>NC_091676.1:7500-2877500 GCF_042453785.1 Malus domestica
GCAGGCCATGACAACACATGTTCGGCAATACCATGAAAATTGCAATCCTCAAGTAAGAATTCCATTCCAGCCATCACAATGCACAATATACATCACGAAGGCAAGAACATGAACGTCGTGCCACTACATGGCAATTTCTTTTTTTTAGCATATAGTGCAAGGGAAGGGATCACTATGATTTAACATATATGCATTTATATACAAGTATATGTATAATATATGTGGAAAGAACCTGCTATAATGCTGTTTAAGTTCCCGCTTGATGATCCTGGGTTGTGCCGTGGTGGTGCCTTGGCATGCCTTTGCCGTGCGTAACGCATGGCATAATTTTCCTTGCGCAAGGCATCCCTTGGTCGTGCCTAGCCTTGGTTGTGCTACAGATTGTGTTTGGATGTATAATAACATTTTGGTGGATCATCACAACGACTAACACATCTCAAGCAAGGATGGCTGATCAATTGTTACAAAACAAATATCGCGAACAGTCACAAAAAAATGGATACCAGCATCTTAAATACACAATCAGATTGCGCCAGATAACAAACAAGGACGATGTACATGATCTGCAAATGAATACAAAAAAATGAACGAAAAAAAAAAACCAAAAGGATAAAGAAAACACCAATAAACAACATGGCCAAACAAAACATTTACAGGCGCCTAAGCTGTTATAAACGGCTAAGGGTCAAACATTAATCTTGCATGTTCCATGAGTGAATAGAAAAATGCCCTTAACATCCGTTATAGAGGTCCAAAAGAAGATGCACGGTATTCAGACGTGAGGGTTAACTGTAAGGGAGCGGCCAATAAGTCTGCACTGTTCTGGAAGCAAAGAAGAAATGACTGGCCCGTTGAGGGGAAAAAGCTCTCCATCAATACCACAACCATTGTGGGTGTGCTTTCCTGACACCTTAATCTTCACTGACTTCACCTACAATGAAAGAAAAAATTAGAATCCCCTATACAACTTACTGTAGTTTCTTATTTATCAAGAACCTGCACAAGAAACAAGAATTAAAACTCCCATGCCCTCCCATCCCTAAACTCCAGGACAAGGGAAAAGTTATAATAGAAATTCCAATCAACAACGTAACCACTTACTGTTTGCTTCAACTAGAAATGTACCAAAAATTGTGAAGTTTTGTGGTTCAATACACGCAGTTCATCAAACTAAGTGCAAAGTCATTACTAAAATAAATGCCTATACCTTGACATTTTCCACGTATGGCAGTGAAAGGTGTCTACCCATCTGCAGTAGCATGAAAAATCTCAACAGCCTTAACCGCCCACTTCCATGAACTAGGATCAAATCCAAGGTGTTGTCATCATGCTCAGCTTTTGGCGCCACCACTTGGGAACTCTGAACGGTTCTGCAAGCATGATTGCAAACCAGAATACCAAGGAATTGACCCTTAGTAACAACCCATTTATCTTCATACCTAGGAACAACTTCCTTTCTTCCTGCTTCCACATCATCTGATGGCCCTGGTAATTCAATAGGATTTTCCACATCCCAATTAGGTTCACTGTCCCACTTGGGTTCCGCATCCCAAATTGGACCTGGATCAGACAGAGTTGATGATATATCCTCTTTATCGTTTGTTCCAGCATTGCACCAAGAAGATCTGGAGGCATCATGTGTGGCTGTCAATCCAGTCCATCCTTTATCTGCTCTCGACTTAGAGCGGGTCCTTGGCCAATTTGGAGTCGTTGACAGAGGAAGCTGAGGATGAATAACTTCTGGCTCTGCAGTTACATTGCTTCTTCCCATTGAAAGTCGTTTTGATTTCGGATCTAGGCCACGTACGTACTCAGATGGTTCAATGCTAGCATGATTGCTACTGCAGGCTGTATCCAAGTCTCCACCAGACATTCGAGTAGGAGTCATGATGGAGTCGATACTTGACAAACTAGAGGCTCTTGGAATCCCATCTGTGTTTGATCTCCTCATAATGTCTGTGTATAGTTCGGACATGTCAACTACTTCCCTTTCTGAGATGTCCTCTTTTAATGCTGGAAGATACTCAACTTCATAGCTGTACTTTGGTAGGCACAAGAATTTGAGAAATCCAGCAACAAAATAACGAAGAGGACCAAAGCGCTTTTGGTATTTCTCAGAGAGCTCCAACACTGCAACCAGTTCAAGATGAATTAACATTCTAACATACAGACTTATTTAGATTATTACAAGTGGTCCAAAATTAAGAAATACTGTTCTCAGAGTTCCAACTCATCTATTAATGCACCAATTGATCAAAATGCTATCAAATAATCTAAACAACATTATTTAACAACCAGGCTGTCGGACAACAGACAATTTTTACGCACACCCAACGGTAACTACAGTAAATTCATTTACCAATAAGTAGACGAAAAACTAAATGCCTTTTTGGTGATAATTATTTAATTAGAGAAAATGTGAGATGTAACTTGTTTTTTAAACAATAGTTATAAAATAAAGTGATTTATCTTCAATGAATGTCTTAACATATATATCCACCTATATATATAAATACGCACATATATAGGGCAATGCTCTCTTGACAGATTGTAAATGTGGAACACACATTCAGGCAAGCCAGCTTGATTTGCAATCCAGATTTACAGGAATATTTCCCTTAACTTATTTATATGTATATGCATACGGTACAATTCAGATGAGAGAAATTTTAAAATACAAGTACCGCAACACTTAAAATAATTGTTATAAAAACTTCGCAAACATTATGCACGTGATTGAAACATCTTTATATAGGACTGCACACGATTGAAACATAAGATTGAATAAATCAAAAGAGAATCAAGGGTCACAAAAAAAGGGAGGTCATTGGAGCAATGGAAGGTTGGGATTTATGCCAAAAATAACAACTTTAAATACTTTAATATCATGCAATTTAAAGAAAGGAAAACTAATGAAAAGGGTTTGAAAACTTGTTGTAAGTGAATAGTACCAGGATTGACTTTTAAGAGTAAAAATGTGGTTTTTCGTTAAAATGAACAGTACCGGAAGCTTTTCGTTAAAGTTCCCTTTAAAGAAACGGTCATAACGATTGAAGGAGGGAGGCAGGGGAACAAAAAGAGACAGCTCGACAATTTTTACTATGGATCTGAAGCGATAATCGACATATAAGACAAACAATATATACTTAGAAAACCCCAAAACATTCGATCCAATTAAAGTAGTTTTGCTAAATCCAAACAGCGACTAATTAATCATGAGAATCAGTCAGACAAAGTATCACATTAACAGACTTTAGCCACCAAGTTTGCTAATAAAATATGCATTAGGATTCAGAATTACCATCACTTAAGATCTAGATGGAACTTAATCACATTACAAATCAAGATCCTGATGAAATTTAATCATAGGCATTAGGAATTACCATCACTCACAAAACCATAATACGAGACTGTCATCCCAAAGTGAATAATGCCAGTCTGAACCCACTCAACAGCAAAAACATCTGTAGCTGTAAGACCCCCCTGAAACCATGAAAACAGCACATAATTTCTACTTCAATCAATACTTTTTAGTTTTCAAATGTATCAAGACCCTACAGATGAATGTAGTTGATAGGTACTTTCATAACTCAAAAAATGGATGATAAATAATGAGATCATAAAAGTTTATGCAATGCAGCTGATAATTAGTTAGCTGGAATCATTGTTAGGTGTTCACTAGTGTTGAGTTTGATTGTCTTCCCTTCGATGTATTCGGGGTGTCAAATAGCCATCCCATATCCGTTTCATGCCTATTGGCAAAGGTACAGAAGGATGAAGAGTCTATTTAATCAGCTAGTTGATGAGAAACTGATTGCAGCCAACTTAGAGAGCTTCCCCATGCACACATAAGAAAGTGAGGTAAAGACCTAGTTGGTAAGAGGTTGATTACCAAATAACCATACAAAATTTGGATAAGGTACCAAAAGAAACTTTCTTTTTCATTGTAGAAGTATTAGTTTTCTATTAATATGTTTATAAAACTTCTGTATATTGTCATGTTTAGTATATTTGGGCTTCAAGCCTTCAACTCTTAAGCCTAGATGCTAAACTCTAACCAGAATTCAATTCATACATTTGAAAAAAAAAAAGAAAAAAAAAAGAACAAATTACAACATGACTCAATCACAATTCTGTGATTGCCAAGCAGTCAATTGTGTGCTTGCCAAGCAAATCGTGCCTCGGTCATAATTGTGTTTGCTAAAAAATTGTTTGTGTGTCCAACTAGATGGTTGGGCAGTTCGAATTCTGGATATTTTATAGCTCAAACTGATTACTTCTCCCCTGCTTTCGGTACCTAAACAAGAAAAAACTATTCTAATATCCTATGGCAATAAAAAGGTTGTTGAACTAAATTGACCCAACCCTTAACACGCACAGACAGACATTTAAGCCCACTGTATATCAACAATAAAGGCTCACTTCCTCTTTACAGAAAGATACAGAAGTGGCTTCTAGTACTGGACACTTATGAAGCAATTGAAGCTCAATCGACTACTATCTCAAAAGATAATTACTCATAACTCCATGAGCATCAGTCACCAGATGCCAATCCACCTCCTTGTGGGAAACTAGGAATCCATAAACAATCATCTCTAGTTATCTAGCCGGCTCTAAGAATCTGGATAGCAAATCCCAACAACAACAAAGCCCTTTCCCACTAAGTGGGGTCGGCTGTATGAATCCTAGTCGGTTATGTGCCATGTCTTCCATTAGATCCAAGTACTCTAAGTCTTTTCTTAGAGTATAGCAAATCCCAAAAACAAACAAAAATTACTTTTAGAGGCATGAGTCTCGTCATCCCATCTTAGTGGGCCATTGCCTCCACCTTCTATCTACTTCTACGATATGTTATTGTCCTTGCCATCTTCCATATGTCACTTAGTCATCTCTGCCTCGCTGTTGGTCAGCAACTCCAAAAGAAACAGAGAACTTCATTCAGTGGCTCCGCGAACCTCCTTTGTACAATCAGAATAAGGTTAAGCTTGAATGTGAGTTTGAACTCTATTAAATGTGCAGCTGTCACGTCCTCCACGCCTACTATTTAGAAGGAAATCAGCTTTTAACTCTTTTTGCCAATTTTATGATTTTGGGGATGATAGGCTGATATTTCAGAGTAAGGTTTGAGTCATGGCAACACGAAAAAGAAAGGAAAAGTGAGATACATAGATCTATGACTTACGATGTGATTGCAATCTTGGCTTGCATGTAGGGTAGTTTTTCAGTTAATGCGAGCATCTATTTGATGTTGCTCTAAAATGGGAAGTTAGTCTCATTGATGGAAAATTCTACTCTGTAGTATATACAGTACTACTGAATGTAATCTAATTAATTTAATAAACATGATGAACCCTGTATACATTACCTTGACAATGGCCATTGCAGCAGAAACTGGATCTCTAACTCCAAGGACAGTCCAAACTAATGAATTATCAGAACCAGCAGGTATAATCCCAATTGGTATTGAAATTCCTTCTTTTTGGTTGTCTCTACTTAGTAAACCATTTAGAACCTGTACACAAATAAAATTAATGTAAATGTATAAATAAAGAAAATGCCAAAAGTATTAATGCATTGGAGTCAACCAAGCCAAAATAAAAGAAGAAAACATAAATGAGACGGTTGATTTTTAATTTAGAACATGGCAATCTTTTTTATTTTTCAAATTTCTTAGCCGTCAAACTCCAAAAGTACAAATGAGAGGGCTGATTTTTCATTTTTGTTATTAAAAGATGCAACATATTTATTAAAAAGAAAAAAGAAACTGCAACACAGGGGACAAGATGTTCCCTAAAACGACAGCTGACTAGAGAACAACAAAACAGAACAGAAGAACTCATATGCAACAGCGCTCTAATAGCACGAAAGAACCAATCGTCAAATTCTGAGGAAACTGAAGCCCATAAGGACGTTCAACAAACAAAAAGTGTCCCAGAAATGATTCACAATCCTTCCCCTAGCACCAATAAAAGATCTTTTATTTCTCTATATCCAAGCAACCCCAAAGTATTGCCTCCACAGCACCAAGCCATTTTCCTCTCTCCCAAAACTCCGGCTTCTCACCTAGAATTTTCCCCCAACTCAATCGGGTTTCCCAAAACAAAATGTAACTCAGTCACTCTCCCAACTCCAAGTCATTCAAGCTCCTTCAAAACCCAAAATCAGAGGGCGCAAACACAACTAACAATATAAGCATTGAAAGATCTTGATAATCTATATAAAAGAAGAAACAGAGAATAAAAATATTTTTCCCCCTTCCTTCCCAACACCTCACCCTTTCCCATTCCCTAATCCAAATATTCAGAAAAAAAGACTTCAAGCTCTAGTTTTTTTTTTTCTGGTTAAATTGAATCTCTAATAATGACGTTAGAATCCCAGCCATTCTCATGTGGCCCGTATTTACTCTTAATGACATCATACCAAAAAATCAGCCTCCACTGGAGATCTCCATAACTATTTCCCAAGTAAAGCTTTATTTCTCTTCACCAGGTTCTCTCCACCGCACCTGGTCTTCCCTTTTCCTTCACTTTCGTCACCACCCATTTAGCCAGCTCAAACTCTCAGTCCTCATTAATTATATTTCCATACCCCTTCTTCCTATTTTCTTTTTGCACAACTCAAGTTACTCAACTCAAACTTTAAACTTTTAGCTCTGTTCCCTTTTTATTAACCTCTCAGCTTCAACTCAATCCTCTGAATGCTTCTTTTTTTCCCAAGTGGAAACAACAAAATGTCCAACTTGCTCATCAAATCTCCAAACTTCTCCAGGGCATTATGATCTTTTGCAATTATCTTCAGCCTTCAGCTTGATCCACTCCAGATCCTACCACAGCTTCTCTTCTTTTATACAAACTAAGATCCCCACTGCACTCCAATCTCCCAACATCTTTTCATGCTTCTAAATATCTGATTTCCATGCATATTGTTTGTCCCCTACAATTTGTTGCTGTCCACAGTCCCAACAACAGTGACTTTCACCTAAGACCTCTGTCAAATCATCCTCTCCCATATCTGGTTTTTCAGCTTCATCCAAAGAGCCATCTTCCTCTGTCAATGCACCACACCGGAAGGAATCTTTCATCATCCTCGGTTTCAGTTACCAAATCTATATTTCAATTCCCCAATCCCTAAGCCACTTCTAAACCTATGACCTCTTATTGATTGGCCAACTCCTTGTTTGAATCTTTGGTAAAATCTTCAGATAATTCTGCCCTAGGGCCTGAATATCAATCCTCCTTCCTTGTCCATCAACTGAATTCCCTTATTGTAACCACACGCCTTTTCGTCGTTGCTCCTTTTTCAAAATCTGGCAACTGAGCCCCCATGATAGTAAATGATGGTTTATGGAAGATATTTTCACATATATGGTGGTCCTATAATCAATGCAAGCTTTCATTTTTTTAAGGCACTGGACCATTTCAATGGTCAAAATAAGTGTTGTAGACAGTTAAAGCAGTCAAATATCTGGGAATTGAACACAACCCTAAACCCTATATATATATATACACACACACACTATGTCTATAGGATTGTGTTCAATTCCCAGATATATATATATATGTATGTATATATATATATATGTATGTATGTATGTATATATATATATATGTATGTATGTATGTATATGTATGTATGTATGTATGCATAAACTATAAAGACACACACATGTTCGGGGGCATAGAACCTTATAGAGACACACATGTTGGAGGGAGGGAGGGAGAGAGAGACAGAGACAGAGACAGAGACAGAGAGACAGACAGAATAATACTAATCATGGCTATGTACCATACTTGGAAACATCGAAGTAGCAAAGGATTTACCTCATTAATAATTCCATCACCCCCAACACAAATGATTCCTGAAAATTAAAAAAAATTATAAATGAACAAAAGCTATAAAGATGATAAAGTAAATCAGAATGCATAAGGAAAACCAAAAATAAGCAATGTGATTAGATATTGCATTATGTAGTAGTACCATCAGGACAAGTGCTAATGTCAACAGTAGAGGCAAGTTTCCTAGCATGACCTGCAGATGTTGTTTTGACTACCTCCACTTTGAAACCTGCAAGCTGTCACAGTTCACAGCTCCAATATGAATATGAATATGACCACAAGCTCTGAAAGAGTGCATTAAAACTATCAAGAATAGACAAGCAAGCCAACTCAACCACTGAGTTCAAATATACAAAGAGGAATTACAAATATTTATTTCCTATTAGATAGCTACATCAATGGGTGATATGCAGCAGTTCAGTTTAGGAGTTGTATCCATCAAATAAAAATAATGCATATCCTGAATGACAAAAGGCAGTCTAATTAACAGATAGGGAAAGGTAACAGGATATACATCATACCTTAAATATAGGTTCAACGACGTTGTGAAAAACCTTACTTGAACGGCCACGTCCAGATTGTGGATTTAATATTACAAGTATTTTTGGCGGACTCTTACATTTGAAAATTAACTCAGGGGGAGTATCAATTGGAAGTAATTCTGAAGAAGCCTGCTTCTTAGAAGATAGCAATGGATGGGGCAAGCAATTCACATAACACTGCTGATCAGCAAACCCACCAACCCACTGAACTGCCTCTTCTATGCTAGAAGCCGAGAATCGAAAGTCCTTACGGCTTCTGCGAGGTTTAATAAGACATGAAAGGCCACAAGAACCCTTTTTCAAGGGATAAGAATGCACGGTGAAATGTCTGAGACCAACGTTGTATGAAACCTGTGCAAGAAAACAAAATGATTACTGTTTCCTACTTCATTCCAAAGAGGAAAAGGCGGCCTTGTGGTTTGTAAATGTTGTAACATGCAGCTAGAGGAGGAAGTTCTTACTGAGATGACATCATCAAGACGCAGCATGTGAGAACCCCAAATTAAAGCCTTACTGGTAAGCTTGGCATCAACAGCTTCCTGGTTGGGAATATCAGAAGAGGAGGCTGTTTGGTGTACATCAGTAGAAGAATTAGTGTTTATACTGCTGGTGTTTCTTTTGTCCAACACTAATTTTCCAGCGAAAACAACATAACCCAACAGGTCAGACTTTTCATCTCCAGCAGCAGAAGCCGGAATGTCAATCCTGTGCTCGAAGGTCTTTAGTGTGTTGGGATCATCAGTAGAGGCAGGGGTTGGAGTCTTGGAAGCCTTGATCTTGTGTCGTTTCTGTTTCTCAGGGAAAACAATTGGGGAGGAGTGTTGACCCCCAGTTGCAGTGGCTATTTGGGAGCACAATCCCAGTCGCCTGAGAGACTGCTGAGGTGTCGTTACTCTCAAACTATTCTTGGAAACACTCCCACTCTTCTGCATAGTATTGCTATCTTTCTTTTCTTCTACTTTCCTTGTAAAACCAGAACTATTATTACTCTTATGAATTGCAAAGGGGAGATCGAAAAAACAGACGAAGGGTGTGTTGTTGGTAGGGATAGACGAGCGGCAGCAGCTGGAGAGGAGGTTTCAATCCCAATTCTAATAGTGAAACATTGATTACGCGGTAACTGCGGCATAAAATGACTAGATCAACCAGCCTGCAGATTTATTGTTTCGAATTAGAGGTTTAAAAATGAATTCATTGAGCACAAATCGCCATTTCTATCACTGGGACCGGAATTCTCAACAAGTCGAAGATTAATTACATTCCTATTAAAATTACAATTACAATTACAATTACAATGTATAGGATATAAGAAATAATCGAGACTCACTCCGCTGAAATTGAGGAAAAGGAAGAAGGGATGCGACTTACGAGCTGAGCTGAGACGCAGGTCCGTCTTGTTGCTCAGCCGAGGTGTAGATGGCGATCCTTCGGAATACCAAGTCGCGCACTCAATCAGACCTGAAAGGAAAAACAGCCCGTTTTCCTCTTCTTCCCTCGGGGTCGGTGTCGATGTCGGGGTCGACCTTCAATTATCAGTTTTTCCTCGTTCTCCTTTTTTTTAATTCACCGGGGAAAGGACAGGATGTGAAACGGAGCTAGCTCCCTTATTTTTTTAGGAAGTCGTTCTATTTGGACCAGTTGGTGTTTGGTGGTGCAATTTCTTTTTTTAGGTACTTTTTCTTTTGATATAATAATTTTTTTTAAACCGTGATATCCACATACCCACTTTACTTCGTACATAACATATTAATTTGTGATTATCGGATCAACTCAATTAAAAAAGATCAAATAGCATAAATTAACAAGAAATGTATTAGAAGTAAAAAAATAGTGCGTGGATAGCACACTCTGTTTTTTTTAATAGCACTTTTTTCTTCTTCTTTTTTTTTTAACAAAGTTAATAAAACTTTCTTTGTCACACAAATTGAATTCAAATTTTAGAAAGAAAAAAAAATTACATAAATTATCCATAAAAGTGGCCTAATTCATCATTTGGTCTCTTAACTTAAAAATCAATCAAAATCAGCCCGGACTATGTTCCTGCCATAAAAATCAGTAATTTTTTTCTGTTGGAATGCTAGCATGGCACATGTACACCACATATAACTAATAATTTGGTGCCATGTAGACAATATAGAAAAAACCACTTTCTTGAAATTAAAAAAATTAGAAGCCAAATAAGAAATTAACAACATTTGCCACCAAATACTAGTATTTCTCTCTATGGTACAATGACCGGTTGGAAGAAATGGAAAATGTGGGACTATGATTTTTCATAGTCGAAGTAAATCAAATCAGAATACGAATAACACATAAATCTGATCATGGACTCAATAGCTTTCGTAGCAGAGCTGCACATACTGATCTAGTAAGGAAACAGTTAGGTTTCCTATATTCCTGAAATCCTTACAATTTATGAATTGGCTTACGCCACAAATAATCACACTCTAAGTGGATGCAATACCTTCTCCTAGATATTCTTTAGAATTTTTACATATTTCATATCCTAAAAGGTTTGTATCTCAACTAGTATAAATACATTCTTCTAGGGTTCACCTTTGGTAATGCAATTATCGCACGCTTGTTCTCTTACATACTGCTTGAGTCTCATATATTTACTTACTGATTGATCGTCAGAAAGCCTTTAACCGACACCACCTCCGGTCCTGGGTTGCTTACTGTTGTGTGTTCCTTTACAGATTAAACGAGTTTGTGCATCTCATTTATTTACGGTGGTGCACGAATTTGATTTCAATAGTAAACAAACTAGAGAAAGGCAAATGACACACCCCGACCTGAAACAGGGTATGCTGGTCATCACGTGAGGGTGACGTAGCCGTGTGCACAGTGCAGAAACAATAAAGATAATAGAGAATACGAATAAATGAAAACCAACTCATAAGAGTACTAGTTAAGACAAGTGCTAGAATATGTGTGAATACACAATCAGAGCATGAGTAATCTAAGTTCAGTCCAGAAAACAAGTACTAATTAAACGACACTCAAAGATGACCTACATTTGTGATAGTCTGTCAGAACCTCCAATCAATCCTCGTGAGCCACCAACGAACAAGCTTATCTAAAACTTGGAGGGCCGCAAAACAGATTGTGTGAGTGGGCAAAAACAAAGCTTTACAAAACCATTTCATTTATCAAATACTCTAACCATTCGCCGTAAAACATGTATAACTTTCCCAGAAATGGAATATAATTATATATATATATATATATATATATATTCAAATCATGCTTCATATATCCATATTCATAAGTATACCATGCCAAAATACAAAACAAAATAAGTAACTCAAGTGAAAATAAATTCATGGATAAATAACATATTAGCCATAACCCATGTAGAGGTTTGTACGACTGAATTCATAGCTCATTAGTCAATCTAGCCGAAGTCACCGCAAGTGACCTATACGGCACTACACTGCACATGAGTCAGAACCACTGCAAAGGTCTATACGACAAGACTGGGTGTAATATAGTTATGCTCAATGTTACGCTCTCATGATAGCTGTGCGATAAATCGCTAGTCACCTACGAGTCAGAACCACCTATGATGGTTTGTACGACAAGACTGTGCACCTAAATTGGATCCAATGTGAGTATATGGTGCGGGAGGTGACATTATAACTAGGCATGTATTATATCTCTAGCTAAATCACAATCACCCGGGGAGCAGGTTTATGAGCTCTCAATCATGTGTCACATTATCAATATCTCATATAACAAAACAATACTCACCTGGTACTTACTGGAGCGTCCACAACACCAGTTCATATTATGCATCATATACTAATTCATATGTTGAATATAAATTTATATGCATGGCATTTCAAAGCATACTTTCATTTAAACACATTTTCTGGGAAAATATCAAGTATATAAATATATACTAAAAACCAAAAGCCCACTTATTGATATGTCGAAGGGTCATAGCCCCCGAGCCGCCCTTGATTGCGCTCGTCCTCGGAATAGGTCTCACCTATATGTGAAATAACTGAATAAAATTTATTTAAAGCACATAGACAAAACTAGTTAATAACTTCTCATACATTGCTCAAATGGGATGTTTAAATATACCAATGTGATCTACACAACCTCACGAACATCCTCATATTTTAAAAAAAAAATTCCAACGTCCCACGCGTGGCCACGGGCATGGAATCCTAACGGAATCCTTAACCGCCATTAGGAATATTCTGTGGAATATTCTGTTAAAACCTTAACAGACATTAACGGCGTTACCTTTTGCCGTTAGAATATTCTGTCAAATTTGACGGAATATGCTCTTTCGTCTTCCTCAACTCGCCAGAGTCTGGCGCCGGTGACCGCTGCGTTGTCGGTTTTTGGAAAATAATAAAACCTTCATTTCTCACTCAATTTTCCACCAAATTTCATGAAACTTGAACCAAATTGAAGCTTAGGACGAATAGAACACAACCATACCTGTTTTGGGACCTAAAATCCATGAAAATTTGCCGAAGGACCTTCGATAATCCAGTCAAACTTCAAATGCATCGATCTCAACTTCCCGACGTCCAAATTATGTCATTTTTCTTCTCCGAGCTTCGTGGAGAGGTCCCTAAGCTTCCTATAAGCTTGAAATCCTCTAAAAATCATGCATTTACTACTGCATGAACAGTACCTCAAAACTGGGATCTTGGGTTCTCAGGTTTTCTAAGCTTTCCCTTCCTATAAATGGTACGAATGGACTCAAGAGCTTACAATGAACTCAAAGGTCATATTCTCCTTGTCGATCCGTGCCTAAATGGAATGGTTCGAGAATTGTCTGTACGTTTGTACGGACGTTGCAGAAAATCGAGAAAGAGTGTACACAGGGAAAAGGATGGGTGTGTATGTGGTCCTAGTTGGTTACTAACCCACAAAACAAAGTAACAAGCTTAAGTCTTTTTCCAAGAACTTAGGAAATATTAGAATTGACCAACTTAAGTACATAATACAGACAACACACTTTAACGTCCAAGGGTAAATTAGTAACTTCCACATTCGAGACCAATTAATATTACAACATTTCGGAACGGGCTATGACACAAAACTACTTGATTTCTCTTGGAAATTATCTTTTTTTTTTTTAAGAAACATAGTCTTCATCTATTTGTTTGATTAGTTAAATGACCATAAAGTTGTTTAATTTGGCTAATCCTTATGTAAGGGTGATCATTTAGACGTTGTAGAGTGGTCCAAATGAATAGTTAAAGTTGTATTAACTTACTAATCGGTTAGCTTTTAATTTAAATGTCACACCCCAAGCCCGATGTCAGTAAAAATTCATAAATATGAAGCGCGAGTTAATTAAATAATTAAAAGCAAGCTAAAATAAGGTAAAATACATTTCTCTTATAAAAACAACTCATATTTCTTTAAACAACAACAACAATCAAGTTTTATTCCACTAAGTGGGGTTGCATGTATGAATTCTAAAATGTCATTGTGCTCGGGTTTGCATTAAGTCTTCTGTTAGCTCAAAGTACTCCTATATTTTTACAACATTCAAAACAAATAAATAGTTCTATTCTCACATCTAGCTCGATTTCATTACGCCTATCATCTTTATTGTCTAGTTTATAAACTTGCAAAACGATGGAGTGGTGAACTTTAACAACTCAATATACACATACCTGAAAAAAAATCAATATGGACATGAACATAAATTGACAAAACTAAATTAAGTGTCATGTAACACGCAATTAAATTATAACATGTTATCAATAATCAAGGATACAATGTGGACGTATTTGATCCTTTCATAATTTTTCTCACTTCTTGGCATAATCAGATAGTACGTGACGTTACAAACGTATGGGCACAAACGGAACGTAATTCGGAGTTATAATGAAGATTCTACGAGTCTTGGGACATCGTGCTTTTCTCGTAAATTTCAGACAATTTCCAGTCAGATTTTGAACTCAAAGAGGTAAAATCATGCTCTACTCTTTTCTAGCTTCATTTGGGTATTTGGATTGTAGAATTTGGGTGAAAAATGGGAAAGTTATAGCATTTTGAAAATTTTCCAAAAATCAACGAAATATGCAAAATTTGACGAGATTTGCAGCGGCGAACGACGTTGGAAACAAGACTGAAGGAGAAGAAGGGGAATATTTCATTAACCTCTGGAATATTCCATGACGCCATTAAGGTGCATATTGGCATCTTTCATTAGCTTTAGCAAGATATTTCATCCAAGAACAAAATATTTCCACCAAGCCCAGGGCCGCGCATAGGGTGTGTGGCTTGCCGACGACAGCTTACGACGGTGCGTGGTGGCTACCTAGGGCCAAAAACCCAAAATGTCATTCTTAGCTAATTTTGATGCCCTAATTCCGTTTTTAGCATCCATTTAGTGAAATTCCAACGTTTTAGCCTAGTTTCGTAGTTGACCGCCACTTAAATTTGCAAGGTGGAAATTCAACCGTCAGATTGTAATGAAGTTTAAGCGTGTTGTTCTAGAAACTTAATGAGACCTTTAGGAAGTTACAGATTGGAAATCCGATGTGCTGATCTTTCGGATCAAGTTACGTGGTGTTGTTGACCCTATCGTTGACCATTGGTCAAGGGTTGACTTTTTGTCAACGTGTCCTGAATCCTTCTAGAATGTCTTATAGGATGTGTACGACCTAAAATTATGTGTTTTATAGCTAAAGTTCTTAGACGAGACTTGTGATTTGTTCTAGGAGATGATCATACGTGGACTCCTATATATTTGTACTAGGAGTCGTAGCATGAACTCTGGGTGACTGACTTTAATATATGTGGTATCAGTGATTACCCTAAAAATCCTTATGATGGTATACTTTGTGGATACGGCTTTTTTTTTTATAAAATTTGTTTTATTATTAAATTGTTACTTTTAAATTCTACCATCAATCTATTTTTATGAAATGTGATTTGAAATGGATATTTGAAATGTTTGTCAAACGTTAGGGCTAGTAGAGGACCGTTAACCTATTATTATGGGTGTTGTCAAATAGAAATTGTCATGTCTTGCCTCGTTAAGCCTTTTCAAACTATGTTTTCTTGGATTCTGCTCGGTTCCGTAGAGTGGTCCAAAAGCAGGTTGCGCTGAGGTTCAGTTGAGTGGTTTGGTTCCCTGCTCTATATGGATTCCATTGAGTGGTCTGGATTCCATCTATCTGTCTTCATTTAGATTCCATTGAGTGGTCCAGAATCTCTCATACTTTGCCATTACATTGAGCGGTCTTGAATCGTATCCTGTTCGAATTCTCTCTTTGTATTTGGTTCCGTTTAGTGGTCCGGAAACCACTTTTTGTTGAATTTCATTGAGTGGTCCGAAATTGCATCCCTTGTCTTTGTTGGTTAGTTGATTCCTTGGAATTGGTCTAGAATGTGGAAGCTTATAAGATGTAGGCTTAGGCCGAATTATGTCAATTTATCCCTAGTTTTCAAAGCATTTATGAACGATATATTAAGAACCTTTGTGGTTTTATTTAGACAGGCCGATGGATGTATGTGTGACTCATTCGGGATTTTCAGTAGTTTATGATTTTATAAAGTATGATTTTATGAATACTGTTTATAAAGTGTGATCGATAGATTGGTTTTATGATTATCACATACGTCAGATTATTATTACTCACACGAGCTTCGCAACGTATTTGGGTTGTTACTTTTCCTTGTACACCATTCCTATGGTGTAAGGGTGATTGTGCCAGTGACAAGTATTAGTTGATACGAGGAACTTCTGGGTATCAGTTAGGGTTCAAAGAGCTTGGAATGCTTAGGTTACCCTGCTATATTTCCTTGTATTTATTTTGAGACTTTATTTTGGGAGTTTACAGGCATGTCTTGGCCTTATTGAGGGTTACTAACATTTTATTGTACAGTTGTTGTAATCATTGCGAATTTCAATTTCAGTATTCCATTAAAAATTTCGTTGTATTTCCTCACACCCCCTACAATCGACTATCATGCGTCGATCCTAGACGTATGTCGAGATCCAAACGTGACAATTCTTCCCTTATTTCCTCATTTTAAATGGTATTTCACTTTATCCACCCTCAAAATTATCCATCTCCACTTCTTTTATCAATCTTTTTTACGCTACCATTACCAAGATCTACCCACCAACAAGAAAATATAAACAAGAATAAGTATGTATTTTCAATTTCAATCCTTAATCTCATTGTTTCGGTATGTATTTCAATTTTTTTTTAATTGAATATGAGTTTTATGTAACGACCCGTTCCCAATTATTAAGATTTTTATAATTTTAAAATGTGAAATTACGAAAATACACTTCGAGGCAAATACATTAACTTTTGTTAACCGCTTTGTCGTGTCACATAAGAACTGTTTTCTTGGCGTATCCTCATAGTACTCGTCGCTACGAACGTGTGAGTACAAATGGAATGTAATTTGGAACTATAACGAATGAGTTATTAACGTTTAAAGTCGGGGGCATTTTAGTAAATTTAACATTCACTCTAGAAGGCTCTAGATTTTCTAGAGCAATCTGATTGGGCCACTTGGACGGTTGTGATGATGAGTGGAAGAAAGAAATGAGAGAGATGAACGGAAGACAGAAAAAGAAAATAAGAAGAGGGGAGAAGGCTCGACCAATCAAAAGAGGGGAAAGGAAAGAAAGTGACCAATTAGAAAAGAAAAAGGACGGGAAATGAGAGAAGAAAAAAATGGGAAAATCGGGTACCCACCGACCCGACCTGACGGCGGCATGCAAACCCGATGCCATTCACTGCGTTTCACGACAAATCAAGGCAAATCTTCATCTAGAAACAACTCCCTAGCCTTCCATCTTCCATTTCCACCCAAAATTAGAAGAAATTTGGTTGTAAATTTGTGAAGAACCGTCGGTTGGTGTGATGGGTTCGTGCGACGATTCCTCAAATCCTGAAGCTAACTCATTCAATTACCACCACCAAAACACTCATCTAAAGGCCAGGAACAAAGCCCAAACAATTGTCGGGGCAGCGTAACACCGGAGGTGACGGATTGAAACCACCCATTTCTAGGGTTTACGACAAGTTCGAGGGAAATTGGCCTTAGTCACAGGTATGAAAGTTGTTCCTCTCATTGAGATCTTTATTCTTGTAAAATTTGGTAATTTTTGGAGTTGTTCGATTTTCCGGCGAATCGGACGGCCGGCTGCCACGTGTGGCGATGCGTGGGGGAGAAACCCGATGTCCCTCCTTAGGTTTTTCGACGTGCCGAATCTGAATCCACTGTCCGTTTTCCAAAATTAGAGTTTTACTAAATGGTCCCTAATTGTGTTTAGGCGCGTTGGCGGGAAGTGACGTCATCCTTACTAGTTCGAGCGGTTCTCGGGCAATAAAAATTGTGAGTGGACCCTTTCTTAAACTATATGTTTTATAACTATGAGTGGACCCTTTCCTAAACCCTAATTTATATTATGGATCTATATTATGTCTTTATAGATTTCTATATTTATGGTTTAAGAGAAATTAAGAATTATTTAAATTATTTTTACGAAGGTTATTATTTATCGAACCTACATTTCACTACAGGTGATGAATATACAAATTATATGGCTTTCGATCATGATTTATATATGGATTCATGAGATGACGCTTTGAGTTTTGATGAGCTCTGGTTATGACATGAGATTTTGAGATATGTTTTTGGTACTTACCTAGTGGGTTATCATACAGCACATCCGCACACCACGGGTATAGATGTCTATGGCCATAGGACACAGATGATGGAGGAGTGAGATATGATATATTATATACCCTCAGCTTCACTGTCGAAAGCAATGTTAGACAGCTTCACTAGCCACGGCTAGTGTCGATGTAGATGTATGTTAATTTATACAGCTTCACCTTCAGGTGATGGACAGGTTATTCAACTTCACCTTCGAGTGATGGACAGGTTATTCAGCTTCACATTTGAGTGATGGACAAGTACTGCCTTCAGGCGACTATGATACCCCTAGTTGAGTACATCATCGATGAGATTCACGAATTTGCCTTCGGCAGCATTTTCAGCATTAATGAGCATGGTTTTACACGTACATGTTTTACAAATGTTTGACATGGAATGCTAGGGTTTTTATAAAACCTGCTATGTAGTATTATATATGTTTTTTCAAAACAGGGGGTTAGTATGTTCTAAAATAAACTAGTTTTCGTACTATTACTATTATTATAAATTATGGTCCACTTACCTTTTTTGTTTTTGCGCCCCCTCCAGAGTTAGGATCGAGGCACATGATCCCACGTCAGGACACTACGGCATAGGTATCCTCGAGTCTTCTTAGTGTAGGTATCATTCCCTTGTTCTTATCTTTTTATAGTAATTCTTCCATATTACTCTTAGTTAGTTGTATGCTATGAACACGTATATCTTGTGTTGACTTCCTTATCTCTATCTCTTACATATTACCTTCGTTATGGATAAAAACACTTAAAGACACCTGCAAAAGTAGGGACAAAAACACTTAAAAATACTTGCAAGAGTATAAGGTTGTCATAGTATAGCAGCTCAAGCAATGTCGTTTTCCACAGGGATTGAATAAATAATTTATGTTTAAAATAATTCTTGATTAACTATTTGAAAACGAAGTTCTAAAATATTAAAAACGAATTTTAAATTAAAACAATTAAAGAAACTAGTAAAGTAAAGAAAACAAAAGAAAATAATTTTGAAAACCAAATTGTAAAAGCCTAGGGTTCCGCCGTCCCCTTAACAATCCTACGTAGATTTACCAATTACTTATGAATTACCCATGCAACTTTGAAGGTTAGGTTTTCCTTATGCATATTCTACCTGTGGCATTCAAGCTATAATATATATTAAACATGCAATCCGTCTGTGGCATTCATATCAAATATAAACATGCATGACTCATTACGCTTTGTGAAAACTCTTTAAAAAACCATGCAACCCCTTAAGACGTGGCATTTGCCCTAGGTGAAATTACAACTATCAATCACAAGAAGCAATACTCAATTCCCCGGTGGCATTGTGACCGAATTGCATCCAATTATTTATCTAAACATCCTAATGGTAGCTAAGCATTAAGATATAGAGACAGTTTAAAGTACAGTGATTAATAATTCAAAGCATGCATGCATAATATCATAAGCAATTAAATAAAGACTACATATTCACGCTAAGGGTCAAGGCATCGCCCTAGCAAACGAAAATTAGTTACGAACAACCATAAAACAAAATGAATCTTATTGAAATAGAAAAAGGATATAAAACACCTAGAAAATGAACTTCAAAAACCCTCTAGAAGAGTGTGTGCATTTTCTCCCCAATGTTGCGTGCGTCCCCCCCCCCCCCCCAACCTAATGGCTAAAAAGCCTTATTTATACTACTCTAATTAAAATCCTCCTAGTAAAAGGTCTTAGAATAAAACTAGGAAACATAATTTAATGATAAAACAGAAAATAAAGGGTTTCTCATTTGAACTAGAATTCGGAGTTCTCAGAAAATTAGTCTTTTGACTGATCAAATCAACTCCGATTTGATCCCAAAAGGTCTCTTTTGAAAGCTGAAGACGTCCCCTACAAATCCTCAGAAGGAATCTTCCTCAAAATATGTCATATTGACCTCCAAACTACTCAAAATATCCATAAATGTCAATCTGGGAAAGCTGCGCTCTGGGCCTTTATTTCATCGCCACGGTCCAACGGCTTGGTAAAAAAATCTGAAATTTTGATACAATCATCTTGAAAGGCACACGAACATCCTCCAATTGGAATCACTCCAAAATTCATCCGTTTGATCATTTTTTGCTCCAGAAGAAGTCGAATGTCCTACATTGGAAATATACAACAAAGTATCAAAATTATACCAAAATAACCAATAAATTAATACTAAGATTAGGGTAAAATATATGGTATAATATTGACTCATCAGTTGACTTCCCTATCTCTATCTCTTTACATATTACCCCCGCTAGGTGACCAGAGCAACCTTGTGAATGTCACAACCTTAACACTTTACGTTGTTATAAAGTTAATTTGATTTTGTGCCTTGACAATGTGTCATAGAGAGGTATTTGACTTTAATGGTAACAGACTATCACTACCACCAACTAGTGAAACTTCCAAGAAGATGAAATCAGTTGAAATCTTAACTAATTTTCATGCAGACCCGAGACTTCGACCTCTAATGCCAATAGTTAAGTGATAGTTTGCTTGTTTACATTGAGAAATATGTTTTTTTTTTCTTATGTTGATAATGAAATCATAATGCGATGTTTTCCCATGATAAACATTGTGGGCAATTGTAATTTGAAAGTTGTAACGTTGTTTCCTTTATGAATGATATTACTGTCATTTAGTTTTAAAGTGTCTTTGTATAATCATTTGTAAGCTTTAATATTTTAATATTTTGCCCATCCAAGACTAAATTTATGGATCCACCCCTAGGCGTCGAGATGCTGCATAGTTGAATAAGGGGGTCAACGAATACTTGCAGCAGTGAAGAGCATGGGCGTGGAGGTGGAGAATGGCTGGTGGTAAGAGATGCAGAATACAAGGTGGCTAGAGGAGAGTAGCCCAAAAAAAAAAACAATGTAAAAAATGTAGTCTCAAACCAAACTAAAAAACTTTCAACCAATATACCAACTTTAGCTGCAGAAGCTGGAAAAAAACATAAATCGAGTCGGGTAAGCTATTGGATTGGATATGATGGAGGTATTATTATAATCTCTCAAATGTGATGGTGTTTTGTAAAAACTCAATAATTTTAATGAGGTGTTAGTGTAATTAACTAAATTGACCCACGTGATTGATAGTTTGATGTGCATATAATCAAAAACAACTTTTACAAACCATACAACACAATAAAGGAAGCTGAGCAATTTCAACTAGAATTTCTTGCTAGGTTTGGTCTGTGGGTTGAAGGCGGATGTGATGACTCGAATAATGAGAGTGGTTTGAGGGGTGGCCGGTGGCTAGCGTGGTCTCTGGTAGTTGGAAGGGTTGATATGCATACTTGAGAGAGAAGCGTTTTTGGTAAATTGCAGATTGACCATAAATGAAGAGCTTTTTTGCAATTACTCAATAGTTGTGGTTACATCAGATTGGTCTTGACAGAAGGGTCCACTTTTGGCCAAATCCCAAGAATTTTGGTGTGGGGCATATGGGGTTTGGAGATTGAGTTGAGAGATAGCCCTAAGAAAATAAAGACTGGGTGTGCGTTCACTGAGAGGGATTTATTAGATAAGGGAAAGATAGACGGACACAGGAGCGATGGGTATAGCAACAGTGGCAGCAGCCGCCGCCTCTTCATCCCTGAATTCATCCCTAAGGGCAGCAGCAGATGCGGGACAGCTGAAATCGTTCTCGTTCTCTTTCCCTTCTTGTTGGGCAGTTTCATTTCCACATCACAAACTCACTCCCACCGCTCTCACCCACTGCCCGTGGAGGAGGAAATTAAGTAGAAGGGTTATTTGCGAGGTTGCTGCCGCCGATGTCTCTCCATCAACATCATCAGATGAACCCGCCGCCGCCGCCTCCTCCAAAATAGGAGCTAGGGTTAGGGTGAAGGTGCCTCTGAAGGTGTACCACGTGCCCAGAGTTCCGGAGGTGGACATTACTGGCATGGAAGGTGAGCTCAAGCAGTACGTTGGGCTGTGGAAGGGCAAGCGGATTTCAGCCAATCTCCCTTATAAGGTGCAGTTCGTCGTCGATGTTCAAGGCCGTGGCGCAGTTAAGTTCTTCGCCCATCTCAAGGAGGATGAGTTCGAATATCTTTGATCAATTTCGGTTAGTTCGATCCATATATATCAATCTCTCTCTCACCTCACACATTATATATCAAATAAAAATTATAAAAGATGTTGGTTCATCTGGCTTCAAATAAACTGCAACTGCACTTGATTGTATGTATTTAATCACATTTACATGGATCAATCTAATATTATTATTTCTCTTGAGCATTGAGCAATATGCAGTAGGGTTTTCTAGTTGGTTAGCCTGCCTAACCTCCTGCTAGATAGAGTCGCACAGCTTCTGACAAAGGTTTGCTGCGAATGAAATAATACAACAACAAATCTCGAAACAAATTGTTTTGCCTCCTTGTTTTCATAGGCACAGAGACTATTATTGTTCTTCAATCGTTTGCCTTAGATTTCGTAATAGAATGAACTAATGATTGCTAAGGTGGAGAACACTCCAGTTTGGTTCAAGCTTAGGTGGGGAAACAACTTCATTTGGAAAAACCAATCCAATTGGAAAAACAACTCCTATTGGGAAACCCACTAAATCCTATCTATAATTCCTAATAGATCTACAACTCATCATGGGCTCGAAAAACCCAACACCACGGTGCCGTCGACTGCAGTCGGAATGATTAGTTCAACCAAATGGGCCAAATGATTTTAATTGGTTTTTTTTTTTTTTACTTGTAACAAATTTTATATCTATATCAATAAAAATGTAAGATTCCTAGGTGACACAGTATTTAACTGTCAAATTGGCAGATTGATTAACAGATATATGAGACTAACTAAAACACAAGTTTGTGTATGACATTGCAATCTTCTAAAGATGAGGTATAAGACTGTCATTGCACCCAAACTTGAAGGTGCGAAATATAATATACCCTTAAATAGTTGCGGCCAAAGGATACAATTTGATGCTCAGATTAACGGAAAAAACAAAGAAGATACAATTTGATGCTACCATGTTGGGTTAATAGTGAAACGGAGTGGAGCAGTGATCTCTTTCGCTGAGCAGAAATGGATTGGAAGTTCCCAAAACTGTGCAAACAGGACGTAGAGCGACATGTCGACAATTAGCCTCTCGTTTTAGCGAATAGTATAGAATTAGCTTGTAGTTAATATCTCCACTTAGCATTAATGTACAACCAGGGACTGCCCGAGTCGGCCAGGCCACACAACACACAGCATTGAACCATCATGGCGGTGTTGCAAGAAGAGATGAGGGGTTCATTACTCCAAAATGCACAAACTCCCTCCAAACTGCACTTTCACTATGCACACATTTTCCGTCATGAAACTTCCTGAAGAGCTAAATTCAACTCCTGTGCAGCCTTTGCAATTGATCCTCCTCTTCTATGGGTAAAAATGAATGAACAAAAGGATATTGGCATCTCCGGCATAATTAATTAAAATGAGAAGAAAAAAAAAACCCTGATTGAAGTAAACTAAAGAAAAAAAGGCACCTGGTTAGAGCCGGCAAACAGCATTTGACCTTTTCAAGCTCCACAAAACAGACGTTGCAACGCTCCAGCCTAGGGTAACCATTTCAAAATACATAGCCACCTCAAATCTGATCGTGCTTAAATCTAAGATACAAGGTAAAGAAAAATGTATATCAGAACAATAAAAAGCATACCTTTTCTCGGCTTCAATATCAACGCCAACAGATGACGAGGCAGATATTGCTGAATAGATCACAGAACCAAACACTCTAACCAGCTTGAGCAGCATTTCCAAAGAAATGCCTAAATGCCTGAATAAAGATCAGGCCCGTCAAATAATGAGCATCGAACAGATGAAAGATCCCAATCACAAAACCTAGTAAGGACGTTGCTATTTTATTTGCTAATCAGGAATGTTATTTTTGCATATCAAATTCTGCTTGACTACTACAAGGGGTGTGTCATTCTACCACGAAGCAACCGGACCCAGGGTCATAAAATATACTTCACCGAGGTAACATCCATCCTTCACCGGGAAATTGCTATTGGAGGCCACTCTTTCACAGCCACCAACACCCTACCCCACCTTTTTTTTCTTGATTTCCTAACAATTGTTCTCGTTAGTGAAATTTTATGGGCAACAAATGGCATGTCACACATTTCATTCATATCCAACCTGTGAATATGGTGCCCATAGTGCACCAGAAATCCACATGTCGTTCCGTATCAAGGAAAAACAAAGATAATGTGGTGGCAAAGCATCACTCCTAAAAGAAATGATTGAAAATATATCACTTCAAAAGCACAAAGCATATTAAGTTGAAAGAAATATGAGACTGGTTTCCCATAGAGAACTTGCAACAGCTTTTCCAATTTCAAACCCAAAAGTGCGGCATGCTCAGAAATCCACAGCAAATTATAACTAAACAAATGAATGGATGATGCTTCCGTGTATGCATTGCGTTGAGAAAATATTGGGGGAGCAGAGGACATCTATGATATAGTGAGCCTCCTTATGCGATAGAACAATAGAAAAAGACAACAGGCAAATTTTATTCTTTTAAGATGGCTCAGATTATATGAACAGTTACTTTCTAGAACTAAAACTCAAAATGAATAAACAAAGAAGTAAAGTGTCTAGAAGCTGTTTAAAAGGAAGATACTGCTAAAACTTCTTACCTATCCATGTTACTTTCTAGAAGGCCAGTGAGGAGTGGCAGAAGGCAAGTGCATATATCCAGTGTGACAATATCAAATTTTTCTGTCATAATGCTGACTACATCCGCAATGACCTGGATTAAAAGCAAAAACATTACACATAAACTGTAGTTCTATAAAATAACTAAAAGGGATGATTGCTCCATGTTCAATAGTATCTAGAAACTGAGGGCTCAAGAAAAACTAAATTAAGACAGTACCACAGGATATACTTACAGCATGATCAGCCATCTTCTCCATTGCACCAAGGACCCCCTTAACATCATTCCTTTCCCAATATCTATAGACTAACTGCAAAGACCAACAACATTCATCAATTATTGGCTGATAGTTAAAAGTATTCTGCCTGAAAATTGTCTTATTATTGTAACTGAGCAACGATTGGCAGTTCCTCATTGCAGGCTTGCAGCTCAGCTGTTCTTATATAACTTCCTACTTGGAACCTATCCCAAACCCTGGGCCCCTATCTATCCCCAACCTTATCTGCTATTCCAAACACTGCTAGCACAAACAAAACCAAAACAAAACACAACAAAAAAAGCTCAAGAAATTCTATAGAAGACAAATGGGATGCAATGAATTATTGAAAGATAGTCGACCTAAGCATTATTGGCAATCCCAATTAACAAGCATTGAGCTCCCATCAACTTAACGATGCCCGAAATTCATGTAAAGGAAGAAAAGATGCATATAGAACATAATAGCACCACATAAAAACTTAAAAATAGTCCAAAAACCAATAAATATAACCTGTAATTTGGTAACACGAGATTGCATGGAGCCAACAAACTGATCGTGTTTTTCCAGGAGATCTGCAATAGCATCCTCATCACTAGCAGACACTGTTTCTTTTTCAGTAGATGTAGGATAACCTCGCTGCTTAAACTTCAAACCAAAAGAAGATGGTATAGGTTACAATTTTTGCCCACCCAAATGAAACACCATCCAGTAGTTAACATGAGAAAATAATAAATCTTATACAGTTCCATGGTCTCTACTACAGTGATCTATCCATTGTTCCAGTCAGTCCTCGTATCATGATATTACGGGGAAAGAAAAGTACATTGAGAATTGGGCACAATTTGCAATTAAGTGTAACTCATGGTTAAAAACTTGAATGCCATTCTTTTAAAAAATGACAGTATTCCCATGTCATTTTCTTAAGTGCAATTTGTGATGTGTATCAAGAAAGAAACATGGCACAAAAAGGCAGAACAAAGATGTGGCCATACCGCATTTAAAGGGATAATATTTGGTGCAGAAGCTGTTCCCAGGGTACCATTGGAAGTAGGTCCCTCGTAGTTAGAATATCTATCTCTTTTCTCCCAATTTACAGCAATTGAGCGCAATCTCCCTAGATATACCATATAGAGCTTGGGTCATACTTCACTAGACTAGTCATATATATGACACACAAGCAAAAAACATATACCTCCTCTTTGACCTTCAGCAGAAAATGCTTCTCTGCTCACCTTGTGCCCTGGAGCCTCATCTTAATAACAAAAAAACAAACAAAGGTGAAAAAAGAAATAGTAGCTTAAGGTTTGACAATATGACACTCAGTCTCAAAGGTATATACAAGATAGACAAACCCACATGTAAAAGGCCATCAATCATTAAAGAAAACATTACAGATAATATAGAATACAATACTATACAATAGAGAGACCAAATGAAAACACATGGCAAATGATGGCAATGAATATGCAAAACATACAAATGTTCTTATAACAGCCATTAGAAATGCGCATCCGGAGAATCCATTTTCAGAGTAAGGAATTTTCCCATTCCCTTGGTTGGCAATACCATCCTCAGAGGGTTAATTTCTTACTATGGTTTTCATGATCACACGTCCATCTGCTTTGATTTCACACTAGTGAGAAGGCCTTTCTTTGGGTGACTTTCTGATAAATACCTATGTGGAATAATGATTACCAATGATTTAAGGAAATGAGATGGCTTGTGGTTCTACTGTATGCTTGGTCCATTCAACCAGCCTTGTACAACCTTTGCAACTGATTATGAAAACTGTTTATTTCCAAAATAATGCAAGAAACTTATACGGCTATAACATTACTTTGGTACAACAAAGCGATTATTTAAGTAGGGGGTCAGGCAGAGGGGAGGGCGACCTCCCCAACTCACACACACATGAAGGCTTGAGCAGCTGATATTATAAATCTAATATTTAAAATATTCTGCCAATAAAGATATTTAAAATATCAACATAATCTCAAGTGTTAACATATCCAAGGCTTGTGTAGCAGAGACTAGAACATCCATCAGACTTACAATATTATGGCTCATATATAGACACGTCATTGATGTATAAACATCTTCAAAACCATAAGTAAACTGAGATAAGATATATAACAAAATTGACAACCACCCCAAGAATCAAGATCCAAAATTAGACTAAATGGCAATATATTGAATATATTGGATGAGTGGAAAGCGTTCTACTAAAGATTAGATACATACAACTTTCATGCTGGTAACTTGCAGTTGGCTCCATCATTGAACTAGTTTCATGCTTCCCAGGCCCAAAATATATATCATCCTTTGTGTTCTTTTCAGCATGTATTCCCTGAGTTGAACTTAAAACTGTTGAGAAGCCATTCTTATCTGCAGCACTGCTTAATTCAATAGCCTTAGAAGCAGGGTGTTCAGACACTGAAGAGACAGCTGGCTTATCCACTTCTTCTCTGCTATTGGACAACTTCCGGAAATCAGTTGCCTTTGACTGCAAAGAAAATGCCAGTGGTCTTCCAGCAACGCTAACCTCTTTTCTAGACTCAGCTGACAGCTCTGACCTCATACTAGTTCTTGGCACAATTACAGGTACGACATCAGACTTGTTAAAAGTTGGAATATTAGCTGTTGAATGGGTCTTAGTAGAACTCCTCTTCAGGGTTGATGCATTAGGAACTGCCACTGAACTAGCCACAATAGTTTTTTGACTGGAATTCATATTGATCCTTTGAGGAGTACCAGGAACAATTCCTGTGGCTTCATTCAGAGGATAATAACAGTTAACATCAGAATGAAGTAATAACATAAAGAAATGTGAAAAAGCTAAGTTAAGATCTGTGATAAAACAAATCTGAGAATCCCAGCAACACAGCAAAAATTAAATTTAAAAAAAAAAGGCTAATAATTTGCCTACATGCAATAATTTTTGGCTCCTTAACGAGATCTGAATTCTGAGAAACTGATAACCTTCCAAGAGATTTTGTTTCCTTCACTAAAGAATCTGAATTTTGAGAAACAGATGACCGGCCCAAACTAGATTTAGCAGCGTTCTCATTGAGCACAGAGAGATTCCCACCAGACAATGATTTAGATTCTGAATGCCCACTCAATCTGCTGGCATTACCAAGTGCATACGGTTCAATGCGCTAACCAAGCAACAGATAAGTTTTAAATCAATAGTTAATACCACCAGGGCTAGAAACCAAGAAAACACTCCAAGAACAAAGATAAACTGAATAATACCGAGATGTCTACAACCCACACTCCAACACAACTCTGATTGTAAGAGCATCCAAGAAGCTTTCCCTCATGAACATTAAGATCTGACAATCGAGACCATCCCACCTCCACAGCATCATGGCACCTTATTGGCTCCCACGAGAAAACCTATGCAGTAAAACTATTAAGTATGCATATCTGGGAATCCTGATAATTATGAAGGATTATATGAGCTTGCCTTTAAACTTTCATGCAATCCACAGAGTAGGGCTCTCCCATCAGGGCTAAAAGTCAAAGAACGCACTCCAGTTGTCTGTTAGAAACTAGAAATTAGATAGATAATCTCCTTAACAGAAAGAAAATCATGAAAATCTTAATTTCTTGGCAATATTATGGACCAATACTTTTACAAATTAAGAGCCAAGAGATGTATTCAAGAGGAATACAGCACCTCAGGTCCAGCAGAGCCAATTAGCTCGAAGGTTTCAAGGTCCCAAAATTTGACAGTCCTATCCGCTGAACCTGAAAGGAGGTGAGGAGGGGATAAAGAAAGCAATATATGTGAAATACTAATATACTATGCAAGAACAGGTGCAGTGTAAATGAATGCAGATTACCAGAGTTTCCGGTTTATATGCTGGAATAAAAGAAGTAATAAGCACTCTTGGAAGCAGCATGTTATACACTTTATTGATATTTGAAACAACCACACAATTTTGAAATGCCACTATTATTGTTACTTTCCGTCACCAAAATTTACAGCTGGTAAAGAGCCACTCTAAGAAATGAAACAGCTACTGTAGACAGATAGACTCGTCAAGTTCCCACTAAAAAAGGATACACACATGAAAACACACTAGTCATTCATTGGTTATTTGGGGAATCTCAAAGACGTAAAGGTCAGAACATGGTAGAATATGTATCCACATGACTTTTCTATGGGTAGAGTATAAGGTGATCAATAAATTGAAATTAGCACTGAAAAAGTTCTGAACTAATTGAAATCAAGTGCCTCCAGCTTTATAGATCATGTAAAGCTCTGATACGGAAATTTTGGACATTCAAATCTATGTTTGGAAAGGGACAATGTGTCACGAATAGGAAAATCTCACCTACGTTCTTTTACCAAAATATTAACACTAATAGTTGAAAACTAGTTGAGAACTAAGATAAGGGATGCAGAAGCCAAGTTCAAAATTCAATAAACTAGAGTCCCTCTAGCTTCTTGTGTAATAATGCAGTTTACACATGTAGTCGGCAGGTTAAGTGTCTTAAAGTCTCTCTAAGTTACAAAATTAATGTATTTAAGTGTCGCAAATTAGTCACTAGAATTTGTAAGTATATTAATGTGGATCTTTCCAGACTCATGTCCCACCCAATTAGCCTATAAAGGGGACTACTTTGTAAGCTTTTACTGTCGCATTTAGTAAAAGAATTTTTCTATTGTCTCGGAAAGAAATACATATTCCAACTTATATCTAGATACTGTATAGATTTTCCTGCCCCATTAAACAACACAAAGCACCAGACACCAGGATATCTAATGGTCAAACTGATCCAGTTAAGAACCAGATAATAGGAAAACCAATTTCAATAAGAAATGAAAACAGTGGATAAAACTACTATCTATAGCAAGGAAGAAGCAGCCTACAATGAAGCAATGGCCTATCTTGAGCTGTGGGATGACAAAATGGCACCTCAATATATAAACAATAATCCGCAGGACTATCAGAATACACCAAGGTCATTGACACCCATTTTCATTTGCCCGAGGAAACAATGCACTGTAATATACAGCTAATAACACCAGCTCAACTCATGACTGAAAAGTACAAAAGAAGATACCAACCTGTTGCTAGCAGAAACTCGTGGGGATGAAAGTCTATGCACTGAACCTGGCCCTCATGACACTTGAAGTCATGCAGCAGCTTTCCAGCGGTCAGGTCCCACAACTGTGAAATATTAGATTTTAGTTTATTTGTTGTCTGAAAAAAAACATCAAATGGCATAATTTGTCTAAAGATTACATGTATCAACATCCATAATAATGGCCAAAGAAAATAGAATTAATTATTTTGCAAGAGGAAAGAAATAGTAACCTTCACAGTGTTGTCCTCTCCACCAGAAACAACCCAGCGGCCATCTGGGGTAAATCTGATAGCATTGACCCCTCGAGTATGGCCTTTGTATGTGTGAATACACCCCTTCTTCCTGATATCCCATATTTTGAGATTTGTATCTAAGGAGCCAGATGCAAAGAACTCTCCAAAAGGATGAAAGTCCACAGATATACAATTGGATCTGTGACCGGTAAGCGTGCGAACAACTACACAAAAAATCACATAACAAAACCAAAAAAAAAAGATATATAAGACAATTTGACAGCATAAAATAAATAGCTAAACAAGCTCCCAGTGCAGTTTCATTAGAGGGCAGTCTCTTGTTTGGCAAAATTTAAAGGAAGATATTGCAGAAAAAAAAAATAAACCGCATACTCTTTGCCTCCTCTAAATCCCAAAGCTTAATTGTACCACTTGCAGCTCCTGCAGCTACTAAGACCTCTGAAGAATCAAAGCTTACTGAATCAATTCCACTGGTGTGTCCAGACAAACTCTGGGCATGAAGGGACGTCGAGAAGATTAGATTCAATGAAATAACAAAACTTGTTCCAAGTTGATAACTACACAATTTCTCTGGAAAATTTGCAGCAGCATCAATATTAACCTCACAAGGAGAGAGGGAAAGCGTAGGTTACCAGTAAGGCATTGGGTTTCCCAATGGCCCAGAGATTGACCTTGTGATCTTCTCCGCCGGTGACAAGAACTCTAGAAGATTTTCTGCCAATCTTGAGGCAATTCACAGCTGCAGAATGTGCTACAAATTCCTCTGAGGCACAACCCAGGTTAAGGCTAAAAATACGGGAGATATTATTCTGAATCTGATACCCATACATACAAACATACACACACAGAAAAGTGTGTTTAAGAAAAAAAGAAAACCATAGATTGTGTGTGTGCAATCTGCCAATGACGGAGGGAAACTGTAGGGCATAATGAAATAAATAAACCAAGAAGAGGATACGTAGCTTGTAAGCGCGTTTAGTAGTCATGGGGGAAGAAGAAGAGAAACCCTAGCCGCCCTAGGTAAATATAGCAGCAGCTCTGACCACACCAGTCCGAAGTAGTCCACACACTGATATCAAATCTCAAATCTCAATGTCAAGGTGCTGCTGAATATGATGAGAAGGGTGATGATTGTGGTTCCATTCCGGATCTCGAAGAATGCACTCCGTTCTGTTCCGTAACGTCAAAATTGAAAATTCAAATACAGAACAAATTTAGGGATAAAAGAGATTAGATCGGGAGATGAGAGCAATAGGAAAGATAAAGAAAAGAATACAGAGGTGCATTACATTGTGAAACTGAAAGGAAAGAATGAAGATTGGATTGGGTTGGAGGTTTCTTTCGTTTGTCGCTGCTGCTGCTTCTTCTTCACACCCTCAAAGTTGTCACAAAATCTAAAATTACATTTCTTGTCAAAATTGAAATTGAAAATTGAAAATTGAAAATGTACCAGAGAGACGAAAGAAAGGGGTACCGTGGAGTAGAGAGTAGTAATAGTAATTAGAGCATGGAGTATTCTTAAAAGTTAATTAAAGTTGGAGGTACAAGTTACTCTTACCACCGGCGACAGCGACTCAGCGAGTATTCCTCTGCTTCCAACTCCAATTTCATTCATTCATTCATTCCCCAGACCAGACCAGACCAGACCAGATACGACCAGATTGTTCAAATAAAAAGGCTACGGCGGGGCCAGTGGCCGCGGTAGCGGCAATGCCAAATCTATAATTGAGTCAGTGCACGCAGACGCACGCGAGGATGAGCCGCTTTCCTTTCACGACTTGGGTATATACAACACTAAACACAGTGGGAGAATTAGTTGGTTTTCAACTTAAAAATCTCTCACTGATTTGTTGTATTTTTCTCTTTCGTTTAGTTTAATGCTATTGTATTGATACAATATTTTTCTCCCTCATTAATCATTATACTTCTTTTGCCTGACATAATGTGTGTCTATATTTTATTATACTCGAATTGTTTATTCTCTTTATTATTATATGAGATATGTTTAGAAAAATTCATTAATTTGAAAATCGTTTAGTTATTTATATGTGTTGAACAAATCAATAATTACGATAAGTAATAGCATTTTAATGATTACTCATCAATTTATTGTATTCATATGGACTATTAAATAGTCTTTAAATTAGATAAATTTTATTAGGGATCTAAAGTGTTCAAGAAGATAATGAGTGGGTGAGTAAAAGGACCATTGTCCATGCTGTTTCTCCTTCCTTCCCAAATCAAAATTAAAGGGACTGGCCACCCATCACTCACCTTCCTCAACTCTCTACCTTTTATCGTTTCTTTTTTACTTTTCTTTTTGGGACGAATTCTCGTTTCCTTTTCTTCATTTTTTTTTCTTCTTTTTGATTTGGGTTTTCAATATGTTTTTCATTTTTTGTATCGACTAATTCTTATACATTTTGTGCATGTGTATATATTATTGAGAAAATATATTTTCATTTTACTCAATTGAATAAGATTACAATCTGAAAGTATATATACAAGTTGTGTAGACTAAATCATAACAACTAACAACTTTCCTTAACCTCTAAGTATTATCCCTTGATAGTGTATTTACAATATTACCCTTAATATCCCCCCTCAAACGAGACTGAGGGACCCAAAGTTGAAGTTTGTCTCTGAGAAACAAAAATCGTGCTGCATATAAGGATTTTGTACATATATCAACTACTTGGTCTTGGGAGCAGATGTAGTGAAGGGAGATGTGCTTGGCAACCACTTTTTCACGGATGTAATGATAATCAATCTCGACATGCTTGGTCCGAGCATGAAAAACAGGATTTTTGGCAAGGGATATAGCAGATACGTTATCACACCAAAGTTGAGGAGAACAAGGCAGACAATAGCCAATGTCAGCAAGTAATTGACAAAGCCAAGTGATCACAGAAGCAGTGTTTGCAAGGGATCGATACTCTGCCTCGATAGAGGAACAAGCAACAGTGGGTTGCTTTTTAGCGCTCCAACTAATGAGAGAATTACCCAGAAAAATGCAGTAACCGCCAGTGGATCGCCTATCTAACTCACAACCAGCCCAGTCAACATCGGAAAAGGCCTTGATAGATGGAAAAGATGAGCACTTTGAGAACCAGAGACCGTGATCAATGGTGCCCTTAAGATATCGTAGTATTCGCTTGACAGCTTGGAAGTGAGATACTTTGGGAGTGTGCATGAACTGGCATACAAGATTGACAGCGAAACTAAGATCCGGCCTTGTCCATGTGAGATATTGAAGAGCCCCCACCAAGGACCGATACTCAGAAGCATGTTCAAGAAAAGAATAATCATGATCAATCTTTGAAGTGCTCAGTGGTGTGTTGCAGGGTTTTGCACCAACCATTTTGGCTTTGGTAAGCAAATCCAGAAAATATTTAGTTTGGGAGAGGAAAATGCCAGTAGAAGATCGCTTTACCTCGAGACCAAGAAAATAGTGTAAATGACCAAGATCCTTAATAGGAAACAGATTGCTGAGCTGTGTGATCACATGTTGACAATCAACAGAAGAGGGCCTAGTAACCAAAATATCGTCCACATACACTAGAACAAAGACCAAGGAGTTGTCATTTTTGACAAACAGATAGTGGTCACTTTAAGAACCAACAAAGCCAAGAGAAGCAAGGGCAGCATGTAACTTATCATACCACGCTCGGGGAGCTTGTTTCAGACCATATAACGATTTATGAAGCTAACACACATGATGGGGCTTGGTAAAGTCTGGAAAGCCGGGTCGTTGTTGCATAAACACAGATTCAGAAAGAGTGCCATGCAAGAATGCATTACTGACATCAAGTTGGTTCAAAAACCAATCAAATTGAGCAGCTAGGGTGAGTAAGATTCGGATTGTCACAGGTTTAGCCATAGGGCTAAACGTTTCAGTGTAATCGAGACCTTCCTGCTGGTGAAAGCCCTTGGCAACCAACCGAGCCTTGTAGCGATTTATGGAGCCATCGGGTTTTCGTTTGATGCGAAACACCTATTTGCAGCCGACTATGTTCTGTGAAGAATGATATGGAACCAGGGACCATGTTTGAGTATGAAGAAGATCATTGAATTCCTCATGCATTGCTTGGCGCCAATGTGGGTGTTTAGAGGCTTGGAGGTAGGTTGTAGGAATATAATCCAGAGACAAATAAGAAGGAAGAGGATGATTTGTGGCAGTAAAAGCTTTAGGTTTGTAAATATCGGACTTATATCGGGTTTGCATAGGGTGATTGTTTATGGAGGAAGGGGGAGGTGGTGGTGGTGGTGATGGTGGTGGTGGTGCAGTGGAAGGAGGTGAGGAGGATGTTCCAGAAAAAGGAGATGATGGTGAGGTTGGAGTAAGGGATGTAAAAGTTAAGGAAGATGGAATAGCAGAGGATGGACTTGTAGGTTTTAATGGGGAATAAGTGGAGGAAGAGGAAAGATCATAATATGGAAAAGTGCTTTCATCAAAAAGAACATGTCGAGAGATGTAGAGTCTTCCTGTAACCGGATCAAGGCATTTGTACCCCTTGTGATTAAGACTATAACCCAAGAAAACACAAGGCTTGCTCTTAGCATCCAACTTAGAAGAAGTATACGACTTTAACCACGGAAAACAGAGGCAACCAAAAAACTCTGAGTGTGCTATAACACGGCAATTTCTTGAAAAGAGACTCCCAAGGTGAGGGCCGAGATAAAGTCGGTAACCTGTTAATAAGATAGATTGCAGCTGCAAAAACATCGACCCAATATAAGTGAGGAACTTTAGTTGCGGCAAAAAGAGTCCGGGCAGTTTCCACAAGATGCCTGTGTTTGCGTTCAGCACACCCATTTTGTTCGGGTGTGTGAGGACAAGATAACTGATGTTGGATGCCATGTTGTGCCAAGAAAGTAGAGAACATAGTACTCATGTATTCACCACTAGAATCAGATCTCAAGGTAATAATTTTGGTGCACAGAGTATTTTCAACCAAAGATTTATATTGCATGAAGACTGATAGTACATCAGATTTGTATCTCAGAAGGTAGAACCAACAGTATCGAGTAAAATCATCCACAAATATGACATAGTACCTGAAACCATCCTGAGAAGCTATAGGTGAGGGTCCCCAAACATCTATATGAATGAGTTCTAATGGTTTCGTGGTAGTACATGCAGTGGATACAAATGGCAATCTAGAACATTTTCCTAATGCACAGGCCGAGCAAAAAGAAGAAGTCTTATGTTGGAACACGGAGATACAAGATTGAGAAGCTAGCTTATTTAAAATCTTGACTGAAGGATGGCCCAACCGTCCATGCCACAGAGTCCTGTAAGCTTTTGGAGAAGCAGTAAGAGCTGTATGCTTGTCACCATGCTGAGAAGAAGGATAAAATGGATAGAAACCATGCTGAACAGGACCTTTAAAACGCATCCTCCCCGAAGAAAGATCCTTCACAGTAAAGTGAGAGGGATAAAGATGCATAGAGCATTTATTATCAATAAGAAATTGATTTGCAGATAGGAGATTATGCTTCAGATCAGGCACAAATAAAACATTTTTTAGTGCAAAAGTACTATGTGAAGTTGTAATAGAAGAAGAGCCAGTGTGAGTGATAGGCAAACCTTTGCCATCACTAATATACACTTGTTCAGGTCCTATGTAGGCTTCAGGATTCTGGAGAGTGGCATAGGTGTTGGTCATATGAGAAGTGGCTCCAGAGTCGACAATCCATGGAGAATAGGAGTTTGAGGTGTTGGCAACCAACGCAGTTTGGGATGACTTGCCATTATAGTGAAGGTCCATGCGATGAGGACAGTCACAAGCTTCATGGTCAAATTGACGACATATTTGACAAGAAAGTTTCCTGTTTGATGAAAATTTTTGCCGAGTTCCCCTATTTGGACGCTGATTATTTCCTTGATTGAAAGTGGAGAATCGCTGATTGTTGTTCTGCCTGAAAGTGCCACAATAATTGTGGTTGCCTCGAGTAAAGTTGCGATCCAGTCCACGATTTTGATTGTGAGAAGAGAACGACTGCTGAGCAACATAGCCTTGAGAAATAGAAGGAACAGGCAGAGGAAGAAGACTAGTAGATGTGTTGTAGGCCTGAAAGGAAGACACCGGTGTACTTTGCTTGCGACTGGTCAGTTAGATCTCTTTGCTAAGAAGCAAACCATGAAGTTCATCAATAGTAGTTGAACCAAGATGAAACTGAATGGCATCCACAAACGAGTCAAGTTCAGGAGGTAAGCCATGTAGAATGACAGAGATCAATTCTGAATCTTCAACTGGAGCACCAGCACTAACAAGAGCATCAGCAATCTCCTCAGTGCGTTAAAGATATTGAACGGCTGTGAGATCTCCTTTGATGAGACTTCGAAGACGAGATCTAAGTTCGTGGATGTGAGAATGCGAGGCAGCAGCAAGGCAAAATTCCAATTTGGCCCATAGTTCTCAAGCCGAGGAAACTCCAACAGTATAAGGAATTAGGGATTCCGAGAGAGTTGAATTGATCCAGATGAGAATGTTTTGATCATTCTCAAACCAAGCAACATACGCCGGATTAAGACTACGATTGCCGGAGGAGTCAATGAGAAATTGAGGCGGCGCCGGCGAGGAACCGTCAATCAGACCGGTGAGATTGTAGAGACGAAAAATTGGAGCGAAAAGAGCACTCCATGTTAGGTAATTGGTAGTGGTAAGCTTAATCGGAACCATAGATCCAATGTTCTGTATGGTAATTGAGGTAAAATTCGAAGAATTAGGGTTTAAAGCTTCAGACGGTGGAAGAATTGGAGAATCCGATGCCGTAGAGGAAGAGACGGCAGGAGCCATGATCAGAGATGCAGAGAAGAGGATCAACCAGAGAAGGCGATCAAGCAGAGAAGATCAACAAGATCGGAGTAGCAGAGAAGCGAGAAGATTGGGGATCGAAAAGAGAAGTCGTCGGACGAGGACGAGTGATACCATATTGAGAAAATATATTTTCATTTCACTCAATTGAATAAGATTACAATCTGAAAGTATATATACAAGTTGTGTAGACTAAATCATAACTAACAACTTTCCTTAACCTCTAAGTATTATCCCTTGATAGTGTATTTACAATATTACCCTTAATATATACATCACGTGGGAGCCACTATTAACATGATCACATACCTTTGACACTTTGTTAAAAAATTCAATTAGAGATGTTATGTATTGAACTCAGACCAAAGATACAATACAAATAAAAATAGTTACTGAAAAGCTAAATTTTAAAACTTTTGGAGGTTCTGGGAGATCAATCCTAATAAAAAAGAAACAAAAGAAAGAGTGCTAGAAGGTGATAGATAATTGAGTCCTCGTTGTATAGTAATATACATTGTTTGTACCATACTTGACCAATCCCGAAACTACCGAGCACCGGCCAACGCTATACTGTCAAGGACCCAGAAGAGTTCCCCTCCGACCAGGAGGCCAATCACTACTCGACACGTGTCAAGATTAGAAGCCAATCAGAGCGCAGCACGTGTCGACATCAAGAACCAATCACAACATGACACATGTCAATGTGACAAAGCTACAAGTTTTTCTATAAATAGGGGTCATTCCCCCATAATATTGCCTAATGCCATTTGTGTTAAATCATTCACAAGAACTCACTAAATTGAGAGCTTGATCCTTTGTACTTGTGTAAGCCCTTCACTACTAATAAGAACTCCTCTACTCCGTGGACGTAGCCAATCTGGGTGAACCACGTACATCCTGTGTTTGCTTCTCTGTCTCTATTCATTTACGTACTTATCCTCACTAGTGACCGAAGCAACCAAGCGAAGGTCACAAAACCTGACACTTTCTGTTGTACCAAAGTCTTCGCTGATTTTGTGCATCAACATTTGGCGCCGTCTGTGGGAAACGACACTTATTCCTACTCTCTTCAGCTGTGTCAAGCTGGTTTCTATCATTCGTACACTTTCTTTTGATCAGGCATCCCTCTCCAGCATGGGAAGCGAAGGAAGCCACAGCACACAGAATGACACCCCCCTTGCACATAGTGCGAAACAACGAAAGAAGGAAGGAAAACGAGTTCTTCTTCAAGCTAAAGTCGATGAGTTGGAAGCTCAGAACAACAAGATAGCAATGAGGAATGAGGTCCTCCAGGAGCAATATGAGAAGCTCTTCGAGACACTCCACGAAGCTAGGCAAGCTCAGACACGCGAGCTTGTTGCCCCCGTGGAAGTCAACCATCAACTGGGTGCCCTCCAACATGGAGGGTCACATGCATTCGACATAGATATCCCTGATAGGGAACAGATTACCCCTCGACTTGATAATCAACATGAGGCTTCTCTTAACCCAGTTGCTTCGACCCGAACCATGAGAAGTGGAGGGAGACACCTCTTTACTGAAGGGGCAGAAGGATCGAAAGCCGTCTTTCGCGATTGTCGGGATTTCCTGAAGCAACGTCGAGAGAATTCCATCCATATAAGCTCAAAGATTAATGACCCAAGGATTTCTGAGAGACTCGGTCCCCTGCCACGGCCCAAGCCGGCCACCAATTTGGGGAAGGGGCAACAAGTCCCAGAGAGACATGAGGGTACAGGGGACTCAGAGGTGTTCCGACAGACATACCCTGGAAGCCAGTACAGCGAGTCCAGGGAAAAATCACATGCCCTTGATCAAACCTTCCTAATTCCAAGAGGAGATGGAGATTTACGAAAGAAAGCTCCAGTGACACATAACTCCGCTCAGGACCCCCTTGTCCTACAACTTCTTGAGGAAGTAAACAAGTTGAAGGCTGAACGTCAGGCTGAAATACCTGATTGGAACCAACCCAGGCCTGACCCTCTTACAAGGAGGATCCTCAACACCCCCCTTCAAGCAAAGACAAAGCAAAAGCTTGGCTTGCAACTTTATACTGGAAAAGAGGACCCGATTGAGCACCTTAACCTCTTTGAGTCCACCATGGCATACCGGATGCACACCGACGAAGAGCGATGTCTTCTCTTCCCCTCCACCCTCTCTGGTGGAGCTCTAAATTGGTATTGTCGTCTTACACCTGAGACGGTAGACTCATTTGAGGAATTGAGGAAACTATTTGTTTCCCAACACATTTTCCAAACCGATCGCTTGCACTCTGCAGATGACTTGTACACTATCCGCCAGAAGCCAGACGAGTCATTACGTATGTATGCTGGCCGCTTCAGCCATGAATACTCCCGGTGTGCCGAGGCAGATGACAAGACTGCCCTCAAAGCCTTCACGGCAGGCCTACGTGATTGTTTCTTTAAATACATGATCAATGCCAATACTTGGAAGACTTACTCTGAGGTGATGGCGCAGGCTTATAACCATGCCTCCGCCGAGGCAAAGACATATCAGGAGAAACCCCCTACAACCATCCTTTATCAACAAGTGGGAGGTGGAAGCCAGACTCACCTAAATGAGAAGACCTCGACTTCCCAAACAGCAGTGGCACCTCCCCATGCCTTGCATAATGCTTCACCGAATCAACAGACATATCAATTTCAAGGCAAGAGGAAGGATTTCCATCCTCACCACTCTCCTTTCAGTAAAAAGAGTAAGGGACACTATCCCGATAACCAAGGGTATCGCCACAATAACGCTCGCCCCCAGGCAGTCAATGCAGTGGGTCAAACCCGCGTCAAGATACCCCCTACCCCAAGGTATGAGACATACACGCCCTTGAATGCCACATGCGCGGCCATTTACCCCAGCATAGCTCACCTGATACCAAAACCAAAGCCGAGGCACCCAGATTACACGCCCCCGAATAACGCGGGCACGTTTTGTTGCTACTATGAGCATAACGGCCATGATAGCGAGAAATGTATCATCCTCCGTGATCGTATTGAAGCTTTGGCACGAGAAGGAAAAATTGATCAATTCCTTCTTCACCCTCAAAGGGATAACCGTAACCAACGCCAGGTGAATGTCATATATTCCATAAGCGGCGGCACACCCATATCTGAATCTTCCAATAGGGCCATGAAAAACAGTGAACGAAGTCTGAGGCCTGGTCACCAAGTGTTTCACGTGGAAGACATCAGGGGAGGGAAGTATCAAAAACCTAACTGGGATCCGATATGTTTCTACCCTGAGGAAGAAAGAGGCATCATCTACCCTCATAACGACCCATTGATCGTGGAGGCTCACATAGCCAACTTTGATGTTCGACGAATCCTCGTAGACACAGGGGCTTCGGTCAATATCATGTTTGCCGAAGCTTTCAGGGCGCTCAGTGTAGCTGAACACTTGCTCGATCGCTCGATTTCTCCTCTGATAAGCTTCTCCGGTGATATCGTGCAACCCTTAGGGAGCATACATTTACCCTTTACTATTGGTACAGGCCCTTACACGGCTACCATTACCACTAACTTCCTAGTGGTTGACTGCCCAACGGCATACAATGTCATCTTTGGGCGCACAGGCATCAATGATCTCAAGGCTATGGTATCCACGCATATGCTGTTGATGAAATTTCCAACCCCCCATGGCAACGGCTACATCAGAGGAGATCAGCTTAGTGCACGATCATGTTACAACACTTCAGTTAAGCAACAACACTTGCCCGGACCCAAGGAAACCCTGTCTGTACATGACCAAGTCACAAAGACCAGCCTAGATGAAGCGAACTTGGATCTTCCTGATAGCAACAATCAACCCGATGATCCTCGAGATGACTCTTTCACCCAGCAAGCCCAACCTGCTGAAGAGTTGGAGAAGGTACCTATCTCAAGAGATTATCCAGATCGCATGGTGAAGATTGGCACCACATTGTCACCACCCCTTCGGTTAGCATTGATATCTTTTTTGAAAGAGAACACTGAAGTCTTCGCCTGGTCATACGAGGACATGCCAGGCATCTCTCCCGATGTCATCTGTCATCGTTTGAGTATTGACCCCAAGATCAAGCCGGTGAGACAGAAGCGAAGATCTTATGACGCTGAACGATACGAGGCAATGAAAGCAGAAGTTGAAAAACTCAAAGGCATAGGCTTTGTCCGCGAAGTCAATTACCCGACATGGGTAGCAAATGTGGTCCTTGTTAAGAAAAATCCGACCAAAGAAAGTCTTTTGCTTCAAAAGGTCTTGTGGAGAATGTGTGTTGACTACACCGACCTAAACAAAGGGTGTCCGAAAGATAGCTTCCCTCTTCCTCTTATTGACAGACTTATAGACTCTACGGCCGGGTGTGAACTCCTGAGCTTCATGGATGCTTACTCAGGATACAACCAAATCCTCATGAACCCTTCGGATCAAGAACACACAGCCTTCACTACCGACAGAGGACTATACTGCTATAAAGTCATGCCTTTCGGCCTAAAGAATGCAGGAGCAACTTATCAGAGACTAGTCAACTCAATGTTCGCCGAGCAGATTGGGAAGAGCATGGAAGTTTACGTTAATGATATGTTAGTCAAGAGCAAACATGCTGACCAACACATCACCAACCTATCTGAAACTTTCACTATTTTGAAGAGGTATCGAATGAGGTTAAACCCCAACAAATGTGCCTTCGGCGTAGGCTCTGGCAAATTCTTAGGTTTCATGATTAGCCAACGAGGCATTGAAGCTAATCCCGAGAAAATCAAAGCAATCCTCGACATGAAGGAACCGGTAACTTCAAAGGACATCCAGAGCCTTACTGGCAAGGTGGCAGCCTTAACCAGGTTCATTTCTAAGGCCACAGACAAATGTGCTCCCTTTTTTAAAGCACTTAAGGGAAGTAGGAAGTACATTACATGGACTGATGAATGTGCCGAGGCATTCAAAAACCTCAAGGAGTACATGAGTAAAGCCCCTCTACTCTCCAAGCCCGAGGTAGGAGACATTCTCATTATCTACCTATCGGTATCAGCTTCAGCCGTAAGTTCCGTTCTCATTCGAAAGGATGGGAATATTGAGCGACCTGTCTACTATGCTAGCAAAGCCCTACAAGATGCGGAGACACGATACTCCAACATTGAGAAATTAGCTCTAGCATTGGTCATGTCTGCTCGGAAACTTCGCCCTTATTTCCAAGCACACGCCATCATCGTGCTTACCAATCACCCTCTTCGACAGATACTCCAGAGTCCTGACACGTCTGGGCGAATGATCAAATGGGCGATAGCATTGGGTGAGTTTGACATCTCCTACCAACCAAAACCAGCCGAAAAAGGTCAAGCAGTAGCAGATTTCATTGCCGACTTCACATATCCGGTTGACATTGCTTCTACACCTGAAGCAGTGGCTTCATTACCCCCGGAAGCTCAGAAGGTAGAATTAACGACCTCAGCATGGAGTCTGTATGTTGATGGCTCATCCAACCAACAGGGCTGTGGAGCGGGACTAGTCTTGACTACGCCCGACAAAGTAGCAATGGAGTATGCTCTTCGTTTCAAATTCAAGGCATCAAACAATGAGGCCGAGTATGAAGCCCTTCTAGCAGGATTACGTTTGGCCAAACACCTCGGGGTTAAACAAATTGATATTTTCAGTGACTCCCAATTAGTGGTCAACCAGGTTACCAACAACTTTGATGCTAAGGACAGCTCCATGGCAGCATATCTTGCGCAAACACAACTTTTGCTCAAGCACTTCCACTACCAGATCACCCAAGTTCCTCGAGCGGCAAACAGTCATGCAGACGCCCTGGCTCGCCTCGCCTCAGCTGTGGAAGACAAGATTGGAAGAAAAATTCATGTTGAACTGTTGGCAACACCAAGCACCATGGCCGCAGAAGTATGCAACTTACAACAGGGGGATAGTTGGATCACCCCGATCTATAATTTCCTTGCTCATGGCACCCTCCCAAATGATAAAGTCCAGGCTAAGCAAATTCGATACAAGTCTACCCGCTACCTGATCATCAATGATCAACTCTATAAGCGAGATTTTAGCCTGCCATACTTAAGGTGTCTTACGCCTGCCGAGGCGGAAATCGTCCTTCGGGAAATACATGAGGGAGTCTGTGGAGATCATGCTGGATCTCGGTCCCTAGCACACAAGACTTTTCGCCAAGGATATTACTGGCCAACACTCCACCAGGATGCCATCAAAGTATCCCGCTCATGTGACAAATGTCAACGATATGCAACTATTCCTCATTCCCCTCCAGAGCCTCTTACTCCTATGATCAGCCCTTGGCCCTTCGCCCAGTGGGGACTTGATTTGATCGGCCCAATGCCGGCAGGGAAGGGCAAAGTCTGTTACGCAGTCGTTGCAGTGGACTACTTCACAAAGTGGGCCGAAGTAGAACCCTTGGCAACCATTACTGAGGCAAAGATAGAAGACTTCGTGTGGAAGAACATCCTTTGTAGATTCGGCATTCCCAATGCGATAGTCACTGACAATGGGCGACAGTTTGACAACAAGAAGTTCAGGTTGTTCTGCTCTAAGTTCAACATCAACTTATGCTTTGCCTCTCCAGCTCATCCCCAGTCTAATGGACAAGTTGAGGCCATCAACAAAATAATCAAGCGCACTTTGAAAACCAGCTTGGACAAAGCTAAAGGCTGTTGGCCAGAATTTGTACCCCAAGTTCTTTGGTCATATCGCACTTCATATCGGACTTCAATAGGAGAAACTCCATTCTCACTTGCCTTTGGCACAGAGGCGGTTGTCCCTGTTGAGCTCGAGCAAGCAACATTCCGAGTCCAGAACTACATTCAAAGTGAAAATGACAAACAACTCACCCTCAACTTGGATTTAGTCGAGGAACACAGAAACCAAGCTCACTTGAGGAATGTCGCCTACAAGCAGCGCATCTCCAACTATTATGACTCTAGGGTCAAGCTTCGTTCTTTCAAAATAGGAGACTGGGTCTTAAAGAAAAGATTACTCTGCGACAGAGTCCCGAGTGAAGGCACACTTAGTCCAAACTGGGATGGACCGTATGAAGTCATTGGCATCAGTCGCCCTGGCTCTTACACACTTAGAAGCTCCGATGGCAAGACCCTTGGCCATCCATGGAACGTTGATCACTTGAAGTACTACTACAAATAGACTCACGATGTACAAGTGTTGAGCTATAGCCGTTCGGCATCCTATGTAATGAAGGTCATTTGGCAATGAATTCAATAAAGAGGTAATTTAGCCAACTCAGCCCTCACTCTTTTACATTCCTAGCAAGGGAACACTCAAGTGTTGAAACCTCAAAGCAGATATATCCAACACGAAACAAAATCTAAGTATGTGTCGACAAGACTATACAAAGAAAGGAACAACCAAACAATGGCTTATATCCAAACAATAGATCTATTCATACATAGCCAAACATGCATTAATAATAGTGCAAACACTCATAAACACCTAAAATCCAAAACTCTCAAGCTTATAACATGGGCACATGTTATACACACATCAGACTACTACATCCAGAATACATGCAGATAGTAAAGACACTGCTATTCATTCTCATCTGAAGCCGAACCCCTGGCAGTATCACTCCGCGTCCTACCATCATCCTCTGCATCCCCAAGATCCTCTTCACCATGCTGAGTCTGTGCATCAGCACTACCTTCATTATCAGACTCATCTTCGCTGCTAGGATCAACAGCAAGGACAAATGTCTCGCCCTTTCGATGATGCTCATCTATATCTTCGTGGTATTTTCGAAGAATGCTCCCATCATCATAACGATCAAGGACGGCCATCCATTTCCTTTTTTCAAAGCGAGCTTCTTGAGCACAGTAGGGTTTAATAGCAAGATGAAAGGTCGAAGAACTTAAGTATTCTTGCACAGCAGCCTCCCTTTCAGTTGGAATGCTCTTCTCCAGTTCAGAAATCTCAACTAAGGCACCATCCAATTCTCCCCTAACCTTGGATACTTCCAAGGTAGCCACCTCCAACTGTTTTTTAGTTGCCTCAAACAATTTCTTAAGCCTTAGGTTCTCACCATTTCGCCTTTTCAAGCTCTCCATGGTTTCGTCCTTCAGTTGGAGAGCCTGAGTCAAAAGTCCCTTATTCCTTCGGGCCTCGTCCACAAGCTGCTTATTCTCCTTCAGTTTTGCCTTGTACCGCTCAACCTCTTGCAGTCTGTCGTGATACTCGGCCATGACCTGCATGGCAAGACGATCATCACTACCTAAATAATGATAATAAAGAGGAAAAAGTAAGGAAATGACAAAGTAACACTCACATATGAAGACAGCTTCAACATCCGGTCGCAATCCGATTCATCCTTAGCTAAGGGCTCTCCGAGCTCATCGAAGGCGAATCGACGCCCTGCCAAGCAATTGTTGATATCCCCAAAATCCTTTGGCCGCGTGGCAACCCTCAAGTCCTTCCACGGGACACTGCCAACTCTTTCCTTGCCTTTCCCCTCATGGCGGGAACCAGGATCACTTTCCTGGACAGTGTGCTCCATAGTAAGAGGATGAGGCAACAGTCGGCTCCCTTCTCCTGCAACTACGGCAGCAGCATTTTCAACGGCCTCGACTCCAGTCTTCCTAAAGGCAGGCCCCTTAAGGACCCCATCTTGGGACTTAGGTCTAACGGATGGTTCCCCTCGGAACTTATGAATTTTCTTATGCGGTAGGATGTCTTCCGAAGGAACTAACACTGGTGCTTTCCTTTTATGGGTGTTAGTCCCTGTTTTCTTGCTTACCTTCTCCACTGCATAAGGAAAATCAAAATAAGAAATACAACTTTCCAAATAAAGTAAGGAATTGAGCTAAGTTTACATGAAGGATACAACTTACTCGATCGTCCCTGGCTCTCGGAAACTAAGGGTTGGAAACCGTACCGACGAAATAAGGGTCGTAGCTTGCTTAAGTGTCTATCCTCTTTGGGCACCCTCAACACCTTCTCTATGTCAGATAGCTCCTGCCCAAACAGTTGGATGGTGCCCCGCGTCACTACATGAAGCAAAGTGTTAGAAGCAAGAAAAGACCACAACAAATAGCAAATAGTACGAACGGTTGATACGTTACAACCTACAGTCTGGAAGTGAGTAAGCACACGTCGCTCAAGCGTGACACCCTTATCATACTCCCAATCATTATACAGAAAGCACCAACGGTTTTTCCATGTGTAGTATGCCTTTTTCTTACCATACACAATACGCTCTCTCTCACTCCGACATGCACACTCGGCATAACCAGTGCATGATTTTGCTGGGCGCATCTTGTAACAGTAACGCAACTGATGGAAGGAAGGCTCACACAACCCACACTCCATCCAAATGATATAAAATCCAATCAAAGTATCCCAGAAACCAGGATTGAGTTGCCCAGGTGCATATCCGATCAAAGATAACATCTTTTGCAACCACGGATGTAAAGGTAGTCTCACCCCTAAAGTCAGTAATATCTGGGTGTAGAACATAACATGACCCTGGGGAGGCTCAGAAGGCCATTCTTCATCATGTACCAAACGTATCCCTACACTACGAGGGATATTACATGACTGCCTTAGCGCCTCAACCTGCTTCTCATTATCTAACAAGTTATTCTTTAGATGGTCTGCTGTGAACTCAGAGCGAACTATGCGTATGGCATCAAAAACAACCCCCTCACCCAACGCCATGGAGGAAGAACTAGCAATAGCTAAAGTTTGACGGTTGGGAAGATCATCCAATGTTTCTCTAGTACCGGACTCTAACAAAGACCCTGAAGACTCCGACATTGCAGACTCAGACTTAGAGCTAAAGCTAGAAGAGCCCTCATCACTAGAACTTCCAGGCTCTGACATCTACAATAAGAAGAAACAAATTCTATCACTACATGCATGATCAAAACATAAGGAAGTTCCTATATTACCCACATGAAGATGGTGCAAAGCGATTCCGGAACCCTTCTCAATCAGAAAGCAATCCGTCTTCCACAGTCACTACAAAACAAGCAAATGAAGACCGTGTCAAGCGCCAAAAAAAAAAAAAAAAAAAAAAAAAAAAAAAAACAGCTTCATCCAAAAAGCTTCACCCGAAAAGCTTCACCTCCAAAGCTTCACCCACAAAGCTTCACCTAAAAAGCTTCACCCACAAAGCTTCACCCAAAAAAGCTTCACCCGAAAAGCTTCACCTCCAAAGCTTCACAAGGGCCCAAAGCTTCACTTAAAAAAGCTTCATCTACAAAGCTTCACCTAAAAAAGCTTCACCTAGAAAGCTTCATCTACATACTTTCACCATCAAAGCTTCACCATCAAAGCTTCACCTAGAAAGCTTCATCTACAAAGCTTCATCTACAAAGCTTCACCATCAAAGCTTCACCTAGAAAGCTTCAACACCAACGCCTCACCTACAAAGCTTCAACACAAAACCTTGCTCCAAATAAACAAATTTTGTTCACAAAACCTAAACATTTTTTGTTTTACACCCACAAGGGCCCAAAATCTTCCTTCTTATTTATTCACTTATATATGTTCCCAAACATATTATGATAGATCAAATAATAATTCAAAGTCCAAAATTTAGTTATGGACAAAAATACAAGCAATTCACCAGTACTGAAGTTGCTACAAAAACTGGAATCTTCCCCAGCCTAGAAATCCAACAAAGCTTCGCCTCCTTTTCTCTATCAAATTTTTGCAGCTGCTGCTTCTCTCCAATGGAGCTGAATTTTGGACACCCTCTAGTTCTTGAGCAGATGAACAACTTTCAAGAAGGAACCATTTCTGTTTGAGCCACGGAAATTAAAGTGTTGAAGCTCCAAGCATGACAGTCGGATTCTTGCAGATTTCGAAGCTGCTGTGATGTTTCGAAGATCTGGAAATATTTAACCATTAGTTCATTCTGAATTTTTGATATGTTATGAAAGAGACGATGAGGAACAACTTCAATGAAGAAAGCATGCTGATCTGAACAATAGAAAATGGAGTTTCGAAGCTCACAACAAATCTGATGGGTTGACAGAAAAATAATAACCAGTCATTCATCATACCTGAATTTCTTGAGTTATACAGCTCCGAGGGATCTCAATTTTGGATATGTTGTAGTTCACAAGTTAAGGAACAACTTCGCTGAAGAAAGTATGTTGATCTAAGCAAGAGAAAATGGAGTTTTTGAAGCTCACAACAGGTCTGACGTGTTGACAGACAAATGATGAACAATCACTCGTCGTACCTGAATTTCTAGAGTTGTACTGATCTGATGGCTCTCAAATTTGGATATGTTGTAGTTAAGGAATTAAAGAACAACTTTCATGAAGACAACTTTGTGATTCGAGCTACAGCTGATGGTCTTATATTGAAAACCAATTCAGGTTGTTAGGGGAAATGAAAACCAATTCCACCAAAGAAACATCATTATGATGTTTCATCATTATGGTGTTTTCATCATTATGATGCTTTCATCATTGTGATGCTTCCATCATTGTGATGCTTCCATCATTGTGATGCTTCCATTATGATTGTAATGCACCAACGGTTACACCCTCTATCATAGCAGTATGTGTGTGTATCTCCCTATAGTCATCATGTGCAAGACTATCGTAGTCAGATGGCTTTCCATAAAACAGCTACCAACCGTTACACCTTCTGCAATTCCACTTATTCGGGCCTAGCAACCTTCATAAACAAAATATATGAAGAAAAAGTCCGGGGCTACCACTTAGAAAACAAAAGAATGAAGTTTTGGTACTTACGACATGGACTATTAGCAAGACACCTCATTCGTCAACTCCCTCGACTAGAGACTTGGGGGACTCCCACCATATGCTACTACGCCTTGGTACTCAAAAGTTCGTGACTACTCAGTGACTTGGATTTTTCAAGTCTCCAACCGAGAAGTTTTCCTCACTCGGGAAATTAAGGGAACACTACCTCAAACTACATGCTTCACTCACAAAGCTTCAACAATACAGGTTTCAACAAAAGCAAAAATTCAAAGAACTTTATGAAGAAGGCTTTGGTGTATTTAACACAATATGTTGAAATGAAGCAAAGCTTATTTATTAATATTTTCGATAAGCCACAAATATGTACATATACATGAGTCAAAATAAACAAACAAAAGGGAGCCTTCACAAAGGTTGCTTAGGGGAAGTCTCAGCAGTCGGTAGAGCCCCAGAAAGAGAAAGCACCGGAGGGTGGTTATCCGGAGCCTCAGTACTTGACAAAACCCCAGAAGGAGGAGGCATTGGAGGTTCATCATTTGAAGCTTCATTACCAGGTACAACCCTAGAGGACGAAGGCAATAAATGCCTTTGGAACAAACCCACAAACCGCTGATGATCAAGTAAAACCTTACCATCAGATTCCTTCATCTGGTCAAGCTTCCTCTTCATGTTTGTAGCATAGTCATGGGCGAGCCGGTGCAACTGCTTATTCTCATGCTTGAGCCCTCTAATCTCCTGTTTAAGACTCATCACTTCAGCAGCCAATGATTCAACTTGGCGGGTTCTAGCAAATAGGCGTTGGGCCATATTAGACACAGAACCTGCACACTAAACACTAAGAGCCAGAGAGTCCTTAACAGCCAATTCATCAGACCGTTTGGAAAGTAGTCTGTTATCTTTGGGAGTGAGAAGGTTCCTGGCCACCACTGCAGCGGTCATATCATTCTTCATCACAGAATCCCCAACGGTAAGAGGACCAGTAGGGGATATGAAGGATGGGCGCCATATGTTGTCTGGAGAAGGCGTGGCTGTCTCTTCTCCAAGGTTCAAGTCAAAACGACGGTCGGAGGGTCCAGACATTTTCAAATGTGTTGAAGAAGGAAGAGGTCAGACAAATCAAGATCTTAGAAGTGCAAGAAATGAGCTTCTACTGGTAGAGATTCAAGTGTGCTGTGGAACTTAATGCCAGCCTCTATAAAAATCTGCACTCGACGGAGCTTCAGAAATCGAAGAGGCGTTTGCTTTCTCAAAAGCTGGGCTGCTCAGAGACCACGAGGGCCGATCTCAGAAATCGAAGAAGCACCTGCTTTTTCAGCCTCGTCAGCACCTGTCACATGCACACTCAGCTTTGCGGAAATTACGGGCAATCTGTCGAAGATTTCTGGTGAAGTAGAAAGCACGTGAATCTTACTGTTCAATCACCGCTCTCCATATGCACCATCAACTCCTCGGGTACCACATATAACTTTGTCAAAGATCTCTGACAAAGTTTAGGCACGAGAATTTCGAAGTTCCAGCTACCCTACTATTACCCATAAGGGTAAAGGAACAGCACCACTGCTTGACAACTGGAAAGTCCCTATGTGTGTCGACCTCCGTGTTTTGCGGCAAGACAGATTGGCAAGAACGTCCAACCTTTACTCACATTCGAGAAAAGACTCCCAACATAATTACTTTCTCAAAAACCGGAGTAGCACCGCTTTCCGAATCTCGAGAGTCAGATCCTCGACGGGATTGCTTGTTCGAAAACCGAAGAGGCACAACTCTCAGAACTTCGAGAGCCAGATTTCCTTAGATAAAGCTTGTCTGTAATCTTCACACGTAATATCAGCTTTCCAGATACCACATACCACTTTTTCAAAGTGCTCTGACAAAATTAAAACACGTGAAGCTGGCAGCTCCCACTACATTGCTGTGACCAAGAAGGGTAAAGGAATAGCATTACTACTTGTTATTGGGAAATCCCTATATACATCGACCTCCCTCCTCAACGGACAGGCAAACCTGCAAAAATGCTCAACCCTTTCTCGCATTCGAAAAGACACCCTCAACATAACCTCTCGAAATACTCAGCTTTATTTCCCCCCGATAATACCTCAGCAAATAAGCCACACCAAGAACAAGAGTATCTCATATCATCAGGGTCGAAAGCAAGAGTATCCCATATCATGCTTTCTCCCTGTCTTTGTCTTTGTCCTTGTCCACACCTGCAGGACAAGGAGAAAGAGAGCAGTCAGTCGGAACCTGAAATCAAACCTCCAATTTGGAACTGACTGCCTGGAGCCTTTGCCTGGTCGCTTACTTAGCATTGCTCTCGAGTACTCATCCTCAACTGCTGTCAAGGTCACGAATTCCACCGGCAAATACCTCATGACAGTTGATCAGATATTGGCTCTTTACACTGAAGCTGCCAAGCGTGAATGAGTTACTATGAAGGAATGTTCTGAAGGACCATTTAAATGCAAAGGTTGCACACCACTTCTGCCATGCAAAAGATTGAAGCAGAAGGTTCAACGGTGGGCTGAAACAGATCACTACAGCACGACACCTTTCCATACCACATTCATTATTCCGTCAACAGCAATAGTATCCCATATCATCAAGGTCGAACGTACTCTAGATTTGATGGACTTGTTTTGACCCTCAAATTTTTGAGTCGGCCTTATACTCTGAAGGGCACCAGAAAACCCTCCAGCACAGTTCAAGAATAAGCCTGTGGAAAGTTACTTCTTCAAAAGCAAAAGTATCTCATATCATCTCTTATCCATTTGTTTCTCCTTATCCTGGCAGTTGAATGAGAGACAAGGAGAATGAGAACAATCAACCGGAAGCCGAAGTCAAACCTCTGCTCCTGGGTTGCTTACTTGGAAGTTTGACTGCTTACCTTGTCTGTCACCTCTTTCGGCAGATCTCCTAGCTCGGCGACTTGGGGGACTCCTACTATAGGGTTTGTATTGCACTTGACCAAGCCCGAAACTACAAGTAAGCTTCAAGTGAAATTGATACATTACCTTGTGCGTCAACATCAGCTAAATACACCATTCCCGGATGGAGGAAAGGTACTTCCAGAGAAAGGCAGATGAAGATCAGACCACACTTCGGTACTTAGAAGTTTCGTGATTACTCAAGGGATTGGATCTTGCAAGTCCCCAACCGAGGAGTTTCCCTCACTCGGGAACTTAGGGGAGCACTGTTTGTACCATACTTGACCAATCCCGAAACTACCGAGCACCGGCCAACGCTATACTGTCAAGGACCCAGAAGAGTTCCCCTCCGACCAGGAGGCCAATCACTACTCGACACGTGTCAAGATTAGAAGCCAATCAGAGCGCAGCACGTGTCGACATCAAGAACCAATCACAACATGACACATGTCAATGTGACAAAGCTACAAGTTTTTCTATAAATAGGGGTCATTCCCCCATAATATTGCCTAATGCCATTTGTGTTAAATCATTCACAAGAACTCACTAAATTGAGAGCTTGATCCTTTGTACTTGTGTAAGCCCTTCACTACTAATAAGAACTCCTCTACTCCGTGGACGTAGCCAATCTGGGTGAACCACGTACATCCTGTGTTTGCTTCTCTGTCTCTATTCATTTACGTACTTATCCTCACTAGTGACCGAAGCAACCAAGCGAATGTCACAAAACCTGACACTTTCTGTTGTACCAAAGTCTTCGCTGATTTTGTGCATCAACATACATTATTCATCCACCAATTTTACTTACGTCCAAAGCAAGCAAAACAAGATAGAAGTGTTCACCAAAAAAAACAAAATAGAAGTTCATACTACTAAAAAAATGTATAAACAAAATACTCCCCGCCCCAACTTCCCTTAACTGTAGATCGTAGCTGGCTAGTAAATTCAGGGGAGGATGGCATTGAAAACATATTACGAACTTGTCAACCCCAAGCCCTCCAAACACCACAACTTTTATAAACATCCACAAGCGAATGATTATGGGTTTCAGATCTTGAAGTACTTGTATCCATACTCTGTGTTGGTCATCCCCTCTTCCCAATCACCCATGTTACGGCCACCAAAAACTATCTGTTGAATGCCCAGATATCTGCCACCAAGAAAGCAAGGAAACAATGCTAACGTAGTCAATCTCTGTCCAGACTCGATAACTCTCTTGTTAGTTTTACTTTAGATTATTCAAACTTACTCTGTACTCAAGACTGTCAAGCAATTGAGGAGTACATCCACAGAAAAATAGTCAGCTGTACCAAGGTCTACCCTGTTGTACATGTACGTATAAGATTTTTCAAGTATTAAATCTCATGTGGAAAAAAATTGCAAAGAACTGCAATATAAAATTCAGCTAAGTTCTACAACGCATACCAAACACGACCCCAGTTATCCTGAAACTCAACGTCGCTGATATCATGAAATGAAGATGGCATCACTTTGAAACCCTTATCCACATCATAAAGGGGATTGTACTCCATAGAAGAATTTGCCAGCTGCCATCAGTAGTTCGGTACCATACTATATTAGCATATTTCAATCTTTTTATACATAACAACAACTATTACTAAGAGGAGTGATTAAGCTCAATAACAATGTGATGATGCATAAACATTCAGCGTATGTTTTATAAAAGAAAAAGATTGCCTCTCGCATTAGGAAATTTAACTCTAGAGTCCAAACATTGTCTCGCATATTGAATTGAATAATTGCACCATACCTTCATATCTTGAATACACTTGAGGTTGTTGACTTTCTACGAAATTCTTTGTGTACGACAATTACCCAATTACTGCCCGTACGTATTTAAGATCACCAATTCGGCAAAATTACTCGGGACTAACTATATAGCATTTTGAAAATGGAGTAAAGCTGTAAGAATGTAAGGCGGCAGAGATATATAACAATGGAATTAGCCAACCTGCAGATTAGTAGAATTAAAGGCACCCAAGCGTCCCATGACATACCATGATTGAATAACCTGCACAAATATCACAATAAACCTGCAAATTAGTAGAAACAATGGAAGAGCGTTTAATGTTGGATGTTGAAAACACAGAAAGGAAGCAGGTGGACGGACATACACTGCCGAAGAGATCAACATCGCGATCAGATGGGGATCCATAGAATTCAAACCATATGTGGGAATCAAGAGGATTGAAGCTGTCAGGTATAAAACATAGTTACTGATTAAAGGAAATAAAAGTGTAAACAAGATATAAGATAGACAGATGAGAAGAAAGCTCACTCACTCTCTGAAAGTGACTTTGAAGGCAAGGACAGAACCGGTTTTGGATTTGGTGAAGTCCCTGCCCTTCTGGCGGATTCTTTCTTCGACCCTTTTCCTCATGAGCTCAGGGTTCCCAATGCTGTCTCCAAGAACCGCTCGCAGCTCACCATCGTCCTTGCAGGCGTCTTCCAACACTTTGGCCCAGGCTGGATACCTGTGAAGGCGGTCGTACTCGCGCTTCCTCTTCTCTTCACGAATTTTAACAAGTCTGCGTCCTCTGGCGGTGGTACCTGACCCTTTGGCCGCCTCGGCCTGGCATACTACTAGTGATAGGAGCCGAGGTGGTGGAGGTGGATGAGGTCGACAGTTGGTTTCTTCGTTTCTTCTTCTTCTTCCTCGTGTATTGTTGTAATTAATATTCTGTAGCGAGATAAAGCCTGAACCCTCCAGTTTGGCTCCTCCTGTGACCAAGGCCGCCATCATTTCTCAATCCTCTACTCACCTCATCCCTTCTAAATTCCATCATTTCTTTTCTTTGTCATTTATCTCCCGCAGCCGCAATGAGAGATTATTCCAACTGCAAAGCCCATTATCCATTTACCAAAGCCCAAAACCTCAATATCTTAAGACCCACCTCAGAATATATTTGTGCCCAGTTGAACTTTGGTGCAATGGGGGCATACGTGCCCTTTGACCTACTAGTTCAACTGATATCTGCTTTATTTTGCTTTTGAAATCAAAATTCTTTGCCAACTGTAGCTTAATTAAGTAGTCATCCAGTACTATGATCGGTTAGTATTCCTCTTTATTTAAAAGTGAGAGGTCTTAGGTTTGAATCTCGTATATGGCGAATTCGATACTAAATTAGGTTACCCATTATATGACTTAGTTGAACTCTCCTCCCCCTAGTGTAAAGTTATCGATGTACTCAAAAAAAAAAAAAAAAAAAAAAGCTTAATTAAGTAATTTATGATGCCAAAGGACTCTCTTCTCTTGGAACTGCTACTTGGTGTTTTGAATGAATAGGGAGGGAGTTGGGACGTTTCTCTCTTGTGATAAATTGAAGAGAGTTTGGTTTCTCTTGGAAGTTGGAATAAGACAAGGCAACATCACATTTGGATTTAGTTGTAGTGGCTTCAACTTCAAATTTATTATTATCAAATTTAAATTTGCTTCAATCTGCATGATATTTATTTGTTCTATTTTTGTAGTATTAATTGTGAGGTTAGATGTTGTACCGAATCAGCAATGCAGATGCTGAATCTTTTTCCTAAAGCAACAGTCATGTTAACTGCTAAGCTAACATGGCGGTAGGTCATAGACACACCACCATTGAAACAGATGAGATTTCACAAGTTTCACTCATTCCCTGGAGGGGAGGCCCTTCCGCCACAAAACACACACACACACACACACATAAATCAGCGGAGAAGAGGAACAAATTTGCTTCCTCCAGATTGTTATTGATTGGAAATCAAGTTTTGGCAAATGCTAAATAGGAACTCGTAGATTGTAAACCATGAATGCGCCAAACATTAATGAGAGAGATCGCTCATCAACACCATTAACATTCAAATCTGTTCGTTCAAATTTCAGAGTTACACTTGCACACACAATGACAGAAGTATTACGTATACATATCAAAAAAGATTTTCTGGCATTTTCATTTTTACCTCAAGATCCCCTAATGATCTGACCTTTTTAGCTTGGACGCCAAGTGGATCTGTTACAGTTAACCATCAAGAATCACAATTCCAAGTTGTTTTAGTGTAAACTTGATCGTTCACTCACTAGGAAGGAAAATTGGTGCTCGTCTGAAGCTTGTAGTTACCTTGGTTTACAGAGATAACCTCTTTATTTCAACGATCTCCATGGTATCTTTTGTGATATTCCTCACATCGCAACCAAGAAGAAGGGGAGCCTGCAGAACAGCTCATGTGTAACCAAACAGATGACCTAAAATTGCACATTTCATATAAAGAAGAGCATCTAGCAAATTAAATAGTGCCTTAGAAATGACCCATATGCTAAAATGGACTACATATTCATCTTTTATCATTCCTCCATTCCCCACTTCTAACATGTCGGGATATGTTCAAATTTTCAGCAGATAAATAAGATTAATCTCTTTGTGAAACATCAGCACTCAACAGTGTCCCCAACCCAAATGACGGTATATGTAAAACCAAGTTTTTGGTTGCATTAGAAAAATATTCACCATTCCAGCCACCAGGTCTGGCAAATTCAGCATAAACTTCATTCATGTCTGCTCTAGAGAGCATACTGCCAACCAATATGCCAGAAAACGGTGTTATATGTGGGACCCCAAAAACATAAGACCAATTTGAGAGTTAAAGGAAGCACGTGCATGTTTCCACCTTTCCCATGTATCAGAAATGTCATTATTAGTTCTCCAGCTATTTCCTTCTTTAGCACCCCATTGAGCAGGGTGCATATCTCCCCAAAAAAAAGGAAATAGAATACAAAACTACAAATTAAACCTCTTACTAAGGAAACCAAAAAATACATGGTTTTTGAGTATAGGCAAACAGGACCATTACCATTTACAAAGTGAAAAGAATATGAGACGACCTGCTTTCATTAGAGCTTGGGTCATTACAGGGTACCTACAAGAAGAGTTGAAATGTTTATCAATATGTATATCATATGCAGACCTTATCCCGGGAGAATTAAGGCAGGAAAGTTTGTGCTGTATCACCATAGAAATTCTAGGTATTTTACCTAACAGTTGGCTTGGTGTCGTCATTATTACAGTTATCATACTTCAAATAATCAATTCCCTGCAAAGAAAGTGCACGAGCATTTCAAGATTCTGTGACAACATATCATCATTGGAGATGTTGATTGAGTGAATCGATTACAACATATATATCATACCGAAGCAGCAAATGTTTTGGCATCTTGTTCTTCGTGGCCAAGTGAACCAGGCATGGTCTTGCTGCAAGTGAAGTACCTGCAAAGTATAAGTGAATGTACTACTTGTTTAGTTGTAGTTTATGTATATATCAACATTCAAGAGCAACTATACATGCAGCATATATTTGTATTGGGATGGGGTGCATGAGAGTTATTGTGTTACCCTGCATCTGAGTAAATTCCTAGCTTAAGACCCTTGCTGTGAACATAATCCGCTAGAGATCTAATGCCTGATGGAAATGTTGATTTCTTGGGCGCTAGATTGCCCTGCGTATGAAAATCTCATGCATGTTCAGTACTTTTACAGCCCAGCTGTTTGTAATTAATAATAGAAACAAAATACCTTGTGATCACGAGAAAATTCGGCCCAGCAATCATCTATAGATATAGATAGCATCAGCTTTTATAAAAATTGGGAAGTACCAAGTTACCGAAAAATAAAAAAGAAAGAAGAAGAATACCTATGTTAACATAGGTATATCCAAGTTTAGAGAGACCAGTGGAAACCAGTGCATCGGCTGTCAAACCAACCAGAGAAACTGAGCAAGCTTTGGAAACAAAAAATGGCTTTGATTATTAGGCATAAGTTAAGTTGCAAGAGTTACCGGTTGCTTTGATGATTTTCTCATCGATTTTGCAGTTGAAGTGATTCCAATTTCCAACTATTCCACCTATTTAAGCAAAAAGGGAAACAACTGGCTGTGTGGGTTGCGGCACATGTTGATATATAGCATTAGGAATTTAAACGCAAACGGTCTCTCATTATAATATCATAGATTCACCATTCATACATACTCCAAGTGTGTAAAAACAGCACAAGGAAAATCAATGGCTTCCCATTTCCTAAGTTTGCTAAAATATATATATTTTAGAATCTCATCTGAGTGGCTGTGACTGGCATCTATCAAAGGAGGAAAGAATACTAATTGTATGTAGTTAGTAAAAACCAAAATTGTACCCCGTGGGAGGTGTGAGTTCAAGTCCGTTGGCAACCATGACCACGATCACCGCCATCCCTCTTCCCCATATTGGCGGCTGCTGCTGCTGCTCCTTCTTTACTGTTCTCTTACTCTACCACTCTCTCCCCTCTACTGTTGACTCACTTGACCAGACTCCTAGTCCTCTGTCTGTTGCTAATACTACTACACACGCATTGATCTCTCTCTCTCTCTCTCTCTCTCTCTCTGACTAACCTACTAAAATTGAAAAGTGCAGCAGGTTTATTAAAAAAAAAGAAAGAAAAAAAAAAGAAAAGTGCAGCAGACAGAACGTGCAGGGAGAACGTGCAGGGAAATTTGGAAATATAGCCATTTTATAGATCACCTATTGCAATATAACCTACATTTTTTCATTAATTATAAAACTAACCAAATTTGAAGTTAAAAAAACTTATTGCCCTTAGTTTAAAACTCTCCCTGCTTCCAGAATCGTACATGGTGTTTTTTTTTCTAAATCTTCATCCCCATTGTGTTTTTTCTTAAACAAAATTTCCTCCACAAAATGCACCAAACTAGTCTTGAATAAAATACAAACAGTCTAAACACGGAAAATGTAGAGAAAGTCGTAAATGTAATCTCATCACTTGTCTACCTTAGAGACCTTTGTAGCAACTTGTCCTCTAAGACAACTAGTCCCCCTAGCAGCAATGAGACCAACTTTCTGTTGGATATAAATCAACAATCTGTAATTTAATTACATATGCTAATAAACAATAAATGCAGATATAAAAATTAACAGAGTATGAACAAAACACAATTATAAAACAAACAGCTTGAAGATCGAGGTTTGCGTACCGCAATTTCCTTGAAATAGAAATTTCGTTCCTACTCAGTGCTTGTAGTTCTATGGACGTCTGCTTCACCAGGATTCAACGATCTAAGTTAGAATTTTAACATCGGAAAACTAGACTTCTGGCGAATTTGTTTGTGGTACTCTCAGTATGTTTGGTATATGAGGATTGATGATTTTCTGTGATTTGAATGATATGCAGATGCATATATATATAGTGATCATATGTCTGTTCGCAACAGGCATGTTCTTGGGAGGCGACTGTTCAACGTAAATGGTGTATTGCTCCATCTGTTTCTCAGATACGCTCTCAGACTTCATTTGAAAAAAAATGAGTCTTTTCATAAATAAAAAATAATTTACTTAAATTCGAAATTAATTAAAAATAATTAATTAAAGAGTTTAATTTGCAGAGCCCTAATGCCCAAGGCCCATCTTTTGATAATTAATTAATATATATTAATTATATATATATATATATATTAAATATTAATTAATTATCAATTAATTATTACACTCCAAAGCCTAACCCTAAGGGTGAGCCCAATTTTACTCTCCAAGGTCTATCACCCCAATCACTTTCTATAAAGGACAAAGCCTTATAAAGTGAGGAAACCTTGTGATGGTGAGCAATGTGGGACAATGAAATTCTACTCAAAATTTCTAACAATACCCCACATTTGAGTTGCAATTTCATTCAAACACCACCAATATACGGATAACACCCCACATTTGAATGCAAATGTATGACTAAGCTACCTAAAACTGAGAGAGAATAGACATGATATGCATCGAGTGAAGTGTCTTTTGGACTTGAACTTACCTTAGTGAAAACATATCGGGTGTACTTGGTGATGCAGTGGATGTGGAAGATCTTGAACTGTTCACCGCAGTAGTAAACCGAGACAATATGCTACACACATATCATGTCTGCCACACGTCAATTTATACGATTGTGTTCATTTTGGCTCTGAACAGATCCCGGATTTCATAGGAGTTTTAGAGAATTTAGCCATGTCAATTATCATAAATGCGACCCCATTTACTCCTATATAGGTGACATTAATTAAGAATAGTCTGCCATATTCCTCTTGATAACAAGATATTAATGTCATTAAATGTATAAAACATAACCCCTTAAACTTCAACAGACAACACACATTATATCATAAGAATGGGTAAGTTGTTTGTTCAACTTTTGAATCAAACTCAACCAGTTTGCCTATTGAACCTAGACCATGGGATCTCCAATCAGCTAGGTTAGGTTTCCGCCCAATTTGATTCATTGAATTGGCTTGAGACCCATTCCCCTAGATGTAAATAATATTTGCTCTCTTGGTAGGCCTTTTGTCAAAGGATCAGCTATATTTTCCTTTGACTTCACATAATCAATGGATATTATTCCATTGGAGAGCAACTTCTTAAGAGTATTATGTCGATGCTTGATGTGACGTGACTTCCCATTGTATACATGACTTTTGGCCTTTGATTGCACGGCCATATTGTCACAATGTACACATATAGCCGTTACCGGCTTTGGCCACATTGGAATATCCTCCAGGAAATTTTTGAGCCACTCGACTTTTTCGCCAGCCAAGTCTAAAGCTATAAACTCGGACTCCATGGTGGACCGAGCTATACATTTCTATTTAGAGGATTTCCAAGATATTGCTGCACCTCCCAAGGTAAAAACATATCTACTTGTCGACTTGGATTATGTAGTGTCAGAAATCCAATTGGCATCACTGAAGCCTTCTACAATAGGAGGATACTTTGTGTAGTGTAATCCGTAGTCAAATGTATTTTTCAAATACCTTAACACTCTTACTAAAGCATCCCAATGCTCTTATGCCGGATTACTTGTATATTTACTAAGCCTACTTACTGCATAAGCTAAGTCGGGCCTAGTTGAATTCATCAAGTACATTAGACTTCCAATTACTTGAGAATATTCAAGTTGAGATATGGCATCGCCTTTATTTTTCTCCAACTTGCATCCAGCATCAAAAGGAGTTGCAGCAGGTTTGCAGTCAAACTGACCAAACCTTCATAATATTTTTTCTGCATAATGGGATTGTGCGAGGACATATCCTTCACTATTTCTCTTAATTTGAATTCCTAAAAGGACATCGGCTTGACCTAAGTCTCTCATGTCAAAACTTGAATTCAACATTTTCTTTGTGTTGTATATTACATTTTTATCGCTTCCCATTATGAGCATATCATCCACATACAAGCAGACAACAACACAAGTTTTATCATTACTCTTAATGTAGACACATTTATCAGATTCATTTATTTTGAACCCATGTGTCAACAAAGTATGATCAAATTTCTCGTGCCATTGTTTTGGTGCTTGTTTAAGTCCATATAATAACTTAACTAATTTGCACACTTAGCTTTCTTATCCTTTAAGCACGAACCCCTCATGTTGTTCCATGTATATTTCTTCATCTAGTTCTCCATTTAAAAATGCTATTTATACATCCATTTGATGTATATCAAAGTTGTATACAGCCGCAATTGCTATTAACGTCCTAATTGACGTTATGCGAGAAACTGGAGAATAGGTGTTGAAATAATCTAACCCTTCTTTTTGGCGATAACCTTTAGCTACTAAACGTGCCTTGAACTTATCAATGGTTCCATCCGCCTTAAGTTTCTTCTTGAAAATCCATTTATGACCAATTGGTTTACTACCCAGAGGTAAATCAACCAATTCCCATGTGTTATTTTCCATAATGGATTCCATTTCACTTTTAATTGCTTCTTTCCATAAAGGATCCTCAGAAGAAGACATTGCTTCTTTAAAAGTTATAGGTTCATTCTCAGATAAGAAAGCAATGAAATCTGGTCCAAAGTTTTTAGAAACTTTGATTCTTTTTCCTCTTCTTGGTTCCACATCATTTCCTTAGACACCAGAAGAAGAGGCTTCATCATGACTATGATCATGAACCCTCTTTGTATTAGAACCAGATTCCTTTTCTTTGTAAGGAAATATATCCTCAAAGAATTCTGCATCGCTGATTCTAATATAGTGTTAACATGTATCTCAGAAATCGAAGATTTTACAACAAGGAACCTATAAGCAGCATTATTATTTGCATATCCAATGAATACACAATCAATAGTTTTAGGTCCTAGTTTCGTTCTTTTTGGTAACGGAACTTGCACCTTTGCTAAGCAACCTCACACTTTGAGGGTTTGATAAGTGGGTCTATGTCCTTTCCATAGTTCATAAGGTGACTCGTCAATCTTCTTTAGAGGAACCTTATTCAATATGGTATTTGCAGTAAGTAAAGCTTCACTCCACAAACTGTGTGGAAGCCCTGAACTATTTAACATGGAATTAATCATATCTTTGAATGTTCTATTTTTTATTTCAGCAACACCATTTTGTTGTGGTGTGTATGGAGTCGTTGTTTGATATATAATTCCATGTTGTGCACAAAAATCTGAGAAGGCAGTAGACTCATACTCTCCGCCTCTATCGGATCTAAGTGCTTTGATTTTTCTCTCAAGTTGATTTTCAACTTCGGCCATATATGTCTTAAACATATTCAAAGCTTCGTCCTTGCTATGAATCAAATAAACATAGCAATACTTACTGCAATCCTCAATAAAAGTGACATAATAATTCTTTCCTCCACGAGTTGGTGTGGATTTAAAGTCACAAAGATCACTATGAATTAATCCAAGTAATTCATTTGATCTTTCCAGAATTGACTTTCTCGTTTGCCTAGCAATTTTCGATTCAGTACATGTTTCACACTTATGATTAAAATCAATTTCGAATTTAGGTAATAATTCTAATTTAACCATTTTATGCATGGAACGAAAATTAACATGTCCTAATCTAGCATGCCAAATATTAGAAGACTCAACAATATAAGTAGAAGCATTTATTTTATTAGCATCATCAATGGCAATTACATTGAGTTTCACGAGGCCATCAGCCGCATAACCATTTCCAACAAACATCCCACCCTTGGTAAGTACACATTTGTTGGATTCCATTACAAGTTTAAAACCCTTAGCAATCAGAATAGGTCCAGAAACCAAGTTTCTCCTTATTTCAGGAACATGCAGCACATTCAGCAAGGTGAGACTCTTTCTAGATGTGAATTTGAGTACCACTTTGCCTTTGCCATCAACGCAGATGAGGCAGAATTGCCCATATACAGCTTTTCTCCATGGGCAGCAGGATGGTATTCAGTGAATAGATTTCTGTCAGCGCAGATGTGCTTAGTAGCACCAGTATCCAACAGCCATTCACTGACATTTGAGACCATGTTGACCACGAATACAACATCAGCCAATTCTCCATTGGTGGTTGCCATGTTAGCATGGTTATTGTTGTTTCCGTTGGCATGATTTCCATCATTGCGATGATAACAATCTTGTGCCTTATGACCAGATTTGCCACACACATAGCATGCGCCCTTAATCTTTTTCAGATTCTTGCCTTTGGGAGCAAGGGCAGATTGTATAAACTGCTTGGTTTTATGAGCCTTATTATTCTTCGGCTTGGCCTTGGAGTTTCCTCCCTCAACATAATTTGCATTGACTTCAATGGCAGCAAACCCTCCAGAACGGTCTGTCTTTCTGTGGTCTTCTTCCACTAGTAACCTCAGGATCAAATCTTCCATATTCATCTCACAACGCTTGTGTTTGAGATAAATTTTGAAGTCATTCCACGAAGTTGGGCAATTTTTCAATTATCGCCCCAACTTGGAAATGCTCATTGATCTCGCATCCCTCGGAGTGCAGTTCATAGATCAATTTCTGGATTTCTTGGACCTGAAAGACAACAGATTTTGAATCCACCATTGTATATTTGAGAAACTTATTGATAACAAATTTCTTTGAACCAGCATCATCAATCTTATACTTTTTCTCCAGGGATTCCCACAATTCCTTTGTTGTCTTGCACAGAGAATAAATGTCGTAGAGATTGTCATCCAAACTATTTAGAATATAATTCCTGCAACAAAACTCGGAATGATTCCAAGCTTCAATTGCCATGACAGTCTCTTTCGTCATTGGATTCTCATTAGACTTCGGAGCTTCTTCTTTGACAACATGAGCGAGATTCATTGTTGTCAGGAAGAACAAAATCTTTTGTTGCCATCTCTTGAAGTCCAGCCCTTTGAACTTCTCAGGCTTTTCAGAGTATTTTGGCACAGCGCCATTCACATTTACAGATTGTTAATCCATAAAATTTTTGTTTCAAGATTGTTGGATATAAGTCAACAATCTGTGATTTAATTATATATGCTAATAAACAATAAATGCAGATATAAAAATTAACAGAGTATGAACAAAACACAATTATAAAACAAACAGCTTGAAGATTAAGGCTTGCGTACCGCAATTTTCTTGAAATAGAAATTCCGTCTCTACTCAGTGCTTGTAGTTCTATGGACGTCTGCTTCACCAGGTTTCAACAATCTAAGTTAGAATTCCAGCACCGAAAAACTAGACTTCTGGCGAATTTGTTTGTGGTACTCTCAGTATGCTTGGTATATGAGGATTGATGATTTTCTGTGATTTGAATGACATGCAGATGCATATATATATAATGATCATATGTATGTTCGCAACAGACATGTTTTTGGGAGGCGACTGTTCAACATAAAGGGTGTATTGCTCCATCTGTTTCTCAGATACGCTCTCAGACTTCATCTGAAAAGATGAGCCTTTTCATAAATAAAAAATAATTTAATTAAATTCGAAATTAATTAAAAATAATTAATTAAAGAATTTAATTTTCAGAGCCCCAAGGCCCAAGGCCCAAGGCCCATCTTTTGATAGTTAATTAATATATATTAATTATATATATAATATTAATTAATTATCAATTAATTATTACACCCCAAAGCCCAACCCCAAGGGTGAGCCCAATTTTACTCTCTTAGGTCTATCACTCCAATCACTTTCTATAAAGGACAAAACCTTATAAAGTGAGGAAACCTTGTGGTGGTGAGCAATGTGGGACAATGAAATTCTACTCAAAATTTCCAACACCTTCTACCCTGGAGGAGCGTCACGCCTGACTTTTGTAGCATGTCAAATATGTGGTGATTACCTCCTCCGTGAGGATGCTTAACAGCCTCGACTGGGTTCATAGCACACCACGGATAAGATTCCATAATACTTTTGTTAGTTTTGGCTGTTTCTTCATCTAGTATTGTGACTACTGCTTGGCGTGATCATTCTGACTTGATTTCTTCTTTATACATATATTATTTCCTATCTTCCTCCATGATAATGCTTGACAGCCTTGACTGGGTTCATAGCCACACCACGGATAAGAAGATCTGGCAAACCGCTTACGACGGTGTGGCATGTTCTCTTTAATGCTACCACTCTGACTTGATTTCTTCTTTATACATATATTCTTAATGGGGGTAGATTGTAACAACCCGTCCCGATATTTATTTTACGAATTTTTTGAACGAGGGCATTTTTGTAATTTCATTGGAATTGAGCTAGATATTTTTTATTGGTTGCCTTTGACCTTATTTGGTGTGTCAAGGGGGCCCACCCTCTGATTTCCTGTTCCCGGCCCATTTTCCCTCTCCCGTAGCACTCCCTCTCAGACTTTACTCTCTCTATCTTTCTCCCTTACTGCATTCTTTTCCCCTGAGCACCACACACACACACTCACCCACTCCACCTACATGACAACAAACCACCACCACCTTTCACCACCGCAAGTGAGGAACCTAGCTTGAGACCTTAAACCTTGCTGCGATGGTGGTATTGTTCATCTTTGTCCCCAAGCGAACTCCGACGAGTTTCTCGACCTCCGACATGGAAACCACCTCGGAGAACTAAACCCAGATTCCGACAAGAAACTGTGATTTCTAGGCTATTTTCCGACCAACTCCAGCCACCACATGTCTTGAAATTGGTGCAATTGTTTATGGCATTTTCATCATCTCTTGTTTGCACGGCTCTTCGCCAACGATGTAAGGTGAGTAGACCCCTTCAAAAATGCATATTTTACTATTAGAAATGCATACATGAAAATCATGATTTATTGATTACATTTTATGAAATGTGTTGATGCATAAAACCGGAGGTCTTAGAACAATGTAAATCCGTGAATCTGCAAGAAAGTAAATAACACAAGATGTATCGTGGTTCACCCCAATGTTTGGGCTACGTCCACACTGATTTTGTATTTCTGAGAGGATTGTGAGGGAGAGAGTGTGAGAGCCTCTGTAATGAGAGTGAGGCTTTGAGAGAGGGTGAGAGGGCCTAGGAATTGGCCTCCCTTAATTGTGAGGGTGAAGAGTCCTTTTATAAAATAAGGGCTCCTCATTTATTACATATTTGCTCATTCCTTTATTTCATAATTACATTTAAGTCCCCCAAGTATTTGTACGAGATCTAAATACAGAGGCCCTAAGTATGGTATAAACAGTAGTCCCCCAAGTCTTCAATCAAGAGAGTCTTTTGGCTGAAGACTTGAAATTAAGTCCATGTGTGGGCCGAAGTAACTAGAGGTCGTCTAGGACTGATACCTGATATGAGGCGGTGCCCAATCCGAAATGATGCTCAACCAGAAGTAGCACATGTTGCGAGGCTGCTCTGTTTGTGGCTTATGTTGTCTTGGTTGTCTCGGCTTGTGGCGTTGGAGGTGAGGGAGTCCCTTTTATAGAATAAAGGCTCTCTCCTCAATACATAAATGATGGGCTAGAGTCAATGCTCGTGGCGAGCCGGTTGCTCAGTAAGCGGTGATGCTCTCTAATAATGGTGAGGGAGTCCCTTTTATAGAATAAGGGCTCGCTCCTCAATACATGAATAATGGGCTAAAGTTGATGCTCTCTAATGATAGTGAGGGAGTCCCTTTTATAGAATAAGGGCTCGCTCCTCAATACATAAATAATGGGCTAAAGTCCCCCAAGTATTTTTCATGAGGCCTAGTTAAGGCCCAATATATGGTATATAATGTAGTCCCTCAAGTCTTCGGTCAATAGAGTTTGTTGGCTGGAGACTTCAAATTGAATCCATGTATGGGCCGAAGTGGCGGTTGTTCGGAGGCGATATTTGTATACCCTGCACTGAAGCTTTGTAGGTGAAGCTTTGTAGGTGAAGCTTTGCAAGTGAAGCTTTGAAGCTGGAGCTCTGTAAATGAAGTTTTTGAAGCTAGAACTCTGTAAATGAAGCTTTTGAAGCTAGAGCTCTTGTAAATGAAGCTTTTGAAGCTAGAGCTCTGTAAATGAAGCTTTTGAAGCTAGAGCTTTTGTAAACGAAGCTTTTGAAGCTAGAGCTTTTGTAAATGAAGCTTTTGAAGCTAGAGCTTTTGTAAACGAAGCTTTTGAAGCTAGAGTTGTGTACATGAAGCATTTTGAAGCTGATTGACATGGGTGATGCTCATGAATGTTTATGTTGATTGATATGAGTGATGCTCATGGATGTTGACATGAGTGATGCTCATGAATGTTGACATGAGTGATGCTCATGAATGTTGACATGAGTGATGCTCATGAATGTTTATGTATGATTGATATGAGTAATGCTCATGAATGTTTATGTATGATTGACATGAGTAATGCTCATGTATAATTTGAAGTACTGGGCGTACTTTTAATCACCTGGTTAGTGATAATAGCGACAAGCAGCCGAATAATTTGGAGTACTGGGCGTACTTTTGATCACATGGTTGGTGCTATTTTGGGCTTGTGGGCCTTCACCCTCCACACAACATTTCAGCCCATTTATTTTGGGCTTTGCTATTTTTTTTATTACCCTATGACGGGGTTTATACAGATGTCTCCAAAAGATAATAAATCACATCATATAAAAACAAGAAAAGTAAATCACATCATTCTGGTGGGGTGTTTATTCATTACTTTTGCTTTCTCTTTTGCTTTCTCTTTTCTTTTCTCTTTTCTTTTCTGCTTTTGTTTTTTATGCTTTTCTTGATCTCCCCGCTTCTTTTCTGTCCACCTTGTTTTGTAAGGTATCTTTTGCTTGCAAACCCACTTGCTTTGGTCATGCCCATCCATTCTCACTTCTCTTTTTCCTTTTTTTCTTTTGCTTTTCTGTTGTACTGCAGGTTTAAGCATGGGTGAGCTGCGCAAATGCCATCCCACATTCACCATGAGATCTGTGTAAAGTCAGTATACTTATCCAATTGCTTTCATTCTTCCTCTTTTTCCTTTATTCCACTTTTGCTTTCTCAGAAAAGTGGATTTCTTCACAGTTGTGCTGGGGGTGATCATCTTTCCTAACCCTGACTTACGATTTTGACTGTTGTAATGAAGAATTGTGATCCGTTGGTGTCTGGCCCAACATTTGTCATAGAAAGAATACCTGGCCCGGTATGCTGTATTTCATCTGCAAATTTATCATCGTAAATTGATTCTCCACCTCGTCCATCACTGAGAGTGAAATCACCTCCCTATATCATAAAGCTGGGGATCATCTTATGAAATGTACTGCCTTTGTAGTGAAGAGGCTTCCTACTCATTTCCGTTCCTTTTTCTCATGTGCAAAGTGCTCGAAAATTCTTTATGGTTTTAGGAAACGATTCAATTGAAGCAGCTACACAGACGGAGGGCTTTGACCCACATGCATAAACCTTGTACGAGTCTCCCAAGTTCATCGGAGGGCTCTGACCCTCGAATGCCATGGCCGAGAAAAGACAGCTGTGTGTCGGTGCCGTCGAGGACTTCGTTCCCAACGTTGATGCACGTGATTTTGGTCTGAGGGAGATGGAGCTGCACGTGCTGCTGAATCCAGGATTGGGCTCTGAGAGGGTCGGTGGACATGCTCTGCAAGTGGGATCAATGGGGAGTCCGACATCAAAACCATAATGGACCCATAAAGTAGTGACAAGAGTCTTGGCGTTATTTCGAGCAGCAACACATACGGGATCATCATACACAATTTTATCTACAATGATGTGGTTACAATCGGATGAATAGTGGACAATATCCTCTCTGTCGCAATCTACAAGCTTAGATCGAACCTGGTGCTCGTCAACGGGGTCGGGTATGTCTCGGACTGGCTCTGTCTCAGGTCTGGTCGGCACCGACCCATTAGAAACATTGAAAGACCCAAAAGGAAACCGGTGAGAGGTCATCCGTCTAGTAGTAGAACTCTGACAAGTCGAGCTCTTAGAGCGACTGACAGGCCGAGAACAAAAGGTCGAAGTCGGCACCGAGAGGTGATTGAGCTCTTTGATGCCAGCAGACGATCTTGACGTGGCGCAATCCCGACCACAGATGGGAGATGATCCGGACGATAGAGGGCGATCGGGAGTAGGCTGTGAGTGAGGTGATGAATGGGAATGTGTCACATAGGCGTTGGGCAAGGAGAAAAGGGGCAGTGTTGGCGGTGGTATGGACGATGTTGTTCTTTTTTAGGCTTTTGAAAGTTTTTCGAGTATAGACCTTGCTCTCCGTGAACCTTTGTTTCTCTCTGACTCTATCACCTTCTCCTACTGTAGGCCTCGAAGCCATCGCCTTGATAGTATAGATATGATGGATGGCTGAGATCAGTTGGAGGTCAATGCCCAATTGGTTGTGTTGTATGTCTCTGTGATTTGCTTGTGGAATTGGAGGCTATTGGTCAGCGGATTCAAGAGAGATGCACCTGAGTTTCTCTTTTTCTCTGTAGATTGAATAGGTGTGTCTCTGAATGTGCGTGTTGGGTTTCTGCAAATTCACGGCGGAGGTGAAAAAATGAAAGAGAACCAACACAACTTTTTGTATCGTTTCCCACAGACGGCGCCAAATGTTGATGCACAAAACCAGAGGTCTTGGAACAATGTAAATCCGACTGTGAATCTGCAAGAAAGTAAATAACACAAGATGTATCGTGGTTCACCCCAATGTTTGGGCTACGTCCACACTGATATTGTATTTCTGAGAGGATTGTGAAGGAAAGAGTGTGAGAGCCTCTGTAATGAAAGTGAGGCTTTGAGATGGGATGAGAGGGCCTAGGAATTGGCCTCCCATAATTGTAAGGGTGAGGAGTCATTTTATAGAATAAGGGCTCCTCATTTATTACATATTTGTCTCTTCCTTTATTACATAATTACATTTAAGTCCCCCAAGTATCAAGATCTAAATACGGAGGCCCTAAGTATGGTATAAACAAAACGTTTATGAGTAAATTGGTTTCACACTTTATGAATTATCATGCTTTAACGACTTTACATTCCTTGTGATATATATAATTAATGACTATATACATACTTGTGAACGTGGTTTTACGATATGATGTTTTAACTATAATTCTTATAGACTTAGGACAACTCATCATGGGCTAGAAAATCCCAACAATCTCCCCCTAAACAATGAGGAAGGTATACCAAAATAGGATTGCTCCTCTTGATCAAACTCTCATTGATCGAACTTCTCATAACCAGGCTCCTTCTAATTAAACTAGTCATAACCAGAATCCCCTAATCGAACTAATCATAACCACACTTCCCCTGATTGAATTACTCATGATCATTTCCTTTTATTGAACTACTCATAATGAGGCTCCCCTTGATTGAACTACTCATGACCAGACTCTCATTGATCGAACGCCTATGTGACCAAGATCCTCTTGATAAGACTTTGTTTGACCAGGTTCTCCCTGATCGAAGTACCCATCTTCATTGGCACAGGCAATTATAGATTTCTTTGCCATAAAACATCCCTCATGTTTATTTTGGTCCGATAAGCATCAAACATACTTGTTGACTTGCTCTTAACACCTTCAATAAAACATATCCTCCATTCTTGATTTCCCCGTAACCTAATTGGAGCGAGGTGAGTTCCATCTTGGTACTAATCGAAGCCACCATTCTAAACAGATATCAGATAACCAGACTTTGATACAACTTGTTATGGTTATCGCGTTAAGAATGGGAAAATTTGAACAATATTGGAAAAAACCGAAAACAAAATAGCCAAGTTCAACAATACTAAGAATTAAAGTGGTTCGCCTAGATGTGCCTACGTCTACGAGGTACCAACAATAATCTTTCACTATATCAATAATGAGTATGATGGATAACCTTATTAAGCCTCTAAGATTAAGACTTGACAAGAAACCTGAAAGAACAAGAATATGGAGTACAATCTTATCTCTTTTATTTTCTCTAGCACACTGATTGTGGCATTAAACAAAAAATCCCAAGTGTCCAAACAAACATCGGCCATTATAAAAGACCTGACACATGTTCACTAGCTGAGCTAGTGTTCCCCACAAATAAAGACTTAACACATGTTCACCACTAATTAACATATCACACATGGCAAAAAACTCTCTTGAGTTAATGCATTTTGGTTTTGGGAAAAGATAATCAATGCATTTCTGATGTATTTCCCTTCTTATCCCTAACATTCATTATTTTATTTCTCATAAAAGAATTTGTTTGATTAAAGAAAAACAAATTAAAACCCCAGATTTCTCCCCCACAAGACATCACCTCCGCCGCCGCACCCCTTACCCTAACCCACCATCCATTCCTTCTTCCTCACCACACTCTCTCTCTCTCACCTCCTCTTTCTTTCTCTCTCTTCCACTTTTTCTCTCCTCTCTTAAGCCGGTGAAGGAAGTAAATGCTGGCAAGTTGGCGAACTCACCAACTCTTGAGTTGCCGCCGACCATCCCTCGGGTTGATGTCGAGGTAAGAGTGGGACAAAGAGAAGGAAGAGGAGAAAGAATAGTAAAATAAATCGCCGGTGAAATTGCCAACTGGTGGTGAAGGTGGATGGTTGCTCTGTGATGGGAGCTTTGCGTCAATGGCATGGGGTGTGGGGGGCTAGCATTTTCTGAATTTTCTCTTGCAATAGGTTAGGGGTAACTTAGGAAGTTTAGTCTAAACAAATCTAGTTGGCATATTTTTACCTGAGAAAAATAAAACAACTACATGTCAAGCCTTCATTTGTGGGGAACATCAGTTCAGTTAGTGTTCCCAGTATCTTGAAAAATTTCCCCTGAGAGACCACATTCATTTTTGGTGCAGAAAATTTGAACAATCTTCCACTTTGGCTTTGAAGGGAATCTCTCTTGCTTATTAATGTAAAGTCCGTTTATCCTTAATTAATCCGTTTTACATGACTATTCAGCAATCAGGAGAGAATGTGCCAACAGGCCCAACACCTAACATGATCAAGACCAACCACAACCACAAAAAAAACTAAACGGTACACTTAGGTGAGGGACTATAGGGTAATCTTTGAAATGATTCATGGAAATGTGTCAGTCCAAATCCCATTTTATGTTTTCTAGTGTTCTTGTAGTGTTTTCACAATTGATTTGATACTTAATTTGGTATTTTAAAGACTTGTATGGTATTATATTCGAATTTTTTTTATCATTTCTCAAAATATTTCTTGAAAACAAATTTTTTTAAACTCAAAAACTTGATTGGTTTGCGATTTAAAATTTTTAAATCTTACAACTTAAACTAGACAAAGAGATCTAAAAAGAGGTCGCAAGAGAGGAAGAAAGATGAGAGAAGAGGAAAGATAGTAATCTATGATTAAAGAAAAGAGAAAGAAGAGAGGGGTCGGACGACATAGAGAGGAAGAGGAGTGAGAAAAAACCGAGAGAATAAGGAGAGCAGATTGAAACGGAAACGAAAAAGGTAAAGAGAGAGAGAGAGAGAGAGAGAGAGAGAGATTTGGAGTGAGAGGGAAGGAGGATGAGAAAAGAAATGAGTAAGTTTAAGTTTAAAAACTCTAAAAACTCACTTTTTATGTTTTTAGATAATAAACTATATTTTTAAGTTAGTCTTGAATTCAGTTTTTTAAAATAGTTCTACCGAACAAGTTTTTAAGGTCTAAAACTTGAAAATTGTTTTTGAGTTTAAAAAGTTAGATTCAAATAGAGTACCAAACAGGTCCTAAGTCCAATCATAGTGGTAAAGGTTTCCCAAGCCTTATTTCTATACCAGGGCAAAATCAAGCATACACTCATAATAGCTCATATAGCCTGTGAGGCATAAAGCAATAAAAATCTAGAGGTACCATAAGCTCTCACATAGTTCAGAAAAGAAATAACAACGACACTTTTCAGTTCTGAGCTCGCTAAAACATAATAAGGTGCTAGAAAGCAAAACGCAATTACTCCATCTCGGCTACATTGCCTTACCGTGCAAATGTTGGTATTCTGCAAACCTCAGTTTCACTTTACCACGCAGATCTTAATAACAGAGGCGACTCCAATACGATGAAGTGCCACCACAGCATCCCCAGGCGTGCACAATCCCCTCTCTGTTGCTGACTTCAGAGCAGCTTCCAGGATCACCTCTGTGGATTCTGCATCAGTAGCTTTGGCAGATCCTTCAGCCAATAGAGGAATCAACCCCCTGTAGATTAGGCTATGCCTTGCCGGAGTCTCATCACTGCAGGTCCAATCAAATGAGTCTGTGGTCAGAACTGGAACCACCACCGACAGGATAGGAACAGCAGGCCGGTACTTCGCCACCAATTTGGCTGTGCTCCCACCACGTGTCAACACAACAATGAGTTTGGCTCTGGCCTTGTTGGCTGTTCTGACAGCAGAGGATGCAAGACTCTCCAAAGGGCTCATTGGAAGGGGTGTCGACTTTATCATCTCCTTAAAGATTGCCCTGTAATCAAGGGAAGATTCTGCCTCAATACATATACGAGCCATAATTTTCACAGCAAGTTCTGGATAGGACCCAGCTGCACTCTCACCACTAAGCATGACACAATCAGTGCCATCAAGGACAGCATTAGCTACATCTGTGGCTTCAGCACGGGTTGGCCGAGGAGACTTGATCATGGATTCAAGCATCTGAGTGGCAGTGACCACAGGCTTGCCCACAAGATTACACTTATATATCATCATCTTTTGTGCCAGAAAAATTTTCTCAACTGGGATTTCCATTCCAAGATCACCACGGGCAACCATGAATGAATCTGTCTCTCGCAATATCTCGTCAAAGTTGATAACTCCCTCCTGGTTTTCAACCTATAGAAACCACAGCAAACTTTAACTGGTTAATTAATTAAAAAAAACAATTAAACATCAAAACCAAAATAGTAAAGCTATGAATCATCTTACGACATCAATGCTGGTACGATCAAACATTGAAAGCGAGGGTACTGGTGCATACCTTTGACATCAATTGTATGTTCTTGGCATGGGGTCCAAGAACTTTACGGACATTAACAAGATCTGATCCCTTGCGTACAAATGAAAGAGCAATCATATCAATCTTGTTGGGCACGCCCCATTCGAGAATATCTTCCTTATCCTTCTCCGTCAGTGTGGGAAGATCCACCACAACACCAGGAAGATTGACATTTTTTCTTTCACCCAGCATTGCAGTGTTCTCACAGCGGCACCTAACTGTACCAGCTGCCGGATCACAAGATAATACAGTGAGAGTAATGGTGCCATCTGCACATAAAATGGTATTTCTAGGCTTCAAATCCACAGCAAGCTTCTTGTAGCTCATGGAAATCATCTCTGCATCCCCCTTGATGCTGTAATCAGTAGTAATAGTAATTTCCTGCCCTTCCTTAAGTTGAATCGGTTTTCCACCCTTGAGGAATCCAGTCCGAATCTCAGGCCCCTACGAAAAGGAGATGGAACTTTCATGGGTAAACAATTCTAGTATTAGTAGCCATGTTCATAAGTCGCATAACAAAAAGAGAATGTTTTGCAAACAACATCATGAAATCATCCCTTGAGTTCAAATTGTATTATCTGATTAGAGTGTAACATTATTGTAACTACCAGCATGGTAGGAAAGAAATGAAAGTAACAAGCGCGCAGTTCAATAATAGAAAAGTGAAACATTATTGTAGACCAGACCATCTTTAATTGTTGTTAGAGTTTGTTAGAATGTGGATTAACAATTTTAATATTCTTACACTTCCTGTCATATGTAGGCTCTTTCCACCGGTAGAGCCAGCTTGTGGACTCAACTTGATATTGAGAGGATTGTGATTGCAAGAAATTGAACTTAGGATCTCATGCTCCAATACCATAATGTAGTAGTTTGCTTTCTAACAGTTATATATATTTTTGTAGCAACTTCATCTTGTAGCAAGTCTTTCTGTTGTAATAATGACCAAGACTATTCCCAGTGTTATTTCTCTCAGAAACATGGGACAGAGGCCTAGGTGATAATTATTCGTATTCATATTCATGTATGGGGCAATTTACAGGAACATATCTCTCCTAGTTAATAGGAAATGTACTACTTGTCCTCTTGATAAAAGTCATGTATGAGACAATTTACAAGAATACACCCTAGTTTGGATAATCCATTTGACCATATTCATATTATTTGATTTATGAAAAAAGTATCATATAATAAATAGGACAAACACAAGAGTTGCATTGGCTAATAACTAAGACGACGATAATTAAGACTAATGGTGAATAACACAGACAGAGACAATAAGACAAAGCTACTTATTTACTTATTCCTTCATTCATTCAAGTAATTCGCTAAAAAGCAAAGCAGGAAAACCAAAACAAACAAACAAACAAAAAAACAAGAGTAGGATGAAAATTACAAAGGAAAGTGAGGGTATACATATATATATATATATATGTTTATGTGTAGCTGCAGAAGTGTGTATGTATAGGAAAGAGAAATTGAGAAATTAATGAGGAAAAAGAGGGATAGATAGGGACCTTTGTATCAAGCATCACGGCGCAGAGGATCTGAGTGTTGTGCATGGCAGTGCGGAGATTGTCGAGGGTCTCCTGGTGGTAGTCGTGGGTGCCGTGAGAGAAGTTGAAGCGGGCGACGTTCATGCCAGCCCTGAGAAGCTTCTCGACCATGGGGACCGAGCGGGAAGAGGGGCCGAGGGTGCAGACGATCTTGGTCTTGGGGATGCGGCCGTCGTTGGGGAGCTCCTTGAGTATTCCTTCTATGTCTATGTTGGCCATTCTTTGAAACTTGAATTTGATTGATTTTCTTTTCTTCTGTTCTCGGCTAGATCAGATAGATAGATCCTTGATCGGTGATGATGATGATGATGATTGATCTTCCGATTCGATTCGATTCTGAGCTGAGATTGATTAGAAATTTGAAATTTGAAACTAAACAAACGTAGCACTTCTCTCGCAGATATCAGCCTTCAAATTCATATAAAAATGAGAAGAAAGAGAGAAGTAGCTTACCAATTTACTTATCAAGCGTTGCTCGTGGCGGCGACCTGGCAGCGGGAGTAGCTGGTGTGCTTGGTATTAACCTAGACACTAGAGAGTAGCAGTAAGAAAGAAACCAGTGGACTATGACTGGACTAGACGTTGCACCTGATAGGAATTTGGGAACCACCAACCCTTTACCAACCCACTGCGCTCTCTCTTTTACTGTTTAACTAACATAAGGCTAAAAGTAAAATTAAAAGTAAAAATATTCAACCCATCAGATCGGTCTCACCATGACACCATGAGAAATATGAGAATCTTACCAGTATCTTTCTTTTTCATTTTCTTTTTCATTATCTCATTGAATAAAAGCACTCATCGTTAAACAAAAGAGATTTTGTAGTATATCTAAAATAAGACTTTGATTATCGTCAAAGATGAAGGTTTATTCATCCTTTTTTTTAATATAGATAATTTGATTTGTTAAAAAAAAAAAAAAAAAAAAGTTAATACACTGCTTATCAAACTATTATTTTTTCTGAAGTAGAAATATAAATTATGGTATTCAAAACAAGAGTTGCACTTTCTTTCGAATTATTTTTAAGATTAAGGTCTATTAAATTTAACATAAAGGGCGATATGTCTGACAAAAAAAAATAAAGAAATTATTGCTTGGATTTGTTACTATTTTCTAAGTATTACATAGTAACGTTCTTCCTCTTTTAACCAAGAGATATTCAATATTATTATTGTTATTATTGATATCTAGGCTGTAATTTTTTTTTATATTTTAACCAAAAATTAAAAATAAATAAGCAAACAAATAATCAGCTTTTGGCAATTGGCAAATAAGGAGGCAGACAGCAGGCAGGCAAAATAGATGTACAGAACTTTGAAATGCCGACAGTCAGTCACCACCCAAAAGACAGTGTCCCTTGCAGTAATGGACGCGCAAAATTCTTGAGGTGCTCAAGGATTGCAATTGTTGCATCTTAATTTTTAAATGGTTAAAAAATTAAACTACTGAATACTTTGAAACAACCCAAAAAATTCTTTAATCCTTTCATTGAAAACACAGTATATATTTTGACCAAAACAAGAAAATAGGACACAAAGCCGCAACATAACATGTCTTACTAATAAAACTTATACATATATTTTGGTTATCGCAACAGTGTGCTCCTATGTACTTGTAATTTACTGAGTTAAGTTTTTTATTTTTCAAATTCTTAGACAACATGTCATGATACAACAAGACAGATGACTCAAATCAAATGTGCCTTGCCATGAAAAAATTTGCTACTGCTAATAAAAAAAACGAAAAGGTTAGGTTGCTTTGCTGCTCTCATCATGTCCTGCCCTTGACTCATAAATATAAGCTCCACTCGAAGAAAATAAGGTTTTCAATCAAACATTTTGAAAAAATAACATGCAAATCATTGGCCCAAAAACCTATCATTGATTCAATATTATCCATATTTATTTAAAGCAAAAGCAACTGCAAATGTTCATCAAAGCAGCTACCATCGTACTAGTCCATCCACTTGAAATTGCAAGTTTGCAACCAACGTAACTCTATTTCCTCTCCTAATTTGAAATGAAATGTTAACAGAAAGATGGGAAAATCCTCGTTCCGACACAACCGTGTTCGCAACTGGAATGCCAAAGTAAACTATGATTAATAAACAAATGATTGCGGCACATCAACATTCTCAATTGATCCAAAATTTATATATATGGCAAACCTTGGAAATTCAGACCCTCTAACAATTTATGGTTATCAGCTCATTGCAAAGTAGCCATCCATATTGAAGTCCATAAGTTACTGAGGTACGCCAGTAGAGCTGTTAGCCATTTCCCTGACCATTGTTTTAACAAACAGTTCCCCTGCCCTATACGAGGACCGGACCTGAAAAATTAATGGATGCAAAGATTTTTTTCATCAAGAATGGTAAACTAGATAACTGCATTCAATCAAGAATAGCAACGAAAGATAATCCACAACATCTGTAAACCTGACGTTAATTTCATCTTACCAAGGGGCCACTGGCTACATAACGAAATCCAATAGACTCCCCATATTCCTTCCAGAAAACGAATTTCTCAGGGCCGACATATTCTTTGACAGTCAAATGTAATGGAGTTGGCTGCAGCAATTTAAGCAATTTAAAATCAAAATCTTTATCACCAAATTCTACTGGAATGTAACTTAGTCTCATCTGATGTTTGCCTCAGAAACAATAGAAGCGGATTGCTTATGGAAAATAAAAATTACCATGGGCCAGATTACAGCCCTTTTTCAAGCATACAACAAGAATAGACTGTCAAAAATCCAAGTCCAACCTTGGACACTCAAACACAATGACACCAGCCTTACAGTCTGTAAGTTCCAACGTATTTGCATGAAAATAGCCAAAGCTAAATACATGAAAGCTATGCTGGTTTAACCAACCTGTAAATATTGTCCAAGTGTCAATATATCAACATCTATAGCCCTTAAATCAGCCATGGTTTCCTTCAACTCATTGTCTGTTTCTCCCAGGCCCAACATTATAGAAGTTTTTGTTATCATCCCCTTCTTGCTTTGCTTTGCATGTCTTAGAACAGATAAGCTTTGCTCATACCTGCATTACCACATTAAGCAAACTTCTCCAGGCCATTGACTTCATTTCCTAGTATACAACAAATACATATGAAGCCTCGACAAGTATTGTTATGGTCCCTTTTGGCTATCATTTGTGTGACTTACCTTTATGATATGGAACTGTTACCTAAAGTACATGAAAGTTTAACCCTAGGTGCATTTTCTATCGTTGAATGTTAACTTAAACTTGGAGCATGCATAGCCCATATGTGTCAAGCCATAGTTCCAAACATGATTTTAGGAGGGAAAGATGGTATGCATGCAAATGATTTATATAATAGGTAATCCCAATTTTTAAATCAAATTTTGTAAACTAAATGATGAGGTCGTTGATGATTGAATTATTACCTAAGTGTTGATTAACGTGCTTATTTCCTATTGGTGACACATGGTTTAAAATTTTGGTTTACTTAGCATTACCCTTATATTATATGTTCGCACAAAAGCATGTCATATGGTGCAACCATCCAAGTCGGACAACGCGTGCACTTCACTACGAATTACGAAATACATAACCGAAAGACTTTAGGAAAAGAGATAAATGAAGATAAGGGGGAGTGCAGCTAGCTTACCCAGCGCGAGGGTCTCTGACAATTCGCTGGAGGCGTTTGACGGTCTCAATGTTGTGTGCAAAAACATCAAGTCCAGAGTAAAGCAGAGTGTGTACAGCCGTCAAGTCACCGCGAAAGTCGGAAGTTAAACACTCAACCATGATGTCAGGCTTGAGAGTCTACAGAGCGAAGAGAGTATGTAAACCTTGTATTGTATATTGTATTGATGAATGAAGAAGAAGTACAACAATCAATAAGTCAATCAAGCAATTAAGAGATGATTATTATTATTGTTATTCTAAAAGAAAGAAGTTGTCTGTTTCGCATTACTCTATGCTCTTATGAGAGTCTTACGTTAAAAGCCAGATCATCAGACATATAATGCATTCAACCAATCAAAGTAGTGAAACTAAAGCAAGCAAGCTGATTAATTAGCAAACCAACCAACCTTGAGGGCTTGGACGGTGCGAGCAAAATGTCCGCTTCCACCATCGGCCAGGTCATCGCGATCAACACTGGTTAAAACAATATAATCGACGCCCCAGCTGGCAACGGCGGTGGCAGTGTGGAGAGGCTCCATGGGATCGGGAGGTGGAGGAGTCCGGCTGGTCTTGACGGCACAGAAGCGACAGCCGCGGGTGCAGGTGTCTCCGAGGAGCATGATGGTGGCAGTGGAAATGCCATCGCCACCTCCATTCCAACATTCGCCGATGTTAGGGCACTGGGCCTCCTCGCACACCGTCTTGAGATTCAGACGGGACAAGGACTCCTTGACCTCCCCGTACTTGTGTCCCTGGGGGGCTTTCTGCCTTAGCCATTCCGCCTTCTTCGCATCTGGGTCTCTCCCCGTGTAAGGCCCCATTCCCACCGCCACCGCCTTACATCGTATTCCTCGTCGTCGTCCTCCTGATCGTACATTCAAGGCAGACATCCGGCCTTTCGGAACCTCAAATGAGATTGGGCCCACTGGGCATGATGATGATGATGAAACTTGGGATTGCAGCTGAATCATCATCGTCTTCAATTCTTCCTCAATTTCCTGTCTAGAATATCTAGATTTCTACAACGCAACAATCCAATCCAATCCAGGGGTTTAGGAGTTTGGACTTACGACTCTTCAACTGCAATTGCAAATACAAGGTCCAGGTGCGAGGGTGAAGGTGTGAACTGTGAAGGAGGAGGGAGAGCTTGTTAGTACCTCAAGGCGCATTCCAGTCCAATGTTCTTGTAACTGTGCTCAGCCTCACCCTTGTAACTGCCGTCATGCGTCCATTTGGTTTGGCAGGGGCCGTTGCACTTGCTATTCCTACTAATTATTTCCAGTTGTGATGTGCAAATATATATTGTTATATAAAAACTAAAATAAAATTCGTAATTCACTTGACCTATCTAATTTACTATCTTGTCATCAGTATAAATACTATTTTTCATAACTTTGTAAGCAAAGGTCCCGAAATTTTGTCATTATAAGAAAATTATCCATAAACCTTGTGGCTTAATAATATAACTTTATTAATTTTGTCTTTTTTAATTGAAATTTATTATTTTTTGGATATTTTGATTTTATTTGAAGAAAAACCTTAATTTTACAATTTATGATTATAAAAAGAGTTAAAAAGAAATGGTTAGTAACTCCCTCCACGTGGTGTTGTTTTTGTTTCGACTCTTTTACTAATTTTCTCTTATTTAATAAAATTGTTCATTTTAATAGTTGTAAAAAGGGAGTAAGATTTTTTGGTATTATGAATGTTTCATTAAATTTGTCTTCTCTCTTTATATACAAAGAGCTTATAGATATAAACCATACACGTACAATATGAAAATCCATATTATACAAACCAATAAAAAGGCCTAAAGTGGAAATTTGAGTAAACAACGATCCCCCTTTCACTTGTCAGGAAACTATGAGCCCTTAATCACCAAATTTACAACTGCACGGCAAAGTACAAAATTAAAAAATTACCAATATTTGAATGTAGCTAGCATGGACTCATTAGGAGTTACTGAGTCTGAGTTAGCCTAGTAACGTAGGTGGGTAAGAATAAGAAGAATATCAATAGGCTAGTCCTTGATTCGAAACTTGAAATGTCAAAAAAAAAAAAGAATAGAAGGTGAAAGTTCATTTAACCCAAATGACCTTCAAACTTGTTTGATACATTGCTGGTAAGAGTTGTATCCACCATCGAAGCTTTAACGTTCGGCGTCACTGGTATTGCATGGCATTTTCTTTGTCTTTCACAGATGGACTCCCATCAGCCATTATGGACGGTAGAGATTACGGTAGACTCGACGAAGTTGGACTGCAGGTCGATGATGCGGTCTCAGTCTCAAAATTATAATGTGAAAAAAAGGCAACAACTGACCTGGTCATGGAACAACAAAACAGACGGTGTGCCCAAGCAACTTGTACATCGCCACCTTATATTACTCCGTCCCCACATATATAAGTAATTTCCAAGTACATAAATCCAATAGTATCACATTTAAAAGTGAAGTTCAAACATAACTCTGTGACAAAATTTGGATTTTGAATTCCACATGATCATGAAACCAAAGAGATTTACGTTTATAAGGCGCGCCTTGAGGCTCCGTCCTCCTCCTTCACAACTTTTCTTTTCCGTGCCAAACGACGTGGATACGGTGCATGTGAATCAAGGAGAGCCGTGACCAGAATCATCTGAATCTGAACCATCAACCATCTTTTCTAACGAATCTATATCCCCTGCTTCAGAAAGTGTATGTATCCGTAACTTATCCGCATCTTCACTGGGAACAAGAGAAAATAAAAAGAGAAAAAAACATTAGTTATTAGCGCTGAAAACAGCAATCGTAAAGTTTTGTTCGGATCACAATGGAATGGACATTTCTTTTTCCCTCATTCTTTTACAAGAATTCAAAGAGCTGAAGATTAGGGATAGAGGCCTACTCAGTAACGCCAAATATTTCTTTGACAATTAAGGAGCTATCCCTCGAACAGAACTCTGGAAGCTGCAAAAATTTCCCATGAAGGTTATTGACATACTAAACTCTAAAAACCCTAATTTTCCATGAAAATAATTAACATACCAAACTAAGGGTACATAATTTACAAAATAACCAAGATGTAACAAACAAAATCATCATAAAATGCCTCAATAACAATGGAGCTTTTTTTGTGATTATCCGCAGATTTCTCAGAAAACTTTTCTGCTCTTGTATAAATTTGAGTTCTACCGATGCAGCCAATTTAATCTATAAATTTCCAGGCCAAACACTAACTCACATCATGCTTCAGCAAAAGTTCAGAATCTTGAGGCTATGGTACCAAAATGACCCATTTCTGTGCCCACAATTCATATTCAATCACTAGAGCAGTGTCACATGTTTCAGCCATCCTCATGCTTCTCACAAAACATGTTTGACCACTCCAAGGAGCATTTGAGGGCAGAAAATTTTTCCAGACAGCCCTCTCATCACAGTATACCAGTCACGCAACCAGAATTTCTCCAATGTGCAAAAATTGGTAAGGCCGTATTTGGGAACTTAAACAAAATAAGTGCAATATTTTTCTCTTATCACGAGGTAGGTTTCCACGATGTCTGACTGGACATAACCATAACTGGAAGATTACCACAATATAACCATCATGTGACCATACGAGTAAGATTTCTAGAGACAAAAAAAGAAAAAAGAAAAGGTGAGAAAAACTGAAATATACAAAGAGTATGTCAAGCTCATAATTTTGAGTGTTCAATCCCTTACCTCTGACAGATAGAAAACCTTTCCAAAAAGGGATTGAACAGCTAATTTTCTCTTGAAACCTCTTTCAGTGTAGCCTGAAACATCCATTACAACTGGGCCTGGAAGTTGAAAACACGTTGTCAGCAACTGATAGCAAAGTCTTGGAAGGAATTTCTCCAACTTTTTATGGTATGATTTTGTTAAAAGGTTAAACAGTCAATTAGTTGAATGTATTTTGGAAATCCATGGATGAAAAAAAACCAGTACGACACTAACAAGATGGACAACAACAAATAAAGAAGATAAAATGGCAAAGAGATAACGTCATCAATAGAGTAGTATTGGTAGAAAAAGCGCTATTGGAGCGCACTAGGAGCATCCATCTTTGGTAACTCATAGGTAGGAGGGAGTGGTTTACTTTCCCAACATGTCCTCATCAGATTATATATTTTCCCATGGAAAAGGCGATATTATGTAATTAGACCATACAAGTTATGAGAGCAGTTCTTCGATGAGTCAGCTTACCCTTGTCTCGTACAATTCTTCTTGAAATTTCATTCAGAATTTCAGCAACTTGAGAATCATCGAACATTGAAGCTTTTCTGAGCTGAATTAAGTTGGAAACCACGTCTGGGTTGAATGGTTTTTCATTCAAAGTATACCGAATGTACTTTCGCAAAATTTCCTCCATGCTAAAACCAGTCTAGAAATTATTAAGCAGTTGTTATCAAACTCAAAGTGGCAAAGTGTAACACAAATGAAAATTAATAGAAGGACGCAGTACTCATTCATTGGATAAACAATTTATCAATGTAAGAAGAGATATACAGCTGAACTTGAAAGTGCTTCCCCAGAAAAACCATCAATCGAATTGAATGAATAAATAATTTTGAAGAATAAGACAACAAACGCAATTGCTTGGTTCAGCAGTTGACAAAAGTGTAATCATGATATGGCAAATTATGACACTGCATCTGAATTGCATATGTAATAGTAGAAGATATGTCACCTTCTGCACAAGCTGGTGCAAGGCATCGGGTTTGACTTCATCTGCACCCCTCTGAAACAATTCGTCTATTGATTTGCATAGCATAGCATTTTTATTCACCTGTTTGTTTGTCATCATTAGACAATGAATCAATTAAGACGAAAGCAATTAGAAAATACCAAATTAACCACCATTAATTTACTTCCTAAACCCTAAACCCCAATAACCAGTGGACAGGAAAATAATAAGAAGATGAAGAAGACGAAGAAGACAATTGACCAGTTTCTTGCGTTTATGTCGAGGGGAAGAAAACTTTTTGATGGTCTTGACAAGGGCAATGACGAAAGTGAGACCGGCATAGGTGAGAGGGAGAGCCAGAATCCAAGGGAGAGAGCTGGTGCCCACTCTGGGTCCAGGAATCGCCTGTGTGACGGAGCCCGTGAACTCTACCACGTCCAAGGCCTTCTCCTGAATCCACGGTAAATCCTCTTCCACCTCTTCCACTACTTCCTCTTCTTCCGCTGCTGCTTTACTGGTTTTGATTCCAACGGAATTTGAATTCGAATGCGAATTACCCTTCGCCGCAGCCGATACAACGCCGGAAAAGGGTCTGCTTGCTTTGAGTGTCGGACTGAGAGGTCTGAAACGACGACTATTATAAGAAGGAAATACCAATAGGGGACTGTTGGCGGCGAGGCCGCGGGGAAGCAGTTTCAGTTCGAGTTGGGAAGAAAAGCAAGTCGCAGAAGCAAAAGCCATGAGCAAGTCCCTTCACTTCGCTTGCCGCTCGGAGCCAGGCCCGCAACCTTATTCTTTCGAAAATTGCAACTCTGGCCGTGGTGGGTGTGGTTAAAGTGATTTTTCAATTTTTTTCCGTTTAACAAAGTGATGTTATAAATAGGTAAAATATAGAGAGAAAACCACATGAGCGAAACAGTTGCAAAATATTATACCAACATAAACTGTTGTAGAAAGAGTAATGTATATTATTGCTATTAATTGTTTTTCTCTTCCAAGTCTAATTTGATCAAATGTAGTGCTCTATTTATAGAGCAACCTCATAGGAAACAAACAAATGACATTATTAAACTTGTGAAAGAGTTACTATATACATGTGGGCAAACATACCCACTATTTTACAACAACAGATTTTTTTTTGCCCTAATATGATAAACGGTATGGTAAGGTAATCGGAAAATAACTTCAGTGGTAAAAAAGTTCGGATTTAAAATTCGTTAGCAAATTTAATCCAAATATGATTTTTCTATTAAATATCCCTTAAATACAAAGATAAAAATGTACATTAACGTGTACATTCTCCTTCCTCGCTCCTTCCTCGTCTCTCTACTCTCTACTCTCTCTGGAAACAAAGTACAACTGAGTGGCTATCCGCTGTTGCTGCCTCGCCCACGCGTGTTATTCTTCTATGAAAGAAAAATGCTATACACGTAAACGGTTTAGAAAATATGTTTGCACAAACTGATACATATCCTATGGTGCAATCATTGGGGTCGGCCCATGCATGCAGTTCACCTGGTGTGATGATATGAATTTGGTGTGTACGTGGATAGTAAGAAATGTGATGAGTTAATATTATATTATATATTTTATCTTATTCTTAGTATAATTTGGTAATTATTTTGGTAGAATTTTGATATTTTGTTTTATATTTTCAATATAAGACATTGGACTTTTCCTGGAGCAAAACATGATCAGACGGACGAATTTTGAAGTGATTCAAATTGGAGGACGTTTGTGCGTCTCTTGGCTTGTTCGTGTCAAAATTTGGGATTTTTCTACCGAGCGGTTATTTTCTGACGATTAAATAAAAAAACAGTGCGCGTTGTTGGAAAGTGACATTTTTGGGCTTAAATTGCGTTTTTGGAGCCCAATATGACCTCATATGGGTTCGTGGCCTTCTGGATAAGTGTTCAGAATAGTTCAAGCTTTAAATCCAGTTATTTTGGGCCAGTTTTAGAGCTGATTTGGGTCCACAACGTGGTTGTGCAGATTTCTAGATGAATTTACCAAGTCAATTTAGGATTATATTTCCTATTTTATTTCAATTTATTGAACTTCCTAGTCTTATTCTAAGACCTTTTACTAGGAGGGTTTTATTTAGAGTAGTATAAATAAGCCTTTTGGCAGACTTAGGGTCTCTCTTCTACATACACAAGATTTGAGAATAATATTTTAGCTAAAACTTAGAGATTTCAAGACTTATATTTTTAGGTGTTTTCATTCTTTTTCTAGTTTAATACAAGACTTATATTTTAATTGTGAATATGCGTAACTAATCTTTTTTGCTAGGGTGAGGTCATAATCCTTAGCAAGAATATGTAGTCTCTTTTTAATTTATTTATGAATTTATGCATGCAAGTTTTGGATTGTTAATCATTGTGCTTTAAACTATATATTTGTCTTAGTGATTCGCAACCATTAAGATATTTAGAAAAGTAATTTGATGCAATTTTGGAGGAAAGCTGCCCCTAAAATTGACTAAGGCTTCTTGTGGTTAACATGTATAACTACTTAGGATAGACGACACATCTTAGGAGTTATATGGTTTTTCAAAAGGTTTTCACAAACTTAACGAGTCTTACATGTTCACATTCGACATGGACGTCACAGACGGGTTGCATGTTAGATATACGTTCTATGTTAGGGGTTCCAACTTCCAAGTAGGGCATACTTTAGGAAAACCTAACCTTCAAAATATGCATGTGTAATTCATAAGGAATTAGAATAACTACGTAGGATTGTTAAGGTGACGGTGGAATCCTAGTGTTTTTCCAAATTTGTTTCTCAAAATCTTTTCTCTTTGATTTGTTTCCTTTTTAATTGGTTATTAGTTGCTTTCCCTAAATTACTTTTATTAAAACTAGTATATGGGCACACAAAAAGTGTGTGAGAAAAATTTTTGTTTTTGTTTTTGAAATAGAAGAAAAGAGTGCTAGAGAATGTGGGAGTGATAAGTTTTTATTTTTTATTTTTTATTTATAATTAGAGATATGTTAAGATTACAGGTAGGTGAGGCTTTGAAAAAAAAAACAGCAAAATTTGGTTGTGTGAAATTACATTTATGCTCCATATTTCTTATTCATGTTATGTTTTAATTAGAGGGTTAAACTTGTAATTTTATAGGATTTTAGTTGACAATTAGTGTTTTATTAATTAGTAGATATTCGTTTTTATTACTTTTAAATTCAAAATCAACCCTTTCCAATCTTTACTCTCAAATAATTAACTAGGATTATGGTTTTTTCATAAATTGTTTTAAATAATTCATGCGGAAAACGACCTTATTTGAGCCGCTTATACTACAATTACCTTGTTCTCTTGTAAGTATTTTGTGTGATTTTAACCTATTTGCATAGATTCCTAAAATCCTATCAAATTGCATTATCCATTTCCCCTCCGTGATTTCTTTTTAATTAAAAGATGAAATTTTGAAGTGGACAAGTATTCCACTCTGATAGAAGAGAAAATATCTCATTTCTCCTCCATAATTCTAGCTTTGGTTAGATTGTTAGGTTAGTCGAAAGCACACACATACACATGCACGTGCAGGTGTGCACTCGGATCCAGTGGTTATGGTTGTGAGATCTAGTGAAAATGCATATAGTGTGTTGGATGCAGCATCAGATATAAGTAAAAATGTGTGTGCATGTGTGTGCCTTGTTATTGTTTCCTTTCGTTTAACCTTACATGCACTTGATGATATCAATTTTGTCTATTAGTGGCTCTTCTGCAGGGTTATTAAGGAGAGATTTTTCAGTGTGACCGTCACACAATGAGGTACATAACATGTCAATATATAAATTGTGGAATATGTGTGTTAAAAGGTTAATAACTTAAAAAGTAAAATTTTCCACTACTTATATAAAAACACATGGATCCATGTTCTGTCACAATAAAAAATTTATCGTTATTAAGGCTTCAAAAAACACTGAACTAGTCCATTGGAAACCTTCAGCTTACACAAGGAGAAATTGTCCCTGATGTTGATGGTACAGTTCCCACTCAACCGGTGCTGCAACATATAGGCATGTCTCTGTGGCCTGTTAAGTGATTGTATTCGGGAAGGTGGATCTTGCATTAGTAAATTCAGTTTTTGCCAAAACTTTAGAGCTAATAATTCAATTTGGAGAATGGTTTACTAATTATATGATAAGAGAAGAACCTTCTGGAATGGTCTACTAATTATATGATAAGACAAGAACCTTCTGGAAAATATTATTGGTGGGAGGATTTTCTACGAGTGATTTTGCTATAGACAAGGATTGTCTACCCTCCTTGTTCCCGTGCCCTCTCATGTCTTCCTGTTTGTGTGGTCACGGTTAAACCACGTCAACATTTTATATTACTATTCATTTTTGTCTTATTATCTCTATTAAAAAACAATATAAAATGTTAACGTTTCTTAACCGTGACCACACAAAACACGAGGACACGGGAACAAGGGGGCAAACAATTCTTGTCCTTTTGCTACAACCCCTCATGGCCAAGGCCAGCTTTAATTTTTTTTTCATCTTTATCTTTCTATGTCTTTATCTTTATCTTTCTGCTTTCCCCAATTTTAAACTTGTAAATATTTTAAGCAGATGCTTTATTCTAGGGGTGCAACTTTGGTTTGGTCAACCCGAACCCGCTCATGTCCAACCCGACTTTAAATCCGAATAAGCGAGTTTTTTTTAGTTATAATCCGTCCAAACCCAACCTAATTTCAACCCATTTATTGATTGGGTTGAGTTTGATTGATCATTTGCCCGTTCGAAACGAACCTGATTCAACCCGACTTTCTAATATATATATTTTTTAATAAATTACCCCTCTAAACCCTAAAGCTATATATTAAGTTGTTAGTTTCCAATTTCATTATGCGGCTATACAACTCAGTCTCTCTGTCCTAGGTCTCAAGGCTACAAGTCTTCATCTCTCTGAAAGCCCAAGAAAATTTGCAGCTGAAGTATGTTAAGTGGTGTTATGCCAAATTTTATGAAAGTAAAAAGGTCACTGATATAATTGTTAAGGTTCAAGATTTGAAGCTTTATCAATTTTATTTATTAGAGCACATACAAGCATTGGATACCGGTTTATCTCAAAGTCCAAATGTCTCAAGAGTGAATGAAGTGGAAGAACTCATTGAGGAAGAAAACTCGGGTTGGGACATTCATATTGTATTTTAATTCAAACTTTGCATGGTTGAAACATTCATATTTAGTTTAACTTTATAACGGATACAATTTGCGGGATTGAAATTTAATTTTGAAAAAGTTGGGCAACCCAAACCCGCCCATGTCCAACCTGAATCCAATTCAACCCGAACTTGATTAATACCCAACCTGAACCCGAGCCCAAATTGTAAAAATTGGGTTAGGGTTGGTTGACCTTCAAACCCGCCCGAGTTGCACCCCTACTTTATGCTATTTTCCTGCAAACTTCTCTAAACAGGAAAAGGATCCTCGCCAGATCTTTTCCTGAGGATCGTAAGAATCTTATGATCGTAACCGTTTATCGTACATCGTGCAGTAAAAAATCATTTCAAAATTTAAAATTTAAAATTAAATATAAATAGTACCTAACGAAAACTAATCGTATGATGTACAATGAACGGTCACGATTGCTAGATTCCTAGGATTTACAGGAAAATGATCCCTGTGACAGCCCGTCCCTAATTTTAAGAATTTTTAAAGTTTTAATAAAGGATTTTACAAAAATGCCATTCGAGACACACACATCATTCGAGGTTAATCGTTGTGTCGTGCCATCTAAGATTTGTTTTCTTGACATATCCTCGTAGTACTCGTCGTTACGGACGCGTAGGCGCAGACGGTTCGTTATTTGGAGTTATAACGAAAAAGATTTTAAAGTTTGAAGTTGGACATTTTATGAATTTTATTATTAAAATTTGGATGGCCCAGATTAAAGGATTTTGAAATGGATGGCTGGGATGAGAAAAATGAAAGTTTTGTGTGGGTGTGTGCGTGGGAAGAACCAGAAAACAGAAAAGAAGAATAGAGATTGGGCAAAAACTGCCCAATCGGAGAAGAAGGAGAGAGAGCGAATCAGAGGCAGAGAGAGGAAGAAACTGACCAATCGGAACAGGGAAAGGAGGAAAGGAGAGAGGGTGAGAAGCGGAGGAAAAGAGGAAATGGGTTGGGGAGAACCCGTGGGTCGTTTCGACCCGGCGGTGCCCACGCCCAAATTCGATGGATTTCGTCCAAATTTCCGACGAATTGAGTCAAGGTACCACTCCTAATCATCATCTAGGCCTTCCCTCTTTACGTTTCACCCCAAGAATCATTGAATTTCGTTGTGATTTCGCGAAGAACACCCCTACGGGTGCCGCGACCCTTTTGTTTAAATTCTCCAAATTTTGAAATGTTTTCTTTCAATTACTAACACCTTTAGCATTCCTTTAGGACCTAGAACAAAGCCCAAGAGGTAATTGAGGCGTTGGAACAAGTTTGAAGGTCGAATTGGAAACACCCAAATTCTAGGGTTCTTCACGGTTTTGGTGAAATTGAAGCACTTCCAGGCCAAATTGGCCTTGGCCTCAGGTATGAAAGTTGTTCTAATCATTGAGATCTTCAAATCTGCAAATTTTGGTAATTTTTGGAAATAGTTAAATTTTCCGGCGAGCCGGGGGCGGCCAACCGCCACCCGCGGCGGCCCGCGAGGCGGCGCGTGGCCAATGGCTCGCCAATGTCATTATTAGCATGTGATTAAGGTTCTAGGTTCAGTTTTGTTAATTGATGGACATAAATTGAATAATTGAACTAGGTTGGTTACGATTCGTGGTTAGGTGAAAATGTGAATTGACGATCCGACCGTTGGATCGTCACCAAACTTTGATACGTTGTAATACGTAATATTTGAGGATTATAGGAACTTACGGATTGGGAATCCGATTTACGGATCTTCCGGAATTGGAGTTGTAAGTTCATAAAAATAGAATGTTAACCGTCACTTAGTTTTGGAAATTGACGGAGATCCGACCGTTGGATGGTAATGAAATTTTAGGATGTTGTCCTAGAGGTATATTGTGGACTTCTGGAAGTTTTGGATTTGAAATCTGAATTGCAGATCATCCGGATCGAACTACGTAGTGAAGTGTCTTATATAAGTTATGTATTCTATCGGCAGAATTTCTGAGGTTGGATTTGATTGTTGTTCTAGGCGCTAATCGTCATGACGCCTTGATGTACGGTGCTAGGGAGTTGTGGGCGAACTCCAGGTGAGTGGGCAGTTTTGTTTTCGTATTACCTATATACTATTGATTTTTCCCAGAAAATGAATTTATATGAAAATATGCTTTAAAAATGCCATGCATAGAATTATTTGAAAATGTGAATTGTTATATGAATTACGTGATTGAGATATGATGCATACATGTTGCATGGTGCTGTGGAGGCACAGGTAAGTCAGGTGAGTTCATTATTCATTTAATTGAATTGATTGATATCGATATAATTTGAGCTCATAACCTGCACCCTAGGTGTTAGTGCTTATATTATTCACCACACCGCACGCTCGCCTTGGATCCAAGTAGGTGGATGTCGTACAGACCATGTGAGGGTTCCGACATGCTAGTCGTACAGATCACTAGGCGTGATTCCGACTAGTGGGTGACCTTAGTTATGCGCGCTGATGATATGATGAGAGAAGCACTAGAGCGTATTTTTACACCTTTCATCGTATAGACTACCTTACGTAGTTCCGAGTGATGTGCAGAGTAGGGCCGTATAGGTCACTGTGGTGACTCCGGCTTAGTGAGATATTAAGCTGTTGAATTAATCGTATAGGACCAACTGCAGGGTCTCCGATTGATTCCTTATTTCACCTGATTTATATTTTGATTTATGGCATGTCATGTTTTTCTTGAAAAGCGTTAAAGATTTGAGATTTGAATTTTGAGATTATATATGGTTTTATATATACTATTTTCTGGGAAAGTATACAGGTTTTACGGTGAGGGGTTATAAATGTTTTAAATGAAAAGTCTTCGAAAAACTTTGTTTTACTGACCCACTCAATTTTGTTTTGCGCCCCTCCAGGTTCAAGTTAGCAGAGCTTTGGTGGCCACGAGGAATCCAACGGTGTTCTGACAGAATTCACAAAAGTATGACTCACCCTCGGGTGTCTCATCTTAGTAATTGTAATTTTTCTTAAAGCTTCCGAACTGTGTAAATGGTTACGTCACTCTCACGTGATGGCCAGCACGCCCTCCTTCGGGATGGGGTGTGTCAATCCCTCTGAACAGGCATCACTAATTCAGATCATGATCTCAATTGTAGAAGGCTTCGTTTTGTTATATATCAAAATTAAATTGCCTTATAAAACTGGAAGGTGTGACTCATCCAATCTTTGTTTATCTAGGACGGTTGACACTGACCAATTCTACACTGTACTTTGAATAATTGGGAGTTGGTTTGTATGAAAAAGCTGTCAAGTACTATCTGGCAACCGATATGAAGCAGACCATTGGGTGCTCGGCTTTTCGACAAAGCCATTATGTACAAGTCAACATCTGTGTATGTGATACACCTCATGTAGCCTATATGGAACTTGTTTTACTCTACGGTCGCGAGCTGACTCAATTTTTTTATTTGATTCTTTTATAAATTATTTCCAGAGATAAATAAAGATTGGATATTTGGAGTTTCCTGAGTTTAAAGGCAATTCTCGCCGGGACTATTGGTTGGATATTTGTCTTGAGATCTTGCGTGCACAGAATTTCATTCGGAAAAATAATCTTAAAGAAACTAAGAAATCAATACTACTGGCAAGAGCTATTCTTGGCATCATCCGATATCGTGCAGTTAGAGACGCCTCCCACTTCTTTTCATCCCGTTATAAAACCTTACTTGCTTTTTAACCTTGCTGAAAGTCTTCCAGGGGGGGACTTGATTTTGAAAACTTTGTCGAGTCGCTTGTTTCTTTTGAAATCCAGTGCTGCCCTACGTGATGTTTCTGGGAGTCCGCATGCAAAACGGCAGCCAAAAATTTCTCCAGTTTCACTTATAGCACTTACTCAACTTGGATTTTTATTACAAAAAGATGTAGATCTTGATGGAAAAGCAATAATAGTGGGAGATGTTTGTGTTGGTGAGATTAATCCCTTGTTCAATGGCAGTGAAGCAGTCAGTACTGGACACAGGGAGGGCTGAAGCTGCACGGGCAACAGTGGAACAAGTGAAGGTGGATGGAATTGATACAAATGTTGCAATAATGAAGGTTAATATTCAACTTCACTTGTTAAATTGGGTTTTCCACGCCAATATAACTCTTACCATTCTTACAAATTAGTGAAGTTGACAAAAAGTGCATAGAAACATCTGAAATTTCCTTTTTAAGAATGAATCAATTTGCAGTGCTTTTAGTTAGTGACGTAGATAGCTTTTGCTTTGTTCTTCATTGCTGAGGAAAAAGAGAGCCGTTTCTCCCTTCCCTAGCTGCTAAATATGATCTTGAATAGGCGACAAGCATATTGCCACTCCTGCTCAACCAAAATATGGAAAAATTCGTTGAACCAGTGCAGTAGTTCCAGAAACAAGTATTGACGTGAGAACAAGTGAATTTGTGAAGGGATTTTAAAAAGAGTATTGTTATTAGCACTCCAAAATTCTCATTTAGCATTCAAAACTTTATATATTTAGAAAGTAAAATACAGTTGTGATGAGTGCCAAATGAAAATTTTAAAGTGCCAATAATAGTTCTCTTTAAAAATTCGTTTAAGATTAATAAGAAATTTTAAAATGGCGGAAATTGAAATGACGAGATTTTATTTTCTAGAATTTGTGAGTTTAATTGTTTGGTAAACCTAAAAGAACAATTGAATTGAATATAAAATTTGTTATTTTCAAACTCTTTTTTTTTTGAGAAGAAAAAGTATAAATAAATAAATGAAGTTATTTTCAAACTCTTAATCATATAAATTGGAAAATGACACATACTTACATGGAATTTAAACTTGAAATTTGGAGGTCTCAAATTCCAAGTTTTTTTCCACGCGGAAATTCTAAATTTCTACATTTATGAATTAAAACAAGGGAATTGGTGTATGAAAATTTTTAAATTCTGATTTTATCCAAATTCCAAGTTTATTTCCTTTATCCAAACATAGTGTTAGAGTAAAACTCAAATTTTAGATTCTAAAATTACCCCAATATGCTACAACCCTTGGGGCAGGTACGAGTTTTAACCCAAAACTCATTTTTGACAAACTTAAGCTAGAATTCCCCTAGGTTTGTGGGTTGGTAGATCATACATGTGTATTTTTTTTTAGTTTTATATTTATAACGGTCCAAATTAAAAAATAATTGATTTTTTTTTTATTTCATGGGGTTCATATTCTTTCATAGTGTTTCTCGAGTTTATACTAAAATGTTCATAAAATTAAATTAGGATAAACTACATAATTTTTTATTTAAAAAAGTTACTTTAAGAAAAACTTTATCTTAAATTCATTCTTTAATAATATCAGGTTAAAAGTTTAAGTGAGAAGAGTTAGAGTAAAAAAATTGTTTCTGAGTTAAAATCTAAATTTTTAACTCTAAAAATTATCCTAAATTTATTTTTTAATAATCTCCGGTTAAAAGTTTAACAAAAAAAGATTGAAGTATAAAACATTGTCTTTTTGGGAGCATTTTTGCTTACCACATAACTAAGGTGTATGTTTACTATACATCTAATTATTTAGGGTAAATTACATAGTAGCCCCTCAGGTTTGAGGTCTATTTGCAATCTTATACAACATCTTTAAAACATTTCACTTTCATACCTCAAGTACTATTTTATTTCAATTTCATACAACCGTTACATTTTTCATCCATGGATCTGTTAAATGCTGACGTGGCTGCCACATATATGCCATGTGGCTGCCAAATATCTGCCACGTGGCAAATAAAATATTTTTTAATTTTTTTTTAAAAAAACCTGAAATTGAAAAAAAAAAAAAAAAAAAGGGACCGAACCCCTGCAACCCAGAAGAAGAAGGAGGAAGAAGAAGAAGAGAAGAAGAAAGAGGAGGAGGAGGAAGAAGAAGAAGAAGAAGAAAAAAAAAAAGAAAGAAAGAAAGAAAGGGACCGAACCCAGAAGAAGAAGGATGAAGAAGAAGAAGAAGAGGAGGAGGAGGAGGAGGAGGAGGAGGAGGAGGAGGAGGAAGAAGAAGAAGAAGAAGAAGAAAAAAAAAGAAAGAAAGAAAGAAAGGGACCGAACCCAGAAGAAGAAGGATGAAGAAGAAGAAGAGAAGAAGAAAGAGGAGGAGGAGGAAGAAGAAGAAGAAGAAGAAGAAGAAGAAGAAGAAGAAGAAGAAGGGGACTGAACCCAGAAGATAAGAAGAAAGAGGAGGAAGAGAAGAAGAAAGAGGAGGAGGAGAAAGAAGAAGAAGAAAAAAAAAAGAAAAAAAAGAAAAAAGAAAGGGACCGAACCCAGAAGAGAAGAAGAAAGAGGAGGAAGAGAAGAAGAAAGAGGAGGAGGAGGAAGAAGAAGAAGAAAAAAAAATGATCGAACCCTATAACCCAGAAGAAGAAGGAGGAAGAAGAAGAGGAGGAGGAGGAGGAGGAGGAGGAGGAAGAAGAAGAAGAAGAAAAAAAAAAAAAAAAGGGACCGAACCCAAAATAAGAAGAAGAAAGAGAGAAAAAAAGAAGAAGTGGTAGACAGGTTTTTTAAAAAAAAATTAAAAAAATATTTTATTTGCTACGTGACAAGACAAACATTTGGCAGCCACATGGCATATATGTGGCAGCTACGTACGTCAGGATTTAACAGATCCATGGATGGAAAATGTAACGGTTGTATGAAATTGAAATAAAATAGTACTTGAGGTATGAAAGTGAAATGTTTTAAAAATGTTGTATAAGATTGCAATAGACCTCAAACCTGAGAGGCTACTATGTAATTTACCCAATTATTTACCATGTGTATTTTTTACCTAAGTCTAGTTACCTTTCACATTAAATGCTACTTTTATAATTTTGAAAAAATTTAACTAAGTTAAACAAAATGACGATTTGGTGTATCAGAATGTATGGTGAGTATACAATGTACTTTAGAGTGGTTAGCAAAACTGTTTTTATTTTTTATTTTTAAAAGGACAGTCCCATCCGACTTGGTAAATGCGTAAGTGGCAACACACGCAGGCGCAGCACGTGTAATTTCGTAGTTTTCATCTCTCGTTTGGGTTTGTTGCTGAAAACCCTAAACAGAGAGAAGAAGAAGAAGAAGAGAGATGGATTTGGACCAGTGGATCTCAAAGGTGAAGGAAGGACAGCATCTTCTGGAGGACGAGCTTCAACTCCTATGCGAATACGTCCGTATCTCTATCTCTTTCTTTCCTTTATCTACATTTCTACATCTAGGGTTTTTGCACATATCTAAGCCTGTTGGTCGCTGTTAAATTCAAATTGGTTTTTGTAATCGCTTTGTCTAATACGTTTGATTTCTCGATCAATTTGGGCATCCGATTTCTATGTAGCTTGTTCACTCAATTTTTGTTCACAAACGATCTTTGACTAACCGGTGATTGAGCTTGAGTAGCTAATAGACTGATGGGCTTCAAGATTCAATACATACCCCTTTGATTAAAAGTAGAAAGAAACCATCTTTCTCTTTCTTTTTTTTGGTTCCCCCCCTACTCACTGCCTGCATATGTTTAGGGTTGCCCTTGCATGTCACAGAGAGTATGTTACAGTTCATTACTCAATGCTTAACGTTATCAACACTCTTGATCATGCTCACCATAGTTTACTCAATCTTTTTTTTCATTACACGTCAATTACTTGTTTGGCAAAAAGAACTGCTTTTGGCTACCGAATCCAAAACCTGAAATACCTAGTTTGGAAGTCTAGTGTTACTTGTGATATGCACTCAGTAGATAAAGTTGGTTTTTCAAAATTTTGTACGGGACTGTCTGATACATAAATATGTGCAGCGGTTGGAGAGCGTATTACTTTTGTCCACATCCAGCAAAACCGTGAAGTTTCATTTGAGCCTGTCAATTCTGACTTCCCTCTCACGTCATGCGAGTCTCACCATATAACAGTGGGTCCCACACAATTGTCCTGAGAGGGAGGTAACTTATGACGGGCTCATACAATAATACACGTACATGTTAAGCTAGTTATTGAAAATGGTTAGCGCAATATTATTCTTCGAAGTGCCATGTAGAAACATTCCTGTGGCTGTGTAGGTTATTTACTTTGCTATTTTCTAATTGTCTATGTTTTTAGTTGGTGATGATGATCTGCTTATGGATTAATATAAATAGTCCCATGAGTAGTAGTTTCAGGTTTTCCTTATCTAGAGGAGTTTTGTAATTTTTGTTGCCCTTGTTTGTCATTTTAACTATCACAGGTAAAAGAGATTCTTATTGAGGAGTCCAATGTGCAACCTGTAAACAGTCCGGTCACTGTTTGTGGCGATATTCATGGCCAATTCCACGACCTAATGAAACTTTTCCAGACTGGAGGCCATGTACCAGAGACAAATTACATATTTATGGTATGATTTGTATTTTTTTTGTTATTAAATTTGATAAAATCTCTGCACGTCATCATAAAAATATTGTTTGGTTGTCTTCTGGTGGTGTTTAATATTCCTAGCTTGTTTGCAGGGCGATTTTGTTGATCGAGGATACAATAGCCTTGAAGTTTTCACTATCCTTTTGCTTCTTAAGGCGAGGTACAAATATTTTAGACTTTTGTTTGGAAGAATGTGTTTTAATAATGAGGTCTTTACTTTTCAAATTACTATTTGCAGTCATGCACGCTACTTAGCGTTTTGGTACTTGTGCACCATATAATTATGCCTTTGATGTGCATTGCAGCCCTATGATATGCCGTGTATGGTTTAGTTATCATTTGGGTCAGTACTAAATGGATAATTTCAGTAATAAGAAAGAGTCTTGGAAGCTATCACTTACGGGATTATGTTTTATAAATTTAACCTGTAGAACGAATACAATTTGGAGTTTACAGTTGGGTTCATTGCACCAAGGTACCCACTCTGAAATGTTGGTCTGTTTCGTTATGAAAGGCTAAATTGTTGTATGCATTCTACCTTTTTAATTCTCTCTCTTTTCTGTTCTTTCTAATCTCTCCTCTCTCTCCTCTCTTCTCTCTTCTCTCTCTTTCTGGTTATCATCTTGCTTTTTTGGTGGGAGGAAGAAGCGTATAGGTCTGAGAAGATGTGCGGTGTGTTGTACTTTTATGCGCAAACGGAAGCAAATTCTAACAAAGTACCAATATTAACGTCGTAGGTGAAAGCTAAAACAAACAATCTCAAACTAACACGAGATTTACGTGGTTCGGCGTAAAGCCTACTCCACGGGCGAAGCACGGCAAGGAATTTCACTAAACAAACGGAGATTACAAAAGAGTGTTTAAACTTTCACAACCCAAATCCCACAAATTACAAACCCTAAACCAAATGAGTAGAGAACCCAAAACTAACGGAGAAGATTCATCTAAATTGCTCTCTAACTTACAAACTCACAAATTGACTCTCACCAAATTGCCACACGAATGAGCCACACAAAATACACTAACCCTAAGGTCCTATTTATAGTGCATAGGACTTAGGTTACAATAGGAATCCTAATAGGAAATAAATCCGAATCCTAATCAAATAGGTAATTAACAAAATCTATCCACCAAGGAAACTAACTAAAAAGTCAAAACCAAACCCAAATAGGACACCAAAACCAAATAGGTATCACAAACCTAATTTATTGCATCATCCTAATTTTTAGCCGACCCCACTTAGTGGGAAAAGGCTTTGTTGTTGTTGTTGTTGTATCCTAATTTTTAGCCAAAAACCCAACAATCTCCACCTCGGCGAGAAATTAGCAAACTTCCAAATTTGGGATACCAAAATACAAACGCAAACGTGCACCAAATTCTTTCGAAACTGATCTCCACCTAGACTCAAAAAATCCAAAAGTCTTCAAACTTGAAATTTCCTCCAACGCCTTCTCCAACAAATTTCATTATGGAAACTAACAAATACGAAACAAAATCCAAGCAAAAACTTGAACATACGAACAAAAAGTACGAATTGCACTCCACCCAAAGAGCTTGAGTACCAAGCTCACCTCTTCACATAACCCTTAGAGGAGTTCAGAACAACGATCTTCTGCTAAGTTTGCATCAACACTAGCAAAAGACTTATCAAACTTCTTTTTGCCCTTGAGTTTAGGGCAATCTACTTTCCAATGACCTTCCTTATAACAATAGCTACAAGTGTTCCTTCCAAGTTTGCTCCTTTCCTTATTCCTTCCTTGAATTACCAAAGCTCCATCTTGTGTGTTAGACACTTTATTCTTTAGCTCTTTAGAATTCAAAGCAACTTTAACATCTTCCAAACTAAGACTTTCTCTACCAAATAGTATGGTATCGACAAAGTGTTCATACGAAGGAGATAAAGAACACAACAGAGTTATCGTATAATCCTCATCACTAATTTGGTTGTCCACACTTTTCAAATCCATCATAAGTTTATTGAATTCATCAACATGCTTATGAATTGACATACCTTCATCCATACGAAGAGTATGCAAACTTTTCTTCAAATACAACCGTTTAGCAAGGGATTTGGTCATATACAAGCTCTCCAATTTTATCCACAACTCCAGTGTAAATTTGATGCTACCAACTTCACGCAAAACTTCATTCGATAAAGTCAGCAGGATTGCTCCAAGTGCCCGTTCCATAACGTCTTCTTTTTCTTCATCAGTCCACGAATCCGGCAAAGCCTTCACACCCATTAGCGTTTTCAAAAGCCCTTGTTGAACTAACAAAGCACGCATCTTCAATTGCCAAATACCAAAGTCATTGCCGTTGAACTTTTCATTATCAACTTTCACCGATGACACAGAAGGCTTCATAGTGACTGCCAAGCAAAGCCCAAGTCAAAACCTGGGCTTTGATACCACTTGTTGTACTTTTATGCGCAAACGGAAGCAAATTCTAACAAAGTACCAATATCAACGTCGTAGTTGAAAGCTAAAACAAACAATCTCAAACTAACACGAGATTTACGGGGTTCGGCGTAAAGCCTACTCCACGGGTGAAGCACGGCAAGGAGTTTCACTAAACAAACGGAGATTACAAAAGAGTGTTTAAACTCTCACAACCCAAATCCCACAAATTACAAACCCTAAACCAAACGAGTAGAGAACCCAAAACTAACGGAGAAGATTCTCCCAAATTGCTCACAAACTGACAAACTCACAAATTGACTCTCACCAAATTGCCACACGAATGAGCCACACAAAATACACTAACCCTAAGATCCTATTTATAGTGCATAGGACTTAGGTTACAATAGGAATCCTAATAGGAAATAAATCCAAATTCTAATCAAATAGGTAATTAACAAAATCTCTCCACCAAGGAAACTAACTAAGAAGTCAAAATCAAACCCAAATAGGACACCAAAACCAAATAGGTAACACAAACCTAATTTATTGCATCATCCTAATTTTGAGCCAAAAACCCAACACGGTGATGGCTGTTTTTTGGGTAATTTGGGGGGAGAAGAATAGAAGGATATTTGACAATGTGAGGGTGATGATGTGGATTAGTGGGGGGAGTGGGTTTGCTTCTAAACATCTGTATGGGTTTTGATCTCTTAAGAGTTTAGGGATGGATTTTCTTTTGCGTTACTTTTTTTTAGTTTTTTAAATCAGAATGCAGCTCTTTATTAATGGTTCCTGTTTCTTTGCTTATGTTTTTAGGTTCATGGTCCATTTCTTTTTAGATCTTTGTTTTCTTAAGAGTTTTGGAAGCGTTCTTTTTACTGCTGTTTTGTTCTTATAAAAATTAGACAGTTTTAGGGCTCGTTTGGATGTGCTTTTAAAATGACTGAAAGTGCTTTTAGAGAAAATATTTTTGGGTTCCAAAAGCACTTCAAGTGCTTTTTGCAAGAAGCACCAATTGTGTGCTTCTTCTAGGAAAAACACTTCCAGGATTTACTTGCATTTATATTAAGGATTGGTTCTAAAACATTTCCACCAAAAGCGCTTTCAATTATTTTAAAAGCACATCCAAACGAGCTCTTAATTATTATCTACATCAGGAGATGATGAATGGAATGCGAGATTGCTTTAACTTTCAACTTCTCTTTGTTGACAATCTCAAATTTTATGAGATGTTTAGGTTTTTCTTCTCGTAGCTAATGTAGTCTTCTTTTACTTGTGGCTATAGATATCCAGCTAATATTACCCTTTTGCGTGGTAATCATGAGAGCAGGCAACTTACCCAGGTATGATATTATATAGATTGTATGGTGTTTTGGAAGAGACAATTATTAACGATACCCTCTAGTGTTTTGTTGAATACCAAAATTGGGAGCAAGGGTTCCAATGCTGTTTTTATTTGTTTGCATTTTGTTCTTTTGAATATTATTGTGTTAAAGCTATTGGTGGCTGGAATGAAATTGCAGTTCAGTGTATTCAGAGGTACTTTAGAGCACTTTTTGTGCCGACCATACTCAAATATTGCAATGTAATAGACTTGTTGGTTTGGCATGTAATGGTTGCTTAATATAATGGAGTCGATTGCAAGAGTTGTGTGCTAAAGGTTGAGTTGATAAATGAATTGCATGAATCTGAGTAAGAAATCCCAGATATTAGTGTTTCCATTTTTCTTATTCCTAGAATATATAGGAGGTCCAGGTGCATATGTATAATTTAGATCCAAATGTTCAGTAGAGGGACCTGATTAGGAGGTTACTGCCATAGCAGCATTTATTTAACTGTCTGTGCATGGAGTTTTGTTGCTGGCATTGTCAGTTGAATCCTTATCAATTAAAGTTGATCTCTGCTAGGTATATGGCTTTTATGACGAATGCCAGAGGAAGTATGGAAATGCTAATGCCTGGCGGTATTGTACAGATGTTTTTGACTATCTGACACTATCGGCAATTATAGATGGAACTGTAACCTTCTCTCCCTCTCCCCTTCTCTCTTGTCTATGTATATATATGTATGTGTTAGTATGCATATATCTCTTATCTCTGTCTCTGTGCATATTCCTATTTGTAACTTTGATTGCGTACTTTTTGATGGCAAATATGTTTATGTGGTTTGTCTTCCCAGGTGTTATGTGTCCATGGTGGACTTTCTCCTGACATCCGAACAATTGATCAGGTAAACCGTAATTTTTTTTGTATTATTTTTGTTCATATTATATATATAAGCATTTATGTTTTTCATGCGTGTTGCTACAGCTGAAATTCTGCAATTTCTTAGATTGTGTAGTTATGCGTTTTAACTGTAAATGATTGAAAGCAGCAGTGACTCCATAAGTGTTGGATTCTGGATCACTGGGTTCATGCTTTACCATGTGAACTACATGTCTATGACCTTGCTTTCAAAGAAGTTCTGTTTATTTTTGGTTTTCCATTTGTATGAATCATCATCATCATCACTGTACATACCTTTTCGTTTAACAGATACGGGTCATTGAGCGAAATTGTGAAATTCCACATGAGGGGCCATTTTGTGATCTCATGTGGAGCGATCCTGAAGATATTGAAACATGGGCAGTAAGTCCGCGTGGAGCAGGTTGGCTGTTTGGATCCAGAGTCACTTCTGAGGTATTAAGATCTTACTAATTAACTAGGATTCTCCCTGCTTGCTCTCTCTCTTTCTCTCTCTCTCTCTCGCACACGCTCGTGCGCACGCACACACATCACACACATCACACACATACTAAAGCTTAAGAATTTTGTTTTCTGCAGTTCAACCACATAAACAATCTAGATCTGGTTTGTCGAGCACACCAACTTGTTCAAGAAGGTCTTAAGTACATGTTTCAAGATAAAGGCCTTGTAACTGTGAGATTCCAAACCTCTTTTGTTGATTTTTTTTTTTCGTAATATTGTAGAAGTTTTATTGAATAGTTGGGTTGTTGAATTTTGCAGGTCTGGTCTGCACCAAATTACTGTTATCGCTGTGGGAATGTGGCTTCTATCTTGAGTTTTAATGACAATATGGTAAAGATTACTGGCTTGCCTACAGCCTTTTTCTTAATGGAAACTTTTAGATTCAGACTTTTATGATATGTGTACTTAGGATATCTTTCCGTCACCTTCACAGCTTCACTGTATGCATCACATAATTAAATTGATTATTTCTAGTGTCTGAAACACTTGGTTCTTAGAGACTTTCCAACATCCAAGAGCTGACATTTGCCATTTTCTAGAATCTCTCAACTTTTAGACTTTGAACATATAAACTTTTGAAGTAGCTATACTTGGCCCGGGATATCAATGCCTAATTTGGCGAGGTTATAAACTCACAGTCAAACATATTTATAAGATATGTCCAACTTCTAAAAGTAAAAATAAAAATTCCATATTCATGTTATCCTGGCATGAAAATAACTCTAAGCCATGCACCATGCTGCTTTTTGTTTTGGTGACCGAGAGGAGTGAAGATCAGTTTTTAATATCAAATATTCAGCTAGAAACTAAGGGCATGTTAGTTTTGAGGGCTTACTTTATAGACATTTATTGCATATTGTATTAGTTGTGCTACATGGCTCTCTTCATTTTGGTCTCAGAGTTTTTCGCTTCTTGATTATTTGTAATATTTGTTGGACAGTGGAATCAGTAAGTAGGGATGGGCATTGGGCCAAAAAATGGTCTATAACCCACGAACTAAAGGACAAATAATGGTCCATAACCCATGAAAACCCATTTACCAACATAATGGGTCTATCCATGTCTAATTGCTGCTGCGTGCACCTGAAAATAACGGTTTTTAGTATGTTTTTTTTACATCAAGTAGAATTTATGGCTGGACATGAATTTAAAACCATTGCGTTCACGATGGTTGGTGTTCTGTCGTTTGAAACAGGAGAGAGAGGTGAAGTTCTTCACTGAAACAGAGGAGAACAACCAGATGAGAGGACCGAGGACAGGAGTACCTTATTTCTTATGATCTTTTGGAGTGATTACCTGCATCATTTGTATAATCATTTTAAGTCTTGGTATAGGTGTTGAGAGTACTGGAACAGAGAAGAATCTTGAATACGTCGGTCAGTTGCTTTGGGGTGGATCTCCTTTCTGCTTGACTGTAGGTTTTCCATCTGGTCTGTCTGGTAGCCACACTATTTTACATTCTTGGGTTGTGTATTACTTATTAGGTTGCTAATTGTTATTCAATTCTTAATCCATGCCCGATACATTTCGTTATGTTTCTTGTCTGCCCTGTTTTGCAATTCGCATCTTACATTTATTCTTGACGTGAATTTCTTCTGGAGGATGAAGTAATCTTTTAATAAATAATTCTCTAGCGGCTACATTTTACGAATACATTTTTGTTCCTAGGAATGGATACACATTTTAACCGTTATGTTTGACGAATGAAAATTCACATTCGACAGTTTTGTTCACTTTTGAGCTCTGCTCTTGAAATGATATAAATAATCTGCCAAATTAAGAGGCGGTTGATAATTATTTTGTTTTTAAATTTTTGGTAATTACTTTTAGGTTTGAAAAAAAATGAAAATGAAAGTTCCAAGAGTGAAATTTTGAGAAAGTAGTTTTTTTTTATTAAAATTAAAATTTGTTATTAAATAAATTTTTAGTTTAAAAACAAAAAAAAATGGATTAGATTTTTTTTCGTATGAAAATTAAGGGTCATCCAGCTTAATGTAAACTCAACGAGGACGTGAACCTCTCCAATGAACAACATTTAAAAATGAAGATAAATGGACTACTTTAAAAATGAAATGCTCTAATCACCAAATCAATCAATTGAAGAAGTGACGAATTTAGGGCCCCGCTATCTCTCTCTCTTTCTTTCCTTTTCTTTTCGCAAATTCAGTATGGGCTGAAAAAACAAACTAGACAAATCAAAAGCCTATTTTGGGATGCTGTTATTTTGATCCAAAAACCTATTTTGGTTTCGCACTAGCTTTACAATCTCATTATTGACTGTAAAGAAGTCATCGAAAAAAATTAAAAATGCGAAGTCACACATATCTATAGAAAAAAGTATACCTCAACTGATCACATGGTTGACTTGGGTCATGGTCTATCCCTTGGTCTTCATGTTTTTGTTTCTCCTCCTACCACTACTTCTTGCCTAGCTTTTTTGTTTTACTTGCCAGGCTTTGCCCTCCTCTGAACAAAAAAAACAAAAAAAACAACAACAAAAAAAAATTGCAAATTCAATGTCTGCATTATTATATCATTTTTTTGTGAGTTTATGAGAATTTATGAAATATTGGGCAGAAGTAGATAATAATTAGTTTACTAAAAAGGTGTGAAAAAAAAAAAAAAAATCTTCGTCGAGAAAAATATATATAGGAAAGATGGGAATGGTAATGAGAATGCATAAGCAGTGGCAGTGGCGCAGAGGGAACCTACTTCCGCTTGTCTACCTTCCAGTAGTCGTATTGTCGTCATTTGGTGGTGGCGCCGGTTCCTCTCTAGGTTTCTCCGTCCGAGCGTCCACGTCATCAGAACCCACATCAAGAGTGAGGATGAGTGAGAGTGAGATGCAGCGGCCTCCGGTGGCGAAGAAGGTGGAGCATAAGATGGAGATGTTCGGCGACGTCCGCGTGGACAACTACTATTGGCTCCGCGACGACTCTCGCTCCGACCCCCAAGTCCTCTCTTACCTTCAACAAGAAAACGATTATACTCAATTCCTCATGTCTGGTATCAACTAAACTAGTATTGCATTGCTTACCTTTCCCCATCGCATCCAGCATTTTTCCTTCTTTATTCGATTATTTTCAATTTTTGATTTGATCTTCAATTCATTCAGCAGCACACCTTTAAACCTAACTAGCAGATGCAATTTGTTGTTTCTTCTCTAATTGCTTGTTTCTCAACTATAACTACAATTCTCCATTTTAATTTAAAATTTAATTGGCTTACATTAGGAAATAAGAAATTCGAAGATCAACTCTACTCTGAGATTAGAGGGAGGATCAAGGAGGATGATATATCTGCACCTGAACGAAAAGGCCCCTACTATTACTATCAAAGGACTCTCAACGGTATGGAGTACGTTCAGCATTGTCGCCGCTTAATACCCAAAACCAGCAGCGAGGGTGATGCGGACCCCCCAGTATCTGTGTATGATACCATGCCCACCGGACCTGATGCTCCTCCGGAGCATGTAATCTTCGATGAGAATGTTATGGCTAAAAATCATGCCTATTATAGCATTGCTGCTTTTAAGGTATCTACCTAATCCAATATTACAACAACATGACAATGCGTTTATATGATGACGATCTCAATACAGTTTATGGAGTGTTTTCATGTTCATTTCTTAATCCTTCTTCAGGTTAGTCCAAACAACAATTTGGTGGCATATGCAGAAGACACCAAAGGAAATGAAATCTATACAGTTTATGTCATTGATGCCGAGACAGGTGCTCCTGTGGGTCTGCCTCTTGTTGGTACGACATCCTATCTTGAATGGGCCGGCAACGAGGCTTTAGTTTACATTACAATGGACGAGACCCTCCGCCCTGACAAGGTTTGATACTGCTGCTTTAAGCCCTCTGTTTCCTCATCTCATGCTATGTTTCACACACATACTTCACTTGCTTTTTCAATTGTTCTGCAACATAATTGTGGGTAGATTTTTGAGGTGTCATTACTCAAGGACTGGCGTGCCTGATAAAATATTTAGCCAATTTCTGAATTTTGAAATTTTTTCATGTTTCGGTGAAATTTAGAACTAAGCAACTTACCCCAGTTGTGTACATCCTATCTGGGAGGCTTGCCTGCCGTGTTTACTTGTTATAATTTACATTGATATTTTGTTTCAATATTGTCTCCTATGACCACATTCCCATGCTTTTCCATGAGAATTCATTTTATGACATTGTTTATCTTGATAAGTGCTGAATATAACGTTGGATATATCCTCCTATATCTCTGTAGAATTCGATTCTGTTTTCTTGTTGGTTGTCTTGCTGCAGATGCAGTGAGCCAAGAGGTTATACCTTGAACCCTGTCTGGCTCACAGCCTCACGGAGAAAAAAATAGTGCATACATTCTGTTCCATTGTCTATTTTTGTGAGTAAACTGCTTAATCTGACATCTTGCTTTCTTTTTAATAGGCATGGTTACATAAGTTGGGGACAGAACAGTCAAGTGACTCCTGCCTCTATCACGAACTGGATGATATGTTTTCAATTGATCTTCAAGCTTCTGAGAGCAAAAAGTTCTTGTTTGTTGCATCCGAAAGTAAAACTACAAGATTCAACTTTTACCTTGATAATTCAAAGCCTGAAGATGGGCTTATGGTTCTGACACCTCGCCTAGATGGCATTGATACATTTGTTAGCCATCGAGGAAATCATTTTTTTATAAAGAGGAGGAGCAACCAGTTTTTTAATTCTGAAGTAATTGCTTGTCCATTGGAAAATACATCTGAAACTACAGTTCTTCTTCCACACAGGGAAAGGTGATAACTAAATTTTTATATCCTTACTCCGCATGCAGGACCTTAATAATGTTCATGAATGGACTTGTCTTTTTTAATTTTTAAAAACATGCAACCACGTGATTTATGTTTTATCAATATTACGTCTAATTTTCCCCGGTGAAATTAAGTATATAGATAATTAAAAAATTATATATCGACATGTGATTTGCAGTGCATTTTCCAGAAATGAAACTGGAAATTTTCCTTGAGCCATTCACTAGCTTTTTGTTTTTCTCACATATGCGCTGTTTTAACTGTGAATAAGAGAGATGTGACAATGGAATGAGTTAGATGTGTTGTTCACTACTCCATGCCACCTGGTCCAATTGTTGTGTATGGATTTGCGTACTTTTCTATAACTTTTTCTCAGGGCCTGATATTTTTTAATTTTTTACCTTTACTATTCTTAGCAGGCATGTTTTCCTTGATAGTTAGGCATACTAATTTAGAAATTTCTTCAGTGTGAAAATTCAGGATATACATCTTTTTAGTGATCACCTTGTTGTATATGAACGTGAAGAGGGTCTACCAAAAGTCACTATCTATCAACTTCCAGATGTTGGACAACCACTTAAAACCCTTCATGGTGGTCAAGCTGTTAAATTTTTGGATCCCACATACTCTGTGGATCCATCAGAATCAGAATTTTCTTCCTGCATCTTACGATTTTCTTATAGCTCCATGAAAACACCTCCCTCTGTGTATGATTATGATATGAAGACAGGTGTTTCTGTTTTGAAGAAGATTGAAACGGTAAGTCGTATTTATTATTACTTCAAATACTAAATTTTAGGAGCCTAACCCTTTGTATACTTGTCTTTTTAACTCTCTTTTCATGTACATGTTTATTGTTGCAATAGTAATGATTTATTTTTTACTTTTTTGAAAGTAAGCTTTGCGTTTATTCCATTTACTATCTCTACCAGGCCTTGGGTTCCTGTGTATGTGTATTTGTGATAGGTGGTGTTGTCATTTATGTTTCTCAGGTTTTGGGAGGTTTTGAAGCATCAGATTATGTTACAGAAAGGAAATGGGCTAGTGCTCCAGATGGTACTCAGATTCCAATATCAATTGTTTATAGGAAGGATATTGTAAAACTTGATGGATCTGATCCATTGCTACTCTATGGCTATGGCTCTTATGAGGTAACAGAAGAATTCGTATGCAAGTTTTTTTTTTGTATTTTCTTTTTCACTGACATTGTAATCGTCGTGTGATTACACTGAAAAGCTTATTACTTGTAGAAAATTTTGCGAGATGCTTTGAATTGGACAATTAGAAAGTACAGCACTGAAATCTGAAGCCCTTAAAAATATATGACCAGATCCATTTTTAAACATGTAGCCATCACAAAAGAAACTTTTGTGCTTTTGATACGTTACTGCTCTGCGGATATTCCTTTTCCAATATCTGAATCAATTGACATCTTAAGAAAGTTTTCTTGTTATTACCTTATAGGTTGTCTGTTTAATGCATTATGTATCATCCAGTTGGATTAGTAATTAAAATATAGAATTTTGTTTCTGGCCTATGATGGCTAATTCTAATCACAATTTGGTAAAATTGTTCAAGTATGTTGGACATTGTCAGTGGCCCTCACAATTGAAAATACTGCAGGAGGCAATATCCTTTTAGCCATTTGGAAGAGGGCTTATTTTGTTCGTTTCTTGTTTTCATTTCTCTCTCAGTGACTCAGGAGTTTTATTATGTCAATAGGTCTGTATAGATGCCAGCTTTAAAGCTTCAAGGCTCTCTTTGCTGGATAGGGGTTTTATATATGCTATAGCTCATATTCGTGGGGGTGGTGAAATGGGGAGGCAGTGGTACGAGAATGGAAAGTTGCTGAAGAAGAAAAATACTTTTACAGATTTTATTGCTTGTGCTGAGTATTTGATAGAAAAGAAATATTGCTACAAAGAAAGATTATGCATTGATGGAAGGAGTGCAGGTGGATTGCTTATTGGTGCTGTTCTTAATATGAGGCCTGATTTGTTCAAGGCTGCTGTTGCTGGAGTGCCTTTTGTTGATGTTCTGACTACAATGCTTGACCCAACTATCCCCCTTACAACTTCAGAGTGGGAGGTATTTTTCTTTCCTCATCAGATCCTGACCCTGAAAATTTTAACAGGATGAATCAAATGCATGTGATAAACATCTAGTTTTATTGACATCATTCTAGACATCGGCAATTTAATCGTCACATCTTGGGTATTTACTATTTTTCACTGTGGTGGATAATAATTTAATCATCACATAATTTTTTTTTTGGTCTGAATTATCACATCATTCTAGGCATCTCACAAAACCAAGTGTAGTGGCATTCTAGGATTCACGTAGTGAGATAAGCCTGGGTTGTTATATTCTAGACATCTCCAAAAAAAAATTCCAACACCAGTTTACTGATATTGCCATTTTCTTTTTTCCATTGTATAAGTTCTGGGGTTCTTTGCTTGAAATTTCTTTATACATTTGTTGGTTTTACAGATCTACCTAGTTATATCCGTTTTCCCCGTCTTTACGATCTTAATTTACTTTTGGCGACTGCAGTCAGGTTGCTGCTATATTTTCCCAAGGTGTGGGTTTAGACACCAACTACATTCACTGATATAATTTTATTTTTGCAGGAATGGGGTGACCCACGTAAAGAGGAGTTCTACTTTTACATGAAGTCATATTCCCCTGTTGATAACGTGAGATGACAATATAACCTATGCTGTACTACTTTAATCAGTATATTTATAACAATTAAGCTAGAATAACCATAAGTTGGCATCATTTTGGTCATCACTTCTTTCCTACCCATCCAAACAACAAAAATGAATATGCAACTTAAATCATGTATTTTCTCTTTAATTCTGCCCTAGCTAAAATCCCAAACGCATTACTAGGTCATGAATTGTAGTACATTCCAAAACATTTTGTTTACTCTAATAATCTATATTTGGCATTATTTTATACAGGTTAAGGCTCAAAATTATCCGAACATTCTTGTTACTGCTGGTCTAAATGGTAGGCATAATATCATAACACTTTTGCTTCCGCAATTTCAATATCTGCATTATCGATTTAAATAATAGGAAGGATACAAATTGTACTTTCATATCCAATAGATGTATTCTTCACCTAATATCATATATGACGTATTATTTCTCCAATTGATACACTGGTTTTTTGCAACAGATCCACGGGTTATGTACTCAGAACCTGCTAAATTTGTGGCAAATCTAAGGGATAAGAAGACTGATAAAAACATCATTATGTTTAAATGTGAACTTGGTGCTGGGCATTTTTCAAAGTCAGGGAGGTAATATTATTTCTGTTATTATGCGTAAAGCTATTCACTTGTGCTGGAATTTTTAAGTTTTTATTTATTTAAAATCTCACCTCACCCCAAGAATTGAAGAATATCATCCATGAAAATAACCTCCTTAAAAAATAAAACGGTGAGGGATTAGTAATAGCGCTTTATGTAAAGTGAGACTCCTTCAAGGCTATTGTAAAGAGAAACTCCCAAATATTTCTAGGAGTAACAAGAGCTTGAACATCACAACCCTTTTACCCAATCTGGAACTAAGTTCAGATACCTTCTCACACGTGTTCCTGGTTCGTATGGTCAAACTCTTATTATTAACTACGTTCTTCTTAAGGTTCTCTGTTGCCAACTAATCAAACATTCCATGTCTATGTAGCTTAAGCTTTTAAACTTATATTGGATTCGACTAATTTGTATAAACCTTTAGGTCCCTACCCTTTTACTTGTGTGCATTGCTTTGCCGTGTGGGGTGTAAATGTTTCTGAACATTTTGAATGATTCATGTTTTTCCCAAGGAAATTGTTTCTGAAACAGAGTCTGAGTCTGTTTTTCACCGTAAATAGAGTTTTATATAGATAGACAGAAAAACTTTATTGCCTTTGAGATATAGTTGAAGTCTGAAATATTTCCATATACTATCTGTAATGAAGTAATAATTCTTGTTTGGCGCAGGTTTGAGAAGCTTCAAGAAGATGCCTTCATATATACCTTCATAATGAAGACTCTAGATATGGTTCCTGCCGGAGGGTCCGGGGGGAATTAAATACACTGCTTCAGGTAGGATGTGGTGCGACTCCGCTGTGTTACCTAGTATATCATTCACATGAAAAACGATATCAGCAACACCTTTTCTTTTTCCTGGGTTTGTAATATCAGCAACGCCCCTTTGCAGTTTTCTGTTGAATATGACATTGTTAAACAGGAATAATAACTAAACCATTGCGTGTGCGTGCATAATGTACGAGTCATTTTACGGGGAAATTCTAAATGCCAAACCAACAAGACGAGCAAACCACTTTCAAAATGTTGAGAGGCTTTTTCTTTGTTTTTGTTTTTATTATTATATAGTAAGACTTGCCCCTGAAATATACAAATGAATAGGTTTTCTTGTTTACCATGAAAAGAAAACATTAGAGCCGCCGGAAATAGAAGAAAATGAGTGTTTGGGCGCTTGCTTGCCACCTTTGAAGGCAGGTGGGTTGGTCGGCCTCAGGCCATTTAAATTTGTGAATATGTTGGTGCAACTTAATTGGAGGAAAACCATAACAAAACGAGACCATGTTGGTGCAACTTTTTTGTTGGTTTGGTTTGGTTGAGTGTTTTTATCTTTAAATCGGCATTGGAGATGGATGGATGGATGGATGTCAACATCCTTTTGCGTAAATCCCGACTGCGACATAACAAACAAAACAAAACAAATCCTTATCTCAATCCTCGCAACAGAATCAAGCAGATAACCACATTTGATTACGTCTTCTCCTCCACCACCACCGCCACCCACTTGTTTCGTCTGTTTTGATCGCACTCTCGCACGGACTACTCTCCCACACCACACATCATTTTTTGGTCTAGGATTCTTTCTCTTCCTCTTTCTATCTCTTTTCCTCCACTCCTCTCACATTCTTTATTTTATCTTTCTCTTTCTATATAAAATTAATTTAATATATTGACGTGACTTAATCATTACCGTTCAAATAGGAAAAGAGGGAAGGAAAAGAAAAAAAGAGATGAGAGAATCCTACTCCATCTCTTGTGCTCCTCTCCCTCCCTTTCTTTCTCCTCTCTCTCTCTTATATTTGAGTATACTAATTAGATTTTAGGAACAAAAACCAAACACCGTCGTTGGAGAGCAGCCACGGCGGCACCTACCTCCAAAGCCTCTTGAACTCGACCCGCCCCTTCCTCCGGGGTGAGCTGGAGTCCGTTGACAAAAATATGCCTTCTCTGGTGGCCGTGCTGCGCTCAGTTGGAGCTGGCGAGTGCTGGCACAAGCACGGCACCTTTCTCGAACACCTCGTTGACATCTACCGCATTCTCAAGATATGGCAGGCCCCTGCCTCTGCTCTGCGGCCTCTTTCACTCCGCTTATTCCAATTCCTATGTCAACCTTGCCATCTTTGATCCTTCCACAGGCCGCGAGGTCATTCGTGCCCATGTCGGGGAGGCTGCGGAACGCTTGATTTACTTGTTCTGCATTGTCCCCAGACAGCCTCTCATCCACGACGACCTTTTGTTCTACTTCATCGACGTGGATCTCGTGGAGCATCTCAAACAATCAGAGATGTCGCTGCAGCAGCTGCAGAACCAATCGGAGGCTGCAAGCCCGAATTGTAGTTGGAGGAACAAGGTGCAGAGTCTTGTTCCCGCAAATGGGGTTACAGTGAAGCACATAAAGACCGGGGAAGATGTGTTGGTATCGAGGAGGGTGGTTGCAGTGTTTGTCCTGATGACCATGGCAGATTTCAGTGATCAACTCTTCGGTTTCCAGGACGAGCTCTTTGATAACAAAGATGGCCGCCTCGAGTTTAGGGGCAACAATTATGGAGCTCTGTGGCCCCGCGATGGCATGCCAGGGCTTTGGATGAATTCCATATCAAGGATGGCTGCAATATACAATTTGATAGTGAGAGAGGAGGAGATGTTTATCCAAGAGAAGAAAACTGTTAGTACTGCTACTGCTGCTGCTGGAAGTGGAGGGGATGAGAATGCCGGGGTGGACAAATGTAGAGATGAAGACATCGAGCTGGTGGTGCCACCAGTGTTTGACAAATGCACGAGGGTTCTGGATGCGGAAGAGCATTTGGCTGCAAGGGAATTGAACTGGGAAGCTGTATGTGATGTGTCTCAAAAATAGGGAAAGAAAGGAGAGGAGGACAGAGCTGAGGAGTTGCTGTTGAGGTGTGTTGAGAAGAACCCTGTCATTGGGGAGCCGCATGTGGTGTTGGGTCAGGTTTATTTGACAGAAGCAAGGTTTGAGGAGGCGGAGAGGGAGGCAGAGAGAGGGCTAACCCGGATGCTGGAATGGAGGAGTGCTTGGGACAAGAGGATGACTTGGGAAGGATGGATTGCTTGGGCAAGGGTGCTCCTCATGAAGGCAAAGGACAGAAGTTGGCCACAAACTTCCTGGGCCATCCTCAACTTGGGCCTTGTCAGGTAGGCCGAGGATCCATCGCCATCGCCAAGCTTAACCACCGCGTATCTACATTCAATAGTTATTTTTTTTAATACATCGATATTTTTACACTAAGAAGAAGGGAAGTCCAGCTAAATCTATATTCAATAATTAAATAAAAGAATTCCCGCTGCCAGTTTTGGAACTCTGTGGGTAGGCAATTTCATGCAAATAGGGAGAGTGAGGATCTTGCTCAACAAGGAAGATGGTAGTCCATATACTGAAGCCATTACTTCCAGTAAGGACTAAGGAATAAGGATTGCTTTATTACTACTGCACTTTAATTTTATGGTCTAATTCTCTAATTGTTACCCACTTCCTTGAATGTCTGATGTATCATTTCACTCTAAAGCTAGCGCAATCAACGCAACCTGTCTAATCCAGCTCATGTTTCATCATTCACTTTTGATATTTTTTATTTTTATAACCAAAGTTCATCTAAAGTATACGAATCGAAAATAGTTTGAACTCGAAGTGCAATGAATTGATGATAATACTCTATTTATCTACTTATCAAGACAATCCACTATGTTTTTACTTTTGATGTGTCCACAGCTCATGAGGCATTAATTTATACTGGCAAATTCCAACATTTTATCTAGTATTGACATGAAACTTGAATTTGAGTCTTTAAAAAGTTAAGAGAGAGAGAGAGAGAGCACACAAGTTAATACAATGGAACAAAATAAGTCAAAATTGAGGAACGATAGTTTGACAAATTTCTCCGAATGTTCAACTACTTTCTAACTAATATTACATAATTACACACAAATATACGTATATGACGTGCTACTCAAAAACATTTGTCTCAGTAACTACAAAAATTTTGCAAACACATTTTCATGACCAAAAATGCTATTCTTGCTTTTATACTATATATGTTGTAAACCTTTCTAATAGAGATGAAACCTACATATGTTGGTGAATCCTACTTCTACTAGAGAGGTTATACAAATATAGTATGAAAATATGGTAAGTGTAGTATAAACAAGCATCACATATGGAACCGATAGGCAAAGGTACACTAGTCTTCCTTCCAAATTAGGAAAAGTGAATAATCATGAGCAATCAACAGTTAAGCAAGCTCTAGGAGTTAATATAATTAGCTCAATCTGAACCATCCTCTCGTCCACTTCTTTTTAATTATCACCATCATCATCATCAGTAGTCAGAACCCTTTTTAATTTTCTAATTAATTTTTTTTAATGTTGATTATATTCAAGATTGTCATTTCATACCATTTAATTAAAAGAGATGCAATTGAGTGGTTAATTTCTTTTCCAGTTTAGTTGGCAATAATTAATTGAGACTTGATATTGAAAGATAACCTGATCGATCAATGCTAATCTTGTAATGCATTCGAGCTTTGACTTGGAAGCGTTACAAAAAAAATAGGGTTCTCTCGTCTAACATGTTTGGTTAACTCATGCTAGTTTTTTTGCCTCAATAATAATAATAATAATAATAATAATAATAATTCAAGGCACATATTACTCATGTTTAAAAAAAATAAATAAAGAATATGTTATATTAGTATCGTGTTATTGAGTGAGTCTTAAAGATTAAAAAAAGAGAACATGTGTTATGTGTTGTGTTTATACCATATTTAGGGCCTCGTATTTAGATCTCATACAAATACTCGGTGGACTTAAATGTAATTATGTGATAAAGGAAAGGGCAAATATGTAATAAGTGAGGAGTCTTTATTCTATAAAAGGACCCCTCACCCTCACAATTGAGGGAAGCCAACTCTTAGGCCTGAAACCCTCTCACATCCCCTCTCATATTACAGAGGCTCTCTCCCTCACTTCTCAGAGAAAGACAATACAACCAGTGTGGACGTAGCCCAAACCTTGGGGTAAACCACGATACATCTTGTGTTATTTACATTTCATGCAGATCCACGGTCGGATTTACGTTGTTCCAAGACCTCCGGTTTTGTGCATCAACATTTGACGCCGTCTGTGGAAATCGACACGAAAAGCTATGTCGGTTCTCCCTCAATTTTCACCTCCGTCGTGGATCTGCAAAACCTACACAGAGACACAGACACAGAGCTCTCTCTCTCTCCACGTCCACCAATCCACTCCAAATTCTAAATTCTAGAGCCATAATCAGAATCTGTCTCATAAATGGAGGTCTCCTAACAAAGCAACCTCTGAGATAGTGTGGTGGAACTGACCAAAAGGGCACAACAAAAGAGAGGAGATAGAGCTTTGTTTGAGTATATCTATCAGCTTCTAGAGAGAAAGAGAGGAGAGAGCAAAAAAAAAAAAAAAAAAAAAAAAACTGATAGTGACAACTCTACGAGTTCCCTTGCTGACAACGGTCAAGACGGTGGGTCAAGCTCGCCATGAACGACGAGGCGATGGTCGTCGACCTTCTTCTCCTCCTCAAGCACGCCGCGCCGTCTTCGCTGTCGAAACACCATGGACTTCCCCAACCACTCCCAGAGCGGCGGCGCCAGGTCCAAGCAGCAACAGCAGCAACCCGTGTTGGCTCTAGACCTTCGTGCCCTTCGACACGCTCCCAATCTCGCTCTAAGTCCTTCACCTCTTCCTCCTCTCCGTCTCGGGGTAAGAACCCGACAGAGCATAGATAGCAGAACCATGGGAGCGTTGACGAAGAAGGAGCTGACGGTGGCGGTGGCGACTCCGTCTGTGCTGCGCTGGAGTGTGCATGGAAGAAAATGATATGGAGAATGGGATGTTTCAGGTGAAAAGCGTGGAAGAGGCCATGAATGTTTTGTTGCCCCAAAAGCCTCAGCATGTTAGGGACTTGATGAAGATCTCTTTTTACATGCCTGTTAAGAATGTCCCCCTTGTTTTCTCAATGATTTTATTGAGGTGATGTGTTCAGAACATCTTCAAGAGAGGAAAGAATTGATTCAAGCACTACACAAGGACATGAAGTTGTCTGATCTTCCGAAGATAAACCATCCAACACTAATCATCTGGGAAGAGCATTGAAGCCCGCGAGTTTTATTAAAGTTTTCAGAGTCCTCCCAAATCTTCAAAACCATCATTCGTTGTTGATTTCTCTTCTGTTTGATTTGAAGCGCAACCCTGGTAATCCGGGATGTCTGAGCCAAAGCTTCAATCTTCACCATCCACCTGGCGATTAAACTTGGTTTTCATCATTTGGGTTCTGCTATAAATCATCCCTTCAGTGTTTGAGTTCTTCACATCCACTCGCTCATTCACTCTGGTTTGTTTCTCGGTCCTCCAATTTCTTTGTTTTTTGCAAAAATGGCCAACTTTTTGGGGATTTTCACAGCGAGGAACTTGCTTGGGTTGTCACTGGCTCTTAATCCGAGCTTGGTTTTGAGGGTGGTTTACAAGAGTGGGAAGGATTGGGGCCCACATGGGTTCTCTGTGGAGGAGCAGAGAGGGCCGTCAATGGCGAACATGAGTTTTGGAAAGGAAGCTCAGGCAACGCAGATGACGCGTCTGTCCGCTCCTTCTTCTTCTTCTTTTGGCCAAGATGTCATGGACAAAGTTATCAACTTCGACAAATTCAAGTCTCAAAGTCCAGAGCTTGAGCTTCGGAATCAACTATGGACAAATAACCAACAACCATCCATCTCCGTCGCGAGTGGCAGTCCTCATCCAGCCCCTCAACGTCAGCTGCATCAAACTTTACGATGTGGGTCCGAACGTCCTCCAAACCTTCAGCAGATGCTGATGGAGATACCAAGAAAGGCAAAAGAAGAAAGCAGAAAGAAAAACAATCAAGTGAGCTGCGGCACAAAAGCAAAAGACAGAGGTGCAGTGGGAAACAGAAACAAAAGCAAAAAACAAAAGCAGAAAAGAAATGAGAAGGCAAAAGGGAGGCACATGGGGACACTGCAAAAGCAAGGAATAAACACCCCACCAGAATGATGTAATTTATTTTCCTTATCTTTCGGAAACATCTGTATAAACCCCATCAGAGGGTAAAAAAAAAAAACGGCAAAGCCCAAAATAAATGGGTTGGCATGTTGTGGAGGGCGAAGGCCCATAAGCCCAAAATAGCACCAACCAGGTGATCAAAAGTACGTCCAGTACTCCAAAATTATTCGGCAACCTGCCACTATTACCATCAACCAGGTGATCAAAAGTACGCCCAGTACTCCAAAATTATTCTGCAACCTACCGCTATTACCACCAACCAGGTGATGAAATGTACAACCCGTACTCTAATATCATTTGGCAACTAGCCATTCATGCCACCAACTAGGTGATGAAAGGTACAACCCGTACTCTCCTTCATGCCACCAACCAGGTGATCAAAAGTACGCCCAATACTCCAAATTATACATGAGCATTACTCATGTCATTCATACATAAACATTCATGAACATCACTCATGACAATCATACATAAACATTCATGACCATCATTCATGTCAACATTCATGAGCATCACTCATGTTAACATTCATGAGCATCACTCATGTTAACATTCATGAGCATCACTCATGTCAATCAACATAAACATTCATGAGCATCACTCATGTCAAACAGCTTCAAAAGCTTCATTTACAGAGCTCTAGCTTCAAAGCTTTACTTGCAAAGCTTCATCTACAAAGCTTCAGTGCAGGGTATACAAATACCGCATCCGAACAACTGCCACTTCGGCCCATACATGAATTTAATTTGAAGTATCCAGCAAACAAACTCTATTGACCGAAGACTTGGGGGACTACACTATACACCATATATTGGGCCTCAACTGGGTCTCATAAAAAATACTTAAGGGACTTAGCCCATTATTTATGTAATGAGGAACGAGCTCTTATTCTATAAAAGGAACTCCCTCACTTTCGTTAGAAAGCACCCATCACTTATGTATTAAGGAGCGAGCCCTTATTCTATAAAAGGGACTCCCTCACCACCATTAGAGAGCATCGCCGTGTTACAACCACCCCCAAAATAATTGGAAAATTTGTTATTTCCACCCCTCTGCCACGTGTCGATCATCAACCTCTCTTCTTTTTCTCTCTTTTTGACCCCCTCTGTGACCTGCTTCTTCTTCGTCTCTCCCTCTCGTAGCTCTCTCACTCTCCTGTGTATCTCTCTCCCTCAAAACTCTCGTCTCTCTCTCTTCCCCTGGACTCTCGAAGACCATATCACCCTCAGGAAAGGCTCGCCATAAGCCCATGACTGTCTCTCTCTGCGAGATCGACGGCACGGAGCAAAACTCCGGCGAGCATTTTCTTTCTTTTTGTTGAGGTAAATCACAAATCTCTCATTCTCGTTGTTACCTTGATGTTTGGTTGTGATTTAGAAGCTTGAACCTTCCTCTTTTACGTAGATTTTGCTTTAGAAATCAGTGTGGGTGAACACACCCATTTTTCCGGCGAACCGTGGACTTTGGGAGCTTTTTCCGGTCACCTCCGACCGAGTTATGGTTTTTGGAAGGTATAAACCTCTTCCTCTCTCCTTGTTCTTCATGGTTGTACTTAGATCGGAGCTTAAAGCTCATATTTTCAGGTGACCGGAGCTGTAGCAGCTCCGGCCTTCTTCTTCCTCGGCACCAGGCCGTCTGGCCTCTCCCATTTCCTCCTCGGGCCTTAGGCCCGTGTGGTCTTTAGCCCAAAACCCTAGTCCCCTTTATTTTTTTTAGTTAGTTTTGTTATTTGGTTTCTTTTTAAAACCTTAGGGCCTTGGGCCGGTTAGATATTAAAGGGCTTAAGCCCTGTCTTTTTTTTTATAAGGCCTTAAGGCCTTTATATTTTGGTGGTGTATGTGAACCGTGTGTGTGTGAGTGCATTTAGGCGTGTGTGTGTGTGTGTTGTTAAGTATATGTTTGGGCTTAATGCCCAAACCCCTTTCCTAACCCTAAACCATTTTAACCCAAAACCCTAGGTTCCTAAAATCCTTTAAAAACCCTAAACCCATCCAATCCCTAATTCCCTATTTTATTTAATTCAAACCCAATATTTTAGAAAATCATTTTATTTATTAATTATATTTTTGTGCTTAGGTAAAGTTGCTATTAAGGAAATTCGTAATCCTGATTCGCACGATTCTTCTGCTAAGGAATATTTGTGAGTGGATCCCTTCTAAAATTACATGATTTTATAGTTTAATTGCATAAATGACTAGCATGCCTACGAAATTTGCGAATTGATTTATATCAATCCTGTTTACTGGATTTATTGATTTCGTCTCGTGTTTTGGTGAGGAAATAAATTGTTAGCCTAGTTTGAGCTATATTTTAATATATCGTATTTTCTATAAAAACCATGAACTGGTAGACTATCAGATAGATGACGATAGGATGCTAGAACATGTTTTTGAACCCCTCTTTATAGTGTAGACGATGATCGGTAACCTATGCTATGAAGTGGTTATTTATGAGAGGCGTAAATATTTGTGCGTACCTAGTAGACACTATGCCGCCTGGGGCGAGGATCTGGTGTTGGCATGTAGGCCGGGAGAAATAATCCCTAGCGAAAGGCTGAGGGACACAGAGACAGGCATTGGGCCGGGAGGGAGTTATCTCTGGCTACGGGCACAGAGACTTAGGTGCAGGCATTGGGCCGGGAGTTATGTTTATTCGGTGATCTTACTAGCAGCACACCGCGTTTACGAGACGATCTGTGAGACGATTCATGCTTTGGTTTTACGCGATGATATTCCGCGATATGGCTTTTGAGATATTTTTGGCATGCTAGGATTTTGATTTAAATCCATCACTTACTATGCTAGTAGTTTTCACTATTAAACTTTGGGGGTTAGTATGTTGATAATTGTTTTATTATTATATATATATATAAACTTGGTCCACTCACCTTTGTTTTGCGCCCCCATTCAGGACTTAGAATCAAGGCACCTAATCCCGGCGTGAAGACACTTCTGCAGCAGCATCTTCGGATCCTCTCGATGTAGGACCCATTTATTCATTAAATTTTATCTAAATTCCTTTTAGTGATTAGGTTTAGTTGTATGCTCCGAGCACGTTCCTAAAACTTTTAACTCATTGTATTTCAAATTTCTAACCCTTATTTATTTCTTATTCTTAGCTTTTGTATCAATTAATGGCTTTCGTCACCCCCGGGTGTCGGCCAGCACGTGTCGGTCTTGGTATTCGGGGAATATCAGGGTCGGGGCGTGTCACGCCGCCTACTGAGCAACTGCCTCGTCGCGAGCATCACTCCTAACCCATTATTCATGTACCGAGGAGCAATCCTTTATTTTATAAAAGGGACTCTCGCACTTTCATTAAAGGGCATTGCCGCCAGCTGAGCAACCGTCTCGCCGCGAGCATCACTTTTAGCCCATCACTTATGTATTGAGGAGTGAGCCCTTATTCTATAAAAGGGACTCCATCACCTTCAACGCCACAAGCCGAGCCAACCAAGACAACATAAGCCACAAGATGAGCAGCCTCGCAGCATGTGCTACTTCTAGTTGGGCATCATTTCAGATTGAGCACCGCCTCATATCGAACATCAGTTCAAGACAACATCTAGTTACTTCGGCCCACACATGGACCGAATTTCAAATCTCCAGCCAAAAGACTCTCTTGACTGAAGACTTGGGGGACTACTGTTTATACCATATTTAGGGCCTCGTATTTAGATCTCGTACAAATACTCGGGGGACTTAAATGTAATTATGTGATAAAGGAAATGGCAAATATGTAATAAGTGAGGAGTCCTTATTCTATAAAAGGACCTCTCACTCTCACAATTGAGGGAGGCCAACTCTTAGGCCTGAAACCCTCTCACATCCCCTCTCACATCCCCTCTCATATTACAGAGGCTCTCTCTCTCACTTTTAAGAGAAATACAATACAACCAGTGTGGGCGTAGCCCAAACCTTGGGGTGAACCACGATACATCTTGTGTTATTTACATTTCATGTAAATTCACGGTCGGATTTAAGTTGTTCCAAAATCTCCGGTTTTGTGTATCACCATGTTGTAATTATTGGCTCATGTGATTGGATTGAATTACATGAAAAAAACTCTTTAAGTATTGTCATTTGCCTCGAGAAGTGAGAAGCGATGTTCGAAGAGTCCGCACAAATTAATTACAATTGGAATGGAAAGACAGGAGGAGAAATGATAAGGCCTTTTGTATGGCACAAGAAAAGGTTGTGCGAGGGACCTGTGGATGGCAACGATAACGAGCGTTGCGCTACGAAATACAAGGGAAGGGGAGGGGTTAATTCCCTAATTTTTATTTTATTTTTTAATATAGGGGTTAATTTGTAAAGTACAAAAAAAAAGTTGGTTGATTTGGTTGCGCAATTTGAATCTAGTGCGCTCCAACGTTCAAACTGGAGAAGGATCCTCGTGATCATCAAACGGTCGCATTACATGTGAGGAAGCGAGATACAAGTTCCATTTACTCCCCGGGAGCCGACCTCACCTCTTTTGTTTTGTTTTGGTTACTATAAATAAGAGACGCAGACACTTGAGAGTTTCAGACATATTATGCCTCCTCCTCCAAACCAAATTATTACATGCGTATTCTCTCTCTCTCTCTCTCTCGCTCACTTTTTGTAATTCCATTTTTTTCATCATTCATCCTAGCTAGCTATTAAGTATTAATTAATTACATACATGCTGTCTAAGTGTCTACGGCAAGCAGGGCAAAGTCCCCTCCTCAAGCTCCTCCACCCTCCTCTCCGCTGCTACTGCTTGCTTTCCTGCTTTCCAGCTTTCACTTATTCTCTCACTTTTTCCTTTTAAATACATATATCATTGTTCACATTTTTTATGCTCCGACTTAGACATCCTCCTCCTCCCCCCAAAATGAGAATGCCGGTCCTCCTCTTCCTCCTCCTCACATGGAGATGGCGATGGAGATGGGTTCGTACTTCCAATTCCAACCTATCGTTGCTCATGTTTTTGTCAATCCTGCTGTGTTCTACATCCTCAGTGTCGTCGTCATCTCCGGCTGTTTGCTCAGAAGCAGATAGAGCCTCCCTTCTCAGCTTCAAATTCAAAATTTTCAAGGACACAACGCAAATGCTGTCTTCGTGGACGGGCAGAGACTGCTGCGCCGGAGGCTGGGAAGGTGTTGAGTGCAACCCAGGTGGTAGGGTTACTGTCTTGCAGTTGCAGCGCCCAGCTTCCGGACCTGATTACATGAAGGGCACTCTCTCCCCTTCTCTTGCCAACTTGAATTTCTTGGAGGTACTCGTTATCAGTGGGCTGAAACTAATTACAGGTCCAATTCCTCAGAGCTTCTCCAATCTCATCCACCTCACCCAACTCTCCCTCGAAGACAACTCCCTCGTTGGCCCCATTCCTTCCGGTCTAGGCCTTTTGTCCTCCCTCCAGAGCCTCTCCCTCAGCGGCAACCGTTTCAGCGGCCACATTCCCCCAAGCCTAGGCCATCTTCTCCATCTTCTCCAACTAGGTTTAGCAAGAAACTCCCTCACAGGTCCTATCCCACCCACCTTTCTAAATTTCCATGCTCTGCAGTACCTTGATTTCAGCTTCAATGCCTTGTCCGGCCCCATTCCAGATTTCGTAGGTCGCCAGCTGCAAAACCTTACTTACATTGATCTCTCCAATAACCAGTTATCCGGTCAGATGCCCATTTCCCTCTTCAGCTTGTCCAAGCTTTTGGACCTGTCCTTGAACCACAACCAACTGACTGGCATCATCCCTGTTCAGGTTGCCGGACTCAAATCTCTCACCACTCTTTCGTTGAGCGCCAATCGACTTACAGGACGTATTCCGGTATCCATTTCAAGATTAAACAACCTTTGGTACCTCAATTTATCCAGGAACGGGTTTTCAGATGCTCTGCCTCAGACCCTTGCCAGGGGCATTCCTTCTCTCTTGTCCATAGACTTGTCTTACAACAATCTCAGTTTAGAGAGCGTTCCATATTGGATCAGAAGCAGACAACTCAGACATGTTCATCTTGCTGGCTGTCAATTGAGAGGATCCCTCCCAACATTTACAATGCCTGATTCCTTGACCTCTATTGACCTCTCTCACAATCATTTTACCGGTGGAATCTCAGAGCTCCTCACCAACGTGACAAGCTTGCAGAGCCTCAATCTCTCCAACAACCAATTGAAGTCGAATCTTTCAGAAATCAAATTGCCCGACGCAATTTCTTCTGTTGATGTGCACTCAAATCAGCTCGTGGGATCTCTCTCGAGAATCTTAAACGATAGGACAAGCAGTTTTTTGGAGTTTTTGGATGTCTCCCATAACCAAATTTCAGGTGAAATTCCAGAGTTTAAGGCAGGCTTGAGGCTCAAAGTGCTCCACATGGGAGGCAACAAGATTTCCGGTCACATCCCCAATTCAGTTTCAAACCTGACTCAACTTGAAAGGTTTGATGTATCAAGGAACCAGATGACAGGCACCATCCCTACAAGTTTGGGGTTGCTGGTGAAACTGAAATGGCTCGATGTGTCCATCAATGGGCTCACAGGAAGGATTCCAAATAGCCTATTGGGGATTGAAGGGCTCAGACACGCAAGCTTCAGGGCAAACAGGTTATGCGGAGAGATCCCACAAGGGAGACCATTCAACATTTTCCCTGCAGCTGCTTACGTGCACAATCTGTGCTTATGTGGCAAGCCAATGCCACCTTGCAGGGGCAGGGGAAAGAAACAAGAAGCAAATATGATGAACCAGTAAGAGGCTGACACAGACTTGAGAAAATATGAGCATTTTCATTGATATTACATGTAATATACAAAACAGCACGTAGGACAATCTCCTGCAAAAGCCAAGATCCAAGATCCATAAAAGATAGTCACTTAGTATCTATTTATCATATTCACTTTTAACTTAAGAAGCCTCATCTGTTTACATACCTAGAATAGAAAATGTACGTTCTTTCCTTTGTTAAGCTTATGCTTAAACATCCAAATTAAAGAGCATTGTGCATTAATCATTTGCTTCAGAAAGTGCCTCTCAACAAAAACAAGAATCGAGACCACCAACTAATACATAAACTCAGATAGATTGCAGAATAAGAAGTGGAATGAATCGAATGATATTTTCAATGCACTTTGTAATTTGAAATGATACCGCAAGTAAGCACTAGGCAATTCATGTTTCAACGTACACCAACCAATTATAACACAAACACAAATGGAATTGAAATGCTCAACCACTAGATTTGCATTCACAAGTCCACCAAGAAAAAAGGATGCTCATGAATCAATCAAGAACGATATATATTATAACTAGTTTCAGGAAAGCTGTAGATAGCTCAGATACAACCAGCCTCAGAATTTACAAGAATCCATAAACATGCATCAGACTCATTCCCTCCAAACAGAGAGGAACATACAACTTTCTATGAAAAGGTTTGTCAAACTAGACTAATACTAGTACGCTAGTACTACTCCTCATCACCATCAGATATTTCTTCCTCCCCTTCCTTCTCTGAAGCTTCTTTCTCCAAAACCCCATCAGCTGTTCCACCCTGAATTTCCACAAAGAAAAACCAATATTTAGAGAGAGCTAAAATAACAACAATAATAATAACACATTCAACAACTACAATGAACAAGTCTTACATCGCCATCTCCTGCAATGTCACTCTCCAGTGCTCTTTTGTACTCTTGTTTAAGCTCAGCAGCTTTATCCACATAGGGCTTCTTCTCCTGAACACATTTTACATCAGACACAAGAGGAAAATAGGATCAGACAAAGTCTAATTACCATTTCCTGTCCACAGGATTAGATTGAAGGTCACGACCAAAACCAAAAAGAAGAAAAGACAAATGAATGCAAATACAAACCTCATCAGCATATTATACAATAATGGAGTGCTGAAGTTGATGACACTATATACCATCTTAACACCTTTGGAATCAGGATTAGCTTCCTTGTAGGATTTTCTGAAATCATCCCTGCAAAAAAACAAAAAAAATCCCCAATTGACCTCAAACAGCGTCTCACGCAAAACGGACATCATTCAAATCCGCAGCAGATACTGCAGTTGTACATCATTGATAACATGTAAGAGAAACAGAAACAACAGGTGAGAGGAGAGTTACAGGAAGAGGAAGAAGGCAGTGAGAGGGCGCTTGGGTGCATTTGGATCTTTGTCCTTCTTGGCTCTCTTTGACATCTTTGGTTGTGATGTGGCGGTAGTGAACTTCTTTCTGCAAATAAAAAAAAAGTTGAAAGAAAGATGTGATACATAATAAATCTCACAACAAAGTGACAAGTGAAACGGAAGAGGAGAATGAGAAGTAATTACCTCTGAGTCTCAGTGGGAGGCTTCTTTTTCACTTCAGGGGGCCTTTCCACAACTTGAGCCTCTGGAAACTCATCCCATTTCCCAATTCCCAATTCCCAAACAAAGGAAAATCAGATATGCTACTCTCATTTCTCAAGATAAGTAGAATAAAAATTACACAGAAGATAAATAAGGCAAAAAAAGAAAAATAGCGGCAACCAATTACGCACTGAGATTGAGCTTGATTTTGGCATCGAGGCTACAGCTGTGCATGGTGATGAGTGCCACTGGCACGTCCTTGTTGCACTCATCGCTGCAATTTATCACCCATATTTAACTCAATTATTCAACACAAACACTACTTCAAGACTTAGGAGCAGCCTCTCCATAAATGGGGGTAAAGTTAGCCGACATTCACCTCTCCCAGACCCTGCGTAAAGCGAGAGCCTTGTGCACTGAGTACGATCTTTATTCAACACAAACACTACACATCTAATAGACTAATGCATAGGCCCTAAATCCAGAAGAATATAACAAAGGAGAAAAGCAAAAGGATGGGGAGGGGTTTAGGGTAGCAAACCATCGGGCAAAGGCACTGCCATCCTTGCCACGAACGAGAGAAAGCGGTGGTGCTGTTGACATTGACAAGGAGTTCTCCTCAGTCTCAGTGGCCTCCACTCTCTTCCTTGCCTTGGTTGGGTTCGATTTCATTGACCCTCCTCCCATTTCTCTCTTCTTTTTCTTTTTTTTTTTCTTCTTCTATGAAAATAAAATGAAACTATGAAAGGAACTGAGCGGAACGAATACTAATATATATTCATATAAAAATGTTTGAGTTTGAACTTTGATGAAAACACGAGGGAAAATTTTAGAATCCCCGCCCGCCAGATTTCGTTATCATCCATGTTTGTTTCCTGTAGCTTTCCCCAAATTTTGACGCTCTAGATTTAACGCCTCTTGTGCTTCCTTTTTTCGGTCGAGTCTCTTATGCTTTCTAATATGTACATGTACCCCCGTGATCTCAGCCCATTCTCTTTTAATACTGGGCTCACAGTTTGGCCTGCAGTTAAGCCTGACCGGAGCTCGACCATCCTCCCAAATGGCCGGATCGGAGTCCAAGCAAGCTGGCCTGGGCCTCTTGATTGAAACCCAGACCCGGCCCAATTCTGAGGCCTAGCGGACCGTTTTTTTGTTTTTTTTAATCCGAGTGTTAGTTGAGTTGTGAATCAATGTATTTCCTTGTTCTAGGAAGGAAGGAACCAAGCAAACATGGTTATACTTGTCCACTCTCCATCCAACTGTCTCTGGTACTCGTACAAGTAAGAAGAAGTGAGAAGAATGAAGAAAGAAGGTGGCATTGCATGATAATTACTTCAAATTCCAGAGCACAAGAACTGCCCCACTAATTATCCTAAGAGAAATGCTAGTAAGACTCACTTTAAAAACGAGTTTGACAAAAACTTCTCATTTCACGTGTTTTCAGTTGTTCAACTAAATTTTTGTTACTAAAAATTATTATCTCATCTCAATTGAATACCGTGACCCTTTTGTATTTGTAAAATTAATTAAACAAATTGAGATGTTTCAAGAACATAATACTAATTATCCTCCACAGTAAATGAATTTGTTAAATGTGTTGAAGTGAAGATTCCTCCTTTTTTATATTAGTTAAATTTATTAATTTCCTACTTTTATTTTAATTTACATTTTAATTTTGGGGTTGATACTCTTCTATTCAAGATCTCTTCCATTGTCCATTGTTCTCGACGCAACAGTACTCTCTCTGTCTCCGCCTATCGCCTTCTCCCCTCGCCTGCGCTGCAAACCCTATAAACGAGTGTATGACAAGTGCAGTGACAATCGGCCATTGTAGCTTTTGCAGGTACGATTTCTCCTTTGTCCTCTGCATTTTAATGAGTAAAGTTTTGAACTTGATGACGAATTGAGCCACTGGAGCTGCCATCCACTGCATGTTCCATCTTTGCAATTCATCCTTTTCCTCTGGGTTTAACTTAAATATTCTTGTTGGCTACCTTTCGTCTCTTCCAAATTTGTTCCAGTCGTTCAATTCAAAGGTTTCTTTGGAGTTTTTTTATTTAATTTTTATAATTTGGTAGGATGTTATGAGAATTTTGTAAGCAAAGTCCTATTTGGAGACGAGAGGGTCAAGTTAATCAGGTCTTTGCGAATTGTGATAATACGATTCCAAAGTTTTGTGCTTATGAGGTTAGATTTTTCCATAGTTTTGTGCTTTTGAGGTTAGATTTACTAGCAACATCAAGTTTCAATAGAAAAGCTTTATCCTTTTGGTATAGGTTTACTATCAACATCAGGGTTCCCTAGTAAGCAAGCAGTCTACCACCTCTTTTGCTGAGTTCCTGCTTGGAAACTTCACCCCGAGATAATGCAGAAAAATTTACTTCAATTTTATGATGGTCAATCAAATGATCAGTTAAACTTGAATCCGATGATTATCAAGGGTCAATCAAATTACTCATGTCGACTGCCTAAGTATTAGCACATATACATTGGTATACGTTATACCCATATGAAGTCAAGTGATAAATTCTTTTTCACTGGCTTGCATTGTTTGGTGAAATCTTTTTCATCCTTAATCAGAACAATCAACCTACTTTTGTTATATGCTTTTGTTTTGTACTGTAGTTATTGTATATATAAAATGTATTTCAATTCCCTGATAAGCTTATGAACCTTCCTTTTTGCCTCTTTTTTTTGTGCACTTCAAAATAATCTGCTCAACTTATAAATCTTCTGTTTTTTGAGGAAGGGGGATGCCCTTTCCTTAGATGTTTGGTCATGCGGATCATCTTTATGATTTCTTTGATTCAACTTGGAGACGTTGCTCTTTTTTAAGTGGATGGATTGGCAGTTTAATCTCAAAATACTGCACGGACGTGGTGAGTCACTTTAAATTTTAGTAAAACCTGTTGCTCCTCTGTTTATAAACTTTATATTGCTGCACCAAGAGATTTTAAAAATCCTTCACAATTTCAGATTGGGTTACCTGCAAGGAATTCACTTTCTAAGTTGGCTGAAGAAAGGGAAACTCAATTTTCAACCTTCATGGCTCAAAGGGAATTTATAGATATTAGTTCATCGGATAGTGAATTAGAGATAGAAGAAAGGGAATATGGCAACAGCAGAGTTCTTCCAAGCTCGCTCTCTGGTCCTGGCTCAAATCCAAGGAGTAGAGGTTAGATTGGGTTTTGTATTTTAATGGCCTCCCTAAGTTTAGAAGAAGTTGTATGTATTATTAATTACATGACAATCGGTGAAATTTGCAGATTATTCTGGGCAGTCTAGAAAGGTGCCTTCTCCTAGAAGAGCATATGCTTCTAATGGCAACTCTCCTAATATTAATCAGCACACACAGGTGAAACAGAATTTTAATCCCAGTTCAAGTGATGATATGAGAACCTCAAATCAACATGCTACTCGAGCACATAATGGTTATGCGGAACGGCCTCAGAGTAATCATTCACAAATTTATAATATTTCTGTTAAGGACTATGAAGCTCATAAGAGGACCCTTCCGCCGTCTATGCAGCTATTGGCACCAAGTACTTATGCAACCAATGGCAAGGGCCTTATGAGAGACTATTCAAGTAGGGGCTATGACAACGAATTTAATAGGTCTGAGAGCAGTGGGAGTAGGGGCCAGCCTCCCTCTTTCATGCATGGAAAGTCATTTTCTACTTCACAGTTTGCTAGTTCAAATGACCCTGCATACCATGGTGGGACAGGTGACGATAGGGTGGCTGGCAGTGATGAGAGACTGATATATCAAGCGGCATTAGAGGTATTTCCGTACCATTTCTAACATTGTTCCATTGCTATTGTTGGTGTGGTACGCAATTTAGTCTTGATTTCTTTGTGAGGTTCAGTAAAAGAAAAATTATCAGGGATTGAACATTTGTGAAGAAACCTTGACACGTTCAGAAACCCAAAAGGGGCCAAAACCATGTATTGTGCAAAATGAATTTTGTTCAGTAGTCTTTTGGTAAGAAAGAATTAATTTCAAGGTACGAATCTTTGGGGCCAAAACCAGTTTGAAAGGGAACAAGTATGTCCCTTTCTCATGTTGTGCTAGTAATAAAAAATAGCTATAGTCATCTTTCCTTCCATGTTGTCGTAATTATACAGAGAGATGGTGGGTTTATGCTATTTCTTAAAGTTGTTGAGGAATTTATGGGTAAGACAGATCTCATTAATTGCGATTGTACCAGGGGTAGCAAGTAAAATCTTAACAGGATTGGTCCTAGATATTGTTGTCATAGTTGCAGTCTTGCACAGCAAGGAATCCTCGTTAAAGGAAGTTTGGTTCTTGCAGGATCTCAATCAACCAAAAGTTGAAGCTACTTTACCTGATGGTCTTCTGTCGGTCCCTCTTCTACGACATCAGGTTTTTCTCTCTTTTTATAATTATTGGTTTCATCATTCTCTTGAATTCATCATTTTCATGAACTCAAGTTAAGTTTATGCCCATAGAAAATTGCTCTAGCATGGATGCTTCAAAAGGAAACTAGAAGTCTGCATTGTCTAGGTGGAATCTTAGCAGATGATCAGGTTATTCAATAACTTCTGACCTCTAAATCGACGCTTAATGTTCATATTTATGCGCTACTTATATTCATAATGCTTTTATCTTACAGGGCCTTGGTAAGACCATTTCAATGATTTCCCTTATACAAATGCAGAAGTTTTTGGATTCAAAATCAAAATCTAGAGAGTTAGGCAATCAGAAAACTGAAGCTTTAAATTTGGATGATGATGAGGACAATCCCAACGGTGGTTTGGATAAATTGAATAAAACTGAGCAACCTGATCATCTTCTATCAATTCCAGAAGTTAGTACATCTTCACGGTCCATCAGAAAGCAGAGGCCAGCAGCGGGTACATTGGTTGTGTGTCCAGCAAGTGTTCTTCGACAGTGGGCTAGGGAGCTGGATGAAAAGGTTGCAGAGGAAGCAAAGCTGCGTGTCCTTATTTATCATGGTGGCAGCCGGACGAAGAATCCTGAAGAACTGGCTAGCTATGACGTGATTCTCACAACATATGCTATTGTAACCAATGAAGTCCCAAAACAACCTTTAGTTGATGACGATGAGCCTGATGAGAAAAATGGGGAAACTTATGGAGTACATTCTGATTTTTCAAGTAATAAGAAGAGAAAAAAGGCTTCGGTTGTTAATAAGAAGGGAAAGAGGGGCAAAAAAGGAATTGACAGTTCATCTATTGATTGCGGTTCTGGTGCACTTGCAAAAGTGGGTTGGTTTAGGGTGATACTAGATGAAGCTCAGACGATTAAGAATCACAGAACTCAAGTGGCAAGAGCGTGTTGTAGCCTTCGAGCAAAAAGAAGGTGGTGTTTGTCTGGTACTCCTATACAAAATACAATTGATGATTTATACAGTTACTTCAGATTTCTTAGATATGACCCCTATGCTGTATATAAGTCATTTTACAGTACCATTAAGGTTCCAATATCGAGAAATTCAATCCAAGGTTATAAGAAGCTCCAGGCAGTTCTGAGGGCTATAATGTTGCGTCGAACAAAAGGTGAATATACTGTTCAGGTTATTTGATTTGCTTGATAGTTGGTGGATGTTTATATTTGTGCACTTTTAATAATCCATCAAGTTGGATGTCTTACACATGAGGCTTTGCTTTCTCATATTGAACTAGGCAACCACTTTCTTTGAGTTTCAGAATTCCATATTGAGAAAGGGGGATATTTTCTGGCTGAGAAATATTGGCAAAAATAGTATGGTCTTAAGCCATGCTTTGTAATTTGGACTTGCTTAAAACATCTTTTGTTTCATTATTCAGTTGTTTCTGTTGTGTGCCCAATTACGTTATGGTATTTTGTTGTTTATTTTTTTATGAAAATATTCTTAACTAGTTCTGATTTACTATTGTGCATTTCTGTTCAAGTTTATTTTGTGATGTGGTTGTTTATCTGATAAATTTATTCTAGTTCTTTACATACCGTTTGGACAAACATGTTACTAGAAATTGCTTGTCACTGTGTATGTAGGTTATTAATAAAGTCTGTTATTGTTTTATGTAGGAACATTGATCAATGGGCAACCTATAATTGAGTTACCACCAAAAACAATAAACTTGAGTAAAGTGGAGTTCTCATCTGAGGAGCGTGCTTTCTATACCAAGCTAGAAGCCGATTCACGCACTAAGTTCAAGGTGCATTCCGTTTCTTTCTTTTTATTCTACTTGAGACAACTGATATTTCTTTTGAGTAATTTGAGATGTAAGTGACAAATGCTGCTGGTGGATTTATTAATGGGAAATGGATCTGTGCTGTTCTAATGGCCCCTATACATGCTACTTAGTTGGATTTTTTGAGGTAGATTATATATATTGCAACCTGGTACAGGTAGGAATTCCATGCTAAAATATTTACAACCTGCAGTTTGTGGAAACCTGCCGTTTTGAGGAAGATTCGTTTGTGATCTCATGAAGATTTAATTTGGGTTTATAGATATTCGTATGCTGATATGTATTGCGTGAGTGTCTTGCAGGCATATGCCGCTGCTGGCACAGTGAATCAAAACTATGCAAATATTCTTTTGATGCTTTTACGCCTCCGGCAAGCTTGTGACCACCCTCAGCTTGTTAAAGCATATGACTCTGACTGTGTCGGGAAAGATTCTGTGCAAATGGCAAGGCGACTCCCAAAGGATATGATTTCCCATCTTTTGCATCTCCTGGAAACTTCATTGGCCATTTGTCGTGTATGCAAAGTGAGCTTTCTTGAAACCCTTCCCAACATATAAAGGCCTGTAAATCTCTGTAGACTTAAAAAAAAATTATGTTAAGTTAATACGAAAACAACTGTTTTGGAAACTGGTCAGCTTCGTCGTGCACACGTGGAAGGCTGGTGATGACTGCCTGTTCTAAAATTAAATATAGTATAAATACTATATGCTTTTAGTTAAGGGCTCAGCCAATTATAGGAGATATAGTGCTTGTACTTACTATGTGAAAATGGTGTCTGCATTTCGATTAGTTTAAAGCAAAGCAACTTGTTTTCTTTTGTCATTTTCTCGATTTATTTCTCCTATCTGAAAATATGTTATTGAGACAATTAGGTTTTATAGCTGTTAGTAGCACAGGACCTAGAGAAGCTCAGTGTCTCCTTTTCTAATTTTCCCAGTATACTGTGCATGATTGCAATGAAACCTTATAATAAATAATTCCTTTGCATCATGATGCTTAAGATTGAAACCATTGACTTCCTTTCCTAGCTCTTATTAATTATTATATACTTAAGCATATTCTCTCTCCTGAATTGTAGAAGTCTTTCTTGTGTGTCTAACACATTGTTTTAAGCCAAAATGACTTTAAAACATTGAAAGAAAAGTACAGTCACGCTTAACTGGTTTTGGGGCGTTTGAAAAAAAAAAAAAAAAACTGGTTTTGGGGAGTTGGGAGGAATCTCGACGCACTTAACTAGGGAATTTTTGTGCTGAAGATTCTCTTTGCGAATTGAAAGTGTCAGATTATTAAAAGAACATTGGGTGGGCCTATTTAATTCTTCCTAGTATTTGATGCTTTTGGCAGGATCCACCTGAAGGCCCTGTTGTTACTATGTGTGGCCATGTATTCTGCTATCAGTGTGTTTCAGAACACTTGACGGGTGATGACAATACATGCCCTGATGCTGAATGTAAAGAACAAGTTGGTTCTGATGTTGTTTTCTCCAAATCCACTCTCATAAGTTGCCTCTCCAATAATCTTGATGGTACTCCGATGAATTCTGAGTTGGGTGAGAAATCAATTGTGTTACAGAATGAGTATAGTTCATCTAAAGTCAGAGCTATTATTGAGATTTTGCAGTCACATTTGGAACATAACTCTACTGGAAGCAGTGGAGACCCTGCTTTTGGAACCGAAATCACAGATAGTATATATTCTGGCTTTTCAAGCTCACCAAATAATGGACCAATCAAAACGATTATTTTCTCCCAGTGGACTGGCATGTTGGATTTAGTTGAGGCATCATTGAACGAGTATTGTATACAGTACAGAAGGCTTGATGGTACAATGAGTCTGGCATCAAGAGACAGGGCTGTCAAAGATTTTAACACTGATCCTGAGGTTTTGGTCCTCGTCTTGATAAATTGCTCAAATAATGCAGAACTGCTTCTACTTTAGTTGTTCATTTTTACATGGTTAACCCTTTACCTACCTCAATCTGGTCATTGATTTTAACATCTTTAATGGTTGAAATATTTTGTAGATCATTGTTATGCTCATGTCACTAAAGGCTGGAAACCTTGGTCTCAACATGGTCGCTGCATGTCATGTTATCCTTTTGGACCTGTGGTGGAATCCAACTACTGAAGATCAAGCTATTGATCGGGCACATAGAATTGGACAGACCCGACCTGTTACTGTAACACGTCTCACAATTAAGGATACAGTGGAGGACAGGATATTAGCTTTACAGGTATGATCTTACAGTTACTATTTCTGCCGTCCATATTCGATTTGCGCTGCTGATGTACTTTTTCTTTCGGTTTTCTTTTCCGTGTAGTTCTGATTTGTAAAGAGAAAAGGTTACTGTTTTTTCTGTTATATTTAGCAAATATGTATCTTTTAGGCTCACATGAAATATCCAAACGGCACTTATGTCAGATCTAAGTCGTCATATTGTGTCATTGACTCCCATGTTTTGCAGGAAGAAAAGAGAAAAATGGTGGCATCTGCTTTTGGTGAAGATCATGGTGGGGGCTCTGCTACACGTCTGACTGTCGAGGATCTGAGGTACCTCTTTATGGTCTAGAACACAACCAAGCGATTCACAATCGTGTTTTTGGCTTGAATATCTTTGCTGTCTCAAAGAAAAGCTGGTCAGGAAACAAAGTTTTTGAGAATTGTAGCAGTAGCAGTTGTAGTAGTAGTGCCCGATAATGTAGGCTCTAATGGGACTAATGGATGATTTGCATCCGAACCTGCATCTGTTTTTTTTTTTTTTCAACTTCCCGGGCTGAAGACGGCATTTTTGTTCCCATTAATTTGTGAGGAGCGAGCGAGCGAGCATAGGGCTAGGGTGACTGACTGTGAATATTTTCTAATCTATTTTATTGTACAAAAAGACTGTACTAGTAGTATACCTTCCTTCGTTTTAGTTATGTTAATAACATGATAAATGATGTTTTATGTGATAATATTTGCAATTATATCCGGAATCTGATTTTGTTAGCAGCTCTTGGTTTCACACCAGAATCATAATACTCTATTAGTCTGGTAAAATCTTTTAATTTTGTGTTTGCTATTAGATTTGTGTGAAGTCAATTATTGTATTATTATCCGACTTGGGTAACTATTTGTTTCTGGGTTGTTATACATCTGAAGAATTAAGCAACAAAAAGGAACATGGGTTATATAAGAAATTCTTGGGTGCTTTGGAGTATCCAGTACTCAAGATGTTCTAACCATTATATCTTGAAGTTTATATTTTCAAATAAAGATATAACGGCTAAAATATCAAGAGTATCCAAGAAAGTTCCTGTTACATGATAGGGATTTTACCACCTATGTAAATAAGGGTAAAATCACATGAAATACTTGCAAGAATACAAGGATGTCGTAGTATAGATGCTCATGCAAGGTCGTTCTCCTCAAGGACTATTTAAACAATTTATGTAAAAACAATTCCTAATCAACTACTTAGAATTAAAACTTGAGAAAAGAGATTTTGAGATTGAGTAATATTAAAAACGAATTTTAAACAAAAACTAATATAATCGAAGAAAAGAGTTTTAAGTACCAATTTATAAAGACACTAGGGTTCCACCATCACCTAGCAATCCTATGAATTTCTACCAATTACTTATGATCTACACATGCTGCTTTGAAGGTTAGGTTTTCCTAATATATATTCTCCTTGTGATATTCAAGCAAGAACGTATATCTACCATGCAATTCGTCTGTGATATTCAGATCAAATATAAACATGTAAGACTCATTAAATGCTATGAAAACCTTTTGAAAAACCATGCAACACCTAAGAGCGTGATATTCGCCTTAGATGAAATTACAATTATCAATCACAAGAAGTAACACTTAATTCTCCGGTGATATTCCGACCGAATTGCATCCAATTACTTGTCTAAACATCCTAATGGTGGCCAGTCATCAAGACAGTTAGATAGTTTAAAACAATGGTCAATAATTCAAAGTGTGCATGCAATCAATCATAAGAAATTTAATAAAAATTACATATTCATGCTAAGACTCAAGGCTTCACCTTAGCAAGAGGAATTAGTTACGCATATTCATAGTTGAAATCATAGAAAATATTATTAAAAATAAAAGGAATGAAAGCACCTTAAAGTAGAAAATCTCCAAGAACCCTAGCCAAGTTCTTTGTCTCTGAAGTTGAATAATAATAAGCGTCCCAAAAACTATAGATGGCCAAGCAATATATTTGCTAAGCCATCACACAAACCCTAAGACATAGGTCTCTTATTCCAGCTAGGAAACTAAATAATAATAAAATAGCTTAGAAAATAAAGTCCTAATTAAACTAGGAGAATCTGCCAGGTAGCTGTACAGCCACGTTTTAGCCTCAGATCTCCTCCAAATCCAGCCCAAGATAGCTTGATTTAAAGATCAGCATGTTCCAAACACATCTCCAGAAGGCCACGAAACAATCCGAGGTCATCTTGGGTTCCAAAAACGCAATTTAAGCCCAGAAACGTCAATTTCCAGCACTGCATATCGCTCATTTATTTTATCGCCAGAAAATAACCGCTTAGTGGAAAATCCCAAATTTTGATACGATCAAGCTAAGTGACTCACGAACGTCCTCCAACTGGAATTACTCCAAAATTCGTCAATTTGACCACGTTTTGCTCCAGAGGAAGTCGAAAGTCCTATATTAGAAATACAATTCAAAGTATCAAAATTCTTCCAAAATATGAACCAAAATTTACCAAGAATAAGGTTAAATATATAATATAAAATTCACTTATCATTACATACAAAATACATCACATTCAGTTAACAATATTATGATGAGAAGAAGAACCTGGTCCTAGTGAGGGGAAGTTGATGTCTTGAGATCCTTAATTCCACTCTCCAGTCTCCATTAAAATGTTGAGTGGTACTGGTCGATCTGCAAGGAAAATTGAAAGTTGTATTGCATATCCCAAAAGAGCAAAAGCTAAGCTAAACTTACAATCCACGAGTGAGTCTTTCAGTCATATATTACTTTTATTGATTCTGTTCACAGCATCAATCTCATATAAAAAAATAATTGAGTTTGTATGAACTTATAAGTAACTGAACTATTTTTCATATTGTTAATTAGTTTTTGGTGTAACCTCAACTTTCCTCATGATATTAGAGCATGTTGTTCCACGTATGAAGTCCAATTGCTACACGTGCTTCATGCTACCCGGTTTGTGCTAGGTTAGAAAATTAGCCACACATAAAGAGGCATTTTGATAGTATCAATCTCACATCGAAAAAAAAAAGAAATTTGCATGTGTTTATACAACCTTATATTGCAAATCAATTTTAAAGTAAAACCTCTATTCCTCCCCTCACATTTTTTCGCAATTTTCACCAACAAATTCCTACTTTTTATAAAAGTCGTCATCATGATACATTCCCAACCCAAGGATTGTTGATACTTGATAAAACTAGGGCCGACCGGTATAAATAAAGCGCTCATACATAGTCCTCACCTTCCGCTACTCCTATTTTTATCTCTGGCCTTGATCGAATAAATTAAAATAGAAAACAAGAATAACAAAATCACTACTTGTATTCAGTAAGTCTCAAATCCTTATGGTATTCAAACACATTATCAAGAGTCTGTGATTATCATTTTAGCTTTTACTAGATTTAAGTTTCATTGTTTTGAAAACTAAAAATAAAAACGAAAAACTGAAAGCTAAATAGTTATAGATGGTTTTCTTGTTAATATGAAAAAGGAGGGAAAGGGGGCCAAAAGTGATGTAATTGAGCCTCAATGTTTGCAGAAAAGATGAAAAAGTGAATGCCTTTATAAAAGTGATTGCTTGAATGGACTCCAAGTTGGGTTGGGATGGGTAGGCCAGAACTGAAAACCCTCGAGTGAGCAGTCAGTGAATACTACTTACTGTGTGTTGGCTTGGCATCACATGACATGCACGTCCAAAAAACGAAAACGGTGGTGGGGTGGCTCCCCTCCCAAAGGCCAAAGTAAGCTCATGATTCCATCTCAGCCTCGGCCTTGCTCGATCGATTGAATCAAAGACTAAAAGAGAGAGATAAAAGAGATAAAAGAGATAAAGGAGATAAAGAGGGATGAGAAAAGCTGTCAGGTGTTGTTGGTTAATTATTGTTTTACCTTTGGCATTGGGGCAATGTTTTAGAAAATGTACGATCAATTGATCGTCTATGTTTTTGGTCAGCGAATATTGACTATAAGAGGGCTTCTCTTGGAGAATCCGGATTCTTGACGGATCTTTTTTACGAGGATTCTGAAGATTCATGAATTATATTCGTTTATCGTACATCGTACTATTAGAAATTATTTAAAATATTTTTATTTAAAATTAAATACAAACAGTACTTGATAAAAACTGATCGTGATGAACGGACATAATTTATGAATTCCTAAGATTTTCACCAAAAATTTTCGGAGAGGATCCTGTTGGTCTCTTGGATCCTCATTCCTCATTATTAATAGTTAAATATATATATTCCTCATCTTTACTTGTTTAGTTCATACTTCATCACACACACACACACACACACACACGCAAACGTGAAGTTTCCTCTTTTTTGACTCTCTTCATTTTCTTGACTTTTGGAACGTTTGATTCGTTTATATCATCGGTTATTTCAAGTTCTTTTGATTAGTTTTACTAGCAGCTGTATATATGGTGCATATGCATGTGCTTGTTAAAATTTTGAAATTAAAATTTATAAAGAGAACTTTTCAAAAAAAAAAAATATATATATATATATATATATATATAAAGAAAAAACATATAAAATAGTAGTTAAATCTTTTTGGTGACGGCCTAACGAATTTTCGTTGCTAAAGAGGCTGTTCATTTATTTAGCAACTGTTTCTCGATAACTATTTCATTATTAAAAGTTTATTTATTTGAGGGAAAAACATGAAAGAGAAAATGAGAGAAACTAATACGGTTACCTAGCTTTCAGAAGCTAGTTCATGGTATCATATTACGCCAAATTATTAATCAGCCATATGAAGAATGCAAAATCAGGAGGGGATACACATTAGGGGGAGCATCCAGGACATATACATGTTGTACTCTTTTTCCTTCGACAAGGATTTTTCGCATAGGTTTTTCCTGATAAGGTTTTAACAAGTCAACATAAGCATACTCAACACTATATCAATAATCCAAACAAAGTTGTATTCTTTTTCCTTCGCTACGATTTTTCTCACTAGGTTTTTCCTAGCAAAGGTTTTAACAGGCAACTGATTGTCTGATATAGATAGATGGGCATCCAAGGAGAGTGCTATAAAATGGGTGTGGGTGACCACGTAAAACAAGCATGTGGAGATGGAAGATGAAAGAGTAGAAGCCTTATATGGCTTAAATAGTAGAAGTTTGATTTTTATTATTTTGGTGTGTAAACTTTCGTCATGCATTAATTTGTATTGTAGACTTTTGCACGTTAAGAGCTCATAAAGAGCATGCAATGTATGATAAAAAAAATACAAGAAAAGGACTACTACTTTCCTCAAGATTATTGCCTATCTTTTCTATGCTCGTTTTCAACTAATATCAGTAAATAAATAAACAGAACGATACATTAATCTCGTTTTACTTAATCTTTGACAAAAATTCTCAGTTTTTGCTTATTAATAACACTAAAAAAAAACACTACTCCAGTTACAATATTTTATATGTAGTCACTTCAAAAGAACAAAACCCACACGAACATATTTTAAAAAGTTTCACCTAAGAACCTCTTAGGACAAGATTAACTAAAAGACTATCTACTATGGCTCACTTCATTGAAATCAATATATACCTTTGTCCAAATAATATAGTAGTTGAACTTGAATTTAAGCATATGTTCTAGTACAATATCAAAATTAAAAGGAAAAAAAAAGGAGAAAAAAGGAGCTGCTAGGTACCAAATATAACTAATAAATAGTTTAGCAGACATTAGGTCCAAAACCTACAAAACCATTGGCTCCATCAAATGAAATTTGGATGCCCTCTTGCTGGATGTTGCCTATTATGGAAAGTCCGGATGGCGAAGGAGCAAATGCAAAGCAAAAAGTGCCTTTGTCGTCCACCGGAATCAGAAAATTGCTCGCCGGAAGCGTTAGAATGGGCCCACCCGAAAAATAAAACGACACGGTCGGCACCCGAACCGACACGAAGCCGTTCAGGTCATAGCATGTGTCAAAAATGGACACTCCCGTCGACAGCCGAGGGAGGCTGGCCGTCTGCTGAAGAAAGGTATCGCGGAAGGCCTCGTAAGCCAACGTAGGGAACCTCGTCACGGCGGTACCCGTGTCCATCACAACCCCTCCGTACCCCAACTCGGTTTGGCCGAATACATCTCCGGATATGGGTACCCGCATCCCTCCAACTCCAAGACCCGCCAGCCCCACAAAATAGAAACTCGGGGCCTGCGGGTTCCGGATCAGCGGGACCCACGAAGCACCCACGGGCATCGCCCCACGACCGAACTCCAGGGACCCTCCTCCTCCTCCGCCGGCTACGTTAGTACTTGTAGCACTAGAGCGGCCGCCACGGCTGACTAAACAGTAAGTGAAGGCACCTCCGGTCAGGCCGGCGAGCTGACCGACAAAAGACATGGGCCCGCCTCCAAGGCCCAAGAGACCAGCGGCTCCCACAAACATGCCGCGATTCATGTGGCCGCAGCCGATGGCTACGTTTCGGATGAGCGCACGGCCCAAGGTAAGAGTTTCCAGGGCAAGCGTGCCCTGGGTGTAGGATCCGTCGCCGTAGGAGGCCTCGTAGCGGCATCGACCGGAGTGACAACCGGGGTTCTGGAGGCGGCCGCAGAGGGAGGAGGCACAGGAGACGCCAGAATAGGAAGCAGAGCGGGCGGGGTCAAAGATAGGGTCGGACTGGTGGTAACACTCGGTACAAGGCTGGCACTGAACCCACACGATGTCACTGCCGGAGTCAATCACCATGTATTGGTTTCGTGGCGGGCTCCCCACTCCTATCCTCACGAAGTATTCTCCGCTCCCTTGCTCCATACCCGACACCACCCCCGACCCAAAATCCAACGACTCTAACTCTGAGTTTGAGCAGTTGAGGAGGTGCCTCGTGAGGCTAGCAACCCTTTTGGCATCCCTTTTCATGCGTGCACGGAAAAGGTGCCTATGAGACGTATGGCTGCCGCCATTCCCATTCCTGTTTGAATATTGCGACGACATCTTATCTCTGTGAACCACCTTCACCTTCCATTTTCCTCCTCCGGATCCGCCATTAGTGCTTCTTTCATCTTCTTCTTCTTCATGATCTAATTCATCTTTATCATCATCATCATTTAATTTGCTGCCGGTGGTGGTACTTCTGGTGAAGTTGTATGCAGCCCTAGGTGCCCTGCTATTTATTTGAAACGCCATGATTGTTTCTTTCACGTTCAGCTCTTGAAAATCAGGGTACGTTGGGGAAGTAGTTGTAGAATTGGTGATGGTGGTGGCGGCGGCGGCGGTGATGGTGGCGGCGGCGCAGCTGCTAATTAGGAGGAGGAGAGCAGCCACCGTTAGTAGTAGTAATAGTACTACTGCTTCTTTCACGCGTACGGCTGCCATGGCTTGTCTTTAAGCCTACTCCTAACTCCTACGTACTGTATTAAGTATAATAAGCTATTCCTTGCTTGCAATTTGGGTTTGAAATAGTTGGGAGATGGGGTGTGGGATTATTTGGTTTGGGATTTGTATATGTAATCGCATATATAGAGGGAGAGAGATCGAAAAGGTGGGATGGAATAATTGTGAGATTCCCCATTTGCCCATGATCGATGGGCTCGGGTCTCTTTTGTTTTCATATTCCTCGATTAATTGATAACATGAGGGGGAAGTCTACTATCTTGACTCTTGTTTCTAGGTTAGCTAGTAGCAATAGCCACCTTTCTTCAACTTTACTTTCTCAATTCTTTTTCCTTTTGGATTAATTGAGTGATAGCTTCACCACAGGATGACATCCATCAAGTTCTAATTGATGTATAATAGACGGCTGAGACGATCGAATGGAAGTTTAAGAATGTGTAAAATCAACAGCAAAGCTCAAGCATTGTAGTATATATAAAGATTTGGGTTTCGGTGTTTGATTTGGTTTGTGACCCACTGTTTCAAAGAGAACGTCAGCGCAAAAACTCACCATTTTGCCATGATGCAATGACAACTTTAGCCGAATTTCATTGTTTACTAGTCCAAAACGAGACGTTAAAATTTTTAAGTGTTTTCCGTGTTTTATTACTTCTTTAATTTGTTTCCTATTTGTAAAAGGTGGGTGGCTAAGAGGCCCTATATAAGCTACCTTTAGTGTGATATAAAGTTGTATCATATCATTCGATTTATGAACTCGAAGTTTTCTTATTTATTGAGAGCTCCATATTAGATTAATAAATTTCGACTTATTTTGCGTCCACGTTATGTCAATATTTATTTTCACAACTAAGATGCATGATCACAATTAAGTGTATCTTGCTACAAATATTTATTTTCCTTATATATATAGTTAGCCTTTTCCATAAGCTTTAGATAGACACCATTGGAGGTTTAAAAGTGTGATAGAATGTGTATTATTATAAACAACAAAATTTCTATGATATATAATGTACTCAGTAGTGTTAGCCTTTTTCAATAAGTAGGCACTATTATATTATGTTTCTTTCTTTTAACACAAACACTGATTACATGTTCTAGTACAATATCCAATAGTCTTGATTATGAGTGATGTAGAGCTTATCTCTTATAATGAAATAGGATTAAGAGACCCCAAAAAAAAATTCAAATGTTGGAATATCCAACATAAAAAAAATTAAACAAAAACCTGAAAAAATACTTCCCGTCTTTTGCCGATGATGTCTCCAATTCCCCTTGTATATAAACCTCCATAGCAAAACCCTATCAACGGTCAACCCAAGCTAGCTTGTTTGAGATTCCTACAGCCACAAATTCATCAACAATCCAGTTTGCAATGTATTTAAAAAAAAAAAGTGAAACCCAGGACAAATGTTAAAATGTATTTTGGCGTTGCTTGTCGATCATGTGTATTAATCACAATTTCATTTCCCCCACCCAATTTTTTCAACAATTCTTTTTTCAAGTGTCAAGTAATTGCAATTGCAATCAACGTTTGACATTGGGAAGTACGAGGATTTTGTCTAGGTGACCAAGGATGAATTGATGGAATACTTTCCTGAGAAAGTTGACTTCCTTAACAAGATGATCATCAACTGAAATCCAAACACATGTACTTTGTTCTTGCGTAAAGTTTTTGCATCTCAGTCGAAGACTTAGTATCGACTCTTGATGGAAGATTAAAGCTAGCGCATAGAATCTTAGGTTATAGAAAGCCGAATTGAACGTTTCTGTGTTCATGCTTTTCGAATTGTCATGTAATTTGTGTGCATTTAAACCTTCCATGTAAATTGTGTATGCCTCATTTGAAGACGATGCACAACAAGCTTATTTAGTAGCTCTACAACACATATGGCTAAGTCTCAATGCCTCTGCTTGTTCTTGACCATCACTTCTCATTAATTCTTCTGAATCCGTAACCCTAAACTTGTTTGCTTGCTTCCATCTTTCCATAATAAAGTGGGATGATATGACATCAATGTCTAGACGAACAAGAACTTTAATAATATGTTGACAAAGAGTTCCAACAAACTAAAATTTTTGACACTCGTATGTGCACTCATAGGTTTGTAGATTGAGCTTAACTAAAAATCTCTCAGCATCACCAATTTTTTTCATGACCACATACATATGAAATTAATTGTCACTTCCCTTTTCTTCAGCTTTGAGCCCATTGACATTTATCCATTTTTCCTTCAACTTTTCAAACATTTTTCGAGTATAAACTTTAGACGCATGCTTTAAAAGGAAATCATTATCATCCACAATACAATATGGGGTGTGCTATCCACACAACCCTTTTTACTTCTCTCACACCCCTTGTTAATTTTTGTCCTTTGATCTTCTTCAATTCATCTGATCTGACGGCCGAAAATTAAAAAGGTGTGGGAGAAGTAAAAATGGGTGTGTGGATATCACATCCCTACAATATTTATCAAATCTGACGTGCTAGTATTTATTGAATCAAAGTGATTCACTCTTGAAGGTAAAGTCGTGTTAGTATTTGACGGCAAATTAAATAGATGAAGTTTTATCGAATCTGACAATGATGGGTTAATTGACTACTTTCAAATAGTTTGGGAGGTTAATTTTCCAAAAAATACTTCAAGGATCGTTTTAGACTGTGATAATGGTTCAAGGGTCCAAACGAGAGAGATTTTTCAATCTATCTTGAACACGGATACATACATCATATGTCATCATACAAGTGAAGGGAGACTTGAAGAAAAAAAATTCCCTTCACTAATATATATAGCATACCCCACTCGTATTCAGAGCGCATTACTTGTCAGACAGTTTATGTGACAACCCATCCCAAATTTTACAATTTTATAAATATTAAAAGTGTGAATTGACGAAAATGCCCTGGAGGAGAGGACTTTGACTTCCATCGACCATCATCTAGAGGAACGTATGACTTATTATTTTGGCGTATTTGTGCAATACTCGTTGGTACGAACACATAGGTGAAAGACGTTCACGAGTCCGGATTATAACGGTATAGTTACGGACGTTTGAAACTAGTTAATTATATTTTAGATGATAAGTGTTAACTTCCACTTTATGGGAAGGGGAACCAATCAGAAAATTGGAAGATTTGAAGCAACCAATTAGGAGGAGAGAGGGAAGCTCTCAGCCTTCCTCCCTTTTTTTTTTCTTCACGTAGCCTTCGAACACCCAAAAACCCGATTGTGACCCGGGGTGATTTCCGGCGATTCTCACCCGTTTTTCAGGTGATTTTCACCCATTCACCACCATCAAACCTTATCACCATATCCCAACATTCAATTCTAACCAAAATTTGCAAGAAATGGTAGAAATTTCACGAAGAACACCCATGGGTGCCGCGGGAAGCTTACTCAAAATCCACCCATTTGTGAAACGTTTTCCTTCGACTACCACTAGCAAAACACTCCCCTAGAACCCAGGAACAAATCTCAAGCAATGGTGGAGGCGTTGAAGCAAGTTTGGAGGTCGAATCAAATCACACCCAATTCTAGGGTTTCGTACGGTTTTAGCAAAATTGGAGCATTTCTAGGCCAAATTGGACTAGGCCACAGGTATAAAGTTTACTATACTCTTTGAGGTCTTCAATTCTGAAATGTTTAGGAATTTTTAAAAATAGTTGAATTTTTCCGGCGAGTTGGGGCGGCCGACTGCCACCCGCGACGGGATGTGGCCTGTGGGCCAATGATGCTTTGTTTAAGTACTATTAGATGCCCTGGGTTTATAATTGATATTCATATGACGTAATTTCATTATTTGGGCTTAGTTTCATTTCGACAGGTGAATAGGTCAAAATATGAATCGACGATCCGACTGTTGGATAATGTGGATCTTTGGAAGTTTCGGATTGGAAATCTGATATGCGGATCTTCCGGAACGAGTTTACAAGGTTGTAGACCCAACCGTCGACCAGTCGACGGTTAACTTATGGTTAATGGGTCTCAAATTATTTTAGAATGTCCTTGATGATGTGTTTTATGTGAATTACGTATTCTATTGATAAGAGATATGAGATGTGATTCTATAATTGTTTTAAGCGCCAATCATTCGAGACACATCGATGCTCGTGCTAGAGAATAATAACGTGAACTCCAGGTGAGTGGGTCTTTTCCTTTTATCATAGGTATATAATTGATAGTTCCTCAAACGCTTCTAAAGTGAATTATGCATTGTGGATGCAAATTTCTTCCTCCTTAATCTTGGACAATTTTGTACCTACAAAACAATTAACACCTTAGGTTAAGGCCAAGAGCCTCACACGCCCACGATGAATGAGGGGGCTTTGGCCGAAGAATCTCCGATGCCAAAGTTAGAATTTAGAAAGAAAGAGTGTTTAGAGAATTTTGGGATTTTTGCCAAAGTGTTGGAATGATTTTTTGGTGAAAATGGGAGCCTATTTATAGGGATAGGCCAATCCCTTTTGGAGAGGGAGTGGCCGGCCACTAGCTAGGGTTTTCTAGGTTAATTTTTGCTTTAATTAGGAGTTATGAAATAATTCATAATTAATCAAAATAACTCCCTAATTAACTTAGCTAATTATTATCATAAAAAGGAAAGATGTAATAGAAAAGGTATAAAGCATGGTTGATTTATTTTGGGGATGAAAGATGGCCGGCCTTTTGTGGGAGTTAGGGTGAAATGAATGTTTTAATTGACAATTAAGGGATTGATTAGGTGATTAATCCCTTAATTAGTCAATTAATATGATTTTTAAAGAAAGGTTTTAGGAAATATGAAAGGAATATATTATTTAGCTAATGGATTAGCTAAATAATGGAATATAAAACATATAGAATAAATTAGGTTTTGGGAATTACCTTATAGAAAGGATTTGATGAAATAGGCTTTAAATTGTTACCTATTTTGGGCACTTTTGAATTGGTTGAAAGATGATTGTCCGCTACTCGCGCGTAAGGAACCCGTTATGCCTCAAGGGTATTTTTGTCCTCTTTTGCCCAAAAATCTACGTGTTACCTTGTGATTATTTTTGGTTCCACATGCATGTTACCAACAATTAATTATTGTGAACTACGAATGGCTTGATCCTTGTTTACGGTACGTAGACAGTCTGATGAGACGTTAGATGCAGCCATACAAAATGAGACTAAATAACTGAGACAATAACCTTGTTTAGGGAATTGATTAATATGAGGGATATTGGTGGAAAATATAAGATTTAACTTTATGATTTGGTGGTTAAATATTGGTCATAAATCAATGTATGAAGAATTAGGAATTTGAAGTAAGGAAACGTAAGTAATGATAGTTAATTAAACTAGTATATAGTTGGGCTTATCATTGTTAATTATCTCCGAAAATAAGTAGTTCGGGAGTAGGCCGTTACGGATTATGCATTTCATGCCATGCTATATATATACTTGAAAATACTATGTTATAATTGAGTTTTAGATTGCATCATGACATATTTATATGTGTATTACCTGAACCTAATTATTGTGAATGCTTCGAAGTGCCAAATGATGCTGCGGACGCCTAGGTAAGCTTCAAGTGAGTACATGTTGATGATAATGATGGTAGTGAGATATGTGATGAGATATGGATGATGAGATATTGATTCGCTAGCATGTTGATGAAATATTGATTCAGCCGTACAGGTCACGTGAGGTGACTCCGGCTAGTATATTGATGAGATATGTGATGAGATATTGATTGGCTAGCATGTTGATGAGATATTGATTCAGCCGTACATGTCACGTGAGGTGACTCCGGCTAGTATATTGATGAGATATATGAGGAGATATAAATAAAGTCGTATATGTCACTATAAGTGACTCCGACTTATATGCTAGCAATGATGAATGAGATATATGAGGAGATATAAATAAAGTCATACATGTCACTATAAGTGACTCTAACTTATAAGCTAGCATATGTGATAAATATGTGATAAGCTAGCATATGTGACGAATATGTGATAAGCTAGCATATGTGACAAATATGTGATAAGCTAGCATATGTGACGAATATGTAATAAGCTAGCATATGTGATGAATATGTAATAAGCTGGCATATGTGATAAGCTAGCATATGGGATGAATATGCGATGAGCTAGCATATGTGATTAGCATATGGGATGAATATGCGATGAGCTAGCATATGTGATGAATATGCAATAAGCTAGCATATGTGATGGATATGCGATAAGCTAGCATATGCGATGAAATATGTGAACTAGTATATGTGATGAGATATGGGTAAGTCGTACAGGTCACCATAAGTGACTCCGACTTGCGTACTAGTATGAGTTATTAATCACATGATTATTTGATATTGCTGACGAGATGCTGTCTTGTGGTATATTTATGATATTTTCTAGAAATTATACATGTGTTGTAGCGAGGGGTTATAATGTTTTATATGGTTTATATTAGAATTTTATTTACAGGGCCACTCACCTTTGTCTTGTCTTCACCCTCCAGGTTTTATTAGCTGAGCTTTCTTATCGTCAAGGATTCGTGGTGATTCTTGGTATTAGAGATTATTTTGAGGGTACGATTATTAATTCACTCTTCTGTACTTGCTTATGCTCTAAGGTCACGTGTGAAGTGAGTTCATTCCCACTCACCGGTGCACTCTGGTATTTAGGCATTCTCAAGTTTAAATTTATTCACATTTTTCCACATCATCACACTTTATGGCTTCGTCACATTCCAGGTGTCGGCCAACACAGCTCGATTCGGAGTCCTAGTGGACATTCCGGATCAGGATGTGTCAGTTTACCCATATATATATATGTGTGTGTGTGTGTCCTAGTGGACATTCCGGGTCGAGATGTGTCAGTTTATCCACATATATGCGTGTGTGTGTTTGTGTGTACGCATAAAATGATTGCACAACATGATCAACATGCGCGCATGAGTACGTTGCTGAGTACTTCATCCAGATCTCATAGAGCCAGGGCCCATGCACATAAGGACAAGCCTACCCATATATTTTTCCATCGCACGATTAACAAGCATGGATGCACAAACAATCAGGGACGAAGGGAAATAGGACCAAGGTTGTCCTAGAACCAATTCAGTCTGGAAAATATACATGTGAACACTAATATTTGGTATGAATTCATTTTGTGTCTATTAAATGTTTAATGAAATACATGCTAGGTATATCTAGACATGTTGCGACATCACTCGATAAGTTTTCTCTATATTACTCATCAGATTACTTCGACATATAGATGTTGATATCTGTTAACATGTGCACAACAAACCTATTATATACTGATTTTTCTTTTACTCGTTTCGTACTTTGTTCCTATCCAAAAAATTTGTAACTAATATTGGGACCCCCCAAAATTTAGATTCTCAAAATTTAGATTCTGAGAGAGAGAGAGAGAGAGAGAGTTGTATGCAACCCTAAACCCTAATTCCCACACACAAATACATATGTTTCATTTGAACGGCATGCAAGCTTGACAAGGCATTTAGTTTCAACTTTCAATAGCTCAGCTTAATTTTGTTATTTGCATACATGTGCGACCAATAGGTACGTACGTACCTTAGAAAAGTAGAGTTTTTTGTTGTTGAGCAATTGGTTTAACATTTAATTGATGTGAAATTAACGTAGGATAAATAGTATGTGTATGAAAACTAATATAAAATCGCCACCACCTTTCTCCATCAATGAGTGCATTGTTAGTTTAAAAGCAAAGATTGCATATAATCCAATTTTTTGTCCCCATGATGGCGGCTGAGCTCACTCTTTCGGCAGAATTCGCTATATGAATACTTTTTAGTATATGATTTCATCTAACAAGATTTGAATAAACTGAATGAAAAAATTACTAGGGAAATCATACTTTGTAGATTATATGATGTAGTGGTTAATCGTTGGATTCTTTCTTTAATTCATTAAATAAGGAATACAACTATTGATTGCCATATCATATCATGTAGTCTATAAAATATAGTTTAAAAAAATGATCTCTCTACCATCACTCTAAAATGAAAATCGATCGATGATAGCTGCCTAGCAGGGGCAATCTAGCATCAATAATAATAATTTCATAACAGAGTATAGTATATTCAACGAGTAATGTTAGACTTACCACCTATTTCTACCATGATTTTTACCATCTTTTTAATAGAGAACTCGCGAACATACGTATGTGGGTATCATCTCTATTAGAGAGATGATACAAATATACAATAAGAGAAGCATTTTTTATATTCAATTGCTTTTGGAATTATAGCTAGATATTCCATTGGATTTGGATATCTTGACAATCAACATTTTGACGTAAAGATCTACCTCGATCGATCAAACAGAACGATCTTGATATGCAGCAATAATATGAGAGTTTTTTTTCAGTGTAACCGTCACACAAGGTGGTACACCACGTGTCTCTATGTAAATGGTTGGATATATGTGTTAAAATGTTAATAACTTAAAAATTAAAATTTTTCACCACTTACATAAAAACACGTGGTGTACTATCCGTGTTCCCGTCACAACTAAATTTTTTTCCAATAATACGGCTTTATTTAAAAGGAAAACTAATAAAAAAGGTTTGAAAACTTTTAGTTTTAACGATAAAGACAAAATAAATAGTACCATAATTAATTTTTTAATGTAAAAATGTGGTTTTTATTAAAGTGAATAGTACCAGCAGTTAAAGTTTTCTTATTTAAAATCACAAAAATAATCAAAATGTAATGTTATAAAACTAAATGACAGAAGCGATTAGCATTTCTCCACTAGCTAATATCGATGATATCCCACTTCCATAGCTTCTTCTTTTCCATCCCATGATCCCATCCCATCCAGAGGGGGGTTGTGGGTTCCCAAAGAGATTAATATCCATATATGGAGGGTTAATTATATATTCAAATGAAATAATGAAATAATGAATTAATACGACAAAGACCAACCAAACTGATAGCATAGAAAATTAGGAAACACAAATAAGTGGGAACATCACAGAAAATAAAAAAATGGAGTAGATTATTTAAAGGTATGAGAGCACCATCGACGGACATTCCAATAATTGTACAATTATAGCACCTAAAAGTGGTTCTTATTTTTAATTAGTTAATACTAAGTCTCTTATCATTCTTTAATTAAGTTGTCTGTGTCTCTTGTATCTCTTTTCTCTCTTCTCTCTGACTTCACTCACTTGATATTATGAAACACGTATACATGCACTTTGCTTCACATAATATTCTTATCATTCTGTTTCTGTAATTAATGTGTATGGAAAATTGACGATGGCATCGCAGTACATATGACTTTGTATTTCTTCTCGTCTCGTCTATATATATATATATATATATATATCTCTCTGCAACAAATTCAAACCTGCATGCATGTAACACACACACACACAAATTAAGAAGTGAATTCTGAGTTCCATTTCTTATTTTTCATGGAAGATGAACATAACAACATGCAGAGATACAACTTATTGAGAACACGCACGCACTTGTAAGCAAAAACTGATCATGTAATTCCTGTATATCAATAGTTAATGAGTCAAATCCAAGCTAGTTGCAGTGCTAGCTACTAAGTGCTGTGGGGATAAAATAAATTAAAAACTATCCTATTCGGAACTATATCAAATAAATTAAGATCAGTATCGCGCCTTTTCTCTTTAATCAGTTTTCTAGCTCTCTGATGATTGGTTGGGCTGGGCCTGCTGGGACTCGGGCTCGGGCTCCAGCTGGGGCTGCTGGGATTTGGGCTCGGGTTCCGGCTGAGGCTGGGGTTGATGATCGTAATCTTCAGAACCAGTAGAATGGCAAGCGAGTTGTTGAATGAGGGCCAGCAGCTCAGAACGCATCGTGGATTCCAAAGAAGTATCAATATGCTTTATGATATCTGGAAATCGATCACCATCATCAACCTTATCATCATCATTTCTTTGTATCTGATCATCTGCACTACCCTTGTCATCAACAACAACCTTATCTTTTTCATCTGCACTGTTACTGCTAGTAGTACCACTACTAGCAGTAGTAGGGCTAGAGGAGGAGGCGGCCGCGGTGCAATAGTACCATTGGCAGATGACTCTAGCAATGGCCATGACATATAGACCACAATCATAATAGTTGGTCTGCCGTGGCGTTGGCAATTGTTTAAAACAAGGGTCATCATTCATATTATCAACCCCCCATCTAGACCTAGACGATGATGACGAGTCATCATTAGTACGTGCGCAATGATGGTTCAAGTAGAGTTGACTGTAGTAGTCAAGATGATGATCATGGTGTACCCAACGATAAGGGTAGTGGTGGAACATTTCATCATGATGCAACCCCCAAGGGTAGTGGTGGAACGTTATTTGCTCATCATTATGTAACCCCCAAGGGTTGTGGAACATTTGCTCATCATCGTCATCATCGTCTGGTGGCTTGTTTTTGTCATTCTCGTCTGCTGATCTCATTTCATCATCGCCATTGTCTTCTGCTGGCTTCTTTGTATCATTGTCGTCTGCTGGTCTCATTTCATCATCGCCATTGTCTTCTTCTGGCTTCTTTTTGTAATCGTCATCTGCTGGCCTCATTTCATCATCGCCTAGCGCCTTGTCGTCTGCTGGTTTCTTTTTGTCATCGGCTTCTGCTGGTTCCATTTCATTGTCACTGTGGCCTGCTGGAGGAGGCGGAGGAGGGGGAGGGGTAAACCAACGATTGTAATGATAATATGGATACCTGTACATCATCAGCATCCTAGCCCTCTTACTACTTTTATTCTCATCTCTAAATCTCATGCAGCAGCTGTCCATTTGTCTGGATGGACTAGTAGTACTAGAACTACTAGCAGGTAATGGATGACCTTCGCTAGTAATAGTAGTGGAAGCAGAAGAGGCCGAGGCAGAGGCAGAGGCGCTATCTGGTGTATCAATCATTCCAACATGTTTCTTAACTGCTTTATAGAGTTTCCAGGCATCGGAACGATTCATACTCCCCAAGCTGTCGTAATGTACAAATGTGTTTGATTTTCTGTAAAACACCAGCAAGCTCCAGTGAGTTCCGCCATCATTCTCACCCACGTTCCGATTGTTATTGACCGTGAAGATGACAACTTGCTTTTTGAGCACCTCATTAGACTCCTCAAACTCCTTCAAACTCTCGGAATCCTTCGAGTTTGCCAGCCAAAATGACAGCGTAGGCGGAACCAGAAGGATGTCATCTTTCGACAAGGATGAGTGATGATTATCATCGCCTAAGTGGTGGTGGGAATTATTGGAAAGATAGTTGAAGTAGAATTCAATGAGGCAATCATTCAAAAAATGCGGGCCTTTAAGCAGATCCAAGTCAGACCTTCTCAGTACAACCCCACCATAGCTCAACGCCTCCTCCTTTTGATCCATCAATATTTTCATTAGAATCGCGAGATGAGCTCTGCCTCTGCTGCAACTCAAGCAGTAGGAAATTAAAATATGTTATGAGCTTAACTAACAAACATCAAAAGTGACTAAATCAAAAGTGACGGAATCAAAAGTGATGGAAACTGACTAAAGATTAAGCATACAAACATGCACACTAAATCGGATTCAAATCAAATTTGAAAACTAGTAACAATGTAAATTGATACAAGGCATATACAGTTAGGTCAGGTATACGACTTGGTTCCCTGCCAAAATACTGAATTGAATGGATTGATTTCATTCATACGGTAAACCCCTTTATATGTACATCGCAAGTCTCGAGCTTCAAGGATTAGGATTCCTTGGAAGAAAAGAAACCTAAATTACATACAATTACAATACTTAAAGAATAAGGAATCCTACCCACCCCCTAGGCATCTGTATGTTACAGTTTTTTCAACAAGGTCTGATACTAACTCATGGTGTTATATATCAACAGACATAAATATAAATATATACTATTTAGAGATGATCAATTAGGGTTTCAAGAACGCAAAACAAAGGTAAATTAAGAAAATTCCACAAGCAATAATATATGCATGGAGTCCTTGCAACCTTTTCTGAAGTCTCTGGATAGAGGTCGCAACTGCAGCAGCACCAGTACGGATTGAAAGACTGGCTTAATTAGCAAGAAAGAGTCTATATGATTAAGGAGCCTTGCGTACGTGCACACAAGAAAAGAGAAGACTAGCAGTAGCAAGAGAAAATTAGGGTTAATTCTCACACACAATTTATACGATACATTCTTCCTAATTGCTTGTAAATCGCACCGCAAATTAATTTCGGTGAATCCTTTCCTTACTGGATTTGGTTCCTTTTTCTATGTTAATTTTTTTTTTAAATTCCAATATAAGATACTTCTAGTTAGTGTAGATGATATCTTTTGTTCAATAAAAAAAAAATTGTAATCAAATTAGAGAGTAAGACGCGGATGGCGCTTATCACAGTGGCGAAAAGCAATTATGTAAATATACTCTAGTGTGGGTTCAATCCCTCTTCCCTCTTACCACTAACAATTTAACGCCCTAATACTATCGTTTGTGTAAAAAAAAATTTAGAGTCAAACCTCCGGAATTTTGAACTCAAATACTAAAGGGAATTTTAAAAGTTCATGGTACTGTTCACTTTAACGAAAAACTACATTTTTACACTAAAAAGTCAATCTTGTACTATTCACTTTACCCTTTATTTTGTCCTTATGATTAAAACTCAAAATTTTCAAGTCATTTTCATTAGTTTTCCTAAAATTTTTAAAATCAGGTTGGAATCCTAAAACATTTAGGAATTCAAAATTAAAAAAAAATTCAGCTATATAGGAATTAATAGTGCGAAATAGGTATTAAGTATCCATATACAAGTTTTAAGCTTTGAGTGCAACGAAATGCGTTAAACGTCACTTGACGTTTCAATATCCTAATTCAATGTAATATTAAAAAAAGTTTCACATGACATCTTATTATTGAACCTGAACACCACAATAAAAATGAACTTGTTGCATCTAAAGTCCTCACAAACTTTTGTTTCCAAGTTTCCTAATAAATTCACGCACTGGGTCCCATGAAAATAACAAAATATTGAAAATAGTAGTGTTTAAGGGCAAAATTGTAAAGCAAGCAAATTTGCTTTTGAAATGTGGTTGTCTTGATCGTCGAGTTAGTCACTTTCGAACCGTTTGCCAGCCAAACCACAACGAGTTAGCCGTCAAGAAAGATACCATTCTCTTCGTCTCGTCGAGAAGTATGATTTTTGTTTTTAAATCACTCGAATATTGAAGAAGTTATGAACGTTTAAAGTTTATCCAGTTTTCGACGAGTTTTCGTTTTCCCGCGAACCAATCACCTTTCAAGTGATTTTTCGACCATCTCTGGCAACCATTGGCCTTCCAAATAGATATAATCTTGTTCTACACTTTCCTATCTTCATTTTGATATATTATGGATCAAATTTGATTAAGAAACGATTGAGTTACGAAGCTTTAAAAATTGCTCAAACTTCCAATCAAGAGCTTTTTAACGGACCAAAGTAATGGATGGTGGACAATCTCATGGACCATTTCTATTGATTTTCAATTTCAGGAACCAAAGTGATGTGTTACGCAAATCTCATTGTTCATTTTGGATAAAAAGCCTAATAAAAAATAACAATCATAAAAATGTCTTCCTTCGCTAGTCTGTCCATTACATTTGCGTTTAATTGTCAAGTAGCTCTATAAAATAAATAAATCCTTCTTCAAAATGGCTCTAGATAACCAACCGAGCCAGCCATGGGGATCGCGGGAGCATGCACTATGGAGTGGATTTTCATATTTTGGAAGGGCACCAAACACCAACCCCGCCCCGGCCCGGCCCCCCCCCCCCCAAAAACCCCCGGTTGAGGTTGAATCAGTCTCTTTCATACTCTAGTTCCATATCAACAAATAATAACAAAACCAACAAAGATTTTGAACTCTACCGCATCCTGCAACTATAATGTTTATTAAAAAATAAGACTAGAGAATCACTAATGAGATTAACGGAACTCATCATGGTAATAGTCCTCTTCCTCATCATCATTGAAAATAGCGCTGTAAAATACATATGGGTTCTCTATCATCTCTCCCAGCGTTAGTTGCCCATCTTTATCTGTATCAGCCTGCAGTTCGCAAATTTGTCGATTAAAGGCAGCACAAGATATTTACTATCAAACTTCACTTGATGTTTTCAGTGACAGAATAATGGCAAGATTGCAAACATTACTTGCTAATCAACTGATAATTCCACCGTCTTATAAGGTAAATATCTACTAGCATGAAGGCAATACATGACTTTAGAATTCGAATACCAACATATAGAGATCATGCCCAGTCTATAAACTACAAGCAATTTTGAAAGTTGATCTCCAAATTGCCTCTTCGAGTGCAAGATAAATCAACAGACTTTGACACTTGAAGTTGCTCTGATAGAATGTAGAAAGTGATTCATCTCTTAACACTGTTATGCATAAATTCACAAACCTTAATTTATTGTTTTGAAATGATTTAACTCATCTTATCTGGCAAGGAAAGGAACTAGGAAGCCCTTGCTACACGGTGAGAGGAGACTAATTTCCACAAAAAAAGGGCAACTAGATCAATGCTCATATGAACCATATATGCATATGTAAACGACACAAAAAGCACAAATTGATAGATCCATCAAAAGTAGAAAAGAAAATACTTTTCACTGTAAAAATGAATACCTGTGATATAATGTAATCTGCTTGTTGTTTTGCATAGTAATGTTCTGATGGATGTATCTTTCCAATAATAGGAAGCATTTCCTCATCTGACAAATACCTGTGGATATGCAAGACGGAAACAAGTAAAATAATCATGAAAAGGGAAACCCTCTGATAATTACACACAAATAAAAGCAGCTTAAAAGTACCCATCGCCATCTTTGTCAAGCTGAGCAAACAAATTTCTAGCTGGGAACTCCATCAAATCATCAGACTGATGTGTGGAATTGTGATTTTCTTCATCATAGTTCCTCACCAAATCAAAGAGGCCATGGAAGAATTCTTTGAAGTTAATCTTTTCATCTTTGTCGGTGTCCCTTTCCCTAAGGAGGCAATGGAGCATTCAGACAATTAGAGAAGCTAAGCAACAATGTTAGAATGACATCGCGCAATGACAAATAAGATGATGTGCAAGGGAAAATGATAAAATACTATAAAATATAAAAAAAGCTGGTGAAAAAGGAAACCGCCCATCTCAACTGGTCAGTCCCTGCTTCCTAACTTCCTATATCAGTAAATGTTTCTTTTTCTCTTTTTGGTTTTGATATCAGATGATTTTAGTCCAGGAGAAACCCAAAATTATAAAAATAAAAGCAAGAGAAACTTCAATATATTGCTTGAAAATTTCCTTGTCATGGTGCGTGCATCTGACCTACAAACTGATATCCTACAAATAGATATTGCTCATATGGATACAGACAACTAGAATTTCAGCGACGGGAAATCAATATTACCTTACTTCCTCCTTACACAACCACTTAAGTAGCTTCAGGTTTTTGCTATCAGCTGGGTGTAGAAAGCTAGAAAAGGACGAGGAGAAAAAGCACCGCCATCATGTTAAAGAATGTATTTGAAAGGGTATTATGTACAAGGAAGTTGAGAGACAGGTAGAAGCTCACTCATTGAACTCGGTTATATTAAGAAGACCATCTCCATTCGCATCGGATGCATTAAAATGTTCCTCTTTCCACCAACCCATATCATAGCCAAAGGAGCTGTTATCTGGCACATGGAACATAAATCGAATCAGTGACAAGGAGAATATGACAGCATACAATGATCTAGTTGAAGATGGCCTACTCCTAGATAACAAATGACCACCCTGTTTCACCAGATACAACTTTCCCTCTTCTCACCCATATTACCGCCGTTGGAGCATTAGTACTAGGAACTGAACAACATTCCAACACATTACAGAATGACACACTAGTTTTACTTAAATTAAGCTGTATCTGCCGAAGACCAAAAACCACAAATTCCATATAGCATAGCCATGGATTGAATTTCGCTTTTCAGCAGTCAATAAAGCCAATATAACAGAACAAGATATGAGAAATAACCAAACATATGCAACAACTTGCAAAGACAAAACCTGCATTCTGAACCCAACTGGGGGGCTGATACTCGGCAAAGGAAACAAAGCCGTCACTATTCTTGTCGTGAAGCTCCATATCCCTCTGAGTTCGATGCAAGACTTCCCTCTGAGCCTGGTTCAAGTTCCACTGAGTCAACTCGTCCTCGGTGACGAATCCATCAGCCGGGTCGACATCAACCTTTGGAAACAACAAGAGCAACCTGTTGGTGACGTTGAACCTGTCCTCATTGTTCAAATAATCCTCAGCGTCCATGAAGTCTTCCCACTCGGGCTGAGACTCGGCGGCCGGTGCGGAGTCGTGGGAGGCGTTGAAGGCATGATCGAAGTGCTGCTGCTCCCACTTACGGTCCTCGCGGCGGCGCTCAATGTCAGCGACGAGGGGGTCGAAGGGGATGGGGTTATGGTGGTGGAGGGGGGGAGCAAAGGTGAAGTTGGAGCGGAGCTTGAGGCGGCGGTGGCGGTGGTTGCCGGGTTTCTTTGGGGAGTGGGAGATGAGCAAGAGGACAAGGACTGCAATTGCTATGTATATGATTACTGAGACGGACGCCCTCACCATTGGAACTCTGACGGTGAAATTGGAACGAATCGCTCACTGTGAGTGCACCACTAGTATTTGGAAATTTGACTGACTAGTATACCATATGGACTAGACTGGGAGAAGAATCTGGGGAGAAGACAAGAGAATCGGAGAAGAGGAGGATAAGACTGATTCAATTTAATTATTTATTCAAATGAATGAATGAACTTGAATGAACTTGCGGATCTGCTCTGCCTCTGCCCGTCTGCCGCCACCCAACCCAGCCTACCATCCCATTCCCACTCTTAGTTTTAATTATTATTTTTTTATTTTTTTATATATTTTTTATTTTATTTTTATCGAAAGATAACATTAATAAGCTTGATGTTAAATTAGCCATCGACAGAGTTTAAACTCCCGCTGTCACTCAACACATTTTCACCATTATGATAAAATGTCATTTGCAATTTTAATTATTAATTAATTGTTTCTTTTAATTTGTAACCAATTTTCATTTATTAATTTATTACATTTTTTAAGTCGAAGTACAACATTGGGCATAGGGCGAAGGGCCTTGATATCAAAGAGGTTGCATTAAATTATTATATTTAACTATATGTAGGTGAAGGAGTGCATGTATGGATGACAATTCAAACATTTAAACCCAATAATCGTGGATAATTGTCCGAATATAACATATTTGGGGATTAAAATTTGATTATATTTTGGATACGGGGAAAAATCGAAAATATTATTCAATTATGGTTTCAGATATGATTATAGGGGTCTTCGATCTGTATCCGTCCCCACATCCAAACCGAACATCGTCACGCCTCGATTCTAGGATCGGGGTGTGTCAATACATATTACATATATAATATAATTTATACATAATAAATATCGTGTTGTATAATATGTATATATATATATATAGGGATAAGATCAAAGAACAAATATTTTACAAATAATGATAAGATTAAGGAACAAATATTTTTATAAATATTTTTACATTATTTTTAAGCCTTTAGATTATATGACATACAATGGTCCTTATTTATTCATTAAATTACATGGATGCTTATGTGAATTTTAACTAATATTAAAAATAAAATAAAACATAAAATCTATAAGGAAATGAAATATAAAATTTAAAGGGAAGAAACCCTATAAGCGTGAACTCCATTAATTCGTAGCCTCCATCTTCCTCTTTGCTAATGAGGTACACAACTCCATGCCTTAGATTGATACGAATTTCTAATACCCTCTACAACAGAACCAACATACCAAGTATTTTGGACCACTTATTTTATATTTACAATCTTGATTAGTTTAGTGGCCCATCTTACCTAAATCTCTCTCCTACGACCCGAATCACCTAATCAATGAATAACGAACACAAATATGTGAATCAGTTCATCCTTTTCTTTATGTTTACTTGCTTAATTTTTTTTTCTTATAATTTATTTTATCATGTTTCTTTGGCCTTACTACATTTCACATCCTTCATTTTTGAGGTGATTTTCAAAAAGATCATGATTTTTTTTTAACTGTGCACGATAAGATTTGAAAATTGTATCAATTTATGTCTTTCGTGAAATGATTGTTTGAACAATCAATAAATTGATTGCATGGTGCACGCACGTGTGACCGTTATATGGCTAACATGTAAAACACATTTGCACTATAATTAAAAGAACTCATCAATTCAATGAATAATTACATGTTCAAAAAAAAAAAAATACATATTGATATAATTTCAAAACCTTAGTGTCCAACTTAAGAAAAAAAAAAATACATATTGATATAATTTCAAAACCTTAGTGTCCAACTTAAGAAAATTAAGACCTCATGAATCATTTTGAAGATGACTTCAAACCTCAAACCTTAGTGTCCAATTAAAAGAAAAATTAATACCTCATGAATCATTTTGAAAATCACTTTTAAACCTCGAAGTGTAAACTTGTAGTTACCCTCTTTGATATACAAGGATATTGGACGGTCATGGTGAAGGGTACAACAACAACAACAACAAAGCCTTTTCCCACTAAGTGGGGTCGGCTATATGAATCCTAGAACGCTAGTGCGCTCGGTTTTGTGTCATGTCCTCCGTTAGATCCAAATACTCTAAGTCTTTTTTGAAGGGTGATACAATAAATTCATCATAATTTACTAAAGCATAGTACTAGTGACGTTATCATTTTTGAGTTTGAGGATAGCACAAAACGAACATGATTCTAATTTTAAGTATATTTTTTTGATAGACAAACTTCTAATATTATTTGGATGGAAGTCTGTCCTCTTCGTATTAGACATGCTCTGGTATTAGATTATCGAGGTTCTAACGTATTTTGAGCTCCCTAACCACACAATCATCCTAGGCGTGAGAACTACTATAGCCTATAGGATTAGGAGATATAAATTCAAAACTACTAGAGCCTATAGGATTACGAGATAGAAATTCAAAGTCTAAGGGTTTAGTGAAGATTTAGCATTATAAAATAATCAACCATGTCAAAAAAAAAAAAATGTGTGATGCTATTTACACATCTTTTTTACTTTTTACACGCACGCCTATCTCAATTTATGACCATTGGTTCAAATGAATATAAGATAATAAATAAACAAAAATTAACAAAATCTGTAAAAAGTAAAAATAAATGTATAAATAACACCTCATTCAAGAATATAATATCATAGACTAAAGTTTTTTACACCTCATTCAAGAATATCAAATCATAAACTCAGTGGAAAAAACTTTAGTAAACGTGAGATTTTATGAGAACTTTAACGAAAAACTTTCGATATTGTTCACTTTAATAAAAAAACCTCGTAACTAAGCATATTAGCATTTCCTGGTGTTCCTGGATGAAGCCCAAGCCCAAACCAGACAGATCCAATTCCAACCCAGCAGAATTCCGACTGGGGATCTAGGATCTGGGATCATTATTCTTTTATTTTATTTTCTTTAAACAAAAAAGAAAAGAAATTAAAAAATAAGCTTAAGACAAGAAAGGAGGAGGAGGAGGAAGTGACGGAGGCTTGGAATGAGAGCGTGAGGATCTAACGGAAACTAGGAGGAGTCTAATCGACGCCGTTTGGTTGCAGCGAAGGAAGAAGAGCGAAGAGCGAAGGGAAGGAGGGATGCTGAAATTCTTGAAGGGAGTGGTGGGCGGATCGGGGACTGGACCTAAGGATCTGCCCTACAACATCGGCGATCCTTACCCCTCTGCTTGGGGCTCTTGGACTCACTTCCGAGGCACCTCCAAGGTCTGCTTCTCTCACTCCTCTCTCTCTCTCTCTCTCTCTCTCTCTCTATGTGTATATATACAAACAAAATTTCATGATTCCAACGGTGGATGTGGACGAGTCATGACTGGATCTGAGGGAGGGTGATTGTTTATTTGGGAAGAAGGAATTCGAATGAAATCATTTTTTTTTTCTTTTTCCAATTGTTTGTTGTAAACTGTCCAGGACGATGGGTCTCCGGTGTCCATATTCTCTATATCTGGAAGTAATGCTCAGGATGGCCATTTGGCCGCTGCTCGCAATGGCGTCAAGCGTCTCCGCACTGTGAGTTTCTCTTTCGTTTTGCTCTTCACAATTTCATATGCAAAATTGCAAAATTGCAAATGCAGCAATTGTTCATTTCATTTTGCTGATTTGTTTGTCTACTTTCAGGTCAGACACCCAAACATCTTATCATTTCTTCACAGTACTGAGGCTGAAACTGTGGATGCTTCTTCTGCCACCAAGCAAACTATCTATATCGTTACCGAGCCTGTTATGCCCCTCTCTGATAAGATCAAGGAGCTCAATTTACAAGGTATCCAAAGGTATTTCCAAACATAATCTATCCGCTCTTTTCCCGTCTTCTTGTTCAATTTGTTTCTCTACGAAAATCTTTTTATTTATTTACATTATTGCACATGCAAATCATATAAAATGGATGCTGAAATTGTCGCTAGAATTCACTTCATCTTTTTTTTTCCTTGATGTTAGGGATGAGTATTTCGCATGCGGACTGCACCAGATAGCGAAGGCTGTCAGTTTCTTGAATAATGATTGTAAACTTGTAAGTTTTTGTAATTGGTATCACTAGTATTTTGAATGTGGAGTGCACCATATACCTAATTCTCATATATGATTTTCAGTTGTAGTAATACTGTTTGACTAGCTTTTGGACAATACAGGTTCATGCCAACGTTTGCTTGGCCAGTGTTGTTGTAACTCAAACTTTGGACTGGAAGCTACATGCTTTTGATGTACTATCTGAGTTTGATGGCGGCAATGAGGCTTCTGCCGGAGAAATGCTGGTATGCATGTCTTCCATTGTGATTCATCATTGTAGAGCCTGATTAATTCAACTTATTTCCTTGTTAAATTTTATTGAATTCTCCCCGCTTTTGTTTCTTTAACTGTTGTTTTAAAGTTTACCTGCTTCACCTATATGGGAGGGCTTACTTTTTTAACTTTGGTTATATCTTTTTTTCTAGTTTGAATAGCTATGGATGAAATGGTGTTTGTTTCCACTAAGATAATGCTTGTGGATATTTGTACTAAAAAATTCTTAGGAATAGTAAGAAGTTCAATATGTTTCTCATTAGTTCTTATCTTCCGTCAGCAATTCGCCTGGCTTGTTGGACCACAATACAAACCCATGGAGTTACTGAAGTCTGATTGGGCTGCAATCAGAAAGTCTCCACCATGGGCTATTGATTCTTGGGGCTTGGGTAAGTCTGCTGCTATCTGTTTCTCAGAACATGATTATTGGTTTGTTAGTTCCCCTTGACCTCTTAATGATGAACTTAATTGATTCTTTCATGGGGATATATAGAAATGAATTTTAGCCCCTCGTAGAAGGTTCATCCTTGTTTTTTTTCATTGTCCCATTGTTTGACGATAAGGTATGGATTGTACTGGATAGCAAGGCCGAGTTCGGTCTTGTGAATTTTTGTTTATGGAGGTATTTTGTGCTTTTGGTGGAGAGAAAAAGGCTAGTGTGGGTTTTTAATGTGTTGCCAAAGGACAGTATTTTGGGTTGTTTAGTTGGAAAAGATTGGGAGGTTTTTTTTGGCAGAAGGTGGAAGGAAGTGGATTGTCGTGGGGAATTTTGTCTCTTTTTATTTTCTTTGGTATATATTGAATTTTGATATATTCCATCTTATTATCTTAACTTGGATTGGAAGGCCGATACATGTTTAGTTAGTTAGAGTTTGAAGGCTTTTTGTTATCTAATTTGCTGATGTTGTACTGCTAATGTTTTCGTGTATTGGCTTTGATTATATTTTCAGTGAATGCTGGTTGGTTTATCTTAATATAGTTAATATATTTATAGTAAAATATGTTGAATCATGTGATGTTTTGCTGCTGAACTGCCAGTGGAATACACTAATCTTGAAAATCTAAATTCTTTAATTGAACTGATAGGCTGCCTTATATACGAGCTCTTCTCCGGTCTGAAATTAAGCAAAACAGAGGAACTACGCAACACGGCTTCTATTCCAAAGGTTCGTAGTCTTCTACCGTCAGCATGAGTCAATGATGATCTTATTCTTTTTAGGGATCAACTTAAATTTAACCCCTAGGGTTTGGTGGTGGTTTTCAAATTTTTTTTCTTTTCAGAAGAATGATAAAATTTTATTAAAGCAATAACATGAATTATAAAAAAGTGGATAAGAAATCCTCCATCTAGCAAAACTAGCTAAGACCTCTCAAGTAGATCTATTGACAAGTAACTAAAGCTGAACCAAATTCATTTTATGGCTGCTAACATATCCCTCACTATATGAGAAAGAGAATAAACCCTGAACTCATTCGAAACTGATGCCCAGAGAGCTGCCCACGAGGTTTGAATTTTGGCAATTTGCACCATGAAGCTATAAAATGACATCAATTTAAAACTTCCATCAGGAAAACTGTTTGTTTTTCGTTCAATTGGTGATGTGGCACTTTTGGGACCCATTTTTATGCAAACATGGGGAATAAATATAGTAAACGATTATTTTGAAAACACAAAAAGGGGTACGCAGTTCCCACATCATCAATTTAATACCATTTGTAAATAAATTTACTAAAATGGAAATGTCGTGGTCCATTTTGAAAACAACCCCAAACCATAGGGGTAAAATGTGGTTGATCTTTTCAATCTCTCATGAACACCACCATGTTAACTAAAGAGTTTGCAAGTGTCTGACATCTGTTTGTTTCCATGGGCTTAATCTTTTTGAAGATTCATTTTCATTTGCATCTCTCTATTTTCTTGTCTCACAGTCTCTGCTTCCAGATTATCAGCGGCTCTTGAGTTCCACGCCTTCTCGTAGGTTGAATACATCGAAGCTTGTAGAAAATAGTGGTGATCTTTCTTTCTTAACTCGAGTTAATTTCTTTTAATGTTTTTGGGAATTTATAGTCTTGACTGTTGAGAATGTCAGTCTCCTTCATGGTCTGAGGACTGATTGGCATTTATGAAAATATGATCTTTGCTCCTTCTATTGTTTATACCTTGGTGGTTTAACAATCTTATGTCTCATAGTGTTTTTGTTCACGTATATTTCACTAACTGTTGCAACAAATGTATTGGCAGAATATTTTCAAAACAAGCTAGTGGATACAATACATTTCATGGAAATTCTAAATCTGAAAGATAGTGTTGAGAAGGATACCTTCTTCCGCAAGCTTCCAAATTTAGCGGAGCAGCTACCTCGCCAGATTGTGCTGAAAAAGGTGTGTTACCCGAATTATTATATGATTTTCAACTTCGAAATATATAACAAACCTTTTGTTATCAAATTATAATCCTACCTTCTGGTTTCTACAGTTGCTTCCTTTATTGGCTTCTGCCCTTGAATTTGGTTCAGCTGCTGCACCTGCTTTGACGGCTTTGTTGAAAATGGGTTCCTGGCTTTCAACCGAAGAATTCAGTGTGAAGGTTACTGTTTCAGTATTCTGCGTTGACCTATATGTCATGAATGTTGTTTACTTAAATTTCTCTTGAATGTGGAAGTTTCGTTTATCCTTTGTTAGTTGTTTTTATTTTTATGGTTGTAATCATCTGAATTGGGTTTATGTCTTGCCTATACATTTAGGTGCTGCCAACAATTGTGAAGCTGTTTGCTTCCAATGACCGAGCTATTCGAGTTGGACTTTTGCAACATATTGATCAGTTTGGAGAATCATTATCAGCACAAATTGTTGATGAGCAAGTATGCAGTCAATGATAGTTGGATTTTATTGAAGACTGGTAGCCTTAGATTGATTCATTCCTAGTTTGTAGGTTCTAAATTTGCATGTGATGCTTGAAATTAGGTTTACCCCCACGTTGCTACTGGGTTCACTGACACATCTGCTTTTCTCCGGGAACTGACTTTGAAGTCGATGCTTGTTCTAGCTCCTAAGGTTAGTGCACCTAATTTTATGGTTGTATGATTCTTGCTTTGTATAATTTATATTCTCAAAAGCCACTGTTAATATGATTTGAATCTCAAAAACACGGCGCTTAAGTGTTAGTATTTTATATAGTATGGTTTACTCCATACCATTTTAAAGATATAGGTCAATCTTTATGTGGAGCCTATTTAAATTGGATATCCATTTGTCCTTATGGCTAATAAATCCCTGTCTTTGTTTTAGGTTTAGAGGTCATTCTATCCCTTTGAAATTTCAAATTATGTGATTATTCTCATCTAATCGGTTTGTCTTTCTACTTTGTAGCTTTCTCAACGCACCATTTCAGGGTCCTTGTTGAAGTATCTTTCAAAGTTACAGGTATTAACTTCTGAACTAATAACCTTGACTTAGCCATTGAAATGAATGTTTGCAGTGTTTACTTTCACATTATGTCTCTTCAAGTTCATTATTTTTGTGAGTGCATGTGTTTGGAACATAGAATATGGCCATTCTTTGACACTAAGTTTTTCATTCTTTTAATTTCTTCCTGTTTTGCAGGTTGATGAAGAACCAGCAATTAGAACGAACACCACTATATTACTAGGGAACATTGCATCCCACCTGAATGATGGGGTTAGTGTCATCTATTTGCCACATTTACTGTTTCTAATTTTTTTTCTTCTCTTCAGGGATAGAATGGTCCTATTGGTCATTTGTTGTAATTTCTAATTTTTCAACAGATTTTGATAAAATATTTGCTTGTCCTAAGATGATTGGGTTCATATTTAAATGCAGACAAGGAAAAGAGTGCTGATTAATGCTTTTACTGCCCGTGCATTACGTGATACTTTCTCACCTGCCCGAGGAGCAGGTACTAGAATTTTCTATTTTTCCATGCCTTTTTTTACTACATTCTTTTTTGAATCATGTTCTAGTTTTTCCTCATATGAAACTTGTCCTTTTCCTCTGTTTCATACATGAGTCAACGTTTGGATTCTATGATCAATGTGAAAATTGTGGCAGGTATAATGGCTTTGTGTGCTACCAGTTCTTATTATGATATCACTGAGATTGCAACTCGGATTCTCCCAAATGTTGTTATTCTTACCATTGATCCTGATAAGTAAGTATGCTGCAGATTATTTGTACATTATTTCTCTCTGTGGATTTTTTTGAAGCATGCTTTATGTTATTATTGAGTGTGTTTTCATGTTCTATGACATGCTAACAGTCTGCACATATTGATACCTTATATGTACCTTACAAAATCTTCTCTTGATCTGGGTTGTTTTGAAGTCACATTTAACTACTCTGAGGTAGGTGTTTGCTGTATTTAAAAAACATTGAAATAATGTTTGCAGTTATAACAGAATCTTACAAGATTCTGTTTCTTGTCACAAAGGTATTTTAAGGTCATCTTCTTATTAATGTTAGTAGTCATAATTATCTTTGGACGTTTCTTCAGTCTTTTTTTCTGAATAACTGTATATTCCTTTTATTTTTTTGAGTAGCAAGTAATAATTTGTCTTTATAAATTTTAACACTAGGAATAGATGATAATGTTTCCAAATATATATATATATATATATATATTTCTTTTTCTTTTTGTAAATATGTTGGTGCCTCTTGTGGATGAGAGGAAAAGTGTATATATTGGAATACTAAGGAGATATTTCCTTGAGAAACTTTGCTTTTCCTTCCCTATTGTTAAGCCAATTACAGGGTCTAGTCATTGCTTGGGTGAATGCCTGTGTGTTGTGTGATCTAAGTAGACTTTTTAGACAAGTTTACAACATCACTTGTACAACACTTGGATCTGCGTGTGATGCACTCAGAGTGGGATGGGATCAATTGCGCACCGAATATTGGTGTATCACCAAGAATTTTGTCGCTAAATCTTAAGGGGCAATACTTCAAAAAAAACAGAAAAAAAAAAGGAAAAGCTTGAGGGGGAAAAGAGAAATGTAGATTACATTTTGTACTGTCATACTTTATTAATGGAATCCTTGTAACGGGAATTATACCTTTTTTCCCTTTGGTGCAGTGATGTTCGATCAAAGGCATTTCAAGCAGTTGATCAATTTTTACAAATAGTGAAGCAATCCTATGAAAAGGTGTGTTGGAATTCTTAACTCATTTGTTTCTGTTTCTCATAGCTTGTAGGTATATCAGAAGCAATTTTTGCTAGTGTGCATCAAATGCCTTAAAGCTTATGGCATGCATGTGTTTTTCTTGTGATTTTGTTGGTTACCTTGTGTATATGACGTTTGCAAATTTCTCGTGAATTGAGTTCTCATTTTTATGTTCACATGCCACATATGATCCAACATGTGGTGTGTGATGTTGACCTTGCTACAATTTTTGGTGTTCCATCATAATTTCATCACTTGGTACCGTATGCCATCGTCTTGTGTGGTTTTCATGGTGCTTATTTGTATCAGTGAATAAATATTATTTGCAAAGGCAAATACAGTATGTATGGTAGCAGAATCTTTAGAGGATAAGGCTCAGAGGAAGTTTCAGAAGCCTGATGCTCCATATCTTCGTGTTTGTCAATACTGTGTCATATTGATAATCTGTTAATTTTTGTGTGCTTTTGTGGTCAATGTAGACTGATTCAGGAGATACTGCTGGTGTTGGAATCTCATCACTACCAGGAAACGCTAGTTTACTGGGGTGAGTTGCTTATGAAACTTTTCAGCATATTATGATTTACAATTAGTTTATGGGGATTGAACCAAATGAAGCTGAATAGAAAGAAAAAGGTTCTTTCTGAGAGCTTAGTCTTAACGTATATTTAAATTATCATGCAGATGGGCAATGAGCTCCTTGACTCTCAAGGGTAAACCTTCTGAACAAGCTCCACTTGCTCCTGTAAATACCAGTGCATCTCTTACTAAAACAACTTCTAATGCAAGCTCAGGTACACATATTGATAACTTGGGTTTCTTTAAATGTGTTTAGCTTGTTGGAGAATCAACAGCCATGCTAAGAATGTTGAATGCTGGAGATCCAATAATAAAAAATGGGGTGTGGGTGGGAGGAGAGGGAATTGTGTGCGTTTGTTGGTTTCCACATCTATTTTGTTTCTACCTCCGCTACATAAGAGATTGGAACAATTTCTTATTAAAAAAAATGGGTAGACAGGCCAATGATCCTTTTTTGGGTTCCACTTCTTACATTGTTATTATCTTGTAATCCTAGTGGTGGATACTCCAAGCACGGCGCCTGCCCACATAAGTTCGACAACAGATTTTGGCGATCAACGTATACCTGATTCCCCAACATCTACAGATGGCTGGGGAGAACTTGAAAATGGAACCCACGAAGAGAATGAAAGTGACAAGGATGGGTGGGATGATGTTGAACCCCTGGAAGAGCCAAAACCATCTCCTGTTCTTGCGAGTATTCAAGCAGCTCAAAAGCGGCCGGTCTCACAACCTGCTTTGCAGCCTAAACAAGGTAATTGAACTTATGTATCAAGAATAGCATTTTTTTAGCTTCTGCTGCTATGCATTTACATCTGAATGAATATAAAATATTGCAGAAATGTATAAAAGTTACTGGTTACAATAAGAGTAAAAATGCAATATACTGTTTTGAATTTCGAATGTACATAAACCGATGATAATTGTCTTGTGGTGGATAAATCATATATCTTTTATTACAATGAAGTATGTGCTTATTATATTGCATGCCTCCACAATGGCCTACAAAGTGTCAAAATTGGTAGCAGTTTAATATTGCTTTTACCTTTTTTCCTTTTCTAGTTCATCTAAGTTGTATGCATTCCGTCTTCGTTAATTGCTCATTTCAGTAATATAATTGCGGTGTTAATTAACTGGAAGGTTTTCATATTAATTCGTAGCGACGAGTTTGAGACCAAAAAACACAGCCAAGGCTATAAAAAATGAAGATGATGATTTGTGGGGCTCCATTGCCGCCCCTGCACCAAGAACAGTTTCAAAACCATTGAATGTGAAAGCAAGTGCAGCAGTTGATGATGATGATCCATGGGCTGCGATTGCCGCTCCCCCACCCTCTACCAAGGCAAAGCCTCTATCAGTAGCCAAAGGCCGAGGAGCGAAACCTGCTGCTCCAAAATTGGGCGCCCAGAGGATAAACCGGACGTCTTCGTCGGGGGTGTAAATTACACAAAACAAGGAGAGAAGATTTTGGTGGCTGGTGTTCATGTTATCATTGGTGCCAACACTTATTAATTGATTTGTAAAGATATTCACTTGATTGTTTTGGTTTTACAGTTTACACACACAAGACAGAACAGAAGCTGCCATTCTGTTTAGGATGGAGGTGCAACTACTGGCTACTACCACTACCAGTTGCAGGGGAAGTTAAACTAAACTGGCTATCAATTTTTGGGCCTGTAAAGTAAGTTGGTGACATGTAATTTATCACTTTCTTCTTTGTAGTCAAAATGCATAGGGGTAGTTTTCTATCCATATCACATTCATGGCTCTGATTTTTTGACCATCTCTTCTTTTTTTTTTCCCGTGGGAAATGCTTAACGGCCCACCCCATAACTATGGGCTGAGATTTTCTGGGCTATTGTTTCGCAACTTGGCCCAATTTGCACATGTATCTGGATAGTGTTTGTTTACCAAAAAAAAAAAAAAAAAAGGTATGTGTGTGTTTGTGTGTATATATATGTATACATGCATCAGATTAATTCTCTTGGGAAAACCTACATCTACGTTTATGCGAATTAACATTAATAATAAATGCAGAATTGAACAATTTGTTGTCTAAAATTGACCACAAAGTTGAAGCGGGGGGCCATGCCAGGGCCAAAGATGTCCTCTGCCATGCTTTATATAGCCGCCGCAATTTATGATTTGCAAAATTGAGAGCGAGGGGCCACATTGGGTCTCAATTAAAATCATGTGCTTGCTCAACTTTTCAACTTTCAAGTTGTTTTCTTGTGTCTGATATTTTTGGTTTTTGGTAAAATGCCCTGATGTGTCACTTGTTTTTAAGGAAAACTATTGAAAAGGGCTTGAAAACTTTGAGTTTTAATGATAAGGACAAAATAAAGGGTAAAGTAAATAGTACCAGGATTGACTTTTTAGTGTAAAAATGTGGTTTTTCGTTAAAGTGAACAGTACCGGATGCTTTTCGTTAAAGTTCCCTTGTTTTTATTCATTCCATTTCCAATAGAAAAGGCAAATTCCTTATGGTACATCAGATTTGGCACAGTTATTGATAGAGTGAATAGATATGTTATTTCTTTAATTCTAAAAAAAAGAGGATTTAATTGAGTATCGAGGAGTCAAAGAATTTAAGCTAAAATATCAAACGAAAGTAGATCAGTATTTTTTTCATTCTCGAGGAATTTCAGGCTTGGCAACTTGCACAATTTGGACGAACGGACTAATTTAAAGAAAAAAAAAATTGTACCACCGTAGCATATCAACTTCGATTGCTAATGATACTTTATATTCATTGTCTTTCACTGTGCGTATATAGAAAATGAAAAAAGAAACCAGACTTTGGGGTTGTATGCGCGACATGTGCAAATTGCCAAAAAAACGCGTATGGTATTTTACCGTGTTAGTATATGTGATTGCCGATCTCTCCTACAAGGAAAACAAGATCCAAATCGGATAGAGCAGACAGAGTCACATGGAGCAAAAAGAAAGTAAAATATCATTTTATGCGATTGTGAAGTAGGGAAAAAAAGGGAAAGTCGGGTTAGTTTTTGCCATCAAAGGAAGCTTAGATTGCGGGATGAGAGATATTTATCCAAAAATTAGGAAGAGGATAAATCTGTAAAATGATATTATTAATAAATTAGGTGGTAGGGAGTAGGGAGTAGGGGTAGGACCCCAAAACCAAAAGAAGGAGGAAGTGTGCCTCCAAATCTGATATTAATATGAGAATTTTAACGAAAAACTCATAATACTGTTATAAAATGAATAATCATATTTTTACACTAAAAAATCAATCATGGTACTATTTATTTTGTCCTTCAAATCATTTTCATTAGTTTCCTTATTAATATATGATAGGCTCCCTTCTTGACTCTTGTGATGGTGTTGATGTTGTGTGCAACAAAACAGAAGAGTCAGTCTTGACAAGTGCAAGTCTGCAAGTGCAAATAAATGAGAAGGCTAACAAAAGATTGAAAGGGAACTTTGATCACTTTTCCAACAAATAGAGGTGATGCCTATTGCTTTCAATCTCAAAAACCCAATTCCTCCCTCCTCCTTAATCCTTCCTTATGTCACTCATTTTTCAATATATATATATATATATTATGTTTTGCTCTGCAACTGCAAATGGTTTTGTTTGTTTGATGGTGGCGGTTTTATTATGTGCGAGCTGATGTATTAATGGGAATGGGAAATTGGGAATTGTATGTGTGTGAAATCGCAAGTTGAGTTGGAGAATGGAGAGTTGAGATCGTCTGTATGTAAATGTGTAAGTTTCAATCAGTTATCAATCCGAGCTGTGGTGTGGTGTGGATGAATGTGTAAAGTAATCAGAGAGTAGTTGTTGGGTGGTGATGGGACCAAGTGGAGTGGACCATCCTGACTCCTGAGTCTGATGGATTCCTCCTCCTGCAGTTGCCTCTCTGGATATTTCGATTCAGGATAATCCATCCACATCATCCATTATTTAATTTATTGCTTTGTAAATTCCAACTCTTTTTCTGGCCTTTTTGACCTTTTGTTTTCTTCCGGTTGATGGTTTTAACTTTTATTTTATTTCTCTTTTGGGTTTATCAAATTTCTGGTCTGGATGCTTTTTCTCTCTCTTCCAGTTTGTTTTTATTAGGCTTCTTCTATTTCTGTTTATGCTGATGTCAACTCCGCAGTAAAATATGCAATCAGAGTAATTTCCCCTTGTTTACTTTTTTTGGTCAATTTTCACTTTTTGGTAAAATACCGACAAATGCAAACACGCACGCACACACACACAGACAGAAGGGGAGAATAGGAGGTGAAGCAAGCAAGGTGTCTCGCGTCCTCGAGGGTTGGGTTTTGCTTTCCTAAAAATACAATCTTGCTTGTGAGTTGTGACACTACTGCTTCTCAAGTTAACTCCTTTGCTTGTTGATTAAACTGCCATAATTTGATAGTTTACTTCAATCCCTCTCCCTCTCCCTGATTAGGTTTAACAGCATTTTGTTGGTTGCTAGAATCGCCTTTGTGAGCGGAACAATGATTGGAAAAGGATGTACCAGTAGGTGCATTTACTTAACAATGATTGAAATTTTTCATCTTTTTTTGCTTTTGCTTTATGTGGGTAATTTTGGATGGGATTCCCCTCCTCCATTCCATATATGTAGTTTAGTTGGGCAATGAATTCACAGCGGGTAAGGTTTTTCTTTATTTTTTTGCTGAATTTTGAAATTTTAATTCTTGTTTGAATCTCCCAATTTTGAATTCTGCATATGATTAGGGATTGGGGAATGAGTGAGAATATGCATTATGGTGTTTTTACTGTATGCTTAAATAGTGGGACAAGGAAGCTGTGAAAATTGAGTTTGAAAAGAATGGGCCTGCGCTGTTAAAAACTGTTGATATCCCTATCAGTGGGGTGGGAATGGGATGGGGGTGGGGCAGCTGCTCAGAATCTGGGATTTTTGTTTTCTTAGAATTCAAAGGCTTGGGTTTTTTTCTTCTCTGCTTGGTTATTTCGTGGTCTCTTTCATATTTCACAGAGTAAAACCCTAATTACCATTCTACTACTAAATTTACGTCCGCAATTAGTGATATGTCCTTTTATAACTGCCATTTATTGCATCTTTGATATTATGGTTTTCAGAGGTTTCTCATGCTCTAATTGAAGTTTGTTGCCTTTTCGCTCATTATTAGGTCAGCCATTCAGAAGACTCCAATTCTTGAATTGTGGAGCTAATCGCCGCTGAAATCTTCAGTTACCTCTGTGGTGTTAAGCATCCGTTTCCCATAATTTAGCCCGCAAGAAGTTGTTAGCTATATGTTGTAACCAACTATTGAAATAATTTAGATCCAATTCCCAAGAACAATTCTAGATACTTGATAATCCCAGACCTGGTGTAGCATAAATTGTCAAGCAGGTTGCTAAATTACTCTCCTCTTCTTCCGGTGTGAAATATTTGGATAGTAGAGTCAAACAAAGACTACACAGATGACTGTGGAGGAAGCGGGCTGTAGCTCCTTATGGACTCGAGAGCAGGATAAGGCATTTGAGAATGCCCTTGCAATTTATCCTGAGGATTCTTTAGATCGGTGGGAGAAAATTGCAGCTGATGTACAAGGGAAAACCCTAGAGGAGATTAAACATCATTATGGCCTCTTACTTGAGGATATATCCCAGATCGAAGCTGGTGTTGTGCCACTGCCTTGCTACAATTCTTCTTCAGAGGGTTCGACTAGCCACGCCAGTGATGAAGGAACCAATAAGAAAGGGGGACATTCTGGAAACTATAGCAGTGAATCTAATCATGGAAGTAAGGCTTCAAGGGCAGATCAGGAACGCCGAAAGGGGATTGCTTGGACAGAGGATGAACACAGGTTAGTATATTATTGTTGAGTTTAATGATTTTCTTGCCCTTATGATAGGTGACATTTGTCGGAGTATCTAAATAAAGCTAAACATTGGTTATTCTGTTCAAGTCCTCTTTTATTTTTATAGCAAATTTTTAACAGGAGTTTTGTCCCTGGTGCAACTTTAAGATCTTAAGTTTGTTTGTCCAATAATAAGTTTTATGAAGTTGCTTTAGGCCCAAAAGCTTAGGGTGATGATAGTTGGTTAAGCTATTCACTATATCGAGCTTTACCTTTTGAAGAACTTCCATATCCAGAATATTCCTTTTAAGTTGTTTCTATTAAGTATCAAGCTCATGGCCCTTGGGTTATACTTTTGTACAATATTGTTGAACTATAATGGAATAAGTAAAGAAAACATGGTATTTTCGTATTTAAATTAAACACATTCCTAACATGGCAGTTGGCTTCTCCTCATTCAACTTTTCTATGTTGATGCACGATTTGGTTAGGCTTCATTTGAGTTTTTCTTTTATTTTTGTATGAAAGACTTGTTAAGGCTTTATGGATATATTTATCACCGGGGTTGCCCTCGTATACTATTAGTTAAATCTGAAAACGTGAAAATTTGGATAAGAAAGAAAACGGCATTGTAGGAGAAACTATCTAAGTATAGCACAACCTTTAGGATATAACCTTTAGGATAGTTTGTCTGAAATAAGAGCCTTTTAGTTATGTATCTAGGTTCCTTAATTGTAATTTTTCTCTGGGATTTGGTGTTTACACATGGAACACCCTATCCTGATATAATGATTTTGGTATATGCCTTACCTCAGCTTTTGGCATACTGCGCTACTGCATTGGGCTAAGAAACCTTTGATTCTCAATTTGGCACTGGTAAGAAGTAACTGGGAACTGCCACACCTGCTTTACTCAAATTGTGATTAGCTGGTAATTGTTTTAGTAGGAATATATGTGATCTGTAGATTTAGATTTGAACAGTAACTGTCATCATGAAAACTGGTTTGTTTATGGAAGAATAGAGCTAAGGTATGTAGCTATGCACATACCGTTGTATAGGAAAGTGGATCAAAATGACGAGACATGAAATAGCTCTGTCCTGTCACCATGAAAGAACTAGTAAGGCCCCCAATCAACAATCCCATGGTGAAAACTTGTTTCTAGAGAGTAGAGACCGTGCTTTTAGATATAGAAACCAGGTTCTACGAAATTTTATGAGGGAAATTCCTGTTATATTACTGTTAAGGGGTGCCAACTGAAAGTATGCAGAAGTGTTTCTAATAATCTGCATATAGTACCTATAGAGTTGGCATTTCAGCTGAGAAAGATGGAAAGGATTGTGGGAACTCCAAAATGTGAGGTTTTTAAGAAAACATGAAACATCTGTAACAATACCACGTTATCAGACTTGTGGCTTGATTGAACAGTGTGTGGTATGCATTAAGTTCTTGTATACCAGCTGCCATTTATCTCTCTTTAAATGATTCTGTCCATCAGTGTATGCTTGAATTATATATACATCATATTCTCTTTTCTTGTATGTTTGATGGATTTTCTTTTCTCAATTCTTTGAGTAGGCGTTTTGGCAGTATCCATCCTGTGTCGTCACCTGGGTTCTTAGTCTAGGTTAAATATCACTGACTTACTAGTTTTTTGGTGATGGCTTTTTGCAATTTTGTGAGCCTCCAACGCAGAGAATCTCAAACTGATTCCAAATCCCAAAACCATATTGTCCCTATGGAGTTCCATTTCTTTTATATAGTTCTAAGTTTTCTGTTTTTAGAAGTTTGGTGGCTGTTGAATTCATTGCTTACAAGGTTTTTATGGTCCTTTAACACGTCCTAGGTACTGTTATCTTAGACCAACCTTGCAATGTCTCCTGACTCTGCTTTTGTGAGATTTCAAAATAATGCCCATTGCTTATGTTTTTTTCTTTCTGTTTTTGTACCATGACAGGCTATTTCTTCTTGGTTTGGAAAAATATGGGAAAGGCGATTGGCGAAGTATATCCCGGAACTTTGTGGTAACAAGAACCCCTACGCAAGTGGCAAGCCATGCACAAAAGTACTTCATACGCTTGAATTCAATGAACAAGGACAGGAGGCGATCAAGCATTCATGACATCACCAGTGTCAACAATGGAGAAATTTCGGCAGCTCAAGGGCCAATCACTGGTCAAGCAAATGGTGCTGCAGTAGGTTCCTCTGGTAAGTCCACCAAACAATCTCCTGCTGGGGCCCCAGGTGTCGGAATGTACGGCAATGCACCGAGTATAGGGCAACCAATTGGAGGACCCCTTGTCTCAGCTGTTGGCACACCTGTGAATCTCCCTGCTCCCCCACACATGGCATATGGTGTGAGCGCCCCAGTACCTGGAGTTGTTCCTGGTGCACCAATGAACATGGTTCCAATGACATATCCAATGCCTCACAGTTCGCATAGGTAGTGTGATGTTTTAGTTATTAGCAAAGCACAAGTTGAAGTGGTCGTTGAATGGTTCGTCGTTACTTGTCCATAGTTGTTGGAATAAGCCATTTATTTGATGGGGGGAAGAATGAGATGAATCTGAAGTCTGTACAGGCAAATTCTGAAAGAGATGAAGTAGCAAAGCAATGCTCTTTTATTTATTGGCAATTGGGCGGCTACAAGTGTAGTAGTCAGTCAGTCAGTCATAAACATTTGATGATGGAAATAGTTAGTTAGCATTCTAGGCAGTAACCCTTTTTACATGTTAGCATTGTCCTTGTTATAAAAACTTGTTTATTTAATGTCTCTTCTTTTTACTGTGTTCAAGATTGTCCTGCCCGCGCCAGATATGGCTACATAAATAAACCAACAGGATTCTCTCTTGATCCTTTCGGTGAGGATCTTAGAGATTCGTAAATTGTGTCTGTTCATCGTACATTGTGATCAATTTTTATCAGGTATTGTTTTTATTTAATTTTAAATAAAAATATTTAAAATGATTTCTGATTACATGATGTACAATGAACGGATATGATTTACAAATCCTCATCCGGATTCATAAATAAATTAGTGATGGTGGTTGCCCAAAGTTTGTGAAATGGGAGTAGGAGAATCTCCAAAAGAGGTAGCAATTGAATAGTAAAATTAGATTTGTTATGCCATTTTGGAAAAAAAGTATTTCTCACATGCTCACATGCGGTACCGCGTGCAAAAAGGTTAATATAAATAAGTGCAAGTGGAGAGTAGAATGGACATGTGGGGAAGGAGAAGGGGAGGTGATGTTTGTTTGACGTGTGAATTCCTTTTTTTTTTGAGAAAATTTGAAAGAAATCCAATTTTATAGTCTATCTTTTAAAATAGGTTCAATTTTTAGTGATTTTTTATTTTTGAAACAGGTCCAATTTTTAGTCAAATTGAACCTTTATCAAAAGACCCCTTTTTTCTTTGTTATGATGGATTTAGATCACAAGCACAAAAGGTAGAGGGGGAGTAACCAATTGTCCCTATGGCCACACGGACACTGTTTTGCTTTAGGGGGGGATGGATTGGACCATTGCTTAGCTAGCACACCGTTCTCTCTTTTATTTTATTTAATTTATTTTTGCTGGGAATTGAGCAATGAATTAGAAAGCTTCGGTTCAAAGATAAAAAAAAGGGTGTCTTTTAATTAGATTAAAAGGAAAGGAAATGCCAAATTGGCCAGGGTGGTGATGATGATTTATCAAAGTCCGTCCAGATAAGCATTTGCACAGCTCCACAGTTACAGTTGCCATGTCGACGGAGATGTGATTTGTGACACTACACGATCAGCAGAGTCCGAATGACATGACATTATATATCTCTTTTAACCAATGCCAAACGCTTGACTAAATGTGGAATATGTGCAACGTGGATGGTCCTCTTGCTTTTCTTATCCAACTGCCGCCAGCCACCTTTTTCTTGCAACTGCAATTTTTGTGAGTTCCCTTGGGTTTGGGATGAAAATAACAAGCATACACATTGAGGAAATTGGGTTTGAGAGGTAGTTTTGATGAATCTGTTATGAGCAAATTGTCTTGACAAACTGACCTAGTCAATACATTTGCATAAATAATTTGATGTAATCTCTAATAGACGAGGACAAAGTAATGAATTATTCTCCAACATCTATCACTAATAGCAGAATCACACATCTTAGAAAGAGACAACATGTCCCTTAGTCTTAGTCTTATACCATGTGATTTGGCTCATGGACATATTTGGTGACCAAGAGTTTAATGCTTTTTTACCTCCTTTTCGTCATCTGATCTTAACTAGTAGTATTAATAGTAGGTAGGTAGTGTACTTGTATATTAGAAGAGGAAAGGAGAGGAAAGGAGAGGAAATGAGGGTGTGGGGGGTGGCAAATGGCAATGGCATTGGCATTAGAAAGCTAAAGGTCCAGCTCAAAAGGTCTCATTGACACATCTGAATTCCTCTTCCTCCTCATACAGTTGGTTACAATATTATATTTTAGCAAAGTTAATTAACTAAAAACGACGCACAAATGCAACGGGCATGGATGATGGATGCGTGTTAATCTATGCTTGTTTTTATTCTTTAATCTTTCTCACTCTCTTTGTCTTCCTTTTCCCCTGTTTGTTGTAATGCTTGTGCTGATTTGGAAATATAGCAAAATATACAACAACTCAGACAAACAAAGTGGACCAGACAACAAACAACCTTATTTCTTTCAGGTTTTTTGGAATTGTATACACAACACACACACACACACACACACACACACATATATATATATAGAATTAATCTTATTGCTAAAATTTCTTTTTCTTAAAGCAAAACAACCGATCGAAGATAACATGCCAATGCCATTATCTTTTAAAGATGAAGAGATGATTTATATCTTTAAAAAAGAGTCGGTCGACTCTCTGCGTGCGTGTAGTCGTGCCTTTGTTCTCACTGATGAGCCATGCATGACTCATGCAACAAAAGTTAAAGATTCATTCACCCCCACCCCCAGGGCCAGAGCCCCACCCACCTATTACTATTTTCCATCCCGTTATATATGTAACATAATATAATGCTCACACAACCACAAGAATCACCAATTAAGCATCCATCCATCTCCTCATACGCAGGCTCATCGATTGTTCTTCTTATTCTAATTAACTTACAATTAATCCTAGCTAGATACTTACTCATCATCATCAAATATGAAGGCCTCACTTCAAGGACAAGTTATAGGAATTCCAATCAACTCCGCAGCCGCGTACTCGTTTAAGAGTGCAGATCATCGTGCTGCTATCCAATATCATCATAATATTCCAGCAACGGCTCCTAGTGATGCTACTGAACCTTCAAAGCTCATCAGACAAAGCAGACTGCATTCAGTGCTTAACAGGATGAACAAGCTTACCAACAAGGCTGAAAGTTTTGCCCATGGAGTCAAAGAACATGGTAAGCAGCGCGGACGACTGATTCAATTTCACTAAATAACTTTATTGCACCTCGCTGTTTATACTAACTGAGAAATTCAGAGAAGTTTAGTCACATAATAATTAACTTAATTATTATTTGATTCAACTTTGCAGTGAGACTAGGGCCCAAGATCACAGAGACAGTGAAGGGGAAGCTGAGGCTTGGGGCTAAGATTGTAAAAGCAGGAGGGACGTTAGAGGTGTTCAAGCACGCATTCAGCGTTAACGCAGGAGAGAAGCTGCTCAAGGCATCCCAGTGTTATCTGTCGACCACAGCGGGTCCTATGGCAGGCCTCCTCTTCATGTCGACGGACAAGATTGCGTTTTGCAGCGAGAGATCGATCAAACTTCCATCGTCAGATTCAGACGGACAACAGTTGGTCAGCAGAGTCCACTACAAGGTGGTGATCCCAGTGAAGAAGATCAAGGCGGTCAACCAGAGCGAGAACAGGAAGAAGCCGTCGCAAAAGTACGTAGAAATAGTTACTGCGGATGATTTTGACTTCTGGTTTATGGGGATCTTGAATTACCAGAAAACTTTGAAATATCTCCAGCAGGCTATTAATATTCCATCTCAAGCTTAACTAATCACGTACACGTTATCAAGTTGTAATTAGTTAGGCAAATTAAGATAGGAGAGGAGGAGGAGGAGGAGCTCAATATCGTTAATTAACCATGTATAAATTTTGTTCTCTTTCTTTCTTTCTGATTAATGAGAAAATTCTCTTTTCTTTGAAAACCACGTGGCCTCTTTCATATGGACAAAAATCAAAATCAAAATCAAAATCAAAATCCTCTTTAATTATATTTTGTTATTGATTTACTTTTAATTAATAAAATGTGGAATTTGAGTGATTTTCTAAGACCGGGCTAGTATTTTAAATCGACTTTTCAATTTAACAGCTTTAAAATTTGATAACAAGTACATACATATAATATAAGAGTAACATCAGTTTCAACTTTCAAATGGCTTATAAATCTAGATTAAGTAGTAACAAGTCACCACATAATGTACTCCACACAGGATGTACATGATTCTAATAAACATTTGTATATACATTCCGACTTCCGACTCGAGGAAGGATTTCGTTTATCCAGTATGGAGAAGAGAGGATCAGAAGAGAATCCCCTTTGCTGGATGGGTTAGACACATGCAGTTGAAAAAATATTGGGTTTTTCGTTTGGATTTCATTCAATTCGTGAATTTGCCAATTAAGTTTGTTTTTGTATGATTAGAAAATGGAAATACATTGTTTTTGGGGAATTCCCTTTGCAGGTTTGGTGAGTTAGGGTTACCCAAATTTGGTCTGCAAGTTGTTTGATTAAATGCTTCAAAAAAGTATACGACGAATCAGTTGGGTTTTTTTGCTCCGCTTTTTTGTCTAATGAAGTTCATGTTGGTTTTAATTGCTTTTTGTATAATATTTGTAATGTTGTGGCAATTTTTTACATGAATTTGATGTTGCTTAGATTTTGGGTTGATATATATAACATATAATTTGAAATGGTGGAAGAACAAATTGGGAAGAAATGTATTAGCCACTTGTAACTTTGATAAAAATTCATGAAAGAAGTCTACACAAATCTTAAGAAATCCATAGAAATTCATATAAATCTATTAAAACCCTTTGAAATCTATCAATTAAAAAAAGTTGGTTACAATCCTTTGAAATTCAAATTGACTACAAGTTTTTGGATGTCTTCCATGAGAAGGGATCATCCCAAGGGATTTTAGCAAAAATACTCAATCTTTAACAACCAAGTCTTTTTCTATTAAGTGGAGTTGGTTATATGAATCTTAGTGCTTGATTTTGGGTCAAATCATTTTTTTTTTTTGGCCAAGTCTTCTGTTAACTCCAAATACTCCATATCTTTTCTTATATTCACTTTCAAAGTCCTACTAGGTCTTTTTTTACCTCTTATGCCATTTTTTCCAAAACAATCGAGAGACGATAAAGGATGCATAGACATCTAAGGGATGCCTATTCTATTCCTCTTTTTTTTTTTCTTTAGATAAACCGAGCCTCCATTATAGTCGCATCTTCTAACCAGAACATTTGTAGGTCTTTGGTTCACTTGTCCAAATCATTTTAACTGATTTTCTCTCATCGTATCTTCAATTGCAGCACTCTTACTTTTCCTCGAATATCCTCGCTCTTAATCCTATCTCGCACATCTAGTGAAACATTCTTATCTTCACTACACTCATTTTTTGCATGTGTCCAACATTTCGTAAAGCATCGTTGACCTTATTATCGTTCTATAACATTTTTTCTTGAATTTTAGTGGTATACAACGATCGCAAAACACACCTGATGCATTATTTCATTTCATACTTGATATTTACACACTAAAATTAAAAATACACACAAGTTTAAACTTAACTAAACACATTCACTTTTTTATTTAGGAATTTTAAACTGAACTAAACAAGCTCACTTTTTTATTTAGGAATTTTAAACTGAACATAAATTGTGAGTTATAACCCACGTTTTCCAATCAATTTGAGAATTTTTAACATAATCAGTATAAGTGAAAATTCGAGTCCTTCTCTTTGCATCATATGTTTCTTAAAATTAATTTTAGTACATTCTGAACATTTTCAACACATAAACATATATTCGGGAGGGGGCACTCTATTGAATTATATATTTTTTTTTATTTTTTAACTTTGAAAATCAGTAAAAAATAGTTTTGAACCCTGATATATGGTCGAATCACATTCATAAGTCTTGCATCATTTTCCTTAACTTCCACGCAAAACATTTCCTAAAACTAAAAATTTCATTTTTTTCCCCAAAAACAGTGAGTTATATAACCCACGTTTTCCAATCGATTTGGGAATTTTTACAAGAGTCATTATAAGTGAAAATTCATATCCTTCTCGTCGCATCATATATTTCCTAAAATTAATTTTAGGACATTTTTTGTCACATCCCGGCCCGGGCTCGACTTTGTCGTAGCACGATATTGTCCGCTTTGGGCCCCAACCACGCCTTCACGATTTTGTTTTTGGGAACTCACAAGAGAACTTCCCAGTGGGTCACCCATCATGGGATTGCTCTCGTGCGAACTCACTTAACTTTGGAGTTCTGATGGAACCCGAAACTAGTGAGCTCCTAAAAGGCCTCGTGCTAGGTAGAGATGAGAATATACATAGAAGACTTACAGGATCCACTCCCCTGGACGATGTGGAATGTTACATTTTTAACATTCTTGACACATAAAAATATATTTTTAGGGGGGGGTGCTCTATTAGTTTATATTTTTTTTTAAATTTTTTAACTTTATAGTTTTGGGACTTAATAGGTGGTAGAATCACATTCGAAAGTCTTGCAAGGTTTTCCTTAACTTCCACACAAACTATTTCCAAAAACTAAAAGTTTGAATTTTTTTTCACAAAAACTATGAGTTCCAATCAATTTGAGAATTTTTACAAGAATCATTATAAGTCAAATTTCGAGTTTTTCTCATCGATTATATGTTTCTTAAAATTACTTGTAGTATATTTTGAACATTTTCGATACATAAAAATATATTCAAGCATGGGCGCTCTATTAAATTATATTCATTTTTCTATTTTTTTACTTTAAAAATCAATAAAAAATAGTTTTGGATCTTGATAGATGGTAGAATCATATTCATAAGTATTGGACATTTTCCTTAACTTCCACACAAAATATTTTCTAAAACAAAAAAAATTCAAATTTTCACAAAAATTGTGAGCCCACGTTCTCTAATCGATTTGGAATTTTTTTTGAAGAATCATTCTAAGTGAAAATTTGAGTCATTTTTGTCCCATCATATGTTTCGTAAAATTAATTTTAGAACATTCAGAATATTTTCGACACATACAAATATATTTGTTTTTTTTTGGGGGGGGGGGATGACACACCCCGACCGAGATCAAGGCATGTTGGCCGTCACGTGAGAGTGACGTAGCCATGTGCACAATGCGGAAGCAATATTGAAAAGAAATATATGAATAATAAAAAAAAACCAAATTACTAGAGTGCACTACTAAACAGAAAGTGATAGGAGTTAGTTACAACAGTAAACATTCCTATTCAGAGCATAAAAGTCTAAGTGCAGTCCAGCAGGAAAAGTACTAGTTATACAGTACCAGGAATGTCCTACTATTATTTAGATAAGTTAGAACAGCCGACGTCCTCGAGCCACCAAAACCTGGAGGAGCGCAAAACAGAAAACGTGAGTGGGCAAAAACAAATGCTTTACAAAATCATTTCATTTATCAATATACTAACCCCTTACTGTAAAACATGTATTCCCAGAATCAAGATATAAGTATATACATGTATATATATATATATATATAATCATATCAATTCAATTCATGCTTCATATAATCATATTCAAATATATGCCATGCCAATATATAACAAAGTAAGCAATTTAGGAAATAATAAATTCATAGAAATATGATATGTTAGCCGGAACCCATGTGGTAATGTGTATGGCTGAATTCATAGCTCAAAGTCAATATAGCCGGAGTCACTACAATGACCTATACGGCAATATATTGCACATAAGTCGGAACCCCTATAAAGGTCTGTACAACAAGATTGGGTGTAATATAATTATGCTCAATTTTATTCTCTCATAATAGCCGGGCGATAATTCGCTAATCACCTACGAGTCGGAACCATAAATAAGCTCTGTACGACAAGGCTGTGCACTAAAGTTGGATCCAATATGAGCATATAGTGCAGGAGGTGACGTAATTAAACAGGCCTGTAATTCATATATCTGGCTAAATCACAATCACCCTAGGTACAATTTTATGAGCTCAACATCATTCAATTACATATCACATCATCGATGATTCACATAACCAAACATAACTTACCTGAACTTACCTGTACCTCCACAACACCACATTTATATATATATATATGCAACCATGAAATGCATAATCAGAATATAAAAGCATTTGGCATATTATTTCAAAGCATACTTTTCTTTAAAAAAAGAGTGTATTTCTGGGGAATATACCAAGTATATAAATATATACTTAAAACAAAAGTCCACTCACTTGTATGTCGACGGGTGGTAACCCCCGAGTCGCCCATGGATACGCTCGCCATCGGGATAAGTCTCACCTATATGCAAATTAACTATAAAAACGTTATTTTAAAGCACATATACAAAACTAGCTAATAACTTCTCATACAAAGCTCAATTTTGGTATTTGAATATACCAACGTGACCTACACAACCTCACAAACGTCATGATATTTTTAGAATAATTTTTCTATGGCTCACGCGCCGGGGAAGGCACGGCCTCACGCGCCCTCAAGCGCATCACCTTCAACCTCCAGACGCGGAATAGTGTCATTGGCGCCGGATTCTGGGCAGACCTGCAACTGCCTATTTCTCGCTCATTTTTGCACCATTTTTCACGCAATTTATACCAAAATGAAGCTCTTTACTAGTAGAACACAATCATACTACTTTAAAGTTCTAAAAGTCACGGGATCTCATCGGAGAATTCCAAGAAAAACCGGCCAAACTTCGTCCACACGATCTCGACGTCCAAAACCTTCAAACAAAGCACTCCGAGCTTCCTTAGGACCTCATTAAGCTTCCTACAAGCTTCAAATTCCCAAAAACATCCATAATTACGTGTGCATGAATAGTGCACAAATCGGGGGTTATGAAAAACTAGGGTTTTCGAAGGTATCCTTACCTGAAATGGGTACCAATCGACTCGTCTGAGCTTCACAAACACAATAGTGCCAACTTTGACCACGATCCATGAAGTTTCAAGGGTTTTGGGTGATTGTCCGTACGATTTCGAAGGAGATAGAGAGTGAGAGTCCGAGAGAGATGAGAGGGTACGAGAGAGAGATGAGAGAGAGATGAGAGAGTGTGAGTGTGTGTGGCCTAGGATTGGTCAACCACTAAAAATACCATAACTTAATCCTAATTGGTTCCAAACAATTAGGATTTAAGAATATTGACCCAAATCCACACTTAAACCACATTACACAACTAACGTTCAAGGGTATTTTCGTCAATTCACACCGTCGATAATTATATATTTGGGACGGGCTGTGACAGGGGGTCTATCAACCTATATTTATTTTTTCTATTTTTTAACTTTTAAAATCAATAAAAATAGTTTCGGAGCCTTATTGATGATAGAATCACATTCATAAATCATGCAATGTTTTCCTTCACTTCCACACAAAATATTTCCTATAACTCACGTTTTTCAATCGATTTGAGAATTTTTACAAGAGTCATTATAAGTGAAAATTCGAGTCTTTCTTGTCCCATCATATGTTTCCTAAAATTAATTTTAGGACATTCTTAACATTTTCGACACAAAAAAATATATTCGGAGCTGGGGGCGCTCTATTAGTTTATATTTTATTTTTTAGCTTTAAAATCAATAAAATGTAGTTTCAGAACCTAAAAGATGGTAGAATCACAATCAAAAGTCTTGCAACATTTTCCTTAACTTCCATGAAAAATATTTTCTAAAACTAAAAATTTCAATTCTTTTCACAAAAATTGTGAGTTATAACCCACGTTTTCCAATCTATTTGGGAGTTTTTACAAGAATCATTATATATTCAGGTGGGGGCGCTCTATTAAATTATATTTATTTTTCTATTTTTTTACTTTAAGAATCAATAAAAAATAGTTTCGGACCCTAATATATGGTAGAATCACATTTAGAAGTGTTGCAATATTTTCCTTAACTTCGACGCAAAATATTTCCTAAAACTAAAATTTTCAATTTTTTCGCAAAAAGTGTGAGTTATAACCCATGTTTTTTAATCAATTTGGAAATTTTTACAAGAATCATTGTAAGCGAAAATTCGAGTCCTTCTCATTGCATCATATGTACTTAAAATTAATTTGAATATTCAAAAGTCTTGCAACATTTCCCTTAACTTCCACACAAAATATTTTCTAAAACTAAAAATCTCAATTTTTTTTATCTTTTCACAAAAGCTATGAGTTATAACCCGCATTTTCTAATTGATTTTGAGAATTTGTATAAGAATCATTATAAGCCAAAATTCGAATCATTCTCGTTGCACCACATGTACACCCGTTATCGATGAATCCATCATGATGTAGCACAACCAGAAATGTAAAACCTTTCTCTACCCAATCCTCAACCTCGAGCCCCATACCTTAACGTAAAAATGATACATTCTAAAGCTGCACATATATCCCCGTATTATTCTCTCTCATCATGTGTTTGCCATTCATTATTTTTCGGACAAGGATGAAAGATTTCAGCCAACTTCTTTTAAAAGAGACGAAATGAAAATCAAATCATTTAAACATACTCAAGATTGCGAATCACCAAATTCAATACGTAAGAGCCTCAAGTCCTGTGTACCAACTCTATTACATACGCCTACGTCTACCTCATCATCCATTTCTATATGGACATTCCCGGTGTCAACCACGACCCTGCAGGATGATGCTAGGTCATCATCCTCCCCACTACAAAGATAACACTTCTCGTATAGACCCTCCTTTGGAGCCAGATTTAACAAACCAGACTTTGGAACTGACAACTTGTGTTTGCTGCCAGTAAATCCTTCCTGGTCCTTTGCAGCACCCATTATCAGACGATGCTGCCGACCCAACAGTTGTGAGACATACTTCATATCTCCCACAGCAAGGGCACGGCGAACGCGAGTAGAGGAGACTTGTCCTCTGTCTTTCAAATCACTCGACTGTATATTTATGGAATATTCGTTCTTGTCCATAACAGAATTTATGATATATGCCTCAATGCCATACTCTTCACACAACCTCACCAGCTCTGTCGCATCACCTGCAGCTTTGTATCCAAATCGGTAGTTTTCACCTGCCACGATCAGTCATTGTAAATTCCATTTCAAACTTCAAAATATATGATCAAGGGTGTGTTTTTGACTCATACCAAGAAACATAATGGATTTCGTTAAATTAACTTACCTGTGACAACCCCACGCACTCCAAGCTCCTTCACTAATTTCTCAACAAATTGCCTTGGTGTTAGACATCGAACACTTGAAAATTCAATCTGAAACTCTGCAGGTGCCATGTCACCACAGTACGGGGCCCAAGAGGAAAGAACCCGTTTGCGATCACATTTCGCAACTATGGGAGCTCTGTTCAATTGGTTTTTTTACAAGAATATAATTAGGTTCATTTAACAAAGCTGAAGATGAATTTCTATTTGAAACTATAATCACCCGAACAAGGAAATTGAGTTCCAATGTGCAGCTCATATCACAACAACAAATGACAATACCTTGGTTCCCAACCCAGTACTTCAGCCATTCCAACAAATGACAAAAGGAATGGAGGTCCAACTTTGGATGCTTGAATCGCAAGTTCTCGATGACCAATGTGAAGGGCATCGAATTTTCCCAGTGCGACTATTCCTCCTGGGAATGACAACAAAAGAGAACAAAGTTGTGTGTATCTTAAGATTAATACAGACAGTGCACCAAAGAAGTTAATATATAAAGAACAAACGGAAGGCCTTGTGCATGAGGATACCAGGTGATATGCAGCAAACAACCAAAAGTACAGGTTCAGAACCTGTGAGGGAAGACCCAATAAAGGAAGTTGGAAGTTTTCTTAATCCATAAACTATAAACTATACGTGTTCAAGGTCAGTATAGGAAATTTGCTTTTCCAATTTTGTGGACAGTTTCTTTCCCCTAGTTTGCTCAGAAGTTGTTTAATTGACTTGAGACTTGGTTGTCTTAGAAGGTTTGTTCTCCTCTTGAAAATCAGTATCTCTAAAGCTACGTCACCAGATACACTAAAAGACCAGTCACAGTGTAGAAGAATCGCAAATGCAATATACCGCATTGGTACCTGAAGAAGCAGCTAAAAGGAATTCTGGCACATAAGATGCTAACAAAATTCTTATGGATATTGAAGTAGTATATTATTGCGTACAAATGCCAAAGTAAGGAACAAGCTTGTACATATAATGTGATAAGAAAATGTTGGTGAGAAAGCGTAAAAGGGACAGTAGAGGTGGGATAAAACCTGCGACAGAGGACAATCCTTCGGGGGGAAGCTCGCGTTCACCTTCTCGTTGGCTAAAGTAATCAACATTGAAACCATCATAAGAAAAATTGAATCAATTCACTCATGTTAATTCCTGCATTGTAATTCTAAACCAAAATGAATGATAACAATACAAGATTTTAACATAGGATGAAGTTGTGGCAGGAAAACGATAAGGCAATCAAATGGAAAATAAAGGAATAAGACAAATTCAATCACAAGTAAAATGAAATCTGAATTGCATAATTGAATGGATTTATAACTGAACCCAAAGGAGAAATAAAACAAACGGGAAAGGGGAGGGAAAAGTAGCTGAGGAGAGTACCTAAAACAATGGGAGAGGGCGGTAATGTTGGAGGAAGACAACTTAGAACAAGCAAGGATGGAGGGAAAAGGAATCCCCCTTGTGTGAGTCTGTGTGTGAGAGTGAGAGACGGCAGACGACAAGGATAGGGGTTTGAGAGGTGGAGGGCAGGGGCAGCAGCGGAGGTGGGCGATTCTGGTGTTGTAAGACCCTAATCCCAAGACAAACACAAAGCCAAAGCCCAAGCCTAGCTGCGGGTGGTGGAGGTTGACGTGGAGCCGGTTGATGTCCGAGCCTCGAAGTCGCAGATGGGTGGAAAGACGAGAGCAGCCACCACCACCACCCAACATTATTTGCGGACGCAGTCTCACAACTCAACCCACACACAAAACAAAGCCTCCTCTGTCTTCGATACTTGTGTTGGGCTTTCCGGATTCAGATCGTCTCCGGATCTGTATCTCAGGATCCTGCGGACCAAGTCATCTTGGCCGTTTGATTAAAATCCTGCGGTCAGGTTCTAATTGAATTCATTTCCACTCCTCTTCTGAATTCGCTGGTTAATTTTCTTGGGACGAAAACGTGGCGTTTGTTGGTAAGGAAGTAGAGCAAGACGCAAGGAAGGCTGCTTATGGGAGATTGGGGACTGCGTGTTGCATGCGTGAGGGACGTTTCGAAGCAAAATACGTTGACAACTCCCACAAATGCAAAGGATTGAAAGCGTTGGCAATGGAGTTCCTCCACAAACACACGGACAAGTCCAAGGATGTCACTCTCAGTCGTTTGGACGTCCATAAGTCATCAACTTGGCCACGCTCAAAGTCCAGCTTTCGTTTCGCTTTTGCGCTCAAGTCCAGCTTTCGTTTCGCTTTTGCTCGGCATGCTGCCGCCGTTGATGAAGGTTTATTAACCAGCATGCCTGATGCATGCCGAAGCTAGGGAGCTAGCTAGGCTACTTGATTTTTATTTCATTCCACATTTATTTGCTTAGTGCCAATGTGTCATACAATGCCATCAAATAGAGCAATTGTCAAGCATTCCAATTTTGGAGCTTACTTTGTCGGCCTGTACGTTGTCATCAAAATTTTGGACTATTTCTTTGGTTTAGCAGCCAGCCATGGCCTCTCCTTCCCTGCTCTTTTCGGGAGGAGACTTTCCTACACCCTGGAATGCTACTGTGATATTCAAACCAATGATACAATGTAATGCGTTGAATTCATTCATTCGTTCGTTCGTTAATGTAGAGAATCGAACTTGCACCATAAATAAGAAAACATATACACACTTGTAACATGCATATTGGAGTAACTAGCAGCTCAGCCAGCCCTACAAATTAACTAAGCACCAAATCCCTTGCAACAGCAAAACCTATGTCACAGTTTTTATGCAGCAACCCATTCCTCGCCGATAAAAAAGAAGGGGGTTTACCATAAACAACACAGCTAACCCAACACCAACAGAATAATTCTATTACTTAATTAATCCTTGAGCTGTTCCGCCTTCCCCACCACTTCTTTTTCACCCTGTCAGCACTGCCTCCCTCTTCATTTCCAATCTTATGCAAAATCACCTTTGTCTCCCTTAGTCTTGTCCCATAATCCTTCTTCCAAGCCTCAAACATCTGCTTCAACCTTCTTAGCTCTCGGTCTGGATTCAGACTCGCTTCCACTTGACCAGACTTTACCTCCACCAAGAACTTGGCATCATCGCCAAAAACTTGACTCCTCTGATCAAACTCTTCAGTTAACCGACTTATGACGCTCAAACCTGCACTCATTGGTCTCACCCCATTGCTATCTTGGCCTCTATGGTTACTTCCTGTATCCCAACCGTACTCACGGTCATCACTTGCATTCACTGATGCATCAGAATTTCTCTCGGAATCATCAATGGCTAAGCTCTTCTTTGCAATTGAGAGGCTGGATTGTAGGGATCTCATTTGTTTCTGCCACACTTCTTCCATGGATTTCATTTTCAACTCATATTCCGACCAGCGGCTCTCATACTGTTGGAGACGTTGGTGGAGGATGTCATTCTCCTCTTCCTTCTCTCGCAGGGCAGCTTCAGCCTTAAGAACGCGGCGCTGTAATTCAGCAAGGAAAGATGCCTTTACCAGCACATCATCTGACTCGTTAGCCTGTTTGAGATTCTAACAGTTAATTATTCCCATAAACAAATGGTGATAGTACGAATTGGTGATAGTGCTTGCACAAACAACACAAATTCTCAAACAACATTTATGGCACTCACACCACACAGCAGTAAGTGAACCTGATGAAAGCTATTATGAGGCTCAATTTATACATGGAAGTATTGCATCACCGGACAAAGTGCAAACAAAATCCATATAAGATGGGCAAAACCAAAAATTTGAAAGATACAAACATTATAATGTAGGTGCAAAGGCCATAATGAGGTAATGAGACTCTAAAATAGACAGAAGTGTGTAGGACTACCTTCGTGCTTCCGGGCTTCAACAATCCTATACTTCCTGAGCATCTTCTGACCAACCAGCCACGAAGAACTGCAAAGATAGCTTAAACTTAGACAAAATTATCAAATATATAGATGTTGAGTAGTATGGACTGCTTAACCTTTAACATGTTGACAAAGTCTGCACAAGTTCAACAGGATTGAGGAACCAAGCTATTGTACCTGATTGTACCACGATTGATGCATCATAAATGTTGTTGAATTTCTTCCTTGCAAACCTGCTTTTCACCTGCTTTTGTATGACAACAGCAGCTCTATGCCTCTCTAGTAATATTGAGTACTCCTTCCTGGTTTTCTGTCCCCTGATAACTGCATTAAGTAAATTACAATAAATACCCAAATGCTTCTTAACAAAATTTGATATAGTTCACCAAAATAAACAATGAGCAGGTTAATACATGACTGCAGAGTGGTGATTCCTCTCCTCAGCTCCTTGAGGTAACACCGAGCTTGGTGTCCTCTAAAGCAGCTTTGAACACGTAAAATACCATGGAGCGTACGGTTTCTGGTGTCCTCAAGCACCCCAATCTGCACCAAATTTCCACCACTTTGATCTCAGTAAAGATTAACATGTATGAAAGATGTTCCCAACAGCTGACACAACCAATGATTTTAGTCAGGTTTTTAGATTGGTCAAATCTTGTATATAGATTTAAACACATCAAAATGTCTAAAAGTGGACAACATTCAAATATATGCATTAAAAGTGTTGGAACCTAGGCATGATGAAAGCATAGCCATACAATAGTCTTATCTCTACCCAGATGCACTAGTTTCCGTCCAAAACAGGTAGCATATTCATTTTCCTTTCCTCAAACGCAGTACATCAATTTACCTGTCCAGTTCGGAAAAATAACTTTGTATAGCCCACTTGATACATCTCTGGTAATATGTTGAACTGATGAAGAATAGCAACTGAAACACTAAGTGGATCCTGAGATGCAACATTCTCCAGCAGAAGAAAACCATATCTGATGCAAGGTTCAACAATGACAAAGCAAACAAAAATGATAAGATACTCGAGACAGGTATAAGGTATTTGAAAGACGAAACAGAAGTAAAGATATATTGTGTTGCCTTCTTGCAAACTTCTGGTGTGACATTCTGGTAGGAAAGCCAGATCTTGATATTCGAACCACTTCTAGAACTCCACAACATCTCAGCTGCTGCAGTACAAGTCCTTGCTCATAGAGTCCAGGGGATTGAAGATTGTTGGGCTTGATACAACGTATGAAATGTGGAGTGGTGTTTTCTAGACGTTTCATCAATAGGAACAATTGACTCTAAATACCAACACAAATAAGTTAATTGAAAGAAAACAGTTAGCAGATAGTTACTTCTGTATCTTATCACGATTATAATCTTCGTTAAATTCAAAGTCATGTTCTTAAAAACAGGAAAGCAGCATACCTTAAATTTTGTTGCAACACTCAGCTTCTGGGAGTCTACTCCACCACCTACTTTAAGCATACTAGATGCAAATATCTGAGGAAGGTGGCATGAGCATGAGGAAAGAAGCTGAATAGAATCTAAATGCAGCAAGTCCCTGTTCTTTTCCAAAAATCCTGTTGTGTCATATGAAACCTGAGTGGAGGAGCAAGTCGAACAATCAACAGTCAGGCCAGTAAGAAAAAGTTAAAATAGAAAGCTTTTACTTTATTATTTTTTCAGTACTATGAGATAATGCATAGAAGAATTGTTAGCACCCGAGCCTTGATTTAGAGTTAAAGGGGTGGGTTGGGCTTGGAAATGTACACTGACATTTTCTTTATACCAGTTGTGCTTTAATATAATCAGGATAAATTATGAAGAAAATAGATTAAAATATTATTGCACTCTAGCAATTAATGAGAATATAAAACAACGAAAATCAATTAATCAAAAGGAGTACCTCTCCTGCATAATGACTGACAGCAAACAATTTGCCTCGTTCTCCTTTGAAACAAGAATTGGAGCTCAGATGTTGCTTGAGCTTGTTGGCAAAGGTCAAATCAGTACCATTTGGGAAGGTGGACTCCTCATCTAACAGAGACAGTAATCCCAACGGTCTCTGCATTTATGTCACAAGAAGTTCAGGGACACACATACTGTAAATTTAGTTCTCATATACTAATTGGAACAAGGGTCCCAAGCATCACTAACTTTATTGGTTATCATCATTAAACAAGGGACAACTGTAAACGGAAGGAAAGGGAAAAGGCTCAGTACCTTTTCGAAAAGACCAAGACAATCTTGGTTGTCTTCAAATTCAACTTTTGTCCAATCAATTCCGTCTTGGATATATTCCTGACAGGAATAGATAATAGTAGTCAATAAATTAAGCATGTGTTCTGCTCTAATTAACTCTTCATGAGATTAATTCCGTCCAAGCACAAATGTACCAATAAATTAGGAATCATTTAAGAATTTGGTTCACACAGGGCAAGCATGATGTACTTATCATTGGTTTAATAACGTTTCTTGGTTCCTTCACCTCCCTATATCTTGTTTGCTTTAAATTATTACTTGACGAACTAAAGTGGTAAATATAATTATGATGGCATGGTTGCTTTTAAATAGGCACTGGCACTGCGAATTATGGTTTTCTAGTCTAATGAAATTCTGTGGAAGCAATAAATATCTGATTATAACTCGATGAAACCCTGTGGAACAGAGGAAGCAAAGAATAAACAAGTCTTTATTAAATTCACAGTTAGAATGATAAGAAGAATGGGAAACTTACATCCTGCTCTAACTTGAATAAGTGACGATTGAAGTGTTGTTGCAATCTCTCATTTGCATAATTAATGCAGAACTGTTCAAAACTATTTCTCTACGGGGAAAAAAAAAGAACAAATGTTCAGTTAAAAAAATATAATAAACAAACAGATCCAATTAAAGCATAAAGAAAACATACATCAAATGATTCAAAACCATAGATATCAAGAATGCTGATAGATCTGCCAGTACGCCGTTTTCCTACTGCAAGTGATTTGTTAATTTGTTCAACCAACCACTCAAACAAACATGCATAAATTGACTTTGACAAAGCATCTCTTGTGTCGATGGCCTGAAAAATGCAAAGACAGGATTTAAAGGGAGGACACGAAAAATTATATCAGTATGCTTGGTATGGTTTAGTCAACAATGAATGAAACCTGCCCGGTCGTTATGGAACCAAACACTAATCATCTGAATTCTTTTGTACAAGTGATCTGAGAGAGTCATTTTTCTTCCAAAAGTTTGCCTGAGCAGGTTGGAACATAATTTTAAAAAGAACTTGACAAGTCGATAACTATTGACGATAATATTAGCTCGGGATCTTTTTTATTTTCAGGGATCTGGTCCATGATCCAATTGGAAAATTAAATTACAATAGGTCAATCACAATAAATGTCATTTGAAGGACATATATAGAGGAATGTCGTGATATAAGTTCTTCCTACTTCAGGGCTTGACTCTCCAATCCTATGTTGTATGTATGATTTATGCAACCTACAAGACAAGTATTAACTCTCTTTGAAAGATTTCTTACCTGTGATAGCGTTAGCTTCTGGACGATACTGTCATTACCAACTCTCATTTTTCGAGTCGATAAAGCAAGCTTAAGTTCATCCACACCACATCCAATCAATTTTGCGACATTGAACAGACCTGAAAATGAAACTTGAATCATTATTGACTTCATGAAACTCATTGAACCAATGAAAACCAAGACAAAATAAACTAGAGTCAGAAAAAAATACATCACAACCACAGCCATATTTATCTCCCACACCTCTCAAATACTTTTCTCATTACAAAAAATAAAAATAAAAATAAAAAAAATAAAAATTTCCCCTCTTTCAAAAGGAATCACTAGAATACAACAAATCACAAAACTTCAAGGTAATCTGCACTCGAAAATCCTTTAAAATGTATGATAGGGATATTGAAGCCATATATCAATGCTTCATGATAAGACCACAAGTATTACACTTAGCTAAGCCATATATTTTCTTTCATTCTATCCTCTCGAAGATTGTTACCTTCATCTTCTACAGGTTCAACATGATTTTCGTTATCAATCACACTAAATGAGATGTTTCCCAGCCACAAAACTGCAGCAAGCATTGCAAATACACTTTGTTGGTCTTCTTCATTTATATGGACAACATCTAGAGCTTCCTGAAAATGGTAAGATCCATAGTGAGTTCACGTGCACACGATATTTCATAATGGTGAAATGACGATATAGATGCCTAGACTACAGATAGGTGTTTGTTGCATAAAATAGGAAAAAGTACCTTCACCACACTGAATTCTTCAGCATCATTAACCCCAGTAATGGAATAACAATTGCTTTGCTTCAGATATTGATACTCATCTGCACTCTTCAAGTTCAGCATCTCTGTGACAGACAACCAAAGAAACAATATATTGAATCACACAAAAGTAAAACATACGTAGACACCAATTAGAATTATGAGTTTGTGGGTTGAGGGGTCTTTGTGATTCTCATTTATATACAAAGCACGCATGAGAGTCATCAGCCATAAGTTTTTAGCTGAAGCTATAAGAAGAAGACTTGCCTCTAATATAATATATTATACTGTATCTTGTATAATGTTAAGTGATATACGAAGAAAATAGAAAAGGTAATCAGAATTATTAACCTCTAAGAGCAGGTGGAGCTCCAGCACAAAGCTGATAAAATATATGATAGGACCTTTCTCCTTCAGTGCATTGGACCACTCTAGACTGTTAAAAGTTTCAATTAGACAATGCACTTGTATGAAAAACTGAACAAGCTACAAACAAGGATCAGAGGAAGGAATGATTACCTTTTCAAGCAAAACTGTGTCATACAGCGGAAACAGACACAATAAAGAGTCAGCCTAGATATGGTTTTAAAAAAGAAACATATACACAAATAGAATTCACTCCGGAACCTTAGCAGAATGACTGAACTTACAAGTTTGAATATTGGCACCAGAAATTTTTCCAGTTTCACTGAAGTGGATTTCAATCAATTTTCCCTGCAACATTTTTGCTGAGAGTTATCAGTATTGCTATGTGAAGGGTAATTAAATATACACCAAATATCTGTCTTCCCGCCTTTCCATCCTTGTCCCTTCTCCCCATCTCTTCTCCTCATCCCCCTCTCCCTGCCTCTCCTCCTCCTCCCACTTCTCTCTCCCAGCTGCACCGGCCATGGCCATGGCATGGAGGTTTTTCCTCTGCACCATGGCCAGACTAGAAATGGGTTCTTTTTTCTTAATTTAATTTCTTTCTATTAATTATTAAAAGTAGAAAGAAATGAAACTAATAGAAAGAGCATTCATGTGAAAAAGTGAGAGCTTACAAAGCGACTTGAGTTGTCATTTCTCAATGTTTTTGCATTACCAAAGGCTTCCAGTATAGGATTAGTTTTCAAAATTTCATGCTCTATTCCACTTCCACCTCCAAGTGCAGCCAGATATTGCATTGCTATCTTTGCAGTTTCAGTTTTTCCTGCTCCACTTTCCCCACTGTATGGACATGAAAAATAGATGTTTGGATGTCAAAGACGCCAATTCTATACATATCATATATGGAGATAAAGAATTCATTAAGGGCACCGCAGTAACATCAGATATCTCAGGTGCTACATCATGAATGTTAAAAATGATATTACTTAAGGGAGTGAGAGTTGATTTCCTAACAAAAGGTTCTTTTATACTCCTTAAGCAAGATGAGGAAAGCTGTATTTTAGACGATTGATGATTCTGTCAACAATAAAAGGCCGTGCTTGAACCATCTGATTCATTAGACAATTTTATTCTTCTTACTGCCTTATCTGTTTGTGTTATTTTGTATGTTTGTTGGAGTGCTTTCATTAATATATGTCTTTTCTTATGATGTCCTTAACTGTGGTGCAGCTAGCATGTAGTTTGGATCAAATTCACTCATTTAAAATACAATGTTAAATGGAACAATTTAATACAGAAATGAAAATGTCACACTTTACTGACCTTATGATTATAGACTGATTTACTTCATCTAAAAGAAAAATAAGAGAAGGTTAGAATCTACCAGTTAATGACACTAAGCAAATGTGTTTTGAACTGCTGAAAATTCCATCATATAAATTGTGAAATAGTAAATCCACCTCGAACCATTTCCCGAATGGCTGTGTCTGCAATGGCATACACATGTGGATTTTCAACAGCTTTACGCTTGTATGCTTCAATGTATTCATTCCCATATAAAGAAACTCTCTTAAAGGGATTGACAGCAACCAACACTGGTCCCGCTTTTGTCTGAAATAGACAAGTATACCCACAAAAGCATTTATTAAAAGAAGGAAAACTCGGAAGTAGATTTCAAAGTAGACAAATACAATACAAACACTTACATAAATCATATCTTGATTGTATCTATATTGAAGATTGTACAACACTGATGGCTCATTTAGGTAACTAAGTTGCATGAGATCATCCACACCATCAAGGATATCTGGATTAGCTGAAACCAAATCTTCAGTTTTTACTGTTACAACCTACACGTGAATAAGAAAACTTTAAATTAACTCAAAAATCAAACTAGTATCACATCGTACTTCCATAGTTTTCAAAAGGTGTCTAACTTTATCGTTAGGGAGTGATATAACAGATTCAGCGCCTGAGGTCGACAATATTCTCCCCAGTTCCCAATTCCCATTTGGCAGTTGGAACCAAGATTGAAGCTTCTGAAACAAAAATTGTAATAAGCTATCAAAATCAACTCAAACCATTATCAAATAATTACAGCTAATTTTTCATAATCCCATGGCCTTATATGCTGTCAACAGATTCACAATAGAATTACATACACTTTCATGGACATACAGAAATAATGAAATATGAATTACAATACAAATGGGATACTAGTTTGTTCTACACCTTCTGGCACACACCATAAATTCCTATATACATACAGACATTCAAATATGCAACTAAAGGACATAGGTATAATAATACAGCACACATGCATTTACATGATTGTGTGTATGCATAGATGCTTATATGAATATCCATAAGAAAGTATATGCAAACTAACAAAAGAAAAAGGGCAAATAAGAACCCTGATTTTGCAGCATATGAGCAAGAAGGTGAAGATTCTTTTTCTTTCCTTCTACCAAGAAGCAAATTTAGCTCGAATTTCAAGTGCATGACTAAATACCTTCTTCACAGCATAAGGATTGGTGTCACCCCACCCACTTTCCCTATGGGATGAAGATATTGAAGGCACAGATGCAGCAACATAATCCAAGTCTTCATCACCCCTTAAGGGCCTGTCTTCGATGGAGATTGTGTTCCTGCCATATGGTGAATCGTCTACCTGTTCCAAGTCGCCAAAAGGCCCGCTACTCCCTTCAACCCCCTCAAAACCACCATTTTCTGGAATACTCGAGGAGATGACATTGCTATTTCCCAATTTCCCATCATCGGATTTTCCAAATCGATCAGAAGCTGGTAGACCTGAGAACCTAAAATCTCCGGGCAATGATTTGATTGACTGGAAGGAAGGTGGGGCCCTGGCTTTCTGCGACATTTCCTCCATATAGTTTCTGCAACCTTCAAGATTGAAAACCAAATAATACTGAGATCAAAAGGCTTACTTTTTCAACAAAGAAAATAAGCATATCGAACTTTAGCAAGGTCCCACGGGATGACTTATCCAACGATCTCAATGGCGGGGACCATAATCCAAGATACAGACTACACTACTTTTCTCTTATCAGCCACCAATCACATGTCTAATGCCAAATGATGTTTGGTACGATCCTCAAAGAATCTCAAACTGATATTGGTACCAAATCTCCAGAAAATTAATCTAAGCAGAGTTTATCTGAAGAACCCTAATACAATCTCATCTTTCAACACTTTGTAAATAAATAACTGAATCTTGGAGCAATGCCTTATAGGAAATAACAGATCTTTTCTTCCATGCACCGTTTGGTTGCTGAGAAATTGAATAAAATAACAGAGTATGGTCGAGTCGCAACAAATCGTCTTGACTTAGTCAACTCAATGAATTCAAGCTTTCAAATTATAACACAAAGAAGCAAAATTTTAACATACAGGAAACTCAGATTACCCTTTTATTTACTTCATTCATCTACTATGAAAGTAACCACCAAATTCAAGTTTAAAACACACAGAATTACTCAAACTCGAACTGATCCACTTACCTCGCCGAAAAAGTGAACCCACTTGGGAATTCGACCGAAACCCTCCGAGCAATCGTCGAATACCCTAAAAATGTGGTCAGAGACTCAGAGCTCAGCCAAAAGTTCAAGGCAAAAAGCCTAATAATTTGAGAGAATGTGAGGAGGAAGATAGATTCCTTTCAGGAAAACCCTAATAATTTGAGGGGGCAAACTGTTGAATGTGAGGCTGACAGTATGTGTTTGGATTGTGAGAAAGTGAGAAGAGAAACGGAGGGAAATGCAAAGGCGTGTGGAGACTGGAGAGGAAGCAGCTTTTTGGCTCGTTTTTCACTGCTCCACATGAATCCCTGATAAAAGAAAATTCGGAATTTTTAAAATTTGAATTTTAAATGGTATTAAAATTTTATTTTTATGGTGTTTAAATTTCGGGGGTTGGCACCAACGGAATTTAAAAACCATGATTTTAACGGTTCGGGCAATTGGAGGTGAATTGACGGTGTTAGCCCTTTCATTTGCTACAATGGCGACGAAATCCAAAACTGAAGATTCCACAAATTGTTTGCCATAGAGGGTTCTTTTTGTTCAAATTAAGGTCTGCAAACGGAGCGCGAATTGCTGTTTAAAAGGAAAGAAAAAAAGAAAAGAAAAAAAAGAAAAGAAAAGTAGAAAGAAAATGTCAATGTCATGGAATGGATGGGATCATTGGTGAGTTGAGGGCAATCTGGCTGTTGGAACGAGTAAAGAGTTTTTATTATTAATGTATTGATTAGCTTCATCTTTAAAGTGTAGATGGATTGTCTGCCATTCCCTTTTCATATCCTCTTCATACCTTTCTGTTTTGTGCGATCACAGTTAAGCTACGTTAATATTTGTTTTTTGTCTTATTATTTTTATAAAAAAAATTAATATAAAATAGAGGTATGATTATACTATTATTTATATCATTATTCAAATAGAGGTATGATTTGTTAATGTGTGTGTGGATTCATCACTATTAGAAAAATAATATAACAATGTGACAAAAGTAATATTTTAAAAAAAAATGTTTGGGTTTTGGGGGTGTGTTTTTCAAGATGTAAATAGTCCCCTTCAAACCAACTAGATTAGTAATCGGATGGGGAATAGGGATTGGAGGGCGAAGAAACAACGAGAGCTTATGTTAACATGAGAGTGAAAACATGTGATTAAGGAACGCCAACACTTATGTAGAGAAACACAAATTTTCTTTCCAAATTTGAAAATGAGAAACAACTAGGTACTCGACAGGCAAACATTACCATTACATTAGATTAAGATTAGAATCATTAAACAGATTCTCACGTTATTGTCCCCCCCCCCCTTCCCCTCTCTCTCTTCGATCTTGACTAGCCACACAATCCACTTTCTTCAAGTCTTTCTTTTCTTTATTTTAAACATTTTACTCAACTAATTAAGATTTCCACTAGAACTATGGTTTAGCAAGGAGGAAAGTATAGGAGGGTTGGAGAATGATGATGCGAGATAGATCATCAGAAAATACGAAAAATCTTATACGTGTTTAAAATAGTTTTAAAAGTGAAAATAACTTAAAATAGCTTCTTTTTTATTATTTCTTGTACATTTTTTATATGTTTCTCTCATTATTATTCCTCCACTCTTTATCCATCATTTCTTTTATGTAATTTCCCTTTATCACTACATTGAAAAGTAAAATTTAAAAACAAACTGGTTCTCATCGAGGTAATCAAATGAGAGTATGAAACGAAAATTACCATAAGGATTGTGTAGGAACTTCAAAGTTAAAAATATAAAATGATAATGTTGGTAGCCAATAATATACATTTGTTTTTTCAAAGCGACCCAACTGCATCCTTAATTCTTCTAAATTAACAGGAATTATACATGTCAAGTGGTCCAGCCACATTTTTGCTGTGGACTTTGATGATGGGAAAATAATGGAGTTAGACGCAGCATATATATATATATATATAGTTTGTGTCAAATATTGGTGGCTCTAATATATTTAATTTCACCTATAAAGTAATTAAAAGAGTAATGAGAATTTGGTTTCATCAAACCTTGGGCTATCTTGGTGAAAACTGTAGTGTAGTTTCTTGTCTTGGTGAAATTTACATATACAGAACTTCACTTGCATTGCCAAGTTAAGATTCAACCCAAAATTATTCGTAAAGCTCCAATGTTTTTTTCTTTGTCAAAAAAAAAAAAATGATCAAATCCAAATTACACTTTATCTTTGCTTTTGATATCATATGATATAGGTTGTAATGAACTTATAATTTACGAAGCACACATAATATATAATGTGCGTGAATATAAAATGTGTAAGTACCTACGTTGTTATATATATATATATGCAATATCAGCTGCTAACTTGAGCTGAAATTAATATGAAAAGATAGAATTTTGGTGCATATCGTAATTAATTAACAAATTTGTTTGTTTAATTCTGCCATAAGAAAAGATGTGAGATGGTTGGATGTTAATACCATCGATCCATCCGATGCATGAACACGTACCAACCAAATACGAATAAGTAGGTTTGGTTTGGGTGTAATGTAAATTGTTCCAATACCCAGCAGCGTATCATTAATTTCATCTGGGAAGGGAAAGGTCGAGTCAAGTGGTAGAAAGAAATGAATGGCTTGCAGGTTCAGGTTACAAATTTGTACAAGAAGCTCCTCTCTAATTAATTAAATTAGGTCATCTAATGAGACGAAGATGATCATGACAAAATATTTCTGGCGTGCATTCCTAATTTGATTCGGTACATACGTATATATACTCACCCGTACGTGGTTACGTCGTAGGTCTAAAAAACACATGCATGCATGCACATTATATATATATATGTGTGTGTGTGTGTGTGTTGTGAAATTGTATTGCAGCTTTTCTCCATTACTACTCATCTAAAATTAAGGAATTACCCTAACCATATTGCCTCTTTCTTAATTTTAATTTAAATATTTATTAGGAGATGGGTCGATCGAGGTGTGCGTGTGCAACAGGAGAGCTGGGTGCAGCTAAAAAGAATTGAAAAGGTTGTTTCCCACTATGTGCGTATATATATGGATCGATCATGGTCCACCCCATCTCCATGGACACAAACAAACTCATACGAAAAAAGGAAGGGAAAGGGAGGGAGTCAATGCTCATACAGAAAAGCAAATAACTTCTCGTTAGATTATTATATATATATAACTTATAACACTCTCATGAACATCGATCATCTTCTTAATCAAGTCCAGGCTCGCAGGTGTAATGTCATACGTTTTACAATTATATATTAAAACCCAAGATTGCATATTTATGAGACCAATTTGTATAGCCTGTTATTGCGGATTTTCCATGCCGTGTTGCTTAATTATATACACTGTCTTCTATTGCCTTAAGACTCAAAGCGGCGATCTAAGAAGTTCTCTTAATGGTAGGGAACTGAGGTTTTGAAAATACTCGTCCAAAACGTCAAGTAGGAGTTTAATTAATTATAATTATACATGAAACCAAAATGAAGCATATATAATTATTTGCTCGGTTTGCCTGGCCAGGCCTGCCATGTTATTATGTTTGCTAAAGGTGGATTGATGTCGAGTGGAAGTGGTTATCCTCTCCGAAGTCCTAAGTCACAAGTTAATTGACAACGACGGAAGTCATCGTGCACTTCTTTTATACCAAAAAAAGGTGAAGAATGGATGCCTTTTTCCGTGTTGAGAACAATTATGAAAAGAGACTTGTTAAAAAGTTTTCTTTCCACCTTCCATACACATTTCCGAAGCCGCAGGACAAGACACGCACCTAACCTGCACCTTTGCTTTGCAAGACAAGTTGCACACGCTAGTGCCACCAATGTAATTATTAGTTAATTATTAGTTAATTTAGAGAGAAATTGGCAATCAAAGTAAGGTTTTGGAGCATTACAACACTCGCTGCTTTGGTTTGGTGGGCTCATCTCATCTCATTACTCATAAGAGAGGGAGGGGATGACAGACCATCACAATACAGAGTGCGCACACCCAGCAAAAGTATTGCAATTTCGTAATTTAACTATAACAATAGCAATCTAGAAGCTACATCACAACCCTAAAAACAAAATAATTACTCCAAAACAGAGGTTACCTCTACTATAACCATATCTGTGTGTATATAAAACCTGCTGAGTCCTCCGCCCCGGTAAATCTATCTTTAGATAGAAAGAAAATCTAATTACGTTTATGTCATTTGGCAACAAGAGAATAAGATGAGCATTTACAAGTTGATAAAACAGCGTCTCTGCTCTCAACATCTCCATTGATACAACAGGTGCCCGTCTCCAAAGGAAAGTACACTTCTCCACTCAATTCACCATCACGTGATCAAATCCTCCCCCACCCTGCAGTGCAGGAATCCGGCTCACTCCAACATTTTGCAGCAGTTGTTGCAGCCACCTCCTAGTAGTTGGATCTTCCTGTATGCATAATACAATCAACAAAACAGACAGGCGAAATTAACAAAACCGGCTACCTAGTTTGAAACCATATATTCATGGGCAAGCGGGCGGCAAAATCCTCAAACAGGACACTATTACTAATAAAGCTCATGCTAAGGATTATGTATCCCAGAACTATTGTCCCTATCCAAAAAAATATTTTATGAGGAAACAACACGAATCCAAAAGCAGATATACTTACACAAAGGAAATTGTTAAAGCTAGCCTCTCGTAACACATCTGGAAGGCAACTTCTTAAAGCATCACAAGCCCTGCACAATAAAATACCAAAGAACAAGTTTAGAGTACTAATGAAAATAAGAACCCAACCCAATGAAAGACAAACAGCCAAAGCTGTGAAAAATAATCAAATGATTGCATCAAAGATAGCATAATCAAACCTTGGATTATCTGACAATCGAAGATAGCAACGAATGATGTGTTTCAAAAGGCGTGATGAGGGTTGATCAGCCAGTGCTGCAACCATGGTCCCCAAAACTCGACCTACAGCAAAAAACCGCTCTGCTGTAGTACAAATATAGTCCAAGCCCATATCATCCAACAAAATCTTCTGAACTATAAATGTGGCTACCTGCCATAACAAGACCCTTCGTCAGATAACTAAGAACTTTTAAACCATCCCCGTGCATCAGAGAGAGGGGCCTTCTAAAAGGAAAATGACATCCTTTAAGAATATGGTTCTTCTACAAAAAATTAGATATCAGATAGAAAGCTTCCAAACAGAAATTTAATCAAATAATCAGGACACTCAACTGTTTTTGAGAGTTCACTGCCCAATTCCATAGTGCGAAGGCACAGTGGAATTATTTCTGTTGACAGAAGGAAACTAATAACTTCAGTATCATCAACCTGGCAAAAGGGAAGAAATGAAACAAAAATAACAATGTAAAACCATTAATGTCATAAGGAGGGATGGAGAATGTGGTTGTAACAGTAATATGACAGGGAATCAGCGCCTTGTCTTAATTAAAAATTCATCAGAGTACACAAGTTTATAACATCAATAAATCAAATGGTCTAGAGAAGTTATCCCATAAAAAGTACCTTCACCAGGGCACCAATGACTCCTAAACTCGTAAGCCTTAAGTACTCAAATGGTCTTGCCTTGCTTGATGTATTGAGAAAAGGATACAGATATAAAGGTATATGAGCTGCAATAGAAAAGTTCAATAGGAAGAATAACTTGGAGGTGAATAAGTTAATGCAACTATTAGCATCTGCATTAAGCTGCCAGCCATAAATATTCCTTTTCATAAGCAATACGCACAAGGAGAGTTACACAAAAAAGCGCGGGACAAACATAACAACTTATCATGAAATGCATACTTAAGCAACAAAGAAAAAGGGGAAGACATTAATTTCTAACATAAACCGGAAAAAAAGACAATGAAATGCCAGTGGATGGACTTGACACCTCCCTTTATATCATGGGGCTTGGTCAGTGATTAAGTACATAATACCATGTCAAGCAACCAACACCCATGCAACCATATCCTTTGTTTGTAAGGTATGCATACCAAGTAAAGAAGAACATGCTCAGAGGGTAGAAACACTTATAACAAGGCTATAAGAGAAAACAAGGGAGGTGACGTTCAACCTGAAATCAAGGCATCAAAGTGATTGCAACCAGAACTTCGAATTTTAAACAAAGATATATGTACCATATTATATCTAGGTTAAAATTATCTTAATCGGTGTTACGCTGTCATACACTGCATATTCATATCCGTGCTTCACGAGAATAAATCAAACTTTTTAATACACTGATGTTTCTAAGTAGACATGAACTTCTTTGGGGAAAACAATTCTTCCAAGAACATAAGAATTAAAAACTTCCATTTTTTTAGCTTGCGAAAACATTATAATGAAGATGTCGTAGAGAAAATAACAGTTACTGAGGAATAACATTCTTAAGCAAAACAATATAAGCTATATAGCATCATATTGAACAGGTAGGATAACTTTACTTTACATAGTATATAAAATAAAAGAACAAATTACCATTGAGGAACAACATTCTTGTATCTGGGTGGGAAGCTACGCACTGCAAGAAAATATAAAGCATAGCACAACATTATCAGAATTAAAGTGAGAAGAATCGAAGATCAGTTACTGAGGAAAACATAATTGATCTTTGAATCTAAGCAATATCCATGGTAAAGAAAATAAAACTATTAGCATAATCATCATATCCAAATTTCAAAAGATAAACATGACTTCTCCGATTTTGATTGACATAAATGCGGGCCCTTTTTTTTATCGTAAACATGGGCCTTCTAAACAGAATTCATATACTCAAGCTTAAAACTCAGTCCCCAAGTTAGTTAAAAAGGAAACCGTAAAAGAGAAGTCAGAATGTGCTTCTCATACGGATGAGTTACAAAATCATATGTATAAAAAAAAAAAAAATTAACATAAGCATACAGCTAGTAATATAACATAACATTGATACTTGAAACAGGAAAGCATGTGACCTGAAGAAGAGCAAGAGCATTGCAAACTCGATTGGATTGTGCCGGAGTCAGATTTGGTGGTGATAGAACAGGGTAAATTGAAACTATCTCCTGCAAATATAAAAGAAACCGACATCAGAGAATAGTCCCAATAAGCATCCATAAAAAATGAAATGTCAAAAATCCTTAACATATGAAAATCACACTCCTAAATTTAATCTAACAGTTGTGATAAATGGGTAAAGCAAAGTAGCAAAAAGTCATCAATGAGTGAAAAACTGTTAAGGAACTTCCTTCAATGAACTTAGTTGAAAAGATGAGATGGACAATGTATGATAACCATGCATCATGTACTATCCCAAGCTACCCACTTAAACAACATACCTGTAAAAGTGCAGCAATAGTACCAAAAGAATTCCACAATACAGGAGCCAAATCTTGAAATAATTCTCTCGTCTAGAAGTAAAAACAGGAAGAAACACAAGTACCTGGATGAGTGCAGCAATAGTACCAAAAGAATTCCACACGAAAGGAGCCAAATCTTGAAATAATTCCTTGTTCTAAAAAATGAAACCAAAGGCACACAGTTTATATAGAAGCATATCAGTGTTGTAATATACATTGCATAACCACCTAAAGGAAAAGTCACAGGCACAAATAATTAACTATAAAATCTGGTGTAAAAGAAACCTACGCAAGCTTCCCTGTGATCATAAACATATAACATGTATTTGTTGAAAACATATAGTGTATCTATCAAGATGCTCCAAGTAGTTTATGGGTCCTATGTAATAAAGAAAAGGGTAAAATTTTGAATGCCCACTTATACTGATGCAACAGTCAGGCTTCCGAATCCAGTTTCTCACTACAGGAAACAAATGCACTTTTCTTCCTCTTGTTAGTTACAAAAATGAGACAAGTAAATAAGGAAATGACATAAATATTAGTCAATTACATCCAAAATTACAAGCCTCAGACTCGGTGCTTCACTCTTGATATAGGAAGTGACAATGAAAACTTGCAAAAGTTACCTTTGAAAGTTCAAGAAGCGTGTTTTCTCGAAGATCAGGATTACTCAAGTCAAGCACCAAGTGCTCTGCTGATGCCATTTTACGATCTTTGTTTGCTTGAGCTCCAGTAACGCTTGGTGCTGAAACGCTTGGACCTCCGAATGGAACATTTAATGAAAGTGACTGGGGCCGGTTTGCCATTAATTGCAACACCCTAAATTCTCACCACTCGGGTATTGAGACAGATTTTATTATCAGGTACAGGTAGGGTTGCCAGACTGCACCTTGACGTACTTAATTCAACTGATTATTCAAAAGAGAGAGTAAGTAAGGAAGTAAAAGGCCGTACACAGAAACCATTAGCGAGAGGGAGAGCACCAGAACTTTATACGGTTACCAAATATTCAAATAACATTACTTATAAAGTGCCTATTACCGAAACAGGCACTGTGTATAAATTGCAAGAGTGGCAGAGATGAAGTGCCAAAATTGCGATGTTTGGCAGTCCCCAAAAAATCAAAACCTATTGTGAATTGAGTGACTGATGCAAAATCTGTTCTCGTTGGTAAATCTTTTATATACAAATAACAATTTATTTTTTGATATTTTGACATTAAGAAGACAAAAAAGGGAACTCTCCGCGCAAAGAAGAGGGAGAAAAAGGTTGCAAATTTATTTCAGATAGATGTTTAAGCAATTGAATAACAAGTTATCAAGCAACCCTAATTGAAGGGAGATTTGAATTGTTTAACATCCTGGGTTCGTAAATCACCCCAAATCGCTCAGGAACAGAAAGGAGGAGGGGAAATGGAGCATGCATCAAGAACACTAATTAAATTACTGCCACAATTGCATGAAATGAAGAGAAAAATACGCCACCCGATTAACATTTACAGCATAACCACCTAGTTTATAAAATCAATTACGCATCACTGGTTTGAATCAAACATGAACAGATGCTTACGATTAGAGTAATGCAACTCGAGATACAAAAAAACAGATGAAATCCGTCATCAACCTTTTCGAACAACTAAATATATAGATTCACTGTCGACGTCAAAACTTGAATTTAATAATTAAAGATAAAATTAAAAGATGGAGGGAGGAGGAGGAGATGGTTTGGTGTCCGGTGCCTCACCTAAAGAAGAAGCCTTTGGCGGACAATGGAATGGAGACGTTGCTGATCTCTCTCTCTCTCTCTCTCTCTATGTTCTCTGTCGCTTTTTGTTTTTGTTTCTCAATTTGGGCTTGGGTTTGGGATTGGGCCATGTGTGTTGAGACTGCTCAACTTTTAAACTTACCAAAATGTACCTTGAGTTGGCCCACACTCCACAGTGGTTTATTGTGCCTTTTTTTTTGTTGTTGTTTAACTGAGGATTCGTGATTTAGTATTACAGTCTAGTAATATTCTTCTTTCACTTGTAAATGAGAGATTTTAAGTTCGATTCTCGTCAAAAGCCAACTAAAATCACGTTATTGCTAGCCTATTATGAGGCTTAGCACACTCCCCCACCACCCTCCGGTCATGTAATGACTTATGATTATATGTATTCCGGCCCTAATAATCTCCAAAACCTGATTAGCTTAAAAACAGACAAATTACTAAAGTCGGGAATTTTCCGTTTCCTCTGAATTCAAGCCTTAAAATTGGTTGATACATTCTGTAAATAAATGGTACAACAGGAATCAGGGATGGATGCATTCTCTCACCGATGGTTTCACCGAATACGAGCCGCTCCAAGCCTCCAAGCAACAACTAAGCTGCAGTGGGCAATGAAGCAATTCCGTCTCCCTTGTAACCCATTTATCAGTTCAACACGACGACGCTATTCTTGATCAAGTGTGGCAAGAGAAACTCGTCCATGCCTACAGAATCCCAAGGATTAGGATCTTCACTTTACAAAAGGCACCCCGGAAGGAATCCGTCGGCCATATTCCTCATACTGCGACCCAAAAAACTGCCTCAAGAAATACTCTTCATACGGAATCCTTTGTGCAAAGAAGCGCCAAACTACAAGTGCAAATGCAATTGTTGATATGGGATTACAGAGCATTATCTGAGTACCCACCGACCATATGAAGAAACCACAGTAACCAGGATGACGAACAACTCTATAAATTCCATTCGTAATCAATCGGTGATGCTCTGAGGGATGAGTCCTTATAAGATGTGTGAAGGACTGACCAGCCGTAATTATTGCCATCTTCCGTATGATTTCGCCTATTATGACCATTGCAAAGCCTAAGTTGCTGATCCACCAGTGTTCCTTCAGACCAGGGAACAAAATAATTTCAACACAGTATTCCAGCAAGGAAAAAACCATGGCAAGAAGATAGTGTTTGCTGATCAGAAGAGACTTAAGAGTAACGTTTGATCTCCCGTGAATGCCAACTGCTAAAATGTATTCAGAACCATGAAAAAAGATTACTGCCAGGAACATCTGAGACAACTGTCTGCAGGCCGTGTAACTGAAGAGTTGTGCCATGTTGGGTACAATAGAGCGAATCGATATTTGGCTCTGGTTTACTGTAGTGAGACCTAAGAGGGTGAGGTTGTAGCAATCTTTGTCCAAAAGCTCTAATTGAAGAAATAAATAAAGTTTATGGGGTTTACTTCAGACCTGGAAAAGATAAACCACTACATGACGTTGAAGCCAAAAAATGTCTCTCGACATCACCCCAAATATGCTTCAACACGGACATATCCTGCCCAAAACAAGATCAAGAAGGTCGAGAACAGTTCAGATTTCCAGGAAATTACCAGGATGCTGATATGCTAAACATCTTAATGAATATCAACTATGAAACCATACGTGCAGATTTTGAGCAAAACAATCAAATCTCATTGAATTATTCCCACTCGAGCCCTCTGCGAAATTGCAAGTGGAATTTTTCACTGGAATCCCTCGCCCGACAGAATCACGGAAGACTGAAGATCCAAGTTGGATTTTTGTCCCAAGTAAGTTTTAAACACACAAAATCAATCAAATATCAATATTCCAATTTTCCAATTTTTCTGATTTCTAATTTCAATTTAACGACAAATCACGACCCGCAACTTAACAAAAAGCATCGAACTGAGATCTAAATAAACCCATGAAATTAGAAAAAAGAAAAGAAGGAACGCATATAATCTTAAAACCAAAAGGAGGATTATTTCGAGTAAAAAAATGAAAGCAGTGATAGAGAAAGATTACCTGATGATGATTGATACTGATACGTACTAATCTGTTTGCTTTTGCAGGGGATCTACAGCAGTCACTGTGGTGTTCTGTGTGTGGTTGTGGGTGAGCGAGCTTACCAAATCCAGTTCAAGATCAAGGAGAAGCTTCTTTCATATGGGGGTTTTCTTTTCATCAAGCCCTCGTTCGAGTCGGTCCGCACTCCTCAACTCTAACATGATCGAAAATTACGTTCTGGTCCCCGCGTTTGAGCCAAATTTCATTCAAGTCCTTATAGTTTCTTTTTTAGTTGAAAAGTCCTAGATATATTTGGGTGTAAAATATTCACAAAATTGTCAATATTACTGTTGAAATATCTAAAAAACCAATGATTGATATGAAAAAAATGGATGAAATAAAAAACTTCATCCTATATCAGAAAGAAATTTAAGAAAATCGATGAATATCAATGATATTTATTGACTCATCACACAAAATTTGCCATAACACATTGCAAATTTCGAACTTATGAACTTTTTTAGAGAATTTTTCTCTAGTTTTGACTTATACCTAAATGAGTTAATCACTCGATGAGGCTGCAAATCACCGTATTGTTTTGAACAAGCTGAATGTTTAAATTATAGGCTTTCCTCGAAACAAAAAGACGATGAACAAGAGCACTTTCCGACCTTCAAGTTAAACTCGAACAGCTGAAATCTGATAAAATTTGAAACAATCAACTATCAAGCAGTTCTGTCCTGCTACACAACAGCATTCGCGTTTCTCAGAGTCACATATGGCAGATGAGAAATCAATCCTAGAAATCTAAATGGGCAAGAAGACAAACGCTCGTTCGCACTCGAAATCTAGTACATTTCAACATCATCTTTGAATAATATCATAACCACCATAAGAAAAATCATCCACCCCTATGACGTTGTAGCAGCCAACTGCTTCACTTTGGCTTGCAAAACTGCCCCGGCTTCATCTGCGATGCTTTTCTTCTTAGAAGCAACCTGCACATCACATTGAATTCATGATTTCTCTCTCTTAAATGGATGATAATAGCAATACAAAACGCAGAACAAGGGATCATCTCCAGCAGACTAGCAATCAAAGTGGAAGAATTTTGCAACCAAAGGATTCAATCCCTTATGCGGTTTCTCCTTAATTATCATTGATATAATCAGGCTAGAAACAAACAGGAGGTGTGCACAATGCGGAAATCACTTCCCTTTTCATATTCCGCCTTATTCGATTCATTCCTGAATCCACAAAAGCAACATCTTTCTTCCTACAAGAGCTATTCAACTAAATGACAAGCGAAACCAAGTATACACAGTCAAATCATCCAAACAAGCTAAACTGTTGCTACTATGAGTTCACAATGCGTAACAGAATAAATCCCCAAACCCTAGCACTACCAAAATCAATGGAAATTAATCAAGATTGAAATGTAACTTTTTGCAAAATTACAAGTTAATTAATCTCTAATAATAATAATAACAAAAAATGAAAAAGTGAACATACCTCGACAAGTTGGTCAAAATTAGATTTGAGCAAGTTGATCTTACGGTCGCAGTAATCTTTGGCCTGAGGCATGGTTTTCTCGATGAAGTAGCCGGTGCCGACGTCGACCAGGACTTGGTGGGCGTCGTGGAGGGTGCCGGGGACATAAAGCGACGCCGTAAGGGGGACGAGCATCTTCTTTCCCTGAGGGCGGAGGGAGAGGTCGTGGAGGGCGGAGGAGGCGACCTCGAGGCGGGCGGTGGCAGTGCGGATGTTGTTGAGGGACTCCTGGAGAAGATTGACTTCCATATCGGTTTGTTCTTTGACAGCCTTCAACTGCTCAGGGCTCAGCTTCTCCATCTCCGCTCTCACGTTCACGCTCACCGCCTTCTCCATCTCTCTCTCTCTTCTGATCGAATCTCTAAAAAATTTCTCTATGCAACAATGCCCCGCCGCCCTGTCTTCTCTCCCAACTCTTTTACTCTGCAGTTTATACTATAGACCATGATTCTTTAATAAAATAAATATCAAAATTTCGTAACATTGCTGTCAAGTGGCCCCTATAGCTCAGTGGTAGAGCGTCAGTCTTGTAAACTGAAGGTCTGTAGTTCGATCCTGCATGGGGGCAGCTTGCTTTTTCTCATTTTTTTCAAGCTCGCCTTTTTTAAATTTCTCGCATCCGGCCAACTTCACAAGTGTAATCATCATTTAATCAACAGGAAGGATAAGATTTAGATATGTTTTTTCTTTTCTTTTTCTTCTTTCTTTGATGCCATGGCGTAAAAATAGATTAAAATTTGTTCGTTAGCAAAGCTTAATCAAACCATAAGAAGCAATCACACGCACGAGACATCTTTGCTTAATAAGAATCAATTCCACGCATATATGCTGCCGCATTAGAAACAATTTGAGATGCAGTCTGCAATCTACATAGACAAAACTTGTTTTGTGTCCACAAGTCAATCTAATAAAGTTCAATGCAACCCCATCCAATTCCAAATTACAAGATATTCCCCCGAAATGAATTACAATGTCTGCAGGGCTTAGTAGCGGTACTTGGTGGAGTAATCCTTGGGAGCAATGACCAGACCGCGTCCCTTCCTTGCCCCGCGGTACACTGTCTCAACAATGTCAATGAACTCTTGCTTGTCCTTGAGAGCCCAGTTGATCTTGTTGTTGTTCCCCGTGCCAAGATCAATCATAATGTGCTTGTTTCTGAAAAAGAACATGACCGTCGATGGATCGTAGAGCTCATACATTGTGTTGAAATCAGGAACCTCCGTGATGTCCACGAGGTAAATCACAGCAAAGTTTTTTATTGTCTCGGCAACAGAAGCCAGCACCTCATCCATCTAGCAAATCGAACACAATAACAAACCACAAGTCAATCAGCAGAATTCAAATCGAGATTAATAAATATATTCAATCTACAGAAAGAAATGATAAAATGAAATAGGGATAAGAGGCTTCATATACACGGTGAAAAGTTCATTATCTTTTGTAGTACTTTTCATGCACGCAGCCACCTAACTTATAAGGTTTACATACAAAAAAGAAATGATCCGTATGTACAAAAGCTAATCACCACAGTGAACACGGAACAGGACCTGTAAAGCCGAGAGAATTCCATAGAACACAGAAAACCGTTTACAAGATCAAAAATCTACAAAATGGGACCTATTATTGGCACTCTAAAATTCTAATTGTGCACTCCAAAGTTTATTTATTTAGAAAGAAAATTAGCACAATTAGATTCTAGGAGTGACAATCACAATTCAGCATGAAACTAGTTGATAATTTGGCTTGCTTGAGAGCCAGTTTGGAATATCAAAATATGAGATTAGTGAAATTTCAGAACTGCTTCTTACTTAGTAAAATTATCCTACATTAGTTTAAAGCAACTTCATTTTAGCGGTTCACCTTCTTCAATTCATTCGATCTAGGCCGGAACTGGAAGAGGTGTGTGAAGTAAAAATGTGTGCGGATAAGACACTACCCTACCACAAAATATAACAGATTTATGTACACCAAAACTTTTAAGGACACTTACTATATGCATAAATGAAATAAAAACCTAGAAAAAGTCAGCCACAGCCACACCTACTCAGTTGCTAATCGGGATGGGTAACGATTATGGTGAGCGAGTAACCGCGGTTATTTACCCATAACCATTTATGCTCATACCCGCATAACTGTTTACCCGTTGAATAATTGTCTAAACGGTTATACACACACCCATAACCGTTTATAAACGGTTAACCATACCCATAACCGCATACCCGTAACCGTTTAATACTCATTTACTCATTTATCCTTTTTAACCCGTTTATCTTTTTTTATTACAATTACCATTTTTTCACCCGTCTCCATGTTTTTTATTAACTTGAAAATAAATAAAAAATTATCATAATTTTTTTATTGAAATGATAATTTACAGACAATATTTTTAAATGTTACCAATGAAAGTAAATATAATATTTGCTAAGTATTATTAAGTTACAAAAATTGTTTAGAAGACATTTTTATCAATTTCACGATTACCCGTAAAGAATTTAAAATAATTTGGCCAATTCCTTGATAATGAGAATCATCATTCATGTAACAATGTTATTGAAAGAATGACCGATGAATTCCTTGCTAATTTATTGGGTGCTAAATATTATTATTAGATCGAGAACATGATTTATGTTAGTTTTACATATATAAAATAAATAGGTAAACGATTACACGTTTATAACCGCGGATAATACCCATAAACGACCATTTAAATTTTATGATAAACAGTTATAACCGTTTATTTATCTAAACGGTTACCATAACCATAACTGTTTAATTTAAATGGGCGCGTAAATGCGGTTACTCTAAACCAATCCCTAGTTGCTAAACAGAATTCCTGATGTCGTCTCTCTCTTAAATATTAGGATTTTAGCATGTAATCGAATCAATTTTTTTTAATCAAAATTAAGAAACATGAAAGGAAAAAAGAAACTAAAGAACTGAGGATTTAGGGTTAACGAAAGTTGCCAAAAAAGGAATTCGAACCTGCATACAGGTCTCATCCCAATCGTGGCCGAATCGGATGAGGACAAGACGCTCCTCCTCGGCGAGGATGGCCTGATCGACGGCCCATCCTGAGTGGAGGTGCGGCAGCAGATACGACATCGTTTTTCGTCGACCCTCTTCCCTTCACTCTCTCCCAAGCTTTTCTCTCGCTCTCAGAAAGATCTAAAAATTAATCAGCAAATTTTTATGAAAGAAAAATAGATGGTACGCGCCCCCGCTAATTTATACAACGTGTAGTCGATGGACTTTTACGAGTAATATTTTTGACCGTTGGATGAAACGAACGGTCAAGATTAAAACTTGAGAAAGCCAACTGACTGAACCCGTATTGGCCCGAAATCGAACCCGGTTTCCGAGCATCTTGGATTTGGTTCTGCAACTGTTTGCTTTTATTTTTTCCAAATCAAAGAAAAGAAAACAGCAATCGGTTGAACACGAGATAATAATATTCATGTGAATCAATATCGAAACAAACAAGAATCCAACCCTCGTCACGGCTCGTGTCTCGGTTGATTAAGAGCATTTAACCTTATCATCCGAGATATTAAATTCGAATCTCCTCCATCCGGAGCATGGCTTGTATAAAAAAAGGAAATCAAGGCTATGAAATATGGACAAAGCAATTGTATTGATTAATAGAGAGAGAAAAAGGGAGAAAGAAAGCGAATTAATTAATTAATTAAATGGAAAAATTACCTGCATGCAAGTGTCATCCCAGTCATGGCCGAAGCGGATGATGACGACTCGCTCTTCCTCGGCAAGAATGGCCTGGTCGACGGCCCACCCTGAGTGCAGGTGCGGTAGCAAGTAGGACATTATTATTGAAGATGGATCTACTTAATTTCTTATGTATTTCAAACTGTGATTTCTAATAACTTGTGTATTCTGATCACTCTCAGCCTCACGTCTAAATTTCCTAATGCAGAATAATTCGCAGGAAATGACATGACGTTATCAATGGTACTGACTAGTTAGGATTCAGGAACCCTCCAGAACGATCTTGACCTTTCTTCTTTTTTCTTTTAATAATTATAAAACAAGTAATAAAAAAAAAATTGTTGTAACTTGGAACGTGCCTGAGACTACTAGTCACATTCAACCACAAAATAATTATGAGCAGTTTGATAAAAAGTTCGTTTTTAATTTTAATTAGTTTTTTTATATAATTAGAGGTAATTATTATCCAAATTTTCAGTTTTAGAAAAGTGAAAAATAAAAATCAAAAATAAAAAATGAAATAATTATCTAATGTTTGAGAATGGTCATCTTGCATGTGGCAATTCTCAAACGTCGTATATTCCTATATTATGAAACACCATAACTAAATCAAGTCAAGATGACAATTCTTATGATGCCTAAGAGCCTATTTAAAGGTAATGTCAAAAATGTCGTATAAATATACAACAATAAAAAATAGCAGTAAACTCTCTTTAACATAACCTTTAATTTCTTACAAAATGGTAGCAAACTCTTAGTTGTTATTGTTTTTTATAAGAACATTTTAAAAAGAGTAATGTTATGTATACTAAATTTGTAGACTAAATTTGTACGCTAAATTTATAAACTAAATAACATGTGTCTAAAAAAAATAAGCACATTAATCAAAATAATTCAATTATCAATTTTCATATCATTTGATCTTCCTAACACTATATTTTGAAGAATAAATTTAAAATTATTAAGGAACTTTAAAATGATGAAAATTGAAGTGAAGAGATTTTATTTTTTTAAATTTGTGAATTTTCTTGTTTAATTAACTTAAAATAGCAATGGAATTGAATACATAATTTGTTATTTTTAAACTCGCAATCATAAAAATTGGGAAATAACACTTATTTACATGAAACTTAAACTTGGGAATTGGAGGACACAAATTCCATGTTTTTTTTTTCTACGCAGAAATTCTAAATTTATATGTTTATGAATCCAAACAAGAAAATTGGTGCATGTCAATTTATAAATTCTGATTTTTATCCGAATTTGAAGTTTATTTCCCTCGTATAAACATAGTGTAACATTATCCTTTTAAAAGATAATAAACTTATTAATCACCGATTTTTCCTTCTCCCTTAATATATAGGGAAAACTAATGAAAATGGTTTAAAAACTTTGAGTTTTAACTATAATAACAAAATAAAGGGTAAAGTAAATAATACATAATTAACTTTTTAATGTAAAAATATAATTTTTTTTGTTAAAATATGATAACTTTTTGTTAAAGTTCTCTTATCTACATTCCCTTCATATAGAGATAATTGATAATGAATCACCCAACACACTCTCCCCAATCATCCTCATCCTGAACTGCTCAATCAGTCAATCTCAGTTCTGAATCGTTTGGCTATGGCCTCCGCCTCCTCCTCCTCCTCCTCCTCCTCCTCCTCCTCATACAGAAAATACGAGATCAGGAAACGAAACCCGAACCCAAAAGCGGCGGCCCTTCTAGTCATCGACGTGCAGAACTACTTCTCCGCCATGGCCCGACCCATCCTTCAAAACCTCCTCACCACCATCCGCCTCTGCCGACGGGCTTCCATTCCCGTCATCTTCACGCGCCACGCCCACAAGTCCCCCTCCGACTACGGCATGCTGGACGAGTGGTGGAACGGCGATCTCGTCTACGACGGCACTCCCGAATCGCAGCTCATGCCGGAGCTCGACCGGAGGGGACCCGACGAGGACCGCGTGTTCGACAAGAACACGTACAGCGCGTTCAGGAACACGGGCCTCGAGGAATACCTGAAGGAGAAGGGGGTGGAGGAGGTTATCGTAACCGGCGTCATGACCAACCTGTGCTGCGAAACGACGGCGCGTGAAGCGTTCATAAGGGGGTATAGAGTGTTTTTCTCCACGGACGCGACTGCGACGTCGGATCGGGAGCTGCACGAGGCGACCTTGAAAAACATGGCTTATGGGTTTGCCTACTTGGTGGATTGCAAGAGGCTTGAGGACGGCCTTTTTCCGGGGACATAATCAGAAATTAACCTTTCGCGATTGAATTAGTTAAAGGCCTTCTTGTTTGTGTTGTGCAGTGCAGTTTGTTTTCTCATGTATTTTGTGGTCATGGAATAATTAGGTGCCTAGGTGGTATCATACATTTACTAATGCAGTAGTTTGTAATATTTATGTTAAATCTATCTAGTTGGATGCGGTTTTAGTTATCTGTACGTATTACATAAAATATTGTTTAGTAATCCTGATTGAAAAACAAGAGTGGTGCAATCGAGTTCATGGTTGAAAATTCCAAGTCACTCTAACTTTAGAGTGGCCATGTACCCTTGTTCATGTACAAAATAGGTGAGATTTTTAAACAATATAAAATGTCAAGTTTGTGAAATTCACGCGATAGTGAAGTATGGTAGTACAAGCAACCTTGATGACATATTTGTTACATTCAATTATGTTTTTCTTATACGAGTAATAGTGTGCTTTAAGTTAACAAAAACGGCTGGAATTGAGATTCAAATTTATATTCATAAGAGAGTACATTTGCTCTAGTCAATCTAATCAAAATTATGCTTGCACTATATTCATTTTGTGTTGACCTTAAAAACTACCAAGACTATGTGGCGCACAAGTCGAGTAACTAATAAGCTAACTACGTCATTCGGTTGTGTGTGGAGTGTGCCTACTCGTCAATTGAGTTCAGTGGGGGAGTAAAATATGTCGATGTGGCGTTGGGCGCACTGCTGACTTCTCGATCTTGCGACTGCAGTCGAGGAAGAAACATGTCTCAGCCTTCAGTTTTAAAACCTGAAGAAAAGGCTGCTAGTTTCTTCGAAGTTCACAAATCGCCAGCGCAGGGTTTGATCTCGGTAATTATATTTTGTAAGAGTATAAGTACGTTGAACTGTTACCAGGCTATATGGACACAAATACTCGAAAAAGATAAATGTCTTGATCGTAAATGTGATTCAATCATCGGAATACCGAACTCTACAATGTACTTGTGAATATCTAATCATAAAATAAAACTCGGCTTTTAATGTGCCAAGCCTAGTAACCTAGTAACACCTCACTTCGCCGAGAAGGCTAATGAGATGACCTTTACCAACAAGGACTCAGAAATCCTTGTTGACCGTGCTATTTATCCAAACTGAAGATGTCACCAGTTGCCTTCACAGTGTTTTCTATCCAAACTGAAGTTGTGTTGGCAGGAATAAATGGGGAGACGAAAAATTCTTAGGGTTGTTGAGAAGCTTTGCGCAAGGCAATTTTTGAGTCGATTTGAAGGGGACTTTGAATGCTGCACTTCCTTCTCTATTTATAGCAGCAAACCCCTTCATGGCCGAACTAAAAATGTACTCAGATTAGAACTCCTCAACCCAATCTGATAAGGTTTCGGCCAATCCTAACCCCTATAGGACTTTGAACCAAATTCAGTCGACCTTGGTTGGACAACCCATAACAAGATTCTGGATGAATTTTACTGGGCTGAGAACAACTCTAAGCTTGGCCCAAAATATTATTTTGGGCTCAAACAATTTGATAAACCCTTTTCACTTCGAGTAAACACATATTTTGAAAGACTCAATCAATTTTTTTTACATTTTAATATGGAGTTAGTATTTTTAAGAAAAATCAAATTAAGAAAGTAAATTCAAACCCAATAAATGAAGTCCAAAACATGTTGAAGAATAGTCCGAGTATAAAGTTTCATTGAAAAAGATCTCAGTAATATTATTTGCGACTTCCCACATAATTAGAAAAAAGAAGTTGCATATTCCAAATAGCTTGTATTATAGGAAAAAAAATGCATTTTTAAGTATAGAGAAAGCAAACAGCCATCGGGAAGGTTTAAGACTTAGGCCAACGTTAGCGAAGCTAGATTCTCATAACTATGGCAGCATGGCCACATTTATGCATAAAGTTAGATTCAAAATTGGAAGACAAAAGAGAAAAAAAGTATCCAAATTTGGTTTGTGTAAAAGCAGGGCCAGGGACGGGTTCCAATTCCCATAGTAGAACAGGATCCTCTCCAGATTCAAACCATCTGGATCTCAAGATCACTCTTCCTCTTCAACTTTCTCACCTTTTCTCTTTCTCCTCAACATCGTTGCCTTCTTCTTCGACGACGATCGACGAATCGAAAAAGAAAGAAGAAGATGGAGAAAATGCGAAGGGTTGAAGGTCGAGGAAATATGTAGTGGGAATTCGAGTGGGAGGTGAGTGATGGTAGGAGGTCCGTAGGATCCGGAGAGGATCTGTTCCACAAAAAGTGACAAAATAAAGCCAACGTGGCAAGGCAAGTAGTTGGATTTAGCTGAGATCAAACATGTGAAGTTGATAAGGAACCGGACGATAAGAAGAAGCGTATTGGAGGAGGCACCCTTTCATACCCTGTACTGCAATCCCAAATTATCCTATCCAACATCCATCCTCAGACAATCCCTTCATACTCCCACACTCCCAATCGCCATCTCCTACTTCTTCCTCTCCCTCCCTCTCTATCTCTCTCTGCAAGTGCAATGGAGGCCCTTTGTTCTTCTTCTTCTTCTTCCTGCTCCTCGTCTCTTTTGACCAAGCAGGCGCTTCCTTCATGCTCTTCAATCAACTTCGCAGCAGGAGTTGGCTCCGTCTCAGTCCTCCGCTCCTCCATGCCCTCCCTCAAGACTCGATCTTTTCCCAACTCCATCAGAAAACACAGTCTAATTGGGATCCCAAGGGCCTCCGTCGCTGTTGAGCAGCAGATCCAGAAGTCCAAAGTTGCCCTAATCAGAATTGGCACCCGAGGAAGGTACTCTTTTCATGTTTTCCCCTCATTTTTAACTTTTGGGTTTCCACCTATTTGAAATTGTAATCTGATTTTAGCTCATTACTCCAATTATCTCTATTATCTATGAATTCCTAGATGAATTACAATGATGGGTTTCTTTTCAAAATCTTGTATTTTATGTCTTTTTTTGGTGAGTTATTGATACTCTTTCTGGATATAGGATAGCCCATTAGCACTTGCTCAGGCTTACGAGACAAGAGAGAAACTCATGGCATCGCACCCCGAGCTAGCTGAAGAGGGCGCAATTCAGATTGTTATCATAAAAACTACAGGTGATAAAATACTGAGTCAGCCCCTTGCAGACATTGGCGGGAAGGGTTTGTTCACCAAGGAAATAGATGAGGCACTCATCAATGGTGATATTGACATTGCTGTCCACTCAATGAAAGACGTGCCTACCTACTTACCCGAGCAGACAGTTCTGCCTTGCAACCTTCCACGGGAGGATGTCCGAGATGCATTTATATCCTTAACTTCATCTTCTCTTGCAGATCTGCCAGCTGGAAGCACTGTTGGTACTGCTTCACTTAGAAGAAAGTCACAGATACTCCATAGGTTTCCATCACTCAATGTAAGCTACCATATTCTTTGGTGTCACGTGTATATCTGACTTTTGCTTGTTCGATATCTTGGAGATTGTATGCTAGTTCATTTGAATTTAAAGTTTGCATTGGTTTTTGGGATCATTTAATGGAGTCTGGAGGGTGCCAACTGTTTCTAGCTATGTGTTAGATTTCGAAAGTCATGGGGTTTGTATTTTGCCTGGGCCATGGAATGGATATCCGTTGGTCCATTTACTTCATTCTAATGGTATCCCGGTGGAAAAATCTTGTTCTAGAATGGGTTGTGTATGTGTTGGCGTGAAGTAGGGTTGGGTTGCAGATCACTTGTAGATGTTCGTTTATCTGAATGAAAAAGCTAAATGATCGTGACTTTAGTTCCTTCCTAGCCAATTGTCTTTATGAGAAAATGTTTAGGACGGATTTGAAGTGGCACTAGATGTTCAGATCCATGACATGCATGCCTTTTGATTGTGGCTTGTTAGGAATAATTAATAGGGCGATGCGCCTGCCCCTTCCTGAATATGATTGAAGCATGACTCTTTTCTTGTTTCCTTTTTATAACTCTCTATCCCAGTGTGTTTGTAACTCTCTCCCTGCCACTATTGCATGCCATTTCTTAGATTTCTGACATTGTTCTGTTGCTTGTTATTCACGTTGTGCTTAATTTCATCTTGCAGGTGCAGGAGAATTTTCGGGGTAACGTCCAGACACGGTTGAAAAAGCTTAATGAAAAGGTGGTCGAAGCAACCTTATTAGCATTAGCTGGACTCAAACGATTAGATATGACAGAAAATGTAACTTCAATTCTTTCACTAGATGAAATGCTTCCAGCAGTTGCTCAGGGGGCGATTGGAATTGCCTGCCGAACCAATGACGATAAAATGGTGTGTTTAAATCTTTACATTTCCATTCTCAAGCTAACATATTGAATGATGTTATACTTTTGCAGTAGTTGATATCATTGAATTGGCCCCATGAACACACACTTGGGTATTTGGCAGGAGTGTTCTACAATAGCTAAGGGGAAACAATTCTAAGCTATTTTAGCGTGAGCTAGTGGCTAGAAAATCATGCATCAGTAAAATTTATGCAAAAAATTGTATCTTTAGATCCATCTGGACTTGTGAATGTGAATACTTCTGAACTTTCCTAAGGTGATTGACACACACACACACACACACACACACACACACACACATTATTTCTGGGTTAGTACAAAAACCTTGTGTAATATTTATATAGAAGTTGTTGCCCGCTAACTGCTAAGCTCTGCTTTTGCTTCTCCAAAATATTATTTTAATTTTTGGTTGGTCTTTTCCTTGCAGGCTCATTACATAGCTTTATTGAATCATGAGGAAACAAGACTAGCAGTTGCATGCGAGAGGTCGTTCCTTCTGACCCTGGATGGGTCTTGTCGAACTCCTATTGCTGGATATGCTAGCAAAGATGAGGATGGTAATTGCATATTCAAAGGGTTGGTGGCTTCCCCTGATGGAACCCGTGGTATGCTCATGCTCAGACTCTAAGGCTATGTTTGGATGAGGTTGTCCAAGTTCCAAGGGATTGATGCCAAGTAATTAAGGAATGGACCACAAAATGCAACATAGAGGGGATAATAAAAACCCTCTATGAGCATTACATAGATATGTGAGAGGGATTTGCTAATATCTAATTGGGAGGTGTCATCTACAAGTCCCTCTCACATGCCTTTTTAATCCTCATGGAGGATTCTATATAACAATTTATGATCCATTACTTCATAACTTAGCATCAATCCCTTGGGACTTGGAAAGCCACATCCAAACATAGCCTAAGGAACATTCATTCAGTTTTATTTCCTAGTTCTCCACTGTAAACTTAAAAAGGAAAGAAAAGAAATTAATCTTTGCCACTAATTATATTTTCCGTGTGTCTATTTTCAGTACTTGAAACTTCTAGGAAAGGCCCGTATGCTTCTCAAGATATGATCAACATGGGTAAGGATGCAGGCCAGGAACTTCTTTCACGTGCAGGTCCAGGTTTTTTCGGTATTTAATGTGAGCCTTACTTAGGGAAAGCTGCGGAAGTTAATGCAGCCTCCCTCCCTCGTGCAAATTTTGGTGGTTGCAACCAATGAGTTTATTTATCAGCCTTTGAGCTGTCTGTTGTAACTTGTTACATTAGTATTTGTTCTGTTTTTGTTGCTAGAAAGAGCGACAATTCAGTCACTACAGGCTTTGATTGTTGTTGTCTCAGTTCATTTAGTAGCCAAAGTTTTGTGACTCTCTCTCTCTCTCTCTCTCTGTGTAATGGTTGGAAATGGTTGGTAGTTTATTATGATCTACAGTTAGTTTTCGTTTATGATGGCTGCCTGATCTGAGATGCAATTTAACGAAAATTAACTGTAGAAAAAATAGCGACGCGTGATCTTACATCTGTGCGGTTAGTTTTCCTCTATGATGGACTTCCAAGGATGCACGATCAGGCGTTGCTATTTTCTCTTTTGTTATCCACTAAAAATATGTGCACAGGGATTGCAGAAATCAAAACCCGTGTAAGTTCACCAAAAGCATTTACTCTATTTTTGTTTTTGTTTTGCGCAACTGCTTCGAAGTTGCAAAGATTCCACCAATTAAGACTTGGAAATCTGACTATTACAATTTATGCCAGAGACTAACGAAGCTTTACAAATTCCAAAGAATCGTAAAATTGATTTACTTAATTGACATCGAGAAGAAGAAGATGGGGAATGTTAGAAAGGTTTGGAAGGGAGTTTCCGATTAGCCAAGAAGTGTTCAACTAGGAGGAGCGACTGCCTTGGTGCAAACACCGGAACTTCATGGCCTGCCCCTCTAATTGTCACAAACATAAGCCCGTCGTACACAACTCTCCACCCGCCAACCTATCATATCAAAATTACAACCAATTAATTGATTAAAAACAGGATGATCAACCAAACCACCCCAACATAACATGATAAATTCCAAGAGGATACTGGGAGGAGTGACTAGTGAGGGAGTACCTGCTTCTTGTTGTACCAAGGAGTCCAATCTTCATTTATCTTCAACCCGAGCTTTCTCAACGCGTACCTAGTTGATGTTACCGGAATTCTCCCATCAGTATCCCCGCTGCAATATCATGTCAGAAAACAGTTCTATATAGTTAATGAGGTAGTCATGATCGCACAACTTCAACCACTGAAAAGATTTGGTAATTAGCTATCCATTAATTCATGAATGATGAATCATTTATTTAAGTACCTGTAAATCCAAACCCGGAGACCCCCAGCTACAAGCTTTCCAATTACAGGAAGCATTGATGGTGGTGCATTCCAGAAGATGTTATTGCTGTATTTGGACGATACATTGTCCTGATGAGTAATCACATTCATATATATATATAAACGCATACGACTACTTAGTTCTTGCATCATTAGTTAATTTATTTGGTGAATTAATAAGTAATAGGTTAGAGGTGGTACTTGCAGTGAGACCATGGATAGGAGATTTTGGTGACATTGGCATGAAGTGCCTTTTGAACGTCAGGCCTGTTCAAATACACATAACTGTAATCTGATGTACAAGGGTCGTATCCTGCAGGTCTCTTGTGCCGTACATCCTGCGCACCACAAATATTTTATTCAACTTTATTTGCTCTAATAACATGATGAGTCGTTATAATTAGTGGGGAACTACTTACAGCTCTGGAAAACAGAGTGGGAGTGCCTTGGATCGTATGGGATTGCCTGCTGCTGCTGCTGCTGCTAGTGTTACTGAGGCACATAGGGGTGTACAAGCTGTACATGTCTATGATATTGTACACATTATAGTACTCTTCCAGCAGCGTGTTACACTGTTCTGATATGTTTTGGCTGAAGTCGCATTCCTTCTGAATATCATGGTACAAGCGATCAGAGATCACCGCGTGATCCCAAGCGTAATCAATCAATCCCTTCTGGTCTGATTCATCATCTATTGCTGCGTTACCAATCTGCATCATCGTATATACGCATAGTTAGTTTGTTATTGGGACACAGAAAATCGATTAAATAAATTATTTATATGATGAGCAATAAGTAGCTAGAGAAAAACTACCATGAATCCCTTGAGGTTGATATGATTCTCCTTGGATTTGTCAAAAACGAGCTCAGAAAGCTGTGGAGCATAATGCCCTGTAAAAAGGACATGCACATACAGAAGACTAAGATATATAGTTAATCAAAGATGCATGATGACACATACATATATTATATTATTATTGTATATATATGTATAGGTACCTGCATAGCTCTCTCCAGAAATGTAGAAGTCATGGGACTTGTACTGTGGAAACCGTTTAAACCAGTTGATAAGAAAATTGTATGAATCCTCAGCTGGCAGGCATTTTAAGAAAGAAAATGGATGTCATAACTTGCAGATTCATAAGAAAATGAAAAATTGATAGACAGACGCATTAACTAGTCAGATACCTGTAATTTTATCGTCAAGCTCCTCGATATCTTGACTAGTATTGGTGTAAGAAAATCCGACTCCAACGGGAGACTCCAAAAACAATAGATTGGCAGCTGAAATGAATTACAAGCAACAATACGCATGCATGGTTAATCATTCAGACTCCAAAAACAATTTATTGTAATTTTACTAAATCTAAATGCAATATTGTCTTTCATTCGAAAGTTGCAGTTAAGTTGGGAGCAATTAAATTACCATTGTTCCAGGTGTAAGGGTTGAACTTGAGCTTGGGTTCGGTGCTATTTTGAGGGAAGAAAGGGCCTAACTCCTCTGTGGCACCGTATCCAATTGATGAACATCCTGGCCCTGCATCCGCGTCATAATTTTTTTTTTAAAATTAATCTAATTGCTGAAGACTAGATAGACAGTTTAGTGTTGTTGTGTATAGACCGGAGCGTATAGTATGCGACGAAACCTACATCCAGCTGTTCATTTACCCGGTCCATGCTAGAATTTTCAGAGCGTTTATTCATTTTTCATTAATATATCAGACGACGAAAAAAAAGCGCATATATGACATATCTAGAAGGCTAAACATAACCAAATGGGCAATTGCTTTAGGCTGGGATATATGGTATATGTGTTAGACGAAGTCAAGATCCAGCGTGCTTGCCGAGATTTGAGGAGTTGTGATCTTCATCAAACTCATATCCTTTTCTGATACTCCTAGTTTCTAGGGTTTTGTATTTCAAATATTTGTTGTACGCAAAGTTCGGTTTGTAATCTTTAAGCTTCTGTTTGTATCTTTAATTTTGTTTATTTTATATTTTTAAATGAACAATCAAGGCATCTCTATTAGGTAAAAGAAGACAGACATAACCAAATTCAGAAATCACACTTGGGGTTGAAACTTGAAAATATATATTATTCAAGGAATTAGGAATATATGTAATCCATCATTGTAGGGTTTGACAGCTCCTCCGATAATCCGATGAGGATATGGAAGTTACACGCATGCTTGTACATATATTATTCTTTTCATGTGCATGCATGGTATCCTGATTTTCTAATATATCCATCCTAAGAACTCCGCTTCTATTATATTTTATGTGTTTAATCACGTTCAGATGAGATTTAGAAGAATTTTTTAATTTGAAAGTCTTCTTCTAATTGAACCCATCCATAGAAACAAAAACATAATTAAGCTCACTAGTATATTTAAATATGGAAAATACGAAAATAAAATGATGACAGGGAGAGAATCGATGACAATCGAATGCACAAGAAAAAGATGAAAATGTCATATTCTCTTTAGCTAGCATGACCATATATTGTAATTTATCGTGTGTATATATATGTTTATGAAAGATTGGATATTTTGTTTACAATTGGTAGTGAGACTATCTTTGGGGGTATTTTTAGTGATAAATGGCAAGAAACGAATAAGGTTTACCTTTAAAACTAATAAACTAGGTGATCATGAGAAATATATATGTATGCGAACATCTTTTTGAGTGAAAATTTTCTACCAAAAAAGAGAAATTTGTGAGTGAACATTTGAAGAACAATTACAAAAGTTGTTTAACGAGGAATTGTGTGTTAACTAGTAAGAAAGAGCGGTGTGGAAATGAAGTCATGAGTGGCAGTGACCGACGTACCTCCGTTAAGCCAAAGGAGGAGGGGTTTATCTTGAGGGTTGTTGGTGGCTTCAAAGAACCAATAGAAGAGTGCTCTTCCGTGAGTGTGGTTGACGGTAACATATCCCGCGTAATGCTTGAAGCTCATTGGAGGCTGACCGGGGAGTTCAGTCACCTGGTCTGCCTTTTGCTGTCTCAGAGGATCATGACGATGATGCAGTCTAGCGCCTTGGGTTTGAGTAGCACAACATATGCTAAAGGCAAGCAAATAAAGAAGGATATTCAAACGAAATGAAGAAGAAAAAGCCATTTAAGTTGGAACTTAGACTTGCTTCTCTCTATCTATCTGTCTAATATCTGCAGAAATATCTTTTTTATGAGGCACGTCAACAGCACAATTGTAGGTAGTAGAGTACTAGTAATCGTAAGAGTCGGAATAGTCCAGAATCCAAAATGGTAAGGCAAGACGTACAGATCATTCATTCATATAGAATGAAACCCTGTGTTAAGTTTTAGTAAACTGATATATACAAGAATTGGATTTTTAGAGGAAGCTGAAAAGACAGAGAGAGTGAGAGAGCCAAGTTTCTTCAACTGCAACTCTATTACATTGCCGAGAGCAACATTTCATTCATCTACATTCCTTTCTTTTACATCAGATATCATATCCGTTCAATTACATGAGCCAATGTGATTTTGACACATGGCAGAACAAAGCATATGAGCCATTGAAAAGAGACCTGATCTAAAATCACACACTTGGCATATGAGCACAAGTTATCACAACATAAAACAGCTACACAATAGAACAAAGATAAAATAGATAAGTAAATCATTTACTAACATGAAATTAGTAAGCAATTTACTTTTCAACACTCCCTTCTAAATTGTTAACTGATTTCACACCCAGTAAACTTCTCAAGTTGTTGAATCTGTCTTTGGGAAGAGCCTTGGTAAAGATGTCTGCAATTTGTTCTTCACTATTGCAGTAAATCAGATCAATGGTACCTTCTTGAATTGCATCCCGAATAAAGTGAAACTTCCTGCCAATATGCTTGGTTCTTTGATGAAACATAGGATTCTTAGACATAGCTATAGCTGAAGTGTTGTCACATAATAGCGTTGTTGCTGCAGCTTGTTCTTCTCCAAAGTCCTTGAGCACAAACCTAAGCCAAATGGCCTGAGATGTTGCTTCAGCTGCACTAACATACTCTGCTTCTGCAGTTGAAAGAGCTACACTATGCTGCTTGACTAAAGCCCATGAGAATGCCCCACTTCCAAATGAAAAAGCATACCCTGAGGTGCTTTTCATATCCTCCTCAGATCCACTCCAGTCACTATCGCAATATCCAATCAGCAAAGCAGATTTTCCATTCAAATATTCAATTCCAAAGTCAATTGTTCCTTGAATGTACCTTAGGACTCGTTTAGCAGCTCCATAATGTTTCTTGGTAGGTTTGTGCATAAATCGTGCAAGTACACTAGCAGAGAACATAATATCTGGTCTAGTTGCTGTTAAATACAGAAGACTTCCAACTATTTTCCTATACTCACACTCATCTGCAGGTTCACTTCCATCTTCTCTTCTCAGCTTATCAGTTGCAACCAATGGAGTGCTCACTGGTTTGCAATCTTTGAGCCCAAATTTATCCAAAAGAGTTAGAGCATATTTTTTCTGATGTATAAATATACTCCCTTCAGTTTGAGTTACCCCCATTCCAAGAAAGTGATGAAGTAAACCCAAATCTGACATCTCATATTTGCACATCATTTCAGCTTTGAATTCTTCCATCATTTCTGCATTGCTCCCTGTGTACACAATGTCATCAACATAGATTGACACGATCAAGGTACCAACACCTTCCTTGCTTCTCACATATAAAGTTGCTTCACTTGAGCTTTTGTGAAATCCACAGTGAATTAAATATGTGTCTATTTCACTGTACCAGGCCCTTGGTGCTTGTTTTAGACCATAGAGAGCCTTTCTCAGCCTATAAACCTTGTCTTCAGCCCCTTTAATCACAAAACCATTAGGTTGATCAACATATACCTCCTCCTCAAGAACACCATTCAGAAAGGCTGATTTAACATCTAATTGCCACAGTTTCCAACCTTTCTATGCAGCTAGTGCAATGAGTGTTCTAATAGTATCTAACCTTGCCACTGGAGCAAAGGTTTCATTAAAATCAATCCCTGGTTTCTGTGTGTAACCTTTGGCTACAAGCCTTACCTTGTGTTTTTGAATGGAGCCATCAAGATTCAGCTTTGTTTTGTATACCCATTTCACACCCACAACATGTTTACTACTAGGTCTGTCAACTAATTCCCACGTGGAATTCTTTTCAATCATCAATATTTCTTCTATCATAGCCTTTTTCCAAGCATCATTTTTTACTGCCTCACTGAAATCTTCAGGTTCAATGATGCTCATGTTGCATTGAGCATATACTTCACTCAAACTCTTCCATTTCTGTGGAGTATGGTCATAACTTTCAGAGATTGGAACTGGAGAACCAAGTGAACCAGGTTCTTGAGATGCTTGCAGATCTCCAGTTGATTGTGATCTCAGATGAGGCTGCATTGACTGAGGTGAATCACTTGAATCTGGATCAAATTCAGATATCCCTGAGTTTCTTTCATCATTCCAAGGACTAGGAACTTGAACTGATTCATTAGTTTTCCAGTCCCATATCAGTTTCTCATCAAAGATTACACTTCTTGATAGTTCAACCTTTTGAGTTCTCAAGTTGAAGATTCTATATCCTTTTTCACAATTTCCATATCCAACGAATACTCCCTTCTCATCAGTTTCCTCCAGTTTGTGTCTTTTCTGTGAAGGAATGTGAATATAACACATGGAACCAAATATCTTCAAATGTTTGACACCTGGCTTCCTCCCACTAAATGCCTCAAATGGAGTTATGTTGTTAAGAGCACTTGTTGGACATCGGTTTTGCAGATACACAGCTGTGTTGACAGCTTCAGCCCAAAACTTCAAGGGAATCTTCTTTTCAATCATCATAGTTCTTGCCATTTCAATTATTGTCTTATTCTTTCTCTCTGCAACACCATTTTGTTGCGGAGAGTAGGCAACAGTCAATTGCCTTTCTAATCCCATATCTTCACAGAACCTTGAAAACTCTAGAGATGTATATTCTCCACCCCTATCACTTCTGAGTTTCTTGATTTGATAACCACTCTGTAGCTCAACCATGAATTTAAACCTTTTGAAAATGTTGAAGACTTGAGACTTGTGTTGCAAGAAAAATACCCAACACATCCTAGTGTGGTTATCAATAAATGTGAGAAAGAATTTGTTGCCTCCTAGAGTAGTTATCTGCATTGGGCCGCATATATCAGAATGAATAAGTTCTAGAGGTTGTGATGCCCTCCAAACTTTTCCCTTGTCAAATGATTCCCTGTGACCCTTTCCTGTAGCACATCCAGATCAAACATGCTCAGAAACTTGTAGTCTAGGTAAGCCCTGCACCATTTCCTTCTCTTGCAGAAGCATCAAACTAATGTAGTTTAGATGTCCATATCTTCTATGCCACAACTGAGATGACTCTTCAACAGTTGCTCTATTAGCCATGTGAGGATTAACATATTCCAAACTTAATGGAAAGCATCTGTTTCCTTTCATTGGAACACTTGCAATCAGATCTTCCATCTGTCTATCTCCATAAATATCAACCATGTAATCACCAAACACAAGCCAATATCCATGTTCTACCATCTGCCCTACACTCAATAAGTTTTCATCCAATCCAGGTACAATCATAACTTCTTTAATATACCCAGTCACACCTTTCATCTCAATCACCAATGTGCCTTTGCCTATTGACTGCACTAAATCTCCAGTGCCCATTTTAACTTTACACTTCACATTCTTATCAACATCAATAAGCAAGGTTTCATGGGAGGTCATATGATTGCTACATGCACTATCTACATACCATATATTCATACTTCTTCCAATAGTAGCAGAATGACAGGCATAAAACATGGTTGCAGATTCTGTTACCTGATTCGCATAGTTTACAAGTTTTCCAGACTTGTTTGGTTGATCACAATCCTTGATGAAATGACCGAAACGATTGCATCCATGACATTTCGGCTTCCCTTTAAACCAGCACTCACCATAGTGCAGTTTATCACAATGCTTGCATTTTCCCTTAGACTGATAAGATTTTCCTCCTTGATCATATTTGCCAACTCGATTAGCAAGATTCAGAGGTTTAGGATCCCATTTCTTTCCTTTTGATTTCCAATCCTTCTTTGGTTTAGAATTACCAAAAGAGAGATTTGGTTGACTTCCTTTCGAATTCAGATTCAGAGTACTGAAAGCTCTTTCAATGGTACTCTCAGCATGTCTATCAAGGCGTTGTGCAAACCCTCTTAATGCTGCAATCACCTCTTGTACCTCAATAGTTTCAATATCCTTGGTTTGTTCAATTACATAACAAACAGGATCAAACTCCTTAGTTAAGCTTATGAGCAGTTTCTGAACTAATCGTTCTCTGGGTAAATCTTCCCCATAACCCTTCATCTGATTTACCAACTCGAGAAGACGAGTGAGATACATAGACAGAGTTTCATCATCCTTCATCCTTGTGTACTCGAAATCACGACGTAGACCCTGCAACTTGATGGATCTCACTTGCTTATCACCATGAAATTCCTGATGTAGGATATCCCAAGCACCATTTGAGGTTTCTTCGTTTGAGATTCTGGGAAATATGTCATCCGAGACAGCTCCTTGGATTATACCCAGAGCCTTAGCATCCTTCATTAGCTTGTCGCTCAGAGAAACTCTCTCCGACTCCGATGAGCCTTCATCTCCAATCTTCTTATCCTTCGATTCTGAAATTTCAAACCCCTTTTCAACTAAATCCCAGATTCCATGTGATTTGAAAATAGTTCTCATTCGAATCTTCCAGAATTCATAGTTGTCACCATTGAATATTGGAGCCCGAAGATCATTACCACCAGATCCAGCCATTTGAGACTTGAATCGACAAAAACTGAGTCGGAAATTTCACGTTGGATTTCCGAGCACAGCACTCACAGATCTTACGCCCCGATTCCAGATAGAACCTGAGCTCTAGATACCATGTTAAGTTTTAGTAAACTGATATATACAGGAATTGGATTTTTAGAGGAAGCTGAAAAGACAGAGAGAGTGAGAGAGCCAAGTTTCTTCAACTGCAACTCTGTTACATTGCCGAGAGCAACATTTCATTCATCTACATTCCTTTCTTTTACATCAGATATCATATCCGTTCAATTACATGAGCCAATGTGATTTTGACACATGGCAGAACAAAGCATATGAGCCATTGAAAAGAGACCTGATCTAAAATCACACACTTGGCATATGAGCACAAGTTATCACAACATAAAACAGCTACACAATAGAACAAAGATAAAATAGATAAGTAAATCATTTACTAACATGAAATTAGTAAGCAATTTACTTTTCAACACCCTGATCCTCTAGGCGTGTGGTTTATATAGTAAGTCAGGGTGGTCCAAAGACAGATAAGAATGCTAGTCTTTCCTATTGTTGCTATTGAAAGTACAAAAACAAAAATATGATTTCATTTGGCATAATTATTTTTAGGGACATGATTTTTACACATCATTTTTCTCCACCTCTAGTGTTTTGGAAGTACTATATGTAAATTGTAATTTAACCGTTGGATATTGAACAAATCAAGGGCTAGAATTAGAAGCAATGTGTACAGAATCATTATTATTATTATTATTATTATTATTATAATAGTGGCTTATGTTGGAGTACAACACCGAATAACCGTGTCATAATACAATGGTTACTTTGCAGAGTTTTGTAGATATGCTCAATCGAATTTGTTGAGTAAGTGGTATTAATCATATAAATTCTAATATTCATTAATTATAATTACCATGATCATACACCACTTATGATATATGTTTTTGAAGATATAAGAAATTAAGGTATCTCTGCTCTATCGCATGAGTCAATCTAGAAATTGATTAATTATGAAAAATATGATAAATTATTTGATTCACCTGATGTCTAAATAAATGATTCATTTTACAAGTGAAGCTTTCTTACGTTAAAAATTATCAAACCAAATGTTTCATATTTAAAGGAAATTGGTTCTATAAGCGATATATGACTCAACGGAGCCATTTTAATTATAAATAATCTCTCATGATCATTTATTAGTGCTGAACTTTTTTTCTTGGCTGGAACAAGTTATGATATTATTATATATGTCAATTGTATCGTAACTTTGAGGGAGCATGCCCATGCATTAATATACTAATAATATATGGTATAAATTGTCATTGCGTATTTGATTTATTTTGTTTTTTATTTTTGCTTGCTTGTGTAGACTTAACCAAAGGGACTCTTTGGGACTTGTCATATATATATATATATATATATATATATATATATATATTGAACAAATGATTTCACTAAAGGGGTGAGAGAGTGGAATTAGCCTTATAATCGGCTAACAATAATGTGGTTCAAAATCGCATTTGGTGATAATCGAATCTAATTAAAACCTCTCGCTTACAAGCGGAGAAAAATATCACTAGATCCTGGTACTGAATGACATGACGCATCATTTATATTAAACGCACAAATATTTCAAAGGAATTAACGTCACATGGATACACCTTCAAGTTCAAGATGTCCTTTATTTTACATGCACAAAATCTAAAAGCTATTCCTAAATACAAGGATCAAATTTGACACCATATTGCTGTCCTTGATGTGATCTGTGCAATATTAGTATATCACGATGGAGAGATTTGCTGTTTGCCTCAGTCAAATGCTTTGAATTGTAACCTCATTTTCTGATCCTGACATCACATATTATTTGTATATTGTTTTGTTTGATGAATACATTTATCTGTATATATATACTTGAGACCAACGTGGTCGACAGCTATTAATGTAGCAACTGCAATATCCAAATGGCCAAGAGCTCAAGGCCAACTAAAATTTATCTTTATTCTCAAAAGAAAAAATAACGAGAAAAAAACAATAGAGGTCAAACGATTTTATAAAGGCCAAGTGAGTTGTGAAAATTTGTTTTTATATCTCTATATTTATTGATGTCAGAGGTGTATGTGAAGAGTTTTATTTAGAGACTATTGACTATATCGCCAATCACTTGTCTATCTATTTAATTGTAATTTTATTTTATTTGAATTGATTTCATTAATTTAATGATGACGAAGTAATTTGACATTTGTGCATGGCATTGGCATACTAACATATATCTCACTATCAAATTAGGTGTGGCAATGTTAATTGGCAACTTGCATTGGCTAGCTCAAATTTTTAATATATATTTGGACAAATATGTAGGATTCCTAATTCCAAAAGTAAAAGGCTCTCCATGCATAATTGCATATGTATAAATCCAAGAATTAAACACAATACAAAACGAGCATATCAGAGCGTATCAAAATGCGACAGATGGCAGCTTATGGTTAGCCAAAAAGTGCTGATCTGGAGAGAACGCCTCAGAGGAAAATGAAATGTGGGAACTTGATGGCCTCCTCCTCTCGTCGTTAGGAAAGTCAGCCCCTCATTCTCTAAACTCCATCATCCAACCATGATAAACTAATATTTTAGAATACATTTACAAATTATGCAATGTGTCATCAATACAAAATAAGTACGTTAATCAACACTTCAATAATAATTCAATCATTAACAACCACGTCACGTGGTTTACAAAATATAGTTTAACTAAATGATCTCCTTAACATTACCCCATATTTCATACATTCAATTTTGTTATTTCTAAATCATTGTTAGTAATAACCCAAATAATCTCCAATTAGTGATCAAAAGTTTGATATTATTTTAGACTTTTAATGCATCTAACTTTATTTTTCAATTTTCAGTCCAATCGAATGCGTGTGATTTATCCAAAGAAAATAATATGAAGTAGGAACAATTTACCCAAAAAGAGAAGGAAGAGATATGCAGTAGGTAGACCTAGGAATATTCCAAGGAAAGCAAATAAAAATCATAAAGCTTACAAATTTCTTCCTTTGAATGGTTTGATCTTTTTTTATCCAATCCTTTTATATAGACAATTAGACATTCAATTTAGACACTGATTTCAGATAAATCCAACTATTTATTTATTTATTTATCTTACAGGTTTTTTCTTCCCTTTTCTTCCTTCAATGGCATTTTTGGCATTTTACGATAAAATTAATCAATTATCTCTCTATGGTTGTCCCATGGGGTCCAATCCTCAATGATGTTTAGGCCAAGCTTGTTCAGTGTTTACCTTGTTGAGGTCTCCGGAACCCCAAATAGATTGATGCTTGCTATGTAAACTTTCGGGGTGAAATTACAATATTATTGTTCTCATCGTTGAATGCACATAAACATACAGATGAAGTGAAGCCGCCCACATTGTCTCTCTGTGTGTGTGAGCGTGTGTTGCATGCAAACAAGCAAACAGTAACAGTTCTAAAAGCTCAACAACCTGCTCACATCATTTTGCTTGGTTTTTACTCAAAGAAAGACCATCACATCTAAATCAAACGAAAACAAATGGGAAAGACCATCGCAACCAAAACATAAATGCTTTGTATGGTCGGACCTGTCACGTGTGAGCATGCAGTGAATTGACGGAGCCAAAGCCTGAACTTTGAGCATCATGATTTCAATAACTAAGAGAAGTAATATTCATCAGGTAATGCAACTATGCAAGTCTTGACAACCTTCAGCCTTTCAGATCTTTAATATCAAAAGAGAGAAAATTTCACTACCAAGCAAGAAGCAAAAGTCATGGTCAGAAAGAACCTTTGAACCTAATACATAAAACACAAGATGCCAACTTTAACAAAACTTAGCTCCACCGCCTTCGGTCTTCCTCCTCATCAACAGGAGTATACCACTCTGGCCGACGTTAGAGTTGCTCAACGTATAGTTCAGAAGCACCACTTCATCACAAAGTGCCCTTGTAGCCACCAGGACAAGACTCTTCAAAACAGGAACATCTGAGCCGCTATTTTTTGAACCTCCAAGCTTGAACCAAAAGCTTCCAAATCTCTTCCTCTTCACTTCTTCTGCATCTCCAAATATTACATTTGGAATATAGACCCTTCTTTCTTTTCGGTCAGTGGGAAGTCATAAGGGCAAACCATAACATTTGGAGACATATCCTTTGCCGGATGGTTGCAAAATGAGCCAAAGCTAATGGGTTCCTCCGCTCTATTACGTCGCCACTTTTTCCCAATTTCCTCTGATCCAAAGGCTTACTGAGGAGTCTCCAGATCCGATCTCGACCTTTCTCATCTCGCTGCTTACTAGGCCTGGTTTCTGGTACAGTTAAACCATCCCAAAAGTCACGGGTTTCACCCCCATAACCCCAAGGTTGAGCATTGATCACAGTTCCATCATACCTTGTGATCAATATGAGTTTTGTGCATTAACCCTTGGGTATCCAGGAATGTAGCGGTAATACGCTGGGGAATATACTACACCAGGGTACACGGCCACCACAGCACCAACATCACATTCACCATTTAGAAATAACCCTTGTCCCACTTCCTTGTGGGGTATTTGAGAAGGCTTGATACCAAGCGTGTAGCCAATGAGATCTTACAACTTTTGAGAAACATCAGTGCGCTCTAATGGCCTTTCTCGGGCACCTCTGTACTGAAAATCATAACTATCAGCATAAACGCAAGTGTAAGCTAGTAGTCAATGTTCCGAAAAATTGCTGAGAACAGAGGAATAAGAAGCCAAAAACAAAAATAAAAAGCTCACCATGATGTTTAACTGGTGGACCACTCCTACCAATAGCAAAACTAAAAGCACTTCGTCGAGTAGCAGCATTTGATTGTTTAGGTGATTCGGTTCCCTCATTTATCTTCTTAACATTAGGGAGAAGAACTTCATCCATAGACACGCAGAAGTTTTTAATTTGGAGATGAATGTTTTCTTGGACTTGTATCTGTTGATCAGCAATGGAGGCTTTATTAGCCATGTCAATGATCTTGTCCACATCTGCCTCATCCGCATCCCTTCCCAAGCGATTGTAGCTGGCAACATCCAATATAATCAAAACAAAAAGTAGCGCAGCATGCACAGTATACGAGTGAGAAAGGTAGTTCCAACAAGAAAGTAATCTAAATTTGTTTCTTTGGAAGCGAAAGGGCTTTAGTGGAGCAAAAATTAGTGGTTTTGTTTTCATATGGGAAGATGGCAATGTGAGAGCAACCTGGTATATAGGAAGAGGCGATTCATATCTGCCTCAAACCGCAGTTGCCTTGGCTTCCTATTAAACATGGGTTGTTTAGCAAGAGTTAGTTTCACACCCTGAAAATAAAAACAACACAGCGTTTTTCACATATAGCATGGCGTCGTGCGGTAGCCCATTTGGAAGTCCATGAAGACCAAATTCCGACAGCAAATCAAACTGTAAAACCCTCTGCGGGACAACCTGACTTCGGCATGAGCATGTCTAATGCCATTCCTTGACATTGGGATGTTAGGATTCCTAACTTAGGAACCTCAAATCGTAAAGTTAGTTCCTTAACAAACAACTAGTAAGGAAAAGGAACGCCATTTGGATAGAATTGATTGGGATGAATACTCTCACTCTCAGTACAAGTCAGTCATCTTCAGACAAACACTTAGCAGAGCAGACGACGGAGGAAGGAAGCTCCGAACTCCGAAGCTGCTGCCAACTCCTAATTTCGATCCAACAAAACCAACCAAACCAAATAATACTCAATTGAACTGGGCCAGCCCTAAAGAATAAGATTAAGGTGGGCTAACATTAACCCATGGAAATTGAACTGGACAAGGATTCCTGTGTAAAATTCTTCAAATGAATGGGCCACATTAAACAGACTAGATCGGTTCTTTTTCTTCTGGGGAGGGGGGGTTAAATTATTTTCCTTGTGTTAATTTCTCGGGAGGGCGGCTTACAAATCTCCAATCTCGGGAGAATCGAACCACATATAAAGGTTGTGTGCGTTATATGATCCTTCTGTGTGTGCTCTTGGCAAAAAGGGAGATGTATAACTCTTTTACCCTCCACACATTTCATATATGAATTAAATTGGTGAATTAATTATGCATATGTAAGGCCTTGATACATTGATAAACATATACTGCTCGTACATGTATATATATATTGACTTTAGTTAATCATTCATTTGATGAAAAACATACTACGTAATATTGGAATTATATGTTATTGATAAATTTATGAGTCATATTACACCTTGTTGGCTGTAAACGTGCAAATGCAACGATCCCTAGCTAGCCAGTAGCATCCTATTCTTAGCTCAAAGCCTAAATGCGAGACGAAGGGAGGCCGTGGGTAGTGTTGGGATTGGGATAGAGGAAATGGGTAAATAGAGAAAGTGACTGACGAGGTGCAAACACCGGGACTTGGTGCCCTGCGCCCCTCACCGTCGCAAATGTCAGGCCGCCCTCGTACGTCTCCGCCCACCCGGCCACTTGACCCTTATCAAACCATGCTTTCCATGGTTGCTTTACTCTTAAACCCATCTTCTTTATGCTGTACCTCGTTGATGTTACCGGCACCCTCCCATCCGTGTCACCGCTGCATGCATGTAATTCATTAGGGTTTGAATTATTATTTATCACAAGTTACAAGTTATTACTGCAGTTATCATTAATTAAGTTCATTACCTATAAATCCAAATACGCAAGCCAGCTTTCAAGAGCTTCTGAATGATTGGCAGTACAGTGTCAGGCGAGTCCTTCCATTCCTTTATGACGCCACTGCATGCCACAAGAAGCAACAAATTAAGATACCGTATATTATATGTTATGTAAAGAATTACTTCAACATGCATCATCTCATTTTCTAATGCATTGCATTGCATTGCATTTTTCAAGGTAACTTGAGAAAATTACCCCACATGCAAGGACTAAGCTAGGCAGTTAAGGCCCACTGGAGGCAAATTGCCTCATTGAGTTCTGTGTAAAAATCAAGATGCTTATAAAGAATTCGAATTTATCATATTTAAGTACTTATTAGTTGAAATTTTTAAATAGTATGTATAATAAGTTATTATTATGAAAAAAATGTTTACAAGTTGGCATGAAAAGAAAAGCCCTTAAATTATATACTTTACTACAATGAAATATATATTTTTTAAGTTTGGAGGTTAAAGTCGCCCCTACTAGATAAAGTTTCTAGCTCCATTCCTGTCCACATGCACACTTATATATCTACAATTTAGGTATTAGGGTTTCTTGCATAACATATCAAACACTCAATATGTTGCGGGAATAAATAATGCCTAATTTGAGGTGGGAAATTAAAAAAGCAAGTGAAATTCGAGAATGTTATAGTAAGTGCGATCCCATACTGGAAACCAACTTGCATATGTCCCCACTCCCCAGCTAGAGTTGTAAAGGAGGGTCCTCCGGCTGCATGCAACTTTGTGTTTGTTATTTAGAGTTTTGAAAAATTAATATCACCACAGGCACACATCCCTACCAGTACCAGTACGGGTACCAGCTTTCTTGCTTTCGTATCAGATGATTAATTTCTGCTGACTAATATATAAAAGAGACAAATATGGAGGCAAAACATAACAGCTAGCCTGACTGGTTTTAGGTGGGAAGGGTACAACCATGGTTAAGGAATTGAAAACGAGGTGTCGACAATTTGTAATCTTCTAGATATCTATCTGTCTACATTATTCATTTCCGGTTTCACAATAATATTTATCAAATATTTTAAATTTTTGTGTTTTATTGGAGGGAAAAGAAAGCAAAAGGACAAATGTTAATGTAAGATATATTTCATTAATTATGATCCGGGCCTTGTGGCAGTGTGGAAACAGAAAGAAAGCTCCAGTTCATTGACTTCTCAACGTGCATGTTCCTTCTAGTCAATTCTTGAAATTAACTTTCAGCTACCTCTCTGATCTCTCTCCCCCTAAATTCCAGAGGGATCGAGAGAAAGATAAATGGTATATACATACATGCATGAATCAAATTACATATGTAGATAATAGTTACCTGCACGGGGAGTAAGGATAGGAAAGTTTAGTAGCATTGGCATGTAGGGCCTTCTGAACATCCTTTCTGTTGAAATATTGCTCAACATAATCCTCTGTGCAGGGATCATACCCTGATGGTAGCCTCTGCCAAAGCTCCTACACACACACACACACACACACACATTTTACATAATTGGTGAACCACACCAAAATTACATAACTATTTAATTTATTAGTGTCATTAATTACTGGTTATGTAATGAATTAGATTAGATAAACTCGTTCGAGAATGATTGATGACTTACATGTTGAGTAAGCAGCCGAGGTGCAACATTTTTCATGAAATTATTAATCCTTGTTGGTTTGGGAGAAGTAGTAGTAGATGGAGATGGATCAGTGAGGCAGAGGGGTGCATAAATACCGTAGATGTCGATTTGAGAATAATTTTGTAAGAAGGCTCGAATGTGATCATTGCACTCTTCTGTTTGGTTGTCATCGTGTACGACATCACATTTCTTGACTAAATTGTCGTATAGCGTGTCCGAGATTATGGCATGACTCCATGCGTAATCAAACATCCCACTGTTGTCTGTCGGTCCATTGATCACAGCATTCCCAATCTAATTCAATAATTAGTTATCATGCGATCGAATGATTAATTATAGCTAGATAAAGAAATGAGTTAATTATGTATGTAGGGTTAGGGTTCTGCAGGCTGGCTCACCATGAAACCTTTGAGATTTATGAAAGACGAGGAGTCTGATGGGGATGATGATCTGGCGGTTCGATTGTTTCGGTCGTAGATGAGGTCGGCAAGCTGGGGGACGTAATGGCCAGCGTAGCTCTCCCCAGAAATGTAGAAATCGTGGGATTTGAAGGTTGGGAACCTCTTAAACCATTCCGCCAGGAAAGAAAACGAATCAGCTGCTGTGATTCGATCGCCCAGAGTACGCAGATCCTTGGAGTTGTTTGTGTAAGAAAACCCTACTCCAACTGGTGACTCCAGGAACAGCACATTGGCAACTGATCATCATGATCATACGTGTATCATCATCATCATCATAAGTATTCAAAAAATCAAGCTTATTATGCAATATTAATTAATTTGATGACATTAATTATTTAATTAATATAGACCTTTATTCCAGGAGAAATCGTTAAGAATTAGGGTTCCATTGCTTCGAACAAGAAAGGGTCCCAGTTCTTGCGCAGCTCCATAAGCTACAGATGAGCACCCAGGTCCTGAAATATATATAATTATAATTAATTAAATTAGAGCATATCTTAATCTTTTTTACTGGTGAATAAATCGTTGACACAGATCAAAGATAGATGATAATTGGATGATGGAAGATGGCGTCCCACTCACACTATATTGTTTGTAATACACACGAACCAAGGTATATATATATATATGTGTGTGTGTTATACTATAGAGTTAGTATTATTGGACCAATATATCATTGTCATGGACCATTATTAATCAAGCAAAAAGGGTAAGAAATGCCTAAAATTCAAAAGGTTGGATGACCTAGCTCTCTCTCAATTTTAGTAAAAGCACAAAATGCAAAGAAACAAAGAGAAGAGTGGATATTAATCTTAATTTTAATTGCACGCCGAAATTAGTAAAACAAAACAAATTGTCCGGCAGTGACTGGTGAGTAGGGATCAATGACTAAAATGGGGCATTGACTATTGCATTTGCATGCGCATAGCCTTCCAGAACCAGGCTTGCCACTGTAACAAAGAAACAAACAAATTGAAGTGGTGGTGGGGATGGAAACCGGAAAAGAAAGAATGAAAAAAAAGGTATATTGCTATTAAATTGGACGATGAATTAGAGAACACGGGAGAATAATGAGCTTCCAACACGACTCATTAGTTACAGAGCAATTCGCATGACACAGATTTTTTATCACGTGTTGTCGTAATATAATAGTAGAAATATATTGAACCCAAACATTAGATTTCTCTTGGTCCTGTAAAATAATTTCGGCCAAAAGAAATATAACATTTAATAATAATAGGAGCAGAGGCCTGGCAGTGAATCAGTGATGGGCACAGGCATGCCAGGCAATATCCCATTTGCATGCCATGCCATTGCCAACAGTACACATGAGATGGCTTCGCAAAAGGCATCTCTATCCGCTTCAAGAGGGCAGCGCTTTTATAAAATAAAGATAAAGACTAGACTGTCAAGGTCTTCGTAGGGTACACCGGTGAATCAGTTAACACTGCTTTTTATGAATGGTTAAATTTTACTGTTTAACACACATAATTTTGTTATACACTAAAATAATATATATTCATGATTCAACCATGTGATTTTACTTAAAACCATCCCTAGTGAAAATTGAGGCCAAAGATTGCTTCTTCCTTCCTGTATAATTATCACATATTAGGACCTGGGGGAATGCACTTCTTGGGTTGGGTACGCTCAGGACGGCCGTTAAAAGTAACGGCGGGGCGGCAAATATTCCTTACTGTAAAAAGTTTTTGACTTTGTTGGAAGTTGGATGGGATGTTCCCTGCCCTCTGTTCTGTTCTCTGCTCTGGTATGCTCCATAGGCTCCAGAGTCTCCAGAGACTCCAGAGACTCCAGACCCAGAGACGACCAGAGAATCAAGTCCGTTACTGGACAGAACAGATGGTACTTTGTCCGTCAGGTGTGCTCAGACTGAGAGTGGAGAGAGAGCACGGCAAACCGGCTCTCACCGTCAAGGATAACGGAAAAAGCCACCATTCTAAAATCTAATGCTTTTTTCCGATTTCTTACGCATATTTTGTCTTAAAACTCTTGTAATTTGGCACACGAACAAATTGTGCCTCTCAACTCAACAGAAGCCAACACACAATTCAAAAAGAAGATAAAGAAAATCAAATGAAAAAAAATATGAGAGAAAAAAGTGTAACCCCATCCAACCCAATGAAATGCACATGAAAAATAATTATATTAAAAAGAAAAAAACATTTTTAAAACATCCCCTATCTTATCCTTTTTTTTTTATAATTCTACAAGGCATAGCACAAGTACGTTAGATGATTAAATTTGTATTATTAATTTTGACAATCTTAATCTAATCGCTCAAATATCAATGTGTCTCATATATTCATACAGAAATGTATATCGGCCCTAGCAAAATCCAAAATAAAAACAAATTTGATTGGAAGAGAGGGAACTGACCTCCATTAAGCCAAAGGACGAGGGGTTTTCGAGATGCATTCTCTTGGGCTTGAAAAAACCAGTAGAACAAGGCCTTCCCCGAATTGGGAAGTCGGACGTAGCCGGCGTAATGCTGGAATGACACCGGCGGCTGTCCGGGCAAGTTGGTGACCCTGTCACCTTCTCCCAGTAGCCTCTGCACTTCAAATTCTTCATGTTTCACGGCATTGATCACAGGAAAGAGTAGTACTAGACACCATATCATAATTATGTTCAACAAATTAGGATTAAGAGCCATTGGAGAATCTCAGCACAACACACTCACACACACAGAGACAGAGACTGCTAGCAACTACTACTGCTGTCCACTGATTGTATATATATTAATATTGTCCTAATTAATCTGTGTGCAAATTTGGGTGCTTTTTGTGTGAGTGAGACTCCGACTCCGAGGGGGAAAGACCGAAAGAGAGAGAGGGTTGAATCTTGAATGGGATAAAAAGTAGAACGCAGTTTGTGTCCGTTCGATCTGACAGACACCGTTTTATATATTTCAAAAGGAATGGCCAAGGGCCAATCAAGTGGGGGGACTTCGGGGAGGGGAGGGGGCTTTGGGGACATCTCATCATGGTAATTACATTTGATTTCTCACTACTTCTTGTCTTTTTCTTTAGTTCCCTTTTTCCTTTCGTTTTTGCAATACCCTTTTCTTTTCTTTATTTAAATGTTTTTTTTTCTTTTTCTAACAATGACTAACCATAATAATTAGATTGAATTCGTAATTAAAGAGAGTTAAACATGAAATCTCTCACTTGTAGTTGTAAATATAGTAAAACAACACACTGAACCACTAGCTTCCTGATTTAGTATTAAAATTCAACATAATCATTCAATTCTCACAATAATAATCAACAAATATTAACATTAATCCTAATATAATACACAATATATATATTTTTTTAAATGGACTAGCTGGTAGCTTTGCCACGACAGTCTACCTTTTCGGGGGCTGGGAAGACTCACAGAGGCATTTTAACCTCCTCTTGGTCACCATCGTGTGACTCACCAGTGCCGAAAATCGAACCCAAAACGTGCTGTGTGGAATACGGGTTTGGAATATGGTTTTTCATACTACCAAACCCCTTTCTTTTCTCATTTAACCCCCTTTTTAATACGCATAGTTTAAAATATATTTTGTTATTAATTCACATATTAAGTACACAATTAATTGTAGCTAACAAACAAATAATTAGGGCTATTATGAGGAATCCGGAAAATATAAAATGTGTGGAAGGAAGCTCCAAAAAAAAAAAACCTTGAAAAAATACGTACAAAAGGATAAACATAAGGAGTGAATCTTTGAAAGGAGAAAAAATCTTGCTGGGACTTTTAAACCGAAGTCAAGGAGATAAAGGTCACATTACAGAACAAAAGAGAAAATGATGCAATCACTCAATAGAATTATGTCAGAATTTAGTTAGGAAAAGAATTATACAGGGTTTTAGTTAAAAGAATTGAATATGAAAGAGTGAAGTCATATTTTCATTTATTATTATCAGTACCATTAGTATTTGTAGTATGAGTGTTGTTGCAGGCAATAAGAAACGACTCGTGGAAGGAACATATTTTCATTTCATTAGTATGATCATGATCGGTTGGCAATACTACAATTTGAGAGTATATAGGATTTATTCGGGCTCCTTGGCAATATTCAATACGTTGGGCCTCAAACTTTTCTTTGTGATGGTATTTAGCCCAAAATATATGTGTCCACCCACGTACGTACTTACATTTGGGTTACGAAAACCCTAGCCTTAAAGCCCACTGCAGTGTCACCATTGATTAATTTATTGTTCTCTGAACACTCATTTTTATTTTATTTTTTTACACCCATTTTTCTTGTTTAATGGCTTTCTCTTCAATTTGGAAATTCCTGCTGATAGCATAATTTTTTGTTCTACTTGTGACTTTATTTTGTGAAGCAAAATTTGTACTATAACCAAAAGCAATATGAGGAACAGTCGTGAAATTTGGACGAGCATGATAAAGTGAAATTGAATAGTCGCGAAATTCCTTAGTCGTTTGTTGCCAAGTTGTTTGTTACAAAATCCTACTTGTATTTAAAAAAAAAAATTTCCTTAAAAATTGCTAAGCTCTTTTTGGTAATTTTATATATGAGTATAACAGCCTTTTTTACTCTTAAACAAAATGGTGTCCACAGACGAAATTTAAGTTTACAAATAACTACTCTTAGGATTAAGGCTGATGAAGCGACCTAGCTACATCAACCAGTCCCTAACCCAGTTTTAGTAGTTATATTTATAACTATAAAAATTAGTTTTCAAAATATATGTTATTTTAGGTTAAGTTATAAGTTATCTAACCCATCATCGAACACACAATTTTGAAATATAAGTGGTCTGCTTTCCCCGCGTATACGTATGCAATTTTCCCACTAATAAATTAGAAATTACGTAGTATGAAAAAATTGGAAACTTGAGAAACGAAAACTGTAGAAATTAGAAATAGTTGCATCTTAGGTTATCTGCCGCATCCACTTCTCAACCTCCACACTGGATGATCTCCACTCCAAAACCAAAAGTTATCTTCCCGTTGGCCGCACTGGAAAAGCGCCAACCTTTTTATTTGATTTCTTATCCCACTAATAAACAAAACACACAGACCGACCTACATTCTTTGCTTTAAACTTCAAGTCTTCAAGAGACGAGATATATACCATATTCTCCAAATTCACACTAGCTAGTAATAAATATATATTCACACTACCTAGATAGCTCAAGTTTAGTAATCAGTCCATATATGGAAAAAGAAATTTTGCATATTTCCTAATGTGGATATGGAGTTTTTGAATCACTAATATACGTGAAATCAAATCTTATGCACCAATTTTGTGTGTAACATATTTGCGTCTTTTATTATTGATTGACAGCTGTTAAGTTTATGACAACAAAGTTAAAGAGGGTTAGGTTTATTAATACATGTCCATCAATAATAGGTGCATAAAGATTTGATTTCAAAATACATTGTGCATAAGGCCCTAAAAGAACATTTCTTAAAGAGTAATACTACACTTACCACGTTTTCTATACTATATTTATATCACCTCTTTAATAGAGGTAGGATCCGCCAACACATGTGAGTCCCCGATTTGAAAAATGATACAAACGTGGTAATTAAGAACATTATTTTTGTTCCTTAAATAGAAATCGGCTCAAATGAAAGGGTGGCAACTACGTCTGATGCCCAGAATACATTTCAGCTCACCAAACCGAAACCTATTGGGTAAAAAAGTAGAAAACATGCACGCCAAGAAAACACAGATCATGAATCATGACCTTCCCCCTCCCATATAACACATGACCTCCACCGTGCCACTCCTCAACCTAATTAAACCAACCATTCATTTAAATTTCATCGTAGTGTGACTGTGCCAATATTAATAAACCATAACACTCTCATCACATAGGCTCTCCTCTAATTCCAACAACATGATCACCACTCCTCACCCACCTCATCCCACCAATAATCTCACCTCCCTCCTCTCCCCCTCCTTCTCCGAGACTTTCGTGGCCGAAATCTTTGTTTCCCGGCAACTCTTTTTCCTTCACCACATCCAAATCTTGGAGCTCTTTCTGGCTCTATGTGTTTTCATTACCATACACTCGTTGAGGCAGAAGAAGCACCATGGCCTACCCATTTGGCCGGTGCTTGGCATGCTACCCTCTCTCTCTTTTGCGGTACTTGGACTCCAAACCAACCTATATGAGTGGCTTTCCCAAGTTCTTTACCGCCAAAACGGCACGTTTCTATTCCAAGGCCCTTGGTTTAGCAGCCTCTTTTGCGTCATCACTTCCGACCCTCGTAACTTGGAGCACCTTCTCAAGACCAAGTTCTCCAATTTCCCCAAAGGCCCTTATTTCCGAGACAACGTTCGAGATCTTCTCGGGGATGGCATATTCAACGCGGACGACGAGACATGGCAGGGACAAAGGAAGACGGCTAGCATCGAGTTCCACTCAGCTAAGTTCCGGCAACTGACGGCCGATTCGTTGTTTGAACTTGTCCACGCTAGGCTTTTGCCCGTCTTGGAGGACTCCATCAAACACTCGGCCGCAATCGACCTCCAAGACATTCTTTTGAGGTTAACTTTTGACAACGTTTGCATGATCGCGTTTGGGGTCGACCCTGGTTGCTTGCAGCCCGGGTTACCCAAAATACCATTTGCTCAGGCCTTTGAGGACGCGACAGAAGCAACACTTATGCGCTTTGTGACCCCAACGTGCTTGTGGAAGACCATGAGGTACTTAAACTTGGGTGCAGAGAGGAAGCTCAAGAGGTCCATAAGAGAAGTGGACGAGTTTGCGGATGACGTCATTCGGACAAGGAAGAAAGAGCTCGCACTACTACTTTCTGCCACCAATAATTCTAATGCTTCTAATGATGATGATAAGAAGAACAAGCATATTAGATCAGACTTGTTAACGGTTTTTATGGGTTTGAAAGACGAGAGGGGGGAGGCGTTTTCGGACAAGTTCCTGAGGGATATATGTGTCAACTTCATACTTGCAGGGCGAGACACGTCATCGGTGGCAATGAGCTGGTTCTTCTGGCTGCTTCATCAGAATCCGGGGGTGGAGCACAAGATTCTTCAAGAAGTATGCCGGATTGTGGGCGGAAGAACATCATCCGATCGCGATCATGATCATGAAAGTAAAAATAATGGCGACGACGACGAAGCAGTAGTATTCAAGCCAGAAGAGATAAAGAAGATGGAGTATCTTCATGCAGCTCTATCAGAGGCTCTAAGGTTGTACCCTTCAGTTCCACTAGATCACAAGGAGGTACGTTCAATTTATTAAATCACATGCATTTTAATTATTTATTTTCTGTTTTATAATTAGTAATTTACTTAAATTAACCATTTTTAAGTGCATGCATGCCTGGCATGTAATGGGGGCTTGTCATGCCTCACACATTCATCAACTAATCATATAATTATAAGCTTATCATGATATAATAGTGGGATAAAAATTGTTCTCCAATTCGTATGAATCTTGTAATGTATTGATATGTAACTTCTAATAATTTTATTTTGATGCAAAAAATTAACATACTTTTTAAGAAATACTAATGTATGTGGAACTCACTTATATTAGAGAATATCAATACTTGCGTTAGATTTGTGTAAAAATAGCATTGCTCGTAATTTTGGTCAACAATGACTACCTAGAGGGGTCTTAATTAATTTATTAGATTCTGGTTTACTTAATTGGCCAACTCTGTCTACATATATTCATTGGAACAATTGTTGCGTGTTAGGAAGATTGCAGAGACTAAGCTAGCTACTTTGTAACTATAATAATCCAAAAAATAAAATATGCAATTTGATTGGTAATTAATTAAGTTTTCTAATTGAGTTGAACTTAACTGATCAATTGAATATATGTAGGTCGTTGAAGATGACATATTTCCAGATGGAACAATATTGAAGAAGGGAACAAAAGTGATATACGCAATGTACATCATGGGGCGAATGGAGGCGATTTGGGGGAAGGACTGCCGGGAGTACAAGCCCGAGAGATGGCTACGATCATCGGACGGCCGCTTCATGAGTGAGTCTGCATACAAATTTACGGCTTTCAACGGTGGTCCTCGCCTGTGCTTGGGCAAAGACTTCGCTTATTACCAAATGAAGTTCGTCGCTGCCTCCATCATCTACTGTTACCGCGTCAAGGTGGTCGAAAACCATCCGGTGGAGCCAAAGCTGGCACTGACGATGTACATGAAGCATGGGTTGAAGGTCACTCTCCAAAAGCGTGACCGTGCTGAGCGTAAAAAATTACTAAATATATAGTATATATGATATTAATATATAGTACATACATAGTGTGTTTGGCCTTCTTTTTTGTCATTTATGATATTGTTGTCGTACACAGATAAATGGTGGTATTGCCATACATAAATACATGGGAAGATGATTGAAAATCTGTAGAGTGAGATGGTAGGGCTAGCCTGCTAGGAGACATTTGAATAATCGATCTAGTAATTGTGTAAGCTTGGATTGTTCATAATTTGAATTTTATCATCATATATGTATTTCAATATTTTAATAATCCATAAAATTAATGTGTTACTCTCTCTCTCTCTCTCTCTCTCTCTCGCTAATCCTAACCAAAGCTATACTTAACCACCAATTTGCAAACATGACTACTACTCCATGCACAAATATAGTAGCCACTCTGATGCATAGATGCTATCTTATTCTTACTTGATTTTCCAATGTATGCTGTGTTCGGACCATGAATCTCGCTCTATAAGCAAATACCGAGTGAAACAGGTGATTCACATAATGTATGAGATAGACATAAAGTCATAAAATAGCAGTCACATGGTAGAATCTCTCCATTCTATGACAAAGCTATTATCATGCATCATTTTAACTTCTTTAGCCTCAAAGCTGCCCCTAGGCCCTATGGCCCCTATCCCATCCCCATTCTATGGTACTTATAAATGGGTAAAAAAGAACAGATTCTAAATCTATTGGTCGTTTCGTGAAGCATTTGATAAACACTTGAATTCAGGAGAAATTTTTAGTTGTGTGCCGGTCACACTGAATTCAGCAAGCCCTTACTGGATTTCTTCAATTTTCTCAACTTCCAAGGCATTTCAATTACGAAAGCTTCGCTGGTCGACTGCGAAAGTAAAGGCAAGTTTGGCGAGCAACTCATGACCTAAACATCCATTCCTGCAGGTTTGCAGTTGGTTTTTCTGTTCCGTTTTTAGCTTTTCCTGTTTGAAAGTTGACTGACCATCCGTGGATAACTGGTATAGGATGTAACTTCCATCCACAGATCTCATCGTAGAAAAGAATCCTAAATGCAGAGCTTGTTCTCATAAAATTGATTACTTAGGCTTCAGTACTTAGACTAGTAATAACTCATATAATACTAACTATAAATTATGTGCTTGTATATCAGAGCTCAACAGTTGCAAAGGGTTAACAACCACAATAATGTCTACAAGGGAGACTGCACAAAGATCGGAACTGCATATATATTGAAAACAGAATGAAATTTCAAATGCGTTATTAAGTGGCATAAACTGTCAATGGAGAAAATAGAGGATGCACATATTAGTGCATGTGTTGAAATATACAACATTTTCCTATATATGTGGGGAAGAGACATGGCAAGTATACTTCTCGGCATTATGAAGTTCTGACATAGATTATAGCATCAAACTCAAATGCATTGAAATTTTTGCAAGCATAACAAGGAAGAAATAACGTGACAGGAGGAGCAGCCACCTGCTCACCCATTCCCTTGATACATTATAATCTTGATTTTTTTGGTCTCTTCTATGCCCTCCTCATCGAGAAAGTTCTCAAAAAAATTTTCCTCTGAGGGATCTCTACATTCCAGCCGAATCAGAACAAGAAAATAAAAGCAATGCTGAAAAGATGCAGGAAGAAAAATAGAATGAAAGCCACATAGAAGTACGTACTATTGCATGTTTCAGCACGTTACATGCATGGAACAAGAAGATAAAAGTAGACATTAAAAAGAACGGGTGCGGTGTTTCGCGGTATGAATCCTCCCCTTAAAATCCATATCCACCCATATGTAAGTGCCCAAAAGCATAGGTGGCTACCGGCAGTGGCGAAGCCAGAAATTTTCAAGGGGAGGGGCGAAATTTAAAAGCATACAAAATTCCAAGAAATATGTAGACAACAAAATCATTTTATATAGTAAAAAATTTAAGTGTCGTTTGTAATGTATTAATACAAACAAGTTACAACTATTATCGTTTGTAATGTATTAATACAAACAAGCCTACATGTGATGTCACACCCCACTCCTAATTAAAAATAGTTTTGGGGTCTTAATTGGTGAGCCAAAGGCCCACCTCCTAATATCTGTCCCTTTCTCCCGTACTCCCTTTCTCATCTCTCTTCCTTTCTCCCCTCACTCCCTCTTCTGCTCTTCTTCGAAGCTCCCCGAGCTCTCTCTCCCTCAAGTCGCCCTCACCCTCTCCCTCTCTACCCGTGAGCAACATCCATACCCACAATCTTATACACACGCACACCCTAGGACCCTCCCAAGCAAGAACTTGAACCGAGGACAGGTCTGTGGTGCACCACAGTGGCGGAGGTAGAACAGCCATGGAGGGGTTGGGTTTTTCGGGAGGGGAGGGGCTGAACCTGTGCTGGGGCTGTGTTTTCCGGCGAGGGGAGTGGCGGACGCCACTCCTCGCCCTCACGTGGCTTCGCCACTGCCGGCATCCATTTATAAGCAAGCACACAAAATATGCTATAAAGTTAGGTTGTTAACCCTAACTGACCTATATCATGGAGAAGTGCAGCCACTTCTATCTGTCGACCAAGAAAACTAAAAGTATAGATTAATAAAGGCCTCCTCCACCGGCTTCTCCGCCTTTCTCGTTGTCGTTATTTATGAGTTAATTGTTATTTTGAAGGTGAAAATTATAGACAAACAGAATCTGAATAATGGAGTGAAGAACAGAAATGGATGAAATGAAAATAAAACAACTAAATTTAAAATTTCAACCTAATGAAGATCCTAAAATAAAACAACTTAATTTAAAAACAATTCAAACTAAACGTAAATAAAAATTACAAAGAAATAATAAGGAATATGATGTAAAATAAAAAAATTGCCACACGCTCGCGTGGCATTCGGCTAATAACTATAATTTCCTTAACTTCAAATTTTTTTATTCATATTAATTAGAGATTAAATGGTCTCTAATCGAATTAATTTTTCTATACACGATGATAAAAGAGAAATAATATCACGCAACATTAAAAGAAATGAGTAATACGGTGTCCTTTGAATATTATTCATTGTATGTGAATGTGCCAATCACTCCTAAAGATTATACTAGAGCCGCGGCATGAAAAATGTTCATGATTTGGCTTTGAGTACTTAATTTAGATGTTTGATAGGGTTTAAATGTTAATAGAACACTTCCGTTGCAGACCTAGATATAACTGAGTTAGTTCAGTTTTGCTCTTTTAAGGTTCTTATTTTGAGGACGGATGATCAAATACATGTCAGCCATAAGATTATATAAGTCTCTATCTAAAAGGCTTAAAATATTTGACAACTTAATAAAGCAAAACAAGCAAAATGAGTTTTCCAATAGTTTATGGACATAAATTGTATAACATCCCACATCGACCAACGGAGAGGGGGTGATGTGTACATACCCACCTCCATATAGCACGAGGCATTTTGGAAACTCACTGACTTCGGATTCCATCGGAACTCCGAAGTTAAGCAAGTTCAGGTGAGAGCAATCCCAAGATGGATGACCCAATGGGAAGCTCTCGTGTGAGTTCCCAGAAACAAAACCGTGAGGGCGTGGCTGGGGCCCAAAGCGAACAATATCGTGCTATGGCGGAGTCGAGACTGGGATGTGATAGAATGGTATCAGAGCCACTATGTCATGTAGTGCTAGTGTGTCGATGAGGACGTCGGGCCCCTAAGGGGGTGGATTGTAACATCCCACATCGACCAACGGATAGGGGATGATGTGCCTTATATGTACATGCCCACCTCCATATAGCACGAGGCCTTTTGGGAATTCACTGGCTTCGGATTCCATCGAAACTCCAAAGTTAAGCAAGTTCGGACGAGAGCATTCCCAAGATGGGTGACCCACTGGGAACTTCTTGTGTGAGTTCCCAGAAACAAAATCGTGAGGGCGTGGCCGGGGCCCAAAGCGGACAATATCATGCTACGGCGGAGTCGAGACTGAGATGTGACAAGTTGGTTTTGTTTTATTAAGTTGTCAAATATTTTAATCCTTTTGATCTAAACTAATATAATTTTATGGTTAATATGCATTTGGTCCTCACAGGTCCTCAAATGAAGACCTTAAGAGAGCATGACTGGTGTTAGTTAGTGGAGTATACTCTCTTATACTCACTCAAGTTCAAATTCATGTCCATGTAATGCATGCATGCATTTTCTACATTCTTTGTGTTTGATGGTCAAGCTATGTCTTAATGACTTGTTTGAAAGTGATTTTAAAAGAGAAATTTTATTTAAACCCGTTTATCTTATCTTTACACCTAACTTAAAAACTTATTTAATAAAATTCCAAATGCGCCTTGAAATAAATAGAAAGAATTTCAAAACAATTGGAACCTGCATATGCTCCAGCCAACCCCATCAGGAAACACACAAATGGAGGCTTTCACGCTCCCCGACAAAGGCACGACACCCCTTTTTTCGGGCAAACACAATTGAAGCTCCAACAATCCAATTAATGGTCTCCTTTGATCTCTTTTTTGTTTCTCTATGCGAACTTGGGTCCAATCAATCGGGAAAGAAAGACGGGTGTGAATTAGTGTTGACGGAGGAGTGCAGAGTCATGTTCGATGCCACCGATGTCACCAAAAGGAAATGATGGTTCATATTCTTCTCAGGGTTGTGATACGAGGGAGGAGAAGAAAAAGAATGGAAGGAGTTGACAGTTGTTGATGACATGGGGATAAATTTTGGCGGAAGTTTGATTTGGATTCGCCGGAAATAATGGTGAGGTGGAATGGTGTGGTGGGTTTAGGGTTATTGGGTGTAGACAGAAAAACACCAATTTTTATTTATTTTTCTTATTTATTAAGGGTAAATTTGAGAGTTTGTTGGACAAAATTGTTAAGTTGGGTGTAGAGATGAAACAAATGGGTTCAAATAAATTTTTTCTTTTAAAATGGATAAAAACAATTTTAGTTACAAGCACATAACTGATGCTTGTTGCAAAAATCATTTCAAGTGCTTTTGAAAATCACAAATATTTTATTTAAAAGCGTTTTCGGTCCAAACGATCTCAAACTTAGTTACCTATCTATATCAACCCGTTTAGGTGGAGCCACCCTTAACTCATGCCACAAGCTATTGATATATAAATGTAGTCGGCCAACTCAAAAATATCAATTCGCTGGGGTTGTGTATATTCAATTCCAAAGCAAAATATGCCACACCAGCTACCTACTATAACTACAGCCTCTCTGGGCGTTTTGGCATGCCGGATAACACATCGGATAGTACTATTTAATATTATCCGGTGTTTGGTGTCATTCCGTATTAAATTAGCACCGGATTATTTATGAGGTCTGGCCTATTTTGTACGACGTACGCCGAATAACTTATACACTCCAAATCGTCGGTATTAATTAGTCGGGTCGCTGAAAACAAAATCAAGTTGACTCTTTTTCCATCTCTCTTGCTAGTTTTAAATTGTGAAACTCAGTGCCATAAATGTTCTTCAATCTCTTTTTGAGGAAGTAAATGAACATGATAATCTTTGATGAATTGAGTTTTTAATTCGGTACTGCACCAAACGCCCGATTAAATAGTCAGTACGCTTGACTAAATAGTCAGTACTATCCGATGACAAATTATCCTATCCGACTCAAATAGTCAGTACAGTCCGAGCTGCCAAACGAGACCTCTATATATCTAGTTCATTAATCCATGAACAACTTCAATATTAATTAGTAAAAACTAAAAACAAATGATTATCAAACAGCCGCTTAGGTAAAAGTCATGTAACATCTCCAAATCTTCAAACAAGCAAACCTCACAAATAATTAGGTTGCGCATGATTCAATATGAACTAGCTTTAACCTAATTAACATATTTAAGGAAGTGTCAAATAAATGAGAGCAAGAATGTGGATGCAAATTTCTTCCTCCTTGATCTTGGACAATTTTGCACCTACAAAACAATTAACACCTTAGGTTAAGGCCAAGAGCCTCACACGCCCACGATGAATGGGGGGGTTTTGGCCGAATAACCTCCGATGCCAAAGTTAGAATTTAGAGAGAAAGAGTGTTTAGAGAATTTTGGAATTTTTGCCAAAGTGTTGGAATTGATTTTTTGGTGAGAATAGGTGCCTATTTATAGAGTTAGGCCTTGCCCAATTTTGAATAAAAGTAACCAGCCACTAAAGGTTTTTTGTGGGGTTCAATTTCATGCTTAATTAGCCAATTTATTGGCTAATTAAATATGAAAAGAATAAATGGGTGGTTATAAAAATGAATGACTATTTTAATAAGGAACATGGGAAAGGTGAGGATGGGAATGGTGGTGGCCGGTTTTGACTATCAATTTGGGTGATTTTATTGACTATTAAGGATGATTTTAGGAGATATGGTAGGTATATATTATTTAGCTAATTGATTAGCTAAATAATGAAATAGAAAATAATAGGTTTTGGGAAATACCTTATAGAAATGATTTGATGAAAGAGGTTTTTAATTGTTACATTTTTTGGACACTTTTGACTTGATTGAAAGATAATTTCCCGCTGCTTGCGCGTAGGAATCCCGGTATGCCTCAAGGGTATTTTTGTCATCTTTTATCCAAAAATCCACATGTTGCCTAGTGAATATTTTTAGCTCCACAAAGAACACTTTAAATTTTTCCATTGGCTTGAAGATTGATGCAAAGTAAAAGAAAATGAAGTATTTGACTGGGTTAGATTGTTGAAAAATGTTGGGTATTAATTAGTTGCAAATAACGAAAATGAAAGGGACGCCTTATCTATTAATGGACGCCTTATCACATATCTATATTTAATCAATGCGGATTTAGTTTAGAGTTCCGTGAGGGAATCCCTCAATTTCTCGTGCAGATTAAGTGAGATGTTTAGAGAGTCCATTAAATAAATATAGAAAAGTTGTTTATCTCATATTCAGTCGATAAATATGTACATATAAGAGTCGATAAATATGTACATGCTCTGAGTGGCTAAGTGAATAAACCTACCTTTCTCAGTGAACACAAATTTTAAGTTCCGATTCTTATAAAATTAGAATCGCTCACATTAAATTGGAAGTTTTTTTTTTTGTTGGCTGATCAAACCTACCTTTCTTGGTGAATACAAATTTTAAGTTCCGATTCTTATAAAATTAGAATCACTCACATTAAAATGGAAATTTTTTTAATTATTTTTTTGTACAATTAAGGGTTTCGAACTCTAGACTTGTCTACTCTTGCTTTTATCTTTACCCAGCTTCACTGCTAGGCTAAGCTTGGTGACCTGTCAAAACAATAAATTTAGGGTAATGCTATTCACACACTATTTTTTACCTCACATACACTCATGTCGTTTTTGTCAATTGATCTTCTTTAATTCATTTAATCCGATAGCTCGAAATATGAGCGCATATGTGAGAAGTAAAAATGTGTGCATGGATAACAGTGTTCTAAAAATCGGACTAGGAGACCGCCTAGGCGCTAGGCGGTGAAGGCCCACACCGATTTAGTGCAAATCGTTTCGAAAAATTGGTCTAGAGCTAGGCGGCTCCTAGGCAGTTTGTTTTTATTATTATTTTTTATTAATTGTTTGAATATTTTATTTTTTTAGTTTCATGGTGGTGTACTTGTAGAAATGGTGTGCCTAATTTGCAAGGAATGGATTGACTACAAGTTCATCCAATTGTGAAAGGACTTGGAGCAGTTTTGAGGGGATACATACAAAGAATATAAATAAACTAGATACAACAAAGTTAAATAATTTAGTCTATGTTCAATCCAATGCAAAGATCATGAACAAAAAGAATTTAGTTTATCATCCAAGAATTCTCCTCATTATGATTATATGCTTACTGTTTTTTAAATATTGAACTTGTTGGATGGATGTATTTTGTGTATTATTATATTTCTATTTTTGCATTTTATTATTTTTTTTATTATCCTTACAAGCATAATTTTTTAAAGTGTAAATATACACTTATTTACAAAAATATACAATAAATTTACATAAATTCGCCTAGGCCATCTAGGCGCCCAGCTAGCCGCTAGGCCTCTACCTGCTGCCTGACTAGCGTCTAATGTTTTTTAGAATCTTGATGGATAGCACCACCCTAAATTTAAGTCAAACTAAAATGAAATATAATTAATGAATGGACCTAACTATAAATTTGATTCTTATAAAGTAATTGGTTGCAACTATTAAACTCACACCACTACAACAACAATATAGCGGAGATGCCGAAGTAACAATATGCATTAAGAGGCCACTCAAAGGTGATTGTGAAATTTGGTTCTTCTAATATCGTGATCATGTCGCGAAGCGAGTTGAAAGTGGATGCAAACGATTGAAGGCGTAATTCACGATGTATTGCAAATGACTAGACAATTGGTCAGTTGACTTTTTATACTTGTCGTTAATCTAACTAAGTAACTCACCCGATAGCTTCCTTTGCAACCAAATATGGGGTATGATGTAAATCTTTTTCTATAAAGTTAATAAATATTACTATCGTTTAAATTAGGAGGGTGTATTCAATTGAGAATTTGAGAGATTTTAATGGATTTATAAATCCATGTATTTTTATGGAGTTTAATTGATTTGTAGAGATTTCATGTAAAATTTTGATTCAATTCCCTCAAAATCTCTTGGGGGAGGTGAGATTTGTGGATGCTCAAAATACACTACGAAATCTCTCCAATTCCCTCTAATTCCTCAACTTTCTCAAATTCTTTAAAATCAAATTCTAATTGAATACACCTGGAATGTTATAAACTTCTTTAAAATTCTAATTGAATACACCCGGATTTCTAAGGATTTTCATAAACTATCTTAAAATCCTGATTGAATACACATTGAATTTCAGAGAATCACTTAATTTCTGATTGAATACCCCTAGATTCATTAAAAGAATTAAAATCTCTCAAAATTTTAATTGAATACACCCCCTTAATCAAACTCATGTAATTAAGGATTAGGCGAATAATATTAATGTGGATTGAAGAAGCTAGCTAGATGATGGAAGCGCGAACGTGGTTAAAACATGGAAGGACTTGTGGGCTTGTTTTCTTAATTATCCATCAAAGTCTTAAAAGTCATGCATCCCTATTTCTCAAGTCATAACCAAACCCATTATTATTATTACACATCTGAATCACCCATAAACAACGCCACCATTAAAAATGAGAATAAAATACAAGGACTAATACATATTAATTTCAATATTTTCATTAGAAAAATAGTGAATTATATATAAAAATCGAAATATTGAGGTCGAGCACTAGGGGCGACCAAACCTGGTATTTTCTTCAAAGCTGAAAGCCATCCTCTCTCTCTTTCTCTACATGATCCATCTCCATGCCTTCCCCTCCTGCTCTATCTCATGACTTCCATGGCCGAAATCCAAAAGAAAACCATTACTCCCACTCCTAGTCCTACAACTTCTCCTACTCCGTCCGTATCCAAATCAAATTGTTTTCTCGCTTGCTTCGGATTTTCTAGGCAAACTAGTCACAGACGGAGTAGGAGATCAAAGTCGGCCCCCCTCATCAGAAAGGAAGCCAATTATATCCGAGAGGATCGTGAAAACCATAAGATTGATATCGAGGGTGAACATTCAACTGGTAATACTAGTCAACGCAGCTGGTATTTGATTTCTTGGTCAAGTTGGAGGTTTCACACCAACAAGTCCGCCACCAAAACCGTGCCCATCGACACCTCCGGTACCACTCTAACCACCATCACCGACAAACGGAAACGTCTGTGCAAGGTGGTCAAGTTCTCCAGCTTGCAGACCAAGTCAAAGTCTGGTAACCTCGTCTCTATTTCCGAAGACGTAATTGCGGCCACCACCGATGGGGAGCCGCCAGGGACCCCAAGTAGGGAAGAGGCTGAGCCGCCTCCCGTCGTCTCAGACCCGCAGAACACTGTTACCCAAAACCCTCCACAGGTATAGTAATTTATATTCATTAATTCACTCGTAGATATTGACCTTTAGATTCGAGGTTCAGAGTTTGATTTTGCTCCCCCAATCTCACTTGTATGGAAGAAAATAAACCAGCTTAATGTAATTGTTGTGCTTTAATTTATTCCATTGGTTACGCGAATTAACTTTGTTGTAAATTAATTATTTGTGCCGTTGCAGACCAACACGATCAACCTCGGAAGTAGGAACCATTTGGAGTCCCCTAAGGATGGCACGTGTCAAAATCGGTTTTGCCGGAAAATTCATTCACTAAGAACAAATACAACTAGTGCAGGATCAGGTGGAAGAAAAGGGGCATCTAGCAACCAAAGCCAACCCGGTTCACCTGCTGTACAGGAGGCTAGGACGCCCAAGTCTCGTACTCGGACAACAACCGCCGTGTTGTCGCACTCCGTGTCTTTCCCCGCTCGCGAAAGCCAAACTCAACAGGCAGTGCCGGCAACTCCGTCGGCAGTGACACACAATTTTAGTAAACATTATTCGTCGTGGTCGTGGTCGACAACCGTGTCAAACAACGCCGGATCGAAAAATAATAATAGGGGGAAGGCAAAGGCAAAGGGAGAGTCGAGTGGAGCCAATAGGAAGAATTTGTCCCCACTGGTTGGTATGTCTATTATTATGGTGACGTTGATTATTATGCTAGTATGGGGTCGTTTTTGTGCTATCCTTTGTACGTCCGCATGGTTTTACTTCCTCCCACGCTTAAGATCAGCGGCTGCCGCCGCCGCTACTGCTGCCGATGGATTTGGATCCCCTCACCATAATTCCGTTTCCAATGTTAATACTCCGCGGGCCTTGGATATGAATTCCGAGGAATGCAAGAAGAAGGTCGTCTTGGAGGGATTTCTCGAGAGGAATCACCGGAATATTATTCCATGAATTTGCACACAAAAATTGGACTATTTGAGGTGCGGTAAAAGAAAACTAAGGAAGCGAACGTTCAATCAAATCAATAATTAGTAATCTACTACTGTGATATTTTGAAAGTATATGTTATTGGCACGTATGAAATATTGATTGTTTCATCATTTTGTCCTTGCTTAGTGCCTTGTGGTAATTAAAATTTTGAAAACATTAAGGTATTATGTATCATAAAATTCTTGTGTAATGTTGAATTAGCTTAGTAAGCTGTTTCAATTCCCATCGATTTTCCTCTCCTTAACAACTAATATTAACTTACTAATATTATCGTTTTTGTAAGAAAAAAAATTTCGACTTTTCTGGTGGTTTTTATTTTAATTGACAGTTGGGATTGTCACGTGAAAATTGATGTGCTATGGTGGTAGAGAGGAAAATGGATGGATGGATGGAGTTGGACAAGTTGTGGCCCCTGATATACCCCGTCAAACTCAAACATGTATACATGCCAAGTTGCCAATCACATCTGTTTGTCTTATTCTCTAACAACCAAACTTTTTACATATTTCGTCAAATTAACGTGCCCACTTTTCATTTCCATATATTAAGGTCATATAATATAACCAAGTTTAGAATCGATATAAATGAAGGCTAAGATAAACTATGTTTAATTTAAATTTGCGAAGTCTATCCACAATATAGACAATAGAAAATGGATTTGGTGTATTCTATGCCGTCCCACTTTATTTCATCCAAAAATGGAGTGGATTTGTTTCCCATAGGGTGCGTTTGGTACGCAGACGGAACGGAACGGAACGGGACGGGACGGGACGGGACGGAACGGGACGGGACGGGACGGAACGAAGGTGTAATTTTTGAAAAATACATGGGGTATATTTGTCTTAAAATGGTAAAACATTGCGTTCCACAAACGTGGAACAAACCCGTTCCAGGGGGGGAGGTGGAACGCAAAAACACTCAAAATCTGTCCCGTGGAACAGCCCGTTCCACCCATTTTTGGCGCACCAAACGCGGGACGGAACGCCTCGTCCCGTTCCGTCCCGTCCCGTCCCACGTACCAAACGCACCCATAAAGCACGTCGAGAAGACCGTATATCAATTATTTTCAAACTTTGACATTTGACATAGTTTTCTTTTTCTTATCGCCAACTTTGCGTAGCTACGCGTTTTGGTTAAAATTATAATTATTAGAAGGCTTCCTTAACTTAGTTTCCATACATTTCCATAAACTAAGTTATAGTTTATACATTAATCAACTTGCACACGTCTGGGCAATTTGTCAAACAATTTAAATAAAAACTATTTACAATATTTTGATTAAAAAATTCTACAAAATTGTAACATTGTTGACCCTAAAAACTACCAAGTCTACGTGGTGCGCATGTCGAGTAATTAATAAGCTAACTACGTCATTCGATTGTGTACGGGGCGTGCCAACTTGTCGGCTGAGCTTGGCTAGGAAGTAAAATGTGTTGATGTCTCGTTGGGCACGCTGCTGACTTATTGATCTTGCGACTGCGGCCGAGGAAGGAACACGTCTCGGCCTTCGGGGTTTTAGAACCTGAAGACAAGGCTGCTAATCTTGAGAAATTCATGGATCGTCAGTGCCAGGTTCAATCACGGTGATTATATTCGGAAGAGTAAAAGCACGGTGATTATATTCGTAAGAGTATAAGCATGCTGAACTGGCACCAAACTATACGGACACAAGTACTCAAAAGAGATGTATGTCTTGATGGTAAATGTGGTTCGACCGTCAAAATGCCAAACTCTAAAACTTACTTGTGAATATCCAATCATAAAACAACTCGATGTTCAGTGTGCCGAGCCCAATAATCTGTAACACATCACTTCGCCAAGAAGATTGATGAGATGACCTCTGCCAATAAGGACTCGAAAATCTTTCTTGACCGAGACTTGGATAGGTAACCAATCGATCTCGGAGCAGTGCTGTTTATCCAAACTGAAGGTGCTTCGCGGTCGAATGGTTCTACGACTACAGTGCTGTTTATCCAAATTGAAGATGTTCATCGGTTACCTTTATAGTGATGTTTATCCAAACTGAAGATGTGTTGGCGAGAAAGGAAAATAAAAATCTCAAGGTTGTTGAGAGGTTGCGCATAGAGCGAGAGTTTGCGCAGGGCAGTTTATGTGTTGAATTGGAGACCCTTGAATGATGCACTCCCTCCTCTATTTATAGCAGTGAGAACCCCTATGGCCGAACTAGAAACGTATTAGGATTAGAACTCCCAAATCTAATCTGGTTAGGATTCGGCCAATCCTACTTTCCATAAGACTCTAAACCAAACCTTTAAACAAACCAGGTTCATCTCCTAATCCCAAGTACTTTAGCTTTGAGACTCCTTATTACACCAGGATTCGACTATTTCACATTTATATGAAATAATCCTCCTCGTAGCAAGATTCAGCCAACCTCAACAGGGCCGGCCAATGACAAGATTCTAAACAAACACCTTTGGGCCAAGGATATTTCTGAGCTCGGCCCAAAATGACATTTTGAGTCCAAACAAACATATGTTGTGAAGGCAAAGCTAGCATATGATAAATTTTGTTTGTGATAAATGCTAAGAAGACTCGCTCAAAAAGTAAGTCTTCGCAAATTCACTAGCCACGTATGGATTTGATTTAATACAATAAATATAACCATTGTATAATGGAAAAAGAACTTGCAACAATAACTACGAGTTTTGAAGACCCAAAACGTCAAGCTGACTTCCACCAAGCCCACTTTGCCGGCGACCTCTACCCTCTAGTCGGAAGCTTTGCCCACAAAGTGTTCTCTCGAAACCGGCCGGAGTTCCCTTCATAAACGCCGGCACTATGCGCAGTCCATTATTTTCTAGTAAAAATATAAGCAACATACCCTGCTAAGGCCACCACAATGTGAAGACCTGTATTTTAGAAATACATATATATGGTAAATAATAGTGTTAGTATTGAGCTATATATATATTTTCAGCAGGTAACTTATTAAATTTATTATAGTTAATTTTCGTACTCTATGGATTACACAAGTCAGCCAAGAAAATGTTATTTTTGGGCCCATTTCTTGAACAGTTCCAACGACACAGGATTTCTGATTTTCTTCCGTATACTGGAAGTTATGAGTTTGAAACTTTGAATACCATCATGACAAACTTTGAATACCATGAAGACAAATTTTGTCCATATTAAACGACAAAATTTAAAAAGTCCACTACTGAAAAAATGAAAGTTGCTGCCACCGTAGCCACCATGGAATCCGGCGAACCATCACCAAGGTCACCAGAATCGCAAATTATACATTCCAAAATTTCTATATTTAGAAAAAAAAATTCATATGAAGAGTGATTTTGAAATGCCAACAATAATTTTCCATTTTTTCTCCAATTTACTATAATCTTTTGGTTTCTTGCAATATTTGGGCCGGATGAAGAGCTGTCTACGTAAGGCGACATTGACTATATATTAATGGGCTGATTTTACGAGCTGGTGTTGGCGGGCTTTAAAGGAGCCCAATTCAACAATTCATCAGCGGTGACAACTCACAACCTTAACCCGACCACATAGGATCTCAACCCAACCAACCCAGATCCTAAAACACACACACACTCACTGTGTATCTGTTTCTCTAGAAAAACAGTTGGAGCTTGGAGTAAACGTTTGAAGTTTGAACCCATAAACCCTATCCCTCATCTGCGAGTCCCTCTCCTCGTTTCTCTCACGATGAGAGGCTTAATCTCAAACGCGAAGCTCCTGGCAAGCAGCAGGCCATGGGCCCCATCTCTGCGCAGCTACAGCTTGATTCCGATGGTCATTGAGCACTCCTCCAGAGGGGAACGCGCGTACGACATCTTCTCCCGCCTCCTCAAGGAGCGGATCATCTGCATCAACGGCCCCATCAACGACGACACCTCCCACGTCGTCGTCGCGCAGCTTCTCTTCTTGGAATCCGAGAACCCGTCCAAGCCCATCCACATGTACCTCAATTCCCCCGGTGGTCACGTCACTGCAGGTCCTTTTATCGCTTCCCATCTTTTATTTCTGTTTATTTTACTGAAATTCTCGTGCTTTAATTGGTAGATATTGTTTTGGTTTTCTATTTGTCGATTGCAATTTGAACATGTCAGAAATGCGATGGAGGGTTTTGTTTTCTCATTTTAACCCATTCTGACGTCCATTTACAACGTGATTTACCCTTTTATATGTTTGGTGGTTGTTTATTGTTATATTACCAGTTGAGTGAATTGATATTTGCGGTAAGGATGATTGTAAATCATAAGCATTATCAGGGAGAACCTTGAGATTTTCTTATGACTTCACAATCTATTAAGTTGTCGAGTGGAATTTGATTCTACAAACCGTCACAAAATCAAACTGTTAGACAAGTCATTGACTTGCATAATCATTATACGGTAGCTTAATAGTTGATGATGGATCTCCATTCAAAACAGGCCTTTTAAATTACCATTGTATGACCATGTACGCGAAATATCACCAGTATTGAGGCACTCACTTTGTAGTTGTACACTCCGACATGGGTCCTTTTCACCGTAATATTACATAGTATCTGAACTCTATCTTGGCTACTACAGATGTATCCTTACAACAAACAACAACAACAACAACAACAACAAAGCCTTATCCCACCAAGTGGGCTCGGCTGTATCCTAGAACGCTACTGCGCTCGGTTTTGTGCCAAGTCTTCCGTTACCTCCAAGTACTCTGTGTCTTTTCTTAAAGTCTCTTTCCAAGTCTTGCTAGGTCTTCTTCTACCCCTTTTGACACTAGCCTCCACCTCATAATCGCTTTGTATGGGATTATATGTATTGGACATTTAAGGAAAATGCTGTATGAGTTTTGTTAAGGTAGATGTAGATGTAGGTTCTTATGGAATTAGAGTTTTGGCAACCAGACAAGTTGTGTCTGCATAACTTTACGAGAATGTTAAGAAGAAAAACTAGGTATCACAACCATGAATAGAGTTGTGTCTTGCACTTCTTCAGTTTCTTGAAGTGTCTCAATATTTGACATGCTTAAAAGCATGCAAGTCTATGCTCCATTAGTCTTTCACAATAAGAATCAAGGTCGCCAAAACTGAGGACTAACCACATAACTGCTACAGAGCTCTTTTATTATTTTATCCATCTTCAAATTTGCCGTCTAGAAACTGAAGGCTTTGGAGCCGAGACTTACGTGCTCTCCTAAAGCATACTGAAAAGGTAGATACAAATTGAAGGGGAAACAAGACATGGCTAAAGCCATACTTGATTATGATGTTCCAAATCATACTCCACGAAATTAGGATAAATGGAGGGGGGCCGGGGGGGGCGGGGGGGGGGGGGGTGGGCAGGAATCAGTTTTAGTTTAAGCTATTCCGATAAAATACAGAAAGTCAAAGAGTTTATACTACAAACGTTATTACAACGCAATGCTTCTGATTTAATTTTTGAACAGTATTGCTATGTTTTGTTCTATACATAAATAAAGAAATAGACGAGACTCAATGCACGATTTGGTTAAAATTCACAAGCATTGTTACACGGTGATGATTATGTATTAGTTCATACAGGTCTTGCAATTTATGATACGATGCAGTACATTCGGTCACCAATCAGTACCATTTGTTTGGGCCAAGCTGCATCAATGGCTTCTCTTCTCTTAGCTGCGGGCGCCAAGGGTGAGAGGCGGTCTCTCCCAAATGCTTCAGTTATGATTCATCAGCCTTCAGGCGGGTACAGCGGACAAGCAAAAGATATGACAATTCACACGAAGCAGATGGTTCGTGTCTGGGATTCCCTTAATGCGTTGTACTCGAAGCATACGGGGCAACCAGTAGATGTAGTTGAGAAGAATATGGACAGGGATAATTTTATGACCCCAGAAGAGGCAAAGGCATTCGGAATCATTGATGAGGTGATTGGTGAAAGACCAATGGCTCTGGTGACTGATGCTGTTGCCAATGAAGGCAAAGAAAAGGATAAAAGTTCAAAGTAGGATCAGAGATTTAGGTCTCAGTGAGAAACCCTCTCTCTTTTTTAGTTTGCATTTGAACTCCTCGGAATTATATTTCTCATGTTTCGGCCCGTCCCGGAAGTCAACATGAATTGTTTCTCCCCTTAGCATTCATTTGGAATTCTGTATTTTCATAAAAAAAGCACTATCACTTATAATCTTCAATTTTTGAGTGATGAGAAAAAGAATGTTGATACAAACTTTATTGGCGGGAGCAGGGTAAACGCTCTAAACCACTTAATATTGTATCCCTTCTTAATTTTTTTTTCTTCTACATATTTTGCATATATATCATATTTGCTATTTCTATAAATAGAAAGAAAAAAAGGGGAAGAGGAAATTAAGAAAGAAATGTAAAAGATGAAGAGTCTTTGCCACGTACACAGACAGCACATAAAAACGTCTCTCGGAGCGAGTCCCGACCAATCTCATCTTCCCAAATTTAAATTAAAAAAAAAAGGGTTTAATGTTTTTGTCCCAAGTACTAATATATATATATATATATATATATATATATAGATTATAGAGTATAAACCAAGAATAAAAGAAAATTCGTAAAATTACAATTTGTGCCCCCAACACCCCCAAAACTGAAAGCCCAAGCCCTCCTTCTCACAAAATCTACAATCTCTCGCCCTTGGACCGCCTCAATTCCTCTCTCACACACCCACACACTCTCTCCTTCTCTCTCGTTGGCTCGCTGGAATTGTGAATGCAGAGCCCTGTCGTCCGATGACCTAGTACCTCCGGCGCCGGAGCATCCACCGGCCGTCAACAACGGGCGACGATTCCAATTCCGAGTCTCTGGGACTTGTATAGGGTTTTCGTAGCTGCTTCTGCGATTCGATTGCGACGATTCAATTAGGGTTTTTGCTTTTGTTTTCTAAGATTGCGGCGTCCACGCCATGGCTCCGGGGCGTAGACGCGGAGCGAACAAGGCCAAGGATAAGAGCCAGTTGAGTCTCGGCGATCTTGTTCTTGCTAAGGTCAAGGGCTTCCCCTTTTGGCCCGCCAAGGTCTGCTTTTTTTATTCCCTTTCGCTTTGTTTCTGTTACGGATTCTGCCTCTTCATCTTCGGCTGTGTGCATTTTTCTTCGTTTTTTCCTTTGCGTTTATGTTTGTGGTTGTGTTTTGGGGCATTAGGGTTTTCCTTGAATTGCTTGTTGATCAATGTGTCCTACTTGGATTTGACTTCTCATAGAGTATAAATATTAACTAAATTTGCGAAATTTCATAGGCTTTCGGACTTGTGTAGTTTACTGAATGGGACTGAACATTGTGAGGCATCTTTCGTGCATATCTTGCCTTAAACTTTGCAATATACTTTAAGGAATAGGATTGAACATATCTTGTTTTTGTTTTTGTCTTGGCGAATAAGATATTCGATTCATAAAATCGCTGTGTTAGTTTTTAAAATAAAGTATATTGCTTTCTGCTGTATAAATACGGAGCATGAAATTCCAGTAATTTGGCATGTTTAGAATTGAATGGACTATGTTTAATGTTTTCATCGATAAGAGTAACTCCGTCAGATTTTAGTTTATGCGACAATTCGGTTGGCCTTTGAGGGAGCTCTTGTGGGTTTGAATTTTCAGATTAGCAGGCCTGAAGATTGGAAGAAGGTCCCTGATCCGAAGAAATATTTTGTCCAATTTTTTGGAACGGAAGAGATGTAAGTATATCCCATTTGATAATTTCAGATTTGTTCATGTACATTGTATAAAGTTTGTTTGTGAAATGTCTTACATTTACATTGAAATACCTGTTGTGCATGGAGTTTTCATAACAAGAAATAAGACACTAATATATTGACAACCTAGGGTGTAGATCACAGAAAGGTGAAATTGACAATTTTTTTGGAACGGAAGAGATGTAAGTATATCTCACTTGATAATTTTGTATTAGTATATGCAAGTGAATACAGTTTGTTGTCACATTTACATTTAACTACCTGTTATACTCGGGCATTTATTATTTAAAATGAAAACACTAGTATATAAACAGCCTAGAATGTAGATACTGCAAGGCGAAAATGACAACATAGTCTGCCAAAATGCGTTGAGTTGATTAGGATTTCAATAGTTGGAGTATTGCATTTTGAATTAATAGTTTCTACTGGGAAAGAAAATCTGAGGGAACTTGTTTCCTGCTAGTGAACAATTTCACTAGCGAAGTTCACATGTTATACAATTAAACAGAAATTTTTATGGCAAGTGTCGTATGTGGTCTGCTTTATAATCTCATACCCCTGTTCTCATTTAATTGAAAGTTAAAAATAGACTTGCACTACTAATTAATATATTAATTGGCGCTCAAATCTATTAAATATAGAACTTGATGCTTTTTCCAAAACCACTTTGAATTGCGCATAGAAAAAAAAAAAAAAAACAACCAGTGGAACCATTTAGACCAAATCTAGAGTCCATAATTCTTCTCTCTGTGTTTTATTTGCTCTGCTCATTTTCCAATTCAACTGTGTTTTTTTTTCTTTTTCTGCTGGTTATACTAACTGCTACTGATGTTGTTTTCTTGTTGTTTTCCCCACTCCACAGAGCTTTTGTTGCCCCTGCAGATATTCAGGCATTCACTAGTGAGGCAAAAAGCAAATTATTAGGTCGTTGTCATGCTAAAACTAAGAATTTTTCCCAAGCTGTGAAGGACATATGTCAGGCATTTGATGAGTTACAAAAAAAGAAATCAAATGCTTTGAGAGTTGATACTGATAGATCAGACCCCGGATGTGATGCTCCGTCTGGTGATGGCGTAGAAGATAATGGGATTGATGTTGACTTAAGGGATGGGGAGGGTGTACGGGATTCCAATGGACAAACAGACAAAGAAGAAGCCTTGGGTGATATTTGCTCTAAGCTGGAACGTTGTTCACAGTTACAAGGTGAAAATGACAATGATGTTGTAAATCCATCTACCTCGTGTGGAGCAGAAGAGAGTTCTCCAGTTTTTTCTCCTGAGAGAAAAAGTAAAATGGTGGCAGTTCCACCGCCTAAAAAAGAGGTATTAAAGAAATCCAAGCCAGAGAAGGAAGAAGTTTCTGGTAGTAAGCGTGAAGAAGATGATCGCACTAAGAAACACAGTGATGGACAGAGGTCTGTAGCAAATGGCCACAAGTTGTCAAAAATGGTTACTGGATCAAAGAGGAAACATGATGGCACAATTGAGGAACAAAAAAATCGTTCTGCTGTAACATCATCGAAGGATGATAGCTCTGTTGGTCCTGTTGATCAGCTACGATCTGGTGAGCGATTGAAAGATGGAACAAAAGGCAAACTTGGCTCTGGTGGCAGGAAGAGGGAGTTCTCCCCAGATGCTCTAAAATCAGATCCTGGTAGGAAGGTTGGGAAAAAGACAAAAGACCTGGTTAAAGCCAATAAGCAAGTCAAGGTGCAAGATGATGTGATGGATGATCCTGAGGAGCAGGCCAGAGACAAACATTCGGGAAGGACAAAGGGGTCTCAACCAGGGCTTGGAAAGCCTAATTTGGTAACAAATGGTCCTTCACTTCCTACCAAAAAGTCAAAACATGCAGATGCAGGGGATAGTGGCCCAAAGGGTTCAGTCTCTAAAATTGTGAAGAGTCTATCTCCTAGTTCTGATGTTGATGACAAGACATTAAAAAAATTGGATTCAAATTTGTCAAATTCACGTGTGAAAAGAGAGAACCATCTAGTTTCCAGGTCCAAAAATGTTGTTGGACCCAGTGGTCCTGGTGATGAAGCTGTGCTACCCCTTACAAAGAGGCACCGTCGAGCATTGGAGGCTATGTCTGACTCTGATGCTTTGGTCTCTGATGATAAGAAGAATGATATGTCATGCTTTACTGACATCAGAGTTCCTACACAGAAAAAACGGAGAGCTGTGTGCCTCTATGATGATGAGGAGGAGGAGGAAAAACCCAAAACACCAGTTCATGGAGGATCTTCCCGAAATACTAAAGCGCCTTCATACTCTTCAGACGGTGTAAAGAGCACTAATGAAAATCATGAGAGGTCAGATACTGCTCAACAGAGTACCAAATGTCCTACTGAATTTCAAATGGGCCGCACAAAGGAATCATCTTCCCAGTTAAATGATGGTTTTATGTCACCTAGAAAACCTCACGTGGATGAGGTGAGGCCGGAAAGGAAACCTCAAATTGACAAAAAGAGTCTTGAAAAGGCAGTGCATGTGTATCGCAGTCCAAAAAAATCAGAACTTGGGCAGTTGCTGAAGGAGGAGAAACCAACGGTGATTTCTCCTAAGAAGTCTCCCCAGTTAATTTCTACCACTAAATCAGTTGTGGAACAGCAGAAACCCACAAAATCTGTTAAAGTCTCTAGTACCGGTACTCAAAAGAAGGCTCAGGCTTTGTGTAGCAAGGGTTTAGGTTTAGTGTCTAACAGTTCGGTTTCTTCTCATAATCAGACAAGAAACAAGCCTGCATCTTCTGGAGAAAAGTCTAAACCTACTCCACGATCAATCTCTCAGATCAACGACCCCGCTATTTTAACAGAAAATGCAACCGAGTACATTTTATTTTCTGGTGAAAGGTATGCATGCTCTTTCTTCTTCATTGTGTGCATAGTTGCTACTTGCGTTTCTTATGGTTGATAATTTGTTGCTTGTTTTCCTAATAACAGAATGGAAGTTGGCAGAGAAGATAAAATTGGCTTATCCATGGATTCTAAAACTCCAGAATCATCTCAGTCTATGAGGCATCTTATTGCAGTCGCACAAGCAAAAAGGAAACAAGCTCAGTCGCAAAATTTCTTTCTTGGATTTTCCAATTCAACTCTTGTATCTAACTCAGATATGCAAGGGAGGAGCCCCAGCCCTTCTGCAGTTCAGGGGTTTTTTTCCATTACCAACAGTGCGTTGCAGGCAGATATCCCGGGATCCAATCAACTCACAAATGTAGTTTCCCCGGCTGCTCATGGTCGACAGTATGTATCACAAATTCAACTTGATTTAGAGGAAATTTCAGAGAGAAGAGTTAGTTCTGGGCATCGAACTGCTGGAGGATCACTTAGTGGTGGTACCGAGGCAGCTGTTGCTCGTGATTCTTTTGAGGGAATGATAGAGACTTTGTCTAGGACTAAAGAAAGTATTAGTCGTGCAACTCGTCTTGCCATTGATTGTGCCAAGTATGGTATTGCCAATGAGGTAGGCTCCTTGGCTCATTCACATTTCTTTTATCTTTTGTTGTTTTATTCTTTTCAAAGATGATTACCATTCATCAATGCAATATTTTCGTTTCTTTTTTATTCATCACTTGATTAATTTATCCAATAACTTATATCAATTTGAACGCATTTGCATATGTTTGCTGGATGATACGTTTATAATTTGTAATATATGTCCATTACATGTGTGAGTGTACTCTTATTTGTTAAAAAATAAGCTCAAAATAGTTCTGTAGTGAAAATTTTATTTTCTATACTAACAATCATTCATCTTGAGTCTTGATTGATGCAAATATTTAAGAGCATAAAAGTTCAAAGTCAGATGGGTGAGAGTGAGGCCAAGTGAAGACATCTTTCTAGTTTGAAACTGCTCATCTTGTAAATTTTGATTTCACCTAGAGCCATTACACTGGTCCTTTTGAATTTTAAATCTCATGTCCATCCTACCATAACAAATTAGCAGTTGTCATTTCTTTCTACAATTTATCTTATGCTGAGATAAAGAAAACTTTAAATAGCAGTTGGTGCATTCCTTTAGGTTGCGAATCTAGATTTTGTAATGCGTGTCAAGTTTGCAAATGAAGTTGGTTGATTATCTAGAACTGCTTACGCTGACCAATAAATAAATATATCACACAAAATCAAAGATGATTATCATGGATTACCATGATGTTGATTTGTAGATTCTTTAGTTACAATTTAAAATGTTGATGCAGGTTGTGGAACTACTAATCCGGAAGTTGGAGAGCGAGCCTAGTTTCCATCGTAAGGTTGATCTTTTCTTTCTTGTGGATTCCATCACACAAATCTCTCATAATCAAAAAGGTACATGCACTTGAAAGAACTTGTAATAATAAATATGTATCTCTCTCTCTCTGTATTTCGTTGTAAAAAATATTAAAAATAGTTATTGTTTATTGATATTCAGGCATTGCGGGAGCTTCATATGTTCCGATGGTTCAAGCAGCATTGCCACGTCTTCTAGGTGCTGCCGCACCACCTGGTTCTGGTGCTCGTGATAATCGTCGTCAATGTCTTAAGGTAAGTGCACTGCTATATAATTTGATGGGTTTTTCTTACATTTATACAAGATAAGTGAAACAGACTTCTCTTCCAGGTTTTACGGCTGTGGATAGAGAGGAAAATCTTTCCTGAATCTGTTCTTCGTCGTTACATGGATGACATTGGAGTTTCAAATGATGATTCAACTGCTGGTTACTCCTTTAGACGTCCATCTCGAGCTGAGCGTGCCATAGATGATCCAATCAGAGAAATGGAAGGAATGTTTGTGGATGAGTATGGAAGGTATTTAGTACTAACTTTTTACGTGAACGGTTATAATTGTATTGTATTATTTTCTTCTTTTGTTCTATTAAGCCGATTTTTGGTCCTCTAAAGGCATGACTATAAGATTCTGTTTGTTATTGTTGCTTGAAGTAACATACATGTGGTTATGGAACTCAAATCCAATCTCAGTGTCATGTTTAATTTGGAAAACCATTATACTTATACTGAACATGTAAGGGATACGATGAATATATCTTTCTTATATTTTATGTACGTGCAATTCAACGAATTTTTAATTAATTATTTATTTGTTAGATGCAGTTGAAGGAATCCAAATGTCGTTGCATGGAAAATTCAATGATTTCTTTTCTTCTTAAAATGTATTATTTTAATTGCTTGTTGGATTGTGTTTTGAAATTACAGTTATTTGTTTTTCCATGACGTACTCACCAAAAGAAAATTGCATGATAGTATTGTTCAGAGGAGAAAATAAATAATGAGTATCTGGTTTGCAATGCTCGAGGAACAAGTGTTTGTTTCAGCGGAACACTTGTTGCAACTCGCAATGGTCTTGTTTGATTATTGGGTTCAGTTATGTGAAATTGTACTTAAAGATCTATTATCAAAATGCTTCTATTATTTGTATGTCTGTGTTGTTGCTTGCACTTTTTCTGGAATTTAATATGTGTAGTTATCTTTTGCCTCTTTTGTCAGTAATGCTACATTTCAGCTGCCTGGATTTCTGTCTTCTCATGCGTTTGAAGATGACGATGAAGAAGAAGAAGAACTTCCTAGCTGTTCATATAAGGAGACTAGCCATCCCTCACCAATGGAAACTACCCTTGCTTCAGGGGAGTCAGAATCATGTGCGGTGACTCCTAATGATAGGCGACATTGCATCTTGGAGGATGTAGATGGTGAACTTGAAATGGAGGATGTTTCTGGACACCCAAAGGAAGAAAGACCCTTGTTTATTAATGGTTCTTTTGAAATGGATCCACAACAGCAGGGATCAGATAGGGTCATGGAGCCAGCTTCAATTGCTTGCACTGATTTGCCCCCTCTTCCAGAGGGTTCTCCACCATTGCCTCTTGATTCTCCTCCTGCACCCCCACCTTTGCCTCCCTCACCTCCACCACCCCCACCACCACCTCTGTTATCTCCATCACCACCACCACCACCACCACCCCCACCTCCCCCATCGCAGCCACCTCCTCCCCTACCATCTTCTGGTCATCAACCATTGTTGATTCCCCAGTCATCTATACCAACACAGGCTTCATTACTACCCCAACAGATGCTGCCTCTGCAATCATCAATGCATCCTTCACCGCAAGTGGCATATCAACCTCCTATGCCTCATGAATACTGCAGCACAAGTGTAAGACTTCTTGCTTTCCCCACCTTTATCAGTGCTGCATTGTTATTGTTGTATATATTATGACAAATTATATCTTCATACAGGGTAACCAGCATGTTCAAGTTTCTGGAAATGCTCCTCATGTTGGCCCTATTGATGCGACTGCCAAGGAGATGTTTCCGCAGCAGCAAGCTTGCTTTGTTCCTGCTGGAGTATGTGGTCCTCGAGAACCTTCTGGATTTAATTCGACAAGGCCGCTAGAACATGGACATAATGACCTGTTTCTAAGTGCACAAATCTCTCAACCAAGCCAACCATTTCAACAAGTTAATACACCTTTCCCTCAAAGGCCTTTACCTCCTGCCCCACCACAAAATCCGTCAAGTCATTTCTCCTATACTAAGCAACATCCTCAGCAGCATCCTCAACAACATCCTCAGCAGCATCCTCAACATCCTCAGCAGCATCCTCAGCAACCATACCATGGCTCATACTCTTTGCCTCCCCCACCTGATAGTCAAAGAAGATTTGTTGCTGATGAACAACGTGGTGTTTGGATGAATGGAGGAAGACCCCCACATCCGGGACCACCATTTGTCCATGAAGGTATAGGGTTCTGGTCCTGGTGGCGAAGCTATCCATTAAGAAGTTGCCTGCATAGTGTACAGTGCTATTATTCCCACCCACCTATCCATTTTCCCACCTACCTTGTAACTAAATCTAGATGACAGATCAATAGAAGGTAGGTGGGAATGGTAGCACCTTAGAATTTCTGCTTGTATTATTGTTATGGCTAATGTTTTAGTTGTGATGGCCAAAGTTTCCTTTGCCTTATTTGCACTGCCCAATGTATCTCTACTTATATTATATTCGGTTCTGCTATGACAGGTTATTTTCACCCACCGCCTGATAGGCCACAACCTAATAATATTGCTTTTCAGCGTCCTGCCCCTAATAATGTTCCAACTGGAGCTCCAATATCAGGTGATCTTTACATAAACTTGTTTTGAAGTTTGCTTGCATGTTTAAAACACTGGGCTATTGTTGCAGTGATTAAGTGACTTTCTGGCTGCACTTTTCCAGGTCACAGTGCTTCCCAGATCTTGCCATGTAGACCAGACATATCTGCTGTTAATTGTTGGAGACCAGCTTAGTAGTGAACCTTTGCCCTACATAACTATTCTTGTAAGTTGTTTTTCTTTTTTGGTTCAACATTTAACTTTGTGTTTTGCAGCTCCTGCACTTCTCTGTATGGCTTCATCCTACTACAGTTTAATTGATTCTTTCCTCGTTGAAACCTCTCTGTTAATTTGAATCGATGGAGAACCCTTGTGCTACTTCTTTTTTATAATTGACTTCACGATCTTTTAATCAGAATCTTCTCAAAGATTTCATATGATTTTTCATCCTTGACTCTATTTGTGCAAATTAGTGCGCTGCATTTTGAACCGTCATTTAGGCATATTCAAACTGTTTCCATGATGGCTTAGATTGATAATTCCCTCTCTCTCTGGGTGATGAATCTGTTTATTTTCTGTAATTTTTTTCAGCATTGACAGTGGCATATCAATTAGTTACGTCACATTATGCTGTGCTTCAAAGTTGGATTCATCTTGTTTACAAAACCCAAGTACCACTTGAAGGCACTATTGAGAACTAGTGGAGGCTCTTGGCAGGACTCTGTATATTGTAATTTTTCCTGACAAATGTATCCTGAGAACATTTGCTTCCAAGTGTATGCCCACGTTTCTTTCTTGGTTAGTACACTTGTTTCGTTAAGTTTTTAAATGATGTAAATATACCCGATATCAAAATAGATAGAAATCAATTCAATGCACCAACTTTTAATTTTTGATGAATTTGTTTTGTTATTATCTTTATGTGCATGTTGCATCGTAAAATGCATTGTCATTTCAATCAGTTCAATTTGTGTTCTTGACTCCACTCGGATGAGCATGTCCTTGATTGTGCTTGCATCTATTAAACAGTCAAAGATATTTCAAATTTGTTCTCCTCTTGGATGGGTCCTGGTATTTCCAAGTTAGGTGAGGTTGAGTATGTGGTTTGCCTTAATTTTGTTATGTTGTTGCTATGTTTTGGCATATGCTGAGGGTTAAGTGATCTCTTAAAAGTTTGGTTTTTTTGGGGGAATCATGTCCTTGGTTGTGCTTGCATCTATGAAACAGTAAAAAAGATATTTCATATTTGTTCTCCTCCTCTTGGATGGGTCCTGGTATTTCCAAGTTAGGTGAGGTTGAGTATGTAGTTTGCCTTAATTTTGTTATATTGTTGCTACGGTTTGGCATATGCTGACGGTTAAGTGATCTCTTAAAATTTTGGTTTCTTGTGGGAATTGCGGTAGTCACATTTTGGGATGTCATTCAATACCCAAGCGTAACTTGTTGTCAATTTCATGCATCATTGAGAGTTCTTTTTTCTTTATGGAATCACTTTAATCTGTTGCCCTTCGGTTTATACTTTCTTTCTATTATGATAAGTTTTCGGGTAAGGTGAGAAATGACTGATTTATTGGTATATGACTTTAGAGCACTCTTTTAGGTGAGATGAAAAGTGCATGCCTAGTTTTTATCTGGTTTGCTCTTAAGATATTACCAATGTCTTTTGTGATTCTGAAGGTGCACTTGGAATCCCTCTAATAATGTATAATCGGGTCACACATTTTTCTTTTTGAATCTTAGTCGCATTTTTTTTGTTAATTGTTGTGAATGATAGCCCTTTTCTGCCGATTTCTAATGATAATGAAGTCTTGTTAGATGATTGGACAGTCCAGTATTACAATTAACCAGCCATTATCTTTTGTCACATTTAGAATGTTGGAATATACTGCTTGCTATTATAAGTTAATTGTGAGGTTCAGCATGTAGAACTAAGTATCAGCACTGCAACCCTTGACTGTAAAGCTGAAGTTACCGAATTTTGAGTGAATATATACATGATTCGAAAAGGAAACGTCAGTATGTATTATATATTTTTTGGGATTATATAAACTCAAATATATGTGACCTTTGATTGGGATATTTATCTTATTCTTCTGTTGAAGGTGAAGGGTCAGCTAAGGTACCCTATATAAGTTTTATCTGACTCATTGAGTTAGAGGCACATCTGAGTTTCATTCCTTCACTCTACCTTTTGGTTCATTCAAATGGCAAGAGATGTCATTGTGTATTTTAGTGTGTGCTGTCTGAAACGCGTTTTGCATTTTTATTTTTAGTTGATGTTGCAACGTGTCGATGACATGCCACTTATCAAAACAGAATTTAATTGAGTAATGCGTGGTGCTGTATGAGTGGCTCACTTTGTGCATTCAGTAGAGTGTCGGGAGTTGCATGTTACATATTTTGTGCCAATCAGCTCCTATGATGGTGTTCAGAATGTTTTCTTAGATATTTGCTCATGTAGAATTCTCCTTTTTTAGCTCCTTTATGTTTTTCTTGTCTCAATAAAGGTGCGAGCTATGTGAGAGCCATGCGTGTCTGTATTTATTTTCAAATGTTTAGTTCTAAGAATCTGTTTACTTGAGCCTGTCTAATCATTTCTTGTGGAGCTTTTACTTTTCCCTTTGAATTTTGTTTCTGATGAGGAATTTAGTCTGGAATGACATCATAACTATGCATACTGTTACAGGTTTCGGAAAAAGATTAAAACAGAAGTAGCAACCTCTTTTTTGGAGGGTTTATTATCTGGTCACTCACAGAGGAAAAGTAATCCGACTTCGTAGCAGATACACCGCTGTAAGACATTCAGGTAAATATTTGACATGGATTTTTGGACCAAGAAAAGGCTTGTAATTATTTATTAGTTGAGTACAGTTTTGATGCAATGGTATCTGTTGCAGTGTAAAGGTAGTTCATACAGATGCTTCATTACTGTTGAAAGTTCTATTGGACAGTTCCCTTCCCTTTCTTTTCAATCAGTCGTTATACATTGCTTTGTAGCCACTGATTTTTCATTTAGTCTGTAAAGATCCTAGTTTTCTTTCTGGGGGATAGAATTGGGTTTGATTATGTCCTTGTTGCTGTGCCGTGATGCACCGGAGCATTACAAAATGAAAAGCGGTTCTCTGACTGCACCATTGTTCTTTGTTGCTCTCTTTTTCTCATCCTTTCGTGGTGCACTTTGATTTCATTTTCCTTTCGATTTTGTTTTTATTTTCTTTTTGGTTATTTGACCATTTGCCCGAGATTGGCTGTTTGGTCCGTTGTTTGTCCCCAACTTTTGTTGTTTAAAATCCCTACTTCTATTCCCAGTTTGAGCTCATTCCTAATTTGACTTGAGGTCATTTGTCAAGGTAGATATGTTGCAGTAACGAGGGTAAGCCAATCCTGCTTTTCTTTTGGTGTAAATTAGTGTTCTCTGTCACTCGCAAACTTTGCAACTCTCTTTTGGAAGGGTCGTTGGCAAAGATGTGCTTCGAGCATGTTCATAGACTTAACTCGTGTCATAAACATTTGATTTTTATGTTGTTAAACGAAATTTGATCAACATTCATGGGTCCCTTTTATAACTCTTAGTTTTTGTGAAAAAAATTGAATCTCTAGTTTGAGGAATCATTTTGCGTGGGGATTAAAAAAAATGTAGCAAGACTTTTGAACGTAATCCTACTATCTATTAGGTCCCAGCCCCTCAAAAATATTTTTATGTGTCTGAAATGCCCTAAAATTATATTTTAGAAACATGTGGTGCAACAAGAATGATTCGAATTTTGGCTTATAATAATTCTCGTAAACATTCCCAAATCAATTGGAAAATGTAGGTTATATAACTCATAGTTTTATGATAAAAATTGAAATTTTTAGTTTTAGGAAATATTTTGCCTGGTAGTTAAGGAAAAAGTTGCAAGACTTTTGAATGTGATCATTCCATCTATTACTTCCCCAAACTAATTTTTTTTATTTTTAAGGTTGAAAATAGCAAAAATAAATATGAAGTAATAGAAGCCCCTCCAAAAGTATTTTCATGTGTCTGGAATGGCTTGAATTTTGCCTTATAATGATTCTCGTCAAAAATTTCAAATCGATTGAAAAACGTGGGTTATAACTCACAATTTTCGTGAAAAAAAATTGAAATTTTTAGTTTTTGGAAATATTTTGCATGGGAGTTAAGAAAAATATTGCAAGACTTTTGAATGTGATCATACTGTCAATAAGATCACGAAACTAATTTTTAAAGTTGAAAAATAGAAAAATAAATATAAACTAATAGAAGGTCCCTCAAAAATACTTTTATGTGTCTGAAATGTTAGGAATGTCCTAAAAATATATTTAGGAAACATGTGGTGTGACGAGAATGACTTGAATTTTGGCTTATAATAATTCTAGTAAACATTCCCAAATTAATTGAAAAACGTGGGCTATAACTCACATTTTTGTGCAAAAATCAAAATTTTTTATTTTAAATAATATTTTGCTTGGGAGTTAAGAAACATTTTGCAAGACTTTTGAATGTGATCCTACATAGATCCCAAAACTAATTTTTTGTGTATGGGGAATGCCCTAAAATTAATTTTCGGAAACATGTGATGCAATGAGAATTACTTGAATTTTCGTTTAATTGATTCTCATAAAAACTCCCAAATGGATTGGAAAACGTGGGTTATAACTCACTTTTAAAAAAAAAAAATTGAAACTTTTAGTTGTAGGAAATATTTTGCTTGGGAGTTAAGAAAAATGTTGCAAGACCTTTGAATGTGATCTTACCATATATCTTGTCCCGAAACTAGTTTTTCTTGATTTTTGAAGTAGAAAAATAGAAAAAAAATTGAACTAGTAGAAGGGCCCCAAAAAATATTTTTATGTGTATGAAATGTTCGGAATGCGCTATAATTAATTTTAGGAACCATGTGGTGTGACAATAATTACTCGAATTTTACCTTATATTGATTCTTGTAAAAATTCTCCGATTGATTGAAAACATGGGTTATACTCACAGTTTGGTGAAAAAAAAAATGAAATATTTTAGTTTTAGAAAATATTTTCCTGGGAGTTAAAGATAATGGTTCAAGACATTTGAAGTGATCGTACCATCTATTAGGTCTTCAAACTAATTTTTATTGATTTTTAAAGTTGGAAAATAGAAAAATAAATATGAACTAATAGATACCCCCCTCAAAAATATTTTTATGTGTTTGAAATGTTGAGAATTATCACATCCTAGCCCGGCCCCTACCACATCCCGGGTTTGACTCTATCGTAGCATGATATTGTCTGTTTTGGGCCTCAACCACGCCCTTACGGTTTTGTTTCTAGGAACTCACACTAGAACTTCCTAGTGGGTCACCCATCCTAGGATTGCTCTCGCAGCGAACTCGCTTAACTTCGAAGTTTTGATGGAACTCGAAGTCAATGAGCTCCCAAAATGCCTCGTGCTAGGTAGAGATGAGAATATACATATAAGGCTTACAAGATCCATTCCATTGGGTGATGTGGGATGTTACATGAGAACTTCCCAGTGGGTCACCCATCATGGGATTGCTCTTGCAGCGAACTCGCTTAATTTCGGAGTTCCGATGGAACTTGAAACTAGTGAGCTCTCAAAAGGCTTCGTGCTAGGTAGAGATGAGAATATACATATAAGGCTTACAAGATCCATTCTCTTTGGCGATGTGGGATGTTACAATCCATCCCCCTTAGGGTCCCGACGTCCCCGTCGGCACACTTAAGGCCAGAGATTGGCTCTGATATCAAATTGCCACATCCTGGCCCGGGCCCCCACCACATACCGGGCTCGACTCCACCGTAGCACGATATTGTCCGTTTTGGGCCTCGACCACACCCTCACGGTTTTGTTTATGGGAACTCACACGAGAACTTCCCAGTGGATCACCCATCATGGGATTGCTCTCCCAGCGAACTCGCTTAACTTCGAAGTTCCGAGGAAACCTGAAGCCAGTGAGCTCCCAAAAGACCTTGTGCTAGGTAGAGATGAAAATATATATATAAGGCTTAAATGATCCACTCCCTTGGGCGATGTGAGATGTTACAGGAATGCCCTAAATCGATTGGCTTATAATCATTCTTATAAATTTCTCAAATTGATTGGAAAACGTGGGTTATAACTCACAATTTTTGTGAAAAAAATTGAAATTCTTAGTTATAAGAATTATTTTGCCTAGGAATTAAGAAAAATATTGTAAGACTTTTGAATGTGATTGTACCGTCTATAAGGTCCTCGAACCAAATTTTCATTGATATTTAAAGTTGAAAACTAGAAAAAAATAAATATGAACTAATAGAAGGCCTCTCAAAAATACTTTTATGTGTCTGAAATGTTGAGAATGGCCTAAAATCATATTTAAGAAACATGTGGTGTGACAAGAATAATTTGAATTACTCAATTTTTGGCTTATAATAATTCTCGTAAACTTTTCCAAATCTATTGAAAAACATGGGTTATAACTCACAATTTTGTGAAAAAAATAAAAAAAAATTTAGTTTTAGGAAATATTTTGCCTGGGAGATAAGGAAAAAGTTGCAAGACTTTTGAATGTGATCCTACCATCTATTAGTTTCCCGAAACTAATTTTATTGATTTTTAAAGTTGAAAATAGAAAAAATAAATATGAAATATAGAAGGCCCCACAAAAATACTTTTATGTGTCTGAAATGTTCGGAACGCCCTAAAATTAAAATTAAAAATGTGTGGTGCGACAAAAATGACTAAAACTTTTTGCTTATAATGACTCTCGTAAAAAATTCCAAATCGATTGGAAAACATGGGTTATAACTCATAGTTTTTGTGAAAAAATCAAAAATTTTAATTTTAGAAAATATTTTGACTGAGAGTTAAGAAAAATGTTGCAAGACTTTTGAATGTTATCCTACCATCTATCTGGTCAGGAAACTAGTTTTTGTTGATTTTGGAAATTGAAAAATAGAAAGAAAAAAATTTGAGCAAATAGAAGGGCCCCAAAAAATGTCACATCCTGGCCCGGGCTGGGATGTGTCAATTCGGTATCAGAGCCAATCTCTGGCCGGTAGTGTGCCGCGCGAGGACTTCGGGCCCCTAAGGGGGGTGGATTGTTACATCTCACATCACTCAGGAAGTGGATCATGTAAGCCTCATATATATATATATATATATATATATTCCCATCTCCAATTAGCATGAAACTTTTTGGGAGCTCACTGGCTTCGGGTTCTGTAGGAACTCCAAAGTTAAGCGAGTTCGCGCGAGAGCATTCCCATGATGGGTGACCCACTGGGAAGTTCTTGTGTGAGTTCCCAGAAACAAAACCATGAGGGCGTGGTAGGGGGCCCAAAGCGGACAATATCGTGCTACGATGGAGTTGAGCCCAGGATATGGTGGGGGCCTGTGCTGGGATGTGACAAAAAAATATATTTATGTGTCTGAAATGTTCGAAACGCTCTAAAATTAATTTTAGGAAACATGTGGTGCAACGAGAATTACTAAAATTTTGCCTTATATTAAAAATTCTCAAATTGATTGGAAAATGTAGGTTGTGATCGTACCATCTATTGGTCTCAGAACTAATTTTTAAAGTTGAAAAATTAAAAAAATAAATATGAACTAATAGAAACACCCCCCCTTGCAAGAATTCTGAATTTTATCCTGCCATCTATTAGGTCCCGAAATTATTTTTTATTGATTTTTGAAGTAGAAAAAACGAAAAAATGAAGATGAAATAATAGAACCCCCCCCCCCCCAATTTTTTTTTTATTTGTCTAAACTGCTCGAAATGCCCTAAAATTAATTTTAGGAAATAAATAGGTGGTGCGACGAGAATGACTAAAATTTTGGCTTATAATGATTCTCGTAAAAATTCTCAAATCAATTGGAAAATGTGTGTTGAAACTTACAATTTTGTGAAAGAAAAAAAAATTCAAAATTTTTAGTTTAGGAAATATTTTGCCTGGGAGTTAAGGAAAAAGTTCCAAGACTTTTGAATTTTATCCTACCATCAATTATGTCCCGAAACTAGTTTTTATTGATTTTTAAAGATGAAAAATTGAAAACATAAATATGAACTAATAGAAGGCCCCCCAAAAATATATTTATGTGTCTTAAATGCTCGAAATGCCCTAAAATTAGTTTTAGGAAACATGTGGTGCAACGAGAATGAATCAAATTTTATCTTATAATGATTCTCTTAAAAATTCCCAAATCGATTGGAAAACGTGAGTTAAGGAAATATTTCTCACAGTTTTTGTGAAAAAATTGAAATTTTTAGTTTTAGGAAATATTTTTCCTGTAAGTTAAGGAAAATGTCGCAAGACTTTTTTATGTGATCCTACCATCCATGGAGTCCTGAAACTAATTTTTATTGATTTTAAAAGTTGAAAATAGAAAAAAATAATGTGAAGTAATAGAAGTTCCCCAAAAATACTTTTATGTGTCAGTGATGTTGGGAATGCCTTAAAATTTAATTCAGAAACATGTGGTGTGACGACAATGACTTAATTTTGTCTTATAAAGAATATTGTAAAAATTTCTAAATCGATTGGAAAATGTGGGTTATAACTCACAATTTTTGTGAAAACATCGAAATTTTTAGTTTTAGGAAATATTTTGCCTAGTAGTTAAGGAAAATGTTGCAATACTTTTGAATGTGGTCCTACCATCTTTGAGGTCCCGAAACTAATTTTTATTAATTTTTAAAGATGAAAAATAGAAAAAATAAATATGAACTAATAGAAGGCCCCCAATTTTTTTTTTATATGTCTAAAATGTCTGAAATGCCCTAAGATTAATTTTAAAAAATATGTGGTGTGACGAGAATACTTTTGAATTTTGCTTTAGCTCTTATGCTCTTTTTCTTCTTCCATACCCTCAAGTGGGTGGAATAACGGGCCAAGGGCTTCATTTCCATGCATTCCAGCCTCCGTGGACTAAAGATTCTCGTAAGAATTCCCAATTTGATTGGACAACTCACAGTTTTTGGGAAAAAATCAAAATTTTTTGTTTTAGGAAATATTTTGCCTGAGAATTAAGGAAAATGTTGCAAGACTTTTGAATGTGATTATACCATCTATTAGGTTCCAAAACAAATTTTTATAGATTTTTTAAAGTTGAAAAATAGAAAAAAATAAATATGAACTAATAGATACCCCCCCCCCCCCGCAAAAATATTTTTAAAGTTGAAAAATAGAAAAAAATAAATATGAACTAATAGATACCCCCCCCCCCCCGCAAAAATATTTTTATGTGTCTAAAATGTTGGGATGCCCTAAATTTAATTTTAGGTAACATGTGGTGCGATGAGAATTACTTGAATTTTGGCTTATCGTAAATTTCCCAAACTGATTGGAAAACGAGTGGGTTATAACTCACAATTTTTGTGAAAAAAATCAAAATTTTTAGTTTTAGGAATTATTTTGCCTAGGAGTTAAGGAAAATGTTGCAAGACTTTTGAATGCGATCCTACCATCTATGAGGTCCCGAAACTAATTTTATTGATTTTTAAAGTTAAAAAATAGTAAAATTACTTTTATGGAACATGTGGTGCGATGAGAATGACTCGAATTTTTACTTATATTATTCTCGTAAAGATTTCCAAATCAATGTCAAAACATGGGTTATAACTCACAGTTTTTTTTTTTTTTTGAAAAAAATCGAAACTTTTAGTTGTAGGAAATATTTTGCCTGGGAGTTAAGGAAAATGTTGCAGGACTTTTGAAATGATCTAAACATTTTATGTGTCATGAAACAAATTTTTAAAGTTGAAAAATAGGAAAAACAAATATGAATCAATAAAAGTTCCCCGAAATATATTTTTATGTGTCAGAATGTCCTATAAACATATGGTGAGACAAATACTGACTTATAATGATTTTTTGTAAAAATTCTTAAATTGATTGGAAAACTTGGGTTATAACTCATAGTTTTTGTAAAAAAATCGACATTTTTAGTTTTGGAAAATATTTTGCATAGGAGTTAAGGAAAATGTTACAAGACTTTTGAATGTGATCATATCATCTATTATGTCCCGAAATCAAAATTTCCAAGTTTTTAAAGTTAAAAAAAATTTAAACTAGTTGAGGGCCCATCAAATTTATTTTTATGTGTGATGCGACTAAAATGACTCGAATTTTAACTTCTAATGAATTTAAAATTTGGTAAAAATTATTGATGAAACGAGATTAAAAAATGGGAACATATAGAGTATCGGCATACTATCGCAACTCATCCAGGCAATTTGTATCTGGGAAATTTGGAGGAAGGAAAAAAAAACAAAAACAAAAACAAATAGAGAGTAAATAGAGAAGCAAAAGAATTAGGTGGTATAATAAATGTATAAGCATATTGTTGCAGAAACCTAAGGAAGCAAAGAACCAATATACATCCTCTACAATGTGCCACAATGCTTACAAGATTGTCTAACAAATTATCTAGTATTGTATTCTTCAATCTGCACATAAAATCGGTAGCTTCCCTCAATCATTCATACGCCGGCTTCGGCCGGTAACCTGGTAACTCCTTCAAAATCATAAGCATGGAACTGTGCTCCATCAAATAGAAAATCCACATGTATTGCAATGATCAATGATATAGTCTTATTCAACTCTTGTCCCTATTTCTTGTTTGTTTCTATTTACCACTCGAATGCTTGCTGGTAATGATGTAAGATGCGATAAATATGGATCAAAATTGGCAATCATAGTGTATAATCAAGTGAATTAATCAAGTGCAGTTTTTCTTCGACCTGTCATTGGCTTAGGCAAACCATCAAATATTGGTTTCGCAATGACTGCAGTTGAAAAGGCTTGTAAATCTGGCTTCAAACTCCACTTAGATGTTGACCAGATGGATGCAGAACCGCTACTCTCGTGATCCTGCAAATTTGATGTGCTCGACGACTTCCTCACTCCAGATAATTCATCTGCTATAAGCGAATCACCCAGACCTACTGGTATAGGATTCAAGCCACCAGCTTCAACATCATTTCCTAAAGCAGTTCTATTAGCTGCTGTGGGTCTAAGGGCCAAGCACTTTCCTGTAATTGCTGAAAACCCGGCATTGCCGCTGTTATCTCCCAAAAGCTTCTCAGGGGTGCGAGAAAAGTCTGCTTCAGATTTCTGACGCCTTCTAATTCGCAATGGATCAGAGTCACCGTCAGCAGGCATGGAATCAGAAAGTTCACTATTCTCATCCAATTTAACTAGGCTTCTTGACTTTCGAGGTTGGCTCAAAGGTTGGTCAGAAGCTGTTGAGGCTCCAAGGAATGGCCCATCTTCTAAATAATGGGCACCTCCATTTTTGTAGACTGCCATTTCAAAACCTTCAGTTATAGAGTTCTGATTTCTTGGTTTCAGCCCGTAATAACTTTGTAATGAGTTCATAGCCAAGGAGGGTTTCTTCGTACAAGTAACTCTATGGGACCCAAAAGAGTTAAACAGATCACATTGTATGCTGCGAGGTGGGGTCTGGTTGGAACTACTGTGGCTGTATAAGCAAGTGTTAACATGGTAAGTCACAAATCAATCACAAACAAAACACGGTACAAAATAATATAATGACGAAAAAATGTTAAGCAATATTTAAAGACTAAGAGAACCTATTGACTTTCTTTTCGGTTCTATATTCACTGAGAGATAATTGACCTCTAATATATATCTTGACATGTTACCTAAAATGCACACTGCATTAGACCATAATCACCTAAAAATGCATTCCCAAAAATGAAAAAACTTTGTGATCGAGGCTGCCTCATTCAAGAAAGAAGCAACATCTCAAATATGACACAAAATGTCAGTTGAACACATTGACAGCAGATTAATACGAGAATCTGATTCCGAAGTGCATTTCCTAACAATAGGTGCAGATCCAACTGCTCCCTGCCCCAATCATGTGCTTCACTTATTTTGGGGAAGAACTAGAGGTGTAATACTATTATGTTTGGGATACAACTTTGACTTAATCATATATTCGGCTACTGTAAACAAGTTTGCAAACCAAAAAGTCAAATAACCAAACAAATTAAGAGTAGAGACAGATAATTACCCTGGTGTCTTGGAACCGTCTGATAAACAAGGGGATGGAGGATGCCTCCCAGGTAGTGGAATCTGAAGAACCCGGAGGCCAAACATTTGGCGATCTGTAACAAGGCCGTTAATCTTTTTGATGTCGGCCACCTACAATATCACCAAAACACTACTTATTTTCGACAAAAAGCTCGATAATCAAACAAGCAAACAAATAATAATCAGGCACATTGCCGAGATATCTGAAACACAATGCCCCTTTGGAAGCAATAAGAACATCAAAACTCAAACAATTATTCGCATTCCCAATTTTCCATTGACTACATCAGCTATGAGACTCAAACATTTCTCAGAATCCAGCAAATATTCGATTAACCAACAAAAAAATGACACAGAAAAACCCAGAAATTCAAAACAGTAAATGAAGCAGAAGAATTCCAAAGTTCACATGTATTTTTGGAGAAATGCAAAGATCAAAAGCGGAGATGAGGAAATGGAAATGGTACCTCAACGCCGTATTTGATGGCGACGCCAACAAGCGTGTCGAATTTGGAAACGACATGTTCTATGTACCCTACTCCTCCGCCACCGACCAAAGCGGGAGAGGAAGATCGTGGCGGCGACGAAACCGGGAGAAAAGGGGAAGACGAAGAAGAAGAAGCCGACATTGGATTGGTGTTGGTGTTATTGTATCGGTTATGCAAGGAGGACGAAATCACCTGATCTGCATGACTACAACAAAACTCGCTTTCCATCTCCCCCATTCAATTCACTTTCACTTTCACATTCGCAATCCGATTCCCTCCCAATCATATGTCATACCTCTCGATTCCAAATACAAATACGAATCTGAGAGGAAAAGCGATCGCCATCATTCGATTCTCGAACAAAATCGGAATCCCCCAACGCAGACGAGAGATCTAATCTATTGGAATTTGACTGATTCACCACCGATCGAATCAACCTGATGAATTCGAATCTGTCTTCCAAATGCAGCGTGCGATTTCGTCAATTCGTCGATTCTTCGATGCTTAGCTGGTTGCGGAAATTGAACCTCGAATGGACGATGATATGAAACGTTTATCTGCCGCCTCCTCCTCCTCCTCCTCCTCCCTTGTTCCTGAGATCTTGCGTCCTTCTTTTCCTCTTCCCGTTTTTACCTTCTCTCTCGCTTTCTCTCTCTTAAATTTTTAGATTGCGGATTAACCGATCGAGGCTACAGGTGACGTCACCCCACATCCCAGGCTATACTTTCTTAATTTGTAGTATTTTGGATGTAATTTATACGTTTTAATTTTTTCCTAATTTTGTTGGAAACTTTAACGAAAAGCTTCCATTTGTTCATTGCAACGAAAAACCATATTTTATACTGAAAAGTTAATTCTGGTATTATTCACCTTACCTTTTATTTTATATTTATCGTTAAAACTCAAAATTTTCAAGTTTTTTTCATTAGTTTTTCTAATTTTGTTTTGGTTTTACCCTTTATTTTTTGCTGTTTCTGTTTTCTTATTTGTTTTTTCTACCTGATATCAAGCGGTTAGTAAATGAAAAGTAATTCCTAACTGAATTCATTTTTAGTCCAAAACCAATCACAATTATTCAAATGGGCTGTCGTTTTTATGTTTGACCTTTCATTTTACTAAGCCAGCGCTAATCATGGAATAATCTCAAAAGAATTTTACGGGTTTATTCTCTCACCATTTTCTATTCAAAACGAAGAAGACCGTTATTACCCAAAAAAAAACAAAAAAACGAAGAAGACCGTTAGACCTTAGACCAAGTTTTTGCTTAAACAATGTTATATAGTGGGGGGGGGGGGGGGGAAAGTTTATATAAAACGAGTTTATCACCGCCATGTAGCATCTGATTGCTTTTCTATCGATCATCTTGGAGAAGTAAAAACTAATTTTGCCGCAAAGTCAAAGGTTAATGCTTTATTTTCCAGTTCCTAGCATTCCTTGTTGTCCAAGCTGCTTCTAGTCAATGGCGCTAATTGCTCTCATGATTTACTTCCAGTTGCCGCCTCCCTAACACCAGTTTCATTATTGTTACCTAATTCCGAATTTGTTCATAATTTATTGCCTGCAAGCCTCTACTCAACCTAAGTAACGAGTCAACAGAAAAAAGATAAAAATAAAAATGCTCAGATACAAATCCACACTACTATTCTCGAAACTGACCGTAAAAGTTTCCTGCATACCATAACAAATGTGGAGGCCCCAGATAACGACATGGTCCTCGTTTTTTAAGACTTTATATGACATACGATTGATTTTTGATGTGCTTCACCTTCATGTAACTAATGTGATACAGTAAAACAAGTTTAGCCATCCAACCTCATCATCTCGTGTCCCTAACATTGGTTTAGCAATCGCCTCATGAACCATGAGTCAGGCCATCTCTTCTGGCTGCTTAAACTGATGAGTAAATAGAGAATAAAAACCAGGCGTACAAGGCACCATAACCGTGGTCATATGCTTTATCTAATCAGTGTTACTCTCTAAGGTGGTTGCATCTCTCATACCAAGACCATTGTAGATGTGACACCAATGGCACAAAACCGGCATTACATCTTTTTATGGAAAAATGATCCGAATCCAGCTCAACCCTCGCTAGACTCCCATAAACTCATTGGGAAGCCTCTTGATAACAGTTAGCCGCAATATCCTGCAGGTGTTACAAGCCTTTTAAGCCACAGGGATGTTAGGTTCGTTTAAATTCACAAAGGCCTCAGCTCGAGCCATGCGTGCCATTGCCGCATTCCAAGACACAAGATGATTCATAAACGTATCCACGTACTTTCCCCTGTCATTCTGTTAACAAGTTACCCAAGGATCATTAAAAAATTAGAGCCACCTAGTGGAAACTAAATGAAGTTTGATACCAATACAAACCTTGAAATCCAGATAATAAGCATGCTGCAAGAACGAAAGCAAAAAGGAAAAAGTATTAGCATATTTAAGAAAATTTCATCTCCCTCCCCGCGAGAGAGAGAGAGAGAGAGAGAGAGAGGAGGGGGTGGGGCGGGTAGAAAAGAGCAGAGAGCGAGAGATATCATTTACACACCTCCCAAAGATCCAAACTGATTATTGGCTGCAGGATAAGAGATAATTAATGAAACTGCTGAAATAAGTGTCAGAAAAAAATTGGGAAAAATTGGTTTTACTTACTATGTCATCCCAAACAATTGGGCAAATGGCATTCGAAGTTTTAATTATCTGAAGTCGTCTCTCTTCTCTCTTTACTGGGAAAATGAAACAAGGAAAATTATCGGTAACCAGAGGAGTTATTTAGCAAACAAGGTCACAAGATGAATTCTTTGGCAGGTAAGTACAGAAACTTAGTGATGTTGAACTCGAAAAAATTAATGTAAGTTTGAGATTACCCAATCAATGAATATGAGGAAAATTCATTCTTTGAAATTCCAGACACATTAACTCACACAAGTTCAGAAATAAACATGAGAAAGGACTTACAAACAAGCCAAACCCAGCCAGAGCCAAATAGCGTAAGTGCTGCTTCTGTAAACTTCTCTCTGAAGTTTGAAAAGGAACCAAAATCCTTTTCTATCTGCTGAAGGACACCCAGTTGGGGCATCTCTCCTCCTCCCGGTTGCATGGACTCCCAAAAGAAGTCATGATTCCACACCTACAACGATAAAGTCAAAGAATGTCATCTCATAATCCCCAAATTAGATGTCGAACAAGGTCAACTTTCCTTGTTGCATATCACTTTTCACAACATGTCACCTGTTTGCAACATTTTTTCATGCTATGACCAAGACTGGACTTCAAGTTTGTGAGTCTTAAACCAGTCTGAAACTGCACTAAACCTTTAGGAACAACCTACCAGGAAAACTAAAAATTTGAACAAGCTTTAGAATCAGTTCTGCTTCAAGCTACATGATTGTATCACATATTGTCCGGTGGTAGTATATTTGAGCCTAAGAAAGTCAACTAAGCATATAACAGCCTGTAGCTAAACATTCCACATCTTTGATCAGTGACCCCTATGCAGGCTCATTGATAGCATTTAAAAATGATCCAGTCAAGAAAAGTATACAAATCAGCTAACGATTTTGTAGATACCTGAGCAGCGTTGTTAAATTCAGGCAAAGGATTCCCATTATTATAAGTTGCTTTGACAAGTTCATCGAAAGTGTAGCCATATAGTACGTCACTCTTCTCCAGCTGTTTGTTCAGACCTTCCACATAGTTTCGATGATGGCCTCCCCAGTGAACTTCCAATGTTCTCTGACTCATATAAGGCTCCAAAGCATCCTGAAAAAAGAAACATTACACTTCAGTCAGGGAAGATCATATGCATGTTGTACGTATAATATAATTTCATGTATGTATCATCACGCGACAAGAATAAGCAGCTGGACACAGAATAGTAATCTCCACACAATAAGATTTACAACGCGAGATGGATAACTGCGATAAGTGAGGGCTTCATAGAATCAAATGCTACACCACACGAACTTCAGAAACCAAACAGTCACATCACTAAAGTATCTTGCAAATCCAATCAGGTTATAAGACATTGACAAAGGCAAATAGGAAACCTAAAAACTTCTTCTCTTCATGCACCTAATGTGACAGTAGAAGCTGACTTGGCCAACCCGATTTCATGTCCTTAAAAATTGGTTTAGCAAAACGAGAAAGTAGTTTACTTACAAGTTTATAGGGAGGGTTTTTCAATCCATAGTAACCGACAACTCTAGAAGCTCTTGGAGACCCATCGGGCTGTCTTTTCTGCTGCTTACACTGAGAAAATAGAGAGCCAACAGACACTCATTCTCTAACCAAATGTTGTGAACAAAAAACCACATTTTATAGCGCAATCGAATATTTGAATCCGTTACAACTTATAAGGGGAAAATAAACGCGGCAGGAGCGAAAACACAAACGAAATTACAACAAACTATATAGAAAAATAGCCAAGTACACAATAATTACGTACCGGAAGAGGAAGCTGGGAACTCTTAAAAGAGTGAGAAAATTCAGTCAATAAAAGGTGAGAGCTTGGAGGTGAAGGACTAGAAAAACAGAGCATCATTGCTCTCCTTTAATTGCTCCTCTCGCACTCAAATATGATTTAACTGAACTGAAACAAGCAAAATTTGAGGGCTGACATACTTGAACAACAGAACATTAACATAATTAACATAATTAAGAGAGAGAGAGAGAGACCTTGGTAGTTGGTGTTGATGACGAGCGGCGTCCGGTGGAAAGAGAGAGAAGCTTTTCATATGAAAGGAGGGGGGTTATCGTTTCGTCTGCATTTTCTGTTCATTTGTTTACTTTTTCGGCCTCCTATCATTGCCAATTTACATTCTGACCAGAAAAATCACTGTTCGTTCGACTCAGGTCCATTTGTTTACCATTTCGTCCTCCTATCACTGCCGAAAGGAAAATCCAAGATTTTAACTCCCCGGGGACAGTATAACAAAAATTGGGAATTCAAGATACCATCTTTTCTACCACTTATTCTTTAACATTCCTATGAGAGTACTGTATAAGAGTATTTCTTTCTAAATATTGAAAATTTAAAATACATAATTAAATTTTGAAGCATCAACAACAATTTCCTTCCTTTATCCACTTTTCAATTTTGCCACGTTTTTTGTTGAATTAGTGGTCAACAACAACAACAACAACAACAACAAAGCCTTTTCCCACTAAGTGGGGTCGGCTATATGAATCCTAGAACGCCATTGCGCTCGGTTTTGTGTCATGTCCTCCGTTAGATCCAAGTACTCTAAGTCTTTTCTTAGAGTCTCTTCCAAAGTTTTCCTAGGTCTTCCTCTACCCCTTCGGCCCTGAACCTCTGTTCCGTAGTCACATCTTCGAACCGGAGCATCATTCGGCCTTCTTTGCACATGTCCAAATCACCGGAGCCGATTTTCTCTCATCTTTCCTACAATTTCGGCTACTCCTACTTTACCTCGGATATCCTCATTCCCAATCTTATCCTTTCTCGTGTGCCCACACATCCCACGAAGCATCCTCATCTCCGCTACACCCATTTTGTGTACGTGTTGATGCTTCACCGCCCAACATTCTGTGCCATACAACATCGCTGGCCTTATTGCCGTCCTATAAAATTTTCCCTTCAGCTTCAGTCGCCTACGACGGTCACACAACACGCCGGATGCATTCTTACACTTCATCCATCCAGCTCGTATTCTATGGTTGAGATCTCCATCTAATTCTCCGTTCTCTTGCAAGATAGATCCTAGGTAGCGAAAACGGTCGCTTTTTGTGATCTTCGCTAGATTGCTCCGGTCATTAGTGTGGATAAGTATATAAATGGATAGAGATAGGAAAGCAAACACAAGATGTACGTGGTTCACCCAGATTGGCTACGTCCACGGAATAGAAGAGTTCTCATTAATTGTGAAGGCTTTACACAAGTACATAGGTTCAAGCTCTCCTTTAGTGAGTACAAGTGAATGATTTAGTACAAATGACATTAGGAAATATTGTGGGAGAATGATCTCGTAATCACGAAACTTCTAAGTATCGGAGTGTGGTGTCGTCTTGACTTGCCTTATCTGTCTCATAGGTAGATGTGGCATCTTCTCTGGAAGTACTCTTCTTCCATCCAGGGGTGGTATCTTTAACTGGTGGAGATGCACAAGGTAATGTATCAATTTCACTTGAAGCTTACTTGTAGTTTCAGGCTTGGTCAAGCGCGATACAAACCATGTAGTATGAGTCCCCCAAGTCGCCGAGCTAGGGGGTCTGCTGAAAGAGGTGACAGACAAGGTAAGCAATCAGAGCTCCGACTGATTGTTCACCTTCTCCCCATCTTGCAGCAGCATGAAGGATAAAGAGAAGAAAAATGAGAAGAGATGATATGAGATACTTTTGCTTTTGAAGAAGTAACTTTCCACAGGCTTATTCTTGAACTGAGCTGGAGGGTTTTCTGGTTTCCTCCAGAGTATAAGGCCGACTGAAGAATTTGAGGGTCAAAACAAGTCCATCAAATCTAGAGTACGTTCCACCCTGCTGATATGGGATACTTTTGCTTTTGACAGAGTAATGGATGTATCGGCACGTGTGCTGTTACGCTTGTCTCCACATGCTTCCTTGTATCCTTCGCACTTGCCCTATCTGTTCCTCAAGTAGATGCGGAATCTTCCCTGGAAACATAAGATGTTGAAGATGAGTACTCGAGAGCAATGCCAGGTAAGTAATCAGGTAAGGGGTTCCAGGCAGTCAGTTCCTGGCTGGAAGCTTGATTCCAAGTGCTGACTGATTGCTCTCTTTCTCCTTGTCTTGCAGGTAAAAACAAGGCCAAAGGAAAAGACAGGGAAAAAGCATGATATGGGATACTCTTGCTTTTAACCCTGATGATATGAGATATTCTTGCTCTAGTATAGCTTGTTTGCAGAGGTATTATCGGGGGGAAAGAAAGCTGAATATTTCGAAAGGCTTCGTTGGGAGTGCCCTCTCAGATATGATGAAGGGTTGAGCATTTTTGCAGGTCTGCCTGTCCGTTGGGGATGAAGGTCGACATATATAGGAGTCTCCCTAACAAGTAGTAATGCTATTCCTTTACCCTGCTTGGTCATAGCACGGTAGTGGGAGCTACCAGTTTCACATGTTTTAACTCTGTCAGAGCACTTTGAAAAAGTGGTCTGTGGTATCTGGCTCTCGAGATTCGGAGAACGATGCCTTTTCGATTTTTGCGAAAGCAATCATGCTGGGGGTCTGGCTCTCGAGATTCGGAGAGCAGTGTCTCTTCGATTTTTGAGAAAGTAATCATGTTGGGAGTCTGGCTCTCGAGATTCGGAGGGCGGTGCCTCTTCGATTTTGGAGCAAGCAATCTTGTTGGGAGTGTTGTCTCGAATGTGAGTAAAGGTTGGGCATGTTTGCTAGTCTACCTTGCCACGAAGCACAAAGGTTGACACACAGGGACTTTCCAATTATCCAGCAATGGTACTGTTCCTTTACCCTCTCTTCGATTTTGAGAAAGTAGTCATGCTGGGAGTCTGGCTCTCGAGATTCGGAGGACGGTGCCTCTTCGATTTTGGAGCAAGCAATCTTGTTGGGAGTGTTTTCTCGAATGTGAGTAAAGGTTGGGCATGTTTGCTAGTCTACCTTGCCACGAAGCACAGAGGTTGACAAACAGGGACTTTCCAATTATCCAGCAGTGGTACTGTTCCTTTACCCTTGTGGGTAATAATATGGTAGCTAGACCTTCAAAATTTATGTGTCTAAACTTTGTTAGTGCTGTTTCTTTGCTATTCTTTTACCTTTCTTGGTCAGAGCGATGTAGTGGGAGCTGCAAGCTTCACGTGCTCAACTTTGGCAGAGAACTTTGGCAAAGTTATCTGTGGTACCCATGAGCTATTGTTGTGTGTAGGAAGTGGGTGATTGAACAGTAAGATTCATGTGCTTTCCACTTCACCAGAAGTCTTCGACAGAATGCCCATAATTTCTGCAAAGCTGAGTGTGCGTGTGACAGGTGCTGACAAGGCTAGAAAAGTAGGTGCCTCTTCGATTTCTGAGATCGGCCCTCGTGGTCTCTGAGCAGTCCAGCTTTTGAGAAAGCGAGCGCCTCTTCGATTGATTCGGAGAACGATGCCTCATCGATTTTTGAGAAAGCAATCGTGCTGGGGGTCTGGCTCTCGAAGATTCGGGGAGCAGTGTCTCTTCGATTTTTGAGAAAGTAATCATGTTGGGAGTCTGGCTCTCGAGATTCGGAGGGCGGTGCCTCTTCGATTTTGGAGCAAGCAATCTTGTTGGGAGTGTTTTCTCGAATGTGAGTAAAGGTTGGGCATGTTTGCTAGTCTACCTTGCCACGAAGCACAGAGGTTGACACACAGGGACTTTCCAATTATCCAGCAATGGTACTGTTCCTTTACCCTCTCTTCGATTTTTAAGAAAGTAGTCATGTTGGGAGTCTGGCTCTCGAGATTCGGAGGACGGTGCCTCTTCGATTTTGGAGCAAGCAATCTTGTTGGGAGTGTTTTCTCGAATGTGAGTAAAGGTTGGGCATGTTTGCTAGTCTACCTTGCCACGAAGCACAGAGGTTGACACACAGGGACTTTCCAATTATCCAGCAGTGGTACTGTTCCTTTACCCTTGTGGGTAATAATATGGTAGCTAGACCTTCAAAATTTATGGGTCTAAACTTTGTTAGTGCTGTTTCTTTGCTATTCTTTTACCCTTCTTGGTCAGAGCGATGTAGTGGGAGCTGCAAGTGCTCAACTTTGGCAGAGAACTTTGGCAAAGTTTTCTGTGGTACCCATGAGCTATTGTTGCGTGTGGGAAGTGGGTGATTGAACAGTAAGATTCATGTGTTTTCTACTTCCCCAGAAGTCTTCGACAGAATGCCCATAATTTCCGCAAAGCTGAGTGTGCGTGTGACAGGTGCTGACAAGGTTGGAAAAGTAGGTGCCTCTTCGATTTCTGAGATCGGCCCTCGTGGTCTCTGGGGAGCCCAGCTTTTGAGAAAGCGGGCGCCTCTTCGATTTCTGAGATCAGCCTTTGAGGTCTTTGAGCAGCCCAACTTTTGAGAAAGCAAACGCCTCTTCGATTTCTGAGCAGGCGCCTCTTCGATTTCTGAAGCTCCGTCGAGTGCAGATTTTTATAGGGGCTGGCATTAAGTTCCAAAGCACACTTGAATCTCCACCAGTAGAAGCTTCATTCTTGCACTTCTAAGATCTTGATTTGTCCGACCTCTTCTCTCTTCAACACCTTTGAAAATGTCTGGCCCCTCCGACCGTCGTTTTGACTTGAACCTTGTTGAAGAGGCAGCCCCGCCTTCTCCAGACAACATATGGCGCCCATCCTTCGTCTCCCCTACTGGTCCTCTTACCGTTGGGGATTCCGTGATGAAGAATGATATGACCGCTGCGGTGGTGGCCAGGAACCTTCTCACTCCCAAAGATAACAGACTACTTTCCAAACGGTCTTATGAGTTAGCTGTTAAGGATTCGCTGGCTCTCAGTGTTCAGTGTGCAGGTTCTGTGTCTAATATGGCCCAACGCCTATTTGCTCGAACCCGCCAAGTTGAATCATTGGCGGCTGAAGTGATGAGTCTCAAACAGGAGATTAGAGGGCTCAAGCATGAGAATAAACAGTTGCACCGGCTCGCACATGACTATGCTACAAACATGAAGAGGAAGCTTGACCAGATGAAGGAAACTGATGGTCAGGTTTTACTTGATCATCAGAGATTTGTGGGTTTGTTCCAAAGGCATTTATTGCCTTCGTCTTCTGGGACTGTACCGCGTAATGAAGCTCCAAATGATCAACCTCTGATGCCTCCTCCTTCTAGGGTTCTGTCCAGTACTGAGGCTCCAAATGATCCCCCTCCGGTGCCTTCTCTTTCTGGGGCTCTACCGACTTCTGAGACTTCTCCTAAGCAACCTTTGTGAAGGCTCCCTCTTGTGTGTTTATTTTGACTCATGTATATGTACATATTTGTAGCTTATCGGGGATATCAATAAATAAGATTTCCTTCATTTCAACGTATTGTGTTAGATACACCAAAACCTTATTCGCTAAGTTCTTTGAATTTTCTTTTGTTGAAGCTTGTATGTTGAAGCTTTCTGAGTAGAGCATGTAGGTTGGGGTAGTGTTCCCTTAATTTTCCGAGTGAGGAAAACTTCTCGGTTGGAGACTTGGAAAATCCAAGTCACTGAGTGGGATCGGCTATATGAATCTTAGAACGCCATTGTGCTCGATCCTGTGTCATGTCCTTCGTTAGATCCAAGTACTCTAAGTCTTTTCTTAGAGTCTCTTCCAAAGTTTTCCTAGGTCTTCCTCTACCCCTTCGGCCCTGAACCTCTGTCCCATAGTCGCATCTTCTAATCGGAGCGTCAGTATGCCTTCTTTGCACATGTCCAAACCACCGTAACCGATTTTCTCTCATCTTTCCTTCAATTTCGGCTACTCCTACTTTACCCCGGATATCCTCATTCCTAATCTTATCCTTTCTCGTGTGCCCACACATCCAACGAAGCATCCGCATCTCCGCTACACCCATTTTGTGTACGTGTTGATGTTTCACCGCCCAACATTCTGTGCCATACAGCATCGCCGGCCTTATTGCCGTCCTATAAAATTTTCCCTTGAGCTTCAGTGGCATACGGCGGTCACATAACACGCCGGATGCATTCTTCCACTTCATCCATCCAGCTTGTATTCTATGGTTGAGATCTCCATCTAATTCTCCGTTCTTTTGCAAGATAGATCCTAGGTAACGAAAACGGTCGCTCTTTGGTATTTCTTGATCTCCGATCCTCACCCCTAACTCGTTTTGGCCTCCATTTGCACTGAACTTGCACTCCATATATTCTGTCTTTGATCGGCTTAAGCGAAGACCTTTAGATTCCAACACTTCTCTCCAAAGGTTAAGCTTTGCATTTACCCCTTCCTGAGTTTCATCTATCAACACTATATCGTCTGCGAAAAGCATACACCAAGGAATATCATCTTGAATATGTCCTGTTAACTCATCCATTACCAACGCAAAAAGGTAAGGACTTAAGGATGAGCCTTGATGTAATCCTACAGTTATGGGAAAGCTTTCGGTTTGTCCTTCATGAGTTCTTACGGCAGTCTTTGCTCCTTCATACATATCCTTTATAGCTTGGATATATGCTACTCGTACTCCTTTCTTCTCTAAAATCCTCCAAAGAATGTCTCTTGGGACCCTATCATACGCTTTTTCCAAATCTATAAAGACCATGTGTAAATCCTTTTTCCCATCTCTATATCTTTCCATCAATCTTCGTAAGAGATAGATTGCCTCCATGGTTGAGCGCCCTGGCATGAACCCGAATTGGTTGTCCGAAACCCGTGTCTCTTGCCTCAATCTATGCTCAATGACTCTCTCCCAGAGCTTCATTGTATGACTCATTAGCTTAATACCCCTATAGTTCATGCAATTTTGTACGTCGCCCTTATTCTTGTAGATAGGCACCAAAGTGCTCGTTCGCCACTCATTTGGCATCTTCTTCGTTTTCAAAATCCTATTGAAAAGGTCAGTGAGCCATGTTATACCTGTCTCTCCCAAAAGTTTCCACACTTCGATTGGTATATCGTCTGGGCCTATTGCTTTTTTATGCTTCATCTTCTTCAAAGCTACAACCACTTCTTCCTTCCGGATTCGACGATAAAAAGAGTAGTTTCTACACTCTTCGGAGTTACTCAACTCCCCTAAAGAAGCACTCATTTCATGTCCTTCATTGAAAAGATTATGAAAATAACCTCTCCATCTGTCTTTAACCGCGTTCTCTGTAGCAAGAACCTTTCCATCCTCATCCTTGATGCACCTCACTTGGTTTAGGTCCATTGTCTTCTTTTCCCTTGCTCTAGATAGTTTATAGATATCCAACTCTCCTTCTTTGGTATCTAGTCGTTTATACATATCGTCGTAAGCCGCTAACTTAGCTTCTCTGACAGCTTTCTTCGCCTCTTGCTTCGCTTTTCTATACCTTTCACCATTTTCATCGGTCCTCTCCTTGTATAAGGCTTTACAACATTCCTTCTTAGCCTTCACCTTTGTTTGTACCTCCTCATTCCACCACCAAGATTCCTTTTGGTGTGGGGCAAAGCCCTTGGACTCTCCTAATACCTCTTTTGCTACTTTTCGGATACAACTAGCCATGGAATCCCACATTTGGCTAGCTTCCCCCTCTCTATCCCACACACATTGGGTGATTACCTTCTCTTTGAAAATGGCTTGTTTTTCTTCTTTTAGATTCCACCATCTAGTCCTTGGGCACTTCCAAGTCTTGTTCTTTTGTCTTACGCTTTTGATATGTACATCCATCACCAACAAGCGATGTTGATTAGCCACGCTCTCTCCTGGTATAACTTTGCAATCCTTACAAGTTATACGATCCCCTTTCCTCATTAGAAGAAAATCTATTTGTGTTTTTGACGACCCACTCTTGTAGGTGATCACATGTTCTTCTCTCTTCTTAAAGAAGGTGTTGGCTAATAAGAGATCATATGCCATTGCAAAATCCAAGATAGCTTCCCCATCCTCGTTTCTCTCCCCAAAACCATGGCCACCATGAAAACCTCCATAGTTGCCTGTCTCCCTGCCCACGTGTCCATTTAAATCTCCTCCTATAAATAACTTCTCCGTCTGAGCAATTCCTTGCACCAAGTCTCCAAGATCTTCCCAAAATTTCTCCTTCGAACTCGTATCCAACCCTACTTGAGGTGCGTACGCACTAATCACATTGATAAGTTCTTGTCCTATTACAATCTTGATTGCCATGATTCTATCTCCTACCCTCTTGACATCTACAACATCTTGTACCAAGGTCTTGTCCACGATGATGCCAACACCGTTTCTCGTTCTATTTGTGCCCGAATACCAAAGTTTAAACCCTGAGTTTTCTAGATCCTTTGCCTTACTACCAACCCACTTAGTTTCTTGTAGGCACATAATATTTATCCTTCTCCTCACCATAACTTCCACTACTTCCATAGATTTTCCCGTTAAGGTTCCTATATTCCACGTTCCTAAACGCATTTTGCTCCCTTGAGCTCTACCTTTCTGTCCTAGCTTCTTCACCCTCCCCCGTCTAATAGGATCAAAGTACTTCTTTTGTGTGTCCCGGGTAAAGTTGATAGGAGCATATGCTCCCAAACAACTTTGAGTGGAGTCGTTCGAAAAGAAGTTTATATGGCCCCCTTGCTCATTTAACACTGCATCCGGGTGCCGATGGAGATACAGCGACCCTTGCTCACTTATCACTGTGCTCAGGCCACACAGCGCGCCACTTACGGGTGACGCCCTAGCTTTAGCGCGATTTTGTTCTGGATTCATTTTCATAAGGATTCGACGTGATCATGGAGTGCCGGCTGTCGACTACCTGACGCCCTCCCCCTCCTGCCCTCCCCCTCCTCCTTTATCCGGTCAAGTGGCCAAAAACCTTTCGGTGCATATAATAAAAAATGAGGACATAAAGATGTGGGAACATCATTATGAGGAGACAAATGATCATGTTTCCTTTTGATTTGTTGAATTTTCAAAGGCAGAGAATTTGGTTTTTTACTTCCACCCTTTGCCTTTGCCTTTGGAGAAGTAGAGAAAGCATCATTTGTTTTTTGGTGAAGCCCAACTCTGCTCAGAGAACAGAGTAGCAGAGCATCCGAGCAGAGAAGGAGTGCTGCATTCCTCATTGGAAGAGAGCACCTCTCTTCGGTTAGTAATCATTCATCAAAGTTGTATTTGTTGTATTAGCTTTGAGCTTCGTATAGAGAGGAAATTATTCACAATATTTCATTCTCTATTTGGTTCTTTGGTGTGTGAAAGTTATTGGTTGTATTGGAGTTTTAGGTTGTGAGATTGACAACACTTTGTAAACTCCCATTTGGTTGATAGTGGATTATTGGGTGAGCTCCTACTACTCCGAGGACGTACTCAAGTTAAACTGACTGTTGAGGAACCTCGTTAAAATCTTGGTGTATTTTATATTTTGTTCTTGCATTCCATTTGATATATTTCTTGTGGATTAGCTTGAATTGGTTCCAATTGGTTTGGTGTTATCCTAGCACAACATTTTCCTTGTACCAATTTCGTGGTATACCATTTATCGTTTCGTCTGGTTTTCCGTGGTATAGACATTTCGAATTCGAAGATGCTCTTTTCTCCAGAGGAGTAAACCAAAGAAAATTTACTTAAGAAGTCAATCAATGGATGGATAGATCCCTTTCAAATGGCTTATACAAATTATCTTACTGTGAGCGTGTAAAAATATATTTCAAAGTATGTGTCCGCGGAAGGTTATAATTACAGAAAAATTACAATATCAAATGAATGAGGCATTGACCCCTCTCCACTTCGCAGCTTTGGATACCTGATCGATCATATATGTGCTATGTCACCAGTACAAAATTGCAAAAGCACCATTCTTAAACCTGCATAAATACACATGTCAATGAACGATTCTAAATGACGAGATGATTTATCTTAGAACGCCCAAGAGCACTTAAAATAATTACCGTGCGTAGATTAAAACTTTATCCAAGATACCGAAGCAAGACCCCGTCATTCCCCAGCACAAATCCTTTTTTGTCATCAATAAACCTGCAGCAGTATAGAAATTACAACACCAAGTTGCAGTATTTCGAATCCATTGAAAAATCTCTCGCGGTACGATCGCTAAAAAGAATTGCTATTGGCACTCCATAAATCTAATCGGGCACTTCAAACTTTCTATATTTAGAAAGAAATATTCTCTTGTACCACATGAGGAGTGCACAATTAGATTTTGGATTATCAATAATAGTTCCTAAGGGGAATACCAAATACCAAATTCATAGACAAACGTCTGGAGAGATTAGACTTACTTTACAGAGTATAGATTGGCTGCAATATTGTCCGCTGCTTTGTCACGGGTCCATGTCTTGCCACCATTGGTAGTCTGCAGTAAAATCCCACTTCCCCCGGCTGCCCAAGCCTCATCCTGCGTAGTACAAAAACAGTCACTAAACATGTAAAAACTAATTACACTAGAAGGGTTCTGATTACAGTAATTGAAGGAGACCAGACAAGCACATGAACGGAAAACCATTACCTTTGATCGGTACCCGACATCAAGAATGCCAAAACCCCGGCTTTGGACTGGAACTTCTTCAAAATCCTCTGTTAACTGAAATAATAAGCAATATCTTAGCTTCTATGCTATGAGAGTGACAAGGTTACAAGGTGAATTATTCTTCTTGCATGATAAGGTCACAGGGAAAAACAGTATTTACTTACCCCGGTACCTTTGCTCAGATAAAGTCCCCCTCCACGAACAAGGAGCCAAAGACCACCATCGGCTCTCCATCCCATGTTTTGAATTCTTCTTGCAATTGTTCTGTTATGTGGCTGCCAGTATGGCTGAAAATGTAAAGAAGGCAATGAATCACAGGCTTCACAGTTAACATGAGTGCATGAGTATATCCCACAAACTTACTGCATCTGAATTTTCAGGGGGTAAAAGATAAAACACAGTGATTAGACAGAAGGAAAAGCCATATTGCATGGAAAAAGAGAAACTCACCTGGCCAGGCTCCCAAGTGAGATAGAAATTACCGCGGCTTGAGACGGCAACATATTTTCCATCGGGTGAGCGATTCACAGAATTAAAAGTTCCAGTGTAGTAACTTGCACCACTAATTCCACTAGAAACTGTTCTGAAAAAGCAATGGAGATACATGAAACTTGTTGCCTTTGTATCGTCAATAAAAGAGCAACCAACTTAAACAATATGAAAATCTGAGGAAAACGAAAAGAAACCATCTCAGATATTCACGATATACGTAAAATCTCAAACTTCGAAATATTGTGTGAACGTCTTAAGTTTCCAACTATAATCTTTAATCCGACCACTGAATGAAAACATACCTATTAAGAGTAGCGGAAACAGTCTCCTGAACAGCAGCCCTCCAGTTGTAGCCTCTGTTTGATGTCACATAAATTGCACCTTCGTCAGTCACCATCTCTGCACTCTTCTCACCAGTTGCCTTTATATACACCTGGAAACATTACAAACAGATAGGCTTATCTCAGCTTACCAATATCCAAACGGAAAACAATGTTGATTACTTCATCCAATGTTTTCATTACTTCGTAAGAAACTGCATCACGGATATCAGCTATCACTTAAATTGCATAGAATCACGCTAAAAGGGGATATTTGAGATTAAATGAGTAATAGAAAGATTTACCATATCTCCAGGAAGCTGAGAGCTTAGCGGTATCCTTTCCCAGCTGTCTCCGGAATCAGAGGTGTGCAACAGAATTGCAGGCTTTCCAACAATCCAACCCTCCTTCCCTTTGAAGCTTATGGCATTGAATCTGTAATTAAAATCTTCATCTTCAGCTGACGGAATCGAACGCTGAACCCAAGTTTCTCCGCCATCCTTCGTCTCTAAAAGGGTTTGCCTGGTCCCCAAAAGAAAACCTACCCACATAAATTAACCAACAAATACTCAATTTTAATTCCAGATAATATGAATTTTAGCATTAACTAACAGCACTTGGAATTTTATCGCATGCATTTTCTGAGGAGCCAAACAACAGATTGTAGAGAGAGAGAGAGAGAGAGAGGGAGAGAGGGAGAGAGAAATTGGGTTTACCGTGCTTGGGGTCCTCGGGTACAAAAGCAATGTCGAGGAGGACGACCCCGGGGTCGATAGGAAGGGAAACTTTCTCCCACTCCGAAAGCGCGGGATCCTCCGCCTTGGCCGGCAGTACGGATCCGAACAGCGGCAAAGTGGTGAGGGATAGAGACAGCGCCGCCGTCTCAGAAACGAAGTGTCTGCGACTGACGAGGGAAGAATCGGAGGACGAAGAAGAAGCTCGAGGTATAGATAGAGAGGTCCGGAAACGGCGAGGAGTGGTTGCGAATTCGAGAGAGGGTTTCAGGTGAATTGTTGGTTTGGAGAAGTCCGTCGTCAGTTGCAGAGAAGTCGCCATTTTCATACTCTCTATCTCGCTCGAGTCTAGACCCCTCTCTTATCCCTCTTATCCGGAACAAAGATGCATGGCTTCGCGGGTGATTTCGGAAACATCCACGTGGATAGACCTTATAAAGTATCTATTATGTCAGTCTATAATAAGTAAAGCAATAAAGAAGGATCAACAGGGGATGTAGCTCAGATGGTAGAGCGCTCGCTTAGCATGCGAGAGGTATGGGGATCGATACCCCACTTCTCCATTCTTTTTGCCTAATTTTTTGTGTTTTAAATTTTTTTTTTTGGTATTAAATTACTGTTTAGCAATTCAAAAAAGTGTTATTGCACTTTTCATGCACATTTTTAAAACATTTCAATCTCATTTTGCAATTTTACACATTTGATATATTTTTTTTATATTGTCAAATGATAGATTTATTAAGTGTTATATTTTCTGTTAATTTAACAGTTAAATAATCACGTGCAAAACATGAGATCTTTGAAGGCCAAATTTGTGTCATAGGCTCCACCTTTTCACCTGCTCTGTAATTACCACAGAAGTTTGCGCATCAATGGAAAAAGTCCTTTTTTATATGGACTAAACATCGAAACCTAAATCCATTTTTTTTCTGAGAGGCCAAATTGAAAAACTCCAAGCATTTCATTTTCATGGGTCTTTATCCAATTTCTTCAAAACATATAGTACTGCATCAGTGGGGAGTGACAGGAAGGAATCGGATAACTCGTTCTCCAACTCACCGAACCAAAGCGAGTTGCTGGACTGAGAAAGGGAAAAGAGAGAGAGAGAGTGATGAGGGTTGAATGAGGGTGAAGAAGATGGAGGGCAATTAACTCGCTATTTACACAATACCACACATGACGGGCATACAGAAACTTTGCTCGTACGGTAAAAATCAATATCGAATTCAACTTTCCTATATTTTCACAACACCTATTTCCTTTCCCTTTGCTGCTTTCAAATGATTTCCTCGTACTAACTCCCCCCTTCCAGCAAAAGAAAACAGCAGAGAAATCAAATGGAAGAGAGGTGACTATCGTTTTTCGAAACTGAATATATATAAACATCACAACCTCTTCCCCAAAGAAACAGGCTGATCACGGCCGAAATATTCTCATAGTTTTGGAGACCTGGAGTCGACAAAATGGACACCTGGAAACGGCAGATGAGCACCTCCGACAGAGTACATGGCCACAAGGAACTATAGTTATGTCAACTTCAGCGGTCAAGCAGACCCGACAAAGCCAGGCTGCTTTTGCTGAATCGGCTTCTTTTGCTGCCGTATCAGCTTTTTCCTGAACAAATTAATCCCATTATATGATTTCTTTTTTAGTAGCTTACTATGTAACAAAAGGATACGACAACAATTTGTAAATACGTATAGTTCAATCGCATACCTGTTCAAGCAAAAGGATTGTCTGGGACTCCTTTAACTGTTCTTGCAGCGTTATTGTTTTCTGTAGTAGGGACTGCTTCTCCACATCCATATAAATCCCAGCTGCAGAAAGCATCTCTTGTACGGCTTGCACCAGTTCTTCAGCTGATACTCGGCCATACTGGAGCTCTTTGCCAGCTTGCAGCTGCCCACAAAGAACCATTTTGAGTTACAGAAATGCAACAGAAAGATGCTATAACCCACAACTATTTCTCAAAAAATTTCCCAATTCTCACTTGGAGTGATTTCCCCAGTCCCACAATATTATGGATCTCACCTCATGTGAGAGTTGGGAAAAATCTGAGTTCCCAAGTATTTTTCCATTAAATAGATATGCAATCATGATAGTACACAATCAATAATGGCGAGTTGGTGGCAACACCAGAAGTGAACAAACCTGAGATCTTGCTTCGCCGCTTCCAGAAGTTTCTGGCATTTCAACATGAGTTCTGCTATTAACTACTGCATGACTATTATCCACTGGCATTGGTGAAGTCTCACTGCCCATCGCTATACTTCTGAATGAGAAAACATGTGAAGAAAGAAGAGGCTGCATCACACCCGTTAAGGTTTCCACCTTGAATCTGTACAGTGCTTGGCCCGCTGATGGTCTGACATCATCTGGAACTCTACCATATTTGAGCTTTTCTCCATTTTGAGAGCGCCATGCCACTATCTCTCCAGCGTAAAAGGGCCTCAATGGATGAAATTGTACTTGATGAACATCTTGAGGCAACAGTTCTTTGCCTATCAAACCATTGCTGCCACTAGTTGCTTCCGTTTCTTGCTTGTCCAAACAAAGTTTCAGAATATCGACAATTGCAGTTTCAGTGCCTCCAGGACAGACAAATAGAGATCCAATAGGTAATGGAGTAGGAGACCCCAAAACCAGGCTTACAACAATTGCAATAACATCAAAAACCGAAATATAGGATGGTGGTTCAGCAACTAATATACTGGTGTTTGACCGGTTAATGAAGTAAAGTGTTCGATGCATGGATCCATCAACCCACTCTGGTATGATGGAGTCCTTAGCTGCTTGTGTAATGTCTACGTACTTTGGAAGAAGCAAAAAACGAGTATGAATGCATTTAACAAACTGCAACTTCTCTGCAACAGCTTCTAATAAGTTTTGTATGGTACCAAGAGATAAATTCTTAATTGCAGGAATGTAGCTAGCCATGCTATTTACAACAGTCCATACAGCACCCTGAAGTGACTTGCTCAACAGTTTCTCTCTGATGGCTGCTATTGGGACCGGCCCAACGTAATCCAAAGTCTGCAAATGCTCCTCGTCATCTAATTCCTACATTGACAAAGCAAATTTTGAATAAAGATAAAGACAACTCTACTTTGACCAGAACAAATAAAGCTAATATAAAAAGTAATTGTGTCAGAATATCGTGCTACCTCAATGACTACATCAGACAGCTTTTTTATGCCCAAGACAATGCACAATCTCTCTGGAAGGTCTGGATGAATAAATCTTAACCTGGAAGGGTCAATGCATTTTATAAATCGGGATCCATGGGAATCAATATACACACAGGACATAGCATGAACAAGTCTGCAGCTATTATCAGGGACTATTGCTTCTGACGTCCAACTGGGCCCATTGGACATGTCTTCACCAATCCCATCACAGATAAAATGCAAAATTTCAAGCACCGCCCGGAGTTCATTTGGATTTAGACGCTGATATCCACAAGTTTTCTGGAGATTCAAAAGAAGATCCCTCGCAGACTCAATTGAAAGCATGTCCTGAAGTCCCAAATCTTTGAGAATCTTCAGAAAAGGAAGATATAAAGTAGGCAATTCAAAGGCAAATGGGGATAAGTTAATTGTTAGACGGGCAAAAAGCATGTTTGCTGTCACCAAGCGCGTTCCATTTGCGGCAGGTATAAAGGGAACTCTTTGCAACTCCATTTTATCTGCATAAACAAAAGAAAGCAGAATGTAAAAAGCTGATTAAAAGTAACTAATGTTTATGGACTATGAAATGTAAAAAAGTAAAACGAGAACAAAAATTAAAGAGAGTTGGCAGAATTAACCAACACAGCAATTTGCAGTTGAGATGAGATATTTCCTCCAACACCAAAGGTTTTTTATTCTTTTTGGACTAAAGGTTAGAAATAGTAATAATGTACGAAAACAGAAGATCAAGTATATGTGAAGATTATGAATTAAGAATTGACACAAGACAGCAATTGAAAAAAAAGCCAAGAATGGAGTCTACCTGAAGAAGAGAGGGAATTCCAAGTCTTATCCAAGTACTTTAACACTTCACAAGAAGCTTCATCAATAGTCATCATGCCTGATGCAGTTGGCCAATGAGCAAGTGTGTCTTCACCACCGTTTTTTCCAACAATCTGGAAAATCATGTTAGAAAGATTTTAGCATACAATCCATCATCTTGGATGAATACACAAGGGACTACCAGAGTTACCTGCAAGTGTTTTAGTACTGTAGGAAAAGATGGAGGGCTTCTAAGCTGGAGTGATCCCCAGGAATACTCGGGAGGAACAAGATTTTGTCTTGAAATAATGGGAGCATAACTCCAAGCCAGAGGCCAATCCCTTGACAGAATGGCTTCGCTATATGAAGTGAGTACTCTCTTGCCACCTTTTTTTCCAACAACATTTGGAAAACCAAATTCCGCAGGTATGCATTTAATTTTTCCAAGGAGATCGCAGAAGTTGTTGCCATAGAGGACAGCAAAGTTTGAGAACACTGTTTCAACAACAGATCCAGCTAGTGTCCAAACTTCCACTGAAACTTCATTCTGAGCATTGCTTAAATCCTCAAAATCATCCAAATCTCTGGACTTCATGGATTCAGTTCCAAGAAACTCTACTCTTTTGGCACATTCAAGTATCACCTCAGATTCTGTTGCAGTTCGGAGACCAGTTTTTCTCAAAATGCGAAGCCACCTATCTGAATTAAACCTTTCTCCTGGAAACTTTTTCCTCTCTCCAGAGAAAACAGATGTTAGTAAAGCATCGCCAGGATCATATAAATCCTTGGGCTTAGACAGATATGTGCAAAACTCATCAGAATTCCTTACAAATTTAGCCTCCTTTAAAGCTTCAATTACAGAAGAATCCATTTGTAGGTCTTGCCAATTTGTGTAAAGATATATTAGTATATCCTCCTTTTCAGATTCGGGTTTACCTTCAAACCCAGGCAAGCCAAACCTTATTAAAATCTGCTGATCATGCAATTCAGAGACTCCAAGTGCTCGAAGTAATGAAAATTCAACTGAATCAGTGGAATAGGAGAGACAACGTTCATCATATGGTTTAAGGAATGAACTTGAAGAAATGATACACTGGTCATCACTGAGCAATCGTGTGTATGAACCCACAACTGTTTTATATATAGGAAGTGAACGTAAAACTTCAAGTTCTTCCCCTCTAAAATTAGAGCCATTTGACAAAAAGTCATTAGCCAAAAGTGCAAAAAGTGCATCACAATTTGAAGCTGAAAGGGATGTAAGTTCGGAGAAATAGCCAGCATTTCTAACTGCAACCAACTTGGAAGCAATAATTTGCCCTAATGATTGGCCAGGAGCAGGGAAGCAGTTGCATGAAACAGCACAGTCCAGAAAAGCTATATCAAATATAGGTATGTTGCAGAGATTCAACAATGATAACAACCAAGGATGCGTGTTTTTAGCTACTTCAAAAGCTGAAACGTAAGCTTGAACAGATTCAGATTCAGGCAGATCATTGCTTCCAGTTGCTCCCATTTCCAAGGCACCTTCTTCTGATGTTGGAATAATAACCAGGGGTGGAATGAATACCAAATTACGCTCCCTAACACGGCATAAGATTGGCCGACCAAGAAAAGCGGGAATGAGGGGCCAGTCAGAAAAGAGTAAGAGGTCTTCTGAACTGCCACTGAAATTTTTCCAGAAGAGTCTTATCCATTCGGGGGAAGGACCTCCTTCACCACCAAAGCTTGATGTATCATTCTCCCATGAAAACCAAGGAACCATATTTGAGCCCATTACATGATTCACCCAGTTACCATGAAAAACTATCCTCATATGACAGGCCAGTAGCTGAAGAGTGAAATTTTGCAGTTTTAATAATGATAGTAGCACACCATTTGAAAAAATATCAGCCAAGATTGACCTTTCCAATACCTTAGGGTGGACAAACTTTTCAGCCAAAGAAACCATCAACGCCTGTTGCTCCTTGTTCCCAACCCAAAGTTCAGTAACGCCCAACTTGGTCAAATGGTTTGCTGCAGTTGGGAATGGTAAACCTTTAAGCTCAGCTGCTATTGATAGAAGATTTTGGTCTCCATTTCCATAGATGCTATTACTGCTGCCTGCAACCATGTTCCTCTGAGCTAAGGGCCCTCCAGCCCTACCAATATCCTCAACAACTCCTCGGCCAAAATCAATTAAAGCCTTCCCCAGATTTGCCACCATTTCAATTGCATCTCCTGAACTGCTAGCATTCTGCATAGATGATGCACGAAAATTATGCACAGGGACTGAAACAGGAGCAGAACTGCTACCGACAACTTGACTTTCCCTATGGATATAGTTAGAGTTACTATGGTCAACTGTCAGAGAATTTCCATTTGAATTAGATGATTCCCGAATCTCAATATCAGACAAGCAGTACTCAAGAACGTCTATATACATATCGACTGATCGGAGAACAAAAGATGTCGAAGAAACTCTTAAAAGATTCCGAACCATTTTAGGTTTCACTTCCCGAACTGTAATCCCCAGGGCTTGAATTTCAGTTACCAACTCCCAAGGTACTGAAAACACAGGGTAGTGCTCCTTTACAAAGCTGCAAACTGTAGCTGGAAGCAGATTACCACCCACCCCATTCCCTGGCTGTGAAAGAAACATACCCTCTTCAGCCTTGGCTAGGTTTCCAGAGTAAAGCTGCCACACAGGAAGGTCAACAACACGAGCATAGAAAGGCCTTATCACCTGTTCAATTAAGCATTCCCATTCTGGTTTGAGCACTTCCATTGGAACTAAACTACAACCATTTCCTTGTAGTTTGACCATATTTTGCACATTAGACCTTGGCCAAAAGGAATAAATTTTGTCTCCATAAGCCTTCAAAGACAGGCTGATTGCACGACTTACACTTGATTCGATTGTAGAATTAGAAGCATCTTTTCTTAACCTCTGGATTTCCAATATTAATTCAATGTAGGAATCCCGCACACATGACATCAACTCTCTGTTCCAGGCTTCCATCAAATAATTTCCAGCATCAGCCCGTGTCTCTTCTGAAGCTTGCTTTTCTTGGTAATTAAAAAGGGAGCGACCTCCATTGTGACAAACCAGGAAACATCCAAGAACAGTAACAGGTACATTTATACCACCAGACAGAGGAAGAGGGGACATGATAGAACTTGCTAGACAAACATCTGCAGGATGGCCATCACGGGATATATGTGCTGCAACTCCGGCAACAGGTGTCAAGTTGTATGCGAGATATCGCCTGCAAAGAAATAGGTGGATTTCATCAAGCTTGTTATTTTAGAGAACCATTTGTGGAAACTTATCTGAGAAGTACAATTCCTTAACAGGATATTCTCCATGTCAGCAAGTTTCACAGATCAATGATTCTAGCCATACTTAAAACAAGATAGTTTCCATTGGTTCAAAGTCATTACCGGAATCATAAGAATTCTTATAGTGTTAAGTCAAACAATTTTACAGTTGACCCATGATACAGGACTAGTCCTTTTGCATGGAGAAATCCAGTCTGAGTAAAAGTGCGTGAAAATGATAGTTCAGATTATTGTCTATCCTAGATGGTCCAATTGACAAAAAAGAATATGAAGCACCTCTAAATCACGGAATGCAACAAATGTTAATGATTTTAGAAATTTATATTTATCACTTAAAAATGTACAGAAAGCAAACGCCATTACAGATCCTGATAGCTTACTTAATACAACTTTACCCGTCAAGTCGTATAAGTTTGCCATATATATGAAATCACTGATTCCACAATCAATTGTCCTGCCCTCAAAGTATTGACTTCCCAAATTAATCAAAGGGGAAGCATCACATGTATATTTTCAACTTTTAACTTCTAAATTGTAGACTCTGCAGCCACAGATCAGGGAATAAAAAAATCTAAAATCCACTTTCTTCCATAACATACCTATCTAGAGCCATGTTTCTTGTTTGCCCAGAGCCTAGGCTGAGTGCAACAAGCCATCGGTCAACAACTCTTGCAGCCCCATGGTTCAAATGTACATCTATTACATGCAATTTTGTTGCAGCATTGGAGCTATTAAACAATCGAGATATTTGAAACTTCCTCCACTTTTTCTCTGAAAAGGGATTTCTCATGATAGCAGATGACAAATCAATGCTAACTGAATAGTCCTCACAAGGCTGTGGGTTTCCTTCCTCCCATGTTGAGATTGACACCTGATCATAAATAAAAGTATTATGAAGTAAAGTGCTGTGATAAATAGCTACATGCACAGAAAAATTAAACACTAACAATACCTGCATCACCGACTTTAAGAATATAAGTGATCTAGAAGAGTGCTCCATAAATCTGTCACTAATCTGCTTTAATCTCCTTGATCCAAGTTCAAGTCCATTATTCAAGCATTCAGAAGACAGAGGCATGCGAATAATAGTAGAATCCGATGATGACCATGACATATTGTGACCAATCAGCATGGGATTAAATTGATCACGGAACCGGTCAGTCAAATTAGTACCTGAAGACCAAGCATTAGAAAGTTCTTGTCTTCAATTCTACTCAACACGAGATGAAACTGTGGCATGATGTTAAGTTACCACACCACAACCACACAACAAAGTGGTCAATAAGAAGATAAAAACTATTACTATTATCATTGAGGCATTTCTGAGTTAGTTAAAAAACTACAAAAAGAAAAGATAAAAGCTAAAAACATTAGGGAAGTCATAATGATTATCAGAAAAGTTTAAACATGGGTGCAACATCATCCTTGGGGAGCAGACAATATATTGAATGAATGGCCTATGAACAAATACCTATCAAAGAAAACATTTTTGCTGCAGGAGCACAGGTTGACGGTGCAGCAAGCACCAAACCACGAGGATCAAACATGTATAAGTAGCCACCAGAAACCACTGAGAGGAGATCACAGACAAAATAACAGCTAAGCAAAGCCAAACCATAGTTAAGTGTACTGCCCCTTAGTCTCCATGGAGGTAGAAATTGGAGGCTACTTACTTCCTCTCTACTCAAGCTAACCCCTTCTAGAATGGCTAATAGGGCAGGCCCTTGAAATTCACCTGCAGTAATCACATTTTTGTAAACGAAATTAAGCTTAATTCATATGCTTTGCAACTAGAAGAACATTACACCTAATAAAATGTTAGGAAATAAATTAACTCATTCAACAATAAATTATATAAATATTTCAGTTACCCATATTGTGTTGCAACAAAGACTGGCGAGGATGTTCCCTCTTGTCAAAGATTAGGTGTAGCTTAGTGGCTTTGCAGCAATCTGCCAACTCAAGTAGGTCGAACAATAAAAGGTCATTGTCCCCATGTGATGCCAAAAGCTCTTTTATTCTAGCAAAGTCCATGCAAGGAAGATCTTTAGTCATGTCATCATCAACTAAGGAGAGGCAGCGAAGTGATTGTACCCCCAACCTACACGCCAGATCATTGCTAATACTTGGATGTATAAAATATTTCCCAATGGGAGTACTGCTATCCATCCATGGTGCATCATTATACACAAGATTGCAAGCATCCATAAGAACTCCAGAAGAATCTGGAATTAAGATTGGAGTGTTAGATGCTTCAAAAAGTGGCTTCTCTGAGCAACAATCTGCTACAGCATCAAGGATACAATGGACAAAATTTAACTGATCTGTTGACAACGGGAATCCTTTCACATCATTTCGCAATCGTTGTAAGACATGCAAATAGTCCCAAATATCAAAACTAATTCTCACACCTAATTTCATGAGCAGATCTCTGAATTCCGATAATTCAGATGGAACAACATACAAATATGGAGTAAATTTCACAGGTGAATCAAATGCAAGAGCATTTGGAACAACAAAGTTATCCCCAATCCAAACCCAGGAAACACCATCTAATGCTGATTTTAGCTCCGCAAATTCATCAGTGCCAACATGCTCTTGCATCATTGAATAGAGTGATGGAATTCCATCAGAAAGTGCAGTATCAACAACAGGTAGATCAGATGGATGTAATTTGAGCTGTCTATATAACTTGGATAGCTCAGTCAACTGTGTGGATAAAATATGTATGTTTGGGCGATCCATCCAACCAAGTCTTTTTTGCAGGTACAACGAGCAGCATTCACCCTCTAGTATATGCATTGAGTAGGATACCACAAACATCTGGGATTTAGGTCTCACTTTGCATGGGGGTGATACCTGGTTACTGGACTTCAACCACGGGATTCCTTTTAGAGGTGGATCAGCACATACAGGACACCAAGCAATAGCCCTCATTTCAGACCAAAAATCCTCTTCTGGCTGATCATCAATGAAATTACTTATGAAAGAATCTATGTCCAAATCCTCTAAAATTTGGTTCCCATTTCTGTTAAGAGACTCATCATGCATAACATCACCATCCTCAGCTGCATTGTCCTTGTGGAAAATTGAATTCTTTGACTCATCAAGATTTCCTTCCTCGCCAATCGAGAGCTTAAGTGAAAGAGCATCTAAACAAACAAGCAACCTCCTCGCATAGCTTAGTGTCTCTGATTTGCCAGAATCATGCAACAAAGAAACTGATCTAGCACAATCGAGCAAACCAGAATAGCCCAAAGTTCTTCTGAGTCCAAGCATAACTAAAATATCCAAAGTTTCTGTATCTGAGAATTTGTCAGAAGGGAAAAACACTTCTCTGTGTAGCACCTTCCTTAGTGCAGGCACTCGAGGATCATAGAGCCTGTGAGACAATAATATATCAAATAGCATTATAACCATAAGCTAATTAAAGGATGTACGGCGCACGTTGGTGAAAATAGTGTGTGGTGTTAACAGATGACCTTGGAACTTCAAAACTAATGTAAAAAACATATTTATATACATCATCTTGATACCATTTACATAGATATGGAAGAGCAACATACATGTAAAATTCTAAGCATCAATATTAAGAAGGATCTTATAGCTCCAAAGGTGTTGGATAAAATCTTGGTCTTTTTATTTATACCAAACTTTGTTAATAATAATAGTAATCAAAATACAAGGTATAAACAGTCAGGGAACAAGATGTCCACCATCCTGTTAATATAAATCTCATAAAAAACAAACTCAAACTACAACTCTGTCACTTTGTTCAAAAAATCAAAAACCCCTACCTATATCTACACCACAGCATATGCCTAATCTAATATTAGGACAGCACAAATAAACAGCACTAGAAATGAATAATAACAAGATGGATTTCATCTTGGTTCAACACTAACTCATGGAATTTGAGCAAATTGTACTTATTCATTCACCAACTTGAACTTGCTTATATAAAATAAATAAATAAAATAAACAACGTTGACAATATAAGAACCCTCTTTTTTTTTTTTTTACTAAGACAGTATTTTATTGCAAAAGACAATCAAACAAGAGGACAAAATACGTGGTCAAGAAGACCACTAGGATTAAGAACGCTAAATTGCACCAAAGACCAAACCATAAGAATCCACTGTAATTAGTATTTAGTACTAGAAACTGTAACACAAAAAAAAACTAAATTAGAAGTCTCTTGACTCTCTTCTCTGCTATTTGTGTCAGGGTATTGTTTGCTGTTTGAAGTTCAATTGTAAATTTGTAACCTAAAGCTTATAACCTATAAATAGGACTCAAGAGGTTTATTTTTATTATAAGAAAGAAACATATATATTCCATAGAAACTTATACCACGTAAGTTATACCTGGAGGGCTGCTGCCAAGACCCATCGGCTGTCAAGACAAAAGGTATTTCAGAAAGTGAAGATTTCAAAGAATTATCTGCTTCAACTAAAAGCTGTACACCATGCAGAATAGCTGAAAGAGATCCCTGCTCTGAAAGAAACTCTGGCAGGCGGTTAAGTAGATGATCTTTGTAGAATTCCATCCTGGAGGGTTCTTCGATCTCTAAATATCTTCTCAGAATACTTTTTTCCTTTTCTGATTCTGCCCGTACAAAGTCATCACTCAAAAAATCCTCCTGAATGTCACCAGGTTTAAGCAATTTGATAGGATTACTCAAACTTACAAGTTTTCTACTTTTATATGACTCAAACATAGGAAGGTGTTTTATGATGTCTATATGTTTATATTCCATTTTTTCTTCGATAAACCATTTGGACTGAAGAATGAAACTCCGAAGTTCATGCATCTCTCCTTCCGATGCATTGTGAAAAAGCCCCTCAATGTTCTCTGACCTACCTGCAACCGCCAGAAGTGCATTTAATAAGCCAATTGCTGTTGGCAACTGCACAAAAATTTTCAACTGTGGATGATCTATCGGAAGGTCTTGCCTCAGGAAAACGCATCCTATTTTCAGCAACAAAGATGACATGTTCTCACTCCACCCATCATCCTTGATTACATTTGAATTTTCAACTAGTTGCTGGAGACAATAATTCCCAACAGGCAATATTGGCCACTTAGAAAAAAGCGACAAGTCATCACAAGATGACCTCAAATAGCTCCAGAGAAGTCTTATCCACTCTAAACTTGGTTGACCCTGCTGACCAGGAGCCCATGTCACCTGTTTTGCATGATGCCACTCTGCTGGAAGTAATTTCAAAAGGAGTTTCTCCAGTAAAAGGCAAGACAGAAAAGAAACATTTGAGGCCTCGCTTTGGGCTATGAAGCATAGCTTCTCATAAACTCCTTCTGGGATTCCGCAATCTACAAGTTGATTAGAAACCGAATCCTTGAGAAGATCATACTCATCCCCTCGTGCAATATATATTCTTTCCCCAACCCCATTCTTGTCAAATGTTGTAAATGAACCATCAGCAAGGGGTAGTAACGGCAAACCATACAAACCAGCAGATTGGACCGGTATCTTCAAATCAAGTAAGCAATATTCAAGGGTCAATATCACTGTGTTTCTACCCTTGAATTCACGTTTCCTTCGAATTAATAAAGTTTTTAACAACTGTGGTGTCAAAAAATGCAATGAGGGGCAAACGTCCATAAATCTCTCTACAATTGGCTTCGAAACAGTGACCAGAGGAAGACCAGCGTCTGATAATGCTTCAATAAGCTCATCTACCTTGTCAAAAGTAAAATCAGGGAATATGGCTTGTTTTGTTGAGATCCACTGACCACCTCGAGCTTTTGTATATAATACACGAAGACCACAGTCAGCAATGAAAGTGTAGAGTTCCCGCACCACTAAAGCCCAGGGTTCTAATCCTCTTGTTTCAGGCCAAAGTGAAAAGAACAAATCACATGGGCCAATCTCCAGTGCTACCTTCTCTAGCATGCGACAATAAGCAGGGGCAACAACACCCTCAAGAAGATACATATTCCAATCTGAGCGTTTTTTTCCACCACCAGCCATGTCGCTACCAAACCAGATGTCTCTCCTATTTGATGATAATTCGAAATATGCATTAACATGTGCTGGGAGACCAGTACTAATTGGAAGTGGTAGGAAACAGAAGGCACGGCCTTCATAATATTTCCTATCTTGAAAAGAACCTGTGGAGACTTGAAACGCATTTGAAGCACTGGCATCATTCATCTCCAGGATACCGCTCATTCCCGAACCAACCTTGACAGATTGTAAATATGCAGCTACGCATGCCCAGGGTATATAACTTTGGGACTTGTCATTCAAAACTGCAGTTTTGTTCTTAGCTTGTGCACGACCTAGACACTCAGATGTTATCCAGGAGTGTGATAAACTACCAGATGAGTTTTCTTCTGTAATTACAATCTTCTGACATTTATATGGCAAATCACTGTCCATTGACTTTCTCAATTTCTTTAGGAATTGATCTTTATCCATTCCGCTATGCCGATTCCCATCAAACAAGCTAAACACATCCTGCTGTCCATTGGGGCCCATTTCGGGCTCACTATTGCAATGCTTATGGACGCGATGTAAAAGTTTCATTTCATGTCCACTTCCTTCCTTCACAAAAACAGAGATAACTTTTACATTACGTAGAAAAAGCAAAGTCTCAGAAACAACTTTAGAAAATGAAGCAAACAGGGATATGACATCTTCAGGTGCATATCCTTCCTTCTTTATTTGGCTTCTGGAAGCAGTACTGGCACTCCTGAGTGGAAACCGGAAAAGGGTTCCAGGAAATGGATGTTGCAAGTCACACCCAAAGTGTAAGAAAGGAGAAAATTGATCAGGAAATTGTTCCATAATCCTTCTTCCCGCAAATTTAATTCGAAGGCCGGGATGTGATGGAGAGATCCCAGGCAAATTACAGGCATGAGGATCAAACATAACAATATTTTCACCAGAAACAAATGTGGGGATGTCTGTGAAATGATAGACACAATTAAAACCCAGCCCAAATCTCCCAATTGCGAAAGGCTGCTCTAGTTTACTTTCTTGGCCAATGCGTGAGATTGCATAGAGATCTTGGGGACCAAAGACAGAGTCATTAAAACAGTATAAAGCAGGGCCTTGCCAATCTGCCATTTCCGGTGAAAGAACAGAAGAAGTCCCATACTGAGTTTTGTCCAGGAGAAAGGTTACTTCAGAAGCTCCTGCATCCTCTGCATTTTGAACCAGCTCAAATAGAATTCCAGGTCCATCCGCATACATTTCAAGAATGTGTTTAAGTCTAGTTGTCAAGGCTTCATGCTGTCCAAAAGCTTCAGCAGCTCCAGATAAACTCAAATTCATAGAATCAGCACTCTGAGCTAGCAAGGTCCTGCGCAGAGAGCAAACACCAAGCTTCTCTGCAACATCAATAGATATGTTCCCGTGCACAAATTTCTGAACTGTTGTTCTTCCGGTCAGTGCCAAATTAGGTGGACCGCCAAAAAGGCTATCGTGATCCTCTGAGCCAAGCAACCACGGAGCATCATTATAAACTAAGTCACTGGCAAGGTATAATCTGCCTGACATGTCTGGTAAATAAATCTTAACTTTCTGGTCTTGTATCTGAACTTCAGCCAGATGCTGTACAATCAATAAGGCTGCTCTCATTTCCCGTGCATCGAGAGGAGATGATTCTTTCTTCAAAGCCATTCTACATAAAATACTAGCATAATCGGTAAAGTTCAAGAATTCTCGAATACCAAGCTCTATAAATAATTCCTTGAAAACAGCTAAATCGACTGGTATGACACGTATATAGGGAGCCATATGAACAGGACCATTAAGAACAACCTCGTCTATTGTTGCAAATCCATCTCCCACCCAAACCCACCGACTACCTTCAAGAACAGCCTTCACAATGTCCATCCCATCTGAACCAATCAATCCTGTCAGCATTGAATATATCCTTGGCATTGCCAAGGCTAATTCCTGACGAAGAACCTGATCATTCACAATCTCATTATTTTTTCCAAGCTCAAGTAGTTGGGCTGCAATGACACTTCCACCAGGTGGAGAAGACCATCCAAGAGCAGATGATAGTGCTGTGGATGAACACTCTCCATCAAGTATTCGCATGCTGGCTGAAACAAGCCACATATCTGCTTGCAATCTTACAAGCTTCGGTGGAGCAACAACGGATGACACGACAGGCCATGGTAACGTTTGAAATGGAGCAGAAACTACCACTGGGCACCAACTGATCAGCCGAAGATCATTCCAGAACTTTTCGAGGTCAGACTTCAAGTTCCGAGGCTTGAATGTGGTTGCAGCTCGTGACAGCATTCTGTTCACTGTTCCTCGATCATCATTTACAGGATGGGGTATCCATTTCATTGCATTAACTTCTAAGTAGGACAGAAGTATCTTGCCTTTTAAATGGGCCTTTTTCTGATCCTCATGCATTAGCCGTTCTACCTGTCGTGCACTTTGTATGACCGTCTCAGGGGTCACAGATGTTCTAAGGCCCAAGCCTTGTAGCATGTCCAAAATACCAGGCTCTTGAAAAGAACCATAGGGAAAACAATCAGAATCCTCTAACAGTGCATATAACTCTTCATTGCGAGGATCATATAATGCAGTAGGACACCTAAGAGCACCAACGAGTGTTGGAATAAATTCTAAATTTCTCAAATAATCCCTGAAAGATACATCCTCAACACACAACTGTGGCAGGTTTTGCAGAATGGAAAGAACAATGCTGTCACGAACTTCAGGTAGTAGCTCCCCTACTCTGTTTAACACCTGCTGCTTATAGAAGCGTGCCTTCCCCATTCTCTCAATGCCAAAATATCTTAACAGAATGTCAACCTCAACATCTGAGGAGCTAACAAGGAACTCGGCTCCAAGAAAGAACTCAGGGATGTCTAAGGGTGGTAAGTACTTCTGCGGATTTTCAAGATCAGAGAATTGGAATCTTTGAGTAGATCCACCACCATAGACTTTATAAATAGGCAGCCTCTTGCAATTTCTTATGTCAGACTCATGCAAACAGTCTCCAAAATACCACTTCGGATCAAGAAAAAATGCACGAAGTTCATCCCTCTCTTTGGCTTCCAAATTATCAAAACATGTTACTACGCTGCCATAATTTAAAGAGACAGCATCATATATAGACTCGAGAAGCCCTGCAGCATTACCGTCACTTACATAATTAGATAAATCTGAGTGTTCAACTCCATAATTGGGGTTCAGGATCTTACAACCAATTTTAACAAGTATTTCTTTCATCTTGTCAGAAAGTTTTTCTGCATCGATCAATTTCGACTGTCTAGAGGTTCTGTACAGATGGCCAGAAGTAGTTGGCAAAATGGGCCAATCGCTAAACAATGATAGCTTCTCGCACTGATTCCGAAGATACTTCCAAAATAGCATAAACCATGTTGAAGTGGGGTGATTATGACAGCATTCTGGGTCCCATAATACTTTGCTTTTGTATTTCCAATCAGCAGGTACAAATCTTGGATAAAACTGAAGGAAGCACTGAATATTGAAAATAACAAGATTCGCCTTTGAGGACTTAGCAATAGCAGAGAGTCTACTTAGTACGTTGTTGGGAATGTTCTTGTCAATTACTCTATCATATAAATGTTGAAGTAGCATGTATTCTAAGTCATTGCAAACAAAGTAAGAAATTCCTTTGGAGGTATCTGACAATGATCCAAATTCACCATTTGCCAGTGGAAGCAAGGGCAGGTTATATGCATGCGTTCCAACATCAGCATCAAGCAAATCTTCAAGACAATATTCCAACAGTACAAGCTTGTGATATTTTCCCAGGGTAGAAACAGATCTACACTCTCTGGCAAAACAACGTACTGCATCAGGAGTAACCACCTTCTGCTGAAAACTGGAAGCATATTTCAAGAGCGTGTTAAATAGACCATTGTGCAAACACACAACAGGCATTCCTAGATCAATCAGGGCCTCGCTAAGTTCCTTAATCTTAGTAACTTCCTCATCATGTAGAAAAGCTTCAATTGGTGACACCCATTTTCCACCGTCAAGATCTGAATACAACACAGGAGCACTAGAAATGTTTCTGTATATATGCTCAACAAGAATATTCCACGGCTCTTCAAAAGAACCATTAGGCCATAAGGAATAGTACAAGTTCCTGGAATCTAGCAGTCCCCTTACACCAAGAAGAAGTTGCGTAAAAGCAGGTGCCACAACATCTTCTAAAAGAAGCCTGTTCCATACAGAACGGATTTTCCCGCTTCTGTCCATGTCAGCCCCATACCAAATGCCACGACGATTTGAAGAGACCTCAAAGTATCCATTAACTTGCACATTGAGGCCAGTCCTTACAGGCAGAGGGAGAAAGCAGAATGCACGACCAAGCTTGAGAGTCTGCACAAAATCACATTACACCAATAAAGTTCTACTAGATCTTATAAATAGGAAAGTAACTCAAATGCAACTAAATAGAGAAACCATGAAAGTATTAGAAATCACAAATTACATGTGCTGAATTATCGGATATGCAAGCTGCAACTGATCCCCATGGCAGCAAGTGAATATCATATTCCTTAGAAGCTTTAGCTGCAAAAGAACCAATCCTACTGGATGTGGATGCCAGCGTCTGCACTAAATAAAAACTATCTGTCTTCTTCTCAGATTGGGTCCCAATTGTTGCCTCACTTAAAAATTCTACTGAATAGCAGTCCACCTGACTCTCTGTAGAGTTTACCGACTTGGGAAATCTCAACGCTGCTTGCCGGTGCAAAACAATGTCATCACTGGCAGAACTGACCGAGCAGGAGTAAAGCTTCCTGGGCTCATAGTCCCGGTCTTCCCACACATACATTTCAACACGCATGACATTTTTAAGGAAAAGTAAGGTGAAAACTCCTTCCTCATAAAGCTGAACAAACAAGGAAGAAAGGTCGTCTTGGGAATACTCTTGCCTAGAAAGCTTACTGGTTGCCGCCTGGTCTGCATTCCTCAGAGGGAAACGGAATAGAGTTCCTGCAAATGGTGTTTTCATGTCGCAACCGAAAGCACAGTAAGGCAAGAACTGATCTTTGTACACAGAGATAGCTGAAGAAGAAACATAGTCAATCCGCTTTCCGGGATTGGATGCCGAAACCTTTGGCAGAAACATGCCTTGGGGATCAAACAACACCACATACTTCCCACTCACAAACGACGGCAAATCAGTTAAATGGTACACTGAGTTGAACCCAACCCTGAAAATTACACAGAAATTAAAGAAAATCAGAACCCTAAGTCTCAATTTCCCGCCAACAGCAAGCATTACACAGAAATTAAAGAAAATGGAAAAGAAATTACCCGAATCGGCCGGTTTTTGAGGCCTGGCCATGCTTGCTACTCCCGCCGATCCTCGAAATACTTACAAAGTCTTCCTCCGTGAAAACGGCATCGTTATAGGCCAGAAGCGCGGGGCCTTGCCACGGCGCCAAGGTCGCCGAAAGAAGGGAGTCGGTGCCGTGAAGCCTACGGTCGAGGCAGAGTCGGACGGAGGTAGCGCCGGCATCGTCGGCGTTCTGGATGAGCTCTTTGAGCACCGTCGTCCCCTCTGGGTAGTTCACTAAAACCTCGCGGATTCGCCGCGTCAGGTCAACCTTTTGACCGAAGTCTTCGAGAAAGATCGACTCCGGTGTCGACGCCGGAGACGCCATTCTGTATCTTGGTCTTCTCCGGCGAGCTTTGATCGTTGCTTATTTTTTATTTACTTATAACCACCGCCATGGAATTTGAGGTAATTACACAGGAGGACCGAGAGCAAGGAGGTGAGTGGATTTTCAATTGCGGGAGGGAGACTACGAGAAAATGAACGGGGAAATTTGGAGAGGTCGGAACACACCGACGCACACAGTGACGTGAAACGCAATGTAAGAACTCCGATTACTGTTTGTTTTCTTATTTGGGCCTTATAACCTTCTTATTGGGCCTCTTTTGCTATCAATTTATATGGAAGCCTGTTTCACGCAATCCGTAAGCCCAACAGCCCAAGGCCACATTAGGAAATCTCAGAATCCAAATTAGTTTATGAAACCTGAGGAAGCTCTTTTGTAACAAATTAGTTTTGGAATTGTTGTACACTTTCGTAATACGTGTCAACAATTTATTGAACGGGGATGCCATTAGGAGTATGTCTTGGTTGCAAGAAGGGATGCTCTATTATAACCAAACATACCACCATCTTTCAAGCATCTGTTAAACGAACGATCTACTTTTTCAAGACATGATAAACATCTATTGAACAAGTGTTTTCACTAAAACTATATCTTCGTTTTAGGCCTTATAACCGTCTTCTTTGGCCTCTTTTGCTATCAATATATACAGAAGCCCGTTTCATGTAGGCCATATCCCCAAGTCAACATCTAATGAAAATCTCAAAATTCAAATAAGTTAATTAAATTCGAGGAAACTCTTTTGTAACCGAAGAAAAATGCAAAACAATCGTTTTGAATATGTGTCAAATATGTATTGAATGGGTTATGTCACCAAGAGTATGTCTTGGTTGCAAAAGAGATATACTCTCTCGTAATCAAAAGTATCATATTGCTAACATATGTTGAACAAGTGATCCAATTTTTATAAATGACAAACATCTATTAAATAAGTGCTTTCACTAAAATTGTGTCTTTGTTACGAAAAATTTTCTCACATTGCTCGGAGAAGTTATCTCCAAATACAAGGATGTCATTCTTTTATGAATTTAATTGGTGCCGGCTTCTCTACACAAGAATCTCTCATCTTTTTGTCAACTAAAAAAAACAGAAAAAAGAAAGGGGTGGAGGGAGCTTCTACGTGCGCATGTAGTGTTTGGTGCACCAAAACAATGGAAAAGGATACTTTTATTGAGGATCTCATAATCATGATTGTTCATCGTACATTGTGCGGTCGGTTTTTGTTAGGTACTATTTATATTTAATTTTAAATTTTAAATTTTCAAATGATTTATGACTTGACGATGTATGATGAACGATCACGATCACGAGATTCCAGAAAAAGAATTCAGCGAGGATCCTTTTCCAAAACAAATGCACATTCAATCAAACTCGCATGTGATGAAAATTTTAAATTAAAGAGCTGGAGGACACAAAAAGCAGACAAAATCAGGATACCAAAATATGTCGGGCAGATTATACTACATTGAATAATGTCTCTTTTTTAATTTTATGAAAATTTATTAATTTCAATTTGCAATTTGCTCAGCAGTTGGATTAAAAATGTTGAGAAAAATATACTCTCACTCTCATCTTGAAAAAATCCAACTCCACTTATCTATTTCGTGTGGATTTTAATCAGTCAATATAACACTGTTAACACATGCAATTGTGTTGTGTTAAGATGAAGTCATCCAAGTAACACCTTCCATTTCATATGAAGTCAATATGGCGTTTTTAGAGGAAGAAGATTTATTTTGAGGATTTGAAAATGACATCTTAAGCTTTAAAAAGAAACTTTTTGGGACCAAATTGTCAAGATTTAAAAAGAGACATATCGGACCAAAACAACTTAAAAATGGCTCCAAAATGTCTCTTTTTAAAGCTTGACACGTCATCTTCAAATCCTCAAAAGAAACCTTCCTCTAAAAATGTTGTCTTCTTGACTGACAAAATGCCCAAAGCTATTTGTTAGTGGCATCTAAACTAATTAGCGATCTAATTTAAACTCGTACCAGTAGTCTAAATAAAAAATATTTTTAACCAACTTAGCTAATGCCAATCTCTTGAAAAAAAAACGCTGCTAGCTCAATGGTCGATGGAGTTGACCTAAACAAATATCAACGGTTGATGGACGATCCAGATGGCAGATAGATTTGTTAGCCAACACCAAGATATACTAACACCATACAGGTTGCGGCACCATATCCAATTATCCAAAGAGTTGAATTTGCACTCTTCAAACGTGCGCAATACAACGTGGGAAGCTCTACTCTAATTGCGTACCTGCAATTATATGTGTGTGTGTGTGTGTATTAATACGTATAAATAAATACATATATATACATACATATAATTATTTTATATATATATATATATAGATATATAGATATTGTCAATGACAACGTGATGGCTACTCCTGCAGAATGATTGCAGAATAGTTGGGACCTAAATTCTTCATCTTTGTTCTCTATTTTGTATATAAGGAGAATAGAAGTGCAGTACATGCATGCACAACTAGAGCTACCAAATAGTGTTAACCTCAACATCCCCTAAGCCACCGCGCCTGAGTGTGTCAGTAGTCATGACGAGGAACTGCAACCTTGCACCGTGCGTTTTGCTAGCCTTGCTACTACTCGGAATTCTCCACCTCGAATCAGCCACCGCGACAGACTTCACCTACGGCGAGGCCCTGGACAAGACCTTGATGTTTTTCGAGGCACAAAGGTCAGGTAAGTTGCCGGAAACTCAGCGTGTCAACTGGCGCGGCGACTCGGGACTCAAGGACGGCCTTGCTCAAGGGGTAAGATATCTATTTACATTAATCTTTTTACTATATGATCGATTAATTAATATATGGGACATGATTTTCTGTGCAGGTGAACTTGGTAGGAGGGTATTATGATGCTGGTGATCATGTGAAATTTGGACTGCCGATGGCGTTTACAGTGACAATGCTTTCATGGGGAGCTGTTGAATACAGAAAGGAAATTTCGGATTTAGCGCAACTGGGTCAAACCTTACGGGCCATCCGATGGGGCACTGACTACTTCATGAAAGCACATCCACAACCTAATGTTCTCTGGGGACAGGTATGTATTTTCACCTGTTTGGTCACCTATGCATGTATTTTTCTCTCTTGTGATACAAGTAATTAAGTTCCTATATATTGAACTGATATTGGTAAACCACCTAAAACTATTAATTTCGACAAAAGAAAATCAAAGACTTTGTTTAAGACTCCGTTTGATAACTATTTCGTTTTTCAGTTTTCAAAAGTTGAAAACTTAAACGAAATGATTATGAAAACTTAAGTGAAATGATTATCAAACCAACCCGATGTTTTCTAGTTTATCTGATTGCATGCAAATGTAAATTATTATCAGGTAGGAGATGGGGACTCGGATCACTATTGCTGGGAGCGTGCAGAAGACATGACAACTCCAAGAACTGCTTACAAGACTGACGAAAGCCATCCCGGTTCGGACCTTGCCGGAGAAACTGCAGCCGCCTTGGCATCGGCCGCCATAGCTTTCAAGCCTTACAACTCTTCCTACTCTGCTCTCCTCTTAGTTCATGCAAAACAGGTAAGTAATTTGTTTCGATCGGCTGAAAACAAATATCTTACCTTTTTTTCTTCCTGTTCTCAGCAATTAATGTGCAAAAATGTATTGTTTGCAGCTCTTCACATTTGCGGATAGATTCAGAGGTCTATATGACGAGTCCATTGGCACTGCTAAGAATTTCTACACTTCATCAGGCTATTCGGTAGGTGCATCCGACATGTATATATTAATTTTTCCCAACAAATTATCTTATTTTTCGTAATTAATATGTTTTTGTTTGTAATTAATTTGGTGAAGGATGAACTACTTTGGGCGGCGGCGTGGCTGTTCGAAGCGACGAACGATCAGTACTACCTCAAGTATGTGGTGGACAACGCCGTGTATATGGGCGGAACTGGATGGGCTGTCAAAGAATTCTCTTGGGATAACAAATATGCTGGTGTCCAAATCCTTCTCTCAAAGGTACCTAATTACGCTCATTTAGAGTTGCTTTTGCAGAAAACACTTATGCTCATAAACGTTTTCAATAGTGAAGTCCTTTTACTAAAAACATAATCAAAACTTTCTTACAAATCTAAGTGCCCCATAAAAAAAACACTTGAAAGTGCTTTGAGAGCGTCTTTTATCGTAAACATTTTTAGCAGTTTCAGAAACACTACCAAATATAGTGAGTCTCAAGAGTTTAAGCCATTTCATCATAACTTGCAGGTGTTGTTGGAGGGAAGAGGCGGTGCATACACTTCCACACTAAAGCAATATCAGGCCAAAGCAGATTACTTTGCATGTGCTTGTCTCCAGAAAAACGATGGCTACAATGTCCAGAAAACTCCTGGTAATTTAATTTATTAAGTCTTAATTCAAATACTAATCAAATAATTACTGTTTGATTAATCCAAATGTTTTGTTACTGTTAATTAACCAAATTAAATTAAAAATATACCAGGAGGACTATTGTACGTGAGGGAATGGAACAACTTGCAGTACGTGACGTCAGCAACATTTCTCCTAGCCGTCTACTCCGATTATCTCTCCGCCGCAAACGCCAAGCTAACTTGTCCCGACGGCCAAGCCCAACCCCAAGAGCTCCTCAACTTCGCCAAGTCACAGGCGGACTACATACTCGGCAAAAACCCCAATTCCATGAGCTACATAGTTGGGATTGGACAAAATTATCCAGTCCATGTCCACCACAGAGGCGCTTCAATGCCCTCTGTTTTTACTCTCCACTCTGCGGTCGAATGTGTGCAAGGTTTTGAGACGTGGTACCAGCGCCCCGAGGCAAACCCCAACGTCATCTACGGTGCCCTTGTGGGAGGCCCTGACCAGAATGACAACTTCTCCGACGACCGCTCTAGTTATGAACAGACCGAGCCTACGCTTTCCGGCACCGGTCCCCTTGTTGGCCTCTTGTCTAAGTTGCAGAGTTTGAATGGCATCCATCCAAGTTATAATAAAGGCACCCCAAACTCCCAGCCAACCATACCAAGAGAAGGTGCCAATGACCATGAAGAACAAAATCCAGTACAAGCTCCAGGTAACTAACTACTCATAGTTTGACATTTTACATTTTTGGTAACACGACAATGAGTTGTTATTTGCACTCTAGCAAAGTCATTGCGCACTCTTTTCACATAAAAATGATAACCGTTACTTAAACCACATTTAATGACCACGCTTTTTTAATAAAAGTGGAACTGACTTATCTCAGTCTAACACAAATATAGTATTTTAGAGTGTTAATAACAAGTTTTGTTACAATATTTTGCAGAGACCCCTATCAAACTGATTCACTCAATCGGCAACACATGGACGGTTGGGAAAACAACATATTATCGCCACAAGGTGGTACTGAAGAACACATCGCAGAAACCGATATCGGATGTGAAGCTGGAGATTGAAGATCTCAAAGGATCTGTGTGGGGTCTCATCCCAACACCAGAAAAGAACATCTACGAGCTTCCTCAATGGCACAAGGTCTTGCAGCCTGGCTCTGAGTGCATTTTCATTTACGTCCAAGGTGGTTCTCAGGCAAACGTTTCCATCGTAAGCTACCATTAACCTTGTTCCAACCAAGAACAAAACAAAAACGAGCTGCCGTCACATTCCAAACAACGGTTCTGATTATGATATTTGTAACATTAGGAAAAAAAAAAAAAAAACAACGTCCCTCGTGTAAAAGTTATGCATTTGGCCCAGGGTGATGAAATTTTAGGCAAAATTTTGATGTCAATATTATTTGTAAGCTGCAAGCAGCCCGCAAGCGAAAATCCTAATGTTATTCAAAATTTAATAAGACTAGTCATCTTGCAAGTTGCAACCAGCATCACGACTAAGCGGTGTGCTTCACATGTGATGTTAGACTCAAAGTTCGAGTTCGGATATCCAATTATTATGGCGATCTTATTGTGTAAAAATACCTATTTCAAAATACCATCTAGGAATCAAACAAAAGCACCAAGTTGGGCAAGGTAAATGTCCTTAAAAAGTGAGAACTTTTTACCTAATAGTACCAACGGAAGAACCTCAAAAGGTCCCAACAGGGCAACAACACTAGGACGCAACAGGGAAGTGCTGGCCAAAGGTCCAAAAATTGTATGTAATAAACTACTATATTAATGCTCAAAATTAATTCATGACATCTAAAATCCAAGAATTCAACTGTTTCACTCTTACGCTAAAGTTCATGTCGAAGAAAGGGTCAACCAGACATGAATCTGAAGATTTAAGATAACAAAAAAGTAAAATTAACAGCTAATACATAAGTCTCCACATTCTCTTTTACCCCGACTACTCAGTCGTCTACCAGTCGTCGAAGGTCGTCTTTTTTCCTGCAACAAAAGTACAAGATGAGAATCACAAAAATGGAACTTATTAAGATTTATTGAGAGCATTGCATCCACAACCTACACACTTCATTAAAAAAGAGAATAACGCTGCCAACCTGTTCCGCGAGCAGCTAGGTATATTTTCTTCCACGTCCTCTACCACGTCCACCATCTCTGCCGCCACGTCTACCTCTGAAACCACGTCCCCGATCCCCACCTCTGAAACCACGTCCCCGATCCCCACCTCTGCTAAAACGTCCTCCACCACGTCCTCTATCATTGCTCCTGGGAGTACCAAAATCACCTTTTGGTTTAGCCTCTTCCACCTTCAAATAACTGTCTCCAAATTCACTTCCATCAAGTCCTAGAGCTTTGGTGAAGCTGTCTGCGTCCGTGAAGTCCATGTAAGCCATTCTGCAGTTTATGAAGACAATTTATCAGTCTCAACACGTAAGGAAAATCAGGTAGAGTTATCAAAACAGTTGTATTTCATTGAGAGGCCAAATCGACCAAATTTTACCTTTCAGTTGTGCCAATTCTAACAAAAACTCACATTAACCCGAGGTAACTTTTACATTGACTCAAAACTCCCTAATAAATTCATGTTGAAAACCAAAAAATAATCCGTAAAAATCATCTAATACTAAGATAATAAGGCATATGTTAATTCCACAATGAAATAGTCACGCAAAAATACAAAACACGAACAATGACAATTTGAGATGAATCAAATGTCAAAGAAGGCACATAATGTGTAAAATAACAACCACCCAATCGAAAAAGAAAAACAAAGAGATAAAATCGCATATGTAGCAGGCTAGAAAAATACATAAAAAATCAGCAAAAGAAATTGTACAAACCCCTTAGAGGCGCCAGTCTCATAATCTTTGGGGATGGAGACCCTTGTTATCTCACCACAAGAACTAAAAACTTCTTGTAAGGAGCTCCTTATCTGTAAAATAAAACTAGTTACATTTGAACAAGAATATGAGCATCTGACCATTAATTAGACAACAGAGCTAGAATTCCTTGAGCAGTGTATACCTCATCCTCCCCAAGAGAGCTGTCAAAACCTCGAATAAATATTGTTTTGGAGGCACCACGTGGTCCCTTCTGATGTGAGTTGCTCTCACTCCTGAAATTATTATCAATAAAAGTAACAAAATTAATGGATGACAACACAAAAACAAAACAACAAATGTAGCAGATAGGAGTCCAAATGTACCCGGTAGGGGTATAAGCACCCTTTTCGCCCCTTTCACGAGCCAGATCAAGTCTGACATCACGACCAAGCAATTCTGAACCATTAAATTCAAGAGCCTGCAATAACAAATGCTTAATAGTTTAGCAACATAATAAAAAATGATTAACAGCAATACTACAGATTCCGAAGAAATGGTAAATGTCAAGAAATACCAAAAGAAAAGTCAAACCTTCTTTGCTTCTTCTGCTGTGGCAAACTCCACATGCCCAAAGCCCTTGAACTTCCCTTCAGGATCTGAGGCAAAACGGACATCAACAACTTCGCCAGCATCTTTGAAGAAATTCCTCCTGCATAAAATAAAACTATTAGATAAAAGAAACCTAAAACATAACACAAGCTTAGATCAAGGTATACACATACACATCATGTTCCTCGATACGGAAGTTCAGGTTTCCAACAAACAGCGTCTTAGAAGAAGTAACTGGGGTTTTGGGCTGCACAAACATTATTACAAGATTAGAACATTTATGATAGGCAAGCTGAAACATCACCTAAAACCAACTAATATCATGTACAACGCTAGCTCAATATTATTACCTGTTCATCATCCTCTTCTTTGTCGGAACTGACTTCCTCTTCTGAACCATCAGAGCCAGTATCCTCCATATCCTCATCAGAGTCTAGAGAGTCAATTGAATCCTCATCCTTTGTGGTACCCTGCAACAAAATAAATTTACTACATACTATCATCAAACCGCTTTAAAAACCTTGAAGTTTACAAGAAAACCAACATTTATCCTATCCACCAAAAAGAGAAACATTACAAGGGCTTTCTGGCTTCACATGTGACACTAGATAAAAACTACAGCATCAAACATTGCAGGGCTAACTAGTTTACTAGCTGCAACACATTCCAATTGGAATTTAAAAAGAATCAAACCTTCACTCCCTCTGAACTATCATCAGAGGAGCATGAAACATCCTTTCCTTAAGGGGTTACAGTAGATACTTTTTTTCACAACTTCCTAAACATGCTTAGAAAGATTAGGATTCAAAATAGTACTAAAATCCCAAATTCAAACAGTTCATCCTACAGTGTAATTTCTTCAGATGATACAAATATTTAAGCATGAGCACACACCTCATCTTCAGATCCAGAGCTGCTAGTGTCTGCCTTCTTAACAGCCACTGATGGACCCTTCTTAGCAGCTGCAGCAGGCTTTTGGCCAGTAACCTTTGCAGGGGTTTCCTACAAACACAAAAGTTGAGGATCACTATCAACCAAAGGGTACCTTTCCCAATCTAACAAAGAATAAAATACACAACATACTGTACCCCAAATATACAGATATGACCGACTCAATTTTCAGGTGCATGTCCCATATAATAACCCGTAGCAAAAAATCTACGGCACCAAGTTTGGAAAACCAAAAACTCACATCATCATCTTCCGATTCATCGCTACTCTCATCTGAGCTTTCGGTTGAGACTTCTTTCTTCTTTATAGCAGCAGCTAGACCATTCTGAGCAGCTACCTTAGATTTAGGAGCCTAGAACCAAGCAGTAACAAACACTTAAAAAAATGGCGAGTCTATGTCCAAATCACAAATCAAACACAATAAATCAACAGTAGTACATGTGCATCAGTAGTCTTATTAGGAACAAGTGTGTAGCGTAATAAACCTTCACGTCAGAGTCAGAAGACACATCGGACTCCTCCTCGGAACTACTAGTTTCCACTTTCTTCTTCTGAGTCTTTGCTTCCACTTTCTTCTTCTGAATGGCCTGCTCTACACCCTCATTAACCTTCTGCTTCTTTGCGCTCACAACCTTCTCTATTTCGTTCCCGGCTCCTCTCTTACCTTCTCAACACAACCACAACCAAAACAAACTCCATAACCGACATCCGAAACAAAAAAATATCGCAAAACAAACAAACAAACATGCAAAAAATTTAAGCTTCAAATTTTCTCAGAACATAACAAGTAAATCAAACTTAAAAAAAAAAAAAAAAAACTTCCCAAAACCTCGAGAAGAATCGATACCTTTCTTTCCAGACTTAGGAGCTGGAACAACTACAGCAGGAGCCTCAACCTGTACAGATAATCAAAACACAATCAGTAAGAAGAAATCATCGAAACAAAATCGAAGACTTGACGAAGCAAAAGCAGTTCGAAAGAAGCATACTTTGGTGGCGGATTTCTTGTTTGATTTGCCCATTTGGGAGGCCGCTCTCAAAAAACCTAGGGTTTAGGGTTGTAGGGTTTTGAGGAGAGCGGTGGGAGTGAGAGTAGAAAATAATCGATGCTCCCTCTATTATGTTTATATAAGCTGGAAACTGGTGTGAGGGGTTAGGGTTTAGGACAGGTACGCCGCGAGCGTTTGATATTTTTTTTTTTTTTTTTAAAGCTTGTAAGCGTGTGTATCATGCTGTGCGTTTTAAGTTCTTAGAATCTGAACCGTACGATAAAAAGGCCTCCCTACGGCCTAAAATTGTCCAGAAATTTGGTTGGGCTTTTCGGAAAAGGATCCTTTTCCTAGTATACTATGATTTTCATCTATTCATCATATATCATATGATCAGTTTTCGTAAAGTACTATTTATATTTAATTTTAAATTTCAAAATGATTTCCCACCGCACGATATATGATAAACAAGTGAAATCACAGGATCCCTAGGAAAAGGATCCTCCAGACTTTTGCTCTGTTGTCTAGTAATTTATTACTTTTTTTCGAAAAATAAAATTCAAATGGTGCATAGCATTAAATAGTATGACAAATCAATTATTGAGATCGACAATGAAATATATAAACAGTTATGAAAATCAAATATAACGGCTTAAATACTCGTAACATGTAAAAAACAGTACGAAATTATTGGGAAATATCCAAGACTGATCAAGATTTTCTGGAAATATCCAAGCCATGGAAAATGGGGAAAATTGGCAAATATCCAAGACCCACCTTATGATCTCCTATTAATTTAACAAAAAACAATGGTGTTATTTTACAAGGCATGGAAAATTGAGAAAATTGGGGAAATTGGGGAAATTTTGCATATAAGGCTACAAAGATAGTACATCATTTGTTGGGGTTTCTCTCATCCGCCCAAAGAGGATGGAGAAAAGGGGTTCTGCCTTCTACTGTTACCCAAAGCCTCCAAATTTGGGCCTGTTTGATCTTCTTGCTTTCTTCTCCAAGAATGCCAGGATGAGCTTTTCATCTTCTTCTCCCTCAACGAATGGATGCCTGTATAGTAGGGCGTCTCCTTTCTCTCCGAAGAATATATTAAAGAAGAACAACCACCGTAAGATTAGTTTCAAAAACCAAATGGTGATTTTCTTCTGGTTCCACCTTCTCCATATTGTTCGTTCCATTTCCTAAGTTCGTTCATGCTTGAAGCATCATAGGAAACTGATGGCCCAACCTACATGACCAAGTTATAAAAAAGTAATTGATAGTTCAGCATAAGTATTGCCTGTAGTTATGTTCTGGAAAGGTAAAGATAAATGTTATCTTAAATCTTTACCTTGGCTTTTGATTGAATAAAATCATCTAAATTAAGAGGCCTCAACACTGTAGCTGCGTCACTTTTGATGTCCTGCACAACAAGTAACCAAACAACACCAACAGGCATACGGAAATCAGTACAAAACTTTACACACACTGCAAGTGAAGGCGAAGATATTCAGCAGGAAAATCGAAAATTAAGAAAATAGCAGCAAAACGTTATTCCTCCCAAGGCACCCAAAATAAGGATAAAAGCTCACACACTTTGACGGGCTCGTAAATGGAACCAACAGAAACTGACATTGACATTGCAAATAACAAATGCATACTACCTTCTTTTCTTCTTCTAAAAGCTCCTGGACAGGTCTATATGCAGCAGCAATACAGAGGTTCTTCAAATCACTGCCAGAATATCCCTCTGTTGCTTCTGAAAGTTTGTCAAATTGGAAACCAGGTGCTAGATTCTCTTGAGCAAGAAATATACTCAATATCTTCTTACGATTTTCAACATCAGGTAAGTCAACGTATATCCTACAAAACAACCAACATAAATCAGTCACCATTGTTTGAACTTTATTTTAGTTAATTTTTTGCCAATATGAGGAGCATCTACTATCAAAGAATAAGAAAGAATTGACAGACCCACGGTAACCAATCTGGAAAGACAGAGACAAACAATTGGCAAAACCATCGTAACCAACCAGGAAAATATTCTTATAAATAAACCACACCTTCTTGGTAACCGACGAATGACAGCATCATCAAGATCAAATGGCCGATTTGTGGCCCCAAGAATAAGGATTCTTTGACTGTCTTTGGACCTCAATCCATCCCAAGCTGCCATGAACTCATTTCTCATTCTTCTAGTTGCCTCATGCTCAAAAGAACCACCACGAGCACCAAGCAAACTATCAACCTACAACATAGAATATTTAACAGGATGATCAAATTCTGGGTTCAAAAAGAAACCAAAGGAACTAGTTTGTTGTACATCATTTTCTTTTAATTCCTCGAAATTGAAAACCTCACCTCGTCAACAAATATTATGACGGGAGCAAGCTTGCTAGCAAAGGAGAACAAAGCTTTGGTCAGCTTTTCAGCATCTCCAAACCACTGTATCAAAAAAAGTTACAAAGATAAGCATTTAACAGCAAAAGTAATCGTCATCCAGAGAAAAGATGGAACATATAAATAATCTTGACAAGGCAAAGTAGTTTGTTATTTAGTTTATGAAAATAAACTCACCACTACCAGATCTTGGATACTTGAAAGCATACCTTTGATGTTAGAGTAGAACCAGTTATGCTGATAAAGTTTGCCCCAGCTTCTGTTGCAAGTGCCTTGGCAAGAAGGGTCTTCCCAGTTCCAGGAGGCCCAAAAAGTAATATTCCTTTGCAAGGCTAAAAAGGTAGCTTCACATGATTAGACATTTGCTCAAGCATTAGTGCAAATAACGAACAAGATTAAAATAAATACCCGCAATAAGTTTCCATGAGAGAAAAGCTCCGGTCTCCTCATTGGAAGAATAACAAGTTCATTCAGCGCCCTCTTCACGTCCTCCAGAGCACCTACATCATCAAACCTAACACCAATTTCACCAGGAGGTACTACAGCTGAAACAAAGTTGCTCTCATATTCATCCTTTGCCATGTTCTGCAAAATTTTGTACATGCTAAAGGTGAAACAAGATACAAAAAAACTAAAATACGTAACATTTAGTACGAGAAAATTAATTACATGCCTTCAAATTTTGAGAAGGCTTCCGAGACAAAGTTTCTTGCTCCTTCAAGCGTGAAATTGCTATTTCAAGGCTTCATAAAGTAACAAGTGTTAAACGTCATGGTAACATAAAACTTTTAAATACTATATATGACAGATGCAACATGTACCTTTCACGTGGCAGATGCAATCTTTCACCTTTCACGTAAGGAAGAAGGCATGATGACAAGTAATGGTTTTTTGCCCAGCCAACTACTTTCTCAGCTTCTGGGAAAATAAACAAGTAAAACTATTAAATAACACATGATCACAAAATTCTAGGTTTCACATGAAACTGAGTCACTTTCAAAATTCTGGAATTGAAAATAAAACACAAACAAACTAGTTGTGACGTTCCAGGAATGCCCTACTCTAGATTCTTTATTGACTGGTGCAGATCCCTAGCATGATTCAAGATAGTGATATCCTCTTTTTTTGATACAGAACAAAAACTTTTTGTAAAGGTCAAAGTTAAAAAGGTTATCTGGGCCGTTGACTAGCAATTTACAAACTAAACGAAACTGAAAAATGTTCAAGACAAATATTCATATCTTTCGTACGGAATTCATTGCCGACATCCAAATTCATAATAATACATTTCGCTTTTCTATCCAGATCTCCCCTGCATATCTAACTTATAAACTTCAAAACCCCATATTCCAACAGAAATTTAGTATTTTTTCTGTTTCTTGACAAGTAAAAATGTTCAAGTTAGGGTTTCTTACTTCTCTTTGTCAAGATTACACCATTGGTATCTACTAGCAATAAGTCCATGCATGAGAGCTCATTTTCCTCAAGAACCTGCAGTAGCTCAAGATAATTCAATATGTCAAGGAGGTTTGAAGAACAAAAAGCCCCTGAAATAGACTAGTAGTAGCACAACTACATTGCACAGTTCTTCACCAACCACTCATGTGAATTTCACAACTAGAGCATACCTCATGTAATTCATTTAAATTGCTTCTTGCTATCACAATTCTTCCATCTTCTTCAATCTGTTTATTGAATATTCGAAGCTCCTCTTCCTCCTACAAAAGAAAAAAAGGAAGAGGAAAGAGAAAGAAGTGTGAAACCACAAAAAAGAAATAACTAATCCACATTTGTATCTGTGTGTATGCTTATACATGTAAAGTATGTAGACACAGTTGTCACACACGTTTATGCTGGAGGAAGAACAACATTTACCTTTGGCGGATATACGCAGAAAACATTTTTGAATAGCTTATATATTTCATTGTCATCTGATCTCTTTGTTCCTTTAAGTCCCTCTGTAAGACGCTTAAGAGAGAGAGGCTTGAAACAGAAATAAGCAATTTGTTAATTGAAGGAAAAAGTACACAACATAATTTTAGGGAAAACAACAACTATCATCTAAGGAAAAACATGTAAATCTTCAAGGATGAAAACTATATCGAAACCCCAAAAGTAGAAAGAAAAAAAAAATTGATGAGCCAAGGATAAGAAAAATAACATTGATAATTTAAATGGTTAAATGTTTGTTCCAACAGATAACACATATTTATTCATTACTGTTTGTGCCAAGTACATTGTGCTCCTAAAGAATACAGAGGATTACCAGCTTTGCAAGACGCCCCAAATTTGGAAGTATCATTGTCTAGAGCAGAGTATTTGAAAAGGAAAAGTGTTAGTAATAAACTACAACTAGTTAGCCACTAATCAGAAGCAGGTAAGAAAACAAAACAGATAGATCCAACAAGAACGAATCCCTAACACTTACAAATTTCTCTTTCTCCTTTGATCCTGATTCAACCTTGTTCTGCCCGCATATCAAAACAACAGGACCTGATAACTCATCAAAAACTTCTTGCACCTTAGCGACAAACTCCTTGCGATCTGACTTAGGAACTGCCCTAGACATCCATTGAGAAGAGTCTGGAAAATATACAATAAGAGGTTGCTTGGCATGTAAGACCTGCAAGCAATGAAAATCCAGATACAGTTTACAGATGAACAACCTCATGCATCAGAAGACAAAGTTCTTATCTTTTGGTATTGTGTGCCACACCTCACATAAGGCCTCCAGTGCAAAATAACAATCCTCAGTCTGCGGGTCAGGAATATGTTCAATTTCCTTAGCTGTATGAAAGGGAAATCTGTCATTGTGTGACTAGAAGAATCATTACCAGAATTTTCACCAAAATCTTCAGATATATCAGACTAAAACTAAATCCAATTGTTAGTGAACCGAAAATACAATCTTTTTCACCCATAAGATTCATGCCATGATAATAAGCCACCTGCTATTCAATCCAATGCAGCCTTTTCTTTCAAATTCATCATCCAAAGTATCTGTCCTGATTACACTATTACTGGGATTTATTATCATTGATGAAACTCACAATTAAACAATAAAATCCAGGAATACAAAAAAATTAGGAGTACAAAAGCAAAAACAGAAAATGATAATATGAGCAGCCTGAGTATGAGTAATAACATTATGCAAGCCTAGAATTATAACCATTGAAAAATAAAGACCTACACTTGTATTAAATTGCTTAAATTAAATTGATCGTTTAATCTACAAGATAATGATGTCACACGTTGATCTGATAGACCATATGCATAATTAAATTACGTCAGTTTGCAAATTATAAAGCAAATTGTCTGCATATTGGTCATAACATTCACATGAACAACACAACTGAGCTTGTCTGTAAAAAAAAAATTGATGAAGTCTTAAGCAAACGAAATCACAGCATAAAGTAATCTCCCGAGTCTAGGAACAAAAATGAACAAAACATTAAAGAAATCCATATTACCATGTATCCAATAAACTGGTGGATCAGCAGGTTGCTCTGCATCTTTTTCCTCTTTATCCACTTCAGTTCCTGCCTTCTGTTTAACATCCAAAATAACAGCAACTCGATCTCCACTCACCTCATATACCTCCCCACGTTGACCCTTTGGTAAAGGCCTGCACAGATTTCAAATTCATCAGAAAAAGTAACAAGATTTCAGAATAATGGATGTACATCAACTGCAGACACGTATTAACTAACTATACTACTAGAACTACTACGAGTATTTTGAATTTTGTAATAGCAAAACAGAAGTGATACAGCAAGGAAAGAGACTACATGAAAAACAGTTGCATAGCTTCCAAAATCAGAACCTAGAAAATTATAGATAGTTACGTGTACGTACCACATAAAAGCAGCAAACACAAAAAGAAAATTCTACCATTAAGTGGGTTATGCAGGGCATAAACTGGTAGAGTCCAAAATATGTTATCGCAAAGTATATGACAAGTTGACAACTAACTTCTAGCAATGCACCCACATAACCTCTAAAAGGAATCGAAACAGTTGCGCTAAATCATGGTTGAAAACCACTAACATCTTTTTACTTAACCCAAATAACCCTCCATACTTAATGATTCTCTAGACCATGGAAGTACAAGGGTCGAACTTAGGTCCAAAGGAGAAAAAAGGTACACGAAAAAGCAAAGGCTTTCTTGAGAAAACCAAATGGAGAAATCTAATAATGTTCTACTGTATTTCTCCCCCCTACACATGACAACTTACCAACCCACCTGCTACGGAAGATGGTATAAGCATTCCTTGGACCATCAGTTGTTGATATCTTCCCCAATAGGACCCTGTATTGCATTATATATGTCAATGTCAGGTGAGGGCGAAGTCAGAGTTCATTTGGGGATGATATCATCCTAAAGGGTTTTGAAAGACAGACCACAGACCACAGAGACGATATTCTAGGCAGCATGCTTGTAAGTTTTCAAACAAGACCTTAAAAATCAGTGGTTCAACACTGTCTCATCCACAGATTCTGGCCAAAAATCCTAGGCCAGTATGAGAACAACTCATGGGAACTTAACTGAAAAATATGCTAGCTCATTAAATGCCCCCCAAGAAACAGAATTGAAAACATAAATATTTTTAGAGAATTGACAAAGTTGCATCAAAGACACAGAAAAAAATCCTTTGAAGCTCAGGATTGGTGCCAAATTAATTCTTCTAAGCTAATGCTGCAATATCAATTGTACACAATAAATCTGCCAAAAGCCCCTCACCTAGGTGCAAAAGGGATATGCCTAGCTAGAAGCCCCTGAAGGGACCTATAATTTCTTTTCGAATTCCGCAGGTTTCATTATCCAAAACAATGGAGAGAAAGTAGCATTCATGAACTTCAAAATACACCTTCACTTCATGAGTTCTCAAAATTTGAAAGTCATCTTTTTATCCAACACCATGAAAAAGAATTCCATAGTGCAGAAAATGTTTAAGATACTGTGAGATCTTATCAACATGAAATAGAGCAAACAAATGAAAGAAATCATTCAGGACCTGTTATCAGCTTCAACATGTATAGAAGGCCCGATATACTTCACTCGATCTCCTAAAAAAGATGAAGAAGCAAGAATATTGATTTCTAGAGGACGAACAAGAAAAAGTTCTCATAAAGAGATGAACATGACATTTGCACAAGAAAAAGTTCTCATATGGAACCTTTCTTTAGCGGTCGTTTGCATTTATCAGAAGACTCGGCAGTTTCTGATTTTGAGGATTCGGATGAACTCTCAGTTTCCCCAGATACCATCTGCCACATATGAACCATAGATCATACATCATGGTTCATAACAAGTATATAAAGAATCCCAAATTATCAATAAGATCACCATTTAATTTTCTGAATCACTGAAATATGCTTAGGGTAGGAGGACTGAGAATACAAAACCCTGATGCTCCAAAAAAACAAAGCAGACCTTTGCAAAGTCTTCAATAGGAACAAGCTTCTTGAGGGCTGCTTCAGCTCTGGCATGCACATCATCTTCATCTTTATCACTAGAATCTGATTTTGCCTCGTTACTACTAGTCCAATCTTCTTCGTTACTCGCAGCATTTTCATCCTCAATCTCTGAATCAGAAGTATTCTCCTCCACACCATCATCATCCGATTCAGATTCACAGTCGTCACCAAAATCCTACTCCAAATTTTAACAGTAATTAATTATTAAAACCATACCGTGTGAGTATAAGGAGAAGAGGGGGCAGGGTTTGACAATATAAAATATTATTTTTATTTCAATATTACATAAGGAGCAAGTACACTGCTGTCTAGCACCAAGAGGGGAACTTTGAGATCTTGTGTGAGTGCTCTAACTAATCTTTCACGATAAAGTTCAGTGCCTGCAGATAAACAAGGCAAATGGTAAGCTCATTCAGTTCTACGAAACAATGTCAACTATAAACCTCAGCCACTTGAATAACTTTAACAGGTAATGATTAGATTTGTGGGACCTGTGACCAACCTGGTGAACTCTGAAGCAGTATCCTTCCATTTGAAGATGTCAAACGAGAACCATAAGTTGAAGTAAACTTTTTATGCTTCAAATGGGAAGCAGCACATTCCACCAAAAGGTTTTTGGTAGGTTCACTATTAAAATGAAAAATAAATGTATAAATCTTCCGAGAAGTGATAAGAAAGAGATAAGAAAGAAGCAATCAAAAACATTAAAGAGAAGCAATTACTGAATGTAGTAGGGAAATGTATCCCATGACACAGTTAATTTCTCCCACGGAACAATCCTCCTCAAAAACTCATTTTTGAACTTCTCTCGTTTAGTTGAAAAAGGTGACTCTTTCTTTTTACTCTCAATGGTAATCTTTTGACTATTAAGCCACTCCTTTTGATCTTGTTCCCCAAGTAGAGCGTGTGCATCAAAATTCCTACCATCTTCCTTAGCCTTTTCTTGAGAAGTCCTCCCTTTATCAAGATCAGCATCACCTTTCACTGGTGTTTGATTATCCTCACTTGCATTACTTCCATCACCTTCAGAACTGTAGGCACGTAACTGGCTACCCTTCAAACATGGACTAGACCTTACATGCAAACCAGTGCAGCTATAACCAGGAGCAACACTACGCAACGTGAATGAATCAACGAGACGGCTTCTAATAAAACTACCATGAAAACAGTGGTTTCCCGAAACTGTACTATGACCTAAAGATTGCGAAGAACCATGAACAGTGTGGGTAGGCGTTGTTGAATATTTGGACATTTGAAGTACCCATCTCTGATTTTTACACTTTATTCTCCTTGCATGCATCATCACTTGTTATTTCCAAATTTTACCGTGCTGCAAAGTATGCTCCAATCAGTTTACAGTAGTAATTTTAAATTTGTGAGTGCATCAAAATTAAAATGTGCAGCATAAGAACCAAATATTGCATGAACTTTCTGGGACATTCAAACATTGTTGCATACTATAAAATATTCTTTCTAAAATTGTTTTCCTGGGAAACCAAGATTAAATCATGCCTGACAATATAATATCAACATTTAAACAATGATTTGCAAACTTTTCCAACCAGACGGCTCGCCTAAAACACATTCTTCCCAATCAAAGTTCTAATACATTATTTGCGTTTTCCATTTACCATACAGACGAACTGTATGACAATGCCGTATAACAGAGAAAATAGTTATATCCATCTGATATTTGCCAGGCTCTAAAATATAAATAATATGGAGCAAACTTGTCAATTTTAGATTACAGTGGCAGTGCCCGCCGGTGTACAATTAAATAGCATGAATTTCCGAAGACTTTGACCGTTGCATAAGCTTTCGTCCAACATTCGTGACATTCCAAATCGAAGTTTGCTTCAAGAAGCAAGCATCTGGGTAAGTTTTAGAGCTCCGAAAAGCGATTTCATGCTAACTGCTAAGTAACTAAAACAAACCAATCTTGGCAACCAAGGAGAAGTGAGCGACCCTTATTTATTTTTCAATGCGTAACGAAAAACAAACAAACAGGAAAACAAAAACATTTAATCACTTGAGAATCCATCAATTCCAGACAATGAGAGAGCGAGAGAGGTACCTTCTGTGAAAGGTCGGTTCAAACCCTAGGTTGGTCGGTGGCCATAAAGGGGAGCCAGACGCAGAGAGAGAGGCGGTAAAAGCGTAGGGGAAGCGAAAGATGGTACGAGGCGACCGTTTTAGAGAAAATGAGAAACAGAGGCTCAGATAAGATCTCTCTCTTTCTCTACCTTCTTCTCACTTGTCCTTCCTGGGCTGCCAACCCAGAACCAGGTTTATGAATATCGGTTTTTTTTTCTTTTTCTTTTTTGGATTTTTTTTTGGGGCAAGTCTAGGTTTGGTTATTTTGGTCTAGTGAAATTGGAAGGTTTTTCGTAGTTTGGGTTATGATCGTAGTCCCGCACTTGTATGGGTTTGGGTTTCTTGAGAGAAACTGCATGGGTCCAAATTTTGGTTCTTATCAACAATTTTTCCGGCCCAAACCAAAATTCGAGATTCAAATAGAAAATGCACTCATACGAGTTCGAATTCGACACTGCTATCAATCATTGGACAAAGATGTCTTATTTTTAGTTTGGTTTTTTGTCATGGTCCTTTGCAGCTCAGCAGTTTGGTTTTTTATATTTCAAACTCATCAATTTGGTTCCTATTTTAGCCGTCAAAATTGTTCTTGTTTCACTTTAAAAATTTTACGTAGTTGAAGGTGATTAAGTTGAATGGAGTTGTATACGTAGTAGTTAAATGCGGAGTCATGATTTTATTATTCAAAGATTCTACATCAAAAAAATTGTTTATCATCTTTATTAGTAAGACTTTTGCTTGGCTATGTTTCAAGAGGAAGGTCAACAATAAAGCACAGAACTAAACTGTATTAGTCCTTGGCCTTGCTATCTATTTTATGCATTTGTTTGTAATTGTCGAAAGGAATTAATTATATTCTACTTACATAAATAGCGTCGTGTCGATATGTTAATTTATCTTCAGAGCTTTTCATTAGCTACATATGTAGTATCATCGTACGAAATCATTTTGAACTCTTGTTGAATAAATTAATCACCCATCACCCGCTTCTCATTCATATTATGCTTGAGTTGGAAGCTGAAACCGAAAAAAGGGAGACGAAGAAAAAAAGTCTTAGTAAATTTCCCTTTTTATTACAGGTTGTTAACATTAAAATCGTAACGATTACACAATCGTTAGAGCAACAACCAATCAACCGAAAGCAGCAAATGTGCATGCCAACACGCATGCAACTAGAGAGACAAATTCATAGGGAGTTATTTGCAATTGACGGAGCTAATTTCCTCCGAATAGGATTCAATCTCACTTGGAAAGAATGGTGGTTTCAGCGATCATGGAAGTCACAACATACGGATCCATGTTCGACGCCGGCCTTCTGTCCTCGAAATAGCCTGATATTTGTAAAGAAATACGACATGTCCAGGTATCAGCTACACAGACACAAAAGAATTCATATTCTACAATGCATATACGAAAACATTCATACCTTTGCCAGCCTTCTCAGTATCGCGACCAATACGGACAGAGGCCCCTCGGTTTGCCACGCCCTGTGATTGAGAATGCATAGTTCAATCAATACTAAACTTGTTTTCACAGCTTAACTAAACATGATTTCAACAAAAGGCAAGAAATCTGGATTTTGATTAGCGGTTAAACCACGGTGGTGTAAGCTTACCCAAGAGAAAGTGTGGATGTCAGCGGTCTCATGGAGACCTGTCAATCTCCTCTCGTTGCCCTTTCCGTAGGCAGCAATATGCTCCTTGTGGCGCAGACTCAGTTTCTCGATTGCCTTCTTGATCACGTCAATTCCGCCATCGTTTCTCATTGACTTGGTACTGCATGGCATAGCAAGAGTTCATCACACTCTTCCCTTTTTTTTAACTAGAGGGTTGATTGCATCTAACACGATGGCAAAATTGCATTAATTCCAACTTCAGTTCGAGATTAATTTATCAGTACCTGTAGTTAGCGTGAGCACCAGCACCATTCCAATCACCCTGGTATAAATTGATCAAAAAGAAAAAATAAATTAAAAAATGGGGTTTTTGAACATTAATCCTTGCAAAAGATTAAAATTTAAAAAAAACCTGGTGCTAGATTAAATATTCAATTTAATCCCTTGAGTGTACTTTTATCAAAATTTACATTCAATTTTTGTTATTTAATGTGTATTTTTATTTAATCTCTCCATATTAAATTTTAATTTTATTAATATGCACATATTTAGTTTTTTTTAATTAGAAATGAATGTAAATGAGAAAATATTTAAAAAAATTTGTGATACAAAAATATATAAATACATAAGTGTTCAGAAATGATTGTGCCAAAATATATAAAATTGACTTTTTTGTACCGAAATATTTGTACCTACATGATTGTACTGAAATATATTATAATGAACCTAAATGTATATACCGAAATGTATTATATTGAATTAATGTACCTAAATGTCAATACCGAAATGTATGTACCTAAATGTCAATACCGAAAATGTATGTACCTAAATATCAATACCAAAATGTATGTACCTAACTGTATTTACCGAAATATAATAATTGAATTAATGTACCTAAAAGTCGATACTCAAATGTGTGTACCAAAGTGTACGTAACAAAATACATTATATTGACTGAAATGCATTATATTGAATCAATGTAACTACATGTTTGTACCGATGGATATACCAAAATATTCAAATGTATTAACATACCTAAATAAAGAACATACAAAGTTATTGGAATATATATTATAAAAAAATTAGTTGCCTAAATGTAGACATTAAAATATATTATGATGAATGAAATAAAAATGAAATTTAAATGTAATTAATACATTAAAATAAAAGGATAAAATAAAACATCAAAATACAACTAATAAACGATATAATTAAATGTGCTAGGGACTAAAATTGGATTTTAATCTTACATATGGTTATAATCTAAAACTCATCTTTTTTAAGGATTAAAATGAAGTTTTCTATAAAAAAAATTTAAGCAACACAATACAACAGTAGAATAACAGTACGAAAATAAAGTGCTTGCGGTTAAACAGACCTGGATTGGTTTCGGGTCCAAAGAAAGAACAACTCCTGCAATTTCTGTAATTCTCTGTTCGTCAAGCAGATAATCATATTAACACGAGGCCTTCGAAAAATTAATGTACTATAGAGAAGAGAGTGAAAATACGCAAATTATACGTTTTCTTGTTATATCTTACGCATGAGCTTACCTCAAGGATGTATCTAGCAGCCCATAACTGATCACCAGCAGCAATACCAACAGTAGGACCAACTTGAAATTCCCACTGTTCCGCATCAGCAAACAGACCAAATTACAAAACGGTTTAATAACGTAAAAATTCACGATAATCAAATCATAGGTCAACTTTCGATCACTCAATTTTATTTCTTAGCAGCTTGCATACGTATATACCTGGCCGGGCATAACTTCAGCGTTGATACCGCTAATGTTGATTCCGGCATAGAGGCAAGCCTTGTAATGTGAATCCACAATATCACGACCGAAGGCCTTGTCTGCTCCGGCACCGCAGTAGTAGGGTCCCTACATATATTTAGATACAAGAAACATAACCTAACAGTTAATAATATGCAATCGGCACTCTAAAATTTTGTGTCGTCTTCTCTGATTAAGTAATTAGGCATGTTTAGGGAACAGTGATCGCGTTAATCATTTGCAAATGATTTGAGTACCTGTGGACCTGGGAACCCACCAATTGGCCATCCAAGAGGCCACTTAGTATCCTTTTGTAGAAGAGTGTACTCTTGCTCAATGCCGTACCTAATCATAAGAAATGTTCTCGGTAAGAAGCACCAACGCTTGGATGTGCGTTGAAGAATTTAACAAAAAAAACTTAACAAGTGAAATTTGCGACATAAAAATCAATGTATATTGTACATTGAAATATAGTAGGGCTCATAACAAAATAATAATAGACAGGCACCAATTTTTTCACCAAATCTATTTATCAAATATGTCTTTGTACATGTTAATGATGCTGAAAATGAGTCCAAGCTTGAATAAGTAACCGAACGACACATTATATGGTGAATAAAACTTGATCCATTGTTCTCTAATGCAATTATTATATAAATACCCTGAAACATAAATTAATTCGTACATCAATAGTTGTATGGCCATAAAAACAAAGATATATATTAATATAATTTTTCAGTATATGACAATTATTTAGTACTAATCAAGAATATGGAAATAAGCAGAATTACTAGTTTATTTTTTAGATTATTGATGGCGTACGTACCAGGTTTCCTCGGCAACGACGTCCGGGTGACTGAATATCTTGGCAGCGTCGAATCTTTTGTTGGTGGGGATTGGCTCTCCCGCCGGTGTGTACGCATCGCAGATCACCTATCACAAGCGAAAGACAAAATTACCCCTTGACGATGTAACGTACACAATCCGGATAGATGTGGATGTCGATTGATGTTTACCAGGATGTTTTTTCCTCTTCTGAATGGATCCTTAAAAATAGCCTGGGGGCTGAACAAGCAAAAGTCCAAATCAGTTTTTTATTTATTTATTTTTTTAAATGGAAGGATTAGATTAAAGATTGCAGAAATGATTTTGATCGTGGCCGTTGATATTGTTACATACTGCAGGATGACTTCACTGTTATCTCCTGGGGCTTGGTCGGTGCTTGAACCGTCGTAGTTCCATTTGGGCAGTTTTGCTGGGTCTGTCACTGGTCCAGGCAGTGTCTGTTTTTATCCATAATTTCATATACATACGTGAACAGAACTTTAAATTTAAAGTAATTCGATGTTAGCTAGGAAACATGAAAATCGTAATAAAATTTGCTAAAATATTCGTAAATCAAATATTAATTGACGAAATAGTCAAAAACAACATATTTGAAAGAAATATTGGACGTGAAAAGTGATCATTTTGGCGAATTTTCCAAAACCGAAGAATGACGGGCTTATAGCTTGAGTAGTTAAGAACATTCAATCCTAGAGATGAGGTCTTAAGTTCGATGGAAGGCTTACCCTTGCTTTGCTTCTCAAGTCCAAACCAGATCCTCCAATCCTATAAGATAACAGAAGAACAAAGACAAGAGAACTTTAATGATCAATAATATTATGTAAATTAATGAGAGGAGGTGGGCATGCTATACCAAATGTATTCAGCGATGATCTTCTCAGTGGATTCGGAGAGATTGAGGTTGACGAGATCAGAGAGGAGAGACATGGTGACGTACGACGAGGAGGATGATTCTCTGAACAATGGCAAAAGAGAGGGAGAGAGAACAATGAGAGAGAGAACCAGAGAAAAATGGGGGTTTAGTTTTAAGTAAAAGATGTGACAAAGTCTACCACCTAATATATTAATTTATTTTCCAATAGAAAAGGGAGCGAAAATACGTGGAATTTCACTGGGGAGAAACGTACGGGGGTATACCGTATACCATGTTTTGGCTGGCCTCTCGCGCTTCACGTAGGTTTCTGAAACCGTCAGTTTCCCTATTTGCAGTCTCTTCTTGTCACCTAACCACCGCCACCGCCAATCCTTACCCTAACTTTTATCAGAACGCAGGCCTGTTGGGCCCATTCAATCAAAGGCACCGTTGCACTCCCAGCTGTGTCGAATTTGATCTCAGACTCCTAGCGCACCTCTCGAGCTCGTCTTCGTCTACTGGCGCGAAGAACGACGGAAATCAGGGCTGCGATGGCGCGAAGGTCGATGCTTCTTGGATCGACTTGTATTTTCCGAGGCAAGCTCGGCCTTATGCTAAGCTCGCTCGCCTCGACCGACCTGGTTGCTCGCTTGGCCTTGCATGCATGTGGTAAGTGATTTTTACTTTCAACTTTTTAATTCGGTTTCCGCAGTGCATTGTTTGGTAAAAATCACCGATAGCAATTTGGGTCAAGCCGAATTTACTTGTTTTGTTTTTTGGTACTAGCGATCTTCTATTTAAACTAATCTAATCAAACTCAGATGCATAAAGCCGACCACATTTACTTTGTTGAAAGTAACAGTGGCAACGGTAACTTTATTTGTTTAAGTTGAAGTTGTTTAAAGAAGCGTTGATCCAACTGTGGTGCTCCCATTGTACTTTTCCGGAGTATGCTGGACGCTTGTGTATGATACGATATATGCACATCAGGTACAACAAACTATTCTGGTCAGAATTTCTGGTTCCCAGATTTGATTGTGAAGAAAATATGGAATATGTAGGAATAAGATAACTTTTTAAATGTAACCAAACATTTGGAACATGCTTGCAGGACAAGGAAGATGATATGAAAGTAGGTGTTAAGTCTACAGCATTGAGATTTGCAGATTCAACTGAGGAGGGATTACTGGGTTTGGAATTATGTGCATGAGTAGTCTTGCACTCAGTGGATATACCGCTGAAATTGGTTTTCTTCTTTCTTCCTTTATTTTCATCTAAGAAAATTATAGCAATGGTCTCTCAATTTTATCCCAATTAGAGCAATGATTCCTCAACTAAAAATTCATGATCATTGATCTCTTAAATTAATCAAAACGTGCAGTTATGGTCCTTTTCAACAACTCAGTCAGAATCCCGTTTAAACCATTGCTACAATTTTTCTCATTTCATTTTTCATATTTGCCCCTTGATTCAGCCTTACGTGTGTGGCACATGATTCATTTTAACAGAAGCTTTAATGACGAAAATGATCATACATGCACGTTTTGATGAGTTTAAGCAATGTATTAAAAGGTGGAGGCTTAGGCGAGGCATTCCATGGATAACCCTACCTAAGCATGAGGCGTTACCTAAATAAAGTTAATATATATTGCATATATAATTATATATATATATAGTATAATACTTTGTAAAACAAATATAATTATAACTAAGCCAAAGATAATATCTTCTTCTTCATTACTAAGTGTAGTTGTACTTGAAAATTATGACATATAGTCTTAAAATGTTGTAATTATTTATTTTATTTTAAGCAATTATAGTGAACTTCAAGAGAAATAAGGCCGAGTAGCCACAATTATAGGGAGTTTGAAAGGAAATAAAGGCAGAATGTCGCAATTATAGGCAATTCAAAAGGAAATAAAGGCTAAGTGCAGCTATTATAGGGAATTTAAAATGAAATAAAGATCGAGTGAAGCAATTATTATAGGGAATTTAAAATAAATAATGGAGTGGAGTAGTTATAGGAAATTTTAAGAGAAGTAAATTTTGGCTAATTAAAATGCTAGGCGGCAAAATCTGAATGAGCAATAATTAATAAAAAATAAAAAAATAAAAAAGAATTAGAGTTAGACTTTGCCACTAGGATTTGGAGAGAGAAACTTTCTCTCTTTCTTCTTCCTTGAAACTAGAACGGCACACAGATGAATGACAAAAACAGATGAATGGCAGAAATAGACCTAGATTTGAAAGGAAAAAAGCACACAACTGAACGCTGGGTACGCCTTAGCCGCCTAGGCGCACCCTAACATTGCCTTATGCCTACCCCACAAAACAGAGGCGAAAATCCAGCAAGCTCGCCTCCAAGGGCGTCTAGGCGCGCCTCGATGTTAGTTTTTTAGAACACTAAATTTAAGAGACCAATGATCATGAATTTTTAATTAAGGAAGTATTGTTACAATTTCCTCTTTTCCTCTCTGTCCGCTTTTTTCTCCTTTATCATTGTTGGAACTTCAGTCTAATTTTTCTTTTCGTTTCTGCCACATCCTCACACCTAAATTGTCAAACTTTGGAGCAGGTGGGCCATATTATGCATTTTTGTCGGCTGCATCTAGACAATTAGCTTGGCAGATATGGACAGCTGACCTTTCATCCCGGGCTGATTGCAATAGAAAGTGCGTATCATCGTGGTATGATTTTGCTTTCAAATATTCATAGAGGTTAAATATGTGCATTGCATCCATATTATTTGTGGCTCTTGCGTATTTGTCCAATTAAAGATGAACAAAAAAGGGAAATGGAAGTTTGGGATTTACCGGTTGTGTGTTCTTCGTTGTATGAAAAGAAAAATATTGTTTAGGTGTAAGAACTATTTACTTCGTTTTGCTTCCAGGATAACCGGTTGTTGAGCTTGCCTTTGTCTTGGTTCCAGATTTGTGTTGAACAAATGGTTTGGTGCCATTATTTTCAGCGGAATCCCATTTAGAAGACTTTCATCGCAGGGGTGAAGAATGTGTTTGCTCCCTAAATCCGTCATGGTGCCTTGCGGGCAAGTCGGAGATTTACTTCACATACGGGATTGGTGGGTGCGGGCGTGCCACTACTAGATGCCACTAGTAGACGGGATTTAAATGATTGAGGTTGCGCCTTTTGACTTCAAATCAAGAGATTGTGCCATTGAGTGGGAGTTACTCAAATTAAGGTTCTTTGTTTGCCTTAAAAATAAGGACTTTACTTATATGGAGAGATTGAACAATATGTAAATGACAAGGTTGCTTGGAAATATAAATGACAGAAGAAAATGACTAAAATTGTAGATTGCTTGTAATTTATATGGCTGGAAATGAGTACATAAAGGTTACAAATGAGATCGATACCGCAAGTGAGCAGCAGAGCTAATAAACTAGATAAAATAAGGCTTTTGGCAAATCTGGTTTGAGCAGAGTTTGTGCTTTTGTTTGTTTGTTTGAGTGTCCATAAACCTTGTGCATCTGCTCCTTTAAATAGAGATCTGGAGGAAACCCCCTGCTGAGGTTTTTGTACCTACCCGAAAGAAGCTTGTGCAGCTTGCATTTGCATTTGCCAACTTGCATGTAGAAACAATATTAAAAGGGAAACTTGCATCTCCACCACATGTTTTTAGCACATGTTTCTCCACTTGCAATAAAATAAATAAAAGAAGCAAACTAGCTTCTTTCACTACACATTCTTGCCTGAAAGCTCTCTCTATAGAAAGATAAAACTTCTTCAACAAGATTGTATTTCATTTCACAAATGTACAATTACACATAAGAGAATATATATAGCATTTTGCTCTTTACAAATATACCCTTGACTACCTTAACTGAATTTGTAACCATTCTAACTAACTACAGTTAATAACAAACCAACCACATTTAACTTTTGCTAAACGGTTTTTCATCAACAGAAATAGAAGATTTATTATCTTCCTTAATACACCCCCTCAAGCGAGAGGAGGAATCAGAGTTGATGCCAACGGGAAGCTTGGAACACAGGTATCGAAACTGATTTTTAGACAGGGATTTTGTATGAAGATCAGCAAGTTGATCAGCACTGCAAACAAACTGGACTTTGAGAAGATGAGCAAGAACCAGTTCGCGAATGTAATGATAATTAATCTCAACATGCTTAGTGCGAGCATGAAAAACAGGATTAGAGGCTAAAGAGATGGTGGAAATGTTATCACACCATAAGATAGGCAGTTTGGGGAGAGGACAATGAAGATCACGAAGGATTTTACAAACCCAAGTGAGTTCTGCAGCTGTATGAGCCAAAGACCTATATTCGGCTTCGGTAGAAGAACGGGCGACAGTACTTTGTTTCTTGGCACTCCAGCTGATGAGGTTGGGACCAAGAAAAACAAAGTAGCCACTGGTTGAGCGCCGATCAAAAGGGCTGCCAGCCCAATCAGCATCAGAATATGCTGAGAGATCAACAAGACCTGGTGTAAACCATAATCCCTGAGAGACAGAACCTTTTAGAAAGCGAACAACCCGTTTGGCAGCTTGAAAATGTTGTTCACGCGGAGCATGCATAAACTGGCAGAGCTGATTGACAGCAAAGGCAAGGTCTGGTCTAGTCCACGTGAGATACTGAAGGCCTCCAACAAGAGAACGATACTCGGTGGGGTTAGGGAGAAGAGAACCAGTGTGATCCAGTTTATTGGAGCCAAAAGGTGTGCAACAAGGTTTTGCACCTTGCATATTTGTCCGTTGAAGTTGGAGCCAAGAGGTGTGCAACAAGGTTTTGCACCTTGCATATTTGTCCGTTGAAGAAGATCAAGTAGATATTTAGTTTGATGAAGAAATATCCCTTTAGAAGATCGCTGAACTTCCAGCCCCAAGAAATAGTGTAAAGGACCAAGATCCTTCACTGGAAACCGATTACTAAGCTGATTAATGAATTGATGACAGAGATGAGAATCAGGGCCAGTTACGAGAATATCATCCACGTAAACAAGAACGATAACCAGCTTAGGATTATGAAGGACAAACAGAGATGCATCAGAAGAAGATTGATGGAAGCCAAGATCAAGCAGAGCTCGAAATAGTTTTTCAAACCAAGCTCTAGGGGCTTGCTTAAGACCATAAAGCGATTTTTGAAGTTTGCACACATGACTGGGGAAAATAGGATCAATAAAACCCGGGGGTTGAATCATGTAGACATCCTCTTTTAAATCACCATGAAGGAAGGCGTTGCTGATGTCTAACTGATTTAAAAACCAATTATGTTGAACAGCAAGACTAAGAAGGATTCGAATGGTAATCGGTTTAGCAACCGGACTGAAAGTCTCCTGGAAATCAATTCCCTGTTGTTGATGAAAGCCCTTGGCAACAAGCCGGGCCTTGTAACGATCCACAGTACCATCAGGTTTCTGCTTAACCCGAAATACCCACTTGCAGCCAACAATGTTCTGAGAGGAATTCGAATGAACTAATGACCAAGTGCATGTAGACAGTAAGGCATTATATTCATCCTGCATAACAGCACGCCAGTGAGGAAACTTAGATGCTTGGAGATAAGTACTGGGAACGGAATCCATGGCAACGGATAGATGATGCTTAGTGGCTGTATAAGCCTTAGGTTTGTAGATGCCGGCTTTGGATCGGGTAACCATAAGATGAATATTGACCATATAGGTAGAGACAGGTGGAGAAGCATCGGAATGCAGAGAAGTAGCTGGAGAAAGAGAAGTAGTTGGAGGTGGAGAAGCAGCAGTAGTAGAAGGAGCAGCATTAGGTGAAGAATCAGGAGATGGATACGCACCAGGATGAGTAATCGTGCGAAAATAAAGATCCATCGAAGAAGAAGACACGGGAGAAACATCGTCAGAGTGAGAAGATGTAAGCTGCAGAGACTGAAAAGGATAGACTGCTTCATTAAAGATTACGTGTCTGGAGATATAGACGCGGTTGTCAACCGGATCAAAGCACCGATAACCCTTGTGCTGAAGACTATAGCCCAAAAATACACAACTCTTGCTTTTAGCATCCAATTTACTGTGAACATAAGTTTTAAGCCAAGGGAAACATTGGCAACCAAAGACTTTGAGTTTGGAATAATCCGGGTGCTGATGAAATAAAATTTCCCAAGGAGATTGCAAGTGACCAGAAATAGGAAGACGATTAATGAGATACAAGGCAGTAGAGAAAGCCTCGACCCAAAATACATGAGGAACATGAGAAGCAACAAGTAAGGTTCGGGCAGTCTCAACAAGATGGCGATGTTTTCTCTCAGCACAGCCATTTTGTTCAGGCGTGTGTGGACAGCTTAATTGATGAAAAATACCATGCTCATTAAGAAAAGATGCAAAAGAATGACCAGTGAATTCACCCCCTGAATCGGAACGCAACACTTTGATTTTATTACCAAGCAAATTTTCTACATAATTCTTGAAAACAACAAACGTAGAAAATACATCCGACTTGGCCTTCAAAGGGAAAAACCAGCTGTATTTGCTAAAGTCATCAACAAGAAGTAAGTAATATCTGAAACCACTGCTAGATGGAACAGAAGCAGGTCCCCACAAATCACAGTCTAAAAGTTGAAGACTATGAGTAGTTGCTGAAGAGGACAGGCCAAAAGGAAGCTTGTGGTTCTTTGCCAATGCACAATCAGAGCAGAAAAAATCAACAGTAGATCGACCTTGGACGGCAAGAGTAGTAGTAGACATTACCCGACGAAAAATGGCAGAAGATGGATGACCCAATCGCCTGTGCCATACCTTTATTGGAGCTTTAATACTGACAAAGGCTGATGCAGCAAGGGAAGAAGAAGCTTTACCAGAAACGAAACTAGAAGATGTAGTAGACTGCAAAGGATAGAAGCCATCTTTAACGGAACCCCGCAAAAGCGTCTTCCCCGTGGAACGATCCTTAACAACGGAGCCATTGGAATCAAGAGTCAATGAACAATAATTGTCCCGGAGAAATTGAAAGGCAGACACCAAATTGTGTTGCATATGAGGAACATGAAGAACATTAGACAATGTAAAAGAAGAAGTAGGGGGTGCATAATGTAGATGAACCAACATGGGAAATAGGAAGACCTTTACCATCACCGATGTAAACTTTGTCTTCACCAGTGTAGGGGGTAGGAGATGTGATATTTGATATGTCATTAGTAATGTGCGAGGTTGCTCCTGAGTCAATTAACCAAGTAGGAGAGGACTTGACATCGGAACGGGCACACATTGCCTGAAGTTTAGCAGGGGGAATTCGACCACAGATATCAGGATTCATCCGGTCAAAGCAGTCAAACGCTTCATGACTGGAGTTACCACAAATCTGACAAGGAGCCCGATGACCAGAGGGAGAACCACGATTGGAAGAATTACCACGATGGAAACCACCAGTGAAAGAGTTACCACGATTAAAACCACCAGCAAAAGAATTACCACGATGAAAACCTCGATTACCACGATTTTGCTTCCCACGATTGGAATTGTAACGAAAAGAGTGCTGAAGGGGTTGATTCTGAGCAACATACACCTGTGGAGGAGTGGGAAAAAGTGGATGTTGAGCCTGAATCGATAAGGCATGAAATGGTTCAGACATACCAGAAGAGACAACTTTCTTGCGACGATTCAGAGAAAGCTCTTTGGTAAGGAGCAAGCCATGGAGTTCATCCAAAGATGTAGACGATAACCTAAGCATGATTGAGTCGGTGAAAGATTCAAATTCATCAGGAAGACCAGCCAGAGTAGCAGCAATGAGATCGCGATCAGAAATTGAGGCTCCAGCAGCAGTGAGAGAATCGGAGATCTCTTTGAGTTCTTGCAAATAATCAGACATGGATCGAGAACCTTTCTGAACACTTTGAAGGCGAGAACGAAGCTGATGAACATGGGCATCAGAGATACCCCCAAATCGTTGTTCGAGCTTAAGCCACAGATCGCGAGAAGACGAAACACCAACCGTGACAGGAATTACCTCTTAAGACAACGTGGAATTAAACCAGATCAGAAGATTCTGATCTTTCTCATACCAAATTTCGAAAGCCAGATTAAGAGTACGATCAGGGAGAAGAGGAGCAGGACAGGGTTCGGTGCCATCGACGATACCAAGAAGACGATACCGTCGAAGAATCGGAGCAAACAGAGCACACCACGGTAGATAATTGGTCCTCTTGAGCTTGATTGGCACCATACTGCCAATATTTTGGATCGTGAGAGAGGAATACAAAGAGGAATTAGGGTTAGAAGAGGGATTGGAAACAGGCACCGACTCAGACGAAGTCGCCATGAAAACAGATCAAGATCAACACCACATAGAACAAATCGAGATACAGATTAGAAGATCAGAGCGGAAGAGAAGATCGGAGCGGAAGAGAAGAGGATCGAGAGGAGCCGTGAGGCGACTGGCGATGAGACCATATAGAAAGATAAAACTTCTTTAACAAGATTGTATTTCATTTCACAAATGTACAATTACACAGAAGATAATATATATAGCATTTTGCTCTTTACAAATATACCCTTGACTACCTTAACTGAATTTGTAACCATTCTAACTAACTACAGTTAATAACAAACCAACCACATTTAACTTTTGCTAAACGGTTTTTCATCAACAGAAATAGAAGATTTATTATCTTCCTTAATACTCTCATCCACTTGCAATACATGCATGTATCTTGATTAAACAAAGGCTTGACAAACCTCCACCACCCAAACAAATGGGAAAAACAATATTATAGTGCCAAAACCCCCCACTTGCAGCCAAATATCTTTCCAAGTTAGTTTTCTTGCATATTAATCCTTCAAATACCATATTTTACCCAAATTGCCCAAATAAGTAAAAATAGGTATATTTTGAGTGCAAACAGTGCCCCCCAAGTTTTACAAATTTGAGTAAAGTTTGTGAAACTTACGACTCCAATGCTGCCAGGATTAATGTCGAAGAAAGAGGCACGTCTACCTCTTCGGTCCTTCTGTCGTTGATAAACTTTGGCAAGAGGAGCAAGGCAATTGGTAGTGCAACTAGCATTGGAAAAAATGTTGTCTGACTTGTGCATCCTTCTTGTTGATATCAAAACACATGGGAGCATCTTCACTGGTTACATAGATAATAAACTGAAAAAATGCCCGAAGTCGGACAAACTGGAAAACAAAGAAAAAAGATGGAGAATAGAGAAATTTGGGCAACTTTTCTTTTTCTTTTGTCTTTTTCTGTTTGCCTCTTTTCATATAATATATAATATAATATAAATATATTATACATATACTAAAACCCCAAAACCGCAATACTGTTCAAGGACGGTTTGTGGACGAAAATGACTCTCAATTTGTTTGTTAAGCCAAATTTTTGCCATCTTTTTCACAGTGAAATGACTGCCTTGCCCTCGGAGTCCACGGGTTGATCCTCTTCTGTTTCGATTTCTTTGGATGCTTCGGTGCTCTTTCCTTTTTTCTTTATTGCAGTCGTCGTTCTCATCCATTTTGGGATTAGCTTTCTTTATCTCTCAAACCCTAAATTTTCTCCATTTTTGATCTCATCTCTGTCCGCTCGCGCCGATCAATCGGTTTGAAAAAATTTCCTCTCTGTCCCTGCTTGGCATCAAAAGTTAGCTTTGCTGTGGTGGGCCACGGTCTCAAACCCTAATTTTTCTACCTTTCTGATCTCATCTCTCTCTGCTCGCGCCGATCGGTTCGTTTGTAAAATTTCATCTCTGTGCCGTCGTTGTCACTGCTTGGTATCAAAAGTTGGGTTTGCTGTCTTCAGTTCCTTTTTGGTGAGTTTTGTGATTTCCTTACCGTCTGCAGTTAATTTTTTTTTTCCTTCTATATGTTTACATGGGTTTTGTCTGTCAATTTTTCTTCTTTTCTGGTTATCGTTTGGATCGATGGTGTGAATGTGTTCTTTGATTTTGTTTTTTATTTCAGAAGGTGTGGCTGTTCATTTTTTGACCCTTTGTTATCTGCTGTTGTAACATTTTTCATGATTTCTGGAATTTGGGTTTTAAACAATTGGAATACTGCTAGATTCTTATCATTATGTGCTAATTACTGGTGTTTTAGATTGGTGCCTGAGATTTAGAGAATGGCTCGCAGCTTTAATTTCTTTTTGCTTCATTTTTACTGTTTTCAATTTTTTTTATTGCTGGCTATTGATAATTTGAAGTCTGTGAGAGCTTCAATCTGTTGGAATTTTGGGTTATTTCTTCATCGGAATTTGGGTGGTCCAAAATTTGAATTAGAAGAAACCATTGGATTAATATTTTTGGTGGATTGGCTCTCTGTTATTTCTTACCCAGTTGGAAAGTGGAAGCCCCAAATTTGAGCTCAGAGCTTTAATTTCTCAATCATTCGTTTCTCTGCACTCTCATCAGTCACTCTTGATGCTCTCTCAGAGGAGCACTACATATTTAAAGGTGTTGCTGGTATGTGATTCCCACTCCATCACATCTCTTTTTTGCTTTTTAAATCTTACTGGGTAATTTTCAAACCTTTTATAGTAAATTTCCAGCTCTGTCAAGTAGTTCTCCATTTGATTCCATTTGATTGCTTAATTGACATTTTTTGTTTCTCTTTTTCACACTTTCATCAGTTCATTGGCTTTGATGTTGGGCTTAAGGAAATGGGAAATCATTAATTGGCATTGTTCAAGATATAATTCTGTTTTTTATTTATTTGTGAAACGATTTGGCTGATGAAGAGAGTAGTTTTTTGTATATAGATTACAGACATATGGGCTGAACTATCTTTCCTAATAAATTTCCCATCTGTTTCAGGTATAAAATTTTCTCATCTATTTGCAGACAAGTTTGGGTATGTTCTTACTTCTCGCAAAATGTTTTGTTTTTAGTAATTAGGCAGGCTTAATGTATATGACATTATTTTTGTTTTTGGCAGCAAATCACAAGTACAAAGGTGAGCCAATTATTCTCATGGTCTTCGTTTTTATAATTTTTTTCCTTGATTAATTAATTAATCTTAGTGAAGGTGTAATTATTGTGTAATTGTCTTTTTTTTCTTGATTCTATTCCTTTTATTTCTGTGATTTTAAGTGGTGGGAGGCTGTTGCATACTTTGCATGCAATAAGTATAAAATTTGATGTCTTTTTCTGAGCCTTCCCAACCGCCTCCCAAAAATATATAGATATATATATATATATATATATATATTATGAGTGGAAATGCTCAATCTTTTTGTTTACAAGGGATATCTCTGATTTCGGCTTGGGTATCAGGCCTTCTTAATTATATTTATTAATCTTTCCATTCATAGTGAAGCTTAATTTTCAACCTTTTTTGAGGTGGCCATGTGAACCATTCTGTATTCGTCTCTGCGTTCTCTCCTTTTAAGAAATTACATTTCCTTTCCCAACTTCAACCCAAACCATTAAGCAAACAAAGATATTCACGGAGGTAGTTGGTGGTTCAAAAACCAATTTCAGGCATTGATACTCCAACTCTGTATCAACATTTTTGCATTGCATAGGTTATTTTTTTGCAGTTGATAGTAACAAAAAATCTCTTTAGTTTACATGTGCTTTTCTATCATTGGTACTGGTCAATAATTTCTTTACTGCCCTACATATTTTGGTTTATTAGATTGGCCTTCATAAATTGAAGTACAAATGAACTCATTGCCCATTTACCCCTGCTATTATTTTTAATTTTTTATTAGTGGTTTAACCTTCTGTTTTAAATGCTTTAACTATGTTAAGGGTGGAAATCTGTACATGTTTCAAAAACCAATTTACTTAACAAATTTCTTTTATATCTTTTCTATCTTCCTCAATAAGTATTCTTTAACAAAACTAAAATCTTTCAGTTGTAACAACCGAATGAACCAGTTACATTTTCCTTTACTTTGCGACAATTTCAAACATGTATGTGTAATTTGATATGCATTGATGTAAACTGTAGTAATTGAAACCTTTTTCAGTTTTTAGTGTCTTTATGTATTTCAGTTTTTACTTTTCTGTGTATATATTATGTCTTTCATTCTTTCATTTAGTTTTCAAACTACAAGTGAGTATACTAGAAGACTATTATGAGTTCTTTAGCTGATTTGGGGCATATTTCTTTACTACGCTTAATTTCATTCGGAAACAAAGAGTGTTTATCATCACCAAGTGGTATAAAAAGTATTTTTAATTATTTTTAATCAATCTATTGCCAAGTTTCCCAACGGGTTTCTTATTTTATTTTCCATTAGTTTGCAAGAAACCAAAGTCTTTCCATGCTCGACAGTTATGCGTGCTCAAGAGTCAACCTGTTTTGTTTGATCATTCTGTTATAATATTCTATGTGGTTGCAAGTTTGAAAAAAAAAGGAGGATAGGTCTTTTCGTTTGTTGAGAAAAAGGGGAAATGTAGGGAGACAGATCAATTGTGAACAAATTAGCATGGTTCATCCTAATGCTTATGGTTAGGTTGCTGATTTGCTTCCTCATTTCTTCATTGGTGATTTATGTTTTCAGTGATTTTCCATTCTTGGGTAATAATTATTTGTCAAGAGTTAATGTGTTTAGTTTTTTTTTTTTCCTGTTCGGTGTGATTTTGTGTCATGTGATTAGAGGTTCCGAAAGAGAAACATGACTTTTTTTTTATTTGGACAGAGGTGGGGGGGGGGGGGCGAGGAAGTTCTGTTCAAATTTGGTTTTTCCGATGGCTTAGGAAGAAATTATGTCACTATTGATATTGCAGGTGTCCAGCTTGCAGAAATTACAAGGTATGCTACAATCTATACTTCTTTATTAGATTTGATTCAAATTGATAGATTTCGATGAGAAAGAAACTTTTATCTTTTCTTTCAGTTAAGGACAGTTGGGACTTCAATTTGTAAAAGATGTGAAATATTAGAACAATGACAATAGAACCGCCAATCCATATGGTTGTAAATAGATTTCAACATATATTTAAATAGTATTGCATATCGTATGCATTTAGAACTTTCCGCATGTTTCTACAGTTTTGAAACCCGCAGCATCGCGTGGGCACCGTTGCTAGTATATATGTATATATCCATAGCCCTTTCGGGCAACCCAAAACAAAAGAGACGGGAAGAAAGAGAAAGGAAGAAAAAGAAAGAAAGAAATAAGGAGAGAGAAAGAAATAATAAAAAAGTAAAAAGAAATAAAAAAAGAAAGAGAGAGACAATGAGACAAGATTGACAAGGAGAAAAAGAAAGAGAGAAAAATAATAGAAAAAGAAAAGGAAGAGCCCTTTTGGGCAGCTTATAACAGAAAAAAGCCCATTCGGGCAAATTAAAAAGCAAACCAGATATATATATATATATATAAAAAGCCAGTTTTCGGGCAAAGAACATAATATAATATATTATAACATAATATAATAATAAATATATAGATATATATAAATAATAAAAAATTAAGCCCACACTCGGGCAAAGTATATATAAAATATAATATATATTATAATACTATATATATATAGCCCACACGGGCAAAGATTTTTATAAATAATATATAAATATATATATAAACCCCTTTCGGGCATAGTGGAGTTTTTTAGAAAATGAAGGGAATGAGAGAAATAAATTAGAAAAGGAAAGAGGGAGAAACAAAACGAGCCTTATTCGAGCACATTTGATGAAACTCCTTCATTGCCCATATGTTATTTTTCTCTCAACACTCAAATCTTTTTCTCTTTTTAAAATTGAGTGTAGAGATATCAAATTCACCATTTAAATTGGTCATGCTATGTAGCTTGGGAACCATAGGAGGTGGTCATTCATGTTTGATCCCAAACTTTGCCCTCCTTGAGATCTTGATGCGGACAACATGCTCGTGTTGGCGGGGAAGAGTGTAGGAGCTATTTTCTTCTTCTTTGGGTTCCACATGAGGTGTGGGCTCGTGCCCCCCGAGCGTTGGTGTTTGGCCTACAATAGCCACAAGCTCCATCTTAGCCGTTATCGGTTTTGATATGTCGGCTTGGTCTTCTACAACCATATCTATTTTCATAGATTTTTCATTGGGTGGGGCCATAGTTTGGCCTTCATCAACGTGTATGATATGTTCTTCCTTGGTTATAGTACGGTGAGTGTGCTTTGTAGAGGGGATTTAACACATTTGATCTATCAACTTTCTCAAAGTTTCTCCAAAAGTTGTATAGCTTTCCTCCACCCTTTTAAAACACTTAGTCACCTCTTCACCATACTCGATGCTTGCCACATGGAGTTTGGACACCTTATCTAATCTGCCCACATCCTCTTTGTAGAGCTTTTTATCCGGATGATCATGAGTTGACATCTCATAAATTGACTCTATGTACTCATTGGAAGCATTTTGATACTCAAAGCCATTTGTTAGCCTATCATAGTACTCATGAATGTGATTGTCTTCAAAAGAATAATAACCTTCATCATAGCCATAAGTTGGCCAATCTTCAAGATTATTATTTATTTGATGGCCATGAGTTGGCCGACAATCATATTCCATGGGACTTGAGTGTCCTTCAGCCATGTACCCATAAGTTGGTAACTCATAGGTTGACTCTATGTGATAGTCATAGCTTGAGCGCTCTTCCACACCGTCATCCTAAAAAAAAGCAAAAAAATCATGAACATAAAGATTGTTCATGATCTAACTTCATATAAGTGTCCCACCGGGCGTGCCAAAATATGTTCGCTCCCTAAATCCGCCATGACGCCTTGCGGGCAAGCCGAGGATTTACTTCACATACGGGATTTGTGGGTGCGGGCGTGCCACTACTAGATGCCGCTAGTAGACGGGATTTGAATGATTGAGGTTGCGCCTTTTGACTTCAAATCAAGAGATTGTGCCATTGAGTGGGAGTTACTCAAATTAAGGTTATTTGTTTGCCTTAAAAATAAGGACTTTACTTATATGGAGAGATAGAACAATATGTAAATGACAAGGTTGCTTGGAAATATAAATGACAGAGGAAAATGACTAAAATTGCAGATTGCTTGTAATTTATATGGCTGGAAATGAGTACATAAAGGTTACAAATGAGATCGATACTGCAAGTGAGCAGCAGAGATAATAAACTAGCTAAAAGAAGGCTTTTGGCAAATCTGGTTTGAGCAGATTTTGTGCTTTTGTTTGTTTGTTTGAGTGTCCATAAACCTTGTGCATCTGCTCCTTTAAATAGAGATATGGAGGAAACCCCCTGCTGAGGTTTTTGTACCTGCCCGAAAGAAGCTTGGGCAACTTGCATTTGCCAACTTGCATGTAGAAACAATATTAAAAGGGAAACTTGCATCTCCACCACATGTTTTTAGCACATGTTTCTCCACTTGCAATAAAATAAATAAAAGAAGCAAACTAGCTTCTTTCACTACACATTCTTGCCCGAAAGCTCTCCCATCCACTTGCAATACATGCATGTATCTTGATTAAACAAAGGTTTGACAAACCTCCACCACCCAAACAAATGGGAAAAACAATATTATAGTGCCAAAACCCCCCACTTGCAGCCAAATATCTTTCCAAGTTAGTTTTCTTGCATATTAATCCTTCAAATACCATATTTTACCCAAATTACCCAAATAAGTAAAAATGGGTATATTTTGAGTGCAAACAGAATAGTTGGATGCAACCTTTGGGGAACTACAGTTAGTTCTAATATGGGCCTCTTTTACAAACACATGTCTACATCTTTGGGACTCCAACAGAACTGCCTGCTGATATCTCCGAAGTTTAAGTGATTTATGGCGAGCTGCTTGTTAAGCTTGCAAGAAAGTTCCCGGATCGAGTAAGTGGAGGCTGCGAGATTATGCACGTCGTCGTCTATGCACCATTCCAGGTCTCAACGGCAAGCTATTTGCTACTGGCAGTCAATGCGTTTGCAACTAATGTTGTAATATCTATTTCCTACGTGGCAATTTTGTTGTAACATGATTTTTTTTTCGTACATAATTGTAAGATCGCATTACCGAATTAAATATTGATTTGTTTCCGTATGACTTCTGCGGAGACTTTTTTTTACCTGCGGCTGCGGGTCATAAAAACTGTACTCTCAATTTTGTATGCGAATCTGAAAAGGAATGAACTTCTCAGACAATCTTTCTTTCTCCCATTTACTAATTCTTTTATTTTATTTTTCACTCTTCGAGTTATTAATATTAATTGCAGTGCATCCAAGACATGTGCGTATCACGTGGGTGGTGAGGGCGGTTCTAGAAAGTCCTTAATCGTTCGTTCGCCTGGAATATTATCCAACCATTTTAGCGGCGCTAAATTGCTGAATTCCACCCGCTCGTGTGAACACACTAGTAGTACCAAACAAGAAAAAACATCCAACTCGCCCACCACCACCAGCTGCTGTGCCGCAAATCCTTTTCCGTGTCCAATGAAAATTCTCCGATTTTGAAAATTTTAAAATTGACTAATAAAATTCTCGTCAATATTTTGGCGCCAGCTGTAATCTTTTCCTAAGAGGATTCCTACCCAAAAGTCTTTTAGAGTGGCTATGATACCATCGCCTCATATTTTTAATTAATTTACGAATAAATTAATAACTCTAGGAGATATATTAATTTGGAATAAGTTTTAAAATTATTGAAAGTGTTTTGAGTTCGAGAAACAATTTAAATATTTTTTAAGATTCAGTTGTATTTTTTACGGATTGATTTCAAAAGAACTCTCATAAAAAAATATTTTTGGGTTGTTTCAAAATAACTTTTAAAATAGCCTATATTGTGGTCGTCGCAATATTCTCTAATATGCTTAAACTTAATTATTAATATCATTTGTAAATTGTAATATTTAGAATATTGGAATCCATAGTAAAGTGACCTCGGATTATACCAGATTCTTTTTTAATCATTTTAAATTTATTTTTAAACGAGCGGTCGTCACACTCAGATTATCTAATATGCTTAAACCTAATTAGTAATATCATTTGTAAATCGTAATATTTGGAATATTGGAATCCTGAGTGAAAGTGACCCCCGATTATGGCGGATTCTCTCAAATTCCAATAAACAAAAAGTCAAATCCAAAGGCTCATGCCATCTATATTTTCTCTCTCAAACCTCTCACTCTCAGACTCTGGACAGCCTTGTATGTATATGTAGCTGTTATGCTTGGAAGCTACCGTCCTTTCAAATACCCTCTAAAAAAATAATAAATAATTAAATTTTAATTTGGGTAATCTGAATACGATTCCGGATTCTGTTTCCCGGGTCCCAACCCCACTCCGAATCCTAGCTGGCTCAGATTTTCTACTCTCATATATATATATATATATATAGGCCTCCACGGTCTCGTGCACAGAAAAAATTGAATCGAATCGAATCGAATCGAATCATGGAGAGAAGCCTTAGCAAGGGCAGTGATAACCAGAGTGACGACTTGGATGCCAAGAAAGGCACTGCCGGAAAGACCAAAAAGAAGTTGAATGTTGAGGAGGCGTTCAAGGCCACGGCGGTGCCGCCGTGGACCAAGCAGATTACGGTGAGGTCGATGGTCACCAGCTTCATTCTCAGCATCGTCTTCAACTTCATCGTCTGCAAGTTGAACCTCACCACTGGTGTTATTCCCTCGCTCAACGTCGCCGCCGGACTGCTCGGCTTCGCCGTGGTGAAAGGCTACACCGCCATGATCGACAAGTGCGGCTTCTTGAAGCAGCCTTTCACTCGCCAGGAAAACACCGTCATTCAGACTTGCGTCGTCGCCTCTTCCGGGATCGCCTTTAGCAGTATGTTCAATAATCCATTCTCTAATCAAATTTATCGCATTAAATCCGTTAATTAACTATTTCTCTTCGATCATTCATCTCTGCTCGTATCGATAACATAGATTACTGATGGAAGTTGTAGATCTGTCAAATATCATATATATTCTGGTTCTATAATTTGGCCTTGCATGCAAGAAAACAATATAATATTTGCATCACGGTCAGTTTACAAAGTGTTTGTGAAAAAGCCTCACAGTAAAAATTGAACAAATTTTCAGTTGGGATTAATGTCAAATATTTGTGTGTTCTAATAGCTGCTCTGCTTCATGATCCAGTAATTTTAATTTGTGTTATGATTAATTAGGTGGAACTGCAAGTTATTTACTGGGAATGAGTGCAAAGATTGCTGCGCAAGGAGATCTAGGCAACACCCCGATCAACATAAAGAAGCTTGATGTTGGATGGATGATTGGGTTTCTCTTCGCTGTCAGCTTCGTCGGGTTGTTTTCGATTATGCCCCTCAGGAAGGTAATTGGAAACCACTTCTTAATCCACACTTACGCATATAGACATGAAGATTTGTTCACTTAATTTGGTTTTGGTCTTCTTTTTTTTTTTTTAAACATCCAACAGATGATGATCCTGAAGTACAAGTTAACGTACCCGAGTGGAACTGCAACTGCATACCTCATCAACAGCTTTCACACACCCAAAGGAGCTAAGCTGGCAAAGTAAGAACCACATTGCCTTGATTTGTAGATTTGGATTTTGCGATTAAACGTAATCAATCTGCTAACTGTGTAAGAATATATTCTTATGAACGAATGCAGGAAACAGGTTGCTGTGCTCTTCAAAAGCTTCTGTTTCAGCTTTGCGTTTGCCTTCTTCCAGTGGTTTTTCGCTGCTGCTGACGGCTGCGGATTTTCCAGCTTCCCAACATTTGGTCTTAAAGCCTTTGCTAACAAGTATGTGTAGATTTCTTTCTCAACAAAATATCAATTTCCTTGTTTTTGTATCATTTTGTTGCCCTCATGGATGCCTCGATTTCACTAATAACTCGGATCATAAAACTTGCAGGTTTTACTTTGATTTTTCAGCGACTTATGTTGGCGTTGGCATGATCTGCCCTATCATGGTCAATGTATCTTTGCTTGTTGGAGCCATTATTTCATGGGGAATCATGTGGCCCTTGATTGAGACAAAGAAAGGTATCTGGTACAGCGCTAATCTATCCGCCAGCAGTCTCCACGGCATCCAAGGATACAGGGTATGTAACTAAAACTTCCTCTCCGCCATGTATAGCTTGTTTAATTTTCAATATCTTCACAAATATGTTTTTGAAAGTTGCAATATAATGTTGCTCATGAATTGATCTCTAATAATCTTTGAATGTTCTAAATTCATTGCAGGTTTTTATTGCTATAGCGATGATGCTTGGCGACGGTTTGTTCCATGTAGTCTACATGCTCTTCATGACCACAAAAAGTCTCGCGACACAAAGATCAGAGAAGAAACTTGAGTCGTCTTCATCACCACCTGTAAATCTTGACAGTGTTGAAGCCGGAGGGTCCTCCGAAGTTGTCTCGGCAAACTATGATGAACAACGAAGAATCGAGTACTTCTTGAAAGACCAAATCCCCAGCTGGGTTGCTTTCTCTGGCTACATTGTGCTCGCAGCCATATCCATCAGTGTGGTACCCTTGATCTTCCCCCAACTGAAATGGTACCATGTGCTGGTTGCATATCTGATTGCCCCAGTCTTGGCCTTCTGCAATGCCTACGGCTGTGGCCTCACTGATTGGTCTCTTGCCTCCAACTATGGCAAATTTGCCATCATAATCTTCAGCGCTTGGGTTGGCCTTGACCACGGTGGTGTCATTGCCGGCCTTGCTTCTTGTGGTGTGATGATGAGCATTGTCGCGACCGCTTCTGATCTCATGCAAGACTTCAAGACAGGATACCTCACGCTCTCGTCTCCTCGATCCATGTTCTTCAGCCAAGTCTTTGGCACAGCCATGGGATGCGTCATGTCTCCATTAGTATTCTGGGTTTTCTACAAAGCTTACCCACTTGGTGATCCAGACGGCCCTTATCCTGCACCCTACGGCCTAATGTACCGCGGCATTGCACTCCTTGGAGTTGAGGGTGTCGGTTCCCTCCCCAAAAACTGTGTCGTGCTTGCAGTCTCGTTTTTCGCAGCTGCAGTCGCCATAAACATAATCATCGAGCTGTTACAGCGTTATGAAACCAAGTACAGGATCTATAGGTTCATTCCCAGCCCAATGTGCATGGCGATTCCATTCTACCTGGGTTCCTACTTCGCCATTGACATGTGCGTGGGAAGCTTGATCCTCGTCCTGTGGCGGAGGAAGAACAGGCAAAAGGCCGATGACTTTGGGCCAGCTGTGGCGTCGGGACTCATCTGCGGTGATTCATTGTGGGGCGTTCCGGCTGCTATCCTGGCCATTGCGTCTGTCAAAGCTCCTATCTGCATGAAGTTCCTCTCTGCTTCTGCCAACAACAAAGTTGATTCCCTATTAGGTAGCTAGCTTAATTTGATTACTAGTTAATTAATTTCATGCGACTGTTGTGTGTATATAATATATATGCAGCTGGTAGCTAGCTTGCTGTTTATTTGAATATTATTCCTACCTTTGCTATATAATTTTCGGATTGATGTGGTTGGTAAAAGTTTTTTATCTACTTTGGAAAAAAAAAAGAATTTCTGTTAGTTTTATCATTCTTCTTATCAATTTGTTTCTTTTATTCAGAGTCTCTCCTTTCTCATTTTTTCCTCCCTCCTGTCTCTTCTATTTAAACGGTCACGATTAAATCATGTCAACATTTAATACTAACTTCTATATAGAGATATACAAAGGTGAAAACGAGAGAAGAGTAAAGGAAAAAAGAAGAGATTTGGAGATGAGAGAATTTTAAGCCTGTTTTTTTTTATAGGTATTTTGCTGTGACTAACTTTTGATTCTCTTTTTCACAATAATCGCAATCACTAATTTTCAACAATTAACAGCCCTACTTAAAATGTTGTACTAACTTGTACAAGGAAAAAAACTTACCTAGACTTGTTCATCATGCACAATTTGATAACATGACAAAAATACATACTAAAATATAATGTTTGAGTCAAGTTTAACAATTAGTATTGATAACGGGTGATTCAATAGAGCCCGTTAAAACAAGCATATGCTTTTGTTAACCTTAATGTAACAAGTGGTGTCATGTTACTATTTAGTTTTACAAAATATGTTTGCGTTTGGATTTTTTTTTCACATGTTAACTTAACAAATTATGCTTGTGTTAATTTGTTACGGAAGCAAGTACTATCAATATCCAGTTTTTGAAGTTTATCCTTACTTGATGTGTAAGTGGTTCGTAAATTTAGTTTGTTAAGATCTTGATTTCAAAATGCCAAAAAAACAACACATATTTATTTCATACGACGGTCGAAAAGTAAAAGAGATGTGTGAAACGTAAAAGATGAATATGTAAATAACGTTATCCCTAGAAATCTATGCTAGTTGAGATTTCATCAATTACGAACATGTGAAAAAGTCTCATAGACTGTTGGACTTCTATATAAACAAAAGTTTCAACAACTATGAATTGCCCTCTACAATATCGTTTAAGATTAAAAATTTAGGTTTAATATATTGGTATTACATTAATTTTTCCGACCTACAGTAAAAAGCTTAAGGTTCAAAGAATCTGTGTTTCATTATACAAGTACATGTAATTACCAAGAATATGGAGTCATTTCGGATCAAATTATACATTTATGGTCCAAATTATTTTGTTCCAGGCCAAAATAAATATTTAAATTTATAAATAAATAAAATAAAATAAACAAGAAAGTGAAAAAGTAACCTAAATAGTAAATACTAATTGCCAGCTCCGATAGGCGGTCGCTTCTAAATAATTATATATTTTTTTGTATAAACTTAAAAAGTTTATAAAACCCTCGACGCCTTCCATCACTCGCACGTTTGACTCACTCGCGTTAATCGTATCCAGAGAAACAAAGGCAGCCAAACAAACCCTAAAACAACACCACAAACAAGCCTGCTCGATAGTCGTCGTCGCCGGAATATCAGAGCTATGACAGAGGCATCGGCGAGACGCGGCGGAGGAATGGGTGACGAGAAGCTGGAGTTCGTAACTTCCGACGGGATTGAGCCCATCATGACCTTCGATCAGATGGGTTTAAGGGACGATCTCCTCCGAGGCGTCTACAACTACGGCTTTGAGAAGCCATCCGCCATCCAGCAACGAGCCGTCAGGCCCATCATTGAGGGCCGCGACGTCATCGCCCAGGCCCAGTCCGGTACCGGCAAGACCTCCATGATTGCCCTCACCGTCTGCCAGCTCGTCGACACCTCCTCCCGGGAGTACGTCAGCCCTACTTTTGATTTCTAGTGTTTCCTTTTGTTGTTATTCTGTTTGGTTCTTGGGAAAATTTGAATTTGATTTTGTGCATGTATCTATTGTATATAGGGTTCAGGCTTTGATATTGTCTCCGACGAGGGAATTGGCGGCGCAGACGGAGAAGGTGATATTAGCAATTGGGAATTTCATAAATATACAAGCTCATTCTTGCATTGGAGGCAAAAGCGTGGGTGAGGATATCCGAAAGCTCGAGTATGGCGTTCATGTGGTATCTGGAACTCCTGGCAGAGTCTGTGATATGATCAAAAGAAGAACTCTCCGAACTCGAGCAATCAAATTATTAGTTCTTGTCAGTCTCTTGTTCCTATCTTTTCTGTTTTTAACTGTGAATTTTGGATTTTTCCCTTTCTAGTTTCATTGATCTCTGTTTTGATTTTTTTCGGGACTGGTTCGGGTTTTCAGGATGAATCTGATGAAATGTTGAGCAGAGGATTCAAGGATCAGATTTATGATGTCTACAGATATCTTCCTCCTGAGCTCCAGGTATTTTTTTTTCTTCTTTCTTTCACATATTTATATGTATCACATGTGCTTATGGCAGTCATGTTCCGACTATTGTCCAAATACGTATTCCTTTCTGAAACCGAAATCAATTGTAACATTGTAGGTTTGCTTGATTTCTGCTACACTTCCTCATGAAATTTTGGAGATGACCAACAAGTTTATGACTGAACCTGTAAGGATCCTTGTTAAACGTGATGAGTTGACGTTGGAGGTACGCAATGCTTCTGTTTTGTACTGTTGTACGTATGCTGCCTTTGTGTGCAATGTCAAATACGTAGTAAACTGTGTTTTTGTGATGACAGGGAATCAAGCAATTTTTCGTGGCTGTCGAAAGAGAGGAATGGAAGTTTGATACTCTTTGTGATCTATATGATACCCTTACGATTACACAAGCTGTTATTTTCTGCAACACCAAGCGAAAGGTAAATACTTCTCTGTGATACTAATAACTCAAAGTTTGTTTAGAAAATAGGCCGTAGTTAGGTTATTGATTCCGTGCGGAAGTAGAAATGTAAAATGGGATCACCTATTAGATGCTTGGGTATAGATTATATGTTCTCATATGCATTGTATCCTGATTTAGCATATTTTCATTAGTGCCTACTAGTTATACATCGATACACAGAAGTTTTAGAATTTAATATGTCAGGTGGAATAGAGGCATTTTCCTTTTTGGCACACTGCTATAACGCCTTCCTTTTCTGGTTGACTAACATTTCATTCCCTGGTGCATGACTGTTGGAATTTCACTGGGCAGGTGGACTGGCTCACCGAAAAGATGAGGAGTAATAACTTTACTGTCTCTGCAATGCATGGAGATATGCCTCAGAAGGAAAGAGATGCTATTATGGCTGAGTTTCGTGGTGGTAATACTCGTGTCCTGATCACAACCGATGTTTGGGCCCGGGGCCTTGACGTTCAGCAGGCAAGTTCTTATCCCAATTGTCCAATCATTAGCTAGAATCTATCACCTCTTGACTTTGACTTTATTTGGTTCGAGTTGTTAAACTAATCAAATATAGTGTGTGATTTGAGATCCATTTTACCTGTTCAGTTGGTAGTCAGGACCAAATAAACCTGGTACCCCAATTTAGCCTGAGAAATGTTTACGAATTAGAGAAGGATTTGCTGCTTTCTTAAATTCTTACAAAAAGCCTAAACCTTACTTGAAGAAAAAAGTAAAAAATCTATTGTCCATATATTTACTGCACAGTGATGTGGACACCTGAATCTTAAACTAAAAAGCGGTCCTAGTTGAAGGTTCTATCTAGACGAACAATTTTGAATGGTTTTCAATTATGATCAGTTTTTCTTAAAAAAAGTGTAGCTTTCAGTCCCTTCATATAATGCTTAAACTGCTTTTCTTATCGTGATATTTTTTGCTTTCTTCAGGTTTCTTTGGTTATCAATTATGATCTCCCAAACAATCGAGAGCTATACATTCATCGAATTGGTCGTTCTGGACGTTTTGGGCGCAAGGTTTGTTTTTCTCTTCTCTTACAAACAAAAATTTTGATTCAGAAAGTACTTTTTAAGATATTTTGTTTATTTGTTGATTAATATGGTTTGTTTGTCTCTGTAGGGTGTGGCAATAAACTTTGTGAAAAGTGATGATATTAAGATTCTAAGAGACATTGAGCAGTATTACAGTACGCAGATTGACGAAATGCCGATGAATGTTGCGGATTTGATATGAGAGTTGCTTGCCATCCTGTGTGCAAATGATGTGGATTGGTTTTTCTGGCGTCGAATGACCATTGTGTGCAGCTGTCGTGGCTTTATTTTGCGGTGGATTGTACACCAGCACAAGTTGAAATCATGCTTTGTTTACTTGTGCTGTAACGATAATGTTTTAACTTAGGCGGGTGTGACTCAGATTTAAATTGTGTTTGGTTTTATAATATTTGGTAGCGAATTCAGGTTTTATGTTTCCCAATGTTGTTTGCATCAATGGTTTGATTCACTGAGACAGCTCGAACCACCAGGGAGAATGACAGAATGTCACCGCAAATTCGGTAATTATACGCCGAGTTTTGGCCCCAAATCGTGAAACTGAGTGAAATATAAAGTGTCCATTGGAGGAAAGGGAAAAGGAAAACAAAAGCCAAGCAAAGCAGCTCACCGATATAAAAAGACGGCCACCTCGTCAACACACAATAAGTGGGAAAGTGAAAACGAAAACTGAGAAACGAGAAACAACATAAATACACTTTTCCTAAAGAATCAAATCTACAACTCACGAAAAGAAATAGTCGTGGGCGGGCGGAGCGTGGCTTTTAACTACAAGACGGTGTTAATATGTAGTGCTTTTAGCAGCGAAGTAGCCATTTGTTTTACCAACACTTGGCCACCCGATCGTTGCCCATCTCTGCGTTCTTCTATTAGATTTTGAAGCTTCTGAGGCAGATCATTCTCCACAATCAATTGCTTTGGCCGCGGGTGGTGCTCATAAACAGCCTGCCTCAGACATATTAACAGTATTAACAACAGGAAGAAGCAAATAGATAGCTTCCAGAATAGTAAATGATTCCCCCACCTTTATCAGTTTAAGAAGATTTAGACGGGCAATTGCATCCTGATGGTCCAGTCTCGTGATGAGCAGCGGTGTCAAACCATTTACAGCTAATGTTGTATTAATTCGAGATGATTTCCTGCAAAAAGAAAGAAAAGCAATTGTTATGTCCACAAAGGAAAAAGGGGAGCTTTGTAAAAACATGCTACTTAAAATCATTCAGAAACAAAAGCTTCCAGTCAGACACATGACACATGACATGACAGGGTCGATATTTCAACTCCCAATTATAATCAATCGATAAAAGTTTATATGCAGAAGGTTAGAAAGACAATAATTAATTTCTAGTAAATAGACTATATACGCAATCACATACGTTATAATTTTCAAAAATGGCTCCAATATGTGCACGAAATACTGTTCTGGACAGCACTGGAAGAATTTCACCAATTTCTGAACTGCATCCTTTTTCAATAATGCTTGTTCCACCTTCCGGTTGTCATTGTCATGAGCTAAGCACACGGCAATCGAATCCAATGCAGTCACAGACCAAAGTTCATCCTCGAGAAGGCTTAAGTAAACATCCAACCCACCATGAGCCCTTAGTTGCTCCCTCGAATTTCGTGATGCATGAGCCATGTCACACAGTAAAGGCAACGCACATTGTTTCAAAGGAGAATTAGACTCAATAAAGTGCATTAAGTGTGGAATTATTCCATTCTCAGCTGCTTGTTCCTGTCTTCTCTTGTTAATCTTGCACAGATTGAACAGGGCATTGAGTACCTAGAAAAAACGACGAGAACGACGCAGTTAGAACTCGGTCATTTTATGAACATTCTATGTAGAGTTAATATCCATACAGACTAAAATACTCTACATTTAAGGACAGAAAGGGGTCACATATATTTAATTTCAAACAACAAACACAATAAAATGCACGGCTTACTAGCCAACAATCCATTGTTAACATTAGAAATAGGACAGATTGCCCACCTCATGATGTATTTGAGATACAAGAGCTCCTTCTTTGAGTTCAAGGTTTGGAATCAAATATTTAATTGCTTCTGCCCGCTGAAGATTCTCTAAGCAGTTTGGATCAGTTGACAAATGGTTTACACACTTCAGTATCTGTACAATGACAAAGCACCAACATCATCAAGGTTGCAGTAACATAAATCAATAACATAAATCAACGGAACTTTCTGAAAATACCTTCAAAAGAATAGGGGGCTCCACCCTATTGAACATCTTGAAAAGACGGCTGAGCAAACTTTGGCTACACATGTATGACTTTACAGTAGTATCTGCTTGTGCAAACTCAAGCAGAAGATCAGCCACCTTTTCTAGGTATTCCCTCGCAACATCTGCATTCAATGTTGAAACCATGTGGGAAAGTAAACCTGATGATGTTGCACTGCCTGGTCTAGCATTTAAAACTCCAGAACCAGAAAGTACACCTGATGCTGTCTGAGATGCTATGCCAGAGGTGGAAGCAGCTCCTTTGATAGATGCTACTGTTCCCATCTCTTTATTCATCGTTTTATGAGAAACTCTAGCAGTGGAATCAACATTCCCATTTTCTCTACCACGTTGAGAGACGTCTGCAAAATAATGAAGGAACCAATTATACATAGAAGTAGATAAAATGGGCCCACGTAATTGCTAAACAACATTATGGAACAAGAAAGCAATTAAAATCGATACTTTGGTATATATCTACTCAATAGGAGTTGGAGAAATTTTTTTGTTTGATTCATTAGATCCTAACACTAATTTATATCGTTTACGTATTATAAAATTTAAAGATTCCAAATGACACACTTGTTTACAGGTTATAAACTAAATGATGGATTAGATAAAGACTGTTACCAGCAAATTCAGCCATCAGGAAATCTAATTCTCCATTTGTCTTCTTTTCATTAGAAGCATGTAACAGGGGCAATATACTTTCATGTCTCTCCAAACCTGGCAGGTGGCGTACAAACTCGAGCTGACCAGAAAAGTGTCTGGAAGGAGGCTCTTTATCTAACAAGCTAAGAAGGGGACGAACTTGCTCCTGTTGAGTAGTTACCGTTGTTGAAAACCCATTTGATGTACCATCCATCATTTTTGGAGGTCTATCTGTGGATGCCCTACTAGAAGAATTAGCAGGTCGCTGCTGCCTGAGGTCTAGATCCCGAGAGGTAATGGAAGGTTCCTTAGTTGTAATATTTACTACTTTGTCTACTGATGTTGAGTCTGTCAATTTAGAAGGAACTATAGCTTCCACTACCACATTGCTAGATTGAGCTCTATCAGTATCTAGATGAAGATATCTTGGATCTGATTGATTGGCATCTGATCTTTGAGAGTTTGAAGTTGAAGCACGTGCAGGTTCTGCTGTTCCAGTTGACAAATGAAAATCAATCAATCCATGTCTAACCTTGGAGAGATCATGTTGATCAGTTGTAGAAAGCAGCACGTCACTCTGAGCAAAAATCGGATGACCAGAATCTAATGAACCAGACCGTGGGCGCTGAGCTGAACCTTCTAGTGGAAATCCACCCCCGACAGATATGGAAGCTAGGCGGGTTGCCTCATTCAAGCTATAAAGGGTGTTAATAAGCCTCAGCAGTATTCCATTCTTCGCAGCTATGCGACAAAAATCATTTCTAGGAGTTGATTGTTGAAGCTTAAAGACCTGCCACATCCCGTCAATTGCTAGATGAACCATTTCCCTGGATAGAAAAATGTCTAATAAAAATTTGACACAAGTAATATTAACTATCCATAATAAGCTTGAAAACATAATAACATTTCTTAACCAGTCACAACCAACCCTCACAGCCAAATGGTCTGACTAATTCTAAAAGGGAGTTCAGGGTTCAAACAATTAAAAAATGTCCTCTGTGGCCTAACTTCCATGAGAATAACCCATCCCCAAGAAGACAGCGAGGCCACAGAAAGTTAGCTAACTTTTAATTAGGTTAACAGTAACAACAGGGAAAAAAACAGAAGCAAAAACCTGAATTTTGCATAGTCAGCCTCTAAAAAGCCCACCAAAACAGGTATTCCACGGCAAGCTATGAACATTTGCAACGTTGAAGGGCTGCACAAAAATCCTCAATGTCAACCTCAAACTCTACTTTCTGGTGAACAAGAATATTGACCAACTACAGAAGGGAGCACAACCTTGATTGACAAAGCTGCTGTATGAAATAAGCTGCTTCCATACGAATTTCCCGGAAATGATTAGGAACGGCAAAGCTCATTATCACTGGGATCTGTCATATAAGTTAGCAGTAGGAATTAAAGCTCCATAGCGAATACCTAACACGAATTTCTAGAGTATAAAACTCAGATAGAGGGAAGAAACAAAGATAAGATGTGTATGCATGTAAAGAAAATTGATTCAATTTTCAGTGATGCCAATAGCCCAGATGCAACTGCAGAATAACAAAACGCAAAAACCTGAATGCATTATAACTCACCAGACCCACAAGACAAGCATTTTCCAGGAAATCAGTATTATCTTTGATTATCCGATTTATAATTTGAAGCACAGAACATATAACCTGCAAAAGTGGGAAACAACAATCACATACAGCTATTATAAAGCTAATTGAAAAGCGGACAACCACCTTTTATAATTCTCATAAACATGACCAGAGAGGTAAAAATGAGTCCACATACACGAGTTTTAGGTACTTCAAGCAATTCCATTAGAGGGAGCAAACCATGCTGGGTAACAAAAACAATTTTCTGCTCTGGGCGCTGATGGAAGATAACAATGAGTTTCTGACAGGCAGAGACAATAACATCTTCTGTTTCATCTGGTCTCAATGACCCAACCAACCGGCTGAACTCAACAGCCTACCAAACAAGAAATAGCAGATATTATTTCCACATAAAAAAATGGCAGACAAATACTTATATGATTGGTGTGATGCGTCTGTTTTACAATTTGTGCAGCACACACTTTAGGCACTACACTGCACCAATGTCACTCTTTTGACGAGTGATAATAAAGTTACTGTATCTTTCATACATTTTCTTATCCAAAAAAAGAAAAAAAAATGAGACTCATAAAACAATCTGCTTCAGAGGTGCAGATTTCTAGTCTTAAATTCTTCAGAATTGTAGCTGGTTAGACTTTAATGCACTCCATAGAAGAAAAAAAAAATTATCACACATCCTTAATACGCAGGATAAAAACACAAAAGAAATGTGAATACCTGTAGGGGAAATAGGTTTTCTCCAGGCATCTTTTCGTCGAAAACCTAATACACAAACAGTAAAATGTGTTAGAGATGACGAGTCAGCAAATTCAACAGAAGGACTCAAAATTTGAAACATACCAAACCACCAATATCAATCACATCATCTTTGAGAACACCCATCATAAGCTGTAACAGGTTGCCACCACTGCCGTTAGCCTGACCCAATTCACTCTCCATTTGTTTTTGGGCAATTGTAGCTCTCAACTTTGTAGCCAGGTCGCTTTTCCCAGCATCGTTCCCAGGTGTATTGCCTTGGTTTGACTGTGACATAGATGCAGATGTCGAAGCCTCAGTTGCCCTATCCTCTGGATGCTTATCCAATGGATGAAACAGATCATCCAAGGAAGCATCTCCTGGAGTATCACTAAATTTACTGAGTTCATTACCTCCCAACAAAACTGGCATCTTGGCAGCCTTCAAAATGACAGACACAAAACTAGGAGTAAGAAATATGAGAGATTGAAGTTAAAGTAGTAACAATCTCTACACAGGACTTCAAAATATGACACCACAATAAATATTACCCAAAAAAGACAGCACACACTGACAACATGCATAATACGACCAGCTAGAAGTTAGACAAAAATCAACATCAATTACTGCAATCTCACCTTTTGAAAACTACCATCCTGATTTCTTGTTCCAAAACCGAAAGCTCTATAACCAACACCTTTTCCACCTTGTTTGCCACTTACATTTTTTGTCGTTAATTCAGGAGATCTGACCTCACCATTCACCAGCACTGCATCATGGTTGCTAGCATGTGGTGGCTCGTCGAGCTCAGTTGGCTCAGAGGCAGCCAATTCCTGAGAAGATATTCTGCCAGAACCATTTTGCAAAGATGACTTTTCATGGATAGCTAATGTGGGAACTTCATCTGTCAGATCATCTTCTAAATTATCCGTTTTCTCCTCAACCGATTTTACATCTGAAGCAGGGTTATCATCAGATCTTCCCATATCAGGAACCTCAGTTGATAATAATTCTTTCCCAGAGTCCTGAAGTTCAAAAGAGCCAAGTCACTGGTAATACAAGAAAACTCCAAAGCTTAGATTAAAAAACTTTGCTACTGATATAAGCCTATAGTTTGCGTAATGCGAAAAGGCAAAGACTCTCACTGCTTTAATGGTTGAAGCAGCTACTTCAACTTTCTCTGCAGAAGGACTTTCAGCAGAACCCTGATTATCTCCATTGGAAATTTCTGCACCTATTGAAGCATCTTGTCTGCAAAATAACTGGGTATTTTAAAATGAATTACCAAACAACAATCCGAATAAGCTGAAAGCTCTAATAAAAAAACACCTAATGAAAAATACTACAAAAGAAGCCAAGACAGCCCTAGAAAAAAACTGCATAGGATGTACTTGATGACACCTACCTTAGAGTTCCACTATGACGAATTGAAGATTGCAAAGCTCGCCGGCAGTTTTGTATCCAAGGGTGAGAAAGCAATGTCTTTGCATCAGGGCGGTGCCTAGCATCCTAAGATATGCAACAAAAATGTTATAGATGAATATAATTAAGTTACAAGTTACAACTAACACACTTTTAGTTAAGGAAAAATTCCATCAAGGCTAAGACTTAGTTCTAAATCTAAATTCCATGAAACTTGACCATCTATCCGTGGACTTAAATACTCTTCATTAGAATGGAGTAAGTAAAAATATCTCTGCCTCACCTTCTTAAAGCACTGACCCAGAAAATCAGTAATGTCCGGTGATAGGCTGTCAGGTATGGGAGGATGCTCATCCTGAAAGAATTGAAGGCAAAGGGAAAAGAAAAGAGAACAAAACTGTCAACGCTGGCACTCAATGTTAAGAAAATTAGCATTATAGGGAACTGTTTGCATACAACAAGGGCAAGAAAACAGCTTCAAACTGCAAGCTGACACAATTTTGAAAATGACCACTTCAAAATCAGCAGTACATGCATCTTTGCCCTTCCCCCCCCCCAAAAAAAAAAAAAAAAAAATATATATATATATATATATATATATATATAAAATAAAAAATAAAAAAGACCATGCCAAACAAATGGAGCAAATTAGGGAATAAATGAAAGTTAAACACACCTGAACAATACGAAACAATGCTGGCATAGGCTGTAGATCGTAGTAAGGAGGTACACATGTAAGAAGTTCAATGACAGTGCACCCAACACTCCAAATGTCCGAAGCAGCACAAACTCCCGACATTTCAATCACCTATAACATTATATAATTTCCATCAAATTAAGGCCTCTCGTTAGCATTTTCATTACTGAATCAAAAGCATTATTTTTTTTCAGCACAAATTCTGCATGTCATGCAAAAAACGATTTCATTTGCCTACTTGCATTTGTGCCTTGGCATGCATGATCAAGCTAGTTTTAACAAAACAAATACTGAGTTCCTCTTGCTCCCATATACTAAAGGCAGACCCTCTTTTCTTTATAATAATAATAATTATTAATTAATTAGCATAATAAATAGCAACTATAAAATACCTCTGAGGCCAGGTGTGACAGTATTAGAGTCGGCTGAGGGAGAATGCTATGTTTCAATAAAAAAGTTATTGCAGGGAATAACAGTAAGATTGGTGGTTGTTTGGAGTGTATGGGCCTAATAAAGCTAGCAAAAAGGGTGCTCTTTTGGGAGGATTTAGCTGGATTACTTGGATTATGTGGTTCCAGGAGGTGCACGCATGTGGAAATTTCCATATGGGAGGATGAATTGCCTATACAAGTATCTTTCTTCTCAACAACAAAAAAAAGAAGGGGAAAAAAGGAAAGGAAAATAAGAATACCTCTGGGGCCATCCAGTATGGCGTTCCAACAACTGAATGTGTATTAACATCCGCCTCAGTCAGTTTTGTCGCAACACCAAAATCAGCAAGTTTCACAAGCCCCTGAAAAGGATGACCCATACAGATCAAGCAATACAATAAGTTATTAATAAAATGGAAAAGGTACACAAGCAACAGATGGTAGACCAATATCTTTGCACGCTTGAAATCCCAATCGAACAAATACTTCACAAGAAGGTGATGGTAACTATCAAAGTAAACTCATCTAGAAAAGATGAGAAATACACATGTAAGTCACCTCTTTAGTTGTCAATATATTTGCACCCTTGATATCGCGATGGATTACTCCCTGCTCATGTAAATATACCAACCCCTCCAGAACCTGTATCATAAGTTTATAACAAATATCAAGTTAAAATATCTAACTTGCACGCGCCTACACATACAAATAACGAACTGCAAGGACATTATGGAACCTGAGCAATGTACACAGCTACCAATGATTCAGGGAAAGGTCCAAATTTGTTTGGCTTGATAATGTTTGCAAGTGAGCCATTCTCCACATATCTACAAGTGTAGCAATAAAAACATCACAAAGTTTTCTCAACAGAGTTTCCACATGAAATATTGGGGAAAATTGTGAGCTCACTTACTCCAGGATTATGTGAAGATGAGTCTTTGTCTTTAAGGATCCAAGGTACTTCACAATGTTTTTGTGATTTAAATTCTGCAAAAGTGAATTTAATTCCCTAAGCATTGTACTCAGCATGCATCTCATTCCAAAGGCATTCAGAATGTCTAGTGTTAGTAGGTTAGCAAAGGGCAATTCAGCAACAGCATTTCAGAAGAAATGCATCAAAACCACTGTATACAGCAGATCGTGTTGGCCGGGCCCAAAATTTCAATCAGCTTTCGCTAATACTTTAATCAACTATACAAACATATATAACACCTGCCATAAACTAGAACTGACTCCTATCATTTAACAGAATTCTGACAGAAGGATAAATGTGCAAAATCAACCCATTTCAAAGGGTCCTCATTTAAACCCCAGAAAGTTGATCTGCAACAGGTGCTAACATACAATAATGGGACACAATTTATAGTAAAAGATTTCAGCTTAAGGTAAATAATTGACATCAGAAAAGCAAAGATGACAACAAAGAAATAAAACATACCTTGAGTAAATCAATCTCTTGCTAAAATGTCACCGCATTGTACGACCAGAGAAGCAATCAAAAGAAAAACAGCAGCCAGTGAGCCAAATTAATGTAAACTGGAAACAACATATGCAGGAGAGATGGTATGCTTGAGTAACATAAATATAAATCATAATTTTGACTTTTACGACATGTCGCCGAATTTGCAAAATCATATAAATTTAAATCCTCGGAAACAAATGGCCTTCAAGACGAGCCCTATCTACATGAACACACATATATACATATATTCACATTTAATTGACATAGACTATCCAAAAGCATGTGCTATTTCAATTCTATTCCTTCATAGTTATTTGTAAGAACATGTAACAACTACTAGACAAAGGAAAGCTGGTCCAACCATTATAATGTTGAGATCCTCCTGAGCAATATTCTCCAAAGAAACTTGTTTAATTGCGACAAAGTCTCCATTCTCCAAATCCAAACCCTTGTAAACTCGACCATATGCTCCCTTTCCAATCTCATCTCCAAGCATCTACACCAAAAATATTCACATAATTCAAAATACGAATAAAACGAAAAGATTTGTCGGATATCCGAACACCATATCTAGACGTTGACGAATTTATCTTAATTTTTTTCGAAAGAGGACTTGTTGAACATATTTTCTGCCAGTGCCAGACTAAGAATTAGAGCAATAAAGCATTCCAGCTTCTCAGAAGCCAAATGGAGGAGAGTGTCAGTGAAAACCAACAAACCATGAAGCTGAAAATCACAAAATTAGTAACCTCTAAACAGTTCGACTCAAACGCTCAGTTAGGAAAATGCAGGGAATGAAATACAGACACTATCGAAAAACAAAAACCCTAACCCTCAATTTATTTACCAATTACTGCAGAGAAGAAACAAACCGACACACAGACACTGTCGACATTCTAATTCCAAACACAAATTACACATTACTACGGAAGAAACTGCGAAGTGGAAATTGAGCTATCTATGAATTTGCTTACGTATTTGTTATCGAGAGTCTTGGATTTGTGGAAGTGGGCCGACGCCGCTTGCCGAGACATCTCTGCGGAATCGGCTTACCGATGAGAAACCCTAGAGGAGATGGTGGTTCATCAGGACAAGTAGAGCTACAGAGAGGGACAGAATTGGATTTGGAATTATGATCGGACAGCTTGCCGGAATTCTAGGAAGGGAGGGCGGAGCAGAGCTCCGACTCGTACAGAGAGAAAATGTACGGAGGGAGAGGGAGGGCGTTACCATGGAACTGAATGTTTATTAGGATGGAGGTGGTGGTAACATGACATGATCATCATAGAAACTATCATAACAAATTAAATAAAAATAAATAAAATGGAAATTAGCGGAGTAAGAGCAGAGCACTCCTCTTCCCCTTGCTGGACCTCAAGGGCTCCAACTCAGGAATGATGAGACGGGCAGTGGACTCCAGCTGGGACACTTCTGTCGAGTAACGACTTTAAAAAGAGAAGGGTCAAAATGGGAGGGGAATGTTCTTTTATTTTGTTACAAACCAAATTCTCCTACTTTTCTAAAAACCACCTCTAGTATAAATATTTGGAATCGCTTTTATAAGAAAGCACTTCTATTCAGAAGACCTTATGTTTAAAGTGCTTTCATGAAAAAACGATAACATTTTTTATTTAAAATTTGAGTGCTTAAGGCAAGTGCTCCTCTAAAATCCTTTTAACTAAACCCAATTACAATCGTTTTTTTGTAGTAAAAAAACATTTTAGCCTTTCGAAATTTTATTAAAAATCACAGCAAGTACTTGTTCGAAAAGTACTCTTAAATTTTTCTGTTAAACAGAGTTGAAGGCTTTTGTTTGTATTGTTGCCATTCTCCAAATAATCCGGAACGGGCATTCTAAAGCGCTTTCGTTTTGAGGTATAAAGAAAAGGGCTTACATACTTTTGCATAGCCTTTTGACTAGGGAAACCGTGTACGGTATTTGTCCTACTATTTTTTCCCTTTTGGTCAAACGTAAAAGTCCCCTACTTTGTTTTTTTTTTTTTTTGGAAACAGTCACCTACTTTGATACTCTTGTCAATTGCAAATACGAAAAAGCATTCCTTCAACCAAGAGACCAAAATCCTTACATTAAGGAAACCTCAAATCTCATTAATGTGGGCCAATGACGGGAGAGATGGACACACAACGAACAAGAGATTTAAGTTCAACGGTGCGTATCTCTCCCCTCACATAAACACGCCACATGAGGAGAGAGACGCACAAAAAATACAGCCGTTGTACATAAGGTTTTAGCCTTTTTCCTGAAACTAAATGGGACAGACAGGTCAGATTCATGCAACACAACATAAGTTTAAAAACATTATCATGTTATGACAAGTCTTTCTCTTTCTCATTCAACGCCTAGCTATGTAATTGATCAGTATATAATTGCGCTTCTCATATCACTTCTAAATTTAATTGCAGCTCTTGTACTATCTATCCAATTCTTCCAAGTTTCTGTGGAGCTTCGTGTCATCCTTCATCTCAATTTCATCTGTGCAAAACTCGTTGCAAGGTCTATCGCCTCATTCAGACGAGATGCATCTGTTCCCTGATATCGTCAATTCAATGGAAAATTTGAGAAAAAGGTAAGAAATAAAACCAACTTAAATCTTAAGCACGAAATGTAATATGATTTGCACAAATATAAACCATATTCAGATTCTGGACAAGGAAAAAAATTGGAGCAAGTGGTCGAGACATAAGTCGATAAACACTAACCTGGCCAGTAGCAAGGCCACCTTTTCCTTTTCCGCATCTTCCATTCAAAGGACCCATAGCTGCTGTCAACCACTCTGAGACCTCCAACTGAGTGCCCTTGTCCCCTGGTACGCCAGCACACACCAAAGCTTTATTTGTGGTCTCATCCGTGCTGAAAACCATGGCAGGCATTCCCTGTTCATGTACCATCATGATTTCAAGTTATTTTCCTAAATTCACAAGACAATTGACAATTGACAATTGATCAACATCATAGCGAATAACAATCAAAGTATTTCATGAAGATGACTACTATTCAAGCATAGTTCAATTCATGCCATGGTGATGGGTTTCTATGTTATGTTATGACACCTATCGGATCGCATAAGAGGCCAAAGAGAGAGTGAATTGTGCTACTGACCATCCCAGTGATCTTCAAAACAGCCTCACGAACTGCAGCTGTATCCAAACCAACATCAACTTGGGAAACACAGTAAGCTTTCCCATCTGAAGCAGCAACTTCAGCCATCTCAGTTGCAACCTTGACAGCATTCTTTATATTTTGCTCTGCAATCATCTTCTGTGCTTTCTTCAATTGGGTCTGTTGGATGGAGCAAGAATTATTACACTAAAGTACATGTATATAATTATTAAGTAAAAAAAACAAAAACCAAAGTGTTGTCCTGCATAACTGAAATACCTGAAGTACAGCCATCTTGGTCCTGATTTCAGCTTTCTTAGCAGCTGGAATTGGTGCTGAGTCCACACGAGATTTTAGGGAAGCTACTTTCTGTTAAATGAAAAACAAAAACAGATACATGTTAAAAAAAAAAGATTAGTTACAAATAAAAGATCTGGTGAACACTCTATCCGGTCAACCTTTACTTGCATAAGCATAACATCATTAGTTTATAGAAATAGTTGAATCGTCATTTCTGAATCCGAAAAATGAGGATTCTGGGGAAAGATCAAAAGAAACAACCTTCTCCAGCAAGCTTCCTTCAGCCTTGGACGCTTCATGTACGTCTTGCTCAAGCGACCGAGCCAATTCAATTGCCTGAAAAGCACCTTCACTTGTGACAGCAGTTATTCTCCGTATTCCCTTAGCAATTCCCTCCTCAGATAAAAGAGCAAAGGCCTTTGCTTCCCGTGTATTTGATATATGTGTCCCTAGATGTATGAAAAAGATAAAGGTCAGCTTAAAAGAAGGAAATTCCCCAACAACACATCAGTAGGAGATGACATTAACCTCCACAAAGTTCTGCTGAAATTGATAACCATTCCTCATTTTCGGGGTAATCCAAAAGATCCTCAACCTTTCGCCCAATAGCCACCACTCTTACTGGGTCAGGATATACCTACACCAAAAGCAAAAATATACGTATCACGCAACACAAAAATATAGCCATTGAGAAGACTAACTAATTATGTTAACATTCAGAAAACTACCTCTCCAAATACAGCCCTTAAACCATTGATGCGCTTGGCATCAACCAGGGCTACCTCTTTAGCATATACACCTAATTCAGCTCTGATTTGCTCATTCACAATTGACTCTATTCTTCTCAAACTGTCAGGATCTACCGGCTTGCCTGTTCAAGTTCCACTAGCAGTTTTAAGAAATTCAATAGACACAGATCACCCAATCCTCTTAACTTAATGCACTAACTTGAAAAGCTTTACCATGTGAAAAATCAAATCTCAATTTCTCAGCAAGAACAATAGAACCCTTCTGGTCGACATGATTTCCAAGAACTTCCTGCATTAGAAATGCTGAATGTCATCAACTACATGGACAAAACAGTTAAGAAAATAACAATTAAAAAACTGGTAGCAGGTTTTGGGTTGTTGGCATTTGAACATACCCTCAGAGCAAAATTCAACATGTGCGTGCAGGTATGGTTAGGGGCAATGAGTTTACGCCTATTGTAATCAACCTGTACCAAAGAACCCAGTAGGAGTTATAACAAAAAGAAACATAGATCGAGTCACAGATGCATAACTCTAAGCAAATAATGAAAGGAAGAATCACCTTGCAATTTACTTTTTCACCGACTAAGAGTTTGCCACTCTCTCCAGAAAAAGAACCAATGTGGACAACAAAACCTCCATAAATTTGAACATTGCAAACTTGAAACGAGAAAGAAGATCCTTCAAGTGATCCAGTATCAAAAATCTACAAGCACATCAAATTAAACCAGATACACAAAATGATTAATGAGAATCAAAATCATCTCAATCAATGTGATCCAATACGGTACTAACCTAGTTCACACATAGTACTTCCGATCAAGAAGAATATATTATGTAAGCTATAGAATGAAAACAGAAAGTAAAACCGGAGGACCCTACAAATCTTGAATTACTCCTCATTCTCAAAGTGAGTCCAAATTTGCATCCATGTACATCATCTTTCCTTGTATTATGATTCATGAAGCTGCTGGGGATGTGCATGCACAGCACTAGAGGCCAACAAATTCTAATTTGATTATTTTTCGATCATTAGCAATAAGAGGATTGATTTCCAGTTACCATAATTGCAGCTAATATTTTGTTTTTCGTATGAGATCCAACACGTTTGTTTAAGAGAGAGAGAGAGAGAGAGAGAGAGAGAGAGAGAGAGAGAGAGAGAGAGAGAGAGAGATCTTGTGCATTGAAGTAACATCCTAGTAAGTTTAGTAGACTATATTATACCACCAATTCAATCATGGAAGTAACATCAAAAGAATTTTAATAGTAAATGACGGGTCAAAGTAACCAAACTATATAATACCTGACCACCCTGCTCAGCATAAAAATTTGTAGACTCCAAAACTATACCAACTTCATTGCCAGCAGAAGCACTATTAATAAACTCAGAACCAGTGTAAATTGCTTTTACCACACTTTGATGGTCCTGTATTGGTAGAGGAATAAAAAGGCAATAATCAACAACAAATTCATTAATCCCTTGTACAGAATGATAGTGCCTCAACTCTTGGAAACACTTTTTTAATAAGAACACTCTTGGAAACAATTTTGTATATCAAGGAATAAACATTGAATAGCAATCTTTGTATAATTCAGCAAAAACATATAAAACATGCAAAATGTCAAAAATGACCTGGTTCCAAATAAATTTAAAGCTGTCATCTGTTGCAGCAACTCCCCTCTTGTGCAATGTAGCAGTCGCATCAGCATCCATAACAATAGCACCACCAGCTTGCTTAAAGAGTTTAAGAAAAAAGGTAACATGAGTGCGCCACCACATGAAATTTCTGATATACCATTTAATCTCTAAGAGAAGAAATTCCCACAAACCATTCGTCTACCTCTATAAACCCCTTTTTATTTTGATCTTTCAAATAAATAAATCAAAAGAGAATCAAGAGGCAGAAATAAACAGGGGAGTGCAGAAAGAGAAAGGGTGCACGAGATAAATTTTATCATGTCACTTGGTTCCCGAAATCTAAAATTTTTCTTTTTAAACAACGAGCATCATATGAAGAGAAAAGGTTGGCCAACATATGAAGTTGACACAGGAATATGGATGAGCAAAAGTGGGAAAATGTCAGAAGATGACGTACCTTATTTTGAGCGCTCCTTGATCTTTCTCGAGCCTCATCCATAGCATTATTGAAACCCTCAACATCAACCATCAATCCCCTTTCCTCTGCCATCAACTGTAGGAAGAAAGTATAAGTAAGCAAAGTCATGTACAAACAAATATCCAAGAGGACAACAGATCTCAAGTACCTGAGTCAAATCTAATGGAAACCCAAATGTGTCCCACAAAACAAAAGCATCCTGTAGTCACAATAGGAACAAAGTAAGCCATAGTAATCAGTAAGGAAAAAATGATAATCTTCAAACATGAGCACTCTCCCTAGTCTGCTACCCATAGATAATGGAAATGATCCAGTTCAACAAAGAATTATTTAAGTTGGTGTATCCACACTTCTGTAAAGAACCATCACAACTCATCCACACTTATTCTAGCTAATTGTCTTCTTTATGAGAAAAGTTAATTAGCTAATTGTCAAGATCATGTTCCAACAAACTCGAGCAGCATCTGTGATCAACTTAAATTCAAGTCAGGTGAAACTAAACAAAGTACATGTACTGGATACCAGGTATCAAGAGTGCCCTTTCTCAACATGGATATCAGAGTTTCTACTTATGATGCACAGAGAAATATTTGTGTGGGATTTGGTTTTGTCGACACATCCTTTGTTAAATCAGTTTTCTACCAACTAGATATTACATAAGACTGCATTTTCAGAAGCCTTAGAAGAAGATGCATTGCAGTAGGGTTAAATGAAAAGTTGGAACAAGGAAAAGCTTATCCCTCTCTTTTGTGAGAATAATACTCACAGCAATGACACATATGACACCAGTAGAAAATAAGTGAAAGAGTAAAACAAAATTCAGAAAATAATAACCTGCCCACTAAATGTTTTCCCTTGAACATCCTGAGCAGCCTTCTTGAATCTTTCTATTCCCTGAAAACAAATCAATCATCAAATCAACTTAGTTGCACATAACATCCCATCCCTCCAAAAAAATCATAAATCTCTCTACAACTCAGTGTGTACATATAATGAAAAAGAATAAAACGTCTCATGAATAGGAAATTCACTTTAATGCGATCAAAAGAACCACAAAAATATTAAACTTTGCAACAAAGGAAACAAATTGCCTATACAAAAATTCATAATGTACATTCATACCTTCTGTAAAGTCTTCTCAAAAGTTTCTTCCTCCTCTTTGATTATCTCCCTGATATGTGCTTCATGTTGTTGTACCTCTGGGAAAACATCACCCATCAGTGTCACCAGAATGTGCACAAGCCTGGATTCCACAAAATATCATATCAACACTCCATATAATTACAATCAGAAACATTACAAATCACAAATTGCAGTATGTCTGTCGCTATTACCCATTGAAAAATCCTTCTTTAGCCTTTAGGACATCATTTCCATACCGAACAGCGCGACGAAGAATGCGCCTCAGAACATATTCGCGGCCGTCATTGCCTAACATAAGTAGAACCTCATAAGGTACACTTTAAATTACTCCACAAAAAGGTTAAGAAAGAATTAAACAACTTAAAAACATTTATTATCTTAATGTAAGATGTAGCTAATAAAAATGATGTCAAAATCGTTGTGACCCTTAAATAGACACTATCAATACCAACCCCCGTGCGCCCGCCGCGGGGGGGTGATGAAAAGTTTTCAATAAAAATATGATGACTCTGCACGTATCATTATCTTAAAGTATTTTCTCACTTATTAGAAATCTGATTAGTCACTATCTAGATTAAAAATAATATACCCTTTCCAACTAGTTTAAAAACCACAAGACATAAGCCTTCAGCATAAACTATAACACCCCTGATCAATATAGACCCAAAAGGCAATGAGCAAATTAATGAATAAGTAGACCAACCACAACCAATAACTCACAACCCTGTCCCGCAAACATTCTATCTCCAGTGGGAAGCAGACACCACTGACCTAAACTTCAGTAAAACAGAATGTAGCGTCTGTTTAACTATTATCTACCTACCTGGACGAGACCCATCAGCAATGGAAAATGAAAGAGTTCTTATATGATCTGCAACAACTCTGTATGCCATGTCGATTTTGTCTACATCATCCACACCAACTTTCCCAGAATATGGTGGAGCCCCTGTTGCCTATAAAAATATTGGAGACATGAAGGCAATGTCAATAACAGAATTTGATTCGTTTTCTTTCTTCTTTACTGGGTGTAGGTGTCTCTCTATATACTCTATGTAGTTGGGTTTGCACCCTTTTATGGTATTAAAGGTATTGTGCTTTAACAGGACCCTAAAAAAATTGACATCTCACCTGTTGGATAGCATCAAAGATGGGCATGAACACATCAGTATCATAATTGCTCATCTTGTTCTGAAGTATGGAAGTTAATCTTTCAAATCCCATCCCAGTGTCAACATGCTTAGCAGGGAGCGGTTTTAGAGAACCATCACTTTCCCTATTGAACTGTTGGATTGGAGTAATCAAGGAACAAATATAGTTCACCAAATTAATTGTCAGAAAAATAAAACAGAAATAAAAGAAATAAAATTATGTGGCACATGGAAGGTTATATTTCAATTTTTTTATTTTATGATAATAAATATAAACCATTAATCGCAATTCCAGTTTTCAATGCCAATTTTCTGGAACTATATAAAAGAAATGTTCGTCCATATACAAAGATCCATAAATATGAGGTCAAAGTTATACCTGAATAAAGACAAGGTTCCAAATTTCAATGCAGGTAGGATCATCGTTGTTGACTAACGATGCAGCATCACGATTTCCGATTCTATCATAATGAATTTCAGTGCAAGGACCACAAGGACCAGTATCTCCCATCTCCCAGAAGTTATCCTATTTTGGAGGAGAGAAACAACAACAAAAACACCAATAAAACCAATTAGATAAGGTCACTCAACCTTACAAACAATCATTACAAAACTGTTATAAACAGAAATTAAAGAATAGCACACCTTACAGCCAAACGGTAGTACATGACCAGCTGGTAGAAACTTAAGCCACAACTCTCTAGCTTCATCATCAGGAGCAAGACCAGCCTTCTCATCACCACCAAAATAGGTGGCATAAATTCGATCTTCTGGCAGCTTATAAACCTGCATATCATACGTCAAGGGTAATAGTAAAATTATCAGCGTTAACATAGTCACCGGTGATGAAAAAATTACAATCGGGTGAAATCTGCTTACTTTTGTGAGAAGCTCCCAAGCCCATCCAATGGCTTCGTTCTTGAAATAATCCCCAAAAGACCAATTGCCAAGCATCTCAAAGAAGGTGTGGTGGTAAGTGTCTTTCCCTACATCATCGAGATCGTTGTGCTTCCCGCCTGCTCTTATACATTTCTGGGTGTTGCATGCTCGAGTCAGCTTGCTCAACTGAGTGTTTGGGTCCGCTGTCCCCAGAAAAATGGGCTTGAACTGGTTCATACCTGTCCATCCGAAACATGCATACAACCAAGCCTATCAACAAAACCCTGAAATTAAACGAAACTAAAACACAACACTGGATTGAACTACCCGAATAGATTCTCAGGATTGCGTAAACAAAGATAATTAACAAATATATGCACAGTTACTAGAAAAATAAATCAAAGATTCAATGGGGCGCAAATGGTTACTATTCGCACAAAACCCTCCCCCTTCAGCGGGCGCAAATGGAGGTACGGGGACCGTCGAACCAACGAGGTATTTCAGTGCCTCCGTTGTACGACGAATTGCTACCTGTGACTACGCCCTTTTACCCGATTCAGGTTCAACATTCGCACAAAACCCTAAAATATAAGACGGGACTGAACCGCCTGGTTCGTTTTCCGCCACGGTAAAATCCAGTGACAAGTCAACTTCAACAAAAATCAAAAGCGGAATTGAGATCGGGATTGACGAACCAGCATTGGCGAATAAAAGAGTGGGATCGTTGTGGGGAACGACGGGGCTAGACTTCCAGAAGACGTGGCCCTTCTCCTCGAAAAACTTGACGAAGGTGTCCCTGACGCGCTTCGCCGGCCACTCCAGCCCCTGAGATTCAGCGCCCGGCATGGCGGAGGGAGTCGAGGCCTTCGCCGAGGATGAGTGGCACCTGTAGGCAGCGGCGAGGGGCCGTCCGCGATAGAGGAGTGGCGGCGGCAAATGAGTGTGAGTAGAAGGAGACGTGAAACGAGGGCAAGGCAGTGAAATGAGAAGGGCGCGGAAGGCTATAGCTCCTTTCTCACGAATTCCACTCCTCATTCATCTCTTTTCTATTGGGGTTTAATTGGTAACGCAACCCTTTTTGTTTTGTGTTGCGGAAATATATGCCTTTTTTTTTTCTTTTTGTAAAAGTAAAAATTAGGCAGGTTGGTAAAAATAATCTATGACATCAATTTATTAAGGATATATTTAGAATTGTTGGAAAAAGAGAGGATATACTTAGAATTATTCTGGAAATAGTTTTTTTTCAAACGATTCTAAAGCATAAATATTTGAAAGTTTTTATAAGTCGTAAAAATGTTCGCAAGAAAAATGTATGTTAAGAAGCACTTGTATGTTTAATACAAATTTCAACATTTTTCATGATAAAAAGTAATCAACGCATAAGCGTTTCAGCTATATCCAACTTCCATTCACAGTTTCATTACTTTTGATTGCGTGACTTGCACACTCTAATTTTTTAGAATGTATTTAATTGGGGTTTTGAGATATTTTAATTTTAATTTTTACAACTTTAGGCATTCAAACATAATTTTAAGGGATTTATATAAATTCAATATAATTTTAGAGGAGATTATAAAGTGTTATGCGTGTTCAATTGAGAATTAATTTTAAATGATTTCATAGTGTATTTTAAACATTTCAAATATTACGTCATCATTGAGATTTTAAAAAATTTCAATCAAAATTTTACATAAAATCTTATAAATTAATAAATGGGTGATTTTGTATAAAATTAATAAAAAGTTACAGTTAATTATAAATATGTAAACCATATATTGTGATATTTAAATGCATTATTCATAAATTGGTATTAGACAGCTATGCTCTCAAAATATTATTATGCATGTAAATGAGGTAGGGGACCCATTAAGTGTGGCCATTTGGGGATCTGGTGAAATAAATGCAATACATGCAAGGGTTTTGATTTGGATTTATCCCCGAATTTTGGTAGATTATATTAGTTGATAATTTTTTCTTTTTGTTTTTTAGAACTATATTAGTGTATAATTTTAGTTATGATTTCATGCATAATATTGCTTCGTCGCCCATCCGAGTGATGGCCAGCATGTCTTGCTTTTTAGTGTCCACTGGACATTTGGGGTAGGGTGTCTCATCGCACTTTGTGCAACTTTTGATTTTTTACATTTGAATTCAAACACTACAAGGTAATGTCTCCTCGTTCTGAATTGCAAGCAGTTGAACTCTATACTCTCTCATCTTATCGTGTATCTCTTCTGGCAAGCTCATCTACCAGCTAATTAGAATGAACCGATTAAGCTGGGCTTCAAACTCGCCTTTCTCATCTTAAGCTTAGCTAACCCAGCCCAAAATGATTCATTCATCAGCTGGGTTGTCGACCCACCATAACCAAATACCCGACTCGCAAGTCCATTTTCATTCGGCTGAATTCTAAGGCCATTTCCAACCGATGGCCAAAGGGCTTCATTTAGCATATAGCACTGCAAGAAATTATACTTTAATGAACAGTGGTAGACCATATTTTATACGATAGCAGATTTGGGATATTCAATTGGACCAAACACTTTCTTTAGTGTCCAAAACATTATACAAGCAATGAAACACAAGTACCAATCCTAATGCATATCCTCCCAAATGCTTGAATTCCAAGTATTCTTCAGTGATCACATAGCTAGTGATTTCAACACCCTTTTCGCGCATTTGCCTCCGGAAAAGTTGTAGTTTGCAGCTGGGGTGCCGGGATCCTTCCACGGCCAGTTATTCCCCAAGTCCTCACTCCATTTCGTGCATTCTTCGTATGTGGCTCATTGGCTCTCTAAGGTACTAGAACAAGTGGTGGACAAGAACTCTCCGGTGTGGAACAAGGGGAATATTTACTATATGACTTCCCCTGATGAAATAGTTGATGCTTATGCAGCCCGGTTTGGTAAGGACATGGCAGGCATTCTTGGAAGCTAGGGCTAAAGAGCTTGTGGTAGGTGGAATGGTAGTGGTGATAATCACGCAAGCCATCCCAAATGGGACCCCTCCAGCCGGATTCCAAATGGCATCATGTTTGATTTTCTGGGCTCTACTCTTATGGAGATTGCCAAGGAAGTAAGTCAGTTAGCAACTCTTATGTGTTCAATTAGAAAGATTTAAGAGACGAGAATTAAGTCAATTGGTTATGGCAATGTGTCAATCTCTTGTAACATATCTAATTCCTCTATGTTTGTTTTATATCACTTCACCTTGTAGGGACTGAGTAGTGAAAAAGAGATGGACGCATTCAACATTCTAACATACAACACAACTCCAAAGGAGATAATGTAGCTTATTGAAAGGAATTGATGATTCAACATACTGAGAATGGAGTCGACAAGCCCATGGTTAAAAATGGGTCATCTAAACTACAAACAGGGACTCGTAATGCAGCTAAGAGCTGGGTTGGGGGAGTTTTTTAAACGCATTTTGGAAGTGAGATAACGGATCAAGTGTTTAATAGGGTTTATGAAAAAAGTGGATAACTTGTTCACCAAATATAATCCATATGTAATGAAGGAACTCAGTTGTTTCTTGCTCTCAAATGCAAATGAAGCAACACAAATATTGTGCCAACACTTTTTGTGTGGTTAGTTATACTTTTGCTTTTGTATATCTCTCTAATGTGGTATTTGTATTTTACTTTGTGCTTTATGTTTTGTATCTCTCTCTAATAACACTTCTAGTGTAGTAAGGCCATTTGGGGCAATAGACAACTCAATCTTCTTAAATGAACAATAAATGCCCAAGTGCATCTCCATCTCTAAAATGAATAACCTAGTTAATTCTTATTAAAATATTAGTATTTTTTATTTTATATATAAAAATAGATAACTTTATTTTTAATATCGGATAATAATAAAATATTGGTTGAAAGTATTTGAAAATATTGAAATGTAATGTAAAGTGGAAGAACATAGTCAGGTATTTATAGAATTTTTTTTTTATTTTTTAATTTTTTTAAAAACTTTTTAATAATTTGAATTGTGGCTGACATCTTGCGTTACATAGGCAAGGCGTTGGGCCAAGCGATTATTGGCTAACTTTTCCATCGGGCTCACCTTAAGTCTAATTGCCCGAGTGGGCTAGAGTGTTTTGGGAGGGGCGAGAGTGGATTGGGTTGCCTATCCCCAAGGTAATAAGCAACGATGAAGTTGCTCTAATGTGGAATTTGTATTTTACTTTATGCTTTATGCTTTACTTTTTTTAATAATTTTTTTTGTAACTTTTTAATAACTTAAATTGTGGTTGACGTCAGCCTTGCATCACATAGGTAGGGTGTTGGGTCATGTGATTATTATCTGACTTCTTCATCTGGCTCGCATTGAGCTTGCTTGAGTGGGCTGTAGTATTTTGGGAGGGGCTAGACTGGATTGGGTTGTCTATCCCCAAGGTAATAAGTAACGATGAAGTTGCTTTAATGTGAAATTTGTATTTTACTTTATGCTTTAAGTTTATGTTTTGTTCCTTTTGAGGACCCAAAGCAACTTTAAAAATGGAGAACTTTAACGAAAAGCTCCCAGTACTGTTCACTTTATCGAAAAATTACATTTTTACACTAAAAAGTCAATCCTGGTACTATTCACTTTACAATTTATTTTGTCATTCTGGTTAAAACTTAAAGTTTTCAAGTCATTTTCATTAGTTTTTCCTTTAAAAATATGGATGTGTTATCCACACACTTTTTTTTTACTTCTCATACCCTCCTTATTAATTTATGTCCTTTAATTTTCTTCAATTCATCCAATCCAAGGGCCGAAAACTAAAAATGTGTATGAGAAGTAAAAAGGGATATGTAGATACTACACTCCTAAAAATAAAATGCTGAAACATACAAAAGTCACACAAACAATTTAAGAAAAATTAACAATTAGATTGACATTCTTGAACAATAAATGTAAAATTACGAACAAAAGTTGTACAAACAACTTTTAAAAAATGACAACTCGATTGGCCTCAAGTAACTCATTCATTAGCGGGTGGAACTCAACTTGCCCTTAGAAACTAGCTTCTAAGGAAGTGGTGCCCAATAGCTCTAAAACAATTCTTCGTATCGTTTCAATTTTATTTGGATGCTCTCGAACAGACATTCTTAGCCACTCCAGAATATGTTGTTTTTCAGTGTAAGACAATTTGACAAAGAGAGAATCACCATTTATAAATAACCCAAATGAGTTGGGTGGACTTGATTTGGGCCCGACCATTGGCGCTACCCAAGTTTCAAAATTAAAGCCCAAATTTCAAAATCTGACCCAAAAAGGAAAATTGGGAGTCCAAAGCGGGTGATTGGGGGTGGGTTCGGCTGGCCGGTCCGGAAATTGGATCCGGTCAAACGCGACAAGAAAACGATGACTTCGATTTGGCACTGAACATTCTCCAATCAATCAATAAAATATTGGTCGGTCTGTGAAATGTGAAATGGAGGAGGAGCCCTTGAAATTGCAGAACTTGGATTCGATTCCGGTTCAGCTGCAATCACTTGACATTTTCAATCTCTGAATCCTCTGAAGCTGCTGCTCCAACGGCAATTCCAATCATGGCCGACTTGCCCAAGGTTAAACTCTTCTCTCGTCTCCCCTTGCTTTCTGTTATTTTCTTTTGTAATTTTGTCATTTTCTTCTTCTATCGGGGATGGACGGTACTTTGTGCAAAACTTAATCGGATTTTTTTGTTAGTAAATTCATCCTTTGTGTGTGTGTGTAGTTTAATCAGATAGTAATTGACCAAAACCCAATTGATTGGTCTGTTTCTGTTGCATTTTTCTGTACCTGTTCTTCATATTTATTGAGTTTCCTCTTTTTCCAAAAGCTAAATGGTAATTGGATGCTGGAACCTGGAAGCGCCTAAGCTTATCTATCAGTTTATATATTTTAACTTGGTTTTTAGCCAAAAGAGTTATGAGATTGTCATACCTCCTCAATATGGTTTCATAAGGATTCGACGTGATCATGGAGTGCCGGCTGTCGACTACCTGACGCACTCCCCCTCCTCCTTTATCCGGGCTTGGGACCGGCCATGTAAGACATAGGCGGAGTTATACCTCCTCAATATGGTTATTGGCAGTAAATCATTTTAGTCATTTCGTGAAAAATTCTTATTAAGTGGAAGTATTGGTTTACAAAAATACTCTTAAAAAGTGGTCATGTGGTAGTTCACAAGACAATTTAATGAGGATACTGACATATTTTTCACGAAATTCCAAAATGACTTATGATGGACAACCTCATGAACCACTTCTATCGATTTTCATTGTTAGCGACCGAAGGCCAGTCTTGGAGATCAATTTGGTTAAAATGCCTAATAGCCCTTTAACTTTTGTTTTAGTTGTTTTTAGACTGAGTACAATTGAATTGCTTGCCTGATTAATTGGTAAGTGTTTTTCTGTGAATATTCATTTGTTAAGTGTGCTTTTGCGTTTGAATGATTGACATTCATGTTGCAAGAAATAAGTTGTGCTAGATTAGTTGGTTTTCCATAAAACAGAGAAACTAATAATAGATTCGGTAGTTTAAAAAAAGAAAAAAAGATTCGGTTGTCCGGCTGCGAATGTGTTGATGAAGAGCTGGGACATGTATATACCTGCTTTTAACACCTTTGATGGATCTTACTGGTTGTGCAAGTTTGTGTTGTTTTCTTGGTTGCTTACTTGTGGGTTACATATAGGAGCATTTCATAGCATCCATCAAGGAGGACTATGACGTCACATGTTGGGGTTGTGGATTACACCTTCTTCTTCCGTCAAATGCTCCAATTTTCAAGTGTGGTTGGTGTGGAGCTTTAACAAATCAAAATGCGGGGAAACGTGAATGCAAGTACTTTTGGTTGAGACGCTTGCGGGATCGCTGCTTTGTCGGTATCCTGTTCATGTTTATGCTATTTGTGATATGTATGTACTCATTGCTCGTATAATTCTTTTTGGAATCTCTCTCCATTTTGCTTGCACATTTGTTGACATTCACCCCTCCCAAATAATTAGGCATTATGTATCCTTAGTTTCACTGTTCTATATTATCTTCTGTATGAAAATTTAATTGATCTATTGGAAATGGTCAAAAGATTTCCATGAAAGAAGATAAGAAAATTTACTTTAATTGCAAAATGTAAAACTGCAATGACGAGTTAATAGCTTCTTTTTGGGGATTGAGGAGCGTGTTACCAAATTTGCATTGTCTAGTATGTTCTACAGGTCGAGAAGATAGATTTTGCGTATGCAAGAGCTCATAAATCCCAAATTCAATGTATTTTTCCGTGTAGTATTTAAATTTAAAACAGGGCCAAACTACTTTTATGAGGTTTTTCTTTTATTTTTCATGTTGACATGTTTCCTTAAATTGCAGGTGGTGGAGTGTGGGCGATGTTCCCTGTTCTTTTCGGTATCAGCTATTTCCATGGAATTTTTCACTCCATCATTGCCTTCATGTTATCTGCAGCCACTGTTTATACATTCAGTTCTGCTTCATTTGCGTGTGCTGGAACTCCTCCATGCAGAGTGTGGGGAAGCTATCCAGCTGTGGGGAAAAGTGATCTCGATAATTATACCTTCTGTCACCAATGCTCAAAGCCAAAGTCGCCTAGCACTCATCATTGCCGGTCCTGTGGAAAGTGTATATTGGACATGGATCATCACTGCCCATTTGTGAGTGTTGTCATCTTCTTCCCAATTCGTAAATATGTTGGTCGTTTGTTTGACGGAATATCTTTTCTGTCTATTAAACGCATTATCTTTTAATCACTTGACTTCTAGGTATCAGTAAGACTTGGTAGATTTGGATTTGAGATTATAACACGCATACTAATAGCAATGTAACTGCATGATTTTGATGCAGATTGGGAATTGTGTTGGTGCAGCTAACCACCGACACTTCATTGCCTTACTCATATCAGTTGTCACTAGCACGTTCTATATTTCTATCATGGCTATATATGTGTGTTATCATAGCTGGCCATCCATAACCTACGAAGCCGAGGACCACTTGCATGCCTTTGACAGTTATTCAGCTATAACAGCTATCCGTGAGATTATATATGGTTTGCTAAGATCTGCTGTCCTTTTATCCCCTAGAGGGCTTCTTCTGTTATATCTGTTTATTTCAAGTGTTTCGTTGGAGATAGGGTTGAGCATACTTCTGTGGCAGCAACTGAGTTTTATTTACGAGGGAAAAACCTATTTGAATCATTTAAGTTCACAGGGAACTGATGAAGTTGGAGAGAAGGATTGCCAAAACCTCGTGCGTTTCTTTGCATTCCCGTATCCCTTGTCAAGATATCTTCCCCTCTGCTCTCGCTCAATTTTGCCAAGTTTGCAAAAGAAGACGCATAGACACAAGAAGTAAAAGAAGTACTCTACTTTCCTTTTCCTTTTCTTTTAGTCAATTTTTTAGGAGGGGGGCTTGATTTTACTTTCATGATAAGCAAGAGTTTGAAGGTTCGCGGGGTGTATACACCCCCATCCCTGAAGAGAAACTCCTTGTAGGGTTGGCGGTTGGAACACTTGTGGTTTTATCGAGTTATGGATAATCTGTATTATAAATTTAAATTAATTGGAGAAGGTGAAACAATTTTGTTTAATTTTATTCACTGTTAGATGTTAGCTTACAGCAATGAGTTAGATAATGTTTGGATTTTTTTTTTTTGGGGGGGGGGTTTAGGGGGTGGGGGTTGTTGGTGGTGGGGAGTTAACCCAAAATATAGACGTTGCCGGTCACATGTTTAAAAGTGGACTTCCCCACCTCTCGTTTAAAGGATAACATTTCAGTTGCTCGTCCTCTCCTCCTCCTCCCTCCCTCCCTCCCTCTCTCTCTCTCTCTCTCTCTCTCTCTCTCTCTCTCTCTCTCTCTCTCTCTCTCTCTGTTAGTCTCTCCGATGGCTACCTGTTCTTATCTCCTCAACCATGTCCAGATTAAAGGTACCAATTAAAACTGGTTTTCGTTTTTCGGTTTCAGAGTAGCTTTCTGTAAGATTTCATTATTTTGTGTTCTTGATTTCCATTTCGTTGTAGGATGGCCCTCCAGGATAAGGATATCCAAGCTTGGAAATCTCAGTCCTACTGTGAGTACCCCCGTTCTGTTTTTCCATTGCAAAATTTGAACTTTGTGAAATTTCTCGAAGCGAATAACTTCCGCGCGCACCCGTTTTCTCTATATGCACGCGCATCGGCTCGTGTTTTGTTGCAAATTTAATCCAAAGTCAAGAAGAGTGCGAAGGAGAAAAAGTGGAGTGTGCGGAAATCGCTTCCCCTCTAAAATTGGCTCTGTTCAAACTCTATGCATATGATTTCAACAAACTCTCTCCAGTCTGTTAGGAAAGCTTCAAGACAAGAAGTAAAAGGCAGCCAAAGCAAGGACTCATAATTGCACAATGTTCCTTCTGTTTGGTCCAAGTCGGAGCTCCTTCTCCTACCACTCTATTGTCATTGAAGCCATCGGATGAGATAGATGCGGTTTCAAACATTTTCCGCACTGGCGGCTCACTGGGCACATCACATAACGTCTCGAATCTAATGCACAACTTGGTGGTGGCAGATTTGGACCCTGCAACCGCGAAGCTAGCAATCGGGTTTCTGGGTCCATTTTTTTCGCTGTTTTCGTTTCTGTTCATAATAAGGATAGTCGTGTCCTGGTACCCAAAACTTCCGGTTGGGAAGTTCCCATATGTGGTGGCTTATGCTCCCACAGAGCCGATTCTCATGGCAACCAGAGAGGTGATCCCGCCGTTAGGCGGTGTGGACGTAACGCCGGTGGTGTGGTTCGGATTGATTAGCTTCCTAAATGAGATATTAGTAGGTCCTCAAGGCCTTCTTGTCCTCCTCTCTCAACAACTTAGTAGCTAATACATGCGAGATTTAGTCGTGTGCGAATAGGGAAGTGTAATTTTTTGTGGGAGAGTGAATAATAAACTTCATCGTTGCCTGCGTATATGGTTTCTTATGGCTTCACTATTATCTTCATTTCAGTACTTGAAAGAAAAGTTGTGGAAAATATCGGATTGAGATCCACTTCAGATCTCACACTTTAGAGTCTGTTGACCGAACAATTCAGACCCTTCAATTTAAACCCTGTGTTCCCTATTAACCTATCCTATTGAGCTTCACACGTAATATCTCTCGGACGCCAAGATTTCTCATGAACGCTGAGTGGACTCCGCAGAGGATCTCCATCCGAAAATGTATGTCTGCTCACGGACTCTCAGGAAATGTCGGAAATTCAGCATGTGAAAGAGAAGAAAAGTAGTCGAGAAGCGTGAGCTAATGCATTGCAGCAGAAGGTACATAACAAGTTTCTGATTATTATCTGGAATAAGCACTGTTGCTTTGGAAATCGAAGACAAACATAAACCTAAGAAACAAATTTATCCGACGGTAATAAGACATTGACAACATGGACCAAACTAAGGACACACTGTCAAATTCTGAACCAGAATTTATGTTTTGATCCAGAGAGAGCGACCCAAAAGTTCATATATCCGAAGCGCGGTAACTTGAGCAAAGAATACCATCAACACATAGCACCATTCAGATGTATCTGAAGAAGGCGGTTCTAGTCTAGATGTCTGCTGTAAGGAAGTTCGCTGACAGTGATACCTGGAAAGGAGATGAACGTTAGCCCGAGTGCCAGAGAGAGCAAGAGAGGGAGCGAGGGATTGATTTTGAATCAAGAAAATACCTTCTCGCCGGGTTTGAATGGAGGAAGACCTTTAAAAGGACATGTAGCGCATCGAAAAGCATCCCCTAGTCCACACTGCAGATTGTAATTTTCAAAGCAAAGTAAACAAAACTGAACAGAGAAATAAAAATACATTAAAATGCAGATGGATGAAAAACTAGAGGACATACACTGCCACATTGCGACTTGAAATTGCTCAAATCTACTGTGGAGCCTAACTTCTCTACTTTCTGCTCTTCTTCAGCTCTCCCACAAGTGCAGTTTTTACAAGCTTTCCTTGTGCTTCCAACTTCGCAATCACTAGCTGCACAAGCACAGTGTTTGGTACATGGTTAAAAGACCACAAAAATTACAGTTGATCCCCAAAAGAATCTCATGAGGCCGACAAACAATGAAGATGATTCAAAAAAGCATAATTTGGACCATGATGTCTTACAAAGCAGCTGGGGTTTCTTCAAGTCCTCTTCTGTTAGTAAACTATCCTCGTCAATGAGATCTGACTCATCATTGATCTGAATTTTTGGTAAATTTTTTGTGGTCTTTTTTAAGGCAAAGGATGAACCAATCTTCCAAGACGGCCTTTTAGCCTTGACCTACAAAAAAGAACAAAATTAAGGTTCGAATGACTAATTTTTAGCTGTCGCAAATCATATCCCATGATAAATGCACATGATCCAAATTACAAATTTTATTAAAAGCATCCATCCACAAATAAAATCTATTGATACAGTTTTTGTGAACCAAGATATTCTTTTCATTCTTGTGAAATTATGAAATGCTAGAGTAATCGGAAAAATCAGAGATAACAATGGAACATTCATCGGATGCTATACTCATGTGCTACAAAAAAAACAGAAGTACTGCAGTGCAAAAGCCTTGGGCAATTCAGACATAGGGAGATTGATGAGGTGGGTAGATTAGATTCAATTAAACGCCTACAAGAAATTAAATGGAGAATATAGTGCTAGACAGGATTAAATGGCAGGAGAAACTTCACAAGTAGGATCCTATCTAGATCCTGATAATGGTCCATGTAGCAACTCCAAACGGTTGGTAATAAGGCCGAAGTGAGTTGAATCGAGATTTGTGTTATTGAATTAACATGCAAGGGGGAGGATAGGGAATTTAGAAATCTATACCAATGGATACTAGTAACACTGAAACTTACCCCAAAAGATAGCTCAGATGGTAAACTTGATTTCACTTGAAGAGCTTTTGCTTCTAGAAAACCAGACAATAGTAACTTGCGCTCAAGAACGGAGGTGGTCTGCAAGAGAACCCAAGTAAGATTTCTCATTCATGCCAAAACAAAATCTATAATGTCACAATGTCAACATTAATGACCTTATCTGTTTCCCCTGTCGAAGCATCGGATATCTTGTAAATTAGGACTGTTCCACCAGGCTTCAAGACTCTTGAGACTTCCCCTAACAACTGCTCATTTGGAAATTCAATCGATCTACAAAGAGTAAACACAATGTCCACAGAGGAAGACCCCACCGGCAGCTGATCTGTCATGTCATATATCAAAACAAAATGAGATGAACACTATATTTTTGGCTACTACGTAAACTGCGCACATGACAAACTAGTGCGAAATAAAAATAAATAGCTAATCCCAGACCGGTAGATCCAACATAAAAACTAAGCAATTGATCTTGAGATGCTATATAATGCTGCCCCTGGACCAGAGCCGGCCTTGAGGGTGTGCAACAGGTGCCACCGCACAGGGCCCCGATTCGGAAGGCCCCCTAAATTTTCATTACATTACATGTATACATATGCATATAAAATATATTAGATGAAAAAAATAATCTTATCTATGGTTCTAGCGCAAGCGGTTTAGCTCTTCTTTCTTATAGCCCATGTGCTGGGTTCGAATCCCAGTGATATTGTTTTGTTATATTTTAAGCTTTTGCAAATTTGTAAACAGGAGATAACAAAAAGGCATCCAAAGTGTATCGAACTCGGGACCTTTGAAGGTAAGGAAAAACACCTGGCTGATCAAACAACGTATTTTTGTTGCAGTAACTTGTAATATTTTAGTTTTATAGATGAAAAAATTGAAAAAAATAATAATAAAGAAATATAACATTAAAAAAAATGAAGGGCCTCCATCTAAGTTTTGCTCAGGGCCGCTCAATACTCAGGGCCGGCCCTGCCCTGGACCATAAACTAAGCAGAACTGATACAAAACGAAATATCAGACTTCCGGACATGAATCTTGTTCATAAGCAGCGATAGAATCAAGCAAAGTTTTGTAACCCATGGACACATATTGAATGGCATTACGGGAGAATAGAGACACAACTACATTAAATCACAAAAATGAATAAGAAGCTTACTTGAAGAAGACAGAGTGACAATTTGAGGTTCACACTTTTCGGTCCCGAGCTCCCTTAATGCATCAAAAACTAGACTAACAGGTAGAACCCCATCATCTGTAAATGCCAGAACAGATCCCTGCAGAAATGAAGTCAATAATTTTAGTGGGTTACATCCTCTTTCCCACATGAAATTATTAGGCAAAAAAAAAAAAAAAAAAAAAAGCTTAGTTCTTCAAATTTTTTAGGCTGAAGAACAAATAACAACAGCTGACACAAACACAAAATAAAATTGATAAAAGGACAATTATTTTGACAAATAATTAAGTCAGGTTCTTCATTCTCAAATTAAAAATAAAATAAAATTATGCAATCAGATTCAAAATGGTCGATTAAAATCTGCTTTAAAAGTATTCAACTTTCGTCTTCCATTTTTCCCTTTCAGTTTTCTGAGCAGCCAAACGGTTCGCAGGAAAAAATTCGCAGTAATTGAAAAATCGCTAACAAACGCATTGCAATAAGATCTAAGCAAGCAATTGCAGAACAAGGAAACAAATTGAGAACTGAAAAAAGAGAAGACCAGAGAAACTGACCATGGCGTCGAAGGAGGAACAGATCTTCAAGCCCTAAAAGCAAAAACGCAGCGTACCGGTTCTTCTACAGTCAGCCAACAATGTCCCGTGCTTGTACTGTATTTGTGCGCTGCCGACTTCCTTTTTCTCGCTTTTGCGTTCGGCAATTTGGTGGGCTGCGTGGGAAGAATAAGGGCAGTATTTATTTAAAAGGAATACGTGGGCGATGGAGTATGACGGTGGCACACGATGTATGACGTGTACACCGAAGCGTGGGGATCTTGAGCTGGCCACACTTGACCGCGCGTGGAGCTGTTGTCTCGCTGACCTGTGTTAGGGTCTACAGGGGAAATTTGAAGGAAAGAGGTCGTCTCCGGATCTCTCCCTTCAAAGCCGACCAATCAAGTGATCTAGGCTTTTAAATTTTGATCCAACGATTAAAAATTATTATAACTTTTAAATTTTTTACTAATTGCTTTTTTCTTGTGTATTTAATTTAGTGTCCACACATGTTTTTATCTCTCAACTCTCCTCTAATTTCTGACTGTAAAATTGAATAAATATAATAAGATCAATGGACAAAAATTAAATTTTCGACTGTCGGATAGAATAAATTAAATAAGATCAATAGCCAAAAATAAATAAAATTGTGGAAAGTAAAAGGGGCCTATTTAATTTTGTTTTGGTCTAGGGTTTCTTTCTTATTTTATGCGTAGCAGGTGGTGTACTTGTTATATGCAAATTTGATTTCCGCGTTGTATGGTGCAAGGGAAACAAAAACTACATAGAAATGGGTGAACTACCGAAATTTGTCTCTGGCATTTTATCTGAGAAATTAGATTATAACAAAATGATATTGTGACTGTATTTTAAATAAACCACACACCATTGATAAGTTAATAATGCGTAGATAAGTTAATAAGCCAATAATGTGTAGGGAAGTTTACTTTATTCTCATGCACAAGTTTTATTTTCAGACATTAAATTGAATAAAACAAAAGAGAGCTAAAAAACAGAAATAAGAAAGATGCGACAAATAAAAAAAGAGTACGGAAATGATTACCCTATAAAAGAGGCTATGGCCTTGATTTGTTTATGGATCGTTCACGTAAATGCAAAGCCAGGTTTGGCCAAATTAAAATCTGCAAACCAGGTTGAGTTTCTTTGTGCTTAAAAGTTAATCAATACTTCGATCTGATGATATTCTTCTTTACTTTAAAGATGAAAGTCTTATGTTCGAATCTCATTGATGGAAAATTCGATACCAAATTAATTTGCCCATTATGTAGCTTAGCCGAACTCTCACTCTCCCTAATGTAAAAATATCGAAGTAGTTATAATAAAATAACAAAATAAAAAGTTGGTCAGCACTTGATACCATAAAACTTAGAACGAAAAGACGACGCAACATCATTAAAGGTAACGTGAGTCTTCAAGTCAATAGAAACATCCCGCGAGTCTCAAGTCAATAAAAACACCCAAAGTCCCGTAATCCATACGAAAAACACTCGAACATCAGAGCTAAAGCAGCATCACATGAAAGAAACTACTCAGATCAGACTGACTAGAAATCAAGGGCGAAAGGAAAAGCAACAAGTCCTAACAGAATCCCCAGCTAAAAAATCAAAATCAGTAGTCCACTGGCTCATCAACCTCGGCGATAGGAGTCTCAAGGATGGCTTGCTCGGCTTCCTGCACCTCCTTCTCGGTCTTCCTTCCCTTCTTGGACTTGTAGTACACACTCATGAATGTTCCCACAGCACCATACTTCCTCCTGCAGTTCTCGTAATGCCCTGCATCAAACATCCTCCAGAAGTTCTTCTCGTTCAGCTCGGACACAGCATACTGAGGCTGGAAACCATGATTCTCAATCAGCCAATTCTCCATCCGTCGAACTGCTTCTGCACCATCAAAAACCTCACCCCTCAGGACGGGGCCCGGTGCATAGTAGACACCAACATCTGTGTACATCTGAGAGTAATGCGTGTCTCCCTGCCTGCGGTGTTGCTCAAAGCCTGGTTCGGTGTATATCATTGTCTTGATGGGATTCTTGTACATTCTGTGAGGGCAGAGCCAGATGGGGTACACCTATAGAATCAACAAAACAGGATTAACAAAATGGAGTAGGGAACATGATTAAAATCAAAATGGATTTTCGAGTTTAAGTAACACAAGACATGTTTACCTCCATCTCATGGTGAACCCATTCTAAAGCATCCCCAACCTTGTAAAGAGGAACAAGCATGTCTTGAATGACGTGATTGTCGTGGTAGTAGTTTCTAATGGCTTCACCTTGAGTAGCCTTGAGCAGAGAAATCTTGGGTGGCATCATCCAGCCCAACAAAAATCTGAACCACCACTGATCAGCAAATGGAAGGATAAGCTTTCCCTCCCAATAAATACTCCGAGTGTGCCTGTGGTAGTAGTCCCTTGTCGGGATGTATTCTACAAACTCCCCTTTCTTTAGTGCTTTCTCGGCATGCTGATAGAACCAGGGTTTAAACCACCACCCAACTTCGTTAATCACATTCCCCTTCTTCTTTGCTTCTTCTTTTGAAGCATATCTACCCGTCATGCACACAGCTTCCGTTGGAGTATAAATCATGGTTTCAACAAAGTCTGGAACCTTTTCGGGGTTGTCCTGATCTCCATCTCTCGGAGCAAAAGAATCACTGTATGCCTGTGCAATCTCTTTCAGATTTCCCACCACAGGTTTGTATGTCAGCCTCATGTATTCCTTGATGGGTATCAGCTTGATCTCAGCAGAGACAAGAAGCCCCAATGTTCCCTGAGACCATGGAATAGCATAGAAAAGATCAGAGTACTCATTATCCCTGGTGGCTCTGACAACTCGGCCATCTGCAAGAACAATCTCATAGGCCACAACTGTATCAGAGAAAAGTCCATAGATGTGAGAGCTTCCTTCAATTCCATAGCCATTAATGAGACCACCAACGGTAAGATCATCAAACTCAGCAACCACGGCAAGGGCGAGATTCAATGGAACAGTTACCCTGGTTATCTGCCCCATGTTGACTAAGGGCTCAACTTTTGCAATCATTCTCTCTTGATCAATTTCAAGGACATTTCGGAATGCAGACAAATCAACCTCAAAATGACGAGCCCGCTTGTAGTCAACATTCCTCATTCCAACAGCTATCCATGGTTTTCGTGCTGTGCAAACAAGCCCATCCTTTGATGGGTTCCTGTCTTTGAGCCGTTTTACGACCTTCTGAACATTTTCATCATGTTCCTTTTGACGCCTCTTGTAGGACTTCATCTCAGATCTTATATCCCCGAGGTATGTGAGAAAGTACATAGTGAAGGAGATGGGGAGCACAACAAAGATAACAACAATCCATCGGAATTGAACAAGAAAGTCCACCACAGCCGTCTTCCTCCTTGGACGCAGTGGGGTTTGAAGATCCGACATCTTGGAAGTGGAGGCCTACTCTGTTGTACGAAAAATATAATTGTTAGGTAACACAATTGGAATAAAAAGGTATATACTTCTATACCATATTACATGGGATTAGACATTCTTTATACATTACACTATCTGTTACATACATGATAAACAGATCACCCTCATGCTGATTGCAGCAAACGCAAAATTCTAATAACGTTACATGGCAATGTCAATGAAAGCTACAATACAATACAAAACCAACAAATGAAGGAGAAAGAGAAGTGACAATTCAACTATAACTGATACATGAATGCAACAAAGATCTTGTCCATCTTCTACCCAAAAAGGACGTACAGATAAGCTAGGATTGGTACCAAAACTAGATTGATCCGCAAGCAATCTGCGCTACAAATTTATAATTCTCAATTTTTTTCAGAATCTTACCAGGCATGTAAACTTTCCTTTTTGAGATTACTATAGCTATAGTTGGAAAATCGAGTGTGACGCGTAAAACCCTGATAAGGATATGCAATTAGAGTTCCAGAACGGATTTTGCTTCCACATAGAAATTAGCTCAATTTGCATATGGTGAGTTGTCAGATTTACAAGTTACTAGAGTTCGCAAACACAAAATGCACAACAAATCTTTGTCTTGTCGAGTAATGCTACACTTATCATATTTTTCATACCACATTCGTACCACCTCTCTAACAGAGGTTGGGCACACCAACACATGTCGGTCCCTTCTCTATTAGAGAGGTGGTACAAATGTGGTATGAAAATTATGGTAAAAGTAGCATTTTTGTTGTCTAAATTGACAGTTACAACCTTAATGGCAATTAGTTATTGTAAACATACGTTGAAAAAAAAAACAACACATGCTACATGCTTGACAAGAAAATTGATTTTCCAAAACTAAATCATAAATAATATCCAGATATAGTGGTACCACTTTCAAAACAAGAACCTTATACATAAAGCCCAAACCCAAACCTAAGACCTCCCACGGTCCCACCTATAAGTAGAGAGAAATATCACTGTACCGCAGTCCGAGAGACCTTTAATATCAGCTAAAGCTTGAAGAAGAATTAGAGACTTCTCAAATTCAAGATCTACTTCTCTTTACAAATAATTTTTTTTATTACAAGCGATACTACTAAAAATAATTTTTTTTATTAAGAGCCATGTTACTATTCTAAGCTAAAGGAGAGTAAGGGAGCTACAGTACTAAGGGCAGTAAGGGAAGAGAGGGTGAGGGTTTAAACCCGAGACGCTGCGCCTCAACACACTCTAACAAAGTCCAGCAACACTCAATAGGAGACTTCAGAAAGACTCAAACCATACTCTGAAAGCTCCATGTTCTCTCGTTTTCTCAGGAAACAAACAGATCTCAGCACAAAAACACACCCAACATTCAACCCCCAAGCCAAAAAGAAAACAAATTCGAACAAAAAGTCGCAAAATTTCAAACTCTAACGAAACGGCTAAAATCTAGCAGTAATCAAAACACAATGTTAGAGAGAGAGAGAGAGAGAGAGAGCACCTGGTCCTGAAGATGGCGAACTAATTGCAAGAGAGGACCGTAGAGGAACCAACTTTTAATGGCAAGTCTGGAAGCAACCAGAGTGAGTGATTGAGGGAGAGTGGAAGCGGATCCCCTCCGACCCAAAGTAAGTGAGCCTAAGATTAAATGACGTGGACCATTGAAATTTAATTTAACGGTTATAATTATTATAATTTTTATAGAACCTCTTATTTATAATCGTTAGATTAAATTTCAATGGTCTAGATTATTTGATTCTTGAGTTCAGTTCCTTTGGATCCAGAGGGGATCCGATTCCCAAGTGAGTGACAGAGTGACAATGCGTGTCTGAGGCCCAGCGCATTTATTTATTTATTTTTTTAAATTACTGAAAATTTTAAAAAATGTAGAGAAAGTAAAACGAAGGGGGCAAAAGATTGAAGAGCCCGAGACGGATCCAATCAGAAGGAAATCTCCACCAACCAAACCAATAAGATTCGCTGGCTGTCACGTTTTGGACTCAGCCCACCACCATGTGCCACTTCCGGAATTTCCCATGCCGCGTGTCATGCCCCTCTTTTTTAATATATTGTTTTTATCATTTTAATATGCTCAAAACAAGGATAATATGTCTAATGTTGTTATATTAAATCGATGAATTTTTTTAATTGTTTTTCTATTATATATATATATATATATATATATATATATATATATCTGTATTTTTAGTATATTGAAAAATTACTTTTTATCATTGATTTATCATATGATATAACAGTTAGTTTACTTTTTAAATACATAATAAATATTAATTACTCGTGAAATTTGATTTTAACGAAAATTTTATTTGCAAATCTATATTGTGACAAATGTTGTTAGAATATAAAAATTGATTATGCACTTCAAATTTATAAAACACAATAAGGAAAATTTGTTAATAAAATAAGAGATGCAAAATAACATTTTCTATATTGTTAATAATAACTCATTTTGTTATTCGATATTGCTTGGCTATTTATTTGTTGTTGGTGAGTGAATAATATTAATGGTAGTCTTTGCCCAAAAAATTGTTATACGTGAGTCATTAAAAAAACAATATTTTGAGATATAAAAATAAAGGGCACTTTTTATGGAGAATCATCATGATCCGTGAATCGCGATGATCATGATCATTTGACCTTTGTTCAAAAGGTAGGTTAAAATGTAGACGATATCTTTTTCTTTTTATATGCAATGTTTTGGATCGTGATTCCATTTCTTGATCGTTTTACATGCCTTTATATCAAATGATGCACACAACACACGTGAGGGTTATATTCCCTTTTACATGCCACAAATCTTTTTTTGTATTATATTCGAAAAATTCTTAAGTACTATGTAGCACTAAATATTATAAATAACTGAAATCGAAAATAAAACGACTAATACACTTCTTTAACATCTTTAATACAATAGAGAAATTTCCGTTTCAAAACCACATCTTTGCATTCTACGGCTATTAATGCAATGAGAAATTATGTTGCGCTCTCTTTTTCGCCTCTGCACGCTAAGAGATGGATGTGTAGAAATCGCTTCTCTAACACAATTTCAAATAACTTGGAAGATGGCCCATATTAATATTGTGAATCCACTTCAATTATTTCACCATTGAGATAGGCCCAAATCTAAAATACAAAGTAATAGCTTGAAATATGAATCCATTTCCAAAATTTCATCTTTGGGCTTTAGGCCCTTATACATTTCTAACATCAAATCAATGAGTAAATCATTAGTTGTTTCCAGTCCCCAAATCTAAATTACAGAACCTTTAAAACCTCCTTGTTTCAGAAGAGAAAGAAGAAAGGCTATATGAACAGTTAGTAAAGAGAAGATACCTGGTAACTATCACACTACCCATGGAGGCCTCTTGCAAAGAAAATGAAAGAAAAAAAAGCGAAAAATGCCGCCGATGGAATTTCCTCTGCAATAATCACAAGTATACAATGTGTAGAGTGGACGTTGGAAATGAATTCAGTCGGTAAGTCCGTCCATCTTGAAGTTACCGGAGAGTTATCCACCCTGCCATGGACGAGGGTAGTTCTCTGAGAAATCCAAACTCAAGTGACGGGCTACGCCGAAACAGTAAGCTGGATAATGAGCTATAATGTATTCAAGGAGTAATGTGGAACCAGTGAAGAAGGATTTCCAGTATTACTTTATTATAGCTAGTTTTGAGATCTAGTTCTCATGCTCCTTCGCATCTCAAGGATTGAAAATATTTGAGCCACCAATGTTGAGTGCAATTAGCACTGACATGCCGGCAAGTAATGAAAGCCAAAGTAAGGTGGATTCCATGGATACTCCTGCATTTCACAAGTTTATTTTTAATCTTTTTGGAGGATGAGGAGATGACACCAGTCAAAAAATCAACAGTAAATCGCTAACTTACTACTTACATAATGATGTAAGAGGTAAAATAGAGATTAAATACCTTGAGAACCTTCCGAATTATTATTGGAATTTGAAGGCACAGATTCAGCATCAAGTCCACGCCGCATTTTTGAAAATTTTGACCCTGTAATTGAGATATCATCCACAAGTTTGGCATTTCCTGTTTCGGATGCCACTATCCCTTGAAATTCTTCACTCACAATCAAAGCTGCTAGAACGTCCATGAAGGATTCTTTGTCTGCTTCATTTGCAGGCTCTAGTTTATCCTTTTCAGAATCAGACAACTCATCATCTGAATCTGAAGCTTCGGTATCCATAGAAGCCACCTGAGTTTTGTCATCCTCTTCATCCTCAACATATGCTTTATATGTCAGTCGAAGTAGTATTTCACCAGCAGACTTCTTTTTAAAGAGGCCCCAACCTCCTTGCAGTACCACAATCCTGTCCGTCGGTACAGTGTCTTGGAGAGATCCCAGATCAACCTAGAAATGAACGAAGTATTAATGGATAACTATTTACTTCCGAAAATCTGAAAGTAGTATTAATGGGCCAATTTGCCTCTGAAGGCAGTGAATTCAACCATTAGCTGCTATATCATGCGGCACATGCGCAATTAGGCAGGAATAAACTTTTGGGATATTTTTGTCAATTCTATCTTCATCTCCTTTTATCCCTTATCTAAGTTTAAATTTTTATGGAGAGGGGAAAAAGGAGCATTTTTGCGCTCCTTAGAACTTTAGATGAGAAGAATCAAATAATGCAGCCATATCTCATTCTTGATATAACCCTCTACCTCAAAAACACAAACATTACATGCATGCATCCCAATCATGTATGCTACGACCATGCCAATCCTGAAAACAAGTTCAGTATTTGAAAGGATTAGATCTTTTACCTCTCCTGTACCAATAGTTAAGTCTGCAAATCCAAGAGAATCGTTGACTTGGATGTATAATTTTTGTTTTCTAGGGTTGGCCACAAGTATATCAAAATCCTGCCAGCACATACAAACACATGATTCCAAATTTACATATACAAATTTTACAATATAGTAGATGAAGCAACACTAGAAGACGGTTCACCTGATTCCAGATCGGCTCACCAGGGGGTCCAATAACAGTAGTTTGACTGTTTTTTTTACTGCGTATAATTTGATCTCCCAGGCTTAGTGTAACATAGGGATCCGTTTTGCCTGAAAAATTAGATCAACAGGTTATTGAGTCTCTAAACGAAAGTGGACAAGTGAATACTTATGATATTCTTATCATAAGCCAACGGCAGCTTAAAAAAAATGAAATCAAAACAAATGAAATTATTTCACATTAGAAGACATTCATTACCATAGAAAACATAGGAAAGCTTCCGAGCATCTACGAGGGTCACTGATAATTCTCCAACAAAATCCTTGTTTCCTTCTTGTATGTCCCCTGACTTGAAATCATTTCCGACTGGGCCAACTGCTTTTCCTTTCTGGAAATCCAAGACAATCTTTTTTGGGCGTACAAATAATCTAGGTAAATCCTCAGTGAGAAGTTTTGTCAAAAACCTACAAAATGCATTTAGGGATCCAAGTCAAAAGGTGAAAGAAACAAACAAGCATACAAATCCAGAGTGAATACTAGATTATCGACTTGTTGTCTACCATTAACTTTCGCATAGAAAAAATTTAACGATTGAGAATGATGAGATTCACTTACATTGAGAGAACAGGAATTGCTGAATTTGCCCAATCCATGCAGAAATAGACGAGAGAAGAAGATAATAATCAGTATCTTCGACATAAAACGATTTAGCCTAAAAAAATGCAATTAACATTATATAAAACAATCTATCTTATCTACCAAACATAGTGCTATAGTACCTTTAGTAAATAGAAACATGGTTATGAATATATGACATACCCATCAAATTGAACAGGCGGAAGGGCGACAATTCAAATTTGATCTTGGGAAGTGAAACAAAAGCCCATTGAACGGCTCCCACCCAAGGCGACGTAGGTATTAGCCGTAACTTGACCCAAAGTTCCCCATCAATATCAAAATCTCGAACACCAACTGGCACGTAAATGGGAATAATGCTAAATTTTAGTGAGAGCATTAACAGCATACGAGCACCACCAGTATAACGTAGACCTATTTGGTACCTAAATGAAATAAAGGGATATAGAATCAGTGTAATGGAAAATTGAGTTAGCACAGAAAGTATTTTGACAAAAAAAAAAAAAACATGCAAATCAGTTTCATAAAGATCTACCCTGATGAAAAAATGGTAAGGATGTCAGATCAATTATCTTAACGTTTGCTTTGATCGAACTCATCCACTAAATTCATTGTTTTATATCATTTCGTAGCATCCAATATCAAATTACATCTTAGCGGCCCAACAAATATTAAGCTTTGTCAACTTACTAAACAGGATATTCAGCAGCACATTGCATTAAGTTCATCATTCGATTTCCACATAAACAATCAGTCTATCATGAACATTGAAGTAGAGAAAATAAGCAACCCAATCAAACAAAACACAAGCATAATTGAATTGAAAATTTTAACTCACTGCAGATCATTAACGCGGCGGGACGTCCTCCGCTCGACATTCCTAACAGACAACGGCTCGTCCCCCAGCGAAAACTGCTTGATTTCAACTCTCTCAACATAGTCAGGCTTCTTCAAATCATCAATTACCGGCTGCAGCAACCCAATGAGCCAATTCTCAAGCCCGGCTCGATAAACCTTCCACAGCTTCCCCAACACCATGTTCACCCACTCCACCGACTCCTTCCTCTGCAAATCCTTCTCCAGAAACAGCGAAAAGCTCGTGGGCACTTGCGGCCATGCCTCTCTGCGGCCATTGTCACTACCCAGCTTGCTCTTCTTCCTTGAATTCCACAATTTATCAAACGCGACGCCTACAAAGAAGAAGAACACAAACAACCCCCCAATGTTTCGGTTTATTGGAGGCGATGGAATGGGATGTATCACTCCCAGCTGAGTTCTGAGCTTATCCACAAAAGGGTCCTCCTGAAAGGTGGTGAAATTGCTCCCCATTTGAACCGGCGACTCTTCGGAAAACTCATCGGCTTCCAATTCACCGGAGAAACGATTTATCACCAAGTTTTTCGCACCCCGTCTCGCTGAATTCGTAAGCTCTATGTTCATGGAGGATCCTGGAGCATCGGGGGGCGAAATCGCACAGGAATTACAACCCCATTTTCTTCTGACGCTTTTTCGAGGAAAATTGGCGATAAGCAGCTGCTTTCTTCTTCTTTTAGATGAAGGGAGGGAGAGGAAGTTGTGGGTTTTTGTTGGGCGGGCGAAATTTCCACATGGGCAGTGAGGAGGAAGAGGCCGCGGCTGCGAGAAATCGAAGCTCGCAGAAGTTGATTGCAGAATCATTAATTAGCGGCGGAGATAAACTCAGAGCACCTGATTGAGATGTGAATGTAGGAAATTGCATTGGTAAACATGGATTCCGGCACCGGCAATTCAATCCAAACTCCCAACGGACCAATTAGCAGCAAAAACTCAAAAGAAAAATGGCGAAAGGAAAGTTCCTTAGCAGCAAAAGCGCAATCGTGGGAGCTTGGGGTGTTGCTGGTAATCTGTAGTGAATTGGGAAGAAGCTGAAACTTCCATGAAAGCTCAGAGACTACGGAGTGGAAATCGGAGATGGAAAGAGAGAGAGAGTAATTGGTTTTGTTTCTTTGTTTCGTCGAGAAAGTATTTGCGTGTGAAAGTTGAGGCAGGGAAGAGAAGGGAAGAGGGAACAAAACTCGTTTGTGATTCTGGAAATTAGCGTCAACATTAAAAGCCTCAAATATGTGTAAGAAGTGGATATTCCCAACCCTCCTTTTCCTAATTTCCGTCTCCCTTCTCCTCTTCTCCTTTTTTTTTTCGTGGAAAATTAAATGCACGTGGGACGGAAGCCGACGCGGTTCCCCCGCTCTTTTTCTTTTTCTTCCTGGTTTGGCGCCACTCATTTTTTATATTTTTTAGTAAAGATAAAGAGGCTAATCTTTTAGTCCAATTATGATTTATGAGATTGTTACTAAACATGTTAATTATTATTTAAGTAATAATTTAATTATTAACAATTACGTCATATAATTTATAAAAATTAGTTTAAATAGATAGTTTTTCTAGTTTTATTCTTTTATTTTTTTTAACAAACAATATTTATCTACGTTAAGAGGAAGGGGATGAGCTTAGTCACACAATTGGCTAACAATAATGTGGTTCCAACTCCCCTTTGGCAAAAATCGAACCTAAAACCTCTCACTTGCAAGTGAAGAGCAATACACCTAAACTGTAATACTAAGTAGTTTCTAGTATTACTCTTTAATTATGGCTATTTCTTTTTTTGTTAGAATAATATGCCAGTCCAACTCCAATTCGCTTATTATCTAATTATATCATATCTCAATAGAAGTAGAACTCACCAACACATATGGATCACATTTATATTGGAGAGATTGTACAAATAGATCGTAAAAATAACATTTTTTATTGAAATTTGATTCAAAAGAAAAAAAAAAGAGTAAACAAAGAGAAGCTTAGTAGACACATCTACTTAGTCCACATGATGGATACATTTTATCCAACCCATTGGCCACTTAACTCAGGGCCTAAATGGCCGAAAAAATCTCAAACTCATCCTCATGCCTAGCAAGATATGCTGGAGGAATAAGCTCAACAAGATGGATAAGAAATGATCATGCATAAGCAATGACGAGATAACCAATCTTAACAACAAAAACCCAAATATAGGTCAGATTATTTCATGTGGTTAAGATACCTCCTTAAGTATAATTCTTAGATGTGTCTTTTATCAGGCATCCGAAAATTGATTGTCTAAATGACTTGACTAGCTGGATAACATGACTTAAATCGGCAAAACACATAAAGTCATGAGTGCCTTAACGAATCATCTCAAGTTAAGACTTACCCCTATATATGTTAAACTGGAATTGTTGAATCCATTTTCATCTTACTAACCCTAAACTAATCACCCTGAAGCCATTGTCTCACACCACACTAGTATGACAAGGTCTAGCATGTCTTTCTCTCTCTTTCTTAGTTGCATTTATTTATAAATTTGAATATTAATTTATATACAAAATAATAATTTTTGGCGAAAAAAATGTATTATTCCTTTACCAATAAAAAGAAGATAAAGCCGTTTGCTTCAAAAAATAAAATAATTGATACTTCCGAAAAATTGGAAAAATCATGTTGCAGATGGGCTGGTGGACCTGACCCTCAATCTCAATCTGGGCCTTCATATGTTAAAAGCCTCTTGGGTTTGGCCTTGAAGACATTGGGTAGGACATGATTTCTGGTTGTTTCGGACCGGGTTTAACTCGGGCGGAATTTCGGGTTGATTTGATTCATGGCTTCAAAGTTCCGAGTCGAGTCGGGTTGGGTCCGGATACCTTGCAAGCCCTAATTAATTCCAATCCCCGTTCACCTTTTTTGGTTTGATATTTTATATATTTTTATTTATTTATTTTTGGTTTGAAGCTGAATTCACCTCCACCTCCGTACCTCACCACTTGCCACCCGCGCGCTCCCTCTCACTTCTCCCTCTCCGGGGTTAAAAGTTAAAACGACGGCAAAGATATACTGAAACGCCAACTCCCGCCGTCGGCTGCGGCCGAGAGACCAAACAAACTTCCGCCGTTCTCTTCTCTCCGAATCTCTATCTTCCGACGCACCGCTTCTGCCTTCGCAATCCGGTTAGTCTATCGACGGACAATTCTCCCTGCTCTCTGTTAGTTTCTTGAGAAAATATTTTCTTGATAAATTGGAGGAAATTTGTTTCGCTTACTTAATTTGTACTCAAAAGTTTTTATGTGTGGCGATGAATTAACTAGTTTATGAAATAGAATCGAACACTGTTGATGTGCATTAGGGTTTTGGCTTTGCTTCTGAAATAGTTTACCTAGCATTGAAAGCTGATATCCGAGCAATATCGGTACGATACGAGAAGGTCCTTTGTAGTCAGGGTGGGGTTTATTCAGACACATTATGCATATACTCGTGTTAGGGCACATTTTAGACTTAGAATAATGAAAACAGGAACCTAGGTTAAAAATAAGAAGAAAAACCTAAATCGAGGCAAGTCCGTTTTGAACTTACAGGGAGTCCTAGGAACAATTAACATGCTTGTTGTTACGCCCGGAAGGATAGGATTTGGTTTCCTAAATGAAGTGTATGTTTATAATTCGGATGATTTTTGTTCTTATTTTGTTGACTTATCATATGCAGATCAAATAATGGCATCGCCGGCTTGGTTACCGCAGGAAGTGAAGCCATCTGTATCCGTTTCACCTGCTGGTGGTGCTTCAACACAAACTGCTGCGTCACCTGCTTCAATTGTAGGCCCAACCACGTCTAGTAGCTTAGGTGGTTCTGTGAATGATTCAATACAAGAACCTTTGCAGAATACATTTGGCAATGCACCCAGCTTTGCTGTTCCAGGACCTTCGTTCTCTTACAATGTGCCTCCTAATGCAAACATTAGTTTTGGGACCTCTCAGCAGTCATCACCTAGTTCTGTAAGTACCAATTTATTAAAAGTTACCTCATTGTAAATCAATATTATAATTATCCCCGGTTCTAAATTTGATGTTTCTTCTAATTTAGGCAATTAAGTCAAATCCGCCAGCATCTCCCGTGGTTCAGGCCCCAGTTCATGGCTTGTCGTCTTCTGCCAGTCCTTTTTCTTACAACATTCCAAAATCTGGTTATTCTTTCCCTAGTAACCAGCAGTTTCAATCTGGCATGGTGAGGGTCATTTCTTTAAATGAACATGAATTCTCTTGATTAACTGAGTATAGTAGCAATTGGTAGCAAGTGAATGGTTGTTGTTTTGATATTTATATTCTTATATCCTTTTCCTCAAAGCAAAAGGCTGTCAATGAGTTATTGCTGTATTTTTTATCTGTTGTATACCTTTTGCAATCCAGAGGAAAGGTAACTCGAAAAGTCATTTGGTTTATCCAAAAAATTAATGTTCTAAATCTTTTGTTGATTGCAGAATATCCCACCTGCTGTTGCACAAGAAACTGGTAATGCCTCATTGTCCTCAACTAGCTCTCATTCTGGTTCCTTGCCTGCTCCTACCACTTCAAATTCCACAATGAATATATCATCAACTCCTAATGCGGGACCAAAAACTTTATGGGTTTCCACTGCCCCATCTTTTAACATGACTCCTGGAATGCCTGGAACTCCCAGGACACCTGGACCCCCTGGAATAGCTCACTCAGTGCAAATATCTTTTAATCCGACTGTACCATCTGCACCTATTGATTCTTCTGTAGCCAATAGACCTAGCATGCAAGCAGTACCTGTTGCATCATCAGCAGTTCAGCCACATGTGAGTGCTCCTTACCCATCTTTATCTGCTATGGGTGCTCCCTGGCTCTCGTCCCCACAGATAGGAGGCTTACCTAGGCCTCCGTTTTTGCCATATCCTGCCGCCTTTCCTGGTCCCTTTCCTCTGCCTGCACATGTTATGCCTCTCGCTTCTGTTCCTTTACCTGATTCTCAGCCTCCTGGTGTCACTCCTGTGGGAAATACTGCAGCAAATGCCGTGTCTTCCGTTGGTTCTGGTCATCAATTGGCAGGGTCTTCAGTGATGCAGAAAGAATTACCTCATCCTGGCGTTGGTATGCTTTTGCTTTCATATTTGGTAAACACGATTTGACCTTATAGCAATCTATTAGGGCTCTATCCTCTCTCTCTCTCTCTCTCTCTCTCTCTCTCTCTATCTATCTCTCTGTCCCTCTGTCCTTCCCCTTCGTCGATGATAACTGAATCAATGCTACATTGCATATGGGTTGTTTATAGATGATAGGAACAATTCTCTCTGTCCTTCCCCTTTGTCGATGATAACTGAATCAATGCTACATTGCGTATGGGTTGTTTATAGATGATAGGAACAATTCCATGATGCAGGTCCGGAGAATAGAGCTGCTGTCAATGAACAATTGGTTGCCTGGACTGCCCACAAGACAGAGACAGGAGTTGTATACTATTATAATGCTTTGACCGGTGAATCAACTTATGATAAGCCTCCTGGATTTAAGGAGGAGGTACGTGGAAGTTTTATTTATTTTTAGATTCATATGATATGAACACTTCATGAAATTTCAGTTTGCAAGATGCCTAATCCTAAAAATAACTACCAAATGCTGCTGCAAAATTCTTAACTGTATTTAAGATGCAGATTGAAATATTTTTGAGGTTTGTTTTATTGCTGCTGCATTTCATTCTGAGGCCTTGAAGTTATCATGTTCATTCTATTAAATGTTATCTTATTTTAACCAGAACACCTTGTTGTGTCCACATTCCAATATAAGTCGTGAGAAAGTGGACCATATTCTTCTTCATATCCCTGTAGGTATGGAGCTTTGGTCCCTTATCTTCTCATGTGTAATTTATGACTTATATGTAGGTTGTTTTTTTGGTATTTTGGCATGCTAGTATATTTAGTGTGGTGTGGTATGAGGTTCCTTGTGCATTGGTGCGGAAAACAGCTAAGTTTCGGATAATACGGATACATAAGATTAAGTATGAAGCTTTTGTTCAGAAAAGAATATGTACAACTTTTGTTTTTGAACTTGGCTTTGTTCATTTTTAGCCTACTGCATATGAATATTATATCTTGCATTGTTTCCTATTGTATACCCTGTGGTAGTTTAGCTTTCTTCCCTGTTTTCCCATAAAAATCGTACAAAAATCACATCATTAGTTTTTATTGGATTAGAGATGACTTTTTAATTGCTCTGACTGCTATGATTATGAGGATTCCATTGTACAATTATTATTTTTCATCTTAATATTTTTCTTATAGAAATGTATAAGGTAAGAATAGAGAGCTATTAAAAAGATAGGATCTAAAGTTTCAGTGCCCCTAAATCTGGTTTGAAGCAATTGCTTATTTTCTTTTTCTAGGCATCATGCATGACTTTACTTGACCATTGCTGTTGGGGACGTATCTGATTAATTTTTACTGCTTGTGCAGCCTGATAAGGTTTCTATGCAGCCAACTCCAGTTTCGACGTAAGTTCTAGTTTATCCTGTTGGGTCGCCCCTTTTTTCATTTATCTCTTGTATTTTGGATGTTAGAGTTGTTTCATAATGTTTTTGCAATGTTAGAATGTTCTTTTATCCTTGTTTTGGTTCTCTTCTGTTTAGGGTGAATTTGGCTGGAACTGATTGGGTATTGGTCACAACCAGTGATGGGAAAAAGTTTTACCATAATAGCAAAACCAAGGTATACCATATAACTTGTTTATTGAAATGTCTGGGGTCCTCAGAAACACTGTTGTATGAATAGGTGTTAGTACTAGTACTATTGTTACCAACCTTATTGTATCTTTTTTTTTTTTTTCCGATCAGGTAAGTAGCTGGCAGATCCCAAATGAAGTGATTGAATTGAAAAAGCAGCAGGATAGTGACGTGCCAAAAGAACATACACTATCAGTGCCAAATAATAATTTAATGATTGAAAAAGGATCTGCTCCAGTTAGTATGAGTGCTCCGGCCATTAACACGGGTGGTCGTGAAGCCATGCCTTTTAAACCTTCAGCTGTGCTGGGAACATCTTCTGCACTTGATCTGATTAAAAGGAAGTTGCAGGATCCTGTTACTTCTTCACCAATTCCGGCACCATCAGAATCAAATGGTGCAAGAGGAGTTGAGAGTACACCTAAGGGCCAGCAAAGCGAGAATAGCAAAGATAAGCTAAAAGAAACTAATGGAGATGGAAACTTGTCTGATTCCTCATCAGATTCAGAGGATGCAGACAGTGGGCCAACAAAGGAGGAGTGTATTATTCAATTCAAGGTATATTTGTTGCTTCTAGTCTTCTACTATACGAGAATCTAATATGAACATTAAATTGCAGAGATACATATTGTACTCTTATTGTGGAATTAAGTTTGAATGTTTTCTTTTTTCTTTAATATTCATGGTTTTGAGTCAACTGACTTTTGGACATGCCATGCTGGTGATCATTTTTTATGATTTCAACTTAAGACCTGTAGAATATAGAAAGTGCGGTTCGCTGCTTTGTACTTTTTTCTCCTTGATGTAATTTCGAATGCAGCCATCTGTGAATTGGGTTAGAGGCAACTTTAGATGTGGCTGATCTACTTTAGAAAGTTGATTTTATTTCCAACTTTAAATGCAGTTGATGAGAAATGCTAATCATTTGGCAATCATATATACAGGAGATGCTTAAAGAACGGGGAGTGGCACCATTCTCGAAGTGGGAGAAGGAACTGCCAAAGATAGTGTTTGATCCACGATTTAAGGTTTGTTGAGTCCAAACGTTAGGAATTTCATTGTTTTGGAATTAAGAGGCTAACCTATAACTGGAACTGCTTGAACAAGTTTGTTGGATTCATGCATCTGCTAATTTTTGGAAGGGTGAATTTGTTCCTGCCAATATTCTAGTGTTATCAATTGATTTAGGGTGCATGTTAACTGATACCCAAATTGCTGTTTATTTTATTATTAAATTTTGTTTTAATTTTTAATTTTTAATTTTTAATTTATGAGTGCTGTGAAAGGCTTAAACTTTTGTTAAATGATGCCTTATAATAGAATCTTCCCGTCAGTGCTGACCTCCTGGGCAGATACTGCCTTAGATGTGGAATTTTCTTGTTCTCTGCAGTATTATCTATTGTTTATCTCTCTCTTGCTAGACTAAGAAGTTTGTGTTAAGTTTTCTTTGTGTTACACTTCTATAGTTAAAGGTCTCTACTGTTGCAGGCCATTCCAAGTCATGAAGCTCGTAGGTCCTTGTTTGAGCACTATGTTAAAACACGTGCAGAGGAGGAGAGAAAGGAAAAAAGAGCAGCCCAGAAGGCTGCAATAGAGGGATTTAAGCAGTTATTGGATGAAGCATCTGAGGTCGTGTAGATTGCCTTATTTTAGCTTTCTTATGTCTATTTAATTAGCTGCACTGTGGAATTGGAGATTGCTTATGTAACACTTTCAAATTTTCAGGATATTGATCGAAACACTGATTACCAGAGTTTCAGAAGGAAATGGGGCAATGATCCACGCTTTGAGGCTTTAGATCGCAAAGATCGGGAGCATTTGTTGAATGAAAGGTATCACCTAATAAGGAAACTTTTGATTGATATCCATGGTGTTCTACATATATTATTGTGTTGTTAGTCCCCTATATGTTTATTTTTATAATAGGAAGTAAGATTAGTTTAATTAACTAAATTGTACAACATAGAGGACAAGATGTCCACTGAAAGAAAAATATCGACTTCTGAACTGATTTGAGGGGATAGAGTAATGGTTTATGTTCCATGGCCACATCCTTGTCCATGTTCAGTGTCTTTTCAAGAATCCATATATAGTGCAGGTATCTCTGCTGAGCTATTACATTTGAATCTCCTTTGTTCTGATTTGAATTCTTATTCAAATGTATGTTGAACTGTTTCCTAGACAGAGAAATTCATATCCATTGATAACCCTTGAAAGCAACATGAGTCAGCAAGTAGTAGCCTAGTAGGCTAGTGACGAGATCCCCAAATTGGTTGGGTGTGTCCTTTAGCTCATAAATCTCTATGGATTCACACGGTAAATCTAGTCTTGTTTCTATGTTCAGTTTATATCATAATGGTCATACATGATTTTTATTCTACTTGTAGGGTCCTTCCATTGAAGAGGGCTGCTGAAGAAAAGGTTCAAGCAGTGCGTGCTGCTGCTTCAGCTGGTTTTAAGTCCATGCTTAAAGAAAAAGGAGATATTACTGTTAGTTCTCGTTGGTCCAGGGTAGGTGCATTTTACATCAGCTTGTGGTTTATTGGATGTGTTGATGAGTGCATCCAGACAATGTACTTCTGGATGCTTTTGGTAATTTACTAGTGTCTTCTTTTTGGTCAATCACGAGTGTGCTTCCAGCTGTTTTTGTTTCAAAAATTAGAGTCAATTTTTAGCCTTTAGCTTCATTATTAATTTAGTTTGTGTAAGCATCAGCATTTTTGTTGGTTATCAGTAAAAATCACTACACGTTTGGATTTTCTTGAACGAATCTGATGATCCTCTACCACAGTTTCTTCCCCCCCCCCGGCGGTTGTTCAAAATCTTTGATTAATTTGTATGACCATCGAGGAACTTTTTTATTAGTGGTTTCAATTTGATTCTCCCTTATCATTAAGATATGTTAGAATGACACAAAGATCTGCTATATTTTGTGAAATGTAAATAATACAGGTTAAGAATTTTTTTATTAGAAAAACTTTTGAATGTATGAGATACTTGGTGTGCTGGAAAATTTATATGAATTTATTTTGTGTTGGGGACTTTCTTTAGGTGAAAGATAATCTACGGAATGACCCAAGGTACAAAAATGTTAGGCATGAGGATAGGGAAGCTTTATTCAATGAGTATATATCGGGACTAAAAGCTGTGGAAGAGGAAGCAGAACGAGAGGCAAAAGCTAAACGTGATGAGCAGGTAAAGATAGTGCATCTGCAGTTGTTAGGAACTCCCTCATCTCCTTCCTTCTCTTTCTTTCTGTCTGTCTGTGTATAAGTGAATGGGACCTATAAGAAAACCTTTATTAAAAGAAGGAAATATGTAATGATGAATGTACTTGATGAGAAAGTCTCTCCGCCTTTCCCACCTATGCTGTGTTAATTTTGTTCGAAAGTATATATGTATGCATAACATATATCTGTCACTTCAGAGGGTGTGTTGGTGGGGATTTTGAGAATTAGCTCTTCACAACAGTTGACGAAGAGCCTCAATATTCTGTAAAAAGAGAGAATAAAATGTATTGCATCTAGGAAGGAGTGTGTACTTGAAAAAAAAAATGTTAAAGAGCTTGTCTCCCTTGCCTTTCAGGAAAAACTGAGGGAAAGGGAACGAGAACTGCGGAAGCGGAAGGAAAGAGAAGAGCAAGAAACAGAGAGGGTGCGACTGAAAGTTCGCAGGAAGGAGGCAGTTGCTACTTTCCAAGCTTTACTTGTGGAAACAATTAAAGATCCTCAGGTATTATCTTTAGTTCACTTGGTTTTAGCGTCATTAGCTTAAACTACGCATCTGATATGAATTTCTGTACATTTACTATGGTATGGTTTGGTGTATTGTGTGTGGATAAATTATTAAACCTTTTGGCTTATCATGTACTTAGGCATCTTGGACAGGCTCTAGGCCTAAATTGGAGAAGGATCCGCAAAGGCGTGCTGCCAACCCTGATTTGGATCCATCTGACATGGAAAAGCTCTTCCGGGAACATGTAAAGATGCTAAACGAGGTAATATATAATTTGGTGCTTCAATCCATTCCAATTTCATTTTCATTTTTAAAAATTGTTCTGTTGCTTATAACTTGTTCTGGCTAAAAAATGCTGCTTTTATAATTCTTTACTCTATTGGTTTGGCTTTTCTAGCGATGTGCACATGAGTTCAGAACTCTGTTGGCCGAAGTCTTGACTGCAGAAGCAGCGTCCCAGGAGACAGAAGATGGAAAAACAGTTCTTAATTCGTGGTCAACAGCCAAACGCATTCTAAAGGTGGATCCCAGATACGACAAGACGCCAAGAAAAGAGAGGGAAGTGTTATGGAGACGATATTCTGAGGAGATGCTGCGGAAGCAAAAGTCAGCAGTTGATCAGAAGGAAGACAGGAAAACAGATGCTAAAACTAGAAGTTCTGCTGATGCTGGGAGGAATCCCTATGGATCTAGGGGTACTCACGATCGGCGATGACTTTTTTTGGTTAAAGCTTAGAGACTGGGCTTTCAAGTTAATTTCTCCAAGTCCTCGTAATTTTATATCGAGTGATTAAGCTGATGTTACTAGGTTTTTAACTGAAGGAAGGACTCATATGGTTTTATAGCTGATATACATTAGAAACCAGCTAATCGCAGACTCTTACTTTTCAAATGCATTTCTTGTGGCCCTTTCAATTTAGTCGAGTTGTTGTCCCCCTTAAATTTAAGTCCAATTTGCCTTCTCAGTTCTCACTAAACTGATCATCCTCAGTTGCCTCCGAATCGTTTACGTTTCACTCTTTTTGTAATAAATGTGTTTTGTTATAAAAGTCAAAAAGTGGTTATGATTCGTAGAATCACTTCTTGAAGAAGAGACACTTGGATTTTTAGCAAAAACGAGGGTAAATGCTTCCTACAGTTTTGCCAAAGTTGTGAGGAGAGACTTGAATTTTTGGCAAAAACGAGCAGAAGTGCTTCCTACTATTATCAAAGGCGTGAAATTTTTCGTTTTAATATCAAATTACAAAATAGTTGATATTATATACACACATTTATTAAATTTTGGCCTTCATGTTTTTTTTGACGATTAGAAGTGTTCAATCAGGATTTTAAGTGGTTATCTGAAATTTAAGAGGTATTCAATCAGGATTTTAAATAGTTTATTAAAATCCAGGTGTATTCAATTAGGATTCAAAAGTACATTCCATATGTATTCAATTAGGAATTTATTTTAAAGAACCTTAAAAAATTGAGGAATTTGAAGAAATCGGAGAGATTTCGTAATGCAATTTAAGCATTCACAAATCCCTCTTCTCCTCCTCCTCCTGAGATTTCGAAAGAATTAAATTAAAATTTTTCATAAAATCTCTACAAATTAATTAAACGTTTTTAAACTCTAAAACTTTATAAATTCATTAAAATCTATTAAATTCTCAATTAAATACACCCCTTAAATATTATAAAGAGTGCAGTAGAAAGGTTTATGGATAGCACACAAAATTTACAAAAACCGATAACAGGGTGCTAAAGTAGTGGATGAAGCTGGAACCCCAGTTTAAAAAATTAGGGCTTCCTCTCTCTCTCTCTCTCTCTCTCTCTCTCTCTCTCTCTCTCTCTCTTCTGATCCTCATAGTTATCTTCTTCCACAGTGTGCGATTAATAATTAGGGTTCGCTGAAGGAGATTGCGCAATTGCACAATTGGGGTTAGGGTTTCACCTTTCAGAGGCTCGTGGCTCGCGACCCACGTCGAGGACTCAGGTAAGGTTGATTTCGTTCTGAAGATTTGTAATTTGAAAATCGAAATTTGGAAGTCCTTATATTTCAACATTTCACATTGTATAACGATTCCAAATCCATCGAAGCCTTCATTTTTGTTTTCTGCTCGTTTCGTGTCGATTAATTGATTTAAGAGGAGTTTGTGTACGAGGGTTTTATCAAATTTTTTAGGAATTTGATTGAGTAATGCTATATCGCAAAACGATTTTGCCTCTCTATTTACAATGCGTTTTATTTGGGAATTTTGATACAAGTAGAAACCATGTTTTACTGAAAAATAATGTTTTTGTGAAGGACTGGATTCGGGTTTCCGCTTAATCGAGTTTCATGAAAGTGGAGCTATATGGCAACCTATACAGGAAAAGGAGCCCCTTCAAATGGGTCTATTTATGTTTGCAACTTGCCTGAGGGGACTGATGAAAATATGTTGGCTGAACATTTTGGCACCATTGGCTTGTTAAAGGTAGCGATTTTTACCGTTTATTGTGACCTTCTGTATAAATTTCTTTTTATATCTGGAAAACTCATCAGTTTCTCCTGTTTTTCTCTTTTCATTCTTGCTTTCTACCATTTAGAAAGACAAGCGAACAGGTCGACCAAAAATCTGGCTATACCGAGACAAATTAACCAACGAACCCAAGGGAGATGCTACTGTAACATATGAAGATCCACATGCTGCATCAGCGGCCGTTGAATGGTTTAATGACAAGGAATTCCATGGTAATACCATTGGGGTTTTTATAGCTGAGTCCAAAAGCAAAGATGATCAAACTCATAACACTCTGGTTGATCCAAGTTTTGGCGATGATTTTGATGGACCGGAGGAAGCTGCTCAGGATACGAATGGGGGAGGCGGCGGCGGTAGAGGTCGAGGTGATGCTACTGGGAAAGCATGGCAACAAGAAGGAGACTGGACGTGCCCGAATACAAGGTCTGTGCTGTGATATTGGTGAGCAGCTCTTTCTTGCACTTTCCTTGGCATTTTCATTCTTAAATGTAATATTTATTCAGTAATTAGCTTCTCATACTCTTTTTTCTATCAGCTGTGCCAATGTGAATTTTGCATTTCGTGGTGTGTGCAATCGCTGTGGAAGTGCTCGACCTACCGGTACTTCTGGTGGCGCAGGGGGTGGTGGTCGTGGCAGGGGTCGTGGCGTTGATGCTGGGGGCCGTGGTGGTCCTGTTGGTGCTCCTACAGGTGGACTCTTTGGTCCAAATGACTGGCCTTGTCCAATGTAAGACTCTTTTATTCCCCCCCACCCCTCCCTTCTCGTTTTAAGCCACTTCTATCTTTATTATAATCGTCGTTGTCGTTGCTTTTAAGTTTCAGTCAAAGTTTTGTCGCGTATTTTTATGTTCTGTTAATGAGGTGGAATTAGTGGAAACATGATTTCTTGGTTTTTTAAAGGACCTTTTATTGTATTCTCTTATGATTTTGATTTTCTTCACATTTTTACGAATCTATTGTTAATGAGGTGGAATTAGTGGAAACATGTTTTCTTGGTTTTTTAAAGGACCTTTTATTTAATTCTTATGATTTTGATTTTCTTCACATTCTTACAAATCTGTTTGCATATTTCGAGGTTGTGGAAGTTAGGTAGCATTCTGCATCAACCTTGGCTAATATGTTGCTACTTGCTAGGATACAGAAATTTTATGCGTTAACTGTTTTATGTACCATTATAAGTTTCATACTTGAAGGCCAAGTTTGATGGGTATATATGCACTGGCCTACTAAATGATGGTATTTGGATATATAACTTTACATTTTGTATTCATTCTGTAAGCTAATTCTATTGTGCTTGGGTTTAGCAGTATCACAGAAATGTCATTTAAAAGAGTGTATTATTGTTCACACAGCTTCGTTTTCTTCTTTTATTTCAGGTGTGCCAACATCAATTGGGCAAAGCGTACAAAATGCAATATATGCAACACAAATAAACCTGGTCACAATGAAGGGGGTGTAAGGTATTACATTATTTTTACTTATGTATGCTTCTGTCAGTTGCCAACCAATAACTGGCATCCATTGTGTGGGAAGATGATGTGATACTGATAATCTGTAAATATTAATATGCACACAGACTTGGTCTTGATTGATTCTTATCTATTTATACGATACCTAAATGTCTTCAACCATCCTGTTCTTCTCACTTTTGAATAAAAAGGTATACGCTATTGTATTTTGTGTAAAAGATATCCATCATATTTTCTTCTCCTCCTAAAAGAAGTTAATTGGTCTTGTTTCACATGCTATAGGGATCCACTTTCTTTTCTGCCCCTTTTTATTCTACTGTCGTATTTCTATCTAGCTGAAGAACTAGATACACATTGGTGGTGGTTAATGAAGAATGCAGTATGCTGGTTTTTCCTCTTTTCTTAGGTTATTTCTAGATTCTCTACCTTCTTTTGTGACATTTATAGAGATATACTGATTTTCCTTTAAATCTATTTGGCAGGGGGGGACGTGGTGGTGGATACAAGGAACTTGATGAAGAAGAATTAGAAGAAATCAAGCGACGTAGACGGGAGGCAGAACAAGTAAGATTTATATGCATAAGCATTATTTGAAACATAATTTTTTTTTTTGGTTTGTTCTGGTTTAGAAGTCATTTTGTGCCATTCTCAGGATGATGGAGAGATGTATGATGAGTTTGGCAACCTCAAGAAAAAATTTCGTGCTAAAACACATCCAACTGAAACTGGACGAGCTCTTCCAGGCGCTGGACGTGCTGGGTGGGAGGTGGAGGAAATAGGTACTGATGCATTTTGTGTCATGATTATTCTTACTTGGGAATATGTTGATATAGATTTGATGTTTTAGATTTTAAATCCTTAATCCTAGCGGTTATGTACATAAGACCACAGTTATTATCACATTCTTCAACATGATTGTCCTTTTTCCTTTTCGTCTTGATGTTAGTTGGCATGTTTGGACATTTATGTTTACTATAGCACTTGAACAAAGCTAATTTTAGGAGTTGTTGCTGCTTTCTTAGTCAAGCAAGATCCGCATTTGGATTAGTGATCGACTTTGTTTGAAAAATGATGTGGCAGGTGCTATTGACAGAGATGGCAGAGAGAGAAATAGAGAGAGGGGAAGGGAACGCGATGATAGACCGAGCAGCAAGAACAGAGACAGAGATGATGGTTATAGGCGTCGCAGTCGAAGTAGAGAAAGGGATAGGGATAGGGGGAGAGATAGACCTCGAGACTATGATTATGATCGAGAAAAAGAATACGGGAGGGAGAGGGATCGAGACCGGGACCGGGACCGGCACAGGCACCGTTATTGAAGGTTACGGGATAGTTTCCAAGTTTTGGTTCTCCGCGGAACTGCATTTGTGTTGAACTTTGTTTTACTTTGGCATTTTAAGCTAGTCGAATGGAGAATACGTGTTTATTTGCACTATCAGAATCTTGCTTTCAACATTTTTATTAAGTTAAGAAATATTATTAATTGTGTTATGGGAATGGGGTTATTCTTTAAATATTTAGCTGCTTAATGTTAATACTTTTAGTTTGATGCCATGCCAGTTCCCAATCATGTTTAGTTTTATTTATTTATTTATAAAAAAGAGGACCAAGTAGTGGTTTTTTCATATCAGTTCACTCTCTCGGGGATTGGGAAGATTCAGTCTTTCGCTGGGCAAACCTAGGATATGTCGGGTAAAATACGGGTTTAAAATTTATCCCGAACTACTGGGTTATCCTGTGGTGGTTCAGTCATGTTTAGTTTTGATTTGTTTTTTAATGTTTATTATTTTCTCATGGGTGGGCTAGTTTTCTAATTATGCTTACTAAAAATTATGCTTGGCTTCTTAACCTGATGCGACTAATACAAACTATAATCTCATTCATAATAATTAACAACACGATTAAAGATAAAAATAATTTCTCTTTCTGCACATGTTTATTTATTTTTGTTCTTTAATTTTTTTTTTCCACTCATTTTTTTTCTTTTGTACATATCTGTTTATTTTAATTTTTTTATTACAAACAATATTATATACTAACTTATAGTTAAAAAATAAAAATAAATCCGAAATATAATAAATTAAGAAAAAACTTCAACCATCAGAACAATTTAGCACCAAATAATCAATTGGCTTCACTTTCTGGTTCCTTCCCTCTCCTTTTAGGAGTAGGATTCTTTTCTTTCGTAATTTCTCTTATCTTTTCTTCCTTTTTACTTGAATGATTACGATTGAACCATGTTAATATTTTATATTAATTTTTTTTTTTATAAAAACAATAAAATAAAAAAAAAGGTGTGAGAGGAGGAGAGGAGGAGGTGATGAAAAGTAGGTGGTCTCTCGTCTCATTAAGAACCGGTTATATTTGTCTATCTGGTGGGCCCCCTGTTCACATGTATAAGTGTTTGATTGGCAGAAAAAATCCTGAAAGTGAAGGGAACCCGCATAATATATTAATATGTGACAAAGGAATATGCATTTAACAATTAATTGAGAGCAACCTTTCTTGACTTGCAGAATAAGAATTTGTCATATGCAAAATGACAAAAATATCCCCTCTTTATCTTTTTATCTCTTTCTTGTTGGACGTGGATTTCCTTTTGTTTTATTTCGTTTCTTGTCAGAAAAAAACTCTATACCATTTATATTTTTTTACTTAAAAGTCAATCCTAGTACTATTTATTTTACATTTTATTTTATCATAATCGTTAAAACTCAAAATTTTCAAGTATTTTTCACTAGTTTTCCTTTTATTTAAATTCTGAATATCTTTTGTGTCTCAAAATTTTTAAATAATGACACAATACCCGACACATTTTGATTTTCAATTGACATGTCATTGCTGGGACAGCAATTCCACTTAACCAATTCCACAAATCATCGGAAGTGGTCCGCAAAATTCTTCGAACAACATAAAATTTTGCAAAAGGAAGAACCAAACAAGTGATTGTTTTTAGATAGTACTATTCACACACATTTATTTTTATTTTTTAATATTTCTTTCAATTTTTTTGGACTAAATAAATTGAAGAAGATGAATGCTAAAAAATTAACAAGTGTGGATGGAAAGTAAAAATAAGGGTAAATTACATAGTAGCCCATCAGGTTTGAGGTCTATTGCAATCTTATACAACATCTTTAAAACATTTCACTTTCATACCTCAAGTACTATTTTATTTCAATTTCATACAACCGTTAGATTTTCCATCCATGGATCTGTTAAATGCTGACGTGGCTGCCACATATATGACACGTGGCTGCCAAATGTCTGCCACGTCGCAAATAAAATAATTTTTTAATTTTTTTTTAAAAACCTGAAATTGGAAGAAGAAAAAAAAAGGGACCGAACCCAGAAGAAGGAGGAAGAAGAAGAAAGAGGAGGAGGAGGAGGAGGAAGAAGAAGAAGAAGAAGAAGAAGAAGAAGAAAAAAGAAAGGGGTCCGAACCCAGAAGAAGGAGGAAGAAGAAGAAAGAGGAGGAGGAGGAGGAGGAAGAAGAAGAAAAAAAAAAAAAAAAAAAGGGACCGAACCCATAAAAAGGAGGAAGAAGAAGAAGAGAAGAAGAAAGAGGAGGAGGATGAGGAAGAAGAAGAAGAAGAAGAAGAAGAAAAAAAAGAAAAAAAGAAAGGGACCGAACCCAGAAGAAGGAGGAAGAAGAAGAAGAGAAGAAGAAAGAGGAGGGAGGTGAAAGAAGAAGAAGAAAAAAAAAAAAAGGGGTCCGAACCCAGAAGAAGGAGGAAGAAGAAGAAAGAGGAGGAGGAGGAGGAAGAAGAAGAAGAAGAAAAAAAAAAAAAAAGGGACCGAACCCAGAAAAAGAAGGAGCAAGAAGCAAAAGAGAAGAAGAAAGAGGAGGAGGATGAGGAGGAAGAAGAAGAAGAAGAAGAAGAAGAAGAAGAAGAAGAAGAAGAAGAAGAAGAAGAAGAAGAAGAAAAAAAAAAAAAGAAAGGGACCGAACCCAGAAGAAGAAAAAAAAAAAATAAATAAAATAAAATAAAGGGGTCCGAACCCAGAAGAAGAAGAAAGAGAAAGAGAAGAAGAAGAAGAAAGAGAAAGTGAAGAAGAAGAAAGAGAAAAAAAAAAAAGGGACAGAACCCAGAAGAAGAAGGAGGAAGAAGAAGAAGAGAAGAAGAAAGAGGAGGAGGAGGAGGAAGAAGAAGAAGAAGGAAAAAAAAAAAAAAGGGTCCGAACCCAGAAGAAGAAGAAAGAGAAAGAGAAGAAGAAGAAAGAAAAAGAAAAAAAAAAGTGGCAGATATGTTTTTTTTTAAATTAAAAAATTATTTTATTTGACACGTGGCAGACATTTTGCAGTCACGTGTCATATATGTGGCAGCCACGTCAGCATTTAACAGATCCATGGATGGAAAATCTAACGGTTGTATGAAATTGAAATAAAATAGTACTTGAGGTATGAAAGTGAAATGTTTTAAAGATGTTGTATAAGATTGCAATAGACCTCAAACCTGAGGGGCTACTATGTAATTTACCCTAAAAATAAATGTATGAATAACACTATTATTTATTTATTATTAATTTGTTTTTTTGCGTGAGTAATTTGCAATTCAAAAGCGAAGTCTTTTTGTTTCTCCTCTTTTACATGGAGAGAAAGTTCAGTTTTTAGAAAGGCCATAATAAGACAACTCTCGCATGGAGTTCAGTGAGATGAAAATACAACAAGACTCGTACTTTTGTAAAAAGTAATACAGATATCGTGATACTCAGTCAATCCGACTCAAAATTTTATCTTTGTATGGGCAAGGATTCACGGATTAACATAAAGCACATTGGTTCTGTTTGTATCTTTGCATGGGGAAAAGGTTCACGGATTAAATTAAAGCACATAAAACAATGTTGATCAGTGATGATGCTACTAAAAGGTCAAAACTTGTACCCTTTTATTTATCAACGGAACAATGTTGGCTGTTAAAAAATCAACAACAGTTTCAAGTTGTGATTAAAAATTCAATTACTTAAATATATGTCAAACCGTGATTCGGTAGCATGAGCTGCAGCCAAGCTTTCTCCTTTATTTATTAATACGAGTGACACACACTTGCCTTCTGGCCCATGTCTTGTGCCACCACATGCAAATCCCTTTCCTTGCCTTTTAACCATTTTCTGACGGTCCGTGTTTATGCAAATAGCAGCAGCAGCTGCAGCGGCCATGCCTCACCTCTCTGATTTACAAATCTACATTGGTCAGCAAACATTCTTCGTCAATGAGGTAATCAAATAACGAAAATTCTATAGCGCTCCGGAATATGAATGGAAACGATCCATTATTTCTCTGCCTAAAAGTTTACAGCACACTTCTTTTGCAGGAGATTTTATCAAAATATTCATCAAGGTTGAAGAAGATGATCAAGGAAGAAAGGAGAAGAACCCAGATGAAGAATTCCGGGATCAAAATCGATGGCTTTCCGGGAGGCCCTGACGGGTTCGAGTTAGTTTCTCGATTCTGTTACAACAATGGCAGAATCACACTCACGGTTTCAAACGTGTGCCTACTCCACTGCTCTGCAATCTTCCTTGGCATGACCGAAAAGCTTTCGCCCCGCAATTTGTTGCAGAAAACAAGTCATTTTCTTGAGGGACTTTTCGAGTGGTCGTTCAAAGACGTACTAGTCTGCCTCAACAGCTGCCGCTCGTTCTTCGACCACGCAGACTCGTCCGGTCTTTTAGACAAACTCATTACTGCACTGCTTGCAAAGATCGCTCAGAATTCTGACGTGAGCAACCTCATTGCCACGTCGCCTTCGTCTTCGTCTTCTCCGGAAACTGCATCTGGGTTCAGACTTTCTTCCACCCCGGAATCCCTCAGGCCGAGCTCGTCCAGCAGAGCATGGTGGTTCGATGACGTGGCCGTTCTGCCACCAAATATCATTGAGAAACTCCTCCAGATTTTAGGTGCTTACGGACCCGAAAACAACAGCTTGATCCTCACCAGATTCCTCCTCCACTACCTGAAAATCTCTGCCCAGAAAAAACCCGGGAACTCGAAATGCGAGCTCGGAGGGCTCGCCGACACGGCGGTTCACGGCGTGATCTTGGTGGGCAAAAAGGTCTTTTCCTGCAGAGCTCTGTTCTGGGTTCTGAGGATTGTGTCTGGCTTTGGAATTAGCAAAGAGTACAAAGTCGGGTTGGAGAGATTGATTGGTGGGATGATCGATGAAGCCACGCTGGATGATTTGCTGGTGTCGGGCCACGACAGGGGAGTTTATGATGTTAATCTCGTGATTAGGATGTTTAAAGTGTTTGTTAATGGTGAGGGAGTTTCAGTGCAGAGGTTGAAGAAAGCTGGGAGGTTGGTTGATAAGTACTTGGGTGAAATATCACCTGATCAGAATCTCAAGATTTCTAAGTTTCTGGGAGTTGCAGAGAGCTTGCCTGATTCTGCCAGGGACTGCTTTGATGGGGTCTACAGAGCCATTGATATCTATCTTGAGGTAATCACTCCATTGCCATTACCTTAATTCTTTACTTTTTTTTTTTTTTCTTCAAATAAAGAGTGATTAGTGGGATTAGATTTTTGTAAATGGTCGTGTGCGAGACATCTATCATCTTTCGAAGGAAAGAGTCTGAAGGGACCATTACACCCATAAACCTCCGTCCCTTCTCTACCAAATTTATTGATAGAAAATGAAAATAAACGAAAAATATACAAACAGAGGGACTCTACCAAGCCTCATAAAGACAAAAACAGTATGCTTGTATTGCGCTAATGTTTCTCGACGTTCCGTGACAATTATACCACGTCACTTATTATTATTATTTATATATATATTTATATATATTTATATTATTGGTCTGCGACGCAATGTCGGTGGCAAAAGAAATTAAAGAACATAGAAAGCTTCTTGTCTCCACGGCTAGATGGGGAAAAGAAGGGCATGTTAAAAAGATTGAAGGGGTCAGATAAAAGTAGCTCTTCTTACTATATGGGACGAGAGGGAGTGATTCAATTTACTTGAGGAAGAGGGAATATCATAATCTGTTGATGGGAAAGGAGGATTGTTTAATTTGTTTCCATTAGGCATTAATATTATGTATTCACATGATTTATGGCCCATATGTTTTTGGCATCCACACACACCGACTCATTGATGTGCTTTTCTTTTGGACTTTATTCATTTTCAGGTTTTTTTTAGTTAAATTAGTCTTTGAGATTGCCATAATTCTTCATTTTGATCCATGAAGTTTAAAACCGATAGCAATTGTCTCTGAAATTGTACATCATCAATCATTTTGGGCTTTCTGTGAAAAATCTCTATTAAATTAGGAGTATTTTTGTTAAATTAATCTCTCAACTTGCACTGGTGGTTTCTTCAATATAACGGAGATTTTTTTACATAATGATCAAAATTATTGACGATGTACAATTTCAAGACCACTTCTATTGATTTTTAATCTAAGGTGCCAAAATGAGAAGTTATGTCAATCTCATGGACCATTTTTAGCTAAAACGCCTTCATTTTCATGATATCAGAAAATCTTTTGATGCTTCACATTTTAATTTTTTTTAGTGGAATTGGTTGGTTGTTAATCGTGGATTCTGAATCGAATGTGTGGCAGGCTCATCCAAATCTTTCATTCGAAGAGCGGTCGAGATTATGCAGATGCTTAAATTATGAGAAGCTGAGCTTAGAAACATGCAAAGAGCTTGCCAAGAATCCTAAAATCCCACCAAGGGTTGCTATTCAAGCGCTTATTTCTCAAAACACCAAAATAACACCACCACCACCACCTACACCGCGAAAACTAGTTGTAAATCAGAGTCAGCATTTCTGTTCCGATATTGTTTTGTACAAGGACGGGGGTGAGGGAGAAGAGAGCTCGGCGGAAGAGGATTCGGCGTCGTTAGACTTGCAGAGGATGCAATGGAGGGTGGTGGAGTTGGAGAAACTGTGCAGGCAAATGAAGGGGCAAATGTCAAGGATGGTAAAACACAATGCCTTGACTGCCACTCCGACTCACAGCAGATCTCTGCCTAGACTTTGTTGAATTTTCATGTTTCAAATATTACCGAGGGTAAAACCGTAAAAGTGTGTAATTATTTTTGGTGTATTCTCCTTTTATTTTTCATATGGAGATCAAAATGTAATTGGGGTTATTGCTTGTAATTATATCACCACCTCATAAAAATAAGGTTATTTCATATCTAGTGCAATAGAATAGGAAAGTTAACAGGATCAGTTTTTTCTAAAGAAAACTAATGAAAAAAACTTGAATGTTTTGAGTTTTAACGAAAATAACAAAAATGTGTTGTAAATGAATAGTACCAAATTGACTTTTTAAAGTAAAAATATAATTTTTCTTTAAAATATACAGTATCGAAATCTTTTCGTTAAAGTTCAATTTTTTCTATTGACTTTTGGGGCAAAGGTGTACCATCGAACAACGTCCTTTACCTCATAGTGTCGAAAAGATATTTTGTTTGATAGTCTGCATGGTCTGAAAACATCAGATATAATTGAGTGGAATAAAATAAAAGAGAGCTTCTCGCGTGTGTATTATGTACAACCTTAGAAACTTTAATGACAAATTTTCGGTATTGTTCACTTTAACGAAAAATCATATTTTTACATTAAAAAATCAATCATGGTACTATTCACTTTACCTTTTATTTTGTCCTTATCGTTAAAACTCAAAGTTTTCAAGCTCTTTTCATTAGTTTTCCTTAGAATTTTCCCTACGGCCTCCTAATTTAATCCGACAAAGGATGACAAAATAATTGCAATTAAATGCACAGGCAAAGATTTTTTTCAAAAAAATAATCAGTTGATGGCTGCTACGGTAGTTCATTCTTTCAGAAGCTGAAAAGACTAACAAAGATATTTTAGCTTTTCTTTGACTACCATCGTGTGATTCACACATGTAAGGAATCAAATCCCGAACTTGCAGTGTAAAAACGGATCTAGAATTTATTCCCGACCATTAGGTCATTTTGTAGTGGTTAAATGCATAAGCAAATATAAAGTTTTTAATTTGTGTTTTCGTATACGTGATTGCCTAGTTGAGGAAAAAGACCAACCAAGAAATTTGAAATGGCAAGTTGTGGCTAGCGTTGTCAGATGGTACGTAGACCATTGGCTTAAAGCTGTATGGTAGCCTTGTATCATACATGTGACCTACTAATATTGCCAGTACATTGGATAATCCCGTGATTACACAGCAATCTAACCATCGATATACATCCATTCACAATTGTGAAATTATTATTGAATTAAAGCAAACTGATCAAAATGTGTGCTTTCAATTTCAGAGATTAAGCGTACTTTGTCAATTAAACGTAAGGCCGAGTTTGGTTGTTTGAGAGTAATAATAGAAAAGTTGACAAATAAGTCACCTTTAATGTTACTCTACATAACCATACATTAGATTTTCACTTCATACGTTTACTCATCCAGTTTCGAATACACCCCATGAACATTGGCAATGTTTTTGATTGATTTCCTAATGAGTATTGTTTTACCCATTCCAACTAATCTGAATGGCCCTATTGTTTCCTCCATGATGATAAGGGGCTAAAAGCTCTACCGCTTAAATTTTTGTTTCAAAAATAGATAATTTTATTTCAGTCGGCGAAGAAACGACGAATTTTTAACATGCTTGGAGAGCCAGTTGATAATTTAATTCATGTAGATACTCGTTCAACATCCCTTATTCATAAATCTGAAATGATCATGTTTCAAATCTTATTTGCCACATGATCATTTTTATTAATATGTCTTTGATATTCAATTATAATCAATTAGCGTTTGGAATTTGAATTTAATTTCTGAGTCATCTAATTTTCCACGAGGAAAACAAAAAGCATACATTATTCATACAGCTTCTGGATATGAAATAGTTTGCATGAATTCGAAAGTTTCGAAGCAAGGTATTCTAAATTAAGGAATTCCTTGTTCAAAGCACTTTCTAAAAATTCTCGCCTAGCGTCACCACTCTGATTAATGCTTGGGCATTTGAAAATTAAAAAATGACACCAAAAACGCCTAGGCACCCGCCTGGCCTGCCCAGACATTTGCCTAGGTTGCAACTTACTTAAATAAAAAATAGGTAACTTTCATTTTGCATTTTATTGTTTACAATAAATTTTAAGAGACTTATTGAACACTTAAATAAACACACATTATATATTTGCTCCCCATATTTTCATTATGTTCCAATACTTCATAATATATATGTCATTCTATTTTCTAGTTTATGATGAAATTATATATATGTTAAGTATAAACAAACACTTATTTACATGAAATACAATAGATTTATTTAAATCCGCTTAATCTATTAAGGCTCCGCCCAGCTGCTTAGGCACTAAGTCTTAACCCGTTGACTGACTAGTGTCTAGTGTTTTTTAGAACATTAGTTCAAAGTGAAATGGCTTTAATTAGTCAATCGATCTTTTCACATGAGCGTTTTAGCTTTGCGTAAGACATTATCTTAATCGTTTCGATCTTCCAATACAAAACAGAACAAAACCTATATGTTCTTTGTAAAGTGAAACATGAAAACGGTCCCTTGTCTTTGGCCCCAATTTAAGCTCAAACTTTTTTCTTTTCCTTTAATCATGGATTATTAATTAATTAGTAAATTACTAATCATGTCCCCATGGGATTATAATGACGCTTCTATGATGAAATATTATATTGGCATGCATCTAAATTTAATTATTAAAAATAATTTAAAGGTTAGCTGGGAGCATGACATGACAGGTTTTTGCTTCGTTAGAAAATCAGATTGGCAAAGCAGGATGAGGATCATTTTCGGATTCTCTTTGAAATGATCTGGAATTTTTAAATTGTGTCCGTTTATCGTACATCGTACGGTTAATTTTTGTCAGGTACTGTTTATGTTTAATTTTAAATAAAAATATTTAAAATAATTTATGATAATACAATGTACAATGAACGGACACAATTTAAAAATTCTTAAGATCCTCACAAAGAGAATGAGAAAATTCTCATTCGGCAAAACACACCTTAGAGTATATTAGAGAAGAGCGAATAGTTAAGCCTACTTCCTTGATAATTAATAATTAAATAACTAGTATTTGTTAAAAAAAATAAATATATAATTAGGAGTTACACATTTAATACTTCATTTCCCTTGCCTTGCGTGGAAGGTGCAAAACCCAGAATTTTGTTTTGTTATATCATCATCACTTCAAATTTATTTACTGGCTCTAACTTTAAGATTTGACTGCATTATTTATGCCTAAACAATTTTGCAAGTCACAATGTATGTCATTTTGGGATGGACAAATGAAAAATGTAGGGTTATAGGAAGGAGGTGCAGATGCGTTTAGGATAGTTGGTCAAAGAAATGTGTACCGCTTTATGCAGTTTCTATGCCAATCAAGTTAATTAAGATTTAGTATATCATCGAACACTATGTCCGACTTCTACCATATAAAGATAAAAACACCGTGTAAAATGTCAAATGCACATTCAATTTGGGTCGAATAATAACATTATAATACTATGTAATAGCGAAAAATCACTAGCTAGTAGCTACCCAGAGCATAAGTATTTGGATTTTGGAGTCTAAAGGTTGGAAATTTGAAGGGTTAAATGGAAGAGATGATGGATGGGCAAGTGAAAGTTCACCAAAATAGCGTGTCAACTGAGTTCATCTCCGAAACATACGGATTCTCTCATATCCGTCTATCAGTCATCATGCGGTCATAAATCATTTTGAGTTTTTTTTAAAATATAAACATAAACAGTATTTAACGAAAGCACGCACAATAAATGATTAACGGCAAAGATGAATTGATATCTCCTTATCGCTCCCCCACACTACCCGTTCTTCCCAAAATAAACTTTATCACTTGCGTAACTTTTGGTCCAACTGAAAGGCGCTTCGTTTCTATTTCTCCACCAGCAGCCAAGAAGTATCGGGGCAATATCGTAATTAAGAACGCAGGTAGGGGTATTCTTGTCGGAACCGCTTATTAGAATGCACTTACCTTTTTATCATCAGAAATTGCAAAAAAATTTCTTTGTAACCAGAACATGAATGGTATGTCACGTGTTTTTGTATAGTGGTGGAAAATTTTATTTTTTAAGTTATTAATTTTTTAACACACACATCTCACTATTGTATAATAACACGTGGTGTACCACCTTGTATTCCGATCACATTGAAAAACCTCTCATCATAAGTGGTTAAACGATGTCCTAAAAGAGCTGGAGAGGGCAACGACGTCATTGTCAGATGGGTTGGATAGGTTGAGTAACGGAGTGAACGAGATGTTTGATGGTGTTTTGCGTAACAATAACCATATGATGGAGAATGTTAGAGTTAGCGGAGTGGGGAAATAGCCATGAAAGCTTAAGGGCTGGTTTGGTATTGCTGTGCTTCGAAAAAAAAATTGATTCTGCTGTATTGTGAGAATAAACTCATTTTTGCTGCTTCATGTTTTCAGATTTTTTTTCCTCCAAAACTGTAAAAATAAGTTGTTTTTAAGTATTTACCAAACACATTTTTGAGCTCAGTTTTTTTTTTTTATAAAAGCACATCAATATCAATCCAGTATTAAGGCAAGCTAGAAAGCAAAACCACAAATTGCAAAAAGATTGAGCGAGCGACATGTCGTTTGGCTTGTAAATGGTAATTGTTGTTGTCCCATAATCTGATTGTCCTAACCTCTTAATACAAATGTCAATTACAATTTAAGCCATTTGAATTGTAAGTAAAACTCACTTCCAAAAGTCCAGTGCCTTTTTAGTTCAATGAAAACTTGAATTGAACCTTTTTTCATTATGAATTTGTATATGTCTAACCATCGAAAATAGTCCACGATTCACCTAATCAGATTGTCAAATACGCAAGCAAGCAATTTCTCATTAAGAATGTCTTGGGGTTTTTTTTTCTTCTGTTGAAGTCTCTGTTTTAGTTTTATGAAACAAAGGAGGGTGTACCAAATTAGGGTTTATGATGGTGTATGTGTATGATATTAGGTAACAACATAATATGACGACATGTTTGCATTTCGCTTTCTTTTTATCAAATTTGGAACAGTTTATAACTTTAGATTAGTTTTTTTTCTATTATAAACTTATACATTAAACAACGAACGTATTGCCTAATATTCATAGTGAATCAACTAGTTATTGATCTAGTAGTATCTTCCAAATATTGAAAGATATATTAAGTTCAAATCCTCTGTCCCGTTGGTTAAAAAAATATATTTTATAATGAAGTTTAGGGTTCAAATATCTCATGAAATTTGGGAGGGAGAAGAGGTTTGCCCAACTTTCTTAAGTCTCAACTTTGTGACTTGTGAGAGGGATGAGAAAGATCATGAGAGAAGTGGAAAAGCAAGTCCCCACGCCAACTGTGCAGCTGCAAATTCCGCATGTTGTAAATGTGCGTGTCATTAGTTCTCTTTATTTGCTACCAAACCCACCGCTGGATAAGGGATAACCCATGTGTTAGGGACCTAGGGTGATGGGTTTTATTGGGAAAGGGATCATCTCTTGATATTCCACATAATTCTCTTTATCAAAAAATCCGGATCCTTGAAATTTAATTCAATGACTAAAGTTATTATAACTTTTAAAGTGAACATGTGTTTTTAACCGTTAAATCAAATTTCAAGAATCCAAATTGTTTGATGAGGAGGATTAGGTGGAAAGAATCCGAGGGTGACCCCTTTCCATTTAATTGCGTTAGGGAGAGGTAGTAAAAAGTCTCACAAAACTTTTTTTAATAAAAAAAAAAACTTAAACAACTTTACTTATTATTCATATTAACAACATTTTGTATATTGTAAGGACAAAAGGCCAAAAAAACAAAAGGGAGTCGCACTTTCTGAAGATTTTGAACAAAAAATTGTCCTTAATATAAAAAATGTGTCCTTAATGATAAAGAAAATTGTTTAAAAGTTTTTGAATAAAAAAAAAAGTTCTACAAGGGACTTTTTATTAATTTTCTAAATAAACTAAGTGTCACAGCCCGTCCCGGAATTTTAATTCCGAGGACATGAAAAGACGAAAATGCCCTTAAACGGGACTAAGGGGCGAAAATTTAACAATTTGGATTGAGTTGGACACGTGGGATCCCCACACCCCTCAATCCTCTCCCTATTTTCTGCATAATGTCTCTCTCTCTCCTCCCTCACGAATCTCTCTCTCTCTGTCACTCTTCTTCTCCGTTCGAACAAACCAACCACAAAACAACCTTAAACTTCCACCAACGACGGAGTTAAGACCACCATCGAACTCCTGGAGACTCCACGATCACGTAGACACCAATTTCAGGTAAGTTTTACTTCGGAAAACCTAGATTCTAAACTCCCCGTGAAAGTGCACTGTTCATGATCTTCGAATTGACTTTGTTTTAGGACAATCCAAGCTCACAGTGAGCTTAGTGAGGTTCCAAGGAAGCTCGGAGTGCTTCGTTGGAAGTTTTTTGACGTAAGAACACGGAGATCGACAAGTTCAAAGTTTGGCCGGAGCTTTCGAGGCATTTTCCGGCGAATCCCCGGCGAGTTAGGAGTCGAGGTAGGTATCAATCTCTTCGTCTCGTCAAGTACTACAACTTTCCTTTTTGTTTCACTCAATTTCGTTGAGTATTGAAGAAGTTATACTCATTTGAAAAATACCCAGTTTCCGGCGACCTCCGAGGCTTTCGAGGCAGTTTCCGGCCAAACCACGGCGAACTAGGTGTTTTGCAAGGTACCATTATCTTTGTCTCTTCACGGGCTACAACTTTCGTTTTTGAATCACTTGATTTCGTTGAGAAATGACAAAGTTATGGCAATTTGAAAAACTGTTCAGAAAACGGCCGCCGGAAAAACCAGTCCGGCGACCCAAGGAAGAAGAAGGTGCTACAGTAAAAATAAAAAATAAAAATAAAATTATTTTAAAAATATGTCGACGTCCGTGACGTCGAGTAGATCACTGTGGTATATTCATATACCTAAATTGAACACCGTATGAGAAAGTTATTGAAGATTGTTGGTTAGGTGTTCAAATAACGTTTTATAGTTTTCACATTTAGGTGAAAATGTGAATTGATGATCCGACCGTTGGATCGTCACCAAACTTTGATACGTTGTAATACGTAATATTTGAGGATTATTGGAACTTACGGATTGGGAATCCGAGTTACGGATCTTCCGGAATTGGAATTGTAAGTCCATAATATAAAATGTTAACCGTCACTTAGTTTTGGAAATTGACGGAGATCCGACCGTTGGATGGTAATGAAATTTTAGGATGTTATCCTAGAGATATATTGTGGACCTCTGGAAGTTATGGATTTAAAATCTGAGTGGCAGATCTTCCGGATCGAACTACGTAGTGACGTATTTTATATAAGTTATATATTCTATCGATATGAATTCTGAGGTTGGATTTGATTACTATTCTAGGCGGCGATCGTCGTGACGCCTTGATGTGTGGTGCTAGGGAGTTGTTGGACGAACTCCAGGTGAGTGGGCAGTTTTGTTTTCCGTATATATATATATATACTTAACGTTTTCCCAGAAATTGAAAATGCATGAAATTATGTTTAAAATGAAATGCATATGAGTTATGTGGAAAAACGGGAAGTGAAATACCATGCATAGAATTGATATGAAAAGTATATAGAAATGTGAGTTGAAATGCCATGCATGAATTAATATATGATGCATATGTATGAATTGGTGCGGTGGACGCACAAGTAAGAATTGATTTATGATGCATATGTATGAATTGGTGCGGTGGACGCACAGGTAAGAATTGATTTATGATGCATATGTATGAAATGGTGCGGTGGACGCACAGATGAGTATTTAATTACTGTTATGATGATGATGATATATATTGAGCTCAAATCCTGCACCATGGTTTAGTGCTTATAGTATTCACCGCATCGCACGCTCGCCTTGGATCCAAGTAGATGCTAGTCGTACAGTCCACGCGGAGTGGGTACGACAGACCAGTCGCGAGAGTGTTAGTGAGATTCCGACTGGTGGGTGACCTTAGATTATGTGCACAGATGATTTATGAGAAGCACTAGAGCGTAACTTGTGTGCAGAAGGCCGGACGGGTCACAGAGGTGACTCCGGTAGAGTGATAATGATAGATTTTGAGCTCTAGGTTCAACCGTATAGGGCTATTAGAGGGCCTACGGTTGATTACTTTCTTGCACCTGATATGATTATGTTGATGCATTCATACCTTATTACTGTTGAGATGATGTGGCATGGCATAATTAATATGAGAAATGTTGAGATGACATGGCATGGCATGATTGATAAAGAGATAATGTTGAGATAGTAAAAATGAAGTTTTGAGAATATATATGTATATTTATATTTTACATTTCTGGGAAAGTATACAGGTTTTACGGAGAGGGGTTACAACGTTTTGAGAAATGTTTGGATTTGGAAAAGAATTGTTTTACTGACCCACTCAATTTTGGTTTTGCGCCCCTCCAGGTTCAGGAATCACAAAGGTGTGGTGACTACGAGGAATTCGACGGTGTTCTGACAGATTGGACAAAATTAGGACTCACCTTCGGGTGTATCAACTTATAAATTGTATAATTAAAGCTTCCGTACTGTGCAAATGGTTACGTCACTCTCACGTGACGGCCAGCATGCCCTCCTTCGGGACGGGGTGTGTCACTAAGCATATCAAAAGCAAACAAATCTGAAAGGATAAAATGATACTGATGATACCAGTCATCTTCGTTTACAAGCGCTCAACAGAAACTCTCGGATTCTAATACACACTACTTCTCTTTTGGTTACATAAACAGTATTCCAACACAGCCAGTTACAAGTTACACGTTACAACAAAGCTGTATTAAATTTTCTTCTGCAAGACGTGGACAGGCGAGCAACTTCAAGTTATGCACTTTCAGAGGTTTTACTGTTACAACGAATCTAACGAATTCATGAGATGCTGCTCCGGATGGGTTGCGAGCAACAATGCTCTCAATTGCAGGTGTGTTCTACATCTTCCTCAGCGAACGGTATTGCAACCGAACATTCTCTCCAGTTCCAATGATCTTGAGCAAGTACCTGCAAGAATACGAGGACAAGCATGCTCACTCACACGGTCACAACCATCTTTACTGTTCCAATAATCACAAGAAAAGGCAGCGATCCTACAGACACGTTCAAGGAGCAGCGATCCTTGACTTAAAATTAACACACACACACACACACACACACACACACCCAATCAAACAAGCGTGCTCGCACCAGATATGGATAGGTGTAAATTGTAGACTGGTGGGTAATAACGCAACGTGAAAAAGTAAGCACATTACGTGACAAAAGCAAACAGGTTAGTAATGCCAACTCACCAGCCATTGAGACACTGGGATGTGATGACCGCTTCCTTGCCAACAAATTTTTCTGGAGTCCTCCTGTTCCCCTGCATAATTAAGTAGTCACTTTACAAGTCCTACTTGAACCAGAAGACCATGATGGCCAACAGGCAATTTTGATAAGCAATGCAACAAACCCACCTTAATTACCACTTTTTCATTCACAGAAAACGGGTACTGCACCCCACGAATCCCATCATCACCAACATCTCCATTTTCCTGCATAGCACAAAATATTATTCAAAACAAATGCTTGAAACATGGGTGTTGGTACACATAATCTGTTAAACCTTTCCCATGAAGTCCCCGTTAACAAGATATTAAGTTAGTGATGTTTTGATGATGGCTTGCTTGACTTCAATAGCGTAAATGGACTATGTAACAGAATATCGAGTATTTTTATTACACACCTTGTTTGGTCTTCTTGATGAATCCATTTGATCAACTAATTCTTTCCGACGCTTTCGGACAGTCGCATTATGAAATAGCCTTCGATCATCCTCATGCTTCACTGCTGCAGCTGCGGCTCTAAGCGCTGTTGAGGAAATGGTTTTATGTCATTATACAAATCAAAACCACAAGGAATGTATTGCTAATAAAAGTAAAAGGGAATGTAGGTGTAGCTAGATGATCCACAACTGAAAAGTTTAATGTGTGAATTTGTATGCTTTTAATGTTTCAGAAAGAGCATGAAATAAAATGGAATAAGAACTTATTTAGGAAGCACTAAAAAGAAAAATGGAATGTACCATGATTAGGAACCAAAGACCCGGTCTCAATATCTGCACCGCAGAGGGTGCATCTTGTCTGTGATGGAAAAAAAAACAACGTTATGATTCTAGTCCCTTCCAGTCCAAATCCCTGAGCCACTACAGAGCAATTATAGCAGCATTTCTAATATTCCTTCTAAGAGGATAGCCTACTTACTGTTTCAATGACTCTTCTCAACATGAGACCACCAAATGAATGCCCACAAGAGACTAACATCGCATCTTCCAGGAATGACCCACTAAAGCATTTATAGATCATGCAGAAAAAGGTGAAAAAGACAAAACTTTATCACATAATCGAACTGAACATTATAAGAACAAAAACATGTAAACTTAATGAACAAGTGTACGAATTTCCAAAGAAAGGACTTCTTTCAGAAATATGAAAACAGTGAGACTCAATTTAAAAGGCAGGGTATTTGCTATGAAGGTAAGGACTTAAGTTCAGAGACAAATAACAACTTACGATAAGGGATCTGAGAGAACGCTTCTTAAAGATGGTTCCTTGTTTAAATTGTTTCGAGCTACCTGAAAATTCAAATTCCATAATACAAAAGCTATCAGCCTGGGCCATGCATGGGTTTAAAGATTAACAATTGCCTTTTTGATTAATCCTGTCAACAGTTTTCTTGAAAGACTCCATCATTATTTGCTTTTTATATGTCATTATATTCTCTTTGGATCTCTATGGGCTTGCTGTGCATCAGCTACTTGAAGCTAAAACTTACATAAGTGTTATCAGAACGACTGCCCAATACATCTTCCTCAGCAGAAAGATCATCCATAAACTGGCTTACAGATATTGGGACATAGCTGTGGGGAATAACATGACCAGCTGCTGCAACTGGAGAACAATCTAATATAGCGTTACCTTGTGGCATGAGCCTAAATGCAAGCGATGTCCTATAAACATGAAATGCAATTAGGTTAATTCCAAATGAATTTCTGATAATATGATTGAAATGGTGGATAAATAAAGCACAGCATGAGAAGGCAACCAGACAACTTGTACCTCCCACCACTACTAATGCCTGAAGAGTAATCGGGAGCAGCTTTATACGGTGCAGCTGGGCGGAGGCCAGCAGTAGCATGGCTGAGTGCCTTACCTGTAAGTAGTAAAAGATCCCCAGCAGCTGACCCACCATCTGCTAGGTACCAACGACCATTGGGGTCACATACCTGAACAAAAAATAGTTTTCACAAGTAATTTTGAGCAATCACGAAGCGAATGATCTTCTTTCAGAAGGGTTTAGAAGACAATTGATACAAATGACAATAAGATGTAAAGCTCATATATGCAAATAACTAACCAATCTTCTAATACCAGAGAATCAAGTAAAAGAAGGGCACCTGTATACCAGGACTATCTGAGGAAACCAACGTTAATAATCCCTTCTCAACTTCAGCATTCATTCCTGGCTTCCCTCCCCCAATAGCACCTTTTCCATTTTGCAAGGAAGCATTTGAGTATGTTGCAACCAGAATTGACGACGACACCTCATTAGTGGGCAATGGAGTATCGTCAAGCAAATGGTTGAAAACACTGCAAAGCACAGGTGTTACATGAGCAGATACAAAAATGGTTAGCACGAAATCTAAAAGAAAAGTATAACAAAAGATTAAAGAGCCAACATCACCATCCTTACTCGCTTCGCAAACGAAGATGCCTAGCTACTGCACACAAAGCCACATGGGCCGCCTTGCCCATGCACCTAAAAATATCCGCCATGCACGGTGGGGATGAGTCCCAATCTTCCAAAGCCCTGCAACAAGTGAAGCTCCTTAGACTCCCAAATCTCAATTCTCCGAGGACAACGATGCCAAGACAGTTATTGCAAAAGCTCAATTCAACAAGAAACGGACAGATAAATTAGTACACAAACAAAGAATCACAATTTAAGCTCATAGCTAAGTGCAATGTAATTAGCAATCACAATGTGAAACTCGAAAAAGGCGAATGCTTTGGCCGGAAAAACACACATTGCAACCTGCAGTAATCACCAACACTGCAACACGCCCTAATTCAAATTTCTAACAACGAATTCAAAATTACGCAAAATACCTCCCAGCTCTGTACATGTGAACTCCACGGCTTCCTTTCCCAGCACCGAGCTGAGCTCTGCTCCTAAAATACAACCTCGAGGCTTCCAAGCCGCACCGCAGGAGCGCCGTGTCTTCGCTCCCCAATTCGATGACAGCCGCATTGTGCCTCGTCAGAGACCCCGAGAGCGCCTCCACCGCCCTCACATACGACCCACCGGGTGCCCCGTGGTACGGGGCAATATCTGAGAGCCGGACCCTCGCGAGCTGGCACTGAATTGTCGGCGCAGGCTCGCCGGACGGGTGGGCGGCCGCAATCGGCAGCACGTGGTCGAGAGGAGGCGGCGGGACAGGAAGAGCATGGCGGTGGAGAGGCGAGGGGTGCTGCTGGGAGTGTGTAGGGGTTGCCGTGGGTGATCTAATGGCGGTGGGGGTGGTGGTGGTGGTGGAGGAAGGGGGAGTAGTGATTGAGTGCGACGGAGGTGCTGCAGAAGTCTGCTGCTGCATCATGATCACAACCATCAATCATTCTGAAGCAGCTTGATGTTTGCTAGCTATCAATGAAGTGGCTTCAAATTTCCTTATTTTCTAATTTTTTTGGTTAATTTCTGAAAATCATTTTTCACTTTCTAGGAAAGTTAAAAAAAATCTGAAGTGTGAGTGACTGGTTTTTTATTTATTCTTTATTTATAATCAACAAAACAACCCCATGGAAGAAAAAAGCGGAGTTTTAGTTTAGGTTTAGGGTTTTTGCTGGAGAATACAACTCCAAGGACCGTGACAAGAATCTGCGAGGAAGGAGGAAGCTCTTTCTCTTGTCATTGATGCTTTAAAGGCATTGTTCATTTTAAAAGTTAAGCAACTTGCCATGGTTTATTTATTTATTTTTCGAAATAGGACAACCGGCGGTGAAGCTACGACGACAGTTCATTTTTTCAAAAACCAAAAAGACTTGTAGAGCTAATTCAATCTTCATAGGATTCATCAACGTCAATAATCTAAGACGATTTACATAAAATATAGGTCTGAAATTCCCTCCAACTAACGATTGTCCATTCTTTCAGATGCCGAAAAGATTCAAACGCATTTCAAATTTTCTTGACCATCATTGTGTGATTCACTAGCCAAGAACCTAGAACGATCTACGTGAATACAGATCTAAAATTCGTGGTTAATCCTTTAAAAGGTACTATCGTCAGGTAATTATTAGTCATATAGAGAATTTGATTTTCCTTTTGAGCCAGCCAGCATTAAATAATCAAATAACGCGTATCTAATATTTATACTGTCACTTAGTGTTACGGTCTAGTTGTATATCTATTCACTTGTGCGTGAGAGGTCTTAAAGTTCGATTTTTGCAAAGACGAATTTGAACCATATTATTATGATAAGCTCACTCCCTCGTCTCCTAAATGTAGATAATATCGTTTGTTAAAAAAACAATATTTATATTGAACATTTGTGTCGGTCCTCAAACAAGTCTCTCAGACTGACGTATTTGTGCTATATAGCTAATTAATCTAGCAGCTCTGAGCTTTTATATGCTGCATAAATATGCAAACGAGTGTACAATTTGCTTTCAACTCCAAACTCTTGCCCAAATTTACTTGTAAATCCATTCATTTGCACGCCCTCCAGACTCGTCCATGTCTATGAAAATGCTAACTGCCTGCACAAAAATCACTCCAACAAATTACTCATAAACATTGGTTTTACTTGCAGATGATCGGATGGGATGGGATGATGTTATAGTACCTTTCCTATCCGAGGCCTCTCTTTCACCGTTGCTAGGCTGTTTCGGATATGAGACACAGCTCCCCAGCATTTCAACGTGTTTGCAACGTCGTCGAGCCTCAACAGATACTCTTCTTCCGTCAGTGGAAACGATCTCTGAAGGAAATTTTGGATTCGGATTAGCTCAATTCGTGTTTCGCGATGATCTGTTGCTTGTTCCAACAAGAAATAAGTTTTTCAAATTTGTTGAGTAAGAATTTGGATACCTGCTCCATATACTTCCACATGACATTCAAAGCAAGGAGATTTCTTCCAAGGAACTCCTACGTTGGGCAAATGCACAAGTTAAAACAGTTTTCTGATCAACCCCAATTACGATATCATCAGGATGCAGAACGGAAATCATCCTTGATCAAAGTCTCAAGGGAATTCCAACTCATATGTGCAACTGTGCAAGTTATCGCAATTAACATATTAACTTAACCAAAGTTGAATCCAACGAGGAATTCCGCCTGTATAACATACCTTCTTGATGAGTTGAACGTCATAGGACCTGCCGTACTTGTTCCTAATAAGAGTTGCGAGGTCTATCCCGCTAAACGCGGAATCATCTCTACCAACCAGTCTTTCAAGATTCTCTCTCAGCATTTCATTATTATCCACCTGAAGTAATAATACACACACATTAAGCTCAAGATTAAGTCGAATAGACTGAGACGAACACATTAGACCACGACGCAATTTGTCAGCAGTGTGTTCACAAATACGGCAGCAGAAAGCTTACCCCTCCGGTTTCTTTTGCATCACTTGTATCTTCCGAGTCATCTGGATTTATGTCGTTGCCATCATCTGTTGTACTCGAAAAGATGGGCCTATGTCTCCGATTACTTTGATGACGAATGTGGCAATTACCGGTGGAAAAACCCAATCCTCTTGAAGGGAAGTATGAACCATTACATCCCGGGAACAAAACCTTGTTGAATCCTTTTCCTACGTTAACAGTCTCCTGAACTCCAAACGACCAATTACAACGGTGACTTGAAATTATGCTCGTCATGTCCTGAAAAATGCAGTCTCATCCGTATCAACTACAAAATTTCTCTAGCATCCCAAGAACAAGAATTACCCTTAGTAACATATATACACATCCCAAACGCTTTCTTTGAAGAAAAAATGCAAACTGGATAATTACAAGAACAAGAATTCAGAACCATGCTTGCTGATTCAGGATTCAATAGTTTAATCTGCGGGGAGGGGGATTCAAACTTCGGGTGGAGGGACGTGCACGCTTCCTAACCAACTGGCTTAACCCGCGTCTAGCAACGACAGATTCATGATTCAATATAATGATTCTAGCTTAACCATTCATTCAAACACGACCAGAAATTAAATTTGGAAAAAATACAAGAACAAAAACAATACCGTTATCAATTAAACCGCAGAAATCCAGCATGTAATATAAAAATCCAACCTGGTAGTGGAGCAAATCAAACGGGAATAGAAACGGTATCTGAGTCGAATGCTTCGTTTCGGATATGGCAATAATTTAGTGGTGATTCTGCAACTGATACTCTACTCATCGGCTGCTCACAACTCAGAATTGTACGTAAATTAGCCAAATTAATCAGGACCGTTGCCTTTTGCTACTTAAGAGCAGCAGTTGTCTCGTGGCTGACAAAGAAAGCCCTTTGCTTCACGAGTGGTGGCTTGTGTTGACCATTGGTGAGCTTGTGGCCAATCACAACTAGTCACGTGGATGACAGAAAATCCAAGTCTGTCAAGTTTTGTTGGGCATATGGGATGTGTTTCTGGAGCCACCAGAAGTGTGGATAGGGCGTGTAGAATTTGCCAACCGTGACTGCAAGGACTCAACCTATACTATGCACGCAACGTTACCGTGAAATTTCGGACCAATAATATAAAGTCACATGACGATTGATTTGGGACACCGTCACCTTGACGCCATCATTTTTTATTGCAATACTAACGACTCGTTTTAAACGATAAAATATTGGAATTAGAAAATGAAATTTAGGATACGTAATTACGTAGGAGAAATGAAGGAAGTGCCATTTGTTTCGTACAAGTACAACATAACTGAAGGGAAAGGAATTCTCTGTTACCACGAAAGAGCAGACATTCAAAAGAGCACAAAATAATCGACTATGTCGGACAAAACGAATAGCGTAGGGGGCAACACTACTCAGATAGTGAGTGAGAAACTTAGAACTACCAAAAGGTTTCTCTATTCTGTACAACTCGACTAACATATCAACGTCTGAAGAAGTCCCAAAGGTAGTCATGCATGAACTTCATAGACAAAATAAGTTACAAATACGTGCTGCTCGCTGCTGAGATTCTTTTGTAAATCAAAGTTGCCAGTCTATGGGAGGAATGCCCATCTCCTCCAGAAGCTGGTTCGTGCGAGAAAAATGCCTGTTCACATCATGATGAGCAAATTATCTGTTACCATTTAGTTTTACTTGACGTAATAACATACAATTATATTTCCAGACATGTAACCATCCATGAGTATAAAAAGAAAAAACAAACCCATGGAGTTATACCCGGTATTGCGCTTGCAAGTTGCACACAAGGTGAAAATTTTGCTTAAGTAGAGCAAAGAAAACCCAGGATAATGCAGTACCGGTTATAACAGCCGGTCCCGAACTTTTTAACAAACTAATTATAAGCTTATCGCCATCCTTACTTTATTTGGATAGAAATGGCAGAGTGGGAACCAAATATTATGGAGTTAAACCGACCTGCAGCCAAAGAAGCCCCTGTTTGCTGACAAACCAGAAGGATGTGCCGCTTTGAGAATGTGATGCTTTGACTCATCAATCAACCTGTATTAGAATATATTCTCCAATCAATTTTAAAGTATAAACCCCTAAATTCTTCTCAACCCATTTAGCCAATAATATATTCCAAGTTAAAGATCCTGATTACCCAAGGTTGTGTTTTTTATTGTTTTGTTGGGGCTACAAGTGAGTACGAGTATTGAGATTTACGACTGCTAAAATTTTTACAACTAGATGTAAATCAGAATATCTTTACAACTTGCTAAACGGAACAGCCACCAATTTAATCAGTGTCAGTTATTTGCAGGATTTCACACAATATGAAATCAAGTTCATACCTGTAATGACTCAATGTAATTAACTGACTGATATCCCACACAATTTTACTGTTGAACAAGTGATAAAAATTTCCCAAAAGTTGTTTTACGATTGAAAGAGTATGATGTATGAAGCAACGTTAGGCCCTCTGTTAAATACAAATAGCACACTGCAAATTGGAATAACTTAAACATGGCCGAGGATGAAAAACAACTCAACGTTACAAATTAACGGACCTGATTTTCTGCTGAGCAGAGTTTCCCCACAAAAGAAAAACAACTCCGTCCCTCTTTTGTGAAATTGTTTTGATAACAGCATCGGTAAATTGCTCCCATCCCTTCTTTGCATGAGAGTTAGCCTGATGATTCCTAACTGAATATGAAATGGAAACCGGAAAGGTCACAAGATGGGTGAAAATGGTAGCGACAAGTATCAAAAGCCATTGGCATTTTCTGAACCAATATACTTTAGAACATTATAGAACAGAACTAACAAGATTACCGCTTTAGTTGTAAAATGGAAGACGAGCATCATAAGAAGTATGCTGAAGAAAAGTGAGAAAAATGTTGAACATGTGAGACTCACCAGTGAGAACAGCATTGAGCAAGAGAACACCCTACAAAACAGAATCAATTTGAAAAATGAACGTCAGTCAATATTCACAAATCACATAAAAGAAGCTAAATCAAGCAGAAGCCAGACTTGGTTTGCACAAAAAAGTTTTCCTATGTTTCGTATATGCTTCTACAATTCAAAAGCACTTCATGAAGAAGCACCTCTAACTCTAAGAAGCAGTTCCAAGTGCTTTTACATGAAGCAATTCTAGCAAAAGTGATTTTTAGAAATGAATAGAAGTGTACCTGAACAGCCCATTTTTCAAGATTGCCATGAGATGGAATTGAACAGCCAAGATCTTTGTTCAGTTCCTTGAATATATTAACCAGACTTGAGGGGACCTTGACACCCTCAGGAACAGAGAAAGAGAGACCCATGGCTTGACCCGGACCGTGATACGGGTCCTGACCCAGGATGACAGCCTTGACCCTGTCGAAAGAGGTGGAGTTGAGGGCGTTGAAGATCAAGTGAGTGGGCGGATATATGGGAACGCCCCCGCAGAGCTCACTCTCAACGAACTTGGAGAGGGTCTTGGCGTAGGGTTTCTGAAGCTCCGACGGCAACGCTTCCAGCCACGTCTCCTCCACCAACAGCTCCTCCAGTTTCACTCCTTCGCCTACTTAGTAATTACCCGGACCCAAAATTAACAGTACGAAATCTGCAGAAAGTAATTAATTTGGTAAAATTTGATTTAATTAATTAAATACCTTTGGACTTGGAATGGGAGACTCTGTTGGAACAGGTGGAGAGGTTGCGTCTGGCTTTGGCGAGCAGCTTTTGGAATTCGATGCGTGACTTCTGCTGGGCGGTGAGGTCTGTGGAGGCGGCGGAGGAGTCATTGTTGGTGGTAGACGAGAGTGAGTGGCCGGCACTGGCGGTGGAATCGGATTTGAAGCGTTTGGCAGAGGGAGCGGTGGCGGGTGGGAAGAGATCGAATAGGGTTTTGTTTTTCTTGGCGGCGGTCTTCGATGTTGAACCCATTTTTCTCTCCTTTTCCGACGGAATGCCGCTAGTGCTCAGACGACGAGAGTGATATGCTTTGTGTATTGGCGCCAACGCTCGTATTGTGCTTTTTGAATTGGCGGGAAGATTACAGACGCCGGGGAAAATGATCGAGCTCATTCTTTTTCTCGTCAAATATCAACCTTTCTCATTCCCATATCTCGTCGTAAACGAGGAAAACAATCAATACTCAAAGTCAAAAATAGCTATTCAAACCTCCAGTTATACTTTTCATGTATCCTTATTAATTTTTGGCTAAATAGCCAAAATAATCTTTGAGATATGCATAACTCATTATTTTGGTCTCTAACATTTCAAATCGATAAAAGTGGTATTTGAGATTGTCCAGCATCCATCATTTTGGTTATTCCGTTAAAAACTCGGTTAAGTATCCCAGAGCTCTTGGTCGAAAGTTTGGACAATTTTCAAAGGTTCGTAACTTAATCGTTTCTTAACCAAATTCGACCTATAATATATCAAGATGAAGATATGAAAGTCTAGAATAAAATTATACCTATTTGGAAGCCCAATGTCTGCCAGAGATAGTCGGAAAATAGCCTCAAAGTTGACTGTTCAGAAGGAAAACTTGAAAACTCGCCGGAAACTGGGTAAACTTTAAACGTTTATAACTTCTTCAATACTCAACGAAATCAAGTGATTCAAAAGAAAAAATCATACTTCTCCATGAGAAGAAGAGAATGATACATTTTTAGACGGCTAACTCGCATTGGTTTGTCCGGAAAACAGCTTGAAAGTAGTTGTCTTGGTCTCGAGTTAGCCACTTTCGAGCAGTTTTTCGGCCAAACCACGACAATTTAGCCGTCTACAAAGATACCATTCTCTTTGACTCGTCAAGAAGTATGATTTTCATTTTTGAATCACTTGATTTTGTTGAGTATTGAAGAAGTTATGAACGTTTAAAGTTTACCCAGTTTCCGACGAGTTTTCCAATTTTTCCTCGGACTAGTCAACTTTGAGGCTATTTATCGGCCATCTTCGGCAGCCATTAGGCTTCCAAATAGGTATAATCTTATTCTACACTTTCCTATCTCCATTTTGATATATTATGGGGTGAATTTGGTTAAGAAACCAAAGTGATGAGTTATGCAAATCTCATGGACCATTTTGGCTATTTAGCCTTAATTTTTTACTACTAATCTTCTTTATTCATTCAATCCGACGGTTAAAATTTGAAGGAAGCTATGATAGAAAAAATAGAAGGTCTAAACAAAAACGACACTTGAGAACTGATCACGTTACGAAGAGGCAAATGTACATTTGGCTGCAGGTCGGTCCGTGAAACACAAAGCTGATGGCTCCATCGAGAGGGCTTGTATTGTGGCGAAAGGTTTCACACAAACCTATAGCATCGATTATCTCGAGAAATTTGCTATTGTGGCCAAACTGAACTCAATTCCATACAAGTCATTCTATCAATTGCAGCTAACAGATCTTGGCCCCCGCATCAACTCCATGCCAAAAGGAAAAGCTTGCAGGTGAAAAATGGGGACGTGAAAAGTAAAAATATATGTAAATAACACTATCATATTGAAATATCTTTTAAAAAATCAGCGACTGAATATCCGTAAACGGATACAGCTTGGCTTCTTATCATTCCTCCTTTTGTTTCACCTTACAAACAGCATAATCGTCAGAGTCAATATGTTGACACATGAATTTCTAAATGGTCTCCAAATCATGTACACTGCTAGGTCTATGATATCCTCATCTGGTTATTTGTCAAAAGAAAAGATTGCTCTTTGTTTCCCTTCAATTTTCATGCATGAGGTCACCGCGCTCGTGTTACACGAACGAAGCAACAAGCGGAACGCTATCTTCCGATCCGATGTGCTGCAACCTGGAGGTCAATCCAATACGATGATACCAGTACCACTAGATGGGCAAATCCCCAAAACTGGAACCCAACCACAAGTCTGCACTTCCATAATCTTCATGAAACTCCCTTGTTTCTTTTTTTTGATAGTTCCCTGCAATGACCAAGAAATCTTTAACAGAAAGCAAAATCTTCCAAATGTGAGACAATAACATTAATTACGCAAGCTCTCCCGTGTATGTTGAGTTGTTGAACCATGCATCGTAGCCATGACATTGGATGTGTTCTTTGCTTTAACTTTGCAAGCTCTCCCATATATTACGCAAACATTAATGCAAAAATGCAAGAGAGGGAGGAATGGATAGCAGAAGCACCACCTGATACTTGGCACCATGAGAGTTCACGAAATAAGGAGACAGCACTCCATTTGCCTGCCAGATTCTCATCAGGAAACCATAACGATACCAGCCTGCAGAAGCAGATTGCGACCTCAATTATGTAAAACAAAAACTAAAGATTTTTTGAACAGTTGTCAATCATGAGAAACATGGAGATTTCTCACATCTTTCACGATAAACTTGTCTCGGAAACTAAGTGAAGGCAACAACCATTCAGACAAATAGAGGGAAGATTCTTCATGATGTCTTATCGGCAGATGATCATCTGGAAGGAGGAAATAACAAAATTATATCTGTAGTCAATGATATTAATTAATTGGCAAGAAAAAGAATTACAAATATTTAAAGGCAAAAGATTAGCAAAAATATTTTCCATGAAAAGAAAATTATTAACCTGAAGCTCGTACAAGTAAGTTGTGTGTAACAAAGGACTGTAACATGCGAGCAAAAACAAAGTATTAGAGGTACAACAAGCAATCACAAGAACTCATGTCAACTGAGCTCGATAAACATATCTCTAGCTATCCCTCTATCCATCCATCCCTCTAAATATTAAGATTCTTGATTTTCTGAGTCATAATTTTAATATTCCCTGCACCCTAACTCACAATATTACAACTATTGATGAATATTACCTGCCAGACGGATGGCATATACTCGCGATATGGAAGTTGTTGAGTATTACTCGTTGAATTTCTTAAATCCGAGACCTCTGGCAAAGATTTATTTCTGAAATTCTGTATTAACAACTGAGACCAGCATAGTATATAGCAAAGCATGCATATACAACACAGCTGAAGTTAAAGTTTATGAGTTTTTTAATGAACTCACTGTTTGGCCTCATAAGCACCATATGCATTCCCCAAAAGTATTTCTTTTGTAGCTATCACAAGCATGGGATGCACCAGCTGAAGCTTTCTGATCTCTTGAACTACAGAATCCGACACATTCTGAAGAGAGAGGCGTTTCCTATGCAATAGACCGTTAATAATTTATAATCAGAGTCATTCAAGAGTATAGAGATAACAAACATGCTATGAACAAAGGTAACAAACTATATTAGTTACCTCTTCTCGCCCCCAAGCGGAAAGAATGTTGAGCCACGATCTATCCAATGGAAAGATCCAATACTGTCAAAATAAGGAGGCCAATAAGAGATCAATTGTCAAATTAAACTGAATATTCTCTCAGTCAAAATGTGTATATACAGCATCATCATGATTTGAGCAAAGGAGGAAACGTGATACAACATCCCAGATTCCAATACAAACCTGTCAATCATGAGTAAATAAATGCTAACATGATGCTCTTCTTTCTCCTTTCGAAGCCGATAATGCATTGTCTAAAATACAAGGATAAATAAACCCACTGTTATACATTCTTCAACTATCTACAAAAGATAATTTTTCTCCTTTCGTTTCTGAATACAAGCTTATATGAAGGTAAAAGAGCTTCTTACCTTGAGAGTGGCAAGAAACTGAAGACTATCGTAGCAACGGACATACAAGAAGCGTCTCATGCACAAATTAAACAAACCCTCGTCGTAATTCATTGACCCTAAAGCAAATTATGCAGAGCAAAAAGTTTTAGCAGCAATATCAAATGAAAATTCTTCATTCTTCTTCTTAGTAAATGAGGAACACCAACGCCAAAACTCACCATTGGGTTCCATAATTCGGAGCTTTAGCATCTCCGAAAGGCGGAGAATGTCGAAGCGGCAATCCAAGTCAAGGAACATTACCAAACGCTCCAAGCCCCCATAGTGCACCCCATTCCACTCCTTTGGGAGAATGCAGTTCACAGCAGCCTAATCAAACATAACGGAATCAACTTTTACATACAAAAAGATATCAATCTTGTGAACGAAATAGTAAACGATGAACTAAAAATAAATTAAATTATGGAAAAAATGGAAGACTGACTTGAATGAGGATGAGGGTTTTGGCGGAAGAAGAGGGCCCGACGAGCTCCACAACATTGCCAACGCGGAGTGGAACGCGGTGGAGAGGGGGAATGAGCAAGAAGGGTCGCTCCGCCGCAACCCGACCGAGCATCTCGGCAGCGCTCTCGTCCCCATCGATCCACCTTTTGGGCGTCATTTGCAATCGTTCCCAAGCGACGCCAAGGTTTTGGGCGGGACGAGTGGAATGGTGGGTGCGCGTACTCGCCTTGCTTTTTGACAGACTCCAAAAAGCTTCAATATAAAAAAAAAATAATGTTGCGGAGATGTATTTAAAAATCAAATTTACAAAAGTTAATCACGTGTAATTAATAAAAAAATAAACATGTTAATTAATATTTAAATAATAATATAATTTTTAATAATTATGTTTTTCGGTTTGTAAACTTAGTTTAAAATATTTAGTTTCTGCATTATCCATACAATTATTATACAGTAATTATTGTTTTGTTATTCTTTTATTTATAAATATTTATATATTAAGTTTTTTTCACCAGGTGTAAACTATGTGACACTTTTATAGTTGTGTTAGTATTTTCGTCAGAACATCTGTTTAAAGTCTGGCATGGTACACGTGGAAACTAAAAAAACTAAAAATTACTTGACTTATATGAAATCCAACGGTGAAGAATATTCGGCCATCACCATCGAAGGGCCCAAACAAGGTGAGATTATCCATACGCGCGCAAAAAGTCTTCTAATATGAAATTTTCGAGAGTCCGCGAATCGGTAGAGGGAAATTTGACCAAATAACCCCTCCGCGCGAATTCGATCTGGAAAACCCTGAGAACTGGCTGGAGAATCGAGCGAAATACAGAATAAAGAAAGAAAGAGACAAGCAGAGATTGCGATTGGATCTCCAAATTTTCAGAGGGGAAAAAAATGGCGGCCTTCATCAAGCTCGAGGATTCCCCAATGTTTCAGAAGCAGGTAATATATATATGTGTGTGTGTGTGTGTGTGTATATATGTATATATTCGGATTTCGGATTCTTGTAAAAGCTTCAATCTTTGAAATCTCATGAATTTGGAACGAGAAATTGCACTAGCTCACTGTAAATTGCAAAATTCTCTCGGCTTTTTGGTGTAATGATTGTACTATTTCAAAGAAATATTTTCAGCTGACAATTAGTTTTACTGGATTTCAAAAGAATTTTGTACTTGAATTACTTATATATACACAGATATATTCAAAGCATGTTGATTAATTGCATGGAAGTTGTAAAGAAGAAGATATGCGAGAAAGTCAAATTTCAGGAGAAAAATTAGACATCTTTTGGTGTAGTTTATATTTTTCATTTATTTTTGAATTCGAAGACTAGCTATAATCAAATTTAACAGGTTTTATAGATACTATAGCTAATGTTGTATGTTGTTGGCGTCTCTCGTGTTCTTAAATGGTATCGGAATGGTGAAATTTGGATTCTTTGACAGATGTATTCTATGGAACAAACAGCTGATGAGTTGAAAGATCGCTGCCAAAAATTATGCAAAGGGTCTAAGAAGCTTATGTAAGTGTATGATGATATTCCTGGGAAACTGTTTTATTGGTTCTACTTATGAATTGAAGAATCGAAGTCCGCTCTTTTATAATAAAGCTTAAAGTCAATGGCTGAGGAAAGTTTGATTGTTGGCTTTGTTTTACTCACAGGGGGGCTCTGGAAGAAGCATGCAATGGAGACACCATTTTTTCAGAATCTTTGGAAGCATTTGGTGGTGGACTGGACGATCCTATTAGTGTATCCATTGGAGGTTGTTAGGATTGATATTTGTTTTTTTCTAGAAAATGTCTAGAAATCATAAAGGTGCTTCTGAAAAATGATAAGTAATGATTTTCAAAATTTCATTGGAGGGTTTTTCTAATAGGAAATGATTTTAATGGTAGTTATCAACAAATTTTGTAAAAGAGAAAAGTGAAATTTTGTATATTAAGCTGTAATTATGGGGTAATTTTGGTATAACATCGAATGTGAAAGAAACCTCATGTAATAAATTAAAATAAAAAAGAAATTCAGTTCAACCGTGTTATGTTTATCATCCTACTTTTTCTGTTGAAAGGAAAGCATTCGTTTTTGGTTCTGTTTTGATATGTTATTGTAACTTGCTATATATGTGATATTTTCTTCCAGGTCCAGTATTATCCAAATTCGTTACTGCATTTCAAGAGCTTGCCACTTATAAGGAGCTTCTGCGCTCCCAAGTGAGTCTTAGATAGCAAATCACCCTAATAATCTTTCTAAATATGTTAAATAGTGAAAGTGAGTCAAGGTTTTATGTATTATGTACTAATGGTGAATCGAAAAAGAGAAAATATATTTAAGTAACATTATGTAAACTTCTTTATCTTTTCTCTCTATTTTTTACATTCTTAGTGGGTAAAATTATGGATTACAGGTAGAGCACGTTTTAGTTGATCGGTTGATGCACTTTATGACTGTTGATCTGCAAGATGCAAAGGTAATTTCTTTGTTTCTATATACTGGTACTATAACTATACCAATGGAAATTGGTGCTGGCACTGTGGCAGTGGATGAAGTTCGGGCTCCTGAGATGAAGTAAAAAAATTTTGATTTCTTTTGCCGTACATGCTTTTCTATTAATTTTGCAGGAGTCCCGACGTCAATTCGACAAAGCTATACATGGTTATGATCAGGTATCGCTGATCACCTCGAACATTTTGTACCTGTGTGGCAATAATGTTAATTCAATTTATATATTTATACTTGCTTTTATAGTAGCTACTGTCCCCAAAAGGTGAAGCTTCTAGTTTCTTAGACCTACCTAGTTTGCCATTGGGCTGTGTCTTATAGATTCAGAATCGGGTGGAACTCATTAATATGTTGTTTTTTTGTATGAAGGATGAGCCAATATATTATACATCTTAGATCTCCTTGGTTGCCAATATATTATAACAATATCTTTTGATTAGTTTTCTCCTTGGTAGCTTTTAGGTATCCTTGAGTTGACATCTAATGAAGTTGCATAAAGTTTTGTTTTATTCAATTCAGGCACGGGAAAAGTTTGTGTCCTTAAAGAAGAATACACGGGAAGACATTGTTGCAGAACTAGAGGAGGTGTGCCTGTTAATTAAAGTATTTACTAACTAAAGTAATTGCTTACCTAGACTGTAGATACCCTCTTGTTTGAAAAGTTGAGGAGCTCACCATCTTTTGTTCATGACAGGATCTACAAAATTCAAAATCAACATTTGAGAAAAGCCGCTTCAACCTAGTATGTCTTCTCTGTTTGCAGATCTCTTTGCATCTGTCACATATATTTTCCTTAAAGGTTTCTGCTTGTAATGACCTTTTTCTGTGATCTTAAGGACTGCAGGTAAACTCACTAATGAATATTGAAGCAAAAAAGAAGTATGAGTTTTTGGAGTCTATTAGTGCAATCATGGATGCGCATCTGAGATACTTTAAGCTGGTCTGTTTGTGCAATCATTAGATGTTTTCTTTACATCTGAATGTATGCCATTTTGACAACTGTGAAGATTTCTTTTTTTTTTTTTTGTTATTTTTTATATTTTCCTTTTGTGATTTAGGGATACGAGTTATTCAGCCAAATGGAACCATATATTCACCAGGTATGAATGTAATTCACTTTTTATTGATAGTTACAGATATATTAAAGATGCGTGTTCTTACAAATAAGAGAGGTGATTCATGAAGTTTATCCTGATCTCAATTGATGATTTTGTGTCATTGACATGCATGCCATGGGCACAACCTTTTTATGGTTGTCCATTTTTACAAGTATTTTAATTTATCAGTGTCATTAACTCTGTACCATTCAACTTTTGTGGCTTCAGGGAAATATCTTTTCAATTAATAATGAACATGTTTTCCTGAAATCAGGTGTTAACGTACGCACAACAATCTAAAGAACAGGCCACTGTTGAACAAGATAAACTTCACAAAAGGATTCAGGAATATAGGACACAAGCTGAGCTGGACAGTATACGAGCTTCCAGTAATATTGAGCCTCCTGCAGTGGCTGATGGAAATCGCGCCTTTGGTTTAGCTTCTCACAAAAACATAGAAGCAATCATGCAGTCCAGTGCAAATGGGAAGGTAATAGCATTGGTTGAAGAAGTCTTTTTTCATTGTTAAACTAGTAAGTTTTCATTATATGAGCTTCCTTTCTATTTGTAGAAAATGTTAAAATGTGTCTTCCATTTTTGGCTTATAAGTGTCTCCTATTATTTGTATTCTTAGAACTCAACTTTTAACAAGACTGCCACTTTATTGGCAATATTACTGTACTGCAAAGAAGGTTAATCACATAATTTTTTTTTTCTTTGTTTGTTTCATATTTTAGGTCCAGACGATCAAGCAAGGATATCTAGTGAAACGATCTTCAAGTTTGAGGGGAGATTGGAAGAGGAGGTTTTTCGTTCTGAACAGTCATGGGGCTTTATTTTATTACAGAATTAAGGGTACCAAACCCATGGTGTGTTAACATTTTCTCTGCTAAATCTTCTCTGTAACTTGTGCATTCTCTATCTTTGAATTACTTTAATTAAGTTTACCATACCACACATGTTATATTCCAGAGATGTTAGTTTTATTGCATAGACCATGAATTTTCTTCTCTTGTATCTGTTACCATCATAGGGCGGCTCCCAGTCACATCATTTCACTCGCTCACCGGAACATCACAGTGGTGTGTTTAGCAGATTTCGTTCAAGACATAGGGTAGCGTCACTTAATGAAAACATTCTGGGCTGCCGTACTGTTGATCTGCGTACCTCAACAATAAAGATGGACGCAGAGGATACAGATCTTCGACTTTGCTTTAGAATAATATCCCCATTGAAAACTTATACATTGCAGGTAATTAGTTGATTGGTTGTTGGTTATTGCTTTGTGCTGCTGTACTGTAGTACTTTAATTGCATGCATGGCTTAACTCATCTGAACTCTTGAGATAACCATTGTACAAATTACATTCGTGCATATGTTATTTCGCTGAATCATTAGCTATATAATTGAAGTATTTGGGACGACATTGTGAAGGGCTACTATTTACCTTCTGTTTGTTCAGGCTGAAAATGAAGCTGATAGGATGGATTGGACAAACAAAATAGCAGGAGTTATTGCATCTCTTTTGAATTTTCAGCTTCTTGACCAGGTCCCTACCTTGAAAGTTTGTGACTTTTCTGTATAAATATTAAGATTTGTATGAATGAAAGCTAATACTAACGAACTTTCGTTATATTTTCTGCAGCCACATCCTGGAACTGTGAATCACGAGAGTAGTAAATCTTCTCTTGGTACTTATGATATTCGTAGAGTGAAAAGCACTGAAAGTTTAGGAAATACCAGAAAATTCAACAGAGTAGATTCTGTTTCTAGTATTCTCAGGAGAATTCCTGGAAATGATCTTTGTGCGGAGTGCGGTGCTCCTGAGCCTGACTGGGCATCTCTTAATCTTGGCGTACTGATGTGCATTGAATGTTCTGGTGTTCACCGGAATCTTGGAGTACACATTTCAAAGGTGCGCAAAGAAATGAAAAGTTGAGAACTGATTGTATTTTTTCTCTGGGATGGATGTTAGCTAGCTTCCAGTTTATATTATAGGGTAATAGGGCTTAGTAGCACTTTTACAAACCCACCAATAAAAAATAGCCCTACGTTCAAAATGCAATTTCTATTAGCTCTCTTTAACGAAAATACCCTCGTTATCGGCACACTATTAATAAATTCTCGACACAATATTGGTTTTGGTAGATTTTTGACACATTATTTGTGATATTTTCGTCAAATAGAGCTAGTGGAGATTGGATTATTTTCTGTCAAAAGATAGTGCATTTTGAGAGCAGAGCTAATTTTGGTTGGTGTATTTGTATAAGGCTAGTAAGCCCAATTTCCCTATCTTGTATTATCTTTCTTTTGGTCTACCCTTGTATGCGATGAAAGATGTGGATCGTGTTTGTTATTTTGGAAAGTCCTGCATGCCAAAACATTTAAAGTGTTGAACAAATCCTGTTCTTTTGAAATTATCTTTAGCAAGTATTATGCATTATAACACTGTAGAAAAGAAAGTGGCTTAGGAATGAGATATGATTATCATGACTTCTCGGTTGACAATGAAAGAGTACTTTGTACTAATAACTGCAGGTGAGATCTCTAACATTAGATGTCAAGGTTTGGGAACCTATACTTGTGGACTTATTTCGCAACTTGGGTAATGCATATTGTAATTCTGTATGGGAGGGAACGCTTCTACTTGAGAATGAAAAGTAAGAACTCCAATTTTATTTACTATGTAATCATCTAAGTAATGTGCTTTGAGGTATTTAAAGTTGTGTGTACTGCTGTGATTCTAGTTGGATTTGAAACTCTTTTGCAGACTGGATGGTTCGAAGGACATGAGGGCTCCAGTTTTAAAACCAGGCCCCAAGGATGCAGCTCAGCATAAGGAAATATACATTCAAGCAAAGGTAATCCATTAACTTCCATTGCTCAATTCTAATATAAGAAAATGCGTATAGTTTGAAAGTTGCATTAAGTTTTCGTGAAATTATTGCACTTAAAACAACCAAAAAGAAAAGAATGGTGAATCTTAAAGATTCAACTTTATGCAGAAGTTAAATATGATAGAAAACAGGGATAACTGTATCTGTATGCCGGCTTAATAGACATTGGACACTGACATAGAAGTTACTTGTTTCAAGTCTATTTGCCATTTGTTTGCCATTGTATTTACCGTATGAACACATCTTCCTATCATCTTCCAGTTTCCGTTGCGTTCTGAATGCTTCTCCTATTATGCTATTACCGTCGACCGTTTATGATGTACTGTAATTATCTTGACTTTTATTTTTCCATAAAACTAAGAAAAAGGCTGTTATTGTTAATGTGAAGAATAATTGTTTTCCCACAAGCAGTATGTGGAGAAAGTGATGGTTATTAGAGATGTAGCTGCATCGGGCATGCCTGTTCTTGCAGCAGATATATGGGAAGCAGTCAAGGCTGGTAATTTACAAGAAGTCTACCGCATTATCGTGATGTCAGATGTGAATATTGTCGACACCGCCTTTGAGAATGTGGTTACTCATGATTTATATCACCATGCTGAAGCAATACAGTCGGAGTCAGATTTTAACACGATGGAGATGAAACTGTATGATCCAGCAGCATGTGATAGAATCAAGGAGTCCAATGAGCCTGGGAACTGTCTTCAAGGTTGTTCATTATTGCATCTGGCTTGTCACTCTGGCAATCCGATGATGGTTGAATTGTTGCTGCAGTTTGGTGCCAACATGAATTTGCGGGATTTCCATGGAAGGACTCCTTTGCACCACTGCATCGCCAGCGGGAACAACTCATTGGCAAAGTGGCTACTTAGGAGGTAATGTATCTATTTGGGGTTGAAAACTGTGCTTGACAGAAACAAATTCATCCTTTTTCTAATTCTTAGACGAAAACTTGTGATGCAGGGGTGCACGCCCGTCAATTCAAGATGGGGGAGGGCAAAGTGCATTAGAAAGAGCGATGGAGCTGGGAGCAATTACAGACGAGGAGTTGTTCATACTACTTTCAGAACACGAGTGAAATGGAAAATTCGTCCATTATGCGGGTTTCCTCCTCACTTTCTGCTAATGCCGGAAACCTGTTTTGACTTCACTGACTTTTATCATGAACAAGAGCCAAATTCCTATGTCAGAGGAGGAGATCCGTCGAGTTTTTGTCTGTTAATCTCCGTAGGTGTCACAAGCATTTTCTTCGTCACGGGTCTTTTCATAATGTAATGTAATTTGTCTTTGAATTAAAATGTTCTTACCTCTTGGTCAGATTGGTTTATTTATGCATCTTTTAGTTATGAATTTTATTGAGATCCATTTAATATTTACATTAAAAAAAACCACACACCTACCGTTGGTACTTGGTGGAGGAGGATCACCATCTTCATTTACTTTTCATTGATTCATTTACATTTGGGGCCGCTTCCCGCACTACGTACAGGAAGCGAGGCATTTATGAAAAATGGGAAATGGAAATCCCAAATTAAAAGTCGTTAATTCTGGCACTAACTAACATTTCCAAAATATTTGTGCTGCTACTAAATCCCGTAGATGCAGGAAACATATGAATAAGATGATATATTTAACAAGTTGATATGTTTTCCTTGTCCTAGCCAAATTTAACGAGTTTGTTTCGAAATTTGTTTACGAGCTATGCAAGTAAAGAAGGCTCCCGCTACAAAAGAAGTGTCAAAAATACAATTCTACATATTCAACTACTTGACATCTCTCTCGTCTCCTTACAAAATTATCTCCAAACGCGTACTGTAATTTCAAAATTAGAAGATCACTATTACAAATGCAACTGTAAACTATTGCAAATGCAGGATCTTTTGTTGACGGCTTCACGGACTACTTGAATCCGGTTCTATTGTTGATCGTAACCCGCCACGAATCATCATCTGGGAGTAAAATTCCGCATGTTCCTGACAACCCAAATAGAGTACTGCCGTAAACACAATAATCAAGCATTCCAACAATTTAACAAGTTATCTTCCGAACACGAAGCATGGAAATACAAGGTGTCGCACTGCGGTGAAAGCGAACAAGTAGAACCAGTTTTTAATCTTATAGCATACACTCATTGCAGCCAACTAGACAGCATGCTTCTATAAGGTAATAAGTGGTGAAGTACGCCGGGCAGGCAGAGTGCATTAAACCAGCGATAATCTCCTTAAAGATTTACACAAGAACAAAACATAATTCAACATCGAAGGACTCGCTTGAAAAACAACCAACGACAACCCATGTCTTTTGAATCCGATGCATACACCATTCCTAATCACAAGACTTTAACGTTTATATGGGGTTTAAGAGCATCTCTTGGCTAAGCTCAGCGATTTTTTTCTTCCGGACAAAATACATTGCGCAAGAGAAAGCTCTGAGAAACCAAAAGAAACTACCAGCGGACATCAAGATTAAAACAAATTTGACCAAAGATTTCTATATGTGCAAAGCTGTATGGTAACCATAGAGCATTTACCTTCACTGTAACGATAACAACCGCGACGCCATCTTCCCTTGATTTGTGAAATAATCCTCTTGCAACATCAGGTGTAACAGATGGAACAACTTGGGGCAACACCTTTGCAACTACAAAAGATAAAACAGGAAATTTGGTTTAGTTGAAATAACAATTTCATATTTCGGCATAGGCATAGGTTTGATGGTCATTTCATTTCTAACAACGAATCGACCGCTGGTTTCCCGCAAGGTAGGGTTGACTGTATGAATCCTATAACACTTCTGCGGAAGGTAGAGGTGTATGAACAATTTACCTAATTTTTCGGTGTGGCGAACATCATCAATCAGCAAAACTCTGTAACTATCTCCGCTACCAACACCTCTCTTGTCCTTTGATCGTCCAATATCTCCTCCTGAAATTCCAACATTACACAAATGGGAATTCAACTTCAATTTTTTTTCTTCCAGTTTTCATATCAAATAGCCAAATTCGTAAAACTAAAATCCCAGATGCGAAAAAAGAGGGATACATGGTAAAAGAAGGCACCGTACCTTGTTGAAGTTGGGTGGCAGGATCAAATCCGGATTGGTCAAACTTGGGGCGCTCCAACACTCCGGCGCCACCGCCCTTGGAAGACCCAAACCTGGCCGTCACAGCCACGCGACTACCTCCTCGTATTTCTGGGCCTTCCTTGACAGCCAAAACCTTACAACAACTGCGCGGCGGAGCTGACAGAGGAGCGAATCCGATCATCTTGGTCAGGAAAAACGACGAGGCCGTAGCTGTTCCTGTAACAGCCATGCTCATTTCTACTAGTCTAGTATGAGTAGTCTCCGGCGGTGGTAGCTTGAGCAAATGAGTGGGTAAGATTATAAGAACGCACAAAAACTCAGAAGAAAGAAGGAAATCAGGGAGAGAATATTTCCAAATTCTCACAGAAAAAGATTGCAGGGTTTTGATTGCTTTTGTAGGACGCAGGAACAGTAGTCAGTGAGGCTTCAGGTGGATGACTAATGGACGGCTGATCTTATCCCAAATTAAACTTCTTTTTTTTCTTATATATAATAATAATTGTCGTGTGGCTAAATTAATCATGGTCCTCCTTTTTTAGCTGGAAATTATTTCTGTTTTTTAAGGTCTGTAATATTATTGGAAATGAGTGTCATGTATTCATTTGCATCGACAGTTTTTTTTTTCCAGAATTCTCTAGATGCTTCCTCTTCTTGATCCACTGTTCTGAATTCTCTCTTGGACTTGCAATATGACAGCGAGGCTAAATATTATAGGTTTCGCGGATGCGATAAAAAGCCATGCTCTTAATCTTTTGGAGATGTGACCATTTGCTTTAAGAATATAATTGTTTAGTGAGATATGAGTTTCGCGTATTAATTTGCAGTGATGTAAATAAACAAGGTGGTACGATTTTACAAATTCTTCTTTTTTAACAACTAACAATTTAAATAATTAATATTATTATTTTTTTTTTTAAAAGACAACTGGTGACAAGTCACGGTTATTTATTATTTGTAGGCACCGAGAAAACTCACAAAGTCATTCCAGCCTTCCCTGGCCACAAGTTTGGTGTGAATCTACCCCTTTCGGGAGCCGGAGAGACTCACAGAGGCATTTCAGCTTCTCTCTGGTCACAAGTCTGGCTTCCACACTAGATGACTTCCATTTTAGTTTGAAGGAAGTCTCGCAATCCGTCCTTTATCACTGGGCCACCAGCTCGTAGTTACATTATCGTTTGTTCACAAAATTATTTTTAAATAAGAAAGTTGGTTACTTGGATCAAAAGTTAACCGGCCTAAATTAAAAACAAAAATCTCAAAGAATAAATCAAATAATTGTTCTCTTTAATAGGCTACTATTGCTTCTCCTTCAAACCAAAAAAACAAAAATATAAGAAAAAATATCTTTTTAATAGAATCCCTTTTGGATTAGGGAACTTTAACGAAAAACACTCGGTACTGTTCACTTTAACGAAAAACCACATTTTTACACTAAAAAATCAATCATGGTACTATTCACTTTACCCTTTATTTTGTCCTTATCATTAAAACTTAAAGTTTTCAAGCCATTTTCATTAGTTTTTCTTTTGGATTAACCCGGGATCGGCTTTAAGATAAGTCCGGTCCAAATTTCCAAGCCTGATATTGCGAAGTCTTTCTTTTTGGGCCTCGAACATAGTCTGAGTCCAGTTGAGCCCATCCCATTAAATCTAAGCCCAATTTCAAATATCCGGCCCCCCAATTGATCACCGGCTATAAGGCTAATCAAATTCCTCCTCGATTCGACGGTTCGCACTTCCAGACTCGACGACTACTCGCAGTCGCAGGGCCGCAACCCCAACGTTGAACCGCCAACCCCCACCCGTCTCTATTTGTTTCTTCTCGCCGTCTTCGTCGACCTGTTAGCGGTACGTCCCTTGTCAATTTTCTTCTTTCAATTTCCGTTTTCTTTCTGTTTTCTCGGCAACCAAACAGGAATCGAAGAATGCAAAATTTGTTTATCATTGTTACTATTACATAGTTAGGGTTTTATTTGTGCAAGAAGCTTAGAGCTAGGTATATTAACCAAATTTACAATCAAAATTAATCGCCTCAAGAATTTTGTATTAATCAAATTTACAATTGTTAGGGTTTAGGAAGGTGAATGAGCTATGGCGTCTTCGAGTAAATCTTTGAAAGAGTATTTGAAACGGTATGAAGTGAATAATGAAGAGGATAAGAAGAAAAAGAAGAAGAACAAGAAGCAGAAAACCAAGGCGGAGCCAATGGGCGTTTTAGTGGTTGATGAAGACCCTGTTTGGCAGAAACCGGTGAATGTTGAGGAAGATAATGGTGACAATTCATCGGATGAAGACAAACCTGTAGTTGATGAGGACATTGAGATTAAGAGGATGAAGAGACTTCAACAATTGAGGGCCAGACGTCCCTTTAATTCCATATCCGAAGATGGAAGCGGTTGGGTTACAGTTGGAGACTCTCCTCCTAAACAGTCAAACTCTGATTTATCTCCACCTCGTAGGGAGAGGAGTTTGGTTCTGAAATCTGAACCAATGTCTCCGAAAAATAGGAGGGAAGATGCTGACTTGTCACCTCCACGACAGAGACGGAAGCGCCACCACACCCCGTCACCCGAGCCTGAAACAAATCACGAGTACTTGCCTCCTCCTCCTGGATCAGACCTTTCACCCCCAAGGAAAAGGAGGCAGGATGTTGATACAGATCTGTCTTCACCAAGGAAGAGCAGGAAGGATAGTAATAAAGATCTGTCTCCACCAAGGAAGGGCAGGAAGTACGCTGATTCAGATCTTTCTCCACCGAGGAAAGGTAGGAACAATGTTGATGCTGATCTTTCTCCACCAAGGAATAGCAGGAGGGATGTTGATACTGATCTTTCCCCACCAAGGAAAAGCAGGAAGGATGTTGATGGTGATCTTTCCCCGCCAAGGAATAAAAAGCAAGTTACTCCGCACCCTCGTAAAGAGCAACCAAAAGTTGGTCTGATCTCTGGCCGAGAGATTAGTGACGAGATCAATAAAACGAAGAAGGATGAGTGGTTAAGGTATGTGCCTGTTTTAACCAACATATATATGACAATGCATCATGATGAATAAGTACTGTGCATATCTTTTCATTCAGCTAACTTGGTTTCAAAATCAAGTAGAGGGATTTCATTCTATTTTTACTTTTTGCTAGAGGTTGTTTTGTGCTTTCAATGAAAACTTAACTGTCGGTTTTTCCCTTTGTGGTCCGATGGTGTGTCTTTTATGTGCGTGCTGTTGTACGGTGGCTATATGGATTTTCATAAATTTTGGTCACCAATGATTTGTTTATGTAGTTCAGAATGGTAATTTGACAGATAAATGTTTTATTTTCTGTCTGACTTAGAAAATATTGTTTTCTGTAGATTTCAACAGATGGATCCTTCTGTAAGTGGGAGAGAGGCAGTACCTATATATCGTGATAAGAAAACAGGTGAGCTGAAGTTGTATTTTTTCCTCTTATAGTTATATATGTGACTTTTGTGTGTTTTATCTGGCTCTCACACACCAATGTGCAGGGGAACGCATTTCGAAGGAGGAGCTTTTGAAATCGCAAAGGAAAATAGATGAAAAACCAAAGGTATGCTGGAACTTAGCGAATGGGTCATATTTATAATAAATTATATGCTGTGATGATAACCGCAGTATAGAACTAAACATTTATTAGCTTTATACTGTGCGGGATGTTTTGAATTGTCTTATGGTTCTATTCTAAGTTTTGTCACCATGGAAACATGAAGTTTATATTTTATTATTTATGGTGCTTTTTGAATAGAGTACTTATGGTCATTTTGCCTGTATTTGTATCAGGAGATAAAGTTGGAATGGGGCAAAGGCTTGGCCCAAAAGCGAGAAGCTGAAACTAAGCTGGAGGAATTAGAACTTGAGAAGGATAAGCCTTTTGCGCGGACTAGGTAAATTCTAGAGAAGTCCAAGTTATCTTTCCCTTTAATAAAGGCTATCCCTTATGCTTATTGCGTTTTCACATTTTATCTTCTGTTTGCAGAGATGATCCAGAACTCGACAAAATATTGAAAGAGAGGACAAGGTGGGGCGATCCCATGGCACATTTGGTAAAGGTAATAAGTTAGGGTTGCTATGTAGTAGGGTATAGAATTATCGAAATTAGTACTGATTTGGAGTTTTACATTTGCTTTGCTGTCATGCTGCAGAAAAAGCATTCCGAGCCAGTTCTCTCTAACTTGGGGGATGATGAGAAAATGAAGGAATCTGGATTCATTATTCCCCAGGATATTCCTGTTCACAGCTGGTTAAAAAGAGGATTGGATGCTGCACCAAATCGATACGGTATAAGACCAGGAAGACATTGGGATGGAGTTGATCGCAGTAACGGTTGGTTCTCTTTTCTCATTCTGCATATGAGGACTTTCTTTTACTTTATCGCATGATACACCGAGGGCAAACATGTGCATGATTATTTCAGAATTTACTAATCAGTACCTTGTGTGTCATGCAGGATTTGAGAAGGGAATGTTCAAAAGGAAGAATGAGAAACAAGCCACGGAGGCAGAAGCTTATCTTTGGTCTGTGGCGGATATGTGACTTGTACCGAGTAAGGAATCCATGTACTTGCATCTTTGGACAGCCACTACAGATCTGCTATCGTACTAATTGTTATCGATGAATGTAACACTATACTAGTCTGAGGTTCCTCTTGCTAAGAGCGCAGTGGGAATTCTGTACACTCCTGCAGCTGATATCGTTTGTGTTTTTTGCCGCTATAGGCAATGTTTGTCACCAGCCATGATGGTTGGGTTTGGTTTCCTTTGCAAATCCAATGGAGATTCAAAAAGATTTGAGTAGCTATCAGAGTAATTTTAGGCTTTAGGGTTCAGACTTTTGATGAGCCTTTTTCTCTTTCTGTTTTTTTTTGTTATCTTTCTGCTAGAGGTATAAGATTTTTGCACTATTTCTTGAATTGGGCCTGGGTCTTTTCTCGGTCGAAATTCTAGGCCCAATGTTAAGTTTTCTTTTGTCCTAATAGAACAAGGCCTGTAGAGGTGGCGATACAGGTCAACTTCTGGACTCAAAACCACTGGGTGGAAATTCTCAGAGAGGTGAAATAAGAACGATATAAAATGAAAGACTTCTCACTTCTGGCGGATTCTGGAAGGATTTGGAAGGCCGGGTCCAACACGTAACTCGTTTCCCGGTGGGCAGAACCGGACCGAACTCTAAAAGGCCCAATCCAATAAATGATATAAAACCAAGAATTTGAAAAAGATTGTGGGAAGATCCCAATTTAATTTTGTTCGAGTGCAACTGCCGCTGGGTCATATGGCTCATAGGCTGCTGAGAAATCCGGAGGCGGACGGTTGGGAACGATCGGACTTTCCCATCATCTGCGAATCATGCCTCGGCGACAACCCCTATATCCGGATGACAAGAGCCGAATACGACAAGGAGTGCAAGATTTGCAGCCGTCCTTTCACGGTGTTTCGGTGGAGGCCCGGCCGCGACGCCCGGTACAAGAAGACGGAGATTTGCCAGACTTGCTGCAAGTTGAAAAACGTCTGCCAAGTCTGCCTCTTGGATCTCGAATACGGCTTGCCGGTTCAGGTTCGAGACTCCGCTCTCGCCATTGATTCCAACGATTCCATCCCTAGAAGCGACGTCAATCGCGAGTTCTTCGCCGAGGAGCACGATCGAAGGGTATGTATAACTTCAACTCTCTCTCTCTCTCTCTCTCTCTCCACTTTGCCCATTTTTTATTTGGTTTTGATTTGGGTGAATGTGGTGCAGGCTAGGGCTGGCATAGATTACGAGTCTTCGTACGGGAAGGTGCGGCCGAACGACACAATTCTGAAGCTTCAAAGGACGGAGCCGTATTACAAGAGGAACCGAGCTCATGTCTGCAGTTTCTACATTCGGGGTGAGTGCACGAGAGGTGCCGAGTGCCCTTACCGGCACGAGATGCCAGTTACCGGGGAATTGTCACAACAGAACATCAAAGACCGTTATTACGGGTATGTTTTTCATAACATACATGACTAAATATTAAAAGTTTGTGTATTTGTTTGTTGGTGATCATTGTTTCTGTTGTTTATGGCATGGTTACTTACTAAAAACGGGAGAATTGAAATTTTAGAAAATGCTTCGGAGTATTCTGTACTCCAGATTTTTTGGTAGTTAGATCTTTGGTCAAACTTACAATGATCTAACGGTTAAAAACCCCGAATGTTGAATACTCAGGAGCATGATAGAATTGTTGCGGGGCAACTTGGGAAAGGGAAGTAAGGTATGGGAGTCGGATCAACTACCCGACTATTTGATCCTGTTTCTGGTTTTGAGTATTTGATTAACAGTTTTATGGCGGTGGTCATATTTTTTTTATTCTTAGGGTGTTAGTAAACGTGGGAAAGTCAGTAATTAGAATGATTCTCTTTATTCTCCTACTTAATCGTGGCAAGGAAACGTGTCGTTAATGTTTTTGGATCAATTGTTTGCTCATACTGAATTTCTCATTTTTGTTAGCTATTAGAGGAAATTGTTAGATGGATTTTTGAAGTTTATGTTGTGATTCTTGTGAATTATGATGCTCATTTCTTATCTTACATATCTGCAGAGTCAATGATCCAGTGGCAATGAAGCTGCTTAACAAGGCTGGAGAGATGCCCACCCTGGAACCACCAGAGGATGAGAGCATTAGAACGCTATATGTGGGCGGGATTGATGCGAGAATATCTGAGCAGGATTTGAGGGATCATTTTTACGCTCATGGTGAAATAGAATCCATAAGGATGGTGCTCCAAAAAGCATGCGCGTTTGTAACATACACGACGAGAGAAGGCGCAGAAAAGGCGGCTGAAGAACTCTATAGTAAACTGGTAGTGAAGGGTTTGAGATTGAAGTTACTCTGGGGAAGGCCCCAAGCACCAAAAGAGGAACCTGAGGGCGCAAATGGAGCTACGCAGCAGGCGTTAGCTCATGGTGGATTGTTGCCTCGAGCAGTCATATCCCAACAGCACAACCAATTACAACAGGACCAATATGCTCCAGTGCACTTGTACAACATCCCACCTCCACCCTCCCAGGAGAGAACATTTTATCCTTCGATGGATCCTCAAAGGATGGGTGCCCTCATCCCGTCCCAGGACAGGATCCCCAGTGTGTCTGCGGGGTTGGGCGAGAAGAATGCCAATTTCGATAGGCAGCAGCATTATACATTTCAAACTGCGGCTCCACCGCAAGGTCAATATCATCAGCAATTTTATCCTCCTCCGTATGGGTATATGCCGGCTCCACCACAACCTTACTCGCAGGATCATGATGCAGTGCCTCCGCCACCATCGTTACCAATGGACCAACAGCACCAGCATTCTGCAACACCATCTGAGTCTGGTTCAACTGTTGAAACCTAAATCGTTTTGTTCTGTGAACTTGTTAGTTAGACTTGAGCTGGCCTTGCATTCTGAATTCAGTAAACTAATCTGTCTTCTGTGGATCATTCTTAATGCGTGACTTGTGATATCCCAAATCTTGATGCAATTGTTGGTTGAATATTAGAGCTATGAGCTACCAAATATATATATTACCTTAACAGTATGTTGATATTTAGTGATTAGCGCTGGGGAGGTGATTTTCTCTCACTTTAAAATTGAAAGGCATGGTTCTTATATTTATTATTCTTAAACTCTTACTATCGAAATAACGATCGCATCATTTTCTATTTGCAAAAAGAAAAAATTTCCATTTTTGATAAAAAAATGTGGGTTTACACTCAAGTTTTTAGTTGGTTTTGCAAATTCATACATAAATTGTCATTTAATCTATTTATTTCACCTTCTTCTTACCGTGAAGCTTTGAAAATTATGGTATGCTTTTCCATTGATATTCTTGTTGGTGGAACTCCCATTTTAACAATGTTTTGGGCGTCTCTATTATATTTTTCACATATTTTTTTTAGTTTTCGACTTAAATAGTCTATTACATATATATTTATTGCTCAATAAATAATAAAATTACTTTTAAATGCCTTATAAAGCTTTTCTTAATATTTACAGAAAATAATTCGCGAAAATAATTTTGACAAATAAACGTGCTAGCACTCACGGTTTTTAGTTAATTTGCAAATACATAAATCATCGTTCAATCTATTCATTTTCAACTTCGCCTCACCATTAAGTTTTGAAAATTAATGTAAGACTTTTCATTGGTATTTTGAAGGGTGAGACCAGTTTTTTACAATGTTTGGAGCCTTATAACTATATTTTTCACTATTTTTTTAGTTTTCAATATTCTACTGATACATATTTGTTGCTCAATAAATTGTAAAATCGTTTCTAAATGCCTTATAAAGTTCTTTTTAATCCTCAACTGAAGTTTTACACTTGAGGGAAGAAATGTTCTGGCACCCTCAAAAATTTGAACCCTTTATGTAAAAAAATTCTTTTATTTCTCTTACTACTAAAACAAACTATCGTATTCATGTTCTTCAAAATATATATTTTTGTGTGTGGAGCCCGACTCGTTTTCTAGGCACTTGGGACTTCATTCAGCTCTACGTGCGGGGGCTCGCCTCGTCTTGTATGCCTCGGTTCGTCTCATTCTACATGTGAGGTGTCCGCATCATTTTGCGTGTCAAAAGCCCGCATTTTTTGCATCCAAGGAGCTCTCATCATTCTGACATGCACAGAGCCAGCCTCGTTTTTCGTGCACAGGACTGGTCTCAAATTGTGCGACTTATCCTTTCCGTGTGCGAAGCTCGCCTTGTTTTGTATGTAAGAAGCCCGCCTTGTTTTGGGGGCCATGGTTCCTCTCATTCTACGTGAGCTGAGTTCGTCTCGTTTTGCATGTGTCAAGCCACCTAACAGCCAAGTTTTTTTTTGACAAAAATGCAAGTTTTTTATTTTTGCAAAATGTTTTTCCTGAGTATTAATTTAAACTTTTTAAGGAACTTGGAAGAAGTTTTACGGTTTATTGAGCAATAAATGTATGTTTAGTAGAATATTTAAGCCAAAAACTTAAAAAATAAGTGAAAAATATAGTAGTCAGACCCAGAACATTGTCAAATGGGGTTTTATCCTCAAGAATCTCAACGGAAAGTCTCACCTTAATTTTCAAAACATCACAGTGAGGCAAAGGTGAAAATGAATAGATTGAACAGTGATTTATGTACGAATTTGCAAACCTAACTGAAAACCGTAAGTTAATCAACATTTTTTGTAAAAAAATGCAAATTTTTTATTTTCTCAAAATACTTTCATTTAGCAGTAAGAAAATCTTTATAATGTATTTAGAAGCGAATTTACAATTTATTCAGCAACAGGTGCATATTTAGTATAATATTTTAAGCCGAAAAGTAAAAAAATAAGTGAAAAATATAGAGATGTTAAAATGAATATTTTTTTTTATTATTATTTTTTTAAATTGGAGATGTTAAAATGTATATTTAGTGTATAATAAATTTTGCACAGAAAAATATATTTTAAAGAACATGAATACGATAGTTTGTTATAATGGTAAGAAAAATGTACCAAAATGGTTGAATTCGCGTGACTTTCTGGTACCCTCAAGAATTTGAACCATTTTTGTTAATTTTTTTTTTTATATTTCTCTTACCGCTACAACAAACTATCATATTCATGTTCTTCAAAATATGTTTTTTCATGCATGATGCCTGACTTGTTTTCTAAGCACTCGAGAGTTTGCCCCGTTCTGCTTGCAGGGGCCCACCTCGTCTTGTGTGCCTCGGTTCGCTTCGTTCTACATGTGAGGTGTCTGCATCGTTTTGCGTGACAGAAGCCGCCCCTTTTTGCGTCAACGGAGTACTCGTTGTTTTGCTAGCCTTGAATTCTAGGATGTATCCCACCTAATTTTTGTGCGTGGAGCTTGCCTCGCTTTGCATGCCTTAAGTCCGTCCCATTTTCTATGAGTGGAGCCCATCTTGTTTTGTGTGTCATGATTCACTCCGTTTTGCATGTGATGAGTCCGCCTCGTTTTGCGTGCGTCGAGCCCGCCTAACACCATGTTTTTTTATAAAAATGAAAATTTTTTATTTTCGCAAAATATTTTTCCTAAGCATTAAGTTAAACTTTTTAAGGAATTTGGAAGCAAATTTACGGTTTATTGAGCAACAAATGTATATTAAGTAGAATATTCAAGCGAGAACTAAAAAACTAAGTTAAAAATATAGTAGTAAGACCCAAAATAGTGTTCTACCCTGAAAAACAGCAATGAAAAATCTTACATAAATTCTCAAATCCCAGAGTGTGGGGTAGGTGAAAGAAAATTAGTGTTATGATGAACTTTGAACAAAATTATTAACCCGACTAGAAAAAGTGAGTGAAAATTTCCCCCAAAAGCTGCCCTCGTGTTTTCTGAGTTTGTGTGATTGGAACTTGGCCTTTTGTTGCGTTCCAAATCAGCATCTCTTTACTTCGTCTTTATCCCTTGACTCGTATGTTCTGTCAAAATATCAGCTAGATTCGAATCATATTACTTGACTTGGAGAGTAATTAAGAAGTTTCACGTTGGCACGAGTGGAGCCGAATCCAGAGCAATTTGAGATAGATTGGGCCAAGAAAAAGGCTCACTTTCCTTACCAAATTCTTTCCCTGCCGACTTGGATATTAATTTCATCTCTAAACATTAATTTGATATTGTTATAATTACGTTTGACCCTAGTAATGTAATAGTTACACCGAAAAACTTTTTTAGATACTTAAGTGAAAAAGTAAAAAGACACGAAAGAATTATGTATCTTATATCTAAGCGGAGGAGAAATACATATGTAATTTCTCTATGTGTACATAAGTGAATATATATTATATTAGTAATTGTACACATGCTATGTATGTATTTATTAAATTTTGAAAAATTCACAAAGATAGGAAATATAAAATGGTCTTAACCATTTGGTGACAACTTTCAAACGATTTTTATTGTTGAATTTCATAACTTTAATGACTGTTTAAGGATAACTAGTTCATACTAAAATTTTATTTTATCAGGGAGAAAAATGTGAAAAAGAAAATAAGGCAATTGATATGATTACCTTATTGTGAGGCTAAAAAAAATAAAATTATTTTGTGTTTACTTACTATATTGCCCATAAATTTTATTTGATCATTTTCTTTAATTTATTGACATAATTATTTTAATCTTTTCATTCTTTTTTAGTTGACAATAAAATTCTATTAATAAATAATAAAATTACTATTAATAATTGTCCCATATCTCTATCTCCCTCCCTCCCTCCTTTTATAGTGAAGATTAAAATGGTGTAAGTATATAACTATTATTTTATAGTTGAAGTAATAAAATATGTTTGAGGATGACGACTATTAAATTACTAACAAAAGAGGATGTTTTCCTTGGAGACAAGACAGCCCGTGTTGACTTTCGACTATTGAATGGAATCAACTTCTTGTAATTTTCTTTTCTTTTACAAATCCAATATAATAATATAATTGTCCTAAATATGGTAACGTCCTTGTGATGTTTGTTGCATATTTTTGCTGCTGCAGGCTGCGCCGGTTTTCTAGCATGAACCAAGTAGTATGTATCGAGATCTTTCACTTGATGTATGCTATGTGCCAGTTCATTTCAAAATCTTGGTCGTTGCTATCGAAGAAGGAATCTCGAAAGGCCGACTTTGTGTCCAAGTTTCTGAACATCCTGCTGGACTTGATTCCTGTAATCTCGAAAAGTGAAGTTTCTGTAGATGGAAGATTGTGATCTGCAACTCCCGATTAAAGAATCGTAGGAAGGGCACATGAAGTATGCTATTGAGTAACGTTCCCTCTTCTCGTTTGCCATCACCTTGTGCTCCACACTTTTGTACACATCATTGCTCCACGCCTATATTATACAGTTAGGGTTTATTTTAACTAATTAATCCAGAGTAACCACAGCTTAATTATTATGAACTAATCAAATTAATGGGAGCTGAGTGATGACGTTTTTGAAGAGCTAATTTCTCACCTGAAAAAGATCTCCGATGTTAACAATAAGTGCATCTTGGTTAGGTTTTACAGCAACCCATTTGGAGTCTTTCAAGAGCTGAAGTCCTCCCACTTCGTCCTGGCTTAGAATTGTGAGGAAATCGCTGTCAGTGTGAGGCACTAAGCCGAACATCTCCGGTGATATCGGACAAGCCGGGTAGCGGTTCAATCGGAGAAAGCAAGTGCTCGAGTCACAAATGTCTTGCAGCGCCTCCTTCCGGTAGCCCAGGTTGTTCACTAGAATCCCGGCTAGCAACTCCGCCAGGTTTGCCATTGCTCCTGCAAATACTTCCATCACTTCCCTGTACAAGATTACCAAAAAAGAAAGCTTGATGAGTTATTATTGACAAAAAGATTACCAAAAAAAGAAAGCTTGATGAGTTATTATTGACAAAAGGTACTGCCAATGCCATACTGCATTGGCCACTGTGATGTGTTCGGCCAGAAGCAACTTGAAAGTTCCAAGTTGCATTTAGAGGGACCACTTTGTCACAGGCCACACATTTTCCAGAACATTACATCGCACAAGTTCTTTTATTCTCGTTTATTTTATTTGATTTAAATTTAAAAAGTAAATAAATACATGTGTGCAAGGGTAAAAAATGAGCTCGTGGAAATCACTTTTCTGCGTTAATTAGATTATTATAGTACCTGAGAGAGCTAAAACCGTCCCCATAACAAGCTTGGTCCGAGATTTTTGTGACAGGAATGTGAAAAGCTTCGGACCAGGAGTACTGAGTTGGACGAGTCGCGCTCGGCGTCCCCCACCTGTACGAATTATTAAGCAGCCCGCAAGTAGCCTTCTGCTCGAAGGGCACTCCAAACAGGTTGAGCTGCTCCGTCTTCATGTTCTTTAGTAGCTCGGGACTTATCCCGTGGTTCACCACTTGAAAAAACCCCCACTCCGACGACGCGCTGCAGATGGCTGCAGCGCATTCTAGCCTCTCCCTCTCATCGAGGCTATTCAGCCCGTTGAGGTCTATCAACGGTAGCTGGCATTCTTCCGTGACCGGTCCTTGTCCGTGGTCGGTGCCGTGGCAGTGAAGGTTGCGCACGAGGGTTTTGTAATGTTGATGGAGAGGAGGGATTGATTCTATCATATCTGTGTGTGTTTGGTGATGGGGTTTTGAAGTTTTGAGTAAGAATTGATGAGAAGGAGGCTATGAAGTGTGGCACAAGGTGAAAAATAAGAAGCACCAAATGTGTATATATGGAAATATAAGGTTAGAGAGAGAAAGAGGAGAGAGAGGAGGAGGAGGGCAAAAGAGAACAACAAGAAAAGTACGAAAGTGGGAAAGGAGAGAAGGGTAAAGAGGGGAGCTCTCAAGGGGTGACAATTGTCAGAAGGAGACCATTTCTTCTCTGATATTGTTCTTGAGAGAGGGTGAGCGAAGAGAAATTTTTAATTGTGAAGCGAATACAAGTGGTACACGTGTTTTAATAGAAGTAATAAGAAATTTTATTTTTTAAGTTATTAATTTTTTAGCACATATATCTTACTATTTATATAATGACACACAATGTATCATCCCGTGTACTGATCACATTGAAAAATCTCTTGTGAGTGAGAACATGAGGGGAGACTAAGTCCATCATTCGACACACATAGAGACACAGATACTGATTATATGTTGAAAATAATTATATATAAAAAAAAAAGGATGGGGAAATGATGAAGAGGATGAATCCAACCTAACTCCTCTTTTTGACTTTGTGGACATTATGAAAAGCTTAACTCAATGGAATAGGACCCCATTCCTCTCGATATGGCAATGGCAAGCTAGCTAAGCTTGTCCCCAGTTGCTAATTTGACTTTTCTTTTTTATCCTGTAAGAGAGAATTAATTACTTCAAGATACTACTTGGCTCTTTTTCAAAGGTGTTAATTTTCATTCGACCAAATCACAGTAAAATATATATGTACAAAAAAATCAAAGTGTAAGTGAATATTTATTTCTACGAGGATGATCCTTATATCAGTTCTACCCTCTCGGCCTATCAGTATATTACTACTCCTCTCAATATGATTATCATCATGTTCATCCCCCTTCTTTATTAGGCCTTCTATAGTGGTTGGAAATTTTGAATTTGATTCTTATACTTTGAATTTAAACTCATAGTAGGTCGAAAAACTTGAATCAAACACGAATGAGTTCAATTATTGAGTTTAATATATAGGTCCCATGAGTTTGGTTCATATAAGTAGTGGCGGAGTTGTTCATATAATGGAGGATGCGCCCCCTTCCTTTTTCTCAACTACAATAGAACATATAAAGTATAGTTATAGGCCGAGAGCAAAATCCTACACCTTTGATAAAATCCTAATTCCACCGCTGAATATAGAATAAGTCTAGCTTCTATTAAGCACTACTACAAAAACAATGTTATAGGCATCCTAAGTTTATTAGCACTTCTTAATTTCCACTGTTAAAGAACTTATACTCAAGTTGTAACCTTCATTTATTACTTATTTGTAAAGAAACTTAGGAACCGACTAACATGAGGAATAATCATTATTTTAACTACCTAGGTTTAAATATTTTTTCATTTGAAATGTGAATAGTTAAAGATATATTAATTAGGCAGGCAGGTATAAATTGAGAGTTGAAATTCCACAATTAGAATCAATGATAGGCTCCATATGGGCAAAAGACAAATGCATGTGGTGAGAGTTAGAAGAACTCCAACTACTCTGGTTTCTGTTTTGGATAATTATAATTATAATCCTTTTAATTAAACTTATAATGATCAAGATTATAGATCCATAATCCATGACAATAATTAGATACCTCCTCTCCTTAAATCTAGCCACAGAAAGCAACTAACTAATCAAGATTATAGATCCATAATCCATGAGGGACTTTAACTTTCACTTTCTTCTGGGTCGTTTATTTACTGCTGCAATATGTTGCATGCATGTGCATGTGCATGTGCATCTGCCGCCTCCAAACTTTTCAAACTTTGAATAACCACATGTTAGGGTGGGGCCCAAAAACGTAAGCAAATTAAGAAAGTTTGGTCAACGGAGGGTGGGCACGTTGCCGCCCGGATGACTCTATCCCTCCCTGAAAGTTCGACACTATGATGTAACAATGTATCTGTGGTGCTGGTGCTGGTGCTGGTGCTGTTTTGGATCAAAACTTGAATTTTGGGCTCAGGAAAGGGGCTGGCCCAAAAGGATGCCTAAAGGAAGAATCGGCCTAAGCGAAGCCAAAGCCCAGAAAGCAGAAAATAGCTTTTCTGACTTAGTGCAGCTTATAAAGACCACTTGCTCACCTACCCAAAGGCCAAGTGGTATAGACTGACCAGCTATACAACCCATAAAGTACTTTATAATGGCAGAACAAGTAAAATAGCTGATGAGTCACTGCCTCTCAAGTTGCATTCGGGCAAGGCTGCTGCTACAAGAGGCTAAGCTGAGTTGTCTATAAAAGAAGAAAGAGAAATCAGGATTAGGGACACTCAAACAAACAAACAAATGCAAGCACAAACTCTGCTCAAAGCCAGATTTGCCTTCAAAACGAAGCTGTAGTCAGCCCAAGCCTTCATCCCTCTCGGGATAAACCTTCACTCAAACCTTTGTAATAGCTCTGCTACCCTGTTCAACCTTGTTGTAGTATCGATTTCTCTTTGCAAACTCCTCTCCTTACCTCTCTCTAAAGCTCTCAGACCCTTGATAAGCCACAAAGATAGGAACCTGCAAGACGACCAAGCTTGCTCGACAAGGTTAAACCTTGCCCGACCTTCTTTGTTTTTGTCTTTTCATTCATTAGCCTAATAATATGTTGTATACTTCCAGTTGTATTCAAGTTATTTCTAGTAAGATGACTATTAAAAGAATCTCTCAGCACTTAGATCCGATTTGAATATATCTTCATTGTTCAAACCAGATCTAAGTTCTAAGCCCTCGGGCATGTAAATTTGATCAGTTGAAAGTCCTTGGCCTCAAGGCATAAAAAAGAACCTTATGTGGACTTAACCCATCCACGATAGTCCTTGATAAACAAGAAGTCCGAAGTTACTTGGGGTGCAAGTAATCGACCTACCCCTTAGTTTTATTTCTATTATATTATGATTATCATAGAACACTTAAGCATGGAATGGGTTCTGATGGGAAGCCTTAAGGCCTACACCTAAGGCCCCACAAAGGCACCTATTCGGATTCATTCCGTTCCGCGGTCTAGGACGTTTGAGTATAGAGAACGAATTCTGATGGGAAGCCTCAAGGCCTACACCTAAGGCCCCACAAAGGCACCTATTTGGGTTCGTTCTATCTCTCAGATTCGGGTAATCAGAAGTATAATAGTTGTAAGGCTCCTGCAATCAATGGAACAAATATTATATGTTCGAGCACTGGTTTAGTTATTGATGGGAAGCCTCAAGGCCTACACCTAAGGCCCCACAAAGGCACCTGTTATAACTAACACGGTTTCTCGGGCATATACATATATATATATATATATATATATATATATATACAACTAAAACTCGACATCCATTTTACATCTGCCATGCTAAAGATGGCAGTGGCACGCCTGAATACTTAGAAGTTAATCTTGATTGTGAGCCTCAAGGCCTACACCTAAGGCCCCACAAAGGCACCTCTCAAAGTTAACGTTGTCCTTCTCTTCAAGTTTTGCCCGACAAGTCTTGCCCGACAAGTTTTGCCCGATAAGTCTCGCCCGACAAGCCTTGCCCGACAAAGCCCGACAGTGAAGCAGAAGCCCGACAGCAGCCCTCAGCCGGCGCCAACCTCCCGGGGAGCTGTGTGCTCGTCGGCCAGGAAACGTCCCCGATAGAAATTCCTGACGCGAACATAGTTTTGGCACGCCTAGTGGGACACATTTGATCAGAAGATATATGTCAAAAATGCCAGAAGATTTGCAAACCACGTTGCTGCAGATGTTGCAAAGATTGGAGAAAGCCTCCACAGGCTCCAGAAAAGAAACAGACTTGGTTCCTCCCGAGGGAAAAAGACTTAAAACCAGCCAGCCAGAAAAGGTGGCGGTGGACAAGCCTGCAGTTCCCTTCTCAGAGGCCCCTATAAATATGATCTGTATGGCATGGGATGAGAAGGGAAAAGAAAAAATCACAAGGGAAGTGGAGGAAGGAAGACTGGCTAAAAAACCTACAGGAAGGGTAATCAAATCGCCCGAATATCCAAAAGCAGCCATAATCAAAAGGATGGTTATGTGTAGTAAGTGCCAATGCGAGTGTGAGCTCGAAATTCCCCCAGCTGGAATCCTCATCGATCATAAACTCATCAGGAGGAAAGAAGAAGATGAAAGGAGAGAATCCCACGAAAAGATCAAGCAGGCTACAAGAAAAGACACTTCCCGGAGCGTTTTTCAACGATTAGGAGGTGATTCCCAACCCAAAGCTTTATCAGAAGTATTTCGAAACCATGAAGCTTCTGAAGAGGCAGAAGATATGAAGGCCAAAACACGGAGGAATGCAGATCATCCTCAATATGGCCATATGGGGAGGGAAATCAAGAGGATTGATGGGATAACAAATCCTGACAGAAAAAGAAATCCTACCCACCTTGGGCGAAAATGGTACGTAGTCGAAAAGAATGGACAGCCTACCAAACAAATAGGAGCCTCCATGGTCAGAAGAGTTCAAAGGCAGCACAAAGCCTACATGAATTCCCTGAAAACCCCCGCAACATCTGAAGCCTCCCAAAATAAAAAATTGGAGAAGACATCATCTGGGGGAAGTAGTCAGCTCCGCTGGAGAAGTAAGAAAGAGGTGGAAAATGCCAGTAGCAAGACAGAAGGCGAGTGGAATCACGTGCCGCAGAGCCAACACCCTGGGAAGTATAGGATCTTAAGGCGAGCTCAAGAATATCTAATCATGGTACCAACTCCCGGATGGAAGCCGAATGGAACTATTTCATCTGAAAGGAAACCACCTTCTCTGCCATTGGTAGATCATTTTGGTGAAGTTCCAAAGCAAACGCTGTATGCGGGCCTGGATCGACAAGAAAAGGCACTGGAACCACTACTTTCAGCAGATGCGATGGCTTGGTTGGATGAATTCATTGACCAGATTGAGAGCAAGAAATAAGATATGCCCGAGCCTAGTGATTTTCATATCAACATGACGTATGTATTATCCGCCATGTTTGGTGCTAGACCTAATCAGCCCGCTACTATGGAGGGTGATTACTTGACAACTGAGCCAATGATGACACATGTCAATGTGGAGGTAGTCGAAGAAGGAGAATCGGGTAAGGCTGAATCCGCTGAAGTGTCCAAAGATGGTCCTTTCAGGATTTATACAGACAAAATGGTGTTTAGCCGCCCGAACATCTCGTTGGCCAATCATCTGAAGCCCATATATGTTACTGCTCATTTGGAAGGGGTGCCCTTCAAAAGAATTTTAATTGATGGGGAAAGAGCTGTTAATGTGTTACCAGCCAAACAAATGAGGAAAATGGGAAGAGGCACGGAGGATCTTATTCCTACAGACATCACGGTCTTTACCTTCTCGGGCGCTATCACCAAAACTCATGGGATATTGCCTTTAAAAGTGGATTTGGGATCTAAACAGATCATGTTGGCATTCTTTGTGGACTGCACCTCCACTTATGGAGCCTTACTCGGAAGAGATTGGATCCATCAAAGTCTAGCCATACCCTCCACTCTTCATCAACAAGTGGCTGTTTATCATGAAACGGGCACAGAAGGACCAGGCTTTTGGGAGATGGTAGAGGCCGAATCATGGCCATTTCTCCCCACAGTTAATGTTGCGGAAGAAAGTTTCTACAACCCCAACGTAGGAATCTTGAAATGTTCAGAAGCTGATGAGAACGGCCGCCCTACCAAGGTGACGGCCCAAAAGCTTTTGGAACAAGGAATGCTCCTTACTAGAGAGGAGTGGGATAGACCTTGTATCATCCCAAATCCTCTACACCATCAATGATCGAACAAAATAAGAAAGATCAGGTAATGGCAGTCAGATCCCTGATTAAAAGACTGTTGATATATGGGAAGGGAAGAAGGTAAGAAAGGGAGCTCTTGGACAAAGAAGAGCAGGAATGGCAAGTGAGAGCTTCAACCAGCCAGCATGAAAGCAATGAGGAATCTTGCAGAGAAGAATTGGAAAGGGCCATTCAAATGGCCGAGTGCATTTATGACCTAGATGGGCCAGACGACTTGCCCGAGAGCCCGGAGCTAGTCGAATTTTTGTGTGCAGAACCGGATAAGCCACCACCAGAAGTCCAAGATATTCTGGAAGTTATTGATCTAGGGACAGAGGAGGATCCAAGACCAATACAAATTAGTGGTTTATTGGGGGTTGATGATCGGGCAAAGATTATCTGCCTTTTGCAAGAATTTAAAAACTGTTTTGCTTGGCATTATACTGAGATGCCAGGTTTAGATTCAGCCTTGGTGGAACATAGAATGCCCATCAAGGAGGGATATAAACCTGTTAAGCAAGCACCACGAAGGATGTCAAATGAGATAGAAGAAAAGGTCAAAGAAGAGATTGAAAGGCTAGTAAAAGCTGGCTTTATCATACCAGCCAAATATGTGGAGTGGTTGGCCAACATTGTACCCGTTTTAAAAGCTGTAACAAAAGCAGTACGATGTTGTGTGGATTACAGAAATATTAATAGCGCTACACCAAAAGATGAGTATCCCATGCCCATGGCCGATTTATCCATAGATGCGGTAGCAAAACATAAAGTCTTATCTTTTATGGATGGGAATGCCGGGTATAATCAGATAAAGATGGCTCTAGATGATATACACAAAACAGCTTTTAGGTGTCCCGGTCATGTGGGGGCATATGAATATCTGATCATGCTATTCAGGCTCAAGAATGCTAGTGCAACCTACCAAAGGGCAATGAATGTCATTTTTCACGATCTAATTGGCCAGAGCATGGAAGTATACATCGATGACATAGTGGTGAAGTCTAAGACAGAAGAGCAGCATCTGGAAGACCTCAAACAAGCATTAACAAGGATGAGGATCCATAAATTAAAGATGAATCCAAAGAAGTGCGCGTTTGGAGTAAGAACGGGCAACTTCTTGGGATTCCTGGTGCATCAAAGAGGTGTAGAAGTGGACAAGAACAAATCTCGGGCAATAATGGAGTCACCTTCACCCACCAACAAAGTGCAACTCCAGAGGCTACTGGGCAAAATTAACTTCTTGAGGAGATTCATTGCCAATTTAGCAGGCAAGATCCAGCTGCTGACTCCTTTACTAAGATTGAAAGATAAACAAAACTTCGAGTGGGGACCACCACACCAACAGGCCTTTGACAGCATCAAGGCCTATTTAACTTCTCCACCAGTGTTGGTGCCACCTCAAAGGGGAAAACCCTTGAAGCTGTATATTTCTGCCTCAGAAAAGTCAATCGGGAGTTTGCTAGCCCAAAACAATGAAGGCGGGAAGGAGCAGGCAGTGTACTACCTCAATAGAATTCTGACCGAGGTAGAAACAAGATATTCCCCAGTAGAGAGATTATGCTTGGCTTTATATTTCACTGCCAGTAAGCTAAGGCATTACATGTTACCTTGTCACGTGCACATCATCGCCAAGACAGATGTGATAAAGTACATGTTATCAAAGCCAATGCTAACAGGAATGATTGGGAAATGGATTCTAGCATTATCAGAATTCAGTTTTCAGTATGTACCCCAAAGGGCAGTCAAAGGCCAAGCAATTGCTGACTTCCTGGCCGAGCATCAAGAATCTCAAAGTGAGGTAATCAATATCCCAGGAAGCCTGGAGGTCACTAGCATTTGGATCCCGCCAAGAAAAGATATCTCGGGCAAGGAAGAGTGGGTCCAGCAAGAGATAAGAAGAGTGACTGGTCTCTGGATCACTCATTGGAAGCTGTATTTTGATGGATCTCACACTTAGAAGGCTTCAGGAGCAGGAATTGTGATTGTAAACCCTCAAGGGGTTTATCATTATTACTCATTTCTCCTGGACTACCAAGGAAATAATAATAATCGGGCAGAGTATGAGGCCTTAATAATTGGTCTGGAAATCTTGATGGATCTGGGGGCAGTAGAGGTAGAGGTCTTTGGAGATTCAGAGTTAGTAATAAACCATTTAAATGGGGAGTTCAAGTGCAGACATATTACCATGGCGAGGTATTACTTGGCAGCTACGCAATTACTGAGTTTCTGGGATTCTGAGATATCAGTCAATCATGTTCCCAGGGGATCTAACTTAGCGGCCAACGAGATGGCACAACTAGCCTCAGGAGTGCCAATACAGGAGAGAATATATGGGGTAAATGTCGAGATCCAAAGAAGAAACCTTCCTTCTATCTTAGAAGGGGGATTTAGTCTAGATATAATGGTGCTAGAAACCGAGATAAAAGATTGGATGTCACCTATCATTCATCATTTGAATGATCCCTCTTCGCCTACAAGCAAGAAGGATAGACAGCAAGCAACCAAGTATGTCTTATGGGCGAGGAACTTGCTAAGGAAAACTCCATATGGGTTACTATCGAAATGCTTGGGCCAAGAAGAATCCATGAGGCTAATGGCCGAAGTACATGAAGGAGTATGTGGAGCACATCAGGCTGGAACGAAGATGAGATGGTTGCTTAGAATGTATGGTTATTTCTGGCCCGACATGGAAAAAGATTGCAAGTCTTATGCCCGAGGTTGTGAAGAATGTCAAAGGCACGAACCTCTCCAGCATGTGCCCTCGGTACCTTTAAATCCAGTAGTCAAGCCTTGGCCCTTCAGAGGATGGGCAATGGACTTCATCGGGCAAATCTATCCAGCTTCTAGTAAAGGGCATACTTTCATAATTGTAGCAACGGATTATTTCACCAAGTGGGTGGAAGCATCAGCAGTAAAATCCATAACTTCAGCCGCAGTCAAGAATTTTATCGAGACCAAGATTCTGCACAGATATGGGGTGCCCGAAACTATAGTAAACGGATCGTGGGCCATCTTTTATTTCAAAAGAAGTTGAGGAGTTTGCAAGCAAGTACAAAATAAAGATGATCCAGTCCAGTCCATACTACCCTTAATCAAATGGCCAGGCAGAGGCCAGCAACAAGATCCTGGTCAACATTATCAAAAGAATGGTGATAGATAGTCCAGAAAAGTGGCATGAAAATCTAGGGAACACTTTGTGGGCATACAGAACTTCCAAAAGGGCAGGAACATGGACAACTCTTTATGCTTTAACTTTCGGGCAAGATGCAATGCTCCCCGTGGAGATCAATGTAAGTTCTGTCAGAATTCAAAATCAATTTGGATTACATAGTGAAGAGTACATCGAAGTCATGTGTCAAGGAATTGAAGACTTGGATGTAGCCCGAATTGAAGCTTTGAACCAGATTCAGGAAGGAAAGAGAGCCGTTGCCCGAGCTTATAACAAAAAGGTAAAGATAAAGTCTTTTAAGGAAGGGGATTTAGTCTGGAAGACAGTCCTCCCTCTAGGAGCTCAGCTCAGGGGCTTTGGAAAATGGAGCCCGACATGGGAAGGTCCTTTCATTATTAGTCGCGTTTTGGATAGATGAGGATACTACTTGGCGGACCTTGAAGGAAACAGGCATAAACATCCCATTAATGTTAAATTTTTAAAGAAATATTGTCCTACGTTGTGGGATGTTAGAGATTGTTATATTGAAGAGGATGCAAGGTAATGCAAGCTTCAGGATATCAATGTGCAGTTATCAATCATTCAAGAAGACGAAAAGACATGAGTTGCTGAAATAATGTATATTTCATTTTGACAAATTGGTGAAATTTACAAAAGATTCAAAGCCGACGTATTACAATCAATTCTCCTTCTGGATGCAATGATATCTTCAGCTGATTTTCCGATGTCTTCATGGATGGAACCCGATCAGGTGATCGGGTTGTGCGGCCAAGACACGCCTGGTAGAGGATCCTCAATCAAGACCATCACCATATGTGATGGTGAAGCCCGACTTATTATGGTAGCAAGCAGGAAAGCAAGCCTTCGTGAGGAAACCACCTGACCAAGGGTGTTGGAGATAACGGGGTGTTCGACCAAAGGTGTTGGAGATAGCGATTATTTGATGAAAACTCTTTTTCTCACGGAAAGGGAATTTTAGGAAACTCCACTTAAAATATGAAGAACTCATTCCACAGTTTTGGAGGAAACTCAGAAAGAAGAAACACTTGGGGAGAATGAAAGTTAAGTTCGAGGATGGTTTGTTAAGAAAGCTGGCATTTATAAAGAATATCAGAGGGTAGTTCAAGGGTTGTGGGAAGATCAAGAGACTCCGGGTGCCATTAATTTCATCTAGAAGACACAAGTTACAAGGGCAAGAGTGCAGCCGCATGCATCTATTCAATCAATATTGGCGCCTGGAATTCCAGGCTAAATATCAATTGAAGTGGGCACTGTTTGGATCAAAACTTGAACTTTGGGCTCAGGAAAGGGGCTGGCCCAAAAGGATGCCTAAAGGAAGAATCGGCCTAAGCCCAGCCAAAGCCCAGAAAGCAGAAAAAGGCTTTTCTGACTTAGTGCAGCTCATAAAGACCACTTGCTCACCTACCCAAAGGCCAAGTGGTATAGACTGACCAGCTATACAGCCCATAAAGTACTTTATAATGGCAGAACAAGTAAAATAGCTGATGAGTCACTGCCTCTCAAGTTGCATTCGGGCAAGGCTGCTGCTACAAGAGGCTAAGCTGAGTTGTCTATAAAAGAAGAAAGAGAAATCAGGATTAGGGACACTCAAACAAACAAACAAATGCAAGCACAAACTCTGCTCAAAGCCAGATTTGCCTTCAAAACGAAGCTGTAGTCAGCCCAAGCCTTCATCCCTCTCGGGATAAATCTTCACTCAGACCTTTGTAATAGCTCTGCTACCCTGTTCAACCTTGCTGTAGTATCGATTTCTCTTTGCAAACTCCTCTCCTTACCTCTCTCTAAAGCTCTCAGACCCTTGATAAGCCACAAAGATAGGAACCTGCAAGACGACCAGGCTTGCCCGACAAGGTTAAACCTTGCCCGATCTTCTTTTTTTTTGTCTTTTCATTAGCCTAGTAATATGTTGTATACTTCCAGTTGTATTCAAGTTATTTCTAGTAAGATGACTATTAAAAGAATCTCTCAGCACTTAGATCCGATTTGAATATATCTTCATTGTTCAAACCAGATCTAAGTTCTATGCCATCGAGCATGTAAATTTGATTAGTTGAAAGTCCTTGGCCTCAAGGCATAAAAAAGAACCTTATGTGGACTTAACCCATCCACGATAGTCCTTGATAAACAAGAAGTCCGAAGTTACTTGGGGTGCAAGTAATCGACCTACCCCTTAGTTTTATTTCTATTATATTATGATTATCATAGAACGCTTAAGAATGGAATAGATTCTGATGGGAAGCCTCAAGGCCTACACCTAAGGCCCCATAAAGGCACCTATTCGGATTCATTCCGTTCCGCGGTCTAGGACGTTTGAGTATAGAGAACGAATTCTGATGGGAAGCCTCAAGGTCTACACCTAAGGCCCCACAAAGGCACCTATTTGGGTTCGTTCTATCTCTCAGATTTGGGTAATGAGAAGTATAATAGTTGTAAGGCTCCTGCAATCAATGGAACAAATATTATATGTTCGAGCACTGGTTTAGTTATTGATGGGAAGCCTCAAGGCCTACACCTAAGGCCCCACAAAGGCACCTGTTATAACTAACACGATTTCTCGGGCATATATATATATATATATATATATATATATATACACAACTAAAACTCGACATCCATTTTACATTTGCCATGCTAAAGATGGCAGTGGCACACCTGAATACTTAGAAGTTAATCTTGATTGTGAGCCTCAAGGCCTACACCTAAGGCCCCACAAAGGCACCTCTCAAAGTTAACGTTGTCCTTCTCTTCAAGCTTTGCCCGACAAGTCTTGCCCGATAAGTCTCGCCCGACGAGCCTTGCCCGACAAAGCCCGACAGTGAAGCAGAAGCCCGACAGCAGCCCTCAGTCGGCACCAACCTCCCGGGGAGCTGTGCGCTCGTCGGCCAGGAAACGTCCCCGACGGAAATTCCTAACGCGAACAGGTGCACCAGCATGTCTTTGTCACAATTCAGTCCACAAATCTCTCGTCACAACAAATACAACCAACTTTGTTCGTTTGCCAGGCGGGCATCTCTCGAAACAATTTGAGTTGTTCGTGAAAGAAACAAGTCAATCTTAATTGGGTTTGATTAAGATACGAATTAAAATTTGGACATTGGTATCCTTGGTTCACAAAGCTCGTGGAAAGAAGCTTCTACTTTTTCACAAGACAACTCAAACTAGGTTTGAAATCGGCTCGAAATAGTTTGAGTACTTGCCTTGGATTTAGCTCGTGAAAGTAACAAGAGAAGTCTAATTTATCTCGATTAAAACAAATCAAACTAAAATATTGATATGTTTGGTTTACAAAACTCGTGAGAATTGCTTGTATTAATTTCAGCTCGATTTGGATTTAACGGGTGAAAGTAACAAGCCAAGTTTAATTTAGCTCGATGAAAAGACAAACCAAACTAAAATATTTATATGTTTGGTTTACAAAACTTGTGAGAAGCTTGTATTTTATCATGCATACTGTCACACAGCTTATTCATAAACTAAATTATAATGACAAAGGGGATCAATTAGGCGGCTAAGTTTCTTGGTACTACTTAATTATCAGATGCACATACAAAGATTTATGGATTTATTAAACAATTAATTAAATAAATCTTTGACTAAAACCCAAAGAACATCGTGGAAAATGAGTAAACTATAACAATGTGCATGCGTGCAGGCTTTGGTCGCATTCATATGTTGTCTACGATAACCTCATAAAATGGCTTTGTTTTGGAAGAACATGTTTTTGGCATTTTTCTTCCAAGGGAATTTGGTTGTTACTTGTTAGTGAAGGCAAAAGAGACATAAGAAACATTCATCCCATATATCATTCATTTTTAATATATATATATATATATATATATATATATATATATATATATACCTGAGAAAAATAAGCCATTCAAACTTAAAAGTTGATCTTCTATCTATTAGGACAAAAAAAAAAATTATTTTCTTAGGACCCGGCTTCTCTGCCCTCCCATTTCCCATACACTCTCATCCCCTCCTATTTTGTGTGTTCACGGTTAAGCCACGTCAACATTTTATATTGATTTTTTTATAGATATTATAAGACAAAAAGTAATAATAATATAAAATGTTAACGTGTCTTAACTGTGACCGCACAAATAAGAGGGATGAGAGTGTATGGGAAGTGTGAGAGCAGAAAAGCCAGGTCCATTTTCTTAATGGGGAAAGTACGTACTTTGTCCAAGAGTTGAGCACTTGATTCCAAAAGCAACAATGTAATTTGAAAGTACAAAAAAATGTATTTGTGGGATTTGATGGATATGCAAATAGCTTTATTTGTCACTTTGATTTGGAACTTAATGATCAGCAAATCTTCATCTTCTTTGTTTGGATGTGCTTTTGCAACCTCCCCGATAATTTTTATTGATCTCTATTTTTTAGTCTAAATATTGAGTAAAAATTTTGAGCTATAACTCATAATTTTTATCACTTTTGTAAAATCATCACAAAACATATAACTCACAATTTTATCACTTTTGTATAAATCATCATAAAATATTGTTCACAATATTTTCTTCGATCTTATAATTTATTCTGTTATAGTATAAATTGTGTCTTGCTAGTAATTATCATTTATTTTATGTTTTGCATCATAAAAAATAAATCTCAATTTCTCTTATTAAATTTGCCTTACAATGCAAATTATCTCGCAAAAAAAATTTAGTATTTAAATTTTTGCAAAAACCTGTGACGACTAACTACAAAACTTACATATATTTAATACAATCACTATTTGACGATAAAAAATAATTTATGTAAATATGAGTATTTGATACAATCATCAATGATTATCAAGATAATCATTGTTTTAAATAGGTGTAAGTATTGTTGTTAAATCCGAAACTGTGAGTCATAAAACACATTTAGAGAAAAATTTTAAATGGGCCCAAATTATAATGGAGTGGTTTGGGCTTCAAGTTTAGGCGCCTAATAACAACCGGGCCTATTGGGTTCGCTTAATGCAAGTTCCAGCTTGTTTTTACCATGTTACCCCGAATTTTAAAAACTCAAGTATATATGACAATTTTCTAACAGTTTGGTTTCAAATACTGTAAATTTAAGGTCTAGCTTTAACAAGGAATTTGAGCTAAAGCCACTCTTTGAGTTCTAACTTTAATTTAAGGTCTAACCCTTCACTTATAAGTGAGAGGTTTTAAGTTCGATTTTCGCCAAAGACGAATTTTAATCACATTAATGCTAGCTCACTGTGAGGCTTAGCTTATCCCCTCACCCCCTTAGTGTAGATAACATCGTTTGTTCAAAAAAAAAAAACTTTAATTTAAGGTCCAACCCTAATTAGATAATTAAGTCTTTTATTAATTCAAAGAAGAAGACGAGAGAAATGCATTTGGCCTTATGCTATTTTTTATTCTCTAACAACAATCTGTTCTTGCTCACCCAATTTATTTGATTATGTTGATCATCAAAGGCAAGTTCAAATTTTCAGACATTGATGAAAGTATCGCTAAATTGTAGTGCTAGCTTGTACAATATTTGAAGATGGTTGTTGACGAATGCCTTCATATCACATTGGACAACTTCATACTTTTCCTTCGAAAATTTCGAAATTGCTTGATGGAATTGTGTGAGAGAAAGAGAAGTTGACGGGTTGCCATTGATTTAATTTTTCAATAAATATTTTTGTCAATTTTAATTTTAATTATTTAATCCGAAACTCTATTTTTAAAAGAAAAAGATATTTACCACAAAACCCAACACCACCGCAGTCCCCCCCTTTTATTTCTTAAAATATACATTTTATATATAAATATTTTTGCACGACCAAAACAAACTTTTTAGTTTTAATTTCTTGCCTCAAAAAGTAGTTTTATTAAATTAATATTATTTATGCGCCTCTCTCTGTTGAAGCAGTACAGACTACAGGAGGTAAACAACATATGACATCCTCGTTTTCACGAACACCGTTCAGGTAACTCTCTCTCCTCTCCTTCTTCTTCCTCTTTTTTTCCCTAATTTAATTTGTTTCTTTTATATTTTAATTTTCATTTATTATTAATTCTCTGTTGCTTTGAATTTTGTATGTTTAATTCGTTATTTTTCTGGGTTTTGTGCTTCGAATTATGTATGATTTATGATACTCTGGGATGAGGGGTTGATTTATTTTACATATGTATGTTATTATTTTCCAACATTATTTTTTCCTTCGAAAATTTCGAAATTGCATGATGCAATTCTATGAGAGCTTCCGAGTTCAAACTAATGAATTTCCAGCAGCTGGTTTAGCTCAAAAGTGCTTTCAACAAAACGAATTTGAACCTTTTTTATTCGATTATTAATAATAATTTTAGTATCTGATGATTTTGAATGTAGTTTTACCATTGTAGTAAAAGAATCACTTTTTTTTTTCCCAGAAAGTTTTTGTGCTGTGATCAAAAGTGCTTTTAAGACAAGTCATCGTTTTGGCACAGTCGCACCGTTTGGTTTGGGGAGTAATTTTCACACTCTCGTTTCCTCTTTCTGAACTTTCGACCGTTATTTATGTACTTTGATTCTCTTTTGATTTATTCAATCTAAAGTTTGGTGAAAAAAAAATTGTGGGATCACTTCCCCTTTTGCTTTTCTTAAGCACAAAGGCTTCAACTTTCAATTGAGGCGTATGCTTTTCTTGTGACATGAGGAAAACCTTGCTCTTATTTATTCTACTTGATGCCATAATTTGTATTGTGTAGGGCATGCTAAAATGGTGGACATGCAATTAAAGGGAAGTGCTTGCAGGATTAAGAAGTGTGCTTTCGATTTACTGTCAATCGGGAACGATCTGACGAATGACGATCACTCGTGGGAGTTGATGGGGAGGGATCTCCGCCTCAAATCGACGTTCTTGTACTGTGATCTTAATCAGATGATCTCTCGTTCACCAAGGGACCAGAAGAGAGCTCTCACTGAACTTGCCAACAAACTGTTTTGCTCCATTGAAGAGGTAATTAACTTAACCACCGGTATGCAACTGCGTTTAGACCTCCCTAAACACATGCGGGGATGTTATTGTGCGGTATCTCAAACCAATTGCGCATTTTTGTACGGTTTAGCTTTTTCACGTGACAGTATGTTGGTTGTTTATGTATTTGTTTTCCAGTTGGATCAGGCAGTGAAAATTCGAAGCCTGGCGCTGACCCAAGATCGATACAATGAGGCTGCTGTCATTTTACAGGAGGTGATGGCTCTTGCGCCTTAAAAATAATACGGTCGATGGTTACAAACACTGATCTGTATATTATCTGTACACAAATTTCATGTCATCTCTAAAGAAATAGCTTGATCCTCGAGTCAGGTCTCGTTTTTTCGGTTTCAAACAGCGCAACCCCGTTGCTATTTAGATATGTATTCACCGTAACATTCCGGCATAGAAAACCAGTAGGGTTCCTCACAGTACTGAACTTAAAAAGCATATCATCAAAGGAAAAATGAGCAAACCAACAAATCAAACCGGGGTACCAAACAAAAGCGATGTGGTACAATTAACAATTACTAGTTGAGTTTATAAGAGTGAAACAATAAGTACTGGGAGCTCAAACTACATCTATATCGTTTATTTCCTGCACAAATGGAAGTAAGATCAAATGAAGCCAGCCAGGGATGGAGAAGTAAGATCAAATGCCAAATTCAGGCGGGTCTGAGTAGGCCTCGTCGGAGATTTCCAACTCTGCTTCCCAACTCGTTCGCTTTGCGCCTCAGACAACGAGGCAGTCCATCAGGATTCATGAACTTGATCTGTCTGCTTGAATTGGTCATTACAAATAAAAAATCAACTCCGTAGGTGAAAAAGTATACATATTCGGCTCATTGGCATCAAGCGATGAGCCCAGAGAAAGCCTGGACACAAAATTAAACTCGGAGTAGGCGTTTGGGAAGGGGAAACTTGGCGATTGCTCCTCAGAGTACTTTTACTATTTATATGCAAGTAATCAGATGCTGTTGAAAAATAAATAGAGGACAATTCTAAGTGAAGAAATGCAGAAATGACAGCTAGTACTTTCATCAAATTTGTATTAGATTACAGGCTGAAATAGTCTAGAATTAATAGTTACGAAAGGCGTAAATAAAGAGTACACATTCATCCAGCTATACAACAATTTGGAAAACACTTTCCAACCCCTCCCGCCTTCACAAGTGCCCGTGTCTTGCACACCAACTCGCCAAGAATATATGAGTCATTTCACATGAACTTACCTAAGTCGCATTACGCAAGATACTATTAGCAAGATCCTCGTCAATGGGTGGCAGTGGTGGCATTTGGCTCATTATGCCAGGCATAGCTCTCATGCTGCAAAAAAATGAAAAAGCATTCGTCAAAGTTTACCAAATCGGCATTATTTGTAATATACATTGAAACCAAGCACCTACTCATTAAGGATGGCAGTTATATTGTTCCTCGTGCGGTAGAAGAGGTCAATGTTTTCCTGTAACTGTTTATGAAAGAAACAAACTTTTAAGCAAAAAACACATGATTCATATGTTAATGATATTATATGGTCATCAGAAATGTAGATAAAAATTATGCCGGCAAATTAAAACTCAGAAAAGAGAGATGCTAGGGGTAGGCAGTGTCGTCGTTTAGCGATAACACGTGTATATAGCGTATTGGATTATACTGTGTCAACAGCAAAAAAGGTCAGCTTAACATAACTGAGTAGATCAATGTAGTGGATTATTTCATTCATCAATATATGCTGATCAATTGGAAAAGTAAAATTCCAGAAGAAGACTATCAAGCAGCAATGCTGCCGCATAATGCATCGGTTGCATAAAGTAACATAACAAGAAAAGGCATATTCCCTTTTCGCTTCTGACATATGACTTCAACCATAGCGTGTGGAACAACATGGCATGCAAATTAGATGTGCAATAATCAACATGAACTATGATGGCAGGAGGCACTGACCTTGTATGAAGAAAGATTAGATGTAATTTGACTGAAAGCTTGAGCATTTTGCTCCAATAGATGCTTGGCTGTGCCACTTAATCCTGATATTAACCAAAGAACAATTACGTCAATGAAACTATCAAATGAAATATAATACATGTGCACAACTTCAAGACGGGAACAAGGAACAATATAGCAAGAAAGAAAATAGAATGAAATGTGTATGGTGGATTCTTGAAAGGCAATGGGAGGAAATAACGATATACAGACATATATTGACTGAGAGAAAGATGTGCGCAAATAGGAACTATAAGATTTAGATGAAAACAATAATGAGAGAAGAAACAAGGTATTTCTCGAACCTTCATACTGCAAACGCTCATTCTGGTCCATATGGTGCCCCATAAGAGAATATGCAGCCATGTCCAGTGGTGGAGCTGAATGTATGTTTGTCTTTGAAGACGACTCCACCAGTTTATCCTGAAGAAGCATGATCTTTAGAATACTGGTTCTTCAATCAACATAAGATCCTAAAGACATTCATTGGTTCAATTAACTAAAACAAAAATCCCATTCACTGTGTTACAGCTTAGGACAGCAAAAGTCACCGATACATCAAGGGATCTTAAGTTTTCATGTCTAACAATAACTGCAGTTAGAATATACATTATTGTTTAAACTCAGGGTAAGGAGTCAAGACATTATTATTATTATTATTTCCAGTAAGAGCCTTGAACTGAATGAATCTTCATGATACAAAAATGAAAAGTTCAAGCCAAAACCAATGTCAGACAGTTCGCATAAACTTCAGAAATATACCTTCCTAATGTTCCCCTTCTTTCCCATACTATGTTCTTCAGATTTCCTACGCTTTCTCTGCAAAACATTTCAAAAGTAGTTCCAACTCAACCAAAAAATCTAAGGAACAAATCTAGAGTAATGAACAAAACTAAAAATACATCAATAGGTGAAGAGCTTACAGTCATCCACCTACACCTCAAAGCAACATCACGCACAGTTTTATCACGTAACATTGCCGCGATCTTTATGTACCTCATAATACTTGGTTCATTGGCATATCTACATTTGGAAAATAAATGGCTCAAAAATGTTAAACTCAAAACACAGTAAATGAAACCACCATAGTAGGACAACAACTAGGCAACAGACAGTAAAGTGAAAGAAATTCAATTCCCATCATAGCAAGCGGATATGTGAAACAATAAGGCTACTTAGATCATAACCATACCAATTACAGTTTTGGAGCACGATGGGGGGGAGGCCATAGACATAAAGTAATGGTTTAAGAAGCTGATGGTTTTAAGTCCAAAGAAATATATGTTATGCCTGTATTAGAATGAAGATTTGCAGTTTGCTACAGTTAGACAGAGTGCAAACATTACGAGACTCCATCAACAACAAAGTTTAATCACATCAGAAGCTTCGTCACAACATCCAATGAATCGTTACTAAACGTAGTTTAGCAACACGAATATCAAACTAATAGGCAATTATACATAACTGTGGCACTTAAACACAAACACATATGAACGATAACGAATTTAACAAGAGATAAGATTCCGAATGACCTACTTGCCAAGGCCCTCCTCCAATTTGTACTGTTCCTCCACAGACCACTCAACAGCCAAACCTGTGTCATGCTTGAGCCCAGGGACCGAATCGAGAAGCAGAGAACCAGATGAACTCCCAGCCTGACTAATTACAGGATTGTTGTTAACTATGCCCGAATGCGACGAAAACATCATGCCCCCGTCCGTACCAAAGTAATTCCCCATCGGAATCATCTCCGAACTGCTGTTTATGGCCCCGGACTGAAACGATATCGCGTGTCGGTTCAAACCGTAGCCAAAAGCTTCGTCACGGTGAAACCCTGTGTTCGACTGCATCGCCATTTCCTTGCAATTTCTGCTACTAAATCCCAGCCGGGGGAGCACACAAATCAACTACGCAATCCAAACCAACGCACGATACTTTTGAAGGAATTGAAATCCCATGTCGCGTAAAGCCAACGCTTTCCTTCTCGTTACCAGAAACCACTGATTTGGGGCTGCTCAATCATCAAAACTCTCGGCTCATCAAGTTCAAAACCTTAGATTCCACGGCTCAACGACGATTGCAGCTACCCCAATTAAGCTGCAACAAACCGCCATAACTGGTGACAAAAGTCTTCAAATTTCAGCAAAAAATAGCAACTTTAATCTCCAACGGCAATACCCAAATCCCCAAAACTCGAACAAAATCCCCAAATAGAAAAACCCCTCAAATTTTCAGACCCTCGAAAGCTCCTGAAGCAACAGAAAATCCCCAAAGATGGGGAAGGAGGAGGAGAAGAAGAAGAAAAAGCTGAGCACCCAATAGTAACAAAAACCCAGAAAAAATGTTGAAAGCATTTGCTTCGTGTAGCTCCGAAATGGCAGATAATGGAAAGCACTGAGAGGAGAGCACCAAGTGGGTACTACCTACGTGTGGTGCTTAGAGAGAGAAAAGCTTGAGAGGGCGTTACCTTTTTGGGGTTCAACTTTCCGACGGACCCCTAATTGGTCCTCCCTTCCTTTCTTTATTCATTTTTTTTTTTCCTTTTTTTTTTCCTGGGCAGTAGTAGCAGTGATGGCTCCCTCTCTCTCTCTCTCTCCTGCTCTCTGCTACTTTCTCTTTTCTTTTTTATTTTGATTTATTTCCTTTTTTCGAAAAGCTTTTTTGGAATATTTAATTTAATTTTCTGGTTGGTTTGTTTGTTTTCTCCTTTTTGTACAGAGAAAGACAAAGAAGATAGCTCAGAGGCCTGGCGCTCTCAGCCAATGGGGAACCGAAGAATGGGGGGCAACAAAAAGTTGAAGCCTTTAATTTTAAGGAAAACTAATGAAAAGAGCTTGAAAACTTTGAGTTTTAATGATAAGGACAAAATAAAGGGTAAAGTGAATAGTATCAGGATTGACTTTTTAGTGTAAAAATGTGGTTTTTCGTTAAAGTGAACAGTACCGGAGCTTTTCGTTAAAATTCTCTTAATTTTAATGTTTTTTATTTAATTATTTTTATTTATTCAATTCGTAAAGTTGAATAAATTAATATATGGTTGTAGATCTCGGAATTCAGCAACAGTGCGAATCCCCATAAGCATTTGATGCCAATTATTGTGGACTCTCCACCTTTCCTTTCGCACCACTTTTTTTCATCAACTTTTTTCTTTTAATTGGTTTTTAAGTATACGGTAATAGACATCCAACTCCAACTACGCATACGTGGACGCGGTTATGTTGATCGGTGGCGGTGTTTGATATTTTTTCGATACATTAGATATTTTCGTGAAAATTAGAAAAAATAAATTTCATTTCATATGTATAAATTCTTAAATTTTGATTAAAATTGACAGATTTCGTTGATATTTTTTACATACCAATTAAATATCGACAAACTATCATATGACATTCTAAACTTTCATTTAAAATTTTCATATTTTTAGTAAATTTTCATTATTTCAATCGAATGCAACCGATGAGGATATATCCATCTGTATTCCACAGATTTACATATTAATATTCTCACTGATACTAATATTTTAAATATTAATTAGCAACTCCATTATTTATATCTTCTTCACTATTTTATATTAGTTTAAACTAAAGTAGCATTTGTATAAACATAATAAACCATTTTCTTACACCTTCTAACTTTAGATATAAAAAGAAAAATATAATAATGTTGGACTTTTATTTCCACTTAGATGAAAACCTTTTGCACAAAATCTGGGCAACACAAAACTAAATTGATTTTGGAATTGTTTATTTGATTGGTGGAAATGTAAACCTCAAAAATCCAACGGGCTTAATCATCACAACTTTATCCACAACCTTAAATCTAATTATTTTGTAATTGTTAATTCATCAATCTATTTTTTTAATTCCATAATGATTCAAGTATAGAATGCCAATAATAAATGGAATGTTTTCACTTACCCTTCTAAAACAACTTACATGAAATTAATTCATTGTAACAATAGCGTTTCTGTAAAATAATATTATGAAACACAACTCATAAACAGCAATATCGGAACACCACGTAACGATGAACAGCTAACGTCATTCTCCACAAATCCAACCAAAACACCCACAAAGTTGATATGGTTACACAAATATCCACCCGGATAAAGTGCGTCGGAACGGGCATAGCAACATAGCCGATGGAACGTCAACTAATGGTTTGCGGGAACATGTAGTTAGAATCGAACACAAAAATTGAGGAAGACCTCAGCGAAAATTAACATCGATACAAAAATGAACGTCGATCAATAATTATTTGAATTGGTTTAAACACCCGAATTAATTTACATGCATGTTAACCTTGAATACAAAAAACTCTGGTAAATTCCTAGTAGATTTTATTATGTACAAAACAGGGTTGCTTGGGAAGCAAGAATCAGAACAAAAATTAACCGCATGAGATGGTACGTAACTCAATCAGGTAGCTGCGCTGACACCAACTGAAAGAGTTGGTGAGCTGAAAACGTTGGATCAACAGCAACAATGAGATACGTATTTGGTCTCAATTGGCAGAGAGAGAAGAGAAGAGACGAGGGATCAACCCTTAGTAGACGAAGATTGAGACTGCAGCATGGAGGATCATGCTTCATGAATGTAGTTATCCCCAGCACCACAGCTACCAAGAAAGGTAATATCGGAGATTGACAGGATAGAGAGAGAGAGAGAGAGAGAGAACGTGCCTCCTCGATTCGATCATATGCCCGTTCTACGCTATGCTATGCTCCATTCCGTCCACGGTTTGTCAAATTGTTCTATTAATGGCCAGTGTGAAGTATATGAGGATTAATGTACCCATACTGGACCTGATCAAGAATAAGAAGCAAACACACACAAAAGCATGTATCAACGAATAATAACATTCACACTAGTATATTATATAAACACGAAATAAGATCCTTTTCATATTTACTCGTATTTGTTTCAGAGGAGTATATATGAAATGAACAAGGTAGAGGGCTTACACTGTCGCAAATATGAAAAGGATCTTTCGAGGGTTAATGGCCATAAAGCGATTCGTGCCTGTAAGCACGGTTGAGGTTGACCCAAACGATTTTATGGTGATCAGTGACTTCTTCAACGGTTCCAGCTGAGAGTTCACTATCAAGGGGAACACATAATTAATACAGTTCAAACTGCAGTCTATGCCAAGGTGATCGATATTTTAAATGTTAACGCCTATCAATAAGATTGCAAATTGTCTTCTGAGACTTCATAGCAAGCTAGCTAGATGACTGTAAATTATACCTTTCACCAGAAGTTTCTTTGGTGGCTCATCCGTGTCTTCCTCGTCAGTATTCATCAATCGCTCTGCTCGATAAAACCATTTTCTTGAGAGCGCTCCCTAAAGAAAATATAGCGTAAAATAAAAGCATGACCAAAGTTTGCGAGATCGACATGAGGAGTACTTTCAAGATTGATAACAAAGAGACAGCTACTTACTGTCATTTTGGGGCTTCCGGAGCTTCTATCTGAGGGTTGTGTAAGGCTCTCAATATCCAACACAACGGTGTGAGTTCTATCTGAAGCAGTTGTATCAGTCTATACATTAAAATCGATAAACAACATCAGTACATTGATGGATGCATAAACAATGTGACTATGGGATAGCATCAGCGACCTACTTACAATACAATCGATCAAATTTTTTTCAATAACAATGTTTAACAGCTAGCAGACATTCACAATCCCATAATACGGTACCAGAATCACCTACGTGAGAGTGTTTTGGGCCGTTAATTATTTGAGTTAAATAACTTGGAGCTCGGAAACTTATGCTAGTATGACTGATAGAGCGTTTTAAAAGATTTCATCTGTCTAAACTGCCATCTGCAACCCTGGTTTTCTATACACGAATAAAAGGCTTCAGTAAACAGGATTAAAAACTCAAATCTAATAAAATCCAACAGTTCAGTAAAACATTGTTTATCAATTATTTATCTAGACTGTAATTTCATATTTTCTTTTGTTGTCGACTGACAGTTTGGAAAGATGTAGCATTTGGCCTCCAAGGACTACAAGTACCTGAAAAAGGATTTGGATCCTCTCCTTAGCTTAAGGAGAGGATCCTCCTGACCAAGACACGTGGGCCGTTGGATGAATATCTAACGGTTATAATTATTATAACTTTAAAGGGACCTTCCTGTTTGTAACCGTTGGATTTTATCCAACAGTCCATATGTCTTAGTTAGAAGGATCCTCTCCATAAGCTCAGGATCAAATCCCCTGAAAAACAACGGACAAACCCTAAAGTAGTAGTAGTGAGCTATCTAATGTCAGAAGAGTGACATTCATTATTTATATTCTTCCCATACCATATACGCTATAGCCAGTACCAGATAAACCTGCCCTAATTAGGTCAAACAAATTAAACAAGTTGACAGAAAACTAATTCTTGGACCATTCCCATGTGATGCGACGAAACCGAGGCAAGAAAAACCATACAAAAATTAGTCACGCTAACTAAGCTTAAATATTATTCTTTTGAAATTAATACTACAAATAGGCAATCGTGGAACCACATGCACCTAAAATATCCCAAGAAAATTGCTACGGCGACTTTTTCATAGTGGGACTCTCTGTCCCCTCATGTTGTTGGCATGAGAATTAACGTTAAAAGGTGGCAGAGAGTTCACGGTGGTAAAATTACAATGATTGGACGAGTTAAGCACAGTGGTAAAATTACCAACAACTATTGAATCTGTGAGATGAACGGAGGTTTGTCTGTTAGCATGGTGGAAGTGGAGCCTTATGGCTTCAATAATTGATATCTACCTCTATATAAATATATGTATATTTACAATTTGTTTCTTTACTTGGACAGCTATAGTTACCTGTATGGTGCAGATTCCTTCATTGCAGGAACCAGGAAGGTGGGGATTGTAAATAAACCTAATTAATTACAGATTATATGCTAATAACAAATTTAATTACAAACATTGAGATACTGTTTGCTAGTTAGCATAGTTTTGTCTTTTAAGTTTTACTCGATATTCAAATTTTCAAATAACATACAGACATCCAAGAGCTATATATATAGAGTATGATGTACAGCAGCAAATGCACAAAGTGACAATATATAATTTGTCACTTCAATATGGATGCTTAAACGGTCAATTTGTTCAAACTCACACGGAGGCTTAAACCATCTCTAAATCAAATTAGTAATTAGTATTTCTAGGAATCTCGTTAGATGATATGAAGAGAATGAACAATTTCGAATTTCAATTATGACACACCACATTAGAAGAAAGGAGGACTTAGATTAACTTCAAATTGTTATTTTTCATGCAAAATATTGGAGTACAACAACTTGATTATGAAAGAAGCAGAGAGAACATGAAAACTAACAAATTAAAAAAAATAAAAAATAAAACATGGAGATTATCAGTTCATCTTAATTGTATCTGTAATTTAAAGAAAATTGGTAATAAATGAAAACAATTTGAAAATTAAAGCAGAGGAAAAATTCAACGATATATCTGTAAACTGAGATTGAAGTCGCAGCAGAATAAGCTCCACGTACTAACGTAAACACTGAGTCATTACAAATTACCAGTTCTATATGACAAAATTTAAGTAAATGAAAGTGTATAATCTAGAAGAAGAGTACCTGTCCGGTCTGCTCCTCCCTCTCAAAATCTCTCTCCATTGATTTCTCAGAGAAATTAATCATAGCATACCAGAGAGAACGTCGTCGTCGTCGTCCTCCTGCTCCTCCTCGATCAATATTCCTCAATGTTTGCCGCCTCTAACTTAGAACAAGTTATCAACAGAGCAGCTCACCGCTGATCGCCGTCGGAAACCTCTCTCTGTATCTGCCTCTCTTCTGAGGTTGAAATTTGAAGATGTTAGCGTCAGAAGGGAGAGATGAGAGGAGAAGACTGCCTCCTACAGCTCCTTACTGGCTGACTGGGCATAGCAATTAGCAAGTGTATCGCCAGATCGCTCTCGCTTTCTCTCTCTCCGATGAGTCTCTCTCCAAACACACACATATATTGGTAATTTATCAAATACGCGATCATATACATGATAGGTTGATAATTGAATTATTAGTTAAGGATTGATTAACGTGTTTATTTAGTATTGATGATATATCATTTGATTTGCAAATTTAATTTAGAAATTTGGTTCCCATAACATTTCCTATGCTCTATTGGTCTTGGTTTAATCTTTTGAAAGTCAAACTTAAATTTTTTAACATAGAAAGGTACTTCAATAAATTAAAAAATATAAATATTTCGCAATTTAAGAAAAATTTTAGTATATCGGAAATACGACTTTATATATATCAAGTGTCATAATATAATTGGTTATAGATTTTATTTTTTTAAGTTTTCACCGAATTGTATTAAGATAATGCTAGGGAGATCAAACTTCTAAACTAAATTATGTGGATGTTGATAGTTAAATTATTAATGTGCTTATTTTTTTATTAGTTGCACATCATTTGATTTAAAAATTTATTCTTCTTAACAATATCTATTGTATTATTAATTTATTACATTGTCTACCTAATTGTATTGTCGGCACATTAAAAAATCTCTTGTAACACACAACAAACATATTGATCCAAGTGCTAATTAAGTGAATTAATCAAGGGATGTGATATTTACATACCTCATTTTACTTCCCACGCACCTTTTTAATTTTTGGCCGTCGGATCAGATGAATTGAAGAAGATCAACGTACAGAAATTATCAAAGAGTGTGTGAGAAGTAAAATAAGATGTGTGGATAACAGACCGCTTAATCAAATATATAATGTTTTCGGTTATTGTGTGTAATTGTGATTTGTGGGTACTTCCTTCCCAATCCATCACGTATTCATTATTTTTATGTGAAATCGGGGACCTCTTCATCCATATTTCTAGCAAGTGGACTACCACATAACGTAATTTAGTACAAGTAATTTAAGTTACATATTGTAGCACGCATGCAGTGGAACATGAATGTACGTACGCCGTTCCTATTTAAATTTGAATGCTCTCACCAACTTTTGCGCACTTTGTTTACTATTATGTAACAAATCATTTACTTCTAGAAGTGACATAATTGAAAATGAAGAGATTTTGTGCAAGCCACTTAGGGCTGGTTTGGTATTGCTGTGCTTTGAAAAAAAACTGCTGTGAGAATAAGCGGCTGTGCTGTGAGAATAAGCGGCTGTGAAATAAATCAGCAGAGTGTTTGGTAAACTTTTTTGTAAAAGTGCTTTTGGAAAAAAAAAAAAAACAGTCTGATAGTGGGTCTTTTCATTAAAGGAGCACTGTAGTTCTGTGTGCTTTGAAAAAAAACCAGTTTTCCAAAGCTACAAATGGCAGCTTCAGCTTTTTCCTTTGATTTCAGCTTATTCTCACAGCAGCTTCCAAAATAAGCCCTTTTTTTTTAGTTTACCAAACACCAAAAACACTCCCAGCTTTTTTTCATAGGAGCTTTTTTTAAAATCACCTCACCCCCAAACTGGGGCTTAATACTATGGTGTGGTGGTATTCATTTTTAGTTGTAAGTGAAAGGTCTTAAGTTTGGTTTTCTCCAAACACGAATTTGAATCACATTACTGCTAGCCTATTGTGAGGATAAGCACACCCCCTCCCCGTAAATTATATCGTTTGTTTAATAAATAAAAAAATTATTGTACAAGACTGTTTGAACGGGTTAGATTAAAACTTTCAATCAATATATGTACATTAAGTTATTTATAGCAATTATTTTTAGAAAGAAAACTGAAATTTTTTAATTTTTAACAGTTATGATTATTTAGTAGTTCAAAAAATAAAATGGCGAATATTTAATTTTTTTTAAAAAGTCGTCGAAATTTTTTAACGAATCGAACTACTTAGTTAGTTGTAAGTGGTTTTTTACCATAAAAGTGGAAATATGTTGAGTCTTGCATGTGAATGTGGATTCAAATCCCTTTAGAAATTAATCTAACAAAATCTATCATTTGACCAAAAAAAAAAAAAAAACTACTTAACTAGCTAAACTACTGAAAACAAATTCCGGGAAGAAAGCATTGGTAAGCACAACGATGGGCGATTGGGTTTAAATGTTTACAGCAGTAAATGAAGTGGCTTTGCCATGCACACGTGGCATACAATGCAAAGGAATTGGATCCCATCCGGATCCACTTTGTGGGGATTCTGGGAATCCCAACATCTTAGCCATTTATCGTGTATTGTGTGGTCATAAATTATTTAACTTTTTTTATTTAAAGTTAAACATAAATAGAATATGATAAAAACTGATCGTACAATATACGATGAACGGTTAAAATATAAAGATATCTAAGATCTCCATAAAGTGGATCCGAAGAGGATCCTCTTCCTAATGCAAAACATCCTCTATCTAATTTATATGCTCTTTTTTCTTCCTTTTTGCCCTTTCTACTTTCTTTTGTTGGTCCGATTAATTTGCCTCCCTTTTAATTTTGTGCTACCACATGTGAATCTCTGTATATTTATCCATTAATTAAGAGAGTTTTAACGAAAAACCCATGGTATTGTTCACTTTAACGAAAAATCACATTTTTACACTAAAAAGTCAAACCTACTACTATTCACTTTACCCTTTATTTTGTCCTTATCATTAAAACTCAAAGTTTTCAACCCATTTTCATTAGTTTTCCTATTAATTAATGCGGGTATCTAGGGGCCAAGCCCAAGGCCCAATCAAAAGGCCCATTTCAGGAGCCTATCCAATTTAGCCCACCTACTTTATAGACTCTCAATCCTTGCGCAATCCCCACTACTTTTGGATTAGGTTAAGATGGACTAGTAATAATATGGTTTAAATTTGTCTTACGCAATCCCTACTACTTGTGGATTAGGTTAAGATAGACTAGTAATAATGTGGTTTAAATTTGTTTTTAACGAGAGTCGAACTTAATACTTCTCACTAACAGATAAAGAAGAATACTACTATATTGTTACTAAGTGGCTGGATTCTATTAAGATTGAATTGGAATTTTAAGTGAAGTTTTATTAAACAATTTAGAATCGAATATGTCATCCAAGTTGTTTATTAGATTATCTTAATTAAAATTGGATTACTGAAATTCCCTATAAGCTACTGGTTAAAGGAAAATCTTCATTTTTTTTTACTAAATAAATGTTTTCTCTGATCACTTGACATTGGTAATAAACACGTTTCATGTAAATCTTTCTTCAATACCTGAAACAATAAACAAGAATTAAATCACAAAACCTTTACACAAAGTGCTGCACTCTACAATGCGTAGTACAAGAATCACGGTTCAATCCCTAAAGAATCAGAATACATGATTAATTTAATAAGCCGCGTTAATTACTTTACTAATCACTCACGATCAAATGCTCAAGTGTTCTTCCCTTGGCAGACTCTGAACGGTATCCGACCATCTCCCCGGCGAGTGATCACTGCTGTTGGAAGACACTTGGCCCTCCGCCCTAGCATCCCTTATCATCCTTAGAACATCTCTCATCGCCGGTCGGTTCTCCGGTGAAAGCGAAACACAAGCCATTGCAATGTTAAGAAGTGCCTGCAGCTTCTCCTCTGATGCCTCATTGCCCGAGGCAGGGTCATCCCCTGACTCAGTCTCTTCTTCGCGCACTGAGTGGACCCAGCTAGGGATGTCCGAACCATGTTCCTGGACAAGGTCTTGGAAGGGAGTCTTTCCGGTTAGGAGCTCCAAGAGGAGGACGCCGAAGCTATACACATCAGCTGGTTGGGTTGATGGTTTTCTGATGTCGCGACATTCTGGTGCTCTATAAAATAGAGTGGTTGCGCTAGGTTCTTCGAGTGAATTAGGATCTCCGAATAATGTGAGACCATAATCCGTCAAGCAGGATTCAAAATCGGAACCTAACAAGACGTTTGAGGATTTCAAGTTTCCATGAGTTAAGCCGGGGTTCTGGTGGATATAAACAACACCACTCGCCAAGTCCTCAGCTATTTTAAGACATGACGTCCAGTGAAGCGGCTTACCGCCTCCTGAAGTTCTTGAACCTGTAAAATCAGTTGGAACATATCACAACTAGAATTCGACTAATGACACTTTCAAGAAAACTGCAACAAGTTTAATCAATCTCAATTTCACTAGTTCGGTAACTTCTGGACGGAAAAAAAAACTCCGGTGAGTTCTGAAAATATTCAATGAAATTATACGCAAATTTGACTTGAAATCAATAATGTTAATGTGCTGGTTCCTACCCTTCATAAGAATAAGAGTTTGGTGCTTTATGAAAATCCAGAAACTGGTAAAAAAGTGTTCTGTTGATACAAAATTACTGGCTATTGACGAAAAGACATGAGCTTTGAAGAGGCTACCAAAACCAGCTAAAAGCCAAGCATACAATGATATGAGTTAGAATAGCAAAGGCACAACGCACACAGTTATATGACGAGAGAGATAGACATAGACAGATGAAATATATCTCTGGCTACACGGTTGAATATCTCCAAAAAAATAGTCAAATGTGCAACGTGCAGACACGAAAACCGAAGGATTTGAGCCAGTGAGACATCACTAACAAGCTGAGGTCACACTCAAAATTTGAATCGTTGATTAGCAAGCCAACTCCCTTCCAAAGATTGCGATTAATTACTGTAAAATTACCCTGTAAAAGCCTAAATGCAGGGAACACATTTGATCTAATCTTGTCTTTATTTACCTAAACTTCTTGGAGAATGATGTACAGATAAAGAGAGATTGACTGTGACTCATGCCACACGAGTCCCATGAACAAAAGAAAAAAAAACTTTTCAGAAAATTTGCATGCCAAAGAACAGCACTTTCAGAATATTTTGCTTACCCAAGAAAAAACTACCCATATGCTTACTGATACGTTACTTTCCTTTCAAATCACAATCCCACAAGTCCGTTGAGAATTCTTTTTGGTATATGTGTAAATACCACCATCCCAAGCCAACAAGGTCTCTGCTTTATCCTTGCTTTGCAGATAGACTTTTTCCACAACTTGAACCCGTAGACTTCAGAGCACAAAGGAGTAACCTACCTAATGGTTGCGTCAAGGCTCTCCCTTGTATGTGTAAATACCACGAGTAATACCACAATACTCGTTTATTATTCGAGCATTATTCTCATCCAATCTAAATTACAAAGTAAAATATTCAAACTTAAATGCGGGAAAACACTCGATCTCGAAGTCACAGCAAGAACATGCATTACAAAATATACAGAGTGTACATGGAATTCAGTCACTAAATCATTGATCACATGAGTGATGAAATCCTATGAGATCTAAGAGGACATTTCCAAAATCAGTCTCTAGATTTATGTGTGGGGATCCATACTTTGAATGGAAAGGGTTCAAATTTCCTCCATCAGAGAACAACCCAAGCACCAAATTTTTTAGGCTGATGAATATGTCCTGTATAAAGATGGGCAACATGGTTTCCAGCCCAGGAACCTGCATGGGGTGGGACCCTACAGGCGCCTACATATGCACGTGACCCCACGACACTGATTAGATCATAGTGTCACCATCATAATTTCACTACATCAATATGGCAAATCCAACATGACCCACCATTAAATCAATAATCAATGACCTCTAAGATTAATTAGTTAGAAAGTTTACATCACTAAATATGTCTGGTCAGAAAGCTTGATACTTGGATTCAAAAGATAAAAGATATCTTAACAAGTGATAAAATAATGATATAATAGGCTTCCCCACTAAGTTCTCTCAAGATAAACATGAGAATTCTTTAACCAATGAGATAAATTTAGGTAGGGTTTTCCGACTTCACATTGGATAGGCCCGTTGTAGTTGGACAATCCTATGATTTTATAAAAAGTGTTTTATAAATAACGTGGTCAGACAACTGTGCTTAAATTTTTCTTGTAATTGGGTCACTATCAGACTCCATGCTAAATACAATCTACGTAGAAATTTTATACAACGGTACAAGCTAAACACAACCACAGTGATTATTAAACGAAAAAAATAAATAAATAAGCAGGTAATTAAGGGGAGTAGATGAAAGGGCCGACATACCGTGAATAAGTGAAAAGAGGCTGCCATTGGGGAAATAATCGTATACGAGCAGGCGTTCCTCCTTAGCCTGGAAGTAGGCCCTCAGTGGGACCAAGTGTGGGTGCCTCAGCTTCCCTAGCAAGTCCACGTGTCTCCTAAACTCCTCCATCCTCGGGTACCTCGCGTCCTTCAGCCGCTTCACCGTCACGATAAACCCGGATTCCATCACCGCCTTGTACGTACTTCCCAACGTGCCCCTCCCCAGCGTCTCCGCCGACGCCTTCAGCAGATCCTCCAGGCTGTAACTCATCTGCTCATCCCCTGCTCCGCAGAACACCAAACTCCCCAGCCCCTCACCTTCCCACGAAAAACCCCCTTGTTTCCCACCATTATTACCATCACTGCCACTGGGCGGACCTGCGGGCCCCTCCCCTGATCCTCCCCCTCCTCTCCCTGTTGTCAGCTCAGCACCCCCAACAACCCCGCCTTTGCTCCTGCTTACCTCCCCACCACCGCCGCGACTCCTCCGGCAAACCATCCACAGCACGACTAAGCAGATTACGACCACCATGAACCCGCCCAAGCTCCCTGCGATTATCTTAATCAGTTTCCCGCGCTTGGACTTTGACTTTGGACCCGGTTGACTGGTGGGACTGATCGACGGCGGAAACCCGATAATGCCCCCGCACGGTTTGTCAATTTGCACCCCGCAGACTCCGACGTTCCCTGAAAACGACGACGCATTAAACAGAATCAAGGGTGGGGTTACCGGAATTTCTCCGGATAGCTGGTTATTCGACACGTTGAAGAACCGGAGGGAGGTCTGGTTGAGCGGCGGAATCGGACCGGTGAACCTGTTGTCCTGCAAGTACAGGACGTAGAGGCGGCGGAGCCTGAGCAGCGACATTGGGATTTCGCCGGAGATTTTGTTTCCGGCGAGGACGACGACTTTGAGGCGGTGGAGGTCGGAAATGGAAGAGGGGAAAACGCCGGAGAAGTTGTTGTCGTTTAGGAATAGAGATTTGAGGTTGAGGAGGCCGGAGAGATCGGGGATTTGGCCGGAGAGGGAGTTGCCTTTGAAGCTGAGGACTCGGAGCTGGTCCAGCCGGTTCAAGATCTTGGGATCCAGAACTCCGGTGAGGTTCGAATACTCCAGCACAAGCTTCGTAACTCTCCCTCTCAGGCATTCCTTCACGCCTTCCCACTCGCACACGTTGCTTCCCTGCCGCCACGGCAGCGTGTTTTGAGGGTCGATTGTAGATTTCAGAGTCAACAGAGCATCCGCATCCCCTGCTTTTGCCGAACCCAGAAAAACCAAGAACAGCAATGGCAGCAATAAGAAAAAGATTTCACCTTTTTGAGAAACCATTTTTGAAAATCTGCGGATTGGATCGATTTTTCAGACCGCCAACATCTTGAAAATGCAATATTTGAACTTGGATTTTGCTGATTGAGAAAACACAACTCGGAAATCAGAATCTGAAATGTGTGTATGTATATGGAACTTTTTTGAATCTCAAAAACGAAAAGATTTTGAACTATTTGAGTTCACTTTCCTTTCTCAGTCTCTGCCCTATCGCTTTCCAAATCTTCAAGATCTAACACCATCTCGTCAAATTTGAGTGAGCTATGTTACTATGTATGTAGCAATAGCATTATTAGCAGAAGCTGCTTTCTTTGACTCAATCGATCACTGTGCTGCGGCTGCTGCAACTGCACCATTGATTGATTCGACAGCTTGAACCCAAAGAAATGGTTTTCTACTTCTGCTTCTGAGAAAAGCACTTCTAAACTACTCTACTCCGAGCTGCGGAGGAGGAGCATTTAAGGTGCAAAAAGCCCCATTGGCGAGCTCTGCGTACTGATCAATGGGGAGACACCAAAACAGTGGGGCTTGGCAATTCGACATCGTTTCTCTGTAATTGTTATTTTTTTGCAGCGTAAGCTTCACGTGAAGAAAGCTCAGAACTCTGTCCTCCTCTCCATGATTTGAATATTGTTAATCTGCAAACATTATTGAACCCGATAAAATTCAATTAAATAAAATAAAAAGCATTGGGCGGCTCAAAGGCTCAAACTTTTTTACCAGAGAGTGGTGAAACCTCAAAGGGAATGGGATCCAAAATTTACTCACCCCCCCCGAGTCGTCGAATTCATCGACTCTCAACAGGTAGCTACACCCTCTCTGAAATTAACAAGCGTCCGAAAACTGCAGATGAAAAAATATTGAAATTGTGGAAGGCTTTGTTTGTCTTGGGCAGAACGAGTTGATTGAGTCGACCCAGATAAATGCTGAAACTTGAAAAGGAAAGTTATACATCAAAATCTGGAAAACGAATGACACGTGCCTTCTGCACAGATCTATCAACAAAAAAGGGTCGACAAAAAATTTTAAAAATAATTACAAAAATAGGATAAACGAGAAGAAAATTAATTAAGCATGAAATTAAAGGTACCTGATCGAGTCCGGCACCGGCAGCAGCAGCAGCTACATGTAGTGGTAATCGGTTCAATGAAGGAACAAAGACTGGATGTTAAATAATAATGCAGCATCCATGTCCATGTTTGTCTCTCTGTACTCTGCATGCATAGTCTGATGGGATAGTAATGCCAAGGCCATCCCAAAAGACAGAGAGAGAGAGAGAGAGAGAGAGAGAGAGAGAGGAGACTATTGACCAAGGACAACAGATGGTCTGTGTCTTTTAACTCGGGAAATAGGTGAAGGAATTGAAAGCAAAAGAGAAGGCATTTAATTATTTAACACCACGGAATAAGTAATTACATATTATATAGTTTCACAACCACTCGAGATACTGTTTTGATGCCAATTAATCATATAATAAGTAATTCCCAGACGAGAGATTTATTTCTTTTAACATGTAATAACTATTTATTAGATAGGTGACGTCATTAAAATTATATTTAAGTTTTCTTCTCATGGTCCATGCTAGGCCACGAGGGGTTGAACTTAGTGAACTACCAGCCACCTTTCTCCCTCATTGCCAATTTGCGAAGGACTTACCCATGCTAAAGGTTACATGATATTCCGTATGACTTCGGTTATTTGTTCAGGAGAAACGTCAGGAGAAACGTCAAGAAGACTTTTAAAAATAAGACTTTTCATACACTTTATATCATTTCATTTTTTTTTTATAATATTATAACATTAGCAAGAAAAAGAACGTTAAATTATGATCTCTCAAAAAGTTTATAAAAAAGGAGGCAGATTGTCCGCCCTCCTGTTTTGGTGCCCTTTTCATCCCTTCCTATTTTGTGCGGTCACGAGTAAGACACGTCAACATTTTATATTAATTTTTTTATAAAGATAATAAGACAAAAAACAATAAGAATATAAAATGTTGACGTGGCTTAACCGTGACCTCACAAATAAGAGAGGATGAGAATGGCATCCAAACAGGAGGTGACCTCACAAATAAGAGAGGATGAGAATGGCATCCAAACAGGAGGGCAGTCAATCTGCCCCTATAAAAAATCACAGTTGGAGAAAGTCTTATCAGCATTTCAGTTTGTCTAGTAGGTCATGGTAACATCCCTAGGCAAGTTTGTTTCCTCACTACTCATACAAAGATTAGTATTGTGCACGTCGCAGAAAGCTAGAACAAGTAATTGAGATCACGTTAAGCCATTTCCAACTGAAGGGTCTAGAGGGCCAAAGGGCCGAAAATAGCCCTAAAACCGTCTCCAACCGAGGGCTAGGCCAGAGGGCTGTGGAATCTGAAAGGGCCTCACAAAATCGGAGAGGGTTGAAGGGCTGGCTGCTTGGAAAGGGTTGAAGGGCTAGCTGCAAGCAGCCAGCCCGGGGCTGGCCAGAAAACTGCTTAATCATGTCGGTTAACCGACAAGAATACATTTATATTATTTAATATAAATGTATTTCTGTCGGTTATTCTTAAAAAGAATTTTGAATCCAACGACTAGTTGACGCCAGTTACCATTCATTCACAAAAATTCTCAAAAATTCTATGTTTTTTTCCTATCAATACCTAAACAATTCATTCACGATTCCTCGCAAAAATTTTAAATTTAAGTTAATATTGTTTTCAAATATAATTTGTAGTTTTTAAATTTAATTTGTCGTTTTTAAATTTTAGTTGTAGTTTTTAAATTTTAGTTGTAGTTTTTAAATTTTAGTTTTAGTTTTTAAATTTAAGTTGTTATAGTTTTTAAATTTAAATAATAAATTATGTTTGGCCTTATGACCTTTGGTTGGAGACGGTTTTTTGTGATAAGGTTAAAACAAGCCCTCTAGCCCTTTGGCCCTCGGTTGGAGACGAAAGCAAATATGATCATGTACTGTTCATTAAAATATTAATATCTTAGAAGGCCAAAGGGCTAAAACAAGCCCTCTGGCCAGCCATCAGTTGGAGATGGGCTGATTACGTTATTTCAATGCTAATTGGTTTTGAGAACCGGATCTCTTTCACCAAGGTCATTAGATAAAGTGGTCAAAAACCTGAATTACTTGATCCGATGACATTGGTGGAAAAAATCCGAAAAGGATCTCTTCTGATTGATTTTGGGCCCCAACAAGTCATGCCAGTTGGCGTGGACTGGATCAATACGGTGGTTGCCGGTGGTCTTAGCCTGAGGACACACCCGACTATGTTGGCGGAGATCTAGGAGGATCCGAAAGAGAGAATCTCCTTCAAACAAGCAATCAGTGACTAGCATCCAGCTTTTATTAGGGACAATTATAATAATACATTGGTTTGAAAAGACTAATAAAAACAAAAGGTTAGAGAATCAAAATCAAGTCATATCATGAAAAAGATTTATAAGAAATGAGTTTCCTGTAATTGTGCATCTTAATTCAATGTCACGTGACATCCAGTGAATCCGTCTTTGCTATTACTATTTTCATTTTTTAGGCATAACTAGAAATAATCTCATAACTGCTATAAACTTCGTCGTACAAAGAATATGATGCCTATAACCACATCCATAACAAAACACCCTGAAACAGAAATTAGAGCAAGATAGAAAAGAAACGGAAACTCAAGCTGCCTGCAATTGGCGGCGGGCTGCGGCTTTCTTAAGTGCCTTCAATCTATTAGCTTCCATTCGCCCTTTCTGTTCATCTGTCATATGATTTTCACTGGATTCCTTACCTTCATTGTTTTCGACTTGATTGGTTATTTGTTTCTGGAAACTTTCTGATGCAGGTATACCAGCACTAGGAGCAACCATCTCACCATGGAACGTCTCAGACGGTTCCTACAATTAGCAAAACAAAGCACATCAAGCTCTCTACTTATCAACAAATGGAGCTTTAATCTGAAAACCAAGAAAACTTCGAGTAGCACATACCTGAGTGGCTTTCTCGTAGATTTCGTGAAGCATCTCTTCCTGCAGATCATCCACATCATGGTTCCCTGAAGACGAACCTCCCTGGTGATCACTTGGTCCCTCAGGGTTCAAGGTTTCTGCAGGAAAATAACAAGATCAGAATTCAAAATGGAAGCATAGAGAGCAATGGTTGTTCCGAATCAAATATTTCAAATACCATGATGAATAGAAAGGTACTTCAAATATCAGACAAAATCCAAAAACTTCTCATAAGGATATTTTATAGAGAACATAAGAACTCCCTACTTAATTATTAAAAAAAAAACAAAGTAACATAAAATCAGCACAAGTAGATTTCCACTTATCAGTACTATTCTTGCCCTCTAGTCTCAGGTAGTCCGGTGTAATTCTGTTTCTCCCTCAACATTACTCATATTCCACTCAGCAGCCAATCCATTATCCTAACATCATATTCCTAATCGTGTTATAAACTCAACCTCTTCCCGTTTCCAACTCTTCTTGACAGGTCTTCTGTTAAATAGTTAGAGCAACTGCACCATTCAATCCTTCCAATTAATACCTCAATCTTTAATGATATTTCACTTCTTGAAACATCTCATTACATGCTAAATTAGAGCAATTAGGCAAAAATGGCAGAGCATAGTACCCTCTTGATCATTTGGAACGCCTTCCTCGACCGCTGTTTCACGCAACTTTGTCGGGTCTCCTCCACTTGCAACTCTTTCTCTCAAATCCCTAAGAGTCATCTGCTCAATATTTGGGCAGAAAAAGGATTAGAATTTGAGGCAGACTCCAAAGACATTGAAAATAAAGAGTAAGATGTCATCAGTACCTTCACACGTCTGGTGGCGGCAACTTGTTCGACCTTATGAACAAACTGATCAAACGAGTAATATGGTAGCAATCGCGAATGCCATTGTGTGTACATCCCAATTAGATTCCCCAAATCTCTAACCTGCAAAAATTGACAAAAACAATGGCATTTTACATACAATCCCTCAGTAACCTCACACTTTAGAGAAAAACGCTTCAAACCCGATAATTTAGAAAAGAAACCCATGCCGACTTTGTAATGGAAGAAGCACACCAACGAAATTTCACAATTACGAATCAATTAAAGCAACACGTCTGGATAACTGAAGGATTTTCTTCTGTAATTGAGCTAAAACTTGTAATTATAGAGTTACTTTTTACTAATTTACTCAAAAAATTAACATAAAGTTATGAGTTTTCTTGCACAAAGGAAAAGAAACAAGGAGCGGAAGTGAGATACCAGACCTCGTGTCCGCGGCCGCGATACTTGAAGGCGCGAGGGAAGTGGCGGAGGACGTAGCCGAGCCCATCGTCTGAGAGAAGCAGCTCCGGCGTCAGCTTCGGCCGAGTCTTCGGAACCGACACCTTCTTCGCCTTCCCTTCGATCCCAGTACCAGTACCGCTTTTGAAAGGATAAGAAGAGGAATTGAGATTTGTGGGGTTAGGGTTAGGGTTGGAATTAGGATTGGAATTGGAATTGGGGGTAGGGGCGGAGGAAGGGCAGTCACGTGACCAGTGGCCTGGTCGGCCGCACTTGTAACAGCCGGTTGCTGCTGGTGCCTTGTCCATTTTCTTCTGATTTTTGCTTTCTGCAACCGACGATTGCTGTTTTCATTTTTTTAAATTTAATTTTCTGGATTTATTTTCCATTTTCAAGGGTTATTGGCGGGAAAAATTGGAGGGAATTATGGTAGGCCATTTAAGATATTTGAAATGGGCTTGACTAAAGAAAATAAGGCCCAGATTTTCCAAAAAAGGGCCTAGTTATATCTGATGTGAGATGTAAACATAAAAATATATGTGTCTCTGGTTGCACAATATTATTTTTTATAGAGTGACATTAACACACGCTTAAATTTGTCACGTGTTAGGTTTCAAGGTGTTATTTTATAATCATTCACCATTGGCGTAAGCTTTGCTTGAATTATGTATAAAAACATGAACACCTTCTGAATCGATTTGAAAGAGATTCAGAACACATGAATTTTTCTATTGGATCCGGTTGAAAAGTACGATTATAAGATGGATGGTTAAGGTAAAAGGGTCAGATGAAGATCTCGGAAGACTTGGAAAAAGACTTTAAGAAAAGATAGAGTACTTAGAGCTAAAAGAAAACTTGGCGTAGAAACGAGCACAATAATGTTCTTGGATTTATACATTCAATCAAACTCACTTAGTGGGATAATGCTTTGTTGTTGTTTTATCTAAAACTAGCTTTTCATTGCATCCAAAAAAACTGAACTCATAACAGAAGAAGAAATTTACAAGGGAAATCTCGTTACATGCTTCCATTCCTTCCCCCCTCTCCTCCCTCTCTCTCTTGCCATTTCTTCACAACGAATTCAAATCAACAAATCCTCTAATTCTTTTAACAAAAATTGAGGTAAGCAAGTATCTATATCTATAATGTATCACCTGTGATAAGTTTCAGTTCTTAAACAACGGCAGCGAACGGGTTTCGGAGACTCAAGAGTTCATGGACCAATCGTAGTTCCGGTACACAATACTTATATGCCCTCCGTCACCCAAAAGATGTGTCAAAAGGCCTGCTCTGGTTGCATCCAAGTAATTCAGGATCCACTTTAGAATTTCCTTTTCTTGTCCAAAGTCGCCATCGAACCTGCACAAATGAACACACACGCACAATATTTGTTCATCCTCGGCATTGTCTAACCATCACAGTTGCTTTTGAAAATGAACAACGAAAAAGGTAGACTTGATCAATGATTACACACCATTTAATAATTTGGGTGAGGTACACGGTCCTCTTCTCCAAGTTCACTTCCATGCCGCCGCTCTTGAAGAAGTCTCTAGCTGCACATCTCAATTCAGCTTCAACTCCTTGGGGTGAGAAGAATCTTACCGTTGGGCTTGACCTTGTCCCGTTACAAAGTCCAAAGTGAATTAATGGATTCACTCTAGCACAGGCAAGCTGGATTGAAGGATGAAATGAAACTTAGTACTCACATCAGAGGTTGAGAATTTGTATGCAAACAAAATAACATGTATGAAGTTAGACTTTAGAGGCGGATAAGACAGAAGAATCGAAGATTGTTGTTCACCTCTGTACGGTTGTCTCCTGCCCCAAAGGGCTTGCCCAAGGAATAAGGAGGTCTACGGTTGTTTCTGAGGATCCCATTCTCGATACTACTGAGTGAATAAGGATGGCCTCCAACTAAATACTGGAAGTCGGAAAAGAACGATCTCCTTTCGATTACACCTTGTGGACGTCCTACCCTGATAACTGCATGGATGACCATTGCGTTGTAGAGGTTCAAAAAGAAAGCTAGCCTCTCATCTTTTGAGAGCTCAAAAAGGTTTACTCGGTGAAGTTCTTGAACCAAGTTTATGTACCTGCATTTAAAGAAGGGAGGAAATTGACACCAATGAAGCTATTTAGTGCACAGTCGGTGAAGCAAATTCAACATAAACAAGTAGAAATATACCCAAATTACTTCAGTTTAACAAAATAAATCCAGGAAAATGATCGACTGATCCTACCTTCGGAACTCCTCACTGTTGCTAATGCCAATGTAATCGAGATGGCGCCTGTCATCTGAGGCATAGGACTCGAGTATGGCAGACATGATCTTGGTGAGCCTTTGGCCAACTTTCGCTGCAGGCTTGGGTTCACTGTCACTTATGGATCCCCGGAAATTAAAGCATTTGGGAATAAAGGGTTCGTGCTCAAGGAAACGATAAAAATGGTTTCCATCCTCGAAATCATTTTCCCTGCACAAATACAAAAGGGTTCTTATCGACAAAACTAAATCAGTGTCTCTAGTTTTCAGTTGGCTCAACAGATTTTTTTTCTTACCCAAATACATGATGAATGAAATGCTTCCTGGCAAGCTGCCTTCCAATCTCAACTGCCTGCAGTTGTCATATGTTGTAAACACAAATCATTAAACTCCACACTCAACGGACAAACTTTTTGCTTTTTAAGATAAAAGAAACATCTGTGTAATGCCTCACGTGTAATCTAAAGTATGGATTGAAAACACTCAAAGACCGAGCAATATTAAAAACTAATAATTTTCTACAAAAGATGATTAAGGAGGGACTAAATAATAATTATACGTCATGATTAAAACAAGAGGTTGAAAACTCGGTCAACTTCCCATCAATTATGAAACAAGGTTGGCAAATTCAACTTTTGAAATTCCTACATACGCAAAATAGGAAAAAGGATAAGATATTGGGGGCCATGTCAAAAACGTTACGTCTACGCTTTCACGAATCATGACATGAGTCGTGGCCTGGGGTGGGAAGGAGCCAAATTATATATGACTGAGTGCGTTATGCATGATATGATATGATATGCAATGGGATCCCGTCAAAGTTCAAACATATATTGATGGCTGCACCAACACAACCCTTCTTGTTTCATAAGTAATCATTTCAAGGAGGATTTATATGACACTTGTTCACCGCCGCAGTGACATTTTGTGCTAATAATATAAGGATATGTCTTAATTTCTCTTCACGTGTCCTTATATTATTGACACGAAACGCTACTTTAACTGTATACCCCTATCACACAAATTGTTCTCCATTTCAAGCCGTTGGTTACAAAACCAGTCATTCAAAAGGTATATAAAACTTCCATAAAAAACATGGTCCACCAAAAATTTATGACCTAATTTTCCACTACTTTCTCACTAGGAAAAATTCAAGCTGCAACCTAAATTTACTCTCACATTAGTATGTCTTTCGGCCACCTGAACAATAAAATTCCTTCTTACAAGGGTCGAATTGAATGCAAAGGAGGAGCGCCAGAAAATTAACCCAAGAGAGTGGACCTGGTGAAAAGCTCCTTATAATAATAGCACTCACTCAATAATACTGCGGATGGTGGACGCCATAAGTGTTTTCGGGAAATCTAACATGCGATGCAAGCTTTTCATTCAAATTAGGCTAAAACTTACTAAATTCAATGAAAATTGTAGCTAGTTTAGGTTTGGTAATTTTTTGCACGACCAATTAAATTCAACACAAACACAAAAAAAAAGTTTCGAGCAAATCATTTAATAACTCGAATCGTTTAAGAACTTGTTAACGAGTTAAAGTAGTTATCGAATCACTTTTAAAATATCATTTTTCTGATCATGACTTTAGATATGACAATACGACTTGTTAACGAATTGAGTCATTATCGAATTGACTAATAATAACCCACTAAGATAACATAATTAACACGACATGATGTGTTGATACAACGAATATGACACGAAAACAATTCAAACACGATTTGTTTGCGAAAGCTAAGCTAGGCACAACTAAACACTAAATTATATCAAGTAGGTTTGGATCGGTAACCCATACTATTCCTAAGCAAATAGAATAACAATTAACTTAAATCAATTATTTTTATTGTAATTTTGTATTTTAATAATCATACACCAACATGGTCGTCATGATTATGTTGGCCATGGTTGAGTGTGAAAGACGCCAAGCGAAGCCCATGGGTTTATCCGAAAGGACAACGGCAAGAAGAACTCGCTGAATCTTTTAACGGTTACTAATTTTTTATTAGCGCGTAATCAGTAAACTGCGGCTAGTCAGCGGTTCGATACGCAGCAGGCCAGCAATTAGATTTGACTGCTGCGCGGCACATTGTAACCAACTGGTCCCGCGGGATTTAATTTAACGACAGGATAAGAACCTGCGAGTCCAGTGGTTACGGTGGTCCGCGACACAGAGAATAACAGTGGAAAAAAAAAAACAGATTTGGAAATTGGAGGGAGGAGGGTCCGTACCTTTCGACGCCCGCAGTCCAAGTGCTGAATGAGGACCTCCACCATCTCGCTCCCGGCGAAGCAGTTCTTGACGATCTTCATCTTCATCAGACGGTCCTGAATCGGCAACTTCAGCCGCAACACCCTAACTATCCCCATCATCTGGTCCGTCAACTCCTCCTCATCCAGATCGTCGAATCCGTAAACCGGCGGCGGAGGCGCGTCGTCGGGACATTTCGAGCTGAGCATCTCCTTTAACCGCTGGTCAAATCCGCCGCTGTTCCTCAGCGAGTTGAGCGCCACCAGTCCTCCGAACTGCTTCTCGTTGAAGAAAATCTGAGGTACAGACGAGCTACCCGTCCTCTCCACCAGCTCCTTCTCGCGATTCGGATACACGTCGATGTTGATCTCCACGAATTTCAGCCCCTTCTCTCTCAGAAACCTCCGCACGGCCGTGCAGTCCCTGCAGTTCGACCGGGAGAAGAAGCTGATTCGACCTTTCAGCGTCGCTTGTCCCTGTGGCTGTTGGTGGTCGTCAGACTCGCTCTTGAGCTTGACCGTCACTTTGAGGCCGGAGAGATGGAACTCCGTCGCCGTCGCGTCTTTCGATTTCAGATCTTCTTCTCCGTTGCTATTGAGGTGCTGGTCCTTCAGCGACGACAGCCTCCTCACGAACGCGGCCGAGAAATTGCTGCTTCGCTCCCGGATGAGCTTCCCTATCGCCGGCACGTCGACGCCGAATTTCTGGTTATTCGAAGCCTCGTCGTTTGGAGAATCGGGAGGCGATGAGGCCAACCCGGGCGGCGCCTCTGGCTTCGGCAGGTGCGCGTGAGGACGGAGGATCCCTTCCCCTGCTGTATCGGGCGTCTCAACGGCTAATTTCACGTACTCGGCTTTTTCGGGAGAAACCGTTGGAAACTCGTCCGACTTTTCGGTCATCGAGGTGGGCGAAACGTCGTCGTCCCGTTCTTTCAGGTAACCATTTCCATTTGCATGTGCAATTTCAACTTCTTCCGAAAAGCCATCTCCCTCTTCCTCCTCGTAATCTTTCTGTTTCGGTATACCGTTGGGGATAGAATTTGAACGCTTTATTGTTTTCTCGGGCTTTCTGGGACTTCCCGGGAAAACCCCATTCGCCGGCACGCCGTTTAACTTTCCGGCGGGTCTACAAACTCTGACCTCAACGACATTGTTCCCGATTCCATTGGTGGAAACATCCATTGATTTCCTTTTTCGCAAGGAAATGCAAGATTTTTCTGTTTTAGGAAAAGGAAAACTGGAAACCCTAAGACTAAGAGGAGGAGGAGAGAGAGAGAGAGAGAGAGACAGAGACAGACAAGAGGAGGAGGGAGAAGGAGAGTGGACGAAAAGGGAAGCGAAGAAAGCAAAGGAAAAATGGGTTAGAGGGAGTTTTGTTTGTTGGAGAGGGAACGATGAAATCGGAGAGGTTTTATGGAGGAAACGCCCAGAGGTTTATGGGATCCCATTTTATTTTAATTATTTGTTTTATAAAAACAAGAAGAGGTCAAACACGTTGAGACAATTGGACTCTTTTGGGCCATATCTAATTGGGTCGCCGGCCCAACCTAAAAAGTATCACCGACCCCACTTGAACCGTACTATATGGTTTTCAATTGGTTTTCAATTCCTATAATACCCCTAGAACCTAGGGATGGTCGAAATCTTCACGGATAATGTGACATTTTTAAGTGTGTTAGGGCATGTCACATGCTGTTGTACAAATAGAGAGGTATTTGAAGATGGTTTTTTTTCTACTTGTATGATAACATATAACGTACCACTCAACGTTCCGGATACATTAAAAAATCTTTTCACTTATAACTATAGGGATCAGGGTGGATGTGGTATTAGGAGCTTTCAAGGAAAAACTATATCACATCGTACGGAGGGAGCCCTATACACAATGCAGGGCGGTTAGGTATTGACACCACCCCTATTCAAAACCGAACAGTTGACATCCCTACATGAACCATGATCCAGTAGGATTTTTGGTAAATGAAAGGATTCGGTAGGAATGCCGTAAGTTTGGGTACGGGTGACGAGTCTAGAAAGAAAGCAATTAGAATTTAGGAAGGTAGTTCCATTGACACGGCAAGAGTCCAAGTGGCAGCATAAGACCCGGCCAAATTTAGTTGACTACCTTAACGGTAACGGAGATACTTAACAAGGGCAGTAGCCCTTGGATTTTTGACTTTGATTTTTTTCCAAAACATAGTCTACATAGAAATGGTCTCAAGTAGTAACAGAATATCCTTTTTTTTGTTAGAAGGGTGAATACATTTATCCTTATTGTGCTCTCTACGTACTTATTTTTACTTCTCACACAACTGTTAGGATGATATTTGAACGCCTAAATACAAAAAAACCCGAAGATTGTCAAGTTGGACTGTGTGTAATTTTTTGGGCTGGATAAATAAGATACAAATAATATGGACCGGTCAAAGCTTCAAATGGTTGGCCCATTGGAGTGGAGAACGGAATTTCAGTTGTTTCTTTCTTTCTTTTGAATTTCAACGTTGTGTATTCTAATTCCATCGTGAACTAATCCTTTTATTAGTTTAGGGTGTATTCTTATTATCAACTAATTCTCGTTATTTTATATCAATCTCGATTATTTTTCATGTTGAGTAATTGTTATTGCACTCTATTGTTATCAGATAACTGTCAATTATATGTGTAAATGACTAAATTGTGACTGACAAATTGAGTTTAATAGATTGCTTCTCATAATTGACAATTACCATGAATAATTTGATATTAATACGACGAACGTGGTTAGATGGGAATGTCCTATTGTTTCCATTTTTTAATCTTTCTTTATTCATTCACTCTTGCTCTATGTTTGATCAATTGTTATTTTTATTTGCATTTCATCTTTTTGCATATTTAAATTTGTCAGTTTAAGTCTTGTTTTATTTCATCTTAGTTTGAAGGTTATCACAATAGTAACTTTAGGTTAATCTGATCTTTGTTATAACGATATTTTACTTATCACTATATTACTTTGATAATGTTGTACACGTGGCAATTTTCACAATAACACCCCTCTATTTCCAACCGTCAGATCGAATGAATAGAAAAAAAAATCAATCAGCAATAACTATGTAGTTGATATTTAGTGCCCGTTTGAAAGTGACTAGGAGAGGACCATCCAATTCTTCCCCGATTTCCATGGCGCAAGGGTTGTACACGGCAAATAAATAGACAATAACTATTAAGATATCTTCAATGGTTGTTTGGAAATGATTATGAAAAGAACAAAATCGCTAATAAATTGGGTTTTGATTTAAGATTCAAAGTATTTTTCGAAAAGCACATACAAAGAGTTCTCCATACGCTTTCCCTATAAGCGATTATGATTCTTCCAATCACATCCAAACAAATTCATTTCGTTTGGTGAGAATCCATAATTTCTCTTTTTTATTTTTTTGAAAGGATAATCCATAATTTCTCTTTTATAAAATAGCAAAGTCCACAAACAATGAATTATAGTCCAGAAACTAATTCCAAATGTGAGGATAGTCAAAAATGCGCGTTTGACATCAAAGTCAAGTATTTTTATTCCCCTATCACTATCTTTTATTACTATTGCTGTTCTTCGTCCTGCTAATCGGTTCTCTCTCTCTAGACTCTCGTGCGTGTGTTGAGAACTTGACCGTGTGTTGCTGTGATATGGGTGCTCAGGATTTCTGGGTGGTTATTGTTATTGGCTTTTGCTTCCATGCTCAAATCTTGAGCTCTCAGAACTTGACATGCAATCCCAACGATTTGAAAGCATTGGAGGATTTCATGAACGGTATAGATTCCGTGATTGAAGGGTGGGGCAGCGATTTTTCACCTAATTGCTGTAAATGGGCAGGCATCACTTGCAATTCTTCGTCCTCTCTCGGATTGAACTATTCCATTGATACTTATAGAGTGGTAAAACTGGAGCTTCCAAAGAGAAGGCTACTGGGAAATCTCTCTGCATCTTTAGGGACCTTGGACCAGCTCAGAACCCTCAATCTCTCTCACAATTTCCTCAAGCACTCGCTTCCAGTTTCGCTCTTCCATTTGCCAAATTTAGAGGTTTTAGGCATGAGTTTTAATGACTTTTCTAGCCCCATTCATGTCGATATCGATTTGCCTTCAATCCAGTTCCTTGACATTTCTCAGAACTTTTTGAATGGTTCCCTTCCTGGCAGCATCTGTGACAACAATTCTACTAAACTTCGGGTACTCAACGTGGCCGATAACTGCTTCTCTGGCAATCTTCCACCAGGTTTTGGCAATTGTACTTCCTTGGAGGACCTTGACCTGAGCGCGAATGACCTTACAGGCACAGGTAATGATATATTTCGTCTGCGAAAGCTAACCCAGTTGAACATTCAAGATAACAAGCTGTCAGGGGCCCTCAGCGAAGAATTCGGTAAGCTCATTAACCTTGTTCGTTTGGATATCTCAACTAATGGGTTTTCAGGAACTATCCCAGATGTTTTCTACAGCCTTGGAAGATTACAGAATTTTGTAGCTCATTCAAATCGTTTTGGTGGTCGGATACCCCCTTCTTTGCCGAGTTCATCGACTATCACTTTGCTTAATTTGAGAAACAATTCATTGCAGGGCTCAATTGATCTTAATTGTTCAGCAATGACTAGTTTGACCTCTCTTGATCTCGGTTCCAATCGGTTTGATGGGCCTATTCCCTCCAATCTTCCCTCCTGTCAACATTTGAATACAGTCAATCTTGCCCGTAACAACTTCATTGGCGAAATCCCAGAAAGCTTCAAGAGTTTCCATAGCCTGTCTTACATCTCGCTGTCAAATTGCAGCCTTTCCAATATCTCTTCTTCCCTTCAAATTTTACAGCAGTGTCAGAACCTGACTACTTTGGTTCTCACCTTGAACTTCCGTGGCGAACAATTTCCTGCTGATCCAACCATTCAGTTTGAAAAGCTGAAGATTCTGATTATTGCAAACTGTAGGCTCACAGGTGTAATACCCCAATGGTTGAGTACTAGCAGCAGATTGCAGTTGTTGGATATATCGTGGAACCATTTGGAAGGAACAATTCCAGTCTGGTTTGGCAATTTTAGCAGTCTTTTCTACATGGACGTGTCTAATAATTCCTTAACGGGGGAAATCCCGAGAAGCTTAACTGGACTCCCGAGCCTCATTAATGGGAGGATCTCCATTGAGGAACCTTCCTATGATTTCCCTCTTTTCATGAAGTGGAATGTAAGTGTACGTGGGTTGCAGTACAATCAAGTTTCAAGCTTTCGGCCTACATTGGACTTTAGCAACAACAATCTCAATGGACCAATCTGGCCGGACTTCAGGAAGCTGAGGTTGCTTCATGTTTTGGATTTGAAGAACAACAGATTATCAGGACCGATTCCGAGTAGTTTATCTGAGATGGTGAGCTTGGAGACCCTGGATTTGTCTCATAATGTGCTTTCGGGGATAATCCCACCTTCGTTGGTTAAGCTTAGCTTCCTGTCCAAGTTTAGTGTTGCAGACAATGAATTGTATGGGGTGACCTCTACAGGAGGTCAATTTTCGACCTTCTCAAGTTCAAGTTTTGAAGGGAACAATCTTTGCGGCTACGATGCTGTGCCTTGTCCATCCGGACAGGATGATCCTCTGGGAACATGGTTCGGCAAATCAAGCAAGGATTATACCGGAGTTATTGCTGGAGTGTGTGTCGGATTCGTATTTGGAATAGCATGTTTCATTGGAGTAGATAGGTATGTCTGGACTTTCTAAGGAGAGTACATCCTTCTTTTTTATGTTACATCCTTCTGTTTTATGTTTTCTTTTGTATGCTCGTGACCTAATGTATAAAGAGTAGTATTTCAAAAAAAAAAAAAAAAGTATAAAGAGTTGTAACTAGTAAGCTTTTGGTTATTTCCATTTGCATGTGCAATTGCACTTTCCGAAAAGCCATCTCCCTCTTCCTCCTCGTAATCTTTCTGTTTCGGTATACCGTTGGGGATAAAATTTGAACGCTTTATTGTTTTCTCGGGCTTTCTGGGACTTCCCGGGAAAACCCCATTCGCCGGCACGCCGTTTAACTTTCCGGCGGGTCTACAAATTCTGACCGCAACGACATTGTTCCCGATTCCATTGGTGGAAACATCCATTGATTTCTTTTTTCGCAAGGAAATGCTAGATTTTTCTGTTTTAGGAAAAGGAAAACTGGAAACCCTAAGACTAAGAGGAGGAGGAGGAGAGAGAGAGAGAGACAGACAGACAAGAGGAGGAGGGAGAAGGAGAGTGGACGAAAAGGGAAGCGAAGAAAGCAATGGAAAAATGGGTTAGAGGGAGTTTTGTTTGTTGGAGAGGGAACGATGAAATCGGGGAGGTTTTATGGAGGAAACGCCCAGAGGTTTATGGGATCCCATTTTATTTTATTTATTTATTTTATAAAAACAAGAAGAGGTCAAACACGTTGAGACAATTGGACTCTTTTGGGCCATATCCAATTGGGTCGCCGGCCCAACCTAAAAAATATCACCGACCCCACTTGAACCGTACTATATGGTTTTCAATTGGTTTTCAATTCCTATAATACCCCTAGAACCTAGGGATGGTCGAAATCTTCACGGATAATGTGACATTTTTAAGGGCTGGTTTGGTATTGTTGTGTTTTGAAAAAAAAAACTACTTCTGCTGTGCTGTGAGAATAAGCAATTGTAAAATAAAACAGTAGAGTGTTTGGTAAATTTTCTTGTAAAAGTGCTTTTGAAAAAAAAAATATATATTATAATATTTGGTAAACTTTTATGTAAAACAGATGTGAAAAAAAACAGGTTTTTTCAAAGCTGGGTTTTGCAGCTTCTTGTTTTTGGCTTTGTTTCACCCAAAACTGTGAAAAAAAGCTGAAGATGAATGTTTACCGAACACAAAAACAGCTCCCAGCTTTTTTTGATACCAGCTTTTTTCAAAATCGCCTCAGTACCAAACCAGGCCTAAGTGTGTTGGGGCATGTCACATACGTCATATGTCGTTGTACAAATAAGGAGGTATTTGAAGATGAATTCTCTCCATTTATATGATAACATATAACGTACCACTCTGCGTTCCGGATACATTAAAAAAAAATTCACTTATAACTACATGAATCAGGGTGGATGTGGTATTAGGAACCTTCAACGCAAAACTATATCGCATCGTACGGAGGGAGCCCTATACACAATGCAGGGCGGTTAGGTATTGGCACTCCTATTCAAAACCGAACGGTTGACATCCCTACTTGAACCATGATCCAGTAGGATTTTTGGTAAACGAAAGGATTCATTAGGAATGCCGTTAGTTTAGGTAGTCTAGGAAGAAAGCAATTAGAATTTAGGAAGGTAGTTCCATTGACACGGCAAGAGTCCAAGTGGCAGCATAAGACCCGGCCAAATTTAGTTGATTACCTTAACAGTAACGGAGATGCTTAACAAGGGCAGTAGTCCTTGGATTTTTGACTTTGACTTTTTTCCAAAACATAGTCTACATAGAAACAGTCTCAACTCTCAAGTAGTAACAGAATATTCTTTTTTGTTAGAAGGGTGAATACATTTATCCTTGTTGTGCTCTCTACATATTCATTTTACTGCTCACACACCTGTTAGAATGATATTTAAAAGCCTAAATACAGAAAAATCCGAAGATTGTCAAGTTGGACCGTGTGTAATTTTTTGGGCTGGATAAATAAGATACAAATTATGAATATGGACCGGTCAAAGCTTCAAATGGTCGGGTCATTGGAATGGACTTATGCATGATAGTACCCTCGGTGCAAGTTCCATATTAGCAGAAAGAATAAAGGAGACCTAGAAAATCACACTGCGCACTTACAGAAGCTGAGAGAGAAGAAAGAATTGGAGAATTCTAGCTTTGCTGTGGAGTGGAGAATGGAATTTCAGTTGTTTCTTTATTTCTTTTGAATTTCAACGTAGTGTATTCTAATTCCATCATGAACTAAATCTTTTTATTGGTTTAGGGTGTATTCTTATTATCAACTAATTCTCGTTATTTTATACCAATCTCGATTATTTTTCATGTTAAGTAATTGTTATTGTGCTATGTTGTTATCAGATAATTGTCCGTTATTTGTGTGAATGGCCAAATTGTAATTTGTAACTAACTGATTGAGTTTAATAGATTGCTTCTCATAATTGACAATTACCATGAATAATTTGATGTTAATATGAAGAACGTGGTTAAATGGGATTGAGAATGAGGAATCTCATGTCCTAGTGTTTCCATTTTTTTAATCTTTCTTAATTCATTCACTCTTGCTCTATGTTTGATCAATTGTTATTTTTATTTGCATTTCATCTATTTCCATATTTAAATTTGTCAGTTTAAGTCTTGTTTTATTTCATCTTAGTTTGAAGGTTATCACAATAGTAACTTTAGGTTAATTTGATCTTTGTTAGAGCAAATCCACCCCTAAGGACTTTGCGCCAGCACCCAGCGCATTTATCTACTCAAGTGAACAGTAATAGACTGGAGTGAACAGTAATAGGCCAAGGCATCTCCACCCCTTAAAAAATGCGCTAGCACCCAGCACATTTATTTGGTGTGTTTTTTTTTTTTTAAGTTTATTTCGGATAAGATTTTTAATCAATTTCGGATAAAATTTCAAATAAACTTAAAAAAAAATACACACTAAAATAAAATTACATACTCATCAAATAAACTTAAAAAAAAAAAACACTAAAATAAAATTACATAAACTCATCAAATAAACTATAAAAAAACACACTAAAATGAAATTACATAAACTCATCAAATACACTTTATTCTTCAACCACAAACCTTATTATTTATAGAGAAAAAAATAACATTTTTAAAAATTTTCTGTATTTTTTTATAATTTTTCTGTATTTTTTTAATAATTTTTAATAAATTTTAATATAGTTAATTAATCTGGACCGTTGGATTTGAAAAATATTCAAATCCAAGAGCCAGCAAGTTGCCACGTGGCCACTTGCCCAGCTTCTTGGTCAGTCAATTTTGAGCTGGCCCAGAGACCAGCATGGGCTGGGCCCCAGGCTGTTGCGCGGGCTGGAGGTAATGGACAGGGTGCTGGGCTGTTTTTTGGACTGTGTGCTGGGCAATGTCCACTCCGGTGGACTTGCTCTTAGAACGACACTCTACTTATCACTATATTACCTTGACGATATTGTACACTTGTCAATTTTCACAAAACCCCTTTTTATTTCCAGTTGTCAGATCAAATGAATAAAAAAAATCAATAGGCAATCACTATATAGTTGATCTTTCACGTCCGTTTGAAAATGACTAGGAGAGTACCATCCAATTCTTCCCCGATTTCCATGGCGCAAGGTTTGCACATGGCAAATAAATAGACAATAACTATTAAGATATCTTTAGTGTTTGTTTGGAAGTGATTATGAAAAGAACAAAATCACTAATAAATTGGGTTTAGGTTTAAGATTCAAAGTGTTTGACATCAAAGTCAAGTATTTTTATTCCCCTATCACTCTCTTTTATTACTATTTGCTGTTCTTCGTCCTGCTAATTGGTTCTCTCTCTCTCTCTCTCTAGACTCTCGTGCGTGTGTTGAGAACTTGACCGTGTGTTGCTGTGATATGGGTGCTCAGGATTTCTGGGTGGTGATTGTTATTGGCTTTTGCTTCCATGCTCAAATCTTGAGCTCTCAGAACTTGACATGCAATCCCAACGATTTCAAAGCTTTGGAGGATTTCATGAACGGTATAGATTCCGTGATTGAAGGGTGGGGCAACGATTTTTCACCTAATTGCTGTAAATGGGCAGGCATCACTTGCAATTCTTCGTCCTCTCTCGGATTGAGCTATTCCATTGATACTTATAGAGTGGTAAAACTGGAGCTTCCAAAGAGAAGGCTACTGGGAAATCTCTCTGCATCTTTAGGGACCTTGGACCAGCTCAGAACCCTCAATCTCTCTCACAATTTCCTCAAGCACTCGCTTCCAGTTTCGCTCTTCCATTTGCCAAATTTAGAGGTCTTAGACATGAGTTTTAATGACTTTTCGAGCCCCATTCCTGTCGATATCGATTTGCCTTCAATCCAGTTCCTTGACATTTCTCAGAACTTTTTGAATGGTTCCCTTCCTGGCAGCATCTGTGACAACAATTTTACTCAACTTCGGGTACTCAACGTGGCCGCTAACTGCTTCTCTGGCAATCTTCCACCAGGTTTTGGAAATTGTACTTCCTTGGAGGACCTTGACCTGAGTGCGAATTATCTTACAGGCACTGGTATATTTCGTCTGCGAAAGCTAACCCAGTTGAACATTCAAGATAACTTGCTATCAGGGGCGCTCAGCGAACAATTCGGTAAACTCATTAACCTTGTTCGTTTGGATATCTCAACTAATGGGTTTTCAGGAACCATCCCAGATGTTTTCTACAGCCTTGGAAGATTACGGAATTTTGTAGCTCATTCAAATCGTTTTGGTGGTCAGATACCCCCTTCTTTGTCGAGTTCATCGACTATCTCCTTGCTTAATTTGAGAAACAATTCGTTGCAGGGCACAATTGATCTTAATTGTTCAGCAATGACTGGTTTGACCTGGCTTGATCTTAGTTCCAATCGGTTTGATGGGCCTATTCCCTCCAATCTTCCCTCTTGTCGACATTTGAGTAATGTCAATCTTTCCCGTAACAAATTCACTGGCGGAATACCAGATAGCTTCAAGAGTTTCCATGGCCTCTCTTTCCTCTCACTGTCAAATTGCAGCCTTCCCAATATTTCTTCTGCCCTTCAAATTTTACAGCAGTGTCCGAACCTGACTACTTTGGTTCTCACCTTGAACTTCCGTGGCGAACAATTTCCTGCTGATCCAACCCTTCAGTTTGAAAAGCTGAAGGTTCTTATTATTGCAAACTGTAGGCTCACAGGTGTAATACCCCAATGGTTGAGTACTAGCAGCAGATTGCAGTTGTTGGATATATCGTGGAACCATTTGGAAGGAACAATTCCAGTCTGGTTTGGCAATTTTAGCAGTCTTTTCTACTTGGACATGTCTAATAATTCCTTTACGGGGGAAATCTCGAGAAGCTTAACTGGACTCCCGAGCCTCATTAATGGGAGGATCTCCATTGAGGAACCTTCCTATGATTTCCCTCTTTTCATGAAGTCGAATGTGAGTGCACTTGGGTTGCAGTACAATCAAGTTTGGAGCTTTCGGCCTACATTGGACTTTAGCAACAACAATCTCAGTGGACCAATCTGGCCGGACTTCAGGAAGCTGAGGTTGCTTCATGTTTTGGATTTGAAGTACAACAGATTATCAGGACCGATTCCGAGTAGTTTATCGGAGATGGTGAGCTTGGAGACCCTGGATTTGTCTCATAACGAGCTTTCGGGGATAATCCCACCTTCGTTGGTTAAGCTTAGCTTCCTGTCCAAGTTTAGTGTTGCAGACAATGAATTGTATGGGGTGACCCCTACAGGAGGTCAATTTTCGACCTTCTCAAGTTCAAGTTTTGAAGGGAACAATCTTTGCGGCTACGATGCTGCGCCTTGTCCATCCGGACGGGATGATCCTCTGGGAACATGGTTCGGCAAATCAAGCAAGGATTATACCGGAGTTATTGCTGGAGTGTGTGTCGGATTCGTATTTGGAATAGCATGTTTCATTGGAATAGATAGGTATGTCTGGACTTTTTAAGGAGAGTACATCCTTCTTTTTTATGTTACATCGTTCTGTTTTATGTTTTCTTTTGTATGCTCGTTTCAGATTGTAATCTTATTTGGTAAGTAATATGAAAATATATTTTCTCAATAAGAACCTCCATGGAAGCGACGACTGAAGAAGCCTTTGAACCTGCCAAAAGCATAAAGTGGTCCAAACCCAAATCAACAATGGCAGAGGTGTACCGAGAAACCCATTCTCTTGAACATGAGCTACCCAGAAACCTTCAGAAACTAGAACCAAAGATACAAATTTTCCATTTAATATGAATTTTTTTCAGCATTTTGAAACCAAATAGGGAACTCAGAACCCGGAATTTAATTTTTTTCGATTAATTTTGTATTTTCAAATCCCAGAGAGGGATGGAGTGAGTGTTGCCTTTGCACTACTAACATCATAGCTAAACCCTAGTCATTTTCACAAGCGATTTTCCTAAAAACTGTTTAAAAATAAATAAATAAATTAGGGCCAAGTCTTCTCTAATTTCTATGGAACAGGTTTATGCAGTTGATCTTTCGTGTCCGTTTGAAAGTCATTCGGAGAGGAACAGAATCTCTCATAGATTGGGTTTAGAATTTTAAGTGACTTTTCGAAAAGAACGTGGAAGGAGTTCTTCCATAAATTTGCGTTTGGCGTGCTTCTCCCTGTAAGTGAATATGCTCCTTCCAAACAAAATTCCTTTGGTTTGGTAAAGAATCCGTAAATTTCGGTGATTGGTGATTTTAATAGTCCATGATTTATAAGATTAAAGTCAACAAGATCTAGTCCACACACTAATTCAAATTTGAAGTTGGTGAAAGAAAACATGTTATTTTTGCCAAAAAAAAATGAAAACTATGATTTTTGTTTAAAATAAATAGTATTAAAAACTTTTCGTTAAAATTAAAAAAAAAAAAAGCGTGTTTGACTATCACTGTCTTTTATTAATATTATTGTCCTTCTTCCTGCTAATTAATTGGTTCTCTCTCTCTCTCTCTCTCTCTCTCTAGACTCTTGTGGGTGTGTTGAGAACTTGCCTGCGTGTTGCAAAAAAAGCGTGTTTGACTATCACTGTCTTTTATTAATATTATTGTTCTTCTTCCTGCTAATTAATTGGTTCTCTCTCTCTCTCTCTCTCTCTCTAGACTCTTGTGGGTGTGTTGAGAACTTGCCTGCGTGTTGCTGCGATATGGATGCTCAGGATTTCTGGGTGGTGATTGTTATTGGCTTTTGCTTCCAAGTTCAAATCTTGAGCTCTCAGAACTTTACATGCAATCCAAATGATGTGAAAGCATTGGAGGATTTCACGTCAAGTTTAAAAACTGTGATCGACGGGTGGGGAAGCAGTTTCTCATCTGATTGCTGCAAATGGGAAGGTATCACTTGCAACTCTTCATTCTCTCTCGGAATTGGATTGAACAATTCAATCGATACCTTTCGAGTGGTTAAGTTGGAGCTTCCAAGTAAAAGACTAGCAGGCAATCTCTCTGCATCTTTAGGCACCTTGGACCAGCTTAGAACCCTTAATCTCTCTCAAAATTACCTCATAGGCACGCTTCCAACTGCACTCTTCCGTTTGCGAAATTTACAACTCTTAGACTTGAGCTTTAATGATTTTTCCGGCCCCATTCCTTTCGGTATTGATTTACCTTCAATCAAGTTCCTTGACATTTCTCAAAACCTTTTGAATGGTTCCCTTCCTGGCAGCATCTGTGACAACAATTCTACTCAACTTCGGGTACTCAACGTGGCTGCTAACTGTTAGAGTATGAGTGTGATTCTTACAGTTTAGTAATAATCATTGTTATTTTAGATTGGTATAAAGAGGTCTTAATGTGTTTATAAGAGTTAATTCAACTTTGGTTTGGATTGAAACTCTACTATTGGCTCGAGAATAGAACTCATACTTATACAAGGATTTGGTCTTGTATTCCTTGTAGGATTGTAATAGGGCAATCTATGTTTAGTATAAAAACATAAGCCACTGCTCTCACAAAACATACGCTCAATATTGAACTAAGACCTATTGTTAGTTTGAGTACTTTTGGTTTTGCAAGAGAGGAGAAGGTGCACTGTTTGAAGTCTGGTTTGGCTTGTTCTTCCACTGCTTTTACGGGTTAGTTTGTCATTGTATTTATCGAATTGTGATTTTAATACTTGTATAAATTTGTGGTTCATGAGCTTAATCTCTTAACTTATATTTTTGATAAGTTTAATCTTACATGTGGTATCAGAGCCTATGATTTTTGCTCTTGAATTCAAATTGAAAGTATTAAATTAAAAGTGCAAAATACGTGACGGTAAATTAGCAGGGTTCAGGCTTAGTTTGTGAGAAATTTTGGACTTTGAATTGAGTTTCTTGTAATGAATATCATGTTTGCCGCATACGGTCTTGTAACTTTGGCATGTAGATGCCAAACGAATGATGGCTACATGTTGAACTCAATTTGATAGAATTAATCTATTAAAGCTTGTACATTTATTAATTTTTCTGCTGTGCGTTGGATTCCATGTTGAATTTTTATAAGAATTAATCAAGGATTCATTGGGTGGTTATGGAATGTGAGTACATATGCTATTATTGTTGTAATCAATAATCCGTGGCTTTTTGTGGGTTTTATCGTTTTGAATTAATGAATCTGATTATAAAGATGTGCATAAAATATGCCTTGTACAGACCAAATATTAGTAAGATAAAAGAAAGATGAAATCTTGGTTTGATGACATTAAAAGTTTTGTTTGTCTAAGAGATTTTAATGTTCATGGTTTGTCTTTTTATGGGAATTTGTGTTGACGAGATACGGGCCGATAACTTTTGACGATGATTTTGGTTCGGCGAACTTGTAACACTGGAGATTTACTTCAATAATTTGCAATATTATGGGATCCATGTGAATCTGGAGTGAAGGCAATCTGCATGGATGGTTCTCAAGCATTGATGGATAGTTTGTTTCGTTGATGTGGAGTCGAGGAATCTCAGTCGGGTTGACTAATACGGGTCCAGTGATGCATTCGGGTAACTCATTTCACTGTTTCATGCATGATTAATTGTTCTCTTATATGCATGATTATAGTGTGATGAGTTAGAGCATGATGAATTAGGGCTTTTGTTATTTCGAGTATGCTTGTTTATTTATATATATTGTGAAGGCATGATTAAACTCGAAATCCCTATATAGATGCCAACTTGTGATTTATGTGAGATGTTTGAAATCATCTTTTGATATGTTTTATTGATTGCCTCAAGTGAATTTTTGCGGCTATAAAGTTGGGCTTTTCTAATGGTCGTGATTTCATTCTCATTATTATAAAAGTATATGTAAACATATATATGCATCTTTTTGAGTATGCGATTTATTCATTATTTTGGGCACATGATTTATGGTTGGCATATTATATCATTCATGGTGTATACTTGAAAATAAATAAATTAGGTTTTCAATTTATATACCCTCTATGGGGTCATATATAGACTTGTTTGGTGTACATTCTTGTGGTGTTGACATTGAATTCACGATAGGAATTTTAATTTGGGTTACCGTCACCTTAGTTATTATGTACAACACAAATTGACATTGCCGAATGCATATTGATTTAATTTATGAATTCATAAGAAAGCATGTGCTTAATATGGTATTGTGAAAATCAAGGAGTTTAAGATGCATGCTTGTTGTATATGTATATTTGTGATTTCATTTATGATGCATGCTTCCGCTATTATGTTTTGGTTGAAATCACAAATAGGGAGGAAGATGAACTTTGAGTTCTCCAGAACAAATAGTGGTCTTGATTATCTCGTTTTAATCAAGACATGTTGTTGTGATATATATCTAGACATTATCAAAATTTGGTCGATCTTGCTCGATGGATATTGAACTAGATATTGAACTAGTTAGGATCAAATTGAATGCAAAAATATTGTGCTTGCTATTCTGATTTTGATCATTGTTGAAACTAGTGATTTTGGGTTTATGTGAGATAAGTTTTTCCGAATGGATTGTGACTATCTTTTGATACATAGACTATTTGCATAATGGTTTAGGTGTATATGACTAAACTGAGATTATGCAATTGGTGAGGAATCAGGAACCAATTGGTTCATATCTCCGGTTTCTTTATTGGTTGTGCAATACATTTTGCTTATGCTTAAGTGGGAGAATCATATGTTTGAATGTAAGCATAAGGCTAAGAGTTAGGCCGGCCATTATAATTCATTTGGTTGAATTATTTGTGTTACTTAATTTGTTTAAGTAATGAGAAAGATCCTATTATGTCGGTTAGCATTCAAAAGGAAATGAATTTGGTTTCCATATGGATTCTGATTAGTCGTTCATTGTATTGGAATGATTTTTTAGTTAATATAATTGCTATACCACATCTTTTACTTAACTTGGTTGTGTTGAGTATGGCCTAGATAAGTGGGAGCAAATTGGTTTGGTTTTGCTATATTGGTTCACATAATTACAAAGTGCAAATTAAGTATGTTGTGACTTTTGAGTTAATTCTGCGATGTAACAGAAAAGATTCTTAAGTTCAATACTTTAAAATGCATAGGTAAGTTGTATGTGAGGTTAAGCTTTTGTTATCCAAAAGATTTGGTGGCTATATGAGTGGGAGTAGACGTCTTGGTTTACTTTTGAGCTTAGATACATTGCTATGAACACAAACTGGACATTGTGATTTGTAAGTTAAATCTGTATATTGTGTTGCAAAGGCAATTATAAATTCATTGTTTTGGTTTATGTAAGCTGGTTGTGTCTATGTACTAGTGTGGTTGAAAAATGACTTATGTGATCACCTTTATATTGAATTTGAGATGATTATTTACTGTTGTGAATCATACTCAAGTGGGAGAATGTTAGAGTATGAGTGTGATTCTTACAGTTTAGTAATAATCATTGTTATTTTAGATTGGTATAAAGAGGTCTTAATGTGTTTATAAGAGTTAATTCAACTTTGGTTTGGATTGAAACTCTACTATTGGCTCGAGAATAGAACTCATACTTATACAAGGATTTGGTCTTGTATTCCTTGTAGGATTGTAATAGGGCAATCTATGTTTAGTATAAAAACATAAGCCACTGCTCTCACAAAACATACGCTCAATATTGAACTAAGACCTATTGTTAGTTTGAGTACTTTTGGTTTTGCAAGAGAGGAGAAGGTGCACTGTTTGAAGTCTGGTTTGGCTTGTTCTTCCACTGCTTTTACGGGTTAGTTTGTCATTGTATTTATCGAATTGTGATTTTAATACTTGTATAAATTTGTGGTTCATGAGCTTAATCTCTTAACTTATATTTTTGATAAGTTTAATCTTACACTAACTACTTCTCTGGCAATCTTCCACCAGATTTTGGCAATTGTACTTCCTTGGAGGACCTTGACCTGAGTACAAATTATCTTACAGGCACAGGTGACGGTATATCCAAAGGTTTATTTCGCCTGCGAAAGCTAACCCAATTGAGCATTCAAGACAACAACCTAGCCGGGCCACTCAGCGAAGAATTCGGTAACCTCATTAACCTTGTCCGTTTGGATATCTCAAGTAATGGGTTTGCAGGAACAATCCCAGATGTTTTCTACAGCCTAGAGAAATTACAGTATTTTGTAGCTCATTCGAATAGGTTTGGTGGTCAGATACCCCCTTCCTTGTCGAGTTCGTCGACTCTTTCTTTGCTTAATTTGAGAAACAATTCATTGCAGGGCTCAATCGCTCTAAATTGTTCAGCAATGATTAGTTTGACCTCTCTTGATCTCGGTTCCAATCAGTTTGATGGGCCTATTCCCTCCAATCTTCCCTCTTGTCGGCATTTGAGTGATGTCAATCTTGCCCGTAACAACTTCACTGGTGAAATACCAGAAAACTTCAAGAATTTCCATAGCCTCTCTTACCTCTCGCTGTCAAATTGCAGCCTTTCCAATATCTCTTCCGCCCTTCAAATTTTACAGCAGTGTCATAACCTGACTACTTTGGTTCTCACCTTGAACTTCCACGGTGAACAATTTCCCGCTGATCCAACCCTTCATTTTGAAAAGTTGAAGGTTTTGATCATTGCATATTGCAGGCTCACGGGTTCAATCCCCCAATGGTTGAGTACTAGCAGCAGATTGCAGTTGTTGGATATATCATGGAACCAATTGGAAGGAACAATTCCAGTCTGGTTTGGCAATTTTAGCAGTCTCTTCTACTTGGACATATCTAACAATTCTCTCAGCGGGGAAATCCCAAGAAGCTTAACTGGACTATGGAGCTTCATTAATGGGAGGAGCTCAACTGAAGAACCTTCCCCTGATTTCCCTCTTTTCGTGTGGAGGGTGAGTGGACGAGGCTTGCAATACAATCGGGTATGGAGCTTTCGGCCTACATTGGACTTTAGCAATAACAATCTCAGTGGAGCAATCTGGCCAGACTTTAGTAAGCTGAGGTTGCTTCATGTTTTGGATTTGAAGTACAACAGATTATCAGGACCAATTCCGACTAGTTTATCTGAGATGGTGAGCTTGGAGACTCTGGATTTGTCTCATAACGAGCTTTCGGGGATAATCCCGCCTTCGTTGGTTGACCTTAGCTTCTTGTCCAAGTTTAGTGTTGCGTACAATGAATTGTATGGGGTGATCCCTACAGGAGGTCAATTTTTGACCTTCTCAAGTTCAAGCTTTGAAGGGAACAGTCTTTGCGGCTACGATGCTTCCCCTTGTCCTTCCGGAGAGGATGGTCCTCTGGGAACATGGTACGGCAAATCAAACAAGGATTCTACCGGAGTTATTGCCGGAGTGGGTGTCGGATTCATATTTGGAATAGCATGTTTCGTTGGAATAGATAGGTACGTCTGGACTTTTTAAGAAGAGTACATTCTTTTTTTTTCTTTTTTTTTTTACGCTCATAACGTAATGTATAAACAGTAGTATTACTTAAAAAAGAGTGTTTTGTTCGTGAAGTGAGAGAAATTACTGCCCCAGATTACCTGTATGTAGCAACACTCGCACATAAATGATGAGAGGTGCTTTATATATGCATTTGTATGTAAGAACTTATCTTAAGAGATATGGGTGGATGCCTTTTAATGTAACAATAAAAAAAGAGGATATATTGTAAGTGATGCGGATTGAAAAATACTTGGCCAGGAGCGTGTGCTGAGGAGCTCCTCAGTCCCTCCCTTTATATGTGCTTGATTGGGTTAAATGAACTATTTAATAAGTTTGAGAAGGAAAAAAATAATGAACACACGTCTCTTTGTGAGTCTATGATGTTACATTATTAACAGATGATGTCGTTGGCAATATATTAGTGTCATAAGTTTATATTAGTGTCATAAGTTGTTCTCCAAATTTTAACTTAGAGTATCATAAAGTTCGACTGTTGAACCAAATAACAGCTACCTATAAAATAAAAACCCACCTAAAAGCTCTACCCCTGCATTCAGCCCTGACCCACCCAAAACTTTAGTTGCGCGTTTACTAATCCGTAATCAGATTGAAGGGAATTGAATTGAGGGAGAATTGAATTGAGGAGGAATTGGATTGAGGTGGAATCAGAATCAGATTCCTGTTGAAGTTGTTTACTGAAACTGTATGGAATTGAAGTGCAAATGATGCATATTTTATATTATTGTTTACCAATTCACATGAATCGGAATCAAAAGCAGTTTGATTACTAAAATACCCTTGTACAAAACAGATATAAATTTTATTTAACTAATTAATAATACAATTATTTTGTATATAAAAAAACTAATACAATTATTTATTCTTAAAAACCCTTTAATTACCATATAAGAAGCCTTTAATAATATAATTATTTTGTATATATCACACTAATACAATTATTTATCCTAAAACATTCTTTATTTACCATATAAAAATCCCCCACCGATGCCAATTCTGTGAACGCCTTCGATTAAAAACAACAAAATTAACGCAGCCCTCCCCCTCTATAAATCCCCATCTCCTTCCATTCTGATTCTTCCTCTTCTCTTCTGATTATTCTTTCTTCTTCTTCTGATTCTTCTTGTTCCAAATAACTAATTAATTCCAAATATTTATTTATTTATTTATTATATTGGTCCTCTGTCTCTGTCTCTGTCTTATGTCTGGTTCTTCACTGGGTTTTGATTTGAATGGGTGTTGTGCTACCAGAGATGAGGGAAGGAGATTAAGAGGGTGTTGTGCCACCGGAGACGAGGGAAAGAGATAAGGAAGGCGCTGGGTGCTGTGTAACCAGAGACAAAGGAAGGAGATAAGGAAGGCGCTGGGTGCTGTGCTACCGTAGACAAGGGAAGGAGATAAGGGTATATTGGGTAGAAAAATCTGATTCCGGGTTGAGCTTTCTTCCGGAATCCAAATACCATATTGGTTGGTAGTTCAATTCCATGCAAATCAGGGATCTGATTCCCTATTTTTAGTGGATCCCACATAAATTTCATTCCCCTAATGTTAATAAACACCTGAATCACTTGGAATAAATGCAATTCCTTTTCCTCTCACTCCATTCCCTTACGTAAACACATCCTAGAGTCTTGGGTCATATACCTTTGGGCCGACATGAGACTACCTCTACCGATCTTAATAGCGGTCCTCACTCTGCTTTCTAAGTTACGATTTTTCTCTAGTCGACATGCCTATTTACACATTTATATACACATGAGTAAAATGGACGAACAACATGAATCCTTTAATTTACGTTACAACCGGGTGAAAGAAACCCGAATTGCAAAACTCGAAAAGCTGAAGACCCGATTAACGTCACTCCTTTGCTGTCTCTGGCGTCTGTCTCCTCCACTCCTCTTGTGCAATTTTTCCTTTTCGAGAAGTAATATTTTTATTGTTTATTTTCCCTCCAGCCTTGTCGAATTTCCTACTTTTTAATCGAACAAAGGGTTTGCCGTGGCTGTGTGGAGCACTACGAGAATGTCAGAAAATGCAATTTAGGGTATTTTGACCTGGTTGTAGCTTATGTTTGTGTTATAAGGAAATGGATTATTTTCGGATTCCTTCTATCAAATTCATCAAATCTATTAATCCGAATTATTGAAATTTGATCTAACGGCTAAAATTATTATAATTTTTAAAAATGGCTTTTGTTTTTAGCCATTAGATCAAATTTCAAAGATTCAAATTTGTGGATTTAATGAAAGAGATCCGGAAATGATCAATTTCAGTGTTATAAATACAGCCGTTCAGATTAATTAATGGCTCAGAAAAAAACATGTGCAAATAAGATGTGTATTTACCTATATATGTGCATTACTAGGCTAAGAGGCCTTGGGCTAATAACAACTTAGTGCTTCACGCTGAGGCCCAGTTAATACTTAATCAGGGCAAAAAACCCCAGGCGAAGATGGTGCTCGGGAAAGTTTGTTAGGGATGTCGCGTTCTAATGGGGTCGCATCCACAATCTGTAGCGAGTAGTGGGTGGTTGATTGCATCATTAGTTTTGATTCTTAATTAATAGGATGAAAATTTATCCACTTAGTACCACAATTTAACGATATTTCTTTTGATTTATAAGTGAAATATTTTAGGGTCAAATCTCGTAAATAACGAGTTCAATATCAATTTATTTTCTTACATTTAGTGTAAGTATATTTTTGTATAAAAATGTATGAGAATCTAATTGATTATATCTTTCGTGTTGGAAAATCAAATTAGACATTTGGAGGATGTATTTAATTGGCAATTTGAGAAATTTTAATGGACTTATAAATCCATGATTTTTTATGGATTTTAATTGATTTGTAGAAATTCCATGTAAAATTTTGATTCAATTCCCTCGAAATCTCATAAGGAGATGTGATATTTGTGGATGCTTAAAATACACTACGAAATATCACCAATTCTCTCTAATTTCACAACTTTTTCAAATTCTTTAAAATAAATTCATAATTGAATACATCTGTAACATTATAAACTTCTTCAAAATCCTAATTGAATACATTGGATTTCTAAGGATGTTACTAGTCTATCTTAAAATCATAATTAAACACAATTTGAATTTCAGATAATCATTTAAAATCCTAATTGAATACCCATAGACTCATTAAAAGAATTAAAATCTCTCAAAATCCTAATTGAATGCACCCTCTACTTTTGGCACAAGAAAAGTAAGTATATGATTTGCAGGGTCTGTTACTTGAGTACTAGTTATGACGAAAATCCATAGAGTAAATATACCATGCTTGACATTGAAGCATGTAGTGTAAAGTGTAAACCACTAATTCCTAAAAGTAAAATATTAAGTTATTATTTCTCTAAATGCGATTAACATTGATCACTGGATCAATCTTAAACTTAGATTTCACGAAACATAAGATTAATTTTCTCTTTTATTATTTCTCTAGTTCATACGTGGATGATGAGTGACGCATGGCATGGCTCACATCTTCTACACAGATGGTACTCTCTAACCGCCTCAAATGTAAGAGAATCCAATGAATTAGGAATTTAGGGTTTTTGAATGAATGGGGTCGTGGCAAGACTAGTGGAAGGCAACTTGTAGCAGTGATCCATGACACTTTCTCAGTAAATATATGAGTTTGCTGGTTGTACGTATTAAATTAGTGGTAGCTCCAACATGAGGATTGAGGACTGAGGAGGAGGAATGGAGGATCATACAGATAAGGGTTCATCAAACTTTTCATATTAATATACAATATCCAATATAGATAGTTGGGATAGTCTTGACTACTTCTACTTTGGAGGAGGTGGATGTTGCTATTAGGGTCCGTCAAACTTTTCTTAATTGTTAATGGAGGAAGTTTAATTCAAGACAAACACGTACACTTTACTTACCAAAAAAAATAAAAAATCATGCACAAGTGGGGATGGATGAACATACACAAATTGTGCGTATGGATGACTTTTTTTTTTTTTTTTTTTTTTTTTTTTTTTTTTAAGATACAAGCTGTGTTCTACACTAAATTGATCTAAATAATTAAAAAAGAATTTTGAACGTGGGTACATAAAAAGAGGTGTATCGTTCTAGCTAGCTTGATTGAGCTGAAGCTGCGAGAATATGGACGCCTATTAATCTGCCATTTTGCCTATTTTTGAGCAATTTTTTTAACTGAAGTAACCCAAGTTCTCGGATAGTACGTACATCTTGATGAAATATTTGATTATGGTTGAAGGTTTTGAAGAAAGTTAGAAGTTCCACCGTAAGATGAATTGATCATATGAGGAGTAATCCAATCTTTTCTAAGCCCTTGTATGGTTTATCTCTCATTGATGTAGGACTGTTCTCACATTATCACACGTCCCTTATATGTGACGAATTTTCAAGCCTTACACGTGAACAATACAAATGAGGTGACATGGAGTACGTGTGGCTATTTGGGCTTCACACGTGGGCTAACCTGCTCTGATATCATCAAGAAAGTTGGAATTCAACCATAAAATTAATTGGCAATATGAAGAATAACTCAATCTCTATAATTCCTTGCATAATTTGGTTCCTCACTGACATAAGACTTTATCCTCACCATCACAGGTTTCAAAATATCTCTATGTAAAGGCTGAGTTTGCATGTTTGGTCCCTTGTACGTACGTACTCTACATGGATGCATGCATGCTCTCTCTGCCGATATATATAGTTTTCGCATCAGTCGATTTATTTTTCTTACTTTTTGTGTGTGGATTGAAAGGTTAACCTTTAGGTAGAGAGATTTTTCAATGTGACTGGTACATGGAATGGTACACCACGTGTTACTAAACAAATGGTGAGATATATGTGCTAAAAAGTTACTAACTTAAAAAATAAAATTTCTCACTATTCCTATTAAAATACGTGGTGTACCACATGTGTTTTCGTCACAACTAAAAATAAAGGAGACCAATAAAAGAAAGGTTAACCCTTTACGATAAAGATCATATATGAAACACACGTGAACAGTTGTGGACATTAGACATATATCATACATGTGACATGTTCATTCTTCACAAGATCGATCATGTATCCCCCGATGGATAAATAGGTTTTGAATTTTCTTTTTTAAAGAGATAATTTCCTTGTATTTTACGTGATTACTTATTTGGTTATTTATAATTTTCTTTTATTATGCTAAGAAAATGGTAATAAACTACTAATTTTTATACGAGCTATATTGATGAGAAAATAGAAAATCTCAGGACTAAGCACGCCACCCGCCTGCCGGCCGGGCCAGCGAGCGAAGTTATCTTCCGGCCAATTGTCCACACCCAAAGCTTATCGCCATCTCCGTCGACGTCAATACTACATTTACGTTTTATTTGTGTAAAGATAAATGAGATTAACTAACTGAACTGTAAATCCTTTTAAATAGAATGAATTACACATTACACGGTACACACACACACGTACACACACAAATGTCCCACAAGATCTGTACAAATTGGACCTGCGTACTTACCCAAAACGTTTTAATCCCAAACCTTCTCGTGTATACATGTGGTCCAAACCTGTTGTTTATATTTGACCCTTGAGTTGTGACGTTGTTTGTTTCTTTGATTATAGACGTGTGTTTGGGATTTGAGACATGCATGTTTGACTGTTCTGATTAATACAGTCTACAGACAGTATGTTACTTGTAAACATTAATATTATTGAATAATAAAGACCACAAATTCATTGAAATATCAAAACATTTAATCTAAAATATTGGGGAAAGCAGAAGAAGCAAAGTCTTCAACTGCGGTCTGTACCCGGCGATTTGATTTCTTTAACCAACGTTGGATCATGCATGCATGGTTGATCCATGGAGTTCAATCTCTAGTATATAGAAATCAAATAACTAAATCATTCACCTAACCTTGAAAATTAAGAAATAACGATTCTCACTTAAACAAAAAATAAATAACTCTTATTTTGCAACATATATATATATATATATATATATATACTTGTTTGAAAATTGAACCCTATATGATCATACCATTCTTTAATTCAAGTCAAGGATGGTTTCACTTCTCGAATGTCAAACTCTATAAGGTGATATGTTGTCCTCCATTGTTTAAAATCCCTTTTTAAATTTTGAGAGAAAATCATTTTCCGAGTCTTCATCTTTGACTTTGGTTTCGTTTACCATCTTGAAAATGGCATTCTAGTTCTTAGTTATAAAAAAAAACACATTTGTTAATATACTTTTTATATAAGCGCGTCTCATATGGAATTGTAACGTCCCACTTTATTTGAAAATGTGGTGGATTTGTATGTCCAAATAAAATCGGGGTAAAGTTTTATTTATTTATTTTTTTTAAATGGACTAGCTGGTGACAATCGTCAAGACAATCCACTATTTCGGAGGCCGGATAGAAGCATTTCAACATTTTCCTACCATTATCGTATGATTTATCAACGTCAAAAATCGAATATTACCACGTTATAATTTCATGATATGGATGAAAAAGATTTTGAGTAAATTAGCAAGGGTATTGCGTCTTTTCCTCTACCTGGTTAGAATCGTCTCACAATAATTAAAGTAAAATTACATAATTAAAATAAATAATAAAAAAGACTAAATGCACTTGTCGCGCCACCCATTCGTTGACTCTCTGCCCTCCGGGCCTCACCTATCGCTGTCCGTAACCGAACCTTCATGCAACTGACCGGCTTTTGCCAGTCGCGGCTTACAGTGTCGGCGGTCACCACTTTACTAGTTGTCTTTCATATAAAGATTACAAATTACAGCCTGACAAATAGAAGAAGCCTCCCTCGCTCGCAGCCCAAAATTTAACAGAGAAAATCGGCGAGGAGAAGAAGAACTGCAAACTGAAACGAAAAACAAAAGATGAAAACTTTCGTTCGTTCATTCAACTGATTCATACCAGAAACTGTGTTCTTTTGAAGTAAAAAATCCCTCTCTATCTGTCAGGTTTGTCTTTTTTTCTCTCTTCTTATTACGTTTCTGCTTTATTTCTTCACATACAACAAAACCCATTTCTCGAATTTTGATTCATTTTTGTTTTTTTTTTCTTTCCATTTTTTGCTTCATTTCGCAGACATTATGTGTGATACAAGAAAACCCACCTCAGAAAGTTTGGTTCTTGGCAAGGATTTTGCTGCTCCTGCTTGATTATACATTCTCTCTCTCTCTCTTCTAGAGGGTTTGTTTCTGTGAAATGGGGGTCCAAGATTTCTGGGTTTTCATTTTTGTTATTGGGTTTTGCTTCCAAGCTCGGATTTTAAGCTCTCAAAACCTGACATGCAATCCCAACGATTTGAAAGCATTGGAGGATTTCAGGAACGGTATAGATTCTGTGATTGATGGGTGGGGCAGCAAATTTTCACCTGATTGCTGTAAATGGGCAGGCATCACTTGCAATTCTTCGTCCTCTCTCGGATTGAACTATTCCATTGATACTTATAGAGTGGTAAAACTGGAGCTTCCAAAGAGAAGGCTACTGGGGAATCTCTCTGCATCTTTAGGGACCTTGGACCAGCTCAGAACCCTCAATCTCTCTCACAATTTCCTCAAGCACTTGCTTCCCTTTTCGCTCTTCCATTTGCCAAATTTAAAGCTCTTAGACTTGAGTTCTAATGACTTTTCCGGCCCCATTCCTGTCGATATCGATTTGCCTTCAGTCCAGTTCATTGAAATTTCTTATAACTTTTTGAATGGTTCCCTTCCAGCTAGCATCTGTGACAGTTCTACTCAGCTTCGAACTCTGAAGTTGGCTGTGAACTACTTCTCTGGTAACCTCCCACCAGGTCTTGGCAATTGTATTTCCTTGGAGCACCTCTGTCTAGCCATGAATAATTTCAATGGCAGTGTACCCGAAGGTATATTTCGTCTGCGAAAGCTAACCCAGTTGAACATTCAAGATAACAAGTTGTCAGGGGCCCTCAGCGAAGAATTCGGTAATCTCAGTAACCTTGTTCGTTTGGATATCTCAACTAATGGGTTTTCAGGAACTATCCCAGATGTTTTCCACAGCCTTGGAAGATTACAGAATTTTGTGGCTCATTCAAATCGTTTTGGTGGTCGGATACCCCCTTCTTTGTCGAGTTCATCGACTATCACTTTGCTTAATTTGAAAAACAATTCATTGCAGGGCACAATTGATCTTGATTGTTCAGCAATGACTAGTTTGACCTCTCTTGATCTCGGTTCCAATCGGTTTGATGGGCCTATTCCCTCCAATCTTCCCTCCTGTCAACATTTGAATACTGTCAATCTTGCCCGTAACAACTTCACTGGTGAAATCCCAGAAAGCTTCAAGAGTTTCCATAGCCTCTCTTACATCTCGCTGTCAAATTGCAGCCTTTCCAATATCTCTTCTGCCCTTCAAATTTTACAGCAGTGTCAGAACCTGACTACTTTGGTTCTCACCTTGAACTTCCGCAGCGAACAATTTCCTGCTGATCCAACCCTTCATTTTGAAAAGTTGAAGGTTCTTGTTATTGCAAACTGTAGGCTCACAGGTGTAATACCCCAATGGTTGAGTACTAGCAGCAGATTGCAGTTGTTGGATATATCATGGAACCAATTGGAAGGAACAATTCCAGTCTGGTTTGGTAATTTTAGCAGTCTTTTCTACTTGGACATGTCTAATAATTCCTTAACGGGGGAAATCCCGAGAAGCTTAACTGGACTCCCGAGCCTCATTAATGGGAGGATCTTCATTGAGGAACCTTCACCTGATTTCCCTCTTTTCATGAAGAAGAATGTAAGTGCACGAGGGTTGCAGTACAATCAAGTTGGGAGCTTTCCACCAACGCTGGAACTTAGTAACAATAATCTTAGCGGACCAATCTGGCCAGAGTTTGGGAAACTGAAATCGCTTCATGTTTTGGATCTGAAGTGCAACAATCTATCAGGACCGATTCCGAGTAATTTATCTGGGATGGCAAGCTTAGAGACTCTGGATTTGTCTCATAACATGCTTTCAGGGAACATACCGCCTTCGTTGGTCAAACTCAACTTCTTGTCCAAGTTTAATGCTGCAGACAATCAGTTATACGGGGTGATCCCTACAGGAGGTCAGTTTTGGACCTTCCCAAATTCAAGCTTTGAAGGGAACAATCTTTGTGGCGACCATGCGCCCCCATGTCCATCAAATGTGCATTATCCCCCTGGGAAGCCCAGCAAAACAAGGAAAAATAGAGGAGTTGTTATTGGTATTGCTGTCGGAATTGCATTTGGAACAGCATTTGTTCTTGCTCTCATGTTCATAATTGTGGTGCGGGCACATAGCCGGAGAGAGGTTGATCCTGAAAGAGAGGACCACGATACCAACGGGAAGGATTTGGAAGAACTCGGGTCAAAACTAGTGGTTCTGTTCCAAAACAAGGATGCTAATAAAGAGCTCTCTCTTGATGACCTTCTACAATCTACCAACAATTTTGACCAAGCAAATATCGTCGGTTGCGGGGGTTTTGGTCTGGTTTACAAGGCCAGCCTTCCTGATGGTAAGAAGGTTGCTATCAAGCGGCTTTCTGGTGACTGTGGCCAGATGGACAGAGAATTCTGCGCTGAAGTTGAAACCTTGTCAAGAGCTCAACATCCAAATCTTGTACCTCTTCAGGGTTATTGCACGTATAAAAGTGACAGGCTCTTGATATATTCTTACATGGAGAACGGTAGTCTGGATTACTGGTTACATGAGAAAATCGACGGTCCAACCTCTCTAGATTGGAATGTGAGGCTTAAGATTGCTCAAGGGGCAGCGAGAGGGCTTGCTTATTTGCACCAGTCATGCGAGCCCCACATCCTTCATCGGGATATAAAGTCAAGCAACATCCTTTTGGATGAGAATTTTAAAGCGCACTTGGCGGATTTTGGTCTTGCAAGGCTCATACACCCGTATGCTACTCATGTAACAACTGATCTTGTTGGGACATTAGGCTACATCCCTCCTGAGTACAGCCAAGCCTCTGTCGCTACTTACAAGGGCGATGTGTACAGTTTCGGGGTTGTTCTTTTGGAGCTGCTCACCGGAAAAAGGCCGATGGATATGTGCAAACCAAAAGAATGTCGGGATTTGATCTCGTGGGCATTTCAGATGAAGAGGGAAAAGAAGGAAAGCGAGGTGTTTGATCCATTCATTTGTGACAAGCAGCACGATGAGGAACTGTTGTGTGTTTTTGAGATTGCATGCCTTTGCTTAAGCGGAAGCCCGAAGGTGAGGCCTTCAACTCAGCAGCTAGTTACTTGGCTCGACAACATTAACACCAAGAAAGTTTAGCTTTGTTTTTTAGATAATGAAGCCAGGGAAACCCTGGTTGTACAGCAACATATCTTACTTGTATAAGAAGTTATATTTCCTGATCTATAAATTGTTATATTTGCATTCTCAACGTTGGTTTTTGTTGTAAATATTTATCCTCGACGGAATTGGTTTCGTATTGTCGCCGTGCGGCATATCAGCAACGACAACGGTTGTAAGAACGTGCTTCTTTTTCGTGTAGAAATCACTTCTACTTTTAAGCGCCTTTAACATAAACGCTTTTATATAAACCTGTCAAAAGGTGCTTCTCCAAAAAGGCGATTCCACAACTGCAAATCGCTTTTAAGTTTTTCTACCAAACGTTTCAGAAGCAAATCCCAAACAGGCACTCTGTTATCTTTCTTTGCTTTAGAGTTCAAACATCTTGAAGACAATAGGCGACCGTTGAAATTTTGGACGTAGCCAATTGACAATTGCAATGTCGTGCATTCCCCCAAACCCATTCACATCGACATCAATTTATGAAAGAAAGTCTACAAAACCGAATTTGTTTTCTCTCTAGACCTTACTGTCCGGAGCCTAAGAATCACGAAATCTGGTTCTTAGTTTGTTTGAAACAGACATCAAAGTCCTTGGTTTGTGTGAGGTAATCGTTGAAATTTGGACGTAGCAATTGACAATTGCAATGTCGTGCATTCTCCCAAACCCACTCACATCGACACCAATTTCTGAAAGAAAAGTCTACAAAACCGAATTTGGTTTCTCTATGTACCTTATTGTCTGGAACCTAAGGACCATGAAATTTGGACCCTTGGTTTGTTTGAAAGAGAGATCAGAGTCCTTGTTTGAAAGAGAGATCAGAGTCCTTGGTTTGTGTGAGGTGAGCCAGCAGAATGAGTTAAATGGTAACGGTCGTATTCAATTTGAGTGGTTCTTAGACTACGAGAAGCGAAATCCCAGATGATGTATGTCCTACAAAACCACAAATGTAGTCATATATTTTTTTTATTTGTTCATTTGACATTTAATTAATTAACTAAAATTATGGTGTTAGTCAGAAAGGATGACGTGATGGACCAACTCTTGTGTCTCACGGGATTTCTTTGACGACCGGTGGTCTAACACTATGTTTGGATGAAGAAATTTAACATTACTAAGGAATTTTAAAATGACGGAAATTGAAATGAAGGGATTTTATTTTCTAGAATTTTTTAATTTTGTTGTTTGGTTAACTTAAAAGAATAATAGAATTGAAAACGGAATTTGTTAATTTTAAACTCTCAATCATAGAAATTGGGAAATGACACCTATTTACATGAAATTTAAACTTGGAAATTGGAGGCCCCAAATTCCAAGTTTTTTTTTCCACGCGAAAATTCTAAATTTCTATGTTATAAATCCAAACAAGAGAATTTGTGCATGTCAATTTATAAATTCTGACTTTTATCCAAATTCCAAGTTTATTTCACTCATCCAAACAGAAAAAAGAAACCCGCAAACTATACAGGACGGAAATTTCCATTCGTATTTGCAAACCAATACCTTAAACAAACCATTTATCCACTTGTATTTTTCCAGCCAGCCTTATACGCTTTCAAATTGACGAGCAAGTGTGAATCGAGAAATTTTCTGACATAAACATCCACACGGCTGTAGATAAACTCGAAAACAATATCGGGGCACATGATTTGGTGGCCTGCGAATTGCGATTGCCAAACAATAAGATATGACATGCCAGTTCTACTACATTTTTAATGCCAGCTTATATGCACAGAGAGAGAGAGAGAGAGAGAGAGAGAGAGAGAGAGAGAGAGAGAGAGGAGAGAGACAGAAGTACACAACACATCGAAATCTGATTTCGTAAATACATGTTAAAGAACAACAAAAGAAAAGAAGAACAGATTGAATCATTCGTGTTTGTCTAAAAAAAAGAAAGAAATATTTGGCACTTGAATTGATAATATCTGTTCTGAATAATTTCTAAGCATCCACAAACAACCAGAAATCTTGCAAACAATGGGCACACATATTATGAGATGGTCACTTCTTTGAACAAAAATGGCACATTGTATGAGGAGGAGGAGGAGAACGAGGATATTATTATCTATCGGCGTATCAGGCATTGGATTCCATGTCATCTTCCATCTCATGCACAGCTTGAAGTGGAACACTTCCAGACATAAACCCACTCTCCGATAGATTATTCAAAGGACCGTTTCCAAACAAGCATACCTGGGGCTCGATCTGGTTCAAGCGGTTCCACTCATCATCTGATAGAGACCAACTGAAGATGTCTATGTTTTTTCTTATCCTATCAGGCTTCAGGCTGCAAGGCAGCACACTGGTTCCTCTTTGCAGCCCCCAACACAAAATCACCTGAAACAGATATCAAGTGTGACTCAAATCACAAGCACTGCCTTTATTTCTGGTACTGATTGAGGACAGAATCATCTGGGAATAAGTTTTGGTCTCCTATGCTTAGTAGCGCATTCATGTTTTAGCAGCCAAAAACCCAGTGGCGGTTTTGATATTTAATGGAAACACAACTGGTTCCACCTTAGGTGCTTAGTCTGAAAAGTACCATTGCATGAAGGGCTGTAAATGTTTTATGGCCCAAACCGATACAGAAAAATCTGAAACTAGAATGATCGGGACCCTAAAATATGTAATGAAGCAAAACACTATTGCAATCAGAGCATCCACATATTGAATTCATGCAATTGCTTTTTCAAATTTCTGACTGCCTGAATTGCTTTGCATTAAAAAGCACAAACGATGAAGATGGTGGTTTCCATCCCTACCATAACCATGCTTGCAGAATTTAAAGATGAAAAGTAAAATGTTGAAAAACACCAATTACAAAATTCTGGCTCATGTGTAGTACAAATCACCAGCGAAACTATAACTTCCAAACACGTACCAACCCCATCTCATTTCTAAACATAAATGTGCCACGCCTAGCTTAGATAGCATAGTCACTGGCGGACCAAGCATACCAAGTTACCAACACCAGGTATAACCCCTCTCCTTAAATACGTATTATTGTGTAGTTTCTGTTTTAAGTATAACATTCCTTAGGACATCACCAATAGCAAAAATAGCATAGAGTTATTGGTGGGGCAAAGAAGAATGAAGAGAAACTAATGTTGATTCAGCATATTATTGAGGTCCTAATTCAATGAGGGATCCACTCCAGACCTTTCGGTTTATAATCTAGTTATCTCCAGTCTTGGTTTATATCTTCTGAAAGTCAATCTTGCAAGTTCAACCTATCTATAGCAAGGGGATAATGGCACAAACTTCAGACTTCGGGAAATTTTATAGAAGTCTACTCTGATATGGGTCTTGAAATCAAAAGGATATTCAAATTATGTAATATGAATGGTACCTCCATTTCTGGTACATAGCTTGAATGACATGAGTAGTAAGGAGAAAAAGAAAGGACTGGAATCTAAAGTACCTGCTCAGGTGTTTTTCTGTGTCGGTCTGCTATCTCTGAAACTGTTGATATTTTCAGCATAGGCCCATGCACAGACCTTGACCTCCTGAATGATATGCGAGGAGTTCCAGGTTCATCTTCCCCACCTGAACTGCTATCAGATGGTCCAGGAGTAGAAGTTGGGACTCCTAAGGGTGTGTGAGCAGACACATGGATACCTTTCAATTGACAGAACTTTACAAGTTCATCTTGCCTCCAAAATGGGTGCAACTCCACCTAAAAATCATAAATCAAAAAAGCAACCTGAATTATGTTATAATATCATAGATTGAGTAGCTTCAAGACCAGACCCTAACAATCTAGATTGAAACAATGATGATTGGATACTAATTAAAATCTAGCAAAGATGAATGTAAAAATGCAGCCACTGTACTGGAAAAGAGTTGGGTTTCCAGTGTCAACATTGAGTCAGAAAGAAAGTCATGAGAGGTTTTAGTCCTACAAATCAGTCTCTTTTCAATAAAATTAGATTCAAGTTTCAACTAGTTTTGGAGCACAAATGCAGTGACGTTGGCAATATATATTAGAAAGGATGTGATATCCACACACCTCATTTTACTTCTCACACACCTTTTTAATTTTCGGCCGTCAAATCGGATGAATTGAAGAAGATCAATGGACAGAAATTATCAAAGGGTGTGTGAGAAGTAAAATGGGGTGTGTGGATAGCACACCCCTATTAAAATATCAAAGAAAGTTCAAAGATCGGTGAAGAGGTAAAATTCAGTCTTTAAGTTCATTTTCCAGCCAGACTGTGCTAGTAGGCCAATTCTTACCAACTCAAATGATGTTTTTCTGTATTTCACATAACATATGTATACCCAATTACCCATTTACCCAAGTAGAACCTAAATGAGCTGCTTCAATACAGGTTATGTTATGCAATATTGTTATATAAATGCAGGTTCCTTCATGTTGCACTGAATCCCACCGTTCAACACTTACAATTACTAGGACCGTCAACCAAATAATGGAGAAAGTGCAGGACATGCTTTGTTCATGCGAGTAGATTGTAGCAAAATAGTTGCTGAAAAACCTACTTATCTAACTAGATTTTCTCGTCAAATGTTACTAGATTAAGTCACTCGTCTACTCTAACATATTAGACCCATGGATCGACTTTGTAATCAAACAAGAAGCAGAAAAGGAAAAATAAAGATATGGAAATACATTGCATCATTCAAACAATAATAAATACTTATAAAAGATGCTGAAATGTTAAAAATAGCAAGAATGATCTACCGAAACCAACCTGATTGACAGCAGGTACAATCTTTGCAAATTTAAGCAATTGTTTGATTTGTGAAACACTGAAATTGCTGACCCCAATAGCTCTCACCAGACCCATCTCAACCAGACCTTCCATAGCTTTCCATGCTTTCTTCAACCGATTCAAGAATTGCCTATACTCACTCCCAGACTTTGAAGGAGGATCAGTAGCATCACCAAACGCCGAGCTGTCAGGCCAATGCATCAAATATAGATCCAAATACGAAACTCCAAGATTCTTAAGAGAAACTTGAACATAGTTCTCGATTTTATTGAGAGAATTCATTGTGCAGTAGAGCTTAGAAGTCAAGAAAACGTCTTCCCTCTTCAGTGAACCCTTAAATGCTTCAGCTAATGCTTCCCCAACTTCGATCTCATTACCATAAAGATGTGCACAATCTATATGGCGGTAACCAACTGATAACGCCGTTTTTACGGCTTGAACACAAAGGTCTCCACCACTCTGCCATGTCCCAAGTCCAATGGCAGGAATTCTATGCCCTGTGTTTAACACAAAGTAACTTCCTGGTGTTCCAAACTTTCCCTTCATCCTCGAGTTTCAGAGCCAATCGGGTAGACTGTAAATAACCAAGCAATCCTAAATCCCAGAGTGCAACAATCAAATCGAAATTCCAATAATTCAGCTATATTAACAGGTGAAATATGAGCTCCAAGCAAACTATCAAGAACCCAAAATCTCAGAAACGGGGACAAAGTATGCAAATCAAGCAAATACCCAAATAATCAAACACCAAAAACTGAGAAACCCAAGTCGCAGAAAATCAAAAGAAGACTTCCAGACCAAAAAAGACTGCAACTTTGACTACAAAATTGCCCACAATCTGTATGTCAAAATGTCAGAAAGAGAGCTCACCACGACAAGAAGCGAAAGAAAAAGCCAATGCTGAATCAAACAATCAAGCCTTTTTCGTTGGAAACCAATAGAAGCGTATCACAATTGCTGAAGTGTGTACGAACATATTCAATCAAGGGGTCATGGTCAACAACGGCCGCGCAGAGAGAGAGAGAGAGAGAGAGAGAGAGGAAAGGGAAGCCCCCAAAACACAAAACAAAAGGCTTAGCTGTGATATCAATCTCTTTCCATGAGGAAAATGCAAAGGACAAACGCTGCTATGCTCTCTGCGTCTAATTATATATATTACTAATACTTAATTAATTGTCATTTTCTAATAAAATTATTGTTTTTTTTTTTTTTTTTTGGAGAACATAAAATTATTGTTTTGAGATGGAAAAAGTTAGAGAGAAAGAGAAAGATGGGGTTAGGGGATATAAAATTCAATGTTTAACCCACCTAACTTCGACCACCCACCACCCACCCCCCCACCCAACCTAAAACGACATTCATTGACGATTTGATGTCTTTTTTCTCCATACAAGAACGTATGTACAAATCAATCAATAAATAAACATGCAATGTCTTTGTTTCGACGTGACAATCTTTTTCTAATCATGTTTGTGAAAGTCGTAGCAAATGAGGAAAAAAGGAAAGCTTTTGCCATAACGTACCGGTAAAAGCAAACTGCTTTTTCTTCCACTTTTGGGTTCGGATTCTTGTACTCCAACTTTGACTCTACGTCGCCGGTCGGTATTATTCATCATTCATTAATGTGATCATATATAGACCAGTGATGAAAGTACACTTTACCAATTTTTCCGGAGCTGATAGATCTAGCAGTTCTGACCATTCAATTTAAGTTATACGGTCTCTACTAGCCCCATTTTATTGATTTACGTGTCACAAAAAATCACGCTCTCATCTCTCTCTTGAGCGCTCCAGATAGTTAGGTTCGTCGGGTCAAAAGTATGAAATTCAGAGATGATATAATCGAAATAAGATGGAGTCGGAGTAGGCTTCACTAACTCAGAATAGAAACAAGATGAAATGACAATAAGTTTAGCCACAAGGCTAACTTAATGATTAAGCACTCGTAGGGTGAAATTTTCCAGCTCGAGGTGACACTCAAAATTTCCGGCCAACATTCAAACTTAAAAGCATGTGAAGAACAACCGAGTCTAATAGAATGGACTTATAACTAAATAGGTGCATTAAAGTGATTGGTTGTCCAATTGATCAGTTAAGTGGGTAGTGATTCATTATCACCTCATGTTGAGTCAAATAAAACACACACTAAGCTTTCAGGTTAGTAAGGTATCCCACCCGTTGAAAGCAGTTAGCAAATCACCTTATGTAGTTGACCCTAAAAATTACCAAGCCTACGTGGCATGCAGGCCGAGTAATTAATAAACTAACTACGTCCTTCAGTTGTGTGCGGAGCATGCCAACTCGTCGGCCGAACTCGGCCAGGGAGTAGAATGTATTGATGTCGCGTTGAGCGCACTGTTGACTTCTCGATCTTGCGACTGCAGTCGAGGAAGGAATACGTCTCGGCCTTTGGGTTCTAGAGCCTGAAGACAAGGCTGCTAGTTCTACGAAGTTCACAAATCGTCAACGCCAAGTTCGGTCACAGTGATTATATTCGTGAAAGTATAAGCACGCTGAGTTCGGTCATATGAGATATATGTCTTGATTGTAAATGTGGTTCGATCGTCGAAATGTCAAACCTTAAAAGATACTTGTGAATATCCAATCATAAAACAACTCGACGTTCAACGTGCAGAGCCTAATAACCTGTAACACCTCACTTCGCCGAGAAATATGATGAAATGACCTCCACCAACAAGGACTCAAAAATCCTTATCGACCGAGATTTGGATAAATAACTAGTAGGTCTCGAAACAATGTTGTTTATCCAAACTGAATGTGCTCTTTGATCGGCTTATTCTACAAATCTAGTGTTGTTTATCCAAACTGAAGATGTCGTTGGTTGCCTTCACAGTGCTATTTATCCAAACTAAAGATGTGTTGGCGAGAAGAAAGGGGAAGAGGATATTATCTCAAAGCTTGTTGAGAAACTTTACGTAGAGCAATTTGTATATTGAATTGGAGGGGCTTGAATGATGCACTCTCTTCTCTATTTATAGCAGCAAATCCCCTCACGTCCGAACTAGAAATGGACTAGGATTTAAACTCCTCAATCCAATCCGATCAGGTTTCGACCAATCCTAATTCCTATAGGACTTTAAACTAAGCTTTTTAACAAACCAGATTCATCCCTAATTCTCAGTAGTTTTTAGGCTTAAGATTCCTTGTTGCAAACCTCTTCGTAATAGGATTTGGCCGACCTTGACTGGACAACCCATAACAAGATTATATATGAATACTACTGGGCCAAGAATGACTCTAAGCTGAGCCCAAAATATTATTTTGGGCCCAAACAGTAGTAAAAAAAAAAAAAAGGCGTGGGAAGAACACAGCAGGTGTCTGAGAAAACAAAGCGCAATGGAATAACTACAGAGGTAGCATCCTCATTACACTCCGACATATACCAGTCAGGATAAAGGTAAAGCACCTCCCCGAAAGCAAACCAACATAAAAGGGACAACAAAGGGAACAAAGGGAACAAAGGGAACAAAGAAAAAAGAGAAGGCAGCGAAAGTCCTCCTAAATTAGCGCCTTTATTCAACTGCCACCCATCTGCTTTATTCACTGATCCAACTTTCGAGCTCTCCCAATTTCACCTTCACCATCTCAGCTTTGCAGGAAAGTACTGCAAAACAATAGTCAAATTTTAAGAACACAGAGAACCGATGGGAAAAAAGAACGAAATCAAAATGATCCGATTCACAGAAACGTAAGGAGACGAGAACTCATGATCTTGAATCTCTACCTTCTCAATCAGAGAGAGATAGTAGGCCTTGACTTTCTCAACATCGATGCGAACTTTGCTCTTGCTGTAAAGGTCATACTTGCTGCATACAGAAAAGCAAAGTTAGTTCGTCTGTATTGTTTTATCAAAATTTGTAAACCAGTATGTCGAACATATGTTTGGAAGGATATCGCGTCTATCTTCGGTTACATACAGTCTTATGTTGAGAAGTGAATATTCTTACTTGAATACTTTGAGCCACTTCAAGTTCTCAATGTCCTCTTCATTCATCAAGTGCTTATATGCTCCTGCCTTGTGTAAAGCTGCAAAGTAAATTTGATCCATAAATACTAAATATTAACTTGAAACCGGAGAGAGAGAGAGAGAGAGACAGTGAGTGTGTGTGTTGTGTGTCTACATGTTATGTCAAGTAACGCAATTGAAGGAAAGGGAGCCAACAGGGCTCTTCGCTTTGCGAGGGTAAGGAAATGTACCATAAAATGAATGGTATCTGATAATGAAAAGACCAGCCGAAGGGAGAGTGCTTTTGTTCTCCTTGGCCACCTGTACACACAAAACCGAAGTAAGATTACCATTGTAAGACTGAAAACATTATTAAAAAAGGGTGACTCCCCAACAAGGCTCCCCGCTTTGCAGAAGTTGGTAGAGCATTTGCTAAACGTACCAAGTACATGTAGTCATCGTGGCCCCATGACATCAGTACATTGTCAAGTCCACAGCCCTCAGAATAGATTCCATACTTGGTATTATAAGCAGGATTGTTGTAGTCAGGATTTTCCTTGAAATGCTGCAAGGCCAACCCGATTCAATATTAGAGACTATCTACAAATGAACATAATTTTGGTGAACTGATTCATTTCATACTATGACGATAGAACTTGGTACAAAATTTGTGAGCGAAAGACCTTGTGATGAACAATTGACTCATCGAAGGCACACCCGACAGGAAATGTGTCACCTGTAATTAACAAACAGTCTCAGTTAGTTTCGTATTAATAACGAAATGAAACAGACGACGGATTCAATGACCAAAGGTTAAACAAGAAGATGGTGCTCACCTACAACAGCCCACTGAGGAAGCTCCCCGAAAGCAGGAAGATTAAGAACCTTGCCAAGATCTAAATGTCATGAAGAACAAAGTTTAAGCCAACTGGTCCTCATGATAAGCTAAATTTACAACAGATACGACTCAGATTGGAGAAGCACGTAATTAATTAATAACGATTGCATAAGTATAGTATACCATGGATCAAGGCAGTCAAGTGCAGCCATCCTTCATTAGGATAGTCCTTTCTGATAGCTTCCGCGGTCTGCAAGAGATGCTCGATCTGGGGCTCATCCAAGTCGGGATCACTCTCATCCACAACTTGGTTGAGATGTTCACAGCATTCCCATATGCTCATTTCCACCTTATCCAGTTTTCCATATTCTTTCCTCATCCGCTTCACCTGCAATCAATTGTTAAACATCCAACCAATCATTACATAAAGCAATGACCTAATTAGGAAATCAAAGAAAAACCAAATTAGCAGCTGATTGTTTACAAAGTCGACGCTCTGGTAAATGTGATTGATTCTGTAGAACTCCTCGACCCCATCTCGCCTCTCGCTGCTAACATCATAATCCCTGCATTTGCACGATATAATTTCATATATTCTACGAATGGAAACATTAAAACCAATGAATTGCAACTGTAATTTGCAAATTTCTTAGAAATGGCAAGAACAATACCTGAAAGTGTGGCCGAATGCGTTCGTCGGAGGCTCCACAAACCCACCATCCAACACCAACTCATTTTCCTCGCCAGATTCAGAGACCTTCTCCTCCGCCTCAACCGCTCCTAAAATTCAATTAGTAATAATTCAAGAAAATTATTAGCACCCCTACATGCATGTGTGTGTATATATATATACATATATATAAATATATAAGATGGGGAAGAAATGTACCAAAGTCGGGCTGCTGAACGAGGATGGTCATCCTGCGGAGTCGACGAGCAATCTAAAAGACCGACTGGGGAGAAACGTCGGAGGCGGCGGCGATTGCAATAGCATGGTGAGGGTGTGGGGAAAATGTGAAAGTATTAATAGCTAGCCGGAGAGTCCTTCGCTGAGAATTCCCAGTAACCGAGTCCTTCCCTGACAATTCCCGCTCACCGAGTCCTTCACTGAAAATATTTCCGAGAATCTGTGAATGTGATACGTAAGCCCACCATTTCAGCTGGACATGCAGACATGCTATAATATTAGCTGTCATCCTCTCTCTCCATTTTTTATTTTTCTAAATACGTTTTAGGATAAATATGTTTTTATGACGTCAGGGAACTCGCTGTGGATTTTATCTCGATGCGGATGCTGAGTCAGCTGCCCCTGCGGTGGACGGCTTAGAAGGAAGGACGGTGGACTAGTGGGGCCCGCATGACGTGGTATTGACTAGCCGACTAAACCTTACAGCTCTTCACTTGTTGGGCCTGTTTGAAGGCCCCGAGTCCTTAAACGGTCCGTTTATGGCTCTTTCCCTTTGGGCTTTCTTTGCTTCTAGAAGTACCTTTTTTTGGTAATTCTAATTTTTACTAACCATATTATTTGGTAGATTTTCAATATAATATTTACCATTTTTTTCCTATTTTATTTTTTGTGAATTTGGAGCATTGAAAAGGGCAAGCCTTTGGCGTAAGGAAAAGTTTGCTCCTTTGTAAACAAAAGGTCACATGTTCGAGTCGTAGAAACAAAGCAGTGAACCTTTTTGCTTGAGGTTGCACTAGGAGTGCCTTGAATAAAAAAAAAAGTCAGGCTGGCAAACTTGTGTAAATTTTTATTGACAAGCATATCGTTTATGAAAGCACCAATTACAAAATAAAAATACTGATAAAATCAATAATATGAACATGCCAACACTTTATTTGGATTATTGATTTTGAATGGTCGGACAAGCATATCGTATAGCCAATGTGATTAAGTCCACGCCTACCAAGTAATCCAAGTTTTATAAGTTTCAGTAATCTCATTATGTGCCTTTAATCAGACTCTAAATTGTAAACTACACCTCTAATTTTCCCCGTTGGACATTACCTACCATTCAAAACCTACTTAAAAAATGAGAGGGAAAACCTAACATTCAATTCATACACCAGGTCAGTAGGACTAGTAGAGGGCGGAACCAATTCCTTATATCGTATCGTCAACCATCTACCTTCACAATCCAAATCACTCCAATCCACCATCTCAAACACCTTCATCTCCATTCTTATTCAAACGGATGATGAAAACCGATCTCGTCTGCCGCCTTAGAGTTTCCGGTGCAACCCCCGACGGACATAAACCATTGAAGACGCCCATGGAAGCTCGCAGTCGCGGAACAAGGTACGCTTCTTCTGCCGAATCAAACTACTTCCTACATACAAACCTTTCCATGCAGTCTCAGCAAGAATCATTATATCCAAAGTATATAAAACTATCACAGATTGCACATTTCCGCATCTCATTCAAAAATACAAATGTCCGAAAATACTGATCGATCCCGAGTTCGTGAAATAGAACAAACTAACACACTTTACCTTCCAATCATACATAAAACACTGTTTTTTCAGCCCCCCTTTCCAATCAACAAAGCAACACCAGTCAGTCTGATTCAAGACAATCAAAATAAAAAGATCACGATTCTTACATATTTGACAATCCTTTAAAGCTACCATCCCCTGCTAAGAACCAACACTCAGTATCCAATAAAGCTGCTTCTGAAACCTTTTCCGCCTCTTTCCAATACTTCGTTCTCCCCATTCGGTAGATAAGCATTTCAATGTTGTGTACTGTAAGTCCATTCTTTGTTTTCTATCATCGGATGTTTCTCCATCATCTCAGCGAATCGGGTGATATTGTGTGATCCCACGCTTTGGAGGCAACTTCCTCAAAATGAAAAGGACCAAAGAAGAAGGCAATATCTCCACCAACTGCAAAGAACGCGCAAGGCCGCATGAAAACTTTTAAAGGCGAAGAATTGAAGATCCAATGAAGTTTAATGGGCAAGAAAAGATAGTTTAGCCAACAAAAATATGAACCACATGCTTACTAGGTAATATATAAAGTTTAGAACCGGGTGATTCAAAACATCAAGGTCAGCAGCTTCATCGAATGCATTGAAGCACATCTGCAGCACAAGAGACGAATAATGGAAGCTTAAGTGAGGAAACAATAAATCAGATGCAACAATTCAGCTGTGGCTTTAACATCCAATCAAAATTTTGGTCGTATACTTGTGCACACACATGATATGTACCATCTATGTGGTTTTGATTGTTAAAACTTCGACCTACTTAAAAACATCAAACTTCCTCAAGTTCAAGGATTAGTAGGTGGAATCCAAAAAAATTCAAGCACTTACCATTATGCATCTGACAAGGAAACATGTAAAACATATGGTTGTCACATAGCCAACCTGTCAAATTCAAAAGACACAAAACAAAAGGAAAGTAAGTACATCTGCAATGAGAACTTACGGGTCCTCAAAACAATCTTTTTCAAGTCTTTACCTCCTGCAGCTTCTTACGTCGTCCTTTTGATTCTACAGGAAATCTCTGCAACATCAAGAAGAGTCTGCCGGCAACAACAGCATTAGAACATTGCCCAAATAATCAGTGGACAGGTAAAATTAACTATAGCCTGCACAAGATACTAATCTTCTGAAAGTAATGACATTCCATCACATTAAGGGGATGGTGCAACACAGACGTTTCATCCCTCACCCATCTTACAGGTGCCCAAAATAAATCATTCAAACATCATGAGAGCCATACCTCCCTAAACGACAAAAACCTTGGAGACTAACAAAGTATAGAGGGAGTGAGGAAGAAGTAGAACCATTTTTTCTAGTATAGAGGGAGTGAGGGACAAAGAATTCAGTGGCAGCTGCACATAAGTAACACAACAGGCAATATGACAACTTTCTATGGATCCATCATGTATGATGCATTTATGAAACTATAATTGTTCAAGAAGCCTCAGTATAGTGCTTATTTGTTTCAATTATTTGCTCTTCTGGGCAAGAAAACATTGGCAGGAACATCATATCTATTGAACTTAGGCCACAGCTTCCATGCATCTTAAATGTCCTGATGTGTGATGTTGGTCATGTAGAGCCAAACACGGTATGAATTTGATTCAAACAAGTAAAGTTATGCGGAGGTAAGTGAATTCCAGTTTTTTCTTTTTGTTACAATTTTGCAAGTCAGATGTTTCATATGTCCAAAAAACAGCAGCAAACAACCAAATGCAGAGCAATTACCTTCCACCATATAGAAGAAACCCAAGGGCTGCGAATAAGGACACACCTGCAAGAATCTGTCTTAGAATAACAGATTATCAAGATAAACTACATATCTTCAAAACCTATATGTGCTCAGTGAAAAAATACCTGCAAAGAACATCTTAGATAAGGTGAGCAGAACTGGGATAGGCTTCCACCATAATATCAACCACATAGCAATCTGTAACAAGTAAACCAAAACAAAAATACTATTAGATGATATCAGTAGCATTCCCAACATGTAAACAAGCAACTCCCAGATACTTCACAGTAGTAACCATCAATATTCATAGAAGTATAGAACTACGCAGAAGCATACTACATAGGCGTACTACAATAAGAATAATCAGTACCATATCAATTATAATGAATATCCAAAAAGTAGTCAATGGTCCTACTTCAGCCTGGTACCCCTAACCACTCTGAAACAATCCCCAAATTATTACTATAATTTCTGAAATTTTGAATTCAAATAGTCAATGTTCCTACTTCAAACGGGTACCCCAAAACACTCTCTCCACTGTCCAGTGAAACAATCCCCAAACTATTTACTATAATTTCTGATATTTTGAATTCATCAAGACCAATATTTTGATGTATTTTCAGAGTTTCAATTCAACTCATACATAGGTGGAAATGAGCAGAAACTGTTTTTGACATAATGGGTGGCAAACATGAAAGCTTAACCTAGCAAGACTTTGCAAGAGTGAGAACATGATAGGGTGGAATGACAGTAATTCCCTACATATTGAGGTTTGGATACCAGTGGTTAAGCATAGATTTCATGTGAGTAGGAGCTTAAAATGATATATTTGTGCGCATGGGTGTTTGTCCACAAAGAGAGTGAGGAAGATGATCATCATTTGCATGATGTCACAGAGAGAGAGAGAGAGAGAGAGAGAGAGAGAGAGAGAGAGAGAGAGAGAGGAATGATTCCATTATAGAATATGCAAGTATAGAAAAAGGGAAGGAATGGAAACTGCTTCAACTTTAATTTTATTTCCCTTTTAAGGAAAATAAAAATACAGCATGATTTAGTTCACCTTTCCATCTTCCAAAATAATCTTTAAGTTAGGTGGAATAATATTAGTATAATGTGAAGACTCTTAGTTAATGAGTTTATTAGCAAGGACCTTGAGCAAAGGTCAATTCCAAATAATATGCACGTACACATAGGAGCAGTTTTCTTGCTTTTATAACATTATATAACATGTCAAATGAGAAGGAGACGGCAGGGAAAAGGGAACACACCCTATTGATGCTATATCTAAATCATCCCATTCTTTTCCCTCCCATGCAAAAAAAAAAAGAGCATATAACGGAAAGATATGGATCTGATTGTAAACCTAATTATCCCGCATAAATGAGTTATATATTCCGAGCCAGCATGATATTTAACAAGGGGTGTGCTATCCACACATCCTTTTTTACTTCTCACACACCCCTTGTTAATTTTTGTCCGTTGATCTTCTTCAATTCATCCGATTTGACGGCCGAAAACCAAAAAAGTGTGAGAAAAGTAATAAGGGGTGTGTGGATATCACACCCCTTTAACAAAACCACACCCTTGGGTGCTTCCAGTCAACTGTAGGTCAAAGCATAAAGAGTGCACGCACCTAACAAAACCATTACCCTGCTACCTTTTATTTACTTTCTTGTATTTCACAATATCTAAAAAAAACCCTCGATAAACCCCTTGGGTGCTTCCAGTTAACATAAGCTAAACCATAAAGAAATTCTAAAACACTAACATGCCACTCCTGTTGAATATCGTTTATCCTCCCAAACTTGGTAACTTTATCTAAATTACTTTACTTTCTCTGAGCCCTTAGAACCCATTGAACATATCTATCAGTTTTAATTGCTCGATGGTCATCTGGTTGCACCTATATTTCATCAATATACACTAACAAAAAGTTCTTAGGAATCATATTCATGAAAGGGATCTTGTGTAAATATAAAGAAGGTTTCTTCAGAAACTCTTCAACAGCACTGTTTACAGGGCCAGGGTCCTACATATAATCAAAAAATTCTACATACACGTGAATAAAAGAAATAAATAAACAAATATGGCAAAAAGAAAGATTAAGATGAATGTAATGCTCTATTCAGAACCATGACTTGCTTCCCTGTTGAAGAATCCAACTCCAAAAGCTCCCTTTTGTGGGGACTTAAAGTGAAACAGTTGAGTAGAAATTTCACCTGAATCACATAAACCACAGCATTGACAGTCAAGAAGCTTGGCCTCAGTCCATCTGTAGAAACAGTGCGTGCCTGTTCAATTTACACACAAGGGTTGTAATCAAACCACTTTAATCCAAAACCACCCGCACAAAAGAAATCATATACATGGAGCACTTGAAATGAAATATAACCTGATAGTAAATTTCAGCCCAGAAAAGAACCAAGAGCGCATAGGTAGTGAAGAAGGCAAGACTCGGCATATCAAGCAAGATATGTTTGACAATCTGCCAGGAAAAAAAATTAACTTAGCAGCTATTAAGAACAACTAAAGTTAAGAAAATGGCACCGAAGATAGAATTCAACCTCTGGATGCAGCTTCTGCACTTGCCAGCGGAACACAAACACTGCTGATCGAACTACAAGAATATCAAAAAGAGATAAATAAGTAAACACTTGCACACAACGCATAATCAAGAATGCAATTAAAATCCTGAAACCGAACCAGCCACGATAAATAAGATACAAACCTCCATTGACAACAAAATTAAGAAAGTGGAATACTTTCTGCGTGGTCCAACCGTACTCCGGCACTCTCAATTGTATCCGAATCAATTGAACCTAGTATTGCATAAATACACCAAATTAACATATAATTCTTCACCAAATTTCTACATTAATCTTGAAAGTAATAAATTTCTACATTAATCTTGACATTAATAACAGTACACGATAGAATTAAACATAAACACACACACAACTGCAAAGTGCTCGTATCTTTTCCTTCAAATTCGAAGCAACCAAATGAAAACTACAAATCCTAGCATTCAAGATTCAGAATTCAGCTCGACAAATTAAAATCGTCACTTACAGATAACAGATGTATAAATATATACATACATATATACAAATAGACAAAGATATACATAGAGATTGAGACAAATACCAGGGCAACGACGGCGACGAGACCGTAGAGAATAGCGAGGGCATGAAATATGCGGTTTTGCCAAATAGGGGAGGCATTGATGTCGTGCCACCAACTCGATGCGTCTCTCAGGTTGTACGCTATCACCGCCGACTCCACCACCCCGACTCCGCCGCCGCCGCTACGCGCCATTCGAACCTCCACCAATTCCTACTTTTTTATTTAGTTTTTTTTTTACCAAATTTTTACTCACTTTTCTGAATCCTAAAACCGAAGAGGTTGTCTGAGAATTGAGAAACGATATTGCATTCGCCCCGCGAGAAAGCGAAGAAGAAATAGAGAAGGAACCAATCAAAATCCAAACCAATTTAAATTCAATCGCCAACTCTTTTTTTCTTTCTTTATTTTCTTTTTCTTTTATTTTTTTCCTCACGTGAAGCTGAAAATTACAAAACGGCCGGCAAAAATATGAGAATCCGAGCCCGAAGCGGAGGTGTGGGTTGTTGGGCTTTCTACATTTATGGGCTTGGTGCTGTTGCCTCTCCAACTTTGATTTATTTGGTCCTTATCTGTCTTTTCAACCGGGTTACATTTACACGCGTGACGCGTACGCTCGTCCTGCCGAAACGGCAGATTGTAGACGCTTGCGGGATAGCCACCTCCATCGTGAACAGCCATTTAATATCTTTATGATACTTATCCAATCATATTTTACAAGGAAGAGTATTTTCTCCGAATCCACTTTGTGAGGTTTCTTTTCGTATACACTTTGTGGGATTTTAGGAATCTTTATATCCTAACCATTCATATATGATGCAGTTAATTTTCGTAAAATATTATTTGTGTTTAATTTTAAATAAAAAAAGTCAAATAATTTATGATCGCACGATACACTATAAATGGTTAAGATGTGGGGATCTTAATCCGAATGGAATCCAATTCCATATTATAGCATCTTTAGATTTCAAAATGTTTATATTAGCATTAACAGTATAAAAAATGTAATAATATTTCAACTAATAAACGAAATTTAACATGAATTGACAATATTCACCTTTTTGCCAGATTTACAACACTTCATAATTTCATCTTTTACTAGCATTTGTCTACACACTTTGTGTGTATTTTTTTAGAAAATGAGAAGAAGGGAGGGAGAGAGAATATGGGGGAGTGGAAGGTTTTTGTTTTTTGTTTTTTTTAATTATTTTATATTAGAAATATTAGAAATATTTTAACATCACCTATAGGTGAGGTTTGAATAAAAAACAATAAAATTTAGACATGTGAAATTACATTATTGCCCATCAATTTTTTTTTGTGTGATAAAAGACTAATTTGTCTTTTCACCCCGGGTTTCATTCATTAGTAGAGATAATTAATTATTAAATATTATATCCTTTTAATTATATTATTATTTTTGTTTTAAAACATTTATTATAATTATTTTATGTAATCTCTATTAATTAATGAAACTTCATTTGTCAACCAAAAGAGGATGAAAAGACAACTTAGTCTTCTATCACACAAAAAATATGATGGGCAATAATGTAATTTCACATGTCCAGATTTTATTGTTTTTTATTAAAGTCTCACCACAGGTGATGTTAAAATATATCTAATATTTAAAATTTAAAAAAAAACCTACTACTCCCCCCCACATTCTCTCTCTCCCCCTCCCTCCCTCACTCCTTCTCATTTTCTAAAAAAATGTGTTCGTACAATCAAAATGTGTAGGCAAATACTAGTAATAATTAAACATATACATTAATTGAAGAACAAAATATTAAAAAATGTCAAAATACCATTGTTTAATTTTAATTTTATGTTTAAATTTTGACAGTTATTTTAAAGGAAAATTTTGAAAGAGGTCTAATTTTATAGCTCATCTTTTGAAATATGTCTAATTTTTAGTGACTTTTGACTTTTGAAATAAGTCTAATTTTTAGTCCAATTGAACCCATATCAAAAGACCCCTTTTTTAAACTAATTTAAAAGCCTCTACATGGGTACATTTAGGCTACTTTGGTGAGAATTGGACGATAGTAGGACCAAATATGTATTAAAGTATGATAGTCGCGTTTAAGCTTTATGTCACACACATTTTGAAAGAAATTGACACTAAAATAAAAGTTTATATCTCAAATAATGTTAAAAATGGTCAAACCCAACATTCTAAGTTTGACCGTCCAGGTGGTACCAAATGAGTAAATGAAGTTTTGGGGGCATGTGGCCAACTGACGGATTTTGAACGGTCAAAAGAGAAGAAGAAGCCCAATTGGTGTTATTGCCTCATTAAATTTCAGCTTGTCATCTAAAGAATGTTTGCATATCATCAATTCAATGCATACGCAACTCACCAAGTGAAAAACTTTGTGTTGTTTCATGTCTTGAAAATTTCGTTTCGGGCACATTATTGCATATGTTGTACAACTCTTAAATGGTTTTACTCATTGCAAGGTTATTTGGCCCGCTCCATATATAAGGTGGCTCACAGGTTGACTAGATTGGGTTTAACTCTCGATGCTTCGATAGCTTGGTTCGACGAACCTTCTGATTTAATAACAGACCTTTTAATTGAGAATGGTAATCATATGTAATCTCTCATGATGTGGGACGCTATTTTTCTCTTCATCCAGGTTAAATCTCCGACAAAGTTTTTATCGAGGGCCAATATATGCACCTGTTATGTTTTTACGTATTTCAATCTTCTACCAATGAATATCATACTTTTACTCAAAAAATCATATTTTCCTTGAAAAATGTAATGTTTCTTATTTAAATGCATTAAAAAATTGTTGAAAAGGTCAATCTGACACATTACTAATTAATATCGATAGTATCTCTAATTTAATCGTTTGTATAGTCTAATAAATAAAAGTCTCTGATTTAGTTAGTACTATAAATATTCAATAAAAATTGAATTTAATTCGGTGTGATGTGAACTTTTACATTCTTTAACAAAAAATCATGAATTGATAAATTGTAAGTACATTAAAGACTCATCATCCGCACAATATTTCCAACAATGTCACGAGGACCGTATGTATTTGGAGACCGATCATCTAACTGTAAACATCAACGGTCTTGTGCAAGGTAAAACTTGTTCTAATCAATTAACCCTACCGAGCATCTTTTGCTTGCGACGGTGTCTATCAAGCCATCAAAAAAACAAGATCTCTTCTGCATTGGGATCCTGGGCAGACACAAGGCCCATCCCACGCCCAAATTATATAAAAAAAATAGAGCATCCAATGCCTATTGGTTCCTAATTAGAACCCAGATTTTATCCGGATCTAATGATTATGAGCCTAATGATCAAATAATTCGGACAGTTGAAATTTGATTCAACGATTATAAATAGGAGGTTCATTTAAAAATTATAATAATTATAAACATTAGATCAAATTTTAACGGCTCGAATCATTAGATTCTTAAGTTTAGGATCATTAGATCGGAGAGGTTATGGTTTCCCTAAATTAGTGATAGCTCTATTTTTCGCAACTGGTTTTGATTCCTGTGTTGTGTCAAACCAATTAAAGCGGAGGGAGCTAAAAGTGGACTATTTTCAGAGGGTCCAAAGCCTTTACGTTGTCTGCAAGAATCAATAGTTTCCTGAAAAAGTGAAAGACCGACTGACTGCGACCTGACTTTCCTTCCTTCCCCCACTCACTGCAGTCTGTGTACGACCCTCAGTCACTCTCTGCAACTCACAAGGTCCTCAAAACAGGCAAAAGCAAGCTCACCCACCCACGCATTCATTCATTCATTCATTCTAGAGAGAGAGAGAGAGAGAGAGAGAGAGAACGATTGACTGAAATTCTACATCAACACATTGAGTTGCATGATATTATCACCCCCTTCCATGGATTACGAAAGGATCCAAAAACCTCAGGTGTCGCTCTCTCTCTCTCCTTTTTTTTCCCAGCACAATGTTTTCGTTTTTTTTGTTTTAACTTTTTACTTCTCACATTCCTTCGTTTTCAAATTTATTGTGCAAAATCCAACATGTCATTCTCTTATCTCAAAAACCCATTATTTTGTCTCTGTCGATTTCACGAATTTGCTTCAAAGATTTTAATTAGCTTTCTCATTTATTGGGTACAAAAACAAAGACCCATTTTTGGGTTTATCGGATTGCTTATTGGGTATATGAAAGTGCAGGTGGGAGGTGGGGGATTTTCACCAGGGAAGCTGAGGAGTATGCTACTGGGAGTGGAGAAGAAGAGGAAGGAAAAGGAGGATTCTGAATCTGCATTCACTCTCAGATCTCAGCCTCCTGACTTTGATGATCAAGCTGGTTAGCTCTTAATTTTTTCCTTTTTTAATTAATCAGTGATTATTTGAATCTTAGATTTCTTAGTCTCTGAATTAAGCTACTGGGTCAAGTGGCGATTCCGGTTTAGTAGAAAGTAGTCAAATTTAAGTAGTGAACGATTGCTTGATGCATTTGTACCAGCCTAACTAAACTTAAAACTTTGTCATTTCAGTTGGGTTGCTGCGAAAAAAATAATAATAATTGATGTTCTTACCCTTTGGATGTTTGACTGGATTCTTGCAGGGGGTGGTGGTTCTGATGACTGTAAAGATGTAGATGTTGTGAGTGTTCTTCCCAAATGCTCGACTTCGAATGCTGCTGACTCATTAGGCCCGAAGATGGGTAGTGACCGGCGATTGAAGGATAGCGCATCAGTCAATTCAAGAATTAGGAACCAAGAAGACCCTTCATTAGATTATGATAGTGGGCATGATGCAATGGGTGTGTCCTCATCCATGTTTGAGTTTCAGAAGGCAGAGCGTGCCCCACAAAGGGTGCCTCTTGTGCCGTTCTCCAAACCAGCACCGTCCAAATGGGATGATGCTCAGAAATGGATAGCAAGCCCAACTTCGAACCGGCCAAAGATGGGGCAGGCTCAAATGCAGGGTGGGCAAGGAGTTGGATCGCGAAAGGCTAGTAGCTTTGGTTATGGGAGTAAACAATTGAGCACAAAGGTTGTTGTTGAAGTTCCAGATCAAAAAGTAGATATTTTTGAAGAACCAGATACGAAGCGAATTGACACAAATCAATCTAAGATGGAAAGTGGAGGGCAGAAGTATGTAAGTTGGGAGAATGATCCATACCCCATTGCCGATTCATATGGCAAATCAGTGCTCATGGTTGAGAACTCTGTCGGAGAGTCAGCAAGTAAGAATTTGGTTTTCTTGTTTACTTCAGTTGAGATTCTTGTTTCATGACTGCATCATTATTTATAGAATAAGATGTTCAGCACTATAAATCAAGCTAATACCTAGCGGGAATTTCACTTGGTTCAGTGTTCTAGAATGTTTTTTTTACACTTTCGGTTGCTCGCACAGATCTTCGATACAACTTTTTGATACATTACCATTTTATTATTGAAATCCATGCTTACTAGGAACTGAGTCGGTTTCCACCATGTCCTTACTGGAGTCTGGTGTGGGAAATTATTTGAAGAACTATGGGTTGTTCTTGTGTTATATCATATCGTTAAGTGAGGCCTACCAGAAAGTAACTGCTTTTATAGTTGTTTATAACACTCACCGATCTTCCTGCCTTCTCGTAAATTAACTTTACAAAGTGAGCTTTAGGCGACAATTTGGAACTAACTAGCTGCACAATTTGCATATGATTTTCACAGTCAATCTTAGCCAGCATGATTCTTCTACAGCGTTTCATGGAACAACCACATTTATTCCTCCTCCTTCAACCGCAAGATCTGTCTCAATGAGAGATATGGGTACAGAGATGACACCTATTGCTAGCCAGGAACCCTCCAGGACTGGAACTCCCGTGGGGGCAACAACACCGATTCGCAGTCCTACTAATTCAAGGCCATCAACTCCTAGCAGAGCTGCACAAGCTTCACCTCCGATCAACCAGAATCCTAACAAGGAGTTGTCTGAGAAGGAGTTACAAATGAAAACTAGGAGAGAGATAATGGTTCTTGGGACACAGTTGGGTAAGATGAACATCGCTGCTTGGGCTAGCAAAGAGGAGGATAAGGGTGCATCCACGTCACAGAAAACTGCACTGGAAGAACAACCAGGGAAAAGCATTGTTGAGACACGTGCAGCAGCATGGGAGGAAGCTGAGAAAGCCAAGTATATGGCTAGGTGAATTCACATCCCCTTCTTTTGTTTCTTTTTTGTACAGTATCCATCTCTTACCACTGTAACTGGATTGTTAGATAATGACACTCGATTTTTAGGGACAATTGTTATTTATGCTGCATTTTCAAATTGTGGAATGATCATGTGTCCATGACTGCAATTATCCAGGTTCAAGCGTGAAGAGATGAAAATACAAGCTTGGGAAAATCATCAGAAGGCAAAAACAGAAGCTGAGATGAGGAAAATAGAGGTATTTATAGTAGCTTTCTGTTGGAAATCTTCTTGTTGTGGCAGCCATTCTCTATTTCTAATCTTGTATTATATTTTCTCTTTTCATTATGTTTAAGAAAATATTATCAAGTAATATCCAAACTTCCGTTAGACAACAAGATAATAGCCAAATTAGGTCACCCGTGTTGGATTAATCTCTAAAATTGTAAGATTATAGCTAACCTGGAACATAAAGACTGACCATGCTAAACTGCAAGACATTGGCTCCTGATGAAGAGTTCCAGTCTCTAGGGCTTCTTCGGTTCTTCCCCTAAAATCCTTGAGTACCTGCTTATTGTGACATAATGCAATGTGGACGTGTTGTGTGAGAACTTAAGGTCTTTCTTTTCACAACTAAAAATGTGAACAGTAGGCCAGCCTTCGATCGGGTTGAGTTTTTCGGGCCACCTAGTTATTTATGACATATATCTTGTTAATTGTTTACTTATTTGCTCAAATACATTATAATCTATGAATTCCCTTGGAACCTGTGCAGTTTATTGAAACTAACAGTTGTTGCTTCCAGGTAGAGGTCGAAAGGATAAGAGGACGCGCTCATGGCAAGCTTATGAATAAGTTGGCAGCTGCAAGACATAAGGCTCAAGAAAAGCGAGCAGCAGCGGAGGCCAGGAGAAACCGGCAAGCAGCGAAAACAGAACATCAAGCAGAGTACATTCGCAAAACCGGTCGCATCCCGTCCTCGTTTTGGTGTTGGGGTTGGTGCTCTTGATATCGGAATCACAATCTGCAAATGTATGTCCATGTTAATGTAAAAACCTAAAAACTTTATCTGGCTTATCCTATGAATGCCGGAAAGTAAAGTACTCAAGTGTAATTATCGTCAACATGGCGAAGGGTAATGCTGTCACTTTGCTTAAAATATTTTGTTTGTTCTTTCCACCTAAAAAGGGTAATATTGGCATTTCACATTCTGTTTCCACGAATGTGGATTCTGATTTTAAAAAAAAAGAAAGAGAGATCGGATCTTCTTTGTGAGAATTTCGGATCACATTCGTTCATCGTACATTATTCGATCAGTTTTTATCAGGTGTTATTTATATTCAATTTTGAATAAAAAAAATTTACAATGATTTCTGATCGTACGATGTAGATGAACGGATGTGATTGAAGCATCATTCTAAAACAAAATGGTTTTCACCGTGGTTGTGGGACCCATGAAGGAATAAAAAGGGTAAGCACCCAGTTTACAATTTATTGCTTCCGAAAGGCATCGATGTCCGGTCTTCCGAAGTGAACCAAACACCAACGAAACCACTTTGCCAAACAAAAACCTTGCGTATCTATGTCACAAAATAACAAACAAGTAAGTCACGATGTCACCTGAAGTACTTACCACAATGATTACAATGACATGAGTTGTCTCCTTGGCTTGGCTGGAATGCGTATTGAAATTATTTCAATTTTTAATTTTTTATGCGTTTGCAAAATATGAGTATTAAGGTTGTTTTGATTTTTGACTTACCTTAAGAATATGCGGGATAAAAAAAAAATATGTAGATTTCACATGAAGTTTAATGATCCAATAAGTAAAACGATCGTAAACTGTATTATTTAATTTTCACTGAGCAGTCAATGCTTGGGAACGAATACCGAACCCATATTCTGTATACACATCATGGTTTAATTCTTGACGTTGGTAAATCATATGATGGTGCTTAGGAGGAGGTTGAAATGCCTCTATGAGTCTTACATGCCCTTTCAGGGTGGACTGTCATGGTGATGTCACTAGCTGGTCCTTTTTTTGAAGAAAAAAAAATTGTATCGTTTAAGAAGAGTATTTGAATTATGTTTACTTAGCATACACGTAACACATTTAAATTTACTTCATAATATGAGTATTTGAATTATCTCTTTCATTATTTCAAACTTTTCATTTGCTTACATATGAGTATGACATTCTACACATTTACATATGGAATAAAAAACAAAAATATAGCTATCACGTTAGGGTTTAAAGTCGAAAACCTATTTGCAATTAGATTGATATTAGAAGAATAGTGAAGTCGGTTCTCATTTTTCCTAACCACCTCGACTGACAATTAATAATTTTTTTTCTTTCTAAATAAGTAAACATGTTACTCTTCGTGTACACGACTTCTATTCATAATATCAACTATTTCAAATACATAAACATAAGTAAACGAAATTGGAAAGTGTCCTCTTAGATTTAGAAAAAATAGAGTGGGTGTGGTGAGAAATATGTGCAATATAAAGGACCCCAATATAAACACCCTATTGCAAATTTTATCATACTATCAAATTTTTATTTCTTTTAAATAAATAAAAAAAAACTAAGGCTTAGCTTAAATCCTCATCATCATATCATACCCCCAAACACTTCCTCGTTCTCTCAATCTCTCTCTTTCTCAGATCTTTGTGGCGGCTCTTCTTCAAGATTGGATCGGCCTCTCCCCCCCTCTCTCTCTATCTTGGAATCGATCTGATTCCGTCACGGTCCGCCGGAGTCTCAACCCAATAGTCGCCATGGTAGTCGGCGCACAACCACAGCAGCAGCAGCAGCTACAACAGAAACCGCCGCAGCAGCCGGAAACTTCGGCCGAAGAGGAGGCCTTGAAGAGGAACACCGATTGCGTCTACTTTCTCGCCTCGCCTCTTACCTGCAAAAAGGTTTGCCCTTTGTCTTGATTTGAGTTTTGTTCTGGGTATCCTCGCTTTCAATTTTAGGGTTTTAGGTTTTCGTTTCTGGTAAGATTTTTTGGGATGGGCCGAAATTGTGGTGTAATTTCGGCTATAAGTTTCAGATTTACATTTTTTTCATGCATTGGAATTAGGGTTTCTGGATATGTTTGATGCAATGAATTTCTTTAGGTTAAAGTATGTTCCTTTGGGTAATCTTGATTTTCCTAGTCTTAAAAGAAAATGATAAAAACCATTGTCTCAAATTTATTTGTATAGCACAAGGGCTAATTATGTTAAATTGCTGCCAGAATATGTATGTGATAAGTTTGTTAGAATCAATCATGGTTTCGAGGCCTTGAAATCTCGATGAGCTTGCTTTAAGGGCTGATTTAATTAATCTATGAGAAGCCTTATTTCGAGTGAATATATGTTAGAACATGGTTCTTGCAGCTCAAAATTAATCCCCTTTTTCATAGTTTGGCGCATGTTAAATTTTTTCGTTAGCCTGCTTGATTGCATTGTCTCTGTTACTTTTGATTCTGAGCTGGGAAAAGTTAGTTTGTTACATAATATGGAGTATACTTCAGTCTCCTTATGTCAAGTCTCTTTATGTCACAGGGGATGCTGTTTTTTTTTTTTTTTTTTTTTTTTCAGTTTAGTTTTTGGTGGTTATCATTTGATACGTGGCTTAGTGGATTCCTGTGTTTGTTATTTGAAGTGTCTTATGTAAAGCCAAAAAGCATGTTTCTGTACTAACATACCATCAGTACTGTTTTGATTTCCTTCGTGCTAACCTCATTGATGCCCTATTGACAGGGAAGTGAATGCGAATATAGACACAGTGAGTATGCCCGGGTCAACCCCAGGGATTGCTGGTACTGGTTGAATGGCAGTTGCTTGAATTTGAAATGCGCATTTCGGCATCCAGTAAGTCTCTTCTCTCTCTTATTTTATTTCATGTTTAAACCTGTATAAGAACGTTCCTTCTTGCCTGTTACCACCACCACCTTTGTCTGACATTGTCTCTGACCATCTATTTTTCCTGTACAGCCGCTTGATGGCTTGTTAGGAAGCCCGGCAGCAAATTCTGCTGGACCTTCCTTGCCTCTATCACATCCTGTGGCTACGTCTACAACGCCTGCAATTCATGCTGCTTATAACCCAAGTAAACAAGCAGTCCCCTGTATTTTCTTCCAAAAGGGGCAATGTTTAAAGGGTGACAGATGTGCCTTCTCTCATGGACCAAATCCTATGGCTAGTAGTAAAGTTCTACAGGCACCAGCTGCTGCCCACGGTACTGAGCCTTCAGGTCTTAAGAAGGCCTTCGGTGGCCTTCAAAAGTGCACTCAAGAGTTGAAGGTTCCCATGGTAAGTGCCATGAAGTCTGTTGGATTGCCTCCTGAAGCCAAACCTGCTCCAAAAATTCCAACTGCTCCAATTAGAAATGGAGTTAGCATTGAGAGGAATGTATCATCAACTAAAGCATTGGATGATGAGGCTCTCAGATACAAGGCAACAAGTGTTCCGCCTGTTATCAACGGAGGCTCTACAAGTCAGGCCAATCATTTGCTTCAGGCTCATGTTTCAGACGATCATGGTTTTCAAAATGGGAAGGATGCTGATGAGCATTTGAGGGAGTCTTCTCCTGGATTTGATGTTCTTGTAGATGATGAGCACGGAGATTCTGATTACTACCACGGCGAAGAACGGTTTGGAAGAAGAAGAGGTCATGAGGGAAGGAACTTGAATTCTGTGAACGAATATGATTTGGACCGTCCCGTTGATCACACTTCAATGGCTGATGTCGATCGAGAAAGGTTTTGTGACCCATATGATCCTTATGATCGCATGCAAGGGCAGTACGCATGGGACCAGCATAGGGTTTCATCTGAGAGACAATTAGTGGGTCCTGCTCGTCTTGAGAGGAGGGGTTATCACAAATCTGAGAGTCCGGAGAACATTGCTGAGTTAGATCTGCGACATCGTTTATCCAAGCATAGGAGGGTAAACGGTCTGAGAACCATTGTCAGCCATGATTATGCAGTGGACGGCCATGTTGAGGAGCGGAACAACCGTCCTCGTAGGGATTCACAGCAGTTGCCCCCACACGAGGGCTCCTGTAGTAGTCGTCTTCATGGTAGAATAAAGATTCCAGGCGGGTCTTCTCCCGTCAATGGTAGTGACTTGCGCCAAGAAAGGGAAGTTGACAGAGCTAGAAGTAGAGGCAGATTGTCACCCGGGAGGCCACAGATATCCTCTCATCAAGGAAGGCTTAGAGACAGAATAAAAGGAAGGGTAGAAGAGGACTACTCTAATGAGAGGAGAAATTTTGGCGCTTCTCGTGTTAGGGGAGAGATAATGGATGATCGAGGTGATGACTTTTCTCGTCCAAAGCGTCTTCCAGAGCTGAAAGTTGTGAAAGATGCAGAAAATAAGGAGCAATCTTACCTTGGAAAACGGAAAAGTGTGATGGATAATTATCAACAAGCGGAAGGTGATCTGTCATTTGAAGGGCCAAAGCCTCTCAGTGAAATTCTCAGGAGGAAGAGAGAAGCTGAAGCAGCAGCTTCTGGAAGCAGGAAATCATCTGCCCACAATAAACGAGGCAATAATAATCAGAGAGAAAGCAGGGAGAGCGATCCAGGCGACTCCCAGACTGCGGTTACAGAGGTGAATAACAGTCTGCCCACTGCGGCGAAGGAAGAGCCCAAGTTGGCAACGGCCGATGCGGTTGGAACTGAAGATGAGAAAATTGACGTGGTTCATGGTCAGTCTTCAGAAGGACATGAGGCTGAAGAGGGTATGATATATGAGGAGGAAAACGAAATCGAAGGTGAAGATCAGAGAGAAGGAGAGTATGATTACGAGCAGGGGGACGAGGGTGACTATAATTATGAAGGTGAAAATGCAGAGGGCGAAGAGGAATACCTGGAAGAAGACGAAGACGGGGATGACTTTGCTAAGAAGATTGGTGTCGTGTTTTCGTGATTGGGCATAGGGGATGATGGAAAAGCAACGGAACGAGGATGACGGCTCTTCCATAAATAGTGTGGAGGACCTTCCAAACCTAATTTAGGTGGTTGGTTCCTGATTAAGTAAAACCATGGCTGCTCGGGTTTCTTAGTAGAATTAGGGATTAGCAGGCCTTTTTGCCTCTGTTATGACAATCGAAACATTTTCGTTCTACTTAAAATCTGATTTAATGGGATTTTTTTCACTTTGTGCTTGAGGCATTTTGCTGTGCTTGTTTGAGTGCATGACTGTAGCCTGTTAGCCTGCAACAACAGATGGTCTCGATAAGATTGCTCTCTAGTGTCCACGTATTTTCTTTTCCGTCCACTTTTCAGTTATCTTTCCATTTTTTTTGTTGCATTGCATGGGTTGATAACTTTGAGATTACAAGGGATCATGCAAATTTTGACCCATTTTTTTTGTTGCATTGCATGGGTCGATAAGATTGCTCTCTAATTGCCGTTTTATCAATGTATCTTCTTTAACTTGTTCATCATCGCATGCTACTTCTCTTTTAGCTTGCCCTTTTGTTTGGTTCACCGGTTTCTTATGCATTATTCGCTTCCCGTTTGTCACCAAATCCGAACCCTATTCGTTCCCCGAAAATTTAAATTCTGAAGCTTTGAGTAGAATTGTTCAATGCGATTACTGGGTTGTGATGTGTTTGATGTGATGTGGTCGACAAGGAATGTCCGTTGTCCGGGATTTGGAGTGCTCGATGCATTGTTTGGTGTTTTAGTTGAGGTTGGAATGCTTGAGGAAGCGAGTGTTTCTTGAGGATGAAGAATTTGAGGTTACCAAAGCCAGGGAAGGACGATTTTGTCAAGTTTTTCATGGATATGCTTGGGTCTGGGATTAATCCATCAGTTTTTCATGTACAATATAATGATTGGTTATATGTGCAAAGAAGGCGATTTGGATGGTGGTAGTTGCTTGTTTGCACAAATGAAACGGATGGGCCTTGCACCTGATGTTGTGACATAATTATCTCATTGATGGATATGCGAACTGAAGCTGATAAGTGGGTTGTAACAATGGATCTTGAGCCTTTCAATTGACCGTGACCAAGTGTTCCAGCATCCACAATCAAGCATCATCAAGAACTTATGAAATGTTATTACAAGAGGGTAAGATTTGGGAGAAATATCTTGATATCCTTGAATTGAGATTCCTCCTCGTCAAAATCAGCCGTATCAATCAAACTTTTCTCGGTCGAATCGCTTCCACCACATGCAAAACTGTAGACATACAGAAGTTCAGTAACTTAAGGTGGTTGATGCGACGCTTGAATTTAAAGAACAACAAAGTACTATAAGTAAGGAACAACAAAGTAGCTGAAGAACTCTGCTCAACAGTGCTATTTTTACTACCAAGGCATCCTTGATCTGCCAACTGAAAACATTGTTCTTTTTGAAATAATTTCATGGTTAAAAGGATAATCTCCTTTTCCTGGTCAGTAACTTTAAATGGAAGATCCAACTCTCTACCCGCGCGGTCAGACAAGAAGTGATTCACTACACCAGATGACAAGGAGTAAAACTTCATTAGCAACAAACTCTCACTGACCTGTGAATTCTCAACATATCTTCTACCATCACAAGTGTCACCAACTAAGTCACTCTCAGCATCAGTGTTGCTTGGATCCTTAAACCGGGGGGGGGGGAATATCCAAATCGGGTGGCCAGCTTTAAGGAACTTCCAAATCACTATTCAAATGACAAAGAAGCACAAAAATTACTTGAGAATTTCAAAATCAGGAAAAGTTTGTATCTTTATATGACTACAGAAAGAAAGCATTCGCTGCTGCTATAAATTCACGCATGCTTAGAAAAAGAAAAAGCCTAGAATGCCAAACAACATACCCCTCAGGACATGTCTCATTGCAAAGATTGATGAAACCATCTGTATAAAACGATTTGTCAATTTGGGGATATCCTCCAGAGGCAATATGTCCCAAATCTTTAATACTTGAATGTATTTCATCTCCTTCACAATGTCAATTGAGCAGACAACATATAGACCTTCAACTTTATACTGCCACAAAATTGCTGATGAGCCTCCACTAATTGTCTGTACATTTTGCTTCCTTGGTCTCCAGCCACCAGAAAGCTTAAGTAGAAGATTAAGCACCGACTTCTTCAAACGGATCGACTTCAGAAAATTATCACCGAAAAGTACCCAAAGATAATAGGTTGGGGGAACAAAAAATTATACCAACAAAAGCTTTTGAATTGACTTGCACTGATACTTCAAATTATGACATCCGAAACGATTTTGCTACACTTGGAGCTGGATTTCTCAAGACATTAAGTTAGAGGACTATGGATATCAAGAGTTTCAACACTTGTTTTCATTTAAGACTTACGATATAAAATTCTTGCAGATCTTACTATTTTCCCTCGCTCTCTTATTTTCTAAAATGAGAAACCGTTACTGCCAGCGGTCCAATTGACGATGATGGGAGGTATTCTGCATCTATATCTCTTATGCAAAACTTTTTGATTGCCCAAGGGGTTAGTCCAACTCACAATTGAAAAATTGGTCTACAACTACCTATTGGACAAGCTAAATATAATGATTCGACCAGTATGGTAATCAAATTTTGCAACTTCAAGGAAGACAGTGCCTGGGATTTCCTAAGATTTAGTCGAATTTTGATGGTCCACACCCGCGACGAGGTATTTTACATGTTTTGTTTGTGGTTGAACTTTAAACTTTGTTTAATATTTTTCCTTTTGTTTTTTTAGTTGTCTTTGATTGACATTGGGTTCTTACATGTCATTTTCGAAGTAGTTTTCCAAGTCAAACAATACCCAGTGGAGTTTCAAGTAAGTTATTAGATTTATGTCATATTCTTATTATTAATTATTATTTTATATAACTTAGGGAATAGAGTAAAATAAAGGTGGGTTTACTGTTTCTATTGTTACAGGGACTTCGCTATCTCAATGGACAGTAATGAATTCGAATTAGCTCCGAGCTGCTCTCCATGTCGGATGGTGAGACGAGTAAAGACTCTCAAGTAAGAGGATGAAACATTTGGCGAAAGCTTTGAGGACTTGAATGTGTAATCAGTGTGGTTTAGTTCCAAAATCTTAAGCATAAGATTTTCCGGAGCCTATTACAACGCATAAGATTTTGGAACGACACACTGATTACACGTTCAAGTCCTTAGAGCTTTCGCCAAATGTTTGATCCTCTCCTTGAGAGTCTTCACTCGTCTCACCATCCGAAATGGAGGGCAGCTCGGAGCTAATTCGAATTCATTACTGTCCATTGAGATAACGAAGTCTCTGTAACAATAGACACAGTACATCACTTTTACTTTACTCTATTCCCCAAGTTATATAAAATAATAATAAATAACTAATAATAAGAATATAAGATGAATCTAATAACTTAGTCGAAACTCTACGTTGACATAAACTCCACTGATATTGTTTGACTTGGAAAACTAATTCGAAAAGGACATGTAAGAACCCATAGTAAGCCTGACTGAAGGCTACGTCAAGTTCAACGTCAGTCAAAGATAACTAAAAAAAGGAAAAATATTAAACAAAATTTAAAAGTTTAAAGTTCAACAACAAACAAGACATGTAAAATACCTCGTCCCGGGTGTGTACCACCAAAATTCGACTAAATCTTAGGAAATCCCAAACATTGTGCATGTCTTCCTTGGAAGTTGTAAAATTTGATTACCATGCTGGTCCAATCATTATATTTAGCTTGTCCAATAGCTAGTTGTAAACTAATTTTCCAATTGTGAGTTGGACTAACCCCTTGGGCAATCAACACATTGTTCAAAAAGTTTTGCATAAGAGATATAGATGGAGAATGCCTCACATCATCGTCAAGTAGACCGCTGCAATGAACTTAGAATAAGTCCACTAACAGTAACGGTTTCTTATTTTAGAAAATAAGAGAGTAGGGAATATAGTAAGATTTGCAAGAATTATATATCGTAAGTCTTAAATGAAAACAGGTGTTGAAACTCTTGATATTCATGTAACGGGCAATTGGGAAGAAACTCTTATTTTATGTATATCTTTTATGAAAAAATATTTGAGAGATATGTGTACCACGCGAAGTTAGTTCCACCAATAATTGGAAAGACAGTTTCAAAAGGCAATTGGGTTAATAATTAAATTTAGCATATTCAAGGCGGCCATGAGAGTTTCTATGATTCAATAGAATAATGATTATCCATATTCGTGACCAGTTATGTTTTATGTGCGTTTGAAGTTTTAATAACCATAATTTAAAAACTTCAAACGCACATAAAACATGTAAGCATATCTAGTCATGAGTATGGACGACTATTATTCTACCAAATCATAGAAAATCACATGGGTCGATTGCCTTAAATTTGCTAAAATTAATTACTAATGAGTACATTCGTTGTATTTAGGTTCTCTAATCACCTTTTTCAAACCATCATCTTTCCAATTATGGGTGTAACTAACCCACAAGGTACACATATTCCTCAAATATTTCTGCATAAAGAATACACATGCAAAATGGATACCGTCGTCATTTATTGGTTCACCTTCGATTAAGTCCACTGACGGCATCTATTTCTAATCTTTGAAAATGAAAGGCCAGGGCTAAAAAGTAAAACCCTCCCGACGAGGAGTTAGTTTGCTCCGGCATGATCACAGACGATTTGTCTCATGTGGAAGAGAAGGCAAAATTTGCTATCTGAATATTTCATCTTATACAACCTGATACTTCAAAATTTCATCTTAGAAATTCTAATTTCTTAGTAACCAAATAGTCCACAACATTCATACTAAAGCAATTGTCTATGATAAAGTCACAAAATATGCATCAAAATTCCCTTGTATATGTTCTTCTTGTGTTGTGGTCCCTCATAGATTTCGCCAAAAGGTTGATCCTCTTCCTTAGGAGTCTTCATTGTCATCAGTTGAAATGGAGGGCAGGTCGGAGCTAATTCAAATTCATCACTATCCATTGAGAGAGCATAGTCCTTGTAACAATAAAAACAGTACACCCACTTTTATGTTACTCTATTCCCCAATATAAAATTCTAATAAATAATAAGAATATGACATTAATTCACTTACTCAAAACTCAACGTCTTCGTAAACTCCAACGGATGCTGTTTTACTCAAAACTCCTTGCGTGTTGGACATGAGGTTTAACCACAATGGAAAGTATCTTATTAAATCCATACTTAGGTAATCATTTTCAATGTTTCATGGTTGGTTTGTTATGTGTAAATTTTGAATTATTTTTATAGGGGCATGTTGACACAAATTGTCTCATGTAGAAGAGAAGACAAAGTTTGCTACCTGAATATTTTGATTGATTTCATCTTATACAACCCTGAACATGAAGCATTTGAACTACCATGCCATGATACTTCAAAATTTAACATTGATGATGATTTTGATGGACTTAAAACTATAGTTGATTGGATTTCATATCTTGAAGGCATTCATTTAGAGGATTTTCATGAGTTCAGTAATAAAGACTTACAATGATACAGACTTCCTGTGGGTTTTGATGTTTGCCCCAGTCCTTTCATTTTCTAAAACGAGGAACCGCTTCTCATAATGGAGTTTTTCAAAGTTCACTGGTAGTGGTTCGATAGACAATGATGGGAAGCACTCTCCTTCTGAATCTTTTGTGAAAATGATTTTAAACCAAACCACAATTGGAAAGTTGCTTTAGCTCTTTGGTTATCAAATTCAAGAATTTCAAGGACGACAAAGGTAAAGCAACTTTCCAATTGTGGTTTGGTTGTTTAAAATCATTTTCACAAAAGATTCAGAAGCAGAGTGTTTTCCATCATTGTCTATCGGACCGCTACCAGTGAACTTTGAAAAACTCTATCGTGAGAAGCGGTTCCTCATTTTTAGAAAATGAAATGACTTGGGCAAACATCAAAACCAATAGGAAGATTGTATCATTGCAAGTCTTTATTACTGAACTCATGAAAATCCTCTAAATGAATGCCTTCAAGATATGAAATCCAATCAACCATAGTTTTAAATCCATCAAAATCATCTTCAATGTTAAATTTTGAAGTATCATGGCATGGCAGTTCAAATGCTTCATGTTCAGGGTTGTATAAGATGAAATCAATCAAAATATTCAGGTAGCAAACTTTGTCTTCTCTTCTGCATGAGACAATTTGTGTCAACATGCACCTATAAAAATAATTCAAAATTTACACATAACAAACCAACCATGAAACATTGAAAATGATTACCTAAGTATGGATTTAATAAGATATTTTCCATTGTGGTTAAACCTCATGTCCAACACGCAAGGAATTTTGAGTAAAACAGTATCCGTTGGAGTTTACGAAGACGTTGAGTTTTGAGTAAGTGAATTAATGTCATATTCTTGTTATTAATTATTTATTAGAATTTTGTATTGGGGAATAGAGTAACATAAAAGTGGGTGTACTGTTTTTATTGTTACAGGGACTATGCTCTCTCAATGGATAGTGATGAATTTGAATTAGCTCTGACCTGCCCTCCATTTCAACTGATGACAATGAAGACTCTTAAGGAAGAGGATCAACCTTTTGGCGAAATCTATGAGGGACCACAACACAAGAACATATACAAGTGAATTTTGATGCATATTTTGTGACTTTATCACAAACAATTGCTTTAGTATGAATGTTGTGGACTATTTGGTTACTAAGAAATTAGAATTAGAATTTCTTTTTTTATGTTTGTTATTATCGGCTTGGCTTGTTGGATGTTTTATGCCTTTGTTTTTTCTATGTTATGTTTCACAATTGTTGACACTTCTCCACCTACAATTCAGGAGCTAAACGTTGAGAGCAAAATATATTCCCCAAGCAGTACCATATTCGGTAAATTTGTTATGATGGCATCATATAATTAAATCTTAGATTCAAAATTTTCTAACTATGGTACTCCCTTGAACAAAAATATTTGTTAAGTATGAACTTATCAGGTCCAAAATCTTCAACCTGTTAATATGGCATCATATGCAGGAGAGGAACTCCTATAATATCTGTTTGTTATTTGTCAGAGTACAATTTTCCAGATTGAATATATTAAAACACACAAGAAGTAAAAGTAAAACTGAAAACTGGGTTCATGAGAATAAAACAAAACTTATACCATCAAAGATTTAACCGTAAGAAACCCCAGCATTCCCAATGATTAGAAAAATCGAATTTGATAACAATGTAATATTTGAACTCCAATTATCGAAATCCAACTAACAAATACACTAATATCTGTACACAAATAAAATAACCCAATAATTTAGCAAGAATGAAAAGGAAGTAATATGAACAGAGAGAGATGTATAAAGACCCAACCCCTGGCATGAAACTAAATCCCACGCCTACTCAAAAGACACAAAGCAGAAAATTACTCAATTTCAAAATCCAAATGAGAAAATAAAACCTCACCGTTTCTCTCGCTCACCTCGTCATCTCACATATCTTCTCTTCATATTCTGATAAAAGACCTCTCTTCAAGTCTGGTCTCAAATGGTTGGTCCATCTCAGCCTGCAACTTTTCCACACCTTTAATAATCCTGCAATTCAAACCAACCCACCACATCTATAATCAGTGAACTGTTGACATTAAAACATATGAAATTACAACCCATTTGATAGAAAGATTTTGTTGTTTTAACAGAAACACCGAAAAATGAACATTTCACAGCGAATAACTAATTTTTCATTATTTAAAAATTAGTCATCAAATTTCATAAATAAATAAATCCAAAAGAATGCAAAAAATTGGAACCTTTGGGCTTGGAGAGCGAGACACTGGACTCAGTGGGTGTTGGCGTTGAGGAGGAGATCTGAGTTAGTGACTGAGTCGTCAGTGATCCCTACTCCTCACCCTCCCTCCCTCTCTCTGTCGCTCTATCTCCTCACCCTCTCTCCCTCTATCTCTATCTCTGTCTCTATCTGTATCTCATCAAAGCGGCATAGCTTATATAAAAAGCCAAAATATAAAATGAAGTAAGTACTGGTCATTTCCGATTGACTATGATAAAGAAATCTAGTTAACCATTTGAGTTTTGAACAAATATGATAAAGAGATCATATTTAATATATATTAGTAATTAAGAAAATTTAGAGCAATGAATGGGTATATATTAACTGTTTTGCAGCGATGCAATATGGTTTTAGATGCTTGGGGAATCTGTTATATTTTTTGTTGGAGCCTTTGGAGTAAAAGTTGTGTCTCATATTTCCTTTGCAGCAACATCACCTGTATAAATATAAAATAGAGGAAAATGAAAAGTGTTAGTAAACATTGAGTGGTGTGGTACTTCGAAGTGTTAGTAAACATTGAGTAGTGTGGAACTTTGAACCACGGAAAACATATGAATTTGATACAAATGTTTGTGAGATGAATGAACTTGAGATGAGGATATACATGTTATATTTTGGGACCTGTAAGTGTTTCCGAAATTGCTTGGGGTTGATTTGGTTTTCAGAGAAATCATCGGGGCATTGTCGGAAACCGAGTCAGAAGCTGATGCCCTTTTCTATGGAGGCTTTCCAGTGGGAGCTGTGGCATCACACAGATGTAAAACGGAGGACAAATAAAGGCATTAGTGAACATTGACTAATGTGGAGATCAAAATTAAACGCATTAGATAAATGCATAATACATTGTTAGAGGAGAATGTTTCAGTGATTGAACTTGAGGAAAATTAATGCAATTTAAACTACAATGATTTCACTTACAAATTTTCAAAATCATTAGGCACTCCCTTCAGAGGACCAAACGATAGATATTGACGTTTCTAATCCAGGAAAAAAGAAACGAACATAAACAAACAGCGCAAACTCGTCAACCAATATGATAGGCCGATTGCACGATACAGAAGAAACTGAATGGAGATCTTATTGTTCAAAGTCCAAATTCTATAAAACAAATCCTAATTAACAACCAACTAATAATGGATCATTGAAATTAAAAGAACAACATAAGGACGGGAGAGAGAGTAATGCAAGATTAAATAATTGTATTAGATATAACTCTACCATCCAAACATTTATCACTACAATTTACAATAAATCAAACTCCCAATATAGCTATCAAAGTATAAAAAATAAAAAAAAAGCGTTAGCAACACCTGATGAATCCACCGGAAAGCATGGTAGAAGAGAGAAGAATTGATCGTTTCACCATCTGGCAGTAACCCATTTCACAAAACAAATTACTTTCTTTTTTTTGAGAAGACAAAACAAATTACTTTCACAAACCCGATTTGCAGCAAAAATAAAGAAAAAACAAACACTTAGCATGTCTTATGACTTTAATTCCAATTGCCTCTTCAAGCTCCCTAGCTTTTGAACCATCATGCTTATATTCATAAAGCCCTAACCATGAAACCAAAATTACTACCTTGACAAACAAACATAACCAACAACAAAAACAACTAAAATTTTCAAATGGGCACTGCCAAAAATTACCAGCCGAGTTACTGAAGACAGCGATATCAGGTCCGAAAACTAATTTCCACTATTCCAACGAAGATCCAACAGGGTCCCAAAGCGTCAAGGAATAAGGTGCAATGATAGTATTATCCTCGTCGAACACCCTATCTATGTAATTCAGGCCAATCAATGTACCTAATATGCACATCTATTGCCTTTGATTTTATCCTTTTTGAATCTGAAAAGGAGTATGCAGTAAACTGAATTCTTTTAAGAATTGTATCCTTTTCAATAATTTCAACATAAATCCCCAAAATCACAAAAATGAAATTTCAACAGAAAACCCATTTAGAAAGGAAATTTACACATCTACACACATAATATTTAAACCACAAAAATACCCACCCCAAATCAGCTGAAGAACTTAGCCGTAAACGCTACCTTTTCAGGGCCAAAACTCTAAATTGCGTACCTTGAGTAGAGAGAGCTTCAGAAAACGACGCCGTTGGCGAACCAGCCTTTGATGCGGCTGCGGCACATGTGGTGGCGGTTCAATTTCGCCTGATTCACAATACAAAAAGGGTGTAAATACAACAATGAAACAACTTTTATCAGTAAGATTAAGACTAAAATTGCTGCATTTTAACATATCACGTACAACATGAAAATCACACACAATGTTTTGTATGATTAACTACAATCAATTACTATTTCTTAATTTTGAATCCAGTAACTCTAGAACTTCAATTAAAACTAAACTCTGAGATCCAAATATCATCAAAATTCATCAAAACCAAAATTTTCAGCAAATTAAACAAAAACCCAAATCTTTATTCAGCAAAATCCCCTAAAAAATTTCCAAAATCGAAAACTTTAAGAAAATTAAAGCAAAACCCACTAACCTTTGTAGCTACATTCCTGAGAAGCACAACTATAATATGCCTGGTGGAGTCATCAGCTTTCACCAGCAACACTCGCATGTTCATAATCGGCAGTAGCTTCTACCACCGCATCGTCCCGACAGAAGAATCGCACTTGCTGCGTTCTTCTCCGGAGAAAACAGAGAGCCACAATGTTAGTGAAGCTGGAGAGTTTGGAAAATCTCTCAATATCTTCTTCTCATCCTGATATTAGCCCTTGGATCTCGTTGGAGTTGACAGAAATCAACGAAGCCCTGTGCGATTTCATCGTTGTGAGCTGTGAGAGAGAATACGATGGTCACATCACGATTTTATCACCTGAAGGTCATGGGATCTGGGGAGGAAGAGAAAGAGAGTGATGAAGAGCATGGGATCTGGGGAGGAAGAGAAGAGAGTGATGAAGAGCATGGGTGGTACGCCCAATCGGTCCACAAACAGAGAAAACAGTAATTTGACAAAACAGTGCAGGAATTATAAAGGAGAAGAGAAGAGAATAGAGGCTGAAAAGGAAAGAAGAGTCAATATCATTCCTGCCCATTTCAGAATAAAACACATTATTTATACACATCTGAATAAGGAAACCCTAGCGTCAAACAAGCTGGGCCTTGAGCAAAACTTAGTTGGAGGCTAACAAGTGTGGGCTGGGATAAAGAGCTAAAAGGTCCAAACAAGATGGTCAGGATGGTCCTAACAACGGGATTTGGGGAGGAAGAGAAAGAGAGTGATGAAGAGCAATCGGAGCGAGGACGCTTTCCGACGGCTATATTCATCGCCGAGGGCGCGGTTGCCAGCCATCGATGTACCTCCAGTACGCATCCGGCTGTGATTGAGGCTTGTGACTGTCACTATATGCTTGGTTTGCGGGCTCCACAGCAAGAGACATGGGAGGGCGCCGAGGAGAGGAAGATTATGGTTTCAGTAAAGGAGAGAGGAAGTGAGAGAGAGAGAGAGGTGAAGATGCAGTCAATGCTCCTTTCACAAAACCAAACGCCCATCCCTCAATCACCCACAACAGCCTTGATTTGAGGATAAAAAAATCAACCCTAAATCCCTTTTTGGTAGCTTCAGTGCTCACTTCTCTCTCTCCCTTCCCCTCCCTGCCATCCTACGCCTATGTCCCTCTCTCTGCAACCCATGCTTTTTTGGCAGCATCACTCCACCTAACCCACCCCAATTAAACCGCCCCCACTCCTCCCTCTCTCTCTCTGTCTCGCTCTATCTCTCAGAGGAGGCATGGCCTCCCATCCCCGAAACCCTCAATGAATGACAACAAAAGATAATAATATTCAAGTGGGGCTAGGGTTTGTCTTGCGCAGGATATTACACAGCGGGTAAGATCATGCACTGAGTGCAATGTTCAACCTGCATGTCATGGCCCTCTTAATTCTCCTGAATTGTGTCTGATCCTCTCAATCAAAAGATACAAACAAAGAAGTTGAACAATTTGAGTAAAAAAGGGCAGCCAAGACTGTGTACTTGGGAGCAAGTGTAGGCCTAAATGCAACTAATGTGAGCTGGCTGATGCAGGTAACGTGGGAATTCAGAGCAACCTGTAGCCGGTACGCAGGGCTTTTTGGTTATCTTAAAATTGTGTTTTGCAAATTAGGGTCTTGTCATTGCTATTGCGAAGAAGGACATTGTTCACCGTCGAGAAAAAGTATACGTGTGATGTACATTATTCCTTGTTGGCTGTGCACGTAATCAACGGTGGTTAAAGGGTTAACCAGAGCTGTCCATTTAGGGGTTTATGAATTGAATGGGTTTCAATGCGATCCAGGCTTACAGCTTCATGTGGCACAGAAAGTGAAGGGCTTGTTTATGGATTGGAAGATCAATAACGTGATTCTGCTTCATGCATGCACTGACTGCATTGATACCCTACCAAACCCTATTAATTTGGCACCAAGACGATCTTGAAAAAAAGTACCACACGTTCTTGTGTGATTTGAATCTGAATAATTACATTTGTCTGAGATGATGTTTTTCTATACGGATGAGCATTTTAACCAAGTGAAATGCAATCTTTACTTTTTTTGTTAAGATGCAAATTTTAGTTTCAAATTTAATAACACACTTATTAAATTGAAAATACTTATAAGGATAGCTGTTAATTGTCTTATATGTCATAACTATCATTTTAATTGGGCTTAAGGCGTACATGTTTTTCTAGTTTAAAGATTGATTTGAGTTACTGAGTGTCTATGTAGAAATGATTACGAATAAAGTAGTGGAGATTGCATAAATAATGGCATAAAAACACATGTTACACAACTCAATGGTAGAATGGTAAATACCAAAAATGATTTTAAAAAGACATTTTTGACATCAATCAATAGTAAAAAGTAAGAATAAAAGTTTAATCCTAAAAAAAACATTTAAAGTACATGCAACTGTTGAGTTGCAATTAAATCTTGCTATTCATATTGATATGTAATTTTAGGTTCAAATTCAAGAACCTACTCGTTAAATTTAGAATTTGGAGATGCAATTAAAAAAAAACCTGACTCTAACAAGTGGAAGCCAGCCTCGTATCCCACACTAGTTCACCAACCAAATAGAAAATATTTATAAATATAGTTGTTAATTTCCTCATATGTCATAGCTATTTTTTTAGTTAGTCTTAAATGGTTCATGCTTTTCTAGTTAAGAATTAAGTTGAGTTGATGGGTTGTAGAAATGACTACACACAAAGCAAATCATCTAACATATGATATCACATATCATTTGACACATCAAATGATATATTATTACAAAAAGTTTACCCCATAGCGGTTTTCGGAAAGCCGGGCCAAGCCAGCCCGACCCAATGTTGTTAAAATATTTGTCCTGCTACTAAATCACCCGAGTTGGATGCGAGAAAATTATGAATACGTTGATATATTTATGAATAGTATGTGATGGGTTCTATAAGTACATATGCAAACTAAAATTCAGGTTTCAATCGAAAGAAAGAAATCCTAATGTTCTAACATAACAGACTACCTGAAAGTTTGAAACAGAGCATTTGCTCCCAAACGCCGGGATTAAATTTCGATCTGTACAGTTATACAACAGAAAATTTTGAAGTCGAATATTCAAGAGACCGGTAATATTCTACGTAACCTTAAAGCTACCTTGCAGCCATTTGACCTGCATTTCCAGGCCGGAATCTGTCAAGGCTTTCAAGGCGGACCGATATAACCTCCCATCCAACTCTGCCCCTTCCGCTTTCATATCTCTCAAAAGCTTCACCAGTTCATCAATCCGGCCCGTCTTGGAAAAAATTGCGACCATCATTCCAGCCAAAGCCTTGTCCAAAACACCCCCTTGAACCCTAAACTCATGGTAATATTTCATACACATTTCGTACTCCCCTGCCTTGTTGTAAGCACCTATAATCGTCGTGTAGCTTACCTTATCCGGCGCTATCTTCCTTCGCTTCATTTCCGTCCAAATCTTCGAAACTTGCCTCAAATTCTTGTCCCTTCCATGCATATCCATCAAAGAATTGTATATCCATACGTTTGGCTTACACCCTCTTTCCTTCATTTTCGCCACGAGCCTCATTGCGTCTCTTGGCCTCCCCGTTTTCCCATACATGACAACCATGCTAGAATAAGCCACAACACATTTACCAAACCCCTTTTCCTCCATCTCCTCAAAAACCTTTTCTGCTTTCGAGTGAAGCCCTAGGCGGCAATAGACATTGATGATTGACGCATATGTCACTTGCCCTGGCTGGCAGCCCATCGACACCAACTCTTCGAAAACTTTAACTGCAGTCAGGAGCCGGTTTTTCCTAGAGAAGCCACTGACAACCGCACAACATATATTGTCCGAAACCCTGATATTCGCACCCTTCATCGCCTTAACTACCCCGAGAGTCTTCTCCGTCAACCCTTCTTCCACATACATTGATATCATTCTTAAAAACGGATTCGGATCCTTCAACATTTTCTTGCTCTCTCCTTCTTCAAAAAGCTCTTCAGCCACCTCCACTTCTCGAATGCTCGCGAAGGAACAAATCAGCACAGAGTAAATCTTCGAAGAGTCTAAAGGAACTCCACTCTTCGTCACACTTCGAAAAGTTTCAAGAGCTTCAAAAGGCCTTCCCAATTTGCACAGCGACTCGCATAAAATTCCGTATATTTGAGTTGAAAATGGTGCCAAATCTAATTCCCTACTTTTCAGCTCTTCATACAATTCAACAACTTTTCTACAATCACCCTTTTTCAAATAAGCTTCCATGATCAGGCAATAACATCCAGAATTCGCAGCAATTCCATCGGATTCCATCCGTTCAAACACGGAAATCGTGCTCTTAAACATATGAAGCTCATTATATCCTCGCATCGCTGAATCAAAAGCCGGGACAGCGACATCATTTCCATGCTCACTAAACACATCAAGCAAAGTCCTAACAATTTTGAACTTCCTAGCTCTAATGCAGCTAGTGACCAATCTAGAGCAAGTATAACCATCAGGCACTACATTATAATTCTTAAAATCCTCACAAACCAAAGTAAACAAACCCCATTTCTTGGAACGGATCAAGTGCCTTATCAGCTGCTCCAATGTTGATTTGTTTGGTCTGAATTCGGCCTTCTTTCGCGCTTTCTCGTACTCTTCATATGCGTAATCTTCGGTTTGAGGGTTTTGAAACAACCGACAGAGTAAGTTGTTCAAGTCATCGGCATCCGGCGACGGAGCTGGACATTCTTCTGGGGATTTTTGTAATTTTATGTCCAATTCAACGACGGGAAAATTGGTGGAGTTTACATTGAAAACTCTGATATTACTGTAGCTGCTGGTGGGAAGATTGGAAGAGAATAAATTGGTTTTGAATGATGCGATGAAGTTGAATTTGCGGGGATTTTTGGATGAAATTACGCGAGCAGAAGACCAGTCTGCTGAAGTTGCAGCAGAACTGGCGATGGACATTGGAGGAGATAAGGCCGTTGAAGGCTTGGATGAAATGAGTGGGACGAAGACTGTGCCTCTTGTGTATATATACCCTATCCCAAACTGGATTTTTTGCCCTGCGTGTAAATCATATGAGCCACTCGTAATGCGACACTTGGAAAATTCAAGGACGTAGAGATATATCTGTTAAAACAAAGGCCACGTGACGTCCATTGACACGGGGATAGGATCCTCTTCGGATTTCTTCTAGGACACGTTTCTTCTTTTCTATTTCTTTCATCTGGATCCTTTGGACCCTTCAATCATGTCCATTCAACTGAAACCCCGTTCATTCAACCGAAAATCGATCGGTAAAAAACAAAAAGAGAAGAAGAAGAAAGAAGAAGAAGCAACCAAACCGCCAAGAAGAAAGAAGAAGAAGAAACGTGTTGTGTGAGGATCCAGGTGGAAGAGATCCGAAGAGGATCCTACTCCCATAACACGACCAAAGAGTACGAAGATTATTTTCTTTTCGGTCAAAATGAATCTCCTGCAACGCATGTCACTGTGGCAATCATTTTCTTTGGGTCAAAATGAATCCCGTGTCACACATGTTAATGTGGCCTTTTTGTTACTAAAATTAATGGGAGATTCGAACTGAGTGTTCTGGTTACGGATGTAAAGGTGAATATTTTTTAAGTTAAAAGTCATTTGTTACACTAATAATATAAACAAATTATATGAATCAAATGACGATTTTCAAAGAAAAACGTACATATTTATCTTTTATACATCCTATCTATAGTCACTTTTGGTCTTCGATCTTTCTGATTCAGAAGGAGAGCCAGCAGAGGATCGACCCCGTAAGAAATCGAAGATACACTTTGGCAGTGATGATGAAGGTGAGAGAGAATAACAATATCACTGCGTTTATCAGGAATCTCTGGAGGGATATTCACCTCTGTTGCTGACATTGGTTGTGCTGCTCTGGGTTTCACTGATTTGCTGGGATGAACAATATCACTCAACTGCTGCGGCGGGAGTTTTATGACGCCCTTAAAAGCAGGAGCTGCTGCAAATCTCGTAGCATAAATGTGAATGTGCTAGCTGCTGCAGAAGATCGGAAATACTATGGTAATTGCAAGTTTTGGGGTCAATTGTTCAAGGTTCATGTGTTCAGATGCAATCTTTGTGGACATAAAAGCCAACCAGTGCAGGGATGACAGATTGACATCTATGGAAAATTGTTTCCTAAGCCGCCCGTCCTACAAGCTTCACACCCTAAATCTGTTGAAGCAGGAACTAATCGATCTAGCAGTCGTGCCAATTCTGAGGAGGGGAGGAGTTGTAAGATTCTGCCTTCAGACTCTGGTGCGGGTTGAATCATTAGAGGCTAGTGTTGGGGACCGTCAAAATGCAGGTGAGGAACATTGCGCATCCAACGAGTCAAATCCAAAGTCTTCGCATGCTGATGCCGCTTCTGCATCCCAGCATGGAAGCAGTAAGGAAACTGGAAACCAGGGGAAGAACTAGGACAAGAACAAGTAAGTCGCTGCCGCTTCTGGATCCCAATGTGGCAGCGCTGGAAATCAGGGGAAGAAGGGGAAGAAGGGCAAGAAATAGCCAATGTATATGTAAGTGCTTAAGCGCTAATTAGCAGCTACTTAATCCGAAGCTAATCACCCGCAAGAACTTGACGCTTCTTTTTATATAAAATCACAAATTATGAAGTAGAATTATAAAGGTTCAAAATTTTTATTAATTGGATTGAAATGTAACAATTTTCTTCTTTCAAGACAACAGATGAACAAAACGAGCCTTTAAACAGAGGCAGAGCCTCAAAAACTCAATTCTCGTCACTCCCGAATAGCTTGACCCTCGACAATGGCTTCCTCAAGTACCCATCCACCTCAAACTTCTTCGGTGAAAGCTGCCGGTACTTCTCAAATTGCTCCGTCGCCTCTGCATTCCGATCAAGCAAACTGTAAATCATCCCACGGCAAAAGTACGGCCGGAAGTCTTTCGGGTCTTCCTTCACCAATTCATTGTAGCTTTTCAATGCGTCCTCCACATTCTTCTGCAAGAACTGAACCTGCGCCATTATCAATTTAACGTCCCGAGCCTCCTTGGCCTTGTTCTCCTCTTCCGCAACCTGCAATGCGTCCTCCAACCGCTTGATCACGGCCTCACCTTCGCCACAGCGGTCCATCAGCAGGGCGTTCTCGAACAACGCCTCGAAGGACAAGGGGTTCGCGGCGAGTATTTCCTCGAACACTTGGCGGGCGCTTTTATTTTCGCCCATTTCGCTGAGAAGCCTCGCCATCATGAACTTCCACTCGGTGTTGGAGGGCTGCGCCGCGACCAAGCGCTGCAGGATCTTGAGCGCCTCGTCGTCCTCGCCGTTTTCAAGCTTCTGCTGCAGAAGCGATTTCAGGGCACTGATGGCTTCCGAATTCGAACCCAGGAAGTCGGACAATGGCGATGAGGATTGGTTGTTCTCGTTATCTGTGACCTGGGTCGGCGCTTCTTCGGTCAATGTCGGCGGAGGTTCGGCTATGGCGAGCAAAGTCGATGACTTGGTGGTGAACACGGCGGCGGTGACTCCGATGAGAATGGCGGTTTTGGCGTACTGTTTAAGAGTTTGAAGAATCGGGCTTGGGTTGTTGTGGGTGTTACCTGGGAGGAGGGGGCGGTGGTGGTGGGCGGCGGAGGAGGCTATGACTTTGAGGGCAGGGACATTGTGGGAATTGTGGGAATGGGGAGGGTCAAAACGGAGAAGGGAAGGTTGGGTTGGTTTACTGGGAATGAGTTTGTATTGGAAGAGAGATGAGGATGTAGAGAAGGAGGAGGAAGCGAGAGTGGAGGAGGAGTTCATGGTTGAGCCGGCGGGTGAGGAGTGGCGGAGATGACAAGGTTTGGGAGGTTTTGTTTGGGGTTTCGGTGGTAGGTGGGGGAGGAGTCAGAGTGCGACTTTTACTTTTAGCGACAGTTGGTGTGGTTAAATTCTTTTTTTTTTGTAGTTCAAAATTTAGGTCTCGTTCTTTTTTTGCTTGATTATATATTACACCGACTTTTAAAAGGAGCCATCGGTTTGTTAATTTCAAATTTCATTTGATACTAATTTATTCGACCATTTACAATTTTTTCACATTACATTATGAAGTTTTAAAATTATATTAACTCATGTCTTCTATTTGTTTAATTGTATGATTATCTGCCAAATTGATGATGGGGGGACTCATTTTTGGGTTGCATGGAAGCCACGTTTTGCATTGACTGAGACTAAAGCGTGAGGGCAGTTGTCGTTTTGGCATACAAACCGTGGGGGCAATCCTGAGCTTGAACAAATGTCTAGTATCGTTGGATGGATCTAGAGCCTATGGATCAATTGATCCGGCCCGTTAAAATTTGATAAAACGGCTACAAACAGATTGTCTCACAAAAAGTTATAATAATTATAGCCGTTAGATCAAATTTCAATGGGCCGGATCAATTGATTCCCAGGCTCTGGATCCTTAGATCCGGAGAGAATCTGGATCCTTGTTGAATCGTCTGGGCCGTATATGTTCCTCCGGTCTACGGCACCTTGCAGAACAAAAGAAACAATGTTGTCTTAGGGTGTTCGTGGGAGAGAAGGGTTGGTGGTGGCTAAGGTAATGAAAAAGGAGACCGAGAAGAACATGTCGTTATAATTGTGTTTTTTGTACAATGTAGGCTTGAAAGACTAGTAATGATCGATGCATTCTGATGCTTTAGTTTTGCAACTCTCCTGCGTTAATCTTGTAGTTTTTTGCTCGTTTTTTTTCAATACAAAATCGATCATCATTCAGTACCACATTATTGCAATGCAACTTTTCTTTGCTGAATATCTACGATTTAAAGGCCTTTCTCTGATCTAGTCATCTGCAATAAACTGCTCCTTGTCAACTTATTTTTGGTGTGCTCTTGTTGTGCGGTAAAGAAGGCCGTAGCTCCAGTCCTTGTAGATTTGAGTTGCAGTGTCTCGATGTGACAAAATATAAAAGGTATTATATCTTGCTATGTTACAAAAGACAGAAGCGGGTTATAGAATTATGATATTACTTCTTGCTGTCGATCAAAGATAGTAGACCCCAATGAAGCATTGTTCATTTTTGTCCGTAGGAAGACCTTGTTCATTCCTGTCTATATATTTTGAAATGATTTTTTTTTTTTCAATTCAAAGTAGGGTGATCAACAAAAGTTGATAAAAAGATAGTAATACAGAGGGATACAAGGAAATTAATAGCCATCTCAATAAATATTTTCTATCTTGCTGGTCATCGAGTTAGCTTCCACTTGTTAAAGTAAAAGAAAATTTACTTGCATCTCCAAGTTTTGACTCGTTAAATAATAGAATGTGAAATCCCTTTCCCAGAATTCACTTACAATCATTATATCTCATATTTCGGGAATTTATTGTTATTTTTGTTAAATTTTGTTTTTTTAGTTAGTTATTGTTCGATTGTGACATAAGCAGCGGGGAAGGGTGGTTGCTAGGGATTTGCCCATTGTGAGGCTAAGTCATCCTCTTCCTTATCCGTTGTAAAAAAAAAAAAAACAATTATAAGGGTACATGTAAGTGAATTAAAACTTTAAGAGGTGTTAACGTAATATTTCAAACGTTCAAGTGGTGTTAACGTAATTAACCCAAATAAATAGGTCTTAAATTTGGTTATTTTTCCATATTTCACTCATAAGTTCATATAACAAAACGTGAAAACGCCAAAAAAAAAAAAAAAAGAAGGAAAAATCGAGGCAATCGAAAAGAAAATGGCGATGATAGTACAATTGCTTAACAATCCCTGCCGCGGCCGAGGTCTTCCTGATCATCTAAAGCTTTGTCCTTGTAATTTTATCCAAACCCAAACCCTAAGTTCTACCCGGTCCTCACTGTTTTCACCACCAACTCCTTCCACTGAGATACCCACGTTCGAACCAACTTCCCAACATCATCGAGGCCACTTCTCCACATCAGGTATTCTTGTCTATATTTGTTCTTTTGTGGGTTTTTTTTTTATATACATTTTTAGATTTTTTTTTATTGAAAATAAAATATTTCATGGCAATTTTTTTCATTGGACTAGTTGTTCGGTCATTGAGAGATTGCATGATCGAATTAAGCTGTAGGCACAATGGAATGCATTCTGTTAAATCCATACTTAGGTAATTTTTTTTTTTCTCTGTTTTGATGGTTTATGTAGTTTTGTATAAATTGTTTATTTATTTGTATAATGGCCTATTCAAGCACGTCATCTCATATAAAAGATATGTCAAGTATTATTCTATTGATTCCATCGAATACAACAACAAAGCTTTTGGACATTAAGTTAAAGTATAATGAATATCAAGAGTTTCAACATCTGTTTTCATTTAAGACTTGTAATATATAATTCGTGCAAATCTTACTATATTCCCCTGCTATCTTATTTTCCAAAATAAGAAATTGTCCAAGTCCACTTGACAATGATGGGAGGCATTCTCCATCTATATTTCTTTTGCAAAACTTTTTGAACAACGTGTTGATTGCCCAAGGGGTTAGCTCACAATTGGAAAATTAGATTACAACTAGCTATTGGACAAGCTAAATATAATGATTGGACCAGCATGGTAATAAAATTTTGCAACTTCAAGGAAGATAGTGCTTGAGATTTCCTAAGATTTAGTCAAATTTTGGTGGACCACACCCGTGACGAGTTATTTTACATGTCTTGTTTGTTGTTCAAGTTTAAACTTTTAAATTTTGTTTAATATTTTTCCTTTTATTTTTTTAGTTATCTTTGACTGACGTTAAACTTGACGTAGCCTTAAGTCAGGCTTACCGTGGGTTCTTACATGTCACTTTCAAAGTAGTTTCCAAGTCAAACAATACCTAGTGGAGTTTACGTCAACGTAGAGTTTCGAGTAAGTTATTAGATTCATGTCATATTCTTATTATTAGTTATTTATATATCTTGGGGAATAGAGTAAAGTAAAAGTGGTGTACTGTTTCTATTATTACAAGACTTCGCTATCTTAATGGACAGTAATGAATTCGAATTAGCTCCGAGCTGCCCTTCATTTCGGATGGTGAGATGAGTGAAGACTCTCAAGTAAGAGGATCAAACATTTGGCGAAAGCTTTGAGGACTTGAACATGTAATCAGTGTGATGCATAAGATTTTGGAACTAAATCACACCGATTACACGTTCAAGTCCTCAAAGCTTTCACCAAATGTTTGATCCTCTTACTTGAAAGTCTTCACTCGTCTCACCATCCGAAATTGAGGGCAGCTCGGAGCTAATTCAAATTCAGTATTGTCCATTGAGATAACGAAGTCCCTGTAACAATATAAACAGTACACCCACTTTTATTTTACTATATTCCGCAAGTTATATAAAATAATAATTAATAATCAATAATAAAAATATGACATGAATTTAATAACTTGCTCGAAGCTCCACGTTGACGTAAACTCCACTAGGTATTGTTTGACTTCGAAAATGACATGTAAGATCCCAGGGTAAGCCTGATTTAAGGCTACGTCAAGTTCAACGCCAGTCAAAGACAACTAAAAAAACAAAGGAGAAATATTAAACAAAATTTAAAAGTTTAAAGTTGAACAACAAAAAAGACATGTAAAATACCACGTCGCGGGTGTAGACCACAAAAATTTGAATAAATCTTAGGAAATCTCAGGCACCATCTTCCTTGAAGTTGCAAAATTTGATTACCATGCTGGTCCAATCATTATATTTAGCTTGTTCAATAGCTAGTTGTAAACTAATATTCCAATTGTGAGTTGGACTAACCCTTTGGGCAATCAACATGTTATTCAAAAAGTTTTGCATAAGAGATATAGATGGAGAATGCCTCCCATCATCGTCAATTAGACTGCTGCCAGTGGACAAGTCCACTAACGGTAATAGTTTCTTATTTTAGAAAATAAGATAGAAAAGAATATAGTAAGATTCGCAAGAATTATATATCCAAGTCTTAAATGAAAACAGGTGTTGAAAATCTTAATATTCATAGTCCTCTAACTTAATGTCCAGAAGACCAAAACTCCAAGAGGAGCAAAATCTTTTCGGATGTCATGATTTGAAGTATTAGTGCAACTCAATTCAAAAGCTTTGTTAATTTGAAGTATTAGTGCAACTCAATTCAAAAGCTGTTGTTGTATACGATGGAATCAACAGAAATATCAATAGAATAATACTTGTTATGTCTTTTGCATGAGATGACGTGCTTGAATAGGACCCTATACGAATAAATAAACAATTCACAATTTATACAAAACTACACAAACCATCAAACAAAGAAAAAAATTACCTGAGTACGGATTTAATAGAATGCATTCCACTATGCCTATGGCTTGATTCGAGCATGCAATCTCGCAACGACGAACTAGTCCAATGAAAAAAATTGCTGTGAAATATTCTATTTTCAATAAAAAAATCTACAAATATATAAAAATAAATAAAAAAACCCACAAAAGAACAAATATAGACAAGAATTCCTCTTGTGGAGAAGAGGTCTCGGTGATACTAGGAAGTTGGTTCGAACGCGGGTGTCTCAGTGGAAGGAGTTGGTGGTGAAAACGGTGAGGACTGGGTAGAACTTAGGGTTTGGGTAAAATTACAAGGAAAAGCTTCAGATGATCGGGAAGACGTCGGTAGCGATCGTGCTAGGGATTGCTACGATTGTCAAGTAATCGTACTATCATCACCATTATCATCATCCATAATAAGTCTTTTCCTTATATCCAAATATGTTATATAGCTTCTTCGGTGTCCCAATTGGAGAAAAACTATGATGCAATTAAAGTGGAATTTAAAAAAAATTAGTATTGTTATACTAAAAAGTTAAAAAAAATGAAAATGTATATTTAATTACTACACCATTATTTTAATAGGCAATGTATACAAGTAAATTTCTTCCGACCAATGGCCAATCTTCTTGGTTAAATAATATGTAGAAAACGTTTAACTGAAATGCTTAGAATACAAATAATATCTCAATTCTCCAAAATATACCAACTAATATTAACACGTGAACAATGTTGATCAAAAGAGGAAGTTAAAGATCACTAGGACTTAAGTAATGCATGATCTTGCACCGAGTGTAATATATTACAATATCAAATAATATAAAGGCTTGCTACCAAAAAAAATAAAAATAATTTAAAGGCAAAACAGAAAGCTTGGCTGCTTGTTAAATACTTAGATAATGATATCAAATGATTCTATTTCAACATGTATTATCACATTCTTGAGCTGGTAAGGCAACTAAGCTTCATCCCCTTGTTTTATTAATATCTTCCATGTGCATGCTTGGCTTGCTTTCATTTTCCTATATAATTGTCCCTTAACCTCAGCTCATTTTTCTTTCACTCTCACATCTAATCACCCACACCCAGTGATCTACGTAGCCAAAAATGAACTCAAAAATATTCTTTCTAATACAAATTGGGTAGCAGAAAGTATGAAGGTTGGTCATGCAGCTAAGGAACGATGTCGTTCCTCTATTTACTAAGAACTTCCGTGCAATTTGCACAAGGGAGAAAGGGATGGGAGATTTTGGTTATCCGCTCCATTATAAGGGAACAAAAATTATAAAAGTGTCAAGGGGAGGCAATTGGAGGGAAATGACATTCATTTTGGTGCGAAACCTAAAGGGGTGAACATCTTTTTCAAAGAGATTTTTATTTATCATCAGTTATCCCAAAAAAACAACAAAACACATAAACACTTCAATATCAATGAGGTGGTAGTAGAGCTAGTACATGGATTATCCCAAAGGTTTCAACCGTCTTCCTCACACCAAATGGTCACTATCCATGTGCCATAATGGAGAAGATAAGTTCCGCTCTAAATTTTTTATTATATTCAATTTCATACCTGAATATGATAATTTATTTATTGTTATTGGGAAGGTAATCAAAGACAATGATGAAATTTTGGATGCTATAAAGCGTTGTGGTTCAAGGAAAAGTGAGCGAAGATATTACAATCATCAACTGTTGGGAAGTTAAGGATGGCGATAATGGAGGGGCTTAGACCTCGACATGAGGTTTTCTATGTGTTTTTTTTAATTGCTACTTTCTCTGCTTTCTTTTGGTGCTTAATTTCCATTTTTTTTTTCTTTCAGTGTTTTTCTTTTCTTTCCTTTCTATGTCGTTCGAACGTATGCTGTTGTTTGAATTTTATGAAATAAAATGATCAGTTAATAATTTATTTTAATGATTTTATGATGTTCTTAATTTTTAACTTATTATTTTACTATATAAAATTCAAGCAACAGCATACTTTACAACGGCATAAAGGAAAGAAAAGACAAAATACCGAAAGAAAAAAAAACACAAAAAATTAAGCACCAAAAGAAAGCAGAGAAAGAAGCAATTATAAAAAACACAGAAAACCTCATGCCAAGGTTGAAGCCACTCTATTATCGCCATCCTTAACTACCCTTCAGTAGATGATTGTAATATCTTTGCTCACTTTTCCTTGAAGTGAACCATATAACTCTATAGCATCCAAAATTTCATCATTGTCTTCGATTACCTTACCAATAACAATAAACGAATTATCATATTCAAGTATGTCATTGAATGTAATAAAAAACTTGGAGAGGGAACTTATCTTATTCATCACGGCACATGGACAGTGACCATTTGGTGTGAGGAAGACGGATGACACATTTGGGATAATCCATATATTGGCTTAAGTATCATATCATTGATATTGAAGTGCTTATATTTATTTGCTGTTTTTTTTTTTTTGGGATAACTGATGGTATATGGGAAACCCCTTTGATATAGATGTTTTCCCTCAAGGCTCTGCACCATAATGAATGTCCCCTCCCCCAACTGCCTCCCCTAACCATTTTTGTAACTTGCATTCCCTTATAATCAAGCGGATAACCAAAAGCTCACACCCTTTTCTCTTTTGTGCAAAATGCATGAAAGTTCTCAACAAATAGAGGAACAACATCATTCCTTAGCTGCATAACCACTCTCCCTACTTTCTACCACCCAATTTGTATTAGAAAAAACAATTTTGAGTTCAATTTTGGCTATGTAGATCACTGGGTGTGAGAGATACAGGTGTGGGTGATTAGATATGAGAGTGAAAGAAAAATGAGCTGAGATAAAGTGAGGTTGAGGGACAGTTATATAGGGAAATGAAAGCAAGCCAAGCAAAACCAAGCATGCAGACGGACAATAACAATAAAACAAGGGGTTGAAGCCGAGCTGAGCTCCTCTACAGGCTCAAGAATATGATAATACATGTTGAAATAGAATCATTTGATACCATTATCTAAGTATTTAACAAGCAGCTATGCCAAGCCGTCTGTTTTTCCCTTACATTTTTTTTTTGTAGCAAGCCTTTACATTATTTGATATCGTAATATATTACACAAGGTACAAAATCATACATTAATCTAGTCCTAGTGATCTTCTACTTCCTATTTTGATCAACATTGTTCACTTGTTAATATTAGTTGATATATTTTGAAGAATTGTGATATTATTTGTATTATGAACATCATTTTACACTTGAAACTACTTATACGTTGAGTTAATGAATGAGCATTCCAGTTAATCATTTTCTACATATTATTTAACTAAGGAGATTACCATGGTCATTACCAAATTGACAGTAAATAAGTTTACTTATATATTGCCTCTTAAAATAAGGGTATAGTATGCAAATACACTTTCATGCATTTTAACTTTTTAGTATAACAATACTAATTTTTTTGAAATACCACCTTAATTGCATCCCAATTTTGCATCCCAATTTCTCCAATTGGGAAACCAAAGAAGAAGCCATAAAATATATTTGGATATAAGGAAAATACTTATTATGGATGATAAAAATGTGCCCTTAAGAAAAAGGCTTATTACATTCATCATCACATATTGTTGAATAAATCTCATATACTTAATCTTAATAAACCTCACATATTTTTCTATAATACCATCACACCCCTACATTTTCAACATACACCGTATATTTTCCACAACACTTGCACCCCACATTTTTTATGCATCTTCACATCTTATAGTACTTATTTTTAATTTTATAAATTAAATTGACTTGGGAGTAAACCCTCTCTGAGAATCATACAGCTCAATTATTTGCTAAAAATCATACACCTCAAGGTGAAAATTATTTGAAATAACAGGCTTAAATAAATATTGGGTAGTATGGTTTCTTGGGGGAATCACACGCAAGTATTTGGGAAGAAAGAAAAAAAGCCCTCCTATGAATTAATTTAAGCCTATTACATTGTAACCCAGACTGAGCTGATAACACAGACTTGTAGCTTAAAATCCATAAGTATATTAGAAAGGCTTAAATAACACAAACTTATGGCCTAAATAAGGCATATATTTTGGGAAGCAAAAGCAAGCTTAAATAATTACCGATGTCTGTTTTTTAGTACAATGATATATTTTTACACTATGGAATGGGAAGTTTGGCTATGACACACCCCGACTCGGAATGTCCACCTGGACATCCGAATCGCGATGTGCTAGCCAAGACTTGGAAGTGACTAAATTAGAGTGCGCATGTGAGCGGAGATATAACCCATATCACATAAGTGATGTCAGAGCATAGATAAATTGCAATAAAAAAAAAGAGTATAGATATTTATACCGAAAAGAGAAGTCTCGTACGTAATAGCTTTACCAACAATCCTCATTGTCATGAAACCTCTGCCACTAAAATCATGAATGGGCAAAAAACAAGGGTGAGTAAAGTTTTCTAAAACCTTTTCAAAAAATGTAACCCCTGCAAACCAAGTATATGGTTTCCCAAAAATATTACCATAGTAGTATGTAATAGGTACCCTGCAGCAAAAGTGAGTCAAAAATGTAGGGCACAACAAGAAGGTATCTCAATATTAAATCACAAACCGTAAATCAATGCTAATTCATTTATGTAGGCACATAAGTCCATTGCAAAGGTATTCAAACAATGGAACAGGCACATGACTTTGTATTAGAACTTCACCAGAAATTGAGGTAATTCATCAGAGCATCAACACAGACGAAATCGAGTCAAATCCTCTTCGGATTCGACAAGACTCGCCAAATTTTCTTGCCGGAGCTAGGGAGTTTCCCAGGGTTAAAACCTTCGAATCTCAACTCGAAACTAACATATAAGGGTTTTAGGACATTACCTCAGATGAGGAACTCGTCGGAGTTCCGTCGGAGAAGCTTGCCGAAAACTGGAGATTCGAAGAACACAGCATGCATGAATAAATAGTCCCCAACTCAATGAATTTAACTTCCAAAATCTTAGAAAATACAATCTAAGAAACTCAGGGACTTACCTAAAACATATTTAGGTACAATTGGGGGCGGGGGGAATCGAATCCACTTCGGATTCGACGGATTTCCTTCGAACACACCCGTCAATTTCTGGAAAACAAGAATAGAGTGCATGCACAGATTAGTACCTTCCATTTGGACTGAAAACCACTCAACAAAACAGAATAGGGCAGTGAGCCTCACCTGAGTTCGAGTTTCAGAGATTTGAAGCTCTCGGCTTCAATGGCAGAACACACAGAGGTGTTCTAATAATGCATGCAAGGTTACACCTGAGTTCCCCAGGTCCCAAGGATTCTAGATATATATGGTTTTGGTGTTGGATTTGTGGTGAGAGTGAGGGTTCTCCGTCAGTGCTAAAGAGAGAGTGTCGAGAGACAAAGAGAGTTTTAGAAGAGAGTTCCGCAAATCATGAGGGAAGAAGTTGGGTGGGTAAAGAGAGAAGAGAGAACCGGTTTTTAAAAAAAAAACAAAAATGATGGTGGTGTCTGTGTGAGTTGATGGGACACAACAAGGGGTTTTCAAAACCCAACAAAATAAAAAAAAAATTTCCTTCCCACTTGCATCGGTTAGTACATGCAGGTAATAACTCCGCAAAAGGCAGATTTCAGTGTCCCAAAAACAACCAGCACGCTGCACAAGAAAATTTATCTCAGGTAAATTTAAATTAATTCGAAAATAACTTGATCGTTATAATTTTGGATTAAGTTTTGTTTATGGTCACGTAAGTATCATTTATGTAAATAATTTATTACTCTTATTGATTAGAAGAAGATTAAGGCAAAAAATACGAATGGGAGATTGATGTAAGCCAGAACTTCAGAACACCAAGCACATGGACTACCATGACTCAGATGTCCTGTTTAATTTTTTATCAGTGGTCATTCATGATTCACCGGTGGAGATATTTGGTCAGCTATCTCCCTTGTTGGAGATATTATGATTCTGCCTACCCTATCCTGGGATTCCTATCTCTCCTCTCCCTATACAATTTTCCGACAAGTTGAAATAAAGATTTTTTTTTTTTTAGTAACCATTGAAAAATGCCTACAGACTCCCACTGATAAAAGAAAGGAACGTTTGTTTTACCAAAAAAAAAAAAAAATGAAAGTTTGCACACTTAAGCACGCAAAAGATCGAGACATTTATACATGCATACCTATGCTTGTGCAAACTTTCCTTCCTTTTTTTTTTTGAGAACTTTAACGAAAAACTTCCGGTACTATTCACTTTAACGAAAAATCACATTTTTACACTAAAAAGTCAATCCTGGTACTATTCACTTTACCCTTTATTTTGTCCTTATCATTAAAACTCAAAGTTTTCAAGCCCTTTTCATTAGTTTTCCTTTTTTTTTTGGGTAAAACAAACGTTTCTTTTCTTTTATCAGTGAGAGTCCGTAAGCATTTTTCAATGGCTACAAATTTTTTTTTTTGGGTAAAACAAAAGTTCCTTTCTTGTATCAGTGAGAGTCTGAAGGCATTTTTCAATGGATAAGGATTGTCTGCCTTACATTTTCCATGTCATTTCATGCTTTCTTATTTTGTGTTGTCACGGTTAAGTCAAGTTAATATTTTATATTATTTTTTTTATAAAAATAATAAGACAAAAATAAATAGTAATATAAAATGTTGACATAACTTAACCATGACCACACAAACAAACAGAAAGACATGAAAAAAAGGAAGAGCAGACAATCCTTGGCCTTTTTCAATGGCTACAAAAAAAAAAAACTCATTATTTCAGCTTGTCGGAAAATTGTATAGGGGGAGGAGGGATGGGAACCCCAGGATGGGTGTAGGCAGAATCATAATATCTCCAACAAGGGAGTTAGCTGACCAAATATCTCCACCGGTGAATCATGAATGACCACTGATAAAAAATTAAGCAGGACATCTGAGTCAAGGTAGTCCCATGTGCTTGTGTGTTATGGCTTACATCAATCTGCCATTACTATTTTTGCCTATCTTCTTCTGATCAATAAAATTAATAAATTATTTACATGATGGTACTCATTTTTACGAAGCAAACGAATTTAATTCGAAATTATAATGATTAAGTTATTTTCAAAATAGTGTAAATTTAGCTGAGATAAAGCCTAATTTTCTTGTGTGTGCACCACTGCATGGTTGTTTTTGGAAAACTGAAATCTGCCTTTTCGCGGAGTTATTACCTGCATGTACTAACCGATGCAAGTGGGAAGAAAAAAAATATTTTATTTTGTTAGGTTTTGAAAACGGATTGTCTGCCCTCTTAGGTGTGGTGTCCTTCCATGCCCTCCTATTTTGTGCGGTCACGGTTAAGTCACGTCAATATTTTATATTAATTTTTTAATGAAATAATAAGACAAAAAACAATAAAAATATAAAATATTAACGTGTCTTCGCACAAAATAGGAGAACATGAAAGGACAACACATGGCAGACATTCCTTATCATTTGAAAACCCCTTGTTGTGTCCCATCAACTCACACACATCAGCATCAGTTTTGTTTTTTTTCAAAACCGGTTCTCTCTTCTCCCTCTAGCCACTCAACTTCTTCCCTCATGATTTGCAGAACTCTCTTCTAAAACTCTCGTTCTCTCTCGACATTCTCTCTTTAGCACTGAGAGAGAATATTTCGGCAAACCAATATCGAAAACTATAGCGAAATCCCTTTATAATTAATAACCATTGCTTGTTTATACGTTAGGCTAGGGCAATGTGCCCATGCTTTGGGCTCGAGTTGAAGTAGAACAGTAGCAAATTCCTACAAATATTGAATGCAGTAAGAAACAGACACATACATATAAACTCAACCTAAGCATATAACAACTCAGTTTCTAATGGCATATTTGGTTTCAAATTTAACAAATTGAGGCAGAAAAAAAAGAGATACACCCTTAAGTGTTGGTGGTGAGATTGCATTTTTATTTGATGTAGTTCTTACTGCATTCGATATTTGTAGGAATTCACTACTGTTCTACTTCAACTCGAGCCCAAAGAATGGGCACATTGCCCTAGCCTACCGTATAATCAAGCAATGCTTATTAATTATAAAGGAATTTCACTTAGTTTTCGATGTTGGTTTGCCGAAATATTTACCGTATAATTGCTTTAATTATCTTCTGTAACTTTTCAAGCCACCTTGATTGCAATCCCAATCCGGTAAATGCGCAATGTTTAGTGAGTTGTATTTAATAATCATTAAAAAATATATATATAACTGCTCATGCACATTGCATGCTCAAAGGATACACATGTCCTGCACACTAAATGCTCAATACATGCACATGATATGCAAACTGCATACTGAAACATGCACATGGCAAGACAAACACCGATCTGCTAAGTACTAAAATTACGATAACATTTAACCGAATAAACCACAAACTGTACAAAACTTAAAACAAAACCGAATTGCAAAAGTTAACCAAATAAATGCAGTCAAATAAATGTTGTCCAACTTTGGTTCGGACAATTACCAAACGATAAGCTCAAGACCAAATCTGTTTCCATACAAATCAACTAATGCAATAGCAACTACTGATAGTTGTAAGAGTAAAAATATGGCACGAAAGGACTCATGCCGGCACATCCTTGTCCTGGTATCATATTCCATAGGCCTGATTAAACTTGGCTATCTAACTCCTTCAGTCTTCCGCCACTTCATCCTCAAATTCAAGAGTTCGCTGTATACATAGCTGTCAAAGCATTAAAAACGCCAACAAATGAGCAGGATTTGAAGGCCATGAGAATGGATATCAAATGACAACTACAGTGCAGATTTAAAAGCATCCGTTGGTTGATTGCTCAATGCCCTGTACCTCTCCTTGTCCTTGTAGTACATTGTACATATATACAGTCGCGAGAGAGAGAGAGAGGTGATTGAGTGATGATTCGATCAAAGGTGAGAGATGGTAGCTGGTACTGGTGCTTCTGCTTTCTTAGAGAGAGAGAGAACCTAACACGTTCAGTCTTGGACTTGTTGACATAGATCAACCCTAGACTAGTATTACTAGTAACTACTATGAGAGGGCTTGCTCCATGTGTGGTCATTTCTACATAGAGACCCATCAACTCAACTCAATTCTTAAACAAAAAATGGATGTACAATTTAAGTCCAATTAAAAAGATAGTCATGACACATGGGAAATTTAACAGCTATCCATGGATATTTTCTGTTTGGCTAGTGAAGTGGGTTGGGAACCAAGCAAGCTTCCACTGGTTTAATGAGTGAATTCTTGAATTTGAATATAATATTGCATTTCAATTGAATCTAAAATTACATCATCTCAAACACATGTAATTAGTCAGGTTCAAACCACACAAGAACGTGAGGCATTTTTTCTTTCAAGATTGTCTTGGTGCTAAAACTAAAAGGGTTTGGTAGGGCATCAATGCAGTTGGGTCATGCATGCAGCAAAATCAAGTTATTGATCTTTCAATTCATAAACAGGCCCTTCAGTTTATGTGCCACACAAAAGTTGTACAGCATACAAACTCATACAATTCAATTTTTTTCCCATCATCATCTCTCTTTCTCTTTGCTGCTTTTAAAGTACCTAAAAATTAATATGAAATAACACCATGCATACTATAGACTCATAAAAAAGGGATGGAAGAAGGAGAAAGGAAAGGATTTTTGGAAGGTAGCGAGTAAAAAACCCAACAACTTGAAGAAGAGGGTTATCCACCAACCACCCCTTACCAATTATTTATACTTAGGATGTGTTATCCACGCTCTTTGTTAATTTATGTCATTTGATATTCTTTAATTTATTTAATTCGACAACCGCAAATTGAGATGAGCGATTCATCAATGTATTTATTTTTAGTATTTAAATGTAGGTAATTAACATTTAGGCCGTTCATAGTGCACCATAAATTTAAGATAAATAGAAAGCTATGCCTACAGGTTGCTCTGAATTCGCAGGTTACTTCATGTGCATCTGCTAGCTCACATTAGATGCAATTAGGCATGCACTTGCTCCAAGTACACTGGCCTGTCTGTTCCTTTTTCTCAAATTGTTCAACTTCTTTGTTTCTTTTGATTGAGAGGATCAGATTCACTTTACGAGATCAAGAGGGCGTGGCAGGCTGAGCATTTGCACTCCATCTATGATCCTACCTGTTGTGTAATATCCTACGATTTCATATGATATCTCACACTTGCACCTCTCTTTTTCTTAAGGGCACATTTTATCATCCATAATAAGCCTTTTTCCTTAAATCCAAATATGTTATATAGCTTCTTCTTTGGTGTTCCAATTGGAGAAAAACTAGGATTCAATTAAGGTGATATTTCAAAAAAAATAGTATTGTTATACTAAAAAGTTAAAATACATGAAAGTGTATACTTTTGCTTACTATACCATTATTTTAAGAGGCAATGTATATAAGTAAACTTCTTTCCTGCCAATTTGGCAATGGTCATGGTAATCTCCTTAGTTAAATAATATGTAGAAAATGTTTAACTGGAATGCTCATTCATTAACCCAACGTATAAGTAGTTTCAAGTGTAAAATAATGTTCAGAATACAAATAATATCACAATTCTCCAAAATACATCAACTAATATTAACATGTCAACAAAAGTCTATGATTTCGCCTCATATGACATTTTCGTAAATTCATACTTCGAATTATAAAAACCGTGAAATTTTGAGACGGGTTGTTACTTGTTACATCAAGAATAGAGGATAAAATAACGGTGAGTATGAAATTAAGAACATATATTAAAGGCATATATCATTGGTTTCGTCTCAAACATTTCGTCCACAGGAGGCAGCGTCTGTACAAAACGCACAGCGAGGTGAGTGAATCATTTCGTCGAACACCTTGCGTGCAAATATTCAGAGTCAAATTAAGAACATATACTAAAGGCATATATCATTGGTTTCGTGTGTGAGAGAGTGACAGAGAATGAGAAAGTGAAAGAGGAAAGAGGAAATAGGTCATACTAGATTAGGCTTGTAGAGATTGTGGACGACGGAGGCCCCTGCGAGAAGAGAAGCCACAACGACGACGGAGGACCAAGCCAGAGATGGAGTGCCCGTTGGCGGCCTCCCTCCCCCAAATTCCCGATTCATCCCTAACCTAACACAACACAATCGGCGGCGGCGCCTCAATTGAGATTCCGGCTCCTTTTTTTTTCTCTCGCTCTCTTTTTGTTTTTTATGTAATTCCCGCCCGCGGTTTTTTTTTTTTTTTCCCTAGCACGCGCGACGTGTTCTCTTAATGGGCTTCAAGCGAACTTCATTTTCCTTGGTGTAATTAGGGCCTTTTAATTTTTTGTTTGTATGGCCCACGTAACAAAAAGAAGAAATTCTTTTGTTGGTTTACTTTCTTCTCCACTTCCGGATTATAATCGAACAGTAGGTGATCATAATTTTCTTGGATCATAGGGCATGGGAGAAAGAGACTGATATTGGAGAAAAATTAGATAACTAGATTAATTGGTGACCTAGAAATAGACAATTTTGAACTTTCAATTATCAAGAAACCTTGCAGAATCATTAAAAAAAAAAAAGATAGATGGAGAACGTTTAAATGAGAAGGTTACTCGCCTTTTTGAAATTGAAAAGGAATCTGTTTTTTTACTAGCATCCCAATTTAATTTTATGCTTACACAACTAGCTCCAAAGGTGTAGTGCAACATTTTCGAAATTTCATATAACTTTTCACCCGCATATTCTAATTCATGATTTCTTAAGTGTTTACCAATACACAAAATAAAGAAATATGTGAGTTTTACATGACAATTTGTAATTCAATACATGAAAACCCATGATTTAGATTCATTAGGGGCCACTTGATCTCATACACGTTCATTTTTTCTCTTATTTTCGAATTCCCCGATATGTAGACGCGCATAACTCATTATATTATCGAACCCACTTAGTTTTGTGTATCTAAAAAGAACAAAAACATCTATAAGCACAACAGAAGAATGTCAAGAAACAAGAGGAGCAATAAAGAATGAAACCATGTCGGAACAGGTTGATTTAATCAATTAGCATAAGCGAACCCAATTTATAGAGGGTTCAATAAATCTCTCTCATTACACAAGCACAGCCCACAGGCTCATTTCTTCCACACAGATTAAAAAATATTATACAAGAAATTAGCATTGTTTGGTGCATATGCATCTACGGCGGAAGCCACGGCATTGTCCTCCACTGGAGCCCTCTAATTTGCAGGTGTCTACGCAGTTGTTTGTGAAGAAGCACACTCCCTTGAACTTGCTACTCGGATGAGAATCGCACTTCTTTTTCTCAGCTGCTCCCTTGCTAGTCATGCCACTCCTTCCCTCAGCGGCCATTGGCCCCATCCCTGTCAAATTCAAACTCATTAAAACGACATCAATCTTTAGTTTAAGATCATATTAAATAAGAAAGGAGATAAGTTCGAGATTGTTTATGGAAGGCTAAAAGTACATTCGGACAATAAAATACGCTTCTAATTATGTTTGATAGAAAAATTTATAAAATATTTTGAGTCGTGAAAATGGAAGTACTTCATTTTCAATAAAAAATTGTACATATTTAAAATAAAAGGCAAAAGCGTGTATTAGCACAATTGCTTCTTTCATACCAGTAGTGACCAAAAGCAAGATGAGAACGAAAGCAGCTGAAACAAAACGCATTGAGGGCTCCATCTTTGATATGTGCGCACGTGTATATGTGAGTGTGTGCTTGTGTATGAAATAAAGAGCAAATTTTGCTAATGCAAAGAACTATAACCATGCATGGCTTATATAGGGAAAGAAGATCCATCTCCGAAAACGAAGCTTAGCTCCATAGCCAAAATAAGCAGTTGAAAAATTCCAACTTAAAGAGGCACCACAAACCAACTTCCTATTTTTGTGAACTAACTTTCAGCTTCATAATTTAGGTTACTGTAACCTACGTACATTTTTGTATTTGGGTGGTGTTATTCACACATTTTGACCTCTTACATTTTTCTCTCAATTTTTAGTTTTCGGATCGAATGTCATGAAGAAAGATTAATAGACAAAAATTAATAAATATGTAAAATAGATAAAAAGGGACGTGTGTGAATAACACTACATTTTTCATGTACATATGACCTTTCTAACAAAACCATAATATAGTACACTTCCCCTTGATCAATTTCATTCTTTCTTTCTTGGTCCCCATTAATGAAAGGTACACCAAAAAAATAAAGACCTATATAAAAAGGTTAATGCGAGTGCTGTATATATGATTTAATTTCCATCTACAAATTCCATTCCACTTTTTTGGTTACATATACATAACACCTTTTTAACAAGCTTATAACAGTTAAGATTTCAAACTTAGGGTTAGAAACTTGGAATGATATTATAAATAAATATAATTTCTTAAAAATGCATACTATAGCAATAGCATACAGAAGTGGGAGAAAATATGAAAGTGTTTTAAAAAAATATGTGGAATAGTCTTTTAAAATATGATTGAAAGGTCAAGGGTTCGAGTCGTGGAAGTAGTCTCTTTGCAAAGCAAGGATAAGATTGTGTACGATAAACTTTCTCGTCCCTCCGACCCTCGCAAATCAGATGTCTTATTGGCTTAAGGTCACCATTTTTCGTCATTTAAAATAAGAAAGAAAATATTATCTTAAAGAACTATTTCTTCTAAAATAAAAATAAAAATAGGGAACTTTAACGAAAAACTCCCGGTTCACTTTAACGAAAAACCACATTTTTACACTAATTATGAAGTCTTTCAAGTCATTTTTCATTAGTTTTCCTATAAAAATATTAAGTCTTTCCTTAAAAGATGCTTAAGCAACTCCGAACCCTTTTCATAATATTTTCTGGCGCATCAATCTCCCCTTGTCCTACATATTATTATTGGTTGAAGAGTCGAAAGAACTTAATACAACCGAAGGTTTGAACAAAAAGTTCCATCTGACACCGACAATGTGACTTAACAATCTTTGTGATACAAACTAAAGTAATGTGTTGAATTCACACTTAGTGGATTTCTTTTTCAACAATTCCTTGTCAAAACAGAGAAAATTAAGTTTCGCTATTAGCATTCCACAATAATTATCTTGCACTCTTCCTTGATTAAAAGTCAATAATCGAAAGAGGAGTTTGTGGTGATGTCTGGAATATTAATAACAACCCCAGAGAAAAGGATAGGAGATAATAGGTGATTAAAAATATGTAAGGTATTGTGAAAACACTGCACAAGACATAAGAATAATGATCCATGCATGATCATTCAATTTATTAGCAAAAGTGAATACAGGATCATATCAATTGATCTCATTACACAAGTATGATCCATATGCAGTTTACATTTCTTTTAACAAATCAATTAGCACTTTTTGGTGCACATGCATCTACGGCGGAAGCCCTTGCATTTGCCTCCATCGAATTTCTCTCTTGCGCAGGTGTTTGCACAGTTGTTAGACGAAAAGCACATCCCCTTGAACTTGCCGCTCGCAGCCTCACAGGTTCTTTTCTCAACTTCCTTGCTTGATTTGGACTTTGCCTCAACACCCATTGGCCCCATCTCTATCAAATCCAATTTCATCAAGTATAAAGATCATTTTTTTTATTTGTTGTTGAATAAGATGTTTTATTCAAAACACCATAAGAAATTAATTAATAAAAAGAGATATAATTACCGGTAGTGGCCAAAAGCAGGACAAGAACGAAGGCAGCAGAAACAAGGCGCATTGAATGCTCCATTTTTATTTGTGTGTATGTGAATGTGTGCTTGATTTATGTGTTTGTGTATGACTTATTATATAGGGATCGAGGGCAGATTAAAAAGGATTATTCTCCGTAACAAGAGGTAGCTCCATACTCAAAATAAAAAGTTGAAATTTTCAGCTTAAGAAGCACCATAAACCAAATTCCTATTTTTGATGACTAGGTTCTCCACCCTACATTTTTCCGTGCATATTATGGTTTCTTCTTCAAGCACACTTAACTTTTACTTTTAAACGAATTTTTGGATTTTAGGCACATTTGACTTATTATTCACATTTTTATATGTAAATGAAGCGACAAATATCTCACTTAAAAGGACCATATAACAAAACGATTGTTTTTACACAATTTTTAGTATGTCTATACCAAATTAACATAAATTATAGATCATGATTTGAACATTAGGTGTAGAGGAAGATTAAGTTGCTTTAGCTAATTTGGCTAAGCCTAATAAAATGAATCTTAAAGCAGAACCCTTGAGAAAATGATGATTAATTGCATTTCAAACGTAGGGCATTAGAAATACTTAAATTCATTGACAAATATAGAAGTTACATAGTACGACATTATGAAATAACTCACGACGGTAGTACTTAACTTAACAAACAAGAACATTAAGAACCATAACAGGGATAGGATGTTAACAACCCAACTGTGAATTGGGCCATTAACTTATTCTAGCTAGTTCCACACTCGTACCAAAGTACCTGCGTCCATGCACCCACTGATAATTAAGTGATGAGTGATCAGCTCATCACTAGCTTAATTAATTAGATAATTAACAATGTTTAGTGCAAAAGCATCTACGGCGTAAGCCACGGCAATTGCCCCCGGGGAAGCCCTCAGTTTGGCAAACAGCAGCACAGTTACTTTTACTCACGCAGCTTCCTTTGAAACGGTTACTCTGAGACTCGCAGGTCCTACCCTCAGCAACCATCGTCCCTTTAAACAATTATTCCAAACAATAAATAGTTAATATGCATGGTTAAAATCGTAATAATATATATTAGCGACGAAGTTATTAACAAGATCGAGGGAAAAGAAATATTACCGGTGGCCACCAAAAGTAGCAGGAAGACGAAGACGGTTGGAAATAAACGCATGGAACGCTCCATCTTATATAATTTATATGTATCTATAATCGGAACCTAGCAGCACCTTATATAGACTGGAGATTGAGGAGATGGGAAAAGATCCTTTCCGGATCCAGACTCTTGAAATTTAATTCAATAATTACAAACAGAAAATTCTCTAAAAATTATAATCATTATAACCGTTGGATCAAATTTAAAAATTTCGAATCTTCGAACCCCTTTTCCATAGAAGATAAGATATGTGCCTGTGCTAAGCAATATTATATTATTACTGATGTGATTGGACCATGCCGTTCACAAATAAACGACGATAAAGAAAGAGGGAAATAATAGCAGCCATGCATATTTCTGTGCTCAAATGAATGAGTGAGTCAGTACTTGCAGCAGTGACATGTCTTTCTCAATGCTTTTTCTCGGAAAGAGATTCTCTTCTTTGGACTTGGATCCTCTCTTGAGCTAATAGAGATGATCCTCCTGACCACTAATTATGAACCGTTAGATTTTTATCCAACGGCTATAAATAGGGAGGTCCTTTTAAAGTTATAATAATTATAACCGTTGGATAAAAATCTAACGGCCCATGATTAGTGGTCAGGAGGATCCTCTCCATTAGCTCAGGAGGAGAGGATCCAAATCCCTCTTCTTTCCCAGCAAAATTACACAATTAATTTATTCAAAATTTTAAAATTTAATCTAACAATTAAAATTATTATAATTTAAAAAAAAAATTTCTGTTTATAATCATTTGATCAAATTTTAAGAATCCAAATTAAATGATTATGTTGATATAGTAGGAGAGAGCCGGAGGGGATCTCTTATTACAAACAATTGTCTCGAAAGTAATTTCTGAGCAAAGGCCATAATTAAAATAGGCGTGCAAAATTAAAAAAATGAGCCAATGTAGCAACCATTGTCATAAAGTTATGCAAACCCTAAATTATTTCAAAAAAATCTTAGTGAAATATTCTCAATACTATTCATTTTTAATGAAAATTAACTTCTTTTCTAACCTCATCTCTTAGAGACGTGGCAGGCCAATGACCTTTGCCTCATTCTTATATAATAAGGTCAAACTAATGTCCTCATTTTGCATCTACATAAGAGAAATTTTTCAGTGTGTCAATAACAATATTCGGTACATTATGTTTCAAATTTTTTTTTTAGATATCCAATCAGTTGTATTATTTTACTTGGTGTAATAAACTGTGATTCTGGTACAGAAAGATCTTTCTAGATAGAGCACCATATCCATATCTCAGTTAAAAAGACCGAGAAACTCATCTTTTATTGCACTGCAAACGGTAGGGTATTACAAAGACGTTGTTCTGAAATATGGAAGTTACATAAAATGAACATATCCATAAGAGATTACAAAGTAACTCACGCGGTGATAGTTTTACTTAATAAACAAGAACAAAAGAACAATTAATGATAACCCAACTGTGAAAGATTGGGTTTGTAATTTATTCTAGTAGCACACAAACATACACGTACGTAGGTATCCATGCACGGAATGATAATTAAACGATTATTTAATCGTAATACCCCCACATGTCACACATATATATCATACATGTATGATTAATGATGATCATCTCATCATTAATTAATAGCTAATTAACAATGTTTGGTGCAGAAGCATCTGCGGCGAAAGCCACGACAATTGCCTCCAGGGAAGCCCTCAGTCTGGCAAACAGATGCACAGTTGGTTTTACTCAGGCAGGTTCCCTTGAACTTGCGGCTCTGAGACTCACAGGTCCTACCCTCCGCAAGCAGTGGTCCCATCATCCCTGCCAATTATGGTTATTAAACAGTCCGAAATTAATATGTTAACAAGAGGCAATTTAGCTGGAGAAGAATATGCATATATTTAGGTTACCTGTAGCCACCAAAAGAAGAACAAAGACGAAGGCAGTCGAAAACAAACGCATTGAACGCTCCATCTTTCTATATATGAATTTGTATGCGAGAGGGAAGAGAGAGACCTGCAGTGAGATCGATGTGAAGATTAGTCACCTTGCAAGCCCTGTTATATAGAGTTGTTGTGGAGCTGCCAGATTGGTGCTGTGCCATTATGAACTATCGATAAAATTAAAAGTTACTAATTAAAAAATCTAAAAAAGACAATCAAGATTATCTAATTATATCCATGTGAATGAATCATTCCGAGTCAGGGAGCACTAGTGTTGAAAGTTGAAAACAGTGATATCATATGAGAAATGTTCAGCGGTTGAAAAATGGAACTTTCCGTGAATACTTGGTATATCGTGTTTTTGATACATTATTTTATATATTGATATGATGTTAAATTTTGAGATGTTAAAATATCTATAAAAAAATCTCTTTTTTTTTTTTTAAAGAAAGACCCCTTAACATAGTAGGCAGATTCTCTGCCTTTCCACTTTTCATGCCCTTTTATTTTATGTGGTCAATGTTAAGTTATATCGACATTTTATATTATTATTTTATTTTATCTTATTCTATCTATAAAAAAAATATAAAATATTAACGTGACTTAATCATGAACACACAAAACAAAAAGGTACATAAGGGCACGAAAAGTGGAAGGGCAGAGAATCTGCCTCCCTCCCTTAACATGGATCAGGATCCTCTCCTGAGCTAAGGATGAGGATCCTCCTCATCAAGGGATGTGGGCCGTTTGATGAAAATCCAACGGCTACAATTATTATAACTTTAAAAGAATTTCTTGTTTATAACCGTTAGATTTCATCTAACAACCCACACTTATTGACGAGAAGATCGTCATCCTTAGCTCAGGAGAGGATCCTGATCCCCTTAACATATCAAATTTCTGCTCTCTGTCCAATATCATGTCGGCAATCCATGCTCCATTGAGCTGTCAAACGTCTTCTTTTCTTCGCCACTTCAGTGGCAGTGATGACTTTACTTCACTCGTGAATATCCTGCGCCACGTTGTATGTCGCCTCGTTCGGTCTCGATGATTTGAACAAAATAGACAACCTTCTAAGTTCCATGAATATTATTGAAGTTAGAAGAGAATAACCTTTCTTTTGAGTGGAGTGTTTTTTTTTTCTTTTTTGGACAAACTCTCTCTTCTAATCCTATTATTTTAAGAATAACTGGAATACATGAGTTTTTTTTTTCTGAGTAATCTATCTTTTATCTCAAAGTTGATTACAATTTTTTTATTTCTTCTTTCAACATATTTTAAAGTGTTTCATTCATTCTAATTTATGATTTTTTTTTCATTTCTTCCTTCAACATAATTTGAAGATAGTGTTTCATTCATCTCAATCCATGATTTTTTTTCATTTCTTTCTTCAACATACTTTAAAAATAGCATTTCATTCCTGTTCATAAATTTGATATTAAATGTGAAGAATAAATAAATGTATCTTTAACGCTTTAATCTCAATCTTTGATGGGTGACTCATCATGAACATATGTGGTCAAATTATTTATGGGTAATCCCAACTATTTATAAAAGGGGCACGTGGAGTGACATTGTTGACACTTGACAGTCACACTAGGAATATCCCAACACATCAAAATATAGTATATGCCATGTTCTCATACTAAAGAGAGCAAGAGAAATATGGGCAAAGTAAAAGTAAAGAAGATTAGGATGAAAAGATGGTAGATTAGTTTCAAAGTTTCATAAATACCACCCAGCTTAGGAACTAATAAAGGACTAGTCATCCATCTTTTTTATGGACTTGGATTGTCTGCCCTCCTATTTCGGTTAAGTCACGTCAATATTTTATATTGTTTTTTTATAAAAATAATAAAACAAAAAGAAATAGTAATATAAAACGTTGACGTGGCTTAATCGTGACCACATAAACAGAAGGGCACGAGAAGGGCACCAAAATGAGAGGGTAGACAATCCAAGTCCTTTTTTATATACACAGGCAATTCCTTTGTCCTTTAATTAACACAAGGGAAGTAAGATTGACATCAACATACAAAAGTAATGTGAAGGGGAGTTTCGACAAGCAACACCAAATCTAGCTTTTGAAAAGAAAAGATATCGTAGCATGCATATTAAGATAAAGTAACCCAAAAGGAAATACATATCTATCTACCTCACTCTCATGATAAGAAAAAAAAAATATCTTAGCTTTTGTTTTTTCTCGTTCATGTGATGGAACCCTCCCACCCTTATTTCACGAAAAATGTTTTGCAAGTGTCGGTACCGACTTCTCAAACTTATAGAATTACTTGCATCAGTTACCGTTGAATTAGACCCTTTTTCCTTTTTATCTGAATTTGTTTCCTTTTTGTTTTTACACACAACCATATTCAGTGGTGACTGGGCGAGTTTTAGACTAAACCACAAAATTAATGAATTCGTCGTAATTAAGTATTAAACGTGCCCATTGTATTATGAGTAGAGCATGAGCATTCTTACGTATAAGTGACGAGAAATACAACTATATTATAATGGTTGTGGTCATGATTAAGAGCTCGTTTCAAAGTGCTTTTAAAATAGAAACGTTTTTGATAAAAATGTTTTTGAGACCAATCTATAGTAAAAATGCAAATGATTCCTGAAAAAAAAAAACATTTTAATGCTTCATATAAGAAGCACATAACTAGTATTTTTACAGAAAACACTTTAAATGCTTATAAAACCCAAAAATATTTTTCTCTAAGACACTTTTAGTGTTTTAGAAAGTAAAAATGTGTCCACAGTTTAGTTTCATTTCTTATAAAAAATTCCAGCATGTGTTTCATCTGAATCTGATTCCATCTAGACCGAGCCTATATGCGGTTGGACCGTTGGGTTGGATGGGGCTGGGATCTTATTTTTGGGTTTGGATTAAAATGAAAGGAAAGTAGGGAGAATTGATCGCAGTCCACGGTCCATTCCGTGAGAAAAGTGCTTATAACATTTGGTTAAAAGTTCCCAGTGCTTTTGGGAAGCACGTCATCTGATAATAAAAAGTGCTTCTAATAAATAAGCTTACGAGCACAAGTGTTTTGTAGAGAAGCGCTCAAGCACAAACAAGTGTGGAATGTAGATAGACAGCATGCTCTTGCATGAGTATATACATAACAAATAGTACACAAAGAAATCTGTATCCCTAACTCCCCCATCCACGAAACAAGACCTACCTAGTAAGCCCTGAAAACAAAAGTATAAACAAAATGACAACCCTAAAATTCTCCATCAGGCACATCGTAATAGTTGGAGACGCGTAAAGCAGTCTACCGAGCATGAATTCATCCATTCATTCCCAAGTAACCGAGACCATAGAGTTGGCCAGACCCGATTCTTCAAAAGTAGACTGACAATCATACTCCAAATTCTTTGAAGCTCCTGGGATTGCCTGCGTCAAGTGAAATGGCCTTGCCTCAGCTTCCTTTAGTTGGGAATAGCAGAAAGACCACAACAGCTGCAAAACTAACAGTTCAAAATTACCGACAACCATAGGAAGGGGAGCTCATGCATAAGCATGAACTTTCGGCATAAAATTATAAAACTTCCCTCTTTACCTGAATTGGATCAACGCGGAGGAAGTTCCGCTGGACCCTGCGACCGTCTGGAAGACGGACTCCAACTCTGCAAAGGAGGTTCCTGTCACCCTTGGGTTCTTCGGGCAAAGGTAGGTATGTAGGCATCTTGATTGAGCTTGTTTCTTCCTCCTTCTTGGTGATGATTTCATCTTTGTCTTTGGATATTGTTCCGCTTGTCTCCTTCATGCCTTCCATGGAAGCTGCCAATGCGCGCTGCACTTCCTCATCTTCTTCATTAGTTTCGTCTGCAACTGAAGCATCTATAGTCATACACACAGTTCGTTTAAGAAAAGGAAAACATATCCAAAACACAACTTTTAAGAACAGATCCAGAACAATTCACTATGCTGCTACCAAAGCCAATATGGTATGGCCAGCAATTACCGAACTCACTTCCATTACAGGATTAAAAGCACATTAAACACACGGATCTTGGTTTCTTCTGTATGTATTTCCATTTTGAGTTCGTATCACACTTCACACGAGGATTCTTTTCCCTTTCGTCTCCCACATGCCCACACCCACTTTGTTAAGTTGGAACAAGGAAATTGATCAACTCAAAAGGTTCAACCAAGTGAATAATTTGCAAAATGAAATGCAACATACTCAAGGAGTAAAAAGGTTCACTGCAATGTAATAGAGCAGAAGTTATTAAGATTCCCGAACATACCTTTAGTTTTTTGTGGCTGAGCGGTTTCTCTCGGGCGTTTATTGGACAAAGTTACATGATGATCCCTGGGGCCACTATCAAAGAAGAGTAGTAGATCCTACAGTGGCAAGGATGATTTCATACCAAAATTTAACTTCAAAGCAAAAGTGTAATTACAGTATGAAACGGTCTCTTAGGCACTCTAACAAGAGAAAACTTAATACTCAACTGTGAAAATACAGTGTATACCATGACATTTACCTCTAGCAAACGATCCGGGTGAACCATTCCATTCCATGAACGCATTTTTTGTCCAGTAATAGGGTCAATAAGGAGCACTACAGGCATAGATTCCAACTTGTAGTATGTGCAAACCTTCTTGCCTTCAGTTGTATCATCATATGTCTATATTTTCGAACCAACATCATACGCATGAAGCACAAAAATTAAACAATTACTTTTGTCAGAATCACAAAGATGATGCAAAAGTTCATGTCCATATCTGTTATACAATTAGGGGGCAAAACCCTCACAAGACAATTAATAAAACTTCTGACACAATTAACAGTCTCTCAAAGGCATGGCAAGAAAAGACAACCAATCACAAACAAATTTATACAATCTCCGTAATTTTAAGTTCCAATAGGAGATCCTAAGACTATTGTTTTAAAGGTCAACCTTCGTCAAACTTTTGGTTCATAGACAACAACATAATATAATCCTAACAAAAAATGAAACCATCATGGCTGCCTTGGGCAAAACTTGCTGTTACCACCAAGGGAGCATGGTAATATATATGTAATATCATCCAGTCACATACATGTTGAATTTTTTTCTTTTATAAACAAAATCACACTAATGTATATCATTATATCTTAATGAGTGAATGTGCATATGTATATCAACAGCCTCCCACTATGACCAAAAAATAAAGTATGTAAAAAAAAAAATTAAGTAAAAAGAATTTCTTAAAAATAAAAACCATCAACCGTGCACTTGCTAATGTAAATATCAAAGTACAGCCTGAAAAAAAAAATCATTTAATTTTAATACAAAAAAGCATGGTACTGACCTGCCAGAAGATAAAATTAGTAATAATGGTTTGAGAGACAGCTTCGTTGGCCCAGGTGTCTCGATTAAGCTTCACAAAGAAAACATATATGCACACCAAAAGTGAACCCACATACCGAGAACAACGAAACCAACAAACCAAAATAAAATAATCCAGAGAGCAAACACTACCATATGCGAGCTGAACTCTTTAGTGGATTGCAAGTTCACCAGTAGCCATTTGTCCTGGACAGAAGCAGCACTTTTTGCCTGATTAGATATAAAAAAAAAAAAAAAAAAAAAACATGAAAACATGTTCCCTCAACAAGTATGAAATGCTAAATGATAATAATTCACTCAACATGTCCCTGGATGAACTAGGATTCTTGGTATGCTTATAATTTGGTAGAACAAACCAGAAAGGTTTTTAGTTGATAGTTACAGCTGTAAGGTTATGATCATATCTGATATATGTATTTATTCAACTACAACCAAAGGAAGAGCCTAAAAAAGTAAGGAATACTCCAACAAAGCCCTTCCCAGCTACCTGCAACACCAATAATACTGAATATACCATTCAAGTTCAACTTCTACAATACATACACTACGAAGAAATGAAAATAACATCAGAAGACCATACCTTTTCAAACGAACCCTGGAACAGTAGCTTAAAGGGAGGACGATATAAGGATGCAAGATTATCTTGAACAGCATTTGCTGAGGATGTCGCACCTTGGTCCGATTCCCATACCCCAGGATGCTTCATTTCCTCCTCAAAGTTACGGAAGGCAATTACAGAACCCTGTTGTGAAAATCTAGCCCTTGGTGCTCTATATGAGAATGACAAAAAGTTAGATGTCACCATTTAATAGAAAAATTACAATTAGAGGCCAAGTACACAATAATAATGAATGGATAGACATAAGTCACATAAAAATTCATAATGGCTCGCAATAACTTGATAGGGTGGGTTAAATTGCCAAAGATGCACCAGAACAAAGTAAATATTATGCACATGTGCTATGCTTAAACTATTAACTAACAAAAATAACACCAGATACTCTTCTCTGCGGCACGCACCCACCATCTGACTAGAGTACACAGATGAAAAATGAATTAAGAAATGATAAAGAAACTAAAATATATTCCACCATCTACAGTACCTTATAGGTTATCAAGAAAATACAAGGGAGAGACTATTTCCAAAAGTAATAGCAAAGTTCAGAAAATATCAAAAACATAGTAAACAAAGCTCTTCAATTAAAATGAAGTGAATAATTAGTAGCATTCCCGGCCGAATTTCATCTCCCAATCTCCATTTTCGAACATGGCATGTCAGTCGCTAAAGGAAAGAATGAAGAAAGAACATTGAAATACCATGTAACTTCCCATAAATCATAATGCAATGCCTCAAGTAGAACCATAATACATTAATTCAGTGTTGAGTTGATGCAAAACCCAGTTCAAAGATCTTGAATTTATAGACGAAAGAGCTCTTCCACACTAAAATCATTTATATCACCTACTTTAGAAGTCGTGCAACAAAAGAAAAATAATACAACTACAACCAACCAAAATTATGTGAAAAGCTTGATAGTTCACAAGACAAAGCGAGAAATGGAGCGATAAAACATACCCATAGAGCGACATATCGTCATACAGAACGTCCCTTATAACAGGCATAGGAGCGCGCACCTCATCATCAGCGAATTGTTCCACATTCTCATTCACACCAGGAAGTGCCACATTTTCATTCACACTGTCACAAACCCAATGTCAAACAAGAAAAACAAAAACACACACCAATAAAACATAAACAAGTAAAGAATATGAAATACCCAGAAGCTTGCTCGGCCAACTGATCAATATTTTCAGTCGGTAACGGCGCCCCCTCGGCCATTATCCCAGCTTCATTACCCACATAAAAGAGCTGAATTGCTTCCTCAAGCTTCCACCCAGTGGCCTGTTTATATAAAATTGAAGCTTTCAACATCCACACATTCTACAAAGTCTAAATTCATCACCTTTAGACCAAAAGAACACCCAAATCTACTAATCCAACTCACTTTCCATCTCCCAAAGAGCAAAACCACAAAAACAAAAACCCCAAAAACACAAAGAGATCAATGCGACGTTTCGGTTACTAAATGAGAGACTGAGAGTTACCTGCAGAAACTGCCGCGCCGTATCGGCGGTCTGGCCGACGGCGATCTCCAAAAACGATGAGACCAGAGTCTGCTGGTCACTGACTGACATCACACCCTCCATCTCTCTACAAACAACAACAACGATATTCAAATATCCATCTTTGTTTGCTTCGAAAGCTACTGGATTTTAAATTTTCATCTGAAATTGTAGGGTTTTCGAGGAACTCGAAACGTACCGATTGGCAATGAGTTCTGTTCTGCTGAGATTTTGTTTCTCGATTTCTTTATTTTTTTTTTTTAGTTTTTCATAAATAGGCAGCTTTTATATTTTTATGATTCGAAAAAATTATAATTACGAATTTAACCTTTTATAATTGTAAATAACGAAATATCACGAGTTTGACCGAGAGAGAGAGATGGCAGACCGGTGGTGGTATTTGTGTAGATATAGGCGAACTTGAAGGGTGTTCTTTGGGCAGTTGAGGAAAAGCGTGGGCTTATCGGTTAGGCCAGTCAGTGGCAATTGAGAGGAGCCCAAAAGTTGGATATTGACTAATGATCCTGAAAGGGCCCATATGAAACAGCATGGGCCACATACCCATCCTAGACCGATTTCCAATTTCAGATTTTCTTTCCCACTTTATTATGTTGAGGCTTTTTCCAGTGGTTTTTTTTTTTTTTTTAAACAAACAATATATCTACATTAAAAGGGAGGGGAATGTCTTAGGGCTTGTTTGGATGTACTTTTAAAATGACTGAAAGCGCTTTTAGAGAAAAAAAATTTGGGTTCTAAAAGCACTTTAAGTGCTTTCTACAATGTGCTTCTTCCAGGAAACACTTTAGGTGCTTTTCCAGGATTTACTACTATTTTTACTAAAGATTGTTTTAAAAAATATTTTCACCAAAAGTGCTTTCAGTCATTTTAAAAGCACATCCAAACTAGTCTCACAATGAGCTATCAATAATGTGCTTCACATTCGCCTTTAGTGAAAATCGAACATAAGACCTCTCACTTGCAAGTAAGAGGAATATCACTAGATCGTAGTACTAAGTGGCTTCTCTAGTGCACATTTAAGTACACATTTTAATAAAAGTCGTTAGCTCATTTAATTTAATAGACCGTAGTACTAAGTGGCTTCTCTAGTGCACATTTAAGTACACATTTTAATAAAAGTCGTTAGCTCATTTAATTTAATAGGATCTAACCGCTCTTGTTTAGATGTGTAAAATAAAATGCACTTTTGATGTGCACTTGAGAAATTAAAGGTTGATGCTATCCACACATGCTTTTTACCTTTCACACACCCCTTTAAATTTCTAACCGTCGGATCAAAGTACATGAGTTAATTAACAGGATGTGTGTATAGAAGGTTAAAGGGGTGTGTGGATAGCACTCTTAAGTCTTAACAAAACTGAATTACAAGCTTGATATTGCAAAAATGAAGATTGAAGAATATAAAAAAAACTGAGAAATCAAGAAGATTTAGTTATATTTGGTTATTAAGCAACACCCTAGAGAAAAATTAATTATTCCATATATATTACCCTTATTTAGGGAACCAAAAAGTGGTGATATGCATATGCACAGTACTATTATTCTTTGAACTACAATTTTTCTCTAGTACAAGATATTCTACACTAATTTAGATTTAGAGAAAATGAAGAGTTTAAACCTAAAATGTAGTGCGTTTGTACATGAATAGAACATGCATGTTTACTAGTAATCAGAATCAAAATAAAGTGTTGTAATTTGATTACATTTACTTTAATATTTAATAGTTATATGAGAGTGAAAACACAAGAATGACACACAATATCATGACTTCGAAGTTCTTATTTTGGGACAAACTGGACACTGAGTAGGGGTGATATTTTGATTCCTGCAATCAACCCATCAAAGTACCTTCTTCTGTTTTTTCTATTTATACCCTGACGCTGTTTATAAAATTTTATATTTGCTTATCCACATAAATTCGCTTTTTTTATCACACTTTTTCAAAAACAGTTCAACTTCTCTTATCTATTACATGTCATGGATAGGGATGGGCAAATACCCATTGGTTATGGGTAACTGCGATTACCCACTCATTTAAATTAAACGGTTACGGTTATGGGTAACCGTTTAGATAAATAAACGGTTATGGGTATAACCGTTTACCCGCGAAATTTAAATGGGCGGTTTTGGGTATTAACCACGGTTATAAATGGGTAACCGTTTACCCATTTATTTTATATATGTAAAATTAACACAAACCATGTTCTCAATCCAATAATATTTAGCACCTAATAAATTAGCAAGGAATTAATCGGTCATTCTCTCAATAACACTACTACAGGAATGATGATTCTCATCATCAAGGAATTGGCCAAATTAATTTAAATTCTTTGTGGGTAATCGTGAAATTGACAGAAATGTTTTGACAGAAATATCTTCTAAACAATTTTTGTAACCCAATAATACTTAGCAAATATTATATTTACCTTCATTGGTAACAGTTAAAAATATCGTCCGTAAACTATTATTTCAATTATTGGAATGATATAAGGACTTAAAAAATTAAAATATGGAAATGTATGATGAATGTACCTATAACGGTGTTTAATTGTCAAAAAAAATAATTATGACAATTTTTTTTTAATTTTCAAGTTGTTAAAAAACATGTAGACGGGTGAAAAAATGGTGATGGTAAAAAAAAAAGATAAACGGGTTAAAAATGATAAATGGGTAAACGGGTATTAAACGGTTACGGTTAAATAGGTATGCGGTTATGGGTATGGTTAACCGTTTATAAACGGTTATGGGTATGGGTATAACCGTTTAGGCAATTACCCAACGGGTAAACGGTTATGTGGGTATGAGCATAAACGGTTATGGGTAAATTAACCCGCCCGTATAACCATTGCCCATCCTTAGTCATGCATCAGTTCTAGAGTGCAAAACAAAAAGTTTAGGCTATATGTATCGGAGCAAGCAACGAAAAAGAATGAGCTATTATTGGGTGTTTGATATCCTGCATCCCTTCTATTTTTTATATATTGCCAGTTTTACTTATTCCGTACTCGAGAGAGGTCAAGTGCTAGTAGGTATGTAGATTTACTCCAACCCAATCTTATGTGTCTGTATTAGTGTGCTACGTGCTTGTCAATGCCTAATTCATCCTTTTGCTTTTAACCACAACCACATGTTTCAAGGTGCATGCTTATTAGTTTTTATCAGGTGATCGATGGCATTTATAAAGAAATTTTTATATGGTTACATTTTTTTTAAGACGACCAACATTGATTTGAAGATAATTTTCATCAATAAACATTTTAGAGAAACTCCTACACGGTTGCTACGAACACAACCGCAACCACAACCAGTACAAATTTATAACAAAGGCGGTAGTTAAAGAAGTTTGGAAATCATATACACCAAGTAAAATGACTTTTGAATGTAATCTGTGTTTAGTGTGTGATAAGTCCTAAACAAATTAAAGACGTCAACATGTATTATTTAATCTTATTTGAGGTTTGCTGGCTAGGGCTACCTACATCTAGTAAAGAAAAGGAGCAGCACCACTAAATCAAAAAATTAATACTTAAGCACATATTATTCAATCTTTTGCTGCTTTGCAAATTCTTTATATAATCACAGATTATATAAAAAAACATAATCTAGCTCCATTTTATTTCATTTTATTAAAGGTCGCGTGCTATTTAACGAAATCTTTTTCTTTTTTTTTTCAAAAGTAGGAGACTCGTGCTCTTCAAGAATGCGTGTTGAACAACCCTTGCCATGGATGGAGCTTTCTCAGAGGACAGTAAGGCCCCGTTTGGGATTGAGGTGATTTTAAAAAAAGTCACTGTGAAAAAAAGCTGAGTGTCATTTTTGTGTTTGGTAAACTGAAAAAAAAGGGCTTATTTTGGAAGCAGCTGTGAGAATAAGCTGAAAATCAAAGGAAAAGCTGAAGCTGCTATTTGCTGCTTTGAAAAAAAAGCCAGTTTTTTCAAAGCACACGGAGCTACAGTGCTCCTTTAATGAAAAGACACACTATCATCCTGCTTTTTTTTCCAAAAGCACTTTCACAAAAAAGTTTACCAAACACTCTACTGGCTTTATTTCACAGCCGCTTATTCTCACAGCACAACCGCTTATTCTCACAGCAGCTTTTTTTCAAAGCATAACAATATCAAACCAGCCCTAATTGAAACATGTCTAAGAAAGTTAGAAAAACGACAATGGCTGCCACTATACATACATACATACATACATATATATATATATACATATATATATATATATATATGCGCTTAATGGACCTCTTATCTTTAATTATTTGGGATTTGGGCACTCTCTTTGGCCATATAACTTACCTAACTTTAGAGTGCTTGGTTTATATACAGTTTATGTTTTATATATTTATAGTTTGGTCATATGATTCACCTAAGTTTATGTTTTTCTTATGGAGTATTTGGACCTAACGAAAGATATGACGTAAAAACGAGAACAGTAACGTTCTAAGATTCATACAATTGACTCCACTTAATGGTGGTTGTTAATAATTTGCTAACTTATTCCCGTGACACACACACGTGTGTGTGTATATATATATATATGTATGTATGTATGTATGTATGTATGTATGTATTTGATACTTGGCATAATCCGAAACAAATCTCTCCAACATTGGCGGAATCGTACGGTTGGAGTTGGATGTTGCTGTTGTTGATCAAAAAGTAACAAAGTTGCTTTTTACTTACTCATATAATCTTTAAAGGTTCAATCTATTAGCTCAATTTCCATCACCAACAGTGCATGGTCCTACGCATACGCTGCCTAATTTTATGAATTTTCTTGTAAGGCACCTTATTATTTTTTTCCCTTATTCCTATTAAGTGGCCATTTTTGTTTGGTAGGTTTTGCCACCAGGTCTAAAGCCACCAAGGTTTTATATATACTCACTATACAAAAAGTTAACCAACTTTCGTATTCCACTAAAGCAAAATTCAAATATTTAATTGCGTGTACGTAGCTTTTTTTTAGGGGAGATGCCGAGCAGATTACCAATGGAAAAAAAATGTGGATGAAATCTTGATTATTGGCCTGAAACTAGAGGCGTCAATCTATTCAAATTAAACTAAAACATCAAATGAAACAATTGAGTAAGTTCACGATGAATATGGTGGAAATGTAGCCCACGCACGTTCACTTTTAATTAATTTGTGTTTCTTTTTCTTTCCTTTATTCCTTTATGTGTTAATTAGTACATGTATGAACATTCCAAGGAATCGATCGGTGTGTTAGAATTTTCGGAGGCAAAAGATAATCATTCCCATAGTTTGTGTCGTTTCACAAAAAAGTCCATTGGAAGTAAACATTTTTGTGTTAGCAATACTTAATCTCATGGTTTGTGGTGCATATATAAGCAAGTTCATGGACTAATAACAAAATATCGTGAGAGATTTCAGGGACATGGAGGGATATCTTTGATATGACACTTCGATTGTGTGAAATAGATAGGACAGAGAGGAGCCAAAGTTGGAGATGGCTCAGTGCAAGAAAAATATCCACTAGCTATTGATTTGTAGTTGGCTCTATTTGTAATTCTGAAGATGAAAGACTCTGGTCACACTCTACATAAATAATGCAGCTACAGTTTAGACATATACTTGCTTCAATGGTGGTGATATTGATGTTTAGGGACTTAAACAAGTTGGTTTTTTTTTTTCAATGAGACTAGCTAGCTGATGGCTTTGCTACGACAGTCTATCATTCCAAGAGCAAAAAAGACTCATAATCACAGAGGCACAAACAAGTTGCTAAATGCAAACACATGGTAAACTGGCCTATGGTTTTATCCATTCATATCTTTTTACCAGAAAGACGGTGATTCAAAGCCAATTTGGCATGGTTGATGGTTATGATCCTCATTTAGGTGGCTAGAATTTATCCATATATCTTTTTCCTATAAACGAGAAAGCAATTGACACTACTAGTTATTATATACAAGAACATGAACTTTTCAATGCCATTATTGTCGAAATAGGAATCAAATTAAATAATTTAAATGTAACGCCGCCTAACCTATGATATGTATTCAGTCTGCACCTAATCAAACTTTCCACTCCAAATCTAGAGATTAGAAATAAAAGATAAATTGGGTGGATGAGATTGAAGCTAGAGCTAGCTAATATTAAGGATAAAAATGTAATTACACCTTCAAGGGATAATACTTAGAGGCTAAGAAATGTTTAGTTTGTTAGCTTAGTTACACTTTCTGTTAGTTGTAATGCCAACTGTGATAGTTGTGATAGTTGTATATAAATACTCAAAGTGTAAAAGTTATTTCTTGATTTTAATGAGAATATTTCTCCTAATATGGTATCACTCGCCGTAAGTCTCACGACGTTTCCTTTTCGATCCTCTTTTCCTGCTTCTCTCTGCACCGCTTCATCTTCTCCGATCCATTGATCTTGTTCTTGATCTTGATCGTGTCTTGGTTGTTCTTGATCGTATCTTCTTCTTCTCGATTGTGATTTCTCTCTCAATCCAGCTATGGTGACTGCTACATCTTCCTCTTTTGAGTCCACCGATCCACATCCTAACCCTAATTCTGCGATTTCTTCCTCCATTACCATCCAAAATATTGGATCTATGGTTCCGCTCAAGCTTACCACCACAAATTACCTGACCTGGAGTGCCTTATTTGCTCCAATTCTTCGTCGCTACAATCTTACTGGTCTTGTTGATGGATCCATGGCGGCGCCGCCCAAATATCTTCTTGATTCTTCTGGCAATCGCACCGCCACTCTCAATCCTGCTTATGTTACTTGGTTTGAGAATGATCAGAACATTCTCATCTGGATCAATTCAACTCTATCTGATTCTTTGATTCCTTACACAGTTGGCGTCACTTCTGCTCGCGAACTTTGGGCGAAATTGGAATCGCGTCTCGCCACTGCATCTCAGTCTCACATCCATGAGCTTCGTTCTCGTCTTCGCAGTCTTGTTAAAGGTGAATTGACTGCTGCTCAATATCTCCAGCACATTGAAGAAATTGCCGATGCCCTAGCAAGTGCTGGTGCTCCTGTTGAAGATTCTGATCTCATCTCCGTCACACTTCATGGCTTACCTCCTGAATTTGATTCTTTTGTGGATGCTATTCAGTTTCGTCTTGGTTCCACGACTATTGATGAATTACACGGTTTACTTCTCAGTAAGGAGATTCAACTCAACAATCGGAAGAAATCTGTCTCCACTGCACCATTCCAGGCATATAATTCCTCAGCTGGTATTCTTCCCTTGCCTGCTCCCTCTATTCCTCAAGCATTTACTGCCCAGCAGCTTTCTTCGTTCTCCAATCAAGGTCGCAATGTGGATCGTAATTATTCGGGCCCAAATCGGGGCACTTTTCAGAATCGTGGAAATTCCAGATTCAACAATGGCAGGAATACCTACTCTCGTAATAATCAGCGATTCAATCGTGGAGCTCGTAATAACTCATCTTTCCCTCGAAAGCTTTTCTGTCAGATTTGTCGACAACCAGATCATGAGGCTTGTGATTGTCCTCATCGCATGGATCAAAACTACAATGGCAAATCTTCTCATTCTGCAATGGTTGCTGGTACCTCTCCTTCTACTCCTACCTGGATTGTTGACTCTGGTGCTAGTTCCCATATGACAAACTCATATGCCAACCTTCAGAATCCAGAAGCCTACACTGGTCCTGAGCAAGTGTATATTGGAGATGGCAAAGGTTTGCCTATTCTCCATTCTGGCTCATCCTCTTTACATACTTCCACTAATTCTTTTGCTTTAAAGAATGTCTTACATGTTCTTGCTTTAAAGCACAATCTTCTCTCTGCTAATCAATTTCTTCTTGACAATTCTTGCTCTATGCATCTTTATCCTTTTCACTTCACTGTGAAGGATCTTTCTTCGGGGAGAATGCTTTTTAAAGGACCGGTTCAACATGGCTTCTATCCTTTTCACTCATCCTTCTCTCCTGCTACCTCGAGTCAAGCTTTAGCTGCCTCTGTCAAAGCTCCCCAGCATCTTTGGCATCAAAGACTGGGCCATCCTTCTGTAAAGATCTTGCATAAGTTGGTTTCTCAATCCTGTATTTCTGTTCTTGCTGCTTCAAATAAAGCTTTTTGCTCCGATTGTGTACTAGGAAAATGTTCTAAACTTCCATTTTCTAGTACTACTTGTACAACCCGCAAACCTTTAGAGCTTATCCATACGGATGTTTGGGGACCCTCACCCATCCTGTCTCATCATGGTTTTCGATATTATGTCATTTTCATAGATGACTATACCAGATATTGTTGGTTCTATCCTTTACGGTGTAAATCTGATGTTCTCTCCACCTTTATGCAATGGAAATTACTTGTTGAGAATTCTCTTTGTACAAAAGTTATTTCTTTACGTTCAGATTCTGGTGGTGAATATGTTACTACTGCATTCTCTCAGTTCTTAGCCCGTCATGGCATTCATCATCAGCTCACTTGTCCTCATACCCCCGAGCAAAATGGGTGTGCCGAACGTAAGCATCGGCATATTGTTGAGACCTCTCGAACTCTCCTGGCAGCATCTAAAGTACCTCATGCTTATTGGGTTGAGGCTTTTGCAACCTCTGTTTATCTCATCAACCGGCTACCCACAATATCTCGTTACTCTCCTTGGCAGTCTCTTTTCCAGAAAGCTCCTGACTATACATCTCTCAAGGTTTTTGGTTGTTGCTGTTTCCCTTGGTTGAAACCGTACACATCCTCCAAACTTGATCCTAAAAGCACACCCTGTGTCTTCTTGGGTTATAGCTTAAATCACAAGGGCCATCTATGTCTAAATCCATCTACTAACCGGTTGTATATTTCAAGACATGTCCTCTTTGATGAGTCTACTTTTCCGTTTCATACCTTACAATCGTCTCCATCTCAACCTGTCTCCTCCTCTCCATTATACTCCCCCTCTATTCCCTCATCGCTCACATTTCACTCTGTCTCCACCCCACCTACACCCTCTGCCCCTTCTACAACCCCGATTCCCACCTTTGCAGCATCTTCAAATCTGCTCCAACCATCTGCAGCTTCCCCAAATCCCTGCTCCCAACCTACAGTACCTATCAACACCCACCAAATGCAAACTCGTTCAAAATCTGGCATATTCAAACCCAAAGCCCTAGCTGCAACCAAACACCCTATTCCTTCCCATCTTGTAGTTGACTATGTTCCTTCAACCTACCTACAAGCTTCTAAACACTCTCATTGGCGCAAGGCAATGCAAGAAGAGTTCAATGCCCTTGCCTCCACTGGTACATGGTCACTTGTACCCTCTTCTTCCTCTCATAACCTTGTGGGCTGTAAGTGGGTGTTTCGGATCAAACGAAAACCCGATGGTTCTATTGACAGGTACAAAGCCCGTTTGGTGGCTAAGGGTTTTCACCAACAAGAGGGGCTTGACTACACTGAAACGTTTAGTCCCGTGGCAAAACCAGTGACTATTCGTCTCCTGCTCACCCTTGCTGCTCAGTTTGATTGGTTCCTCAATCAATTAGATGTCAGTAATGCTTTTCTCCATGGCACCCTTACTGAATCAGTGTTTATGCAACAGCCCCCTGGCTTTGAAGATCCAACCTACCCGCATCATGTTTGTCATCTTCACCGATCTCTTTATGGTTTGAAACAGGCTCCTCGAGCTTGGTATGACAAGCTTCATAATGCTCTGCACTCTCTTGGTTTTCATGGGTCCAAAAGTGATCATTCTCTGTTTATAAAGAGTTATTCTACTCCAGTGTTCATACTTGTCTATGTCGATGACATCTTAGTCACCGGCCCCTCTCCTGCAGCCTGTCAACAGGTCATCACTCAACTCAGTGCTCTGTTTCCCATCAAAGATCTTGGTGCTCTTCATTACTTTCTTGGTATTGAAGTTAAACGATCATCTTCTGGTCTTTTCATCTCTCAAACCAAGTATATTTTGGATCTTTTGGCCAAAGCAAAAATGGATGGTGCCAAGCCCTGCAGCACTCCTCTCAGTACAACCAAGCTGGATCACTTGTCTCCTCTGCTCGATAATGCCTCTGAATATCGATCTCTTGTTGGAGCTCTTCAGTACTTGACTTGGACTCGGCCTGACCTTAGTTTTGCTGTGAATTTGGTATGTCAGTTTATGCATAGTCCCCGATTTTCCCATCTGCAAGCAGTAAAACGTATTCTTCGCTATCTTAAAGGTTCTCTTGATCTTGGATTATGGTTCCCCAAGTCCTCTCAAGTTCCGTCTATTCAAGCCTTTTCCGATGCCGATTGGGCGGGCTGTTCCTTGGACAGAAGATCCACAGGCGGATACTGTGTCTATTTTGGCAAATCTCTCATTAGTTGGAGTGCCAAGAAGCAACCTACTGTTGCTCGTTCCTCCACAGAAGCAGAATATCGCTCTCTTGCAAATACGGCTGCGGAAATCACATGGATATGTAAACTGCTTGCTGACATCTCTTATTCTCTGCCTCATTCTCCCACGATCTGGTGTGACAATCTCTCTGCCATTTCTTTAGCGAAAAATCCTGTTTTTCATGCTCGAACAAAGCATGTCGAGCTTGATTATCATTATATTCGTGAAAAGGTTCTCGCCAATCAAGTTTCTGTGCAGTTTATCAGTACACAGGATCAGGTGGCTGATATCTGCACCAAATCTCTGTCCCAACCTCGGTTCATCCTTCTTCGTGACAAACTCCAACTGAGATTACCCCAGTCTCGTTTGCGGGGGGATATTAAGGATAAAAATGTAATTACACCTTCAAGGGATAATACTTAGAGGCTAAGGAATGTTTAGTTTGTTAGCTTAGTTACACTTTCTGTTAGTTGTAATGCCAACTGTGATAGTTGTGATAGTTGTATATAAATACTCAAAGTGTAAAAGTTATTTCTTGATTTTAATGAGAATATTTCTCCTAATAGCTAACAAGAACAGTATAATTTATACTATAAAAGTAAATACGTACGGATCAAATATATGGCCATGTATTAATTCGTGTGACAATGTCTAATGAAGAAATTTAAAAATGCTTCCTTCCTTCCGCAGCCAATGGCCCTTAATGGTGGTAGAAGAACGAAATTATAAGGATGGGAAAAAAATTCTCAAAGTGGAACTTGATGTAGAGTGATGCAGATTGCCACTCAATAAGAACACCCACCAACTAGACCATGTTCACTGACCTATATGCAAAGGCCAAGCAACCATATATTTCGTTTAAAAGGAATGGATTTGTTAATTATACGATAAAGTAAAAGATGCCACACATTAATTAATTATTAAGCAAAAGCAATTTTAATTTCTGACCATTTTATCATCAAGGTCCAATTAGGTCCATTATTCAATCTTAGGGGACCATGGTCGTCTCACACACACACATTGTGTTGACCTCTAATAGGAAAACACATAGCTTCTTGTGATATATAGAGAAATAAAATATATAAGTTCCAATGACCTAAAAATTGAGTTCTAACCTTAAATTGTATAGTGGAAATTAGGAACTTCCGTGATTAATCCAATTATTGTGCTGGTACAATATGTCTGGATATGTCTTGTGTAGAACTAATGTTGGTGACTATTGTGATTTTTTATTTATTTTTTAATGTAAACTAATTTGCAGTTGGGACCATATATGTATAAGTTGATCAATTGTATTTGAGAAAAGTATTGAACGTATTCCGTTTTGCTTACGGATCAATAGTGTCTTGTCATGCACCTTGTCCATATGAAAGAGGATTTTTTTTTTTTAAAATTTAAAAAAAGGGACCAAAAGTTCAAACAAAATTATTCATTTATAAATCTAAATTGGGACATTCCAAATTGATCTTAACAAACAAAACTCATTAAACAAGAATGAGGATTATTAAAATAAAAATTGCATAAATCTCAAAAACAAGACTAGAATTCGCTAAACAATCCGGCTTATCCATGAAGGAAGTTTTTCTTAGCGAAGAATAAAGAACATATCGAGAGGCATTAGGAAACCCTAACCCTAAAACCAAACTCTTGGTCTTGGGCATCTGGAAACCCTAACCCTAAATACCAAACACTTGGTATTGGCTGGGCCAGGTTACATATGTCCGTATATAAATTAATAATTGCCCACGAACTTTAGTGGAAAAACTGAGGCCATATTTTATTGTCTGCCCCTATCATTGAACGATAAAACCTACAAACCCCGTACGTCATCACCACCCAACGGATATTCATATATATCCCAATCCCTTCCAAACCCTCCACCACAACAATCCATTACAGAGAGAAAGAGGGGGAGAGAGAGAGAGACCGAACAAAGTTAAGAAAAAATGGCCGAAGAATGCAGTGTTGCAATCTCTTCTTCCTCTGCGCGGCTAACGCAGCAAAATTGGTGGGATCTTGTCAGCTCTACCAACCCATGGCAGCAGCAGCTAAACCAGAAGTACTCCAACTCTAATAATAATTGTGATGATCTTGATCAGGATGTTTCAAACTCCAGTACTTCATTTACCAATGCCTCCAACCACTCAAGCCTCAGCGTCGACTCCTCTCGCAGAATGCTTGCTGATCAGCGTTCTGCTTCTTCCAACGACGACCTAATTAATGGCGAACAGGTTTCTGAGAATCATATTTGGAACCATGTTCTATTGTAAGTAACTCTAATTTTTCCCAAACATATTTTATTACTAATTAGCTAGTAATTAGAAGAGTTATATAATCTATGATAAAACTTGAACCATCCATTTTTTCTTCTTCTTACATATATAGCAGGGTTTCGACCCTTGAGCCTAGTCTATCCTACCTATCACCTTACCTACCCTCACAACTGGGCTAATCCCAGTAACACTTGAGCCGTGTCTATATATATGTGCATCTTTATACATTTAGGCATATATATGGTAATTAATTTAAGTTTTGAATGAACCATGAATATGCAGAAACGCTAATGCAAACCATGATTTAAGCAACGATGATCATGGTGTTGGAGAGAACTTCCTAGATGCACTGTCATCCAAGAGCTTGTCAACTCATCATGTTATGTACAATGAGCCTGCTTGTGACGACTTGAAGAAGTTGGACAACAATAGTACTTGGGAGTTCATAAACTCAGCTGCCTCCAATTTCAACAATTTTGAAAAGCATATAAATGGAGGATTCATGGACAACAACATGAATATTAGTATTGAGAAAGAAAGGATAACCAAGATGTCTAATCAAGTCAGCACCTGGTCCATTGCATCCCCAGAACCACAACTAGTACTCAACAATATGCCTCCTCATCAAATAATGGATCAAGAAAACAAACTTTGTTCTACTATCTTTCATCATGATCGTCAGTACTCACAACCAAATCTCTGTCATTTAAAGCCACAACCGTTTTTTAATGATTCCACATCGTCATGCAATCCTCAGATGGGAATTACAAATATAAACTCCGGATCCAGTTTATTTTCCTGTTACAGCAGTCAAATTATGAAGGTAGATGATCAGAATCATGGACACCATAATGGCATTGAACATCAGATTGGCCTCAACAACGCAACGGCTGCATATAATCATACTAGCAAGTACTTCAATGGAAATGGATCACTAGTGTCGGATTCTTATTATTCTTCATCCACTAGTACTACTGCTGCCAGAAATTTAGCAGATGTTGGATCTTTTACGAGTCAATTAGGAAATAAACCCTTGATTGACCTTCATGCTCCTAAGTCTTGTTTCAAATCTTTCAACTCTTCTGATCATTCTAAGAAGCAAACCCTGCAAACTTCTTCGTCGGTAAGCTCAATATTTAGTTAATTTAATTTTTTCTTGAGCGATATCTTAACTGAAGCTCATCGTATATTATATATGTATATATAATTGAATGAGTAGTGAAAGAGGACAGGTTCTAATTACATGTGTATATATAATACACGCAGGCAAGAATGAGTAGTGGAAGAGGACAGGGAATTGCAAATGAAGGAAAGAAGAAAAGAACGGACGACACATCATCAGAAACAGTCGTGAAAAAGCCTAAGCAAGAAACTTCTACAGGATCATCTGCAAAGGTGCTCTAACATACAAAATAAAAAAGGAAAAAGACAAAAGAAATCATGCTTGATCGTTAATTGATAAAATAACCTTTTCTTATGAAATTATTAATTAATGTCTCGGATCAACAGATTCAGGCACCAAAAGTCAAGCTTACGGACAGAATCACGGCCCTTCAACCAATCGTGTCTCCGTTTGGAAAGGTGAGCGGAAAGCAGCCACACAAGAAAACCTGCTAATTAATTCATTTCAACTGGATTAATTTAGATGTTTCATTCCTTTAACTGATCATCGTATTTGGCATATTTTAAATTATCATAATTTGGTTACATTTCAGACCGATACAGCATCAGTATTATATGAAGCGATTCAGTACATTAAGTTCATGCAAGACCAAGTGCACGTGGTATATATACTAACTCTGTCCATTATAAACGATTTTATTTTCTAACTAATAAGAAGTTAATAATACCAGCATAGAATTAATCTACATTTCCATAATTTTTATGCAGCTACTGAATAGCCCTAATTTGAAGACAAATTCACCAAAGGTATATACATGCTTATATATATATATAGACACACACACACATTCTTATGCTAAATAATTAATGTTATTTTATTTAGGATCCATGTGCGATGGATAGAAAAGATTACAAGGGGGACACAATGGTTGATCTCAAGAGCAAAGGCCTATGTTTGGTACCTGTTTCATGTACCCCTCAAGTTTATCGTGAAAATACAGGATCAGAGTATTGGACACCAACATATAGAGGATGTTTGTATAGATAATTAACCAAGTGCATATATGATAGTTTTAATTATATATATATATATATATATGTTTCATATTTTCTTATGGTCAATGTAATAATTTTAATCTAGAAAAAAATGTGGTCAGTGCATGTTTATATCTTCTAAAAAAGAATGGGAATTATATATATATATATATATATATATATATATATATATATATTTCTTTTGTATTATGGCTTTGGCCTAATTAAAGTGCCATGCAGATGCTGGAAGTCAACGGTTCATTCTTTCCGATCTCACATTCTTCTTCTTTTCATTCTCCTCATGATCATCAGTTTTTGTAAAATTCTAATATCACATGCAAAAGGACCAATGAAAGTCTATAACCATAGCTGCTGTTTATACCATATTTAAGGTCTCGTATTTAGATCTCGTATAAATACTCGAGGGACTTAAATGTAATTATGTGATAAAGGAATTGGCAAATATGTAATAAGTGAGGAGTTCTTATTCTATAAAAGGACCCCTCACCCTCACAATTAGGAGAGGTCATTTCAGAGGCCAATTCCTAGGCCGTTTCACCCCCTCTCAAAGCTCTCACTCTCAGAGCTCTCTCTCCCTCAAATAAATACATAATCAGTGTGGACGTAGCCCAAACCTTGGGGTGAACCACGATACATCTTGTGTTATTTACATTTATTGCAGATTCACGGTCAGATTTACGTTGTTCCAAGACTTCCGGTTTTGTACATCAACATTTGGCACCGTCCGTGGGAAACGATACGAAAAGTTGTGTCAGTTCTCTTTCATTTTTTCACCTCAGCCGTGAATCTGCAAAATCTCTGAAACCCAAAAAACCAAAACAATGTATGATATTTGAAAACCCCAGAAATCCACACCCCCACCCAATTCACCAAAAACGCCATCTGGGGTTCCACAAAAATGCATTCCCAAACCCAAAGGCTTTATCTTTTCCTCTTCTCCCTGTTGCTTTTGCTCCCCATTGCAAAACCAGATCTGGCTTCTGACCGCGCCGCTCTACTGGCCCTGCGCTCCATCGTCGGCAGTCGAACTCTGCTTTGGAATGTGAACTAGACCAGCCTATGTTCGTGGACTGGCGTCAACTGTGAGAACAACCGTGTCACGGTGATTCGTCTTCCCGATGTGGCTTTATCCGGCGTAATCCCCAGTGGCATTTTTTGAAATCTGACCAGTCTTCGCACTCTCAGTCTCCGTCTCAACGCTCTGAGGTCCTCTGCCGTCAGATCTCTCCGCTTGCGTTACTCTTCGTAACCTTTACTTGCAGGGGAACCTTTTCTCCGGCGAAATCCTGGAGTTTTTGTATAGTCTACACAACTGGGTCCGACTAAACTTGGCGTCCAACAATTTTTCTAGCGAGATCTCACTGAGTTTCAACAATCTCACCCGCCTGAGGACTTTGTATCTTGAAAACAACAAGCTTTTTTGAGTGATTCCCGAGCTGAAGCATTCATAATCTCAACCAGTTTAATGTATCCATCAATTTACTAAACGGGTCTGTTCCGAAGCAGTCGCAGTCTTACTCTTCCAACTCGTTTTTGGGTAATTCGTTATGCGGGTGTCCGCTTGATGCTTGCCCTAGAGATGGCGGAGGAGATGTAAACATCAATGACAACCACAAAAGGGGAAAGTTTTCAGGTGGTGCTATTGCCGAAGAAGAGCAAGAAGACGAGCTCCGTCGACATCGCCATCGTGAAACACCTAGAAGTCGAGATTCCCGGCGAGAAGCTACCCTAGTTAAGTGCCTCAACTAATGGTACCTACATTGTCACCACATTTACCCTTGTGCTTGAATTCAACAAGGGCAGGCTACAGAACTTGTGCTTGACTCCCATGTCACCGGCTCCCCTGACTCCAAGCTCGCTGTCCTTCTCATCTCTGACATGGTTCTTTGCACTCACGGTCAGGAATAAACCTATACCGACTTAACTCATTTTGGAGCTACCCACGCATACCAGATAACATGTGCATCTCTTCCCCCTTTTTCTTTTGCAACCTTCCAGCAGCCAAAGTTATGTTGAAAGGACTGAAAGCAATTTGTTCTCCATCTTTAGGGAGCAATTAGCATCTGGCGCAAACAGCTGTTGAATCAAGAGTGCAAGTGGATAACAAGTTATGGACTCGTGAACCACGGAGCGCTAGGAAAAGAAAAGGGAGGCTTTCCTCACATGCCATCCCACTACAAGGTCCCAGCAGCAACCAAACAAAGAGCAGAAAATGAAAGCAAAAGCAAAGCAGAAAACAAAATAAAAAAGCAAAAGCAACGCACCAACGACTGCTTTATTTATTTTTTGTATGATGTAATTTATTTTTATTTATCTTTTGGAGACATCTGTATAAACCCCATCAGAGGTTAATTAATAAATAAATAAATAAATAGGCAAAGCCCAAAATAAATGGGTTGGAATGTTGTGTGGAGGGCGAAGGCTCATAGGCCCAAAATAGCACCATCCAGGTGATCAAAAGTACGCCCAATATTCCAAAATTATTCGGCAACCCGCCGCTATTACCACCAACCAGGTGATGAAATGTACAACCCGTACTCTAATATCATTTGGCAACTAGCCATTCATGCCACCAACCAGGTGATGAAATGTACAACCCGTACTCTCCTTTATGCCACCAACCAGGTGATCAAAAGTACGCCCAGTACTTCAAAATTATACATGATCACTACTCATGTCAATCATACATAAACATACATGAGCATTACTCATATCAATCATACATAAACATTCATGAGCATCACTCATGTCAACATTCATGAGCATCACTCATGTCAAACATCCATGAGCATCACTCATGTTAATCAACATGTTTGTACCATACTTGACCAATCCCGAAACTACCGAGCATCGGCCAACGCTATACTGTCAAGGACCCAGAAGAGTTCCCCTCCGACCAGGAGGCCAATCACTACTCGACACGTGTCAAGATTAGAAGCCAATCAGAGCGCAGCACGTGTCGACATCAAGAACCAATCACAACATGACACATGTCAATGTGACAAAGCTACAAGTTTTTCTATAAATAGGGGTCATTCCCCCACAATATTGCCGAATGCCATTTGTGTTAAATCATTCACAAGAACTCACTAAATTGAGAGCTTGATCCTTTGTACTTGTGTAAGCCCTTCACTACTAATAAGAACTCCTCTACTCCGTGGACGTAGCCAATCTGGGTGAACCACGTACATCCTGTGTTTGCTTCTCTGTCTCTATTCATGCCCGTACTTATCCTCACTAGTGACCGAAGCAACCAAGCGAAGGTCACAAAACCTGACACTTTCTGTTGTACCAAAGTCTTCGCTGATTTTGTGCATCAACATTTGGCGCCGTCTGTGGGAAACGACACTTATTCCTACTCTCTTCAGCTGTGTCAAGCTGGTTTCTATCATTCGTACACTTTCTTTTGACCAGGCATCCCTCTCCAACATGGGAAGCGAAGGAAGCCACAGCACACAGAATGACACCCCCTTGCACATAGTGCGAAACAACGAAAGAAGGAAGGAAAACGAGTTCTTCTTCAAGCTAAAGTCGATGAGTTGGAAGCTCAGAACAACAAGATAGCAATGAGGAATGAGGTCCTCCAGGAGCAATATGAGAAGCTCTTCGAGACACTCCACGAAGCTAGGCAAGCTCAGACACGCGAGCTTGTTGCCCCCGTGGAAGTCAACCATCAACTGGGTGCCCTCCAACATGGAGGGTCACATGCATTCGACATAGATATCCCTGATAGGGAACAGATTACCCCTCGACTTGATAATCAACATGAGGCTTCTCTTAACCCAGTTGCTTCGACCCGAACCATGAGAAGTGGAGGGAGACACCTCTTTGCTGAAGGGGCAGAAGGATCGAAAGCCGTCTTTCGCGATTGTCGGGATTTCCTGAAGCAACGTCGAGAGAATTCCATCCATATAAGCTCAAAGATCAATGACCCAAGGATTTCTGAGAGACTCGGTCCCCTGCCACGGCCCGAGCCGGCCACCAATTTGGGGAAGGGGCAACAAGTCCTAGAGAGACATGAGGGTACAGGGGACTCAGAGGTGTTCCGACAGACATACCCTGGAAGCCAGTACAACGAGTCCAGGGAAAAATCACATGCCCTTGATCAAACCTTCCTAATTCCAAGAGGAGATGGAGATTTACGAAAGAAAGCTCCAGTGGCACATAACTCCGCTCAGGACCCCCTTGTCCTACAACTTATTGAGGAAGTAAACAAGTTGAAGGCTGAACGTCAGGCTGAAATACCTGACTGGAACCAACCCAGGCCTGGCCCTCTTACAAGGAGGATCCTCAACACCCCCCTTCAAGCAAAGACAAAGCAAAAGCTTGGCTTGCAACTTTATACTGGAAAAGAGGACCCGATTGAGCACCTTAACCTCTTTGAGTCCACCATGGCATACCGGATGCACACCGACGAAGAGCGATGTCTTCTCTTCCCCTCCACCCTCTTTGGCGGAGCTCTAAATTGGTATTGTCGTCTTACACCTGAGACGGTAGACTCATTTGAGGAATTGAGGAAACTATTTGTTTCCCAACACATTTTCCAAACCGATCGCTTGCACTCTGCAGATGACCTGTACACTATCCGCCAGAAGCCAGACGAGTCATTACGTATGTATGCTGGCCGCTTCAGCCATGAATACTCCCGGTGTGCCGAGGCAGACGACAAGACTGCCCTCAAAGCCTTCACGGCAGGCCTACGTGATTGTTTCTTTAAATACATGATCAATGCCAATACTTGGAAGACTTACTCTGAGGTGATGGCGCAGGCTTATAACCATGCCTCCGCCGAGGCAAAGACATATCAGGAGAAACCCCCTACAACCATCCTTTATCAACAAGTGGGAGGTGGAAGCCAGACTCACCTAAATGAGAAGACCTCGACTTTCCAAACAGCAGTGGCACCTCCCCATGCCTTGCATAATGCTTCGCCGAATCAACAGACATATCAATTTCAAGGCAAGAGGAAGGATTTCCATCCTCACCACTCTCATTTCAGTAAAAAGAGTAAGGGACACTATCCCGATAACCAAGGGTATCGCCACAATAACGCTCGCCCCCAGGCAGTCAATGCAGTGGGTCAAACCCGCGTCAAGATACCCCCTACCCCAAGGTATGAGACATACACGCCCTTGAATGCCACATGCGCGGCCATTTACCCCAGCATAGCTCACCTGATACCAAAGCCAAAGCCGAGGCACCCAGATTACACCCCCCCGAATAACGCGGGCATGTTTTGTTGCTACCATGAGCATAACGGCCATGATAGCGAGAAATGTATCATCCTCCGTGATCGTATTGAAGCTTTGGCACGAGAAGGAAAAATTGATCAATTCCTCCTTCACCCTCAAAGGGATAACCGTAACCAACGCCAGGTGAATGTCATATATTCCATAAGCGGCGGCACACCCATATCTGAATCTTCCAATAGGGCCATGAAAAACAGTGAACGAATTCTGAGGCCTGGTCACCAAGTGTTTCACGTGGAAGACATCAGGGGAGGGAAGTATCAAAAGCCTAACTGGGATCCGATATGTTTCTACCCTGAGGAAGAAAGAGGCATCATCTACCCTCATAACGACCCATTGATCGTGGAGGCTCACATAGCCAACTTTGATGTTCGACGAATCCTCGTAGACACAGGGGCTTCGGTCAATATCATGTTTGCCGAAGCTTTCAGGGCACTCAGTGTAGCTGAACACTTGCTCGATCGCTCGATTTCTCCTCTGATAAGCTTCTCCGGTGATATCGTGCAACCCTTAGGGAGCATACATTTACCCTTTACTATTGGTACAGGCCCTTACACGGCTACCATTACCACTAACTTCCTAGTGGTTGACTGCCCAACGGCATACAATGTCATCTTTGGGCGCACAGGCATCAATGATCTCAAGGCTATGGTATCCACGCATATGCTGTTGATGAAATTTCCAACCCCCCATGGCAACGGCTACATCAGAGGAGATCAGCTTAGTGCACGATCATGTTACAACACTTCAGTTAAGCAACAACACTTGCCCGGACCCAAGGAAACCCTGTCTGTACATGACCAAGTCACAAAGACCAGCCTAGATGAAGCGAACTTGGATATTCCTGATAGCAACAATCAACCCGATGATCCTCGAGATGACTCTTTCACCCAGCAAGCCCAACCTGCTGAAGAGTTGGAGAAGGTACCTATCTCAAGAGATTATCCAGATCGCATGGTGAAGATTGGCACCACATTGTCACCACCCATTCGGTTAGCATTGATATCTTTTTTGAAAGAGAACACTGAAGTCTTCGCCTGGTCATACGAGGACATGCCAGGCATCTCTCCCGATGTCATCTGTCATCGTTTGAGTATTGACCCCAAGATCAAGCCGGTGAGACAGAAGCGAAGATCTTATGACGCTGAACGATACGAGGCAATGAAAGCAGAAGTTGAAAAACTCAAAGGCATAGGCTTTGTCCGCGAAGTCAATTACCCGACATGGGTAGCAAATGTGGTCCTTGTTAGGAAAAATCCGACCAAAGAAAGTCTTTCGCTTCAAAAGGTCTTGTGGAGGATGTGTGTTGACTACACCGACCTAAACAAAGGGTGTCCGAAAGATAGTTTCCCTCTTCCTCTTATTGACAGGCTTATAGACTCTACGGCAGGGTGTGAGCTCTTGAGCTTTATGGACGCTTATTCAGGATACAACCAAATCCTCATGAACCCCTCAGACCAAGAACACACGGCCTTCACTACTGACAGGGGACTATATTGCTATAAAGTCATGCCTTTCGGCCTAAAGAATGCAGGAGCAACTTATCAGAGACTGGTCAATTCAATGTTCGCCGAACAAATTGGGAAGAACATGGAAGTTTACGTTGATGATATGCTAGTCAAAAGCAAACATGCTGACCAACACATCACCGACCTATCTGAAACTTTCACCATTCTAAAGAGGTATCGAATGAGGTTGAACCCCAACAAATGTGCCTTCGGCGTGGGCTCTGGCAAATTCTTAGGCTTCATGATTAGCCAACGAGGCATTGAAGCTAACCCTGAAAAGATCAAAGCAATCCTCGACATGAAAGAGCCAATAACTTCAAAAGACATCCAAAGCCTTACTGGCAAGGTGGCAGCCTTAACCAGATTCATCTCTAAGGCCACAGACAAATGTGCTCCTTTTTTAAAGCACTTAAGGGAAGTAGGAAGTACATTACATGGACTGATGAATGTGCCGAGGCATTCAAAAACCTCAAGGAGTACATGAGTAAAGCCCCTCTACTCTCCAAGCCCGAGGTAGGAGACATTCTCATTATCTACCTATCGGTATCAGCTTCAGCCGTAAGTTCCGTTCTCATTCGAAAGGATGGGAATATTGAGCGACCTGTCTACTACGCTAGCAAAGCCTTACAAGATGCGGAGACACGGTACTCTAACATTGAGAAATTGGCCCTGGCATTGGTCATGTCTGCTCGAAAACTCCGCCCTTACTTCCAAGCGCACTTTATCATCGTGCTTACCAATTATCCTCTTCGACAGATACTCCAAAGTCCTGACACTTCAGGGCGAATGATCAAATGGGCAATAGCGTTGGGTGAGTTTGACATCTCCTACCAACCAAAGCCAGCTGAGAAGGGCCAAGCAGTAGCAGATTTTATCGCCGACTTCACATATCCTGTTGACATTGCTTCTACACCTGAAGCAGTAGCTTCATTACCATCGGAAGCTCAGAAAGTAGAATCAACGACCTCAGCATGGAGTCTGTATGTTGATGGCTCATCCAACCAACAGGGCTGTGGAGCGGGACTAGTCTTGACTACGCCCGACAAAGTAGCAATGGAGTATGCTCTTCGTTTCAAATTCAAGGCATCAAACAATGAGGCCGAGTATGAAGCCCTTCTAGCAGGATTACGTTTGGCCAAACACCTCGGGGTTAAACAAATTGATATTTTCAGTGACTTCCAATTAGTGGTCAACCAGGTTACCAACAACTTTGATGCTAAGGACAGCTCCATGGCAGCATATCTTGCGCAAACACAACTTTTGCTCAAGCACTTCCACTACCAGATCACCCAAGTTCCTCGAGCGGCAAACAGTCATGCAGACGCCCTGGCTCGCCTCGCCTCAGCTGTGGAAGACAAGATTGGCAGAAAAATTCATGTCGAACTGTTGGCAACACCAAGCACCATGGCCGCAGAAGTATGCAACTTACAGCAGGGGGATAGTTGGATCACCCCGATCTATAATTTCCTTGCTCATGGCACCCTCCCAAATGATAAAGTCCAGGCTAAGCAAATTCGATACAAGTCTACTCGCTACCTGATCATCAATGATCAACTCTATAAGCGAGGTTTTAGCCTGCCATACTTAAGGTGTCTTACGCCTGCCGAGGCGGAAATCGTCCTTAGGGAAATACATGAGGGAGTCTGTGGAGATCATGCTGGATCTCGGTCCCTAGCACACAAGACTTTTCGCCAAGGATATTACTGGCCAACACTCCACCAGGATGCCATCAAAGTATCCCGCTCATGTGACAAATGTCAACGATATGCGGCTATTCCTCATTCCCCTCCAGAGCCTCTTACTCCTATGATCAGCCCTTGGCCCTACGCCCAGTGGGGACTTGATTTGATTGGCCCAATGCCGGCAGGGAAGGGCAAAGTCTGTTACGCAGTCGTTGCAGTGGACTACTTCACAAAGTGGGCCGAAGTAGAACCCTTGGCAACCATTACTGAGGCAAAGATAGAAGACTTCGTGTGGAAGAACATCCTTTGTAGATTCGGCATTCCCAATGCGATAGTCACTGACAATGGGCGATATTTTCACAACAAGAAGTTCAGGTTGTTCTGCTCTAAGTTCAACATCAACTTATGCTTTGCCTCTCCAGCTCATCCCCAGTCTAATGGACAAGTTAAGGCCATCAACAAAATAATCAAGCGCACTTTGAAAACCAGCTTGGACAAAGCTAAAGGCTGTTGGCCAGAATTTGTACCCCAAGTTCTTTGGTCATATCGCACTTCATATCGGACTTCAACAGGAGAAACTCCATTCTCACTTGCCTTTGGCACAGAGGCGGTTGTCCCTGTTGAGCTCGAGCAAGCAACATTCCGAGTCCAGAACTACATTCAAAGTGAAAATGACAAACAACTCACCCTCAACTTGGATTTAGTCGAGGAACACAGAAACCAAGCTCACTTGAGGAATGTCGCCTACAAGCAGCGCATCTCCAACTATTATGACTCTAGGGTCAAGCTTCGTTCTTTCAAAATAGGAGACTGGGTCTTAAAGAAAAGATTACTCTGCGACAGAGTCCCGAGTGAAGGCACACTTAGTCCAAACTGGGATGGACCGTATGAAGTCATTGGCATCAGTCGCCCTGGCTCTTACACACTTAGAAGCTCCGATGGCAAGACCCTTGGCCATCCATGGAACGCTGATCACTTGAAGTACTACTACAAATAGACTCACGATGTACAAGTGTTGAGCTATAGCCGTTCGGCATCCTATGTAATGAAGGCCATTTGGCAATGAATTCAATAAAGAGTCACTACAAAACAAGCAAATGAAGACCGTGTCAAGCGCCAAAAAAAAAAAAAAAAAAAAAAAAAAACAACTTCATCCAAAAAGCTTCACCCGAAAAGCTTCACCTCCAAAGCTTCACCCACAAAGCTTCACCTAAAAAGCTTCACCCAAAAAGCTTCACCATCAAAGCTTCACCTAAAAAAGCTTCACCCAAACAGCTTCACCCGAAAAGCTTCACCTAAAAAGCTTCACCCAAAAAGCTTCACCCGAAAAGCTTCACCTAAAAAGCTTCACCCACAAAGCTTCACCTAAAAAGCTTCACCCAACAAGCTTCACCCGAAAAGCTTCACCTCCAAAGCTTCACCAACAAAGCTTCACCTAAAAACCTTCACCCAAAAAGCTTCACCATCAAAGCTTCACCTAAAAAGCTTCACCCAAAAAGCTTCACCCAAACAGCTTCACCCGAAAAGCTTCACCTAAAAAGCTTCACCCAAAAAGCTTCACCCGAAAAGCTTCACCTAAAAAGCTTCACCCACAAAGCTTCACCTAAAAAGCTTCACCCAACAAGCTTCACCCGAAAAGCTTCACCTCCAAAGCTTCACCCACAAAGCTTCAACACCAAAGCTTCACCTACAAAGCTTCAACACAAAACCTTGCTCCAAATAAACAAATTTTGTTCACAAAACCCAAGATGCCCTTGAACTTGTACAAAAACACTTGGGTAAACATAAACATTTTTTGTTTTACACCCACAAGGGCCCAAAATTTTCCTTCTTATTTATTCACTTATATATGTTCCCAAACATATTATAATAGATCCAACAACAAGCCAAAGTCCCAAATTTCATAATGGACAAAAGTACAAGCAATTCATCAATAATGAAGGTGCTACAAAAATTGGAATCTGCCCCAAAATAGAAATTCAACCCAAGAGACTTTTTCTCTCTCTCCCTCTTCCGCCTCCTTTCATCTATCAAATTTCTGCAACCTCTGCTCTTCTCCAATGGAGCTGAATTTTGGACACCCTATAGTTCTTGAGCATATGAACAACTTTCAAGAAGGAACCATTTCTGTTTGAGCGACGGAAATTAAAGTGTTGAAGCTCCAAACATGATAGTCGGCTTCTTGCAGATTTCGAAGCTGTTGTGATGTTTCGAAGATCTGGAAATATTTAACCGTTAGTTCATCCTGAATTTTTGATATGTTATGAAAGAGTCGATGAGGAACAACTTCAATGAAGAAAGCATACCGATCTGAACAAGATAAAATGGAGTTTCGAAGCTCACAACAAATCTGACGGGTTGACAGACAAATAATAACCAGTCATTCATCATACCTGAATTTCTTGAGTTATACAGCTCCGAGGGATCTCAAATTTGGATATGTTGTAGTTAACAAGCTGAGGAACAACTTCAATGAAGAAAGCATACCGATCTGAACAAGAGCAAATGGAGTTTCGAAGCTCACAACAAATCTGACGGGTTGACAGAAAAATAATAACCAGTCATTCATCATACCTGAGTTTCTTGAGTTATACAGCTCCGAGGGATCTCAAATTTGGATATGTTGTAGTTCACAAGCTGAGGAACAACTTCAATGAAGAAAGCATACCGATCTGAACAAGAGAAAATGGAGTTTCGAAGCTCACAACAAATCTGACGGGTTGACAGAAAAATAATAACCAGTCATTCATCATACCTGAGTTTCTTGAGTTATACAGCTCCGAGGGATCTCAAATTTGGATATGTTGTAGTTCACAAGCTGAGGAACAACTTCAATGAAGAAAGCATGCTGATCTGAGCAAGAGAAAATAGAGTTTCAAAGCTCACAACAAATCTGACGGGTTGACAGACAAATGATAAACAGTCACTCATCATACCTGGATTTCTGGAGTTGTACTGCTCCGATGGCTCTCCAATTTGGATATGTTGTAGTTAAGGAATTAACGAACAACTTTCATGAAGACAACTTTGTGATTCGACCTACAGATGATGGTGTTATGTTGAAAAACAATTCCGGTTGTTAGGGGAAATGAAAAACAATTCCACCAAAGAAACATCATTATGATGTTTCATCATTATGGTGTTTTCATCATTATGATGCTTTCATCATTGTGATGCTTCCATCATTGTGATGCTTCCATTATGATGTTAATGCACCAACGGTTACACCTTCTGCAATTCCACTTATTCGGGCCTAGCAACCTTCATAAACAAAATCTATGAAGAAAAAGTCCGGGGCTACCACTTAGAAAACAAAAGAATGAAGTTTTGGTACTTACGACATGGACTATTAGCAAGACACCTCATTCGTCAACTTCCTCGACTAGAGACTTGGGGGACTCCCACCATATGCTACTACGCCTTGGTACTCAAAAGTTCGTGACTACTCAGTGACTTGGATTTTTCAAGTCTCCAACCGAGAAGTTTTCCTCACTCGGGAAATTAAGGGAACACTACCTCAAACTACATGCTTCACTCACAAAGCTTCAACAATACAGGTTTCAACAAAAGCAAAAATTCAAAGAACTTTATGAAGAAGGCTTTGGTGTATTTAACACAATATGTTGAAATGAAGCAAAGCTTATTTATTAATATTTTCGATAAGCCACAAATATGTACATATACATGAGTCAAAATAAACAAACAAAAGGGAGCCTTCACAAAGGTTGCTTAGGGGAAGTCTCAGCAGTCGGTAGAGCCCCAGAAAGAGAAAGCACCGGAGGGTGGTTATCCGGAGCCTCAGTACTTGACAAAACCCCAGAAGGAGGAGGCATTGGAGGTTCATCATTTGAAGCTTCATTACCAGGTACAGCCCCAGAGGACGAAGGCAATAAATGCCTTTGGAACAAACCCACAAACCGCTGATGATCAAGTAAAACCTTACCATCAGATTCCTTCATCTGGTCAAGCTTCCTCTTCATGTTTGTAGCATAGTCATGGGCGAGCCGGTGCAACTGCTTATTCTCATGCTTGAGCCCTCTAATCTCCTGTTTGAGACTCATCACTTCAGCAGCCAATGATTCAACTTGGCGGGTTCTAGCAAATAGGCGTTGGGCCATATTAGACACAGAACCTGCACACTGAACACTAAGAGCCAGAGAGTCCTTAACAGCCAACTCATCAGACCGTTTGGAAAGTAGTCTGTTATCTTTGGGAGTGAGAAGGTTCCTGGCCACCACTGCAGCGGTCATATCATTCTTCATCACAGAATCCCCAACGGTAAGAGGACCAGTAGGGGATATGAAGGATGGGCGCCATATGTTGTCTGGAGAAGGCGTGGCTGTCTCTTCTCCAAGGTTCAAGTCAAAACGACGGTCGGAGGGTCCAGACATTTTCAAATGTGTTGAAGAAGGAAGAAGTCAGACAAATCAAGATCTTAGAAGTGCAAGAAATGAGCTTCTACTGGTAGAGATTCAAGTGTGCTGTGGAACTTAATGTCAGCCTCTATAAAAATCTGCACTCGACGGAGCTTCAGAAATCGAAGAGGCATTTGCTTTCTCAAAAGCTGGGCTGCTCAGAGACCACGAGGGCCGATCTCAGAAATCGAAGAGGCGTTTGCTTTCTCAAAAGCTGGGCTGCTCAGAGACCACGAGGGCCGATCTCAGAAATCGAAGAAGCACCTGCTTTTTCAGCCTCGTCAGCACCTGTCACATGCACAATCAGCTTTGCGGAAATTACGGGCACTCTGTCGAAGATTTCTGGTGAAGTAGAAAGCACGTGAATCTTACTGTTCAATCACCGCTCTCCATATGCACCATCAACTCCTCGGGTACCACATATAACTTTGTCAAAGATCTCTGACAAAGTTTAGGCACGAGAATTTCGAAGTTCCAGCTACCCTACTATTACCCATAAGGGTAAAGGAACAGCACCACTGCTTGACAACTGGAAAGTCCCTATGTGTGTCGACCTCCGTGTTTTGTGGCAAGACAGGTTGGCAAGAACGACCAACCTTTATTCACATTCGAGAAAAGACTCCCAACATAATTACTTTCTCAAAAACCGGAGTAGCACCGCTTTCCGAATCTCGAGAGTCAGATCTTCGACGGGATTGCTTGTTCGAAAACCGAAGAGGCACAACTCTCAGAACTTCGAGAGCCAGATTTCCTTAGATAAAGCTTGTCTGTAATCTCCACACGTAATATCAGCTTTCCAGATACCACATACCACTTTTTCAAAGTGCTCTGACAAAATTAAAACACGTGAAGCTGGCAGCTCCCACTACATTGCTGTGACCAAGAAGGGTAAAGGAATAGCATTACTACTTGTTATTGGGAAATCCCTATATACATTGACCTCCCTCCTCAACGGACAGGCAAACCTGCAAAAATGCTCAACCCTTTCTCGCATTCGAAAAGGCACCCTCAACATAATCTCTCGAAATACTCAGCTTTATTTCCCCCCGATAATACCTCAGCAAATAAGCCACACCAAGAACAAGAGTATCTCATATCATCAGGGTCGAAAGCAAGAGTATCCCATATCATGCTTTCTCCCTGTCTTTGTCTTTGTCCTTGTCCACACCTGCAGGACAAGGAGAAAGAGAGCAGTCAGTCGGAACCTGAAATCAAACCTCCAATTTGGAACTGACTGCCTGGAGCCTTTGCCTGGTTGCTTACTTAGCATTGCTCTCGAGTACTCATCCTCAACTGCTGTCAAGGTCACGAATTCCACCGGCAAATACCTCATGACAGTTGATCAGATATTGGCTCTTTACACTGAAGCTGCCAAGCGTGGATGAGTCACTATGAAGGAATGTTCTGAAGGACCATTTAAATGCAAAGGTTGCACACCACTTCTGCCATGCAAAAGATTGAAGCAGAAGGTTCAACGGTGAGCTGAAACAGATCACTACAGCACGACACCTTTCCATACCACATTCATTATTCCGTCAACAGCAAAAGTATCCCATATCATCAAGGTCGAACGTACTCTAGATTTGATGGACTTGTTTTGACCCTCAAATTTTTGAGTCGGCCTTATACTCTGAAGGGCACCAGAAACCCCTCCAACACAGTTCAAGAATAAGCCTGTGGAAAGTTACTTCTTCAAAAGCAAAAGTATCTCATATCATCTCTTATCCATTTGCTTCTCCTTATCCTGGCAGTTGAATGAGAGACAAGGAGAAGGAGAACAATCAACCGGAAGCCGAAGTCAAACCTCTGATCCTGGGTTGCTTACTTGGAAGTTTGACTGCTTACCTTGTCTGTCACCTCTTTCGGCAGATCTCCTAGCTCGGCGACTTGGGGGACTCCTACTATAGGGTTTGTATCACACTTGACTAAGCCCGAAACTACAACTAAGCTTCAAGTGAAATTGATACATTACCTTGTGCGTCAACATCAGCTAAGTACACTATTCCCGGATGGAGGAAAGGTACTTCCAGAGAAGGGCAGATGAAGATCAGACCACACTTCGGTACTTAGAAGTTTCGTGATTACTCAAGGGATTGGATCTTGCAAGTCCCCAACCGAGGAGTTTCCCTCACTCGGGAACTTAGGGGAGCACTGTTTGTACCATACTTGACCAATCCCGAAACTACCGAGCATCGGCCAACGCTATACTGTCAAGGACCCAGAAGAGTTCCCCTCCGACCAGGAGGCCAATCACTACTCGACACGTGTCAAGATTAGAAGCCAATCAGAGCGCAGCACGTGTCGACATCAAGAACCAATCACAACATGACACATGTCAATGTGACAAAGCTACAAGTTTTTCTATAAATAGGGGTCATTCCCCCACAATATTGCCGAATGCCATTTGTGTTAAATCATTCACAAGAACTCACTAAATTGAGAGCTTGATCCTTTGTACTTGTGTAAGCCCTTCACTACTAATAAGAACTCCTCTACTCCGTGGACGTAGCCAATCTGGGTGAACCACGTACATCCTGTGTTTGCTTCTCTGTCTCTATTCATGCCCGTACTTATCCTCACTAGTGACCGAAGCAACCAAGCGAAGGTCACAAAACCTGACACTTTCTGTTGTACCAAAGTCTTCGCTGATTTTGTGCATCAACACAACATAAACATTCACGAGCATCACTCATGTCAATCAGCTTCAAAAAGCTTTATTTACAGAGCTCTAGCTTCAAAAGCTTTATTTACAAAAGTTCCAGCTTCAAAAGCTTTATTTACAAAAGTTCCAGCTTCGAAAGCTTCATTTACAGAGCTCTAGCTTCAAAGCTTCACTTGCAAAGCTTCACCTACAAAGCTTCAGTGCAGGGTATACAAATACCGTCTCCGAACAACCGCCACTTCGGCCCATACATGGATTCAATGTAAAGTCTCCAGCCAACAGACTCTATTGACCGAAGATTTGGGGGACTACACTATACACCATATATTGGGCCTCAACTGGGCCTCATGAAAAATACTTGGGGGACTTAGCCCATTATTTATGTATTAAGGAGCGAACCCTTATTCTATAAAAGGGACTCTCTCACTTTCATTAGAGAGCACTCATGAAAATACTTGGGAGACTTAGCTCATTATCTATGTACTGAAGAGCGAGCCCTTATTCTATAAAAGGGACTCCCTCACTTTCATTAGAGAGCACTCATGAAAAATACTTGAGGGACTTAGCCCATCACTTATGTATTGGGGAGCGAGCCCTTATTTTATAAAAGGGACTCCCTCACTTTCATTAGAGAGCACTCATGAAAAATACTTGAGGGACTTAGCCCATCACTTATATATTGGGGAGCGAGCCCTTATTTTATAAAAGGGATTCCCTCACCTTCGTTAGAGAGCACCGCCACCAACTGAGCAACCGCTTCGCCACGAGCATCACTCCTAACCCATCATTCATGTATTGAGGAGCGATCCCTTATTTTATAAAAGGGACTCCCTTACCACCATTAGAGAGCATTAACTCTAGCCCGTATTTATGTATTGAGGAACGATCCCTTATTTTATAAAAGGGACTCCCTCACCTTCATTAGAGAGCAACACCGCCAGCTGAGCAACCGTCTCGCCGCAAGCAGCACTCCTAACCCATCATTTATGTATTGAGAAGCGAGCCCTTATTCTATAAAAGGGACTCCCTCACTATCATTAGAGAGCATCAACGTCTACTGAGCAACCGCCTCGCCGCGAGCATCAACTCTAGCCCATATTTATGTATTGATGAGCAAGCCCTTATTCTATAAAAGGGACTCCCTCACCTTCAACGCCACAAGCCGAGCCAACCAAGGCAACATAAGCCACGAGCTGAGCATCCTCGCAGCATGTGCTACTTCTAGTTGAGCATCATTTCAGATTGAGCACCACCTCACATCGAACATCAGTTCAAGATAACATCTAGTTACTTCGGCCCACACATGGACTAAATTTCAAGTCTCTAGCCAAAAGACTTTCTTGACTAAAGACTTTGGGGACTACTGTTTATACCATATTTAGGGCCTCGTATTTAGATCTCGTACAAATACTCGATGGACTTAAATGTAATTACGTGATAAAGGAATGGGCAAATATGTAATAAGTGAGGAGTCCTTATTATATAAAATGACCCCTCACCCTCATAATTATGAGAGACCATTTCAGAGGCCAATTCCTAGGCCCTTTCACCCCCTCTTAAAGCTCTCACTCTCAGAGCTTTCTCTCCCTCAAATAAATACATAATCAGTGTGGACGTAGCCCAAACCTTGGGGTGAACCACGATACATCTTGTGTTATTTATATTTATTGCAGATTCACAGTCGAGTTTACGTTGTTCCATGACCTCCGGTTTTGTGCATCAACAGCTGCTTCAACTATTCAACACTGAGTTTCTCTAAGTCGACCATAACTGATACGTACACATTACAAATGAGAGTTTCGAATCCTAAATTTCTAGTTGTTCTACTCCCACCCATTATCCTACTCATCCTCACCACCATTATTAGGCTAAACCTAATTATTTATGTGTGTATATATATATATATATATATATATATTATCTTTGGAGAATGAATGTACGTGAAATACATTTCTATATTGAGCATGTTTTAATGGAGAAGAGATTCATAAAGATTCATGATGCATGAGCATGTTGGAATATGATGATGATGATGATGTTGGCTTTACTATGGGTGTATTTGATGTTTGGAGTTGCACCATAAGATTGGTGTACTGATATACAATTAACCAAAGTGTGTGATAAGATGTATGACTTATCATAAGAGTTATACCCTTCTATAAGTGATGTGTCTTATCATGAAAGGATAAGACCATTCAGAAATGTCTCACAACTCTATGGAAAGGGTATGATGAAATCTATAAAAGGAGGATTCATTTCTCTAGACAAATTATTAAACGTGAAACAGACTTTCTTCTTCCCTTTGGTATGCTATTTCTCCCCTGGCACTACCACATAGTAATCAATAGTCTAATGACATTAAAGTTTGATCCCGTGACAATCGTGCTAAATTCCATCAGAGCAAACCTTATATTATATATTCTCATTTTCTTGAAATGATCAACAGAGTGAAAAAGAGAACACAACTCAGTATACTAAGTGTTATAATACAATTGGTTGAAAATTGTTTTATTATCTTCACCAAAATTTTTTTTTTTTATTACACTTGGTGTGCCGTGTTCCTAACACATTGAAAAATTTCTCAAGGAGTAATAGTACTTACAAATTGAAATGCTTGCAAGGTGGTCACTCACTTTGCTTTTGTCCTCAGCACATCTCATGAAATTATGTACAAGCTATGTAAATAGTACTTTCCAAAACCATAATTTAAATTTGAATCCCGACAAATTTTAATTCCAGAAGCAAAAGTTGACAAGGGGAAAAAGTGAATCCAACGAAGCAAAATTGGTCAAGGGAAAGATAAGCATAAAGTGCAGAACTCGTAGTGGTAGTGTACTAGTGGTGCACTTAAACATGCTATTTTGGTGCTCCCCTCAATCAAAATGATGGTAGACTATATTTATGGTCTACTTTAGAAAGAAAGAAACTGATATGCATGATGTGCTTTCTTCCCAGTTTCTCCTCAAACCACTAAAAATATCATCTCTACTAATTAATAAAACACTTATTGTCAACCAAAATCTTATGAAATTACCAGTTTAATCCTTTAATTAAAACATAACATGAATAAGAAATATGGACAGAAATGTAATTTCACATAACCAAATTTTGCAATTTTTTTTAAACCTCACATACATGTAATCATAATCTATCTCTAATTAAAAAAAAACAAAAAAAAAAAAACAAAACTTCCCATTTCCCACATTTTCTATCACTCTCTTCCTCTCTCCTTCTATTTCAAAAACAAAAATAAAAAAATTTCTCACACACACATATGCTAGTATTTTATTAACAAAATTGCAGAAAACACTGTTTTTAGTAGTATTCCAATAATTGTCGACTTTGACTAGTCATTTTTGAAGACCCAAATGGAAGACTTCGATGAGGTTCAACGGATTGTAATATCGTAAAGAATATGTAGTTTAATTAGGTAAAAGCGTTTGTTGTAGATGAGGTAATTTTCTTAAATTCCCTTCTCATGTCATGTGCTTGTATTCCCGTCCCAATACTGCATATATCAAAAGAGTGTAATACTAACTCGTAGTTAACTAAATCATGGACGCAGAAAAAGAATGTTGCGACTAAAACTTATACTAATGCTATTGTAAAATTTGACCGCATGATGATATATTTATGGGAGTTTGAATGAAATACTTTTAATACTGTTTATTTTTAAAGAAAATGTCATTTTTATTGTAAAAAGGCACTCCTGCTACTATTCATTTACAACACATTTTTGTCATTTTAAGTAAAACTCAAAAATTTCAAATCATTTTTATTAGTTTTCCTTATATTTAAAACTTACTGTTCTTTTTATCAAGGACAAGTCCAAACTGACTTTGATTCATAGATGAAAGCCCTAACTCGTATCCAAATTTCTGAACTATGTTAGGCCCATCAATTAGCATCTGGCTTTGAAGTTAGCCCAATGAATTACACTTTGTTTTAACTTATTTGAATTTAGGCAATCGAAGCCGATTATTGTGTTTATATCCAACTAACATGAGATGATGTTTAGTCATAAAAAAGTTAAGATTTTATCATAAAATCTATTATTAATAATATATGAAGTAATTTAATTTTTCATAAACCCTTATATGTTTTGGTTCTCACTAATGTAGAGCCAAATTATGAAAGAAGTTATAATAGATTGAGTTATTCTCGTATTTCCAAATAGTTTTATAATAAAACTTTAACTTTGTTCATAGTAACATGCTTAATTGAAAATTTAGTCAAATTAGTCTTATGTGAAGCCCCATAACAACACATGCTTCACATCACCTAATTTATATTGTTCACTTGCTTAATTCAGTCAAACCTATACTAAAACAGAGTCCATTTAAAAGCCGACTTTGGAACCGAATCTCATTCGGATCCATATATACTAAATCTGTTGAGCAGACGATGCAGACCGTTGAAATTTGATCTAACAAATACAATTATTATAATTTTAGAGAGTATTCTATTTGTAGCGGTTTGATCAAATTTTAACGATGTGAATCTTGTGGTTAGCAGGCTCAGTTTTATTGGATACAGGGGATCCGGTTCCTAAACTTTAACTCGTTTATCACTTGACGAACCCTTAAATTAAATTACTCTTAATTAACCAAGCATCCCGAAAATTATGGCGGTCTTTGGCTTCCTTTCTTCCCGTTTGCACTCCCAAAGTAGAGGAAGCTCCCAATCCCAAAGATCGTCCTTCCTTTCCTCTTCAGTGACTCACCGCCGACCTTCTCTTGTACTGCTACTCAATTAGTAACGCTACAACTCACTCCCTCCCCCCCTCCTAATTTGCAATTAGAGTTTTCCATTGCCCCTCTTTCCGTCATTTTTTTTGACACCGCTTATATGAAGCGCGGGTTCGACGATTTCGAAATCTCCGACGAGGACTGGGAGGAGCACTCCTCCGCCTTCAAGCCCTCCCGCGTCCTCAAGAAGCCTCGCACCCCAACGCCGCGCCCAATCGAGTCCTTCGCCTTCCGATCATCCCCCAAGCCCCAACAACTCTACGACGAAGATGAAGACTCCGATTGCGTCGAGATTAAACCCGAACTGGAGGACAACGATTCCGATTGTGTCGTGATTAAGGACGAATTGGAGGACGACGACGCCGACGAGGTCCCGGAGGCAAGGACGGTCAATCGTGGCCGTCGGTTCGTGGTCGAGGACGAGGATAGCGATGGGGATTGGGCTAATATTGACTCAACGAGTGAGGAAGAGGAGGATGCGGTAGACGAGTTGGAGGATGACGATGTGGTTGGGAAAGCTTTGCAGAAGTGTGCCAAAATATCGGCGGATTTGAGAAAGGAGCTCCACGGGTCGTCGGCTCCGGCGGTGTCTGATAGGTACGCCGAAGTGGAAGCTGCCTCTGTGAGGATTGTCAATCAGGTGCCTTTTCTTACTTTTACTGAGCTTTTTGTGGTATGAATGTCATGGAGTTGGAAAGCTCTTTTACTTGTTCTTAATTGGGTTTAAAAAAATTTGGCATGCCTTTGTTTCCAATTTATTTTAAAAATGAGGAAAATTTACAGGTGAATAGAATGTGGCTGTATAAAAGTTTGGTTCTTGTGTGAAGGTTTTGTTTTTTTTTTTTGTTATGTGTTGCGAGGTCCTCATAAGCAAAAAGTTGGCTTCTTGTTGCTGGTGTCGTTGTCAACTTTCAATTGGAGTGGCAAGTGATGGTTATTGATTTATTGTTGTAGGATGACATTATTGAGGCATGTAGGTCTGAGGATTCCGATTTTCAACCGATTCTCAAGCCGTACCAGTTGGTTGGTGTTAACTTTCTTCTTCTGCTGTATCAGAAGGGTATTGGCGGAGGTACTTTTTTTTTTTGTTATCGGTCAGCATAATTTTGATTTTACTTCCTACTTTAGACAGTACATAAATGAATTTGATTCCCTGTGTAAAATCGTATGACCGTAATGAATTTTGATTCTCTAGATTCTGATTAGTACAAGATCTTAAAATGTGTGACTAATATTTTAGGGAACTGTTATTAACACTCCAAAAATCTCATTTGGCACTCCTTACAAATGTATTTTTCTTTCTAAATCTAGAAAGTTTGGAGTCCTAAATGAGATTTTTGGAGTGCCAATAACAATTCCCATATTTTATTGCCGAATGGAATTTCATTATTCATTGTATGATTCTGAAATGTCAATATTAAATTTTCTTAGATGACAATGACAATGAAGAAGAAGAAGAATCAATTTTTGAATTAATTCTCATCTACTTGTATGCTAAATTGCATGATTCTGAAATGTTAAGATTGATATTCTTAGATAACAATAATGAAGAAGAAGAATTGCTTTTTGAATTGATTCTCATCTACTTGTATGCTTGCATGATGCTTAAAGAATATATACATGCTAGAATGGTACAAAACAAATTGACTTTCAGGTTAAGGTTTTCACGCTGTGAGAGCCGAGAATAACTTAAACCATAGTAAGCTTAAACCCACTTGATGTAAATTGAAATAGGGTATTCAGTAACTGGGAAACGGCTTAGAGATTGAAGTTCCTATAAGAAGTTTTATATTTAAGTGACTTCGTTTAAGTAGATAAAAATTGTTTGTAAATTGAAATAGGGCGTTCATTAAGGGTAACTGGGAAACGGCTGTGAGATTGAAGTTTCTATAAGAAGTTTTATATTTAAGTGACTTCATGTAACAACAACAACAAAGCTTTATCCCACTAAGTGATTTAGGTTAAGTAGATGAAAATTGTTTCAATCTTCTTGTGAACAATTAATCCTCAGTTTCTTTTGATTCAATGTTATGAAATTTTTCTTGTTTATGGTTTCTTGATATTTGGTTGTTTGCATCTATCATTATGATTTCAAAGTCCATGTGGTGAAAATGTGGTATAGATAACTTTAACATGATGTTTTTCAGAGAGACCTTGAATTTGGGAGTTTTTTTAATGCCATTACTTCAGTAGAGTCTCTTCTCAAAAAAAAAATTACTTCAGTAGAGTCAAAATTTGGAGCAGTGGCATGTAATCTTGTTAGTGGCCTGGTTGGTCAATGGAGTGATGATAATGCGGTACTTTGTAGTATTTCAAGTGTGAATGTCTGGAAAGTTACAAGATGTTTTTGATAGGGTCACAAAATTTGTTTGTTTCACAACTAACTTCAAGGCCATGTCAATAAAGAAGAAATTTAAGCAGTGAAGGATATGCATTTTGTTTTCGTTGTTATTATGCTCAAAAATTTCCAATTGTAGTTATGAAGCTGTGTATAAGCGTATATGCATCTGTGGCTTGGTTTAATACCAGTTCTCAATCATTACAGTTTAACATCCTTTATATTTTGTGCAGCCATTTTGGCAGACGAGATGGGTCTCGGGAAGACCATTCAGGTACCTACATGTCCTTCCCTTTGCCTATTCAATAATATTTGTAACTTTGGTTTGTAATATTTGTCCTTGTTGAACAGGCTATAACGTACTTGATGTTATTGAAACATTTAAATGATGACCCGGGTCCACATTTGATTGTATGCCCTGCTTCTGTTTTGGAAAATTGGGAAAGAGAACTTAAAAAGTGGTGCCCGTCATTCACTGTTCTCCAGTATCATGGGGCTGCAAGATCGGCTTATTCAAAAGAGTTGAACTCTTTGTCCAAAGCTGGATTACCACCTCCTTTTAATGTTATTCTCGTGTGCTACTCACTATTTGAAAGACACAGGTTTGCTTTGGTGTTGCATATGGACAATGGATAGTGATTATGATTTTATGCTATCTTAATTCCTTAACTTCTGGTCTTCCAGTGCACAGCAGAAAGATGATCGTAAAATTCTGAAACGGTGGCAATGGAGTTGTGTGCTTATGGACGAGGCACATGCTTTGAAGGACAAAAATAGCTACAGGTGGAAAAACCTAATGTCTGTTGCACGAAGTGCAAACCAGCGTCTAATGCTGACAGGGACACCTCTACAAAATGATTTGCATGTATGACTTTTTACCCTTTGAAATCTTATGGGATATTACTTAGGGAAGACTGGAATATGATAAAGTGTAACTGTGGTTTTGATGGTCATGATCTACTGTGTGGAACTGAATTTGGGGTTACGTTCGAGGATGTTGTGGGAACTCTGTGTTACATGAAAATACTATCTGTGAGTCTCAGAGAAACAACTAAGAATTGAAATCATTTAATAATTTCATGTTTCTTCATTAAGTTCCTTGAATTAATATTGATTTGCAATGGGACTCGTGCTTCTGTTTTAATTTTTAGATTTTTTTAGTTGTTATATGACTCATTAACTTATGGGTTTCTGTTGCAGGAGCTTTGGTCTATGCTGGAGTTTATGATGCCAGATCTTTTCACTACAGAGGATGTGGACTTGAAAAAGCTGTTAAGTGGTGAAGATAGAGATTTGATTGGCCGCATGAAATCCATATTAGGACCCTTTATTTTGAGACGCTTAAAATCTGATGTTATGCAACAACTTGTTCCAAAAATACAACGGGTATGTTTTATGACTTTATGCCTAGTCATTTTCGGGGCTTTGGTTCTTGATTTTTCATATTGTCATGTTTTCATTCTCTTTTGGTTATTTCTTTTGTTTTTTTTAGAAAGAAGCTGAGAAATGTGGTGCAGGTTGAGTATGTTGTCATGGAAAAGAAGCAAGATGACGCCTATAAAGAAGCCATCGAGGAGTATCGGGCAGCTTCACGAACTCGTATTGCAAAAACTTCAGAGGTTAACTCGAACAGTATTTTTAAGGTTATTCCTCGGCGGCAGATCTCCAACTATTTCGTTCAGTTTCGTAAGGTGCATCTTTTTCGACTTTCATGTTTTTGATATCCCAGTTCTTTTGTTGTGATTGCATATATGTTGTGCTTATGTTTTTTTTTTTTTTTCCTGATTCTCTAGATTGCAAATCATCCTTTACTAGTAAGGCGTATTTACAGTGATGAGGATGTGGTTCGTTTTGCCAGAAAGTTACATCCAATGGGTGCATTTGGCTATGAATGTACCTTAGACAAAGTAATTGGGGAACTTAAGAGTTATAGTGACTTCTCTATCCATCGGGTATATTCTTAACTTCTTGAAAATGATTTTGTATTTTTTTTCTAAATTTTGTGCGGTAATCTAACTATTGATGTTTTGGAGTACTTAGATAATCTAGCTTTGTACATTCCTTGTGCGGGTGTAGCAGATTACATATTGTATGTTGACATTATGTACTCTCTCTCTCTCTCTCTCTCTCTCTGCAGCTTTTGCTGTGTTATGGTGTCACTGATAAGAAAGGATTTCTTCCGGACAAATATGCATTGCGTTCTGCAAAATCTCAGGTATAATGGTACATTAATAAGTTCACCAACCAATTGGTCTGAATCAAAATTTGGAGAGAGTTGTTACATAATACTCTCCTTGAAATTGAGAAGAGTTTTCTTGTTGATGATATTAGGCATTGGCTGAACTTCTTCCTTCACTGAAGCAAGCTGGGCATCGTGTGTTGATTTTCAGCCAGTGGACGTCCATGCTTGATATTTTGGAGTGGACTTTGGATGTGATAGGTGTTACATACAGACGCCTTGATGGAAGGTACTGGTGTACTTTGTCACATTTACAGATTTTTTTTATCTTAACAAAATGTGCTCTGCCATATGGTATGTGTTTTATTATTTGGCTTGCTCAGTTCCACGGGTTGATTGTGGTATATTTGAATTGTTACCTCATCTATTATAAGTTGTATTTTTCGTCTGTTAACCCGTATCTCCAAATTTCAGCACTCAGGTGACGGAAAGACAGACGATAGTTGATACATTCAATAATGATACTTCTATATTTGCATGCTTGCTGTCCACAAGAGCTGGAGGCCAGGGCTTGAACTTGATTGGAGCTGATACCGTAGTCATACATGATATGGATTTCAACCCGCAAATTGACCGACAGGCTGAAGATCGTTGTCATCGCATTGGCCAAGTGAAGCCTGTTACCATATACAGGTTTGCCCCTTCAATTTCCCAATGTCTCCCTCACTTCTACCTATCAACCTGAGAGAAGCACCTTCCAGGCCATACCCCCACCTTCTTCCCTGCTTTTATAATGCGGTATTTGTTTATGAGTCGTAAACTTGAATAGGAAATTGTAGGATTATAACCTGTCACGTCCTTTACAGGCTAGTGACTAAGGGTACAGTTGATGAAAATGTCTACGAGATTGCGAAAAGGAAGTTAGTGCTAGATGCTGCAGTCCTGGAATCTGGTGTGGAGATGGATAATGAAGGTGACACATCCACCATGGGAGAGATATTATCGAAACTTTTACTTGGTTAAGATTTTAGAAAACTTACAGTCGATCTGCGGATAGAGAAACTGCAACAGAAAACTTTTGTAATTTAGTTTTTGTATTTTTCTATTCACATTGTAACATTGTAAGAGGTCCATTGTTGTATTGGATAGGGATTTGAAGAAAAACTATACGTAGTTGTAGGCCGGTATGCTATACGGGTGTAAGGCTCAAATATTATTCTGGCCGTTAAGTTATCGTCAATGAAACGACGATGGTTAGCAAGTTTTAATTAGGAATTTCGTTGAGTGTGCTCATCCATTTATTTAATCTGGTCATTCAGCCCGGTTAAGGGGTCATAGGGCTAAAAATAGCTAAGAATGACATGAAAATTGTCTCTAACCGAATGTTAGGTCAAAGTGCTTGTGGGCCCCATCAAGCCTAAACTGCCAAATCAGGTTAGTTGGTTGGCCATTGTCAGCCAACCTGCAGTGTTAGAATGTTAAGCTTGACATTTTACTAACCCTCCAGTTTCAGAATGTCAAGCTTAATATTTTGTCAACCCTTCAACTCAGCTTATTTAAATGCCAACGGTTACTTGGCGTCAGCATGACACTAGCTAGCTAATGTCATGCTGCCGTTAGGTTACCGTTGGAATTTGATTTTTTTTTGGACGAATTAAAAAAAAAAAAATCTTTTTTCCTATAAATACCTGCACAATTCCTACAACATTGAAAGCTAAAGATAAAAAGTGCCACGTGGATAAGAAACTTATCTAAAATTTGCACAACCAATCATCTCGACATGTGGCACTCGAAATCATATCTGAAAAATTATTAAGATTACATAAAGATAAGAAATATGGAGAGTTACTCACGTTAGCAACACATGTCACTCGAAATCTTATCCGAAAAATTATTGAGATTATATGAAGATAAGAAATCCGGATGCTTATATATTTTGCAACAAGTGACACTCAAAATATGTTCGAAAATCTTATTTTAATATGGTAGTTTAATTTAATTAAAATAATAAATTATGTTTGTCTTATGGCCCATTAGCCCCCTCGGTTGAAGATGATTTTTTGTCAAAGGATTATGTTTGGCCCTTTGGCCCCTTTGATTGGAGATGATATAAAATATGGCCTAGCATTATTTATTAAAATATAATTTATTGCAGGGCTATAGGGTTAAAGGACGCCCTTTGAACCTCCTTCGGTTGGAAATGGCTTTACAGTGGGTCTGCAGATAGAGAAACCGCAACAGAAAACTTTTGTAATTTTGTTTTTGTATTTTTCTATTCACATTGTAACGTTGTAAGAGGTCCATTGTTGTATTGGATAGGGATTTGAAGAAAAATTATACGTAGTTGTAGGCCGGTATCCTATACGGGTGTAAATAGGCTCAAATATTATTCTGGCAGTTAAAGTTATCGTCAATAAAACGACGACGATTAGCAAGTTTTCAACTGGAATTTCGGTGCTCATCCATTTATTAAATCTGGTTATTGGGACCTTTGTTCTAAATTATCCTTTTGCTCTCGGTATTTTAACTTGGGAATGAAGGTATGTTGGTTTCTGGATCAAACAAATAATCGATTTACTTAAGACAATCCCTTAATTGTTGTCCAAACTCAAATTAATTAATCATAATCTCATTTATAGTTATCTAGGACTAAGTAGATTGAGAAGGGTTGTGTTTAATGAATGATTTGAACAAGGTTAATTTCTGAGGTTCACTGAGCTACATGAATGATAGCAGGGTTATCCATCATAAGAGGATATTCAGAGTTTGCATGAAAGCGCATAAATAAATTAAAAGGAAAACTAATGAAAAGAGCTTGAAAACTTTAAGTTTTAATGATAAGGACAAAATAAAGGGTAAAGTGAATAGTACCAGGATTGACTTTTTAGTGTAAAAATGTGGTTTTTCGTTAAAGTGAACAGTACCGGGTGCTTTTCGTTAAAGTTCCCTAAATTAAAAGGTTAAAAACAATATTCCGCGTTATGTTGGAAATAGAGTCCCATGTCGGGTCGGAAACTTCCCTGGATAAACTACACCTATAAATGGTCTCGCTCATAATTGTATTGGAGTTTTTGTGATAAAGTTTAACACGTGCCGAGTTATGCAACTAGTTAAGTTTGAACAATATCAATGTGGGTAGTAGTAGACTGCTGATTCGACACTGAATCTTAACAAGTTATATGTAATTGAGTAGATGTTTGAACTCAAAAAAGTTCAAACACATAATTATGTAGTGTCTGAGTGATGTAAGTGTGGACAATGAAAGGAAACCAAGAGGAAGCTAGACAGCAAAGTTGTTAGTTGGTATGTCATTTTTATGAAAATTCCCTTTTTACAAGATACTCTTTCTTTCTTGCATCATCACTACCACTCCTAGCTAGGCTGCTGTTGCCGCCTAGTACTATGCATATATGGAATTGGATCCTCTCCGAGGTGAACTCTCGGGATCCTCTTGACTCAATAACACGGACCGTTGGATTTTGATCCAACGGCTACAATTATTATAACTTTAGAAAGGTTCCATGTTTGTAACCGTTGGATCAAAATTCAACGGCTCGTGTTAGTGGGTCAGGAGGATCCTGAGACTTCATCTTGGAGAGGATCCAATTCCTGTAAATATTGTTGGAATTTTTTGATCGCCGGGCCCGTCCCACTCTAACGACACCAATATTGTCCCCAACTTAACCACCTGCACAATCCTCAGGTGTGAGGTTTTACCACAAAAGGCCTCGATGTTAGTTAGAGTGGGGTAATACTATTTAAACCTCTTTGGTTTCTTGCACCCACCGATGTGGGACTTTAACACTCCCCCTCACGTGTAACCTCATTTAGTGGTTCACATGTGGAGATCTACATCGGTAATTGAAACTCAGAGGTCGGCTCACGTTGGGCCCATTTGTTTTCAATGGAACTCAGCGGTCGTCTCTTTGTTAAGAGTTCAGACTTGTTTCCTTCTTGGTGACAAGCTCATTGGCTTGCACGGGCCCGCAACCGTGGGCTCTGATACCATGTTGGAATTTTTGGATCGCTGAGCCCGCCCCACTCTAACAACACCGATATTGTCCCCAACTTAACCACCTGCACAATCCTCAGATGTGGGGTTTTACCACAAAAGGCCTCGGTGTCATTAGAGTGGGGCGGGCCCGATGATCCAAAAATTCCAACATGGTATCAGAGCTTAGTCTTATAAATCCACTTCACTCCAATGACGGAGTTGTCACAAGGTCTGTCCACTAGTTCCCATGTCTTGTTTTTCACAATGACATTGATCTTCTCTTGCATTGCAGCCAACTCTAATTAACACCGAGGCATTTTATGGTAAAATCTCACACCTGAGAATTGTGCAGGTGGTTAAATTGGAAACAATATCGGTGTCGTTAAAGTGGAACTGGCCGACGATCCAAAAATTCCAACAAATATTACCCTCATCATCCATCTCTCTCTCTCTCTCTCTCGTAGTTGCAGGTGAATCTTTCTTTTGGTTCCGTCCTTCCAAGTGGGAAGTTTATTTGTAGCCCGTGAATTCGCTTTTTCTAGCTCCAAGGAAGCTTACCATCCCGTTCCCAATTTCCCACCATAACAACAACAACACGCAAGTGCAGTACTCCTTCAAACCCTACAAACTATACGTTGGATTTTTGTTATCTTGCCCTTTACAACATTAATACTGGCTAGCAGCTGGCTTTTAACTGAGGGAATGCATGATTTCCTTCAATAATATATTATAATTAAATTATATATTCATGCATAGGGCAGGGCAGGGGCCCCTCCCTCGCACAACCCTTGTATCACAGTACCAGTAGCAGTAACAGCATGTCTCTACTTTATGCTCTTTCCAAAAGAAAGAGTGGATCTTTGCCTGATCTTGTTTGTAAGAATTTCGAAGATCTGTGAATCATATTTGTTTATCATATATCGTATGATTAAAAATTATTTTAAATATTTTTATTTAAAATTAAATATAAATAATATCTAATAAATACTAATTGCACGATTTACGATGAACGAATACGATTCACATATCTTCAAAATTCTTTCCAAAAAATCGAGAGAGGGTCCTGTTGGCAAAAAAAGCCACAAAGAGATGGGACCCACCAATGACCCGGCACCCCGTGTCCCTCTCGTTGTCACCATCGCTCACATGCATCGAGCTGCAGGCAAATCACATGTTTGTGTGTGTTGTCTGTCTATCTCGATCGACGTCCCACTTTCTAGCTATTTCAATATTTCCAACCATTCCTTTCCCATGCATGTAAATTTCTAAACGTTAATCTTGTGCTGCTCGATCATATATTTACAGTCATAGAGAGGAGATAGACTCATACGATGAGGAAACCCTAAACATAACATTGCATATGCGGCAGTAAATCAATGTGTTAATATTTATAGTCATAGTGGAGATAGACTCAAAAAACTCATCTTAGGGTTAAAAAAAAACCCTAAATATTGAGTAACATGGCTCGTGTGTGATAAGGATAGTTGTTTTCACTTCTATGTTTCTCCTTTTGCACTTATTTCATTGTTTCTATCTCTTGATTCTGTTTCAATTCATTCAATTCAAATATCAAAGAAAACAAAAATCACTTATCGTGCTATAAATGAATCAAATTTGCCAAATTAAAGAAAAGAATTAGATAAAAGGACATAATTAGCTAGGAGTAATATGTGAGTTTTGAACTTAAGCTTAGTAACCTTTATCTTCTTAATTTCTTCATGCATGTAAATTAAGATATACACTTAAATAAATAACACAATACATGTAGTTGTAGTACTAGTATAGTGGTGGGAAAGGAAAGGAATAATATTGATTGGATTAAGGGGGGATGGGAAGGAGAGGGGCATGTCTTATATGATGTCCATATACTCCATTGTGGTGCCGGCAACGATTCCTGAAGGTACGGCTGGACCCACACGGAAGAAGACTTTCAACCAGTACTAGTACTACCACCACCACCAGCAGTCTCCACTGTCTACTCGTGTCTAACCTCCAGAAGAAGAAGAAGCAGCAACTAGGGTTGTGGCTCTCTGTGGTCCCACTAGGGTTCGTAACTTCGTCACTTTCATGTCACTCCACTGTAGGCCACCGAAAATTCCCACAAACCGCAAAATTTCCTTCTCTAAAGATAGACATGACCCACAACACAATTTGTTCCTCCAATCTTTCTCCAGTAATTAATTTCAAAATTTAATTTGGCTACTATGTTTTACGACTTTCTGATTATTTTTATCCATTCGGAATTAATCTAAATTATGATAGAGTGCTGTATCGACATGGTGAGTTTTGAATGAAAAAGAATATTGATTCTGAGTCATGACAATCAAGGAAAATCTTGGTTAGCTCTATTTAATTGCAACTGTACATTTTAAATATGAAGATATATATTATACGCAGCTTAAAATTATTAAAAGAAGAATGATAGAAGACTTTCTTAAAAATAAAACTCAGAGTCTTTACCATCTCATATTTTAATGCCAATCACGTCGATTATTGAAAACTGGATTTTATATTAATAGTTAGGAATGTGGGTTGTTGTCATTACGTCGATTATTGAGAATTTGATGTGTACTGTGGGTATGATCATGTGAATACAGCAATATAATATCCTAAATGAAGTTACTATCAAATAATATTATATATTCATAAGAATAATATATATATATATATATATATATATATATATATATATATTAGGTACAAAAAGACGCTGATGTGATGCTAACGTAGAGAATGTGTCTCACGGGACTGCAGCTGGTTTAGGATTGAAAGGAAAAGACGAACAGTTTTTTTTTTTCTTTTATTACCCAATAAGTATTTGATTTTAAATTCACCGAGGAAAAGGATTTTTCCTTTAGACAAGGAATTTGTGGAAAATTTTCAAACTGTCCCTACGCAGTTAACTCATATAACTGGTTAATGTCTTACTATTGTTAAACAAAGGCAACTTAATTAATCAAAGATTCCAAATACTTTTTTGTTACATCAAAGATTAGAGGGTTTCAAATCTTGTACTTGGGCTGTTACTTACTCCTTATTCAAATATTTGTTGCCCCGCAAAAAACTTAAAGTATTCATGCAAGATTGACCTTAATTCAACGCCGTAAGCACTAGATTGGGATTGCTTAAATTAGTTCAAAAACAACTTATTAAACAATTTAGGACATTAAATGTTTAGTAAATCAGAAAAAAGTTTTTTTTTTAAACTACTATCAGTGACAGTAAAAATTGGTAGAAAAAAGTAGCCTTTTTTTTTTCAAAGAGGCGGTCGTAGGAATCTAACATAAAAAGAAAATTAAAGATTATTAAAAATATATTATGTCATATTTAATGTTATACTCTTTTTATTCATTTAAACATAACCACATCAATTTTATATAAAAATTTACTAAACATTCGGACACTGTTTTTTCTATTAAAAGCCCTTTTACAAAAAAAAAAAAATTTACTAAACACTCAACTGTTTTATTTCACATTTGTTTTGTCTTACAACACAGTAGAAGTAGTTTTTTTTTTTTAAGCACAACAATATCAAACTAGCCCTAATTCTTTTGGTTGAATTAAATACAAAAAAATGTTAAAAATAAAATGTTTATATTTATAAATTCCAATAATAAAGTATGAAAATTCTGGGAAATATTCTTTTTATGGTAATGCTCGTGAGGCCATCGATATAAACCGTATTTAGTAAACCATATTAGGTGGTTGTTGATAATTGAATTATTACTTAAGCGTTGAGTAACGTGCTTATTTGTTATTAGTGATACATCACATTGTTTACAAATATGGTCTAAAAACTTGGTCTATCTAGCATCACTCATTTTTTTTTTCTTTTTTATAATGGACTAGTTTTATCAACAAACCCAATATATATTACCTTTGATTACGGGAGGAGCGTGTTAATCTTTGTGAATGAGGACTCATTGTACATGCAGCCAAACAAATGAAGCTCATCGACAGCCATTTTTTGTTCTGAATGATCAGCTTGAACAATGATATTCTATATAGTACTTCACTATCGATATTTCAACGCAGAATATATTTACGCTAGACGATAAATTTTGCAGAAAAGGTATAACGTTTGGCTAAACCTCAAGGAGTTGATAATTCCATTCACGTTTTTCTATATATGGAAATCATACATAGTATAAAATATAGACACAGCCAAACCAAGCCCTGCAACAAAACACTAGAAATTGGAGAATATCACACAAGATCAAACCTTAAAATCAGTACTGGACACCACCTGCTTACAACCACAACCGAATAATTGTCAAGTTAGAATTCTTTCACATTCCCCACCATATGCATCCGGTTCTATATCCATAATTGCCCAAACCACATGAGGCAACTACATATATACAAAGTTATAAGTGTTGTTTTATTATTTTAACCTTCTTGCTTTTTTGTTTCGTGACGTGTTTTGCAGGTTTATGTTTTTTAAGTTTTGTTTAAGAGGGGTTAGAACTTAGGTACTTTGTCTTCCCTCTCTTGGTCTTGTATCATTCCCTTTTTTTGAGAGGTAAAGTATATAGTCTAGAATAAATATTCCCATTGAAATATTTAGAAAAACGTGATCATCAACTCTCTTGAGGTTTTAAGAAGGGTTAAGTTTAATGTGTTCTGAGATGTAAAGTTTGTATCTAAAATTAGATATTCAATTTCTGTTCTCACTAAAATTTTATCATACTGCTAAGGGTTTTGAAAGAAAAAAATTGTATTTAAGGTAAATTATTATGAACCACTGGTTGTCTACTACTCATGTGTCTATGACGAGAAATGACCTGGGAGTACTCCGTCTCCTAACTTGACCAACATTGGAAAATTTTTTAGTCAAGGAAATCAGGTCAGATCATTCGGTTGCATATTTCATGATAGCCCACCATGTCTAAGTGGTGGGTCTATAGATGATGCTACCCCCTAAAAGGGTCTTTAAGGACAGAAACCCCCTGCCCTGACTAATCTACTCCTGACGAAATTTTCTCTTTTTTCCTTTATATATATATATAATGTAATGGATGTATTCCTTTGGTACCATGTATTGCTGAACATGTATATTACCGTATAAAGGGAACAAAGAGGTTGATTATATTACATGACTACTAGTTAAGTCATGCAGCACTGAGATTGACAGAGGAAAATTCAAAGAGTTTGGCTCTATACCTCACAAGCCAACAAAGATTGTCCACTTCCCGTAGAAATATCAAGGGAAAAAAAAAGATAGTAAAGACGGTCACCTTTGTTTGATGGGCAACTGAATGAAGCTTCCTTTGCAGGCAGGTCACAACAATTCTACTCTCAAATGAAAATGCAACCAACCAAATTAGGAGAAAAGTGCTCATTTGAAACATTTCTGCATGCAGTTTTAACCTTTCCACCCTCATTTTTTTTAACTATTTTAGATTATCTCTTTCATAAGTCTCTTTCCACGTAGTGTCGAAGTAGTCGAATGGCATGTTTACAAATTCATAATCGAAATTAGAGGAATTAAATTGAAAAAGAATTGAATTTGTTGTATCAGACTCCATTCTTTTAGGCCACAAGAGATGTCTCTGTCAACCGAATCACTCCTTGCAACACTAAAATACATGGATTAGTTGTACATGTTTGCTCTTTATAAGAATGGGGAAAAGGGCTTGTTATAGGCCATGAATATTCATAGCGATCTTTTACCATTAATAAATAATTAGTGTCATAAATTAAGAACGCAACAAAATGCAGTCACAAGACGTTCCACTTTTCAGTGGCTGCTTTCCTGGTTTAAGTATATAATGTCGTCGCGTTTAAGATAGTGGGTAGATATATATTCAATTTCGTCTCATTAATTTGAAACAGATCGATCATCTTCCTTTTTACGGAAGAAATTCTTTTGATGTTGGTTCAATCATGCTATAACCAATTTCGTCAGATTGCGACATCGACAGATCGATGCCAGTACATGCTTCATTAACCACCGTGGAATGTCACTTAAGAAATTTCTCTGTAAATATCAGTCCACTGATAAAATGTCCCATTGTCCTGAATTTTTACTGCAAAGTCAATTTTTGTTAGAAAAGTAGCAAGTTAGTAATCTGTTTTATTTTTATTTTATGCAATTTTTTGATATTTTATGTCATAAGTTTACTAGTGTGATAAGGATTAATATTGTTTTCCTATTTCTTTATTGTTTTCTTGTTTCTACAAATTAGGATTAAGATTATTTTCCTATTTGTCATAAGCTTATTTCTTGCAATCAGTTTATCTTCTTTCTTCGGATTGTTTACCATTTTAACTCTTAAAATGCTATAAACCACAACATACAAATAAGGATTAAGATTATTTTCCTACTTGTCATAAGCTTATTTCTTGCAATCAGTTTATCTTCTTTCTTCGGATTGTTAACAATTTTAACTCTTAAAATGCTATAACCACAACAAGTAGCCCATGAAAAAGTGCGAACAGCAGCTCCCTATATAAAAAAAAAAAAAAAAGGCATTGGGTTTGATACTTTGTAAGCTGTGAATCGCTTGATCATAGCCATGGTTTGTAAGCTGTAAATCTGCTTGATCATAGTCATGGTAGGGTGAATTCCTAATGGTCGTGGATAGGCTATAATTCCTTACTAACTTACTTCGGACCCGAAAAAGGTGGATACCCGTGATTCGCCACCATTTGTCCTCATTAAAAAATCTTAAAATGCTACATCTAATTGTATTTGAATTTTTCATACTAGCCAACCTACCTGGTATGAAATGGCTGACCTGCCCTGAGATAAAATGTAAAACTACCTATTAGGCCTCTTCATCATACTTGGCCTCTATGGCCTTCCAATAGTTGTCAAATTACATCCCAAATCTCGTAATTATCTCAACTTGGCTTTGGGGTATGGTATTTTACTCGAACGAAATCGTTCATTGGGAAAATTTAACTGTTTAAATTTCTCTTAGTTTATCATACATGTTTATCCTAAAAGTGAAACAATCAATAAGATTACATAGATGCATGCAGAAGGAAGAGGAACTTGTAAAATTACAGGAAATTAATGTGTATATAACTATTGGCGACAGATGGAAATGGCAGTTTCTTTCCTGACGTTGCATATTAATGATCAAAATTCAAACCAGTGAGTCTCACATCTGTGTTCAAAGAGATAAATTCAAAACTCTCAAAGCTTAACGTTATATTTTTTTCGTAAAAAAATAAAATCTTGAACAATGTTGAAAGGTGTCACGCATTTGTATTGAACAGAACAGGACCAACAGAGAGAGACGGGCGGGGCGGCCGGGTGGTTTGGGGGGGTGGGGGGGGGGGGGGGGGGTGGTACATATGATGGGTGCAGAATGACGACAGGGATGTCTGAATGCAAAGGGTAGAATATACGAAACAAGAGGGGAGAGAGAAAAAAAGAGAGGGGAAGAGGGTAAGACCTACAGAGACCAAAGGTGGCCCCCATTTTTACAGTCCCAGCATAAAACGACATACATCAGGCTGCGTGACCTGCATGAACAGCGACCCCACCGCCCCTCCCTTCCGTCCCTCCCTCTCTATTCATCCCGATATTTTTATTTTCTTTTTCAATTTTTTAATATTGGTATTATTTTTAATTTACAGTGAGAGAGAGACGGATTGAGAAAGAGAGAGAGTGCATGTATGTGTTGTGTATGTATGTGCATGACATTAAATGATTGAGATATGAGAGGAACACAATAGTGCGTTTTATTAGATGAGTTTCATTTTTTTTTATATCGTCATTTAAAAAAAACAAGATAAATCTCTCTCTAGCTAAGGAGAGGAAGAAGAAGCTGGACAAAGGCCGCCCTTGACTCTTTGCGTCTTCTCTCTCTATCTTCATATTTTCCCGATTTTAGCTGTCGTCCCAGCAGTTGCTTATTAATTTTTTTCTTCATAATTATTTTGTTCTCTGCATCTATGAAGCTGTAGCTACCTAGAAAAAGGACGTTTGATTCGGAGAATTTTTATTTTACTTAATTGGCTATAAAGCTAGGTTTACTATATGTCTCTAGTATTCTAGGAGCTAAGAGCGTCTAAATTTTTTCTGTGTGTTGTTGATTATATAATACCTTGAGTCCTTGATCAGTCTGAGCGCGTAGCTCAAAACAACAGCTGAATAATTAATAATATTAATTGTTTTCTTTACCACACACACACACATATATATGGCGGCTGCTTCTTCATCGATGCCGTTCTTTGGAAGTAGTAGTAGCAGAGAAGAAAACCAAAGCCAGATGACTTCGTCGATCCTTCCACCTTCCTCAAATGCTACCGCCGCAGCCACAGTCACAGCCCCACCACCTCAAAAGAAAAGGAGAAATCAACCTGGAAATCCAAGCAAGTACCTCTTTACTTTTCCTCCTCATCAATTCTTTATTCATATCATATTTATCGATTTATAGATTTCAAAAAAGAAACTTTAAACGAGTTGAATCTTTATAAATTCTTTGGTTTGATGAATTAATGGTTGCTAGTTTCTTTGAACTTACTCCTATATTTGGCTTTGAATTCTAAATCTTTTCGTTAGAAATGATGTGTTATTTTTTGTTATAATTTGAATAATTTTAAATTTTCAACAAATAAAAATTGTCACTCTTGTTTGGCATTTTTCCCTAACAGATCCAGATGCGGAGGTCATCGCACTATCTCCCAAGACGCTAATGGCAACAAACAGGTTCATATGTGAGGTGTGCAACAAAGGGTTTCAAAGGGAGCAAAACCTACAGCTCCACAGAAGAGGACACAACCTGCCTTGGAAGCTCAAGCAGAAGACTAATAAAGAACCCAGGCGCAAGGTCTATCTATGCCCTGAACCATCATGCGTTCACCATGACCCCTCTCGAGCTCTCGGAGACCTCACCGGCATCAAAAAACACTACTCAAGAAAACACGGCGAGAAGAAATGGAAGTGCGACAAGTGCTCCAAGAGGTACGCCGTTCAATCGGATTGGAAGGCTCATTCTAAGACATGCGGAACTAGGGAATACAGATGCGACTGTGGCACTCTCTTCTCAAGGTAAATTAATTAGTAGTTGCTCTTGATTTTGTATCTGGCGCCTATTTTTTGTTAATTCTCATTCATTCATTCATTCATCCATACATTCATTTTGGAGATGTTCTCAAAATCGGTCGAGAGACGAAAGCACGGCGGTTTCTGGGTGTAATAGTTCTCTTTTGGCTAAGAATATATAGGTGCCACGCGCGACTATAACTGAAGTGTTAATCTAGCCTGATCATTTTCTATTATCAATTTTAAAGACTTAGAATTTTATTGGAATTAATTAAACCAAATTTCTGTCTTTCTCTATGAGTGTGTCTGTATGTGTATGAGTTAATATGGCAGGACTGTTTCCACGTGATAACTAGTAATCTGTGACAAACTGGCATGGCAAGGTTATATATGTATATGGGGGTTTCAATCACAATTTCAAAAGGAAAATGAAAAGAAATAATATTAAGAGGACATGGGAGGAAAAAAAAACAAGAAAGATCATCTTTTTATCTATCCTCGAAAACAACGCCCTTTTTATCTTTCATCATTTGGATACTCACGTGTGTAGTAGTAAAAATGATGAGTTGGATTATACAGACTCTCAACAGAACATATATGTGGAATGGAAGTGGAAGTAATGTAAGTAGTGGAACTGTGGAAGGGGGAGAAAGAGCATAATATTAATGTTACTGGAGTTGAGTGGAGTGGAGTGGAGTGGAGGTGGAGAAAATAAGCTAGCTAGGCTTTATCTTCGTTGTCTCATATAATGAGTTGGATGTATATGTCACTCATGAGTTTTGTTCTCTTCCTCGTTGGATTCATGTAACAGAGCTACAGCTCTTCCCTTCCAGTCCAGATACTCCTTCCCATGAAATTAAAACGTATACTCATGGGACCAACACCATATTTCCCTCTCTCTCTCTCTCTCTCTCCCCTCCCCCCCCCCCCCCCCCCCCAAGTAGAACTGGTCCAACACCATTGACAGTCCTTATTCTGATATGAAAATTTACAAGTCACGTCAGACTGTTCAATGATTAGGGTGATGAGGTTTGTGAACTTGTGACTATCTAATGGAAATATTCTCTGTGAAAAATTAATTGAACAATGGACCGTTCATGGTTTCCTGTTTTTTTTTCTAGTTTACTTTCAAGCACTAGCTACTGACTTTTTTTCTCAAGTACTAACATTTTAACTTAAATGGGTAATAATGATTGGTACTATTTTTTTATTTATCTGGATGCATCATATATATCCGTGTCACCCACATATATGATATTTGTCTTGTTCTTCTATACATACATACATTTTACTGTATATACGTTCATGAGCATATGATGATATGATGAGGATTTTCCTTTTCATTTTTTTGTGTGATATACAGGCGGGACAGTTTTATCACTCATAGGGCTTTCTGTGATGCACTGGCTCAGGAGAGTGCAAGGCATCCTTCAAGCTTAAGCACAATGGGCGGCAACCTCTATGGAAACAACCACATGAGCTTAGGTCTATCCCAAATCCCCTCACTCCAAAACTCAACCCACCTCCCTAACAACATGTTGAGGTTAGGTAGTGGCGGCAGCGCAAAGTTTGAGCACCTCATCCCACCATCAAATCCGTCTTCGTTCGGATCACAAGCCATGCCTAATTCCCCCAATTTCTTCATGAGAGACATTGCTAACCAGCAAGGGTTTCAAGATCAGCACCAATTTCCAAGCAAGGCATTACATGGACTAATGCAACTTCCTGATCTCCAAAGCAACCCTAACAACAACTCACCCTCATCGAATAGTGCTGCGAATCTCTTTAACCTGGGCTTCTTTTCCAACAATAGTACCAGTAACAGCATTACTCCTCCTGATCATCAATTTGGTGATGGTAACGGCGGTGGCCAAGGGTTTAGCATGGGTAATGATCATCAAATTGGGTCGGGTTCTCTACCATCTCTCTATGGGAATTCGATGCAACACGAAGGTGGCGTGGCTCCACACATGTCTGCCACTGCATTGCTTCAGAAAGCTGCTCAAATGGGTTCAACTACAAGCACCGAAAGCTCGTCTTTGCTTAGGGGATTAGGCAATTCATCAACAAGAGCAGCTAAATCTGGAAGGCAACTAGTGTCTGCGCCCTCAAGCGTTGGAGTCAGTTTTAGTGGTGATCATCATCACAGTACTAATGGGGGTGAACAACACTTGAGATCATCACAGCAGGTGGAAAATGAAAACCATCTTCAAGGACTAATGAACTCTCTTGCAAATGGAAACTCTTCGATTTTCGGAGGTGGGGAACAGGATCATAATAACAACTTTGGCGGGTTTAGTAGCGGCAGTACTGCTACTAGGGTTAGTGCAATGGACCAACAGCATAATAACCCTAATTATGATGAGGCCAAGATGCACCAAAATTTGGGTGTAAATTTTGGAGGATCTGATAAATTGACCTTGGATTTTCTTGGTGTTGGAGGGATGGTAAGAAATATGAGTGGTGGCCATGGATACTCACAGAGAGATAATCTACAACAACAACATCATGGCATCAATATGATCAGTTCTTTAGACCCAGAGTTGGAGTCAGCACAGGCAAGTCAACCCTTTGGAGGCACTACACTACAATGAGCCTGCTAGATCGAGGAATTCCAATTAAGTTCATGATATAGGTGAGAGAGTCGATCTTTTTATTATGTAGGGAAAAAGGAACGGCATTCATTAATTATCCACTAGTTATCTTGACCCCCAAGCAATAGGGTTTCTTGAATTTTATTTCTATATGTGCTTGCCTTAAGGCCTACACTAATTTATGATGTCCAGTACTTTCATCGGTTACTATATTATGTATAATGTAGTACCTTAATTAATTGCTTGCTTATATAGTTGGCGATAAAGGAATCCTAAATTAATATCACTCCTCTCTCTTTTGTGGACCGATTAAAGAATATAATTTGGTGCATGCTTAATTTTCACATAACAAAATAAAAATATCTAATAATTATTTAATTAGTAATGAGATCGATGCTCATAATTTAACCTGTATTAATTAATTAAATATTGTATGTATGAGGTAAGCCATGTTTGAGTATATATGTGGAATCAGAATGTCACAGCAGCAGACATGCATGGGCGCTAGCAGCTGAGCAGGTATTGTTTGCCCAGAATCTTCAAAATGGATACATTCCAACATAATGGACAAGTGAATTTATTTTCTTATTTGACTGGTTACGAGATATCCCTAACTAATAATTTAATATTGCCATATGCACCAAGAACTAAGAAATCATATAAATTAATTTTAATCATAAGATTTAGAGGAGAGGCTCCGGGCGACGAATAATGTATGCCCAGTTGCCAGTACCCATATAAACTATGCACAAGAATTTGTTCGGCTACCTAATATGTACCTAACCCTAATGCCCACTGGTAAAACTAAGTACAAACATTGCTTGGTTTGATAATATTTAATTAATTAATTAATCGTCCCTCCCTGGCGCTTTCCAACAATATATTCTTAATTTACATTCTAGTTCGTTCCTTAAGGTCCACGTACGGTGATATTTAAATGTTATTCAACTTCACTGCTCCTGATGATAGATATATAATTAGATATTTTACTTTAAATGTTGAAATTTAATTAATTTAATTTTACGAGCATATGCATGTGTGTTGCCATTGGGTTTAGGGCCGACTGAAAGACTGAAGAATATATACCTGCTGACCATGTATATATATATATACACACACACATACATACACACACTACTCAACCAGATGCAGCATATGATGAAATATTCGAGTATATAATAACCTTTATTGTAATTATTAGGAAATTGATGGATGATGATAGGGCTGTCTACTATTGTCGTAATTGTTGTCTCTTCTATCTTACAAGGAATCAATCATATATCATCCCGTGACTACCAACGTGTGGATGCCTTTTTTCTTCTTCTTTTTTTTTTTCTTTCAAAATTTGAATTTATGCCCTATAGTTTGACTAAAAAAAATGTTTTGAAGAAAAAATAAACAAAATTGTTTAGTTCATGAATATTCATTAACTCATTCAACAAATAATTAGTTTATATATATATATATATATATATATATATATAAGGTTTTGAGAATGAATCTCACATTGATGGAATAAATGATCATACATGAACTTATAAGTAAGTTTAGACAACTTCTTACATTACTAATTGATTTCATGGTATAACTTCAACTAACTTCATAATGAACTTAAAAAAAAAAAAACTGAAGAGGAACTCCGTCTTAGATATATATCCAAAATCCCCAATGGTGTCTTTTGAGGGATTGAAAGAGTTCTCTTTTGTCAAATGGAACCATACTAATTAACCACTTCAAAAGTCACTCTCCGAAAGATATCTTTATATATCCTATAAAAATGATAAGTTTGGATTTTTTTCGCCTACATATTCATATTTAATTTTGTTCATATTCAATATGATGATAAAAAATATAAAAGGTATGTAAGAAGTTAAAAGGAGTGCATACTACAATTTTGGATATAGGTGGACAGAAAAAATCTTACATCAAATAAGCATTATAATAAGGATAATACTTGTATCATATTATGTGGATAACAACTTATATGGCACAAGTAAACAACTACGATGGTGTCTCGTGTCAAACGAAATGAAGATATATTTAAGCTTTTGTCTACATGTATTTGTTTCAATAGCACAGGATGTCACGTGTCAGTGTATCCAGCCTGATGGGGTTGTCGGCCACCAATGTGCAATCCCAATTGCTCCATTTTGATCGGATGCCATGGAGAAGAAAACTTTAACCCATCAAGGTTGGAGAAGAAAAATTGTGTATGGATTAAAAAAATTTAGTTTTAATCCAAGGGTTGGAGATGACCTAATCCTACTCTTTTATTTTATTATTTCTATATTTATAGTTACCCTCATTATCATACTTTATGTTCTATTTAGTCTAGAGATTCTCAATAAGCGCTAATTTTTTGGCATTTATACTCACTTTTTTAAGTCGGTCCTGTTATAAAAGTTACTCTCCGCAACTTTTTCTATGTGCTTATGTATTTTATTTGAGTGTTCATCAACAATTGAATGCCAAAATTTCAAACTAGGAATCGGGAGAGAAATGAAATTGTTTTAGGTGGTAAATGAAGAAAAATTGTTCATATACATGGGGTTTTTAATAATTTCCTAGAGATAAAACCTGAAATTGAATAGGTTCATTGAGCCTACGTCATCTTAATATATTAGACACAATGTAGTTATGTTGAAAACAATATTAATACTAATTCCTGTTTAATAATAGTACAAACTTGTTCCTCTCGAAGGAAAGACGCGTTGGAAGTGTTGGAAAAAACATAATCACATAATTCCCGGCCCTTCCCATTGATAAGAGACAATTGTATACAACTTTGGATACTCTCATGGAACTTATGCCATATATATTAAGACTTGATCAGAGTGTCAACCAAATGAAAATGAGAGAGAAGGTCAGATGAGAAACCTATACATGTTTCAACGAGATGTCAACAAAGTTCCGTGGATTTATGTTTTAATGAGTAAATATATGCTAAGGTCTTAGTAGAATACAAAAATAAAATAATAATTAATAATACAATCTTGTCGATCTCTGTATTTCTTCCCCCAACCGTACATTGAGTCCGTGAGGGTGGGGTTTGGCTTCAAAAGTTCTGTCTTATTAATACAAAGAATTGACTGCATATTCTCTCTCTCATAAAATATCAAGGTTCTAAAAAACGCTAGATACTAGTCGGGCAGCGGGCTAGCGCCTAGGCGGCTAGGCTGAGTCTAGACGGATTTAGGTAAATTTCTTGTATAGTTTGTAAATAAGTGCATATTGACACTTACAAAAAATTATATACTTGTATGAAATCCATAAATAAGATAATAAAAATTTGATAAAATGCAAAAAGAGTATCCAATAAATCCAAAATTTAAAAATACATTAAGCATATATGTCATATAACCATAGTGAAGAGTATTGTAGGATGACACATGTACAACAAGTTTACAATTTAAAACCATATAAAATGCAAAATATGGGGAAAATAAGGAAATATAATAATGTAAGATACTTATCTATTAAAAGCCCACGGTACACGTTATTTAGTTTGCAATTAATTTTGTAACAATGCAAATTGCTTTGGTACAAATATGTTAAAGGACCTTTACAAATTCCGAAACTAAAAAGCCCATGGTACTAACCCTCAAAAAGGCCAACAAATTGTAAAAAAGGCATGCAAATTACAAATTGCTTGTATATCCAATTAAATTAACATGAAATCCAAAAAAAGCTTGCTAAGTTATTCACTTCACGCGGGTCTTCTACGTAGTCCTAGGCTTGCACCTAGCACTAGCAACAACAGTGAAATACAATAAAAGAATTTAAAAATAAGTAAAAGGAAAAAATGGTGAGGACCATCTTGATGATAAAACTGTGCAATTAAACAAACAAAAGAGCTTCATCTTCTTCCTCGCGCGACGTTGGGCTTTGTAACAAAAAAAATTCCAGATTACGACATTCTCCACATACACCCGCCTAGACCCCACCTAGCTCCGCCCAGCTCCTCCTAGCTCTGCCCAACCCTGCCTAGACCCGCCTAGTCCCGCCTAATCCCGCCCAGGCGTCCGCCTAATATGCTTTTCGATTTTGTGACTGATTAGGACTTAATTGCGGTGGTAACCTGCCGTTTAGCGCCTAGGCGGCCGTCTATACCGATTTTTAGAACACTGCCAAATATATATATTGACATCAAGCACTAATTAATTAATCATTTAATAACTATTAGTTTGGGTTGGTTCTACAAAGTAATTTCATAATTTGAATTGTTCATTTTTTAAGTCACAATTCATACTTGTGTTCCTCCGGTTATCAGTTCACAGTTGGATAACTAATTAAGTGATTTTCAAATTCTATAAACTTTTGCAGAGTTGATTTATCAATGATACGTAACCCAAAAGTAATCGGTTTAAATTATAAGAAATATTAATTGTCACTAGTTAATACTTGAGCGCTCTTATATTTGCATTAGTAATACTGCCCCAGTCACTTGTATAAGATATTTATAGTTGGTATCTAATTTTGCACAAATAATAGTGTGAACATTATTTATAACTGCGTGCAAAATTTTGCTGAGACGTACCTTTCACAGGGCACACGTCAAATCCAATATTATGAACAATAATATGTTAATCTTTGGTTCTATACAAATCATGCATTTTTCTGTACTTGTCCAGAACGCAGCTACTGAAGTACTTCTTAGACTATAAGAGGCACGAAAATGTACAAACACATTGTCCTCTTCCCTTAAACAAAAATAATTGTCATCATCTTTCAGACTTAACTTGTGCTGGTCATGATTTTTCCCTATGGGGCGCCCGCGCGCGCATATATATATATATATATATATGTACTTTTTGTTAAAGGAAAGTGTTAGGGGGTGTATTCAATTGGGATTTTAAAGGATTTTAATTCTTTTAATGAATCTAGGGGTATTCAATCATGATTTTAAGTGATTCTCTGAAATTCTAGGTGTATTCAATTAGAATTTTAAAATAGTTTATTAAAATCCTTAGAAATCCAGTTGTATTCAATTAAGATTTTAAAGAAGTTTATAACATTCCAGGTGTATTCAATTAGAAATTGATTTTAAAGAATTTGAGAAAGTTAAGGAATTAGAGGGAGTTGGAGAGATTTCGTAGTGTATTTTAAGTATCCACAAATCTCACCTCTTCCCATGAGATTTCGAGGGAATTGAATCAAAATTTTATATGGAATCTCTACAAATCAATTAAACTCCATAAAAATCCATGGATTTATAAATCCATTAAAATCTCTCACATTCTCAATTGAATACACCCCCCTTAGTTACACATTCATTTTTATTTTTCATATATTTTTGTTAGTTTTTTGACATTGATCTTCTTCAATTCATTTGATCTACCGGTCAAAAATTGAAATAAATGTGTGAAAAACAAAAATGAGTCTGTAAATAACACTACCATTTGTTAAATTTCGTTTCAAACATTTAATCATCACTTAAGATGCCCAGGCACAGTATCCATTGAGGCCAGGGATCCGTTGTCTCCAATTTGATGTCTCTTTTGTGTCTTTTTTTTTATATTTTTTGACACTTGTCCATTAACATCAATGTTTTCATAAACTAATTAAAATAAAATAAAAATTAAAGAAAATAAAAACCATCACTCGGATAATCACCCACTGCAACTATAGAACCCATCGCCGTCTACACTGCTCTTCACAGTCGGCAAAGCTTTCTTTCCTTTCCATTCCCTCTCTACAAATTTCCGTACTAGATCATGATCGATCGAGTCAATGCATGTGAAGTTTGAAGTTTGCAATTTAGAATATCTAATCGATATATGATCAATCCATCTTGTCACAACTGACAAATAATGTGTGAAGTTTGAAATTTGAGAATATCTAATCCATTGATACGTGACCGAAATGCATGGTGGGAAGGTTGGAGTTGGTGGCTGCAGTGTTGGGGGAGGTTGCTGAAAGGTTTTTTTCAGCCATGGTGATGGTCGTCTTTAATTTTTCAGTTTTTTTATTTTTTTTAATTTTACGCAAAAGTAATAGTGTTACATTTAAGGTTAAGTGGAGAAATATGTGTCAAACTAGAATAAACACATAGAGGAGATGCATCTATTGAATATGCATGCAACTAATTGCAGTATAGGAAAGGCAACCTCTGTGTCATAATTTTTCTTTTGCGAACGCACTGTCATAAAAATTAACTAGTACCAAAACAAAATCAAGGAAAATGATAAAAATTAATTTTTAATTTGTCTAGGTAGATGTGCCTACATATACATATATATATATATATATATGTGTGTTTAGAATATATTTGGGAGAATGGAAACTTAAACTACGTTATTTCCTAGCCATATATGATACAAATTTATAAAATTAAACAATAAAGGCTTTTTTTGTTTACTTATTAAGTAAAACAATCATGTTTTTAATGCCATTGAAACAAAGAAATGACAATAAGTATATGAGAAATGGTAAGGAGACTTCCTCAAAAGTAGGACTCCCTGCCACTTTATGTTTTTGGCACATAAATTGACTTGTATACATTTTGATGTGGTAGAGAGTCCGTAGAGAGTCTCAGAGAGTCTCTTTGACATTTCTATAAATATGAATATGTTTTAACGCTATATGTCCTCGTAACATACTTGGAAACGGCTCTTAAAACATGAATTATGACATGGTTGCATTGCATGCATGTCCAGTCAAAATACTTCACTAAAGTTTCTAAGGATTTCAATTTTGTTGAAATGCTAATACATAAAGGAGTACATCAGTTTAACATTAAACAGAACAAACTGTCGACTAGCTAGTCATCATTTAAATTTAAACTACGAAAAAGTTCTAGCCCTCATTGACTTTGGAAATTAAACCCCCGGTCCTCAAAACACGTTTTGAGGCTTGAGAAAAAAAAAGGAAAAAAAAATATACAGCTAGCTCAAACAACCTTAAGTAATCTGCACTAATCTCCTTGGTGTCATGTCGAGCTTCATGCATATGGCTTTAGTCCGGAACAAGTAATTATATTCCCTGCAAACAAACCCAAATTTATATAATAATTGTAAAAGCTCTATTTTATTAAGGTAGATAATTACGTTGTGAACAAGAAATAAGCATAGTGGTCATCGATAAATGTGAACGAGAAGAGTCCCATAGACACAGACTTAACCATGCATCTTAATTGTATAATCACTTCAATTCCAAGGAGTTGTTATTTAAAATCTTAAGTGAAAAACATTTTACTTGTAATTATTAGTATAAACTTAGGGATAATGGAACTTTTAAGTACTCGACGAAAAGAAAGAAACAAAGGAACGACTTAAGTTATTTTTCCAAGAAAATAATATTCAACACATAGGAAAGAGGTCAATCTCATCATGTATAAAAATGTTCTTAAGAATCTTAACAAAAAGGAAAATTTTTAAATATGTACAAATGTAAGTTAAATAATGAAATAGTTTAACAGTAAACAAATAATTCCTGCATGCGACAAGTAAAAATCGAAGACAATTTGGAAAGGGATGTGTTATCCACATACCCCAAATTACTTTTCACACACCCTTGTTAATTTTTATTCGTTGATCTTCTTCAATTCATCCGATCTGATGGTCGAAAATTAAAAAGATGTGTGAGAAGTAAAATGAGGTATGTGAATATCACACATCTTTAAAAAATGCATCTTTTTATTGAGAGGATATTTATTTTATCTCATCCATGCAAATTGCAATGCAGTGCACTCACTCTACATGTCCAGCGCTCGTGACTCTCTGCCATCCAAAATAAAAGTTAAAAAGGAGTAGAGGTATCATGTTTATATAAAAACAAAAAGACAAGACACCCAATGTGTACACCAGGTCGTCACTCATGAGTCAGGACTGCCTCAATTTTGTGTAACCATGCAAAGACATTGTGTCAGGATTTCAGTTTTCATTTTAATTTTCTTTTGTTATATTATTTTAAAAGTACAAAAAAGCCAGTGAAAAGTAGTAGCAGTGTACAGAAATTACACAATTACCAAAGAAAACTAACCCCTTTAATAAAATATATTCATTTTTAACCTAGGTCAATCGTCACTAATTTTCACGTACCTCTATCTCTCTCATCATCTCTGTACTTTTTTGTTCACTGAAAATTCCCGCCTCCTCCAAAAGATTGGGTTGACGGCGCAGCTGCTGCAGCATTGCTCTCGGAATCCAATGAGCTCATCATCTCCATGCCGCCATGCTGCTGCTCTGATCTCTGATGAGAAAATCCACCGCTCATGCTCCTCACCACTTGTCCAACCCCAAGAAAGTCCCTCGTTAGCCTATCCGACCCTCCGCCAATATTGCTCAACCCTAGATTCTGCTGCTGCAACTTTGTATCCTCCATGTTAATTGCCCTATTTTCCGAAGCATCGTATCCACCAAAGGCCGTGTTTCCGAAAATCGATGAGCCGCCTCCTCCGCTAGCAAAGGAGTTCATTAGGTCTTGGAGGTGGCTCTGGTCGGTTTGGTCACTTCCGAACATCCCACCTAAGCTGGAAGGAACTAGGGTTCCGAGCCTATCTGGTTTTGTAGTGGTCGAGGAAGAGCTTCCGAAGCTACGGAGGAGCGAGGCGGTGGTGGTGTTGTTTGAAGTGGTGGATCCCATTTGAGCAGCCTTCTGAAGCAGCGCGGTTGCGGACATGTGCGATGACATAGCCTGCTGCTGACTATTACCATTGTTGCTATAGAGAGAAGGGACTCCGGAACTCATGTGATCGCCGCCACCCATAATGTGTCCGGTAAAGAGATTATTCGAGACGTCGCTTCCACCTCCCGTGGTGCTGCCGTTTGCGTTGGTGTTGAAATGGTCGGGACTAATTAGTAAGTTGTTGTTGTTGTTGGCACTGTAGCTATTAGTATTGTTGGTGGTGCTGTTGGAAAGGAAAGGTAGGTTAAAAATATTGGCTCCTCCTCCGGAGTGATGCTGATGTGGTGATTGAAACTGCATGAGTCCATGAAATGACTTGTCCTGGTCATGGTATTGTTGTTGGTTGGATTGATCATGATCAGAGGCTCCAGTCATGAAGAAAGATGCAGCTGACGACTGAGCCGATCGGAAAGATGACCCCATTGAAGGGGATGAGAGGAGGTGATCGAATTGTCCGGTCCGAGCGGCAGCGTCAGCACCTGAAGACCCACCAAGTCTAAGGAGACTGGATTGATTGTTGTGGTCGAGTGAGGACAGTTGATGGGGAGGGCCCACAACTTGCTGAGATAATCCGAGGCCAGTGTTGCTGAGGCTTCCTCCTCCGTATAAGCTGCTGCCAATGGTGCTCAAACTGGGTGGATGCCTTGCACTTTCCTGAGCCAGTGCGTCGCAGAATGCCCTATGCGTGATAAAACTGTCCCGCCTGCACTCACAATACATCATTTTCAATTTCATGGTGAACAGAAAAAAACAATACAATTAAGTAGCTAGGTTGAAACATTTCCTGATGACAGTAGTCATATGACTGTTGCATACATTAGCTTAGAAATGTACGAAAAACATTGCATTGCATTCACATACATAATTGGAAAAGGTAGAATTGAATTGGATAAAAAAATGAATGACACAACCTCCATATATATGGAGATAGGCCATTTAAAACTCAATGGCTGTGTAAAGTCTTTGCACAATAGGTTAAAAGCGTTCACCTTTGAAATGGAGGTCCCAAAGTTCGATTCCCTCTCTTTCAATACCGCTTGTTTCTTTAAAAAATCTCAAAGTCCCCACTAGGCTTTAGAAAATTAAAATTGTATACAATTCTATCCTTAAAATGAAACCATTTTGTTCCTGTCCATAAGTGAGTTCCCCAATTTTAGTAGTATAATTGTTCTGATTTTAATTGGAAATTGATGGTCTAATTAATCACACCAATTAACAAGGAATCATTTCGAGTTGCAATTCTATTAATAGATGAAAATGAAGGAAGATATCAAATCTCAAAACCCTAATGTGTGAACTCTGAAGGATTCAAAATACAAAGACTAATTAAGAATTTGTGACAAACTCAAATGCACTATAATTACATTTTTTAGGGGGAGGACACATTTAATAACTTTCACAATTGCACGCACTAATATGCGATAACAGAAATAATTGCACAAGGAAAATGAACCAGTATTTCCCAAGAAGATATAGAGAATTAAAAGGGGATGGAAGTGTGAATTTTTCTGAAAAATGGAAAAGAAATTTGAATGAAATTAATTAATTAACAACCAAGAAATTCCATTTCAAGGACTTGCACTTCAATAAATGCAGCATGAGAATGTATTCGAAGTGATGAAAGTAAATCTATCAAAAACCCCATTTGAGGACTTATGCTCAAGTAGTAGAAAACTCATGATCCAAATGTCTGTTTTTCCAGTTGAGAATTATTTCCCCAAAGCCATATCAATATCCTCAATTACTGCTCCTATCTAGTCGCATCATCCCCAAATTATGACACTGCAATTCTATAAACCCTACATTTTGACCAAAAACCCATTAAATTTGACACAATTTCAAACTCCTGCAAGGTCATGAACTGAAGCCAACTCAAAACCAATTTTTAGAGAGAGAGAGAGAGAGAGAGAAGCGTTGTGATGAAAGCGAACAGTAGCAGTACAAGTACCGTCTTTCTCTTCTCTTCTCTCACATTACGTAGCAATTGGCATAGCAACACGTGAATACGAAAAAGCTTTTGCTAAACACCGAAATCGGGGTTGTTTCCGAGGTGAAACAAAGTAAAAGAAATTAAATCAAGTACTAATATGACGACCATATATGGCCTTTTTTTTTTCTTGAAAAAACAAAAACAAACTGGGGCTTCCCAACTGGGGATAAAATCATATATAAGTATCCGGAAACCACCACGACCATAGCAGTTTCCACAGATTATTCACGTGGGAGCATGTTTTTCTGCCATTTTCCTCTTCCCCAAAGAAAATTTTTAAAAATTAATTAAAACACATTTGACAGGAAAAAAAAAATTAACGCATATACTAAAAGCGTGAAAACTTTTTTCTTCTCTTGTCACTGAGGACTCGAGGAATCTAAATAGCTTAAACAAAAGAAAAAGGTCAAGTTTCGACACAAGAAATTTTTGTGTGCACCGAGAACACCGAACTCATGAATTAAAGTAACTTGCTGTGATTATGCGTATGTTTGATTAATGGGAAAACGAGCTAGATAAAAAGTTGATTTTGATTTGGTGAATAATTTACCTTGAGAAAAGAGTGCCACAGTCACATCTGTATTCCCGAGTACCGCAAGTCTTAGAATGTGCCTTCCAATCGGACTGGACGGCGTACCTCTTGGAGCACTTCTCACACTTCCATTTTTTTTCGCCGTGTTTTCTAGAGTAGTGCTTTTTGATGCCGGTGAGGTCGCCGAGAGCTCGAGAGGGGTCGTGGTGGACGCATGTGGGCTCCGGGCAGAGATAGACTTTGCGTTTGGGTTCTTTTGTAGTCTTCTGCTTGAGCTTCCAAGGCAGGTTGTGTCCTCTTCTGTGGAGCTGTAGGTTCTGCTCCCTTTGGAATCCTTTGTTGCATACCTCACATATGAACCTGTTTGTTGCCATTAGGGTCTTGGGAGATAGTGCTATGACTTCTGCTTCTGGATCTGTTCTCTCATGAAAAATGCCAAACCACAACAAATTAGAAAATTCATATCTTTATTAATCACAACAACAAAATTGTATATATCTTACAAGACACATCATATTTTGTAAACTTGCGTAATCATTTTTCAATCCAACTAATCATAAACTTTTATATCTATCTGTATATATGTGTTTTCCCATTTCAATTAGTTTCTCTGCCAATTTAGGGTTCCTTATCCGTGAGAGAGAAAAAAAGGGATGGAATACGAGCCAGAATTCAATTCAGAAAATTAAACCATATATATTCTTAATCTACTTTGCTTTTGTGTGTTGGGTAGCTAGTTAGGTAGATCCTAGCCAATGTCAAGATTTCAGAGGTCGGGCCAACAAGTAACTAGAAAAAGAGAAAGAAAATCAATTGTTGGATACTTGCTTGGTGTTCCAGGTTGGTTTCTCTTTTTCTTCTGAGTTGGAGCAGCTGGTGCAGCTGTGGATGAGGTTGGTGTTGTGGAGGAATGTTGTTGCTTATTCATCTGCTGATTTTGATCTTCTTCTCTAATTCCAAAAAGCGGTGCGCCTGACGAAGAAGACGCAGCCATCTCTTTCTGATCAATCTTCTTCTTCTTCTTCTCTTTCTGCCCTTTCAATAACCCTCCCTGAGCAATCTGAGATGTTCTCTAGCTAGAAACCAGCAAAACCCCACAACCAATTTATAAGTCCTCAAATCTTATCCCAAAGAACAAATGAAGAGAAAGAAAAAAACTTGAAAGGAAGAAAATATTAATCAAGGGAGTTGAAGAGAGAGTAAAAGGAATCAACTCCATAACTAAGCATTTGATGTTTTCTCTCTTCTTCTACTAGTTTTTTTCTCTTGTTTTAAATGAAAATTTCTGAGGAAAGTGATGCTGTTACGGTTTTATGATTTGGTGTCATGCACATACAGTAACACATATACACAGAATCTTTTCTTTTTTCTTTTAAATCTTTTGATTTTTTTTTCATAGTTTTTTTCCAGAATTTCTCAGTATTTTTTCCTCTTTAAATAAAATACAAAAAATTGAAAATTAATTGACAGGGGGAAGAGAGAGAGCGACGTAGAGAGAGAAGGTGAGGCCTACAGGTCGGTGGACCCAATCCATACGCACATCACGACATGGTATGGTGCGTGAGAGGAGCATGAAGCAGCTAGCTACTCTCTCTCTCTCTCCCTCCTTTTCGTATCTTCTTACTCACATCCAGACAAGCTATCCTTCATCACCCCTGTCCCAAGTGGACCTCACTGTAAAAAATTTAAAATCAAGAAAAAACAGAGAAAATAAACCTAAACCATATGTATACACATTTTCAAGAGAATTAGTGTGAGAAATGATAATAATATACACAATAGTCATCTAAACTACAAAAAGAAGAAGTTTTGATCTCGGAATGCAATGAGATGAATTGAAGAACCTATTCATCTCCACCACTTTCTTCTCAAGAGAATTAGTTGAATAATAAACAAAATTTCAAACGCAAAAGAAAGAACTACCAGAAAGAAAATTAGATATATATACCTGATGAAGGTAGTTTGAGACGGGGCTGTGTTGCTGAAATCCAGCATAAGCTAGCAGACTAATGTTGTCATTTGAGAGCTCTCTCTCTCTCTCTCTCGGTCTCTGGTCACTGACATGTAAAGAGCAACGCCTACTAGGTCCAGTTTCAGTTACATGCAATTGATTCTCCTCCTACGGGCAGACATTTAATGGGAGGCCATGAAAGGTTGTTTTAGTCCTTTTATAATTACATTCGAAAATCATACTTAAAAGACTAAGAACAATTAAGAAAAGACCAATTATCCAACTACTATATATCGATACACAATTACCTGGGAAAATTAGTTTATTTAGATAAATAAACATTTACACCACCACTAATTATAATTGCTATCATCATCAACAACCCTATCATTTCCCAAGCCCTAGCTTTGTAATTAAATAACAGTAAAAATATTATGAGGTAATTATTAAATTAAAGTGATTTGATTTGAGTCACTTCTCTGATTTTCAAGGTTGATATATATGTAATAGAGTGCAAATTTTGCTTTATTTGTAGAATTTGATAAGTGATTGGGACACTTTTTCTTTTAATTTCTTCTTTTCTCTTTGAGTATTTAGAAATGACAGTTTTTATTCTGTGCCAGCTAAAGCCTTTTTCCTCATACAAGAACGCTTGCAGCATATCTGTCATTCCTTGAAACAAGGACACCTTAACTACGACTATGCACATCACTTTCATGTGTAGTCATTTTGGTAATGTGATGAGGGTGTAAATATTCTTCATTTCTTTGTGTGGATGACATTCAAATTTGGACCTTGAGCTAGCAGACTTAGTACCCACTAAGCCTATTTATCTGCTATTAATTAAGCTGTGCTAATTAATCCGGAGTTTCTGCTTGGATACAATGTTCCAATTGCTAAAAGGAAAAAATGATGCCTTAATTGAGAAAAATATTAAATTTCCTTGTTATGTTGTTTATTAACAAGTTATCTTCCTAGTTTAACATGAAAATGACAACTAATAATGACTATAACGTGGCATTACCTTTAAGGAGAACTTACTTGGCACCGTGCATGCATAACTGACTAATAAAACGTGGCATTAAGCTGACCCTTCACTCTGTTCGATGATGAAAACTTACCTGTGAAGTGTGCATGCAACTTGTTGTTCTTATTTGTTTCTCACATTATATTATGTGTGTCATGTGACTAGATATATAAAGAATAAAAAGTTCGTGCACCTTGCAGCAAAGTTTTTCTCTGATTGAGAAAGGTTTTGATTGTAACTCTCAATACAGTAAATAGTCAAATTCTCACTTAAAGTTTTGGTAATATCGTTAATTATATCCTTAATTTAGACAAGGGGATGATAGTCTGTGTAATAAGGTAAAAATGTCAAGATGTAGCAACTGATATTTTGTAACTTATATGTTGGAAGTATATATATGAAGTCTATACCCCATATCCAAAAAGCACCAACGAGTTGAAGAAAACCTGGGCTGTGACTGAACTACACACAACACCCATATATATATACATGTAAAAAAAAAAGGACGATCCTAAGCAAATAAGACTTCTGCTTTGCAAAGATCAAGGGAAACGTCTTATCTCTCATAACTTTATATTCTTATTTTGGAAAGAAACTATTTTTACGAGTCGAACGCATGACCAATGGATCACAAAAAACAAACTTTCCTTGCGCCAAGGCTTTAAAAAGACGAGACCATAAAGTGACAACACAGCAGTTTGTTGCTACACGAGGACGATGGTTCTGTTAGAAGAAGTACACGCTGCATTTTTCAACAATGGCGGCACACTTTCCAGTTCACAATCGCTGCCCTCAAATTCTTCTGTAATTGCTGTCTGCCCTCTCACTAACCCTAACCCTATTAACTAATCATCTCATTTACTCCTTTCTGTTTGCCTTTTTACTTGCACCTTTTACGTTCCCATGCAATTTTCAAATTTGGTCAAATATTTTTGTAGTTTGCAGTCAGACCGTTAAGGACTTGGTCTTTATTGCTCTGTTGGGAATTTGGAAGGGACACCCGGATTTTAGGGCTTTTTGGGGGTTGAATTAAGAGGCCCAAACGTTTTTTATATTTCTGTTTCTTTTGGGCCCAGATGACGTTGCTTTTAACCTTTTTGGGGTTGCCACTTCCCGAAACCCTCGTAGTAATACTATTATGGTGCGTTTGTTGTACCAGACTATCTCAAACTGAACTAAGCTCAGGGACTAACCTAGATTGGCTTAGACTAGATTAAGCTGGACTAACTTAGTGAAGCGTTTGTTGCAGTGTCAGACTAACAATAAATTATTATTATATTATAATTTTTTTCTATTAAGAATATCAAAATTAATAGATTAAAGAAAGAGGATATCTTCTTCGCCAAATTGCTGGTGTTCCTCAACAACTTGGAAGTTACAAAATTTCCAATAACAAAAGGCTTAACCCTGATCCTAAAGAGATAGACCTCCGCTACTAAAGACCCAATTCCCAAATTTCCAAATATTTTGATTATTACAAATAAAAAGTACCAAGAACCCTAAAAATACCCAATCCCTATCCTTTTCGCCCTCAGATTCCTATACCCATGGCCATGTATGCGGCTGAAGATAGACATCGACGACTAAAGGCCGTCGTTGAAGAGCCGAGCTTAATCACGCAAAGAAATCGCGAGACTGTAGAATCAATCCGGTTTGAGATTTGCATCAAAGGGGACCGCCAAGAGGAACTCATTAATTAATTTCCCAACGAACTTGATATAGCAGAGAGAGGGGTAGAGACAGAGATAGATGAGGAAAGACGAAGAATGAGGCAGCGAGTGAGGAAAGCAAAGAATAAGGCATATCATAGTCCTTGGCAATCCCATGGTTCAACACGGGACTATTTTGGACAATCTAACGAGGCCCGGAGTCCACACGAGTCCGGGCTAGTCTCATTTAAGTTAGTCCCCAAGCATACAAAACATGAGACAATAATCATAGCTAGTCCAGTCCCACTTAAGAAGGTGAAACAAACACACCCTTAGCGTTTGTTTGAGATTGCTTTTATAATAATTAAAAGGGGTGTGATATCCACCCACCTCATTTTACTTCTCAAACACCTTTTTAATTGTTGGCCGTATGATCGGATGAATTGAAGAAGATCAACGGACGTAAATTATCAAGGAGTGTGTGAGAAGTAAAATGAGGTGTGTTGATGCACAAAATTAGTGAGGACTTTGGTACAACAGAAAATGTTAAGTTTGTGACCTTCGCTAGATTACTCCGGTCACTAGTGTGGATAAGTATGTAAATGGATAGGAATAGGGAAGCAAACACAAAATGTACGTGGTTCACCCAGATTGGCTATGTCCACAGAGTAGAGGAGTTCTCATTAATTGTGAAGGGTTTACACAAGTACATAGATTCAAGCTCTCATTTTGGGAGTACTAGTGAATGATTTAGTACAAATGACATTAGGAAATATTGTGAGAGAATGATATCTATTTATAGAAGAGAGTTTCTAGTTTCATTCTGACATTGACATGTGTCATGTTGTGATTGGCTTCTGATGTTGACATGTGTCGCGCTATGATTGGCTTCTGATGTCGACATGTGTCGCGCTGTGATTGACCTCTTGGTTTGAGGGAAACTCTTCTGGGTCCTTGACGGTATAACGTTGACCGGTGCTCAGTAGTTTCGGGATTGGTCAAGTATGGTACAAACAGTGCTCCCTTAAGTTCCCGAGTGAGGGAAGCTCCTCGGTTGGGGACTTGCAAGATCCAAGCCATTGAGTAATCACGAAACTTCTAAGTACCGAAGTGTGGTATCATTTTCACTTGCCTTATCTGTCTCATATGTAGATGTTGCATCTTCTTTGGAAGTACTTTTCCTCCATCTAGGGTGGTATCTTTAACTGATGAAGATGCACAAGGTAATGTATCAATTTCACTTGAAGCTTACTTGTAGTTTCGGGCTTGATCAAGTGCGATACAAACCCTATAGTAGGAGTTCCCCAAGTCGCTGAGCTAGGAGATTTGCCGAATGAGGTAACAGACAAGGTAAGCAATCAGACTTCCAAGCAAGCAACCTGGATCGGAGGTTCGACTTCGGCTTCCGGTTGATTGTTCTCATTCTCCTTGTGCCGTAAACAGCAACAAGGATAAGGAGAAGCAAATGGAGAAGAGATGATATGAGATACTTTTGCTTTTGAAGAAGTAACTTTCCACAAGCTTATTCTTAAACTAGGCTTGAGGGTTTTTTGGTTTCCTCTAGAGTATAAGGCCGACTCAAGAATTTGAAGGTCAAAACAAGTCCATCAAATCTATAGTACGTTCGACCCTGATGATATGAGATACTTTTGCTATTGACAAAGTAGTGGATGTATCGGCACGTGTTCTGTTACGCTTGTCTTTATATGCTTCCTTGTATCCTTCTCACTTGCCCTATATGTTCCTCAAGCAGATGTGGTATCTTCTCTTGAAGCATAAGATGTTGAAGATGAGTACTCGAGAGTAATGCCAGGTAAGTAATCAGGCAAGGGGTTGTAGGCAATCAGTTCCTGACTGGAAGCTTGATTACAAGTGCTGACTGATTACTCTCTTTCTCCTTGTCTTGCAGGTAAGAACAAGGCCAAAGGGAAAGACAGGGAAAAAGCATGATATGGGATACTCTTGCTTTTAACCCTGATGATATGAGATGCTCTTACTCTGGTGTGGCTTGTTTGCAGATGTATTATCGGGAGGAAAATAAGTTAAGTATTTCGAGAAACTCTGCTGAGAGTGCCCTCTCGGATGTGAAGAAAAGTTGAGCATTTTTTTTATTTGCAGGTCTACCTGGCTGTGGAGGATGAAGGTCGACATATATAGGAGTCTTCCTAACAACAAGTAGTAATGTTATTCCTTTACCCTTATTGGTCATAGCAATGTAGTTGGAGCTGCAAGCTTCATTTGTTTTAACTTTTTCAGAACACTTTGAAAAAGTGGTCTGTGGTATCTAGAAAGCTGATGTTGCGTGTGAAGATTACGGACAAGCTTTATCCAATGAAATCTGGCTCTCGAAGTTCGGAGAGCGGTGCCTCTTCGGTTTTTGAACAAGCAATCCTGTCGAGGATCTGGCTCTCGAGATTCAGAGAACGGTGTCTCTTCGATTTTTAAGAAAGCAATTATGTTGGGAGTCTGACTCTTGAGATTCAGAGAGCAGTGTCTCTTCGATTTTTGAGAAAGTAATCATGTTGGGAGTCTGGCTCTCGAGATTCGGAGGGCGGTGCCTCTTCGATTTTTAAGCACGTAATCCTGTTGGGATTCTGGCTCTAGAGATTCGGTAAGTGGTGCCTCTTCAATTTTTGAGAAAACAATCATGTTGGGAATCTGACTCTTGAGATTCGGAGAGCAGTGTCTCTTTGATTTTTAAGAAAGTAATCATGTTGGGAGTCTGGCTCTTGAGATTCGGATAACGGTGCCTCTTCGATTTTTGAGCACGTAATCCTGTTGGGAGTCTGACTCTTGAGATTCGGAGAGCGGTGCCTCTTTGATTTTTGAGCAAGCAATCTTGTTGTGAGTGTTTTCTCGAATGTGAGTAAAGGTTGGGCATTTTTGCCAGTCTGCCTTGCCACAGAGCACGGAGGTTGACACACATTGAGACTTTCTAGTTATCAAGCAGTGTTGCTGTTCCTTTACCCTTGTGGGTAATAGTAGGGTAGCTGGACCTTCAAAATTTATGTGTCCAAACTTTGTCAGAGATCTTTGGCAAAGTTATCTGTGGTACCCGAGGAGCTGATGTTGCGTGTGGAAAGTGGTGCCTCTTCAGAATCCGGAGAGTGGTGTCTCTTTGATTTTTGAACCAACGACCTTGTTGCCCTTTCTTTTATAAGGGACCAATTGTGTGCAAGAAGTACATTAAGAGAGTTATTGCTTGTAGGAATTTTTCCCTTTCTTTATAGATTTATTGCACCTCATTTCTCCTTCATCATTTCTGAGAATGTCTGGCCCATCTGACCGTCGTTTTAACTTGAACTTTAGTGAAGAGGCAGCCATGCCTTCTCAAGACAACATATGGTGCCCATCATTCTTATCCCGTACTGGTTCTCTTACCGTTGGGGACTATGTGATGAAGAATGATATGACCGCTGCGGTGGTGGCCAGAAACCTTTTCACTCCCAAAGATAACATACTACTTTCCAAACGGTCTGATGAGTTAGCTGTTAAGGATTCTCTGGCTCTCAGTGTTCAGTGTGCAGGTTCTGTGTCTAATATGGCCCAACACCTATTTGCTCGAACCCGCCAAATTGAATCATTGGCGGCTGAAGTGATAAGTCTCAAACAGGAGATCAGATGGCTCAAGCATGAGAATAAACAATTGCACAGGCTTGCACATGACTATGCTACAAACATGAAGAGGAAGCTTAACCAGCTGCAGGAATCTGATGGTCAGATTTTACTTGATCATCAGAAGTTTATGGGTTTGTTCCAAAAACATTTATTGCCTTCGTCTTCTGGGGCTGTGCCGCGTAATGAAGCTCCAAATGATCAAGCTTCGGTGCCTCCTCATTCTAGGGTTCTGCCTAGTACTGAGGCTCTGAATAATCACCCTCTAGTGCCTCCTCTTTCTGGGGCTCTGCCGACTGCTGAGACTTCTCCCAAGCAACCTTTGTGAAGGCTCCCTCTTGTTTGCTTATTTTGATTCATGTATAGGTACATATTTGTAACTTATCGGAGATATCGATAAACAAACTTTGCTTCATTTCAACGTATTGTGTTAAATACACCAAGGCATTCTTCACTAAGTTCTTTGAATTTTTCATTTTGTTGAAACTTGTATGTTGAAGCTTTGTGAGTGGAGCATATAGGTTGAGGTAGTGCTCCCTTAATTTCCTGAGTGAGGAAAACTTCTCGGTTGGAGACTTGAAAAAATCCAAGTCACTAAGTGGTCGTGAGACTTTCGAGTATCAAGGTGTAGTAGCATATGGTAAGAGTCTCCTAAGTCTCCGATCGAGGGAGTTGACGAATGAGGTGTCTTGCTAGTGGCCAAGTTTCCAAAGTAACAAAACTTCACCATTTTCATTTCTAAGTGGTAGCCCAAAACTCATCATTCATATATATTTGTTATGAAAGTTGTTATGCCTAACGTAGATGAGGCATAGGCAATTTTTTTTTTTTGAATTTTTTTGATTTTTTTTTTTGAATTTTCGAATTTCCAAAATATATATATATATTTTTTTTTAAGTTTTATAGGTGAAGGTTTGTTGGGTACCATGAATTGATTTTGCTTCACACTATCTTAATCAAGATAGTGTGAACCTTTTGTGTTGAAGCTTTGTAGGTGAAGCTTTTGTAGGTGAAGTTTTTATGGGTGAAGCTTTTGTGGTGGGTGAAGCTTTTGTGAGTGAAGCTTTTGTGGTAGGAGAAGCTTTTGTGGGTGAAGCTTTTATGGTGGGAGAAGCTTTTGTGGGGGAAACTTTTATGGGTGAAGCTTTTGTGGTGGGGGAAGCTTTTGTGGTGGGGGAATTTTTTGTGGGTGAATCTTTTGTGGGTGAAGCTTTTGTTGGTGAAGCTTTTGTGGTGGGTGAAGTTTTTGTGGGGGAAGCTTTTGTGGGTGAAGCTTTTGTGGTGGGTGAACCTTTTGTGGTGGGTGAAGCTTTTGTGGGTAAAGCTTTTGTTGGTGAAGCTTTTATAGGTGAAACTTTTGTAGGTGAAGCTATTGTGGGTGAAGCTATTGTGGGTAAAGCTTTTGTAGGTGAAGCTTTGGTAGGTGAAGCTTTGGAGTTGAAGCTTTGTAGGTGAAGCTTTGGAGTTGAAGCTTTGTAGGTGAAGCTTTTGTAGGTGAAGCTTTGTAGGTGAAGCTTTGGAGTTGAAGCTTTTGTTGGGTACCATGAATTGATTTTGCTTCACACTATCTTGATCAAGATAATGTGAAGCTTTTGAGAATTTGTAGTTGTCCTCCATTGATGAAGCTTTTGTTGGTGAAGCTTTGTTGAATTTCCCAATTTCCTTTTTTTTTTTTTTTGGGAAAACTAGAAATTTGTTGAATTTCCCAATTTCCTTTTTTTTGGGGTGGGAAATTTAGAAATTTGAAAATGTGGGAGAGACAACATATACAAATTTTGCTTTCACACTGTTGAGCAAGAGATTATGATGCCAGCCACACCTTGTAGTAGTCGAAGGTTTGGATGAACCACATAAATTGAATTTGCTTCGAATAGTCTTGATCAAGAGTGTGTGAAGCTTTCTACGAGTTGTAATTGCCCTTCATTAATGAAGCTTTTGTTGGCACCATAAATTGATTTTGCTTCACACTGTCTTGATCAAGAGCGTGTGAAGCTTTTGAGAGTTGTGATTGAACTCATTTGATGAGGCTTTTGTTGGCACCATAATTTGGTTTTGCTTCACACTGTCTTGATCAAAAGTGTGTGAAGCTTTTGGGAATTGTGGTTGCCATCTATTGATGAAGCTCTTGTTGGAACCATAAATTGGTTTTGATTCATACTGTCTTGATCAAGAATGTGTGAAACTTTTGAGAATTATGGTTACCCTCCATTGATGAAGCTCTTGTTGGCACCATAAATTGGTTTTGCTTCACACTGTCTTGATCAAGAGTGTGTGAAGCTTTTGAGAATTGTGGTTGCCCTACTTTGATGAAGCTCTTGTTGGCACCATAAATTGGTTTTGCTTCACACTGTCTTGATCAAGAGTGTGTGAAGCTTTTGAGAATTGTGGTTGAACTCCTTTGATGAAGCTTGTTTATGCCATATTTAGGGTCTCTGTATTTAGACCTCGTATAAATACTCGGGGGACTTAAATGTAATTATGTAATAAAGGAATGGGCATATATGTAATAAGTGAGGAGCCCTTATTTTATAAAAGAACTCATCACCTTCACAATTAGATGAAGCCATTTCTGAAGCCTTCTCACCCTTCTCATATTCATAGGTTATCTCCCTCACCTCTCAGATAAATACAATAATCAGTGTGGACGTAGCCCAAACCTTGGGGTGAACCACGATACTTCTTGTGTTATTTATATTTCTTGCAGATTCACGGTCGGATTTACGTTGTTCCAAGACCTCCGATTTTGTGCATCAACATTTGGCGCCGTCTGTAGAAATCGACACAAAAAACTATGTCGGTTCTCTTTCATTTTTTTCACCTCCATCGTGAATCTGCAAAATCACAAAAACCTAGAAACATAAAATATCCAAATCTCAAGCACTCCTCACAAGCCCACAAGGAAGATAAAAGTATTTTGCTTTTTGGGTTGGTATTCAGGAAACCAGGGAATCAGATCTTTCTCTCATCAGCTCTCGATCCTACTAATGCACCAGTAGCTTATCATGTTTCGCGGTGCAGTGTCGTCTCATGACGGAGGAGATCAGAGAGGCTCGACCTCTCGCCCCCATTGACTTCGGAAGAAACTCGTGTGCTCGCCGTCGACAACATCCTTATGCAAAGTGACGACTGTTGACAGCGGAAGAAGAGCTTTGTAGTCCTTTCAAACCTCAGAATCATCGTCGTTTTCAAACCCAGGCCATACTCTTGCTCCATGCAAGGTCAAAACTGCGATTACAGATCCCGGTGCTCCAAAAAGGTTTCGATATGAGATGATGGTGATGAGATCCCGGTCATTCTCTCTCTCCTATCCTCCGCCACAGTCCCCAACGACATCGACCGTCTTCTCCACGACAATCTGGCTGTTAAGGATGCATCAACATCTTGGGCATCTCAAACACCCTCACCACCCCGCCATACTCCGATTCTGATATGATGTCGTCCGACAATCAGTGATAGATTTCATAGCTGAACCAAAACTAGACTTCAAACAGGCCACGTCAGCAAGTCAGTTAGTCATTAGTTAGTTGCTTGGATCGAGCGGGAAGGAAATTGAGAGATTATATAAGTACATCGAAGGTGTTTGATAGAATGTCGTTGAGAGAAAAGATAGAGGCAGAAGCTTCATTTAAGATCAGCAAGAAATACCCTTTCATCTTCGCGGCACACTCAGGCGGAAAGTACGGATGAAGAATTTGATGGCATCTTTTGAAGCGGTGGCTGGCAATGAACTTGGGAATAACAGTAGTAGAGATGAGCCAGTGCAAAACAGTGATGCTATGAGGAAACCTCGGATTTTACTTGCTGCTACTGGAAGTGTAGTTGTCCTAAAGTTTGTCAACCTCTGCCAGATTTTTTCTCGATGGGTGGCAGTAAAAGCAGTTGCCACAAGAGTATCTTTGTGTTTCATTGATCAAGCATCGCTTCCAAATGATGTTTCTGACTTGTACCAGGCGGTATTGGATATCTGGCCTGAGATCGAGTCCATTTTCTCATTCAAACCAACCTCCGCCGTCCGATCTCTAGCGGTTAACTCCAATCTGATGCGAGGCAACAACATCAACAGCATCAACAAAAGCTGACGCATGAGGATAACCCAATCCGAATATACTACCAGAAGGCACGATGCCAGCACAACATCACCATCATGGCCAACCTACAGATTCAAGGGTGCACATGCATGACAGCTCAGAGACAGAAAGAGAGGGTCAAGAAACAGAAAGAAAATCAGAAAGAAAAGCAGAAAGCATGGCTACCCATTAATGCACAACAGCCCAAGCTCCAAGTTGATTAAGGGAATCAACTTGGCACAATGACAACGCAGAAGATGCCCACCAACTTTCATCATGCATGTTCCCACTCTTTACAGACGACACCATGATGTTAAAGTGAAAAGAAAAGGCAAAACAGAAAGCAAAAGTAAGGAATAAACACCTCACCAGAATGATGTGATTTACTTTTTTGATAGATGTATGATGTAATTTATTTTTCTTATCTCTCGGAGACATCTGTATAAATGGGTTGGAATGTTGTGTGGAGAGCGAATGCCCATAAGCCTAAAATAGCACCAACCAGGTGATCAACAGTACGCCCAGTACTCCAAAATTATTCGGCAACTTGCCGCTATTACCACCAACCAGATGATCAAAAGTACGCCCAGTACTCCAAAATTATTCAGCAACATGCCGCTATTACCACCAACCAGGTGATCAAAAGTACGCCTAGTACTCCAAAATTTTTGGCAACCTGCAGTTATTACCACCAACCAGGTGATGAAATGTACAACCCGTACTCTAATATCATTTGGCAACTAGCCATTCATGTCATCAACCAGGTGATGAAATGTACAACCCGTACTCTAATATCATTTGGCAACTAGCCATTCATGCCACTAACTAGGTGATGAAATGTACAACATGTACTCTCCTTCATGCCACCAACCAGGTGATCAAAAGTACGCCCAGTACTACAAATTATACATGAGCATTACTCATGTCATTCATACATAAACATTTATGAGCATCACTCATGACAATCTTACATAAACATTCATGACCATCATTCATGTCAACATTCATGAGCATCACTCATGTTAACATTCATGAGCATCACTCATGTTAACATTCATGAGCATCACTCATGACAACATCCATGAGCATCACTCATGTCAATCAACATAAACATTCATGAGCATCACTCATGTCAATCAGCTTCAAAAGCTTCATTTACAGAGCTCTAGCTTCAAAAGCTTCATTTACAAAAGCTCCAGCTTTGAAAGCTTCATTTACAGAGCTCTAGTTTCAAAGTTTCACTTGCAAAGCTTCACCTACAAAGCTTCAGTGCAGGGTATACAAATACCACTTCCGAACAACCGCCACTTCGGCCCATACATGGATTTAATTTGAAGTCTCCAGCCAACAAACTCTGTTGACTGAAGACTTGGGGGACTAGATTATATACCATATATTGGGCCTCAACTAGACCTCATGAAAATACTTGGGGGACTTAGCCCATTATCTATGTATTGAAAAGTGAGCCCTTATTCTATAAAAGGGATTCCCTCACTTTCATTAGAGAACACTTATGAAAAATACTTGGGGGACTTAGCCCATCACTTATGTATTGAGGAGCGAGCCCTTATTTTTTAAAAGGGACTCCCTCACCATCATTAGAGAGCATCAACTCTAGCTCATTATTCATAAATTGAGGAACGATCCCTTATTCTATAAAAGGGACTCTCTCACCATCATTAGAGAGCATCATCGCCTACTGAGCAACCGCCTCGCCGCGAGCATCAACTCTAGTCTATCACTTATGTATTGAGGAGCGAGCCATTATTCTATAAAAGGGACTCCCTCACCTTCAACGCCACAAGCCTAGCCAACCAAGGCAACATAAGCCACAAGCAGAACAGCCTCGCAATATGTGCTACATCTAGTTGAGCCTCATTTCACATTGAGCGCCGCCTTATATCGAGTATTCAGCTCTAGACAATATCTAGTTACTTCGGCCCACACATGGACTGAATTTCAAGTCTCCAGCCAAAAGATTCTTTTGACTGAAGACTTAGGGGACTACTATTTATACCCAAGGTTCTAAAAAATGCTAGGCGCTAGTCGGGCGGTGGGATGGCGCCTAGCGCCTAGGCGGCTAGGCGGGATCTAGGTAGGCGCCTAGGCGGCCTAGGCGGATTTAGGTAAATTTCTTATATATTATATGAATGAATTAAACTTACTATATCAGATGTAAATAATTATTGAATAATATGTTATTTCTTATAAAAAAAATACATATATGTAGGGGTGGGTTCAAAAAATCGAAAATCGAAAAAAACCGAAAATCGAACCGGACCGAGGCCGAAAAACACCGAACCGAAAAAAAAATCGAACCGAAACTGTCAAACCAAACCGAACCGAATCTGGCCAGTTCGGTTTCAGTTTTTGAGGTTCAGAAACCGAACCGAACCGATATATATATATTTAATTGTTTTTTTCTTATAAATATTTTAGTCATACAATTACAACAAAACCGAACATGTTGCCAAGTTGGTTTCAGTGAAACTTTTCAAGCTAAGAGCGTATGGGTTCGAACCCTCGGCTCCAGGATGTTGGAAATTTTTTTTAATTTTCATGAGAAATGAACAAAACCCTTTAAAGTTTTAACCCTAGCCGCCGTCACTCCCATTTCAGTTTTCACCTCTAGGTTTTCTCAAACACTCTATTTCTCTCTCCCCTCCGCTGCTTTCTTCCTCTCTGGTCTCTGCTTCGTCAGTCTCTCTCTCTCCTTCCTCTTTTCCTCCAAATCACTCGCCCCTTTCGAATTGGAAGTCTCTCATCTTGCTGCAACTTCTTCTTGTCGTTTCGAGTCTCGACAGCAAAGGTTAGTCTCACAGTCTCACTTCTCTGTGATTATTTTGATTGTCCTTTTATTTTTTATTATCCTTGCATGTGGATTTGTTTTAGTTTCTGGGTGGATTTGTTTCAGTTTTTGGGATGGATGAGGAGCCCTGCGGTACTAATTTGTATCGACGGGATCCTCGGCGAGGCGGAGAAGAAATCGACTATGATGGATTTCACAGCTGAGATGAGGATCCAAGCTTTTCTCCGACTCTTTCATGGTTTTGGTTCGATTTCAAAACTACCCAAATGATAAAAAATTAAAAAACTATGATGGATTTCTGGGTTTTTTTCTTTCTTTCTGGATTTGGGTTTTTTGTTGAATATAAAGGCTTCAACTTCATGACTACAAAACGATTTGAGCTTTTTAGAGAGAGAGAGAGAGCGGCTTTTGATGATTTCAACGAGTAAATGCTGTAAGGAAGAAATACAGAGATCCAAAACAAGTTAATGTTGGGGAGGACCTTTCTTGTTTATCAAAAGCCGGTTAAACAAGCAGCACCAACAACCTTAGGAGGTGGAACCTGCGCCGGCTCCTCCACTGTCAGCTGAAAAGTCTGAACACTATCTGTTCTGGAGGAAAAGATAAAGAACTTACTGGAACAAGTGGAGGCCCTAGGTGAAGCTGGAAAGGTCGATGAAGCTGAAACACTCATGACAAAGATGCTGCTGTTGGGGATTTTTAATTATTACTGTGAAGTATACTGATACATGAAATTTGACTACTTGATTTCTTTATCCTTTCATTTGGTAGGTGGATATGCTTAATTCCGAGAAGACAGCCTTGGCTCAGCAGCCCCAGAATGATAAAGTGTTGATGTTGGCACAGTGGATAAGTTTAACCACTCTGTTGCTGGTGCTGCTTGTTTTAACCACTCTGTTGCTGGTTCTTTCTTGTTCTTACTGCATTTTTGTATCATTGGCTTTGAAAAATGATCACATAAGATTAAATCATAATTTTTTAACTTTTAAACCAATGAGGATGATTGGCCTTCCAGATTTGATATCATTGCCTTTTTAGAATGGCTGCAAGCTTTGTGTTCTTCGAAAATTTGTTTGCTATTTAAAAAAAAAAAAAAAAAAAAAAAAAAAAAAAAACCGAACCGGGCCGAAACCGAACTGGAAAAAACCGAACCGAATGCAAACCGATAAAAAACCGAACCGAACAGTAATTTCGGTTCGGTTTCCGGTTTTGACAAAAAACCGAACCGAACCCACCCCTACATATATGAATGTTTTATGTACATATATAATATGCTTGCCTAGGGAAAAAAAACTATTATCTAAATAATTTATATAACATTTATATACATATAATATACACCCCAAATTTTTAAAATATAAAAAGCCCACGCAAGTGGGTGGTTTTCATGAAACCATCTGATGGCACTTCATATAATATATAACTTTGAAAAATATAAAAATCCCACACTGGTGGGTGGCTTTCATGATGACAACCATCTGATAACCCTTAAATACTAGCTTACCTCTTTCACGCAAGTGGGTGGACATCTGATATCCACCTTACCTCTCACATCACCCAAGAATCAAGATAGACAGTAACCACCAGCTTTTGACTTTACTTATTTCCACCTTACCTCATTCACGCAACCGGTGCTATTCGTTTCTTCTTCTTTGTTCGTTTAGTTGGTTCTTTGACTCTCTCTCTCTCTCTCTCTCTCTCTCTCTCTCTCTCTCTCTCTCTTCCCTCATCTTCATTCTTCTTATTCAGAACCTCAAAATTGGATCTCAAATCCAACTTGTGCCACCATAGATTGAAATGTTTAATACTCTCTCTAAAGTGTTTAATACTCTGTCTCTCTTTCTCTTCGCACTCTCTCTTGCCACATCTTCACAAAGGCGAGTTGCAGAAACTCTCCGGGGTTCTACTGCTACATACGAGATCGGAAGTTGTAGATCCGTTGCGAAAATAACAGCGAGTTTAGAATTTTCAGCGAGATTCAAACCGCCTAGCCCACCGCCTAACTTGCCTAAGGCGCCTAGCGAGCGCCTAGGCGGCCGCCTAAATCCTCCCTGCCTAACTGAACGTTTTGGTCTAAATCGGGTCGGAGCTCCCCCGCCCAGCGCCTAGGCCGATTTTTAGAACACTGTTTATACCATATTTAGGGCCTCAATATTTAGACCTCGTATAAATACTTGGGGGACTTAAATGTAATTATGTAATAAAGCAATGGGCAAATATGTAATAAGTGATGAGCCCTTATTCTATAAAATGACTCCTCACCCTCACAATTATAGGAGGCCATTTCTAAAGCCTTCTCACCCTTCTCACATCCTTTCTCATATTCAGAGGTTCTCTCCCTCACCTCTCAGATAAATACAATAACCAGTGTGGACATAGCCCAAACCTTGGGGTGAACCACGATATTTCTTGTGTTATTTACATTTCTTGCAGATTCACGGTCGGATTTACGTTGTTCCAAGACCTCCGGTTTTGTGCATCAATAAAGCTTTTGTTGGCACCATAAATTGGTTTTGCTTCACACTGTCTTGATCAAAAGTGTGTGAAGCTTTTGAGAATTGTGGTTGTCCTCAATTGATGAAGCTCTTGTTGGCGCCATAAATTGGTTTTGCTTCACACTGTCTTGATCAAAAGTGTGTGAAGCTTTTGAGAATTGTGGTTGAACTCCTTTGATGAAGCTCTTGTTGGCACCATAAATTGGTTTTGCTTCACACTGTCTTGATTAAGAGTGTGTGAAGCTTTTGAGAATTGTGGTTGCCCTCTATTGATGAAGCTTTTGTTGGCACCATAAATTGGTTTTGCTTCACACTGTCTTGATCAAGAGTGTATGAAGCTTTCTACGAGTTGTAGTGTTTGCATTGTTACAGGGGAAATGTCTGAAGTAGATGCAAGATGGCTGAATAGCTTGATCTTCGTATGCCATGCACTGAAGTTGTTGTTGGCTTGCAATAAGACTTTATTGGTGACTATAACTCTTGTTGAGCATAAGTGCTCCCCTAGTTAAGTTGTCAAGCTTGAGGGTTTTTGATTATTTGTGAATGCTAGAAGTTCACATGTACAAGTTGTATCACTCGTCTTCTGGTAGGTGGAATGAATGGTGAGTTGCTTTCATCACTTGGTTGGTGGTACGAAGATGGGTTCCTTCTTCACTTAGTTGGTGGCATGAGTGGCAAGTTGCCAAATGATATTAGAGTATGGGTTGTACATTTCATCACCTGGTTGGTGGCATGAAAGAGAGTACGGGTTGTACATTTTATCATCTGGTTAGTGGCATGAAGATGAGTTTCTTCTTCACTTGGTTGGTGGCATGAGTGGCAAGTTGCCAAATGATATTAGAGTACGGGTTGCACATTTCATCACCTGGTTGGTGGCATGAAGGAGAGTACGAGTTGTACATTTAATCACCTGGTTGGTAGTATGAAGATGAGTTCCTTTTTCACCTGGTTGGTGGCATGAGTGGCAAGTTGCCAAATGATATTAGAGTACGGGTTGTGCATTTCATCACCTGGCTGGTGGCACGAAAATGAGTTCCTTCTTCACCTGGTTGGTGGCATGAGTGGCAAGTTGCCAAATGATATTAGAGTACAGGTTGTACATTTCATCACCTGGTTGGTGGCATGAAGATGAATTCCTTATTCACCTGGTTGGTGGCATGAGTGGCAAGTTGCCAAATGATATTAGAGTATGAGTTGTACATTTCATCACCTGGTTGGTGGCATGAAGGAGAGTACGGGTTGTACATTTCATCACCTAGTTGATGGCATGAAGATGAGTTCTTTCTTCACCTGGTTGGTGGCATGAGTGGCAAGTTGCCAAATGATATTAGAGTACGGATTGTACATTTTATCACCTGGTTGGTGGCATGAAGGAGAGTACGAGTTGTACATTTCATCACCTGGTTAGTGGCATGAAGATGAGTTACTCTTCACATTTCATCACCTGGTTGGTGAGAATAAAGGCAAGGTGTCGAGGCACATTGTAATAAGTGTCGAAGACATAAAGTATGTTGAACCTTTTCGAAGCACTGTTGGCTTATGTATGGATGTGTTGGAATGTATGATATTTATGTATGAATGTGTTAGAATGTATAATGTTTATGTATGAATGTGTTAGAATGTATGATGTTTATGTTGATTGATATGAGTGATGCTTATGAATGTTTTGCTATGCATGAAGGGATCCATGTTTTTGATATGTGAACCATGTTGGTTGTAACACTTAGTATCACATACTTTGTGTTAAAGTATGCATGTTGAAGCTCTGAGTTGGAGTATAAGGGTAGGTCAGCGTAGACCAAGTGTTACAGTGTTAAGAACGCAAAAGACTCAGAAGAAATTGTCTGAATTCCCTCTTCTTTAAATATTTGTCGAATGGCTTGTGTGACAAAAAATCTCAAGCGGTTGAGAGTCAAAACATTTGTAATGTGTATGCCTTATTATAATAGCATTTCCCTCAGTACATAGTTCTCCACTTTGAAAGAGTGAGGCTTGGCCCCATAGTCATAATAGTCGACGGTACGTTCACCCCTGGTTGTCTTAATACGAACTTTTATCCCTCTTGTTGTAATGAGCTTGCTGAGAGTAAAAATCATTCCTCTTACCAAGAGACAGATACATTTGGTGACTTAGCAAGTAGCTAAATGAGGCAAGAGATGATGCAATGGGTGTCTGAATGGCCAAGATCTCCTCACTTGGTAGAACTTGACTTCCATTTCCCACTTGTTGATAGGGGTTAACCATATGGGGGTTCCCTTGGTATTTCATTGATTCAGCAGAGGCGTGGTTGTAAGCCTGTGCCATCACCTCAGAGTAAGTCTTCCAAGTGTTGGCATTGATCATGTACTTGAAGAAACAATCACGTAGGCCTGCCATGAAGGCCTTGAGGGCGGTCTTGTCATCTGCCTCAGCACAGCGAGAATACTCATGGCTGAAGCGACCGGCATACTCTCGTAGTGACTCGTCCGGCTTCTGGCAAATAGTGTACAAGTCATTTGTAGAATGCAAGCGATTGGTCTGGAAGATGTGTTGAGAAACAAACAGTTTCCTCAGTTCCTCAAATGAGTCTATTGTCTTAGGTGGAAGACGACAATACTAGTTTAGAGTTCCGCCAGAGAGGGTGGAGGGGAAGAGAATACTTCACTCTTCGTCGGTGTGCATCCGATATGCCATGGTGGACTCAAAGAGGTTAAGGTGTTCAATTGGGTCCTCCTTTCCAGTATATAGTTGTAAACCAAGCTTTTGTTTTGTCTTCGCTTAAAGGGGGTGTCGAGGATCCTCCTTGTGAAAGGGCCAGGCCTGGATTGGTTCCAATCAGGTATCTCGGCCTGACGTTCGGCCTTCAACTTGTTTACTTCTTCAATGAGCTGTATGACAAGGGGGTCCTAAGTGGAGCCATGTACCACTGAAATTTTCTTTCGTAAGTCTCTATCGCCTCTTGGAAGTAGGAAAGTTTGAGCAAGGGCGTGTGGTTTTTTCTTGAACTCGCCATACCGACTTCTAGGGTGAGTTTGTCGGAATACCTCAAAGTCTCATGTACCTTCATGTTCCTCTGGGACCTATTGTTCTTTCCCTAGATTGGCAGCGGGCCTGGGTCATGGTAGGGGACCGAGTCTTTCAAAAACCCTTGGGTCATTGATCTTCGAGCATATGTGGAGGGGATTCTCTTGACGTTGCTTTAGGAAGTCTCGGCAGTCAAGATAAACGGTTTTCGATCCTTCTAACCCTTCTGCAATGAGGTGTCTTCTTCCACTTCTCCTGCTTCGGGTCGAATCATCTGGGTTGAGAGAAGTCTCATGTTGATCAATGTTTTGATGATTAACTCGCTTCTCATCAGGGATACCTATGTCAAAGGAAGGTGACCCTCAGTTTTGGGGGTACCCAGATGATGGTTGATGTCCACAAGGGCAACGAGCTCGCGTGTTTGAGTACGCCTAGTTTCGTGGAGCGTCTCAAAGAGCTTCTCATACTACTCCTAGAGGACCTCATTCTTCATTGCTATCTTGTTGTTCTGAGCTTTTAGCTCATCGACTTTAGCTTGAAGAGCAACCCTTTTTCCTTCATTCTTTCGTTGCTTCACACTAGGTGCAAGAGGGGTGTCATTCTGTGTGTTGTTGCTTCCTTCGCTCCCCATGTTGGAGAGGGATGCCTGGTCAAAAGAGAGTGTACAAATGGTGGAAACCAGCTTGGCAAAGCTGAAGAGAGTGGGAATAAGTGTCGTTCCCACAGACGGCGCCAAATGTTGATGCACAAAATCAGTAAGGACTTTGGTACAACAGAAAATGTTAAGTTTGTGACCTTCGCTAGATTGCTCCGGTTACTAGTGTGGATAAGTATGTAAATGGATAGGGACAGGGAAGCAAACACAAGATGTATGTGGTTCACCCAGATTGGCTACGTCCACGGAGTAGAGGAGTTCTCATTAATTGTGAAGGGTTTACACATGTACATAGGTTCAAGCTCTCATTTTGTGAGTACTAGTGAATGATTTAGTACAAATGACATTAAGAAATATTGTGAGAGAATGATCTCTATTTATAGAAGAGAGTTTTTAGTTTCATTCTGACATTAACACATGTCGTGTTGTGATTAGGGGTGGGCGCGGCGCGGTTTGGTGCAGTTTCGAGTGAAACCACAACCAAAACCGAAACATTTTGCGGTGCGGTGCGGTTTTGAAGCCAAAACCGAAATGAAACCAAACCGTTCAGTTCGGTGCGGTGCGGTTTCAAACGGTTTCGGTTTGATTTTTAAGAAAAAATGTACAATTTAAAATATACACATATTTATGCATAAGACAGTCTTATTTTTCTCGTATATTAATTAATGAATATGTAGTAAAATTGCAGCAAAAAAGAGTCAAAACTGAAAGAAAAAAAAATGCAGCAAAACTGCACCCAAACAGCACCAAAAACAGCAGCAAAACTGCACCAAAAAAATGCATAAAAAACAGCAGCAAAACTGCACCAAAAACTGCACAAAACTGCACAAAATTGCACCAAAAAATAATGCAGCAAAAATGTAGTCGCAAAGGCAGAAGTAGAGATGCAAGCAGAAGCAGTGGAGTCAAAGTGCAAACCCACAGCAAAACCAAACCTATAAGTTATAACCTAGTTGAAAAGTTGAAAATATAAGTTATATAACATTTATTTTATTATTTATTATATGGTGCGGTTTCGGTTTCGGTGCGGTTTTGAAAACCCAAAACCGAAACCAAACCGTTTTGTGTGTCGCGGTTCGGTTTTGAAACCGAAACCGTTTCAAAACCGCAAAACCAAATCGTTTGGTGCGGTTTGATTCGATTCGTGTTTCGGTTTTGGTTTCGGTTTTCGGTTCCAAGTGCCCACCCTTAGTTGTGATTGGCTTCTGATGTTGACACATGTCGCGCTATGATTGGTTTCTGATGCCGACACGTGTTGCGCTATGATTGGCCTCCTGGTTGGAGGGAAACTCTTATGGGTCCTTGACGGTATAACGTTGACCGGTGCTCAGTAATTTTGGGATTGGTCAAGTATGGTACAAATAAGGTGTATGGATAGCATACCCGTAATTAAAATCATTTTTTAATTACGTTTAGTGTAAAAAATTTATGTGATTAGAGATCATAGAAGTTGTTTTAGAACATCTCTAAGAAATGCTGTAAAATAACCAAAATTCTATTTTAAAAAATACAACTCCAACAGACTCTATAAAAGAGTCTATTATATCACACTAAAAAGTCACTTTTTAAATATACAGAGCAACTTTTTATCAACCAAATTAAAAAAAATAAAACTCAAGAGTGAAATACAATATTTAAAGTTTGTTAAAATGTAGAATGTTATTGCACATGAAAAGTTAAACTGAGTAGTTAAAATTGTTATTTAACACCGTTCACTTGCTAGTTTAACAAAATTTTAATTTTTTTTCTTGAAGATGCTCTTAGTAAGTAGTTCGAAGACATTATTATAAAAGTAAATTTAGCAAAAATGCTTACGAGTAGGACTACTTTCGACAATAGAAATCCCATACGAGTCCTTAAATTAACTATGTTGTTATGTTATGGCACAATTTATATTCGCATCACAAAGCTAGAAGTGGATTGTACAATTGGCATTACGCAAGTATTAGCAATTGTATTAAGAAGTTAATTATTCCATCATTAAGAAAATATAAGTGGTATGTTCTCCATGACACTCGCTCTATTGCACTTGTGTTTGGGCCCCTTAAATTAGAGTATCACTTCAGGAGATAACTTTGTTTTGAGTACATCGATATCTTTATACTAAAGAGAGAGATAATTCGGTTAAGCCACACAGTAGGCAGCCTAATTTGTTATCGAATTCGCCATCTACGGGATTCGAATCTAAGGCCTCTCACTTCTGAGTGAGGAGAAATACCACAAAAACATAGTACTGAGTTGCAGGAGATCACTTTGTTAGAACAAAAAACAAAATGAATTAAATAAAAATAAAGACATTTGGTGTGGACTGTTGGTTGGTTGAGGTGGGCTAATTGGTTGGGCTGTGTGGACTGTTGGTGGGCTGGGTCTTCGACATCTACAATTCGTTTAGTGGGCTTAATCCTAGCCCAACTCACTATTTATTTATTTATTTATTGTTTGAAAAAAGAATTAAGGAGCTGAAATCTCCACCGATACTTGATGCTAGTTCTTCGTCCCCAAAACCCTCCCGCCCAATCTGCCACCGTACCAGCTCCTCCGGAGTTGCAGCAGCCGCATATCTTTCAATAGCGGCCCGTTTCAATGGAGCTTCCCGCCGCATTCACAAGTTTCCGATCATATTACGGTGTTTCTCTGCGCCCTTATTCTTCAAGGTTCTCTGGACTTATCTTCAGTAAATGCTCCTTCCGTCGCCGAAGAAAGCACAGTTTGAGCTGCCGGGGTAGTTCCGGCCGGAGTTCGCATTCGCTTCGAGTAACGGCGAGTTCGGCCGGCAATGGACCTGGCCGAGCGGACAGTGAAGTGAATTGCGAGGATTTTTGGGGAAAGTCTGAATTCGTTGAAGTGATCAGTATTGGCAGTCGCAAGGACGCGGTTCTCGATTTCTGTCTCGAATCACCGTTCCAGTTTTCGTCTGTGCGATTTTGGTGAGTTCACTGTTCTTTGTTGCTGAGAACCGAAGCATATTCATAAAAATAGGAGTTATAAGCAATGGGAATTTCTTGCAGGCACATTCTCATCAAAGATTCGTCGAAGGTGCAGTTACAGCAACGGATTTTCGGAAAAGGTTCGTGCTTTACTTCGCTCTACTTGTCAAAATTTTAACAAGAAAATTTGAAATTATTTTCTTGAATTGCATCTGATTTGCAAGTTTGTATTGTGTGAATTTGGATACATTGATGTCTGTGTAGTTTCATTTCATGGACTTGTCGTCGTTTTTAGCTAACTTGTATGGAGACTTGGTTATTGTTCATAAGCCAAATAGACACTTGATATGCTTTATTGTGTTTTTTTTATTGGCTATGATTGCAGATGTGACTCCAATGATCTTTGAAGTTCCGCCGTCCTCAAAGTCATGTCCAAAGGCTATTATCCTTGTTTGTACATTTCTTACCTATTACTTGCGTTTATGATTCTGTTTTCCAAACCATATTTGATTATTATACATTGGGGGATTGTTGGATGTGTTTTGTGTACTTGGTTACAAATGGGTTAGGTTTTTCGGTGCCAGCCAGCGTAATGAATTTTCAGACTTTATCCTTTCACATATGATTATATGATTCCACCTTAGTTTACTTTTTGCATAAGAAACACGGACTTATTAATGATAATAAAAAAGACCAACTTATTTGATTATCATTACTAGCGCTAGTTTCATGTGTGAGTGCTAGGTTGTTTATCAGCTTCCTCCCCCCACTCTTGTATCTGTTTATTTCTACAATAGTCTTTTGCCGTACTTTTAGTATCTTCTATGGCTATTACTTGGTGCCTCTTGATCTGATGATTGGTACCATGACAAGAAGGATTATAATACAAATTGGAAATTGTATTGATTCACTTATTATTTTACTGCAATTTGTCAAAATATTTTGACCATGCATGTACACCTTGGTTCCTTTATGAAACTTACTGGCATCCAAAATTTCCTGTTACTTCTGTCTGTAGGTGGCAAGTGCAGGATATGGGTTAGATCTCATGGTAGCAATTGATATTCTGAGAACAATAAGATCTGCAAATGGATTTGTAGTCACTATTATTATGAAGCCTTTCAGCTTTGAAGGACAGAGGCGCCAAGTTGAGGTATTGTTTCTTTGGCTGGAACTTTGATTACACCTGTTGACGTGAATATCATATATGCAGCATTGTTCATTAATTGAAATATTTTGCTATGCATCTTATGGGAAAAATTTTAAACCAAAAAAGTTATAGAAATTAGAAGTAGTAATGGAGCCAGGGTGAATTCGTCCTAATTTTCTCTCTTGAGAATCTTGTACATCTAGACAGAAAGAAAAATGGCAGTTATGTAATGATTTGTTGATAGCATCAGAGACCAAATCCATCTTATTTTGGCCCCATGTAACCATTTTAAAAACTGTTATCAAAGCCTCTCTAAGACATAATATCCTCATGCAAGCTGTTAAGAATATTGCGTTTAAGAATGAGAAAAATAGAACAAACTCGGGAAATCGAAAACAAATAACCAAGATAAATAGCACCAAGAATTTACGTGGTTCGGCAATATGTGCCTACGTCCACGGGACAGCAACAACAATCTTTCACTATATCAATAATGAGTACAACAAATAATCTTGCCAAATCTCTAGAACTAGGACTTGACGAAAAACCTGAAAGAACAAGAACAAGAAATACACTATCTCTTTTCTTTTCTCTCGCACACACTTTACAATATTCTCTCACTCTAATCCCTTGAGTGGTATACAATTTATTGTTTTGCTCCCTTCTCAAAACTAGTACAATAGCCCCTTTATATAGACATAATAAAGGTCTTCTTCAATAAGGATTATTAATCCTAATTGGAATCTAGTTATGAATCCTACTCCAATTGAGAAATAACTCCAATTGGGTAAACAACTCCAATTGGGAAAACAATTTAATCCTCTAAGACTATTAATTCCCAATAAACTTAGGACAACTAATCATGGGCTGGAAAAAACCCAACACAAGCATCCATAGATGTCTTTATAGCTCGTTTAATTATTCCGTTTCAACTTTTTGTTGCAACATCCATTCACTTGAGAGGTATAATATTCGCTGGAGTTTTCTAAACTTATTTCTGAACTCAATGTTCCATGATTTGGCCCTTCCTGATTGAGTCCATGCTTGAATATTGACACTTTCAATCTAATTTTCAGGCCAAAGATCTAACGGAAAAACTTCAGTCTCATACAGATTTGTTTATTGGTGAGTTTGTTATAGTCTGTTAGATAAGCTTTGAAGTCCCACTTATTTTGAGCAGTTGCACATTATGTTGTTTCTTTTTACATGCAGGTCTTGACGCTGACATGTTACTCAAAAAGGACTTGGTAACTTTAGATGAAGCTGTCAAGACTGCAAATAGTGCTGTTTTAATGTCAATAACTGCTGTATCTGTTCTAACAACTGTAAGTTTCCCTTTCATATTTGTGTTTATCTAAGTTAACAGTACGTTGGTTGTGACTTGGTTATTGCTGGTGTACATATAGGATATACACAGAAAACTTATTGATGCATCCCATTATGATGCGAAAGAGATCGAAGCCTCAGAAGTGATTAAAGTAAGTGTTCACAAATCATATCATACACCTTTGTGCAAGTTATGATGAACTTTATTAGATCATTTATTTATTTATTTATATTTTGCTTATTTTTTGCAACTCTGTGCAGATTTTGGAAGTATACAAAGAAGCAAATATTGGATTCGGTGCTGGCTACAATATCAAAACTTCAATACTACGATCTATGTATGACTGCCCCTTCCTTAGTATGGGTGTAAAGGTATGACCAAATTGCACTAAATGCAAGAATTGATTATGTTCCTGTTGGTCAATTGTGTCATAGACATGTTTTCGTTCTGTTTCTCATTGATTTGTTGCTGTTTCCCAGTCTTTTTTACTTTATGTTGTTCTCAATTGGGTGTACATAACCCGCAATTTATTTGTTACGGTTATAATTTTATAGCAATGTTCTATTCTTTGCGACCATTCTGATTTTTGGGTTGTTTCCATTTTTTTTACCCTCTGTTGCATAGGACTTGGATGGTATGATTATATGCATCATTGCAAGTTCGAGCACTATCGAGAACAGTGATATACATGCAATTTTGCATACGTTTCGTCAAACTACAGAATATGAAGGGAAAATCTTAGTTTCTACAGTTCATGAACCTAATCTAGAACCCAACTTGGTAGTCACAACGGTTCTTATTGTAGGGTAATGTTTTTCCTTCATGCCTCATGTTAATTATTTAACAGTAGTATTTGCTACTTACTTTCTGACTATTTATCAAATTTTGATTTGTTGATACATGATGCATCTCGTGTCTGGTGTTGTTCTAATGCACATTTTATGTGATCACCAGTTTTGCCAGAAAACAAGCTTCTCAGAAAAGCGGCATAATTTCGGGACTGGCCGAGCATTTTCCTTTCATTTTTAATCTCTTCAATAGGCACCAGTGGCTACTAAATGACACTCGGGAAAACCTACCTCTTGATAGTGCAGATTCACCAGATTCTAGTGAGATGGGAAATAGAAAGGCTGTTGTTATAGCCGAAGGTTTTGATAAGTACTCTGAAGGACCCGAGGAAGTAACAAACACCAACTACGATGAGTTCCACCTTTCAAGGTTAAATTGGTTTCCCTATTTTAATTAAGTTCTCCTAAAGATTTGTCTGACATGCAGATTCTTTTAAACTGATTTCTTTTATTTATGTGGATTTTTAATAGTGGGTTGGAACAAAATGAAGATGGAAATTATGAGGCCACTGCTGAATCGTCTAGTTTATACGATCCGATCACTGAAGGTAGCACTACTATTTCGTTTGCTCTCCTTGAAATGTGAATTTACTTGTTTCCAGTTTGATGGAGTAGTCATTCCTTGGTGTCCTAGTAATTGTTAAAAGGACGCGGCAGCACTTTTATTTCTTGTAGTCTTCATTCGACTAATCATGGTTAAAAAATTTCTTTGCCAAGTAACTCCAGCCTTCCAAAGACAGCCACTTGTTAGTTGGAACTTAGGACCAGGATCTCAGCTTGCAGAGGATTGGGCAAAAGAGAGGGCAGCTGAAGATGGAGCTACTGTGATGCTAGATAACCTGACCATCTTCCGCCTTCCAGTTGGTGTAAAGCCTCCAGAAGAGCTGAAAGATGGTGTCAATGCCTCATTTCCAACACAAGATCCAAAGACAAAATCCGATGATGGTGTGAAAGCACAACCAGCTTACAATTTAAGTATGTCTTCAAGGAATTCATTTACTGACACAGGGCTCGGAGCAGTCAGGGAATTTTACAACACAGCATCAACACTTGTAAAGGGAAAAGATGCTGATAATCCTAAAAAACAAAGAAATCTCTCTGCTCGTGCAGCATCTATGTTGGTAATGAGCTTGCTTTAAATACATACTTTTCTGTTAAAGAGTCAAAAGTTACTATATTAGTTGACTGGTTCTTATACTTGAGGATTTAGTTTGGTTACATATTCTTCGTACAGGAAGCAGAACGAGATTCACCAAAAAAGTGGAGTCCTATGGTGGAGATGCCATACAGAGGAGGAATCTACGAAGGACGGTGCCAAGGAGGTCTTCCTGAAGGAAAGGTATTGTTCCACAAAATCATAAAAGCTGAAAATCTAAGTTCTTGAGGTGTCATGATTTGATCTGTACAAAACGGAATTAAATGCTAATCCTAAGAAAAACTCTACAGGGTCGTCTGCTTCTTGGGGATGGAAGCATATACGATGGCATGTGGCGATATGGAAAAAGATCAGGTCTTGGTACATTCTACTTCAGCAACGGGGATGTGTTCCAGGGATCATGGAGGGACGATGCCATGCATGGCAAGGTAAATTTCTTCATGTAAAAGTGTATCAATAGGTATATCTCTTTCATTTGATATCATTTTGTAATGTGCTGTTTCTATGGTCATGTATAGGGTTGGTTGTATTTTCACACCGGAGACCGATGGTTTGCAAACTTCTGGAAAGGGAAAGCCAATGGCGAAGGTCGCTTCTATTCAAAGTCCGGTGATGTCTTTTTTGGCCAGTTCCAAGATGGTTGGCGACATGGCCACTTCATCTGCATTGATGTTGACGGGACAAGGTTCGTGTAACATATTTTTCCCCCTCTTCAACTAAATATAGGGCTCCCCTCGAAAACAAGGTTTGTTGAGCCTCACAAGCCGTGCCCAAGCAATCCAGCCCGAGCTTGAGATTGTTGGGGCTCGGCTTATGAGACTCACGAGCCAGTCTGTTAAAATGGTATATGAATAATCTGTGACCTCCATGTGTGCAGGTGTACTGAAAATTGGGATCGAGGTGTTCTTGTAAGCCGTAAATTGGAATCTGATAATGGTGATGGATAAAGAATCTACTTGTAATTATTTTGTAAATTAGTTTTTGGTTTTTTTATTTACATTTCATTTCAAATTTTTGTATAATTGTTTACTATACAGTTAACAGTTTTCAAAGGATATAAACTAAGGAGGCAATGCGACTCCAAAAGAGTATACTGCCGATTTGCCCCCTGAACTATCACCCAACTTTCGATTTCCCCCCTGAACTTTTTAATTGGAAAATTAAGGACTTAAACTAATTTTTTTGGCCGATTTGCCCCCTGCTGTCAAATTTTCATTCATTCCATCCAAATTTTTGTTAAATGGAAGCATATGCACAACATGTGTGAGTAGTTCGATCGCTTCATTCTTTAAAATAATTGAAAACCTTAGATTTCTAAAATATAAACCTATGCAAATATGTGTGATTCTATAGCTTTTGTATCTAAAGGTCTAGTGAAATGACACTTTTGTCCACAAATGAGAGTTACGTGGTTTGCACATGATAAGAGTTAACATTAATTTGGATGAAATCTATGAAAAACTAACTGTAGGGGGAAATTGGCCAAAAAAAATTAGTTTAAGTCCTTAATTTTCCAATTAAAAAGTTCAGGGGGGAAATTGAAAGTTGGGTGATAGTTCAGGGGGCAAATCGACAGTTTACCCACTCCAAAATGATTATACATTGTTTAATACAGGTCTCAGTTTAGAAGTGCCTTTAGAACGATTGAAGTCGCTTTTACTGAAATTGTTTTTAGGCTCCAAAAACACTTCCAAGTAGAATTTGAAGGAAACACTTGTTATGTGTTTCTTGTAGAAAACACTTCAAGTGCCTTCAATTGGATTTTTATTGAGATTTGATTCTAAAACACTCACGAAAAACACTTTCAGTCATTTCAAAATTACCTCCGAACTGGTTCTTAATTAAATTTTTCTATCGCGTGGTCTTGTGGTATTGAAACTTAAAAAAGCCTTTAATGGAAGCATTTTGCAAATTAAAATTTGAAAGAAAAAACGCTGACGTCGAAAAGAGGCAGAAACTACACCAAAAATAAGCTACCAGTCGGATAACAATGCTTAAACCTAAACCTCTGAAATTGTTTACTACAAAAAAATGGTCTACGAATTTCCCTACAAGAATTTTCACACCACATCATATGTGTGGTTTAAGATATCACCTCTTCCTTCAGGAGCCTCGGGTCCTTCGAACCCGCCCTTCGCACCACTTCCACAAATTTCTGTCATTCAAGAAGGCTTCAAAACTTACATACAGCTCCATCATTCTTGTGAACCATGTTGAGCATCGCTCTCCAGTGCATCAGAGTGACGGAGAGAGTCGAGGCTGGAAGGAACATTCACAAAATTAAGAATTATACGAGAATATGATGGAAAAGGAATGAATAACTTCACATTTTAGGCAACAATAACTTCACATTTTAAAAAATCAGGACAACCAAAATTTCTATGTGCTTGTCTTACCTGCAGTTCTGCGGAACGCCCCATGGTAACATCAAATCTCTCTTCAAATCTGGCGGCAAGGACACAAATCGCTTCCAATTCCGAACCATGATTCTAAGGTCGTGAAGCTTGCTATCTAGACCATAACAACAATTTGCATGCATTGTACAAACTTGATTCAAATCTTTACTGGGTTCACAAAATCCACCAAAGTAAGCCGTATCCAAAAATTTTATTTTCAGTCCGATACTAAAGGTGGTTGGATCAAACTTAATAATATTGAGGACATCCTGATCATGGAACCCAGGGTAGGTTTCCCGCGAGGAATACCAAAATTTGTAGAACGCTATTGACCTGCTATTGGACTTTACATAGTTAAACCCTCCATTCGGTCTGTTCTGTAAATCGTCCGAGTTGCCTAAGAAATTATCGCATGCAATCTGAAAATCTGCATCCTCATAAAACTGTGGAAACGGATCCCTGAACCACATAATATCAGCATCCTGGAGGAGGAAAGAACAACCAGGAAGGCATTCAAGAAAAGAAAATTTGATTTCAATCAATAAGAACCATATTAAAGCACGCCAACAAGTCTGCACTGAGTCTTACAAATGTATTTTGCAATTAATTCTTAAATCCGCCAAGGGGCTGCACGACGAGATCAATATCGAATCAAAACAGAATTGGGAAACCATTACAGATTTAGAGCAGAACCCTACCAAATGTATCCTCAACTAATGTAATTCGAGTCTAAAAGTTTCTCATCAGGTTGTTTCAAATATAATTTTTAAACTAATGCAAACTTCGTAATTCAAGCTTAACAGTTTCTAATCAGGTTGTGCCATAATAAGTTCCAAATTACGAAATTTCAAGTTCAAGTTGCAGAAGAGATTACCGTGAAAACGAAATTGTAGCCCATCTCAAGAACAGAGCGCAGAAAATCGATCCTTGCCCACATCATCTTCAAGTAGTGAGGGGTCATAAAATAAGCCTCCTGACGAAAATCAAAGTCTTGAATGACAAGAGCAAAGCAATGGTTATGCACCTCCAAACAACGCTCAAATGCCCTTTGATCCAAGGCAATGATCACCAAATGGTTCAATAGCCTATGAGTTCCAACTCCAATCCTAAAGCTCTCCAGAAAGAGATCGAGGATCGAGCCGGGAGCTGCCCATGCTTCATTCAAAGTTGTTAAAATCACAGTGCCGTCTTCCATGGTAGCATTCTTTAAAACCTTTTCAAGCCTATGTTCCTCGCTAACCTACACAAAGTTTCGAACTTTCTATGAATTTTATGCCATTAATCTAAATTTTCACACTTTTGTCAGTCACCCAGTAACAATTGTAAGGAAATTAACAATAACTGATCAAAACACAAATCACCCATTTTTAATAGCTCGAGAAAATAAAGAAATATGAGAAGAACAATGTCACAATGCTCATTTTTCTGCACACCCATTTTCTTATGTCCCTCGATACTCCTTTGATTTGGGCGTCGAGAGAAGAAAAGGGTGTGCAGAAATCATTTCTTTACGGAAAACAAAAAAGCAAAAAATTGAAGGTAGAAATGAATGAGAGTGAGAAGATTAAAGTAAAGGAACTCACGAGAGGGGAAAGGTAGGAGGAGAAGGAGGCGGAGGGAGAGGAAGAGAAACGGTGGAGAAATCGGAGGGCATTGGAGTCGTTGTAGAGGAGCAGGCAGGAGAGACAGACCGCCACAAATAAGAGAAACCGGCGGATGAGGACAACGGATTCAGGCATGTCGGAGGCGGAGGAGTTAATGGTCGATGTGCGGCGCGTCATCGCCGGTAGACGCCTCCGGTGCGGCCGCATCAATGGAGGTGGCTCGGGATCCGGGCATTGTTTGGTGAGAAATTACGAAATGTCAAAGTCTGTGGGTTGGTGAGTGGAGTGTTGAATGAGGGTCGATTCCAGTATGTAGATAGATTGATAAGAACTGGGGTCGGTGTGACCGTTACTTTTTTTTTTTTTTTTTTTTTTTTTTTTGGAGTTAATCCAATTATATTTTACTAATAAGCGAGAAATAAATTAAGATTTAAATTTAAACCCTCTCGTAAATAAAAAGGAGCTCTATTAAAGTGTATTATTAACTGGCAATCTAACCATTATTCGTTTATTAACATGTGACTAATACGTAATCTGGGAGAATTTAATTGATGAGGGTTAATTAGATTGACAAGAGGTTAAATTAAGGAAGAATTTAATTGTGGGAGTTTGGTACACCTACTGCTAAAGCTAATACATTTATAGAATCCTGAGTACGAATGATGTATATTATATGGAGGTGTGATATTCACACACTATTTTTACTTCTCTCACATTCTTTTAATTTTCGGTTGTCGGATTAGATGAATTAAAGAAGATCAAATGACAGAAATTAAAAAGGGGTGTGGAAGAAATAAAAAGAGGTGTGTGGATAGCACACCCCTATTATATGGAATATGCTATCCACACATCTTATTTTACTTCTCACATCTTTCTTGATAAATTTTGTTCGTTGATCTTCTTCAATTCATATGATCCGACAACTGAAAATTAAAAAAATGTATGAGAAGTAAAATAGGATGTGTGGATATTACACTCCTATTTTATACTACTTTGTTAATTTTTTACCATGCATACAATTTCGTTAACTTTTACCATTGATTTCGCGTCGATTTACTTGACGTTGACGAGACATTCAAAAATTGAGAAGTAAAAATGAATACATAATCCTACAAAACTTTATGTGTGGAACACGAGAAATGTTGCAAAACAAAAGTGCGAAGATCCGTCCATCATAACTTCCAAAAGCTTTTGGATTTTCTTCGATGTCCTATATGATTCTCTCTCTCGAGACCGGTAAACAGATCGAATTTATTGAGTTTGGATCAGATTCAACTTGATTCGTTAATTTAACGGATCATCTGAACCAATTCGTTAAGTTAACGAATTTTACAGATTAATTCAAAATAACCCGTTAAGCATTTATCCAAACTTTAATTTTAACGAGTCAGGTCGGATTCAAAATGCCAGGCCTACTCTCAAGACAAAAAACTGAAAGCGAAATAACGGAGATAAAATTTAACCGTTGGAATTAACAGCGGTAAAATCAAAAACCCTAATCGTCTCTCGAGCTTCTTCCTCCCCAAGGTTCTTCTCACTTGCCCTAAAAAATCCTTCCTTTTCAGTTCGATTTTCTGAATTTAATCGTAATTATCGATCGGAATTGAAAATTGAAGTAGAATCAATAAAGAATTCGAAAGCGGATTAGGGATTTTGGTCTGAATTCGAGCGATCAAATGGCAGCTCCAGGGCCACCCCGACCCGGTAATCGTCCACCGCCCCCTTATTACAACCCTAACCCAAATCGTATAATTCCTCCCCCAAATTCCGATTCTTTGTCGGACAATTTGCACAATTTGAATCTCAATCGACCGCCTTCGATGCCCACCTCTGCCCCAAGACCTTCACCTCATTCCCAACCACCGCCGTCAGCACCGCCGGGCCCATTTTCTCGGACTGCGCAGTCCAGACCTTTACCGGGTCCCCCTCCAGTGGGACCCCCCTCCTCGTTTCCACCGTACGTGGGCCCGTCAATGTCTTCCGGGCCTCCTGTAGCTTCACCACTTGGCAACAGACCGCCTCCTCCCAATGCTTTCCCGCCGGCACCCCCACCAGGTGTTTTTCTCGGCGGGCCCCGTTTTCCTCCACCTGTTTGCGGGACTGGACCTTCGGCAACAATGGCTGCAGCTCGGGCACCGCCTCCTCATCATCAGCCTCAGCCTCCGCCAACCATGCATTCTGTATTGGGCAGTTCAGTGGGCAGAGTGCCTCCAGGTCCGCCCGTGCAGCCGCCGCAACCAGTTTCTCAACCTCCACAAACGTGGTCCATGCATAATCAAGTAAGCTCAAAGCTTTAAACTTTTTTTCAGACATTGTATGCAAGTTTTTTTTTTTTTTTCCTCCACTCAATAATCTGACTGAAATGTTTTCAACTGTTTTAGGCACCGCAGCTGCCGCCAACTTCAGCGTCTGTGCAACCACCAAGAATGTTTGGCATGCCACCACCGTTGCCAAACCAATCCATGACTGCCATATCACATGCTGTGGGGCAAACTGGAGCTCCGGCGGCAGGACCGTCAAAGATTGATCCGAATCAAATACCACGACCTATTCCAAGTTCCTCAGTGGTTGTGTATGAAACTCGTCAGGGCAATCAAACAAACCCTCCTCCGGTATTCATTTAGTTAACTTTTCTGGCCATTAATTGATCTTTAAGAATCATTTTGTGTTTTTTATACGTGCTCGCTGTGTTAGCGTTTAATGATCTTTCACCTATTACTAAATGTTACTTTTCTGAAGCCTTCTACAAGTGATTACACTGTCAGAGACACTGGGAACTGCAGTCCACGCAATATGAGGTGCACCATTAATCAGGTATCAACCTGAGCAGTCAACAATTACAAACAAGTAGTTGATTTTGATGTTTGAGATTGTGATTCATTGGATTATGTGAGGAAAAATCAATTATTCTCAGCATTTTTTATATACATATTTCGCTTTTATTTTAACAGGTTCCATGCACTGCTGACCTTTTGGCGACATCGGGCATGCAGTTGGCTTTGCTGCTCCAACCTTTGGCCCTTCCTCATCCATCCGAAGAGCCTATTCAAGTAATGCATAAATATTCTTTAGACTGTTTTTTCAATAATATGGTAACTTAACAGTTTATCATGCGTTGGTCAGTGAGTCATAATCGAGATCTGACGGATCACCGAAAATTTGGGATCACCGCTTCTCTTTGCTATTTGCGGATTTTATCTTAGTGTATTAATCGTCCATGTCAAAAGCTCCAAAATTTGTGGGTACACATACTAGATAATTGAAAGATGCATGTCTGCATCCTGGTCCTTCTTGATAAACTATTCTTGTTATAGGTTGTGGATTTTGGTGAAAGTGGTCCTGTTCGTTGTTCTCGTTGCAAAGGCTACATAAACCCTTCCATGAAGTTCATTGATCAGGGCAGGAAGTTCATCTGTAGCTTGTGTGGTTAGTCCAACTTAGGATTGCACCAGTTTTTTATGTATCTACTATCTTTCTTTTAAACTTTGTGTATGCTTACTTTTATGAAAGATACTATCAGCCATTTCTGTCATCTTCACTTCTCACATCTCCCAAAGTTTTACATTTATGTTATTCCTTAATTTAGGATAGTTGTCCTTGTTTTTCCATGTTGAAGTTTTTTTTTCATTGGTATTGATAACATGGGGATTTTACGACATGCACTTGTTTAATTTGCAGGATTTAGTGATGAGACGCCCCGTGATTACCACTGCAATCTTGGTCCAGATGGTAGGCGTAGAGATGCTGACGATAGGCCCGAGCTTTGTAAAGGAATGGTTGAATTTGTTGCTTCAAAAGAGTACATGGTTAGTTGGTTCATGAGATTTCCCAGCTTTATGCAGCTTCATGTTTGGTTAATGTTGTTTCTTTTCTGTTTCATTTAGATTCAAAATTAATTATCATGTTCCAGGTGCGTGATCCAATGCTGGCTGTGTATTTCTTCCTTATTGATGTATCTATGATTGCTATGCAAACTGGAGCAACTGCGGCGGCATGCAGTGCAATCAGTCAAGTTATTTCTGATCTTCCTGTAAGTTTTATGCCTATTTTCAGTATGCTAAAGCATGTAATTGCACCTGCTTATATAAAATTTGACATATACTTGTCACCTTGGTTTTAGAGTATGTCAGGTTTTTTAAGTTCTTACAAGAACCTGCTTATTGGATTAAGGTTTTTAGCGACTGATGTAATTGATGATTCTACTATTTCAGGAAGGCCCTAGGACTATGGTGGGAATTGCAACATTTGACACTACAATTCATTTTTACAATTTGAAACGTTCATTACAGCAGGTCAAAATATTACTTTGTAACTCATGCTCTCTTCTGCAATGAATTTAAAAATTGCATTTGCTTCATTATCTCATCATTTCTCATCCTGGTCTATGGCATGAAAGTATACCCCTTTCAATTGTGCTGTCATTCAAAATAGGTGGTTTCTCTTTGTTGGGAGAAACCTTGTTTCAATATACGGCATTAAAAGCATGTCCTAAGTATGGTTCTGAGAATATATGGTTTCCTGTTGTTATAAGGATTGTACTCCATTTAAACCATGTTACGGTTATGGTTAATACATTTGATCATTTCCCTGTTTACTCAACAACACTAAAACATTCATTTCGATAGAAGATTGCTCACTGATTTTATATTTGATATGTTTTGCAGCCACTGATGCTCATTGTTCCTGATGTACAAGATGTTTATACTCCTCTGCAGACTGATGTAATTGTACAGATTTCTGAGGTTAGATTTAGACTTCAGTTTTGTTTGTGTTCTCTAGTAAAGCTGTTGATATGTGTAGGGCAATTTCTTAGCAACCCCAGATACGTCAAACCATTACTTGTTTGACAAATGTCCAAATGATTTTTTGTTAAGCCTTTGGTTGTTTTTGACATGTATCCAGTGCCGTCAACATTTAGAACTACTTTTGGAAAGCATCCCATCCATGTTTCAAGATAATAAAACAGCTGACTCAGCTTTTGGTGCCGCAGTCAAGGTATGGTATTCATATCTTCTTGCGTTTATTCTGGCTTTTCTGGGTGAGTGTTAAAGATGGTGTGGGAGAGTAAAAAAATAAAAAATTGGAGTTCTTGTTAAATTGGGTTTTCCGGTGTTTTATACTGTTATGTTTTTAAAATCACCAGCTTAATGGACACTGTATAATCACATTGATTGATGTCTAAGGGTTTATAGCCTGCATTCTAACGTGTTGCCATTTTGTTTATATTTTTCAGGCTGCATTCTTGGCAATGAAAAGGAATGGAGGAAAACTTTTGGTATTTCAGTCAGGTAAGTTCAGAGACATGTGTAATTTTAGTTTTATGGACTTTCTTTTTACAACATTGTCATGCTTGTTACAGCAATGCTATATTTATCTTGTTCATCTCTCTAAAGAGTGTTTTTAGAAGTTAAATCTGTTTCTAAAATGGACTTATGAGTATATTCTAAAAACGATAGATGTTGTCTACAGTCTTGCCATCAATTGGAATTGGAGCCCTTTCAGCTAGAGAGGCTGAAGGAAGAACTAATAGCTCTGCGGGGGAGAAGGTATTGATATATGATATACTGATTTTCTCCAACTACATGTTCTTCCATCTCTCGTTCTACCTTGAAATCCTGCGATCTGCAAAACTATATTATTTGAGTACTTCATTTGTCCTAACTTCTAACAGAATTATACTCTATGTTTGTGAATCTCTCTCTTCACCAGGAGGTACATAAATTACTTCAACCAGCTGACAAGATTTTAGAAACAATGGCTATGGAACTTGCTGAGTATCAGGTAAACGTTTAGTGTTCTGTTTGCATTTGATAAGTAGTTTGTTATAATTCTGAATTCTGCTGATGGTCATTGGTTGGCATTTGTAGACATAGATGTTGATGGGATTACTTATTCATGCTAATGATCTTTGTCTTTATATGTTACAGGTCTGCGTTGATATTTTTGTAACTACCCAGGTATACATAGACATAGCTTCTATGTCTGTCATCCCAAGAATCACTGGTGGCCAGGTACTGGAAAATGTCTATTCTTGCAGTATATTATATAAAATATGGGTTATAGTTCCTGCCATTTTTTTCTTTGTTTAGCCATTTGGGATTTTATTAACGGCACTATTCATGATTTCTGTCATTGCAGACTCGACTTACCTCACATTTCCACTCTGTTCCAGGTCTATTATTATTACCCTTTCTCTGCGGTTGCTGACTCTGCAAAGATCTACAATGACCTTAGATGGAATGTCACACGGCCTCAAGGTTTTGAGGCAGTGATGCGTGTGAGATGCAGCCAGGTAACCTATTTGGAGTGCTGACGTTCATTTTCTCGTCTTTTCCTTTTGTGTGATAGCAAATGGTTACTTATAATTTCTCTGTTCTGCAAGTGATTGTTTTTCCTGATCTACTGTAGGGTCTCCAAGTTCAAGAGTACCATGGGAACTTCTGCAAGCGCGTTCCTACTGACGTTGACCTACCCAGTGTAAGTTATACAACACAAACACACATATCATGTACATTCACACACCTATGTTTGCATGTTCTACTTTTGATGGTCTTTGAGTCTTTTTTCTCCACCATGGACTGCGTATAAATGCTGATCATATTGTTAGCTTGAATACCAGTATTTATGAAACCTTAACTAATCTTTTATTGTGCAGATTGACTGTGACAAAACTATAACGGTAACCATAAAATATGATGATAAGTTGCAGGATGGCTCAGAATGTGTGTTTCAGGTACTAACTAGTTTTACTTTCTAAGTTTCTTGGAATATCTGGTCCAATATCTCCCCATTTTGATGCTGTGGAGCTTCCCATAATTCCTGTTAATGTTGAAGAAAATGACTCTTATTTTCCTTCTAATTACTTTGTCTTGTCCATTGTCCAGTGTGCGCTTCTATACACCACTGTGTACGGTCAAAGAAGAATTCGAGTTACAACGTTAGCTCTGCCATGTACAAGTATACTGAATAATCTTTTCCGTACAGCTGACTTGGATACCCAGTTCGCTTGTATATTGAAACAAGGTATTTGGTTACACCTTTTTTCACAATCTTGTTTTTTACCTTTGTACCATGCAATTTTCTCATTCACTTTCTTTGTGCACTCACGCTCTAGTACCAGAAGTCCCTTTTTTTTCATCGCTTCCATGGCACTTTAGTTATCTTTGATGTGGGGAAATGATACTCACAATATACTGTCGAATTTTCTTTCTGCAGCTGCAATTGAAATTCCTTCTCGCCCGCTCATGCAAGTCCGTGAAAGACTGACTGACCGTTGCATTGGTATTCTGTGTTCTTATAGGAAATTTTGTGCTACAGTTTCATCATCTGGACAACTTGTTCTTCCGGAAACACTTAAGCTCCTACCGTTATACATCCTTGGTATCTTCTTCTATGCCTTTAAGTTATAAAACTTATACTAGTTGTATTTGTGAAGCTAAATGTGCTTTCTCCCTCCAAATAAATAAAATCAGAATTTTGTTATGCCCCAATGCATGGACTATGTTATGCATGACTCTTCCGATAAGCATATTAGCAGTCATTGAGGTATGACATTCGTACATGTTTTAATAATTCTGTTTAATTTTTTTTTTCTTTTTCAGCACTAACTAAAAGCACGGGATTGCGAGCTGAAGGGAAATTAGATGAACGATCCTACTGGATCAATTATGTGTCCTCTGTTTCTACTCCTTTAGCAATAGCACTTGTGTATCCTCGAATGGTGGCAATCCATGATTTAATTTCCAAGGTCCGAAAGGTTTTACCATTACTTAAGTTTGATTTTTCCCTTGCTCTGCTCTCTCTCTCTCTCTCTGAGACACAAACCAATGCTAGAAATGTGCTCGCTTTCAAGTTATTGATCCTAAAACCAATGGATTTCTGTTAATTGACAGACGGATGGATCAATTGTTCCTCCTGCAATTCCACTTTCTAGTGAGCATATCAGCGATGAGGGAATTTATCTTCTTGAGAATGGAGAGGATTGTCTAATATATATTGGCAGCTCGGTAGATCCAGATATCTTGAAGAAGTTGTTCGGTATTTCTTCAGTTGATGAAATTCCTGCTCAGGTACATGTTAAGCCAAATCATTCTTATACACAATGTCTGTCCAATATGATGCCTAACTACTGACCGACTTGCATATTGGCAAAGTTAATTCTCAGTTTATTTCCCAGTATAAATATCATCCGGTCGCTAATATTCTCGCATACACAGTTTGTGCTGCAGCAGTACGATAATCCATTTTCAGCTAAGCTAAATGACATGGTAAATGAGATTCGACGCCAAAGATGTTCCTACCTCCGGTAACCTTTTGTTTTTCTGTTACTTTCTCAATCATACATCGTGTTGATTCGATGCAAGTCTAATCAATTCCTCGATTATGTTCTTGCAGCATGAAATTATGCAAGAAAGGAGATCCATCAGGTCAGTGCGTTGTTGTGCTGTGTAATAATTGTGTTACATAAAAGTTACGGGTTTATGTATTAACTCTTGTATTCTACTTTCCCAGGGATGCTCTTCTTCTCGTATATCGTCGAAGATAAAAATTTGAATGGCCTCTCCTATATCGAGTTTCTAATACATATCCATCGGCAGATTCAAATGAAAATGTGATTAGCTTCTTCGGTCCGATACCGGTCGTGATACCTTCGTTCTGGGCAGCCGCGGGGGGATAGAAAACAAGAAAGGACACCTTCCTTCACTGCACAGTTTGGTCATAACGAAGGACTTATGGAGGGGAGGGGGTTGGTGCCAGGATTTGTGTTAGTTTATATAGTCAATGGTAAATATTGAAAAGAAGTAAATTATAGAGCCCCACAAAAGTGGTAAATGGTGAATTAATAAATATAAGAGCTCTCAAGTTTTGTGAAAACATACTATTGTCGACACTATATATTTTGTGTGGAAAAAAAATGTTAGAGGCTATTTAACAAAAATTCTAAAATTCTTGGGTGGCCCGGAGGATCAGGTACCCTTAATGTTTTATCCATTAGATTTTGGTTTTTAATTTTAAAGAATATCTAACAGTTAAAATATCGGTACTATTGAGTACCCAAGAAAGTCCTGTTATAGACCTAAAGTTATCTAATGGGGAAATTACAGCAATGATTCTTTAACTTTAACCCAATTGAAGTAATAGTTCATCAACTAAAAATTTGTAATCATTTATCCTTTTAACTCATTAAAACGTGTAGTTATGATATTTTTTTGTTAACTTTGTTAGAACTTCTTCAAAATGACTCATGTACCATGCATATTATGCATATGAGGTTGAATCTGGGGTCATATAAGGAAAACTAAATGAGAAAATTGTGGCAATAGTCCCTCAACTTTAACCTAATTGTAGCAATGGTCTTTCTAACATAACTCATTTTGACGGAAGTTTTGACGTAGTTGATGAAAAAGACTATAGCTGCACATTTTGATGAGTTAAGGAACTAATGATCATTGATTTTTAGTTAAGAGAACATTACTTCAATTAAATTAAAGTTAAGGAACCATTGCTACATTAGTTGAGTGACTATGGCTTGTTTAGACGTGTTTTTAAAATGACTAAAAGCACTTGTAGTCATTTTAAAAGTACGTCCAAACGAGCCCTAGTCACTCAATTAAAAAAGCTTTTAGAAAAAATGTTTTTGATTTCCAAAAGCACTTCAAGTGCTTTCTACAATAAGCACCAGTTATGTGCTTCTTCCAGGAAGCACTTTAAGTGCTTTTCCGGAATTTACTCAAATTTTTACTAAGAATTGTTTCCAAAAATATTTTTATCAAAAGTGCTTTCAGTTATTTTAAAAGCAAATCCAAACGAGTCCTGTTACTCTATATAGTTTCTAGAAGTCGTTTCATTTTTATCCACAGGGGGGACATAAACCTTACCCCTCATAAACAGAGATAACAAAAACAATACACAAAAAAGAAGGGGGACATAAACCATATCCTTCTAGAAACGAAAACAAGAGAGATACAAAGAAAAGAGGAGGGGCATGAAACCTAACCCCTCTAAAACCAAACCTAAATGTCTAAACCTGCAAAACAAGTTGAGCAACACCACAAAGTTAGGGGAAAAAAAGAGTGAGACAAACCTGGATGCCAAAATGAACATTAATTTGTGAAGCAATAGCCAGGCAAGCCAACATAGTCCGAAAACAATGCAGCACGAGCCGCTGGCAGAGGAGAATCATGCCAAGTTTAAGTTGGAGAAGACAAGCCCATGTTAGCAAAATTGTTCGCACCAAAATTTCCTTCCCGATATATTTGAGATAAGTAGAAAGTCATTTTCCGAATGCGGTCCAAACAAATAGACCATTGGGTACGAAGAGGCCATGGAGGATCAAAATCAAACGATTGAAGAGCAGAAATAACACCAAAGCTGTGACTTTCCAACCAAAGACAATGCTAATCCAGCTGATATACAAACTTTACACCAATAATAATTGCATATAATTTTGCAAAAAAAAGAATTGCGATAACCAATTCATTGGCAAAAACCACCAAGAAAATGACCATGACAATTCCTGAAAACTCCTCCACAAGCAGCAGGATCAGGATTTCCTTTAGATAAACCATATGTATTAAGTTTAATCCAAGGAAACCAAGGAGGAGACCAAAGGACAGGAAAAATAGTAGGCGCCTTGCAAGAGATAGGTCAGATCCCCATCGAAGAGATGATTCGAGTATCAAAACCTTGAGAGTAACCACGAATAAACTTTCCACCATGAACAATCACATAATTGATAAACATGCAAAGACGATGAAAACAGAGTGGTCGGCCTTAAAAAAATAAACTTATTTTGAGCCTTCCAAATAGCCACAATAGTATACAGATCCGAAAAATCCAGAGATTGTTCAATGGTTGGGAAAAGGGCTTATGCATATAGATATCCCAAAAAACATCCAAAAATTTTGAAAGAGACAAAGAGGTACCAAAATGGCATGCTAACCACCTCAAAAGTTGCCTAGATATCCGACAGCCGAAGAAAAAATGAGTAGTAAATTCTTCAAAATTATGACATAAACAACAAATGGATACCAAAGAAATACCACGTCGTTGAAGCGCACCCTCGATAGGCAGTTTATCATGAAAAAACCGCCAAGCCAAAATAGTTAGCCGTGGTGGAATAAAATGCTGCCAAATAACCTTAGCCCAAGCACAATCACTATGTTTCCTTCGAATAAGTTGATAACCAGAAGAAAAGGAAAACTTCCTAGTAGGTGAGGGCTCCGAAATCAATTTACCATCCTCGACATTTAAGGGAAAAGGTAGACATAAAATTTGTTGCACCACATAAGGGAATAAATTTATAAAATAATATGGGAAAGACCAACTTTGTGCTTCAATAACATCTGAAATCCGAGGAAGAACCTTAGGTGAAATGACCGAAGATAAACAAGGGCTAATAAATGGGTTTTCCAACCATTTGTCAAACCAAAAGGAAACGGACCTCCCATCACCAATAATCCAACGACTATTATTATTCAGAATAGGCAAAGCACGCTTCAAACCATGCCACACAGAAGACCATAAATAGATATTTAGTTTTTTGGAAGGTGAAAGAGGAAAACGCTGACGAGCAAAAGAACCCCACAGAGAAGAGGATTGTAAAGCATTCCATCCAAAACTAAGCAAAGCCATCAAGTTCAAGGAAGCTAAATCATGAAAACCAAGCCCACCTTCATTTTTAGGTCCACACACCATACTCCAATCAACAGTTACCAACTTCTGGGAAGCTAAATCCCTTGACCAAAAAAAATTCCTTGCGCAAGCAGAAATATGTTTTAAAAAGGCAAGATGGCAATTGATAAACTAAGAAATTATGGAGGAACAAACTTTGATAAACAGAATGCACTAATTGAAATCGTCCAGCCATTGAGAAAAGTTTTCCTTTCCAACAAGAGAGGTGGGCTTTAGCCTTGTCAATCAAAGCTTGAAAGTGAATTCTCCTTAACTTACCACGAAAAATGGGTACCCAAAATAAGTGAAAGGAACAACACTCAAATAAAAACCAATGTGTCTCGAAACATGCACTTTACGATGAACAAAAGAGGATTTTATGTTCCCATTTAATAACATTTCCTTTTACGAGCACGTAGGAAATCTTAGAAAACCCGATAATAGAAATTTCGGAACATAAAATACTTGAGGGTTTTAGGATTAGAAAAAAAAAAGAAATAAAGAATTATTTTGAATTTCAATTTAGGTAACACAGTCACATACAATATAAGAAATTTAAAAGTACAAACTTGGAAATTCTGTCGAACTAAAGAAGTGTGTGTCCTTTCTCTGAAGGCTCGAAAGAATGGCGATACCGGTGGAGGCGGCGGCGGCGGAAGTAGAAAGAGAGAAAGAGATGGAGTCGACTAGGAAAGAGGAGATGGCGCCATGGGAGCAACACTCGACTGTAATCAGCATCCCTCGCTTCGACTACAACGCCCCTTCTTCTCTTCTCCAACGCTCCCACTCCGGCTTCCTCATTACCTGCCCCATCAGTCTGTCACTCTCCTCTTCTTCCTCTTTCAAATTTATGACCCCTAATTTAACAAAGAACCAACGATTCTGATAGAAAGTTTGTTTCTTTGTGTTTCTGCTGTGATTAATTTTGATCAGAGAGGGAGAAAAGCGCCACAAAAGAAGCAATTTCCCTCCTTGCAAAGGTAAAATCCCTTCTTTTATGCCTTTGAAATTACCAACTTGTTTACTGCAAATGTGATTGATTTATTATTTATTTATGGATGTGAACTTTTTAATTGTGATCACAATTTTGGGGTTTTTGTATGTTTATGTTTTCAGTATGTTCAGTGCTTTAATAGTTGCAGCTCAGAGGACAATACCAGTTCGAAAAGAAGGAAGCTTTCGAAAGAGGATATCGATAGCGAGTGCTGCAATGGCGGCGGGGAAAGCAAAGATGCTGCTACTGCTAACTCTGAGGACGCTCGTGGTATCACTTGCATATGTTGTGCTATTAGTATTAGGTTCTGACTTTCTGTATTTGTTGTGATATGACTTGTTTGTTATTGTAATGCTGTTGGCAGATGATCTTCAGGAGCGTACTCCTCGTTTGTCTCCTGCAAAGGTCGATGCGGAAGGAGATGCAAGTCCACTTCTTTCGCTGGTTAAGTTGACAAAGAGTGGTCTGCTTCTCTTTACTTTCCGCAGAAACACTTCTCCTGACGTTGTTGATACTGTATCGAAAATTATTCAGGCTGTGGAATCCAAGAGTGTTGGTTCACCACTGTGAGTAGATAATTTACTTTCTTCTGACAGATTTTCTGTTTCAAAGCTTTTATAATTTATGCTAAAGCATTCTTTGTTTTGAGGATGAGGGCTTCTAGTTGTTCCCTATAGCCCACTTTGAGGTTGTGCCGCAGCTCTTCAATGTTTTTGCACTCAGTATTCATTTGCATTTCCATATGAAGGGTCCAGTAATATATATGATCCTTTTTCCCCCATTATGAACACTAATTGGGAGTTCTTTGGTGCAGTTGGTGTAATCGCATTTTCCCTATCCAAGCTACTTGTAGTTTGAAAGAGAAGGAACTGCATGAAGTTGTATCAAGGCTTGTTCTTCAATTCGTGAACGATAATCAGAAGCTTGTGCGGCCCATAAAGGTAGAAGTCAAATCCGTTATCACTTCATAACAATAGTTTCATCGTTACTTTTTTCAGCAACCATTGAAAGGGATTAATTATTTTATAGGAGTTATAATATTTTGATGTGCAAATGAAATTTCTACATGATTTTGTAGTTTGCAATTGCATATAATAGAAGAGGGATAGAGACAGAACTGAATATTCCCAAAGAATCTTCAAATGCAATTGATATGTTGGACCGTGACAAATGCTTTGCCGCAGTGGCTACTGCTGTCAAGGGTGTTCTATCAGATTCGGTGGTGGACCTCAAATCTCCGGAAGTGAGAATTCCCTCTGCATTTTCTTAAATTGGCATGTTATTCTTATGCTCATTCTAACTATTCGACCAAAATTTTCAGCTCTGTGTTCTTCTTGAGCTACTACCCCTTTCTGGTGTACCCAAAGAGTCGTTAGTGGTTGCTGTATCAGTTCTTCCTCGATACATTGTTAATGCAAAGCCGAAACTATGCATCAAGGCACTGGTTTCCGATACAAAAACGAAGGGGAAAAAGCAGTAAGAAGGATTAAAAAGTTTCATGACATCCAACAATACCCTGCGGGCGGGAGTTGTAAAGTTCTCTGATAGTGATGATAAAAATGGGAGGTCTGTAGCTGATGTTAGATATGTTACAAAATTCGATCCAACCGATTCAGCTGTTTGTTGTACCCTAACAGTCACCCCAGTTTTGTGTTTCGCTTTTCTGTGGCAGGTCTTTCTTTTCTTCGTTCTTCATGTATTTGTTCTTGTTTTCGAGTTTTAAAGGATCCGTCTTAATTCATATTGTTGCAGACATTGGTATTTAGTCATATTGGCTATTCGGTAGAGCTGATGGTGCTTTATTTATGCACTCGAGTTTGAATTTTAAAGTAGAATAACAAACGCATTAATGTTTGAATGACCAGACTCGGCCCATAAAGCTAGAAGTTAACCCACAAATACCACCCGGATTCGTTCTTGTTTTCGAGTTTTAAAAGATCCGTCATAATTCATATTGTTGCAGACATTGGTATTTAGTCACATTGGCTATTCACTAGAGCTGATAATGTTTTATTTATGCACTCGAGTTTGAATTTTAAAGCTAGAATAACAAACGCATTAATGTTTGAACGACCTGACCCGGCCCATAAAGCTAGAAGTTAACTTACAAATACCACCCGCGTACCAATGGGTCCAACAGACCTCGAAACAGATCTTGCTACGACCTTCTTGTCCCCATATCGGTACATGTACTTTGATTTACGAGTTCTTAGGCACACCCTTTACTTACAAACCAGATATTTGGGCAATTGCAATTGAGCTCCATGAAAGAGACGATCTAGAGGCGACGCCGGTGTCGATGGAGTAGGCCGACAGGGTAATTTTCTTCGCTCATATAGTTCAACATTTTCCATCGAAAAACAAATTTTACACTACTTTTCTCTTAATGCACTGACATTTGAATCGAACAAAACCAAGCGACAACTAAAAAGAAGACGAAAACATCGGGTACAAATTCATTTCTGTTTTCTTCGATTCAACCAAGACGAATTGGATTATTGAATGACAGGAGGGACTGAAAAGAGATGAACGTTCCAAATGCAGCTTATTTGTTCTAATTGTACAAATGTTTTTGGCCTGGTGTCTGCTGTCAAAGATACATTCTTTGTTCTACTCCTCCGTCCAGACGGGTAAACACTCCATCGTAAATAAAAATTCAGAGCTCATAACAAAGATATATATGCTTTGCGGTTCTAAAACGAAAAGTGGAACTCAAATGACTAGTAAACCACCCGAAGACCTAATCGATAACTTAACTACAACAACAGTAAAAGAACTAACAAGATGTGGGGTGAGTGCGGGAAGAAATCCACTAGCCTAAAACAGATGATTTTCCTTTTTACAGCAGCATCAGTTACCGCAGAGAGCAATCGAAAGATTCAGATTAAGATTCCGATTCCCGGAAGAAGAAGCGGAGCAGTCTTTGGAGTTAGGCCTAGAGTATGACGATGAGATTGCACCACTGAAGTCACTTGAAGAAGCATTACTCTTGTGGGAGGAGGGCTGATGTAACGAGAGTGACAGTGATAGTTCACATTGGCCAGCTTCATGATGGTCTTCGACGTGTGCTCCTCCTGCCTCTGGTAAGGTGGCAACCTGGAGGGAAGGACAATTAATTAAACACCATGTCAGTAGGGCACATTTAATTTTCAAAGAAATACAACAATGCTCCATGAATATGAAATATATGATTCAATAAGACGAAGTCTGAACCGGAAGGACTTACATCCGTCCCTCAAGACGCTAGCTAATATTACAATGTTGTCTTGTGTGTTTTCACCACTCATTTAACGTTGTATTATTAGTCTGAGATGACACTGTAGTATCCCGATAAAGTACACTTAAAGTCTCTCTGTAGATAGTCCGAGATGACATTCTGGCACCCCGATAAGGTGCACTTAACTCTCTCTCTGAAAGGGTAGAAGGACGTTTTAATAATTTGAAATTGCTGATGAAGAGAGGGGGAGGGGGGAGGGGGGAGGGGTCCCGTATTTATACGAATCAGAATTGGACCACAGAATGTAAGAGTTTTTGCAGGCAAAACCGGAGACTTGAACAACAAATTTTTAGAATGTAGTTCATGTAGACAACAAAGCATGAAGAATAGGTGGACCTTGAAATTAAATAGGGCAGAATGGAATCATTTATTTGCAATGCCAAACCACTGTATTCCAAATGCTGCGCCCCAACCACTTTTTCAAATAACTCATTAAACAAGGTAGAAAAAAATGAAGTTGACACAAAAAACTAGAGATTTTTATTGAAGAATTCTGATGCGTTATGTAAATTAGTTAGGTCTAAGAACGGAAAATTATTTTCGCACACTTGTTTTCTCCTGTGCACGGAAGGAAACAAAGAAGATTTTCAATAAAATAAAGAAGGGGACTAGTCTACTCAACACTTTCGAAGAGTTGAGAACGGTTTAGGCAAAGAGGTGACGCAACTTGACTTAAAAAATAAAAAAAGCATGCACATTATTCCATCCATGCCGGCATGCCAGGCATGTTTAGAAAGGAATGGGATTCTCACCCCTTCAAATTTTCTACTGTCCTCTCTTTCCACTTTCTCATCTTTATAAAGAAGTCGACACAGATGTTAATGTAATTTAATCGTAACCGTTCAAATAAGATGAGAGGAAAGAGGAGAATATCCTATTCCGTCTCGATTTCCTGGGTGAAACCAGAAAAAGCAAATACCAACATTGCACTCAAACTTCTTCAATTAACATAAAATACTTAAATGCAGTTGGTAGAGAGAGAGAGAGGGAAGGAGAGAACCTTCAAGAAATCAGATTCTTGCAAAGCAATTTTGAAGGCTGATGGGTGAGGGTTCTCCTTTATTCCCAATGCCAGCACGTAATCATCAAAAGAGTACGGATTTGACACTGTCTCATATATTCCACCTTTGCTGCATTGCTGCTGCTGCAAACCCTCTGAGATGTTTGAACCCATCGTCTCGGTTCTAGCTCTGATAAGTCATAGAAAAGAAACAAACAAAAAGAAGGAACATGCATCAAGGAACAAGAAAGCAACTTTCAGGGAAAAAAAAAAAGCAAAGACATCATGCAAATGCCTTTTTGTTTGTTTCTGATCACACCATCTTTATTTCGGGATTTTCTAGTATGTTCCGCGGGATTCTATACATCAGGATTTTTCGCCTCTTGCTCAAGAATTTAGTGACTTCAGATTTAACGGCTGAAAATCCTAATATATAAAATAACAAGGCACTGTAGAACTTTTGCTTTATTATGACATTTGAATAGGTCTTTACAGTTTACACCCCAAAAGAAACCAAAGAACAACTAAAATAGTGGATATAATAATATATAGCTGTTCCTGCAGAGTAAAAATTTGTAGCTGGTGCTGCAAGTGCAGGTGTAGCCTAACCTTTTTGAACGGCGGGGATTGCAGATGACCTGGGAATCCGATTCTCTGGTGGGTTTGGAAGATGGGTAAAAGCTCAAACCATTTACTTCTTCAACACACCCATCATCCTCAGCCTCTTCAAACGAATGCAGTTTTCTTGTTTGCACCCTATCTGCCATTTTATAAAATAAATATTAAAAAGAGATATATATATATATATTATTAGCAATAAAACCTAAAGAGAGTAATAAATAGGTTCTTTTGGACAAAGTTTCCAGTTTATGCGAACTGCCAATACTAGAAGATCGGAAAGAAGAAATGATCACGTTTTGGTGTGACCTATTTGGGGCATCCACTAAATGTCGACTACGAACAATAAATATGTATTGTTAAAGGGGGGAATACATAATAAATGAGGTGATGCTGCAGTTGCAGTTGAGTCCTCATATTTCATAAATTTATGCCATCAACGGAGTTCATAACTCTGCAACTCTAGCTCTGGGCAGAACCCATTACTGGCAAACAAATGGACAGTCAAGACTCATACATGAAAATGTTACAAGACGAAAACTTTTATAAGAAATCGGCCGAAATAAATGAATGGGTATGTGGAAAGATGAAAACTTTGGCAAAAAATCAGCCGAAATAAATTAAGGGTATGAGAAAAGATGAAAACTTTACAATAAATCGGCAAAAATAAATCGATGGATATTTACCTTGTCTTATAATCGGATCGCCTCTCATGCTTCTATACATCTGATGATTAAAAGAAGATGGGAACAAATTATCATATAGATAGGATAAAAAGCGTGAAAGCAAATGAAATTTTAACCTATTAGACAAACAAAAGCACTTAAAAAAGCTCGAGAAAAAAAGCAAAATACCTGGAGATGGCTTTTGACATGAGAAATGGTGAGCCCTTTGACATCCATCAACTGAAGAACAAGTTTTGGAGTAGCTTCTGCTAGAGAGAAAAGAAAAAATTATACAAAAAATAATTAAAAAACTTCTAAAGAGCAAACAAAAATAGAAAGTGGGGTTTTGCAGTTACTTACTTTTATGGCCTCCAAGCCTTTCAATGGCCTGAAGAAAGCAACGATGAAGCTCAGGAGTCCATCTCAAACGAGGCACCTTTGATCTCACATACTGCCTGACGGCGCCGTTTCTTGCACTGCAACTACTTGTAGTCATTTTTTTCTCCCACCAACCTGGATCTTCCCCAGATCCCTTGATAAACTGCTTACAACCTTCACACCCTCAACCACCAGAACGAAACGGCGTCGTCCTGGTATTGTTTTCTCCTCTTAAAAAGTTTTAAACCCGTTGAAAGTGTGTGTTGGTCACTGCAGACACTAAGAGGGCATTTAAAAAAGGACGACTTTAAAGCCTATCTCAGAGAGGAGAGAGAAACAAGAGAGAGAGAGAGAGATCACGAGAAAACGATAAGACGAGCTGAGAAGCTCTGTAAATTCCTTAAAGAGTCTGATAATACCTATTTGCTATTGCTGCAATTGCTAGTATTTCCCTAGCCTGCCTGCCCTGCCTCACCTGCTAACCGTACTTTTTACTATTCTATATTTACCCCTCTCTCTCTCTCCTCCTGCTGCCTGCGCCTTCTGTTTATCTCTTGTACACCTTCCTTGCACCCACTGCCAACGCAAATATTAATAAATATAATTTGAAAGGAAAAAAGTTATTGAAATTTCAAAAATTTTATTTTACCTTTTTAATAAACGTATTTTTTATCTAAATGTAAAACATTTGGAATGAAAATTGAAAATACAAAAAACTCTCTCTCTAATAACGTATCACACTCACTCACGAGCTTCTGAAATTCTGATGGATCTTTTATTTTTTATTTTTTTTACCCTTCTTCTCTCTAACTCTTTGCCCCTGTACCAAACCAATAGGGAGGATGCTACAACTGCTTCGCCTTGACCTTTTTCTTTCTCTCTCATGATTTCCAATTCCTGGTTCTGAACGTCGTCATGATATCAAAAATCCATGAAGTTATTATTATTTCCATTTTATCGACCCAAATAACAAAAGGAAGAAAATAAATCATTGTTTATTTGTCTTTCTCTCTAATATTTCTGTCTTTTTATATTCCCCTCGACACTCGACAGTCTCTTTTATTTTCCGAAGTCAAATATGTATAAATCATACCACGTGCACGTGGTAGAAAAACTGAAAAGTATTCAGATTCGGAAAGACGTTTTTGCCCTTATTGTTTGCAAATGCGATGGGATAAAGGATCCTAAGTCCAGAGTACTGGTGTTGGGGATGAGTTGTTATGTTGTATGCTGTACTTGGCGAGGGCAGGAAGGGCAGAGGGGTGGTTGGTCCTTGCGAAAAACTTCTCCTCGGGATGGCCATGCTCCCCTAACCCTAACTCAATTACAAATTTTGCATGCTTGGAAAAGGATTCGACGTACCCGTTTCTCTTATATCGTGTGATCATTTTTCGTTAATATTATTTCTGTTTAATTTTAAATTTTAAATCATTTCTGATGACACGATATACGATTAACGACCATGATCACAGAATTTCTGAAATCTCCAAAAAAAAGAATAGAATCCTCTTCCTTCCATGATAAAATCCACTTTCCCCAACCCAATAAAACCAATTCTCACATTTGTTAAGCAAATTAAAAAAATTAAAGTCAAAATTGGCGTATTTCTTTTCCCTAATTATATTACAATCTACTTTGGCATGACACGCTTATCATGATCTAAATAAAGATAAATTTTTGCATTGTTGTCTAATTAGAGAAGTTTTGGCCTCCTATAGAATAACATAAAATCGATCGAGAAATGTGTTTTATATATGACGTTGTACGACTTTATCTAATTTTGTTTCCTTCTGAGTAGCATAACCCTTTGGTACAACATTTATTGGACGTCCTCCTTCCTTTTCTTTTTTCTTTTCAGTACCATGGTATTGGAAGACGAATATGCTTTATGATATGGGCAAGTTGAATCATATGATTGAATGGAAGTAGATGAAAATGCTAGGTCCCCTCTTTTAAATGGGTTGGCATCATTTTAAGACACAGCACAAAATTATGTCTTTCTAAAAAATAGGCAATGTTAGGAAGATTAAATTTTTTTAAATCAAATGATGTGGTTGTCAATTATTGAATTATTACATAATTGTTAATTAACGTGTTTATTTTCTATTAATGACATATAATTTAGTTTGCAAATTTAATTTAATATTTTGGTTTACCAAGCATTACGCTAAAAAAAAGTAAAATACTCAGCATGGGAATTGGAATGGGATGATGCAATATATTAATAATTTAAAATGCACCAAAGAAAAACAAACGATTAGACGAACCGAGTTTGGTTCATGGTTGGAGGGTTAATTTCCATTTAAGTTAATTAGTGGTTAAATCGATGGAGAATTATTAAAACAACGCATTTTTAGGGTTCATGGTTGGTTGCTTGAAGGGTATAGTACAAAGTTACCTAACCCTAACCACTTTTCAATGTGTCTTCATTCAGCTATGAAGCAGCCGGTGCGGTAACGGGAGCGCGGGGATTCGGCTGGATAATTCGCCGGAATTCGGCATGGTTCTGGCGCGAAACGCAGCCGTTTGAAACCTTTGGGGCAGAGAGAAACCTTAGAGGAGAGGAAAGCAATACATAATACTATCTACAGAGGCAGCCATATTCCTTTCGAAACCTCCGTGCTTCGTAGGTCTGCAACTACAGAGGTACACGGTAACAGAGTTACTGAGAGATAAGATATGTAGAATGGTATTATACATACACTTCTTTTTACCACTCATTCATTCCTCTCAATTTCTGACGGTCGAGTTAAATAAATTTAAAAAAAATTAAATGATAAAAATTAACAAAAGCTTGGGTAAGGTAAAAATGAGTGTGCAGATAGCAACCCGCTTTTTATACACTCTATGTATATGTGTGTCTGCTTGATTTAGGTTTTTCTTGCTAAGCTCGGTCATTAATCCAATTCCCACTGAATCCCATAATTCTGAATTCCATTTGCTTCTCAATCTCTTTAAGTTTGTCTGCATGTTGAGGGACCCTTCCATAGTTCATATATATATATATAGAGAGAGAGAGAGAGAGAGAGAGAGAGAGAGAGAGAGAGATACATACATATATATATATATATATATATATATATATATTGAAATAGTCAAAGCCCAGCTCTTTACTATTGAGTTTTCTGTTGTACTATTGCAGCTACTGTCTACTGATGAGGACGCTATGTCGAAATCTAAATACTTTGAAGTCAACCAGATCATGCCAGGAAGGCAAAAGAAGAATGTAAATACACGCCTAACCCTAGTGAAATCCGCACCGTCCACCTTACTACTGTAACGTTAGAAATACGGATGTCGATGAAGAATCAAGGGTTGTGATTGCGAGAAAGGACAACACATCGAGTGTGGATGATGAGCTAATATACGTATATGGAATTCAACTGAATCAAATCAAATCAAATCAAATCTCGCGCATGGGAGATGGAAAGGGTAGGAGGTCGGTTTTCTAAGGTCAAGCCTCAGTCATACCACAGTGATATTCTCCTCCTAATTTCTAGGTGTGCAGCCATAGAGAATTAAGGCCTAAATTTAGGATAAGCATAGTCTAAAATATCCATAATATCCCGATATTTTTATTGAAATTTTCGTGTTTTTTGACTACCGATATTTTTTTGGACTATCGATATTTCCGATATCATCAATATTTTAGACATTGCTAAGTCACTCATGTATCTTACCATGCAATGTATAAAGTGTAAAATATTGTACTAATTCATTATATATAAATGATTATGGTGCGTTTAAACTTCTTTCATTAACTACTACATATTTTCTACACTCACAATGTTTGCCAGCTCGCTATGTAATCAACTTAAATCAGTTATATCTATCATGCAATGCATTTCCTTCCAATTTTTTGTGATAAACTAATAGATAATTGACTAAATAAACATCCTGCAAAGTTTCAATAAAAATTTCCAAGTTTTTCTTACAATTTCCATGGTTTTTATTCAATTTTTATCGATATCGATAATATCCGGATATTTCCATCGAAATTTCTGTGTTTTTGGACTACCGATATTTAATACCTTGAGGATAAGGGAACTGTTGTTAGTATTTTAAAATTTTCATTTTACATTCTTTATAAATGTATTTTTTTTTCTAATTATATAAAATTTGGAGTGCAAAATAAAATTTTTGAAGTGTCAATAACAATTCGCTTATGATAATTATGATTTTAATATACATGTTTACTTTATTACAATTTTATTATGAATTTTATAGAAATGAGTGTGGTTTTATTTGGTTTGATATTTTGTTAAAATCGAAAATTAGACTAAAATTATTATTTTGTTTGGTTAGATTTTTGGTTTTTTTTTTTTTTTTGAATTTTGTTCGATTTTTTTTTTTAAAAACAAAATTCTTTGTCTTTTTAAACTAAAATTGAAGAAATTAATAAGACTTTCAACATAGCCTAAAGTTGAGTTTATCTAACTTTAGATTGACATTACATTAGACTTAATAGTTGACTTAGAATTGGACTTAAAAAATGAATACTCAACATAAATAAATGAAAAAATATGATTTTATATCTCATTCAGTTCGGTTTTGTTTGGTTTTTGAATCACCAAAATTGAACCGGACCAATAGTTTTCAATTTAGTTCGATTTTTTTAGTTTCGGTTTGATATTCATTCGGTTCAGTTTTAATTCAGTATTTTGGTCCTATTTTTTGTTTGACTTTTGAGTTTTCGAGCCCATCCAAAAATTTAAAGGTATTAATCCTAATTTTTAATCAGAAATTTAGAATTTTCAGAGCCTGAATCTTAGTTGTCAAAGCTTCCACATTTATGGCGCTTTAACGTAACTGTAATGAAAATAAGAGAAATTAAATTGAGTAGGAGTTGTAATGAAGAGAAGTCAAAACCGGATTTCTATTGAAAATATTTACTTAAATGTTCTAGAATTGGAATAAAAATAACACTAATTCCATAAAGTTGTTTACTAATTCAGCATAATCGGAATATAAATCATTATGATTACTAAAATACCCTTGTCCCAAATCAAATATTTTATATACTTTTTTTAATAAAATTTGATATAATATATAATAGTAAGAAAAAAAATTAAATTGCTTCTTTATTTCATAGACAAACTAAAATGCTTTTGCTTATTTCTTTTATAAATTTCAGTATTTACTTTAATATTTCATAGACACTAATTTTCTCTCAAGTTGTGCATAATGTGAATAAGCATGAAAATAAAAAAAGTAAGGAGTTGTGCATAATTAAACTAGGGTTAATGGATTTATAAATGATGGCCTTGGAAATAAAAATGGTAAGTGAGGGCATAAAGGGACAAAAGTGTTATTCTGATTGCCTAAGCAATCAGGAATTGGATTATCACCTACATCTAAGGAATCCAAGTCCACAAATATAAGGAATTGAATTCCAAACTTTGAGTGAGCCCCACTACTTTTTTTATTTCTCAATATTTAATAAACATCATAATACTCTGTAAGCAGAATTCAATTCATATTTTTATTCCAATTACAAATACGTAAACACTCCCTTAGAGTTGATATTAATTAGCACGTTTGGATATATAACAAGATATATCCGTATTAACGGATTGCTTCAATTCTGTGTAATTAGCAAAGGTGCCTCGTGTTCCTGTTTGACTGTAGACCACAGTTTTATACCCTCTTTAATATCATGACATGCCCTCAATATTTTATAAATATACGCGCCCTCGTACGTATACGAGACCTATCTCTACCTCGTCATCATTTAATTATAAATTTAACGGAATAATTAACAAATGTATAACGTTATAAATAAATTATAACTCAGCGTTCAACATTTCAATATTTTAAGAGATAAAATACGAAGTTGAAATTGATTCCAAACTTGAGAGGTAAGAAGAGATATAAACTTATCGATTAACTCATCAGCCAAGAACATAAGGATTAAACAATTAAATCACAACCCTTTGATCATGTATGCAATATGAATGTAAGAACATAAATAATTGCATCAGTACATACCTGCAGACATGTACATAGATGAAGAAGACATGAAAATCTGCACAAAACCTTATCCTCTCTGCAAAGCTCGATACTCTCCAGATTATAGGCAACTAGAACGAAATTCAGAGTGTGTCTTTGCGAGAGCAGGGGCTTGTGGTTTTATATTACAAGTTCCGGATCACCTATAACAATCCTACAAGGAATATGAAACTAAATCCTTGTACAATCTATTTGGTAAAATATATTTTCATTTCACACTTTAATAAAGTTACAGTTTAGGTGTATATATACAACAAACTAACATAGTATCTTAACCACTAAGCTAACAGCTAAGAAGATACATTTACAATATTGCCCTTTATATCCCCCCGCAAACTGAACTTAGGTTGTCGAAGTTGAAGTTTGTCACGAAGGAAGAGGAAACGAAGCTTGGACAGAGACTTGGTGCAGATATCGGCTACTTGGTCTTGAGTGCAGACAAAATGGACAGAGATCTGCTTGGCAATGACCTTTTCCCTAATGTAATGATAGTCGATTTCTACATGCTTTGTCCGAGCATGAAAGACAGGATTTTTTGCTAGAGATATAGCGGAAATATTGTCACACCAAAGATGAGGGGTGGTAGGTAAGCAGTAGCCAATATCCGATAGTAATTGACAGAGCCAGGTGATTTCAGATGCAGTATTAGCAAGAGAGCGGTACTCTGCTTCGGTGGAAGAGCGAGCAACAGTCGGTTGCTTCTTAGCATTCCAGCTAATCAAAGAGTTACCAAAATAGACACAGTAACCTCCAGTGGACCGGCGGTCAAGAGCACAGCCAGCCCAATCAGCGTCCGAGAAGGCAGTGAGAGTAGGAGGAGTGGAACACTTGGAAAACCAGAGACCAATATCAAGAGATCCCTTGAGGTATCTTAGAATACGCTTTACAGCCTGAAGATGTGAAAGTTTGGGAGTGTGCATATATTGGCATACAAGATTAACTGCAAAACTGAGATCAGGACGAGTCCAGGTGAGATATTGCAGAGCACCAACCAGGGAACGATACTCAGAAGCATTGTCACAGAAGGGAGAATCATGATCAAGTTTGGAGGTGCTGAGAGGAGTACTGCAAGGTTTAGCGCCAGTCATGTTGGCATTGGATAACAAATCCAATATGTATTTAGTCTGAGATAGAAAGATACCAGCAGAATATCTTTTGACTTCAAGACCAAGAAAGTAGTGCAGCGGACCCAAATCCTTGATGGGAAACAGGGAACTCAGTTGCTGAATAACTTGGTTACATGCAGCAGAGTTTGGACCAGTAACTAAAATGTCGTCGACATAAACCAGAATGAAAATCATAGCTGAACCCTTTTTGATAAACAAGAAATGGTCGCTGGGAGAGCCAACAAAACCGAGAGAAGTGATAGCACCATGAAGCTTGTCATACCAAGCCCGCGGAGCTTGTTTTAAACCATACAACGAACGATGCAAGTGACAGACATGAGATGGGTGAGCTGAATCTTCAAATCCAGGAGGTTGCTGCATAAAAACTGATTCATTGAGTGTCCCATGTAAGAAAGCATTGCTGACATCTAGTTGATTCAAGAACCAATCGAACTGGACCGCAAGAGTGAGGATGAGGCGAATGGTGACTGGCTTGGCTACCGGACTGAAGGTTTCGGTATAATCTAAACCTTCCTGCTGATTGAAGCCCTTGGCAACGAGCTGAGCTTTGTACCGGTCTATAGTACCATCGGGCTTACGTTTGATGCGAAAGACCCATTTACAGCCAACAATATTCTGTGAGGGAGACGGGGGAACAAGAGACCAAGTTCCAGTTTTGATGAGAGCAGTAACCTCTTCTTGCATAGCTTGGGACCAATGAGGATATTTGGAAGCTTGGAGATAGGTGTTAGGGATGTAATCCACTGAGAGATGAGAGGGAAGAGGGTGCTTAGTAGCAGTGAGAGCTTTGGGTTTGAAAACACCAGATTTGGACCGGGTTTGCATCGGATGGGTGTTAGAAGGTTGAAAAGAAGTGGAAGGAACGGAATCTGGAACAGGCATTACAGGACTGGAGGGAATAGGTGGGGAAGGGTTATGGGAGAAGGGGGATGGGGAAATGGAAGGGGAACGAGGGAAAGAGGAGGGAATACTAGAGGAAGAAGAAAGAGGAAAAGTAAAAGTAAGGGTTGATGGAAGAGATGAGGTAGACCTAGGAGGCAGGGATGAGGGTGAAGGTGGTATGTTGGAGATACGATGGAATGGAAAACTAGATTCATTGAAGATGACATGTCGGGAAATATATACTCGGTGAGTTGCAGGGTCAAGACATCTATAGCCCTTGTGATTTAAACTGTATCCAAGAAAGACACAGGCTCTGGTTTTAGGATCCAGCTTCGAGGAAGTATAAGGCTTAAGCCAGGGGAAGCAGGCACAACCAAAAACCTTGAGAAGGTCATAATTCGGAGCTCGATGATATAGAGATTCCCAAGGAGACTGTCTGGATGCAGTAGGCAATCAGTTGATAAGATAGATGGCAGTGTTGAAAGCCTCCACCCAATAGATATGGGGTACTTTGGAAGCTGTCAAAAGAGTGCGAGCAGTTTCAACCAAGTGACGATGCTTGCGCTCGGCACACCCATTTTGTTCGGGTGTGTGGGGGCAGGTAAGTTGATGATGAATGCCATGAGTAGCCAAGAATTGAGAGAAACTAGTGCTTAAGTACTCTCATCCGGAATCAGATCTCAAAGTAATAATTTTGGTACACAGAGAATTTTCAACCAGAGATTTGTATTCCATAAAAGTGGACAGTACATCAGATTTGCATTTCAAAGGATAAAACCAGGAGTACCTAGTAAAATCATCCACAAAAATGATGTAATACCAAAAACCTTGAGAAGAAGCTTGAGGAGAGGGTCCCCAAACATCCGTGTGGACAAGTTCTAGAGGTTTGCTAGTTGTACAAGAAGTGGATACAAAAGGAAGCTTGGAGCTTTTAGCCAATGCACAATCTGAGCAGAATGACTTAGTTACATGAGCTAAAACAGGAATACAAGATTGAGAAGCAAGTTTATGAAGAATCTTGACAGATGGGTGACCCAATCTTTGATGCCAAACATCCGTAGAAGCTTTAGCAGTGGCGGTGAGAGCTTTATGATTGCCAGTTGCAGATGAGGAAAAATGGAAAGGATAGAACCCTTGCTGAACAGGTCCTTTAAAACGCATCATCCCCGAAGAAAGATCATTCACAGTGAAGTGAGAGGGATAAAGATGCAATGAACAGTGATTATCAAGTAAAAATTGATTTGCAGATAGAAGGTTATGTTTCAAAGCAGGCACATAAAGAACTTTATTGAGATTGAAAGCACTAGTAGAAGTATGCAAAGTAGTAGAACCAGAATGAGTGATAGGCAAACCTTTGCCATCACCAATATACACTTGTTCTGGACCTGTGTATGCTTCAGGATTTTGCAGAGTGGAATAGGAGTTGGTCATGTGGGATGTTGCTCCAGAATCGACAATCCAAGTAGGATTGGATGAAGAAGCAGTAGCAACCATCGCTGCAGGAGAGGATTTTCCACCATAAGCCAGATTGAGGCGATGAGGACAATCACACGCTTCATGATCAAGTTGATGACAAATCTGACAGGGATGTTTCTTGGTGTAGGAAGAAAAATTGTTGCGACCTTCACGATTAGAATGTGAATTATTGCCACGATTAGGAAAAGATCTCGGATTGTTAGAGGATCGGTAATTGCCACGATTGAAAGGACCGCGATTATGAGAGCGATCCACTCCACGACTTGGATGACTGAAGGTAGAAGGAGAATGAGCCACAAAAGCCTGAGAGTTAAGACTGGATACAGGAAGAGGAAGAATGCCAGCAGATGTGTGAATAGCCTGAAAATAGGACATCTCAGAGATACTTTTCTTGCGATTGGCTAATTGAATCTCCTTGCTAATAAGCAAGCCATGTAATTCATCAATTGTTGTAGATCCGAGACGAAATTGAATAGCATCAACAAACGAATCATACTCAGGAGGAAGACCGTGGAGAGTGACAGAGATCAGATCGGAATCTTCAACCGGAGAGCCGGCACTGGCAAGAGCATCAGCAATTGCCTCAATTTGCTGGAGATACTGAGCAGCAGATGAAGTTCCTTTGGAAAGATTACGAAGTCGAGAGCGTAGCTTATGAATATGAGACTGAGAGGCCGTGGCAAGGCGAGATTCCAATTTCGCCCAAAGATCGCGAGCCGAATTCACACCAACAGTGTAGGGAATGAGGGAATCCAAGAGCGTGGAGTTGAGCCAGATGAGAATATTCTGGTCATTTTCATACCAAGAAACATAAGCAGGATTAAGAATGCGATTTCCTGAGGAATCAAGAAGAAATTGAACCGGCGCCGCCATAGATCCATCAATGTGACCAGTCAGATTGTATGGGCGAAAAATTGGAGCAAAGAGAGCGCTCTAAGTCAAGTAATTGGTGGTGGTGAGCTTGATTGGCACCATGGATCCAATATTTTGGATTGTGATGGAGGTAGAATTTAAAGAATTAGGGTTCGAAGATCCAGTCGGAAGGGGGTGAACTGGAGAGGCCGATTCCGATGAAGGAGATGCCATTGGCAAATAGACGAGGAAGAATGAGAGCACGAACAAAGATCTTCAACCACGATCTTCAACCACGAGCGAAGAATCGATCAAGAACGCAGAAAGAAGAAGCAGGAGAAAGGAGGATCGAAGAACGAGAGTCGTTAGACAGAGAAGGCGATTGATACCATATTTGGTAAAATATATTTTCATTTCACACTTTAATAAAGTTACAGTTTAGGTGTATATATACAACAAACTAACATAGTATCTTAACCACTAAGCTAACAGCTAAGAAGATACATTTACAATATTGCCCTTTATACAATCATGAGTACTAAACTCAAGTCCCAAACGAGTTATAATCCAAACCAAAACTGGATTACTCTTATAAACAAACTGAGACCTTATCACTTTATACTAATCTGAAATAACTAAACCGTGTGAATCATACTCACACTCTAACAAATAAAACTTACTCAAAAATATTTAATGAGTCAAGAATCCCTAACTGGCCCACCTGCCTGGGGATGAGAAAATCAAATAGGGGTGTGACATCCACACAACCCTTTTTACTTCTCCCAACCCTTTTTTGTTTTCGACAGTCGGATCGGATGAATTGAAGAAGATCAACGGACATAAATTAACAGAGAATGTGTGAGAAGTAAAAAAGGGTATGTGGTTAGCACATCCCAATCAAATATATGATGTTTCCAACCAAAGGACCAAACTCTCCACATACACGTACACGAACACGTACACGAACACATACACGAACACGTACACGAACGTCTATAAGCCCTTAGTTCTTTGTTCATCGACCTTTCTTTGTCTCAACTCTTAACGTGCATTATGTATGTTCCACAGACTGGAGCATTTCAAATTCCTTTTCAGCAGAGCCCACGGATCTCCAATGTCAAATTAGTCCCATGCGTATCTGTATGATAGTTTTTTTTTTGGTTGATTTGTGAATTTTAAGGGGTAGTTTGAAAATTTTGTCATTTTTGTTTCAATTTTTTTAAAAATAATTTTTTTGTTAATTTTTTTAAAATCTTTAGTTTTTTAAATAAATGAAAACTTTTGAAAACTAAAAGGCTAAAATTATTTTCTTAAGTTTTCAATAACATACTTTTAGTTTTTAGTGTTTAATTTTTAGTTTTACTAAAAAATAGAACAAATTAATGTAATATGCAGTCTTGGTCTCATGGTTCTAGCTTGCAGACGTGGGTTGAAAAGATTAAACGGTGAACAGAGACGAGGAAGGGGACAACCGGACAAGTGCGATTATATAAACCTATATATCTTTATATATTTATATATATAATATTGTGTATGGTGTTTGTATATGGCAGGGTACAGTAATGATGGAAAGGTCAGAGAGGAAGAAAGGAATGATGAAAATTCCTGCGCAAATGGAATGATGCATACGGTAAAAGCATGTCCAGATCCACAGACGACCAAAGCCAATCCAGCCACCAATTATTTCATCATTTTTATTTTTTTTTATTGAAATTCATACATAAATATATCTGTGAATTCTGAAATTCTTGCAGCAGCGCAACAGTAGCAAAACAAAATTAACTTATTATATTCTCTTTTGGCTGTATTTTCGTATCAATTTGTTTAGCAAGCATGCAGGTAAAAACCCAAGACCAGAACCCGGTAAAACTTTCAAGAAGATGGAAAACTTAGGAAAAAGGGATTTGAGAGCAAGACAAAAAGTAAAAAACTGTGAAGTTGGGAGGCGGCGGCTTCGAGGACGCCGGTATATTTGGCGTGTGCAGGTAAACGTAAATGTGCCTCGGTCATTGTGTAATGTGTGTATATGCATTTGTAACATATGGATGTGATATTTTGTATGCATGCATGCGGGCGTGGGTCTATGCCTCCGTAAAAATTATAAAGTGTAACTACATTTTAAGATGGGGGTTATGCTGTTCCGATTTCGTATGGTTGTTTTGAAATTGTATCGATTTTTTGTCTAGTTGATCCCTCTCATCCTTCACTGAATTGACGATCTTTCTTTTTTAACTGCGAAGCAAATGTCAAGTTAACTAAGAATGTTTATCTTCTGGTGGAATATGTAATCGTTTGGTATGCAGACGGGACGGGAGGAACGGAATGGGATGGGAAGGGACATGACAGGACGAGATGGAACGGAGAGGGAGCAAAGATGTCCTCGGATGGAAACAAGGAGGAAGAAGAAGGAGACGGAGATGTTATAATTTTGTGTTCCACAGATGTGGAACAAGTCGTTCCGGGGGGTGAGGTGGAACGAAAATTCACCCAAAATTTGTCCTGTGAAACAACGCGTTCCACTATTTTTAGGCACATCAAACGTGGAACGGAATGCCTTGTCTCCCACTTTATTCCGTCCCTTCCCATGTAACAAAAGGTACCTATAAGAACAGAGTTAAAAACTAAAGAGGAAAAAGAGAGAGAATATTGTTTTTTCTGCATCTGGTATTGGTGATTCACTACACTACTAGTAGCAGGTAGGTAAATAGTGTCATACTGTGCTGCTTCTGGCCGCTGTGCCTATGTGAATGAGATAATTAATTATGGTAGTTACTTGGGTTTGGTTGGAATTTACTCTCTGTGGGTTAGGGTTAGGGTTAGGGTTTGGGTTAGAGTTTTATTTTATTTAACTTTTTGGTGAATGGGTTAATTAGGGGTTTATTTAATTTAAGAAATTGAATGATGAGTCTCGTCAATCGCCGGGCTAATTGACGCAGTAGACTAATAAGACTACGTCTACGTCTGGAATCTTGATACGATAGTTGATCTCGATCTGTCCCCTCTTTCTTTCTGCTAGCCTATGACTCCTCTTGTAGCCTTGTTTCTGCTGCCAAACTCAATCTACCAATGGATATATATTCGATTCTGTTCGATCGTTCCCTACGTACCCTAGCCTAGGAGCTTACCTATTGTTCCATCACCGTAATCCTTATTCGATCGGGAACGTTTAATCTAACTACTGCAGCAACTACAATTTGCTGCCATGCCAAGTTTTGTATTTTTTGTCAACGCGTTTGTCCATGCATTAAGAAGGATTTTCGGAATAAGCATAAACCCACGGCAACATTGCGTGTTCGTAATTAGTGTCACGTATTAATTTATCTGTACATAAAATTATATAATTACCATAAAACGCCACATGGACATTTAACTACTGTGAAAGTTACCATTGTGCAAACCCATCATTGGTGTTAATTGACATAGAACGATAGAAACATAATATCATGCTGCAGGAAGTATTTTCACATAGTGGAGTGTAATGTCACATTTCAGAAGAAGCTAGATTATGCTAATACTATACTCTTATTCTATAACTATTTAATTATGTTTTACTATTAAACTACCATTAGCTAGTTTTTTTTTTTTTGAACTTTAACGAAAAATTCATGGTACTGTTCATTTTAACGAAAATTCATATTTTTACACTAAAAAGTTAATCCTGGTACTATTTATTTTACTATTTATTTTGTCTTTATCGTTAAAACTTAAAGTTTTCAAGTTATTTTCATTAATTTCTTTTTCCTCCCCGTGGCTAGAGAAAACCAAGAGGTAAAAATCCTAGCCGTCAATCATTGCCTTTGTGTTGGGGTTGGCAGCAATCCTTTTTTATTTCTTCCTCTTTTTTTCTCTGTTTATTTTTAGTTGCAGTCATTTTCTCTTTATGTCGAAAAAAACGTTCAATTTTTAGTTGTAGTCGCTCTCTTGCTCTGTCGAGGAGAGGCTTAAATTTCTAGCTGTGTTTGCACTTTCACTTTGTCGAGGAAAGTTTTCGTGGTTGTGGCCACGGTCTTGGCTTTTCAAATCTTGGATTCTAAACCAGCGCTTGTTTGTCAACATTGCAAAATTATAAGAGATTGGTGCAGTCTTTTTCTCGTGAGCCTCCACTATAGTTCTCGGACTTGCAATTATGTAGTCCTTGTAACTAGAGTTTAGGATTTAGGGTCCTCCGCGATTGAAGAAACATATTATATTTTTGATGTGTTTGTAATTTTAGGATTTTGATATTTTTTCAACATGTGTAGTCTTTTAAGTTGTTCTAAAAAACACTTTTAACATGTCTATCATATATACATTTTTGACTATTTACAATGTTCGCTAAAAAAAATTATAGAACAAATACAGACGAATATATTGAGTGACAATACTTGAGCCAATCGGCCCAGCCTTCACGGTCTAGGGAATGAAGAATGATTGAAGAAAGTATGGTTTCCCACCATCTTGACTATATAAAGTAAAGGTATCGAATTGCTAAGTAGAAAGTTTAAATGACAGTGTTCTCAGACTTCATCATTTTGTATTTTTCTTAAAATATTATTATATCGGGGAAATGATTATACACTATGTTAAGATATTAGATCCTTCAGCATTTTATGTCAACAGACAATTTTAGACAGACAAGGATTGTCTACCTTCTTTGTTTCCGTGGTCTCATGTTTTGTGTGGTCACGGTTAAGTCATCTCAAAATTTTATTGTTTCTTTATAGAGATAATAAGACAAAAATGAATAGTAATATAAAATGTTGACGTGACTTTAACCATGACTACACAAACAAGAGAATATGGAAGGGTACAGAAACAAGGATGGCAGACAATCCTTGTTCATTTTAGACAAGTGCAATCATGGTTGTTCTGACCTAACGCTCAATTTTTTTAAGAAATATTTTGGACAATATATCGAAACGTGTTATATATAAATTTATAGTTTTAAACCAATTTAGGGTGTGAACGAAATATATCGAAAGAAACCAGGGTCTAACTTGTTTTACGTTTACCTATGTTTCTTTCTTTCTTTCTTTCTTTCTTTCCAAACGCTAAGTTCGTGTATGTTAAGCATGGAAGTCAAAGATAGCCGCAATCAAAAGTCATACATATATACCGACCATGAAATACGATAAAGAATACTACCGGCGGGCATCCATGGCATGGAATGGAACTGAAAGTTCAAGTTGAAAGTTGAAATCATCTGATTAAATTTGTATACTAACAATATTTATATCATAAAATATCTGGGCGTGTCATTCTTCTGGGGAATATGTGATGATGAGATAAATTAGTTGGACCCACATCGGTGACCACAACAAAGGCAAAGTCGTGGAGATCATGGGTTGCAATTCCTTCCTTCTGGTCGTCCATGCAAGCTAGGTTTCAGCTGGTGGCAACTACGGAGGTCAATGTATTAGGTTATAACTTTGACAATTTCTTACCCCGAAAAAAGCAAAAGAGTATTTTCCTTTGATTGGGGGGATAATTTGCTAACTTTAAGATCACTAAAGTTGCTTCAATCTCATTGTAAAAGGTATTGACTATTAATCAACACCAAACCATGTAATTTTCTAAAAGAAAACGATGGCTAACTATATAATAGTTCAACATTCAAATATATATTTATATATGTTAACCTACATATAAACTACAAATAATTTCAAACCTCTCGAAAGAGACATTAGAATCAAGGCATGTACATCATCTCTGAGCATCTTTCTAGCCTTTATCTGCTCCACCTACTTCTGGTCCAGGGCATTCTTTGATTGATTAAGCATGTCTTATGTGAAATTAGTCCAAATCAAAATGGCTAATTGTTTGCCAAACACTAGGAACTTTTAAATTAATTGTTATATTTTTTAATCAAGGTTTGTCATTTTGCACAGTGTGATTACTAGTACAATTTAGGGCCAACATTTGTGAGAGAGAGATCTGGATATATATACAGTGGCTGATTGGCTCATTCAGGATTCGAACTTTGGCAGTTCCAGTGTTAAAGCACAAAACAGAGCACGAACCATACAAAAAAAATTTCAATTTATTCACTAAGGTATTTTATCGAACTCTTGGTGGCCTTGTTGTTGTCAACCAAACCATGTTACTCACATGTAAACAGATATTGATATATGGCGAAGCAATATGATGAGTGATATCGAGAAATTTGTCGAGTACTGTAGACAACTTGGTGCCTAGCAGGCATACACCAAAGTATCAAATACTTGATAAACACAAAAAAAAACTTATATCAAACATTTAAAGAGTTCTTGTACGACCTTCACATATATATTTATCGTGCTCCGGATAATCATGGGACCATCTTGGTCACAATATACATCTGCGTCCCTGTTTATATTTATCTATTTATATATATATATATATATATATATATATATATATATATATATATTCTCTACTATGTTCTAGCTAACAAGTCAAATCAAATGATAATGCACAGACAGCAAATAAGAGACAAAACAAAGTTTGAAAACAATTTCCAAATTATTGACCAAAAAAAAAAAACAATTTCCAAATCTCATAAACTTTAATTAATTAATGGTGCATTTTTAGTGTAATTCATGTGAGATATATTTTTACACTAAAAAAAGTAAACACACGTAAAATATAAAAAGTCTGCCGTCCTTATCCTATTTCACTTTATCATCTTCGTGTGAAGAATTAATAAGGGAATGAACGAGGAATGAAAATATTATCTTTTTTGGGGTCAATGATTAATATTATTACTAGTGTGTTGTAGATATTGATTACTAATTTTTTATTCTTCCGATCTGGACTCTGGAAAATGAAGAATGATTGAAGAGAAAGGGTTCCCATCCGATCCCCACCATATTTTGACTTTGCAAGCTCAACTGCTCAAGGCATCGAATTAGGTGAAAAGTTTGAATTATTGTGCTGTTTTAATTTGGATTGATAAACTTTTACTTTCTGTGTGTACCCTTTTGGCTATGGCTAGTGGTCCAGTCGACCAGATCTCCGGACGTTACGAATGATTTCTGAAAAACAAAAGATTGTAGAACCAAAGCTTCTAGATTATTTGTTTTGTGTTAGGGTTTTTGGCCTCTTATATTTCACGAACAGAGTCGCATTGTAATCACACGCAACGTAAAGATGGAACCTCACAAGGTCTCAATTTTGATTACTGAAACCAATTCGTCTTCCTATAAAAAATGATGAAAAATTTATCATGTATCAAGCAATCGGTATTTCATTAGTTCATAAAAGTACAAAACATCAAAAGATGTCGAGAAAAAGAAAACCTATTGATAAGAATTATGATGAAGTCATTACAAAACATCAAAAGATGTTTGGAAATAGAGAGAAACAAAATTATGATTTGTTTGTTCCTGAAAATATTTCATCGCCTAGACGTCTAGAGAATGGCGAATTCTAATTTGTTTAAATTCTAAGAATAGACATAAAAATTGTTTGTTTTGAGTTTTGACATAAGATATTTTCAAAAGTTATGGATGGAGAGATTTTTTTAATGTGTTTGAAACATGAGACGATACATTATATGTTATTTTACAAGTATAGAGAAGTTTTTTATCTAAGTATTTCTTCACTTGTATAATAAAATATGACATATATGTCTGTATTCCAGACACGCTGTAATTATTTTCTTCCTTGTGGACTTTTGAATTGGTTGACATTTGCATTGCATGGCTGCATGCCCGCGACTATTATTATTCCCTTCGATGTTACTTACTACATTATATTTTCTTTGTTAAAAAGGGAGTTTGAAATTTGTGGTACATTTGTGGGTATAACCGTCGGCGTGTCAGTTCTTTGTACATATCTTCTTTGTGGATTTTTGTAGGTTACCTCTTCAAATTGAGTACCTGCATTAACATAGTCGTATATGTTAATAGTAAGTTGGCACCGGCCCATCTGTATGTTATGAACATTGAAGACAGAGAAACCCTTGATTTAATTAGGTTCCCCCGTTCAGAGAAATGAGATTGGAGCAATGTGATATGAGGATAGAAATTAGATTATATGGGAAGGAAACGACGCTTAATCTAGAAAAGTAATTGGAAAATTGTTAATAAACTAGTTAAGAGGTTATTTGCTGCTATCATTTTTCATTCTACGTCACATGATAAGCCAAAAAACCGAACGACAACTTTGATCCGAGATGAAATAAAATACAAAAATTACAAAATAAATGAATAGATAGAGGTTACGGCACGACATGCAGCACAATCTAAAAGTAAATTAGCTTCCGAGGTCAAGCAATCTCTATTTCACTATAGGAATTTGCAAATGAATGGTGGACTAGGCCACTTGATCATTTAGGTTGTTTGTTCAGCATTGACGAGGTCTATAGCGTCAATATGTTAAGTTGTTTAAAGCTCTCCCTAGGACGGACGAAGAAAGACACGAACCGAACAAGCAAACCATCTTAAGTAAGAAAAGGGGCCGAATCTCTTATGTTGTATGGATCGTGAACTCAAATTAGACACCGAAACTAAAACTTACAATGACACACTTATCAAATTGTTCTTTGATCCATTCCAACATCTATTCTACATCAAAGATGCATATGTGAGTCAAAATTCAAATATAGCAGCTACACATATCATAGTATATGATCAGCATTACGCACATGCGTACAAACAGCTAGATCGATGAGAAGACTAGACTGTCTTGCCAACAACTTTTGGAATAAGATCTCCATTCCTTTATATCATAATTTTGCTTTGTTGGTTGGACATTACCTTTGATCCTTGTTTCTCTCTCTCTCTCTCTCTCTCTCTACACACACACATATATATATATATATATATATATATATATTTATTTATTTATATATGACATGTGCATGGTCAAAATCTAGGGAATATGTGATGAATAAAGATGTTGGGCCCACGGGATATTGGAATTAGGTGGTTGAATTTTGAATGTTACAAATGAAACCGCAAATTGATCGTAATTTGCTTTTACTAAACATGCGATTGGCTGTTTCCAAGACCTAGAACTATCCTCTCATGCACGTAAGCTGCCATGCAAGGGACATCATCGCTCATCAATAGCTGCCACGTTCAAAATGCTTCACTTCCACGCCATCTGTGAATGTCGTCATGGATTTATACACACTTTGCAATCAATTTCCAATTTGGATCATTATTATTTTATTCTCTCAATTCTACCAAAGTCCAAATAAAAGTGCGATGTCTAAGGGCCGTTTACTAACTTAAAAAAAATTAATAATGTTAAAGAGACTCTATCCGAAAGATAATACCAGGGAGACTAATGCCATTCATACCATATTTTTTTTTGTACCATATTTTCATATCATCTTAGATGCCATTTAATGTGGATAGCTACATTATTTGAATTAATCAGATTTTTAAATTTAGTTCATTATTTAATAAACTAATAATTAAGAAAAACCAATTAATTAAATGATGATTGTGGTATAAGAGTCTTTCTCCTTCCTTTTCTTGGGTTTTGCAAATTTTTCAAATGATGTGATTGTCCACATCAGATGCTACCTAAGGTGGTATATAAATGTGGTATAAAAATATGGTATGAATAACATTACTCTTTTTAAATCAAATGATATGCTTATTGATGATTTGATTATACTTATGCGTTGATTAACGTGTTTAATTTTTATTGGTGACATATCATTTGGTTTGCAAATTTATTTTAAAATTTTGATCTCCCACACGTTACCTCTCTCAAAATAAGACTCTTTAGGGACTCTCTATCACCTCACAGTTTAACGTTAATTATCATACCAACATTGTAAAACATTGTGCAAAAAAACATGAAATGACAAAAAGTCTATGAAAATCCCACTTTTGAGATAATCTATTTAGCATTTCTCTTAAAACGAAAAACTACTATTTTGAGTTTCAAAGTTTTGCCTTTCAATTTATAAAAAATTAAAAATTAAAAAAATAAAAAACTAAAACTAAAAACAAAATATTTATCAAATAAAGCGAAAAAAAAAAGTTTTGAACTCAAGATACAGGGGGTTGTAAGGCCGAAACCTATCTCCTCTACGGTGGAGGGCTTTCCAAAGGTTCAATGAGGCCAGCCCAATTGCATCCCAGTTAAGCACAGGCTTCCTAAGACTTCCTTAGTATCCAGTATAACTGAATTTGATCCAAAGTGGAAGAGAATGTGCGCCCAAAAAGCAAAAAAAAGAGTTGAAGCGTAGAGTTTTACCATGCATTTTCTAACCGATCCAATACAGTAAAAGAGCAAGAACATGCAATTACCGTTTCGGAAAATCAGAATACAAATGTCAAGCAATGCGGGACTAAATTTATTTGAATACTATGAAACTGGTTGCACAACTGAGAAAGCGAAAGGACCGAGTCTATAACATTTGTCTCGGTACAAAAGAGTCCCGAGAAATTTCTCATCAGTTGCGGTAAGAAGCATCAAAACATCCACACCTCACAAATTTATGCTTCCTGTAAAAAATTTAGCCAAGAGTAAGTAGGCAGACCCAGTATATTGAACTAACGAAAGTAAGACTGAAAAATAAGGCTTCCGGCCATGTGATCATCGGTTGCCGAAAGCAGCAACAGAAACTGGGTAAGTGTATTGTTTGAAAGTCTTTACTCTCGACTTTCAATTGTGATCGGGTTACGACTGTGTGCATACTTGCATATTTGAGTGCACAAATGTATGTACTTAGAAATGATAATACATTCATAAACTACTTTATCTGAAACTTTTCCATGAGCACTTTCTGTTTCTTTTATCCAAAGAGGGAAAGATTGAAATGTATCAAGGCGACACGTTTTTATTTGGCTGAATGAATCAAAATGATTGAGATTTTGAAATTTTTGGTTTCCTAGGTTTGGGTGCATAAATATTAGTCGAGATACTTGTTTTACTTCGCTGGAAAAACAGAGAGAAGAGGGAGTGTGTGATGCAGGATATACATGAATGTGGGCTGCCAGATATATATGCCAGAAAAATCTCTCTTCCATGTCCAACTATGAGAACGAGCTAGATAGTTGCTCATCTTCTCGCTTGCATTTGATCGGTAGTTTGAGTTGTGCTCCCCTTTAAAAATCCCACTTAAATGGGATTTAGAATGACAAAGAAGCCTCTTGGAGTGCTAGTGAACTTGAAATGCCCCCACATCGTAGAACTATCTGAAATGACCTCGCCCTATATTTCCTCCCCAATCCTTAAGCAGCCTGCCTATCAGCCCTTTCCTCTGAGGTAAACCAAGGAAGGTGGCAAGGACCAAAAAGGAGGAGAAAACGAAAGGCGTTTTCTGGTTCCCCCTGAGACGCAGGGTGTGTGACGGCTCTGTTGTCTTGGGGTACAGAAGGTGTACATTCAAAAGTACAGGTTGTATCTCAGAGATTATAACTCAGTTGGTAGAGCATTGGGCTTTTAACCTAATGGTGGCACATTCAAAGTCCCGCTATATGTGACCAACCCTATGAACTTTCTAATAAATTAGCAAGTAATTCAAAATTCCTAAGTCACTTGGCGATAGGATATGCTGATATGCTAATAAAACCAATTCTAGAGTCAAAATAATTGTAATATTATCCTTCTATTGAAATCTGCAAATATTGACCGACAAACAGCCACATACTAACATGACACAAAGAAACTTGGGACTCTTGAATTTTCCATAACATGGCATTCAATTCACTAACCAACTAGAAGAATTTCACTGCTGAATGCTCCATTGTATAAATTACTTTACCAGACAAGAAGAAAAGCAAAAGGACATCTCACACACAAATAAATCCCGCCGACCAGTTTATACATATCCTCCCAGATTTGTCTTCAATTGGCTTCTCTAAAATGAAAATACAATTGTACATGTTCATGTGAAAACATAGCTGCTGCATGTTCAGGCTATATGTAAGCTTGCTATAGTACAAAGCAAGTGCATTATATACAACCATCAAAAAACGGCACACCAACATAATTCACACTACACTACCAAGACTCCTTAAAGGATCTAAAAGGAAAATCCACTAACTAGATAAAGATGCCGATTTCAAAGCCGATAATGTTTTTTTCATTCATTAGAGGGTGATCCAAATCATTGATTTTTATATGACTGAGCTAACACAATCTTAAAAATTGAACATTGGTTAAATTCCCAAGCTGATACTAGCTGATGTTTAATCCCAAATTTCTACCCCTCCACCCAAATCTTTCTTCAAGCTTGAACCCATGAGTGAAGAAATCCTAAATACAAGACCCCATATTTCTCTTAGAAACTACATTGAGTCCAATTCAACACAAACCCTAGGTTCCATAATCGACCCGAAAAATTCCACAATAGCAGCCCAAAAACACACAATACTGAGCAATTAACAACAAACCCATCAATAAAAGAACCAAAAGTTGAAATTAAAATGCCAAAAACAAGAAATAGAAGAAGCAAAACAATGAATTGGTGAATTACCCAATAACGGATGGTGGGTTCTAAGCGTTGGCGGTGTTGGGAATGAGAGGAATCGGCTGCCCCTTCTTATTTCCCTGCTTCAACTTGGCCTCCTCCTCGCGGATCTTCTGCATCGCGAGCATCCTCTCCATGACGAGCTCGTACTCGCACTTCTCGTAGGTGTGGCGTTCGTTCTCGCACTTCCATGGGAGGTAGAACTCCGCCTGCCTGCACTTGTTCAGAGGGATCAGCAAGTGGGCGCACTGGTCTCTGTACGGAATCGGCACCCGATTCTCCACCATCTCCGCCTGCGTTGCCATCATCTTCTTCGACGTTCCCTCAGCTGCCATTGCTTTGAAATATTCAGCCCCTTTTGGTTCCGGCTGCGCTGTGATGGTGATGGCTTCGGCGGTCCACGACGGCTTTCGGTGTCGGAGTGTTCAAGGTCGTTTCAGAGTTGCGGATTTGTATATTAGTTAACCATAATCCACCATAACAAATACCTCTCGTTCTTGCTGGTTTCCGTTCTGTTTTTTTGTTTTTTTTTTCAGTCATTGAAGAGAAATCGAGAAGTTTTCTGGTACATTGGGCTGTGAGGCCCAGATCAAGCCCATTGCCAAGAGACAATTTAAGAAAAATTTAGCATCCCCTAAATGTCTCGTTTTAAATTTCACATGACAAAAAGCTTGTACTGTAAGACAAATTAAGAGAAATTGAAACTTAACACACATCATCAAATTTAAAAGCTTGTACTGTAAGAAATGGACAAAAATACCCCTAATCGGATGGATTACTCGACAGAACTACCGATGGGAGGAGCATTGACATTCCTTAAAGTTTGGGGAGGCTCATAACCAAAGTGAAAATTCAAACCGAAAAGTGAAATGGTTGTCCCAAAACGAAGAAAGAAAAGTAAAAAAGTAAGCCACCGGACTCTTATGGGTTGGAAGTAGTTGTAAGGAATGGAAAGTGTGCATGGATTGAATAACCAAAACTTGTAAAGAGCAATGCTCAACTTGTTTAGCTTCTACACCAATCTGAAGTTGCATTATATACCCGTCAAAAACTCAATCGAATTGACTGAAAATATGGAGCCATCTATTCCGATGCACGATGAAGACGAAGCGCAGAGGCCGCCTTCAAAGAGGTTGGTTGTAAACCTTCGCCGAAACTCCTAGTGATTCTATGTTTGTTCGTATATATGTGGTTTTTATGTGCTCTAGTTTGGTTAGGTTGGCGAACAAAGTTGCAGTCGTAACTGGGGGTGCAAGAGGGATTGGAGCTGCCACAGCCAAGCTACTCGCTCAACACGGAGCGCACGTCGTCGTTGCTGATATACTCGACGAGTTAGGCGCTACACTGGCTGATTCTATTGGCGGCCGCTACATACACTGTGATGTGTCAAAGGAAGCTGATGTTGAATCAGCTGTCGAGCTTGCACTCAAATGGAAAGGCCGACTTGACATCATGATCAACAATGCCGGTGTTCCCGGTCCCCCGGGGAGCATAACCACCCTCGACATGAAGCAGGTGATGCACCTTCTCTCAGTCAATGTTCTCGGGGCTGTGCATGGAATCAAGTACGCTGCAGCGGCCATGATCAACGGTCGAAGAGGAGGGAGCATCATTTGCACATCGAGCTCGGCCGGTATCATGGGAGGCCTTGGAGGACATGCCTACACATTGTCAAAGGCGGCCATCAACGGATTGGCAAGAAGTGCCGCGTGCGAGCTGGGAGTGCATGGCATTCGCGTGAACAACATTTCACCTCACGGGGTTCCTTCGGAGATGCTCGTCGATTCCTACAGATGGCATCTCGGGAAAATGGACATGACAGCAGAAGATGTAGGCAGAATTGTGGGAGAGAGGGGGAGCTCGTTGCGTGGTAGATGGGCGACTGTGGAGGATGTTGCAGAAGCTGCATTGTTCATGGCCAGCGAAGACGCCGGGTTTATAACCGGACATAATCTCGTTCTTGATGGGGGATATACTTCTGCTGTAAGTACCATGAGCTTCATCTACCAGAATAGAGATAAGGATACAGCGTAATTCGACGACGGATTATAAAATTACAAGTCAAATTCTAAATAAAAAGTTATTGGGACAACCAGATGGATGAATGTGATTATATCATCTATAAATCTTCTACAAAACTGTTTTCCTTCCAACGACAAGCAGTAAACACAGAACATGGTTTGTTGAATCACAATCCCAGAACTACAAAAGTAAATGCTCAACGCGGTCGGTTTGGGAAGGAGAAGTAGCCTTTCCCGAACCTCCAAGGCGAGAGTTAATATCAAGCTGCAGATCTAAATCTTGATGTTGAAGTAATCAGAATCAAAGTGATGTAGACGTACGTAACCATCCTCACCTCCGCTTGAGAAACTGTTAAAAAATAAACAAAAACCCCAAATATTAAGATAACCTCAAAAACGCAACATGAAATTCCTTTTTTTTGCAGGAAAATTCCCTCAATTCATACAAGCCGATAATAACAGATCCATCATCAATTGAGAAACAAGGATACCATTATTACCAACTTAAGTAAATAAGATGTGTAATGTTTATGCATGATTTCATCTCGATTTAAAACTAAATTAGATCTTCTAGCTAAACAAATTGTTCATGTAAAAATATATCGCAATAAGCATGAAAAATGGTATCGATCAACATTAGCAAAATCAATATTGCACAGACAAAGGTAATGAGGAATTCTTAAACTATGTAGCAAAAAGTCTCTAATGGTAATCAAATCCAACTCTAGTTAAGAAGAGTTTGTTCATTATGCATTTACAAATCATGAAACCAACAGAAGTAGTTAAGAGAACGAACTAACTATACCTTTTTCCATCGGGATTAAACGCCAAAGCATTTATAGGTCCAAAATGTCCTTTAACACCTCCAATCTCTTCTTGAAGAATCTATGTATATCAAAATTAAAAATAAAAATAAAAAATCACTTACTGAAGAGACAACAACCAAGAACCTTCATGCTAAAGACAAAAAAAGAAGTGTGGTTTACCTTGTCATAGAATTTGGCTTCAAATTTCCCAGAACGATGATCAGTTGTGGTGACCATTGATGCATCTTGACCACCGCCGAGTACCACCTGGATAGCTCACAAGGAATTTTGTTTTCATATAATAATACTTTTATAATGAACCAGGAAAATAGTGCATATATACGAGATACAAAGGAATAAGTGTCTTTAGTACGTATCATCATTCACCAAAGTCAAAACTAGCAACTAACACACAAACTATTCAGTACGTGTATGTGAAGGATAGAAAGCATTTAATCATATTTGTAATAACTCCACTTTTATCTTAGTATGTCAGCAAATTATTGACTCAAAACAAGTTGGGATGCAAATGAGACGGGTTTTAGTAAATGAAATACCGAAAAGACAACATTTTGGAAACATGCAAGATAATGGAAAAAAAAATTGAGATTGCAGTTACATACATGATCACAAAGAGGAGACATTGCAACGGCATTGACTGGACGCTCTGTCACGTAGGTCTTGATAAGAGTCAACGTTCTAGTATCCCACAGCTAAAACATATGCAACACAAAACTCAGTAAAAATATGAAACCTATATACAACTCTGTTAACAAAGTAGGAAGATTATGAGATGCATTACCTTGGCAGATTTATCTAGCGAACCGGTGAGGAAATGGGAACCATCTACAGATTTTGCAAGTGAAGTTATGGTCTTTTTGTGACCCACTTCCGGATCATTCTCCTTAAGTAGCTTACCAGTCTGCAAGTTAATCGAAAACACTTAGAGCCAATCAAATTAAAGAAAAAGCTTTAAAATTTCCAATGCAAGTATTGAAAAACGTCACGGCGAGCCAATGTACAATGTACACTCGCCTCAGAATCCCAAATGCGAATAACTGCGTCTTCTCCAGCGCTTATGATGGTTCTATTCAGAGGGCCCCAAACAGCTCTGTTAATTCTTCCCTGAGGTCCCTTGAGTATCAGAGCCGATTCCCCAACCTCTGAAAGTTTGAATCCGCCGATTATTCCACATCCAATTTTAGATAAACCCAAAAGCAATACAAAAGGAGAGGGAAAATCAAAGAAGCTTACGATCTTCGGGGTCACTGGCGATGCGCTTGACGTGAATCGCCGACGTAACGTCCATGAAGGGGTCGGTGGTGATGACGGCGAGTTTATCGCCGACGGAGAAGTCGACAGCCCTCGCCGGCGAGTCAAAATTGAAGGTGAAAAGCTGCTGACCGGTCTGAACGTTCCAGAGCTTGGCGGTCTGATCGGCGCTGCCGGTAATGAGGCGGGCGGAGTCTCTGGACACATCGCAGCACCAGACAGCGCCGTTGTGTCCGCGGTAGGTACCGAGGCGCTCGCCGTTGTCGGCGAACCAGACGGTGGGGTTGTGGTCCTTGGCGCAGGAGAAGAGGAGGTCGCCGTCCCTGTTGTATTTGAGGAAAGTCAAGGGCCTTTCGTGCCCTTTCATCAGGATCGGCCTCATCGTCGGAGTCGGAGAAGGAAGGAATCGACGGAGAATTAGGGTTTCGAAGGAGTAGGGATGGCGAAGGCAGAGAGGCAGATTCAGACGAGAGTTTTGGAAGAATGATTTAGGTTAACGCCAATTCGGGTTGAGAAAACGGGGCGTGAGTCGGTGGATTTTGGGAATCAGAAATTTAGGCCCAAGCTTGGCGTTACGAAATATATTTGTATCAAATTATATGCACATAATCATCATTTGTAGTAAAGTGGGCGAGCCTTAGTGCAACGAAAATATTATTTTTTTGTGATTAAAATGTCACTGGTTCAAACCGTGGAAACAATCTATTTGCAAAGCAAGGTTAAGATCATGTATGATAGATTTTTCTCTTTGAGATCGCGTACGATAGACATTAATTCCCGACACTACGATGCTACAAATAAACGCTAACCTTTTAATCCAACGGTCACGTAGTTTTCAAAATTTGGTGATTTTTGGCAAAACATGATTTTTGAAAGAATACCTCAAATGTAAACGGTTCGGATTGTTGAAATATATTACGAATTGATCACCCACATAAACGTGTGAAAAATTTGAGAATAAAAAAGTAGTTTCACGGACCCATTCCCATATAATTGTGGAAATAGCAGCATCTTGGAAACATGTTTCAAATCAAACTTCGATCTATGTATACCAATTGGAAAACAATGCCTTGTCGAAGAAGAACATCTTAGGCGGCAGCAGAAGCCTTCTTCTCTATGTACTTTCGGGAAAACACCATGTACACCACCAAATTTAAGAAGCTGAGTCCGGCTAGAAGCCAGTAGAAGTAATCGAGATGGCCCTCGTTCAAGTTATCCGGAATCCATCCGGCCTTCCCGCCCTCGGTTGTGATGGATGTTACGATCGTCAGAATCAATGAGCTGAGGTAATTTCCCAATGAATTCGTCAGCAGCGACAAGGCGCTGCACAAACTCCTCATCGCGTCTGGTGCTTGCTCGTAGTAGAACTCGTGTTGTCCAATGAACGTGAAGACCTCTGCGGCGCCTAACAAAAAGTACTGGGGAATTTGCCAAAGTATACTCAGTGGAACAGCAACCTTTTGGTGGATCAAACCGAGCTCCCTGGCAAGCTGCAATCGCTTAATCTCTAACAATGCAGCAGCTGCCATGCATAGAATGGACACGAACAGCCCAATTCCCATCCGTTGCAGCTGCGAAAAGCCCCTCTCCTTGTGTGTATACCTTTTAGCGATTGGGGTGATTACCCTATCGTAGATGGGGACCCAGATGATGACACTTACGAAATCAAAAAATGAGAGAGAGGCCGCAGGAATGGTGACAGAACCCACGGTTCTATCCATTAGCTTCCCTTGTACCACAAATAGTGTTGACATTTGGGCAAACACAGCAGAAAACACAATTCCTGTGGCCCAGATAGGAAACATGCGGACCAAAATCTTCAGTTCCTCTACCTGTGTAACGGTACAGAGCCTCCACGGATCGGAGAAGTTGCCATATGCAATCTCGGTGTTTGTGATCAAAGCAGCTTTATCAAGGCACCTGCAGCAAAGACATGGTAGATTAAAAGCACCGTGTATTCCAGAAGCAATGTTTCGTGAAATATGCAACCGAATCCTGGAAAATTAAAGAGAAGAGGACTACCTCAGTTCATTGCTGTGATCCAGTTTACGGCTCCCTTCAATGGCAGAACTTTTATCTTGTGTTTCATAGAGAACACTGTCCCCGAGCACCTTCACATTCCTTTTACGGAATGCTGCAACCAAAACCTGGAATATTCTTGTTAGAGGGCTTCCGCCTGGTTTCTGAAATCGGTATAGAGGTGTGCCAATCAATAAACTTGCAATACAAACGCCCATAAGCGCTGTAGGAATTCCAAATCCAATACCCCACCCAACATTTTCCTGAATCCACACCAGTAAACTGCTTGCTATAACAGCACCAATGTTTTGAGAAAAGTAAAACCAGTTGAAATACGACCCCTTCTTCACTCTTTCCTTGGGATCGGTATCATCAAACTGGTCTGCCCCAAATGGCCATATACAAGGTTTGATCCCACCTGTCCCTAACGCAATCAGATATAGTCCAGCAATCAGCACTGCATACTGTGCAGTAGTAGCTGCAGGGCATACGGAACCAACACATTCAGCAGGTTTAAGTGCTGGAACTGATGCTGAGAGAGTCAGAGTACACATTCCCTACACGAAATCACAATCATTCAACAAGTGAGGAAAATCGATGCATGAACTTTCATGTTTAAAAAAAAAAAAAACGAAATCACTTCTAGTATTTACAATTAAGTAGACTGTAGTGAAACCGGCAATTGTCCAATATCTTCCCCAATAGGTATCGGCTAAGATTGCCCCGATGAGGGGTGTAATGTAGCAAGTTCCTTTCCAATTAGTGATACTCGTTGAAGCAACGACAGTTTCTTCGTGCAGTTTGTCGATGAAATAGTTGACAAGATTGGTCGAAATCCCATAGAAGGCCAACCGTTCACAAAAGAACGTACCTGCATTGCATATATACACACACTACAACTATTACGAAAAGAACAGATTATCGGACACATGAGAGCAAATGTCAAAGACAGCATGTCACCGAGAATGAAGGAGCACGCTTTCCACTGTCCGGTATTATTTTTGAGAGCAGGGTTCCCCTTGGAGTCAACTGAACCATCTCCGGTGTAGAGGCCACCGCCTTCATTCTGGAGACACAACACAAAACATCGTACAGATCATGTCGAACAAAACATGATCTTAAACCGAAGGAAAAACAAAAGCGGGACAGAGAGAATGTAAGTGATGTAAACTGAGTATGTGTTAGTACAATCCACGCACAACCTTGCAGCAATAGGTATCGTATAGAACAAAACACGATCGTAATCCAAAGTGAGTTTTTTTTTTTTTTTTGAAAGATTTGTTATTATTACGGGGACTATTATAATAATTCAGAGGAGTTTCGAATCTGAAATGTAAAAATCAAAATTCAGCGCCCGATTCATTAAGATATTGGACAGCATGCTGAAGTGAGTTAACGGGTGTATTCAATTGAGAATTTGAGAAATTTTAATGGAGTTTAACTCTAGAGATTCTATGTAAAATTTTGATAATTCTAATTCTAATTAAATATACTTCGAAAGTTATAAACTTTTGTAAAATTCTAAATGAATACACCAGATTTCTAAAGATTTTAACAAATTATCTTAAAATCCTAATTGAATACGCATTAAATTTCAAAGAATCACTTAAAATCCTGATTGAATACCTCTTGATTCATTAAAAGAATTAAAATCCCATAAAATCTCAATTAATACACTCCATAAATTTGCAGCAAGTCGAAGCTGACCCCTGGAGACTGCCTGGAAGACTTGGTACAATCACTCAGAAAGCAAAAGTCAACTTATTTGCTTCTATATTTTTTATTTTTAGAAAAACCCAGATTAGTTATACAAATCTATGATTCAACAGCAAAGATGGCACGAACATGAAATCAGACCACTTCAAGATGCAGAAGAATGTACGGAAATATTGGGGAAATAAAAAAGAAGTAAAAAACAACTCATTCAGATTATTGTGCAGTGCTAAGATTTAAGGAGCAGATGGAAAGAGGTAGAGGATTACAACCTGCAAAACATCTTCTAAGAGTGCTGTCTCTTCAGTCTCAGAAGCCATCTATCTATCTATCTCTCTCTCTCTCTCTCTCTATATATATATATATATTCTCTGTTGTTTCAGAGACTCCAAAAGACGATTAGATAAAAAGAATCAAACCTTTATTGGTTCGTCGCGCGAGCAATAATTGATGAAAAGGTGACGTAATTGAAGGTCCCGTAGCCCTGAGTCCATAGACTTCACTGTCATTCGTTTAATTTGTCGATGACACGCAACAATGGTTAGCCAACACACCCCCATCACCATCAACTCATCAAGTGCAAATTGCACCTCCATTTTCAGATATTCACTTAGTGAGATAAGGTTTTTGTTGTTTACATTTTTTATTTTTGCATTGAGTTTTTTTCCAAAAGGATAAAACCGATCATGTGAACAGTTACAACCGTTCTTAAAGATAAACATGAACGGCTTTAACTACTCAATTACGCCATTATAAATATGACCGTCAGATCAGAAACCAAAACAACAATTCCATCGATTCCTTTTCATACATCACAGAGAAATACCACAACCAATTCGCCAAAAATCCAAGTTCGAGTGCAAGAACTTGGGTTTTAGTTTATGACAAATGAGGCAAAAATGCTGTGCATCCAACTCCCACCAGGAAACTTCGATAGGGCTGCCCGGCCACATCATCTCTTGTACAGGGTTACCAGTCAAACCACCAAGGAGAAGAAACTCAGAAAGCACGAATGGTTTAAAAATTGCAGAACTTATGGAAAGAATCATTGTGAATTACACACATTTCTTTATAATCATAAATGACTTTGTTTGAAGGAAAATGCAGAGCTTGTAGTTTCTATTTACAAAGTACCGGTAACAGGGTGATTTATTCATCGTCATCAAATCAGAAAAGCATTACTAACACTTCTTCAGTTTCTTCCGTTTGCGGTTTTGAGGGTGAGCCGAAGGCGCCACCGCGAGAAAGCCTTAAGAAGCCTTCTTCTTTTTGTACCTCTTGGCACAGACAACGTACACCAACATATTCAAGAGGCTGAGTCCAGCCAAGAGCCAGAAGAAATAATCCAGATGACCTCCGTTTAAGTTGTCTGTTATCCACCCAGAATTTCCATCCTTTGTTGTTAAGTAAGTTACGAGTGTTAGAATCAAAGAGCTCAGATAGTTCCCCAATGAATTCGTCAGAAGCGACAATGCACTGCATAGACTCCGCATAGCATCTGGAGATTGGTCGTAGAAGAACTCAAGCTGCCCAATGAATGTGAATATCTCCGCAGCACCCAACAAGAAATACTGAGGTATTTGCCAAAGGATACTCATCGGTACAGCTACCTCTTTGTCAACCAAATCAAGCTCCTTTGCAAGATTCAACCGGTTAATCTCTACCACAGCAGCAGCCGACATGCATAGCACTGAAAGAAAGAGACCAATACCCATCCGTTGCAGCTCTGAGAAGCCCCTTTCTTTACCAGTAAATCGCCTAGCAATTGGGACAATAAACCTGTCATACACGGGGACCCAGAAAATAACACTGATGACGTCAAATGTTGAGAGGGAGGCTGGGGGAATGGTGAAAGCACCAATAGATGTGTCCATCATCGTCCCTTGCTCCACAAACATAGTCGACATTTGAGCATAAACAGCAGAAAAGACAATTCCAGTAGCCCAGATTGGAAACATGCGGATTAAAATTTTCAACTCCTCCACCTGTGTTACAGTACAAACCCTCCATGGATTGGAGAAGTCCCCAGTTTTGGTCTCAGTTTCTGATATCACAGCAGCTTTGTCAAGACATCTGCAGCAAAAACAAAGCTCAGATTTTTTGGAACAATTGATACTGTGGTCGAGTTCTTCGAAAAACATGTAAGTTATACATTCAGAACATTGCACAGTATCAATATTCAATAGTAGGGAATAAGAAAATAACTTCATTATTTTAACTAGGACACAAAACCAACCAACTACTTCAAAACAACTAACACAAATTCCATAAAAAGTCCAATTATTCTTCAACTTCAGAGAGAGCTTATACAGAACGCGCCTCCCACTTCATGACATACTAATCTCTTACAGTAGTTTGGACATCGATAAAAGGTGATCAAACTTTTACGTGTAATATAACATGAAGAATAGCAAAGGAACAGACTGTACTAACATAGCACAAAAACAAAAAAAAATCCATTTTCTTTTGTGCAGCAATTCGAAGATTCGTCATTTAAGTTTTCTGCGAAAATGTGTGATTCTGTAAAATTCAAATAATTATTCCCAAGGAAATAACACAGTAAGAAGAAACTTACGTCAGTTCATCACTGTGCTCCAGCTTACGACTTCCTCTAATGGCAGAGACTTTATCTTGTGTTTCATAAAGGAGACTACTGTCTTTAGGGACGTCCAAATTCCACTTACGAAATGATGCAACCAAAACCTGGCACATTCTTGTAACAGGGCTTCCCCCTGGTTTCTGAAATCTATATAGGGGTGTGCCTGAAAAGAAACTAAAAATAGCAATGCCCATAAACAATGTAGGTATACCAAATCCTAAACCCCACCCAGCATTGTCTTGAACCCAGACTATTAGAGAACTCGATATTAGAGCACCGATGTTGATAGAAAAGTAAAACCAGTTGAAGAAGGATCCCTTCTTTACTCTTTCAATTTTATCTGTATCATCAAACTGGTCTGCCCCAAAGGATGAAACACATGGCTTGATGCCACCAGTTCCCAGAGCAATCAGATAGAGTCCAAAGAAGAACACTCCATACTGGGCCGGAGAAGCGGAAGGACATACCGAATCCACACATTCTGGAGGCTTCAACGCAGGAATTGATGCAGAGAGAGTCAAAGTACCCATCCCCTACACCAAATAATTAGTGAACAAATCAGCAAAACTTATATGCTCTAATCCCAAATACATATACATATACATATACGTGTGCATGTATATGAATGAAATTCTATAAGCACCCAAAAGATGGGAAGAAAAAACAAAATTGAATTTGTATTTACAATGAAGTAAATGGTGGAGAAAACAGCAATCGTCCAATATCTCCCCCAATAAGCATCTGCTACAACAGCCCCGATCAGAGGTGTAAGATAGCAAGTGCCTGACCAAGTAGTAACATTCCTTGCCGCAGACACGTTTCCTTCGTGCAATTTGTGTGTGAGATAAGTAACCAGGTTAGTGGCAATCCCATAGTAGGCCAAACGTTCGCAACATTCGGTACCTGTAACATAACATAAGCACTACAATCACGTAAACATCTTTGATGCACAAGAGCTATGTATAGTGAAGAACAAAACATCACCTAAAATGAAGGGGCAAGCTCTCCAATTCCCAGTATTTCGTTTCAGAACAGGATTCCCCTTAATGTCAACCGAGCCGTCTCCAGTGTACAGCCCGTCACCTTCCTTCTGCAGATGCAACAGAAACACATCATGTGAATAGTGTCACGCTTTTCGAAACCTCGTTTAGGATTCCTTCCATAGGAAACACTTCTGTTCATAAGTGTGCTTTTATTAAAAACACACTGCCATCTTTATTAATTCAAGAGATTCTGTATGCGTTTCACAGGTAAAGTCGTAAGTGCTTCTGGTGGGTCACCTACTCTAAATGCTTCTTAAAAAGCACTTGGAGAAGAACAAAAACAATCCCAAACCCACTAATGGCAACAGATGATCAGTATTCAAACGTGAACAGAAATCGCAGGGTACCCAATTAACTTCAAATCATACACCTAAGTAAAATAGCTTCCCCAAAACACCAATTGACTAAAAGTCAAACCCACCTTCCCAATCGAATCTTAGTTTAATATTAAAAATTCAAAATCCCTAACAGCAGCTAAGCAAATTTTTGAGATCCAAAAATCGAAATCAACACAAAAGATCACAACTTTCAGATGAAAAATTGAAGAGAGAGAGAGAGAGAGGAACCTGAATAAGTCCATCTTCCAAAAGCGATCGCTCCTCCTCCTGAAGAGAACCCATCTCTCTCTCTCTCTCTCTCCACGACCTCTAATTCCGCCGCTCTGCTTCTTCTGCGAGTGAAATACAAATGGAAAATCTGTGTTCTGAAGGACAAAGAGGAACAGAGATATTATTATTTTCCGTCTTGGAAGTCGGAAGCGTGGATGGATAACACAAGTATAAGGGCAAGGTGTCGTGTTTAAGTTTCTTAACGGAAGACAACCTTGGGAGTTGGACTTGCGGACGTCAAATGGCCAGGTTGTTTTAACCGACAAGGGTAAAGATTAAAGATTTCTTTTCGTTTTCTTTCCTCGACTTGGCCGTAAAATGCTCTTATCTTCGTCTCTCAACTGCTTGTGTGGTAAGTATTTCTTCGTAAGTGCGCATTTGTCATCGTTCAAGTTTGAAATGAAAATAATTGTGTGAAAAATAAAAATAGATGTGTAGATAGTATTACTTGTTAATTATAAATAATAGCAAAAGTCACACATGCATGGAATGAAATCCACTAAGGATTTTTGTGTCCGAAGCTCTTGGACTGAGAAATCTGACCTGTTCAAAAGAGAGAGAGAGATTTGTACCGTTCAAGTTTTTAAATTTTTGTGAAGTAAGCTAGTGAAATGGACTAATAGAGGCAGTAGAATTGATATTGAGAGATCCGGATCCCTCAATTTGCGGACTCCGAATTCAAAGATCCGAAGTAGATCTCAATCCCACGTGCACGTGTGTGATAGAAATATATTGTTTTTATTTTTTTATTTTTTATGACCGTAGTGATCTATTTTTAACGAGTTGGAAGTTAAGGAGAGGGTCGTAGTGGAACAAAATGTGGGATAGAGAGGGATTATCTTTGCGAGGAAGAGGAAAAAAACAGCAAACTTGTGTTGTGTGTGATTTAGGATGAACTTTTAAAATACCTAAAAGCGTTTTTGATGAAAATATTTTTAGAACCAATCCTTAGTAAAAATGCAAATAAATCATGAAAAGCACTTAAAATGCTTCCTTAAAAAAAACACATAATTGATGCTTCTTGCTGAAAGCACTTAAAGTATTTTTTTAGAATTCATAAACATTTTCTCTAAAAGCGCTTTCAATCATTTTTAAAGCACATCCAAACGAGCATTTACTATACTGCTTAAAACTTTTAATTTGACTTTTTTTTAAGTTTTGGTGATACAGCTATAATGGTTTTTTTGGTCCATTTTTTAATTGACAAAAAGGCTTATATTAAATAGTAGAGAAGAAGATATTGAAATTTTTATAACACTTTTGGTAAAAATGTTTTTAGAATCTTTATCAAATAAAATATTTGTTGGGACCAATCTTTATTAAAAATATAAGTGAACACTTAAAGTACTTTTGGAACAAAAAACTTTTTCTCCAAAATCATTTTTATGTCATTTTAAAAGAGCTCTTACAAATGAAACCTTTATCAAAAATCGCCTAGTGGTTTGTTTTACAACGAAAAACGTTTTTAAGTTTTCTATCAAATATACTCGTAAAGCACTTTCGTGAATGGACCATTAGGAGGTATTCTATTACACATTGATGGCAAATTAATTCTCTTTCCTATACAATCTCAGTATCTTATGAGGTGATATCGTACTTTTATTTATTCAATTGTATTTAATTTTCTTCCAACTAATAATTTTCTCAAATCATATATTTTGTTTGACATTATAAGACCTTTGTCTAATTTTCATAAAATATAAATCACGTGTTTGTACCAGACCTTTGTCAATAATAATATGGTATGAACTCGCAATACACATAAGCCAAATGTTAGACTTTTAACTTAAAACTGAAAAAGAAATTCTCACTAAATCGTATTACTGAGTAACAATGCCCTCTAAAAATTTCCGCTATGGTCAAACCCATATTAGTATCATGTTTGGGGGAAGGACGAGTTTGGGTCCATGCCTTCCTAAACACTGGGTTGGACATTGTGGGCCCAAATTGTATATATTGTATTTGGGTCACCAGAAGTAAATTTGAGCCCGTATAAAAACAACGACATGTATGGTGTTTTCGTCCCATGACACGTGTCAAATATCTATTGGTCAATTAGCATAACCGGTTTGCCGCGTCCCAATATGCGAAACTGTAGGAGGTGGTCCGAACGCCTGGATGACCGGGTCGCCTGTTTCTGTTCTCCACTTCAAACCGTGAGCTCGAAACCTCTTGCTTTCTATGGAGTGTATGATGAGCTCATGCCCTACGTACTTAAACACCCTTTATTATGCATTATAGTTCATAAAATAAAAAGAACTTTAACGAAAAACTGTCGGTACTATTCATTTTAACGAAAAATCATATTTTTACACTAAAAAGTCAATCCTGATATTATTCACTTTACCCTTTATTTTGTCCTTATCATTAAAACTCAAAGTTTTTAAGTCATTTTCATTAATTTTTCTTAAAATAAAAGCTCAAGAAATTTATTTAGTGAAGAATTTCTCCAACGAAACCATATTCTTAATCCATTGAGTCCAACCAAAAGATCAATTTCATTTTTTGAAACTTCTTTTTTTTTTTTTAAGAAAAGTACGATCTTTCATTTATTAAAAAAAGAGCATTACAAATACATATATATATAATGGATAACTCGATCCCCAAAAGGTCCTTGCAAACTAGGTCTAAAAACGTTACAATAAAGCATTACTAATTGCAAAACAATGAATAGACTTCAAGCATTCGTCCGAACTCATCGGGAACTGCAATATTACACAGGTCAATAAAATTATTAAATCTCGTGTTACACGTAGACCATGTGAGAACAAAATCTCAAGTCATATATTGAGACAGGGAGTACGAAACCCATGGGTTGATTGCATGACCTAATCACCTCCATAATCACAAAACACCAAGTGAAGTAGATCTAGCAAATCAAAAGGTTTCATGCTTCACACATAGATCCAAAAAAGGTAGCACACGAAAACAAAAATTAAAATCAAGCAACTCACCTATAGAGAACAATCAAGCTAGCAAACGCTCTTAAAGAGAAATCAAAACCAAACTTGAAGATAGTTCATACAAATTATTAGACAGAAAAAAAAAAGTAAAATCATATCACCTCTTCACATGAGTCGTCTACGACGTAGACAAGAAAAGCAAATAGACAATTCAATGAAGTGGAAAAAAAATCACGGAAAGTTAATGGCAATATTAGGCCATTAGTTTAGGAAACTATATTATACTCAGATATCATATGTCGTATAATTAGGGACAGACTATTGTAATCGAATTGCCCCCTCCCCAAGAAAAAAAAAAGCCATTCCTTGTTTTTTTTTCACTTGCTAACCACTCCAAAGGAGACGATTGTAATTAGTCAACTAATTACCTTGGTCATTTGCTTGATTCAGTTTATGTCACCATTCGTTCAAACTTCAACGTCAAATGCATGTTCAAGGTGGACAACTTTGAGTTTCACCATTTGTTCAAACTTCAACCTCAAATGTATATTTAAGGTGGACAACTTTGAGTTCCATTGGTGAATGGTTTTCAATAAATTTGCTAGCTCCATTCAAACAATATTTTCACATTGATCATTAGTTAGATGTGCACGATAATATTGTTTCCTTATGTTAAGTCACATATTTGACTCCCTCTCATGATCCAACAACATTGTGGTCACTCACCATTCGATCTTAATCCAACGATAGGTAGTTTAAGAGAACAGGACTCTGACTATATATATGTTTATGCTCCTACCTAATGTGCTAGTATGAACTGGTAAGCACATACCTGATACATGTACGCGTAATTTTCCATGGAATTAATTAGTTCGTTTGCAAGTCTAAAAGTTGTTTTGAAATAAAAGGAATATTTCAATGGAATTAGTTCGTTTGCAAGTCTAAAAGTTGTTTTGAAATAAAAGGAATATATGTATGTGTTAATGCAAAATGCCGATGGTTCTGTTTGCGTTCATACGTACCAACTATACTACTCGATATTGACCCGTATTAATTGGAAATTAAACTTTAACTTCAAATCTAATAATTCAAATTAATATATTAGAGATGGAAATTGTTATGGAGACCATCTTTTCAGATCATATTTTATGAACTACATGATGTGCCGGTTGATAATTGGACTGTTTTTATAATAATTTACAGAAAGAATCCAATTATCAACCTTCACATTATGTGACTTACAAAATATGATCAAACTTTCTAGCATCACTTGTTACAGAGATTTTTCAATGTGTCTGGAATATGGGGAGGTACTCAATATATTATTATACAAGTAGAAAGAAATTTTTATTCCAAGTGTTCTTCCACTTATATAATACCATATTCCAAACACATTGAAAAATCTCTCTACCAATTAGAGATTTGATTTGGTCAGTTCCCATGGCTTTCTCTTGGAGGGCCATTCTTGTTTCCCTTTAGCTTTTGCTTTGAACAATTAAAGTTCAACGGTTTACGATGACTTCTAGTCTCGTCGCGACCATTGCACGCAGCACGCACACAGGAACTGAATTATGCTGCATCCAGAATTTTTGCCTAAAATCGTCGTCGTGGTCAATAAAGTTTTGTATTTTCAATTGTTCTCCTTCCACGTAACGATTCGCCACAAAAAATTACGTGATTAAAGTTTAAAGGTAATATTAAAGAATTAAATTTGTAAATAAAATTTACAAATTAAATGATATGTCTCTAATAGAAATGAGCACGTTTGTTAACGTTAAATCATAATCTAATCAATTTCTATATCATTTAGTTTACAAAATCATATCTACAAATTTAGTCTTTCTCTTATTAATTTATTACCAAAGGTTTAAATATTGTTTTTCTTCAAAAAGTTTGAATGTTCCCAAATGTGTAATGCTTTATTGAAGTGGAATGAAATCATCGTTATTGATAAAAAAAAGAGTAACTTATTATAATATTATTTCTGTTTGAGATACAATCAAATACAATAGGAAATTATTATTTTTTCTTTTTGTTTATAATTAATCAATCAACTTTTTTCTTTCAGCTATTTCTAGAAATTTTAAAGGCAGGCAGGACAATAAACAAGCCCCGACTTTCCTTGAATGGTGCTGATCATGAGAATCTGGTAAGATTTATCACAGACAGAAGAAACGAGTAAGATATCCCTATAAATACCATATATGGTCTTCAACCCTCCTCTCCAAGCAACCCCAATCTCACGTCTGCAATTCGTATATATACCCCTCTCCCATCAATCATTTTTTCTTACAATTAGCTAGCCAGTTTAATTGTGTGATATCTGCTCTGCCCTAATTACTTGTCCTTCCTCTCTCTCTGCTGGTTTGATCCACCATGGGGCTCTCGAAAACATTCTCAGAGTCCGATGTGTCGCTCCACTCCACCACTAGCTATATCCTAACGTCACCGGCTAAGTATGTATCTCGTTGTTTTGCGTGAATTAATCATGCATGATGCTGCTCCATGGCATCTAAGTTTGAATCACCTTTTCCGTAGTATTGTCAGCAATTATGCATGGTTTGCGGTAGCTATATATGTATATAATATATTGATATTAATTATGGTTTTGGTGGTGCAGGTACAAGATGCCTGAGAATTCAATGCCAGAGGACATGGCGTTCCAAATGATAGACGATGAGCTGAGGTTGGATGCGGACCCAAGGCTGAACTTGGCTTCGTTTGTGACAACATCGATGGAGGATAAGGCTAAAAGGCTTATCATGGAGTCCCTCGACAAGAACTATGTTGACATGGATGAGTACCCTGCTACCACTGATCTTCAGGTCTCGTGTCTAGACCACCAAAAAATAACAAATAAAAAAATAAAAAAGAACAAAGATCTATTACAAAATTTTAAAATATATATCCTTTTTTATTATGTCCAAGGAGGAAGGAAAGATAAAATTTTTGACTCAGAATCAAACGCTTAAATTTGTCGAAAAGGAAAGCGTCAAGTACTTAATATATGTCCAACTACTTGTGTCAAAATCCTTTAGGTAGTGTCATTTTTGTTCATTTTTTTTCTTTTTTTAGTCGAACCTTTAGGTAGCTTTGTGTTTTTATTTTGTTTTATCTATTTTGGTCAAGAACTTGTTGTCTATATACACACGACACCTCACGAGTTTTTTAGAATAAAAAAAAAGTAATTAAAAATTTGGTCAAAGCGGAATCGATATTAATATAATTTTGTATTCCCTCTCAAGAGTGATCATGACTGATCATGATGTGTTAATTACATGTGTTCAGAATCGGTGCGTCAATATGATAGCCCATCTTTTTAATGCACCACTCAAAGACGGCGAGGCTGCGACCGGAACGGGAACAGTAGGATCATCGGAGGCCATAATGCTGGCGGGCCTTGCATTCAAGAGGAAGTGGCAGAACAAGATGAAGGCTATCGGCAAACCCTATGACAAGCCCAACATAGTCACTGGTGCCAATGTTCAGGTACATACGTAATTTATTCTCTTCATGTCACAATCTCTTCTTATTTTGGGGTTTTTCTTCTAAATTTTATAAACCCTAGTTGTTTTTTTTGTCACTCATAACCCACACCCTAAGTATTTGTAGGTTTGCTGGGAGAAATTTGCAAGGTACTTTGAAGTAGAACTGAAGAAAGTGAAAGTGAGGGAAGACTATTATGTAATGGACCCCGTCAAGGCTGTGGAGATGGTGGATGAAAACACCATCTGCGTTGCTGCCATCTTGGGATCCACTTACAATGGCGAATTCGAAGATGTCAAGCTCTTGAACGATCTTTTGATGGAAAAGAACAAGCAAACTGGATGGGACACTCCGATTCATGTTGATGCGGCGAGCGGTGGGTTCATCGCGCCCTTCTTGTACCCTGATCTTGAATGGGACTTCCGTCTTCCACTGGTGAAGAGCATCAATGCGAGCGGTCATAAGTATGGCCTTGTTTACGCCGGAATAGGGTGGATTGTTTGGAGGAGCAAACAGGACTTGCCTGAAGACCTAATCTTCCACATCAATTACCTTGGAGCTGACCAGCCCACCTTCACCCTCAATTTCTCCAAAGGGTCTAGTCAGGTTCTTGCTCAATATTATCAGCTCATTCGACTTGGTTTTGAGGTGAGACTCTAATTGATTAAAAGTGTAATTTGTTTGACGTTACAAAATAATTTCAATATTAGGATTGCGCCAATTAACACTTTGTGCTTTTAACGAGGTCAATATGAACAAGTAGTATTGACCTTGATTGGAAAGAACTTATTTTTATTGACCTTAAGTGTGCCACACTTGGTGTGTGTGTATAAAACTTATTTTATTGACTTCAAATGTGGCACACTTGTTTTATATATATATACACACACACACATATATATATATATATATACACATATATATATATATTTATATATTTATATGATCTCTTTTTTGGGTTCAAATATACTAATGATCTCATGCATATAATTAATGTATATTTCTGCAAATTTGGGCAGGGATATCATGAAATTATGGAAAACTGTCACTACCTTGCGATGGTGGTGAAAGAAGGAGTGGAAAAAACCGGGCAGTTTAAGATACTGTCAAAGGACATTGGGGTTCCGGTGGTGGCCTTTTCACTAAAGGACAGAATCCGTTACGATGAGTTTAAGGTGTCGGAGGGTTTGCGTCGGCACCAATTTATTGTGCCTGCATATCACATGCCAGCGGATGCTAAGCATGTGGCCTTGCTCCGTGTTGTCATAAGGGGAGACTTCTCTCGCACTAGGGCTGAGTACCTTCTGTCCAGCATCAACGCTGTGCTGAAAGAGCTCGATGAGCTGCATCCTGTTGCTGCCATTCAAGAAAACGGTCATCATAAACTGTCTCTAAATGGAGTTGCAAATGGAAACGGTGAGTTGCCACCAGCTGCTGCTGTTGAAAATTGTCATCACAAAGTGAGCGCAAATGGAGCTGCATATGGAAACGGTGGGACAGACACAGAGAATGGCCAGATGACGGACGGTGCAAAATGCTACTAGTCGGAGTGACAAACATAACATAAACAATTTAAGTAATCCATACTAAGTTGAACTCTTTGTTGTTGGAGATCGAGTTTATTAGATCGGTGGTAGGAGTTTTTGTTTCTTTTGTTTTGGTGTTTTTGTTTCTTGGCATTTGATCAAATACTTTCAGCTAGTACTAACTGAGAGCGATGTTAATTTTGAGGGTTAAATATAACCAAGGCAGTTCTAAAATATATACCAAACTTTTGTGGGCTTTTAGATGCATACCAAGATTTTCTGTTGCATCCACACAATTACTAGAAAGTGTTTGGATTTTAACGAGGAAAATAAACTTGGAATTTGGATAAAAATTAGAATTTATAAATTGACATGTAACAATTCCCTTGTTTGAATTCATAAACATAGAAATTTAGAATTTCCGTGTGAAAAAAAAACTTGGAATTTGGTATCTCTAATTCCCAAGTTAAATTTTATGTAAATAGATGTCATTTCCCAATTCCCATGATTGAGAGTGATAGAATTTTTAACACATGCGCAAAAGAGTTAAAAACACCTAAAATACTTGCAAGAGAAACAAAGTTATTATAGTATCATTGGCTCAAGCAAGGTCATTCTCCACAGGGATTCTTTTAAATAGATTGACGTGAAATCAATTCCCAACTAATTAATTAAAACAAAGTCTTTATTGAAATAGAAAAAGAAAGAAAATACCTTGAAAGTATAAGTCTTGAAATCTCCAAGCTTTGTCCCAAATCTTCTCTCCAAAAAAAAATACATGCATTCTCTCCCAAACCCTAGGTCTGCCAAAAGGCTTATTTATACTACTCTAAATAAAATCCTCCTAATAAAAAGTCTTAGAATAAGACTAGGAAACTAAATAAATTAAAATAAAATAGGAAACATAATCATAAATTGACTTGGTAAATTCGCCTAGAAATCTGCACAACCACGTTTTGGACCCAAATCAGCTCCAAAACTAGCCAAAATAGCTGGATTTAAAGCTTGGACTATTCTAAACACTTCTCCAGAAGGCCACGACCCATCTGAGGTCATCTTGGACTCCAAAAACGCATTTTAAGCCCAGAAACGTCACCTTTAGCAACGCGCACTACTCCTTCATTTAATCACCAGAAAATAACCGCTTGGTAGAAAAGTCCCAAACTTTGACACGAAGACGACAAGAGACACACGAACGTCTTCCAATTTGAATCACTCCAAAATTCATCCAGTTGATCATGTTTTTCTCCAGAGAAAGTCGAATGTCCTATGTTGAAAATATAAAGCAAAGTATCAAAATTCTACCAAAATAATTATCAAATTATACTAAGAATAGGGTGAAATATATAATATAATATTGACTCATTAGAGAGTTTAAAAATAACAATTCCGTATTCAATTCCATTGTTTTTTTAGGTTAACCAAACAAAAAAATTCACAAATTGTAGAAAATAAAATTCTGTCATTTCAATTTTCGTCATTTTAAAATTTCTTCATCCAAACATAGAGTAAAGGTAATTGCCAATGCCATGACATATATACTTGGGGTTTCGAATATTCCAAGCACTTTTGTTTCAGCAAATTAAGTTCTCAAGCATTTATGTACTTGATTTAAACACAATTCAAAGTTAATAAACATACGGCTTCACAGAGCAAGGTCATTAGCTTGTTCCCGGTACACGGCATGACACACCAAGTATGATAATATAACCACTTGTATTATAATATTTGGTGTGAGTATGATAATATAACCACTTGTATTATAATATTTGGTGTGCCGGAGCATGTTCTTGGTACATAGAAAAATCTCTCAGCTTGTGTGTATGTACTAATATCTGATATAATAGAAATATAGTTAGAAGGGTATTATTGTAATTGGGATATATGGCTATATATAAGGGATTGATAGCTATCATTTTCTTAAGTTCAGTTGTATACAATTTCTCTAATCAATCAATACAATCTCTCTTGTTTCTTTCTATCATCTTCATATTCCTCTTCCTCTGTACCAATTCTTCATCTTTTGCAATGTAGTTAATATGGAATCAGAGCCACCAGGCTCACACCATGGATTCTGGTGATTACACTTCTTAGTTGTTTTCATTTTTTTCCCAGTTTAGCTTTTCTTCAAATTTTCATTAGATATTTCAATAAGTTTTTCGGTGGGCATTCTCCTTGCTGTGTTCTTGGACGACGAAGCGAGTGAGGTCTTCAACTTGGGCGTTGTTCTGGGTGCCGCGAGATTCTTGGATTCCATCGAATGTGGTCATTTTGCGGTGGTGGAAGGGAACAATTAATAAAGAGAGGAATTGGTGTTTCGTCAAAATTTGTCTTTAACCTTGGTTTTGATAAGAGACAGTGATCATTCCCCTTTGATTCAACCACCAGCGTGAGGCGGCCCCGCTTCTGCTCAGCAGTCTTCTGGGACTTCGCCGCTGATTTCAACGCAGGGGAAACATTGCGGGTTTAAATTCTCAATGTATCTCGAGTTGTCGTGTTTCTTGGATCAAGACCCATGTTGGTTTTTCACAGGAGTCACCGCTCTGGCGTTCTTGCCGATCAAATCCATAGGAATGTGATCGGAAAAAGAGAGATTATTCGCCGGACATAATTGGGTTCGTTGAGTTTAGATAAGAAAATCAATGAGTGCCTGACCAGACTATCTTCGTGGGTCCTCGAGGGAAGTCGAACTGCGGCGTTTAGAGACAAACCCACCGCCATTTCTCACTCGGGTTTTGCTCAATCTTGGTTTTCTCAGTGTGTGCGAGCGAGAAAGGAAAGCCATGGTTGTTGCTAGTTGGTAGATTGATTCGCCAAGGTTTCTGGTTTGCTTCCTCTGCATGCTTTGGCTCTAGATTAAAGTTCTTATCAGGTTCTTGATTTCTGATTTTCACGATGCACATAATCTGTTTGATTAAACGTTTCAGTAAGAAAATGTTCGCTATTTTGTCAAGATCAGTGTTTGTCATGGACTTCATTTAGTTTGCTGGATTTTCGAACCATGAACTGTGCAATTTTTATGGTGTCCAATTATGTCTCTCTGCCTCGCTGAAATTCTACTGTCTCTTTATCTGGCATCTGGGAAGATTTAGGAAGCTATCAGGAGTGTCAATCTCCTTGGTTGATTTGATTTCTTAGAGTGTCATTCTCCTTGGTTAATTTTGGTATATGGGAAGATTTAGGAAGCTATCAGGATTGTCATTCTCCTTGGTTGATTTGGTTTCTTGACATTTTGGTATATGGGAAGATTTAGGAAGCTATCAGGAGTGTCATTCTCCTTGGTTGATTTGGTTTCTTGGAGTGTCATTCTCCTTGGTTGATTTGGTGCCAGTCTCTGTAAAGATTCAGGAGGGGTAATTTGCATATACAGCGAGTGTGTTATTATGGCTTCTTTGTTCAAAGTCGAAAATCTGTTGGGATTACGGTTTAGCTTCAGCAGTAGTAAAATGCATAGAGTTACTTGTTGCATTTGTTCCAGCAAGCTTGCTATTAGGTTAATCCAAAGTTGGTGTAGTTAAAAGTGCTACAATGTTGGATCATCAACTTTATTCAAAGTGGTTTGAATTCGGTTTCGATTTTGCGATTAACTGTGGCTTCTTCAGACATGTTTGATTGGAACAACGAGGAGCTTGCAAACATAATATGGGGTGCGGCAGGTGAGAGTGATGATCATATTGTGTTGTATAACGAGGCACGTGCTGATTATTGCAACAAGAAGGAATGGAAACAAGAATCTCACACCATCAAGCCTACCGAACAAAAGACCCATGGGTCCAAAAATTGACTTGCAGGACAGAAAGTTGGAAAGCAGTTCTAATTTTGACAAGACCTGACTAGTTCAAACTTCACTTGGATACTCCAAGTTTAGTTTAAGGGGGGAGTAATAACTGATATAACAGAAATATAGTTAGAAGGGTATTATTGTAACTGGGATATATGGCTATATATAAGGGATTGTATAGCTATCATTTTCTTAAGTTCAGTTGTATACAATTTCTCTAATCAATCAATACAATCTCTCTTGTTTCTCTCTATCATCTTCCTCTTCCTCTGTACCAATTCTTCATCTTTTGCAATGTAGTAAATATGTACTAGCCATTTAAATTGTTTTAGGAGACCTTTTCTTAAGTGCCTTGGCTATAGTTGTTAAGTGCCTTGTCATTGATCAGTAATTGTTAGTCTGGACCACACATAGAAACATTATTGAGGAAGCTTTGAAAAGGATCGAAGGCCATACCACTAATCCCCCAAATCATAGAAGCTTGTCCACTCAAGGGTCACTCTCATATTTTCCCACTTCTGTATTATGGTAAAAGGCTCTCAAACCCATCTATCTCCATTCCAATAGTCCAATGTGAACAGTAATATCCTTATACGCAGTGAAATACATGTTACATTTACCAATATGGATGTACGTAGTCTAATTATAAGTAAACCACTTAGACCTCATGTTCAATTCTCCGTTGGCGACAAAGGAGGAGAAGATATATGGGGAAAGGGTCTCTCCTCCGGTGATGACTCGGCTACCTATGTTTCATACCTCATGTTGTTACGTGTTATTGTGATTTTACCTCTTTAATAACGTCTCCCAAAAGTCAGGATGTAGTGTTGTTCACTTGTAAGTGAGAAGTCTTAGGTTCGATTCTCATCAAAGGCGAATTTGAATGACATTATTGCTACATTTTGAGATTTAGTTCACTCTCCCATATGATATATAATATTATTTGTTAAAAAAAAATAAATAACGCCTCCCAGAAAATGTCAAACACCTTGTTTTGATAACATCACTTTACACAAGCTTGAAATCCCAAAAAAAATATGATCAGTTGTAATTAATGATTCTTTCCATTGATGATTGATGCTCAAAATTCCAAAGCTTGCCTTATGTTTTTGTTTATTTAATTATTTTCAATTTCAGTAAATCACTTTCCAATAATTAGACCAAAATTAGCGAACTGAACAGAATGGAAAATTAAGAACCCATCGCATTCTCTCATAGAGGCTATAGCTATGCCCTATATAGAGAGAATACTATATCAAAAATAATTAGGTGATAATAATTTATTTGGATCATATTCCCAAGTTCAACTGAGCTTGGACCTCCAAAATGGTGTTAGCAGAGTCCCTCAGCCTCTGTGCCTCCTCATCAGTGAGATGTATATTGGCCACGCCCAACACCCCGCCCCTCCCAAGCTGCGCAGGCAGGCTCAAGAACACGTCCCCTCCTTCCACTCCGTAGAAGCCCTTGGCGAGTACCGACACAGGGTGGATCTTCCTCTGGTCCCTCAGTATGCTCCGAGCCAGGTTGGCGGCGGAGTAGCCAATTGCCCATGAAGTATACCCTTTCAGACTTATCACTTCGTAAGCACTCTCCACAACTGCCTTGTGAATGTTTTCTAGTGTCTCTTTCTCATAGGCTATTTGCTGTTTTTCTAGGAAGTTCAACACCGGCACTCCCCCTACGCTTATGCTCGACCACAGCGCCACGGAGCTGTCACCGTGCTCCCCAACTATGTAAGCCTACACATATATACCATATTTCAACAGTAAATTAGTACAAGCACAAAACTATATAACTTATATATATATATAATAAAATAAAAATGCAGCTTTCTTGGCAAAATGAAAGAAAATTTGAACAGTTTTGATTATGACTAAAAAAATAAACAGTTTTGATGCTGCATATTCACAAAAAATGATCTTTAAAGTGAATAATTCTGATTATGACATTTGTAAAGTAAAATACTGATCAGAGATGTGCGAAAACTATCATAGGCTTATATCCTAACTGATTCTAGGATTATGTTTTTCGGAAGTATTAAATTTGAAAAAAAATAAATAAGTTTACGTGTCATCTCTATAAACCCTAAAATTGACTCAACATACATATTTAATAGTACAAAATAGTACATGCAATATACCATTTATTTACCTGCACATCTTGGGCGTTAACGTCAAGATGATCGGCGATGAGGAAGCGGAACCTGGAGGAATCGAGGTTGGTGCCCGACCCGATAACCCGGTTGCTGGGAAGCCCTGATAGCTTCCAGGCCACGTAAGTCAAGACATCAACAGGGTTGGACACGATCAGCAAGATGGTGTCCGGTGAGTACTTGACAAGCGGCGGTATGATATTTCGAAACAGAGATACGTTCCTCTGGAGGAGGTTCAGCCTGGACTCTCCGGGGTTCTGGCGGGCGCCGGCGGTGACAATACACAGGTCGGAGCCGACGGTAACGGCGTAGTCAACGGAGGCCATGATTTTGGTGCGGGGAAGGAAGGCGGCGGCGTGCTGGAGATCGAGCATCTCGCCGCGGAGCTTGTTGGGGTTGACGTCGACAATGACGAGCTCATCGGCGACGTCTTGGGTTAAGATGGTTTGGGCGATGGCCATGCCGACGTTGCCGGCGCCGACGACGGAGATTTTGGTATGGCGCTTGGTGGGGGAAGGTGGGTCGGCGCGGGAGATGGGCTTGAAGAAGGCTTGGGTTAAGTCCAGGCCTCCCGGACCCAGTGCTGATCCTGAACTGCTCTTGTGCATGGTTGACATGTTTTTTGTGGGTATGTAATTTAGGTTGTGTATTTTGTGGTGTTTGATGATGTTAGAGAAGGAGAGACAGAGGGGGAGTTATATAGCGTCGGAGAGAGGGAGGGGAGGTCGGTGGGATTCGTAAGATTTCCTTCCATTTCAACAGTCAACGCTGTCATCGAAGACTTGGACATGCCTTGGGAAATTGGGAGATTAATGGAGAATCTGGACCGGAGAGGGAAGAAGTTTCTCTCTTTCCTTGTCTTGCGATTTACTTCAGAACGTTCAATCCATTAATGGGTCTTCTAGAATCAGAAAACTCAATTGATATATAGCAGCCCGCATCTTCAATCTGCATAAAAGTCCAATAGAACTAATGGGCCTTTTACAAGAAATACGGCCCTTTCATCTTCAAAGCTTGCATATTGGGAGGAAATTTTAGAGTCGATTTGGAAATGCTATTCTTAAGCTATGTTCATAAGCGTTGTTGTTGATGGAAGAGTGTTGAAATTTCATTAGAAATTTTTTTTTTTTTTTTTAGAAAAAACACTCGAAAGTACTTTCAGAAGTAGTACTTTATAAAATAAAATAAAAACGCTTTCAAATGCTTTACAATCTATACACACTTGATTACATACGAGTGGAAGGATGACTATCAGGGTTTGTGGCTTAGATTATTCAAAGATATAATCACTTTTTATGTCAAATACGTTAGAAATGCTTTTGATTACATACGAGTGGATTTAGATTTTTTCTAAAAAGATCTTCACTACATGATTTGGATTGTTACTCTATTAAGTTGTGCTACCAATACATGAACATTCAACGTGTTATAGTGGCAATGAAACAAAAATATCACAAGACGGTGTGATGACTACATATATAGGAAATGTAATGCTAAGGAAACCAAATGGCAATGTAAGACATATGACGGTGTGATGACGTCATACGGCAATATAAGACATATGATGTGGTTGGTGATGATTGGATTATTACTTAAATTTTAGTTAATGTGTTTATTTCCTATTAGTGACACATTACATGACTTGCAATTTTGATATACAAAATTGGTCTAACTAGCAATACACATAGAGGAAATAACTTGTCTGTTCAACTCTGAATTCAATCAGATGTGGCCAGGTGTTGTGGGTTTTCACAGATTCCCCGGATGTTATGTTCGAATACCACCTACTCAAAGCATATCTCCCAACAATGCATGTGAAGAATCATAAAGCATGAGGCTAGAAAAAAAAATGAAAGAGATCTAAAGCACTCTACAGGTACAAAGGAAAGCAAAAATCTAACTATGTGTCACCTTGCGAAAGTATCACTCAGTGTGAACACTCTACGCAGTTCGTCCCAAATGATTACATCTTTGAAAACTAAGCCACAAACCCTGATAGTCATCCTTCCACAATCCCACAACCACCCCACTACTGCAAAACGCATCATTCTCCTCATGCTATATATATACCCGTTCATTGAGCTAGTTCATCAGGTCAGTGCAAAGAGATATATAATCAAGCAAACTTGATTAGTAATCTTGCAAATATATACGTTGAGCTTCAACATGAAAGCCTTCATTGTTTCTGTGTTTTTGTTTCTGCTGGCTACGAACGTTTTCGTTGAGGAAGTTGTTGCAGCTGGAGAATGTGGAAAGACTCCGATTAGGTCAGCAGCAACAAGCCTGAGCCCTTGCTTGAGTGCGGCCAGAGACGTGAGGGCCAAGGTTCCCCAACTTTGCTGCACCAAAGTTGGTGCCTTGATTAAGACTACCCCAAAATGCCTTTGCGCTGTTCTGTTGTCACCTTTGGCAAAGCAAGCTGGTATTAATCCCGCCACTGCCATCACCATTGCAAAGCGATGCAACATCAGGAAACGACCTGCCGGAAAGAAGTGCGGAAGTAAGTAGTTACATAAGTAATATTATTTAGACATACAAAATAAAGGGCAACTGGTGTTGTAAAATTAATTGTTTGATTTGCAGGGTACGTGGTGCCATAAGCCAAAGTCAGAAGAGTCCAGCCATAGCAATACATGTATAAAGGGGGACCAGAAACATCCAATGTCTTTCAACGTTGAATTAGGGAATAACATGCAACGATGGGTCATTTGATTTGCTGTCTGCTGTGATCGTTGACTCTTCTGGGCACACTACTATTTTACTTTACTTTTACGTACTATTTAAATGTGGTGTTCTTGTCGTAATATTTCTTAATAGATTATGGTCCCTATCCTTACCAGCTAACTCTCTTATTTCTCTGGCTACAACCGAAAAAGATAGTATATAAATAAATAAAAAAACAAAGCTGTCCTATATTTCCAAAAAAAAAACAAAAAAAACAAAACGAAACTGTCCTAAAACAAGGGAAATAGTGAATAAAAATTGCCCCCCAAAAAAGGGAAAAAAAGTATTTGTACATGAATATAGAATGTGAGACAGCAGAGATTTAATAATTTCAAATTTAAAACCAATTCAAATGAATGAAATAAGTTGGATTTTTACCTAGGCGTCTCGGATTTGAAACTTCCTTTTATTTAAATTATTGTAGTAGTTTTGAACTTTCTCTTTAATAATAATGAAATTTTGAAGGAAAAAAATGAATGAAATAACAGTGTTTTTTATGTTAGACTATTTGCACTGAATGAATTATTCACTGCCATTACCAAAACAATGCACAATGATTTCTTATCAGAAACTTTGCGGGTTTGGATATTTTTATCAAGCTGTGTCTTATGTGCATGTGCATGTGCAGTGTAGAACCCCTGAAGCTTTATATTATTACTTTGAAAACAGCTATAATTTGGGGTCCGGGTCCCATTTTTATTGAATTTCAAATTGTTTCTCACACAGATAACGGATTGAAGGATTAATGCTAAAACTTCCACTAAACTGTGTTTATAGTGCTGATTACCAGCAGTAAATCGATATGAATCCAGCTGTCGATGGGGCTAACTCTCAATTATATATGATTAAAAGCACTAATACGAAGGATCGGCCAATTCTGATCCCCACCGTTGGACTCGAAGATCAGTGTCTTTTGGCACAAAGCACCACACAATAAGTCTGTACGACACATCAAAGAAACATGCTCTGCCGTCGGATTGTACATCAGTCAACGTCCACACGAAATACGATGTAGGTGACTTACATCAGACAAAGCTTGGCCATTCAAATTCCATGATCAAAAGGATACTGGTCCCACGCACCCACCTCTTTGTAAAATAAAATTTCCTCCTCGAGTGTGTTTTATCAACACGATTGTTACATCACCATGAATGTGTAAGACAGGAGTATCATTTTCATTATTTGGCGGCTTCACTATAGCAATTTACTCTTTAGGAGGTCAGGAAGCTTCACATATGTATTTAAAATTTTTTTTAGCCATAAGAGATGTGATATCCACACACTTTTTATTACTTTTCTCGCATCTTTTTTGTTTTCGGCCGTCAGATCGGATGAATTAAAGAAGATCAACGGATAGAAATTAACAAGGGGTGTGTGAGAAGTAAAAAATGATGTGTGAATAGCACACCCCTAGCCATAATTATGTCATTTACGTTATAGAAATCAAACACAAGACGTGTTGTGTGAAATACAAACTTAAAATTCGTCCTCAACCACTAAACCCACTCCATAATGGTTTGTACTAGTGTAGTTTACTGACTATATCACAATGTAACGATCCGGTATATAAATCATTCTGATTTATGTCTTTCACCAATTATAAGCAAAATTAATCTCATCATCTACCTAAATTATAATATTTGATAACAATGTAATAGTATGACCGGCACATAAAAACATTTCTCATGATTCGCTCCGTTCGAGTTACCAACCACAAGCATGCCAATAGGTGGACCCAATGCATGCGAACGAGCAAAGAAAATTTACAGGTGGAAAATAAGTGATAAAACCCCACAATGGAGAGAAGGTTGTGGAAAAAGTCTCAAAAAGGAGAACGGTTGGGAAGCATAACATTGAAGGGGAAAACAGAAAAGGAAAAGCTGAAATTTGAATTGTGTCTAACAGTACTAGGGCATATCTATCATCTTTGCCTTGCAATATTTGCTTTTGCATGCAACATCATCACATGAGTACGCTTGCAATTATTTAGTCCCCCACATATTTCTTATTAACCAAAGCAAAATTAAAATTAAGACTACATTTCGCGAATCCCAAGAGACACTTTTTTTTCTTTTTAAAATTTTTTTTGTCTAACATATTTGCCGTTGATTGAGTATTACTACGTTTAGGTAGACCAAGTTTTTGAATTAAATTTTGTAAATTAAATGATATGAGTTGTTGATGATTAAATAATTACTTATTATGAATTAATGTGTTTATTTCCTATTGGTGACACATCATTTAATTTGCACATTTAATTTGAAAATTTGGTCTACCTAATATTATCCAATTTTGAGAGATTTTTCAATGTGACCGAAACACAGGGTGGTACACCGCGTGTTATTATACAAATAGTGGGATATGTATGTTAAAAAGTTAATAACTTAAAAAATAAAACTTTCCACCACGTATTATACGTGGTGTACCATCCGTGTTCCAATTACAATTAAATTTTTTTTCCCAAATTCATATAATCTCTTTTCACTTTTTCCACTCTCTCTATATATGTCATGGCTTTGCCCATAAAAAGAAACGTATGGGTCTGAGTGAGTGAGTCGTTAAGACTTTTAGAGAGAGAGAGAGAGAGAGAGAGAGAGAGATGGGCGAGCTTCATCACTCCATGTCCATGGCTTTCACAAACAGTAGCCTTCACAGCTCTTCCCTAGGTTGGGATTGTCACAGCCACCTTGGAGTCCTCAACACAGACAGAATGTCTTTAGGTCTCTCCACCTTTTCTTCCTTTGTTTCTCTCCTTTCACTGTTTTTGTCTACATTTATATTTACTTGTCGTTGAATATAACACAGTGATATATTTCTAGCTTGCTAGGGTTAATTATAACTTTTGAATAATATGTGCAGCTATGGAAGAGTACATGATGATGAATGTAGCATTTTACTCATCGCCTCATGTAGATCAGTCGGATTTCTCGACGGGGTACTTAGAAGACGCTTTGGTTGAATTTAGCGAGCGATCCAAAAGAAGACGCTTGCTCGCGTATACCGATGGTGATAACGAGCTCAAAGACTCCTCCACTGCTCTTCTTGCGAAGGTATTGGGTTAGCGTGTTCGAGAGATCTCTCGTTTTGCATGCCTAGTTTTTTTTTTTATAATCGTAAGAGCTTTTTCATAAATGTTGAGCCAATTTCTGACTTAAATTTTATAAACAGGGGTACTGGAATTCAGACTGGGAAGTGTCTGAGAATTTTGATTGCATGAGCCAGCTAACTACTTCCAGTTCTGGGCCATCAGGTAATTACGTAATAATTAATTACTTTATTTTAGCTTATCTATAACAGTTTTAGTTCTTTCTTAATTGTTGTTTTATAGTTAATTAGTATTAAAATGGTTTAAATTTCAGTTCTTCTAGGTGATCCTGTAAGTATAACCACACCAATGAGCAGACTCGTGTCCGAAGAGATCACAAACGACATAGTCGGCACAAAGATAAACACACCAGAAGAGCCAACAATGTCAGCTCCCGAAGCTTTTGATTCCTCCTCTTCTTCTTCTAGCAAAGACGCGGCCAACACCAACTCTGATTATTTACCTGCTCCCAAAGAAACTTTTTTAACCAATATTGCTGTTCCAGCTGTAGGTATGTAAGCATATGAATCTAGTACTATACGTATTTAATAATGTTATATAAACACATAAAATACACACCCTCTAATTGAAGTGGATCCTACCTGGCATACAGGATTTACTAGTATTAGAGAGTATGATAGCATGTGTGCCTAAATAGCATTACTAAACAAAATTGACGGCATTGTTGACACGTTCTCTAATACAGGTGGTGGTGGTGATGAGAAGAAAAAAAAGAAGAGGGTGATAACAAGGGTGGTCTATCCATTTGCGTTGGTGAAGCCGGGCGGAGTAGAGGGCGACGTGACCTTGAACGACATCAATGAGAGAATCCTAATGCCGCCAACACGGCCAGTACGACACCCAGTTGGGGACTTTGCGTGTCGACCATGCGTGTCTGCCGATGGCCCTGGCCTTTCTGGCAAAGCTGTGGTGGCCCTTACCAGGATTCAAACCCAGGGCAGAGGCACAATCACTATTATCAGAACCAAAGGTTAAATTAATCATTGTCATCTAATTAGTGAATGGCCTCGGTGCTAGATATACTTAGCATGCATGAGTTCGATCCATCTTTGATTAATTAGTTAATTAGTTTAAATTAATATGTTCGATCTCTGTGAATTGTATAGAAAACCCTATATATGTTTCCACAGTCCATGTGTAACATGCATGTGTTATGGGTTTACTTTTACGTACACATAATTAAGAATTGTTATTTACTAATTAAGTCTCTGTTAATACTCAAGTTTTTGTGTAGATTACTGAGTAACTGAGGTATTAGATGTGCAACAAGAACGTCATTTCTGAGGTCATAATAATTAACATGGTGGAATTAAAGTAGGAAAAGAAAATGCCCAAAAAGAAAGAAAGAGAGAGAAGAGAATACGAACGAAAATGCCTCTTCAAAGATTAAAGCTTCCAATATATCGTCTGGCACAGAGACCTGCCTATAAGGCAATATATGTTCTCTCTGCTATGCCCCAGTTTTCGCAAGGCGTAAAGACTAAAGTAAAAGTAGATCAGTTTGGTCATTTGATTTGTTAAAGTGGGGACAATTGGAGGGGTGCATAATATATCCATCAGATCTCATTAGTTATGACTATCAAACAATAAAAATACTGTACAGATGCAAAACTAGACAACAACGATTAACATTAGTTGCACAAAATAAAACGAGTAAAAGGCATATCAGTAACAATACAAATACTGTACAAAATAAACAATAAAAATACTGTACAGATGCTTTAACACGCCTCATTAGACATTTGTTTGCCCCATTACGTACTACATCAATATTTCTTCTATTGACGATGAGATGTAATATAACCTAACCCATTAATAATTTTTCAACATAAGATGGATGGATTTAATCACTAGCACTGCGCACTTCAAAACCTTACGTACATATAATGTTTGAAACAATGACAGCTTTATCATCTTCCATTTCCCATCGTTTACCTTTAGCTTTACCTTTTTTCATAGCTACCTGCTGCAGACCTTCTTCTCCAAGACTCCAACTACTACCACTAAAAAGTAAAAATCAAATCATTTTCCAATATGAACATATATATGTATGTATGTATGTATGTATGTATACATCGGATCGACCAAGATTTCTAAGGCATGGGGATCATGAGGCACCCAGTAGGTTAATTATGTAATTAATTCTAAGCAGTGCGCCAATCATAGAGTATACTGTTCTCTGATTGTTTAGTGTTTACTAAGGCATACATTCTTCATGTTCTGTGGTGCATGTCTTCTTGAATACATAGGTCAGTAATTAGGTCAATGCCCACAATTCAAAAACATCGCATGGATTATCGGACAATATCAAACATGTGGGACCATAAATATGAAAACATGCACCCAAGTGAGAGTTTTATATATACTTTGTTTTAATTAATTGCTCTTATATGTGCTGCACTGATGATCGTTCACTACCCTCGAATAACCTTTGACTTTTTGTGATACAAAATTCTAATATAATACGACTTGAGCTCGACAAGAGAAACTTCGATAATACTGTTTGATTAAAGTAATTATGAACATTCATGCAATTCGATAAGACAAATTCTAATATACAACTTTGAAATAAACTTCGATAGCGTTGTTTGATTAAAGTAATTATAACATTCATGTAGTTTGATAGGACAAAAATATTGGAGCCTCATGTTTTACATAAAATACTTTACAAATAATGTAGTCGGGCACTCTTTAGTTGTTAACCTAATTTTTCTCGGTTGAGCAGATCACACGAATGCTCAGACTCACAGTAATCACGTTTCCCATAGATGTTGCAGAAGTCCTAGCGGCGTGTGTATTGTGTAGTAGCTACATACGACGTCCTTGTACAAATTGCTTTGTGCGAGAGTGGCAAAGGAGTGACGAGGATTGGTGTTTTGTCTCGTTAGAACAATCATTGTTGTTGGTTTAAGTTGAAGATAGCTTTTCCTACTTTTTTATGCCCAAATTTCTTTGGATTTGCAGAATCTAGGTGAGTTATATATAAAGAAAAGAAAAAGGGTTATACAAAAATAATATATATATATATATATATATTCCAAAAAGAAAAGTAATTAAAGAAAAAAGAGAAAAATCAAAGAACCATGTAGCAAAAAAGACCTAAAGGATGAGTAGGGTGGCTCAAAGAGTGAAAGTAAAAGAATTGTATTAATTTAAAGATAATACTTGCATCCTCCTCATACAGGGATGCACATATCCCCTCATTTGCGAATAACGAGTCTTGAGCATATAAATTTTATAATTAGAATCATTCAATTTCTTATCAGTATTTGAAGATCACTCGTATAAAAAATCATTTGAATAAGAAATATCCCTTAATCATCCAAACGTATCAAAATGAGCATTTTACTTGGTACCTACACTGTTGATTTTTTATATACATCTAGTCATGATCACTCATTTAAATGATATTTTGTACAAGTGATCTTCAAATAAATATTAACAAATTAAATGATTCTGATTATAAAATTTGTAGGACGAATATACATTACTTATATGGGGAGAATGATAAGTTCATTCCTTAAAAGGAGAATACAAGTATTATCCTTCGTTTAATATTTTGATATTCGACCTTTCAAATTAAAAAAAAGAAAAGGGTCAAAAGGTAATATAATAATCTCCACACACTATTTGATGTTCCAAAAAGAAGATAACTTCTCTGTTAAGAACTTGGTTAAAAATGTAGGAAATAGATCTTCTCCGGATCTCTTCCTTCGAAGCCCCGGGATCAAGTGATCCAGACATTTGAAATTTGATCTAACAGCCAAAAATTATTATAGCTTTTAAAAGTTTTTACTAACTTCTCTGTTTTTAGCCGTTGAATCAAATTTCAAAGACTCGGATTACTTGATCCTTGGGCTTTTGGAGGGAGAGATCCGGAGATGATCTCTTTCCAAAACCGTAAACCCCTCACTAATATCAGGTTTGTGTCATGTGCATGATTTTTCTCTTTCATTGAATGAAAAATCCAACAAAATATAGTAATGATTAGTGTTGTATTCAATTAGCATCGCTTTAGGGGGATCCAATATTTTTATCGTGATTGATGTTAAAGAGATTATTTGCTTAAATCATATATTGTAAATCATACAATGTGACACTTTGATTGAATTTCACCTTTAAACTTTTTTAGTAATCCAATATCAACAGCAACATTATGCGATTTACAAATTATTATCTAAATATATGGTCTCTCTTACATGTTTCTTTCAAAATTCTCGTTATTTCTTGAATATCTTTTTTAAATTAGCAAAAGAAAATCCCTTGGTATATGTGAGAATATCATCGACCTTTTCTTTTCCAAATCCCCAATCTTTCTCATTTAAAACATGGATTATATTGCTATGGGGATTAAAAGTATAGATTATAGAGCGATGCTATCTATATAGAAATTTTTACTTTCTAAATATTTCTTGTTGATTTATGTCTTTTAATATTTTTTTTAATTCATTTAATCTGACAACAAATAATTGAAGGAACGGCAGAGACCACTCAAATTATATTGATATAGTTCACTAAGCCCACGAAGGCCCATTATTAAATGATTGCTTCAGAATCGATATTGGGCCAATAATTAGCCGTGAGGAAATTGCAAATAACTATATGTGATTGGCTGCTGCAGAGTGCAGCCGCCATGTAAGTGATTGGTCAAAATAAAAGTCAAAAGTCCAAAGCTTGAACTCAGACTAACCATTTGCCCCCTTTCCCACTGCAAGACATGGTCAATACTCATTGGTCATTGGTCAAACATCACAGACAAGTTTTCGACCGAAAAACAAAAACATCTATTAGTAATTAGAGAAAGGAATTAACTCTCGAAAAGTAAGTAAACCACATTTCACATGCGTTCTCATTTATGGCAACGTAACCACTTACATAATGTTATCTCACATAAGCGATATTGTAGGAGGAGAATTAGAGCACAATCCTTCGAGCATGTTTGAAAATGAAAAATTTCCCTCAATTACATAATTAAATACTATTATTAAGTTATAATTTTTTTTTCCGTTAATATGATAACACACCGTCATCACACTATGGGAGCTGACCATTCCAGAAATCGTTACCTTCATCATAAGGGGATGTACATACGTAGGTTTTGTAATTAGTTCATGAGCTACGAGAAGTTGTTCATGGCTCAAATTTACCCGAAGAAGGCCAAGGCAAAAAAGAACTATGTAGCATCATGACATATTTAATGGTAGTACAGAATCTCCATGACATGGGCCACGTGGCTAACGTTAGAGCCAATAGATTTGAGAAGAGATCATTTCCGGATCTTTTCCACCAAGGTCACCGGATTAAGTGATATGAGCCTTTAAAATTTCATCTAATGGTCCACCTGTTTTGACCCTTAAAAGCTATAATAATTTTGGGCCGTTAAATGAAATTTAAAACATTCGGATCACTTGATCTGGAGAGGTTCTCTTCTCAATAGATTTATGATGTGCACACCGTGTTCACCGTTGAGTTTTGGCCTACACTTGCTGACAAGCGACAAGGCATCCAGTTGTAGTTTGGCCCCTGCGATCCGGATCCGACTTAAGGTCTTGGTAGTGGACCATCTCAATCTTGGATAAAAATGAAAGAACAAACGGACAATGAGAGAATACTTGTTCTCCATATATGATTAACAATTTTTATAGTTCAAACATAATAATCATAACCGTTTATTTTCGTTATCATCATCTAAGATCATAATTGTAAAAAAAAAAAAAAAATCAATTTGGAGATCTTTTAACTATTTATGTGCATAAAACAAATGAACGGTTTATTATAAGGATGTTACCTGTCACAAAAATCATTGATTAGTTTGACACGTATGGATGACTAAATAATCTCCAAATTCAAAGATTTTTTCCTAATACGATATTTAGACGGAGATAAAGAGAATGAAATGTTCAAATTATGATTTTCAGACGCAAAAAATTCGCTAATTGTATAAAAGAAGGACAAGTAGGTTCCTAGCTTCATGGAGGGAACACAAGCATTATCCAAAATGCAAATGGGAATTATGGGTCTAGATGTCACGCGCGCGGCATATATAAAATTTTTTTTTTTATTCATATAGTGAGTCAAGATAAACTTTTAATAGCAGTGTCCAACCATGTTATACATAGGATACTTTTAAGGGAATTTTAACGAAAAACATCCGGTACTGTTTATTTTAACGAAAAACCACATTTTTACACTAAAAAGTCAATCATGGTACTATTCACTTTACCCTTTATTTTGTCCTTATCATTAAAACTCAAAGTTTTCAAGCCTTTTTCATTAGTTTTCCTTACTTTTAAAGGATGTACGAAATAGCTTTATATTTTAGTACCCCTTGATGATTGCATACGATTGTACTTAGTGTGAAAGTCGTTTAAATCAAACAAATTTACTGAATATTTTGGTCAAATGACAGTCCAAACTCGAACTCCGTCACGCATACAAATGGCCGCCATAAAAGTCCTCTGTGTTTCTACATTCATTTATTTCTCAAGGATATATAACCGTAGAAACAAAATGGGGGACGTGTTCTTGCCATCTTTGAATCAAAGAGAAACAAAAACAAAGACAGAGGCCCAAATTTCAATTATTATTATTATTACTACTTGATCGATCAAAATTCATGAACAAAAAACAATCTAAACGTGTACGCGTAAAAGAAACCCTAGCAACAAAATGCATGACAAATGAAGTTAGACCAAGTCCGTACGTACTAAAATCCTCACATAAACTGATCAATAAGGAAAAACAGATGAAGGGTTTTTGTTTGGTGTAGTTGCTGTTTGATCAAAGCAGACACAAGCAAAGATGGACTTCAGAACCCTCTTCAGAACTTGGCCGCGTTTCGGAATCCAGCGACTACTGCGAGGAACCGCCATTCCCCTCACTGCAGAAGCAGAAGCAGAAGCAGAAGCAGCCATATTCAGATACTGGTCGGTGCTTCTACTCGTAGCTAGCTTGGTAGTAATGAAGTGGCGGGTGACCGTCGGAAGAAAGGGAGGCAGTAGTGAAGTGGAGGCGGTTTGTGATAAGCTGCCGACAGCAAGATGGACTAGGTTATAAATTAGGGTGCGTTGAAGCCGCGTAGGGATGTCCTTTCGAGTTTTAACCGAGTAAGCAACGCGTACGGTGGTTTACGTCGTGGTGGTGGTGGTGGTCTGCTCATTTACTCTTCTCTCTATAAAAAAGCTCTTACCCACCACCACCCCACTTACTCTATTTTAAGCCCCTAATTCTCCCAGACGCGTTTCTCTCAAATTTTCTCTTTTTGTCCTCGGCTTTGAACAAGTCAGTATTTTCATACACAAGTAGGGTACGGTAGCTTTATTTATATTTGCACAAGTCAGTATTTGTATAATATTATGTATTATACGCGCATTCTATTTCACAATTCAGTGTGTCCAAATACGAGCACATACGTTACATATCATTATACAAGTTTAGAGATATTTGGAAAAGAAAAAAATGCAGTTGTTATTAGCATATTTATTTACTTAAGGCATGGGCAGTGTGTCCAAAATACGAGCAAGTACGCTATATGTAATTATACAAGTTGAGAGATACTTGGAAATAAAACGCAGTTGCTATTAGCATATTTATTTATTTGAGGCATAGGCGGAATAGAGACTTGACGTGAAAATACAGCAATACCTTTTCTTAACTAAAATAATTACAAACTATATCTTCTCAATCTACTACAATACCCGACTTGGTCAATCGACTCTCACAATTAAATCATCGTCACCACCCGATCCATCACTCGAATTGTCTACCTCGTGGCTCTTATTTGGGTTTGTACTTTGCTGCCCTGGAGGATTTGTTTAGCCCGTGAATTTTCTCACTTCAAGGTTCTTTCTCACAGTTGTTGCCCCTTCTGATCTGACTGAAACCAGCGGACGGCCGTGATGTGATGGAACACTCGGATATGATACATTGTGTGAACGGCCTTGATATGATGGCATGCTTGGATATGACACGGCGTGTGATGGATTAATCGGACCACTTCTCGAAAAACTTCGAGCACGCCTCCTCTGATTCACATTCACCTTGTTTGCATAACAACATAAGAAAATTAGTTGGCTTGAACAAAAAGATAAAACCAAAATCATCCCAAGTAGTAAAGAACATCAAGAAACTGAGCTTACCATACTGCCATAAATGCTTAACTGCATCGCCCTCGCAGACAAGCTGTTGTTTTGTTGGTCAATCCCTTCGGGGTTCTGCTTTTGTTGCTTTGCTTTGGAAATTCGTTCAGGCCAACTCATAAGACCACTATGCTCTCCAGTAAAAGACCCATGAGGATGATGATCAACTGCACTTGATACAAATGGGGATGAGCGTCTAATCAGAGCACTGTCAGATTCAAATGCTGCCATGTCGAATATAATCACTCTCGATCTTGTTTCAACAAGGTAACTGGATCCTTTATGAGGAAAACTGGCTACCCTGGTGCCTGTGATCAATTAACAGCAAAACTGATTAGCCTTAACAATGCGGAAGTGGTTTATGCAAGAATGAAACTTGTTCCGACAAGTATCTTTCGAAAAAGAAGTTTATTATTACCTGATGTTTCCAGATTCTGGAAGCTCTGATAACCATGTGAGGGGAATAGAGGTGCAGGTGATGTGATCAGTTCTTCTTGGACACCTTGGATTTTAACGAAACCCTCTAACAGAAATCCAATGGAACGGTACGGAATTTCAAAAGATTTGTCCCTTAGGTAAATCGTCATCACTGACCTTTCCGCAACAAGAGCTCTCAAATCTTGCATTGCCATTTTCTCAAATATTTGTGGAAGGAAAAGTTTCAAAAGAGCAATAGAACTTTCCTAAAAACAAAATGGAATTAAATAAAATTAGTTACATCATAATAAAATCCATAATCTTTCCAAAATTCAAATAATCATATTATCTTTTCACTTGCCATGCATTACAAAGTTGATTAAAACACTATTTTGAGAAAGTACTGAAACTTTGACAAACAGCACTCTTCATGTCATTTTGGTTGTAGTAACAAGCTGAAATTTTTGGTAAGAATACCTGCCAGAGGAAGTCTTCGACCGACGGATCAGACCGGAGCATTGAATTTATCTTATGAGTTTCAATGCAAAAGCAGAGAACCACAGAATCTGTGATCATGTCACAAATGTAGGGCTTTCCGGTTAGCGCTTCATACAGGCCCAAAGTACTCCCGTGAGCAAAAGTTGGATGCAGCGAGTGCTTGTTTTTTATGCTCTTACTTGTCCACTGCAACAAATAATTCTCATCCATGATATTATCCGTGATGAAAAAGAGAAAATGTAGAAGCTTCAAACCATCACATTACCTTTACTACACCAGTGGAAAGAAACCAAATACCAGTAGGCTTGGATCCCTCCTCGTAAAGCGTCACACCACACAATTTCATGGTTTCCTTGGTAGAAGCTTCAACTGGTTCACGAACTGAAGGCGGAAGAGCCCCCGTTAGAGGATGGAGACTAATCAAATCATTTATCTTTTGGATCTTTACTGATGGAGGATTCCGTAGAAGCTTTTTCATATCAGTCTATGTGAAAACAAAATAATAACAAAATCAATTATCGTCAAAGAGTTAGGCACACACTAAATAATTATACGACACAAAAAATCACCAACACGCACCTGGACTGCGTCATGAAGATGAAGCGTCTCTTTTTCTTCCAACATGCCAACCTTCTCTAGGTTTTGGAGATATTCAGTTAACTGGTTTAGAGCTGAGAATGTTACTTGTCTTGTTTTCACAACACGCAAAACCTGAGAATTCCAAATATACAAATTCATACAAGACAATCTCATGCTAAAATATTCTTCCTAAGCAAGAACACAGAGGAAAGTTTTAACTATAGACGGTGGATTAAATGTACTTCGGCTAAAAACCCTCCAACTTGAATCCAGCCTGATCAGTATATCCATGAAGAAACTTAACTAACAAACCTGAGGAAATGTGACACGAACATCTTCCAGAAACTTTTTTGCTTCTTCTCCTTCTGCCTCACTTTCATTAATGACGATTGAAGCAACTTCACTATCACCTGAATAGATAAGCACTTGAAGAACAATTACATATTTTTCAAAATACAGTGCTACTGGATAATAACCAAAACGACTTCCACTCTTACGTTACAACAACAATCACAAAAGGTATTAACTGGAAAGAAGGAATATAACCTATGAAATCATGAAGTTCCTGCCTTGCAATTCTATGGGCACGGAGAAAGGAAGCACAAATGTAACATGCAGATTCCAGCCTTTCCACAGTCAAATAGGTTACCAATTTCTGGGGGAAAATGCTAGTTTGAAGGAACTTATAGTAATTCGGGAAACGAACATGAGCTTTTAAACCTTTCCAGTCGCATAAAGGCTCACGTGAAACCAAGTCAATTGATTCGTCTACTGATTGCATCAAAATATTTGCAGTAGATTGTGTAATCCTTCCCTCATCAAGCATGTTCCAGTAAGCAGCTTGGACTCCTGATATAAATGTTTTTTTTTTTTTTTTTTTTTTTTTTTTGTATTAGCAAATGAGGCCACAGTTAGATATGGCAACCCTTAACTTTCACACCAGTAACCTTAAGAATTTTAGTTTTACGTTTCAGAAATATGTAACATAAGAAATGCCCAAGCTTGAAAGATACTGGAACTGAAATATAAACACTGCTAAATTTACCATTCAAAAGACGTTCACGTATATCCTTCAAATTTGTAACGTGCGGATTATTACTATTATCACTTTCTGAAGCATCGTGAGGGTGTACAGTTTCGGTATCAACATCAATTGCAATATATCTTTTCACAGAGGGCCAGTCAGCAGGTCCCAACTCCTCGTCATCTCCAAGATCACCAAAAGCCTCTAATGCTTTGTTCAACATTTCATATTTTGTGTACTCCAGCATGCGCCTCTGTAATAAAACAAAGGTATAGCTATTAAACCAAATGCATAGACGGAAGAAAATTCTCATAACAAGTGCCCGAACATAGACATCCTCTTAACTAAGCTAGACAATTATAATTTACCTTCAAGTGGATTTATAGCGGCATGAAATGTTGAGGAATTAAAAATTATAATCCCGAAACAGAGGGAAACATAAAGCAGTACCACAGGTCTACAAGGACAACGCACTTGTACATTTTGAAGGACAGTTAAACATCACCTTAGCTGCCGATAGCTTGTCCAGATCTAGAAGGCGTAAAATGAAATGTGTGGTGGAACCATTCACAACTAGTGTCAAGAAGACAATTCCACCAGTGAAGAAAACAAACTGCAAAGGTTTAACAGATTGCTTAAATAAGAATCTCAAGTGATGTCCTTGAATAAATTAATACGTTATGTTTGAAAATCGAGCATATTATACAATATAACAGAAAAAAGTGTGCGCTCACGCTCCAGATACGTACCAGGACTCCTGTGCCAGAACTGATAAGTGAAGAGCTGTCACTAGTTTGCTACAAGAATAAAGCTTTCAAAGGTGAGGGGGGAAATATCTTGTCAAATATAAGATGCTTCCTTTCGTCAGATTATGCACTCAAAACTAATGGAATTGCATGTAGACTACAATTACAATAATCACTTTTGACACGGCAAACAGTTAGATGTGTGAATGAAACATTTCCTCCACAAACTCAAAAATGGAGGTGTAGCAGCTGGCTTATTGAGAACGAAATGGTTTATGATGCACCATCCAACTTGAAAAGGAAAAAGTTACGAAATTAACAAACAGTAGAGATTGATTTTTACCCAGAAGGTATAAAAGTTATATTTTGCTTTGCATAAACAACAGTTCGTAATTAACAACTTGCCTTCACTGACAGTGAAAGTGACAATGCTACAGCCCCTCGCAGACCTGACCATATAAGGATTATAGCCTCTTTCCAGTCCAAACCATAGCCAAAATACCGGAGAAGGGGAAATGAAACTGCAACCACTATGAACCGGGCAATTTGTACATAAACATAGAGAAGAATGAGGTACAACCAAGATTTTCCTGAAACAAAAACAATTAGAGTTAAAAAGAGTTAAATAGAACCAGTCATTAAAGAACTAAGAGATAATCCACTAAAACGTTAACCGCCGAAAAGGTAGTTCTCGTTTGCTTCTTTCATCCTTCACTCTTAATGTACTTTATATTGAACAATAAGAATTTAGCAACTGGGAAACAAGTTGAAAAAAAGAAATTCCTGATCGGCCTACGTGTGTCCTTGTGTGCAGTTATGACCAAGCAAGTGACATATATTTATGAATGCAAAAATGAGTACATGCATATCTCTATGTTTCAAAAGTAAGGATTACCATGATCGAAAATATTTTCACTGCTAAGAACACCTTCAGCTATAATAACTCCACTGAAAAGAAAAACAGAAAATATGTGTTTGTTTTCCCTTTTATTATAGTCACAAAACAAAATGCAACTAAAGAGTGTCAGATTATGCACTTACCTCAATATGAAAACTAAGGTATTAGCAATATAAGCAACCATTTCCCTGCACAAGATGCATAGAGTACGAGCAATTAAAATTTCATGAAGGGTAGTTTCAAGCGACTTTTTTTTTTTTTTTTTATCAAACTATTCACATATTGGCTGTATCTTTCTGTTTTGGAGATTATTAACTATATGATGAATTTACTCATGAATTGAACCTTTGTTTAACCAAACAGACTGCCTTAGTTTAACGTGATAACCACAACCACAAGATATACCAGAAATGGTGTAAACTTTGTTGGCTTTCACTCTTAAAAGCTGTCCTTGCAACCGCAGCATAAAACCTGTCCACGGATTATAACATTATGCTAAATATTTTCTCCTGTGTGCAATAAGATCTTATCGGGAAATTCAGCTTACATTCCTAAAGTCGTCACCGTCAAGACACCAGAAACGCCAACACTCTCTTGAGCCTGTGGCACCCGAATAATATATCACAGTTTTTTAATACATAAAACAGGCAACTAATGACCAAAATTTTTTCCAGATAAGTGAAATGCATTATAATATGTAAACTGGAATGCTTCAATCTTCTTTACGCTAGAAGAAACCGTACAAAACATAGTTTATTGTTAACAGTCTTCAGTCATTGGTTATTGAAAGAACATCAGAAGAATATTTTACATAAATTTGGAGAAAGGAACATATGTGCAAGGAGCCAACTTCCCAGTCACACGTAAAAGTAATTGAACTATCAATAGCATTTCTATGACAGGTTTCAATCGTAAGAATTTTGCACCAATTCATACATAACTATTTACATGACAACAAGCAATTTGGAATAACAGTCATATGAACTTAACAATTAATCATCCAATTTTGGAAAGGAACATACAATGAAGTAAGCAACGTAGCTGACAGCAAGTGTTAGTGTGATCTCTATCACGGTGTCATTGAAAATGAACATGAGCCAAAGTACAGATACTATGCCAAATGCAAGACCAATGCCTACACTGGAACAATAAAAGAGTTATTTATGTGAGACAAATCTGCCATCTCTACTCAAAGAAATATGTGAGACATACGATCCAAATGTGACTTGAGTGAGAAATTTAATTATGGCGGCCCAGTCATAGCTCCTTCCAAGGACCATTTGATAAAATAACTGATACACGACAATTGCTATCCTGGACGAAATTAAACACATTCAGATAAGTGAAAATACGAAAGGCATAATTTACACAAAGGCTGTAAAAAACAACAGCGACAACAATCTCATACATATAAACCACACATGGTTCACCTACACAAAATATTGAATGGTAGAGCATAGAGATTATCTGGCTTGAGATAGTGCTAGATTACTAAAAATCTATACCCATCATTCATCATGGATTCTCCTTCAATTATCGTACTCAATTTTTTGCTAGCACCAAGCTCTTTTAACAGAGCAATAACAGCCACAGGATCGGTGGCGCTAAGAAGCCCCCCAAGGAGCAGTGATGTTTTCCAACTCCAGTCGTAAGGGAAAGTGAGCTGCAGTTGTATATGACAATATAATTATATAACTCAAACCTATAGTCTAATTAGCAAAGTTTAGGATACCTTCAAAGCAGATCCAAGGACAAAGGTTGATATTAGAACACCGGGACCAGCTAGTATCATCATTTGTACCATACACCTCTGCACGAAAAATGGAAAAATTTTCTGGTTCATTTCATATCTGAGGCAATTTCAAGTCAACCAGTGACTTTGCAGAAAGCTACAGGTTAGAATTGCACCAAAATAAAGTTTGTTGGCCTTATTGCGCTATAAATGTTTCAGACTTTTCATGATTGTGAATAAGCAGAACAACAGAGCATGGTAAAAGAAGAACAAAATTAAAAACAATAAAAACTCAAATTTTGAAAAATGTACAATGACAATATGTGAGGAAGAAAAGTGACCTTTATTTGGTGCACCTCCATAGAAAACGAACTCTCGAAAAGAAGGGCAGGCAGAAAAACAGCCAATAGAAGGTCAGGATCAATATTTGCCCCTGCACCACAGTACAAAGCCCTCCAAGTCAAAAACAACACGAGGAGGCAAAGCCTATAATCGGCGTTGCAATTGCTATTTCAACAAAGATGTAAAGCTGGAACATACAAATTCGAATTCCATCTCCAATCCTCCCCAGTCGATGATGTGTGCCATATTCTGCATGTTTATCATCCTTTAATTAGCAAATATTAATTAAAACAAACAATTAGCTCCTAATAAAGAAACAAAGCAGAGGCCAGAGAGTATCATCCCACCATCTGAAATGGGCTGACAAAGAATCAAGCAGTTCTCTGTCTCATGGTTTGCTCAATTATTCCTCCTTATATTCCATTCCTACTGCTATTCTTAGAAATCTCACTGTTGAGATTCTGCTGCTAATTTTATTAATCCTTGCCCCCCAGAAATCACCCAAAAGCCACCGAATTTTGATGTATACATACACATATACAATACATATATGTAAATATAATCCAACATTGTAAACAACAAGCTCCTAACTTTTTTTTTTGTTCATTTTTAAGAACCAAATCACTGAAACCAGCAAAAATTACAAAGTTTGAGAATTTGCTTCAATATTAACATTAGATTAAACCCAATAATTATAATTATAATAATAACTAGTAGTAGAAGAAGGAGAAATGGAGGAGAGAGGAAGAGAGAGAAACCTATGGAGCCGAGGCCAATGCCAAGGATGAGCAGAGCGACAGTGTAGGGAACTCTGGTACCGCGCAACAGATGCCTGCAGGCGATTCCTATCAGCAAACACATCCCCACGAACGCCACTGCGTTCGTCGGGTCTGACGAACTATCTTCTTCTTCCTCCGCCGCTGTCAATATTCTGCACGGTAACTGCCATGCCGTCACCGTCGCCATTTCTCCAATCTCAAAAGCTCTACTTAATTTCCGCCACAATTTGTATTCCGGTTTCTGTCTTAGCTTAAAAAGCTTTCAGCTTTTGACTTCTCATTAAGCACTAAGCAGCAGAGATTAATGGTGGAGACTCGCGGGCGGCTTTTGCGGTTGAAATTCGCCCTGGGCAGACTTGGCCATCACGAGCAGTCTCCAATATTTTCGTCAAAACATGTCACTTCATCAGCTTCCCCATCAAAGTGAGATGCACTATGACCAGTTACACGCATATGCATTTTAGAGTTTGACACTCAGACCGCCGAACAACTTTCATCATGACACTCATCTTTATCCATATAGGCATATACTGATTCAGCGCAGTTGGGGCTGGATTGAGAACGTTGTGCTTTAAAAAAAAAACAGCTTATTAAAATATTTGAAACATTAAATGTGTTTTGTAAAAGAAAATATATATATATATTTTTTATAAACTGTTGTCAATGATAGTAGAAAAACATAGAAAAACAGAACAACTTTCATCATGACACTCATATCGTTCGAGGATCTTTACCCATATACTGATTTAGCGCAGTTAGGGCTGGATTGAGAATGTTGTGCTTTAAAAAAAACAGCTTATTAAAATATTTGGAACATTAAATGTGTTTGATAAAACAAAACAAAAAAAAAATGTTTTTTTTTAAACTGGTGTCAATGACGGTAGAAAAACATAGAAAAGCAGAAGCAGAGTTTACTATATTTCTAAAAAAGTGTTGTCTTTTCAAAGCATTGTAATTAGTGTTCATTTAATGAAAATTTCAAATGATAAATATAGGGGTGTGATATCCACACACCCCATTTTACTTCTCACACATATTTTTAATTTTCGGCCGTCGGATCGGATGAATTGAAGAAGATCAATGGACAGAAATTATCAAAGGGTGTGTGAGAAGTAAAATGGGGTGTGTGGATAGCACACCCCTAAATATATTCTCACATATTTTACAAAATTACAATCTTATCTCATCATTATTGTTAGCTTATCATGAGATTTAGTCCACTCCTCTGCGCCCATATTGTTTGTTCAAAAAAAAATCATTGAGTTTGGAAGACAAGGTGTCCCGATCTCCCACAGAAGTATGATACGATTGATCAATTAGTTGGCTTTCTTTTTTTGAAGTTTAAATCCCTTTAACTTCGTATGTATTATTGATTATATAGGGTATTGAAATCCACATATGAATATTAACGGGTCAGATAACTGACTTTTCACACGTAATCAGTTGGTATAGCGATGTTTAAATTTTACTTAACTAGAGAAGGTATTAAGCTCTTTTTTAGATTCCCATATCTTTCAATCACTTGACATTTCCTATTTTGTCTCAACCAGTTGCCTTACTTCAATAGCATGTGTCTGAGGAGAACAATGACATGTGTGCTGAATGTTTGTAATTAGAATCACTTACACAACACAAATACAAAACTATGTTACGTGTTTCCCATTTTATTAGCACAAGACAACCGTGACAAATGTACCTGGCGGTCTTATACAAATCCTTGTCGTGTGTGGGATGTTTAGCCCTTCGATTGAACCCGACGTAAAGGCAAAAACAAACATGCATGCAAAAGGACCGAATGATGAGTGGGCGCCACCCATTTAGAGGTCCAGCGGATCCCTTGTTGCAAATTGGAAGTCACTGGGACGTTGGCAAACTTAAGATTTTGGGGAACAGTAACTTGGATTTGAGAAGATTTTTAGATTTTGATAAGTGATTTCATATGATTATGTAAACTTCTACATAATTCATATAGATTTTGGAAGATTTGGTAGCGTTGAATTTTAACCGTTAAATAAATCAAATAGTGATAAATGCATCTAGGTCATAAATCTAATCAAATGAAGTTATTCATGATTTGGAACAACATCCCTTGAAGCTGAAAAAAAGTCAAGATAATCACATAAACCCAACTCCTCAAATACCACTAGTGCACCCCTTTCCAATCCTACTTCCTCACTTTATTCTTATCCCTTTTGTTGTCACCTCTATGTATTCATGTATTGTCCGAAGAATCTCGATAGTAGTTCCATGAACAATCCTTTGCGGGATTGGATTTTTTTTTTTTTATAGTAGAAATGCCATAAAGCGCAAACCAAGATCAGTGATATGAAAACCAAAATCAGAATGAGGAAGAAAAAGATATCTTAATGTAAGTCCATTATTCCTTGCATGAGCACATTCTATTTGAGAATAGTTAGTAAGACTAATTCGAGTAAGCAAGTCCAGTGCTATCGGTTACAAGTGCCTCTTTCGCCGTCATCCATGGTACCAGTTCATAGCAAGCCTGAACGACCTTACTGTCTCAACCCTGACTGACGACTAGCTTTCATTTGATAGTAAGTGCTTGATATCCAGGAGTACTATTAATATTTATGAATGAAACGATTTCATTCATGTCACTAAAAACGAGCGTAAATTAAGAAGCAGACATGCTCTCAGCAATCAGCAGGAGGGCCTAGCAACGATGAAAAAATTGCAGATATGAAGAAAAAATTGCGACTTGGTAACAAAAAATTGTAAGTAAAAATTTAAAGGGGAATTAGTCCTCCTCCTCCTTCTCCAGCTTGTCGCTCGGACTCGGACTCCGAGTTGTTAAGACTCGGGGAGGCTCTAAGCGAGCTGGGGACTTGGCGACAGTGTGTCAGTGGTGGTGGTGTTTTAATGGATCAACCACTGCACTCGACGCCGGTGACTGCGTCTGAGGTTTCTGTTGTCATCGATTCTGCCACCAATGGTCATTGTCTCAATCAGCCTCGCATTATGGACGGCTCTATTATGTAGACAACAATAAGGTGGGAATAAATATATACGTTTAAGTTAACCTATATATGCGTTTGTCTAATATATATATATATATATATATATATATATCGCGACACCCTTTTTCTCAGGCGTTGTTGTGAATCTAGTCATGCTCATCACCACAATATTACTGACACTGGTAATGATCATAATATGGAGAACACCACCGGTGCTGGTTGCTCTTCACTTGTGCGTATTCTTCGCGATGGAAAGTGTTTACGTGAGTGCAGTCTTCACGAAGATCGCAGAAGATGGATGGATTCCGTTTGCCATATCCTTTATCCTCGCCTTCATCTTGTGTGGTTGGTAGAGGAAACTAGACTATGAATTGACTCTAAGATAACCTTAGACAGGCTTGAACAGCTATTATCTGATCCCAGTGTTCAAAGGGTTCCTGGATTGTGCTCCTTGTACACCAACATTTAAGACGGGCTCACTCCGATTCTTTGACACCATGATAAAAACATGTAATCCCTTCACCAGGTCACTATGTTAACTACTCTTCGATACCTTTTGGTTCCGGAGGTTGCCCATCATGAGAGGATTGTCGTCACAAAACTCGGCCTGAAAGGAGTTTATGGATGCGTTATTCAGTATGGCTACGCAGATCCCCTAAACCTCGAGGGAGACGATTTTGTTAGTCATGTTACTAATAGCTTGCAGGCACATCTACAGAGCACCTCAGGACGTCTTCCATCTGATACTTGAGAGGTCCGAGAAGAGAGATCTATTTGGAAGCAGCAAGGAGTGCTGGATTGTGAAGTTCTGCAAATTAACTGTCGGTCTTCTCTGCCTGCTTTCGGGGTGCCTCTGCCTCGGCGTTTCGAGGTTGGAATGCTTTACGAGGTTAAAGAGAGAGGCTATATTTCGGCCCTCACACGTAGAATGTTGAAAGAAATATTTTTTCTGGATGTGACAAGCAGAAGTTTCATGTATAAGATTGAGCATCTGCCAAATTATTACAGACATAAGTGTAATTCTTCATCTCGGAGGGAGCGGGGAGCGAATCGAAATATATGCAAACTTTAATTATTCATTTCTACAATGATTGATAGTTGATGTCACGTATAAGATCTCTACGATCCAACAAAAACAAATATTACAGAGACGCTTTGTTTTGATACTTGGAACGATAGTGAATCAAACATTACAATCGTGGTTTTCGGAATCGTGAGATAAACATTCAAGGAGCCTGGGGAAAAGAAAGCGTACTTGGGGAATCGATTCTCACAATTACATCATCTTCACCACCCGATTCATCACTCGAATCCTCTACCACATGGCTCTTATATGGGTCTGTACTTTGCTGCCCTGGAGGATTTGTTGGGCCTCTGAATTTTCTCACTTCAAGGTTCTTTCTCACAGTTGTTGCCCCTTCTGATCTGACTGAAACCAGTGGACGGCCGTGATATGATGGAACAGTAGGATATGACACATTGTGTGAACGGCCTTGATATGATGGCATGCTTGGATATGACACGGTGTGTGATGGATTAACCGGACCACTTCTCGGAAAACTTCGAGCACGCCTCCTCTGATTCACATTCACCTTGTTTGCATAACATAAGAAAATAAGTTAGCTTGAACCAAAAGATAAAACCACAATCAAATCCCAAGTACTAAAGAACATCAAGAAACTGAGCTTACCATACTGCCGTAAATGCTGAACTGCATAGCCCTCGCAGACAAGTTGTTGTTTTGTCGGTCAATCCCTTCGGGGTTCTGCTTTTGCTGCTTTGCTTTGAAAACTTGCTCAGGCCAACTCATAAGACCACTATGCTCTCTAGTAAGAGACCTATGAGGATGATCAACTGCACTTGATATAAACGAGGGTGAGCGCCTAATCAGAGCACTGTCAGATTCAAATGCTGCGATGTCAAATATAATCACTCTCGATCTTGTTTCAACAAGATAATTGGATCCTTTATGAGAAAAACTGGCTACCCTGGTGCCTGTGATCAATTAGCAGCAAAACTGGTTAGCATTAACGATGCAGAAGTGGTTTATGCAAGAATGAAACTAGTTCCGACAAGTATCTTTCGAAATAGAAGTTTGATATCACCTGATGTTTCCAGATTCTGGAAGCTCTGGTAACCATGTGAGGGGAATAGAGGTGCAGGTGATGTGATCAGTTCTTCTTGGACACCTTGGATTTTAACGAAACCCTCTAACAGAAATCCAATGGAACGGTACGGAATTTCAAAAGATTCGTCCCTTAGGTATATCGTCATCACTGACCTTTCCGCAACAAGAGCTCTCAAATCTTGCATTGCCATTTTCTCAAATATTTGTGGAAGGAAAAGTTTCAAAAGAGCAATAGAACTTTCCTAAAAACAAAATGGAATTAAATAAAATCAGTTACATCATAATAAATCCATAATCCTTTCCAAAATTCATATCATCATATTATCTTTTCACTTGTCCGGCATTACAAAGTAGAAATTTTTAGTAAAAGAATACCTGCCAGAGGAAGTCTTCTACTGAGGGATCGGACCGGAGCATTGAATGTATATTATGAGTTTCAATGCAAAAGCAGAGAACCACAGAATCGGTGATCATGTCACAAATGTAGGGCTTTCCGGTTAGCACTTCATACAGGCCCAAAGTACTCCCGTGAGTAAAGGTTGGATGCAGCGAGTGCTTGTTTTTTATGCTCTTACTTGTCCACTGCCACAAATAATTCTCATCCATGATATTATCCGCAAGGAAAAACAGAAAATGTTGTAGCATCGAACATTAAATTACCTTGACTACCCCAGTTGAAAGAAGCCAAATACCAGTAGGCTTGGATCCCTCCCTGTAAAGCACCACACCACGCAATTTCATTGTTTCCTTGGTAGAACCTTCAAGTGGTTCACGAACTGAAGGCGGAAGGGCCCCCAATAGAGGATTGAGACTAATAAGATCATTTATTTTTGGGATCTTTATTAATGGGGGATTCCTTAGAAGCTTTTTCAAATCAGTCTGCATGAAAACAAAATAGCAACAAAATCTATAATCATCAATGAGTGAGGCACACACTAAATAATTATACGACACAAAAAATCCCCAACACACACCTGGACTGCGTCATGAAGATGAAGCATCTCCTTTTCTTCCAATATGCCAACCTTCTCTAGGTTTTGGAGATATTCAATTAAATGGTTTAGAACTGAGTATGCTGCTTGTCTTGTTTTTACGACACGCAGAACCTGAGGAAATGTGACACGAACATCTTCCAGAAACTTTTTTGCTTCTTCTCCTTCTGCCTCACTTTCATTAATGACAATAGAAGCAACTTCACTATCACCTGAATAAATAAGCACATGAAGAACAATTACATATTTTTCAAAATATAGGGCTACTACAATAAGATAATAACCAAAACAATTTCCACTCTTACGTTACAACGACAATCACAAAAGGTATTAACTCAAAATAAAGAAATAACCTATAAAATCATGAAGTTGCTGCCTTGCAATTCTATGGGCACGGAGAAAGGAAGCACAAATGTAACATGCAGATTCCAGCCTTTCCACGGTGAAATAGGTTACCAATTTCCGAGGGAAAACACTAGTTTGAAGGAACTTGTAGTAATTTGGGAAATGAACATGAGCTTTTAAACCATTCCAGTCACATAAAGGCTCACGTGAAACCGAGTCAATCGCTTCATCTACTGATTGCATCAAAATATTTGCAGAAGATTGTGTAATCCTTCCCTCATCAAGCATGTTCCAGTAAGCAGCTTGGACTCCTGATTTAAAATGGTTTTTTTGTATTCGCAAATGAGGCCACAGTTAGATATAGCAACCTGTAACTTTCACAACGGTATCCTTAAGCATTTTAGATTTACGTTTCAGAAATATGAGACGTAACAAATGCCTAAGCTTGAAAGTTACTGGAACTGAAATATAAATACTGCTAAATTTACCATTCAAAAGACGTTCACGTATATCCTTCAAATGTGTAACGTGCAGATTATTATCACTTTCTGTTGCATCATGAGGGTGTACAAGTTCGGTATCAACATCATTTAAGCTTGCAATATATCTTTTCACAGTGGGCCAGTCAGCAGGTCCCAACTCCTCATCATCTCCAAGATCACCAAAAGCCTCTAATGCTTTGTTCAACATTTCATATTTTGTGTACTCCAGCACGCGCCTCTGTAACAAACAAAGATATAGATATATAAACCATATGCACACAACAACAACAACAAAGCCTTTTCCCACTGAGTGGGTTCACCTGTATGAATCCTAGAACGCGATTGCGCTCGGTTCTATGCCACGTCCGTTAGATCCAAGTACTCAAGTCTTTTCTTAGAGTCTCTTCCAAAGTCTTCCCAGGTCTCCCTCTACCCCTTCGGCCCTAAACTTCTATCCCGTAATCGCATCTTCTTATTGGAGTGTCAATAGGCCTTCGTTTCACATGTCCAAACCACCATAACCGATTTTCTCTCATCTTTCCTTCAATTTCAGCTACTCCTACTTTACCTCAGATATCCTCATTTCTAATCTTATCCTTTCTCGTGTGCCCACACATCCTAAACCAAATGCATACACGGAAGAAAATTCTCATAACGAGTGCCCGAGCATAGACCTCCTCTAACTAATCTCGACAATTATTATTTGCACTCAAATGGATTAATAGCTGTATGAAATGTTGAGGAATTACTTAAAATTATAATCCCAAAACAAAGAAAGGGAAATGTAAAGCAGTACCACAGGTCTACAAGGACAATGCAGTTGTATATTTTGAAGGACAGTTAAACCTCACCTTAGCTGCTGATAGCTTGTCCAGATCTAGAAGGCGTAAAATGAATTGTGTGGTGGAACCGTTCACAACTAGTGTCAAGAAGACAATTCCGCCAGTGAAGAAAACAAACTGCAAAGATTTAAACAGATTGCTTAAATAAGTATATCAAGCGGTGTCCAAAAATAAATTAATTAGTCTTGTTTGCAAATCTAGCATACTATACAATGAAACAGAAGAAAGTGTGCGCTCATGCTCCAGATACGTACAAGGACTCCTGTGTCAGAACTGATAAGTGAAGAGCTGTCACTAGTTTGCTACAAGAATAAAGGTAAATCAATTAGAAGCCATAAAAATCATGGGTATTCAGAAGGAAAAAATAAATAAAAGGAAAATAATATGAAATGAAAATGCCATGAGCACAAACAAGCGATATGAACGTAAAACTTTCAAAGGTTTTTTTGATGGGGGGTGGGGTGGGGGGAATATCTTTTCAAATGTAAGATGCTTCCCCTTGTCAGATTATGCACTAAAAACTAATAGAATTGCATGTAGACTACAATAATCACTTTTGACACAGCAAACAGTTAGATGTGTGAGTGAAACATTTCCTTCACAAACTAAAAAAATGGAGGTTTAGCAGCTGGTTTATTGAGAACGGAAAAGTTTATGATGCACCGTCCAACTTCAAAAGGAAAAAGTTATGAAATTAACAAACAGTAGAGATTGAATTTTAACCACAAGGTATAAAAGTTAAATTTTGCTTTGCATAAACAACAGTTTGTAATTAACAACTTGCCTTCACTGACAGTGAAAGTGACAATGCTACAGCCCCTCGCAGACCTGACCATATAAGGATTATAGCCTCTTTCCAGTCCAAACCATATCCAAAATGCCGGAGAAGGGGAAATGAAACCGCAACAACTATGAACCGGGAAACTTGTACATAAACATAGAGAAGAAGGAGGTACAACCAAGATTTTCCTGAAACAAAAACAATTAGAGTTGCAAAGAGTTAAATAGAACCAGTCATAAAAGAACTAACAGATAATCCACTAAAATGTTAACCACCCAAAAGATAGTTTTCGTTTTCTTCTTTCATTCTTCCTTCTTAATGTATGCAATCTATATTGAACGATAAGAATATAGTAATCAGCAAACAAAGTTGAAAGATTATCTGTAAGAACATATTACAAGAAAAATAAATATTTAGAAGGTAAATCCACAAAGTTAAGGAGCTAAGATATATGGTGGGAAACAACAAAAATATGCAACAGTGCTAAGATCTATTGTTCGGCCTTTGTACTTTGGAAGAGTCCACACCTGATCTGCCTGTGTATGTGTGTGCGTGTGCTCAGTTATGACCAAGTGAGTACATATATTTATGAATGCAAAAATGAGTACATAAATGCATATCTCTATGTTTGAAAAGTAAGGATTACCGTGATTAAAAATATTTTCACCACTAAGAACGCCTTCAGCAATAACAACTCCACTGAAAAGAAAAACAGAAAATATGTGTTTTGTTTTCCATTTTGTTATTGTCACAAAACAAAATGCAACTAAAGAGCGTTGTATTATGCACTTACCTCAAGATGAAAACTAAGGTATTAGCAATATAAGCAACCATTTCCCTGTGCAAGATGCATAGAGTACGGGCAATTAAAATTTCATGAAGAGTAGATTCAAGAGAGATTTTTTTTATCAAACTATTCGCATATTTGCTGTATCTTTCTGTTTAAGAGATTATTAACTATATGATGAATTTACTCATGAATTGGACCTTTGTTTATTCAAACAGCCAGCCTTAGTTTAAAGTGATAACCACAACCACACGATATACCAGAAATGATGTAAACTTTGTTGGCTTTCACCCTTGAAAGCTGTCCTTGCAACTGCAGCATAAAACCTGTCCACAGATTATAACATTAGGATAAATGTATTCTCAAGTGAGAAATGAGATCTTATTGGGAAATTCAGCTTACATTCCTAAAGTCATCACCGTCAAGACACCAGACACGTCTGCACCCTCTTGAGCCTGTGGCACCCAAATAAAATATCTGAGTTTTTTTCATACACAAAACAGGCAACTAATGACCACATATTTTTCCAGATAAGTGAAATGCATTATAATATGTTAAATGGAATACATCAACCTTCTTTACACTAGTAGAAACCATAAGAAATATAGTTTATTGTTAACAATCATTGGTTATTTTTTGGGAAAAAAGTGACATCAAAAGAATATTTTACATAAATTTGGAAAGGATCATACATGCAAGTAGCCAACTTCCCTGTCACATATATCTATAGCATTTCTATGACAGGTTTCAGTCGTAAGAATTTTGCACCAATTCATAATTTCATACATATCTATTGACATGACAATAAGCAATTTGGAACAATAATCATATGATGAAGCATCCAATTTTGGAAATTTGGAACAATAATCATATGATGAAGCATCCAATTTTGGAAAGGAACATACAGTGAAGTAAGCAACATAGCTGACAGCAAGTGTTAGTGTGATCTCTATCACTGTGTCATTGAAAATGAACCCGAGCCAAAGTACAGATACTATGCCAAAAGCAAGACCAATGCCTACACTGGAACGATAAAAGAGTTATTTATGTGAAACAAATCTGCCATCTCTACTCAAAGAAATACGTGAGACATACGCTCCAAATGTGACTTGAGATAGAAATTTAATTATGGCGGCCCAGTCATAGCTCTTTCCAAGGACCATTTGATAAAATAGCTGATACACCACAATTGCTGTCCTGGACGAAATTAAACAAATTCAGACAGGAGAAAATACGAAAGGCATAATTTACACAAATGTTGTAAAAAACAACAGCACAACAATTCATACATATGAACCACCCATGGTTCACCTACAGTAAATATTGGATAGTAGAGAATGGATTATCTGACTTGAGATAGTGTTAGGTCGCTAAAAATCTATACCCGTCGTTCATCAAGGATTCTCCTTCAATTATTGTACTCAATTTTTTGCTAGCACCAAGCTCTTTTAACAGAGCAACAACAGCCACAGGATCAGTAGCGCTAAGAAGCCCCCCAAGCAACAGTGATATTTTCCAACTCCAGTCATAAGGAAAAGTGAGCTGCATTTGAATATGACAATATAATTATATAACTCCAACATATAGTCTAATTAGCAAAGTTTAGGATACCTTCAAAGCAGATCCAAGGACAAAGGTTGATATTAGAACACCCGGACCAGCTAGTATGATCATTTGTACCATACACCTCTGCACAAAAAATAGAAAATTTTGCCGGTTCATTTCATATCTGGGACAATTTCAAGTCAACCAGTGACTTTGCAGAAAGCTAAGGTTAGAATTGCACCAAAATAACGTTTGTTGGTCTTATTGCTGTATATATGTTTCATACTTTCCAGGATTGTGAATATGCAGAACAACAGCATGGTAAAGGAAGAACAAAATTAAAAACTATATAAACTCAAATATTTAAAACTGCACAATGAGAATATGTGAGGAAGAAAAGTGACCTTTATTTGGTGCACCTCCATAGAAAACGAACTCTCGAAAAGAAGGGCAGGCAGAAAAACAGCCAATAGAAGTGTAGGATTAATATTTGCCCCTGCACCACAGTAGAAAGCCCTCCAAGTCAAAACACCACAAGGATCCAAAGCCTATAATCGGCGTTGCAATTGCTAGCAAAGATGTAAAGCTGGAACTTACAAATTCGAATTCCGTCTCCAATCCTCCCCATTTGATGATGTGTGCCATATTCTACATGTTTATCAACTTTTAATTAGCAAATATTAATTAAAACAAACAATTAACTCCTAATAAAGACATAAAGCAGAGGCCAGAGAGTATCATATCATCCCACCATCCGAAATGGGCTGACAAAGAATAAAGCAGTTTTGTGTCTCATCACTACAATTTCATGGTTGTTGTTCATTTATTCCTCCTTATATTCCGTTCCTACTTCTATGCTTAGAAATCTCACTGTTGAGATGCTGCTGCTAATTTTCTTAATCCTTGCCCCCACAAATCACCCTAAAACCACTGAATTTTGATATATAAATATAAGGGGCGGATCCGTGGCACCACTCTTTTTACACAACTTTTAACATACGTTTTTGTGGGGTCCTATTCGCAATGTATTTTAACAATCCGAACAATTTATCATTTAGGTATTCCCTCAAAAATCATGTCTACCAAAAAATCACCCAAATCTAAAACCATCTAACTGTTGGATTGAAGTGTTTAGGGTATCTTTGTAGAATCGTATTCGACCATTTTTTTCCCTACAAATGAATGTTTTAGTGGTTTTTGCGAAAATGATCTATGAATGATGTTCTAAAGATAAAGAGTTCAGATCGTTGAAATACATTAGGACAGTGAACTCCACATGTGTCAGAAATTGTGTAGAAACAAAATTGCCACGGATCCACCATATCATATAAACAAGCTCCTAACTTTTTTTGTTCATTTTTAAGATTCAAATCACTGAAATCAGCAAAAATACAAAGTTTGATAACTAGCTGCAGTTAACATTAGATGAAACCCAATCATTAAAATAAAATAATAATAATAATTAGATGAAACCCAATCATTAAAATAAAATAATAATAATAACAAGAAGAAGAAGAAGAAGAATAAATGGAGGAGAGTGAGAGAGAGACCTATGGAGCCGAGGCCAATGCCAAGGATGAGCAGAGCGACAGTGTAGGGAACTCTGGTACCACGCAACAGATGCCTGCTGGCGATTCCTAACACCAAACACAACCCCACGAACGCCACCGCGTTCGTCGGGTCCGACGAGCTATCTTCTTCTTCCTCCGCCGCCAAGATTCTGTACGGTAACTGCCATGCCGTCACCGTCGCCATTTCTCCAATCTCAAAAGCTCTACTAAATATCCACCACAATTTGAATTCCTGTTTCAGTCCTAGCTTAAAAAGCTTAAAGCTTTCAGCTTTTGACTTCTGATTAAGCCATAAGCAGCAGCATACTAGTGGTGGAGACTCACGAGCGGCTTTTGCTGCTGAAAAAAAGCAGTTGCGCGCTCTCAGCTTCCAGGTGCACCCTCCCGCTTATATACTCCGAGAAGATAATTGAAGATGATTGAAGCTGATTGATATGATCACTGTCAGTCACGTTTCGTTCTATCACTGACAAGTAATGCCTGGTGATTTTGCTAACAATGAATTCATGGCAGGTAATCGGAATAAAGAAAGAGAATTGAATTTCGATTACATAGTATTCCGGTGTTTACTAAATATTAAGGAATCAAAAAAATGGTGGAGCCCACATGAAACAAGGAATCCAATTCCTGAAATTGGAGGAACCGGATTCCCTAGTTTTGTGAGGTATTTGAATTCCATGAGGACAAGGGAATCGGGAATGCATCTTTTATTCCAATAATGCCCTCACTTGTTTCTTATTATTCCAACATTGCCCTTCATTTGACACTCATTATGTCATTTTTAATAAATAAATAAAACCTATGTATATATTTTTATATAGATAATTTTATTATATAAATTTAATTAAGAATTTAATTTAATTAATTAGTATGAAAATAATTTATTTATGTAAGGGCAATTTAGTCATCAATTTAGTTTTCATTCCGATTGAAGTGAATTAGTAAATAACTTATATGAACTCAACATCATTATTGTCATCTTTTAATAAATAAATAAAACCTATTTATACATGCTTATGTAGATGAATTTTATTATATAAATTTAATTAAGAATTTAATTTAATTAATTAGTATGAAAATAATTCATTTATGTAAGGGCAATATAGTAATCAACCTAGTTTTCATTCCGATTGAAATGAATTAGTAAACAACTTATATGGATTCAACATCATTCATACTCCGATTCCTGACAGTTTTAGTAAACAACTTCAACAGGAATCAGATTCTGATTCCACCTCATTTCAATTCATCCTCAATCCAATTCCCCCTCAATTCAATTCCTCTCAATTTGATTACGGATTAATAAACGCGCCATCAGAGTCCCGTGACTACTATTTTATTTATTGAGTAAACTGCCGATTTACCCCTTAAACCATCACCCAACTTTCGATTTCTCCCATAAACTTTTTAATTGGAAAATTAAAGATTTAAACTAATTTTTTTGGCCAATTTCCCCCTACCGTTAGTTTTTAATAGATTTCATCCAAATTAACGTTAACTCTTATCATGTGCAAACCACGTAACTCTCATTTGTGAACAAAAACGTTACTTCACTAGACATTCAGACACAAAAGTTATAAAATCACACATATTTGCATAGGTTTATATTATAGAAATCTAAGGTTTTCAATTATTTTAAAGAATAAAGCGACCGAAATACCCACACATGTTGTGCACATGCTTCCATTTAACAGAAATTTGGATGGAATGAATGAAAAATTAACAGCAGGGGCAAATCGGCCAAAAAAATTAGTTTAAGTCCTTAATTTTCCAATTAAAAAGTTCGGGGAGGAAATCGAAAGTTTGGTGATAATTCAGGGGGCAAATCAATAGTTTATTCTTTATTTATTTATTTTTCTATGTTTACCTACAGATCACAGATCTTGACTAAACAATTTCTAAGTCATTATTTTCACCTAGTTGTCGCCTATGCAACATTTTAATCGAAAATTCTATGTTGTCCCATGTATTTTATATCAAAATTTCTACGTTGTTCTGATGCATTTTATATCAGGATTTTAACGATTCGAATATCTCAGCGTATAAAGTTGTACAAACACAACCAATATTCTAGTTTTAGATTATAGCCCAAAAGATAGGGTAAGCATTTGATTCATGTATCTAACATAGCTTACATGTATTTGTCAAGCTTAACTTATGTAGCTCATAAAAAAATCATATACTATTACTTGTTTGGAAGTACTTTTAAAATAACTGAAAGTATTTATGGTAAAAAATTTTGAAACCCAAAAATGTTTTCTTTAAAATGTTTTCAGTCATTTTAAAAGTACTTTAGTACTTTCAAATGAGTTTTATATTTGCCCTCTGCTGCCTAATTTTCTATGGTAATCAAAGCTACTATATTATTATTTTTTAACAAAAGATATTATCTACACTAAGTAAGAGTTGGTGGGTTTAGACTCAGAATGGGATAGCAATAATGTAGTTTAAATTCACTTTTGATAAGAATCGAACCTAAAATCTTTCACTTATAAACTAGACCGTAATACCAGGTGACAAATCTATTATATTATTATTATCTACAATTATTTGTATGTGTCAATAGCACGCTGCTCAATAGTCTTGTGAGCTGGACTCCCCGCTTTTTCACAAAGAACAGAAAGACAAACAAAAAATTGGAAGAAGATGAACAGAAGTGACAAATTGTTTTCGTTATCTGTTAATTTTCTTCTGCATCAGGTGTGGGGATTGGATTAGGCTTTATTTTAATCATCAAATGTGTTATTAGTTAAACAAATAATTATGGCATATTATTATTTTAATTACGAAATCAAGATCATCGATGCATGTGGGGGGGATTAAAATATGCCCCTTAATTCTCACACGTCCACATCATTATGTGTCTGCTCTAATCTTCCACCTTAATTAATTTTAATTATTTTTTTGTCACAACTGAGGAACTGATGACTTTAACAAGGGCAATATTGTAATTTGAAACACATTCGCATCGATGGAATAATGTTAATAGCATCAGGTAATGAGGTGGTAGGTTGGTAGGTGTTATTTAGTTTCATTTTTATATGCTAACCATAATGTAAGAAGGATAATCGAATCTAGAATTTCGAGTGAATGGATAAATGTTTTAAATAACTTAACTTATAAAGCCTTTTGCTAAAAAAGTTAGAACCGTTCTTAGTTTATGCGTGCCATTTTTGTTCTCGGGCCATGCTAATTTTCTTTATATCAAACTTTATATCTTATATTAAAGAGGGGAAACACAAGAACAACCGGCCCCAACCAAATCGAAATTTATGGCTGGGCTGGCAAAGTTTGGTACAACACCATCCCAATATATGATTGGAATGAAGACTAAGGTAATGTTTGGTAAAAGCGTCTACAATAAAATTAGCTTTCCTAAAAATATGCCGCCAAGAGATGGATTGGAATTTTGTCATCAGCCTTTGAATCTCTGCAATCGTAGTCTTCAAGTTCCAGGGAGCAGACCAACTACCAAGCATAGAGTGGATGACTAATCTTGTATCTCCTCCCAATTAGATATCTTGTATCTCCTCCCAATTAGATCTTAGAAACACCTTTTTAAGGGCAAAAGAAATACCCTCCTTCAGCGCCATAGATTCTGCCTCGGAAATCGTAGCTCCACCAACATTGAAGGAATCGCCATCCAAAACATTCCTTTGATCATTTCTTAACACAAACCCAGCAACTACATTCTGAAGACTGACCGACCCATTAAAATTAAGCTTTATAAAATTAGGGTCAGGCGGGTGATATTTTATGGAGTACTTATTTGTTGTTGAATTATAATGTGTTCATAAGTCAAAGGTGAATCCGTTCACACGAACACCATATGAAGGTGGGTAACCGACCCTTTGTAGTATGGAAATTTGGGTCCCCTCTGACCTTAATGTCCGGAGTTTAAAGATCAGGAAATTTGGACCCTTAGGTTGTTCGAAAGAGAGATCATAATCTTTAGTTTGTGCAAGTTGAGCTAGTGAAATGAGTTAATGAATACAATCTTACTCAATTTGAGCAGTCCAAATTATCTAATACTTGAGTTCTGGATAGTGAAATGAATATCTTTGTCCGCAATAAGGCATGTCGCGATACTGCTTGCCTCTGAAAATCGTCTTAATGGGCTAATGGGAGAGGGGCCTTAAATCAGCTTTGCAGTTTGTTTTATTTTGGGTCAAATACCAAATTCTCTTTTGTACTGAATCAAAGTACAATTCCGATTTGATAATTATATTTGTACAATGTTTAATTTTTTTAATAGCAAATTATTATAAAGAATAATGTTTTACAATTCTTAAAAGTTTTTTTTTTTTTTTTGGTCAAAGAGTAGCTATTATTAGATACGAATCAAAATATTTATATCAGATGTCAGAGTGTTAAACAACCACTCAGGCTCAAACTCATCCCAAGAAAACACACCCCCACCCCCCCCCCACGCGTGACATAAGATGACACAAGATGCGTAACCTCATTACAGGCACGAGGAGTGTAAAGAAACTCAATAGAACATAAATGTTGCTTAATAGTATTAATATCCCACAAAATAGCTTCCATGGTTGCCTTAGGTTGCAGTTTTCCATGAATCATATCAACAAGGAACTTGGAATTAGTTTCCAAATGAACAGAACCAAATCCCCTTTTCACCAAAGCCATTACAGCCATCCTAAGTGCTTCCGTTTCCGCCATGATGCTCGAACCACATAGAACCTTCCCCACACAGCCCGCACCTTTGAAAATACCCGCAAAATCTCTCGCTACCCACCCATATCTTCCCACACCAGTACTATTACACCAGGCTCCATCACAATTTATTTTTATTATTCCAAATGGTGGCTTTATCCACCTATTCGAGATCATCCCTTGCCCAGCTTGCCCAGGGACTTTGCACGGCAGCAGATCTTCATCACTTCCCACAATCTCCTCTCATTGCTGCTGAAGTAACTGCATTGCAACATTGGGTTCTACCACAATCTTCTCAAACACCACACTATTATGATACTTCCATATTCTCCATAAACCACACACCACCCAACGCATGAACGCACAAGCCTCCTCCATCTTACCATACTTCGCACACAACCAATTCCAACATTGTATAAAATCATCCCCCCACCACTGTGGTCACATCTAATTGGAGCGAAGAACCAAATCAAAAGACACAAGCAAATGAGCATTTAAAAAAGATATGTACTTGTGTTTCCTCCTCACAATCACGGAAGGGACATCTAGTACTCAAACGAATCCCTTTGCGTTACAAGTTGGTATGGACAACAACTATATTCCGACATCCTCTCCATATAAAATGGCAGAGCTTAGGAGGAACTTTCAAACTCCAAAGAGCCCTCCATACCGAGTCCATATTATCATCTCTACTGGATTGCCCCACCTATTTCTGTCCAAGTTCTCCATTCCTATTCATCTACTAGGCTACCAAATATCCTGATTTCACCGAATAGACTCCATTTCGAGTATAGTGCCAAAATGACACGATCAGAACACCCAAACTGGCTCAACAACATACTCAAAATGATATGTGCTTCGTCTACATAAAACACCTCTCGATGACCTCATGTTTCCATGTTCCTCCAATGGACACCATATCGGCAACCATCTTAGGCATCTCCAGATATCTTGAAATAGGTCGAAATGTTCTTGGTGTGGGCAACTAAGGATCCTCAACAACCTGAATATTTCTCCCATCACCAACACCAAACTTCAATATTTTCCTCCCTTGTAAAATTCCCTTCCATCCCCGTGAAGTTCCTCGTCCCACTGATGCTTAAAGAAACGATGAATTAGGGTAATACTTAGCCTTAAGAACTTTAGCCAAAAGCGACTCCGGGTTGCATATCAGGCTTCATCCTACCTTAGTCAACATTGCTAAATTAAAGTCAATAATCTCCTTAAAGCCAAGACCTCCAGAAGCCTTTCTATTCGCCACTTTTTTCCAAGCAAGCCAATTGACACCCTTTTTCGTCTTCTGATCCCTCCACCAAAATCTTGCTATAATTTGTTCAATTTCCTTTGCCAATTGAATAGGCAATTGAAAGCATGACATGGTGTAAATAGGTAAAGTTGCCGCAATCGGCTATCGACAAAAATTGTTACGCCCAACCACTGATTCTTTCATCCAGTTTATTCTGTACTTCTTCAAACATCTTTTTCTTCGAAGCCCTAAAATCTGATTGTATACCTAAATATTTTCCAAAGCCTTCCTTGTGCGTAATCCCTATACCGTGCGATAATTGAGCTTTCAACCTCGAAGAACAACCCACACTAAAATGGACCGAACTCTTATCCAAATTAATAAATTGGCAAGAACCCACAGCATACCATTGGAGCAAACATTTAATATTATAAGCCTCAATCTCCGTAGCTCTACAAAATAAAGCAGAGTCATCCGCAAAAAATACATGGGATATGGGCTCGGCAAGAGAGGTCGCGGACATGCCCTGAATACTTCCCGCCCTTTCCTCATAATGAAGTCAGGATGAAAAACCTTTTGCACAGATGAGGAATATAAATGGTGATAGCGGGTCCCCTTGTCGAATCCCCCTACTAGGTGTGATACAACCTGTAGCCTCACCATTAACAACCACGTTATACGACACAATTTGCACACACTCCATCACCCATTGGCAAAAAACATCATCAAAGCCCAATTCTTAAAAGTCTATTTGTATTCGTTGAGAAATGTTTTAATTGACTATAAGTTTTTTTAGAGAAAATATTTTTAAATAATAAAAGTATTTAAAGTATTTTTTATAAGATTAATTTTTTATTTTTATAACAATTGGTTTTATGATTAACTTTTTAAAAAGTTATCAGTTATGTAAAAATATTTTTTCTAACGAGTATTTTGTTATATAAAATCCAATGTCATTTTATAAAATTTTAATTAACAAATAATATTTTATCAATAGGTTGTTTATACCATCGAAATTACATGTGGTCTAATATCTTAGAGGATAAGAATATTAGATTTTCATGCATCTTGGGTTCAAAATTCCCATCTCCTAAAGTATAATAATAATTTCGAACTCTCTGTTAATAATAATAAATTAGCCAGTTAATAGTACGGTTACGGTTTAGTGGTATTCTTCGAAAGGTCTTAAGTCCGATTCTAGACAAATGCGGATTTCAACCACATTATTAGCTCATTATAAGGGTTAACCCACTTCTCAATCCCCTGGATAAATAATATCATTGTTAAAAAAAATAGAAAAAAAATAGATACATTCGAAACTGGAAAAAAAATAGAAAAGAAATATATTATACGGTTGCTTCCGTTGTTGGTTCGTGCATTCTCTTACTTTCTCCAGTTGAAAAAATATCACTTGCATCTTATTTTTCTTCTTCCCCGACAGGACAATGAAGATGAACCTCCCGCCCATTCTCCTACTCGCGGCTCTAATCGCGTGCACTGCCACTCACGTCAGATCCGACGCCTCCGACCACCGCTACAACGAAGGCGACGCCGTCCCCCTCTACGCCAACAAAGTCGGGCCCTTCCACAACCCCAGGTAATCCTATCAAATCTCTTCCAGATCTGACTTCCGATCTGGATTTCGACCTCCATTTTCTGAAATTCTTCATGCAATTTCTGATTTTTTTAAGATTATTAATCTGTCTTTGTATCTGTTTGTTTCGTTGCAGCGAAACGTATCGGTATTTTGATCTGCCCTTCTGCTCAGCAGGTTTTCCATCTCAAACTTTTGCCTTTACATTCTCATTCCATATGCAATTGTGTAAGTTTTTAGCTGCGAAATCCAAAAAATGTGCATAAAATTCCGAAATAGTAACTTGTCGTGAGGATTTTTCACTTGGAATTTCTATTTCGAGGAGTTAAAATGTTGGGAACTTGGGGATGATTGTCCCTGTAAACATTTTCGATTGATAGAGGCAAAGTTTAGGGTTTTAAAATTAGGATAATGATGCAGCTCTTGATTGTGGCTCTGTTCGCGAAGTTTGTTTCTTGATGCATTTGCTGTGTTATTGTCTCTTTTGGTTATTAATTCGGCGGCGAATGAATGTAAATGTTAGGTGATGTGAAGGAGAAAAGGGAGGCGCTTGGAGAGGTGTTGAATGGAGATCGGCTTGTTAGTGCTCCTTATAAGCTTGAGTTTAGAAAAGATAAGGACTCTGAGGTTGCTTGTAGAAGGAAGCTGACCAAGGAAGAAGTTGCGCAGTTTCGAACTGCTGTGAAAAAAGACTACTACTTCCAAATGTATTATGATGACTTGCCCATCTGGGGCTTTTTGGGAAAGGTTGACAAGGAAGGAAAAACTGACCCAAGGGAATACAAATATTTTCTTTACAAGCATATCCAATTTGATGCTCGGTACAATAAAGACCGTGTGATTGAAATCACCGCCAAGATGGACCCTCATTCTGTTGTAGACTTGACGGAGGACAAGGATGTTGATGCGGATTTCATGTACAGTGTGAGATGGTCGGATACTAACATTCCCTTTGAGAATAGAATGGATAAATACTCACAGTCCTCTTCACTGCCACATCACTTGGAAATCCATTGGTTCTCAATCATAAATTCATGCGTCACAGTTCTCCTTTTGACGGGTTTTCTTGCAACGATTCTCATGCGAGTCCTGAAGAATGATTTCATGAAGTGAGATTTAATTTCTGAGCCCTAAAGCCTGATGTTTTCTGAAAGTATCTGGGTTTTCTGTTTAGAATTTATTGTCACTTATTATATCTGTTTAATTTTATATTAAGGTATGCACAAGATGAGGAAGCTGCTGATGATCAAGAAGAGACTGGATGGAAGTACATTCATGGTGATGTTTTCCGGTTCCCCAAGAACAAATCTTTATTTGCTGCAGCCCATGGTTCTGGAACCCAGCTGTTCACTCTGTGAGGATCTTATTGCAATTTTTTTGGTTATTAAATGTTAGTACTAAATGCTAATGTCTGGCCCTCTCTTCATTTCCAGCACAATATTCATTTTCATGCTGGCATTGGTTGGTGTATTTTATCCATACAACCGAGGAGCTTTATTCACTGCGCTTGTGGTCATATATGCACTTACTTCTGGCATTGCAGGATATACTGCAACTTCTTTCTATTGTCAGCTTGAAGGAAAAAACTGGGTAAGTCTAAATGGATTCTGTTTGCGACAAATGCAGGTTATAGTTTATGCTTTTAAAGTGAAATGGAATCATTTAGTTTCCATTTTCTGGTTGACAGGTGAGAAACTTGTTACTTACCGGGTGCCTTTTCTGCGGGCCCCTGTTCCTGACTTTCTGCTTCCTTAACACTGTTGCAATTGTTTATAGTGCAACTGCAGCTCTTCCTTTTGGTACTATTGTGGTAATTGTCCTTATTTGGACATTGGTAACATCACCATTGCTTGTCTTGGGTGGTATCGCCGGGAAAAACAGCAAGGCTGAATTTCAAGCTCCTGTCCGCACCACAAAGTATCCTCGAGAAATTCCAACTCTTCCATGGTACAGGACGACCATTCCTCAGATGGCAATGGCAGGGTTTCTCCCTTTCAGTGCAATATACATTGAACTTTACTACATATTTGCCAGCGTCTGGGGTCACAGGATCTACACAATCTACAGCATCCTGTTTATTGTATTTATTATTCTTTTGATTGTCACTGCCTTTATAACTGTGGCTTTGACATATTTCCAACTTGCTGCTGAAGATCATGGGTGGTGGTGGAGGTAAACAAATCTTCATAATCTTGCTTCTATTGTAGGTTATATTGCTTATATTCCTAGAAGTTAAGTTTAGTTTAGTTTTCTGCTTTGTTTTTTGTTTAGTGTTTTCTAAATTAAACTTTTCTGTAGATACGAAGGACCATAAAATTATACAATGAACAAAAGCAAAAACAAATAAGATACAAGAAATGCTCATAATATGTTTCGAAGTATGAAAATTTCTGAAATTCGATAGATGAAGTTGTTTGATACTAATCATCTTCGGGGTTTCAATTTGTTTTCTCTACGATGTTATATGCTTTCAGTGACTAGTGTCATTACCTCTGAGTTATGACTGTGAACCCATCTCTTCGTGACTCTGTGAATCCATATAGCAGAGCATATATTTATTGAATATGTTTTCCTCTTTCTGTGACTTGTGTGGCTGGACGAATGAGAGTTCTTGATTTGTGACAGGTCTTTCCTATGTGGTGGATCCACTGGCCTCTTCATCTATGGTTACTGCTTGTATTATTACTATGCCCGATCAGATATGTCTGGTTTTATGCAAACATCGTTCTTCTTCGGTTACATGGCCTGCATTTGCTACGGCTTCTTTCTCATGCTTGGCACCGTAGGTTTCCGCGCTGCTTTGCTGTTTGTTCGTCACATTTACAAGTCCATCAAGTGTGAGTAGGTGGTCGGTTGATCGTTCTGTTGAATAGGTTGTCGTTTATTCCTTTTTTATCATAGGAAAAAGTCATGATTTTTGTTAGAACGTAGGCGAGAGGGTGCCTCCAGAAGCAGAGGAAGCAGCAAGCTTTTTCGAATCAAGTCTTTCGAGGCCTCTGTTGAGCGTTTCCTTCAGGCACTTCACTAAATGTATGTAATAGAATAGAAGCATTAATGTGGAGGAACAGGAGAGCTTTTGTATGGCCACATTTTACTTAAAAAACTCTCAGAAATGACTTTTTTCCATATTAGCTTGGCCTTGTTGTTTTGTCTAATTGTACATTTGTGTTAAGCATTTTCATTAATTACATTCGAATCAAATGATCGATGGAAAGAAGGAATCAAAGCTACATTTTGGATGCACGATTGCCCTTGATTACGTCTAATAATTGACCAAATGAATTGTTATTTGCTAAGACGAGAATCTGAAAATATAGACTTGGCAAATGGGTCGTGCATACCGTGTTTGTATTGTTTTCATGATATACCTGTTATTTTGTACCCATTATCTTAACGATCGTATTGTGTGAAACATGTTATCTTAACGGGTTTTTAATAGGTGACCCGATAAAAAGTTGACTCGTTAATAGGTCATGTCGTTTCATGTTGGAAAGAAATTGCCATGTCTAATGTCTAGACCTTGCAAACAGTTCATGTTCATGTCGTTCACGTGCCATACCCATCATGTTAATAGCTGACCCAATAATGACGCGACTTGTTAACGTGTTCTTAACGGGTGACCCGATAATCACATGACTCGTTAACAGTTGGACTCAAAACATGTTATTTTCGTATCCTTTTGTATCGGGTTAAAGAGGCTCATCTAGCACTAGCAGATGGGGGTTTCAGTTTCCACTTTTGGAATGAAACAAATCTTCCCATGTAGGATCGAACCTACAACCAGTAAATTAACACCTGAATGGTATACCGATAGGGTAAATAAAACAATACAATGGCTACCATACTCAAATGAACTCCATGAAGTTACTCTAATTTCTCTCTAAATTTCTAATTATATTATTTTACATGTATTCCAGCGGATGATACCTTCCTGTCCACTCGAGTTATAAAATCATAGTTTGTAGCTTTCATTACATTTTATTTTGACTTGGCGATTCCAAAATGTTTGTTTGTCCCACATCGAAAAGGAGAAGACAACCACCGGCGCCCCACTTGGGCGAGCAGCAGTTTTCATTTGCAGTGAGCGCAGAGCGAATATGGCTACTCTTGTCCAATTCCTCCTCAGTCAAAGAACAATAGAAGATGTCAAGATTCCGTACAAGCCGTATTGGGTGGGAGAGGATCGAAAGATACATGTAAAGAACGAAGCGGTCATAACGTACATGAACCGTCGTTTTTCCTTTGGCTTTGGCAATGTCTTGGAGGACATGCGACCCTAAAACACTATTGTCTCCCCATTGACTGTTAGCTGCACCCAAAAGAGAGTAAGCTGTAACTTGGGATTCCCTTTGCCTTACGGAACTCTCTCAATTTCTTTGTAAGCCGCTCACCTCCAGCCACAAAAACTATTGTCAACTTTGGACGATTTTTTGCAGATATGACGCTTGAATAAGAACTTAAAATATAGACAGTTTAACCCGATTGTATGTACATATATCCATATAAATAAAGCAAAATTAATTAAAATGATTTGAAAACTTTGAGTTTTAACCAAAAGGACAAAATTGTGTTGTAAGTGAATAGTATTGAGTGATTTTTTAGAGTAAAAATGTTCTTAACATTAAAAGTGAATAGTACTATGAGTGTTTCGTTAAGACTCCTAAATAATCACACTTGGTTGAGAGCGGGAGGGTTTTTGGAGATGGAGAGGAGGTCCTCGAGCAGATTGCAACCGAAGTTACTGACGCCAATACCCCTGGCAAGGCCGAGTCTCTTGCATTCTTCCAGGCCTTCTCAAACAGACTTGATATCAAGGGTTACACCATCTCCTTTTCAACAGGCCTACCCTTCACCTCTTTGCAATTTTGGATGGCCGGTGTATTAAGTGCATGTCCACGTACTCGAGAAATTTTTAATTGTGACAGAAACATAGATGATACATCACGTATTTTTATGTAAGTGGTGAGATTTTTTACTTTTTAAGTTATTAACCTTTTAACACACAAATCCCACTATTTATATAATGACACGTAATGTACCATCTCAAGTGACGATCACATTGAAAAATCTCCCCACGTACTACTCGTCAAGTATTAGAAAGTCGTTTACAATCGGAAACAATTACCAAACAAGTGGAAAGGAAAATTATTAGGGGTGATGGTGGAAGGAAAATTGTTCAAGTGAGAGCAATGTCCACGTTGCATATAATGAGCGGGGAACGTACAAAGAGAAAGGCAAAACGAAAATGTGGCTGTCATTCATCTTATCATTTTTATTATTAAGTTACAAGCGATGGTATTACTTTAAGTTTGACTAAGAAGAAGAAAAATTCTAAGAAACTTTAACGAAAAGCACCTGATACTGTTTACTTTAACGAAAAACCACATTTTTACACTAAAAAGTCAATTCTAGTACTATTCACTTTACCCTTTATTTTGTCCTTATTATTAAAACTCAAAGTTTTCAAGCCATTTTCATTAGTTTTCCTAAAATTCTAACCCCGAACGTGCGCAATGGGTCCAAAAAAAAAAAATCATTTTCATCCAGACAATCCCGAACACATAAAATACTCTCTTGAGTCTCCAGTATCTACACAAGGTTCTAAAAAACACTAGGCGTTAGTCGGGCGGCGGGCTAGCGCCTAACGCTTAGGCGGCTAGGCGGGATCTAGGCGGGCGCATAGGCGGAATTAGGTAATTTTCTTGTATATCTTGTAAATAAGTGCATATTGACACTTAAAAAAAATTATACTTCTATGAAATCCATGGATAAGATAAAAAAAAGGTCGTACCCAGTGCACAAGGCTCCCGCTTTAAGCAGGGTCTGGGAGAGGTGAATGTTTAAAAACACATTAAGCATATATGCCATATAACCATAGTGAGGTGTATTGTAGAATGACAAATGTATAACAAGTTCACAATTTTAAACCACTTAGACTTAGATAAGATTTTTTATTTTATTTTTTAATTTCATTAAAAAAAAAATCACCTAGCTCCGTCTAGCCCCGCCTACCCCACCTAGCGCCTCGGCTCACCACCGCATAGGCGCCGCCTAGCCAATCCGATTTTTCCAACCAAATTTGCAAGAAAAAGTCTCAGCTCACCACCGCCTAGCGCCTAGGCCGTTTTTTAGAACAGTGGTCCAACATAATATAAAAGTTCATTGAAGATTATACAACCAAGCCTACGAGCTTCACATATACAGATCCAAACGAACTCTGTAATTAAAAAGCACAAGAATTTATTATGCCTGTTCAAGATACGATATAAAATACATAAACAACGTGCAAAGTTTAACCAGAACAGATGCCGAAAGTTCCAAACAACTGTAGAACTTACAAAAGCTTATGAAATTCTGAAAGAGAAAACGAATACAGTCTAACTAAGAGTACGGGCGACCCTAGCTAGCTATATCAAAGCCCTAGCGGATGAAGTCATCAAAGAAACGGTCCGAAATGATCGATTGATTGATCATAATCCAGCATCAATCTGGAGCACAACGTCATGCGGTCCCATAATTGAGGCAAAGATAATTGTTTTCTGTTGAGGAAGACGACTAATCTCGTCTAATTCCTCCTCAGTCAAGGACCAACCGAAGATGTCAATGTTCTGATTTATTCTTTCCTTATTGAAGCTCTTTGTTATCAAGCTCACCCCTTGCTGGTACACCCATCTCAAGGCTATCTGCATATCATTAAAAAGAAAGGAAAAATTAACTAGTGCAATGCCAAGCTACATATATGTATTGTATGTATATAATATATATTCGGGCGAGTTGGCAAATTAAACAAAACTAGTTGTCCTAATTGTTAAGGTTTCAGAGATGGTCCGGTGTGTGAAACCATTATTATAAGAGAATTTAACTTCATGAGACATTCAACACTGATTAACTAGCACCTGAGCAGTTGTTTTTCCTTTGGACTTGGCAATGTCTTGGAGGACTTTTGTGCCTAAAACTTTGTTTTCTCCAAATCTAGTCCCGGATGCACCTAACGGGGAGTAGGCCGTCACATGAATTCCCTTTGCCTTACAGAACTCCCCCAGTTTCTTCAGCTGCCAAAGTGGGTTCACCTCCAACTGTGTATTTTGACATACAATTTAATTAACATATAAAATATATAGCCTTAGGCATGCATAAAAACTAACTGATTATAAAGTAGGAATGTAAATGTACTTGGTTGAGGGCGGGAGGGATTTTGGCGATGGAAAGGAGGTCCTCAAGCATCTCGGAAGTGAAGTTACTCACGCCAATGCCCCTCGCAAGGCCCAGTCTCTTGCATTCTTCCATGCCTTCCCAAACTGACTTGATATCTAAGGGTAGCAGCACCCCCTTTTCCACTGGCATAGAGCTCACCACTTTCCCAAATTTGAAGGGCCAATGTATTAGGTACATATCCACATACTCCAATTGCAGATTCCTACATAATTCATTCATGATTAAAAAAAAAAGTTAATTAGCTAGGGTTTCAACTTTCATTTAGGGGCTGTTTGATAAATTTTTCTTTTTTTTCACTTTACCAGAAAGCTAAAAATTAAAAGCTACTTTTGTGAGTTTTTAAAATTGGAAATTAAAATCTGAAAACTAAACTGTTATCAAATGAGCCCTTAATATTATGAAATCTGAATTGATTGATTGAATTATAACTTTGTCATACTCTCATTTATACCTTAAGCTCATGTTGATGGCAGGCACTACAAGGTCTCTTTCAGCAAAGCTGGCAAAAAGCTTAGTGGTGATGAAGAGCTCACTCCTGGACTTGACGAGTCCAAGACGGAGTGCTTCAGCTATGGCTTCCCCGAGATCTTGTTCTGACCCGTAAATGAAGGCCGTGTCGAAGTGGCGGTAGCCCGCTCTGATGGCTTCAAGAATTGCAGCCTTGGCTGTTTCAGGGTCAACTTTAGGGTATGATGAAGTCCCCATGCCGATCACTGGCATCGTCATGTCACAAGAGCTCAGTGTTACCTCAGGAACTATCGTTGGCGTCATTACTAACTAATTAATGTGCGTCGATCGAGAACTTAAGCTTACAAATTATCTTCAAGAATTTAGATAGAAGTCTATGGAATTAGAAGATATCTTGGCCTCCAGTTGTAACAATGTCTTGCGTTTATATAGGCATGCACCTGGACAACGAGACAACAATACTATTCATGAAGATTTTTCAGTGTATACGAAACACAAAGTAATTTGACTATGTGTCATAATATAAGTGAAAGAGCATTAAAAATATATATCTTAAGAATAAGACGAATTAAATATGTTATCTACCTATATTATAACACGTAACATACTACCTTGTATTGTTGGTTCATATACAAATTTCTACTCGTCGATGGACATGCACACATGAAGACACTGTTAGCCAACATTACTGACCAAACAACCCAATTTCTGAACTCCCTTTTCCCTCTTCTATCTTTGTAATGAAATAAGTTAATAACCTTGACTCATTTTTTTGGTCAATAGTAAGCTTTTCCTTTGATGGCCAAGAGTGAATAATAAACGTGACTTTGGAGAAATTCATCAAACAAATACGAATTAAAATTAGAAAATAAACTGCGATCTGTTTTTTCAGGTGTTCAAATTGTGGGTTTTTGCTTTCACAAAAGGTGCGTTGTATATATGTGTACATGTCCACATCTGGCCTAATATTTTATTGCAAATATAAAGTTTAGGAGACGTCTCTCAAAAATGATTTTTTATGAACTCTTTGTCACCTTATATTTTTAACATAATGGTATATAATGTTGGTACGAAAATTAATGTAAAACTATGAACTGTAAAAAATTCTCACTTTGAAAGAATCTCTTTAGCATTTCTCAAGTTATAGACCATGCTTCTTCTGTTTTCGTAAAAAGTCATGACTCGGTTTCCAAAAAAAAAAAAAAGAGGTCATGACTCATCGACCAGGGCTCTGCCTGGACAAGACAACTGGGCTAGCAGAGGGAGGCAGATTGTTTGCCCTCCCATTACCATGCCCTTCCCATCATCTTCTACATTGTGCGGTCACGGTTAAGCCACGTCAACATTTTATATTGATTTTTTTTATAGAGATAATAAGACATGTTGATGTGACTTAACCATGACCGCATAAATGAGGGGATGGGAAGGGCATGGTAAAAGGAGGGGACAAGGATTGTCTGCCCTCCTTGTTCCTGTGCCCTCCCATGCCCTCCTATTTGTGTGGTCACGGTTAAGTCACGTCAACATTTTATATTACTATTCATTTTTGTCTTATTATCTCTATAAAAAAAACAATATAAAATGTTGACGTGGCTTAACTGTGATCACACAAAACAGGAAGGCACAAGAGGGCACGGGAACAAGGAGGGCAGACAATCCTTGTCCAAAAGAAGGGGGACAAGGATTGTCTGTCCTCCTTGTTCCTGTGCCCTCCCATGCCCTCTTGTTTGTGTGGTCACGGTTAAGCCACGTCAACATTTTATATTACTATTCATTTTTGTCTTATTATCTCTATAAAAAACAATATAAAATGTTGACGTGACTTAACCGTGACCACACAAAACAGGAGGGCACGGGAACAAGGAGGGCAGACAATCCTTGTCTAAAGGAGGGCAGACAATCTGCCTCCCTAGCAGAGACCTAAACTCTCCAATGGAGCTTGTGAATACATTATTTTGTGTAATACATTGACTAATTAACCACCGTGAATAAACACGTGTCTGCTTTGACTTTATCTTTAATTTCGTGATTGAAATAGAATGAAGAATAAACTATTTAGATGGGGTGAAATTAACAAATTGTTATAAATAGGTAAAAGTTAGAGAGATAACTTTTGTTAGGGACACAAACGAAGCGGATGCAAAATATTACACTGTTTAATTTAATAACTATAACACAAAATGATTGCACGTAAAAAAAAGGAAGTGAAGGATACTGATATTATTGCTTTCAGTTCTTTTCCTTTTTGCAGTGTGTAGTGATCACACACAAAATGCTCTTTAAATAGAGTCATTCCTGTGAAAACTTACAAAGGTCAAATGGGTGTTTTTTGACAAACTTCATACTACAACAACATGATTACTATTCTAAAGTCTTCTCACCTTTTGCCAAAAGCATGTGGGCATTCACCCCCACAACTTTTACAACACAAATGAATTTGTCAAGCTGCAGTACTATTATTTTCTTCAACAAAAGTAAAAGTTGTAAGAGGAGATCTTACACCGTCAAGAGTATCAATATTCCTCTGTATCCTCCAACCAGGAAAGGATTCACTCCGAATCTCTTCCTCCTAATCCACCAAATCAGAAGATCTGTGTCGTTGAAATTTGATCAAACGGCTACAAATAGGGACCCACTTTAAAAGTTATAATAACTTCAGCCGTTGGATCAAATTCCAATAACACGGATTTCCTGATTTGATGGATTAGGAGGAAGAGATCCGGAGAGGAATAACTAACCCTTAACCGTATAGGGTAATCTTTTTTTCCTTGGATTTTGTAAGAGCTGCAGACTTTGGCTTTGTTATGTTGGCAAAAGCAATGTGCTCTTCTATTTGAACTCAAGTTTGAATTTCTTTTTTGGTAATTTAAGTTAAGTTAGTGTAGATCATAGCTTGTATTAAATAAATCAATGAAGGAGTTCATGTTCAACTTTTTAGCGCTAGCATAAAGTCATAACTCATAGCCAACATAGAAGCTTTTATTGACTTCCTTACTAGACTAGGTTTGATTGTTCCATATTTCTAATTAGACTTTTTACTTTTTAGTCAAAATGATTTCTGAGATTTGCATAACTCCTCTTTTGGATCCCTGAGACTTGAAAACAATAGAATTTGTCCATGAGTTTGTCCACAATCAATCATTTTGGTCATTTCATGAAAAATCTCTATTAAATAAGGATTAAATGACAAAAATACCCTCATTTTTGCCAAATCATTTTGGCCTATTGTTTATTAAATTGAGGGTAATTTTGTCATTTTGATCCTTATTTAACATAATTTTTCATCAAATAACCAAAATGATTGATGGTGGACAATCTCAAGGACCACTTCCTTTTCATTTGCTGTCTACTTATATATAAAATATATTAATGCATGCTGAAATATTGGTTTGTAGACTTTGAAAAAGGAGGATAACAAAGTCTTGGAACAACGTATCGGCCGGTTTGTTTTCTGAAAGCATGCATGCTAATTAAGCTAGGCCGCATTTTCATTCGCTGTCTACTGATACATTAATGCATGCCGACATATTGGTTCGCAGTCTTTGAAATAGGAGATAATAACAACTTTTTGGTCGGTGCGGACACATTCACATCCCTGCCCATTCGATCATCTGGTGCTTCGCTATGAGAGAGAGAGAGAGCGGTGATCCAAGAAGTTCCCTTAATGATAGTGAACCGACGTTTTGAAAATACTCGTCCAAACGTCAAGTAGGAATGATCGGTGAAACTTTTTGGTCGGTGCGGACACATTCACATCCCTGCCCATTCAATCATCTGGTGCTTCGCTATGAGAGAGAGAGAGTGAGAGAGAGAGAGAGAGTAGGAATGATCGGTGAAACTTTTTGGTCGGTGCGGACACATTCACATCCCTGCCCATTCACAGAGACACACAGAGAGAGAGAGAGAGAGAGAGAGAGAGAGAGAGAGAGAGAGAGAGAGAGAGAGAGAGAGAGAGAGAGAGAGAGAGAGAGAGAGAGAGAGAGAGAGAGTTATGCTTGTTTTGGTACTGAAGTGATTCTGAAAAAAAGAGAGAGAGAGAGAGAGAGACTTATGCTTGGTTTGGTACTGAAGTGATTATGAAAAAAGCTGGTATCAAAAAAAGTTGGGAGCTTTTTTGTGTTTGGTAAACATTCAGCTTCAGCTTTTTTTCCACAATTTTAGGTGAAAAAAGCCAAAAACAAGAAGCTGCAAAACCCAGATTTGAAAAACCGGCTTTTTCACATCTGTTTTACATAAAAGTTTACCAAACACTATAATACTGCTTTTTTTTTTTCAAAAGCATTTTTACAAAAAAATTTACCAAACACTCTACAGCTTTATTTCACAGCCGGTTATTCTCACAGCACAGCATAAACAGTTTTTTTTTTCAAAGCACAGCAATACCAAACCAGCCTTTACTCAAAGCCTTATTTTTACATTTCTTCTATTTTTGGTTATCACCATCTCCAACCCTTTGAGTTCAAATCTAACATTTTTAACCCAGAAAACGGTTTTTCTGCTCCAACTATATTGGGTTAAATTTTTAACCCGAGATAGTTAAAGAATGAATTTAGGTTAAAACTTTTTTTTCAAAATGACTTAAAAAAAAAAAACTTATGTAAACTATCATAATTTATTTTTATGGACATTTTAACTTAAATTCTGATAAATATTGAAAAATCACATGAAACAAAAGTTTTTGGGTGAACTTTGATTTAAATTTTTTTTTTCAAATTGTATTAGCCATTAGATTTAATTTGGGGCGGTTGGATTTTTCTTTTACCATTAGATTTTGATCGTATTGGATCTCAACTGTTAGATTTAATGAACTTATAAATTAGATTTTAACATAAGATGTTATTCCTTTTTTTCAATTATATATATATATATAGAGAGTCTCCTCTCCTTAATGGATTCTTCAAATATTTTTTTTGAGAGACAACTTGTGGTGCTCGTTTCATAACAGTATACATAGATTATCAGTAATGTCTAATATAGTGTTGATTTTTTTATCGTTTGTCCAAAACTACAAATTTCTATATATACTTTGCATAAATAGGGTAGAAGTTGTTTGGTACTAATGATCTTCGGGGTTTTCAAGTTGTTTTCCCTATAATGTTATATGCTTTCAGTGACTAGTGTCATTACTTTTGAGTTATGACTCTGTGAACCCATGTCTTCGTGACTCTGAATCCATATAGCAGAGCATATATTTATTGAATATGTTTTCCTTTTTCTATGACTTGTGTGGCTGGACTAATGAGAGTTCTTGATTTGCGACAGGTCTTTCCCATGCGGTGGACCCACTGGCCTCTTCATATATGGTTACTGCTTGTATTATTACTACGCCCGATCAGATATGTCTGGTTTTATGCAAACGTCATTCTTCTTCGGTTACATGGCCTACATTTGCTACTGCTTCTTTCTCATGCTTGGCACCGTAAGTTTCCGCGCTGCTTTGCTGTTTGTTCGTCACATTTACAAGTCCATCAAGTATGATCAGTAGGTGGTCGGTTGATCGTTTTGTTGAATAGGTCATCGTTTATTCCTTTTTTTATCATAGGAAAGAGTCGTGATTTTTGTTAGAAGGTAGGCGAGAGGGTGCATTCAGGAGCAGAGGAAGCAACGAGCTTTCCTGAATCAAGTCTTTCGAGGCCTCTGTTGAACGTTTGCTTTAGGCTTTGGGAAACTTTGGGGCAATTTAGAGTTTGCCTTAACTATTATTCACTAAGTGTATGTAATAGAATAGAAGCATTAATGTGGGGTAACAGAAGAGCTTGTTGCATGGCCACATTTTACCTAACTCTCTGAAATGACTTTTTTTTTCCATATTAGCTTACCCTTAGGGTGTGTTTGTTGCACCGAACTATCTCGGACTGAATTAGCTTAAGGAACTAAGCTGGACTGACTTAGACTAGACTAAGCTGGACTAGCTTAGTGAAACGTTTGGTGCAGTGTCGGACTAAGAAGTAGGATTACAATATTAAAATATTTTATATTAATTTAATATATATATTAATTAATATATTATTATTAGTTTATCTTTTTCCTTTTTTTTTTCCTTCTAGAATCATCTCTCTAATCCCTCTCCAATCCTGTAACCTTCTGCTCCCTTTCCCTTTTTCCCATTTTTGTCCCTCCTACCCACTGGCCATTTCTCTCCCTCCCACCGTCTCTCTCTAACCCAAACAAGCGATGCAACCAAAGTGATGGTAGAGAGTCTCTCCATTTGCTTCACCAACGATGCAACTAAAATCCGCAATCTTCCTCACCACCTCTTCCCACAAACCCATCTCATCCCCCACCCAAAAAATTCACTCAAAATCCCCAACCTCTCTATCTCCATTGAGGTCGTGGTTGAACCTATATATGACTTGGTTCTCGAACTGAGCATGATGAGGTGTTGGGAGTGGGCAGAGAACTGTGGATTCCCTTATTTTCTTTTCTTGATTTCTCTACTAATTGCGCAAGAAGTGAATTTTTTTCCCTTTTTTTTTTCCGTTCTTGGTTTTTGCTCTGTTTTTAGAGATATGAAGACCAGTCTTTAATGGAATATCTTCTGTGACTTCTTATTTCTGTTTTAGAGAGATGAAGGTGAGTTTTCTAGCAGACACGGTGACGAAAAGGCGCGGGGGAGACGGGACTAGCAATCCTGTAGTTTTTGGAGGGCCTCAGTAAGACCTCTTAGTGAAGCCTTTAATGTAGGCGAGTTCGGGCTAGTCTCATTAAGACTAGTCTCACATGATAACAAACACCAAACTGGACTAATAGTTAGTCCAGTCTAGTCCAGTGACAGTTAGTGAGGGCAAACAAACGCTCATTTATTGTTTTATCTAATTTGTCCATTGATTTTCTTCAATTCATTTGATCTGATAGCTGAAAATAGAGAGAGGTGTGTGAGAGGTAAAAATGGGTTCGTGGATAGCATCACCCTCTAATAATTGACCATATGACTTGTTATTTGCTAATACGAGAATCCAAAACTATGAGGGGAAGCTTTCGGAGAGGCCCATCTAGCTCTAGCAAGAAGAATTCGAACCTACGACCAGTTAGTTAACACTTGAAATGTATACAAATAGGGTAAATATTACAATACAATGGCTACCATACGCAAATGAACTTCATGTAGTTACTGTAATTACATTCTGAATTTCTAATTCCTCCTCAGTCAAAGACCAATCGAAGATGTCAAGATTATGATTCATTCTTTCCTTGTTGAAGCTTTGTGTTACCATGCTTTAATGTATGCATTGTTGAAGCGAGAGGATCGAGAACACGTAAAAAAAGTACAACCAATACAAGTGATATTGGAAGGGAGAAGATCGAAAGATATATGTAAAGAACGAAGGAGTCGTAATGTACTTGAGCCGTTGTTTTTCCTTTTCTTTGGCAATGTCATCGAGGACATGCGACCCTAAAACACTATTGTCTCATTGTCTCCCATTTAATTTTAGCTGCACCGAAAAGAGAGTAAGTTGTAGCATGGGATTCCATTTGCCTTACAGAACTCTCTCAATTTCTTTCTGCCAAGCTAGGCTCATCTCCAGCCACAAAACATATTTAAATTTAAATCTTCAACCCAGCCGAATACCGTTTAGATGACATAACAATCTTGAACTTTGGACCATTTTTTGCAGATATGATGCTTGAATGATCACTTAAAATATAGACGGTTTAACTTGATTGTATGTGTATGCATACATATCCACAAAAATAATCATACTTGGTTGAGAGTGGGAGGGATTTTGGCGATGGAAAGGAGGTCCTCCAGCAGTTTGCAACCGAAGTTACTGACGCTAAAGTGAGAGAAAGAGAGAGAGAAGGTCCTCCAGCAGTTTGCAACCGAAGTTACTCTTTCATTTCATCCATCCAGCTTGTATTCTATGGTTGAGGTCTCTATTTAATTCTCCGTTCTTTTGCAAGATCGATCCTAGGTAGCGAAAGCGATCACTCTTTGGTACTTCCTGATCTCCGATCCTCACCCCTAACTCATTTTGGCCTCCATTTGCATTGAACTTGCACTCCATATATTCTATCTTTGATCGGCTTAGGCGAAGACCTTTAGATTCCAACACTTCTCTCCAAAGGTTAAACTTCACATTTACCCATTCCTGAGTTTCATCTATCAACACTATATCGTCTACGAAAAGCATACACCAAGGAATATCATCTTGAATATGTCCCGTTAACTTATCCATTACCAATGCAAAAAGGTAATTACTTAAAGATGAGCCTTGATGTAACCCAACAGTTATGGGGAAGCTTTCAATTTGTCCTTTATGAGTTCTTACGGCAGTCTTTACTCCATCATACATATCATTTATAGCTTGGATATATGATACTCGTACTTCTTTCTTCTCTAAAATCCTCCAAAGAATGTCGCTTGGGACCCTATCATATGTTTTTTCCAAATCTATAAAGACCATGTGTAAATCCTTTTTCCTATCTCTATATCTTTCCATCAATCTTCGTAAGAGATAAATTGCATCCATGGTTGAACACTTTGGCATGAACCCGAATTGGTTGTCCAAAACCTGTGTCTCTTGCCTCAATCTATGCTCAATGACTTTCTCCCAGAGCTTCATTGTATGACTCATTAGCTTAATACCCCTATAGTTTATGCAATTTTGTACGTCGCCCTTATTCTTGTAGATAGGCACCAAAGTGCTCTTTCGCCACTCATTGGGCATCTTTTTCGTTTTCAAAATCCTATTGAAAAGGTCTGTGAGCCATACTATACTCGTCTCTCCCAAGACTTTCCACACTTCAATTGGTATATCATTTGGGCCCACTGCTTTTCTATGCTTCATCTTTTTCAAAGCTACAACCACTTATTCTTTCCTGATTCGGCGGCAAAATGAGTAGTTTCTACACTCTTCTGAGTTACTCAACTCCCCCAAAGAAGTACTCATTTCATGTCCTTCATTGAAAAGATTATGAAAATAATCTCTCCATCTGTATTTGATCACGTTCTCTGTAGCAAGAAATTTTCCATCCTCATCCGTGATGCACCTCACTTGGTTTAGGTATCTTGTCTTATTTTCCCTTGCTTTAGCTAGTTTATAGATATCTAACTCTCTTTCTTTGGTATCTAGTTGCTTATACATATCGTCATAAGCCACTAGCTTAGCTTCTCTCACAGCTTTCTTCACCTCCTGCTTCGTTATTCTATACATTTCACCATTTTCATCCGTCATATCCTTGTATAGGGCTTTACAACATTCCTTCTTAGCCTTCACCTTTGTTTGTACCTCCTCATTCCACCACCAAGATTCCTTTTGGTGTGGAGGAAAGCCTTTGGACTCTCCTAATACCTCTTTTGCTACTTTTCGGATACAACTAGCCATGAAATCCCACATTTGGCTAGCTTCCCCCTCTCTATCCCATACGCATTGGGTGAATAATTTCTCTTTGAAAATGACTTGTTTTTCTCCTTTTAGATTCCACCATCTAGTCCTTGCGCACTTTCAGGTCTTGTTCTTTTTTTCTCTCTTTTGATATGTACATACATCACTAACAAGCGATGTTGATTAGCCAAGCTCTCTCCCGGTATAACTTTGCAATCCTTATAAGTTATACGATCCCTTTTCCTCATTAGAAGAAAATCTATTTGTGTTTTTGCCGATCTATTCTTGTGGGTGATCACATGTTCTTCTCTCTTCTTAAATAAGGTGTTGACTAAGAAGAGATCATATGTCATTGCAAAATCCAAGATGGCTTCCCCATTCTCGTTTATCTCCCCAAAACCATGGCCACCATGAAAACCTCCATAGTTGCATGTCTCCTTGCCCACGTGTCCATTTAAATCTCCTCATATAAATATTTTCTTTGTCTGAGCAATTCCTTGCACCAAGTCTCCAAGATATTTCCAAAATTTCTCATTCAAACTCGTATCCAACCCTACTTGAGGTGCGTACGCACTAATCACATTGATGAGTTCTTGTCCTATTACAATCTTGATTGCCATAATTCTATCTCCTACCCTTTTGACATCTACAACATCTTGTGTTAAGGTCTTGTCCATGATGATGCCAACACCGTTTCTCATTCTATTTGTGCCCGAATACCAAAGTTTAAAACCTGAGTTTTCTAGATCATTTGCCTTAAGACCAACCCACTTAGTTTCTTGTAGACACATAATGCTTATCCATCTCCTCACCATAACTTCCACTACTTCCATATATTTTCCCATCAAGGTTCCTCTATTCCACGTTCCTAAACGCATTTTACTCTCTTGAACTCTACCCTTCTGTCCTAGCTTATTCATCATCCCTCGTCTAATAGGATCAAAGTACTTCTTTTGTGTGTCATGTGTAAAGTTGACAGAAGCATATGCTTCCAAACAACTTTGAGTGGAGTTGTTCAAAAAGAAGTTTCTATGACCCCCTTGCTCATTTAACACTGCATCCGGGTGTCGATTGAGATACAACAACCCTTGCTCATTTGTCACTGTGCTCGGGCCACACAGCGCGTCATTTACAGGTGACGCCCTAGGTTTAGCGCGATTTTGTTCTGGATTCATTTTCCATAAGGATTCGACGTAACTAGGAGTGTCGACTGTCGACTACCTGACGCCCTCTCCCTCATCCTTTATCCGAGCTTGGGACCGACAATGTAAGATAAACTTACACAAGAGGAGTTACATTATAATTTCACCCATTATAAAAAATGTAATAAACTAAAACCTTATTTTCCCACCCACTACACCTTCATTCTTTGCACCCCCAGACCCTCCTTGAACTTCCTGTAGTAGCCAAATGCGTTAATTAGTAGCCATGGTTGCAAGTCAAGAAGACAAAGTAGGGAAGAAAGAGTAGCCCACGAAGGACAACTAACCCTCTTTCCCCTTATCATCCCTTCCCTCTTCTCATTCCGCCGCTCTCCTTCTCCTCCTCCTCTCCTTGCCCTTCCTCCACCACCACAATCTCCCATGCTTCCTCTGATCCTCTGCCTCTGTTTTCAACCCAAAATCTCCAATCTTGGTACTGAAATAATACAAGGGCAAAATCCCAAATGAGCTTATTGTTTCCTTTGAAATTTGGATGGTCATTAGTCTCTTGCATTCTCCAACAATAAGTAACTATTGCGGTCTAGGCTACAAGAAAGTTTTAGACCAACAACAACTTTCTGTCGTGGCTGTTGAAGCCGAGGAAGAGATGAAACGGAAGAGAGAGCAAACCACAAGGGACGCAAAGAGAGACGGTTGAGGGGGGGGGGGGGGAGAAAAGGGGTTGGGTTTAAAAGTCTTTTTCTATAAGAATAAACATGTCACTAATATTTTCATTAAAATGTGGGTGAAAAAAATAGGATAATAGGATGAATTTATCAACCCTTCATACTTATTGTGTTTAAAAACTAGCCGTTTTCTTTCCACTTGTCCCCCTCATAAAATTCAAGCCCAATCGATTTTTACTTCAACTCAATTACTATTTCATTTTTTTTCTTTTTGAGTTCAAAAAAAACAAAAATATTGGTAATTGAAAAAATAAAAAGAATGGCAGACCCTTTGTAATTTCATGTCCAAAAGCATCAAATCCAATTCAAGTCTCCGAAGAAGCCTATTTTGGAAACATTTCAGATTTTACATCAATTGCATCAACCGCTCCGCCGAAATCACCATAAAAAACGATCCCAAGAACTCCGGCTACGCCGTGGAGTCCTGCGCTACCAGGAAGTTTGAGCCGTGACAGGAGGACGGACTTGGGGTTTGGGGAGAGGAGGTGGAGATAAAGAGGACGAGGGCTAGCTGATGAATTCTGTGAAGTGGTTGGAGAACATAAGGGAAGTGGAGATGAAGAGGACGGAGGAAGAGGAGGATGAAGCAATTGTGAAACCGACTGGAATTCATAACTCGAACGATTATGTTCGAAGGATTCTTGAATGTGACATCCATGTGGAAGATGATGATTGAATTTTCATATGTTTGGGTGAGGGAGATGTGGAAGATGAACAGGCTCCCAATTTTTTTATTTTTTTCAAAGGCAAACTTGATATAAGTCCAATTTTTTGAGCCAATAGTAGGAATAGTCTAGTTTATTAAAATAAGTCCAATTTGTTATATTTAATTATTTAATTATCAATAGTTATTTGTTCAATGTAGGGCTGGGCACGGGCCGGGCCGGGCCCATTTTTGAAGGGACCGGACCGAACCCTGAATTAAAGGAGACGGGGCGGGCCGGGACGGGCATTACAAATCTGAAAATAGGAACCGGACCTTACCCGACCTGGTTGAAACGGGCCGGTTCGGTCCGGGTACACGGGTCCTTTTTTTTTTTTTTTTGCTGTTTAAAAATGTTTGCTGCACAGATTGCAGTTTGAAAAAACTGCACAGATTCCAGTTTACAGTTTGCACAGATTCCAGTATGGAAAAAATCACAGATTGCAGTTTGAAAAAAATTGCACATATTGCACAGATTGCACAGATTCCAGTTTACACTGATTGCAGTTTGCACAAAACACATTGCACAGATTGCAATAATGCAGTCTTATTAGTGACAACATTTTTATTAAAAACCACCTGTTTAAGAAAAGAGAGAGCCTCTGCCACTGGAACTCCGCTAGAAAAGAGAGAGCCTCTGCCTCTGCCACTGAATTATATCAGTCTAACCAAGGTGTGTCCGACTCCAACTTCTCCAGAGGTGTGTCCTGTATAACATAAATAGATTTTATTAGAAACGTGAAAAAATGTCAAGCAGGCAGCAAATAATTAAACCCTGACTTTAAACCATAATTTAAACCCTGACTTTGTTGCTTTCTGATTGGTTCAAAGCAAATAATTACTCTCTGGGATGGGAAACACAAGCAGGCAGCACAATTAAACAGAGTGAACACACAACACACAGATTGTTGACCGACAAAAGACCAAAAAGGCTGAGAAGTATCATCATGTTATTATACTATGACATTCTTTCACTTTAATTCACTAGGCAATGCAGAAGTTGTGTGAACGTAAAACCACATCCCAGAAAACAATGAACGGATCTAATAACTAGCAGTAAATCTTATAAGTCGTAACGAAATCAAGACTGGAAAATGAAACAGAAAACACTTTCTTTACTAAGCACACTCAAGGAATCCAGAAAGTAACTTGCAGTTTCTATGTTCCAATTCAAGCGTAGTCAACATATGAAAACCTATTCATCAGCATTAGACCGTCTGTCATCCGAAGACCCGTCATTTTTATCCCTTCTTTCCTGCCATCTTGCCCAAAGCTACCTCAAACTAGATACCTTCCAAGAGCAGAAAGCTGAAAGTAGGCAAAGTAACATCATTAAAACAAGACGGGAAGTCGCTGGTTCATGGGAAAAAAATGGACAGAAAACCAACACCTTTTCTGCCTAATGGATAGTGAGCACCATGCTATCAAAATCCGAACTAAATGTACAAGCTTGTGGAGAAAACAACAAAGTTGTGACTAGGTTTTTGCTAATCCGGATAGTTTTTATTAAGAAGACAGAGATTTGTAGCTACCAAGTCCATGCCTCTCCTCAATGGACCGATTATAACAAATTGGAGTCATATCTTCAAACATAAAATCCAATTTAAAAACCCTAAAATCCCGAAAACCCCAAAATCCCAAATTCCAATTTAAAAACCCTAAAATCCCTACACCCAAAATTCAAATTAATAACAAAACCCTAATTCAAAATTACCTAAATTTTAGAGGGATGATGGCTGGTACCAGTGTCCTCGACGACGGTGATGGGGTGATGGCGATCACGACGGCGGGGGTTGCTGTCGAACATGAGAGAATCGACGGCAAGGGTGATGGCCTGGGTTATCTGGGATGTTGTCGAGGAGGATGATGGGTGGTGCCGTTGTATTCGTCGAGGAGAATCGACGGTTGGTGAGGGGATTGGAGTCGAGGGAGTCGAGGGAGTCGAAGGACGGGAACTGTCGAGTCGAGGGACTGAGGTCTGAGAGTTTAAGAGAGTGACAGTGAGAGAGTCGGGAATCGGGGATGAGAAAGATAGAGAACTTAGGTAAAACTAAAACAACGGCTCAGATTAGATATGGTAGCTTATTCATCAATCTGGTCCATTCATTTTAATTACAAACGGACCGGTTCAGGTACCCGCGGTTCCTATACTCCAGGAACCGGCCCGAACCGAAAATCACAAAGGCCCGCCCCGGCCCGCCCCATTTCTCTTTTTTAAAAGTAGGAACAGGCCCGTACCCGCCCCGAACCGTCATTACCCGCCCCTACCCGCGGTTCCTGTACCCGTTTGCCCAGCCCTAGTTCAATGATAAGATTTATTGTTAAAATCAAATTTCTTCCCAATTATCTCTTTGCTTATTTCTTTTTATTTATCTTTTTGTTATTTCTTATTCTTCCTTCTGCTTTAAACCCTATTTATATATTTTATTTTTAATTTTTATAATCAACTTATATCACAGGTTAATTATATTTATCTACCTATATGACAGATTTTTTTTTTAATAATCAACATGTCACAGATTAATGTGTCTTACTTGTAGGTATGTTATTTTTTTCTACCTTTTAATTAGATTTCATATCTCATGTATAGGTATAATATACATTCATATATTTGTTAGAATGTTTTGTAGATAAATTTATGTTAGTATATTAGTTTTTTTGTTATAAGATATTAATTATATTTTTTGGAGTTGAAAAATGCATAATATTAGAAGATTTTAATTGATTTTAATATTTTTAGAAAATATAAAATGAGTATAAAAGAAATCAAAACATATAATTAGATAACTGGACTCACTCCTAAAAACATTCTATGACCTAAATCTAAAAGCCCCTTTTTTCAATTACTAATATTTTTGTCTTAGTTTTTGAAACAGTGGAACTTGCGGGAACAGTAATTGGATATATTATGGAACTTCGACTAGTACACACACATATATGCCGAAAGTTCCAAACAACCGTGGAACTTGCGGAAACTTATGGAATTCTGAACGGCAAAAGAAAGAGAAAAAGAATACAGTATAATTAAGAATAAAAGATAAAAGAGTACGGGGGATCCTAGCTAGGATGAAGTGAAGATCTGAAATGATGGATTGATCATAATCCAGCATCGATCTGGAGCACAACATCATGCGGTCCCATAATTGAGGCGAAGGTGATTGTTTTGTGTTGAGGAAGACGACTAATCTCGTCTAATTCCTCCTCAGTCAAGGACCAACCGAAGATGTCAATGTTCTGATTCATTCTTTCCTTGTTGACGCTCTTTGTTACCAAGCTCACCCCTTGCTGGTACACCCATCTCAACGCTATCTGCAGATCATTAAAAAGAAAGAAGAAAATTTATATTAGGTGGCAAATTAAACAAAAGTAGTTGTGCTAATTATTAAAGTTTTAGAGACAGTTCAGCGGTCCACTACTAATTTAAAACAATATCATTTTCTTCAGTTACATGTGTACCGTGGAACCATTCATTATAAGGGAATTTAACTTCGTCTTCAAGACTGATTAACTAGCTACCTGAGCAGTTGTTTTTCCTTTGGATTCGGCAATGTCTTGGAGGACTTTTGAGCCTAAGACTTTGTTGCCTCCAAATTTAGTCCCGGATGAACCTAACGGAGAGTAGGCCGTTACATGAATGCCCTTTGCCTTACAGAACTCCCTCAGTTTCTTCAGCTGCCAAAGTGGGTTCATCTCCAACTGTATAGTATAACATACAAATGAATTAACAAATAAAATATATAGCCTTATACATGCATGTATATATAAAAAGATAACTGATCATAAAGTAGGAATGTATATGTACTTGGTTGAGGGCGGGAGGGATTTTGGCGATGGAAAGGAGGTCCTCAATCATCTCGGAAGTGAAGTTACTCACGCCAATGCCCCTCGCAAGGCCCAATCTCTTGCATTCTTCCATGCCTTCCCAAACTGACTTGATGTCTAAGGGTAGCAGCACCCCCTTTTCCACTGGCATAGAGCTCACCACTTTCCCAAATTTGAAGGGCCAATGTATTAGGTACATATCCACATACTCCAATTGCAGATTCCTACATAATTCATTCATGATTTATAGTGTTAACTAATAGCAAACAAAAGTTAATTAGCTAGGGTTTCAACTTTCATTTAGGAGCTATTTCATAAATATTTGATTTTTCAGTTTTTATTTTATCAGAAAATTTATAACTAAAAATTGAAAGCTATTTTGTGAGTTTTTAAAATTGGAATTTGAAACGTGAAATGTTATCAAACGAGTCCTTAATAATATGAAATATGAATTGATTGATTAAACTGTAACTTTGTCATGGAGGTAGATTGTCTGCCCTCCTGTTTGGGTACCCTTTCCATCCCCTCCTATTATGTGCGGTCACAGTTAAGCCACGTCAATATTTTATATTGATTTTTTATAGAGATAATAAGACAAAAAACAATAAGAATATGCAAACAATCTGCCTCCCTTTGTCATACTATCATTCAAACCTTAAACTCTTGTTGATGGCAGGCACTACAAGCTCTCTTTCAGCAAAGCTGGCAAAAAGCTTGGTGGTGATGAAGAGCTCACTCCTGGACTTGACGAGTCCAAGACGCAGTGCCTCAGCTATGGCTTCCCCCAGATCTTGCTCTGACCCGTATACAAAGGCAGTGTCGAAGTGGCGGTAGCCCGCTCTGATGGCTTCAAGAATTGCAGCCTTGGCTGTTTCAGGGTCAACTTTAGGGTACGATGAAGTCCCCATGCCGATCACTGGCATCGTCGTGTCACAGGAGCTCAGTGTTACCTCAGGAACTATCATTGGCGTCATTACTAATTAGCGTACGCCGATCAAGAATTTAAGCTTTCAAATATTCTCGTCAAGAAATTAGAGAGAAGTCTATGGAACTAGAAGATATCTTGGTATCCAGCTTTACCATTGTCTTCCGTTTATATAGGCATGCACCTGCGTGTAGACCATGTCATAAGTCATTTATTTAGTTACAGTTTATGGTTTGAATGTCATGACGTGTGATGGCAGCGGTTAAAAGACGTTTCTTGGTTTTTGGCCTACCAGAATATGTCGTAGTCGTATCTATCCGGCAAACAAATGTAATGTAAAATACCAAATTATACCAAATGTAATGTAAAATACCAAATGTAATGTAAACAAAATTATGAATTTTGTTGCTAGCCTGGCTTTTTACGTTTCTTTAAAATTTGCTTTTACAAATTATACATATCATCTTACTTACTTATGAATTTGTCACTTAATATTGAAGTTCTGTAAGTAAGAAATTTTAAATTTGACTCACGTGATTGACAAATTTGATACTAAATTATTATGACAAATTTTGTTGTGTGACTTTGCTCATCCTCATTGATCTCACTCTCAAGTATAAATATAATTTTTTATTAAAAGAAAATTTTATGAGATAAAGATATATATATATATATATATATTACCCTAGGACTATAACTCAATAAGATAAAGATATCGTGCGAAAGAAAAGAAATATTGTCAGTGCGTAGAAACACATTCATTATGCTATCTTAGACACATTTTCAGCTGGACTGGCTGGATATGATTTATTGCCTTGGCTTGCGTCGAAGATCAGGAGGTGGCCGATTTGGTGTTCGAAATGTAAAAGTAATTAGATCGCACATTGAAATTAGGTATGTCTTACATGAAAAATCAGGTACGAGCTCAAGATCACCAAGGGAGGTTGTTATTTACATACTTTGAACAATTATTGTACTTATCATTCTTATTTCATTTTTATTCAAGATTTTTCTCATTTTAAATAAGTAAACATGTTCGAATTCGATTATGAGAATCGGTCATTACGCAAGTTGCTCACCAATAACAGATAAATAATGTTAATGCTGTGAGTATCTAAGATACGGATTACAGTATTATTAGACAATAATGTTTTAAAAGTTCAAATTTGAATTGCTTACTGGCATCGATGAAATTTTTATTATTTGAAAACAATGTCTTAGAAATTGAAATTCGTATTATTAGACAATGAGTAATGTTGTTCATACCATGTTTTTGTACCATACTTTCATACCACCTTAGGTGGCATTTGATGTGGACAGCCACATCATTTGAATTAATTAGATTTTTAAATTTAGTTCATTATTTACTAAACTAATAATTAAGAAAAATTAATTAATTAAATGATGATTATGGTATACGATGAGTCTTTCTCTTTGTTTTCCTTATGTTTTGCAAATTTTTCAAATAATGTGACTGTCCATATTAGAGGTCACCTAAGCTGATATAGAATTATGGTATAAAAATATGGTATGAATAATATTACTCTTAGACAATAATGATTTAGAAGTTGACTTGCTTACTTGACATTTGAATTACAGTATTATTGTGACCTACGACTTTTCGCAAAGACTTGAATATGTCGAACAGAACATTCCAGTTGAAGAATCAGTAACATGTAACTATCGAATAAAGACAAACTGATGTTGGTTCTGGCTCCAATATGAAACGAAAACTCATTCTTTTTCTTACCCTCTTTTTAGTCAAAGCGAGAGATTAATTTATTAGACAAATTGCCAGTGCAAATAGAGAAAGCTGGAGTAAAAAACTGCATAAATATTTAGTCGTCCAACTACATTCATAATTTTAATCCTTTTTTATTTTTTAGAAGGGGTATGATATCCACACATTCCTTTTTACTTATCCCACACCTTTTTGGTTTTCGGCCGTTGGATCGGATGAATTGAAGAAGATCAACGGACAGAAATTAACAAAGGGTGTGTGAGAAGTAAAAATGGGTGTGTGGATAGCACACCCCTTTTAGAATTGGATAACTCTATTGGATTCAGTTTTCAGACTTAAGAGGAAGCATGAATTAATTCAATAATGCATGTCACTTAATACTACGATCTAGTCATGTTTTTGTTTTTACTTGTAAGTTAAAGGTTTTAGGTTCGATTCTCGTCAAAGATGAATTTGAACCACATTATTGTTAGTTCATTGTGAGGCTTAACCTAACTCCCTCCTCTTTAATATAAATGATATCGTTTGTTAAAAAAAAATTAATAATGCATGAGAAGGACCCTTTGTAACCAACTAATTAATTAATGATGGTGCTATCACATTTCCATTTTTACTTTTCACATACTCATTCCATCATACTGTTTAAAATTAAAAAATATGTGTAAAAGATAAAATGAAATATGTAAATACACCACCCTTAATTAATTGGCAATTGAAAAAAATGTGAAGCATTACCTGGCGACCAAGGCGTTGGAAATTTGTAGAACAAATACGATTTCTGTAGCCTTTTTTATAGACTGTTTCTTAATTTTGTCTTATACGCTCGATTTCCAATTTTCCAACCCATAATGTACGCTCGTTGAACAGTCAAACTCCTTGACATGTATAACGAGTCAACAGTACTGTTCCTTTTTCAGTATATTCGGAACATAAAGTAATTCACAATATGTCATAATGTAAGTAAATAAACATAAAAAATATAAGATTAATCTTAATTTACTATCTTAAAATTTTACGTTTTTCAACATTTAGTATATAAAGTTTTTTTTTTCATCTCAGAGTTTTATGATTTCTATAGCTAATATAATATAGTTTTCCTTAACCACTTTAAATTTCATGGTCCATTATATATATTATGTTACTATTTTACATTCCGACTCAAATAACCCAATAATACTGTCTTTTAACAGTTTTCGTAACCCAATAATACTTAGTAAATTTTATATTACCTTCATTGCTAACAGTTAAAAATATCGTCTGTAAACTATTATTTCAATTATTGGAATGATATACAAACTTAAAAAATTAAAATGCAGAAATGTATGATAAATGTACCTATAATGGTGTTTAATTGTTAGAAAAAAAATTATGACAAATTTTTCTTTTTTAATTTTCAAGTTGTTAAAAAAGCACGTAGATGGGTGAAAAATGAGTAAATTGTAAAAAAAAAGGATAAACGGGTTTAAAACTGATAAATGGGTAAACGGGTACTAAATGGTTACGGTTAAATGGGTACACGGTTATATGTATGGGTGTAACCGTTTAGACAATTACCCAACGGGTAAACCGTTATGTGGGTATGAGAATAATCGGTTGTGGATAAATAACCGCTGTTACCCGTCGTAATGATTGCCCATCGCTATCCCCAACCACCCTTTCAATCCCCATCTACACATCCTGCAATCCACCCTCACCGCTAGCCACCCTCCAATCCAACCCCATCGCCACCAGTTTCCTCCACCACCTATCTATGCTTCTTCTCCTTCTTCTTTATGGGCGCCACGTGGATATATAACCCTAAAAGCTAAACCATAAGGAACTCTTTCTGGGTTTCTGAGATCAAGGCAAAGAGATGATCATCCTCCTTCATTTACCCACCTCCCCATGTGACTTTGGTTCTTATAAATCTCCCTCGCCCCTAAGATATGTAATCAAATTACAACAATAAATTACACTTTTTCAAGATTTGAGTTTTTCTTCCAAAACCAAATCTTGGAAATGGGGTTGATTGGTATCCAGATTTTGGTCTGAGATTTTTTATGAACTGAGAGTGTCAAAAGACTGCCAATGGAGCGCTTACTAGTTTCCTCCAACGCCTATCTCTGCTTCTTCTCCTTTTTTGTGGGTTCTACGAGCTGCGTGTCGAGTCTGACTCGGAATGGACTCAGACCCACCAGAGATCTTTCTAGGTTCAATTACAATACCGGTTAGCATTGAGTGAAATTACCTAGAAGGTTCTGGGCTCTTGGGCCTCTCTAATTATCGACTACCGCGGAGGATGTAGAGAAGGAGAAGATGGATTCGAGGGTGCGTTCCAGATCGACGAGGTGACCGGGGAAGTAAGGGGAGGAGCGGAGCGATAGAGGGTTGGGCTCCAGGACCCAGGTGGAGAACGTAGTGTTGAATCAGGTCCAATGCCGATGTCGTGCACGTTCCCAGTTCCAGTTGGTTTTCGTCGAAGGAGGTAGGAAGGGAAATGGAGAAATGGGGTTTCGGAGAAGAGGGTAGCTCAGGCGGAGGAGGAGAAGGGAAAGGAAATGGGGTTTCTAGTTTTTTAATTTTAGTTATTTAATTACATTAAATTTTTTAATTTAATTTATTTTTAATATCTATGTGGCGCTCAGTCATTGTTCACGTGGGTACGTCATCAGTTAACGGTTGATTTAACAATAACCTTAACGGATGTATGAAAGTATCCCAAGATTATAACTTTAGGTACCATTTTGGGATGAAAAAAACTTCATCTAATAAATGTTGAAAACCATGAAACTTCAGGATAGTAAATTGAGATTAACCAAAAAATATATCTTAAAATAAAGCAAATCAACTCTGTTATCTACGTATGTTATAACACATAATATACTACCTTGTTTTGTTGATACAATACAAATTTCTACCAGTCGATAAACATGCACGCATGCATGCATGAAGACATGAAGTTAGCCAACATTACTGACCAAACAACCCAATTCCTCAACTCCCTTCTCCCTCTTCCGTTAATTTCTTTGTAATGTAATAAGTTAATAAACTTGAATCATTCTTTGGTCAATCATAAGCTTTTTCTTTGTTGGCCAGGAGTCAATAATAAACTTGACCTTGGAGAAATTCATCAACCAAATATGAATTAAAATTCAAAAATAAACTGCGATCTGTTTTTTTCATGTGTGCAAATGGAAAACTAACTTTGGATTTGGAACCCCTTTTCCCAGATTGTGGGTTTTTGCTTTCACAAAGGTGCGTTGTACATAAACCATGCTTCTTCTGTTTTCATAAAAGTAATCAATAATATTATTATTAATTATACATCAAATTAGCGTGGGGAAAGAAATTTTCAACTTCGGTCTTGAATATATAAATTAATCATGCAAACAACTTTTTCCCTAAAAGGAAATGATGTGGTAATGTCTTTCATATATTCAAATAGAGCTCACTGTGTGGATATCATTTTCTTTCAAAAGTAAATAATATTTATACTTTTGTGAGCAATGTTGCGTTATCATTGAACAATTGAATATTGTTATGCTAATTACTAACCGTAAGCAGAAACGTTATGCTACAAGGGATAAAAATCCAGTCAGCATCGTGATCTTGATTATTGATTACCGTGTGTAATCAATGTCACATCAACTAAGTTGTTAGAATGTTTGTTAAGCTTGACATTATAAGCTGTGATAAGGAAATATACTACACAGACTCCTCAATAAGTTTTTGAACTATCTTCTCAGGAACAAGGATTGTCCGCCCTCCCACTTCCGATGCCCTCCCGTGCCTTCTTGTTTTGTGTGGTCACGGTTAAATCACGTTAACATTTTATATTATTTTTTTATAGAGATAATAAGATAAAAATGAATAGTAATATAAAATGTTGACGTGGCTTAACCGTGACCACACAAACAAGAGGGCACGGGAGGGCACCGGAAGTGGGAGGGCAGACAATCCTTGTCCTTTCTCCAAACATATCCAGAGTTGCAGAAAAATCAAACCCCATAAAAGAGACAAAACAGAATTTCAGTGAAGCAGTGAGACTAGAATTAGACGCTGCAAATGATAGAACACCACCAGTGTCATCATTTTCTCTACTGGTTTCCTCCCAAGCCCATAATTAGACAGATTTGGCTCATATTTGTCATCTAACAATATGTAATCTTGGAACTAAGTCCCATTTCCGAAGATTGATACCTTTGATATAGCATATGCCAGGAATAATAAGAATTGGACCAATGATACTGCTAAGGCCAAATTTGTAAGTTTTACATTTTGAGGTTATGATAAACATTCTACTTTAGTTATATAATTGACGTTGCATTAAATTCTACTGTCTTGACTAAATCTTTTTTAGGATGAAGGGATCTTCATTGACACCCCAGCAGTTGGAGGAGCAGCTGGCATCAGAGAGAGCAGCGCGAGAGGCAGCAGATCAGAGAGTGAATGCAGCTGATGCAGCTCGCGTAGAAGTCCAGTAAAGTCTTGGACTTTTCATACGGTCGTAGAGGCAAACCATGCAGCAGCTAGCGAAGAAAGCCCTTGGGTTTGTACCTCCCCCAATGATTGTACCACCACACACAAATTCCGATAAACATGTGGGTGAGGATGAGGATGACATAAATGCTTACCAGACTCCTTTTTCGTTTGGAACTTATTACTCATCTGCGAATGGTTTAGATACCAAACTACTCATTTTCCAATATACTTACTCTACTGTTTGTGGATGCATTATATCTAATGTTATATAACATTTGGTACGTGTATATTGATGGGTTTAATTTGTAACTCTTCATTATTTCATAATGTTGTTTTGCGTTTCGGCAATGGAAATCTCTCCCGGCAAAATATTGTCGGCAAAGAGTTTGTCGGCATTGGGTACTAAGCTGAAAAAAAAATTGTCGACAAAGAGTTTCACCTTTTTGTAGACTCAGCAATTCTGACACGACGCGAAAATAACGGGTTTCGGATTAAAACAATAATTTATCAGGTCATTATCGGGTGACCTGTTAATAACGGGTTCTTAACAGGTATACACATGGGTAACCTGTTTCGACCCGTTAAGAAAAAAATTATTTTGATAATTTTAAAGTTTAATTACTAAAAGATTTATTATAAAATACAATAGCCATATTAATATATACAATATATTCTATATTAAATATATAGCTTTGTATTATTATTCTATATAAGTTTTAAAAAAAAAGTTTTAGTCATTATTTATTTTTATTATGAGAGCTCCTTATTATTATTACCAGGATAAATTTTACTTAACATGTTGTTGTCCAAAATTAAAATAAACTAATATAGTATTTGTATAGGCAAGAACTAAGAAGACATACATACAAGTATGAAAAATGTGAAAGAATATATAAACACTCGTGATTCATCATTATTCCTCCACGAGTATATAATGGTTACATTTACATTATCGTTTAGATTTTTAAAATCCTCCAGGCCTTCATGAATAATGTTTTTTTATTTGAGGGCAAAGTTAATAAAATTAATAATAATTATTGTATAAGTGTAAAAAATGTAAAAAAAATATACAATCACTCATAGTGACAAACTTTACAACTTTCATGAAGGGATCAGCTTCGAAATCCAACACTATAATTCATAAACCTTAAATTTATATTTAACCGTCGATTGTCATTTACGCTTTATTCTTCTTACTGAATTTCATTTTTGAAAACATGATCATCTGGCGGATGTAAGAAGATGAACGGTTCAGATATTTGATATCACGTTTCAATATTTACGATTAACTGAAATATGAGTCGATGTCATATAGTTTGTAGAAACTTTATAAACATCAGTAATATTTTCACTAACCGTAAAACTCTAAATATAATATCAACCATCCAAACCGTTCATCTTCCTACATCCTCTAATAGATCAAGTTTTCAAAAAAGAAAATCTGAAAAACAAAATTTGATGAGAACAATGGAGCGTAAATGTAAACAACAATCAACGGTTAAATTTTGATCTATGATTTATATGATTATAGTGGCGAATTTCGAAGTTAAGCTCTTCATGAAAGTTGTAAAGCTTGTCATTACGAGCGTTTATATATTTTTTCTATATTTTTTTACACTTCTACATTAATTAAAAAACTATTAAAGACTTTAGATAAGTGAAAATATACTTAAAAGAAAAATGCGTTTTTATAGTTTGGATGTGACAATATAGTTATTTAATATTATGTTTTTCATTTGAGTATTTATTGATTTAAAATATATTTTCCTTAACGGATAATGGATTGGGTCATATTACCTGTTAATATTATCGGGTCGATTTACGGTCGGGTCATTTTACCTGTTTATTTTAACGGGTGTTACATGACACGACTCGTTAAGATATCGGGTATGACACGCAAACGACACGAACACAGAAAATACGACACGAATGCCAAGTCTACCTTTTTGGACGAATATTTTTGTCGTGGAAAATCTATGCTGACAAATATTTTGACGAGCAATAACACAATTGCTGACATATTATTCTGTCAACTATTTTAGTGGCAGGCACAATTTTGACGGTTGAGCTCAAAGCCGAGGAAATACCAAAATTCTTCGGAAAAGATCTTACACAAGATGCTTTGTGTGACAAAAAATTTCGTCGGAAAAGACCCTTTGCCGACAAACTGATTTTGTCAGTAAAGCCGAAATTTCTAGTACTGTGATGAAAAGGTCATTCTGGGAATTGATGAGGCCAAGAGAAAGCGCTTCTGAAATGGCTTCACCTCAAAACTGCTTTGAATTGTAAGCTGCAGATCTTATGTTAAAAATTGTCGAGAGCATGTCGATGAAAGTAAAATAAGTTTACCTGTTGGTTTAGGTCCAAAACCCCTTAAAAATGAATTAAAAGATGTTGGCCATGGGAAACTATAACCTTATGATAAAGAGTTATGCTAGGTAAACAACTTTTTAAATTACATTTGCAAACTATGTGAAGTGTCACCAATAGAATATACGGATGTAAATTAAGTAATAATTCAACATCACAACTACGTCATATAATTTATAAAATATAATTTAAATAGATGTGTCTCATAACTCTTGGCCAGAAGTTTGGACAATTTTCAAAACTTCGTAACTCAATCGTTTCTTAACCAAATTCGACCCATAATATATCAAAATAAAGATAGAAAAGTGTAGAATAAAATTATACCTATTTCAAAGCCCAATGGTTGCCAGAAATGACCGGAAAATAGTCTCAAAGTTGACTAGTCCGAGCGAAAACTGGAAAACTCGCCGGAAACTGGGTAAACTTTAATCGTTTATAACTTCTTCAATACTCAACGAAATCAAGTGATTCAAAAATGAAAATCATATTTCTTGACGAGACAAGGAGAATGGTACCTTTTTCGACTGCTAGATCACCGTGGTTTGGCCAAAAAATGGCTTGAAAGTGGCTAACTTGAGACCAAGATAGCCACTTTTGAGCCATTTTTCGGCCAAACCATGGCGAATTAGCCATCGAAAAAAGTACCATTATCTTCGTCTCGTCAAGAAGTATGATTTTCATTTTTGAATCACTTGATTTCATTGAGTATTGAAGAAATTATGAACGTTTAAAGTTTACCCAGTTTTCGACGAGTTTTCAAGTTTTCATTCGGACCAGTCAACTTTGAGGCTATTTTCCGGCCATCTCTGGCAACCATTGGGCTTAGAAATAGGTATAATCTTATTCTACACTTTCCTATCTTCATTTTGATATATTATGGGTCAAATTTGGTTAAGAAACAATTGAGTTACGAAGTTTTGAAAATTGCCCAAACTTCCGGCCAAGAGCTCCAGGACACTTAATAGAGTTTTTAACGGAATGACCAAAATGATGGATGGTGGACAATCTCAGGGACCACTTTTATCGATTTGGAATATCAGGGACTAAAGTGATGAGTTATGCAAATCTCAAGGACCATTTTGACAATTTAGCCTTGTAGAAATTAGCTTAGCCTTGTTTGTTATAGCAGTATTGCTTTCCGTACACCACCTAAGTTCAAATCTTCCACCACATAATTTTGATAAATTAGTATAGACGATCGCTTATATAAAAAACATTAACTATTATTCAAAACGTTGTAAGAAAATATCTATCGAATAAATATCATTTTTAGCTATTGATTTTTCAAATAATTAGGTTTTTTTTTTTGTTAGTAATATATTGGGTTTGCTTCCATAAATTCAAGTCCAATCACAGTTTGTCCAAAGAGAAATTAAGATCTTGTAACACCAAATTTAAGCCCAATGTTCGACCAAAAAAGGCCCCATAGGAAGATCCATTATCATTATTTTCTACTGTACTAATCTCAGATAAAATTACTTTTAATTATAACGTTCAAAATGATTTCTCTTCTGTAGCATTTGTGAGGCTGCAGGCATAATGTTTAAACTCTAATTTAATTGTGCGTATGAATGGAATTTATTAATATAAGGATTTCAACAGGTAAGCTTGTCCAAAACATATATGATTACAATAGGCCCTACCAAGATCTTCATGCTTATCAAATCCCACCAGTTACATCTTACATATCTCATTTGTTTTCACCCGAACCCTCATCCGTAATTCACTAGAAATTGGTACTAAAACAAATCCCAAGTTATCCTTATCGCTTCTCATTCTCATTCTGCAATGGTAAACAACGGTTCGAACGGTCTATTTTTTAAGTCGCTCTTTAAACCAAAGTCATTTAGTCATCTAACGTTTATTCAACTAATAAATGAACTATATTTCTCATTTAAAAACTAGATTTTGCAATTTATAATTCGATTGGTTCTTTACAAAGTTACCCTTTAAAATATAGACTAAAAATTAAATAATTTAATCATTAAACACCGTTGCGAATAAAAAAAAAGTGTGAAAATCACTAACTATATTGAAAATATAGGGGGGAACTAGTATCGGGGTGTGGCTTTTGATGCAAATGGCACAAATGTAGAAAGAATGGTAAGACCAAGTTGTCGTTGATGGCACGCCAAAGGGCCCCCGACTCATATATGTATCACTTCCCACTAATTGCATTTTTACATCATCCAAATGATTGGTGGTGACCCCAAGAACTACCACATCCCTTCAGTTTTTGTCACTCCAATTTCAAATTCAATTTCCTCCTTCTTTGTGTAATCTTTGCCAAGAAAATATTAGGATTTAAAAAACTCAAAGTTAAAAATAAAAAAAAAAAAAAAAAAAAGGGACCTATGCAAATGATGAAGATGATTCCCGTGGCGTGCAAGTCTTTGCTGGGGTAGAAGGTGTTTTCAAGTTCCATAGCTTTTGATGGGATGGGGAATTTATCATTTCATGGACCGTCAAAATTGGCTAAACTTGAGTGGCTTACATTGCATTACATATCATTCACGTATGATTCATCTGAGTATACATTTTCGTTTCCTTTCGTTTTCTAGTTGATAGGAATTATTGTACATTGGGAATACGTTAATTACAACACAAGTGAATAAGAATTACGATAAGATATCCAAGCTAATAAAAATTAATGATTTGAACATATAACAAGTTGTTGTTAACCAAAGTTTGTAGCTTCTTTATGAGAATATTTTTTGCTCATCGCTTTCAAGTGATGGTGATGCTTATCATCTTATTTGTCACGGAGCTTAAATTTCAAGATCTATGTAGTAGATAGACATAAATCTCAAAATTAAATTCATCAAACGATAATAAATAGGATAATTATCATTACCATTACTTAAGAGCGGTGAGTAAAATGCATATCTTGATTTGTTTGTCTCAAAAGTTGTCAGGCTCTATCCACAACTGTAAAAAGGTTTAAAGCTTAGGGTTCTTCTCCCCAAAGTTGACCAAGCTGTGAAGATGGTAATTATTCTTTTAACTATAACCAAAGGAAACAAACAGTTTTTTTCTCTTTTTTCAGGCTCTGATCCCAGAAGTTGCTGAATGCCTCTAGAACTACAGTTTATGATGGCATTTCCACTTTGCCTAATTGCCCTCGTTGCTCAGAGCACACAGAGAATTACAACAAAATATTTGTAGGGAAGTGATTTTCACATCTTTTTCTCAATCTCTGTTTATTTATGATGATTTGATTGAAGGAAAAATTTGAAATTGGTCCAATTTTTATAAGCTTACTTTTGAAATAGGTCTAATTTTTAATTACTTTAGACCCATTTCAAAATACCCCTTGATTGAATAAATTAAAACATAACTAAGAGAGTAAAATGAAACAGTGGTTTTTACAAGGAGAAAAATAATAAGTGAAAATCATTTTCTTATTTATACCGAGCAAAAAAGAAGTACAATCGATAACTGTTGAAAACGAAATCGAAAGATTTATACAAGAACAGCGGGTTGCCAAAATGAAAATGATTATTCAGAAGGACAAATTAAGGCACTAATTATAAATTTAATAATTAAAGATTCTAAGACCTTTATTATGGTCAAAATGCAATCCTCCCATAGCATGAGTTGTCTCTGTATGCTTTGAAGTGAGTGGATTTCCATGCTTCCTAGTTCTCTCATTGGGTCTATGCCTCTAAGCAATTGGGTTGAAAAATGGTGGGAGGCACCAATCTGCTTCATTGTATATGCTCATCTATCACGCGCCAGGATAAAGTTCATTTAGGAGTGAGGCTAAGGCTTTTCTTTACTTCTTTTTAGAATTATGCTGCCTTTAGTCGCCTAAATTATCATGAAACTCAATTGCTTCAATAACTGATAGTTACTTACGCGTGTAGATGTCGTGATTCAAGCATTGCTCTTCTTTTTATGAAGAACGAGCATCCACGGATCATCGGTTGCGGTCTCCTACCTCGTCACGATAATGTTAGGATGCCATCATTAATCAAATGATTGATTGATATGAAGTGATTAGCAATAAAATGGTACTAAAATTACCAAAACTCTACAATTTATCCAACCGGTTAAAATTTTTGTTTCTAATTTCACATATTTTTTCCTGTTTCATTTTGATGTTCATACTAAAGATCATAATACAAAATTGATCTTCACTTGTTGAATTCACCCCTCATCAATTACTCTTGGTTGGATGCAAGGCATTAACAACTAATTATCTCTGTTTTTTTTTTTAAACAAAGCGGTATTGCAAACTACTCTAATCTACAAAAAGAGAAATTAGAATTTGATTGTGAAAGAAGAAGCATTGTCGGGATCAACTGACCTAATCAACATCAGTAACAGATTGAACTATAGACAACGTTGGCAATTATTTAGTTTGTATGAGGCCAATATGATGGATGGCTTGAAAGATGATCATAATACAGGTAAGCAGTAGGATAGTAGCTGACTTTACATATCAGAACCCAAGAGAAGATGCATCATTTCATCAACTATCAAAGTTAAACAGAGCACAAAAATGGTCCCATAAACCAGCCATAAAGGTCATTACTTTAAACTCTGAGATTATATGGTTTGAAATCCAATCCAATCCGGGGCTGGAGAGGATGAATATTATTTCGAAGAGAAATGCTAAGGAGACTTTCAAAAATGATACTATCTATCTATGGACTTTATTTTTTTAATATAAATTTTGTAGACAAGGAATAGACGAGATTAGCTCTTCATTAACGATCCTTGCAAGGCACCAACCCTCCCTCGATAGATAAAAGACTGTTGTACCCAGAAATCCCCGGCTCATCCCCCTCTATTGGATTTTACTAATAAGAAGAAAAAAGGAAAAGTAAAACAAGCGGGGGGACTACCCATAAACTTTTTGTTACCTTATGTTTTTGGCGTAATGTTTTATAACGTTGGTGCAAAAACTAACGTTAAATTGTGACGTAACATAAATTTCATGTAGAGTCTCATTTTGAGAGAGTCTCCTTGGCATTAAAAGAAAAGCAAAAATTGGAGGCATCATAACCTCCCATGCCAAATGCCATTAACGCCCAGACTGCCTTGATGATGTTGCCTCCCCCTGTATCTGTGGGCCTCTCTCTGTTTCTCTTCACTCGCTTCCTCCTCTCTACATTTTTATCTTTCCAGGCAGGGCAATGGAACAGTATCATTCCTTCTCCTTCAAATTTCAGCCTTTGGGTCCCACACTACTCTACCCTCTTCTTCTCCGAGAAAATCTACTTTGTCACCAATAATATACAATGTATCGATATTTCTAGTTACAATCTCCTCCTCCCTCGTGAAATGCATGCAACAACACGACTGAAATACCCATAGGGACAGTGTGGGTGCGTATATATATCTATATATATGTATAATGCTCATTCACTTTCCTAATAGGGAACTTTCTCACGCTTACTGACAGAAAGTGGCTCTTGATTCATATACACAAACCAATATTATTTATATAAACTATTTTTTTAAGGATATAGCGCCGATCTTTAGATAAAACTTGTCTGTAGGATGTGGATCCTACTTCTTTTGACCAAAAGTCAATTCAATCTCTCACTACATTCTCCTCTCTCTCTCTCTCTATCTCTACAGTTCATGGTACTCAAGAACCGTATAAGTACAAACCCACCACCAACCACATTCTAATGCCCTTTTCTTGTTCCTTTCCACGTTCCGTTCTGTCCATTTTATTAAACACAATAAAGCATCTCCTTTTCCTAAAGCTCCCTCCTTTCCTTTCTCACAACATTTTCTCATGATATGCACTCACTCACACCACTCACTCACTCGCACTCTCTCTAAATTGTCTTCCGGAGAATTAAAACTTATTTCGACAATGGAGAACTTCAATCCAGTCCAGGTTTTTCTTCATCTGTCTGCAATACTTGTATTGGTAGGACTTCACTTTGTTTCTGTTTCCACAGCTGATCAACAAGTCACTCCATCGATCAAAACCGACGCAGTTTCTCTTCTCAACTTCAAAAAGATGATTGACACGGACCCGAATGGCGTGTTGTCGGGTTGGAAGCTCGGCACCAGCCCATGCAGCTGGTATGGAGTTACATGCTCCATGAACCGAGCAACTCAGCTCGATCTTAGCGGTTGTTTTCTTGTTGGGACAATCTCTTTTGAACCCTTGGCCTCTCTAGACATGCTTTCTGTCTTAAATCTGCCTTCCAATAAATTCAGTATAAACTCAACCTCTTTGCTTCAACTCCCATATGCTCTGAAACAGCTCGATTTATCTTTCAACGCACTTTTCGGTGTTCTTCCTGAGACTCTTTCCTCAAAATGTCCAAATCTTGTCTCTGTGAATCTTGCTTTTAACAACTTAACCGGTCCTCTACCCAAAGATCTCTTGTTGAATTCCGACAAACTTCAAACCCTCGACATCTCTTACAACAATCTAACCGGGTCGATTTCTGGTCTGAGAATTGAGAAGTACTCTTGCCCTTCTTTGTTGCAGCTTGATTTGTCAGGAAACCGTATTACGGGTTCCATTCCTATGTCCTTGGCAAACTGCACCAGTCTCAAAACTATGAGTTTATCGACCAACAATGTGACAGGCGAAATCCCAAGATCGTTTGGGCAACTGGGCAGTCTACAGAGATTGGATCTTTCTCACAATCAGATAACCGGTTGGATACCTCCTGAATTAGGAAATGCATGCGCTCTGCTTGTCGAACTTAAGCTTTCGTTTAACAACATTACCGGCCCAATTCCAGCCTCTTTCTCCTCGTGTTCTTCTCTGGAGCTTCTCGATCTCTCTAACAACAACTTGACAGGTCCCCTACCAGATTCTATCTTTCAGAACCTCACCTCCTTACAGAGCTTGGTGTTGAGGAATAACATCATTTCTGGATCACTTCCGGGTTCCATATCAGCTTGCAAAAGCCTACAGGTTATAGACTTGAGTTCTAATAAAATATCCGGTGTCATCCCACCAGATATATGTCCAGGAGCCTCGTCACTTGAGGAGCTGAGAATGCCGGACAACCTCATTGTGGGCGAAATCCCTGCTCAACTGTCACAATGTTCTCAGCTGAAGACGATCGATTTTAGTTTGAACTATCTCAACGGCTCGATTCCAGCTGAGCTTGGGAAGCTGGAGAATTTGCAGCAGCTAATAGCATGGTACAATGGCTTAGAGGGGAAAATCCCACCAGACTTGGGAAAATGCAAGAATCTCAAGGATCTTATTCTCAATAATAACAATCTGAGTGGTGGAATCCCAGTTGAATTGTTCAGCTGCAGCAACCTTGAATGGATATCACTCACAAGCAATCAACTCAGTGGTGAAATCCCAGAGGAATTTGGCCTATTGACACGACTGGCGGTTCTACAACTTGGGAACAATAGCTTGAGTGGCAAGATACCAGGAGAGCTCGGAAATTGCAGCAGTTTGGTTTGGTTGGATTTGAACAGCAACAGACTCACCGGAGAGATCCCACCTCGACTTGGGAGGCAGATTGGAGCTAAAGCACTGAGCGGAATACTCTCCGGCAATACTTTGGTGTTTGTACGGAATGTGGGAAACTCTTGTAAAGGAGTGGGAGGCTTATTAGAGTTTGCAGGAATCCGACCTGAAAGGCTTCAGCAGGACCCAACATTGAGGACTTGTGACTTCGCCAGATTGTACTCTGGTCCTGTCCTGAGTCTCTTTACAAAATACCAAACACTGGAGTATCTTGATCTATCATACAATCAGCTTCGCGGGAAAATCCCTGAAGAAATGGGGGACATGATTGCGTTGCAAGTTCTTGAGTTATCCCACAACCAGTTATCAGGTGAGATTCCTGCATCACTTGGTCAGCTCAAAGATTTAGGGGTGTTTGATGCATCACATAACAGACTGCAGGGTCATATCCCCGATTCTTTGGAGAACCTATCTTTCTTGGTGCAAATTGACTTGTCCAACAATGAGTTAACCGGAGAAATTCCCTCTAGGGGTCAGCTGAGTACACTTCCTGCTACCCAGTATGCTAACAACCCTGGACTCTGTGGGGTCCCATTGCCCGATTGCCAGAGCAGCAACGACCAACCATCCACGACTCCGAGCGATCAGGATACAGGCAAACAAAGTCGCAGGCCATCAGTTGCATCGTTGGCTAACAGCATTGTCGTGGGGGTTCTGATTTCTCTTGCTTCGGTCTGTGTTCTGATTGTGTGGGCAATTGCAATGCGCACAAGGCGAAAGGAAGCAAAGGAGGTGAAGATGCTTAATCGCTTGCAAGCATCCCATGCGGCATGGAAGATTGACAAAGAGAAAGAACCCTTGAGCATTAATGTTGCAACTTTCCAAAGGCAGTTGAGGAAGCTCAAGTTTTCCCAACTCATTGAGGCAACCAATGGCTTCTCGGCAGATAGTCTTATCGGGTGTGGAGGTTTTGGGGAAGTGTTCAAGGCAACGCTGAAAGACGGGTCAAGTGTTGCAATCAAGAAACTTATACGGCTGAGCTGCCAAGGTGACCGTGAATTCATGGCCGAGATGGAAACTCTGGGGAAGATCAAGCATAGGAATCTTGTGCCCTTATTGGGTTATTGCAAAATTGGCGAAGAGAGGCTGCTAGTATATGAATTCATGGAGTACGGAAGCCTCGAAGAAATGCTCCATGGGAGAACAAAGACCCGTGATAGGCGGATGCTAACATGGGAGGAAAGAAAAAAGATTGCAAGAGGCGCGGCGAAAGGACTGTGTTTCCTCCATCACAATTGCATTCCTCACATCATACACAGAGATATGAAATCAAGCAATGTATTGTTGGACAACGAAATGGAAGCAAGAGTTTCTGATTTTGGAATGGCAAGGCTCATAAGTGCTCTTGACACGCACTTGAGTGTAAGCACTCTTGCAGGCACTCCTGGTTATGTTCCACCTGAATACTACCAGAGTTTCCGCTGCACTGCAAAGGGTGATGTCTACTCATTTGGGGTTGTCCTCTTGGAGCTTGTGACCGGAAAACGCCCAACAGACAAGGAAGATTTTGGGGACACTAACTTGGTCGGATGGGCGAAGATGAAGGTGAGAGAAGGGAAACAAATGGAAGTGATAGACCAAGAGTTACTTTCAGTAACTAAAGTAACGGATGAAGCAGAAGCTGACGAAGTGAAAGAGATGGTGAGGTATTTAGGAGTGACACTGCAGTGTGTCGACGACTTCCCATCAAAGAGGCCTAACATGTTGCAGGTGGTGGCCATGCTGAGAGAGCTGGTGCCTGGATCAGCAAGTGGAAGTAGTAACAGTGCTTGAAATTTGAAACAGGTCTCATGTTTCTTGTACGATTATCGATCACTCTTCATCATCATCGTTAATCACTGTAAGAATATTACAACATTTGTAAGAACCTGTTGATCAAATCGATATCAAAAAGAATTTCTTGTACCTAGTTTTGCAAATCTTATCTTCTTCTAAGAGCATTAGAAATTGCTAGAGTTTGAGAAGCATGTAAAGAAAGAGGGTTCTTAGTTTGGCAAACGTTTGACAATGTCGGACACCCGGAGTTGCTTGTCTGGTAGGCAACCGCTGGATTTGAGTTTTTGACCCAAAGATTCGGTCTGGTTGGACCTTGTGGGCTATTTATTTTTTTGGTCAACAAGTTGAGTCGGGTAAGCCGTTCGTTTCATACCAAAGATTCGTCTGGTTGAGTCGTTCATTCCAAAACTTGGGCTCGGTTGAGCTCTATTTGACATTTTAGAAACTGGGTTGAGTCTAAATTGATATGGAATCCGGCCCACTTGCAACTTGGGGTTTCGAAAAAAAATAAAATAAAACATCATCAACAACAACAAAAATTGTATTATTTAAGGGCTGTTGCTTAACTGCTACATATATATAGCACTCAGTGCTACGGATATTTTAACCGTTAGATTTGATTGTTTTTCATCTTATTACTTAGCTCGATATCGCATTCCGTGTGGAAGGGATTTCCTTTATACAAATATATGCTTGAGGGAATGGGATTGGATGTAGATTTTATTAAGAAATGGGGACAAAGTCTGAAGATAAAGATCTCTTTCCCCAACTTTTGCACGTAGGGAATATACATGTATATATACACATATATAACTTATTCGTGCTACATTATATTATATGATTTAGTTTTACTTTTTAGGTGGGGAAACGAACAGTGACTTTATATCTCTCTCCTTCTCTACTATTTATTTTCTTTAACAATGACCTTTTCTTCTTTTAATTCTTTAATATCTGACTTGCTGTAAGGTGAAATGGAAAGTTCCATCCACTCGTTCCTTGTTGTTGATGTTGGAAAAAGGTTCTGTCTCTATTTGTATCTAAAGATATATAGATGCCGCCATTATCGTCAAACAAACGAAAAAGTTGAGGTTGTACTATAAAATTTAATTACTTATATGCACATACAAGTTTCATTCTTTCTTTGATGTGGATTAACACTCTCAACATATAGACAGTATTGTTCGTGTAACTATAGTTTTCTCAGTTCTCTCCTTGTTTTCACTTCACTTTCTCTGCACGTACGTACGTACAAGTGTATAGTGTAAATTTTGTCCTAGTGCAATCACATGCAAAGCAAATACAACTTATAATCTACACACATCCGAACACCCCTGCGTTTGCTTAAGAGATGTTAAATTTAGTTCGATACGATATTAGTATGCGATCATTCAACTAAGAACCCCCAAAAATAAAACATTAAGCTTTTTTATACAACTTATCTATATTAGTACTAAATTTTGTTAAAAGCTATTGCGCAGAGGAACAAACAGGGTCAGGTAACCCCGTGGATCGGAGGCAATAAAAATGGCTAGACAACTCCAATAGTGACCTAATGAAAAGTTGGTGAATAACTCACGGGTGCTCGACGAAATGGTGCACTTGAAACAGGAATCGCGACGTCACTCAACAAGCATTGTGCAGTGCGCATCCACATTTTTTGCACAATGACCCGTAAGTTCCAAAACATGAATTTGCAAGTGTGCATTTCGTACTGTGATTTTTCTTGAGTGTCTACAAGTACTCGATGCCCATACATATATTCACTCTGTGCAACACAAAAACGGGTGAACCGGGAAAGGATAAAAGTAAGTCGAAGTGAAAAGAGTCTCCCTAACACGCAAGGGGTATATTTGAAAAGAAACCCTACTGAGGGATGTACCATACTACGTAGCCAATCCACTAGACAAAAAAGGAAGCCAACCATTAAAAGGTGGGAAAGAGGTGCACGTGGTCCTCACTCACACACTCTCTCTCTCTCCAAAGACATATAGAGAGAGAAAGAAAGAAAAAGAAAAAGAAAAGCTCAAAGGCAAAGAAAGTTAGAAATGGTGATGAAAATTGAAATGGGCACCCTTTTGGATCACCATCGTTTTTGTGCAAGTAAAAACAGCAAAGCAAAACCACACGCAGTTTTTGAATTCTTCTTTTGCATTAAATCGTGTTTTTATTTTTTGTTTCAGAAGTTAATAAAAAGGCACTGTGTGATCTGCAGTGCTGTTGCTGCAGGACCCCTCCTCCTCCTGAATCCCTGATAAAAGCAGTATGTATGTGGCAATCCAAGTGAGCAAGCGAGTGAGGGAGTCGTGTGTATTGTTTAAGTTGACAGGGACGAGTGCCTGAGTCTAACCATTCCAGCAGTGGCACTGAAAAACATGGTGGTCTTTTATCTTTTCTTTTATTTTTATAATTTTTATAGCATTTAAAAGGATTGCAAATGCAGTGAAAACGACCTCCCATCTTTCTCTCCTCTCTCTTTTTTCTGTCATTAAATTCAATTTGGTTTCAAGTGTGTGACATGTAGGTCAGCTTCTCTGAAAGGTGCTTTCCTATCATTTACTAAAATGGTCCCAAAATATAATTCTTCTACATACAAGTGATAGTCTAGGACTCTAGTCTAAACTAACCTACAAACAAGGGGCGAGACTAATTACCCTAATTTACGACAGACATAAAGATCGGATGGATGCACTAGGGACCTGAGGCCTCGGGACCACCAAGAACCCGGATAAATGGTTGTGAGGACTTTTTGAGTTGCAAGAATTATTTAAGTTTGGGCATGTGGTGGAGGATAATAGTGTAGCGGCGGACCGGCGATTGCAGGTTTCTCAAATATATGATTAACACAAGAGAATAAGACTATTTTGTATTTTAAAAGACTTTGTCAAAATGATGTTGCTTTGAGCCTAGCCATTTAAAGCAAAATAATTAAAAGCAAGTCTTGTTATTAAGCCACGAGGGAGACCCATTTTAATTAGAAAAAAAATAAAGAGAATCTATTCTCTTTCCTTCCACCCGAGATCCCAACCCAATCCCATTTTGCATTCACCTTCTCCAATTGTGTGTAATTCCTAATTCCAATTCCCTTTCTCCTCTAATCTCACCCAACCGATTACCAGGCCACCACCAGCTGCTCCATGCCTCTAAATTAATCATATAGGATGTCAAAATTGATGTGTATATATTGGATGGTTAGATCATATATATATTTTAGCTTCATATCAATTGATATGGTTCTTTTGTTTTGATTAATTGATATGTGTAGAAATAGAAGTATGGAACAATATCATAAGAGAAATCATCATCGATTAGTTCAGACAATCCTATTTCAAATAGTTAAACTCTAATTTTAGATTGCTCTAATCCTATTTCCTATAGTTCAACTCCAATTTCGGATAGTTCCAAATCATCATCGATCTATTTTTTCTTGTATTGACAATGAAACTATCATGACACGTTAATATGAAACCTCATCGTGAGCAAATTTAATCTTTTGAGCTTTTAATGTTACTTGTACAAAGATTATTAACTAAAAGTTGGTAGTTTATCGTTTACATTTTCAATTTTATTTTTGTCAAAACTTTTATATTGGGACCACCCGATACTAGAATCCTAGATCCGCTACCTCAGCACATTGGCTTAACTCCGATTTACCATAAGAAAAAAGTAATTTTGTTTAGATACACAACACTGACACATACATTTTCTTATAATAGTAAAAATAGTAGAACTCACTTGTATTAAAGAGCATGTGAGCTAAATAATCTTATTATAAGAACATATAATACACCAATAAATAATTTTCACGCCCATTTTCTCCTTGCTATGCAGATCCCTGTTTATTTTTAACATTTGAATCAACAATAAAAATCAAATGATACAAATAAATAAAGGTGTATAGAAGAAAAATAAAATATGCGGGTAAAGGTAATTTCCCTAGCTAATTCACCTATTCAGATGTTTAAGAGTGTCCTTCGTTAATTCATTTTGATGCCCTTGAGGAACCAATGCTTAAAAAAGCTAGCATGCATCTAAACTTAACCATGCAGGATTAGTCTGAAAACGACAATTCATGGGCGAGCTCCTAAAGAAGACCTAGCTAGGGTTACTTTTTTCTTTTTGTATTTTAGTTTAATATCTAGGACGTCATAAGAACAGTTAATAAACATTAGGGACAGGAATACGATAGGGGCTGATAAAGTTTGGAATCAAATTATCCCTATGATTTGATTTACACAAAAAGCTCTTAAAATCTCCAAGATAATATGTATAATTTATCCAATGAAATACGAAGTAGGATTCTTTTCTTCAAATTCTCCTTATTTTTAGTTCTCTACTATTGAACGACCATGATTAAGCTACGTCAATATTTTACTTTGACTTATTTATAAAGCAAGAAAAAAAAGAGGAAAGTAAGAGAGAAGGGGATTGGAGAGGAGGAGATTTGAAGGAGAGAGAATCTTAATTATGCCATGGTTGTGATCTTACCACCCTAATGACGTGATAAAAACAAATCAATCGTCAACATTGATTAATATAGTATGACAACGTAACAACAAAGACCAGCCAGAGTACTGCATGCGACTACCGTTCAAGAAATATTGCAGATCGGCTTGAGTGTAAACAAACTGGATAGAATACTGTGCTCTTTCATTGACATATGTTTGAGTTCGTTCCCGCAATTTAAATTAATTGAGTATATAAAGTCTTTCTTCCTCTTGAAATTACGATATAAATGCACGAACATATTAATGCACAAGTCCTTTGAAAGGAAAGTAAATCCAGAAAGTCGTATTTTTACTTCTTCTTTTTTTCCTTTTTTGTAACAAATGAAGATATATAATATTTGAAATATTAAATACAAGGACCCAATTACAACACTTTTCACCAGTATCCCAAACAATGGTCAGAAATAAAGTTCCCCTACTCTGATGCAGCAATAATTAACTGATGAAAAAAGTGAAGCTTTGTGAGAGGCCTGTTCAAATAAGCATTGCATGTGAAAAAAACAAAAAAACAAAAACAAAAAAGCAGTTACAAAATATTAGGTCATTAATGGTAATTATGCTGTGTGGTCATGATCTCCTTCTCCTTCGGTTGTGGCGGAGGACATGTAACTCATAGCAAGGGAGGTCTCATCAGAGCGTCCCACTGCTCCTCCTCCTGCGACGGTGGAAGCAGCAGAGGCAATGTGAAAGTGCTGTTTGCAAGCTTGACAAGTGACTTGCAAAATGGCGGAGCTGATTCTCTTAGTCGCCTGCTCTTTGAGCAACAGAGCCTTCTCCACCTCAGCCTGCGCTTGCTGCCTAATCCTCTTGGCGTTCGCGAACTCGATCTCCGCCATCTCTATTTGCCGTTTGGCTTCTCGCCGGGCGTCTTCGGCATACGACTTTTCAGCCACGGCCAATTTCAACTCCTCACTCGCAAACTCTTTCAACCTGGCCAGTTCCGACGTCGACCCAACTCCTCCAACAGCAGATGCATTGTTAACATTCTTCTCATTACCTGGAGAGCTTCTTCTTCTTTTTATATCGGACGATGAATTATACTTGCTTGATTCATTCTTTTCGTTGGCAAGTTGATCACTTGACGGCGATCCAATCGATAGCTTCAGATTAGTTGCGTGACTTTCGTCTAAATTTGGCGGGGAAGAAGTATGGGCGTTTGAGGACGGAAGGAGCTGAAGTTCCAATATATTATTATGCGCTTGTTGTTGCTGCTGCTGTTGCTGTTGCTGACGGTTGCAAGAAATATAAGGATTCATACCGTCGCGCTTATCGTGATGGTGAGTTGGGTTTGGTCGCACCGGGAGTCCAGCCAATACTACTGGAGCTGCCACATTGTTACTAATGCTGAAATTGGCGTCGCTAGAGGGGCTGGTACTCGATGCAGTTCGCGACGAGCAGGCCGCCGGCTGCAGCGCTGCCTGTAATTCCGGCCGAACGACGTGTCGGACTGTGCAAGTGTCTTGGTGCTCTATGAAACTTTCCACTCTGAAATCAATAAAAGTATATTGCTATCAAGATGAAAAACAACAAGAAGGAATTAGCCAGAAGCGGATGAGCCGTTCGTATATGACATATGTAGGATTACCAACAAACAAATGAATATTAAATTGTTAAGAGGATATGTGGTATGGATTATATGATTTGCTGGGTTCCAACAACTAATTAAATAGAATATATGATCAGTTAATATATAGCTAGGTAAGCAAAAGAAATCAAATGGGGTAGCCCTATATATTTGTTTAATTAAGTAATTAAAATGGAATGACGACGGTTTTAGTGTGTCCAAAAATAGGTAATTAATTATACTGAATACTTTTGAAAACTTCTAAACCGGAAACTGTAGAGCTGCAGCGGCCATGAAAGAGAGGATGAGGTCATTTGCCACTGCAGGAAACTGATGCCATACCCTATTTGAATTTCAGAGAGAAGAGACTAAAATTCATTAATGTTTTGAAGAGAGAAAACGGTAGAGGTTGCTTGTAGTATTTCAAGATTTGTTCTTATCTGTAACAGCTGCTTTTTTTGGCAGTGCTTTTTAGGGTTTGGATGTGCATATGAAAGAGAGGAGAATAGAAAAAACCTGTCCGACCATCTTCAGATTTCAGATAATAATTTTTGTCTCGCTAGTAGCTAGCTAATTTTATCAACAATTCTTTCTTCTTCTTTTTTTCATAAATAAAAGGGAAGATTGGGCGATGTTAAGGACGAAGTAGAACGCAAGCATAAAAAATTTAATTTACCTCGAAAAGACACGGCCGCAGTCACAGGAATGTCCTCTGGTGCCGCAGGTTTTGAGGTGTGCTTTGTAATCGGACTGCACGGCGTAGCCTTTGGAGCACTTGTCGCAGACCCACTGCTTGTGGTTGCTGTGTTTTCTTCTGAAGTGTTTTTTGATCCCGACGAGATCGCCGAGGGCGTGGCGGGGGTCGTGGTGGAGGCAGCTGGGCTCCGGGCACACAAACACCTTCTTCTTGATCACCTGATCTTCCGCTATCTCTCGCTTCAGTAGTTTCCACGGCACCTTGTGACGACGCCTGTGCATCTGCAGATTCTGGTCTCTCTGAAATCCCTGGTTGCAGATCTCGCACACGTACCGGTCCGATTCGAGTAGGGTCTTGGGGGACAGAGACACCACTTCTGCATCCGGATCTATAATATAACCAGAATTATTTATACAAAAAAAAAAAATTCAATAATTAAGAATTCTAAAGAAAAGGGTTTGATTAATTAACAGAATTATGGGGTCTTTATTTTATTTTTACCTGGTGTGCCTGCAGGTCTTCTTTTTCGTTTGTGGGTGGCTCCGCCATTTTCATGAGAGGAAGAAGACGGAGGAGCGGAAGAAGAGGCGGCGGTGTTGTTGTTGGTGGTGGTGGTGTTGTCGAACATGGGTGGATTTTTGTGAGGATGTGATGGAGGAGTTTAAGTAAGAGAAGAGATAACTAAGAATCAATCAATCCCTACATACACATGTGTGCAGGTGAGGTTGGATTCTTTCATCTCTCTCACAGTCACACATGAGAGGGAAAGAGAGAAGAAGAGAGGAGAGAGAGAGAGAGGAAGAGGAAAGGCTCTTGCTTTCTGCAATCAACTTTTTTTAAAAGCTTTATTTAAGCGGCTTTAAAAGGCTTTTTAGCTAGGCTAGCTTTTCTTCCATTGACCCTCCACCTTGAGCAGGTGAGCTTGTGGGAAGTCTGTCTTGTTTATAAAAGCTCTTTTCTTTCTTTCTTTCTGTACAAGAAGGGAAAGAGATCTAGAGAGAGAAAGAGAGAGATTGAAGGAGGGGGGAGAGAGAGGAGGTTGGGTTGGGGGTGATTGGGGCTGGCTGGGGATGGTGAGGGTGACCCAATCACACCATTCAGTGCAGCTTAAAACTGAGAGCCCCCACACACATCACAGAATTAGACAGAAACAAAAAAACATCCTTCCCATTACAAAAGAGTCATTATTCGTCACACTCTGTAATTTTGCATGAATTAATGCAGGCCCTTCCCAGTCCCAGATCACCCCTTCCACGTGAGCTCTCATCCTCCCCTCACGTGACCCTCTCTCTCAGTCCTCCACCACAAATAGAAAAAAACAAGAGGTAAAATCAGAGAGAAAAAGAAAAATAAATAATAAGTTACTTAATTAACTGTACGGGTAATACTAGGGCCGGAAACCAAATTTCTAAACTAAGTTTTGTAATACAAATAATGTGGACGTTGATGATTGAATTATTATTAAATGTTGATTAACGTTCTTATTTTTTATTTGTGAGATATCACTTTGTTTACAAATTTGATTTAAAAATTTGCTCTTCCTAATATTATCCTAACACTTTGGTTTAAACGAAATGATGCCTAAGCTAATCCGGATTAACATGTTTCTTGAAGCAGCTTTTGGAAAGGTAAAAAGTAGTGGCGCGATTAGAGATTAGTCATTTTCAAGAGGCCTGCCGTAATCATTTCTCTAACTTGTTTAATTTCCATTTTATGTTAATTGTAAATAACTATTAGTCTCTGTTTTTGTTAATAAATAGTAATTAGTTCAAAAACAAAAATATTTGCCGCTCTTTGCATGCACATCTCAAACTTCCCGATCTTTCAAATTGGGTGTCCAGTAAAGTAGTAATCGATTAGGGTAATTGACAATTATTCTAACATCTTTTCAGAAACCTAGCTTCCCGACCAACAATTATTCTAACATGTATTATCATATTTGGCATTGAACTAATACAAGGAAATTCCCTATATGACTAAGTATAGGTTTTTCATATGTAAACGCGTTCCACTTCATATCTAGAGAGAGGCGCTGAAATCGTTCACGTTGGGTCGTGTGTGTCCCCCAGCACGGTGGAGATTCCGTAGCGCATCATGAGCACTGGGCTAAGGGGCAGTTGAGCAACTCAAACTCTAGATAACACTACACTGTAGATTAAAAAAAACTTCAAATTTGATACGTTAGAAGTGAACTTAATTAACTTAGTAATGGTGGAAGATGATCAGAATAATTTCGCAATTGAAAATCAATTAGAGCATGACGAGTGTATAAATAAAAGTTTTTCTCTTCAATTGAGCAAGTGAAGTTTTTCATATAAATTTGATAGTTGTTAGGGTATTGTTTTGTAATTTACATACTATAATGTTGTCAAAATAACTGTTTGATCGTTATTGCATTATGTGTAAATATAATCATCCAAGATTAATTTTCTTATAGTTTGAAAGTGCTTTTAAAATGACTGAAAGTTTTTTATAAGAGTATTTTTGGAATCAATCCATAGAAAAATTGTAAGTAAATCCTAAAAAAACACTTGAAGTGTCTTCCTGAAAGAAGTACATAACTGGTGCTTCCTTACAAGAAGCCCTTCAAGTGCTTTTTGAACCCAAAAACACTTTCATCAAAAGCATTTTTAATCATTTTAGAAATACTTTCAAACGAGCCATTCGTTATTCAAACTTGCAACTTTGACACTCATATGTCTTCAAATGACAGAATGACAGTCACAATCAAACTTGGTAATGTTCAATTATAGTACTTTCTTTTCGGAATGCTCCATCTTGTTAAGGGTTGGTACTTTTGAATTAGATAACAGTCAATAAGGGTCTTCGTATATATGTACTGAGCTTCAGTAATGCCCATTATTTTTTCAGCTAGAAATCCATCATGATTCTTCAGCACCTCTACAGCCTTAAACATGCATCACCAACCGTTGGAAAAAAATCAAGACGGATATCATCACGGGTCACATGCAGTAATTAATAATTATTTTTTATTATTCTTGTTTACATGTGAGCAAACAAGAGTTGGAATTCTCTTGATTAATTACATAGCAAGAAACTGAAATTTTATTCTCCAAAGTTGGAGCATCTTCTTTTAGAAAAAATACTTCTCTTTGATTAGTTAGTAGCTATTATCCCCATTACAGTTACAAAAAAAAAAGTAAACAAAATTCGACATATCTACATGAAAAGAATTTTGTTGCTGATGATTTGGCTTGTTTGGGTTTGTTCTGCAATTTGAGTCCAGTCTTTTTTTTAGGAAGCTTCTCCTTCTTCTTGTCAGTTGCTAGCTGCAGATATAACTGAGGTTTTGTGACCTTATGATATTCTTATAAAATCTTTCTTTCTTTTTTCCGGATTTTTGCCCCGTAATCAGTCCAAAAAAATAAAATAAAAGTAAAGTAAAATAAACAAACAACAAATTATAAAAATAATTTAAAACAAAACTACTTTTTGAAAAATGTTCAGAAAACACATGTGAAAGTAAAGTTTTCACCAGATAAAGATGGGGGTTTTGATGAGTGAATAATATATGATGAAGGTGCAGGGCCAGGTTTTTAAGAATGAATTTAATTAGATAAAGGAGAAGATGCTTTATTTACTTGTTGAGTTGGAAAGAATGGGGAGAAGGATTCTCGTCACATGCTGGCATGCATTGCTGCATCAAAAAAAGCAATCATCCCTCCCAAGTGTTCGTGATTCCAAATCTAATCAACTTTTCTTAAACTAATCCCCTTCCCACGTAGCAAAACAAGTTAGCTTTAAAAAATTCTGTTGACTTAAACCTAAAGTCCAATTAATTAGTTAATTAATTATCATAAGCTTCTTTTGAGATTTTTTTTTTAATTTAATTAACATATGGAGAGTACTACCATATATCTTTCGTTGCAATCGATTTGAAGTTTCCTGGTTTGGATTCTTGGAGCATGCCCTTTTCTTCACTGCTAAGAACTCGTTCCGTTTGCTATATCGCCATGAACTGGACTATTTCAATTAAATTTGAGCTGGTGATATGACCTCTGTTTGGTAAAAGTATAAGTATCTTAAGAACTAAACTTATTAAACTGGACAACACTCCAATATATCACACCATGTCTTACAAATCCCATCTAGAGGAGTCCGACTGTGAGTATTGCTAGATAGACTAATTTATACACTAAATTTGCAAACCGTATAATATGACACTAATAAGAAATAAATATATCAATCAACACTCAAGTAATATTCAATAATCAACAACTACGTCATATGATTTATAAAATTTGATCTAAATAATTTTTCTCTCTAGCGTTACTCGTCTGACTTTATATGTATATAATTAGCTTGAACTCAGCTCCTATCTTATGCCGTCACATCGACCAAACATTTTCCTAGTTCTTCATTGAAGTTTCCGAAATTTCCGATTTGAAAAAGCAATGCACAAACAAATCCCACAAACATCTGAGATTATATTAGCAAGGAGATGTGTTGGTTTTGTTCAATAGTTTCATGATGGGATGAGGCCGAGGGCCTGAGGGATTTTTGTCTGGTTTAGTCTTGTTTGTATTCCAAGAACTGGACCAAAGTTGGCATCTATTCCATTCTTTACTGTTACACTGAAAACCGAAAAGGAGAAAAATAAAAAATAAAAAACACAGTACTAAGCTATCATTAACAAGCCCATCTATTTGTCCATCATTTCTTCCCACTCAAGCCACATAAAACGTAGTGAATTGAGATATTTTTGTTTGTTTTCTCCACTTTCTGCGAACTTTCATCTTTTATTTCCTGGATAAATCTGTGTGTTTCGCTGTGTACATGCAATGTGTGTAATGATTGAAAAGAAAATTTTGAATAACAAAGTCTAACAGTACTTATGATCAGATACTATCACAAAGAAACATTGGATGCTAAAACTTCGAATGCATACTTGCTCGCCATTTCGCAAGGACTATCTAACCAAAATGGTTAGGTTAGCTAAAATTATTTACATTTAAATCATTGATCAAAGATATAATACTCAAGTTTTAACAATTGAAATTTTAAAATATTCTAAAGCACCATAAAGTTTTGTTATATTAATTTACTAAATATTTGCATGTTGGTTCAGTATTCTAGTAGATAGGGTGTTGAGTTTCTACTTGTGAGTCATGAGTTCAAAATATACCTACAAAACATGACTAGATATATATAAAGTTTGATTATTTGAAGTTTTAAAGGGTGCGATATTATTACATTTTATGCACCTCTCTCATTTATCCCGGTGACTAGTTTTGATTTGTACATCATTTCATTAGGTGCATAAAATTATCTGTATTTTTTACAAGAACCGAATGAGAGCGAACTGCTAATCATACCATTTACTTAAGGTTAAATTAGTACTTTAATATAAACCTACATCTCTCTCTAATAATTTTACCTAATTGATTCTCTATACGATAAATTCTCACATCTTACATCACATGCAGATCATGTGTGATAGTTTTACTTCATGTTAATTCGAACGGCAATTTTCATTTAAAAAAAAAATCTTTTTATTGGAGATGCTCTTACTACTTGTGAGAATGTGAGGTCAAAGTAGGGACCGGATTATGCAAGAGCTTATAATAAATTGAGTTACTTTCCATATTGCCAAGTGGTTTTCTGGTGGAACTCCAACTTATTCATGGTATCAGAACAGGTTGTCCCACATATGAAGCCGAACACCCACACTTGCTCTATGTCATCCCGTTTGTATTGTATTCACAACACAGGAGGGGCGTGTAAAAATGTATATTGCTAATTGATTTTATGATGAAACCCCAACTTCATCACCACCCATTAAGAATATGATGCTCTACTAACATGAGAGCATAGAACGTGCTTAATACAACTTCACACAGCTGTGAAACACAATTGAAAAGGTATTTGAGCATGAGGTCTAAAGATTGCAAGTTAGAAGGATCATGGTGGTCAAGGTCAAATATTGTAATTCATTGCACAAATAATTCTTTCAAATGAGTCTGCTTGCCTCTTCCCCTAAGTTACAGAAAGGACAAAGTTCAAGTCCTCGTACTCAAGTTTTGATCATACACAAAGGGATTATTTCTTGACCTCAAACAAAAAGGAGATGATTTCAATCCTAAGTAGCTAAATTTTGGTCCTCTAAAACACAAAAAGCAAAAGAACAAGGGCTAAAAATTTGGTGGTGTCGAGCTCTCCTATATACTTCTATTTAAATTTTTGCCAAGTGATATAAGTCAATGAAAAGTTGTTGCCGTTTCAAAGTTGATGGGGTATAAAGAAGATGATCCTTGTAGTTGAAGGGAATGTTTCCCTTTTTAGGCGTGCATGCAACACCTCAACAACCAACCACAAACATAAATTTGGTGCCGAGGATAATATCAACAAGTTTCTAATCTATAATATGCTCGTAATTTGAGCCGTAAAACACTATTTCGATACAATAATTATGTCGATATATAGAAACGAAACTCAATAGGCATAATTAGTTGAACAATTACATCTTTTACTATAATATAGTGAGTTGAAAAGAAAAACTATATTCACCATGACGATTCACAATTTACGTTGAACATTCACACTTGAGTTTACTACTTGGAAATAATGAGATTGTCGTTTTAGATGTAACCATGTCTTTGTGCTAGGGGCCCAAAAATTTGAAGCCCGCAATACTAACTGAATGAGCCCCATACGTTGTCTTTGTGATCGAAGTCCTTGTTTAGTAGGTGATGGGTCCCAAGGCCCAAAACAGAAAAAGCTTAACTAATTGTAGTCGACATATATGGATTTAATTAATCAGTGAGACTTTAGTAAGGGCATCTGGATCACGTAACCCGTCCGTCTTGCTGGTACACCTACTGAATATGAAATGCGTTTATTTGAGAAAAAAAAAAAAAGCAGCTCAAATGATGAATCCTTCTGCAATTAACATATACTTTAATTTACTCAACTGATCTTTGTTTTTATAATCGACCCATTTCGATCTTATTCAATGCATACTACATGAACATCCTCCAAATAAATAGACATAAATTAAACACATACATAAAATTAAATCACCACAAATTTGATAGGATCAGACATTGGACTACAGGGAAATGCAAGAAATTACATATAATAATTGCAGAAAATTAAACAAGGAAAGTAAATAAAGATATTAAAATTCATTCATTTGATTCATAGTTCTCCTTACATTAGAAAATGGGTTGAAATTAGGGGTAAAAAAATACCGAAATTCCTGAGCTGTACCGATTTCCTACCGAAACCGAACCGAAAACATCTCAAACCAAATATCTTAAACCGTTTGGTACCCAAAACCGAACCAATCTCAAAAAGTTTGATACAGGCTTCGGAATCCCGAACTGAACTAAAACATATTTTCTAATATTTATTTAATTTAGATTAGGTTTAGGAATTATGTGGACCGTCGAGTTGTGTGAGATTTAATCTCAACCGTCCAATCTAACTTAGGCTTTCAGTCTCTCACTTAGTCTCTCACATTTTGTCATTGGGGTGTGCTATCCACACACCCTTTGATAATTTATGTCTGTTGATCTTCTTCAATTCATCTGATCCAATGACCGAAAATTAAAAAGGTGTGTGAGAAGTAAAATAGGGTGTATGGATATCACGCCCCTTTATCATTCTCGAAACCTCTCTTATCACTCCCGAATTCTCTGTTCTCTCCTCTGCCTCTGCCTCTCCTCAACCCATCATCTCTGAGTCTCAACTCTGGCCACCACATCATACCCTCTATCTCGAGTTCTCAACTTCGTCATATCTCTCTCTTCGATTCTCCCTCCTTCTTGATCAAGCAACTCTCGAGCCCCAAAACTAAAGTATTTGTTTCGAAATCTATGGTTTTGTTTCGAATTACTTTCAAATTTAAATTTGTATTCAAATTGTAAGGTTTTGTTTTTTTTTTCTTTCTATTTTTCTGGGTTGATTTCTAGGGTTTGTCAAAATTGAGTTTATTTGATTGTTTTTGGATTTGGATTTATGAATTTGGAGAGATTGATTTGAAAAACAGATTTGGATTTCTAGGGTTTTCATCTTTTCTAGGTTCAAGTAATGGGTTTTCATCTTTTTCTCGATTCAGGTTCTGGGTTTTCATATTTTTCTTTGAATGTTTCTAAGGTTTTCTTTTCTAGGTTGATTCGGATTTGGATTACATATGTAATGGGCCTAATGAATAACAATAACAACAGATGGTCCAATTGATTATAGCAGAAATCCAATAGTTTAGAGTCACATCAAAATTGAAGAGGTTGATATTATAGAGAAGGCAAAAGTATGATTTCCCTTTCAAATTGATTGCAGAGAAATATTTGAGGAACTTGTTTGCTGTTCAAAATTCGAACACAAAGCGTATGATGCATAACACCATTATGCCTCATCGTCTTCCTTAGCTCCACAGGGACAATCCATGCATTCTTAATTGATTGAAACTGAATCACCTCTTATGTCATATGATTCTTTTTTTGTTGTTGCTTTTCTTACGTGTTCCAACAATTCTTCTTCAATTGTAGTCTTCAGGGCGAAGACTGATTTTCCTACTTTGATTTTTCACTTACTCAAAGTGCAATTGGTGTCTTTTTCAAGCTGCTTAACTTCATTACCACCAATGACCTCTTAAAGATGTTGGCCTTGTAGGTAAGATTCCATGCACATGTTGTAATTTTGGTTGTTGGGCTTCTTAATTCCTTAAACTACTTGAAGGTCACTCATCGTGATGGTAGAATTCCTGTATGCCGAACAAGATTAATCAACAATCTTGCAAAGTACTAAACTCCTCACGATTCTTATAAGCTTCATAAAAGTCGGCCCTTGGTTGAACCACTCTATAGCCAACATTTAGATCCGGCTTTACCCAAACTTTTCTGGTTCACCCTGACATTCCCCACTTGTCTGACTGTTGCTGAGCAATTTTTGGATATCAAACGCACCTCCCCAGAAGGTAGTTTTAATGTGGCCGATTTCCCCTCTTTTGCAATTAGTTTCGTTACAGCACCTGTTCTCTAGCTAATTATCCATCTTTTCCAAGTGCGATTTCTATGTTATGCATGGCCATACCTAAGGGCATATTGATTGAAGTAGATTCTTCTTTTTGATCAATCAAAACCCCTTCCCATACTGTACAAGCTTCTTCCAAATCATACGACTTTCTAAATGTAGATGATGATATCTATACAGATGGATTGATACTCGCACAACATCTCCTATTCATACATATGCGCCTACCTTTATACAGTTAGATACAAAATTATATATTTTTGAAACATGAATTAAAGTAGTAGACCTTTTATTTACATGTTTCTAGCAATTCACATGGCATCATCAAATGATACAAGTCTTGGATTATAATCTACAACGCACTAGAACGCCTTTTTTGACGATCCTTTACTCCGACAGCATCTAGGGTTCCCTAACATTGTGATATCTCACACAAGGTAAATCCTTAACCCTTTCCCCTCTTACTGAGACTACAGAATGTTCTTGTAAATTATGGCCAATACCAGGTATATAAGCAGTGATTTCAAATCCAGAGATTAAGCGTACTTTGACAACTTTACGTAAGGCATAGTTTGGTAAAATAGAATTGGGATACTATGTAATATATATTATCACTATATATATTATATATATGTAATTAAATCGATTTCTATATATATATATATATATATAAGGAATATGATGATACTATTGTAGATTGATCTATATTAATCTATATTAAATTAACCCGCATTACAATACAACTTTATACACTACAACAACAATACTAGTTAGTATGGTATAAAGAAATATTTGAATCTTTCTTCCATACTATCATATCTCATAGAATACGACTGATTCTAGTTTGCCCATTTCATTTAAGACTCGAAATTTTTATCATTTTCTTCTTTGCAATTATCGATAAGAAATAAAAAATCAAGTTTAATTCAAATTAATCATATATTAAAGTACACAACTCTAATATGCGATTGTTGAAGACAAAACAAGTAAACAAATTATTTATATTACACTCACAAAATATTACAACACAGCAACTCTCAAAGAAAAGAGTCATTTTTTAAGTCTAAGACTCTCTCAAGCTTCTATTGGCAAACTTTAGAGCAGATTCCCACTCATTCCTTACTTGGTTACACAACACCACACATATATTAGTCATGATTTTGTGGACTTTTCTACTGCCCGCCAAGTTGGGCTTTGCATAATAGCCACACATCTTTACTAGCCTCTAGTCTTTGTAAAAAACAACTAGTTTACATGTTAGCTTAAGACGAGAGCGAGAGAGAGAGAGAGAGTAGAGAGTAGTATAAGTAGCAAAGGAGTCTGGTCAAGTAAATCAACAGCAGAGGAGTGAGAGCCGATATGGAGAAGGATGGTGGTGATCGTGATAATGCTGCACTAGTGACGCTGATTGTGATGTTGTTGATAATGGCAATGGGTGTGTCCTCTGCTTCTTCAGCTTCAGCTGCAGCAGCTTCTTCGCAACTCAGACGAAATCTGCTTGCCAACGGACTTGGACTCACTCCTCCCATGGGGTAGAAATTTACTTTTTTACAACTACATACAGTTCATATTTTTTGCCTCCTTTGATCGATGGTCAGCCACAGCCAGTCAGATCAGATTCTAAAATATATACATTTCAGCAAACTTTTGAAATGGGAAGCCATTTATTTTTCTTCTGCTGTTTTTACACGCTTGGAGTATGCATGAATCTACGATATTATAACATGAGACTGTTTGCGTTTAAATTCCTAATATTATACATATGAACACGTGCCGCAACCCACAAATGCAATTTTATTCAAATATATGATAGTCGTTCCCTGATCCTCACAAAGCAAACTTTATTGGTTTGGGACAGAGATGGCGTTGGGAGTGTGCAAAAGGTACAGTGACACAAGGCACCAAATTCAAAAGAGCCCCAAAATTTTTGTTCTGCCTATATATTACATATGAATAAATTTTCTAATAAAAATGTTTTTAACTGAAAAAAAAAACATCATATGATTTTATCTATATTATAATTGATTAAGTGGAGCTTATACTTAATATGTTAACTTCCTCTTTTCTCTATCAATAAAAAAAAACTTGTCTATTACTCTCTTCTACTTTTCTTTAGTAATAAAAAATTAACTTGTGTACTACTTTCTTCCATAAATACAAGCGTATTTTCGTATATCTTTTTCAATCGTGCTTTATTTTTTCATGGATGAACCATAAATCATGATTTCATTGCAATTAAAGATTATTCAATTAGTTATAGTGAGATGCTGATTTCAATTAGGTTTGAATATTGATTGTTGAGCTTTGTATGAATATATTGTCAAAATTTTTTTTTTTTTTTTTTAATAAGAAGGATCTTTTTGTTAAGTTCGCATAAGACCTCAAAATATACCCTAATTCACCCTTTTACTTGCCAGCTTGTGCGATTAAGATTAAATGATTAGTCAGCTCCTTATTTTCTTTTTTGCTAAATTAGGTGGAACAGTTGGAATCACTTCCACTGCAAAATCGATGAGAAAGTCATCAAGGCAACCGGTAACTCGAGCAACTTAACTTATCCCTAATCATCGAAGCCATGTTTTGTTTCCAAAGCTTGCTTAATTTCTCTGGTTGGTTTGACAGCCGATGCACTGGTTTCCACCGGTCTCTCTAAACTTGGATATACCTATGTTAACATAGGTATTCTTCTTCTTTTCTTTTCTGTCGTTTCTGTTTTTCCGGTAGCTTTGTACCCAATTTTAATAAAACCTGATGCTATTTGTATCTATAGATGATTGCTGGGCCGAAATTTCTCGTGACCACTATTAAGGGTAAAAATGTAATATAGTTAGTAATATAGTTAGGTAGTTAGTATTTGGTTAGAGTAGTTAGGATTTCTATATAAACAGTATGTGTAATCTTCATTTGCTCAGTTAATACAAATCCTATTTCTCTCTCTAAACTCTCTCACTCTAGAATCTCTCTTGTTTCTCTCTATCTTCTTCCTCTTCCTCTGTATCAATCCTTCATCTTTTACAATGTAGTTAACATGGTATCAGAGCCACCAGGCTCACGCCATGGATTCTGGTGGTTCTACTTCTCATTATTTTACATATGTTTCCAGCTTAGTTTCTTTTCCAAATTTTCATTAGGTGTTAGGATAAGCTTCTGGGTGCTTCCGTGATCATTCTTTTAGGTTGATTTGTTTTTGGGTTGATTTCTTTCCGATCAAATTCATGAGTCTCCTTGTGCCCGATTGAAAGCGAGAGATCAAAAGTTGGAGAACCGAGGCAAAGTTCTTGGCTTGTTCGACTTCGGAGAAATGGCGGCTTCACCGATTCCAATCCCATATGGGCTGATGTTTCTGCCATGAGGACCGTCGCGCCTTAACCCTAAGCGTGCCTTCGATTTTGCCTACACACTGGAACAGCTGATTTGAAAGCTCTGCTTCCCAGATCCACACTTCTTCAGAATACGAAGTCGATTCGATCTTTTACGAGCCATTTTCTGAGTCGTTTGAAGGCCGATGGATTGTTTCTTCGAAAGATGAGTACCAAGGGGTATGGAAACTGTCCAAGAGTGAGGGACATGATGATTACGGGCTTCTGGTAAGTGAGAAGGCGAGGAAGTATGCAGTGGTGAAAGAGATGGACAAGGCTGTGAGCCTTGCTGATGGAACTGTTGTCCTACAGTCTGGGTCGGGATATTTGAAGAACAATGTACCAGTCAAGTGGGTTTTGCTCCTGGTCCTCCGTACACGCCTTCTTCTCCTTCGACGATACGGACAGCATGCTCCGCCGGAGGAGCTTATTAGGTTCTCTCTCAGCATTCTTGGGTCAAGATTGAAGTTCTTATCAGGTTCTTGATTTCTGGGTTTTCACAGTACACATAATCTGTATGATTAAATGTTTCAGTAAGAAAATGTTCACTATTTTGTTCATCTTTGAATCTCTTCTGGGATATTAGTGTAATATTTGGGATATTTGGATTCAAGACTATTGATTGTCGTGGTCAGTTTGAGTCTTCTTTGGGTATTCAATAAGGTGAATTGTAGTGATTTGTGGCTTGGTGCGATGGGTTTTGAAGATGGGTTCTGTTTGCAGTTTATTTTGTGTATCAAGTATCTTGGGTCTTGAAGATGAGTTTGTTAGCATTGTTTCTGGTTTTTGTGAGTGGAGGATGTTGTTGCCCGTGTAGAGGATGAAAGTACTGGCTATATATTACCAAACAAATGGTTCTGAACCCCTGTTACTTGGTCAGTCTGTCAGCAACTCGACTAATGGTGATGTATCTATCGTTTCACCCAATCTTAGCAGTATAAAATGGAGAATAAGGGGAACTGGCAGTCCAATTTCAGTGAATCTTGGCAGATCAGTGTGCCAGGGCAAAGCAACAAAGCAAGCAGCAATGCCTGTTTATTAGATTCGGCAAAGGTTACTGGAGTGAGTGTTCAGGTGCTAACTGAGGAGTTGTGCATTATATTTCTAATCACAGCCTGTCATTTCAGAGTCTAACCAACTCAGTTGTTAGCATGAATCTACAGTAAGTCCGGTTATACGTTAAAGTTTGAAGAAGTTGTTAACGGTAAATCCCACGAAGGGTAATCCCGTGGTTTGAGTAGGTAAATCCCACGAAGGGTAATACTACATAGATGTTGATTTCAATTGTTGAAATTGTGAAGGCCGATGCCATTGTTCAAAGAAGTTGTTTTTTTTGGTAAAATCCACAAAGGGCGATCCCGTGGTGCTATAGTTAAGGCCGATGCCACACTATAGTTTGTTAATTTTCTGTTTTTGTAAATATTAAAGGCCGAAGCCAAGTTGAATGAGATTGTTGACGGCGAATCCCACGAAGGGTAATCCCGTAAGAAATGTTATACCGGCATGAGGGTGTGCTACAACTACTTTATAGAAGGTTGTTCTTGTGTACAACTCCTGATAGAGGCAGCGGCATACAGGTGTCTTTATTTGTAAGGCAGTGGAAGAAATTTGGACAGACAGACAGAGATTTTTAGTCAACAGCTTCAAAGAGGTCATGGGGTACACTTGTTTGATTCAGTGCTCTGGGAAAGCTATAAGCTTTGGTGATATGGTTTTAGTATACGCGCTTACTCTCTGTCGTATGGCCGTACATCTGCTTCAAGTTGTATGGTTTGATTCAGTGTCATGTTTTCTACATGACTTGCTGTTGAAGTGGTTTTGAAGGTAGTATTCACTGTGATGATGTTTGAATAGTTGCCTTTTGTCAGATGGTGATGTTGATCAATGGCAGAAAGATCGTTATTTCAAAAACCTGTGTGCGCGCAGGCTAATCCAAAGTGTTGACTCTAGTCAAAATGCTACATGTGGACAGATGTTTGGGTATCAATCCAATGGTGGTTTTCCTAAATCTACAGTTTCAGTGCTACCATGTCTCAATTCTTCCAATCTCAAACTGAGTTTCCCCAGTTGAGATTGAGGGGGAGTATTAAGGGTAAAAATGTAATATAGTTAGTAATATAGTTAGGTAGTTAGTATTTGGTTAGAGTAGTTAGGATTTCTATATAAACAGTATGTGTAATCTTCATTTGCTCAGTTAATACAAATCCTATTTCTCTCTCTAAACTCTCTCACTCTAGAATCTCTCTTGTTTCTCTCTATCTTCTTCCTCTTCCTCTGTATCAATCCTTCATCTTTTACAATAGGTATTTGTTTCTATTTTTAATCACAAACAAGCTCGGCTGTAAAAGTACTGAACATGCATGAGATTTCATACGCAGGGCAATCTAGCGCCAAATAAATCAACATTTCCATCAGGCATTAAAGCTCTTGCGGATTATGTTCACAGCAAGGGTCTTAAGCTAGGAATTTACGCAGATGCAGGATAACACGACTAACTCTCGTACGCTCCATCCCAGTACAAATATATGCGGCATGTATTATGTATAGTTGCTCTTGAATGTCGATATATACTTAAATTACAACTAAACAAATTGTACTTTCACTTGTACTCTGCAGGTACTTCACTTGCAGCAAAACCATGCCTGGTTCACTTGGCCACGAAGAACAAGATGCCAAAACATTGCAGGATAACACGACTAACTCTCGTACGCTCCATCCCAGTACAAATATATGCGGCATGTATTATGTATAGTTGCTCTTGAATGTCGATATATACTTAAATTACAACTAAACAAATTGTACTTTCACTTGTACTCTGCAGGTACTTCACTTGCAGCAAAACCATGCCTGGTTCACTTGGCCACGAAGAACAAGATGCCAAAACATTTGCTGCTTGGGTTCGATATATATGTTGTAACTCAATCAAAAGGGGTCATAACATCTCTATTGATGATATGTTGTCACAGAGTCTTGAAATGCTCATGCACTTTCTTTGCAGGGAATTGATTACTTGAAGTATGATAACTGTTATAACGATGAATCCAAGCCAACTGTTAGGTAAAATACTTCTAATATCTATGATGTTACGGCATAAAGTGGTTTCCTGCCTGCACTTAATTTTCCCGGGGTAAGGTCTCCAAAGGATCACTTTTCTATAAATATTTCATCTCTTCTTTTAGGTTCCCTGTAATGACCCGAGCTCTGATGAAAGCAGGTCGTCCCATATTCTATTCGCTTTGTGAATGGTAATGGTCGTGTTTGCTTAAACTAAAAAAAACCTTGTACTTTGTTTTTCTTAGTAATAGGCCTAATTTTTAAAATTTTTTGTTCTATTTCGTCTTTTAGGGGAGATATGCACCCTGCTACATGGGGTGCTAATGTAGGAAATAGCTGGAGAACTACTAGTGACATTTCTGATACATGGGAAAGGTAGAAAGTTCTTCCGTTAACTCTCAACTTGGTCTCATGTTTTTGGGGTCTCACATAATACCTTTTTCTGGCATTTTGCTTGGCAGTATGGTCTCTAGAGCAGACATGAATGAAGTTTATGCTGAATTTGCCAGACCTGGTGGCTGGAATGGTGAATATTCATTTCGGCTAATGGAAGGGTTTTACATGTAAATTCATTTCGAGTGTTGATGTTTCACTAAGAGATTAATCTTATTTATCTGCTGAAAATTTGAACAGATCCCGACATGTTAGAAGTGGGGAATGGAGGAATGAGAAAAGATGAATATATAGTCCATTTTAGCATATGGGCCATTTCTAAGGTACGATAAACGTTATTAATTTGCTAGATGCTCTTCTTTATATGAAATCTGCAATTTTAGGTCATCTGTTTGGTTACACTACACATGAACTGTGCTGCAGGCTCCCCTTCTTCTCGGTTGCAACGTGGGGAATATCACGAAAGAGACCATGGATATCATTGCAAATAAAGAGGTTATCTCCGTAAACCAAGGTAACTACAAGCTTTAGACGCACACCAACTTTCCTTCCTAATGACTGAACGATCAAGTTTGCACTAATACAACTTGGAATTGTGATTTTTGTGATGGTTAATCGTAGCAGATCCACTCGGTGTTCAAGCTAAAAAGGTCAGATTACAAGGGAATCGTGAGGTAAAAATGAAAATGCCAGCAAATCTCTTGTGATACGTATACGAAGGAATTCTGTCAAGTGTAACTCTGAAATTTGAACGAACAGGTTTGGGCAGGGCCCCTCTCAGGATACAGAGTAGCTTTACTCCTTGTCAACCGAAGCCGTAAGCGAGATTCGTTCACAGCTCACTGGGACGACATTGGGATCCCCACAAACAGTGTTGTTGAAGCAAGAAACCTCTGGGAGGTATAATAATCCTTGTATAATCAATCATCTGTTCTTTCTCAGTTCTTGCTACTTTTTGTATTTAGCTGTATTGTAATTTGTGAGAGATACTTACTGATATCTTGCTCGCTGTCTTGCAGCACAAGACATTGAAGGCACGATTTGTTGGAAACTTGACAACCACGCTGGACTCTCATGCATGTAAAATGTATGTTCTGAAGCCGGTGGGCTAGTTGGCCTAGTTTGGTATTGTTATGTTTTGAAAAAAAAAATGTTTATGTTATGCTCTGTAAAATAAATAAGTAATGTGTTTGATAAACTATAATTGTAAAAGTGCTTCTAGCAAAAAGAAAAATATTGTTAGTGTTTAATAAACTTTTATATAAAACAACGGTAATTTGGTAAAATGACATAATATTAGATGTGTATTAATTTATTTGGCAAATAATGGTCAACTATATATTTAAAAAATATTTATATTTTATTTAAACTCATCTCAAATACTAATTAGTACGACAAATTACTCAAAATATTGGAATATTTCAAACTAAATATCTAGGACTCTGTAGCACAACATTGTTGTTGCACTTGAAATATCATCAACCAACTGATACATACTTCAAATAGAATAACAATTCAAAAGTTGTTTAATACAAAAGTAGTCGTATTCATCAAACTTCCGGCTATGCTACTCCTTAATGCTTTTATTTCATGTGATCCTTTAGCTTGATAATTCTGGTGTTTTTCATTATCATCACTATCGCGTTCTTCACAAAAGTCATTGGGGTCATAAAAATGGCGATCACGTTCAGAATGTCTCCCTATGTCCCTTAAAATTGCCCTTTTTTTCTTCCAATACCCTACACATTTACGTAAGGGTAATCGGAATAAAGAAAGGGAATTGAATTCCGATTACGGAGTATTCTGGTGTTTACTAAATATTAAGGAATCAAAAAAGTGGTGGAGCCCACACGAAACAAGGAATCCAATTCCTGAAATTGGAGGAACGAGATTCCCTAGTTTTGTGAGGTATTTGAATTCCCGAAGGATAAGGGAATCGGGAATGCATCTTTTATTCCTATTATGCCCTTACTTGTTTCTTATTATCCCAACATTGCCCTTCATTTGACACTCATTATGCCATCTTTTAATAAATAAATAAACCCTATTTATATATTTTTATATAGATAATTTTATTATATAAATTTAATTAAAATTTTAATTTAATTAATTAGTATGAAAATAATTTATTTATGTAAGGGTAATTTAGTAATCAACCTAATTTTCATTTCGATTGAAGTGAATTAGCAAATAACTTATATGGACTCAACATCATTCTTGCCATCTTTTAATAAATAAATAAAACGTATTTATATATGTTTATATAGATGAGTTTTATTATATAAATTTAATTAAGAATTTAATTTAATTAATTAGTATGAAAATAATTTATTTATGTAAGGGCAATATAGTAATCAACCTAGCTTTCACTCCTATTGAAGTGAATTAGTAAACAACTTATATGGACTCAACATCATTCTTACTCCCATTCCAGACAGTTTTAGTAAACAACTTCAACATGAATCTTGTTTGTACCATACTTGACCAATCCCGAAACTACTGAGCACCGGTCAACGTTATACTGTCAAGGATCCAGAAGAGTTTCCCTCCAACCAGGAGGCCAATCACAGCACAACACGTGTCGACATCAGAATCCAATCATAGCGCGACACGTGTCGACATCATAAGCCAATCACAACACGACACGTGTCAATGTCATAATGAAATTAGAAACTCTCTTCTATAAATAGAGATCATTCTCTCACAATATTTCCTAATGTCATTTGTACTAAATCATTCACTAGTACTCACTAAATGAGAGCTTGAACCTATGTACTTGTGTAAACCCTTCACAATTAATGAGAACTTCTCTACTCCGTGGACGTAGCCAATCTAGGTGAACCACGTACATCTTATGTTTGCTTCCCTGTCCCTATCCATTTACATACTTATTCACACTAGTGACCGGAGCAATCTAGCGAAGGTCACAAACTTAACACTTTCTGTTGTACCAAAGTCCTCACTGATTTTGTGCATCAACATTTGGCGCCGTCTGTGGGAACGACACTTATTCCCATTCTATTCAGCTTTGTCAAGCTGGTTTCCACCATTCGTACACTCTTTTTTGACCAGGCATCCCTCTCTAACATGGGGAGCGAAGGAAGCCACAACACACAGAATGACAACCCTCTTGCACCTAGTGCGAAGCAACGAAAGAAGGAAGGAAAGAGGGTTGCTCTTCAAGCTAAAGTCGATGAGCTAGAAGCTCAAAATAACAAAATAGCAATGAAAAATGAGGTCCTCCAGGAGCAGTATGAGAAGCTCTTTGAGACGCTCCACGAAACTATGCATACTCAAACGCGCGAGCTTGTTGCCCCTATGGACATCAACCATCATCTGGGTGCCCCCTAACACGGAGGGTCACCTTCTTTCGACATGGGTATCCCTGATGAGAAGCGAGCTAATCATCAAAACATTGATCAACATGAGACTTCTCTCAACCCAGCTACTTCGACCCAAAGCATGAGAAATGGAGGAAGACACCTCCTTGCAAAAGGGTTGGAAGGATCGAAAGCCGTTTATCGTGACTGCCGAGACTTCATAAAGCAACGTCGAGAGAATCCCCTCCACATATGCTCGAAGATCAATGACCCAATGGTTTCTGAAAGACTCGGTCCCCTCCCACGACCCAGGCCAGCTGCCAATCTAGGGAAGGAACGACATGTCCTAGAAGAACATGAAGGTACAGAGAACTATGATGTATTCCGACAGACTCGCCCTAGAAGTCAGTACGGCGAGTCCAAAGAAAAATCACACGCCCTTGCTCCAACTTTCCTACTTCCAAGAGGCGATGGAGACTTACGAAAGACAATCCCAATGGTACATGACTTCACTCAAGACCCCCTTGTCCTATAACTCATTGAGGAAGTAAACAAGTTGAAGGCCGAACGTCAGGTCGAGATACCTGACTAGAACAAACCCAGGCCTAGCCCTCTCACAATGAGGATCTTTGACACACCCCTTCAAGCGAAGACAAAACAAAAGCTTGGTTTACAACTCTATACTGGAAGGGATGACCCAATTGAACACCTTAACCTCTTTGAGTCCACCATAGCATATCGAATACATACCGACGAATAGCGATGTCTTCTCTTCCCCTCCACCCTCTTTGGCGGAGCTCTAAACTGGTATTGCCATCTTCCACCTCAGACAGTATACTCATTTGAGGAACTGAGGAAACTGTTTGTCTCTCAACACATCTTCCAAACCAATCGCTTGCATTCTGCAGATGACTTGTACATTATTCGCCAGAAGCCAGACGAGTCACTACGAGAGTATGTCGGTCATTTCAGCCATAAGTATTCTCGCTGCGCTGAGGCAGATGACAAGACTGCCCTCAAGGCCTTCACGGCAGGCCTATGTGATTGTTTCTTCAAGTACATGATCAATGCCAACACTTGGAAGACTTACTCTGAAGTGATGGCACAAGCTTACAACCATGCCTCCGCCGAGGCAAGGACATATCAAGGGAAACCCCTCACAGCCACCCCTTATCAGCAAGTAGGGAGTGGAAGCCAGATCCAACCAAATGAGAATACCTCGACCTTCCAAACGGCAGCGGTGCCTCCCCCTGCCTTACTTAATACTTTGCCAAGTCAACAGACATATCAATCTCAGGGCAAAAGGAAAGATTTTCATCCTCACCAGTCTCATTTTAGTAAAATGAGTAAGGGACACTACTGCGATAACCAAGGGTATCGCCATGATAATTCTCGACCTTAGGCAGTCAACACAGTAGGTCAAACATGTGTCAGGACAGCCCTACCCCAAGGTATGAGGCACATACCTTTGAACGCCACATGCGTGGCCATTTACCCCATGATAGCACACCTGATATCGAAACCAAAGCCAAGGTACCCGGATTACAAGCCCACGAAGAACACGGGCACGTTTTGCTGCTACCACGAGCATAACGGCCATGACGGCGAGAAGTGTATCACCATTCGTGATCATATTAAAGCCTTGGCACGTGAAGGAAAAATTGATCAATTCCTCCTTCACCCTCCAAGGGGTAACCGTAACCAACGCCATGTGAATGTGATATATTCCATAAGTGATGGCATACCCATATCTAAATCTTCCAACAGGGCCATGAAAAATAGCGAACCAGCTTTAAGGTCTGGCCACCAAGTGATTCACGTGGAAGACATTAGGGGAGGTAAGCATCAAAAGCCTAACTGGGATCCAATATGTTTCTACCCTGAGGAAGAAAGAGGTATCATCTACCCTCACAACGACCCACTAATCGTGGAAGCTCACATAGCCAACTTTGAAGTACAACGAATCCTGGTAGACACGGGGGTTTCGGTCAATATCATGTTTGTTGAAGCTTTCAGGGCACTTAATGTAGCTGAACACTTGCTCGATCGCTCAATTTCCCCTCTGATAAGCTTCTCCGGTGATATCGTGCAACCTTTGGGGAGCATACACTTACCTTTCACCATTGGTACATGCCCTTACACAGCTACCATTACCACTAACTTCCTGGTGGTTGATTGCCCAACGACATACAATGTCATATTCGGACGCATAGGCATTAATGATCTCAAGGCCATGGTATCCACACATATGTTGTTGATGAAATTTCCAACCCCCTATGGCAATGGTTACTTCAGATGAGATCAACTTAGTGCACGATCATGTTACAACACTTCGGTCAAGCAACAACACATGCATGTGCCCAAGAAAACCCTTTCTATACATGACCAAGTCATAAAGACTAGCCTAGACGAAGCCAACTTGGATCTTCACGGTGGCAACAGTCAACCTGACGATCCTCGAGATGACTCTTACACCCAACAAGCACAACCCACTGAAGAGTTGGAGAAGGTCTCTATCTCAAAAGATTATCCGGATTGCATGGTGAAGATTGGCACCACCTTGTCACCACCCATTCGGTTGGCATTGATCTCTTTTTTGCAAGAGAACACTGAGGTATTCGCCTAGTCATACGAGGACATGCTAGGCATCTCTCCCGATATCATCTGTCATCACTTAAGTATTGACCCCAAGACCAAGCCAGTGAGACAGAAGCGAAGATCTTATGATGCTGTACGGTACGAGACAATGAAGACAGAAGTTGAAAAACTCAAAGGCATAGGCTTCGTCCGCGAAGTCAATTATCCAACGTGGGTAGCAAATGTTGTCCTTGTTAAGAAGAATCCGACCAAAGAAAGTCTCCTGCTCCAAAAGGTCTTGTGGAGAATGTGTGTCGATTACACCGACCTAAACAAAGGATGCCCGAATGATAGTTTTCCTCTTCATCTCATAGACAGACTTATAGACTCTACGGCAGGGTGTGAACTTCTGAGCTTCATGGATGCTTATTCATGATACAACCAAATCCTCATGAACCCTCCAGACCAAGAACACACAGCCTTCACTATTAACAGAGGATTATATTGCTATAAAGTCATGCCTTTCGGCCTAAAGAATGCAGGAGCGACTTATCAAATACTGGTCAATTCAATGTTCGCCGACCAGATTGGAAAGAGCATGAAAGTTTACGTTGATGATATGCTAGTCAAGAGCAAATATGCTGACCAACACATCACCAACCTATCTGAAACTTTCACCATTCTGAAGAGGTATCGAATGAGGTTGAACCCCAACAAATGTGCATTCGGGGTAGGCTCTGGCAAATTCTTAGGTTTCATGATAAGCCAATGAGGCATTGAGGCTAATCCCGAGAAGATCAAAGCAATCCTCGACATGAAGGAACCGGTAACTTCAAAAGACATCCAGAGCCTTACTGGCAAGGTGGCAACCTTAACTAGGTTCATCTCTAAGGCCACAGACAGATGTGCTCATTTCTTCAAAGCATTTAAGGGAAGTAAGAAGTACATTACATGGACTGATGAATATGCTGAGGCATTTAAGAACCTCAAAGACTACATGATTAAAGCCCCTCTGCTCTCCAAACCTGAGGTTGGTGACACTCTCATTATCTATCTGTCGGTATCGGCTTCAGCAGTAAGTTCCGTTCTCATTCGAAATTATGGTAATGTCGAACGGCATGTCTACTACGCTAGCAAGGCCTTACAAGATGCAGAGACACGATACTCCAACATTGAGAAATTGGCTATAGCATTGGTCATGTCTGCTCGAAAACTTCGCCCTTACTTCCAAGCACACTTCATCATCGTGCTTACCAATCATCATATTCGACAGATACTCCAAAGTCCTGACACTTCTGGGTGAATGATCAAATGGGCGATAACATTGGGTGAGTTTGACATCTCTTACCAACCAAAACCAGCTGAGAAGGGCTAAGCAGTAGCAGACTTCATCGCCGACTTCACATATCATGTTGACATTGTTTCTACGCCAAAAGAAGTGGTTTCATTGCCCTCAGAAGCTCAGAAAATAGAACTAACAACCCCAGCATGGAGTTTATATGTTGATGGCTCGTCCAACCAACAGGGTTGTGGAGCAGGACTAGTCCTTACGACCTCTGACAAAGTGGCAATTGAGTATGCTCTTCGTTTCAAATTCAAGGCGTCGAACAATGAGGCCGAATATGAAGCCCTCCTAGCAGGCTTACGTTTGGCCAAACACCTTGGGGTTAAACGAATTGATATCTTCAGTGACTCCCAATTGGTGGTTAACCAAGTCACCAACAACTTTGACGCTAAGGATAGCTCCATGACAACATAAACACAATTGTTGCTCAAGCACTTCCACTACCAGATCACCCAAATTCCTCGAGCGGCAAACAGTCATGCAGATGTTTTGGCTCGCCTTGCCTCAGCGGTGGAAGACAAGATTGGGAGAAAAATTCAGGTCGAATTGTTGGCAGCACCAAGCACTATGGCTGCGGAAGTGTGTAACTTACAACAAGGAGATAGTTGGATTACCCCGATTTATAGATTCCTTGCTCATGGCACCCTTCCAATCGAGGAACACAGAAACCAGGCTCACTTGAGGAATGTCGTCTATAAGCAGTGCATCTCCAACTACTATGACTCAAGGGTCAAACCTCGTTCTTTCAAAGTGGGGGACTGGGTATTGAAGAAAAGATTACTCTGCGACAGAGTCCCAAGTGAAGGAACACTTAGTCCAAACTGGGATGGACCGTTTGAAGTTATTGGCATCAGTTGCCCTGGCTCCTACAAGCTTAGAAGCTCTGATGGCAAGACCCTTGGCCATCTATGAAACGATGATCACTTGAAGTTCTATTACAAGTATACTTACATTGTACAAGTGTTAAGCTTCAGCCGTTCGGCATCCTATGTAACGAAGACTATTTGGCATGAATTCAATAAAGAGGTGATTTAGACAACTCGATCATAATCCTCTTACATTCTTAGAAATGAAACACTCGGGTTCAAAGCTTCAACATGAATGCTTCCAACATGAAACAAAGTCTAAGTATATGTCAACAAGACTATACAAATAAACGAACAGCTTCACAGTATATTCGTTCAATCATACATTCCAACACATTCATACATAAGCCAACTGTGCTTTGAAAGGGTTCAACATATTTTGTGTCATTCGACACTTGCTACAATGTGCCTAGACACCTTGCCCTTATTCTCACCAACCAGGTGATGAAATGTAAAGAAGGAACTCATCCTCATGCCACCAACCAGATGATGAAATGTACAACCCGTACTCTCCTTCATGCCACCAACCAGGTGATGACATGTACAACTCGTACTCTAATATCATTTGACAACTTGCCACTCATGCCACCAACCAGGTGAAGAAGGAACTCATCTTCATGTCACTAACCAGGTGATGAAATGTACAACCCGTACTCTCCTTCATGCCACTAACCAGGTGATGAAATGTACAATCTATACTCTAATATCATTTGGCAACTTGCCACTCATGCCACCAACCAGGTGAAGAATGAACTCATCTTCATGCCACCAACAAGGTGATGAAATGTACAACCCGTACTCTCCTTCATGCCACTAACCAGGTGATGAAATGTATAACCCGTACTCTAATATCATTTGACAACTTGCCATTCATGCCACCAACCAGGTGATGAAATGTACAACCCGTACTCTAATATCATTTGGCAACTTGCCACTCATGCCACCAACCAGGTGAAGAAGGAACTCATCTTCATGTCACCAACCAGGTGATGAAATGTACAACCTGTACTCTCCTTCATGCCACCAACCAGGTGATGAAATGTACAACCCGTACTCTAATATCATTTGGCAACTTGCCATTCATGGCACCAACCAGGGGAATAATGAACTCACCTTCGTACCACCAACCAAGTGATGAAAGTAACTCACCATTCATTCCACCTACCAGAAGACGAGTGGTACAACTTGTACATGTGAACTCATAGCATTCATAAATAATCAAAAACCCTCAAGCTTGACAACTCAACTAGAGGAGCACTTATGCCCAACAAAAGTTATAGTCACCAACAAAGTCTTATTGCAAGCCAACAACAACTTCAGTGCATGGCATACGAAGATCAAGCTATTCAGCCCTCTTGCATCTGCTTCAAACATTTCCCCTCTGTAACAATGCAAACACTACAACTTGTAGAAAGCTGCACACACTTTTGATCAAGACAGTGTGAAGCAAAACCAATTTATGGTGCCAACAATAGCTTCATCAATATAGGGTAACCACAGTTCTCAAAAGCTTCACACACTCTTGATCAAGACAGTGTGAAGCAAAACCAATTTATGGTGCCAATAACAAGAGCTTCATCAATGGAAGGCAACCACAATTCTCAAAAGTTTCACACACTCTTGATCAAGACATTGTGAAGCAAAATCAATTTATGGTGCCAACAAGAGCTTCATCAAAGGAGTTTAACCACAAATTCTCAAAAGCTTCACACTATCTTAATCAAGATAGTGTGAAGAAAAATCAATTCATGGTACCCAAAAAAAGCTTCAACTCCAAAGCTTTACCTACAAAAGCTTCATCCACAAAAGCTTGACCTACAAAAGCTTGACCCACAAAAGCTTGACCTATAAAAGCTTGACCCACAAAAGCTTCACCTACAAAAGCTTCACCTACAAAAGCTTCACCTACAAAAGCTTGACCCATAAAACTTCACCCACAAAAGCTTCACCTACAAAACTTCAACACAAAAGCTTCACCTACAAAAGCTTCACATTATCTTGATCAACATAGTGTGAAGCAAAATCAATTCATGGTGCCCAACAAAGCTTGACCTACAAAAACTTCACCCACAAAAGCTTGAACCATAAAAGCTTGACCCACAAAAGCTTCACCTACAAAAGCTTGACCCACAAAAGCTTCACCTACAAAAGTTTGACCCACGAAAGCTTCACCCATAAAAGTTTCACCTACAAAACTTCAACACAAAAGTTTCACCTATAAAAGCTTCACACTATCTTGATCAAGATAGTGTGAAGCAAAATCAATTCATGGTACCCAACAAAGCTTCAACCTCAAAGCTTTACCTACAAAGCTTCAACACCAAAGCTTCACCTACAAAGCTTTAAAAAAAAAAAATATATATATATATATATATATATATATATAATTTTTTTTTTCGGAAATTCGAAAATTCAAAAATTCGAAAAAAAAATTTCGAAAAAAAAAAAAATTGCCTAGGCCTCCTCTTCTTTGGGCCTAACAACTTTCATAACAAATATATATGAAGAATGAGTTTTGGGCTACCACTTAGAAAGGAAATGCCTCATTCGTCAACTCCCTCGACCGGAGACTTGGGGGACTCCTACCATATGCTACTGCACCTTGATACTCGAAAGTCTCACGACCACTCAGTGACTTGGATTTTTCAAGTCTCTAAACGAGAAGTTTTCCTCACTCGAAAAATTAAGGGAGCACTACCTCAACCTACATGCTTCACTCACAAAGCTTCAACATACAAGCTTCAACAAAAGGAAAAATTCAAAGAACTTAGTAAAGAAGGCCTTGGTGTATTTAACACAATATGTTGAAATGAAGCAAAGCTTGTTTTGATATCTCCGATAAGTTACAAATATGTACATATACATGAATCAAAATAAACAAACAAGATGGAGCATTCACAAAGGTTGCTCAGGAGAAGTCTCAGCAATCGGCAGAGCCCCAGAAAGATGAGGCACCAGAGGGTGATTATTTGGAGCCTCAGTACTAGGCAGAACCCCAGAAGGAGGAGGCACTGAAGGTTGATCATTTAGAGCTTCATTACGTTGTACAGCCCTAGAAGACGAAGGCAATAAATGCCTTTGGAACAAACCCACAAACCTCTGATGATCAAGTAAAATCTTACCATCATGCAGCTGGTCGAGCTTCCTCTTCATGTTTGTAGCATAATCATGTGCGAGCCTATGCAACTGTTTATTCTCATGATTGAGCATTCTGATCTCCTGTTTGAGACTTATCACTTTAGCCGCCAATGATTCAACTTGGCGGGTTCGAGCAAATAGGCGTTGGGCCATATTAGACACAAAACCTGCACACTGAACACTGAGAGCCAGAGACCTTAACAGCCAACTCATCAGATCGTTTGGAAAGTAGTCTGTTATCTTTGGGAGTGAGAAGGTTCCTGGCCACCACCGCAGCGGTCATATCATTCTTCATCACAGGGTCCCCAACAGTAAGAGGACCAGTAGGAGATAAAAATGATGGGCGCAATATGTTGTCTTGAGAAGGCATTGCTGCCTCTTCACCAAAGTTCAAGTTAAAACGACGGTCGGATGGGCCAGACATTCTCAGAAATGATGAAGGAGAAATAAGGTGCAATAAATCTCTGAAGTAAGGGGAAAATTCCTACAAGCAATAACTCTCTGAATGTACTTCTTGCACACAATTGGTGCCTTTATAAAAGAAAAGGCAACATGACCGTTGGTTCAAAAATCGAAGAGGCACCACTCTCTGGATTTTGAAGAGGCACCACTTTCCACATGCAACATCAGCTCCTCGGGTACCACAGATAACTTTGCCAAAGATATCTGACAAAGTTTAGACATATAAATTTTGAAGGTCTAGCTACCCTACTATTACCCACAAGGGTAAAGGAACAGCACCACTGCTTGATAACTAGAAAGTTCCAATGTGTGTCAACCTCCGTGCTCCGTGGCAAGGCAGACTGGCAAAAATGCCCAACCTTTACTCACATTCGAGAAAACACTCACAACAAGATTGTTTGCTCAAAAATCGAAGAGGAACCACTCTCCAAATCTCGAGAGCCAGACTCCCAACAGGATTGCTTTCTCAAAAATCGAAGAGGCACTGTTCTTTGAATCTCGAGAGCCAGATCCCCGACAGGATTGCTTGTTTGAAAACCGAAGAGGCACCGCTCTCCGAACTTCGAGAGCCAGATTTCCTTGGATAAAGCTTGTTTGCAATCTTCACACGCAACATCAGCTTTCAAGATACCACATACCACTTTTTCAAAGCGCTTTGATAAAGTTAAAACATGTGAAGCTTGCAGCTCTCACTACATTGTTATGACCAAAAAGGGTAAAGGAATAGCATTATTACTTGCTCAAAAATCGAAGAGGCACCGCCCTCCGAATCTCGAGAGCCAGACTCCCAACAGGATTACTTTCTCAAAAATTGAAGAGGCACCGCTCTCCGAATCTCGAGAGCAGACTCCCAATAGGATTACTTTTTCAAAAATCGAAGAAGCACCGCTCTCTGAATCTCAAGAGCCAGACTCCAAACAGGATTGTTTTCTCAAAAATTGAAGAGGCACCGCTCTTTGAATCTCGAGAGCCAGATCCTCAACAGGATTGCTTGTTCGAAAACCAAAGAGGCATCGCTCTCCGAACTTCGAGAGCCAGATTTCCTTGGATAAAGCTTGTCTGCAATCTTCACATGCAACATTAGCTTTCTAGATACCACATACCACTTTTTCAAAGTGCTCTGACAAAGTTAAAACATTGAAGCTTGCAGCTCCCACTAAATTGCTACGACCAAGAAGGGTAAATGAATAACATTACTACTTGTTGTTAGGGAGACTCCTATATATGTCGACATCCATCCTCCACGGACAGGCAGACCTGCAAAAATGCTCAACCCTTCCTTATATCTGAAAGGGCATTCCCAACGAAGCATCTCAAAATACTCAGCTTTCTTCCCCCCCCAATAATACATATGCAAACTAGCCACACCAGAGCAAGAGTATCTCATATCATCAGGGTCAAAAGCAAGAGTATCCCATATCATGCTTTTTTCCTATCTTTTCCTTTGCCCTTGTTCTTACCTGCAAGAAAATGAGAAAGAGAACAATCAGTCAGCACTTGGAATCAAGCTTCCAATCAGGAACTGACTGCCTGGAACCCCTTGCCTGACTATTTACCTAGCATTGCTCTCGAGTACTCATCTTCAACATCTTATGCTTCTAGAAAAGATACCACATCTGCCTGAGGAACAGATAGAGCAAGTGATAAGGATATAAAGAAGCATGTGGAGACAAGCGCAACAAAACACGTGCCGATTCATTCACTACTTCATCAACAGCAAAAGTATCCCATATCATCAAGGTCGAACGCACTATTGATTTGATGGACTTGTTTTGACCCTCGAATTCTTGAGTCGGCCTTATACTCTGGAGGAAATCAGAAAACCCTCCAGCCCAGTTCAAGAATAAGCCTGTGCAAAGTTACTTCTTCAAAAGCAAAAGTATATCATATCATCTCTTCTCCATTTGCTTCTCCTTATCCTTGTTGCTGTTTACGACACAAGGAGAAGGAGAACAATCAACCGGAAGTCGAAGTCGAACCTCCGATCCAGGTTGCTTGCTTGGAAGTCTGATTACTTACCTTGTCTGTTACCTCTTTCAGCAAATCTCCTAGCTTGGCGACTTGGGGGATTCCTACTAAAGGGTTTTGTATCGCACTTGACCAAGCCCGAAACTACAAGTAAGCTTCAAGTGAAATTGATACATTACCTTGTGCATCTTCATCGGTTAAAGATATCACCCATGGATGGAGGAAAAGTACTTCCAGCAAAGATGCCACATCTACGTATGAGACAGATAAGGCAAGTGAAAATGATACCACACTTCGGTACTTAGAAGTTTCGTGATTACTCAATGGCTTGGATCTTGCAAGTCCCCAACCGAGGAGCTTCCCTCACTCGGGAACTTAGGGAAGCACTGTTTATACCATACTTGACCAATCCCGAAACTACTGAGCACCGGTCAACGTTATACCGTCAAGGACCCAAAAGAGTTTTCCTCCAACCAGGAGGCCAATCACAGCACGACACGTGTTGACATCAGAAGCCAATCATAGTGTGACACGTGTCGACATCATAAGCCAATCATAGTGTGACACGTGTCGACATCATAAGCCAATCACAACACGACACGTGTCAATGTCAGAATGAAACTAGAAATTCTCTTCTATAAATAAAGATCATTCTCTCACAATATTTCCTAATGTCATTTGTACTAAATCATTCACTAGTACTCACTAAAGGGGAGCTTAAACCTATGTACTTGTGTAAACCCTTCACAATTAATGAGAACTCATCTACTCCGTGGACGTAGCCAATCTGGGTGAACCACGTACATCTTGTGTTTGCTTCCCTGTCCCTATCCATTTACATACTTATTCACACTAGTGACCGGAGCAATCTAGCGAAGGTCACAAACTTAACATTTTATGTTGTACCAAAGTCCTCACTGATTTTGTGCATCAACAAATCTGATTCTGATTCCACCTCATTTCAATTCCTCCTCAATCCAATTCCTCCTCAATTCCTCTCAATTTGATTACGGATTTGTAAACGCGCCTCTTTCAATGATGCTCCTTAAAGAAGAATGCATGTGGTTGAATACCTCTTTAAGACCCGTTAGTTGGGCACTCCTACGAAACTCCAGGAGATGATATTTTTCACCTTTATATGGTCTCAAATATCCTCTCATTTGTGAATACCTCGCATCTACCAAATAATATTTTCTTGCAAATTAAAAAAAAATTGTTTGCAAATGTAATAATTATACAAAGTAAGTATGTAAAATCTTATAACAAGTATGAAAATTCCGGCAAAATAACAAGTAACAAGTAAAAACAAATGATATTGTAACAACCAATACTGTAAAACAACCAATATACTAAGGGATCAACAACAAACATATATTTGGTGTCGACGATCCTCTTCAACAAGTTTCTACTCTTAAATATGCTCGTAATTACTATTTTGATACAAATAATTAATCAGTAAGACGTACCAGTGTAAAATTAGGCTGATTATTGAGTAGTTTAGCCGAACTTCCCCTTTCCTTAATGTAAAATTATCAATGCATTAAAAAAAAACAAAAAACAAAAAAAAACTAATCAGTAAGACTTTAGTATGGGCATCTGGATCATGTAACTCGTCCGTCTTCAAGCCTGAACCGCCCAATCCCCTTTTATTCTGTCCCACCTCGTCGCCTGTGGTTCTTATCCTTTCCGTAGTGCGGTAGCTTTACTGAATATTTTCTCCAAGGCGATGAATGATGAAATGCGTTTATACACAAATTGAACAAAAGAGGAAAACATAAGAAGAAGCTCAAATGATGAATCTTTCTGCAATTAACATATACTTCAATTTATTCGACTGATCTGTATCGTTATTCTCGATCAATTTCGATCCTATTCAATGTAGACTACATGAACATCTTCTAAAATAAAAATGATATAAATTAATTGTTGGAATAACCTTAGTTATTAGTATGCATACTAGGTCACGATTTGAAATTAGATAAGAAAGACTTACCTAGTGCACGATGAAAGTATACCCCTCATTATATGATGTAGCTTTCCATGTATCCAAACTCTTATTAATTTGTATTACCAACATATTATTTCTCCTTTATCTATAACTAGTTGAATCCACATAGGATTCTTACATTAATCACATACATAAAATTAAATCACCACAAATTTGATAGGATCAGACATCGGATTTGAGGGAAATGCAGGAAGTTACAAAGAATAATTGCAGGAAATTAAACAAGGGAAGTAAATAAAAAGATTTTTATTCATTTCATTCATAGGTCTCTTTACATCAGAAAATGAGTTTAAACATATTCAAAGATAGTAGGGTTTGAGGTGGACCAATTGGTCATAGCAAAAGCCCGATAACTTAGAGTCGCATACAAATTGTAGAGGAGGTGGACCAATTGGTCATAGCAAAAGCCCGATAACTTAGAGTCGCATACAAATTGTAGAGGATGATTCTATGGAGAAGGCAAAAGTATGATTTCTCTTTCACATCGATTGCAGAGAAATATGTGAGGAACTTGTTCGCTGTCCGGAATTCGAACACAAAGCGTATGCTGCCTAACTTCACAAATGTCACACGACACCATTCTTTCCCCATCGTCTTCCTTAGCTCCACAGGGACAGTCCACGACATAATTAACTGCTCCACATTCATACATCTCTCTAACTCCACCCATCTTTTTGCTACTCCTACCCTCGAGCACAATCTTTTGACCCACCTCAACCATGCCAAAAACCAAATCTGTCCCCTTCGCATTGTTCAGATTTGCAATTGAGTCCACCACAAATCCCCTCAGCCCCCAGTAGATCTCCTTGAAATTCCTCTCCACTTCTTGCTTCAAATCATCAAATGTAGCATTGTTTTTTAACGTCACACACTCGTAGGGTTGCAATATTATTGCATTGTTGTTGTTTCTAATACTCTTACTATTATCGTCGTCATCTTCTTTGGAATTGTTTTTTAGTGTTATTGTGCAGTAGATGTTTGATTCTCCATCCATGCTTAAATATTCAACTTTCATAGGCACCACCTCGCCGCAGTAATCCTTCACGAGGTACTTGGAATTGAGAATGATCCGTACAGCCATCGGTATAGCCGAAAATATCCCGGCATTGCTCATCTTTTGGTCCTTGAGAATGTACTTGTACATGTAGAACATATCCTTCATTAACCGAAACTTCGAAAGCTTGTACCACGCAGCCTTCGCCTTCGGACTGTGCATGAGGAAACCGTCCCGATGATTAGGGGAAGCATGATTGGAGATGTCTTCTAAGCAGTACTCAAGAACTTTAGTCACTGGATTCAACGTGCGACGAACCAAGTAATTTCCTACAATGTGGTTTCCTAGTGACTTCAACACAAAATCTAGCAACCCTGTGTCGCCTACATAGGCACGGGCGGCATCCCTAACTTCTTGTCTAGATACCCACCTAAACTGAGCCCTCTTCAAGGCCTCAACAATCACCCGAGTCGCCATCTCAACTCTTTTCGAAGACCATCTACAATTCGTTTCCATCAGCATTCCCGGGTTATAGATTGGATCAATAAATGGATTTTGATGATCTGTGGGTGGCAACCGCGACTTGAGCTCTAGCATGAAATGGAAAAGGTCGCCAAGAGTGACCAAAGAATTGTCGGACAATGTGTGATACCTTGAGAAGATGAGAGCGATTTCATGGTTGGATGTGCCGAGATGGTGAATGAGCAAGCATAAGGGGATGCCTTGTAGAGCTTCAATGGCTTTTTGGTACATTTGTTGCGTGACACAAAATGTTCCACGGCCAAATTTGTAACCCCAACGACCAAACCATGGCTCGCTGTATGCTACTCCGTGGATTAGCCTCAACTCCATCCCTCTTTTATGTGCCACGTCGTTCAAACTCACTTTCCTATATCAAACAGATGTAACAAACTGTTTCATGCATGATATTTTGTTATAAAACTATTTTGTATAATGAAAATACATTAATCACAAATTTCCTTAGTAAACTATTAGCACATATATAGTTTGACTTCATATTACCTTGCACGCAATCCGGTGCATAAGCGATCCCAAAAGTCCAGGATCTGGTGACCAGCCAAGTCGTAACCGGTTTCCACCCCATTGACACACAACAAATGCCCGAAACCGTTAGAGTGAAAGACACCATGCAGCATATGACCCTCTAATTCCACTAAATTATTCATCGAGTTACCCTCGTTACGACTATTTGTTGTCGTGGGGTTCAGTAGTAGCTGGCCTCCATCGGAGGCGTTGCCACCTTTGCCATTCCAGCTGCAAGCTGCCACCATTGTGTCCGAGGAAGGCAACACAAAATGATAATTCTTATTGCATACCATATGCTGCCCCCAGCCTGAGCTATGTATATATAATCGAATAATTAGTCGTCATATAGCTAGAACATATCTGTGATTTTAAGCAAATTCATTATGTGTACATGGCCTTTATTAGCACACGAAAGACCTCAAGTATCAGTAAATACGGTTCAAATAGCAGTTTGTATTTTCAAATTAGAAAATGAAAATAAACTTAGAGATGGGGGGAGTAATTGAAACTTTACCAACGTATTGGCATTGCTTGCAATGGTGATTGAGCGATGCCTCGATAGGTTCTTCGATGACAAATAGCACGACGTGGCCAGGAGCATGGCGATGAACTTGGAGCTGAAACGACCAGCATTGCATGCCATGGCCAGCTAGGTTACCCTCAACATGCCCATATTCAAGGAGAGACTTAACATTTTCCCTGAATGACGATCCTACCAACCCTACCGGGTACCCGTTTTCGCCAAAACTCCTGAACCTAAATACCCTCTCACCTCTCTTCCTCTTCTTGCACCCACTTAACTGACTCAAGTCCAAATGGGACGCCATTAATGTGTTAATCGGGATTAGGCAACAAAGGAAGATTATATAGGCATGTATATATGAAAACGAAGAAGAAGCATGATCAAACAATCTAATTAACATATTATTAGGAGGTCACTGATCGTTTAAGGAAGTAATTAAACTAGTTTAGATATACTGCAGCTAGATCATGCACAAGATTTGTGCCTGGAAATAAAATTGGGGAATGGAGCAACCCAAAAGAGCCCTTTCATCAGCTTATCTGCATGATATATTTTCAAAATTAGGGTTGCCATTTCTGTCGCGGCAACATATGGAAGAAAAGGAGGTTAGGAGTAAATTATAGGAAGCATGCTTTTGACAATGCAAAGTGTTTCACCATTGGTGTATGACTTTATGTTCCGCCATTTTCTACTCACCTGGGATTTATGCATGTAATGATATATATATTATAAGTAAATATATATTTCTTAGAAGTAGGGATATGGACAAAACATAAACGCAAAATTTCTTGCCCAACTACCCTTCTTGGGGCAATTATAAATTTATTAACTAATTTATAGGCTTTTTTGGGTGTACTTCAACTTCAATCACGTGATGTTATTATTTCAGTTAAATTATATCGCCTACAATTATTATAACATGTACAATGATACATCACATGATTTATTGTTTTCAGCACCCGTAATTTATCGCAAAAGAGATGCCCGTTTCTTTTCCGTTACTTGAAAACATGCATGAGAGAACTTTGATTGATTTCCATAGTTTGAATAGCTAGGCAACATTTTTTTTGTTTTGGAACAAGAACAAGGCATGCTAGTTAGGGAATTGGATCCTCTCCTGAGCAGGAAATCAGGATCCTCTTGACCCACTATTTTTTAGAGGGGTCCCCTATTTGTAACTGTTTAATCAAAATTCAACGACCTGTGTTATTGAGTCAGGAAGATCCTAATCTCTTGCTCAGGAGGGGATCCAATTCCGCCAGTTTGTCCTCCATTAACAAAGATGTTATCAATGTGCTTTGAGTTCAGCTTCTCGTAATCATAGTTTTCAGGGTTGTTCAGGCCCAATCATATTTGGAGTTTGGTCTTGTGTGGTTTTGGGCTTTCATTTTAGCTTAAGTTTTTAGGCCTAATTTTTATCCTTCTTTTTAATAGGAATTTTCATCATCTTACTAATTTTTATTTTGTTTGTCAAACAATAGATTTTGTTAAATTAGATGTTAGATTAGCCAGTTCGAACTCACACCATCATGCAAGAGTTCAACTCTTTTTCACCAATGTGGTAAAGGGCCATTTGCATCATCTTGTTATTTATAATTTTATACTATTTAGGAGAAAAATATGTCTATAAATTTAAAACAATTTGATAAGTTCTAAACAAATTGGGGTAGTGCAGATCTAAGTTTAATTAAATTGTTTAGAACAATGTTGCTATTTATAAAATAGAACATATATATTTGGTTCAAAATCTAATTCAATCTTTGCATACAACATACAAAAAGAAATGACTCGATTAGTTAACCAAAAATCTTGCTCTAATCATCTATTTGTATCATTTCTCTAATAAAGATGGAACTCACAGACGTTGACGGGCCTAACACTTAATTAACACATTCGAGTACGTTTACATTCTAATGATGAGTATGATGTAAATTATTAACAGTCTGGTTTTTTTTTTGTCTTTACTAATACATCGAAATAAAATTAAAAAAATTGGATCACACATTAATCAATAATCTCATACCATTTTTTGATGATCTCATCCTTGGTAAGCAAATATTAAACAAACCAAGTGTTTTTTTCTAACTCACGACTCCTCCGATTCTAAATAAATCTATCATTAGAGTAGGTAATTAGTTTCCACACCCTACTTTTTCTTGATTTGAGTTTCCATCAAACTTTTTCCATATGCATGTCAACATTCCAAAGCCATGGATGTACCAAAATAAAGTTTGAATTTTTTAAATATATAATTTTAAAAGCCTCAATTATTATTTTGTTAGATTCAAAAATATTTTGTCATCTACTCGTAGTTTGTAGGGTGTGCCCTGTAGGCCTAGAACAGAATTCAACGTTCTCATATACCCAATCACTTCAATGTCTTCGCTTAATTACAAGTACACGTTGTTACTCTCAGGGTTTTGACACTTGGAATATTTATTCTTTGCGGAACCGACTTATACCTCGCAAGGCGCCTACTATTCTTCATGTACTTTGGTCTCCTCTTTGGTTTCCTTAGATTAAGCTTAATACATATAGTTTGTCTAAAGGAAATCATGATCCTGCTGCTTGTGGAGGAGTTTTCAGGAATTGTCATGATCGATTTCTTGGAGGTTTCTCTCAATGGATTGGTCATCACAACTTTTCTTTTTTTCTTTTTTTTTTTGTATAATTCTTAGCAATCATTATTGGTGTAGATTTTGCATATCAACGAGATTAACATTGTCTTTGGTTAGAAAGTAACAATTCTAGTGTTATTTCTGCTCTTCAATCGTTTGATTTTGATCCTCCTTGACCTCTTCGTACGCAATGGTCTATTTATTTAGATTGCATTTGGAAAAATGATTTTCTATGCATCTCACATATATCGAGAAGGAAATCTTGTTGCAAACAATTTTGCTAACATGGGTTTGTCTTCTCCATCTTTAACATGACATGATTGCTGCTTTGTTTTTAGACTACGTTGGCTTGTCTGGCTGCCGCTTCTCAAGTTAATGTACATCTCAGCATTCAGGTTTGTCTCACTTTCTTGTTGTTTTCCTAACTTTATGGTGTTATTCGACTTGTTTTGCAGGTTTAGACCTTTAGATTTGATTTTAGAGGGGTTAGGTTTCAAGTACCTTTTTCTTTGTATCATTCTTGTTTTTGTTTCTAGAAGGGTAAAATGTATGTCCCCTTTTTTCATGTATTCTTTTTTGTTGCATTTGTGTTATAAGGGATAAGGTTTATATTCCTCAATTAGGTCTAACTTATTATTTATCAACAAAATTTTTCTCGTTTTCTCAAAAAAATTTGGGAGTTTTATTTTTATTTTTATTATTATTATTATTATTGGTAGAATTAGGAGTTTTATTGTCACAAAGCATTTCCACTGTTTTTTTTCTTTCCGATTCAACTTCGACTGTTCAATTCAACATAATTGCATCATATTTTTAACCCAAACAAAAAAGAAGAAAAAGCATAAGATATATCAAATTTAATTAATTAATTAATTAACTAACTTATCCATGGGGGGGCCTTTAGATTTTATCTTATTTTAAAGTGACAGCTATAACTTACAAGTTTGATGGATACCCCATTTTTAGGTTATCTTTCTTTCTGTCTCTCTCTTTCTCATTTTTAGGGCTTTCTCTCTCCTCTCTCCTCTCTCCTCTCTCCTCTCTCCTCTTTCCTATCTCTATCTCAGAAGTTTCTCTCTCCTTCTCTCTCAGGTTTCTCTCTCCTCTCTCCTCTCTCTCTCTCTCTCTCCAGAAGGGCAAAACCCTAAAGAGCCGTTTACACCCACCCAAGTAAGTTTTCTCTCTCCTTGCTGCTCTCTCACTGTCTCTCTCCCTTTCTAAAATTTGAATATATGGGTCCTTATACTATTAACCTGCCATTTACATTCTTATGCATATTTATTTATTTGAAAGCTTCAAACTTTATTATGAATTTGTTATTTTTTCTCCTTATTATGCCCAGATCTCAGATCCCAATTTCTCAGATTAGGAAACCCTAATTTGTTGTATTTGCTTTTGGATTGAAATTCAGATCTGGGTGATGGTCTGTTTACTTGGGTTCTGTTTGGTTGCTGAGAAAGTGTATGAAATGCACAAAATTTTTTATCCTGGGATTCGCATGTTTATTGATTCGGATTGGAGGGATTTCACTTTTTTAGAACTAAGCCATTGGATGAAAATATGTGCATACTTATTACCAATTGCATGTTTGCAGTTTAAATTTTTGTTCTTTTAGATCTGAAAGGGGGATTAGGAAAGATCAATAAGATTTGTAACTTTGTAATTTCCTTCTTGTTCTCAGCTGTCAAAAAATTGCTAAATCTTTAATTTAATGGGAAGATCCAATATTTGGCAGATGATATTGTTTATAATTTTGCCTCGTTGGTCCTCATTTGTGATTGGATTGAGCTATATGCTTTGTTTCTCTGTTTGTATGTGTTTTTGTATTATTGCTATCCTGTTGTTTTCGATTTCTATGGCCTCGGAGGGCTATAAGGTGGTAAGTTTTAATGTTGTTCAAAGACTTTCATTAGAGGGCCTATGCGAGACTAAACGATGTTTGTTTGTCTTGTTGAATCCGTAGCTCTCATGGATGATGATGCATTGAACATGCGCAATTGGGGTTACTATGAGCCATCTTTTAAAGGTCATCTTAGCCTGCAGCTCATGTCAAGCATGGCAGAGCGCGACATTAAACCTTTTGCCCCTGGGCGCGATCCTGCAGTCATGGTTAGCGCCAACGGAGCTTATCACCCTCGGGATTGTGTTGTATCAGACGCTCAGCTTCCTATGAACTATATGAGGGAGAGTTGGGTAAACCAGCGAGATAAATTTCTCAATATGATGCCTGCCAATCCTAACTATGCTGCTGTTCTTCCGGAAACTTCAGGAGCTCATTCCTTGCAGATCTTACAGCCACCGGAAGCGTCAAGGGATGAGCGGGTGGGTAGGATGGAAGAGCCAGTTGTCCCTAAGGAAGGTGGCACCTCAAAGAAAAGACAGGGTGGGGGTGCACCAAAAGCCCCAAAAGCGAAAAAGCCCAGGAAGCCAAAGGATAATGCCAATCCTTCAGTTCCTCGTGTGAAGCCAGCAAAGAAGAGTTTGGACGTTGTGATAAATGGGATTAACATGGATATCTCTGGTATTCCAATTCCCGTCTGCTCATGCACTGGAGCTGCACAACAGTGTTATAGGTGGGGGTGTGGTGGTTGGCAATCTGCTTGTTGCACCACAAATGTATCTATGTATCCTCTGCCAATGAGTACGAAGCGACGCGGGGCAAGAATAGCTGGAAGAAAAATGAGTCAGGGTGCTTTCAAGAAGGTGCTGGAGAAGCTTGCAGCTGAAGGTTATAATTTTGCTAACCCAATTGATCTAAGGTCTCACTGGGCAAAACATGGTACCAACAAGTTCGTCACTCTCAGGTAGAGTTACTACGTTGGTAACCATTAGTGGGACTTACATTGCATTTGGTCTATTTCACCTGTATATATTTATGTGGCCTTTTGCAGAGATCTTTCAGATACTTTGTAGTCATTTAATTTTCAGTCAGGATGGATGATACTTGTTCTTAAAATTTGGAATTGTTCTTTTTGTTAATTTTTTTCCTTTCGGCTTCTGTTAATGGCTGACTTTTCTTCTGGCCACCAGGATTATATGGATGAGTTGTTATTTATTGAATTGTTTTTGGTTAGGATTCAATCTCCGTTTAATCTAATGTTCGCAATATTTGGCACTGAATGCTCTTTTTTTTTCTTATTAATCTGTTGTTGTCAACAGTGTAGTTTTCAATGTGAATTGCATCTCTGGCTTATATCTACTTTGTTCCGTATCACGATCGCTTTTCAATTTTTATACTCTTGGTTTTGCCTAGTTTGATAAGTGTCAATATTTGTGTGTTTCAAGCGTTGTACTCGTACATCGTGTATGTTTTCCGTCAGAGAGGAAAGTTTTGTATGAGAAAAATAGGAACTAGAGAAGTGACAGGTTTAGGAAAGGGATTTAGAGTCTAATACGTGGACGTTGCTGTGTGTCTTCCATGTCTTTTACTTTCGTTTCTAACATTGACGATTGCCTTAAGGAGGAAACTGAGAGTTCGATCGGAGGTTCATCGATAGTACTGTTGTCTTGCGGAACCTGGTTGAGGTAGTACATCAAAAGATTACAAGTAGATGGAGAGACCATTTACAAGCAATCCTCAACTGGAAGATCCAAAATGAAGTTAGGTGGACTCGGTAGCCATTCGCAGTGGGAGCCGAGTTGGTTGATGGGCAACTGTGTTTGCTTGGCGATGAACATGGAACACAAATCTTCAGTGATAGATGGAAGAAAAGCCTTTGTGTCCTCCACTAACTGGGCGATGGATGAACAGTTAGGGGAAGGATCTGCTAGCGCTCCCAGAATCTGAAGAGAATCACCTTCGATTACTAGATTTTTTAAAACCCCTTGTCGCCGCCCAAACCACACACCCCCTGGATGCCAAGGCTTCTGCGTGGAGAGGGGACGAGACATTATGAAAGTTCCGACGGGCGGGCGCCACAAAGATCCCCGCGTCGTCTCTCACAATGATGCCTACACCTCCCAAATCTTTTTAAAGTGATGTCAATGAGATGAGTTTATGTGAGATCAGGACATGTATGAAGAGTCTCTGCATTGTACTTGAAGCTGGACTTTGGAGGTTCAGCGTATACAAATATGGCGGTCAATAACGAAAGTGAAGGGATTATTAAGGTGCAAAGATTATGAAATATGGTGGCAATTAACGTCACAGTGACGGTGTAGATGTGTTTAGACAGGAAAGATTACTGGCCATGAACTGAGACAAAAGCAGAGTTAGCGGCTCGAAACTTTTCTTGAAACTCAAATTCCGCCATTTAACTTCCTAACACTCGATTTTTGCTCCACATTGTCTTTTCTGTCTGGTCTGTAAATTTGCTGAGCGGCGTGAAGATTACTTATGTGGCGTCAATGTGGTAGAAAGGAAAGTATTTTGGTCAAAACATAGAAAATTTAAAGAAATGAAAAAGAAAAAAAAATGCAAATTCCATCTCCTCCCCGTGCCTTCTTCGGTTCTTCACCTCTCTCTTCCTTTTCTTCTTAGGGGTGATAATTTTAACCGTTAAACTCGATAATCGTGGATAACCGTCCGAATATATTAGATTTGGGTATATTTTGGGTCGGAAAAAAACCGTGAATATTATTCAGTTATAGTTTTGGATATGATTATGTGGGTCTTCGATCCATTTCCGTACCCGAATCTGAAATTAATAATATATAATATAATTATGTATAATATTAAAGTATTATATAATATATGTATATTCATTATTCACTTAATCTATTACCTTGAGAATACAAAAATTGCATTGTATGAGTTGCATTTTGTGGTAAAGTTCAAAAGTTTTATTATGAATCCAAAACTATGAGAATTTATGGTATTTATGAGAGTTATCAAAGATCAATCAATATTATCAATGTTTAGCTTTAATTTTTATTCTCCACAAGATCCATTAATTAAATCATTTTATACATCAAATATTTAATGACGAAATTAATACTAAATTATCATGCGTCATCCGGTAAGTATGGTTATGGATAGTACTAGATAGTTAATTTGCGGTTATAAATATGATTAATTTTCGTAGTTATGGGATGAATATAGTATTTCTGTCTTCAAACCGGTCCGTTGCCATCCCCAACCCCCCTCCTCCCCCGCCCCCCCCCCCAACAATTTGGATCATTTCCTGAGCAGAGGGTCCGAATCCTATTGACCAAGCAACAAGGACTGTTGGATCAAAATCCAACGGCTACCATTAGAGCAGTGCAAGCTCTGAACTTGAACATTGGAGTGGTGGCTATGGTGGTTGGTCCGAGTATCGATCAATATCTACGAGACTAAAAATCGTATATTCGACAAAATCTCAAAATATTGTCAATGATTCAACAATTGGGATTTGTATCTTCATCATTTCGACCAATTTCTAAATATAATAACAACACCAGAAGAAATTGTATAATATAGACTACAGTACCTACATATTCCAGATAATAATTCACAGATGGCATACTTGCACATACATAATGTCAATTCATCAAATTAATATGATGATTAACAAGTAAAACAAAACAAAAAAAGAATCACGAAGAAATCAAGCTCAAAAAATTAATCTATAACAGTAAGGCTCAACGGGGAAGGATATAAGATCCACAAAAATTGGGAGAACATGTTTGATGAATTAAGCTGCGCACGGGGACAAGGGAATTAATCAAACTCTTTCCAACATTTTTAACCACAACAAAAACAACAACAATTATAGTCAGAAACTAATCAAATCTGGAAGAACTTGGTGGTTATGTGCAGCATGTACTGGATGATGATACGGTATTATATTTTTCGACGACGGCGCAAAAGGGTTTCTATATTGTCCTTGTACCCCGACCCCGATAGCACTATTGCTCGTATTACTGTAGCTGTATCCGCTCACATCCGAGAAACCTGATGTATCTGCGCTCACCCAGCTGATTAAATCCTCTTCAAACACCTCCCATTTGTCCGTAATTATCGTCTTGGATTTCTTCGACGTCGGTTTCTGCATGGCCACGATCGCCTTATTGTCCTCCTTTTTCTGAGCCGCTGCCATCCGATCGCATTCCACGAAGCTTTCCTCCATTTTCGACGCTTGGTTGATTATCCGTTCCAGGTCTCTGATGTCCTCTTCCGGAATCTGTTCGACTTTAGGACAATCCGCCGTGCTGAGGATGCCCATATCCATGCAGTATTCGAGGTATAAAGAGAGCTCCTCCCCTTGAACCGCCGCCTTCTGAACAACCCCGAGCGCCATCTGCGCCTCCTGTTTGCCTGGCGAAGCGTAAATCCTCAACAGCACTCCGGCAATCCCTTTAGAGACTCTGCTGTACACGTCGAAGATCTCCGTCAGTAAACATATCATTGCTTCGGAAATAAGATAAACCTTGTTGTTATTGTATGTGTGATTAGTGCGATGCGGACTGATCGCTTCGGGCTTGATCTCGAGGAGCATATCGAGCAACGACTGCCACTTTTGCAACCGCCCGAGCTCCTCCAGCAGAGGCGGCTCCTCCTGATCGGATTTTCTGTTGTTCTTCTTCACCAACGTGCTAAAAAACGCGGATCTCTGATCCAAGTACATAAAATACGCGCGAACAAACGCGTCGTAGGCCCACGTTTTGCTGGGCTTAGAATGTTTGTCGCAGAAGTTGGAGAGGTCGAACGGCAGCCGCCCTATCTTTTGGACGGAGGGGATTTTGCAGCAGAAAATGCCGTGCATGAGCATTAGGCCTTTGAGGGCGACGACCCAAGAGCGAGTTTTTTCCATGCGCGTGGAGAGCGCGTAAAGGAGGGGCTTGTGGTAGAGCGGAGAGGTGCGGACCCATTGGTACACCCTGTGGAAATTCTTGTAATCGACGGTGGTCTCGTCGTGGCTGGTGGCTTTGATGATGATGGCCTCCAAATCAGGGTTGCGGAGCGACGTTCGCCGTGAGATGACGGCCACCCAGATGCTGTTCCGGTCTTTGATTAGCCCGGCAGCCTTTTTCCACAGTTTCATTTCCCCACCCCTCTCTCTCACTCTCTCTCTCTCTCTCTCTCTCTAATTCTAATTGGTCACCAGCACCTTCTCATGAAAACCCTCCTTACCCTTGTTTTAGCACTCTAATTACATTGTTTTTTTGTTTTTTTTTTTCAATTTTCCAATTTGGACCTTTGGAGATGGGAGGATTTGGACAGCCTATGGCTATATTTGGGAGGTGAGTAAATTGGGAACATCTTTTTTAAGTGATTTTTGTTGAGTTTTGTTTTGTGATTGCTTTTATTGGACTTGTTTTAAAGGTAGGCTATGCTTCTCACACGTTAATTAACACGCTTCTATTTTCAAGAGAAAATAGTATACTACATATATATACCCCAATAGGCCAGAGGGGCTTTATATGATATGAACCATGATGATGATGAATGACTGAAATTAAATATTTTAGAATGACCACTTATAACGGTTAGATCTTTAGTTAAGGATTCAATAATTAAGAATTTAATGACTACGGATCTCCCAATCCGTATGCTAGACAAACTCACTTGTAATAATGATATTTAGACGTACCAATTATGACCACGTCTCTGATACATGTTAAGGAAATCATAACTTGTGAGATCTATATGTATTAGAAAGTTAGTCTCCAAAGTGATCAGTTTTGTTTGTTTAAATGTCTTTGATGAGTAGCTTGAGCTTAAAAATTCAATAATATTTATGTAAGTCAACAAATTGTAAAATAATGCACATGCAAGTGATAAACTATGATTGAAAATAGTACATGAGACAACAAAGTCTTCTAACGATCACGTTGTAGATACACTCTGTGTTTTGTGGAGGGGACAGCATAATGTATTTGCGTTGAATGAACAAATTAGGGTTAACTGTATTTTACACCACAAAATTTGAGTTATTTGCGAAAAGAGATATGAGGTTTAAAATTTTGCATTTTAAATCACGTTTTTTAATCGTACCAATTTAACATCTTCGTTAATTTCACCATCTAATTAGACGTTAAATACTAATGTGATATATATTGGTGTAATTTAAAACCCACGTACATAGTGATGACCTCAAAACCTTATGATGTAAAATGCAGGTAACCCAACAAATTAATTGAGCAACAACAACAACAACAACAACAACAAAGCCTTTTCCCACTAAGTGGGGTCGGCTATATGAATCCTAGAACGCCATTGCGCTCGGTTTTGTGTCATGTCCTCCGTTAGAACCAAGTACTCTAAGTCTTTTCTTAGAGTCTCTTCCAAAGTTTTCCTAGGTCTTCCTCTACCCCTTTGGCCCTGAACCTCTGTCCCGTAGTCACATCTTCGAACCGGAGCGTCAGTAGGCCTTCTTTGCACATGTCCAAATCACCGGAACCAATTTTCTCTCATCTTTCCTTCAATTTCGGCCACTCCTACTTTACCTCGAATATCCTCATTTCCAATCTTATCATTTCTTGTGTGCCCACACATCCCACGAAGCATCCTCGTCTCCGCCACACCCATTTTGGGTACGTGTTGATGCTTCACCGCCCAACATTCTGTGCCATACAACATCGCTGGCCTTATTGCCGTCCTATAAAATTTTCCCTTGAGCTTCAGTGGCCTACGACGGTCACACAACCCGCCGGATGCACTCTTACACTTCATCTATCCAACTTCTATTCTATGGTTGAGATCTCTCTCTAATTCTCCGTTCTCTTGCACGATATATCCTAGGTAGCGAAAACGGTCGCTTTTTGTGATATTCGCTAGATTGCTCCGATCATTAGTGTGGATAAGTATATAAATGGATATAGATAGGAAAGCAAACACAAGATGTACGTGGTTCACCCAGATTGGCTACGTCCACGGAATAAAGGAGTTCTCATTAATTGTGAAGGGTTTACACAAGTACATAGGTTTCAGCTTTCCTTTAGTGAGTACAGGTGAATGATTTAGTACAAATGACATTAGGAAATATTGTGGGAGAATGATCTCGTAATCACGAAACTTCTAAGTATCGGAATGTGGTATCGTCTTGACTTGCCTTATCTGTCTCATAGGTAGATGTGGCATCTTCTCTGGAAGTACTCTTCCTCCATCCAGGGGTGGTATCTTTAACTGGTGGAGATGCACAAGGTAATGTATCAATTTCACTTGAAGCTTACTTGTAGTTTCAGGCTTGGTCAAGCGCGATACAAACCATGTAGTAGGAGTCCCTCAAGTTGCCGAGCTAGGGGATTTGCTGAAAGAGGTGACAGACAAGGTAAGCAATCAGAGCTCCGGCTGATTGTTCACATTCTCCCTATCTTGCAGGCAGCATGAAGGATAAAGAGAAGAAAAATGAGAAGAGATGATATGGGATACTTTTGCTTTTGAAGAAGTAACTTTCCACAGGCTTATTCTTGAACTGAGCTGGAGGGTTTTCTGGTTTCCTCCAGAGTATAAGGCCGACTGAAGAATTTGAGGGTCAAAACAAGTCCATCAAATCTAGAGTACGTTCGACCCTACTGATATGGGATACTTTTGCTTTGACAGAGTAATGGATGTATCGGCACGTGTGCTGTTACGCTTGTCTCCACATGCTTCCTTGTATCCTTCTCACTTGCCCTATCTGTTCCTCAGGCAGATGCGGTATCTTCCCTGGAAGCATAAGATGTTGAAGATGAGTACTCGAGAGCAATGCCAGGTAAGTAAGTTCCAGGCAGTCAGTTCCTGGCTGGAAGCTTGATTCCAAGTGCTGACTGATTGCTCTCTTTCTCCTTGTCTTGCACGTAAGAACAAGGCCAAAGGAAAAGACAGGGAAAAAGCATGATATGGGATACTCTTGCTTTTAACCCTGGTGATATGAGATATTCTTGCTCTAGTATAACTTGTTTGCAGAGGTATTATCGGGGGGAAAGAAAGCTGAATATTTCGAAAGGCTTCGTTGAGAGTGCCCTCTCATATATGAGGAAGGGTTGAGCATTTTTGCAGGTCTGTCTGTCCGTTGGGGATGGAGGTTGACATATATAGGAGTCTCCTTAACAACAAGTAGTAATGCAATTCCTTTACCCTGTCAGAGCACTTTGAAAAAGTGGTCTGTGGTATGTGGAAAGCTGATGTTGCGTGTGAAGATTACAGACAGCTTTATCCAAGGAGATTCGGCTCTTGTAGTTGGGAAAGTGTTGCCTCTTCGGTTTTCGAACAAGCAATCCTATCAGGGATCTGGCTCTCGAGATTCGGAGAACGATGTCTCTTCGATTTTTGAGAAAGCAATCATGCTGGGGGTCTGGCTCTCGAGATTTGGAGAACGGTGTCTCTTCGATTTTTGAGAAAGTAATCATGTTGGGAGTTTGGCTCTCGAGATTGGGAGTGTTTTCTCGAATGTGAGTAAAGGTTGGGCATGTTTGCTAGTCTACCTTGCCACGAAGCACAGAGGTTAACACACAGGGACTTTCCAATTATCTAGCAGTGATACTGTTCCTTTACCCTTGTGGGTAATAATATGGGGTAGCTAGACCTTCAAAATTTATGTGTCTAAACTTTGTTAGTGCTGTTTCTTTGCTATTCTTTTACCCGTCTTGGTCAGAGCGATGTAGTGGAAGCTGCAAGCTTCACGTGCTCAACTTTGGCAGAGAACTTTGGCAAAGTTATCTGTGATACACATGAGCTACTATTGCGTGTGGGAAGTGGGTGATTGAACAGTAAGACTCATGTGCTTTCTACTTCACCAGAAGTCTTCGACAGAATGCCCATAATTTCCGCAAAGCTGAGTGTGCGTGTGACAGGTGCTGCCAAGGCTGGAAAAGTAGGTGCCTCTTCGATTTCTGAGATCGGCCCTCGTGGTCTCTGAGCAGCCCAACTTTTGAGAAAGCAAGCGCCTCTTCGATTTCTGAGATCGGCCTTCGTGGTCTTTGAGCAGCCCAACTTTTGAGAAAGCAGACGCCTCTTCGATTTCTGAGATCGACCCTCGTGGTCTCTGAGCAGCCCAGCTTTTGAGAAAGCAAACGCCTCTTCGATTTCTGAGCAGGCGCCTCTTCGATTTTTGAAGCTCCGTCGAGTGCAGATTTTTATAGGGGCTGGCATTAAGTTCCAAAGCACACTTGAATCTCCACCAGTAGAAGCTCCATTCTTACACTTCTAAGATCTTGATTTGTTCGACCTCTTCTCTCTTCAACACCTTTGAAAATGTCTGGCCCCTCCGACCGTCGTTTTGACTTGAACCTTGTTGAAGAGGCAGCCCCGCCTTCTCCAGACAACATATGGCACCCATCATTCGTCTCCCCTACTGGTCCTCTTACCGTTGGGGATTCCGTTATGAAGAATGATATGACCGCTGCGGTGGTGGCCAGGAACCTTCTCACTCCCAAAGATAACAGACTACTTTCCAAACGATCTGATGAGTTAGCTGTTAAGGATTCTCTGGCTCTCAGTATTCAGTGTGCAGGTTCTGTGTCTAATATGGCCCAACGCCTATTTGCTCGAACCCGCCAAGTTGAATCATTGGCGGCTGAAGTGATGAGTCTCAAACAGGAGATTAGAGGGCTCAAGCATGAGAATAAACAGTTGCACCGTCTCGCACATGACTATGCTACAAACATGAAGAGGAAGCTGGACCAGATGAAGGAATCTGATGGTCAGGTTTTACTTGATCATCAGAGATTTGTGGGTTTGTTCCAAAGGCATTTATTGCCTTCGTCTTCTGGGGCTGTACCGCGTAATGAAGCTCCAAATGATCAACCTCTGATGCCTCCTCCTTCTAGGGTTCTGTCCAGTACTGAGGCTCCGAATGATCCCCCTCCGATGCCTTCTCTTTCTGGGGCTCTACCGACTGCTGCGACTTCTCCTAAGCAACATTTGTGAAGGCTCTCTCTTGTTTGTTTATTTTGACTCATGTATATGTACATATTTGTAGCTTATCGGGGATATCAATAAATAAGCTTTCCTTCATTTCAACGTATTGTGTTAAATACACCAAAGCCTTCTTCGCTAAGTTCTTTGAATTTTCTTTTGTTGGAGCTTTGTGAGTGGAGCATGTAGGTTGAGGTAGTGTTCCCTTAATTTCCTGAGTGACGAAAACTTCTCGGTTGGAGACTTGGAAAATCCAAGTCACTGAGTGGGATCGGCTACATGAATCTTAGAACGCCATTGTGCTCGGTCCTGTGTCATGTCCTTCGTTAGATCCAAGTACTCTAAGTCTTTTCTTAGGGTCTCTTCCAAAGTTTTCCTAGGTCTTCCTCTACCCCTTCGGCCCTGAACCTCTGTCCCATAGTCGCATCTTCTAATCGGAGCGTCAGTAGGCCTTCTTTGCACATGTCCAAACCACCGTAACCGATTTTCTCTCATCTTTCCTTCAATTTCGGCTACTCCTACTTTACCCCGGATATCCTCATTCCTAATCTTATCCTTTCTCGTGTGCCCACACATCCAACGAAGCATCCTCATCTCCGCTACACCCATTTTGTGTACGTGTTGATGCTTCACCGCCCAACATTCTGTGCCATACAGCATCGCCGGCCTTATTGCCGTCCTATAAAATTTTCCCTTGAGCTTCAGTGGCATACGGCGGTCACACAACACGCCGGATGCACTCTTCCACTTCATCCATCCAGCTTGTATTCTATGGTTGAGATCTCCATCTAATTCTCCGTTCTTTTGCAAGATAGATCCTAGGTAACGAAAACGATCGCTCTTTGGTATTTCTTGATCACCGATCCTCACCCCTAACTCGTTTTGGCCTCCATTTGCACTGAACTTGCACTCCATATATTCTGTCTTTGATCGGCTTAGGCGAAGACCTTTAGATTCCAACACTTCTTTCCAAAGGTTAAGCTTTGCATTTACCCCTTCCTGAGTTTCATCTATCAACACTATATCGTCTGCGAAAAGCATACACCAAGGAATATCATCTTGAATATGTCCTGTTAACTCATCCATTACCAACGCAAAAAGGTAAGGACTTAAGGATGAGCCTTGATGTAATCCTACAGTTATGGGAAAGCTTTCAGTTTGTCCTTCATGAGTTCTTACGGCAGTCTTTGCTCCTTCATACATATCCTTTATAGCTTGGATATATGCTACTCGTACTCCTTTCTTCTCTAAAATCCTCCAAAGAATGTCTCTTGGGACCCTATCGTACGCTTTCTCCAAATCTATAAAGACCATGTGTAAATCTTTTTTCCCATCTCTATATCTTTCCATCAATCTTCGTAAGAGATAGATTGCCTCCATGGTTGAGCGCCCTGGCATGAACCCGAATTGGTTGTCCGAAACCCGTGTCTCTTGCCTCAATCTATGCTCAATGACTCTCTCCCAGAGCTTCATTGTATGACTCATTAGCTTAATACCCCTATAGTTCATGCAATTTTGTACGTCGCCCTTATTCTTGTAGATAGGCACTAAAGTGCTCGTTCGCCACTCATTTGGCATCTTCTTCGTTTTCAAAATCCTATTGAAAAGGTCAGTGAGCCATGTTATACCTGTCTCTCCCAAAACTTTCCACACTTCGATTGGTATCTCGTCTGGGCCTATTGCTTTTCTTTGCTTCATCTTCTTCAAAGCTACAACCACTTCTTCCTTCCGGATTCGACGATAAAAAGAGTAGTTTCTACACTCTTCTGAGTTACTCAACTCCCCTAAAGAAGCACTCCTTTCATGTCCTTCATTGAAAAGATTATGAAAATAACCTCTCCATCTGTCTTTAACCGCATTCTCTGTAGCAAGAACTTTTCCGTCCTCATCCTTGATGCACCTCACTTGGTTTAGGTCCCTTGTCTTCTTTTCCCTTGCTCTAGCTAGTTTATAGATATCCAACTCTCCTTCTTTGGTATCTAGTCGTTTATACATATCGTCGTAAGCCGCTAACTTAGCTTCTCTCACAGCTTTCTTCGCCTCTTGCTTCGCTTTTCTATACCTTTCACCATTTTCATCAGTCCTATCCTTGTATAAGGCTTTACAACATTCCTTCTTAGCCTTCACCTTTGTTTGTACCTCCTCATTCCACCACCAAGATTCCTTTTGGTGTGGGGCAAAGCCCTTGGACTCTCCTAATACCTCTTTTGCTACTTTTCGGATACAACTAGCCATGGAATCCCACATTTGGCTAGCTTCCCCCTCTTTATCCCACACACACTGGGTGATTACTTTCTCTTTGAAAATGGCTTGTTTTTCTTCTTTTAGATTCCACCATCTAGTCCTTGGGCACTTCCAAGTCTTGTTCTTTTGTCTCACTCTTTTGATATGTACATCCATCACCAACAAGCGATGTTGATTAGCCACGCTCTCTCCTGGTATAACTTTGCAATCCTTACAAGTTATACGATCCCCTTTCCTCATTAGAAGAAAATCTATTTGTGTTTTTGACGACCCACTCTTGTAGGTGATCACATGTTCTTCTCTCTTCTTAAAGAAGGTGTTGGCTAAGAAGAGATCAAATGCCATTGCAAAATCCAAGATAGCTTCCCCATCCTCGTTTCTCTCCCCAAAACCATGGCCACCATGAAAACCTCCATAGTTGCCTGTCTCCCTGCCCACGTGTCCATTTAAATCTCCTCCTATAAATAACTTCTCCGTCTGAGCAATTCCTTGCACCAAGTCTCCAAGATCTTCCCAAAATTTCTCCTTCGACCTCGTATCCAACCCTACTTGAGGTGCGTACGCACTAATCACATTGATAAGTTCTTGTCCTATTACAATCTTGATTGCCATGATTCTATCTCCTACCCTCTTGACATCTACAACATCTTGTACCAAGGTCTTGTCCACGATGATGCCAACACCGTTTCTCGTTCTCTGTGTGCCCGAATACCAAAGTTTAAACCCTGAGTTTTCTAGATCCTTTGCCTTACTACCAACCCACTTAGTTTCTTGTAGGCACATAATATTTATCCTTCTCCTCACCATAACTTCCACTACTTCCATAGATTTTCCCGTTAAGGTTCCTATATTCCACGTTCCTAAACGCATTTTGCTCTCTTGAACTCTACCCTTCTGTCCTAGCTTCTTCACCCTCCCCCGTCTAATAGGATCAAAGTACTTCTTTTGTGTGTCCCGGGTAAAGCTGATAGGAGCATATGCTCCCAAACAACTTTGAGTGGAGTCGTTCGAAAAGAAGTTTCTATGGCCCCCTTGCTCATTTAACACTGCATCCGGGTGCCGATGGAGATACAGCGACCCTTGCTCACTTATCACTGTGCTCGGGCCGCACAGCGCGCCACTTACGGGTGACGCCCTAGCTTTAGCGCTATTTTGTTCTGGATTCATTTTCATAAGGATTCGACGTGATCATGGAGTGCCGGCTGTCGACTACCTTAATTGAGCACCTACAAAAAAAAAAGTATCTTAAACTTTTGGTCCATGTGAATGTAAGTGTGAGTATGAGTTTTTTTAATTTATTTTTTAACTGATTTTAGTTTTTCATTCCTCCAACTATTCTACGGCCTTATCTGTCTCTCTCATGCATTTCCTGGCTAGCTGCTTAGGTTCTGTAAAACCACGAAAAGTAGAAAGTGGGAGACTGTAAGGTTCAAGTTTTAATTAAGCAAGCTGCAGAGAGCTACTACAGTAGAAAATGTCCCTAAAAGCAACAAAGTGAAAGGGAGAAGAAAGAGAAAGGGTGCTGCAATTAAGGGCAGGTCCCAAACCCAATAAAGAAAAGAAAAAAAGGGCTCAACTAAAGTAGTTCAGGAAATCCAAAAACGACGAAAATGGTGGGAATCCTCATTCCACTGTGCAAATCATCCCACACCGCCACCTCTCTTTCTACTCCTACTTTTCATACCTTCAGCTTTCTCTTCGTTTCTTCTTCATTTCTTCTCCTCTCTCTCGCTCTCTCTCTCTCTCTCTCTCTCTCTCTAAGATCTTCTCAGCTTCTGGCATGCAACAACACTACTATGAACAACATCTCTATGGGGTTTTCATGTGGGGATGATTTTGTAAGTCCTCTTTTTCTCTCTCTCACACACACATACACTTTTCCATGGGAAATGATTTTGATCCGCAGTCCGCACTCATTTTCTCCTTCTGCGCAGACTTGTTTAGTGTGCGGAAAATCACTTCCTTTTTTTATCCTTTCCTGGAGTAGTACTCATTGACATGGTTGTTTAATTAGGACGGAGAGGAATGCAAAGCTCCACTTTTATACGAAACGAGGGAGAACCAGCACAGCGGCAGCGGGTGCATGGATGTTCGCAATCATCATCGTCATCATATGCAGGTTGAAGTCGACTTCGAGTTTTGGCCGGTAGAGCATCCTCTCGAGCCACCGGATGAAGATCGCCCTGTCAAATGCCCAATGCCCGACTCTTCCGTCATTAATGTGAGAAAGTAATTCGATCGATTTCATTTCAGCATCCATGAAAATTTTCATCTTATATGTAAAATATTATGAATGCTTTCTCGTCTTGAATAATACAATATACTGAGAAATTTCACTTTCAACCCACTTGAACGACAGGTTCGAAACTCAGGTGAATGACGCGTTCAAAACTTAGTACAATTTGTCATTGTGTGACACGCTAAAATCGTCCCCCGTTAGAATATAGTCTCGCAAAACAGAAAAAAGACGTTTTCTCAGCTGATTAATTCCTTTTTCTTATTATGTTTTTGTTTTGTGTAGATCTTGATGTTATTTTGTTGCTCGAATACATGAACTGAATGGAATTTCTATACAATAAAAAGCAAAAAGTTGAGGCATGTATTTAACCTCTGGCAGTGTTATATATGCAGATTGATTTTGTCTCATGTAAAATGCATTTACAGGAAGGAGGAAGGAAGGAGAAAAGGTTCTCAGAGAGCAATAGCATGCGTAAAAGAACAGAAGCATCATCTGCGGCTGCAGCAGCTTATAGCAATCAAGGGTTAATCGATCAGACGGTGGTGGCAGTGGCAACGCCGCCTCCTGCTCGACCGGTGCGTAAGAGGCACCACCACACTCTCACCCGCGGCGACTGTATGATATCACCTCTACGGAGAATGCCACCTCTTCCTTCTCTCCCAACGCAGAGCATTACTGTCTTTCAAATGCTCCAGCAGTTCGACAAGTTCGACTCTTGAATAAAATCAAACCCAGTTTTTGTTATCATTCAGTCATGAGACGATGGTCCTCTTGATCACAAATATTGTTGCTTCTAGTGTTTCTCACTTATTTTAATAGAAACTGATTTCCGCACACTTGCTCACCTCTCTCGGAGACTTTATTTTTGTCCCTTGATTTTTTTTTTTTTTTTTTTGGTTCATTCAATCCGAAGACCGAACAAAACAGAAGGTGTGCATGCAGAGGAAAGAGATTGCGGAAATCAGTTTCCTGTTTCAAAGGAAAAGGCATAGAATATGATCACTATCGTTATAAAAATCACGTCCTTGATATAGTAGTATCTGAAAAGAAAAAGATATGAAGAAACAGGGGAGGAAAAAAAGCAAGTTCACCGTCTTCCAGGGGAGGAAAAATGTCAAGAATTATCACCCTCGAGAGTTCTCCAGTCACATTAATCTTTTCTACATCTTCCCGTCCCTTTTTCCACATTCATTTCACAATTAGCAGCTGTAAAACCCTGATACCTGTGAAGTACATTTGGATAGTCGCGCTCCGGTTTCTGAACGAACTTTCATTCAAAAAGTGATATACATAGTGCAACTCCCATGCCAAGTATCAATGCAGTTAATTGTAAAGCCGTGCTTTTCAACGATGAGCTGCCATTGCTGTTCATTTCAGCAAGCACTCCAGCAACAGCAATGTATATAAATCCACCAGCTGTAAAGCCCTGAAAAGAGATTCAACAAAGTAAAAAATATGTTTAATTCCGATCACGCAAGCCGAATATGAACCGAATGTTTAATGCAAAACATTCTCGGGCTAGACTCTTGTCACCTCAATCAAAGATGACCGTCCTGCATTCTGTCCCAAAATCAGAGCCTGCATCAATAGCAACGGATTACTCTCGTTTCAATTATCAAAGATACTAAAATGGAATAACCCTACAACAAAGACAATACTTTACCATTGCGGTTCCAAGTAGTGCCACAAGTGCTGAGAGAAAGTTGAAGAGCAGAGCTTTAGATACGCTGAAACCAGACCTTACGAGAATACCAAAATCACCGACCTGAAACAAAGGTAAACCAAGTTATAAACCTCCCAAGAACTAAACAAGAAGAAGACTGACTAAATGAGACTGTTTAGCCAGCTAGCTATCAAGACTGCCTCTTTGACATGAGACTGTTTAGCCAGCTAGCTATCAAGACTGCCTCTTTGACATAGGAAGATGTTGATGGTTAAAATGCAGACCATTACATATTAACGAACAGAGAGAACTCAAACCTCTTGGGGAATTTCATGCGCAAGCAAGAATAGAGTTCTAGACCACCCACCAACAGATCCATGAAGCAGGAACGCACTCCCTAAAGCCATCCCATCTGTAAAATTGTGCTGCAGTGGCAATACAAATCTTTCAGTAAATAATCTCTATCATGAACCGCATTTTGTTTAAAGAAATACAAGCTTGATTGCAAACAAGAAGTCACATACAACACCATCCGAGAAGAGATTGAGATAGCCAAACACAAGATTTGAGGGTGATTGAGTAGTTTCCCCTTTTGCAGACTTGGCCTCAGAAGTGGAATCATTTGCAGCATCTACATCTTGTTTATCATCACTCCCACCAGTCCTAGTGTTTCTCTGCGTGATGTATATATGGCAATGCTTAAATTGCAGTCTAGTATTTAAAACGTGATCAACAAAATTAGCTTGGGTGCAGAAATCAGATATAAGTAAGATTCATTCAAGATGCATATAAGCCAGCAGATGTCAAGTCTATGGCCAACATTAAATGAAGATGAAAACACACTCTGAAAGACCAATAAGCCAATTAACTGCTTACCTTACGAATATGAGAGTCATGTTGAGTATTTTCGATCAAAGGATCGTTTAAACTATCAGATGCCACTTCTCCATCAGATGTCTTCAGCTTCCTTCCATCTTTTCCATTGGAAGATTCTGAATGCAAGTCATCGTGAGAATCATTATCATCCTTCAGTTTCTTGCTGTTCTTATGATGATGGTGATGATGACCGTGACTCCATGCATTAGTTCCTCCAGAGTTTTCCTCAACATACCTCACTGTCTTTTCTACCAGAAGAAATAATACAATTCCCGCTGTAACAACCAATATAGTACTATTAAAATTCAACTAAAACCCAATCAGCAAGGACATTAACAATGATCAGGTTAAATAACAAGCTCAAAGAAACCAAAAACACCAGAAAACGAAGGAAGGGGTTACAGCCTACAGAGTCATATGGAAGAAGTGATGTGCAAGTAGAAACATTCAAGCACACAGAAACATACATCACATGTACCTGCCCTCAATCACCCGCACAAACACAAATCATGCAGGCACAAAGCATGGTTAAGACAGCATGCAGAACATAGATTAGAACTAAGTACTAACCCAGGACGGATAATCCTACTGAAAGATCTTCCAAAGAATGCGAATGTGAATGCTCATGCGAATGAGAATGGGAATGGCCTTCATGGTGGTCATGCGAGTCGGAGTGCCCTCCTCCTGCAATTATATAAGATTCCGGTTCAACTGCTAATAAATATAAAAGACAAGCATCTTACACGTAATCATCTATTAAGAAATTATACATTTTCGATTAAGGAAATTGAAGAGTTCACTTACACACATCATTATAATTTAAAGCATTGGATTGTTATATGCTCTTCGTAAATTAAGATACAAGAACTTAAGACATAACCAAATCCTTAAAACATCAGATTAGACTGGGTGAAAAAAGATTATATGGGAATAGATTTGTACAGTGTGTAAAGATGAACTAAAAGCTGACAAATTAGTGCAGGCATCATAAACTAGTCTCCGATTATTGTCTTACCAAGGGCATGCGGTAATTGATGAAGAAAAGCATCCCCCAACATTGCTCCAGCCTGCAAATGAAGTACAAATTAGATTATCAAGTTCCTGTTCCCATCCACATGCTCCAACAATCTATATTGTAGGATACTTAAACCAGGCTAGGCATTGACTTCGAGATACTATTTAATGTCAATTCAAGAGAAAGTTCTGTAAAATTATTGAGGCATACTTAAGAGTATACATGTCAAATTGGTCCAAAAGAGATGCAAACCATATACAATTTGATTAGATTTAAAAACTAGATAAACAGGTCAGAAGAATCTGACCCCAAATATAGCCAACGAATCAACAACTGCCTTGGATGGTTTCCCCTGTACTGCAATAAGCAATAAATTCAGTCCTGGTCATTGGTACGGGCTTCTTGAAGCAGAAGTCATCGCCAATGTCAATAAAAAGATTAACTTACAATTGAGTCACTTACCGAACATCACTGGCAAGATAATCAGGCAGATAAGGGAGGCCATGCTCACCAAAAGCGAGCACCCCAAGGAATGAATCCAGAGACCTATAAACGATGAATAAGAATACAGTTACAGCTCACGCATCTTAGATCAGTTCATTTCGTGTGACACAACAATGCATAAGTAATAGAAAGTATCGGAACAAAATAAAGCAAGGGTTAAAAAGAGTGAGACTTGTATAACAGTTATTCAGCAACACAATTCGCACTTTCGACTGCAAAGAAGATTTCAAACCAAACAAGCATTGTGCTTTCACAATCTGTATCAATACCAAAGCAAAAATTTCCCAGCTTTTGCACTCACCACCACCACTGACTTCTTCAAAATTTCCAATTGTTCAATCCACATACTTAGCAACAAATAATGCACAATTCTGAAAAAAACCCAAAAAATGTAAGAGAAATACCAGCAACTGAGAGCTGCAGAGCACCAAAATGCTCGTGATCGTGATCGTGACCGTGATGGTGAAATTCAAATCCGTACAACTTCATGTCCTCCTCCTCCGCCAATTCCTCGGGAAGCTTCGATCTCGGCAGTAATCTATCCTCCTCCTCGTCGTGGCCGTGGCCGCTGCCGTGACTGTGGCCGTGGTCCTGGTGGTGGTGGTGCGCATGGCTGCAACCCTGGTGGTGAGTGTGAGGCTCGTGAGCGGCAGATGCAGGGAACCCAGAAACAAAACTCAGATCCGAACAGAGCCCAACAACCAAAGCAAGAGCAACCAAGACCAAACCTTTCTTACAAAGCGCCATTTTCTGAGAAACCCCAATTGTCTTGTCGGTTAAGATGGGGGTTTTATTGTAAATATCGAATTTAAGGTCGGTAGTTGGTGTAGTAGTTGAAGCCCGTCCGTCGGGAGGGAGGGTTTAAGAAGAAGGACGGCGCTTGCAAGTACCTTCGATGGTCATAACAACAACTGAAACGAAAAAGAGGATGATTATGCCGACTATAATACCGAATGTCACAGCATCCATCCCCGACTCCCTCTCTCTCTCTCTCTCTCTCTCTCTCTCTCTCTCTCTCTCTCTTTCCTTTTTCGGATTTTTTATTTTCTTTTTCTTTTATTTTTGTTCTCGGAATCCCCAGGAGAGGCTCTGACAGCGCGGTCGGCTCTCACTCCACTCTCTCTCTCTCTCTCTCTTCTCCCCGCAAGTCCACACTCCACACTCCCTATCTGGATTGGCCGCTCCACAAGTCCACTACTTTATGTCATATTTGAGTTTGAGAAATGCAATGCTATCGAGTTATTCAAAATTTACTCTTATGGGATTCTTCAGTTCATATTTTTAATAAAATATTTTATACTATTAGTTTGAGAATTGACGTTAAAATGTGGAATTCGGATTTTTTTCTATTTTGAAAAAGAGGATAACTGATGGTAAGCCACGATTATCCACCCATTCGGAAAGCTAAGAAGACTCACAGAGACATTGCAACCTCCCTCTAACCACAAGTCTAGCTTCTACACCAACAGTGAATTTCGAACAAAAAACCTCCAGTTTTTAATTTGAAGGAAGTCTCACAATCCACTCTTTACCCCTGGACTATCAGCACGTGGTTGTAATGTTTTATTTGAGCCATATGAGTTCTCCATCGTGGATTGTGTGAAACTCGCAATGTTTGAAACTGCTTTTAGAAGTAATGACTGTTTTGAGACAACTAAAAACGTTTCTACTATCATATGTCAAGAAATTTACATGCTTACAATAAAAGCATCTCCAACAAATGCTTCTTAAGGAAGCAGTCTCGAACCAGCCATTCTTTACTGCGATTATTTGGTTTCCGTTTTTACTATGCGATGGTTGGCAGGAAATTCACAAAATCCCATCCTTCCCTTCCCGCAGAGCAGCATGAACTACTAAAGATTCTACAAACAGGCATCTCCAATCAAAACACACTAAAGATTCACCCACATGAAATGGAAAGGTAGCCACCGGAGTGACGAGCCAATATTTACACACGAAAACCAACCGTGAAACACAAGCACGATCCACAATTATACGAAATGGCGAAACACTCTACTGTAACACTTCAGTTGCTCTCTTATATTGACAAGCAAAGACTTCTAAGTTAAACAAGGGGTAATTCCAAGACTACGAGTACTAATTACCTAGGCAGTAGGCAGTAGGCAGTAGGCAGAGTCACCTCTCTCTTCCCATGTAAAATCCTAACAAATTGCAATCATAAAACTAGTAGTGTACAACTCCCTCCATATTCACAAGGTTTCTGCTGCTTTTAGTGAGTGTAAGTTCATCTAGCTTGTAACAGCTGCTGCCTGTTCCTGCACCAAATTCCACGTCTAAATCAAATAAGTCGAGCACAAGATTCATCGGAACTTGGGGACTACGGCTGATATGATATAAACAGTGGGAAAATTAAGTTGATGGTAGCACTACGTACCATTTTCAGTGTTTAAGATCAATCATGAGGGGGGGAGCCCAGCACAGAACCACAAACAGACGTGGAATATGACATTGTATCTTCTTTTGGTATGGACACAAAGTTCAGGGGCGTTGTCGACATTCTTCTCATTTCCTTGAAATATCCATTTTGGCGCCCAGAGTAAGATCGAGGTGTCAAGAGCTCAGGAGTTCCACTGCCAACTGAGTTCCGATGAGGAGTTGGAGGCACGGATCCATTCCCATTTGAACGATATCCATTTGGCTTCCTAAAGCTGGTGCTTTTCCTAGGACTAGGTTTAGACCCATACATGGCTTCTTTCTCTGTAAGGAGCAGATCTTGGAGCTTCTTTTGGTTCTATAAATGGAAAGAATGTTAAAGACATCATCCATATGACCACTTTTTTCTTTTTCGGTAACTCATATCAAAGCATTGTTAGGCCATAATTAAACAAAACCAATTTCTAAATTCATTTGGACAATCTACTTTATTGTCATATCATTTGATAACAATTCACAACAGTTTAGTTAAATTACCCTAGATTTTTTCTTATCCTCTTCTTTTTGCCGCCTGCTCACTTTGTAATCCTCCAGTATCGACACCAGTCGTGCCTGAAAATATTGTTATGGAAGTTTAAGACAGGCGGACACTACACCAAAAACACATCCACGAACTTTTGTTGCAAAAGTAACTCACCCCATCATAAAGAAATAACATCTTCCTCTCGTCTTCCCAGGCCAGAGTTTTGTGTATCAGATTGTCAACAATTGCTGGAAAGAGACCTTGTTAGCTCTACCACTGTTGCATCCTCAGACAAAGAGGCGAATTCTAAAGAAAACAATACCTGGAATTTTGGTTACAGTCACTCTAGCTCGTTCTGCACGTTTGAGGTTAATATGGGCACCTCTCCCTGCACTGTACCGGTTATCATCCTGGAATTCAATTAACAAATTTGTATAAAATGCGTAAAAACTACAAGGCATAATAATCAACCACGGAAACTAAAAGATGGATTTTTGTTTGTGTGTGTATCAAAACTTAAATCCTAATTATGATTCCCTTTCATATCATGGCATGTGGAAAGGCTACCACAACTTCTCAAAGCTTACTTGATTGTAGTCTTCGAGCCAATTTTCCTCTTCACAAGCAAATAACCACCGGTCTATCCTATCCATTATTTCTTTCCGGCTCATAGCCTCTTCTTTAGCTTTGACTATCTGTGCTTCTATGTTTGCCAGAAGTTCAGAAGGATCTACTAGACCTGAACAAAAACAACAATATTTTTCTATAAGAAACAAAAAACAATATTTATACGTCTTTCTGTGTCAAATATATTTAACCTAAGCATCTAATTAACTGGCTTTGAGACAAAGTGAAGTTTCATACCCGAATCTATCAATGCATTTGATTTCTCAGCAGCTGTGCTTATATCAGGTTCAATATGAGCCATTCTGCATACTTCCTCCAGTTCTGCCCGCCTTTTCATAACAAGTTCTTTCATTCTGCTTGCTTTCAATTCAGCGAGTCTCTCCACTTCTGCCGATACCTGTCAAAGAGATGACAAGGAATTTGATATTCAACTTGCAAAAAATTAAAATTAGAAGATGTGGAGATTGATATTCAACCTGTTCAATAATTTCTGTTGAAAGAAGGCCTGGTTCCGTAATTTCTGCTTCTGAAATTCCAAAAATGCGAGTAACCCTTGAAAAGTTATTTCTTTCTTCTTTTGACGAGTCCATCAAATTCCAAAGTTCAAAAAGTGACGCTACAATATCTTTTAGCTGCATTTTGTAACAGGATTATACTTCAGATTCCAAAGTCACAATCAAAATACATGTACAGTATGATCACCGATTACCTTATTGATTCGAGCTTTTCTTTCAGTTTTCAACTTGAGAATAGTCTGTTCTAGGCCTTCCAATGTGCTGTTGCTGATGTTTGTAGACTGTTCAGTGTTTGCCCTGTGCAAGCTAGGATCCACTTCACCCACAGTGTGGCCAAAATCCAAGCCAAGCACACCGCAAAGAGAATGAACCTCGTTTACATGTCCCAAAACCTTGTTGAGGCGGTCAGACTGCAAGCAAATAAAGTATATTCTACATATCAGAACATACAAAACTGCAGGATAAAGCAATCCGTATCATTCCAAGGCATCCAAATGATGCAAACATTTCACGAGGAGTTCAAATTCATATTATGATATAATTACCTTCTCTTTTTGAAGAGTGTGAAGATGTGCTTGATATTCAGTTAGCTTTCTAACCGACAAGTCATGTTCGTCTAGGGTTAACGAACTGACTGGAGCATTGTTGAGATGGTTGTATCCAGATATCTCCCCACTGATCTTCTCAATTTGTGCCTTTATATCTGAAAATTGCTTCATCCTCTCCTCTTTCTTCACTCTTAGATCTTCTACAAGTGGTGCCACAGATGCAAGTTTTTCTTTCAAAGAATTTGCTCGCTTCTCTCTCTGGATCTGAAGATTTTATTTTAGAATCAGATGAACAAGTCAAATAGCAGAGGCACATACAACAGGTCACAGAAATCGGTTAAAAATAGTTCATACTTTTGTTATGTGATATTGTGAGACAGAGAATGGAAGTTTCTAAACATTTTGTAAACTCATCGTGGAAACAGAAAAAGTGGAAGAAACAAATGAATCACCAAGCAGAAAGTTTTTACAAATCATTAAATGGCCCAATTGCAAAAGAGAGCAAACATAGGAGGAGAACAAAAAATTCAAGGATGAAGCCAAGAAATGGTCAAAAGATTATCATTACCAAAATGACAAAGTTCCAATGGATTCCTTACCGGTGAATTAATATTAAGTTCCCCCAGAGAAGCCATGAGAGTTGCAAGCTCAGCTTCTTTGGCTGCAACAGACTGATGAAGGCGTGCCTTGGCATTGGCAGCTTCGTCAACCTTTCTCCTGTAAACATCTAAGCATTCCCTCTCCAACTCTAACAACATGCGGTCTTGGTCTGCTATGCTCTCACCAATGTCATTCCATATTTGCTGCACTCGTTGAAAAAGCCATACACAAAATCAATTATTGTGGAAACACGACTCAGTGGTTTGCAGTATCTTTCTCCTTTTCAACAGGGAAAGAATAAGAAACTTGCAACACAGACTGGGGTCATGAACATCTTATTGACACAAAGAAACCAAATGCTAAGAGGTAAAGCAAATTCAATCAGAAAAACGAAACATCACACACCACACATACTTATCTTCCTCCCATGAATTATTCATCATAAAAAATTGCAGAGTAGAAGCAGATGAGAAAGGTAAAATCCAAAATTCAGATGGAGAAAGAAACACATTTAACTATGGAAACTTGAAAACAAAGTCCATAACCAGAAGTTCTATCAACTGCATTCCCTCTAACTGCCATCCCTGGTAACAATACCAGAGTCTAACACCAATCCAAATTAGGAAGAACCAAAAGACAGTCAACTCTCATGCGCTCATACCCCTCCTAATGCGTGCAACCATTTACGAAAAAAGCTACAAACAAGTTAACAGAACCCTGGTCTAAAAAATCCCAATAGAATAAAGATTACAAAATAAACACATTGTTCTGGAACTATATAATTCAGGAAAACACCCGCCTTTCACCAGACAAAAAAAAAACAAGAAAATCAGTACAAAACAGATAACCCATCAAATTTGGTATATGATTTTGCAAAGAAATTCAAGAGATTGGAGAAGTCTAGTTGAAGGAAAAAATAAAGAATCGGTAAATATTCAAACACTAATTTATAGAAACTATGCTCAATTCACACAGTAAAGAGAAAATGGTAACTGGGTTTCAAAATTATTGTGAACAGATTGCATTTCAGGGGACCTTTTACCTTAAAAAGGTGCAAAGACCTGTACTTTCTTTGTTACTTCAAAGAACCCAAAAAAGACCCCAAATTTATAGCTCCACTAGGCTCATCATTATTACACATTTTAGAGAATTAATCACTGCTTTCTTTTGACGGAGCAACAACAACTTAAAAGTTGCTAAAAACCCCAATCATTAAAAGGGCCTAGGTGAAAAGCAAATTTTCAAGCAGCAGTAGCAGAAGAAGAAGAAAAAAGTTGAGGGTTTACCTGAAGTTCCTTGAGTAAAACATTGCAGCTGGCGCTGGTACGGACACCGATGGTAGGACTCCCAAGAGCCAGCATTTTGCACAGATCTCTCTCTCGCTTACTTTCTGTTTCTCTCTCTAGAAAGTGAAGTGAAAAGCAAGTTTCTTGGTGGGTTTTGAAGTAGGCAGAAAAACCAGAGAACCCCAACAAAAATTGAAGCCAAAAGGTTGAAATTTGGAAGACTTACAGAAGAGAGAAGAAAGAAGGAAGAGAAGAGAATAGAGAGGGTTTAATAAGTGCTTTTTTTGTAAGTCAAAAGAGACCAAGAGACCAAGACTCAGTTGGGCATGTCTCCATTGCCTCAAACAACCTGAGTTCTCCTAGATCTGAAGCAATTCTCTTCAGACTTTTGCTGCCAAAGCTTGCTCCTTTAGCTCTTCTTTTCTCTGCTTTTTTCAGATTTTTCAAGAAAATGTGAGAGACCAAGAAGAAGCAAAGGATCTCTGAGATGGGTTTTGAACGGAACGGGAAAACAAAAGAAAAAAATAGGATTAAACAACAACAGGGAGAGAGAGAGAGAGAGGATTAGGGTAAAAGGTTGAGACTTTAGTGAAAGAAAGAGAAAATTATTGGCAATGGACTTACTATTTAGTAATAACCAGAAAAGAAAACCATCTTTCTCTCTTTATGGGGCGCTTGAGGTTAGGCTAAAATGCGCCTAGTGTGTAGCAGGTGATATCAATCATCATCTGCCTAAACACTCTCTCTCTCTCTCTCTCTCTCTCTCTGTGGAAGTGAGTGTGTGAGCTCACAAGTGTCTCTCTCTCCGTCTCTGGAAGTGTGTTAGAGCTCACGGAAAGGGATTCTCTCTTCTATTAAATCCATTCAATCACTTAATACAGATATTTAAATTTTAATTCAACAACTAAAATTATTATAATTTTTAAAAAAATATTATATTTATAACTGTTAGATCAAATTTTAAAAACACAGATTAATAAATTAGATGGAAAAAATCCGGTGATATCCTTTCCAAAGCTCACGAGTAGAAAAAGTACTGCATCAGCTTCTGCGCGTGGAGTTTACTCTCGAAAACAGAGATGGAAAATTGGGAAATTGAGAGAGAGAAACCCACAGTAATCAACCTCAGTAGTTAGCTGTTTTTGATGGTGATATTTAGCAATTAATTATGTCCTCTTTTTACTATAAAACTAATTAGCTTTTGAGCATATTTATACATATTTTTTCACTTCTCATATGTTTTTATTATTTTTTGTTCATTAATTTTTATTAATTAATTTGATACTAAAATTGAAAATTAAAATTAGTGTACGGGAGGTTAAAATAAGTGTTGGATAACAACGTTACTTAAGTAATTAATGTGCAACTGTTCTTATATGTGTGCTATATTGCGTTGCTCAGCACCAAACTTCTTATCTTCCAATAGAAACAAGCAAAATAGAAAAGGATGGGAATATTGCTTTTGGGGTTTATTTTTTCCCTTCATAATGTAGTTTTCAAGGGTTCGGCTTATAAATTGATGGTTTCACTTTCACCCACAAAAAGAAAACAAGACAAGCACATCTCATGTCTACATGTATCTATCTACTGCCATTTCAACAATTTTATAGGGAGAGATTATATTCACACATTCTAAATTACTTATTTCACATCTTTTTAATTTTTTAATATTTTTTACACACCACTAGCACTTGATAAATAAATATTAAAAAATTAAAAGGGTGTAGGAGAAGTAATTTGGGATGTGTGAATATAATCTCCCTTTTATAAGTTAAACCGAAAAGTCCAAACCAAAAAAAAAAAAAAAACTTTAACGAAAAGCTCCCGGTATTGTTCACTTTAATGAAAAATCATATTTGTACACTAAAAAGTAAATCATGATACTATTCACTTTACCCTTTATTTTTTCCTTATCGTTAAAACTCAAAATTTTCAAAATATTTTCATTAGTTTTTCTGAAAAAAAACACATCTCATATATATATAGGTCCTTTTTGTAAGGTGATCCCCATTTTCTGAAAAAAAATGGGGATTAGGTTTGAGACCCACTCAACATTTAACTTCAACGATCCAAACCGTCTATTTTGTAAGTCTCGTTTCATAGATCATCCTTACAAAAAATCAATTCAATCTGAAATCATTTGCTTATTTAACTATCAACATAAAATTTCATTGGCTCTTATATAACAAATTATTCGTTAATTTCTTTGAACTCAATTAGATATCTTAAACATTTCCGATTTGGCCCATACTTTGTAAGGATGATCTATGAGGTATAACTTGAAAAATAGACAATTTGGATTGTTAAAGTTCAATATGGTGTGGATCCCACAACTAATCTCTATTTTTATAAAAAAAAATTAGAAATCCCTTCCCTTAAAGATTCCCTATATATATTAAGCCTCAAGAATGTCTAAAGATTGCAGGAACAAACATAGTGAAGGTAGTTCCAGTTCCATTTGGGTACGGATGAGGCACCCATAATTATTTTTTTTCTTCTTATACAAGTCTTTAAGTAAAATTTTCACCGAGGAATAAAATCTTATACGTGCTCCTCAATACTTCACTATGACATTCGGATTAATAATACAATGACCTATGAAAACATTAAAATGAATATGATCATGCTATTATGCTACGATGGGGTGTAGGTAATTCATTCCACTCTAAGCCTCTAAGGGAATATGATTTTCTTCCCTCCTAATCTATCTCCATTTCCATTCCTTCATATTTAAATGGTTGCAATTACACCACGTTTACATCTTGTTTTGAATTTTTTTTATATAGAGAATAATAAAAAAAATAAGAGTATGAGAGGAGAGGATAGAAAATGATGGTAATAGGAAAGGAGATAATACTACTCGGCCTCTTAGGGCATACCTCGAGGAAATACATAATTAACCTATGTAACTAGAGTGAGTCCCATAGGTTTCTTATAATTAGCGGAAAACAATACATCAATGGGAGAATCAATGGTTGGTACGTCAGAAACACTTACAACAAGTTCCAACTGCCTTTATTATGTACTTGGCGATGATATGAGTAATTATGAGATGGACGCTTTAACTGATCAAGTTCGTATGGATGCAACATTTGATATAGACTAAGCTTCAAAGTAAATAAATGAACAAATATTTATTTATTACCAAGGCTTAGGTTTGTTGTTTCGCTACTTTAAGATCTAATTTCAAGTCTTGTTGTTGACAATCTTTTTTTATAGGCAACTGATGCAATTACTGCTCATCGGCAAAAATAATTCAATTTAGATGGCCTTTTGTGACACCAATGACGATTAGATCGATACATTATTATTTTAAGAGAAACTGTAGACTAAAAAAAAACTAAGACCTCACTGTAAGTCTTAAAAAATGCTTGCGATATGTTATGGCTCGGGAAAAAGGTTAGACTGCCCTCCCCCCCAAACTTATGATTACCAATAAATAAATAAATATGCAGCAGTTCTATGTACAGTTAAGCCTAAAAATAACATAATTAATATGTAAATACATAATTAAAGTGCATGTGCATGAGAATGCGGAACACGTGAGCGTGAGCGTGAGGCTGAGACTTGCATCTATAGCTAGGTTAGTTTCGTATTATATTCTCCTATACACGTGAAATTTGTTAATCATAAAATGCATTTTATATATATATATAATTATACACGAAAATACTTAAGTAAAATGCTTGTGACTTTCGGGAGGCACATGTCTGCTTTGGTTCAAGATTTTTCATTTGTCTAGAAAAAAAGTCCACAGAATATGATTTTGCAGAAGATGATGATTCTTCCCCGACAACAATGAAGGAGGAACTGAGAGGATGAGAAATTAGAGCATTTTAATTACATTGTACGTTGTCATTGTAGCATCGTATGATAAGGATATCATGTCATGCATACAAAAATGTACACATGTAATTAGAATATTAACATGGATACGATGATGGTGCATCTGTATTTTCGTGCTATGAAAATTCTTCTCGAGAAAAAAAAAGCATGAGAAAGCTATGAGTAAACCTTTTACGTAGGCATCAGATAACTAATACATTACCAAGTATTCATATCTAACAAACAAAAAATGATTGACGTTCGATCTGCCTGCATAAATACATATTATATCTCAATTAATAAAATTATCCCCTAATAATTATTGAATTATTAGTCGGTTTGGTGGATTAGGTTAGGTCCAAAAACATTATCATTCGCTTCAAAAATTTGGTGCTTTTGATTAACAAATAGTACCAAGTATTATGCTATCCTGTAATGGATGGTGATGGATGCTGTTGGTACCTACCAGCGACCATTCTTAGCTTGAAAGAATGAAGGAAATACTGAACATATACATGGTACTGCAAGCCAAAGACAAAGAAACTATATAGCTGGCCGTGAAAAATAAAAAACTGGATATGTATTTCATTAATGCCATGCAGGACCCAGCAGTACTGTTTTTCAATATCAATCATAGTCACAGTCACACGGCGAAGGAGATGAACTTACATCCGCTCAAATACGTACGTATATTATTGTAGCATTCCTAACTAATGAAGCATATCATATATTTTAACGATAAGAGTCACTGTCACATTATGGAAGAGGCGAACTTATCTCCACTCGAATACATATGTCATTGTAGCATTTCAAATTAATAGTGTGTATCATATATTTTAACGTTCTCACTTAACGTTGCATTATTGATTAAAAACGGCATAGTAAATGCCATGCCATCTTCTTTATCCTTTTTACCAGGAAATTTCTCATGTTAAGTACTGGTCCCTCCCTGCTACTTGTTTCTCAAACGGGTGGATGATCTCCACAGCTATATCTATATATAGCAACCATTTTTTTTTTTTTGAACTTTAACGAAAAACTTTCGGTACTGTTCACTTTAACGAAAACACATTTTTACATTAAAAAGTCAATCATGATACTATTCACTTTACCCTTTATTTTGTCATTGTCGTTAAAACTTAAAGTTTTCAAGTCATTTTCATTAGTGTTCCTTTTTTTTTTTCTCCTACTCTCATTACTATTCTTTTACCACTGATTCAATCAAACCCTACTTACACTTTGTCTTTATTCTGAAATGACAAAAAGATAATTAATTTAGTAGAAAAAATACCAAGATAAATCATGCAGAGGCATTATACATTATAATATAATCATTGAAAGTTGTTTTCCATCATTATTTGGTCTACCGATTTCATATATTTAACTTGTTAATTTATATATAACCACCTGCATAATTGCATCATTAAAATAAAGCAGACTAATCATAATTAAAGTGAGAAATTTCTAAAAACTATATACCATTTTGGGAATATATCTACGAACCTACGCTTTTCCCTTTGTAGAGCTGAGCTGCTGCTCCTTTCAAACCCTAATAATCTGTTCACCTGAAAAAACAAAACCCCAATACATCTACAACAATTGTGTAGTCGTGTCGGCGCCGGAGCCGTTGAATAAAGAACACAGAGCCCCCAACCCAAAAGAGAAAAAAAGAAAAAGAGAAAAAGTTTGTCATATCGTAAGGATATGAAAAGTAGGAATATAGTCCAAGCGATACTGCTGCCCAAATGAAAAATTTTCAGGTTAGAGTTAGACATATGGAATAAAAATAAGGAGAAGAAAAACTTACCAGATGGTCAGAGATTCGTAGAAGGGAGTGATGGTTTTGTATTTGGATATCGTGAGAGTAATCTGACAAGCTGCTCTATTGAAATTTTTCTCAAACATAAGCCTACAAAAATCTAATACTCCAAATATAAAGGAGTATTTGAGCATTTTTTAATCGAAATTTCATCTCAGTCCAAACTTTACGATAACCAAGACTTGCCATATAGAGGAATATGAAAGAAAAAAAAGCCAATTGTTGCTATACTAAAATATATTGTGTTATAATAAATCAAGTTTCGTTGTTGAAAGAAGAGTAGCATATGTAGCTAAAACACTATTACAATTGGACAAATATCCAATTATAATGTTCAATTCAATTATTCATACACACATGTCCATTTGTAATTAATTTTTCAACAGCACTCGTTGCTCTTTTTTTCAGAACGAAGCATAATTCTTTATATATCACAACCATGTCCACATAAAAGTTGATGAAAAAAGATTATTCATGAGAGACAGTGGGTAGTGGATACCTACCCTTGAAAAACAAAGTGGGGAAGGGAGAATATATATGTGTCATCATATGGTGGTTGGGTGGGGAAGACTTGTACGACTTTGCACTAAATGAATGCGACTGTAGGTTAGTTGCTTCGATTATTAGCCGACACTATTAATGCTAATTTGGCCCTAAACATCCCTTGACTTGAGGACGATGTCATGAAGGACTTTGTTAAGGACTAATTACACATGATCATTACAAGTTTACAACCGGGCAACGCAAGGACTCAACCATATACATTAAAATCATTAACTCCTCCGATTAGTCTTCTCTTACATTATACATATCACAATATAACAAGAAGAAAGTTGTGCTAACCGCTTTAGGTTGTGTTTTGTCTAGACGTAGTGTGATAAGGATGAAGAACCTAATAATCAAGACAATTCACTACTTACGAATCATCGACTTTATTTCTTAGTTTTTGTTGGCCTAGTATGTTACGTTATTACTGAGTTTGTCGTATATTTAATAGTCTATGTATTGGTTTTAGGTTGCCGTCTAGTCGTCACGTACCTACCACTACAGCGCCTGTAATTTGCTCGCATACAATGATTGGAAAATAGCAGAAATTCATCATTACTTCAATTCAGGAGTGATAATTATCATCTTCCTAAATAAAATAAATGTTCAATAAAAACTATTATTAAAGCTCTTGATGTCAACCTTAAGGGGGGCATTATAGTCATTGCATGAATTTGGCTGCCGGAAGGAAGGAAAGTGCTGAACAAAACAAACAAAAAAACTACACGTTTATACGAATCGAAACTAAAACTTCTTACTTATAATATTACAGAGTGTTTTATTAAATATGATTGAATTTCACAATTCATAGGAAATGCAGAGTAGTTAAAAATACTCAAATGCTCATTGCTCTTGCGGATTGTTATTCGTATCCGAATCCAATCTCACTTTACCAAACAGGACAAGAACAACAGAATTGTAAAGCATAAAAACATCGCACACTATACTTAACCCCCAATCCAAGCTTTGCTCATCAATCAAATTTGGTTGGACAAGGGCTTCAAAATTAAAACTTATAAGAGATGGAAGACTCTGATGTACAAAATTACACGAGTAACGCAACGAGAGATACAAAAGAGAATATATTACAGTTACATTAAAAAATTTCTCACAAATTAATCTACAAAAAAGCTAGGGGACAGCTTCACACACTAGTTTGGCATCTCCTTTGGTTTCTAATGGACCCCAACAAGAGAAGAGAAGAGAAAAATTATTGGATTATGATTCTCTTTATTTTAAATCCCCTTCATCTTCAATTTCCTCATATTTGAATGATTATGGTGATTAAGTCACATCAACACTTGATATTAATTTCTTTATAGAGAGAAAACAAATAAGAAAAAAAAGAAAACTGGAAGAGAGATTTTAAAAAGCAGAAAATCCCACTCCGTCTCGAAAAATAAAGGCAATTTCTGGATCTCGACTGAAATGTGATATCAAGTAGTGGGCGTGTGGTAGAGCCCACAGAAATGATAGTGTTCAAAAGTAGTTTCTTGTGCGTTAACAAAATACGAATGGCCCAGCAACATCCATCCCTTATCCTCCTATTGGTAATTTGGTATTGGATTCCAACACCAGAAACCTTCAAGTTTTTCAACCAGATGTAACACAACTCAGTAAATCCAAGTATTTAACGTAACACACCAGACTAGTTGCCCTGTTCAAAACTCCTATCTAACGACAAGCGTCGAACACGTGCTTCAGAATGTCGGTGACAATATCTAGAACATCCTCTTGATCGCATCTTGTTACAAACTCAACTGCAATCGGAAAAAGTATTTCAATCAGTACCAGTGCTCTCCCTCTGTCACTTCAACACAGGAAAAGAGAAATAAATAAAAAAGGATGACAAAGGTGGGGCGTGTAGGGAGGACCAAACAACTGAGATGCTGCAATAGCAGTGTAGAAACACGAAATGGTGAAAAGTACAGAACAAATTGAAAAAAAAAAGTCGAAAACGCATCATTTAAAGCAGGAGTACTACTGATAAAAAAAAAAAAGAAAAAAAAAAAAAGCAGGAATTCGGGAAGCACCTAACAATCGAGTAGAGTGGGAGATACTGTAAAAAGAGCATCAAATCTTCGTTGAAAGAAAGACAACAAAATTTGGGAAAGGGGAGTGTAAAGTTGGAAATGGACCCCTTCGATATATATGATCAACAGATCAAGATCAATGATGTAGCATTGTGTGTCTGGTTAATTCTACACTTTCTAGCTCTTGGAACTCACTTGTGTGGACAGCCTACCATGCTAGTACGCATGAAAAATATGCACCTCTCTTTCACCACCCTACCACTTAGTCACTCGTCGAGCGAGTAGTAAACAAAAACAGAAACACCTACCTAATAGCTAACGCCTATCGAATCGCAAATGTAAGTACAAGTAGACGTGTACAGTTAACCATGCTGTACCAGACACAACGATGTTTGATATGCCCTCTTAATTTTTTACTTGATATGCTAAGTGCTGTCTTTTAACTTTTTCCTTCCATAATTGAGCTTGCACTCATGCAGGAAACAATTAATTGTTGTGCAGTGCTTTGTATTGAATCTGTTTCGAACGGGTCTGTGTAAGCGAAATTTCATCTTGCTTCTTCTAAGCCTAACGTTTGATGTTGAATATTAAAAAAGAAAGAAACTAGCTGCTACATAGTCCATCAACTAGGGAATCCAGAACAGATACCTGAGATGCAAAGGGAATCAAGGGTAAGATCACCGTCAGAAAGAATATGTTGTCAGCAAGGATTCTATCCGGTTGAAAAATGGTACAATGGACCACAGAAAGTGGGTTTACATCATATGATCAAAAGGCCCACCAAATTGATGATCATATATAGCCGGTGGTCAAGAATCAAACAAAGCTGTGGAATGGAGATGGGTGGACTCTTGATCGACTAAGTAGTCATTGTACAAAAAGGTGTCAGTCTCCCTCTTCACGTCAGTTTCTCTCATAAGAACTGGGGACCCTGGGACTATTGCTTGGGAGCTCATCACGGCAAGAACAAGGACTCTAAACTCACGACTTTTTGGTGTGGGCAAATAGTCAAGAATGCGGTTTGAATTAACGAGGGTCCAGCTCAAAATGCAGGGCTAATAAATCTCTTGCCTAATTGACACGATTTTAGGAGAAGGGAGACTAAAAAGTAGGGTTAAAGGAAAGGAAGCAAATCAAGGGTGCAGCGTATCAGTATCTGACTGAGCTAACAAGGATATTTCACATAACTGAGCATTTGTTAGAAATCAACTGGTCCTAGGATCCCACGTTTTAATACTAAACATGCTATGCATGCTCGCCTCATCGTAGTTAAGAATAAAAAATCTTGCAACATTTTCCTTAACTCCCACTTAAAATATTTAAACCCCCCCAAAAAAAAGCAATTTTCATAAAAACTATCACGTTTTCCAATCAATTTAGGAGTTTTTACAAAGTCATTATAAGTCAAATTCGAGTCCTTCTTGTTGCACCATAGGTTTCGTAAAATTCATTTTTGGACATTTTGATAAATTTTGACATATAAAATTTATTTGGGGGCCCTATATTAGTTTATATTTACTTGACTATTTAAAAAATAATAATGACCTAATAAATTGTAAGTTCACATCCAGAGGTCTTGCAACATTTTACTTAACTCCCACACAAAATATTTTCTAAAACTAAAAATTTCAAATTTTCACAAAAATTGTGAGTTATAACTCACTTTTTCCAATTGATTTTGAGAATTTATGTAAGATTTATTTTAAGCCAAAATTCGAGTAATTCTCATCACACCACTTGGTTCTTAAAATTAATTTTAGGACACCGCGAACATTTTTTACACATAAAAATAGGGATTCGAGGGGTGGGGGGGGGGGCTCTTTTAGTTTATAGTTAGTTTTCTATTTTTCAACTTTAAGGATCAATAAAAGTTAATTTCGGGACCTATCCAATTGCAGGATCACATCCAAGGGTCTTGCAACATTTTCTTTAACTCCCACGCCAAATATTTCTGAAAACTAAAAATAATTAAAAAATAGTGTCGTGACCTAATAAATGGGAGGACCACACCTAAAGGTCTGGCAAGATTTTCCATAACTCCCACGCAAAATATTTCCTGAAACTAAAAATCAATAAAAAATAGTTTTGGGACCTAATAAATGGCAGGATTATATTCAAAGTCTTGCACCATTTTCCTTAACTCACACGCAAAATATTTCCAAAAACTAAAAGTTTCAATTTTTTTCACAAAAATTGTGATTAACCGATGTTTTTAATCTATTTTAAGAATTTATACAAGATTCATTATAAACCAAAACTCGAGGCATTCTCGTTACACCGCATGTTTCCTAAAATTAGTTTCAGACCATTTTGAAAATTTTTGACACATCAAATATATTCAGGGGGCCAAATATTTCATCAAACTAAAAATTTTAACTTTTCACAAAAACTATGAGTTATAACACACGTTTTCCAATTGATTTTGATAATTTTTACAAGATTCATTATAGGCCAAAATTCGAGTCATCCTCGTCGCACCTCATGTTTCCTAAAATTAATTTTAGGACATTCCAAACATTTCCGACACATAAAAATATATTCCCGGGGGGGGGGGCTCTATTATTTTATATTTATTTTTCTATTTTTCAGCTTTAAACATCGATAAATTAATTTCAAGACCTAGTAAATTGTAGGATCACATCCAAAGGACTTGCAACATTTTTTTTAACCCTCATCTTAGCCAGACTTGCACTTAAGCCCTGCAAGAAAATTAGGAAATATTTTTGTGAATAAATTATATGTATACATAATTTTGAAAATATTAAAAAAATGTTAAGTTATATGAACTTGAAGATTCTGATTTGATCCGATTCCAAAATTTTGGGACAAAAGTTGAATTATGTTGTTTTCGATTTGATCCATCCGAAAATAACCTTATTTAGGTCTATACATTTTGTGGTGTTGAAGATATTTGTATAAGGGAATTTTGCAAGTACCACCTAAACTTGCAAGCATGTGAGTCAATACCACATGAACTTTTAAGTTTTAGTTTTTACCACTTAGACTCTCTATATGTTGGAATGTACCACCTACGTTATTTTCTATCCAATTTTCTATGAAAATATATCACGCGCCCCTCAGGTGGATGGATATTTTTAGTGGCATCGGAGTCAGGTCATGGAGATAAATGGAGAAGTTGATTTTAGGTTGAATTTTGGCAAGGTTGTTGAAGAATTGAAGTGGATATTATACAAAATCTAATCTTTCATTTATAATGAGTTTTCAATATTTTTTTGTAGGTCAACAAGCAGATAATTTTTCAAACTCATGAAATGAATTGTCGAACTGGATCTGTACAAACCCCCAACTTTGGCACCACGTTGACTTGAACAATATTATTTTGGAGCTAATTTGATTCTAACCAGCCCCATGAAGTTAATTGACAAAAATATTTTTATAGATGACAAGGTTTAACGACAAATAAATGGAAAGTAAAGAAGGTGGTATATTCCAACAGTTAAAAGAGTACAGGTGGTAAAAAAGAAAAAAAAAAGTTCATGTGGTATTATCGCACGTACTTACAATTTCAGGTGGCATTTGCACCAAAAACCCTTTGTATAAGTAGGACGGTCCAAGGTTCTAAAATACGCTCGGTAGTCTAGCGGCAGTGACACGCCCCGATCCCGATATTCCCTAAATACCATGATAGGCACTTGCTAGCCGACACTCGAGGGTGACGAAAGCTATTTATTAAGTGCAAAAGCTGAAAATAAGGGATAGATAAGACTTATAAATATAAAATGTAATGAATATGCATTTAAGGAACGTGTTCAGAGCATACAACTAACTAGAACACTAAAAGAAATAATATAAAATTGAATGAAACAAAGGATGGATCCTACACCGAGATGTCTCGAAGATGCTGATGCAGAAGTGCCTGAATGTCGGGATTGTATGCCTCGATTCTAAGTCCTGAAGGGGGTGCAAAACAAACATGAGTGGACCAAGTTTATATATAGATGTATATATAAATTAAAACAATTATCAACATACTAACCTCGAGGTTTTATGAAAACACATATATATCATGATAAACATAGGTTTTTCAAATCCTAGCATGCCGTGCAATGTCTTAAATCATAACTTGTATATATAATAATCATTAGTGAATGTTCGATAACTCTCCAGGCCCCATGCCGGCTCCTCGTCCCTGTGCTAATAGCCAGAAGAAAAACACTTCAGGCCCTATGTCAACACCATAACCGTCGCCCGGAACGGACCGAAATCTATCCATTCGTCCCGTAGCGGAATAAGGACCACTAGGTAAGTACAAAACCATTGAACATATATATATATATATTGAAAAAAACAACTTCATAGTATAAAGTCATTCATCATCTATACTATAAAGAGGTGTTCTAAACATGTTCTAAATATCATATCGTCATCCATAAGATATTCTACAAGAACACGGGTTATAGGAAAAATAGTAATAATTCAAAATAACCTCAGTAAGCATGTTATCTCAAAGCATTTCATAAAACGTAATTGCTAAATCATGCTTTTCCATGCATGCATTTCTACTATTAAAACATGCATTTTAGAAAGGGTCCACTCACATTACTTCATTATCGAATAGTTCTGTTGCTAGCGAAGACAGAAACGCCACAATAAATGCACCTAAGCACATAAAGGGTACAATTAATAAAACTCTATTATAACAATTGAATTTGGGAAAACAGACGTTGGAAATAGATTCAAGACGTCGAATTACCCTAAGAAGGGTTCCGGTTAAATTTCGTAAAAGTCCATAGAATATTCCTTAGAATATTCCCTAACGGAATATTCCACATAAAGGGTTTGGGCCGGTTAGGGTTTGGGGTTTGAAAGGTTAAAGGGTTTAGTGCTTAAGGCCTTAAGTTAAAAATGTTTGGATTAGGCTTTTAAAAAAGGGTTGGGCTTTAAGAGTGTGGGTTTAATTTCAAACAAATAAAATAAATAAATAAATAAATAAAAGGGTTTCTAATGGGTTTGGGCTTGAAATAAAATAAATAAAAATAAAAGGATATGGGTTGGGTTTTAAAGAGATTAACGGGCCTGAGACCTGAGTCCTTTACGGCCCAAAGGCCTAAACTAACAAGGTTTGGGTTTTAGGTTAGGCTTTAAAGGGTAATGCGTTTGGGTTTCATTTGCTTGGGTTTAGGGAATTGGTTTAGGTTGGGCTCGGCGCTGGTTTGGGCTGGGCTACCTTAGGCTGGTTCTTTGGCCCGTTTGTTATGTGGGTTGCTGGAACCAATTGAAGGAAAATGCCGGAATTTCGGCTAGAAATTAGACAAACTTTAAACGCTCATAACTTTGTCAATACTCAATGAAATCGAGTGATTCAAAAACGAAAATCATAGTTCTCGAAGAGACGAAGAGAATGGTATCTTGCACGATGTCTAACTAGTCGTGGTTTGGTCGAAAAACACATCGAAAGCCATTGAGGTCGCTGGAAACTGAGTAAGATTCAAATAAGTATAACTTCTTCAATACTCAATGAAATTGGGTGAAACAAAAAGGAAAGTTGTAATACTCAGCGAGACGAAGAGATTGATACCTTGCATATCAACCAACTCGTCGTGGTTTGGCCGAAAAGTGGCCTGAAAGCCACGGGTATTTGCTGGAATCTGGGTTTAGTTCTCCGAGGTGGTTTTCCTGTGTCAAAACGTCCCCAAGACAATACCTATTTTTATTAAAACCACCAGAACGTTGAAAAGGAAAAATGAGTGATGGTATTTCGAGCCTCACCTGGTCGGGAATAGTAGAACTCGCCGGCGTGGGTGTGTTAAGCATGTTTGGGTTGTCTCTGTGCTTCACATAGGAGGAGGGAGAGAAGAAAGGCCCAACGATGGTGATGCTGCCATTGTGTGTTTGTATGCTTGTGTGTGTGTGCGATTGACGGTGAGGAGGGAAGAGTGAGGTCGAGAGAGAGGTGCATATAATTTCGGGGAGAGAAAGAGATAGAGCTTAAGAAAGAGTTATAAAAATAAAATAAAATAAAATAAAAAAGAAAAGAAGAGAGGAATCAGGGGACAAATCAGGGGGTGGGCCCCCTTGGGCTCACCAATTAAGACACAAAACCCATTTTTAAATAAAAACCCAAAACTACCTTTAAAATCGGGGGGGTGGGGTGTAACAGGCAGGTTAGGCCTAGCGCCTAAGCGGGACTTAGGCAGACTAGGTGATAAGCTCATATTTATATATATTTTACATTAAATTCACTTGTCTTTTCTTAGTTAGTTCCTTATATTTTTGAGCTATTTACTTTTTTTTTTGTGTTTTGTGGGATTTGTCAAGCAAATAAAAGAAAAATAGCACAAGTAGGATTTTTAGTAATAAATTCGTCAAAACTGCCTGTGCAGATCAGCTGACTTTGGAAGCAAGTTGCGAATAGCTCAGAATGAATTAGAGAATGATCCTTATGTGCTTGGAAAGCTACAGATGTCTATTGTCTGGAGCATTTTGCGGATTGTTAATATTATTTTTCTAGAAGAAGTTATGGCCTTTTTAACACTGAAAGGTTTCCAAGAAGCTGAGTAGTTTGTAACTGCATTGAAGGCAATAAATCCAATAAAACTAGCAGCCAAAACTGATGCAGCCAAGAACAAGTCAGCTGACACCTATTCAAATATCAGAGGAAATGGAATTAAAAATGAGAATTAAGAGGGAGTAATTGACATAAAGGCTACCTAAAGTGTTACAATTGTTTTACCACATTTCCTCTCACTTATTGTCATCACTAAATGGCTGTTAGTGGGGTGAGTTATGGAGCAGAAATGGGGCAGCAAGCATGGGCATAAAGGTTGTAGGTTGCAGCAGCAAAAGGAGTTTTTTTAGAGAAAAAAAAAGATAGAAAAAAAAAGAAGGAAAGGAAGGAGAAAGAGGACAAGGCAGCTACGTTGGGGAAGGAAGGAAAGAAAAGAGGAAATCTTGGCATTCTCTTCTTTCGGTTTTATCTTCTCAAACTCATGTCTTTCTTTTGGTTTAATTTGATAACTATGTTTAACTAAATTTTTAGAAGTTAGGGGCTGTTTTGAAGCCCCGAATATGATTGCAAGTTTGTTATGACATTTCGTTTGAATTACTTTTATGAATGGATGAAAATTGGTTCACTACTTGTCTCATTGATGAATTATTTATTTGTTTTCTATGGATGCATACTTAGTAAGCATATCTAGAATTCTAATGGTATGAATCTGTGTGTGCCTGCCCTTGTCGAATGAGGACCTACATATGTTCTAGAGTAGTACTTTTTAATTGAGATTAACATGTGAACCAATTTCTAGGATAAGTAAGACGACGCTAGTACTTACGATGCCTTGTGATGACTCAAACTCTTTTCGTTCTTAATGATTTCTTCTTGTTAAATCTATGAACACATCATTCTAGATTGCATGCTAGGAACTAAGTTAAGTTGAAAACGCCATTCTCTTAACATACTACGTAAGAAAGAGTAATAGGTTGAGTTCTAACATTGAGCCAACTTGAGCATCTTCATCCGGAAATAAAAGAAATTTGAATGAAACATAACATGTTTGCATGATTATTTGGTGGTGGATAGCAATACCCCTAACTCGTTTTTCTTAATTTGTGAACTACTTAATATCTGTTTCTGTCCTGTTTTTGTTCGATTTAATTTAAATAGCAAATCAACTCCAAAAATCCCAAACATTTGTGTGAGTGTAGCTCTTTGTGTCTAGTATCTGAATATAAAATTTCGTAGAATTTAGATAAGTGTAAGTCGGTCTAATAATTATTTTTCGGTGGCTGGTCAGTAGGGACAACATCAAGTTTTTTTGACATTTTAAGTAGTTAGATAAAACAATCTTCTGCGGGAAAGACCCTTATTTTCATATGCTACAATTGACAAATCTTATTGTTAATAAGGAAAATCAATAGGACATTTGTGTGCTACTTTATGGTGTGCTTTTAATCCTATCACTAGGCAGATTTAAGTCAATTTATCATATATTGTTGTTTGGACCCAAAATTACGTTATCGGCCCGAGTAATCGAGGCCGTTGAATGAACAAAATTTTAGACCGTTAAATGAAAAAGTGGTTGAAATGATTTTCAATTATTATTGAGAAATAATGTTGTGATTTTAATCATGATATTATATCATAGTAATATGTTAAATTATTTAAACCTAATATTTGTTTGGCTTTTGGTGGTGATGTGATAAGCCTAGAATTTGTTGGTGATGGAGTTATGATGACGTAAGAAGCTTAGATAGGCTAGACTTTTGATTATGAGTTTGAAAAGTCAAGATGGGCTTTTATCTTGTTTGGAAAGCTAGTCATTTGGATGAGGTTTCAGACTTTAGATGAACATGGAAATAGTGATGTGATGCAGCAGGAGGTTTACCATGCATGAAGAGATAAAATATTATGATGGTGGGACCGAATATCCTTGGCAGGATGCCAAGAATTTTAGTCAGATGGCAACACCTGCAAGACTTAGAGATAAAATCGCAGTATATCAGGTTGCTACAAATGAACACGTGGCTTCATTTTGCATGAGATGGTACGACTAAAGCATGGGCTTTGGCTTGCGTAATGTAAATTGCTTTATGAATTTGAAAAGCGATTAGATTCTGCAACAAGTGTCAGCCACCAAAGCCAGTATAGCAGTACTATAAATACAAGGCGGCGTACACCATTCGAAGCCCTCTAATTTAACACACAAATTGCCCTGCGCAAACTCTCTCAACAGCTTTGAGATTTTTTATTTTCTTTTTCCGCCAACACATCTTCAGTTTGGATAAACAGCACTGTGAAGGCAACCGATGATACCTTTAGTTTGGATAAACAGCATCATCGCCGTAGAACCAGCTGACCACGGAACACCTTCAATTTGGATAAACAGCACTGTGTCGAGGCCGACTGGTTATCTATCAAAGTCTCGATCGAGAAAGACTTTTGGGTCTTTATTGGCAGAGGTCATTTCATTAGCCTTTTCGGCGAGGTGAGGTATTACAGTCTACTAAGGCTCGACACATTGAACGCCAAGTTGTTTTATGATTGGATACTCGCAAGTAAGCTTTAGACTTCGGCATTCTGACGGCTGAACCACATTTACCATCAAGACATATATCTGTTTTGAGTATCTATGCCCTTATACTCTGGTGTCGATTCGGCGTGCTTATACCCTTACAAATATAATCACTGTGACCGAATCTGGCGCCGACGATTTGTGAACTTCGAAAAATTAGCAGCCTTATCTTCAAGCTTAGAACCTAAAAGCCGGGACGTGTTCTTTTCTCAGCCGCAGTCGCAAGATCGAGAAGTCGGCCGCGCACTCAACTCAACATCAACACATTTTTACTCCCCAGCCGAGCTTGGCCGACGAGTTGGCACACCCCGCATCAACCGAATGACGTAGTTAGCTCATTAGTTACTCAGCTTGCGATCCATGTAGGCCTGATAGTTTTTAGGGTCAACAATTGTATAAATAAGTGTTTACTTATACTAAAAAAACACATAATATTGTATTGGAATGCATATTAAAAATACAGGAAACAAGCATATAATGAGTGTTCATCCAAGTATTTAACAAGTCTATTATATTTTATTGACCAAAGAAAATGCCAAATAAAAGTTATCGATTTTCTATTTAAGTGAGAATCGCAATCTAGGCAAACGCCTAGACGGGTTTAGGTAGACTAGGCGGGCACCGAGGCGGGCTAGACAAACACCTAAGTGGGTCTACGCGCACTTTCTTAATTTTCAAACACCTAAAGACTTATTGGGGTGATGGCTAGCCGCCTAAACGGCGTTAGGCGGAGATTTTTAGAATGGTGGGATGGTCTTGGTGTAGCCTTTTGGTCTTTGGCCCTTTCAGGTACCAAATAAAAACCATTATTATATCATTCTTTTAATTTGTTTTCATTTTCGTACAAACCATTTTGCCATTTTCTTCCTACTATCACTACCATGCTTTATGTTTTGTAAAAAACGAATGGATAATGGTGGTGATTACGGAACCATGATCCATGACAATTAAATACTATAATTCGATATCTAGTAATTACAACTTGCAAGTACTGTGTCTACCGCAGTTTTGGTTGAATTGATTGTGGTAAGTCCATGTATAGCTTTTCTTTTCTAATTTATCTCCTTCAAATGAACTGCAATTATTGTATTCCAAATTGATTCTCACGTGAGGAGTGGATATGTAGGCCACAGGCACAAGCAACCCTCCGTCATAGTATTTTCTTTGAACAAGTTGTAGTTTTTCTTATCGATGAAACAAGTTGTGGTTATTAAATCATATCTTTGGTATCTGCTATATATTCAAATTTATAAAAAATGAAGATCAGATGGATGATGGATGATGGATCTTCCACTTAGCCATGGTAATAGAATGTGATGTTCCCACTACTCCTCAATCATATATATATATATATATATATATATATATATATATATATATATATATATATATATATATACAGAGAGCTTAAGGGGAGGGATCCCCATTTTTTCAAAAAAAATGGGGACACGCTCCCCACCGTTAGATTGACTTTAATGAAATTGTGTGGTTGAGATTAAAACACAGGCCACAGAATCTCAACCACATGATTTCATTAAAGTCAAATCCAACGGTAGGGAGCGTATCCCCATTTTTTTGAAAAAATGGGGATCCCTCCCCTTAAGCAATTCCTATATATATATATATATATCAAGTTATGTGATGTATTATTTTTCGAGAGTGGACAATAAAACTAATGTGTCTCAATTTTAGAGTATAGTTATATGGTTTGTGTTCCAAATACAATGAAAAATTTGTTCAATTCTTAAGATTCACTAATCAATCAAAAAAATTATCAGAGGTTGTTCTTGTGGGTCTAAAATTTGCCAAAGCCAAATGTTTCAACCATATCATCATCGAGAGCGATTCTTCCAACGCCATCAATTGCTTTCGGCCAAACCTTCGTAACCAATGGTGTCTATATCAAAATGTCGATGAAATTCGTAGGGCAGTGGCTTGCTTTGATTCTGTTCATTGGGGTTGGGTTCCAAAAATTGCCAACCAAGCAACTGATATGGTTGTATAAATTATCAGATAGACGGGGCAAAGGTCCACTACCAATAACATCAATATTGTCTCAAACTTGTTAACTACCACTTGCACAATCCGTCAGATGTGGAGTTTTATCACAAAAGGTCTCGATATTAGTTGGAATGAGGTAGGGATATTTAAACTCTTCTTTTTTTAGAGCTACGGTCGATGTGGAATATTTAACACGCCCCCTTACGTGGGACCCAATTAGTGGGTCACGTGTGGGAAATCCACACATCGGCAATCACGTGGCCACAAAGAGACACACCCTACACGTGGGGCCAAAGGACCCACCAATCATCACGCGGGGCGAAGATGACCCACCAATCACGTGGCAGTACATGCCCACTCTCTGACTATGATATTATGTAAAAATTATCAGAGCGATGGGCCGAAAACCCACTTCCAACATCGTCGGTATTGTTCCGAACTTGTTAACTACTACATGCACTACAATCTGTCAGGTGTGGATATTATCATAAAAGGCTTTGGTGTTAGTTGGAGTGGAGTTAGGAATCATGGAGCGGGTATGTACTACCACATGATGGGTGGGTCCCCTTGGCCTCGTGCGATGCTAGTGGGTGATTTGGCCATGCGTGTAAGGTAAGTCTCCTTGGCTCCGCATGGTTGTCGATGTGTGAATCTCTCACATGTTACCCACTAATTGGGTTTCACGAGAAAAAGCGTGTTGAAATATCCCACATTGACCATTTCTCTAAGAAAAGAAAAGTTTAAATATCCTAACTCCATGCCAACTAATACCGAGGTCTTTTGTGATAAAACCTCACACCTGACGAATTGTGTATGTGGTAATTAAAAAGTTAAAGACAATATCGGTGTTGTTGAAAGTGGATTTTTAGTTGTTAAAAACCCCACTCATTCAAGGGTCAGCAATCTCTCATGGGAAACTTTGCCCTCTTACTCACCTCACTGGTTATGGTGCTATCTCGGGATGAGCTTCCATATCCCCCGCCATCTTTTAGTTGAGATTTCCTGGTGGTTTTTAGAGACAATATCGGTGTTGTTGAAAGTGCATTTTTAGTTGTTAAAAACCCCACTCATTCAAGGGTCAGCAATCTCTTATGGGAAACTTTGCCCCCTTCCTCATCTCACTGGTTATGGTGCTATCTCGGGATGGTCTTCCATGTCCCCCGCCATCTTTTAGTTGAGATTTGATGGTGGTTTCACTATCTGCCTCTTCCTCTTTTGTTTCACCTGAGTGGTGTTTGGTAAATAGTTCGTATCGACTGCATCCTTTTTTCTTTTTTTCTGGGTTTAGCTTTTGGGCTATCTTGGCCTATATTTGTATTTGCTACCCGTCTTTGGGTTTCTTAATTGGACAAGGATTGTCTGCTCTTCTTGTTCCCATGCCCTCCCATGCCCTCCTGTTTTGTGTGGTCACGGTTAAGCCACGTCAAAATTTTATATTGTTTTTTTTATAGAGATAATAAGACAAAAATGAATAGTAATATAAAATGTTGATGTGGCTTAACCGTGATCACACAAACAGGAGGGTATGGGAGGACACGAAAACAAGGAGGGCAGACAATCCGTATCCTTCTTAATTAAGTTTTCATTCGACAAAAAAAATAACAATCATTACTAAGTTCGATTAAAATATTTGCCACGAGATATGGGTGCATGGTGGTTAGCACACAACACCCAGGTCCCTGGTTGGGAGCATCATATATTACGCAATTAAATTTGTATCATTCATTATCATTGGACCAAAACAAAAACCTTCAATTTTTGTAATATTCGATCCAAATAGAAAGGATGCTTCTTAACCAACTTTCACTGTACATTCATCAGCCGGGTTATGTAAGCAAAACTTTATATTTATAAATATTACAAGCTTCTTAATTAGAGTAACATTTTTATGGTCAAAGTTTCAAGCTTGTTGATCTACCTTTACGGAGAAAATTATCGGTGGAGGATATTTGAAACTGGCTTGATATTCTCTCAAACCTGTCAGATAAAAAAAAGCTATGGTATCCTCTCAATGTTCTTGAAAGCCTAACTTCGGCAGTGAATATTGCATTCACAGGTCTGTGATCAGACAGTTTTGATTCACCTCTATTGTATACATATTGCTTCAATCCTTCTCTGCGCCAAATTATCCGATCACACCTAAAAACCCAGAAATAAAAAACAATTAGTATAATATCACGTGTCGGTATGTATGTTGCAAATTACATGTAATAATTACGTGAAAGTTACCATGCAGGAGCACGCTTCTTTTCACCTTTCTTTCCCGGACAACACCCATAGTATACATCAGAATTTGGACAATATTTGTAAGTGGGAGCAAATTCAACAGCTCCTTCGTTCCAACCTTCGAGTACTTGTCCCTCTTTGAGCTCCATCATCAGCTAATCCCAATGAAAATTGATGTCAAATTTTGAGTGAAAGAAATTAAATTCATGTTTAAATAAATATAATGGGTACTAACGATTAAGTGGTCTACCTGATCATGTTTTAGTAAGGTATTCCATTCTCTTGTATCCACCAACGAACGCGTTGTTGCTTCTGGAAGGGAAATTCTATAATTCAAATCTCCGAGGAAAATTACTCGACTGCAATATTTTTGAACCAAGCAATTAGTGGCCGCTATCTGTTGAGGTTTTTAATTTAGAGTAGTACTTCAAAACATATTATATATTTATGTAATTAATTAGCTTGGTGTCTAGGGTTTATATGATATTAACTTTTGATCATTATATATATATATGTAACATATATATGAAGTTAACTTTTAAGGAACCCATAGTTTGAATGACATGATACAATAGACCATTAACTGTTTACTGGTGTAGAGAAGTCAAGCTTTCCATGTGGTTATATAACATAATGAGTGCAACATGGCCATATCAAATTTGATTAACAACTACTTAATTATAATTAATATTATATAGAACAAGACAAGTAGTTATAAAGATCAACAACACTACAGGATAGGCGGCTCCATTAATTAGTTATTTGTCACGACAAATTCGACGAGGAAAAAATAAACAATAATGGTGCTTAAGCCTTAAATATGTATATTGTAGTTGTACAATTGTCTTATTTCATGTTACATAGTGAAAAATAGATTGATTAATGAGATATGTTATGTATAAAAAAACTAATTAATGCAATGGTTTGGACGGTTTCAAAGTTTAGTTAACATACTCATAATCTAGGATCTTTCGGGGCAAATCAAGCAAAGGGCCTCTAGGAAAACTTGTTCTTGACAATATATCGGATATGTTAGAATTTCTCAGTTTCTCATCTCCTTCTCTACTCCCTGAAGCTAGATGAGTGCACACAAAGCAAAAGCTTGTTTCATGTAACCGAAACCTAACAGAAACCGAACCCTGCATGCACATCATCATTTTGAAAGAGGAAAATTAATTAAGATTAAAAAAATGTAATGTTTCTTTTGATATTATTATAGTTTTTAGATCATATATAATCTTGGACTCTAAAATATCGATCATAAGGCTACAATATTACAAAGTAAGGATATTCTGCCACTAAAATCTTTAAATTCAATCCCTAAGTATTGTAACATAAGTACGTAATAATAAGTACCACGTACCTTATTTCCTAGGCATCCCATGATCCCACATCCAACACAGGAGACACTTGGATTCCGAATAAATGGACGCAGATTGCTTCGAATCCAAATTGATACTAGTATCCCCACCATTTGCTTGCTTACAATACAGTAGAAGTGTGGATCTTTAATATTGTTGTGTCTATTCTTGTTTAAAGCTTCTCTGATTAAGGAATTCCATTTCATGCAGATCTTACTATTCTCCGATCCTAGAACATTGGAGGCTTTCAGAGGAACGATTTCTTGAAACCTGAACATCATGGAAATTTACTTGGACCATGAGTAATTAAAACAACTTTGAGTTATAGTTTTTCTAAATTATTATGAAATTATGTAAGTACCCAAAAACATAGATGTCACAGGACGTGTCAATCAAATCCTCCATATTCATATCTTCTTGAGGTTCCACCCCACCAACATTCCATGTACTAACAAAAACCCTAGATGAAGAGAAAACAAAACCATACGTATGAGATGTATAAAAATACATTTTATTAAAAAGACACGTACCAATTGAAGTACTAATCATGGTGGACAAGGGAAAACAATTTCGAGATCGAGTTGGTAAATACATACTTGTACTTGTGTGTGCTAGTGTCCTTCTGCTGATTGAAGACGGTGGACGTAGGGTTTGAAGACGGTTGATCATCGCTTGGTGTTTCCAGCACTAATCCTTCCGAGACATCGTTGCTTGGAAAATCTGCTACAAAGTTGTTGCTTCCCAATTGCTTTCTCAGAATCTTGTTTGCCACTAATCTAGGCCACATCACCTAATTAAGGGAAACATAACATATATTAATATTGGTGTAAGCATGTTTATCCATGCATATGTGTATATACTCTGTATGTATAGATGTATATATGGATGAGGTAAAATATCAACGGGATGCCTAAGAGAAGAAGGTGCTCACTCCTCCTTGCTTTCTAACCATGGACAGAGGGAAAGAGGGGAAGAGTTTAAGTATTTTATGCTAGAGAGGGAAGGAGAAAAGGTTGGATAGATCATGCCAAAACAGATAAAAAGAAATGGCAGAGAGATAATCATGCATGCTGTGAGACCACTGCAAGTTGGGGTTGTTTGGAGGATCAGTTGCTACTAACTAAAGCGACGTGGATGGTTTCGAGGATAGAGAATGCAGCAATCGTTAAAAAGAAGTGGCTGCATTGCTTGTCTACCAATAAATATATTCTTTGAGAGAGAGAGAGAGAGAGAGGGAGAGAGAGAGAGAGAGTACAGGGAAAACATGGGTCTCTGCACGCATGAATTTTATCTATTTTCTTAAGGCAAAACATGAAGGATATGTTTTTACAGAGTTGTTTAAGCAAGGGTGCATGCAAGTGGGCGTGGTCCATATCACCATTATGGAAGACAGACGATCAGCAACAGTAAAGAAACCCTGTTTTTTTTAACGTGTCAACCTCTTACTGGTTATCAAAATGTCCTCATCTGGACATATACTTCTTATTTAAGCTGGATCAAAACTTCTATATATGTTGCTGCTGATTCATAGCTAGCTGGTATTTGACATCCTCTAAACTAAAGCTCACGTAATATATAACATGGAATTTATAAAGTTCGATTACTTTTTACTAATAACGAATTCTCCATTTCAACTTTGCCCCGGTTTTTAGAATAATATTCTTTATCTCGTTCAATTATAAATCTCTCTGGCATACATATGTCAACATACTAATGTATTTGGTGAAGTAGCTAACTGACCCAGTCGAATGCAATGATCTCCGAGTTTGGTTTGTGTTGGAAAATAAGAATGCGTTTTTGTTTTCTAAGTGAGCGAGCAATTTAATTTGTTTTTATGCTCTTTTTTTTTGTCAAATAATTTGTTTTTGTGTTAGGGTATTTTATATATTAAGGTTTTCTAGAGATATAATTAAGGAGTATGCCTCCTTTTCTATTTTCTACTAAGGTTAGATTGCTTTCCTATTAGTTTCGGGTTTTCTAGAGATATAAGGAGTATGTCTCCTTCCCTCTTAGTTTCAGAATTAGGTCTTTATAAATACACCTTTAACTTAGTATAAAAATTAATACGCTATAAGATATAGCATTTTAGTTATGTAGTCGTTTTGACAATATTTGTGGTCTTATTCTTTATTGTAGTCAATAAATTTAGAATCAGAGTTTGTAATTCTTTTCTAGCCCTTCGTTTTGTTAACAGTTTGGCCTAGCTAGTAGTTTTGGCGAGCAAGGCAGCTTTTCTTGTGGCTGCGGGTAAAAACCTAATTGGATTCAATTATAATTTGTGAAGATATGTTATTTAATTTGCAAGAAGTCATATACATACTTTTCATTTGCAACTAGAAAAACATGGCTTCTAATCCCCCTCCAAAAAAAAAATCAATCAAATTAATGTTTCATATGAAAATGAATATATATCTGTTTCACATATAGACACTGAGAAGACACATCCAAAAAAAGTACTGTTGACTCTCTCATTGATAACACTAATATGTTTCCAAAAAGCTGATTTAAAGGTATATGATCTGACATATTCGGCTAGCTGGAATATCATAACAGGGATGGCTCAGAGCATGCAATATGCAAGTCGTTGGTAGACTAGTAAGTTCAGTTTTTCCAGTGCCGCCGGCAGAAAATCACAAGTTGGTGTATGAACAAATTAAATGGCTTTAAAATTAATGGTACGTGATAATCGACTAGTATCTTAACCTAACATTGAAAGGCGCCTTCCAATTTTTAAGTATTTATTTTCGTAGTGTATAGTATACTTTCCAACGATCACACTGCAACTTGTTTACAAAGATTCCAATCTTAATTCATCCGGAAAAATCAGCCATTTTAACACCTCCAATCAAATAGAAAATTTGTATATTTTAACACCACTAATTATATATACTCGTTAAAGTTAAACTATCGTTCTCAAATAATATTAATTAGTTTATAATTTACACACCATACGAATTGGAGGGATTTGATAGGCACTAATGACAGCCACAGAAAGCAAACCACCAATCCAATTTCTTATTTGGATGGCGAGCTAAATGTTTCCAATAAAATTGTCATCTTTTTATCATATTAAAAAGGACACAATATTTTAATCTGTGTTATTTCTGAATGTTTTTGGCTGTGTTCTTGTAGCTCCGCGACTTTGTATTTAGTTAATATGATCTCCTAATGATAGATATTAATTATTAGCATATGCGCTCATAATTGTTATATATAATATATTATTTGATGGTGAGATATTTGGCAATTGGGGCACAACAAGCTAGTCACGATCGGCCCGATTCAAGTTAATTTTATGTGATGCATGCTTAGCTAAGTAACTTCATCTGATCAGCTTGAAATTAGTAAATTACATGCATCTCACAGGTACAATAACACGTCTTAGGGTTTTCAATCCAAAATTTCTCGCCATCATTTAGTGTGGTGTATGCTCACCACCTTATTTATCACCGTTAGATAAGTAGAATTTTGAGATTTGTGTCTATCCACTAACGAATATCGAATTTCAAACTCATCTAACGATAATAAATAGGGTGGTGAGCATACACCACACTAAATGATGATGAGCAAAAAGGGTATTGTTTTCTTGCTTATTTGGGTGAAGTTAGTTTTCTACATATATGATACTTTATAACTCTATAGAATAACAAGCTAGTCACATTGTAATCTTACGATTTATAACCGTGTCCGTATTCTTGTTTTGTTTAGTAATATTTCATATTCCATTGTTTTTTCAACTTGGTATCCTAATAGGTTTGATTCTTAGGGTTTAATCTGCTTTAATTGGTATCAGTTTGTTGGTCGGTGCTTAAGTTCGCGAAAATTCTTCGTTTTCGTTTCTTGTCAATTAGATTTGTGTTGGTTAGACCTAGATTTTGTTTTTGTTGGAAAAAAAAGAGATTGGATAATCGTGAGAATCTGATGAACCCCGCATCTGTTCCGCATCGGACTCGGCTCACCATCTGGACCGTTGAGCCACCATCAAACATTTGCACGAACCCGCTTCTCCAATTCATTCATCCTCGCCGCCACAACGCACCCACAATCTGCTGCACCCGCGAGACTCCGTGATCTGTGTACCCGCATCCATCTGCATCTGCACCCACACAGACCTGCATGGCCTGCTTCTGCTCCAGATTGTTTTGACTTTTTTTTTTTTTCGAATTTGCATATTGGTTTGTTGCACAACGCCGACTCCAGGAGGCAGGAAAAGGAAAGGAGAAAAAAATGAAAGAAGGGAAAGGAACAAGACAAAAAACAAAAAACAAAAAAAAGAAGGTTTTTTTAGGCCACATCGCAAGGAAAAGAAATTAGTTAGTGTTTTAAGAGGCGTTTGTTTGTCCTCACTAAACTTCTTTAGATTTGACTGGCTTAGCTAGGATTGCTAGCCAGTGTTTGATGCGAACAAGGACTATTGTTAATGAGACTAAGGGCTGGTTTGGTATTGTTGTACTTTGAAAAAAAACTGTTGTGAGAATAAGTAGCTGTGCTGTGAGAATAAACGGTTGTGAAATAAATCAGCAAAGTGTTTGGGAAACTTTTTTGTAAAAATGCTTTTGAAAAAAAAAAAAAACAATTTGATAGTAAGTCTTTTCATTAAAGGAGCAGCTTTGTATACTTTGAAAAAAAAACTAGTTTTCTAAAGCTGCAAATAACAGCTTCAGCTTTTTCCTTTGATTTCAGCTTATTCTCACAGCTTCCAAAATAAGCTTTTTTTTTCAGTTTACCAGACACCTAAAACCCTTACAGTTTTTCATGGGTGTTTTTTTTTTTTTCCTTTTAAGAAGCTTACTCCCAAACCACCCCTTAAGTCGGACTTGCACCGACTAAGTCTTTCGCTAGGCCGTCTTAGCGAGGATCCCTGATAGGTATGGGATTGCTAATTCCGTCCCCAAATCTGTTTCATTTGCCTGTTGCATGTCTACATACTACATCATCTGCAAGCGTTCTTCTCTGCAACACCATTTGCCCCCCCCCCCAAAATCTGAAACAAAAGCTTCAGCCGCTGCCTAAATCTCAAAATCCAACCACAAAATTAAAAAAAAAATTAAAAACGTAAAACAATAACAACAACCAAATCCAACCACCAAATTCAAAGTCCACCCCGTGCCAGAAAATTCCGAGATGGCTTTGCAGGCGGAGAAGCCAAAACATGTATCAGATGGAAGAGAGAGATCCGAAAATTTTTGGAAGAAAAAAGGATGAGGAAGGTGGAGATGCTTAATGGCGGCAAGATGGTGAAGATGATGAGCTTGTTTTTGAAGGATTTGCGATGAGCTTCACATCTGCGTTGTGCAGGAAAATGAGGGAGAAAAGAAGAAATGGACGGAGCCAGAAGGAGAAAAGAATAGATGATTCCAGAGTGATAGTTTCTAGGAGAAAAAAAGGTTAAAAGGTTGAATAAATAATAAAATATTATTATGTATGCATCAAATAATATAAAATATTACTATATATACATTAAATAATATAATATATTATAATATATGCATGAAATAATATATTATTATAATTTGTTTATTATCCGGTTTTATAGTTCAACACTGCACCAAACGCTTTATTAAACTAGTCCAGCTTAGTTTAGTTTAAGCCAGTCCAGCTTAGTCCCAGCAGCTAGTCCAATCCGAGACAGTCCGGTGCAACAAACGCACCCTTAAGGTTTGGGTTTGGAAGCCTGTTACTCAAATGCAACAATCACTCTCGAGTGTTCAAATTTGTGACAACTCGAGCATTCGTGTAACGTTGTAAACATGATAAATTGGATTTTTTGCTTGTTTATTCAAAACTTCGCACTCACATTGTAAGTTTGCACTAGTACTTGCACTGACATTAGAATCTTGCACTTGCATTGTTGGATTCATTGGGCATTCGCATTAGACGTTAGCATAACGAAGCTTGAATCCACATCTCTATGTTGGCAAACTCATGTCATGTAGCGCAAGTTTGAGGGGTGTTGGAAAATATTAGTGTTTAGGTTTATTTTAATGTTTTGTTTTTTGGTCCTAGCCCGTTATTATTAAGGTTTCGTTTCATTGCATATTAGGGTTATGTTAGTTTTTTTTGTATATATATATCTGATACTTTATAACTCTATATATAGAATAACAAGTTAGTCATGATGTAGTCTTACAAGTTTTATAGTCGTTTGAGCATTCTTGTTTATTTCATATTTTGTTGTTCGTGTGTTTGTTTGTTCATTTGTATGTGCACTCTAATTTTCAACAAACCAAACCATTAAAATTTATAATAATTTCCTAATCTTGTGTCACATCCCGGCCCGGGGTCTACCACATCCTAGGCCCGCTCCACCACCGTAGCACGATATTATCCGCTTTGGGCCCCGACCACGCCCTCACGATTTTGTTTCTGGGAACTCACGAGCAACTTCCCAGTGGGTCACCCATCCTGGGAGTGCTTTAGCCCTCTTCTCGCTTAACTTCGGAGTTCCTACAGAACTCGAAGCCAGTAAACTCCCAAAAGGCCTTGTGCTAGGTAGGGATGAGAATATACATTTAAGGATCACTCCCCTAGGCGATGTCGGATGTTACAATCCACCCCCTTAGGGGCCCGCCTCGTCGGCACACTTCTGGCTAGGGATTGGCTCTGATACCATTCTGACACATCCCGGCCCAAGGTAGACCATTTCCCGGGTCTGCTCCACCACCGTAACACGATATTGTCCGTTTGGGACCTTGACCACGCCCTCACGGTTTTGTTTATGGGAACTCACGAGCAACTTCCCAGTGGGTCACCCATCCTGGGAGTGCTCTAGCCCCCTTCTCGCTTAACTTCGGAGTTTATACGAAACCCGAAGCCAGTGAGCTCCCAAAAGGCCTCGTGCTAGGTAGGGATGAGAATATATATTTAAGGATCACTTATCTGGGCGATGTGGGATGTTACATCTTGTCCTATGACTACGAAGGTAAATGTCCCACAGGAAAATATAAGAAAACATTACAAAGATTTGTAAAAAGTAGAGTTACTCTTCCTATTACATATCAATTGATTTTATGGTATCAAACCTCCACATTCGAGTAAAGAGTCATGCTAGCTAATAGGGCTGGGTTCGGTTCAAAATAGTTTGATTTTTTGCCAAAATCGAAACCGAACCGAAATTTCGGTTTGGTTCATTTTTTTTCGATTCGGTTTTTTTTTAGTTTTGGTTTTTCCCGATTCAGTTTCGGTTTTTTTTATTATTTTTAAATGATGTAAATGGAAGGAACGTACCTATCAACCTCCCAGTTCTCATATATCATATAAACATAATGTACATCGCCAGGATTCAAAATTCTAAAACTTTAAAATTTACAAAATCATGAAATAATTCAACAAATTAACTGATTGATGTAGATTGAAACAAAAATACAAATTTTTGTGTTCGTCCAAATGCCATAATCGGACTCCAATATCGCATGCCCAGTGCCCACATTCAAATTCATAGTCAAGTCCACAATAGATCTAGAAAATTCCAAAACATATTCAGAGAAAAATACAAATTTTTTCACCTTATATTACATAAATTTCAAATGGGTAACCATAAAATTAAAAACCCATGAGCTGACAAATAAATAAAATCGACAACCTTTGCTGCAGCGATATCGCCATGATTGTCGCAAGCTCTTACAATCCCTCTTTTTGTCAGGTCTCGAAAGGGGTGAGGGAAAATCATGGTTTGGAAGAAGGAATCCGCGAGGAGGACATGAGAAGATTGGAGAGAGGGTGATTTGGAGGAAGAGAGGAAGGAGAGAGAGAGAGAGAGAAAGACTGAGGAAGCAAAGGCAGAGAGGAAGCAGCGGACGGAACAGAGAGAAATGTTTGAGATATGAAATGAAATGGGAGTGAGACGGCTAGGGTTTGTTAAGTTAAGAAATTTTATAAAGCATTAAACATAAGAAACCTATAAATAATTTACCGGTACAATTATAACAACACAAAGCCTACAGTCAAGTTGGCTTGCAGCAACTAACCCCAACCTGCAGGGAAGGGATTCAAACCCTGACGCCAACATGTTTTTTTAGTATTTATATATGATTTTTTTTTTGGTTCAGTTCGGTCCGATTCGGTTTCCGAACCTCAAAAACCAAAATCGAACCAACCAGATTCGGTTTGGCAGTTTTGGTTCGGTTTTTCTTTTTCTTTTTTTCCATTCGGTTTGGTTTTCAGTGTTTTTCGGTTTTTGATTTTTTGAACCCACCCATACTAACTAACAGTTTCATTTTGCAATTGATACAAAAATGTGCACATGTTATGCTTATGGATAATTTTATTTTATTTTTTCAAAATGCAATGACGAATAGTGGTCAGATTGGTCACATTGCTTAAGTCAATTTATAAATTAAATGACTACTAATACCGACATATCAATTGGCTAACATACGCCCTAATAGGCCTATGGAGTTTTTTTGAAATATATAAATGTAGCCTAAAACATGTTATTTTATGAACTTTTTTAGAGGAATCGAATATGCAGATTTCAAACAATTGGTTTGCTCTGAATTTGCCGTCTATCCAATACTTCACCATTGCGTATTTGAATGGATCGCATAATTGAGATAGAGTTAATGGGATGACTAATATAAAACTAAACACTAATTTGAAAATTAGTGCACAGAGTATATATTAATTAGGTAGATGTATCGCACATATTATATATTTATCAAGATTAACAAGATTAATGAAGATTAAGATGCAATTAATTTAACAAACATGTTCTTAAACAAATCCTGCAACTTGCTAGAGGGAAGGACTCATTATTTAGGAAACCTAGCAAATCAAATGAGAGTTAAAAAAATATGCCGCAGACTGAAGATGATTGGTCGACGCTAAGTACTTTCTAGCTAAACAGTTACTTTAAGTGATGACGTGGTGTCGGTTAACTAACCTTGAATGCTAATTTGTTCAACTTTAAATAACTTAATTCCACTTTCTAAAAAGCATCATCCATGATGCATACATGTTGATATTTACAGTATAGACTTGAGGACCACTGGGACTTGACAGTCATTTTATCCTTTTATTAGTTTTCAACGTCTTTGATGGGCTGCAACTTAATTATATTTTAATACTTGATTTTGGATGTTTACTTGGTTTTGACCATTAATTAATTGTGGTAAATTTAATTACAGTAACGTCCACGAAATTGGTTATCAAGTTTTTCATGTATACGCATTTTCTTCCAATTTTCAGCATTATTCTAATATAATTGATGTTTAATGTATAATTAGACGTTGTCTATGGTCAAAGAGGGTTGATCGAGGTGATAAGGATCGTTTTCTTCACTAAACTAAAGTCTAGGTTTGAGTTTCGTTGCCGGCAATTCCTCTTGTTGGGTGATCTTTAAGAACCAAAAAATATGCTAAGACTTCCTCTGAAAATCCGTAAAAAGACTTATAGTATGCTCTGACTTTGGATGAGATAATCTCCCCCTCCCCCTAAACTTTTAGCAGAAAAAAAATATACGTTGTTTATTTCAACAATATTCAACGCTTATTTGTTCATGTTTATATACATTACTTTCCTTCTCAAACAGTACGTCAACCTAAAAGAAGGAATATAAATATTTATGCCCAGAAATGAATTGTTTGTGGATCATAACGGGACTACAGTGCTTTGTGAATCTTTGTAGAATATATATGAGATATCATCAAATATGTGACACAAGTACTGTTGACACAAACTCAACTAGAACATTTTATTGACACAAGGGAAGACTTAAGCTTATCTATTAAGTATTGATTACTGTAGATTTTACCTTACTGACTTAGGCCTGCTGACCTGATGATGGATTTGAGATTCCCAATAATATTAATCATATACAAACTATATATTAGTTTTGTTCAGCCCACAAAAAAAAAAATTGCAAATATTAATGGTTTTAATCCATTAATTTAAATTATCCAGGATTTTATTTATTTATTTTTTTTTGGGGTCAATCACTCAGTTTTCTCTGTTGGGACTTTGGGAATGGGAGTTCAAATTCTCTGGTATAGACCACAATGGGCTCAACGTGGGCTAATCCATACAAAAATTGTATAAGATATCAAGCCCGTTTGATTTCCTTTTAAGGGAAAAAAAATGCTTAGAAAAAAAAAACTACCTTATGCTCACGAGAGATTTTTTAATGTGACCGGTATACGGAGTGGTTCACCACATGTCACTATACAAATGGTGAGATGTGTGTGCTAAAAATTTAATAACTTAAAAAATAAAATTTCCTATCACTCCTATTAAAACACGTGGTGTACCGTTTGTGTTCCCATCACAACTAAAAATTTCTCTATGCTCACAATCAATTTCAAGAAAAGCGCGTCTACAAGAAGCACATCAATTTTTTTTAATAAAAATACAAATGCTTTCAATTCCAGAATCTAAGTGAGAGTGAGGAAAAAAAAATGAATATGATCTATATGCTATATTAGATAAAAAAGGAAAAGGTCAATGGGAGCGTTTGATAAGTGGATCTCATGAGAAAGGTTTAGGGTTTAGAGTAGTTGCATGAATTACAAATGGAGAAGTTTCCACTTTTTTAGCTCAACACATGGACGAGTTTCTTTCTGAATTTACTTAGTAACCTACAAAAAGGGAGTTGTGAATAAATTTAGCTGAAAAAACTATGAACTAAAGAAGGTGGTGGTGGTGGCTGTGTATCTTTAATACTCAACTGATCTGACTCTCTTTTCAGCATTCAGTTAGCTACCCCTGCTTAATTAAACTTGTACAAGAAACTAATTCATATATTACCACCAGAAACAGAGAAAAAACGAAACAAAAGAATGGCATCTGTGATTGTACCACCGATGCCACCTTCGCCCCGTGATGATGCTCTCCACCTTTACCGTGCCTTCAAAGGTGTGATCGCTTCTCTTATTTTTTAAACCCCAATTTTGTTTTGTTTCCCTTTTTCTTTTCTATGCATGCATGCATGTTTATGCGCACGTAGGTATTCTTGTTCTTTAATTTGTGCATAGAACCTGTTTTGATTGCTAAATTGATGAGAATTAATAAATCCTTATTGAACTGGTTTATGTGAGGGATCGATCGAGTTTTATTTTCTTTTTGCTACATTGGAGGGTTTCGTACTTTAGATCTAGCGTACTCAGAGCCAGCCCTAAGGGTAGCTGGAGTAGGCGCCTGCCTAGGGCCCCCAATTTTTAGGCGGAGCTAGGCATGTCTGAACGGGGATGGGGTGGGGGGCGGTGTGGGCTTATATGTAAACACCTGAATCTGAAAATCTTTTGTTGCAGGGTCGGCCTCGCTCGAGGAAGAAGACAACCTTATTCCCAACATCATTTTAATTGCACGATTTTACTTAAGATAGTCCCACCATCTTTTTTTATAGTCACACGTCTTCTCCCTTTTAAATAGTCCCCACCATCTTATTTTTGCTTTTTTGCTTCTCTCTTAAATATCACATTTATGTTTATTTTTATGGGGTTTTATTACTCTATTTTAATATCACACCACATATATCTTTATTATGTACCTAAAAGGTTTAAACTCTCACATTTTAAAAAAATGACATTATTTAATGTTCAAATTAATTAGTCTATATAATATATAATAAATTATTCAAATCCGCCTCGTCTGCCTAGGCGTGTATACGAAAATCACTATCCACTTCACTCTAGTATTTTCCTTAGTTGTAAGATGTTGTCTTTGTAATCCAACCATTCATTCATTTATTGAATGTAATAAGTAACATTGTAACAATAGAAAATGATTGGAATTTGGCGTACTGGATAGGGACTTCTCTTTCAGTTTGAATTGGTTGAAAAATTATATTATGTAAACTTAATAAGTGCATTTGCATAAATAAAAAAACGCGAGACGAGTAATATTTGAGTAATGTTTATATATCTTTATATATATATATATATATATTAATTTTTAATGATATTTGATTAGTTCATGTATTTAGTGAGTTTTTTTTACACATGTCAATGTACAAAGGGTCGGAAGTCAAAGAACTCTAGGACCCCACTTCGAAATCTTGCCTAGGGCCCTAAATTCTCAAGGCTGGCCCTGAGCGTACTCCTACGTCATACCCATCACTCTACTCCCAGCCTCACCACTGGGCTAACCTTAGTTGGCTTTCGATCAAGTTTCATTTCAGCATGGCTAGAAACATGATCAATTTTTTAATTACTTTTGTTTAAAGGATTTGGGTGCGACACAGCGGCAGTAATCAACATTCTAGCGCACAGGAATGGAATGCAGCGCGCTGCCATCGAAAAGGAATACAAGGCCACCTACTCTGAAGACCTAAACAAGCGCTTGTCCTCAGAGCTTAGTGGACATCTCAAGGTATAATTACAATGATTAATTTGGACGTAACCATGAATTAAGAATTATTAATTTTGAATAATTTCTTGAAGTTATGAATATTTGATCTGCAGAAAGCAGTTTTAATGTGGATGCCGGATCTGGCAATGCGTGATGCCAACGTAGTACACCATGCTTTGGAGGGAGATGTTGATCTTAAAGGTGCCACTGAAGTGATTTGTTCTCGTATTCCCTCCCAGATGCGACAATTCAAACAAATTTATTTCTCAAGCTTTGGTGTTGATCTTGAAACTGACCTTGCTAAGAAAATATCCTCCGGATATCACAGAAAGGTCCGCAATATTGGACATAATTAAATACATTTCACAAGTAAATTTTCAGCATGACGGACTGACAGTTACGATACAGATAATAAACATGCATTTTTGTGATGTGCAGTTGCTGGTAGCATATGTTAAGGTACCGCGGTACGAAGGTCCTGAATATGATCAAGGGATAGTAAAGTCGGATGCTGAAGCGCTGTATAAGGCCGGAGAGAAGAAATTGGGAACTGATGAGAAGGTTTTCATACAAATATTTAGCGAAAGAAGCAGGGCACATTTGGTTGCTATTTGCTCTGCTTACCAAAGTATGTATGGTCATTCATTGGAAAAGGTACCTCCTCAAATTAATCTGATTTATAAATTAATCATAATAAAGCACCTAGCTACTTAAAATTTAAACTAACTATTTAATTACTTGTCACACAGGCAGTAAAAAAGGAAACATCTGGGTCGTTTTCTCATGCACTTCTGACTATTTTGCGATGTGCTGACCATCCTGGCAAGTATTTCGCAAGGGTACTTACCATATATCTTACTACATTTCTAAAATGTTCATTAGTTAATTAACTACATAATCTTGATTATTAAGTGAAAGCTTCAAGTTTGATGCAGGTTTTACGGAAAGCAATGAAGGGTTTGGGAACAGATGATCCCACACTGATAAGGGTAATTGTGACAAGGGCCGAGTTTGATATGCAGTACATAAAGTCAGAATATCGGAACAAATATGGAAAGTCATTGCATGATGCAGTTCATTCAGATACCTCCGGAAATTACAGGACCTTTCTTCTTTCTCTGTTAGGCAACAATCCTTAGGCAATTTACCTACTCTGCCACTTGCCTAAGGAGCAAGTCATTGGTCTTTATGCCTGCAGGGTTGGCTGGTTTTACCTGAATGAAACTTGAATGCATAGAGCTCCAAAATATTCTGAATTTTGCTTCTTGTTTAGTGTAGGTTCAAAGTAATGATATGTAGGGTGAATATCTCATCTTATTATCTGAAGAAAAAAAAAACTACATGGGAGTGACAATTTTGGACGCGACAACCTATGTGACTTGAAAGGAGTATGGTTCTCTCTCCTCCTAATCTCGTTTTGAATTTTTTATATAGAGAATAAGACAAAAAGAAGAGTGTGAGAGGAGGGGATGGTAATAGAAGGAGAGAGAATCCTACTCCAACTTGAAATTCATACATGAATATGACATGATGTTTATATGTTTACATGGTAATTAACACAATTAACAATGTTACACTACTACTATATCAGTGTTAATGTTTATATGTTGATCAACTCGTAAGTTGACATTGCATACATAAAAAGGTAAACCCAAATAAAACACACATGCCACATTATATTGTAAAGCCATTAACAGTGACAATCATTTAGGTTCAAATTTGACAATATATATCCTGAGCAATTAATTATATTATAAAAACATGCTCAAGCAAATTGCAATCGTCTCTCCTTATATCCATCGCTTGTATGGGCAAGTCATTATATATAATGTTCCCAAATTTGAACCTAAACGATTATCAACCATTTGCTTCCCCAAATAGTTGAGTTCCTCGAAAACTGGCATGCCACATTATGTTTGTTATGGATCTAATTAAAACATGTATTTAAAGCTGAATACCAACTTTAAATACAACCACATCAGCCAGCTAGATATCCGACAAAATTTTCTTACCCTAATATTTTTTCTTCGTTAATCTATACCTTCCTGCTCTTAATCTCCCTTCCCCTTTAAAACTTTATCGTGCTAATTGCATCCTAATTAACCCCCGTCTCCCAGAAAAGCCATGGTTAGCAGCTCAGCCATGGCAAAACCCCCATTTGCTTCACGCCTTCATCTGGTGTGGGTGTTCTGCATTGCTATTATTTCTTCTTTAGCTGTTTCCACTTCTTTTGCAGAGCTTCAGAGATTGGAACACGCAGCAAAAAGAGATGATGGGTCGCTTAGCTTTTTGGTGGTTGGAGATTGGGGCAGAAGAGGGTTATATAACCAATCCAAAGTTGCTCTACAGATGGGAAGGATTGGAGAGCAATTAGATATAGATTTTGTCGTATCCACTGGGGATAATTTTTACGGCGATGGATTGAAAAATGTAAATGATCCAGCATTTTTGGAGTCCTTTAAAAATATTTACACAGCTAAGAGCTTGCAAAAACAGTGGTATAGTGGTAAGTCAACATCAAAATTAATAGTAAAAAATAAAATATCTCTCCCTTTCTCTCTAATTTTCTCATATGTTGAAAGATTAAATATTTGCGTGCAGTTTTAGGAAATCATGATTATAGGGGTAATATTGAGGCACAATTAAGCCCTGCCCTCCGAAAGATCGATAGTCGATGGTTTTGCCAGAGATCCTTTATTGTTAATGCAGGTTAATCAATTAACACCACATAAACCATCTTACTATGTTTTTAATTACTTTTTGGTATTTATGTATTTTTTTTCCGTATAAATTTTGTAGGAATTGCGGAATTCTTTTTTGTGGACACCACTCCATTTGTGAACAAATACTTGGTCGACAAAGACCACAATTATGATTGGCGAGGCGTGTCTCCGCGGGCAACTTACCTCGCTGACCTTCTACAGGTAACTACTGTTGAAAATATATATACATATGTTGTGCTACTACATAGATTTTTAATTTACTGGTCTTATTGTGAAACTCAAGAAGCTTGACGAAGATTAAATTTTGATGACCATATATGTTGTGCTGTAATAAGGATTTGAAACAAGCATTGAATAAATCAAGTGCAAAGTGGAAGATAGTGGTTGGTCACCATGCAATCAGAAGTGCTGGGCATCATGGCGACACTCCGGAACTCATAAGTCTCCTTTTACCAATGCTTAAGGTAATTAATTTGTTCATCATAATATTATATCTAGTAAAACAGAAAGAAAAAAAAAAAAAAAAAGACTCCTAGATAATAATTTCTATTTCCCAATGGTTAGTTAGAATTAATAGTCTGATTTTGGTGGTGATGATTTCAGGCTTATAATGTTGATATGTACATGAATGGACACGACCATTGTTTGGAGCACATTAGTAGCGTCGATAAGTAAAACGTCAAAAACCCTATTACGTATTTGTACATAAATTATCTAATACATTTCACTAATTAATTTATGGGATTGTGATTAATCCCTTGCCTGCAGCCCGATTCAGTATTTAACAAGTGGGGCAGGTTCAAAAGCATGGAGGGGTGATATTAAGAGATACAACAATCGAGCCATGAAATTCTACTATGATGGTCAAGGTTTCATGTCCGTGAAGCTGGCTGGATCGGATGCTGAAATTGCATTCTATGATGTTTTAGGCAGGGTTTTGTATACATGGAAGGCTTCTAAGCAGCTTCACTCGACCATGTAATTCAATTCATTATTCGTGTGCACCGTAGCTATTGACATTTAGGCACCAAATTTGTGTGTATAGTGTAATACACACAAATAATTTTGTATCAATATGCGAAGAAAATTATGAGCCAACTAGCTCAGTTTGTAAATTAATTAATTAATTAATTAGAAGTTGGTGATTTTCCATACTAAAAATTAACGCATATATGTATAGCTTCATAAATAAATGATCACTTTAACATCATCTCATTCATAATTGTGGATTCAATGCTTGTACATAATAAAAAAAATAAAAATAAAAGATAGAATGATCATTCGATCGATCAATCGTTCATGGTATAACTGGATATGGTCGCTGGTCGCTGGTCGCCAGAATCTGTCGGGGACCTTTGGATATGGAACGTGTGGCTTTCTCAGATTAATTTGGATAGGCATGCACACGTATGCACTGGAACGATATGATGAGGATACTTTGCAAGGAAATACTACAGCTTAATCGATCGAGCAATTTCTATTGCTTTTGATTCCTCCATATTTAATCAAGGATTAAAAAGGTAACACATACTTATATACCGTATGATCACAAATTACCTAATAATAAGTTGATTAACCATCATACCAATATCATTGCCTTCATTCTCATCTAATAATCCAAAATATCCCCATACATGCACAAAAATAATTAGATATGGGAACATGACATGTAGGTCCCGAGACAGGTAAGAACTTGGCTAGCTGGGGGTGCCACTTTATATATTGAATTCTTTTTGTTGGATAAGCTAAGTTGCATAGATGAGAAAAGTGAAGATATCGTTTGGTGGGGATTTTCCAGAAGTTGAGACCCGTATATAGCTACTTAATTTTCTTATCTCAAATTATTCACAAAACATCTAAACGGATTAGGCTTTTTTATCACTTTCAGGCAAAGATCAACAAAAAACCTAACTTTTACGGCATGAGCCTACTTCTTCTCGTGCCAACTTCAGATTCAAAGAATTGGTACTACATACTGTTGTGATCGGCATTATACATCATTTCGTGTTAGGGACAAAAGATTTTTCGTTGTGCGGTTTGTTTGCTTTCAACCAAATTTGGTTTGGTTTCAGTCAATTTGCAGTGCATACACTCTACGTTTTGTTACTTTTGACAAATTAAAGGTGGACTTGTGGTTGTGGACGCAGTTAAGAAAATAAAGATTCATTTTCCATATATTGTGGATGTCTGCGTCATTCATTTTGCATGCATATTACGCCTTGTGCGCATCTTATAAACTCACGTTTCCTTGAAACTTTGTGTCATTTCTAATATATATAATTCCATATTCGTAACTAACCCTTAAGATATTCCGTGATCTAAAAAAAGCTAGGTAATCATACAGTGTAATATTTTAGAGACTAAATTTTTAGATTAAATTTGCTAAACGATATGGCGTCATTGTTGACGATTGGATTAAAACTAGTATTTAACTTGCTTATTTTCTAGATGAAATTGTAGCAATGGTCCCTCAATTTAATCCAATTGGAGTAATGGTCCCTCAACTAAAAATATGTGACAATTGATCCCTTAACTCATCAAAACATGCAGTTATGTCCTTTTCGTCAACCCGTTAAAATCTTCATCAAAATAAGTCACGTGCCACACACATGAGGTTGAATCAAAGAGTAAATATGGAAAACCAAATGAGATAAATTGTAGCAATGATCCCTCAACTTTAACTCAATTTAAGAAATAGTCCCTCAACTTTAACCCAATTGGAACAATGATCCCTCAATTTTAACCCAATTGTAGCAATGGTCTTTTCAACATGATTCACTTTGACGGAATTCTGATGGAGATAGAGTTGATGAAAATGACAATAACTACATGTTTTGATAAGTTAAGGACTAATGGTCATGGATTTTTAGTTGAGGGATCAGTGCTCCGATTGAGTTAAAGTTGAGGGACATTTCTACAATTTTTTCTATTTTATATTGGTAATACATCACATGGTTTAAAATTTTGGTTTACCTGACATTACTCAATTATAAATATAAACCTTATGAGACAAGGAATCCTATGGTACTGGTATCTAATATATTACTAATTCCATCAACCCTACGGCAAAAAATAAAAAATAAAAAATAAATACGTAGAGAATGAGGAGGACGCGTAGGTTGAACCTGGGGTAGTAACATCCCAGGAGGACACTAGGTTGAACCCGGGAGCCGGGCCAGTAACATCCCACGATCGATTATCCAAAGCTTTTTAAATTCCTTAACCAAACAAAAACAAAAAAACAAAAATCTTTGTTATTCATGTTAATTAATTAGTAATTTAGTCTGCAACATTAACCCAACTCGTCAACCATAAATATAGATAGCTTTCCTTGCTTTGCTCACCTTTCCTCTACTCTTCCTTTTGTTTCCATCTAGCTGCTAGATATGGAAAACAAGACCATGATTAGGTCAAGTATTCTGTTTCCTGCTTTAGTAGCTCTATGCACCTTGTCATCTTTTACATCTTCTACAGCGGAGCTACAACGATTCGCGCACGCAGTGAAAGCCGATGGATCTCTCAGGTTTTTGGTTCTGGGAGACTGGGGAAGAAGAGGAGACTACTGTTGTGCTAGGTAGCACCAAACCTTATGGAACCAACTCAATCTAACCCACAGGAAATTTATCAAATAAAATGCAAGAACAAAATATTAAAGAACACCAAGATTTTAACGAGGTTCCTCAACAGTCAGTGTAACTGGAGTACGTCCTCGGAGCAGTAGGAGCTCACCCAATCATGATGTCTCCCCTTTTTTTTTCTTTTTATTTGTTTAATACAAAAGGTGATGGTCACTTGGCCAAAATTCAACAACTACAACCAATCTCAAGTTGCTGATCAGGTATATAGTACTTCCTTCTAAATTTCTAATACTTGATTTCTGCGTAAAGTAAACAATAATTAATTAAGTGTGAGGAAAGTATATACAGCTGTCAGAAGTTCAATGAGTGTGGGAGCTAGCTTAATTAGTTACTTGTTCGAACAAAATTTCTCAATCTCAATATATGTCAGAATCACAGCTACCCATTGACTATTGTACTATTATTCCGATATCGGAAAATTTAAGCTTTTCCAAACTGTCATGTAATGTTGAAAGGCTCTTCACCCATTGTCATGAACGAAATAAATGATGGTGAGTTTGATAAGTTAGACGGGTTCTAATTCTAGTGATATATGTCATACTAATAATAATGTTCTTAAACTTATTTGTCTTAGTATTTAACTGTTTGGACATCTTCACGAATTATATGTTGTCTCATTCGTTCTTTAGAATCTTTGTCTTAGTGTGCATCTTCACGGATAACAATTGGTTCCATTTCGTGATCATATATGGATCGGCAGTGCATGTATAATGTAGGAGTGGCCATCTTTCTTGATACATTATAGGACAAGTTCTTTATATCGTGGCTTACGGAGACCAAAGACCATGATTTGTCATTGACCAACAAAAAAACCACCATGATTTGTCCACTTTAAAACCAATCAAACTCTGACACAAAAAGATGAAAGATATTGGACTTGATTGGACACACCAAAATGTCTGGTGTTTTCATAGTAATATTAAGGAATCTAAATTTATAAATTAAATTTTGTAAACTAGTTAATGTGGATGTTGAATGATTAAATTATTAAGTAAGTATTAATTAACGTATTTATTTTCTATTAATGATACATTATTTAATTTACAAATTTAATTTAAAATTTTGATCTTCCTAATATTTTCTTTTTCATTCAAGTATGTACAGTACATATGATATACATACACGTAATTGTATTATTGTAGTATGAAACCCCATTCCACGTTTGCTAGCATGGACAGCTCACTGGAAAATTGATTTAACTTTACGAACCTACTTTCGTCCATTTAATTTCTAGATGGGAATAGTTGGAGAGAAGTTGGATATTGACTTTGTAATATCCACCGGCGATAATTTTTACGATAATGGATTGACGGGCATCGATGATCCACAATTTGAAGACTCCTTTAGCAAAATCTACACAGCACCAAGCTTGCAAAAGCAGTGGTACAGTGGTATGCTTTCCCAAACCCTAATTATATATTCACTTTTAAACCAATAAGGATAAGGATTTCATGTTTTGACTTTGTTTAATTATTGTATTGCAGTTCTGGGTAATCATGATTATAGAGGTGATGTTGAGGCACAGTTGAGTCCTGTCCTTGGGGAATTGGATAGCAAATGGCTTTGCTTGAGATCCTTCATAGTTGATGCCGGTAAGGCTAAGACCATACTTAACTATTATCAATGTTTAATTATGATATAAACAGAAGATTTATTGATCTTAATGTTAATTATTTGTCTGTTTTGACAGAAATTGTGGAATTTTTCTTTGTGGATACAACTCCCTTTGTTGATAAATACTTCACTGATCCAGAGGAGTCAGTCTATGACTGGAGTGGCATATTACCCCGAAATGATTACCTATCAAATCTTCTCAAGGTACTTTCTCGTCAAACATAGCTTATTTAAGGAAAAGGACTCGGATCTTAGGGATTCTGTGATCGTAACCGTTCATTGTACATCGTGCGATCAGAAATTATTTCAAAATTTAAAATTTAAAATTAAATATAAATAGTACCTCACGAAAACTAACTGTCCGATATACAATGAATGGTCACGATCGCGGGATCCCTAGGATCCCCAGAAAAAAAATCCGGCAAGGATCATTTTCCCTTAATTAAGACTTAAGACTAAATAAATTTAATTTAAAATATTTTCTAACATTTTTAAAAACCCCAAAAATGAGCTCTATGCATGCAATTTTCCCTTTAAATTAGAGATGTTCTCTGTAATTTATTAATTTTAATTTTTGGTCCGTGAAAGGATGTGGATTCAGCCTTAAAAGATTCTACTGCAAAGTGGAGGATTGTGGTTGGTCACCACACGATTAGAACCGCTGGATATCATGGTGAAACCAAGGAGCTTGTAACACAGCTTCTCCCGATTCTTCTGGTACGACTGATCGTGCTAAAAACTAGAAACGAAAAATAAAACGCTCGCCTTTTCCCTCTTGTTTTTCTTTTTGCTTCTCTTTTATTTCTCAACAATGTCTATAAATTTTCAGGAAAACAATGTCGATCTTTACATCAATGGCCACGACCATTGCTTAGAACACATAAGCAGTCCCGACAGGTACTAGTATTTTGTAACTCTTTAATTTTAATACTTTCAACTTTCAAAAGTATCAGTAAATGTATCAGTTTTATGTGTCTAAATAAAATGATTGTTGTATATGTTAGTATAAAACTTTAACTTTTATGCATGGAAACTAACTTGAAGCATTGCTGTGCAGCCCACTTCAATTTCTAACAAGTGGTGGTGGTTCAAAGGCATGGAGGGGTGAAGTTAGCCCTTACAGTCCAAGCGAAATGAAGTTGTATTACGATGGGCAGGGTTTCATGTCAGTGCAGATCACTCAAACCGAATTGGATATTGCATTCTACGATGTTTTTGGCAATGTCTTGCACAAATGGGGGACATCAAAGCAGCAATACTCTTTCATGTAAAGAGGTGGACATGTAGAAGTATACACAATCTGTGTATGGTTCTTAGTCTGCTATATTAATTGTAATGCAGGTAAAAAGAGGTAAAATTATAAGTGCCTATGTCTGGATAATTATGTGGTTAATGGAACTTAATTTGCTTCATTATTCCAGCTGATCTACTTAAACATAATTACATATTATTGATTGTAAAACTGATCGGTTGTTCCTTTCCCTTAAAGTAGCCTACCATTTTGAACGGCGAAGAAAATTCCGGCAAGTCCATGAAAACCTAACTAATGTAATTGAGATGGCCCAAAAATTTCACTATTTCGATTTTGCTAGTCCTTGGGAATAGCGTAGCTACGGATAATTTAGAATCAGAATAGGTCCAATCCAAGGGCAACACCTTAGGGATGACATAGCCTTAAATAATTAAAGGCGAAGTTCAAGCGAAGAAATGTTTACTGTGAATATCAAGGCACCCAAAGACAAGGAAGGGTGTAGGAAGCGGAATTATATGGGAAGTTTGATGGGGAAAGTTCACTCTCCTTTTGTTACTAAGTATGAACTACAACAATTGGAAAATAAACGAATATATGAGCAATTGAAAGGAATATTTTAACGTAAAAGGACGATTGATGTTAATGGTAGTGTACCAAAGCGTACAAGTAATTAAGCTGTTCATTTATGGAGAGATAGAACCACTTGTCCTCCTTTTGTGCTGAAAAAAAATTAAAAAATAAACGAAATTGTTACAGATATCGTATTTTTGTAAAACAACGGTATACTATTTGAAGTGACAAATGATGTGGAATCCAACTTCTCCTAATCCTTAAGGTAACCTAGTACTTCCTAAACAATGCCATCATTTTTGCACTCGAGGTTCTATGTCTAATTTTTTTCTCTCCTAGTATCGCTTGTTTGTTTCTAATTTTGGGTAAATTACACAAAATTACCTCAATTATTGGTGTCACGACACTTTCATACCTCATCTTTTAAAATTAACAATGTCATACCTCGTCTTTAGAATTTGGTCCAATGTTATACCTTCCGTTAGCCTGACCGTTAATTTGTCAGTTAAATACTGACATAACTTGATTCAGACACCACTTTCTATTAAAAAATTAAAAATAATTTAAAAAAACTAAAAAAATAATTTAATATTTTTAAATATTAAAATAATAAAAAAAAGTTTAAAAAAAAATAAACAAAACCTGTTCATCCCTTCCCCTCCCCCCTCCCCCATCCACCTGCTGCAACCCAGAGAAAAGAAGAAGAAAAAAACAAAACTTTGTCCCTTCCCACCCCCCCCCCCCCCAACCCCCCCTCCCTCCCTCCCTCCCTCCCTCCCTCATTCCCCCATCTACCTACTGCAACCCAGAGAAAAGAAGAAGAAAAAAATTCCCCCATCTACCTACTGCAACCCAGAGAAAAGAAGAAGAAAAAAAAAACAAAACGTTGTCCCTTCCCACCCCCCCCAACCCCTATTCTCCCCCACCCGAGCCCCTACCTGCGACCCAGAAAACAAAAAAAACAAAAAAAAAAAAAAATCCCAGTTCGTCTTCCCCTCGCATCCACCCTCTGCACCCCTCGCACCTACCCAACCTCGCACCCACCCCCCGTGGAATCGGCCTAGCGAACGGGATCTGGGTTTTTTTCTTTTTTTCCCTTCTTCTTCTTACTCCTCCTTATTTTCTGGGTTGTAGGGGGTTGGGTTTGTTTTGTTTTGGGGGGGGGGGGGGAACTGGGTTGATGGGTTTTCAAATTTATTTATTTTTTGGTTGAAGATTAAGCAGGGAAGAAGATGAAGATGGGGAGAGAGAGACGGGGGGAGGGGGTGGAAGGGACGAACAGGTTTTGTTTTTTTGTTTTGTTTTGTTTTTTGTTTTTTTACTTTTCTTTATTATTTTAATATTTTAACAATATTAAATGATTTTTTTTTAGTTTTTTTAATATTTTTTTAATTTTTTAATAGAAAGTGAGGTATGAATCAAGTCACGTCAGCATTTAACTGACAAATTAATGATCAGACTAACGGATTGTATAACATTAGACCAAATTCTAAAGACGAGGTATGACATTGTCAATTTTAAAAGATGAGGTATGCACAAATGGAGCCTCTCCAGAAAGATCGACTCAGCCACTCGCAGAACATTCACCTATTCTTAAAATGGTAACTCTGCTAGTTAAGTTATTGGAAAATAAAATTTACTGTGTATAAGGCGTCGTAAACATGTCTGTTATACAAAAATTTCGATAATTGCAGTATAAATTCTTTCTAGTTTAAACTACGGGGAGGGGAATTTGAATGTGGGTGCAGATGGAGGCACATGGCCTTGGCCACGACGCCTAGGTCTGCAATCAGTTAACAAATACAACGAAAGAACTACTTTTCATCGAATGATACGTAAAATATAGAATGATGCGTTCTCCAGTGTGGAAAGCTCATTACCAGTTCTTTATGTAACTTGCGGGAATAATCTTCCCACAGAGTGACTGCAACTGAAAAATCAGCCCAGTTAAAGGAATTTTGCGAACTCTCAGCACATGCCACGTTGCTGAAAACGGACTCTAGCAGATGAAGATCTTTCACAAATGAAGATTTAAGATGAAGAATTATTTCCCTCTGTGATTGGGACAAGCGTACCACCTTGCTCGTTTCTAATTTGACAGATTCGAGACCAGGAGCTTTCCAACAGTGGAATTGCACAACCTGTTGCATATAATGAAAGCAGGTTAAATGTGTTTACTGAATGAATTCTTTAAATTTACATTTCATCACACTATATACCAACAGAATATGACAGACCGTGTTGGTTTGAATACCTGCAGTGCATGCAAGATGTTGATGAACTCGTGGTCAAACAACTCATCTCCCCTTGCTAATCGCAGTGGCTCCATCAGTAACTCGGCAATATTTGAACAGTGGCTCTTGTCTTGACGGAAAAGTAGATCATATCCAAGAACATGCAGTCTTGCCCAGCATATATCAAAACCCAACTGGTGATCAGAAGAAGCTTGATCGGGTGAAAACCAGTACATATTACTAGATGCTGGCATAGGTAGACACAATTTAGGAACATTATCATGCAACAGACTCTGTGAGAGAAGGGATATAAGTTTAGCATCCTCATCATAGGTAGCATCACGACTGAACCATAATGCCAGTGTGAGTCTTTCACCATCAGTAATCTGTCAAATGATGTTTTAGCATCAGAAAAGAATCTCTCAAATGATGTTTTAGCATGAGAGAGAGAGAGAATTGAATCTACCTCATCAACGGAGTGAGTGTTGCGGCTGTCAGCTGTGTATATCACAACATCCTGACAAATACAATAAACTAACGAATTGTGATCAAATGTTGAAATTGACTGGACATCACGGCAACTAATAAACCTTTATCGAATTGTTTTCTTTTTTCCCCCATTATGGATATGCATTTGAGACGTTTGTAAATCTCACCCCTAAATTCCCATGCACATACTGTATAAAGAAACTGGAAAATCTCAAGAGCTCCAGTCACTTACCCCACATGATGGAACAATAGTTTCTGGATCGCCATCCTGGAAGTGAAAAAGTCCACCTTTGAAATCATCCACGTAATTGTTTAAATAACAGACTGCCTTTTACAAACAAAATTAGGAAAACCATCAGCAGAATAACTATACGAGAAATCACAAACGATTGCAACAGCATATATAAACTTAGCATGTGGTTAAGGAGAGGTTAAAGCAATGGAACTTGCAACAGCCGATTTGCAAAAACGCTCAAAAGAAACCATTTAAAAGATTCATCGGCATTAGTCATGAGTTGAATGAAAATTATTATCATATTGCACTTGACAAAGAACAACATTTATGTTTTAACATGAATATCTTTAAGAATTCGCATACAGACCGCAAAGTGACGCTGTTTGAGATAGGGCCGGTTGTCATCACTATGCCACCCAATGCTTGCTCCTCTACTCCAGCTGAGGAACAAAGACCGGAACGATAAATGAGAAATCATCCCAGCATGCTCTGGAGCTAACTTTTGATTACATCATACTCAATAAATCGTCAATATGTCATCGATATTATTGATACGATGTCAATACCAAAGTTAACAGTCAATAGACGAAGCTGACGAAATGGAAAAATGTGAGATATGTAGGGAATGAAATTAAGCCTAGAGTAGGGGGTGGAATGATACTTTTGCGATAGTTTTATGGGGAATTTTGATAATAAAGCAGGTAAATTTTTCACCTGATCAAACCGGTGAATTCAACGAAGAGTTCAAACTGGCACCCAAAGAACTCCTCAACCTTCTCCTTCAATCTCTCTGTGTGTCAGCCAAATATGAAAAACCCAATTTCAAAACCCCTAAACCCTAAACCCGAATTGGATGAAGAAAAAGAAAATGGGAAATCGAAAAGAGGGGCAGGTGATTGTACCTCTGACGGGGACGAAGGGGATGATGAGGTGGGCGGAATTGGTGGCGATGAGGTGCGAGAGAGTGGTGGAGAAAACATTGGGTCTGTAGCCAACCGTGCAGTTGCTCTTGTGGATGAACTCCAGCTCCTTGCATTCTTGGAGGGAAAGGAAGTTGTGGAGGATGAGGCGGCGGCGACGGCCTTCTTCTGCCTCTCCCATCTCAGTTCTCCGCTACTGGGTGTAAACTGTATAGTGTAATAAACAGACGAGACGACGCAACAAATTGACTGAGAAGAACAAGAGTTTCTAACTGCACCTAAAACTTTTACCATAGTTACAATTTACTGCTTGAAAAAAGAAAATTTGAAGGGTCGACAACAATCCAAAGTTTTTTTTTTTTTTTTGTTCTCAACAATCTGATCTGAACTGATACAAATATAAGACTGCATGCGATATACGTACCTCTCAATCTCGCAAAGCTGAGAGTTTTTCGATTTTGAGTCTCCTTGATATGAACTAATCCAAGTTAGTTACAACTTTAAATTCACATTCTCATAATTTAGATTAGGTTAGAATTTACTTCAATGAAAAAGTAAGAATACTCTTGAAAACCAGTTAGGTGTATTAAAAGAGAGATTATTTTGTCTGGTTTCGAACTAGGGACAGAGTAATGATAAGGATACTAAATTTGAAAGCTAAAATTACAAACTAAATGATGTGTCATTAATAAAAATGAGCTAGTCTATCAACGCTTAAGTAACTTTCATGTCCTTTAGTTTTTAAAATTGAGTCTCCCTAGCATTACTCCTAGAGCCAAATACGGAATCGGGGGTGGAGTGGTTTTTTTGTGTTTGGGTCGTAGGCTTGACACAGTCCGATTTCATATGGAGAGCGATCAAATCAGATGGGGAGGGAAGCGTCAAAATTTGAGAAGCAAAGATGGGAAGGAAGAAGAGGAAAAGATGGATGATTCATAATGTGGTTTGCTTTGCAACTACTAGTGTAAGTCTGTAAGAGTTGATGTGACATAAGATTAACCAAAAAAACAAAAAGAGGAAAAGGGATTATCTCTCAATCCATCCTCCCAAAGAGAATCGATTACTTCTTCCGCCTTGTTCCTCTTGCTTACTACGATTTTAGCTCCACACTCGCCGCTCTTTACATTGGTTTCCAACTCTCGTTGCAGTTTGCAGGCTCTACTCCGTTTCTCCTTAACCTCTCTCTCTCTCTCTCTCTCTCTCTCCCCTATACTGCTCCGGCTTGATTGCTTGCTGTCATACTGTCGGAGTTCTGATCTTCTTCTTCAACGACTGCTCTTCCACTGCCAGTTCCGTCCGCACTTCCATTGCACTCGTGTCTTTCAGCTTTCCCATCCGATTTTCCTCTTGGAGAAGGCATGGGGCTATGGTTGGATTTTGCAGACCCGCTCTCTTTCTCTATCTGGGGAGGAATCTCAACAGCAGGGCTCTTTTGAGTTGCACTATAAGGCAGCTGTTGAGGAGCTGATGAGTTACCCGAACCTGGGGGAGGGAGGAAAACTCCAGTGCCAGGTAGAGGGATGCGAGGCGGAGGATGCCTGGGAGCTGCTGCCCATCCAGCTGAAACAGGTGGCATGGGAACTGCTGTGGCAAAAGGTATTGCTGGTCCTACCGGAGCTGGCACAAACAATGGCTGGATGCCATTTGGAGGTGGAAGTTGGGACCGAATTGATGGGGCTGGCAAAACACCAGTTGTTGGAACGGCTGCATAGTGATTGGGACCAGCAGGATGCCGGATGTGACTTGGAGATCTACCAGATGCTGGACCCCAGTGAGATGACTGAGCTGGAGTAGGTCCAGGAAAGCGTTGACCATCACTCATCGTAGATTTCTTTGGTTGAGACTTTGTGAAAGTAACGAGTATGCGTTGCTTTCGGATAGAAGGTATTGCATGTTTAGCAAAATCTGTGGATTTCCCTTGCAGCAAAAGGAGGGATCTGCAGCGTTCATGATCAAACACCTTATGTCAGGAATCTCAAATGAAGGTAAGCAGCCTTTAAGTTAAATGATGGCACGATTTCATATGCAAGGTAAAAAGAAAGGACAAGACAATTGCATATGGATGTGAGAAAACTATGCCATGATCCTGAATATTCAACTCACATTCCTACGGCATGCAAAGTCAACAAGGAAAATGTGTTCTATTAGTATGAATAATGTATCGATCTCCAACGGATGTGATGGAGCCGACTTCTAAAAAAGCTACAAGTATTACTAGGTCATCAGAATTCAATGTTTCACCGCCAAGTAACCTTAACTTGATTCCGATATTTTCAAACCAGTACTACTCGGCCTACAATGCTTTATTTAGAAAGATGACAATAAATAAAGTACATAAAAGAGAAGCGGCAGCAAACCAAAAAGAAGTTCACACTGAAGAAGATAAATATTATCAAATGAGAGCCGTCAGAAAGGCTACCCGGGTGTAAGAGAAAGCTTGAGGGCGCCTCTATAATCCCCAGGATGGTCTGATACCAGTACTCTCCCAAAAGTCATGTCACATTCTGTCAGTAACAGAACGCAAACAGGCCTTCCAAACCAAGGTGGCCATATGTGAGGGTGTGAATGATCTCCCTACAAATAATCGTCACAAAATTTCATAAACATTATGACTCTTAGAAAATTGTGCAATTATAGAAACCTAGAAGAAGATACAGTAAACCAATATCAACCTCGTTATAAAAGTCAATGATACAAGAGTCTGGCTTCACAGTCGTAACTTGCATCCCAACCAAGCGATCTATAACATCCTGCAGCAAGGAAGGGATGGCTTCTATTCTCCGATCTACAGATTTCATTTATAGAAAAATCAACAAATGGAACTTGAATAAAACGTGAATAGACATTTCCTTATATTGGCAAAAATTAAAAGACCAATGTAATTTGCAACATGCCTTTGGAGGTTCCTGCAGAAATTTCATCTTCAGATGGAGCATCAGTAACAGGTAGGCCCAATTGAATCATTTCTCTTCCATGTCCCCTCATGGGCCTCTTTGAGACCACATATGTCTGACCTGCTTCGCATAGAAAAAGAGAATATATATTATTTGCATAGGGCTTTTCATATGTAAGCCCTTGATATAACATCACACTTTACAGAAAATACACTTCAAACTCAGTACTTTCGAGGAAAACCCAACTTACTTTATAACACCAAAGGAAATTCACAACTAGAATCAACTATAGCATGGGAAGTGGATAGATGAGGGCGTTTTCTCCAATTGGGCTCTTTAAGTGTTTTTCTTTAAAACTTAAAGTTGTCAGGTGTGCTTTCTAGTTTACCAAAAATAGTACTCTTCTGAGAGTTAATGAAATTATGAAATACAAACTTACCAAAATTTGATTAGAAATTCAATAATAGTATTTCCCTGGCATGATGTGCACACACCCACACAAATAACATAGACCATAGTGTAGAAACAATAATACCAAACAAGTGATATTAGAGTCGCTAACACTAACTAGTACTAGCATTTGAAAACTTTCTCGAAAGGTTTCAGGGGTAAAACAACCAATAATCTTGCAGGTTAGGATGGAAAGGATTTAAGGAAAATGTAAGAATAAAACAAGAATCAAAATGTTAAAACTAAGCCATCCAAATCCTCTCCTATAAAAAGAAAAGGGAACAAAAAAAGTTTGCGAGGGAACGAGAGATCCTCAACAAAGAATTAAAAAACAATATAAGTTCAGGCAATCACTTATTTGATCGCTTATTAAACCCTTTTCTTTGAACTAAACAGCGACAATTTTTTTTTCAAAGACCATTTCTTAAAGCAAAGGGTTCAATACACGTTCAAAAACAAATTATTGAAGCAGGCCAAAGAAATAACAGGTGGAGTAAGCTTATGTAGTTTGAAAATATAAAACAAAAACCACTAGAAACAACTATAACCTAAGACTAGTTTAATTGGAAGGTACATGACAAAGATGTTGATCAAAACTAACATGGGACACAACTACATTAAATATTTGAATTTAATCGGAGATAGTAATAGAATAGTAAAGAAAGGCAAGAATACATGCGGCAGATTAAATAAGCTTAGCACATGGGTAAGGATGATGGTGATGATTTGATTAGTTCAAATGGTGTTTAACTACCAAATTCATGGCACAACATGGTGGATTTATGTTTAGTACTGGAATCAACCACAAGTTTTTTATATAAAGGATTGTTAAACTCGCCTTGAAATTGTCCTCTTTTCCCTGCAACCCTTAAATCATTAGCCAAAGAAACAAGTTTGGAGACTTCTGTGTCACCAAGCAATCCTTCAAATAATTTCAGTCCATCGACCACATTAACCTGAAAAGGAAACATTAGAAAATCTACTGATTCATAACATACTTCAAGCTAAAAAGACAGTATCAAATGAGGAAACTACCGTCTTTCCATCTATTAACTCGTTGCCAACAAAAGTTTTAGGGACAACGGGAAGGTTCTGCTGTGCAATCTGAATTTGGATAGAATGTGATTCATTCTCTGGAAAAAGATCACAGAATCCCAAGTTTAAATACAAAAGTAGAAGAAATAGAATCAAATAAAACCACATTTGAAGCCATGTCAGGATAGATTTGGAGTGGATGTACGTATTTTAGTAGGCAATAGAGAGTGAGAAATATTATGGCAAACCATGAATTGGGATGAACAATTCTCAACATATTTACACTAGGGTAAATCATCTAAAGCACATGCTAAAGACGGAAATATAAGAGGTGTCCCACCTGGTCTAGGCTGCCCATGCCTTAGTAATACCTCCTAAAAATATCTATACCAACATCTAAACCTCCCCCCCCCCCCCCTCCGGCGACTAAAACCCCCAAAGTAATGAAAGAAAGATAAACTAACAAAGTGTGTTACCCTTAGAGATTGAGGTGCATCCATCTCCTACCGCAACTTCAGGTTCTAAATTGCAATATATGGTCTGCTGTGAATTCCCTGAACTCCTTAATCTGCTATCTTCTTGAGGTTTTGTAAGAGCATCTGTAACAGCAATCATAACTGTGTTACAATAAGGTTAACAACTGAAAATTAGCCGAATCAGTATACTGCAGATAAAACACAGGCATATTAAAATGAATTTTGCATGTGTATGCAATGCAAATAGTTCAGAGACGGGCTACTACTTTTTTACAACTTCTAAGACAGTGCATTTACCCTGCAGTGATTTCCTAGTTTTAAGAGAGCAATCTCACCTGGTGAAACACTTGCCTTTTCAGGTCACAACCTATGAATTTCGAAATTACTAAAAGATAGTTTCTCGACCATTTGTGACAACTTAAAAAAAATTCCTAACATATTCAAGACATGCTTGATGTTCTTCAAAAGATTTAAGACTTTTTCGTTCAGCTTTAAAGCTCGGACTTGATTACCATCAACCAGCATTACTATATTTGTTCAAATGAGCACGAAATCACCAATCCTAAGCCCAAAAGTTACCTTTTTTCTCTCCAGCAGGCGCTAAACCCTTATCATCCAACTTCCCAACCTCGCCATGGGGCTTAACTTCCTCAGCTACATCGCTTCCCCGCTCAACTTTCTCCGAAGCAACAAGCCCCGAAGAATTCCCATCATAACTATGAACCTCTGTCCTAAAATTATGTCCTTCCTTGAAATGCTCAGCCCTCTGTTGGTCCTTGTTAAACCCCGAAGCGGATCTTTTATACTCCTTGGTCCCCACTTTTACAGGATCATATTGCATATGCTGCCTCCTCCAGGCAACATGTTGCAGTGCATATATCACCTCCGCAACGGAAAAGTACTGTTGCATATGAAGCACAGGGTTCCAATTGCACCTCCTCTGCTGAATACACCCGATAACGACGTCGTACTCGCCTGGATCACCAACTGCACGTAAATGGTGGCAAAGGGAGTCTATAATAGTATTTGCTGCTGCGAATTCTCCGCGCAACCACGAGATGAACCCATCACGCTCATCCGGGAGCCACTGACGGGGGTGCTGGTGGATCTCGCCGCCTCCAACGGCCGCACCGCCACCACCACTAGGAAATTGCATTTTGTCCGATAAAACCACATTCCCTGACGGCATTGTCATCAGAACCCACTACACCAAACTCACTACTAAGTCTACTATCACTTACAGATCATGCCTCAGTAACTCCCAGATCCAATAAATCAAACCTACGGCTATATCCCAAACCCTACAAAATGCAAGCAGATCGCACCAAATGAAACCCCTACTCTAGCAGGAATCAGCTTAAAGACCACAACTTTCTTAAATTTTACCACTTTTAGAATAATAAACCCTTAAAATTTCTCAAGAACAATGCAAAACCTGAGATGGGTTCCACTTAAATTGTTCAAATATCGCACCGATCCAACGAAACAGCTGGGTTCAAGCGAATTGAGGTGACGAATCGGAGCTTGGTCCAACTAATCAGATCTGGGAAATGGGGTTTGTGGGAATTGAAAGCAGAATTAAAGGACTGTCGTTTTCTCTGCGTGCATATTTATTTGGGGACGGACGAGTGGGTCTCTGAGTGGCGTACAGGTTGGGGTGGTGGGGCTTGGAAGAAGAAGAAGATCTAGGTTTTGGTGGAAAATGTTAGTCTCTGCGCGTGTAAAATGAGGGGGAAGGTGAAGACTGGCTTATTGAGCACGCATTTGGTCTAAAATGGTGGCTGAGAAACCCTCTCTCTCCCTCTCTCTCTTCTCTCTCTCTCTCTCTCTCTCTGTCCCCCCTTGATGAGGGAGCTCTGTCATATCAGTGCGGAAGGAACCAATGAGCATATCTTGACTGTAGGCGTATTTTGGTCATTGTATTAGATTAGTTCTTTAATTTCTTAGTAGGTTTAGATCATGACTTGTTTAGAATTATTTTTAAAATAATTTTAAAAACTAATTTTTAGTAAAAAATTAATCTTTAGACATATGTTTCTTTTATAAAACTTTTTAAATGCTTTTATAACCGAAAAATATTTTTTCTAAAAGTTCTTTCAATCATTTTAAAAATACTTATAAACAAAACAAATTGTTAATCTTGTAGCTTAAGATTAATGAGCTGCTTACAAACCCAAAGAGTCCACAAATTTCTTCTCTTTTTGTTTTGGTCAACAAATATTTCAGTTTCGTCACTTTTGTAACAGCCAAAAGTTCCTATTTTTGGTACCTGAAATTCTAGTCTGGTCTAGTATATACCTTTGCACATGTACTCATGACAATACAACAATCTCAATTCGCTTGAATTGTTTTATATGTGAACAAATTTGCATTATTCTCAATAGCAAAAGATACCAATATGGTGATTTTGTACTCATATGTGGCTAAACTTAAACTCAACTTAATTCAACAACTTTCATGTCTTTTCCTCCTAAACTCGTATCAAATGTGATAACTTTGTTTGAATCTTGTGTTTGTTTGTACGTGGGTCGAGTGTCAGTTAAAATTATACATCATAAACAAAAGCACGAGGAAGGAGAAAAAGAGAAGAGACCAAGAATGATTGTTAAGAAGATTGTTGCGGATTCAAAGCTAAGGGCACGGCAGATTATTATTATTATTATTATTATTTTGGTTTTCTCTGTGAACGGCTAAGATTTTTTAATTGTTTCATTTATTTTGGTCTCTTGATTAACATAATTAAACATGGTGTGTATGGCGTGAAAAATATTTTTTTCCCCTTCTTCAAAATAGAATATAAATTTACCTACCCATATAAGGGCTAGCTGTCAATAGTGTAATTGTCGGAACTTAGTTTCAGAGCCGTCTTCGCAAATTTTTCAAAAGGGAAGTTGGGTAAGTTTTCATGACTTTTGAGTTTGAAAAAAAGACCACACATATATTATCTATCGTATTTTAAAAGAGACATGATAGTGATTTTGTTACAGTAGTCCATCTTTTTGAATTTTGAAAACATTTATATAGACATTTCAGTTTTTCTCGTGATTTGATGTATCCATATGATTATCCACAATTTTTCAAAACCACGCTAGCTTTGTTTGGATCTTCACCAAATCTTCCCAAATTTTGCTGAATGGAGAAAGCTCTTTTTTTAATTCCACCCCAATGTTTCAATTTTTTTTTTTGTTAAATACTTTAAATTTAACTGCATGATGATTTTTGAAATATTCTCAAATATTATGTGTTGCTTAGCCTTTAATTTTTCTTTTTGATACAAACTTGTTACTTAAGACGTTGTAATTAAAGTAAGACCAAACGACATTGGTGTTGGGAGAATTCGAACTCAAGCTTAAAATTCAAGGAAAAATGTTCTTCTCCATAAAAGCTACAAGCCCCTTGTGAATATCATCTTTTTCAGTTTCAGCTAATCGATTTTGTCCAAATTCGTGTTTAGTCCCCTTTCTCACAATTTAAGATTCCAAGCTTGTTTAAGCATACTAAACAAGGGATTGTCTTTCATATGTAAAAGATTTGCAACTATTATGATGATATTGTTCCATTAGTTTTTTTTTTTTTTTTTAAGGAAAACTAATGAAAATGATTTGAAAATTTTGAGTTTTAATAATAAGAACAAAATAAATGGTAAAATAAATAGTGTCAGGTTTGACATTTTAGTGTAAAAATATGGTTTTATGTTAAAGTAAACAGTACCGGAATTTTTTTTGTTAAAACTCCATTTTTTTATAATCTTGTTTAATTTGAGGACTAATTGTGGTTTGTTATGTACATATCAGATGTGGATGTACTTTACTAACTCGGCTATAATCTTGTTTAATTGTTCCAAAGTTAAAAAGTCAACAAAATGCAATTGGACTGAAGAATTTCAAGCGACGCATCTCTCGCTTCTCTCTCTGTCTAGCAATGGCGGCCACAGTGACCTCTCAGTCCTCTCTCATACAATCAAAACCCGCTCTCTCTTCAAAAACCCTGCAAAACCCTCGTCCTACCTCCTTTGCCGTGCCCTCCAATTCCCTTTCACGTACCTCTCCAAAACACACACACGCACACACACACTCTCTCTCTCTCATCTCAGCGATGTGAAATTGACACAAAGATGTGGTTTTTGTGTGCAGGACTGCAATTTGGTGTGAAATTGGGAAATGGGTTCGCCGCAAAAGCTTCAATGGCCGGCTCCGAACAGAACTCGAAGCCCCCCGTTGCCGAAAAGAGGGTCAAGAATCCCATCATTGTCATTGACAATTATGATAGCTTTACCTACAATCTCTGCCAGGTTACCAATTCGAATTTTCCTCCTTTCATGAACAATGATGAATTGAAATTTTTCGATTTTTTTATGTACATAGAGTTAGTATTTCACATCTTTTTTCTTCCACTTTGCTAGTTATTTGGTATTCATGGAGTATTCCCTTTTCGAACAGAGGAGGTTTGAGCTTCTAGAGCCAAAAATTCAATATAACAGTTGCGAAAACCATCCATTGTGACTCTTTTAGCTTTGTGACTGCTGCACTAGAGAGAAGATATGAAAAGGAGACGCCTTGATTTTCAATTTTTAATAGAATGCAACGAGATTATGTATGGTCATTCAAGGAATACTCACCGAACATGCGTTTGATTTTGAATTCATGTGCTTTAAGCACTCTAGATTTTTTAGAAGCCCTCTTCCAGGGTCAGGTGGGACTGCAGTTCGACATAATTAGTCTATCTGTCCTTTTATTTATTGGTGGTTGCAAATCAAGAAGACGTTGTACTAATACCTTTCTTTGATGCGAAGTATATGGGTGAGTTGGGATGTCTCTTTGAAGTCTATCGGAACGATGAACTAAGTGTTGATGAACTAAAAAGGTAAGTAGTTGTACTTTACCTATTTAATCACTTTTTTTCTGCTGCGTAAGCGCAATGTATTGGGTGGCGAAGCAGTAATGATATAAAGATATATTCTCTGTGACTGCGAGGAATCTGACATTACTAACTGTTGCTTCTTTCCATTATTACAGGAAAAATCCCAGAGGAGTGCTAATCTCTCCTGGGCCAGGTCAGTTCTTCACCTTTTGGTGATGTTTCATAGGTAGATGTTTCGGAAAGGAAACAATCACTCATTATTAGGTCTTGACACTAGTATTTCCTTTTTTTTTAGGCACCCCTCAAGATTCTGGAATATCGTTGCAAACTGTGTTGGAGCTAGGGCCCATTGTACCCTTATTCGGTGTATGTATGGGTTTGCAGTGCATCGGGGAGGCTTTTGGAGGTAAGTCATCTTACATATGATAAAGGCTTTTTAACAATCTTTATGTTTCTGTTATGCATTTGACTACGTACTTTGATTTTCTAGGGTATATTTTCATTGTACCCTTATTTATTGTGGGGCTTTATCGTAATCCATGTGGGTTTCTGGTGTTGCAGGGAAAATTGTTCGTTCTCCATTTGGCGTCATGCATGGGAAGAGCTCTCCTGTATATTATAACGAGGAGGAGGAAGATAGCTTGTTTTCGGGGTTAACAAAGTATGAATTTTTCTGTCCTTTTGTGATGCCCATTTATGTTTTTGTCTTCCTAATGTAAATTTTACCCAAACTGTCAGCAAATATTAACAATCCTATTTATTATTTAACCATTTCCAAACATTGTTCACATTTTACATTTCTTTTGTTTTTTACGTTATGAATGATTGCGGTACCTTGTTGTAAACTTCTATTTGTACCTTTGTTGATCGTTTGTTAACTATAGCTCCTTGTGGCTTTCGTGTAAGCAGGCTTTAATGTTGCATAAAATGCATTTCAATATCAGTCATTTCTTGAATGGCAATGTTGTGCAAGCTTAGTAGCAAATGCTAAGTTGTATTTGAAATTCTTGATTATATATGTGAACCTTAATCTAAAAATCCTATTACTTTGGCCGTATATTATTTGAAAGTAACATGTAGGGGCTGGTGTTTGGTTGACGGTACCATATATTAGGTTGGACTGGTTGCTAAAGGAAATGTTTGATTTAGTGTATGAGATTTCTCCTGTTGTTTGTAATGTAATGAAATAATAAACTAGTATGAGAAGACCTTGCTTAGCATTAAATTGACGAAGAATATCCTTCCAAACTCTCAACCATCCTGTGCATTAACTCAAGTGACAAGTAACTTTCCTTTTGTCTTTTCAGCCCTTTCACGGCTGGCAGATATCACAGTCTTGTAATCGATAAGGACAGTTTCCCAGGTGAAGAACTGGAAATTACAGCATGGACAGAGGATGGACTGATAATGGCTGCTCGTCACAAGAAATATAAGCATCTTCAAGTATGAAACGGTTTCCTTTTTCTTTTCTCCTTTCAAACTATTATGCATAGGTAGAATGTTGTGCTCTTTAGATAATACAAATTATAAGTTGCCTTGGCTACAGAAAATGCACTTCAATGCACAAGTAGTGTACCATATAAAGAAGAGAGTCATAAGATTGAGGCAGTTGCCGTGGGCGTCATTTCTGATCCTTAGATTCCTTTATTAGGTTACTGACAATGTTTTGCGTTGAAAATTTGTAGCTTTAAAAGTAAATTTTGGCGCTTATTGAATTTGAGGCAGGGATTACCATGCTGGAACCAATATTGCGTGATATAAAATCGTTAATCATGTAACGTAAAATTTGATGAAGTTGTGTCGATTCAGTTAGCTGGTACTCTTCGTTTCATTTGACATGCATTGACACACGTTACATTCATGAAACAGAAAAAAAAAATTGCGATGATGGATTGCAGCTGTTTTGCCTCAAACAAATTAGTTTTAATGTGATTAGCTCTTAAATTGTTGAATCTGACTTCTATGCCTCCTTTCTAACCAAATGTATTTGAAATTTGCAGGGGGTTCAGTTCCATCCTGAAAGTATCATAACTTCTGAAGGCAAGACAATTGTGTGTAACTTTATTAAATCGATAGAGAAAAAAGAGTCTGAATCTGAGAATTAGAGGTTTGGTTGATATGCAGATTCTGCACAATGTAATGTAGCATGGTGATAAGACCCACACGTATTACGAGTCAAGTTTGTTATCAACGCACTTTCTTTTACCTTGTGCACACTCTCTGTTAATCTTGACTGTTGATTTTACTTTGATTGTTCAATCTAACGGCTACAAAACTAGAGGGGCATATATTAAGTGAGAAAATGTGTGTGAAAAGCACTACCCTTACAATTCTCAGTTTCTTGAACATGGTTCTTGCTCGTACATCTCGGTATCCCTGTTGCTTGTGAGTTGCTTGTTTCCCAAGTCTTACATGGACCAAAAAATGATTCGAATGATCTTGTTTCATAGTAGTTTCATATATTATCATTTATACAATTGCGTTTAGTATAATTTGCGAACCAAATAGGCACTAAGATGTGTTTAAGCCATTTAATTATCCATTTATTTTAAGATAATGTAAAGGCAAGGGCATTAACCCTCTCGCGTGGGCAAAGACAAAGGCAAAAGCAAGCAGAATGGTCCGATATGATGTCAAAGACATGCAATAAGGTCCACAAAGTTATAAAAATAGCAAATTCTGCTTCTTGTAATTGTCGAAAGTAATTAAAGTACAAGCACTTAGAGCCAACCTAATCCTATTTATTACAAAACCAACCCTAGCACCATCACAAGCTAATTCATTTTTTGTTTCGATGGCCATGTTCTTTCATCCAATACATTTTGGCCAGCGAAGGTGTTTGGAAGGCTGAGTAGTGTTCTCTGAAGCGCTAGTTACCCTCGCCTACTATCGTTAAACAATCTGCATTAAGGTATTTTGACCTACCAAATCTAACAAAAACTATTAACAAGCAATATAAAATTGTAACTTTACTGGTTTTCGGTGAAAGATATAACTAAATATATATATGGGGGAGTGGATCCGTGACCCTACTTTTTTTACATAATTTTGAACACAAGTTTTTGTGTTGCCCATGCTGTAATGTATATCAACGATCCAAACCGTCTATCTTTTAGATCTTCCTTAAAAAATCATAGCTACCAAAAAACACTCAAATCCGAAACCATATGACCCTCTATCTTTTCAAGTCGTTGAAATACAGTTCGGTGCGGGTTCTACGAAAACTTATGTCAAAAGTTATGTAAAAAAAAATGGTATCACGGATCCGCCCTCTATCTTTTCAGGTTGTTGTGAAGAGAATGGTTAGTGTAACTTCAGTTCATATTTTCTTGAAAGAAGTTTAAGTTCGAATTTCATGTTCCCACTAATCCAATGGTAAAACAAAACATTTGGAAGCTCAAGACGGGGAAAGATTTTGGGACAAAGACTTAGAAGTCACGTTGGATTTTCGATGCTGGATTATTTTGAAACCCCAACAAGTACAGACTGTCCACCAAGTCTTAATTGGGCTTAAGCTGCCAAGGTGATGTAAAAAACATGAAAAGGAAAACCCTTATGGCTCAATTTTTTTCTTTTTGCTGGACGTCTGTTCTTTAAAGTAATGGACTTGCAATAATATTAATAATTTCTGAAATATTTACTTCGTGTAGGTATGTTTTGTTTGCAACGGTGATCAACAATATCTATAACGTATCAATACTTGCTGTTTTGTAAAAAAAAAGGGACGTCCATTTTATAGCTGGACTTAATTATATACTTGTAACAGTTTGTTTGGCTATTGTACTCATTCACTCTCATAAGCATGCCATAAAGTTTTTAACGTTTTTCATATTCCCTTCCGTTAAAGACCAACAGAAATCAAGTGGGTAAGTGGAGTTGAGATCCTCTATGGATTTCAAAGCTCAAGAGTCAAAAAATTTAAACCGTTCAAGAGATAGATTCGAACATTTGTTTTCTATGAGGTGGGCCAGTAAAATAGATTAATAGAGACCGCATAATTTAATTTGAGTGATCTGAAATTCTTGGTGCTTGGGCTCCGGACAGTGAGACAATAAAGCTGCAAAAACCATAGTTTTCATGTCAGCTAGGGTGAGTTACCGCTTACCCAATGAGCCTCATACCAACCCATAATTTGACAGCTCATTTCTTATCTCTAGTGATCCAAAGAATTTCCAGGAAAACTATTCCAGAGAAATTCATATTATTTTTCACTTCAGGAAAAAAATGAAAATACAAAAAACAAAAGTGGTTTATGAATGTTGGGAACATGTGGAGTCGGATGAAATCAAAACATAAGAGATTCTGTTTTCTTGTAAATTGACTTACACGTGGAGTCGGATGAGACAAAAACATAAGAGATTCTATGTTTTCTGGTAAATTGAACTACAAACGACGAGGTCAGACACTTCCATCAGTTTTCTCTAGAAATTCCCTGTTTTTTGTTTTGTTTTTTTTTCAATTTCTACAAGGGTCATCAAGTGTAGCAGGTTTTGTTTCCTCATTTTACTTGGTCCTCTCCACCTTCCAAGTCACGGACCCAACTTTGAAGCCTTCAAGAATCCAACCTACTGCATTCACATTTCAAGGTGAAGGGTAAGGTCCAACATACTGAACCCATTTTTCCAGCTCTTGTCATGTCCAACTGACCTTGGATTCCAATTCACCATTGATAAACTATCATCCCAACATTTACTGCGCAGGCAGCTCTTGACTTTAACAGATAAAAAGCCATGACCATTGACGCAAACTGTTAAGTTCAAAATAAATTAAATTTTAAAAAGCAATAATAATGTAAATCCTACAAAACAACGCTCCAGTGCAGCGGACCGCTGAATTTGCATGACTAAATTTTGACAGTCGCAATCTAATCGTATAAACTCTGGTGCATCACATACACCGGTTTTTTCGGTTTACCGTAGAAAAAATAAATAAATAAATCCATGCCTACTATATATAATAGAAACTTTACATATGCTCAAATATTTATTGAACCCATGAGGGTTTTCAAAAGTACAGAGAAAATCTCAATTTGTAAAGCCAAAAGGAAAGCATGAATGATAGCTTGGGAAGGAAGCATTCTAACATTGTATGAACTATACACATACCCCCCAAAACACCATGTAAACTATATCCACCCTCGATAAATCTATGCTTCTCCACTCTCTGTACACCGAAAAAACTGACCCAGCGCGCTATATCAACCAAATGCCAATGGAGTGACTGTAGTGCTCATTCATATCACAATATCCATACATTGCTTGCAGCCCTCTCAAATAGAAGTTGCCTCATCTGCCTGGCTTACTCTGCTCCGGTGGTGATGCTTTCCATGGCGGCGCCTCCCTTTCCCGAATGTGACAGGGTCAAATACACGCAGTCTTTCAGCTTCTTGGGGATTGATCACACACTCTGAAGGAGGGGACTTGTAACGGATTCTGTCATAGCAGTAGGAGTATGTCATGTGCTTCTTCCTGAAACTCTCCATCTTCATTCTTTGAAGGCGGGTAACGCCAGTAGGGACCGATTCTGAACTTTGGGTGTTTTCGCATTTCTTTGATAATTGTTCAATTGGATCGACTGCACAGCCGTGTAGAACAAGGTCAGAGAACTCAGCCAAATAGGGAGCATACTTGTAATTCACTCGGTATTTGCCCCCGTTGGTAGCCCAATCAGATCCATCCCATATTGTGGCGTACAATGACATTGGCTTAGCGGGGAAGTCACCACCCATTGATTTTGTTTTCTTGAACTCTCTAATGGGAACATTGTCAACATAAAAGCTGCAAGTAATTGACATTGGAAACAAATACGCAATCAAAATCTAAATCACAGAACTCATAAAAATTGAGGTGAAAACAATAAAAGGCGAGAAATCGCTATGAACAAAATTTTCCCTTGAATAACAAAAAATTCTATTTTCATTTATTCCCTAAAACGAAAACTAGCACCAAGGATGGTAGTTGTATTAGTCTGTCAAACCAAACTCTGGTTTATCTGTCCCTTAAACTTATTAAGTATCTACCATTCGAACCAAAATTCCCATCTTTTTCTTTTTTACTTTTCTCAGAAACCGAACAGCTGGTTTTGAAGAAACAGAAGGCGGTATTAAAAGAACGAAAAGAGCAAGTGATCTACTGTATTTTCCTAAAAGGAGAAACCCTGCATCTGCATTTGCCATACACAGAGGCATCACATCAAACCCCAAAAAACAGTAAACTCCAGACTTCAAAGAATATAACATTATTGGTGATGATATGGAAAAATATGCTCACAAAAAGTTGATATGCTAACAGATAGATTTAGCATATTAATCCAAATATAGAGTGGGGAGTTTTGATTGATGCTCACATGATCTGAATGTCAGTCCAGAGAATGCTGTACTGATGGTAATCGTCGGATGGATCAAACCATAGATTGTATCTCTCTTCCCTGCCGGTGTTGGTGCTTCCGTTGCCGTAAATGTTGGTCTGAACCCTCCATTCTTTGCCCCGTATGTTCCCCAAAAACTCGAAATCAATTTCATCATGGTACTTCGGAAACATGTCACCGTTCGACATCTGTTAACATCAAACTGATTAGAACCCGTATTCCCCTATTCATTTAACAGCTCAGTGATAAAATAAAAAGGAAAACACAAGCAAACATCAGTGTGGAATATTTATTCATCCGAAATCTTGAACATAAACAAAATGAAAGAAAATACTCATCTGGGTGTGAACTTCGGGTCACAAAATGGACATTTTAAATGTAAAAAGTTAAACAGCAGCCGATCTGGGTTATCTCAGTAGGTTGAGGAAACAAGTTTTTAATAGGGATATTGATAGAATTAGATCCATAACATTTTCCGGGCTCCACACCACCAAATTTACAACAAACAAATGTTCAGATTAATCAGCTAACCATAAAGATTGAATCTTTACTGAACTGTAAAATTTTGAAGTAAAAATTCGGGTCATATTATTTAGTTCATTGATAAAAACATACAACCTAAGATACAATCATACAACAAATAAAGAGGGAAACAAAATTAAAAAACCTTAATCAGATAGAAAAACAGGATTAACTCACATAAAACGCCACAACAACTCCAGCAGTATAATCAGCAGGCAGCTTAATGGAAGCACTGAAAAACCCATGCTGGTAGAGGTCCTGAGAAACAAATCCAGACCCTGCAAACAGACAGTCACCAAAAACCAAACAAAGACACCAACTTTAAGGTCAAATAACACATGAAACATCGCCACCTCAAAAACTCAGAAAACAAAAATTCAAATCCTTTCACATGATTCTCGAAGCAGCAAGCCAAAAGGGAAGCAGATTACAGACCTGTCCGTTCGTCTAGCGAGAGATGGACGGATTTCCCATCTCTAAGAATCATCAAATTGTCATCACCAAAAAGCTTGGTGTACCCTTCATCAAAGGGTATGATTGGTAACTTTCCGGAGGGTGCAGAAGCAACAACTCCAAGAACAAGCACTTGACAGGCACACAGAAACAATCCCAGATGAAAAAACCCCATCTTTTTCTCCTAAAAATAAATGGTTCTTCTTTCTTTGTTCTGAGTTTTTTTATTTGTTTTCAGAATTCAGAGTCGTATAAATAAGAAGGGGAAGAACGAGAAGAGAGAAAGAGATGTACAGAGAGAGAGAGAGAGGTGTGTAGGAGTATCTCTATCTTTCGAGAGCAATGGGGAGAGAGACAGAGAGCCAAAAGGCTAACATGGGGGAGAGAAGGAAAACAAGGCCAAGGGCAAGCCTTTTTATTGCCGAGTGTCAGTGGAAGCTGTTGAGCTGTGTTCCGTTCATATGCGCATTGCTCCACGCCTTTCTTTTTCGTTTCTTTTTTTTTTTTTTTTTTCTCTTTCACCAAATATTTTATTTTATTTATATTTATAGAGTAATTTTTCTCAAAAAAATGTATATTTAGAAAGAAATTATGTACGTCATTCTTTCCAAAATGTTTAATGCAATTATCTTCTTATCGACATTGAACTGCCAACGCGTATAATTAAGGGCCACTAAAATATCCTTAATGAAGGAGAGTTTTTTTTTTTCTAAGTTGTTATTCAAGATATGCAATAACAAAAAAACTAGTTACGATTAAGTATTTGACTCGGTTAGATGTCATTTTTATCATCTATTTTAATCAAACTTGAATCGTTTTGAAATCAATTTGAAACACATATTCTTTTACCAATGACTGATCGGTTTATCATCAATCATACACTACATAAACGAAATGAGTATAAATAGTTACTTGATAAATTGTATTAGTAATATGATGATTTATCAAATTACATGGAATATATCATAAAAATGTATAAACGAAGTATGGATGTTGTGTGTTGCAGGGGTTGGTGAACGTTATAAATGAGATTATAATTACGTGTTTACTGGTTTGGACGGTTTATAAAGAAAGGATGTAATGCTCATAAATACCAAGTACTCAGCTGTACGAACCATGCAATTGCATTTCATCCATTTTCTACCTTGCTACTTTCCTCACTAATTGAGATAAACTTTGTATGACTCACCTGTATTAGGAAGTTTGTAAGCAATATGATCAATAATATATGTTTGGACTAAACTCTTGACTTGTCTTTGTGCGTTCTAGTAAAACATGTGAAGCATGCGGTTTATTATTGCATTGATAGGAACAAATAACTCGTTTGAAACGCATGATGTTGTTCAATTCAATGAGAATTACCTTCTACCTTTTCATTAAGAATGTCTAAGAACTCGTTGGTGGATCGTTGAAAATGAGTTTTTTGTTCTTTCTCGTGTTCACTTTTTTTTTTCTGTTGTCTATACTACTATGTCATGATATACATAATTATAACTTTCAGACTTTCAGTTATAAAATATCTTAACATGATTTCAGAATATCGTAACAATTTAGATATATGCTTAAATCAACGGTAACGCACATTAACTAATTCTTAATGTAACAGTATTACTCCCCCATATTTAGAGCCCAACATACGTACTGCTATTGTATGTTCCATTATTCCTTATACAATGATTTCGTACACTTTATCCCTCCATCAAGACCTTGAAATAAGATAGTCGTAGCTTGAATATTAATCTTTCAAGAAGTCCACATTCTTAAAAGAGGTATAAAGTGCTCAAATAATAATTGCATTAAAAGAAAATAAAAATAAAAGTAGAGGACAATAGTGGGGATAAGAATATCACTATCAAGTTGACGACAAATTTCTCAATGGCATAACACCAACTCGTATATTTACAAAAGAATTTTTAACCATTTATATTATGAAATTTAGTGTGTTAAATTGTATTTCCGACACATTGCAGAACATCTTCAAGGATCAAGATCCCCTTTTGAGCTTAGGAGGCTAAGCAAACCCATCGGATCGTTAAAATTTGATATAACTGCTACAATTATTATAATATTTAATATGATCTTCTGTTTGTAATCGTTGGATCAAATTTCAACGGTCCGATGATTTTACTCATGAAACTCAACCTCTTAAGCTCAAGAGAGGATCCTGATTCCATCTCCAAAAGCACACAATTGAGAAAGCATGAATCATTACGAGTAAAAAAAATATTATTAAGACTTTTGGGGCAAAAACATGTTTACTTTTTTTTTTTTTGGAGAAAAGAAGTTTACCTCTAAACTCTTGTCGTGTGATATCCAACACCCTATTTTACTTCTCACATACTTTTTTCATTTTCGACATTCGAATTAAATGAATTGAAAAAGATCAATGGACATAAATTATCAAGAAATGTGAGAAGTAAAATGGGATGGATAGCACACCCCAAACTCTTTTATCCTTTTTAAAAACAATATATTTATTTAAATAATAAAAAAGGAAAAGCAGCTGGTTGCATTCTCAATCAGGCAACCGCACAAGGCGCCGTCTCTTTTGACGCTTCATAGTGCAGCTAGCTTTCCTAAACTACCCTCATATTACACCACATATTTACGGATTTGGCACAACAAGAGGATTGTAATGGCAATCTGGTAAGTAATGTCAATAATGTGGGCAATTCAATCTGGGGCTAGCGTCTAATTTCGGCGCGTATTGACACGTGGCTTGTGAAATTGGTTTTTTCCATCTTTAGTAAATTCCACTTGGGCAAAACGGTGCCGCACAGCTGACGTGACACAATGTGCCCCTCACACCTCAAATCCCAAGTAGCCGTTGAAGGGCCCCACCGTAATTCATGGGCCTCCTTAAAGGTACCCGCTCCTAACGCCGTTAATCACGGGACAATCCCGTCTGAGGGAATTAAGCACAGGCCCCTGAGCCGCGACCCCCTCTCATAACTTCCGTGTCCATTGAAAACGGCGTCGCCTCCCCCTGATTAGGCCCCACATTTCACGCGCAACAGGTAAGAGCATTATATTAGTTATTAATATTGGTTAATTAACTTAATTAATAGATCAGATTATCGGGAACCGTGGACTGCCTACTGGAGCTGCTGCATGGACTCCACCTCGACGCCAACGGTTAAATAGGCGCAAGTTAGTTGGTGCTAGCATACGCCGTTAGCGAATCGTGTATGGCAATATACCACGTGGCGCCATGGCATTTGCCCATGGGTTTTCGATGCATGGGGAATGACGTATGGGATCTAGCATATTATGAGATTGAGATCATCCCGGCGTTGCATTGAGGATGATGCATTGATGTTGCCTGTGGTAATGGTGGATTCCATGCCCATGAGGCTTGCAAGATCTACACCCGTCCACTAGCCAAGATCAGTAGATGGACGGCTGATGTTTATCTTGGAGTTGTGAAATATTGTTTTGCTAATTAATATGTGGGTTTTTGTGGATTCCTTGGGACTTGATGACAATTTTATTGGTATAAATGTTAAAGGGGATTTTTTAAAAGTGAGACTCTTCATTAACTCTCTGTCATCTCATAGTTTAAAGTTAATTTTTGTGTCGTTATAAAATATTGTACCAAAAGCATGAGGTGGCAGAAAATCCTACTTTTAAGAGAGTCTCATTAGCATTTGTCTTTTATCCAACGGTTAGGATTGCTTATTTGAGAATGTGGGACATAGAGCCCAATACGTATTAAGGCTGTTTTTGGGGGAGGGGAGACTACCCCTCTCAAGATCAGGACTTTAAAGTCACTTTGAGGACTTACGGAGAAGGTTTTTGTCTTTTTACTAGTTTTTACAGGTCCATGAATCTCATTGCTGACAAATCCTCTTTTTTCAATCAATCTTCATTGAGATTATAAAAGTTATATATATTTGACTAAAAGCGATGGGAGAGTCAAAATGTTACAGAGAGTTGTTGTCAAATTATTGCTAAATATGACTTTGCCTAAACTCTAAACTCATACATGACTTTGCATAAATATAAGTTGTCAACTTTTTTGTGTGCATTCCAGACGGATTTTGTTATACTTATTGAATACTTAATTTGTTGGATAAAATTTCTTAGTTCCAGTTGCTTGCATCCACAAAAACCCAAAGTAAAGTAGAAAATAAATAAAAACACAAATAATACAACAACAAAATTGATAAATAATATGGACCAAAACAAATACACCTAAAATAATAGTTTCTTAAGCTCCTGGGGGGATGTTTGCCTGCCGTCTAAGAAATCGAGCTTTTTCTTTCGTTTCTTCTATCTCACACTTTCAAATTTAAGATTTTAATTTGGGAGAGGGGTCGACTCCATGGCTCTCAAGCACGTGTCACGAGGTTCAGGAAGACCGCGACTTTTATTCGCGTAGAGATGTACATTATCCTTTGCCACGCAAGCCGTCGAGGAGGTGGAGGATGACCTGACCTTCTCTTTGCTTCTGGCTTCTGGTGGGTGGTAGACCTGGTGGTGGCCTTCTTTGTTCTTTCTTCCCGCGCCGATTTTAGGGTTTATCCTTTTCCTCATGTAGCAAACCCTACCATGTACTATACCCCATCACATTTCAAAGCACGCCCACAGGAAAATGACTTATCCATATATATACTTTGTCTTTACAATTATTTATATGAATAATATTTTTTATAGATATTATCATCTTAATTCACATCATAATATGAAATCTTTAACAAAATATAATATCAGATTCAGATTATTTATAACTATGATTTGTGATGAAATATGTATCAATGTTTCAATTGAAGGTATTATTTTTTTACGTGTTCTAGATGATGAAACAATTGGGATAATTAGTAGTGTTTTCCTTTGCTCCATCATTCCTTGTCTTACAATACTTAATGTTCTTGCAAATGATGTAAACGCCTCTATTAGGACTTACGAAAAACAAACAAATTAACAAGAGATAATACAGTCGAGCTATAGTGAAGAGACCGACTGGTATGTACTTAGCTGAAAATATACCGTAAAATTAATGTCTTAATTGTAAAAATAACATACCAACCAACTCTTATGTTAGTGTTACTTGTTATTGGTGTTGGTTTAATTGTTTAGTAATCACAACTCATTAGTCAATGATTTTTCCCTTTAAAAAAATTTGGGGATAACTAGTGACGAACCATAGTTATATCCACTCATTCCGGACCCTGAAGAGGCTAATTCGGACCTGCACCCTTCCGGTGACCACAATCAAGGAGATTCACAGCTTACAAACCATGTTACAAAATGCCCTAAGTTTGTGCTGAGACATTTTTATGTTCCATGTGGTTTCCAACTTTCCATCTATTTGTTGATAGTTTTTTTTTTTTAATTAAAATTTTCACTAATTTTCTAATTTGTTAATTTGGCATGTCATGTATGCTTCGAAAGTGATGGAAAATCTCAATTATTATTCCAACAAGTTGATTTTGGATCGACAATACTATTGGCAAAAACAAGTAGCTACATGACTCATATTATTAATTGAAGTTCACATGAAATATATGTTAATCATAGTGATTCATATTATTAGTTGAAGTTCACATTAAACATATATTAATCATAGCGTCACTTGGCTATAATTAACCAGAATAATTGCGTTTTGCTCTCTTAAGCGTCTTGCCTCAAGTTGTAATATTATAAAACGAGTCGTGGATAAGACCAGAGAATTCTTGGTAAATAATGCATTGATCACCAACAAAAATATATGGTTCCCTTAATATTTTAATACAGTATAAGCTTCTCTGTCATAGGACCATTTTAGTCAGTTGACGATGTTTATATAAAACCCTAACCAACTGCAGGCAACTGATTACATGTGTTTGTCTGCATGCATGTGTAATTTGTCTAACTAAAAAAGCTTCTGTACGTATAATATTCTGTAATATATACACGTAACATGTTAAATACATATATTCTTCAAGTAAATTTATTTTTTTACAGTACCAAAAACAAAACAAAAAACATTTTGGAGTTAAAGTTCTCTTAAAAATATACCAGACACATAGATATAAGTTCCGACTTAAACGATAGAATATAAGAAATAACAGAAAAAATAATTAATGGATCTGTTTTTATAGCCGTTAGCTGTCCAGAATAAGCTTTAAAATTAAAACTTCCACTGTGTGAAGGAAGAAATTAAACAGATAGTTAATAAAGATTATAAATATATGTACACTGTGGTGGGCACCTCCTTCTTCAACAACTACTGCATCGCATCCTCTGTTAAATTTGTATATAGAAAAATATTTGTGATCATATATTTGTAGGCCCGTTTTACATCATTTATTCCCGACATGTTAACCTAAAGCGAACTCTCCGATCCCTCACTCCTTTGCCTATCTTTCTCTTTCTCATCCCCTATTACGTGCGTGTTGGCACGTCAGGACTCAGAAGCTAATTTTCAATGTGTTATTGCTTATATTACCGGAAAAAAGGTGTACAATTATTTGTCGTGATGGCCATTGGGGCTTAAAGAAATATATTTCAGGGTACCAGACTGGGCCGAATGGTGTGGTTTGATTTAACGATTTATTTCCATTCGTTAAATTGCTTCACTAAATAACACAATGTTAGACTATCATTTTAAATTAATGATGTTTGACAATTAATTTAGACTCACAGTAGAACTAATTCTATTAAGAAAACATTTGATATGTAATGTGTGAAGTGGGTGTTATTTTTTTTTAGTACATCGATATTTTTACATTAAGAGGATAAGGAATTTGGTAAAGCCACATAATGAGCAGCTTAATTTGTGGGTGTCATTTGTGTATTTAGTTAATTTTAGATCTGTTTGATAACAATTTCATTTGTAGGCTTTTTTTTATGAAAATAAAAAAAAAAATTTATTGTAACAACATGAGTGGTGCGCACACACAAATTAGTGTGGTAAAGTAAAGTGTAAAGTAAAGCACGAAATGCAGTTTATATTGGACAGTATGGTTTGGAGATGGAGGGGGGAGCTTTGGTGTGCTCTCATTTCACGATTTTGCAGCTAAAGGTAGCCCCATTTGACACATTTGCCACTTTCCTTGTTACTTTTCTTTCATTTCATATATGCATGCATATATGTTGTTTTAACATCTTTTCATGTTAAGTCACACCTTTGATTGAGCCTCTGAAATAACTTTTTCAAAGTTAAAGTGTCACATCCCGGTCCGGGCCCTCACCATATCCGGGACTCGACTTCACCGTAGCAAAATATTGTCTGTTTTGGGCCCCAACCACGCCCTCACGATTTTGTTTCTAAGAACTTAGATGAGAACTTCCCAGTGGGTCACTCATCATGGGATTGCTCTCGCGCGAACTCACTTAACTTCGGAGTTCCGACGGAACCCGAAGCCAGTGAGCTCCCAAAAGTTCTCGTGCTAGGTAGAGATGAGAATATACATATAAGGCTTACAAGATCCACACCCCTGGGCGATGTGGGATCTTACAATTCACCCCCCTTAGGGACCCGACATCCTCATCGGCACACTTTCGGTCAGGGATTGGCTCTAATACCAAATTGTCACATCCCGTCCGGGCCCCCACCACATCCCGGGTTCGACTCCACTGTAGCACAATATTGTCTGCTTTGGGCCTATCACACCCTCACAGTTTTGTTTATGGGAACTCACACGAGAACTTTCCAATGGGTCACCCATCCTGGGATTGCTCTCGCGCGAACTCGCTTAACTTGGAGCTTTGATGGAGCCCGAAACCAGTGAGCTCCCAAAAGGCCTTGTGCTAGATAGAGATGTGAATATACATATAAGGCTTGCAGGATCCACACCCCTAGGCGATGTGAGATCTTACATAAAGTGGTCATTTATTTTCTTTATTTATGTTTGTTGGTTGTTAATATAATAAAGGCCGCTACTTAGTACTGCGGTCTAATGATAATTATCTTCGCTTGTAAGTAAGAGATCTTAGGTTCGGTTCTCTCCAAAGTCGAAGTTGGACCACATTATTATGATAAGCCCATTGTAAGACTTATCATACTCTCACACTTCTACTATTGTTTGTTAAATAAATAAAAAAACATAATAAAGGCGTTTTAATTGAGAACGCATTACACACACACACACTAATCTCTCATCGATGAACCCTAATGTCTCTTAGCAAGATTAATCAAATATCCCAACCACTTTGTATAATTAATTTAATTACGGCCAGCTAGCTATACATGGTCACGGCCTAAACCCTAACATATATATATATATATGCGCGCGCGTGCTATATGGTATTTAGTTTTAACCTTTTTCTGGACTAGGTCATGGTTTCTAGCTGCAGGTTCCTCTCTTGTTGTGATTTGAACTGCAAATATTAGTTGAATAATCGTTTGATGTTGACTTACATATTAAGTTAAAAATAAATAAATCAAGTTATGAATATATATAGATATCACAGGTAGAAAATTTAGTTGATAGGAATTTGTCTAAATTATGAGTTATAATTTACTTGATATCTCTTGATTAGCAAGTCTTTTTCTTGGACAACTGTAAGAATGGATATTTAGAAACAAGATCAGTATCATCCATGGCCACTCAACTTTGGCCTGCCTTTTAATCAGTGCACATCTGATATGATAGATATATATACGGGCCAAAGATGTTCCTTTGCCTACTAGTCGATGTACGTATTTACAAAAGACATTCACAAGAAATACATGCCACTATCATGTTAACTTGATCCATCCCTTGTGTTATTGTCATGCATCTAAATTTTTTGTATGAACCAAAATGTCTATGTATATGATGTTAATCAAATGGCAGAATAGATCAAATTAAAAAATGCAAATTTGACAGCAAGAAGAATGGTTTGCAAACTTGTGCTTTGGTATGATTTGAGCCCGGCCTGCCGCAACTCATAGTTTCAAAGAAAATGGTATCACGAGTCTAACACAGTGCTTTATTATTACATATGAGAGTTTTTTTTCAACCGAAATCTATCGTTTACTATGTTTTATTACCATTCTAAGTTTTTAGAATGTTTTGATATTTCGTTATTTGTGTAATTTATTTTCTATTTGTACTCCTAGAAAGTTTAGGACAAAAAAGACATTATATTACATAAACCACCTTTAGGGTACTAAGATTTATATCAATCACTAAATTTGAAGTTTTTTTTTCTCAGGATTTCAGCTTCCTCATTCCTTAAAGTTTCCATTGGAATTTTTTTTATATAATAAGTATGGGCTCGTTTAGGAAATACTTGTAAATAACTGAAAGTACTTTTAGATAAATGATTTTGGATTTTAAAAGCACTTAAGTGCTTCTTAGGTGCTTATTGCAAGAAATTTACTTGCATTTTTATTAAAAAATTAGTTCAAAAAATATTTTCACTAAAAACGCTTTCATCAATTAAAAAACACTTCCTAAACAAACCCTATATTTCATGCATTGGAAAATTAAAATAATAATGCCCACTTTTTAATTTACACCGAAAAGGAATATAAATATTGTTGAGTATACTTTTGCTCTTGCTGCATGAAACTAGCAACTAAATCATAGCCGATCGAGACATTGAGAAATTGGATACAGCTTGATTTCCTTTTACTTGCTGCATCCACTTGCGTCACACTAAACTTTTTTTTTTGAAAATAGCGTAAAAAGATGCAAAAGCAGTTAAGAATCAATATATAAGATATCAAAACGTTACGTGCAACACAAGGTTGTCCAGCAGCTCAACATTCCTGTTCCCAGTCAATAGTATAAGAGTAATGTTAAGGAGACTTTCTAAAAAATGAAACTCTTCATCTGTTACCTTATGTTTTTTACATAATATTTTATAATGTTAGCACGTAAATTGACGTTAAACTGTAAGATTACAGAGTTCATGACAAGTCTTACTTTGAGATTGTCCCTTTAGCATTTCTCATAGTATATTACTAAACTAATTAATATGTTGGTTAAGAAAACTAAATTTTCCAGTAAGAAAGCATATTTCAAGAAGATTAAAAAATGGAAATAAAATCATAAGAAAAAAGAAATGAAATGAAGTAAGTGTTGAAAGCGTGATGGAACTGGAAGGAAGCATATGTCTCCATCGAGTAGTTATGCTGAGAAAAAGCAAGCTCGGAAAAGAATGCTTATCTGACAACCACTAGGACTCCGTGATGATTATATATCTGTATATTATGAATGCTAATTAATCCAAAAAATAAATTTAAAAAATAATGATCACGAGTATTAGTCATGATTAAGAACAATCAAAAACATTTAAGTGGTACGAAATGCTTGCATCAATGATAGCAAATCCATTGTCTTTTTCCCATTCCTCAGATTCATCATCCTTCCTCCATAACCCTAGCTACACGACTAGTGTTTGGTTCATCATAGCCATGACGGTGGGAATAATTTGTAAAAGTAGTCTACATGTATTGGATTGGTGTAGTTGTTGCCGTAAATTATAGAATGAACTGGGCTCATGTTATAATTCGGGATTCTTAGCTATTGTTTCATTGACTAGAGATTCTGAATCATGGTATGAGTATGTGTCCGTTTATAAAATCCGTGTTATGGCTAGCAAGTATTTAGCAACTTGGGATTGAAAAAGTAATCACTTTGAAGCGTGGTCCTAAGTGTGCAATTCAAGTGCATGCAAGCTCATGAACATAGTCACTAGTAGTAGTGGTAGTATTACAACCTTGTTGCCTTTTGTAGGAGGGTCCAAGGGAGAGAATTATGGAAAGAATAAGACTTAGAATATTCAAAAGATGAGTAGAAGTTCATATTCAAAATTGTTTGTTGTCGTTTTATAAAATTTCGTGTTTATAATTAGAGTTGTTCATAATAAATAACTTTATAAAGATTGCATTTGTAAAAAATAAATTAAAACTAAGATCATTTAATTATCGAATTGTTTTAAAACAAATGAATGAATTTGATAAAAGTAGTACAAACTCTTTATGTATTTCCTACAATAGGTAGACTAAATGACCATATTTTTAATTTATTTTTTGCAGAGATTATCTTTACAGAGTGATTCATATATGAACGATTATAATCATAAGAACAGAACTTTGTAATTTGAACACGAAGAGTTTTAAGTATGAATTCCTACTCAACTTTGAGTAGCCAAGTATTGTTCTCGAAAAATGTCTCTCCAAACTTTTTATTGTGTGGCCAATCCATCAGAAAGGGATTGGTTCACACTTATTTTGGTTAATTTTTTTGCATATAACTAGTCAACGATCCAATTCAAGTTTATATATTTGTGTGTGATTAAGGAAATGTTCTTCCTCCTTTTGGCATATTCCTGATTCCTCCAATCCCATAGCCTATAACTGGGCGGCCCTGTGTTCTATCTGATGGACAGTAATAACTAAAAGGTTGGGCCTTCAAATCCTAATCCAGTTCAGACAAATGGGCCAGCTAACCTAATTGTAAGAACCAAGCTTTTGGAGCTCTCAAGTGCAGCTAAGATAACCACCCATGGAGCTCTCAAGTGCAGCTAAGAACTTCACTGAACCGATATTGCTCATACAATCAAAATATGTATATAAAGATAAGTCCTATTGATTGATTTTGTCCTTTGAAACTGCAATTTAGTTTCATTTTTATCTCATATAATTGATTTTGTCTTGCTTTGCTTTCTAAAATTGTCATTTTTTACTCATTTAGTTTCGGTTCACCCCATTTTCGTTCATTCCGTAAAAAAAGACGTTAAATTAAAGGATAGTATGGATATTTACTTTTCACACAACTCCTTGCCTCCAACTTGCTTGCTAAAACAATCACAATTCCATTTTGGTAAAGTCTTATCCAAACCCAGTCTGTCTTTTTTGCCGAAATAGATGAAAAATTGGTGAACAAAAACTAAATGAAACGAAAACGGCAGTTTGATGGGGTAAAATGAGATAAAATCATTTTCAATGGATAAAGTGAAACCCAATGACATTTTCAGAGCAAATCAATTAATAAACATAAAGATAATTATGTCGCCATGCAGTACTCTGCTTTCCTGTACAGGGACACCGATACTGGGGGATATAAGAAAGTTGTTCTGGTAAATATGTCAGTTTAATTTATATTAATTTAATCAGCTCTCTATATCATCATGGTGATATGAACTATGAAGTACTGAAGGTTTACTGATGTATTTTCTCCAGTTATGTTAATCCATTTTTGTTGTGCCTTTAGATGGTATGATGCTTTTCGCCAATACTGTAAAGCTGTTTGAGGTTTCTCCACATAACCTTAATCTTCTCTTTTGCTTTATGCTTTAGCAATAGTATTAAATTAACCAGCATCTTCCTTTAGCTTCTGTCTGGTTTTGTTTTCTTTTATATCTTTTTCTTGCTTATGTTTTTATAAAGGTCACGCTTTTCCCAATTATTGTAACATTAATTGAATTCTGATTAAGCTATATACTGATAAATCAAAACAAAATAATACTAATGGAGAATTAAATATCTGACCATTTGGTTCATTTATCTGTTCTAAAAAGTAGATAAATCTTTCACATTTTGGAAGCGCGTGTGGCATGTGCCATGAGTAACAAAAGTTAAGAGAATACCAGTTATGTGGTAAACTATTGTACGTATTATAATAAGAATTAACAATAATATGATTGATATGTTATACTTCTAAAATATATTAACAATAACCAAATACAGGTGTTATAAATTTACAGAAATAATAACATCACATGATCATATTTTTGAGACACTAAATAATTGTTCATGAGTAATATTACATATAATATTACCTTGAATGGATTTATTTTTGGGAATTTTAACGAAAAGCACCCGGTACTGTTCACTTTAACGAAAAACCACATTTTTACATTAAAAAGTCAATCATGGTACTATTCACTTTACCCTTTATTTTGTCCTTATCATTAAAACTCAAAGTTTTCAAGCCCTTTTCATTAGTTTTCCTTTTATTTTTTGCTTGAACTTTTACCTTTTTCAGACTAATCTGCTACCACATTGTTCTTTTTCTTTTTTTCTTTGAAAAAAAAAAAAAAGATTTCCTCAATGGGTGATGCTCAAACAGCTAGATAGCTAGGACACCTCCACAAAGTATAACATTAAGAGATCGGATATATACTTGGATTAATCGTCAATGTGAACTTGTGATGCTTTAGCTTTTTCTTTTTCTTATAGTTGTAGGCAGAATAAATACCTTAGTACAATTAGAGCTGGTTCTATTTTGTCCTTGTGATGCTTTGCTAAAGTTCGAAGTTTCCCCAGAAGAGAATCCCAAAACCAACACAGCAAGCAATCCCAAGAACAGTGCATGGGCATTTTTTATCACCAACTCTTACAAAGATACATATATATAAGAACTCATTCAGCAGAACGCTCCCACATCAAAATTAAAGGAACCAAATTTAAGATATTAACCCACCAATCCCCATCCTTAATTCCCCAGATTAATTCACTTCGCCATCATCTGTCGTCTAATCACTTAATCGCAATGCATACTACTGTTGTAAACTATAGGTACAAACGATCAGCCTCTAGGTTGACAGTAGGTGCACACTTGTTTGGCATCTTAGCAATCATACTTATGCTTGTTTGGCTCCTGCATTACCGTGGTGGCATCGATTATGATTCTGACAATTCAGATCGAGTTTTCAACGTAAGTGATCATTAACCTTCATAAATAATACTATTTTCTTTCTTAATCGTGGCTCAAATTAAAATTTAAGTCATTTTTTTTTATTTGGCAGGTTCATCCGTTTCTTATGTTCTTCGGTTTTATTTTCTTTGCTGGTGAAGGTACGTAAGTAGTAGCGTACTAGGGTTTCAATTTCTCTATCTATGTAGGCTAAATATAGGTACATACATTTAAATATTAATATCCAAACGAAAAATTATTATTGCGTGTATGCGATATACCAGCGATGATGGCATACAAGACCGTAATGTCAGAACACCAGGGGCAGAAGTATATGCACGCCTTGTTACACCTGATAGCTCTATGTACCGGAATATTTGGGATATGCGCTGCTTTTAGATACCATGACATGAGGCAGATAGATGACATGTATACCCTGCATTCATGGATTGGCTTGGGCACCTTTATCTTGTACGGTTTGCAGGTACGTACGTACTAATAAATTAACATAACTTCGTTAATTAGTTAATTATATTCCTTAATTACTTAATTAAGCACATGAATGGTTTGATTTGCATCCAGTGGCTGGTTGGAGCTGCTGCTTTCTTGTTTCCAGGAGGTACGGCAGAGTCGAGGTTGAGATTAATTCCATGGCATATGAGTATGGGCAGGACAATTCTATACTTGTCGATATGTGCTGCCCTAACTGGGTTGATGCAGAAATTCACATTCCTTGGACTTTCGAAAGCGCTGGGAGACAGAGAATCGCACTTGATCAATTTCACTGCACTAGCAATCCTCCTCTTTGGCATCTTCGTCGATCTTTCTGTCGCCCTTGCCCGTTATGTGTGATATGTATAGTTTCTTAATTTAATTTCAGTCCTTTTCTTTTCTTTTCAGCTGGTCTATTCAGTTGAAGACATTGGTTTGGTGTTATATATAATGTTGATTTCATATGTATAATCTTTTTTTTTCTTTTGGTGTGATTCATATTTGAGCGAATTTATGTATGAGGGAGGGTTCATATGGGAGACCAATATATTGATTACGATATGAATTCATTATTTTTGCACTAATGATCAGATAATGTTGTGTTGATTCCTTAATCAGTTGAGTTTGTATATCAGTCCCTAATATCTTTTCAAATACAATTTTCTTGTACTTTTGCACTATATGAAAAACATATAGCATCACTCTCTAATAGTTCGCATCTTCAATGATGGTGTACACGATATTTTACTGTGCAAACGTCATAATCGGAACCATTCATTTTCTTTATGATAATCTAAAGATAAATGTTGTACCCAGTGCACAAGGCTCCCGCTTTACTCAGGGTCTGGAAGAGGTGAATGTCGGAACCATTCATTCTCTTTATGATAATCTAAAGATAAAGGTTGTACCCAGTGCACAAGGCTCCCGCTTTACTCAGGGTCTGGAAGAGGTGAATGTCGGCTAGCCTTACCCCCATTTATGAAGAGGCTGCTCCCAAGTCTCGAACCCGAGACCTACCGCTCATGGGCGAAGACACTTGCCATCGCACTAAGTGCGACCTCTTATGATAATCTAAAGATAATTTCTATAAAAATTCATTCGACTTAAAAGACTATTTACTGCCGACGACTTGACTTAGCCATATGGGACACACAGAAACAGAATGCAAAAAACATATTCCAAGTTTTTGGCCTTGACACCTAAAGATCAGCCGGCTAGACGGTTTTCCATATTCCACGTACTGGGCGGCATCGATACTTCGAATTCTCATTCAAACATTGTTTACTTTGGGCAAATAAAACTCTAATCCTTACATTAATTTCATCAAAATTTCCATTCTTTTCTAATCAACACTGTTTCTCTTGGTGTGTTTTAAATACAGTCCTAGTAAAGCTTGTAGCTCTGGAGAGGGTAACACTTACAAGTTACAACAATGGCACCTAAGAGTCGTAGCTACCAAATTTCAGCAACCCCAGCTACATTATTTGGGCATTTGCTAGCTATGGCCATAACAACCCTGGTTCTTGTTTGGACCCTAAAGTTCCGCGGTGGCTTCGCTCTCGAATCCGGCATCGAAGAGAAAATTTTGAATGTAAACGTTACGTAATTGTTTAAATCTTGCATATGCGCATATTATAACTGAAGTTTATATGATCATATCCTTTATTTCATCATATTCTTCCTCTCATTTTTCACAGGTTCATACGTTTCTAATGGTGGTCGGGTTTATTTTGATCGGTGGAGAAGGTAATTATATTGGAACTCACTAGGTCAAAAAATTGTGTTTATAACCTTGCTAAAACGAATGTGCTCCTTGTGCACCTAAATTGAATCCTTGTCTTTGCAGTACATATTAGCTTAAATTTGACTATCGTCTGTATCAAAAGCATTGTTAAATATCCCTAGAATATTAAGGACTGATCTGATGGGGTGGCATTTTATTGGTGCAGCAATCATGGCATACAAGACAGTCCAAGGGACAAGGAACACACAAAAAGGGGTGCACGTGATATTGCATCTTCTAGCTCTGGCGGCTATAATTTTTGGGTTTTACTGTGCTATCCAGTTTAATCACGAATCCAGAGTTCCACATTTTCTTACCTTACACTCCTGGCTCGGCATAACAACCATCTCTTTATTTGGTATTCAGGTAATACTAACACTTTACAAGAGCTAAAATACGTCACCACCTTATACGTCATGTCGCTTTTGCAAACAGAAACTCTTGACTAAATGACCATACAATTATATTGTTTCTTGTTTTTCAGTACTTGTTTGGCTTCGTGTTCTATGTGTTTCCGGGTGGAGACATGTCGTCGAGGGGAAATTTTATGCCATGGCACACATTTTTTGGGATGGTGATATTTCTTCTAGCAGTGTGCACGGCTGAGACAGGGTTAATGGAGAGGTTCTTTTTCTTGGCCGTAGTAAAAATTAATCAAGAAGTTCTTATAGTCAACTTCACTGGTCTTTTGCTCTTTCTCTTCGCAGCCACCGTCAGCCTCACCGTCCTCCTCCCTCGGCTTTATTAACTAATACCAACCAGTCATCTTTACCTTAGTATATTTTTCTTATTAAATTTTTGTTTTGAGACGAATTATTTTTGCTGTTGTTTTGATAGAGCATTATATTTACGCGTAGAACGAGAGAATTAATATCAGTAGGTTGTAGTGCTAAGTATTAATACATTTCTACTTCCGTAAAAAATTTGTTGAGCTGGATGGCTATTTGTATACTTAAATTAATAAAGCAAAAGATGAACATTCAAGTAAGTTTATTGTCATCTTACTTTGTATCTGTCAAAGTGTAGACGATTTATTAGGAAAAATTGAAAGTAGATCAGCGTCATTAGTGTCATTTTACTTTAGCATAATTTTCTCATTATTTTTAAATATTGTATATTGTATAGTGCAAATCTACAATCACAAAGTCAGATGTTTGTAATTCAATTGATTGACAGTATTTGCTTTTATGTTTGAGATTGTGTTTGGACGGCTCCCACAAAATAAAAAACAAAATACGATATCACAAAGTAATGATGATGTTTGGAATGAGATCCACTGTGTCCGTAGCACGCGCACAAATGGATCCGAACCACTTAAGAGAGAGAGAAAGAGATTCGAGCGATTCAAATTTTTGGATTTTTGTGAAGTGTGTCAGTAAGATGAGCTAATAGGACAGTAAAATTGAAATTGAATGGTCCAAATCTCTCAATCTGTGTACTCTATATGTAGTGATTCGGAACATATCTCAATACGGAGGTGGTTTTGCACCCACGCATTATTAGTTTTAACAATGGTGGAAGTGGCGGGACCAATGGTACAACATCCTTGTAGCCACAATCAGCGTCGTCCTTTTACTTTGTAGGAGGATATCGTATCTATGACTATGAACAAGAGACCATGGTCTTGGTGGCGCATTATGGCACCCATACGTGTGGACAACCTTACATAAACAATGCAAAAACACATCTTCTACTGCAAGACATTCTGGAGAAATTCTTGTGTTCACTAAAGGACTACTTCATTCGTACATCCACACACACAGTTTCATAGTGGACAATAGTACAAGAGGTCTCGCTTACGAATGATGACTTAATTTTCTAGATGGACACAAGAATTTTTTGTTGTTGTGACAAAGGGGGAGGACACGTGTTCGGCATTGCTCAGCTCAAACATTGCTGTTCAGGGGGGGCACATAGAGAACGATTCCAGCACTAGCTATATAATCATTAGAAGAACAAATTTGGAATTCCACAACTGAGAAGCAATCTTTCACTTTGATAAAAATAACAAGCAGAATCCAAAATTGAAATAAAACTAATTAATATACTAAACATAGTTAGCACCATTGTTAAAAAAAAAAAAATGAAAGGAGAAAAGAAACTAGACCCGTTGCTGCTTTGTTGCTTCCATTCTCTCCAACAAGCCAGCAATCTCGCCTTGCATTCGAGTTTTCATCTTGTAGTAATCACAATGCGAACTTTCCAAAATTTTCAGCTCCTCCAGTTTCTTCCTTCGCTTTTCCTCCGTCTCTTTCAGACACAATTTGGAAAACTTTCCGGCATACTCTTCCTCCAGCTTCTCCGTCTTTGTTTGTATCATCTGACGGTACCCTTCTGCCTCTCTCCGCGCTTCATCAGCCTTGTCCTGGAACATTCTAGCTTCCGCTTCCTTTATCCTCACTAAGCTTTCCAAGCTCTCAAACCCGTCTATTTTTGGTAAGGTCCCAAACTGGAACTCATCCTCATTGCTTATGTGGGATGATTTCTGACGCGTATCGTTGGACAGTGAATCTCGTTGCATACTAGAACTTGTGTTGTAAACAGCATATTTCGGAGGTGCAGAAACGGATTGTGAAAAGGGGGTCAAATCTTTTCTCAGGCTGGATTGAGAGGCACTCAACTCTTTTGTGGATATGGTAGAAGCAGGATATTCTGATACTCCATCTGTATCTATTTCAAAAGGAAAGTCAAATCCAGAGTTAAGCATAAACAGAAAAGAAAAGAAACATTTAGAACGAGTATAACATTCAAACTCAAGCTATAGAGGAGATTTAACCTATCAACAGTGAAACGAAAAGAAAAAAAAAAGGCCAAAACAACAAAAGGGTAAGCTACAGAGATTAAAATGCTATTTAACAGCCACAGGAATATGATCCCCATCGTAGCTAATGTGCATACAACCAGTAGCCTCAAGTAAGCAATTCAGAGTATTCCATTCAACATAGTTCCAATTACCCTAGCCTCCAATACATGCCATAGGGTAATCAATCAACGTCCTTGAGACATTCAGTGACTGTTCTCTAATTTGTAAAAGAACATTATGCTAAAGTAGAATACGGCGAGCTTAGATGAGGTACAATTAACATCCCTATGATTTTATATTCAACGTGTGAAGAAATAAAAGTAGTTTGGAGCAACAAAATAGCATAAGGGTCTCGTGTTTCTAATTCAAAGATTGCTAGTTATGTTTTTTTTTCCAAGACACTCTCATCATCTACCTTAACATCTCATTTCGCTACATTAATACTTTGCTCTTGTTTTCACATTAATGGCCGACATTTCGTCCCATAAGTAGTGGCTCCCCTAATGGCAATTCGTAGAATTTTTCATTTACCTTTATGCTTTTTGGCACAATATCAAGTAAAAGAACAAACGTTTAAGTTGAAATAGAAAACCGAAGAGGGTTGACTTACAATTAAAGAACTGAATAATGAAATTGCAGGCATCTGAAGGAGACATCAACTGGCTTCCAAGCTTGGAAATAATCTCCTCAGCCTTAATATGCAGTTCCCGGCCTTTAAAATCATCGCTTCTCCTAAAAATCTTCTTAACACAGTCAAGCTCCTTGATAAGGGTCTCTAGTCCCCAGTCCTTTGCACAGCACAGAAACACATCCTTAACAAAACCAAACATTTCCGAAGCATGGCCGCATCCAATGCAATGAAATTGCATCTCAGTTGTCCCAGAGGGACCCTTCAAGCTAGGACCCGGTTTAATGAGATTCCTCTGAATACCACAAGCAGCGTGGCACCAATGCGAGCAAACATCGCAGCCAACCCAACTACAAGTATTATTGGCACAGTCGAAATTCAAACATACAGGACACATACAGGAACTACAAAACCCCTTATTTGCAGAGCAAATCTTGCAGTCACAATCATCAACGGGCAATAAACTCTTGCAATTCACATTCTTACACCTCATAAACGAAAAAATCTCCACCAGCTCGGTTGCTGGAAGGCGGTTTTTCCCAGATACGAAGTTCCCAAGTCCCATTTTCACAGCAACCAAAATCTCCAATTGATCCTTCTGACATTTAGAGAGATTCTCCTTTGTAAGATCAGACCTTCTCTGAAGCCGGTTTTGAAGGCTCGCCAATTCTTCCTTCTTCTCTGGCGCAGATGTCAGATTCTTCAAGTATTCTTTAGTTGATAAGAGCATTTCTTCGGGAAGCTCTTGAACTATCTGAGCCATGCCAGTTACAGACTCCGAAACAATTTCGCGGAGAATTCTCTCCGGTCTCGAGAGTTTCCTGGCTCTCCCACCACCATCCACACCCTCCAATCCTCTCAAACTTTCAGAACCTCTCCCTCTAGAATCCCCGGAAAGGGTATCGATTTTCGGCTTAGCAGGCAACTCAGATGGAAAAAAAGAAAGATTTTCAGAGCTAGTTGTCCTATAAACACTGTTATTATTACAAGAATCCTTACGATTACTCTGCATCATCGACAAAATCCCGCCGCCGTGATTCGACAAACCGACTCCGTCTCCAATCGGCTTAAACCTGCTATGCACAGACCCATTAGTCCCCTCCCCACAGTTCCAAATTTGATCATCTTTCCCAACAGAATACTCGAAATCCGTCGAATTTCGGGTAAGCGAGCAACTGGGGTTGTGGGAAAATTGGTGGGAATAAGAGTACGACAATGAAGCTGCTGTGAAATCATTGGAGCAAGTGGTCTGTGTGTTGTTAGCAGACGGCGCCAACGACTGTATGCTTCTACTAGGCCGCAGCATCGCCGGATGATCGCCATTCTGCAAGGCGTTTGAGGCGGTGAGAGAGAGAGATACCTCCGGCAAGGCTAGAGAGAGATTCAAAGTCTCGAGCTTTGGCTTCTTGTCGACCCTGCTTTCTCTCTCCGCCTCCTCCTCAAGCTCTCGCTTCGAGCAATTCAACCTGGTTTCGTTCAAATTAAGGAAATCTCTCTCTACCCATTTGTTAGAATTCTCAGATACGATGATGCCTTTACCTTTGAAACTCTCTTTCTCCAACGAAGTCAGCAAATTTGCGCCGGGTAACTCCTTCTCGAGAAAACCCAGTTTGGAACTGTCGCAGAGGTAGCTTAGAGTCAACTCCTGCGAACCTAAATTTCCAATCTTTGAGGGTTTTGATTGGAACCCATCAGAACCCATGTCTGATTCTCTAAGAAATCCGAACCCCTTTTCGGAGAATCCCATTTTCTCTTCTGGGTTGTGTTTGTTTTGCTTGGAGATATGGCGAGTGACCTTGCTCTGAGACGCCTCATCGGCGGCAAGATTCCCAATCGCTCGATCCTTGTCGCCAAACATGGCCTTATCCAGAGAGAGAGAGAGAGAGAGAGAGAGAGAGAGAGAGAGAGAGAGAGAGAGATAGGAGGAGAGAGAGAAATTACCAGGTAAGAGAAATAGGAAGGGGAGACAGGGGAAGTGTGTCTGAGAAGAGAAGAAACTATAGAGAAACAGAGAGGAAAAGGTCTGCGCTCTACAGGGGCTGTTTGGAAAATAGTAAAGAATCTGGGGTTGTGTTTGGAATCAAATGATTCTTCAGCACACCATAACTGAAATCTCAATTTCTCTATCCGCAACGGGATTGCCCAACGGCTGGATTTTTCAAGCGTTTACACCGAAAAACGGCGATATGATGTACAAAATTACTGAACTGGCCCCGCTGTGTTTGATGGATTTACTCATGCTCTGCTTTGAGTCGTCTTTTTCTTCGTCTTTTTCTTGGTGCATGCCTTTGACTCGGAGTGGTGGTGAAGGAAGAGGACAACTTTCTGTATTTTTCGAGAAAAATATGGATTAACGTTTAATTAGGGCATAATTACCGTTTAACTTCCTAAAAAGGTGTTTAATTGCTTTCAACTTTGAGTCAAAGTTTAGCCGGTAAAGGGTTACAAGCTCATGAAATTTTTGTTTTTGTAACTCTTCTTGCATAAATTTCAAGTTTTTATTCTACATAACATGTTTTAAGTTTTATTCTTTGTATTGGTGAATCGCAAGATAGTAGCAAGAGAAATGTTTAAATGTCTTTATGAATCTTACCGGCTCCTCGTCCCCTTTTCAAAAGAAAAAGACTCTTATCGCATGTGTATTTGTCCAAATATATAATAATGAGTTGAGAGCCTAGTTGATAAGTCCAATAATATCCTGTTTTCATTTGTAAAATTAAAGTCTTATAACGACAAATAGCATACTAAATTATTATATAAATGTTGTTACAACTACAACTTACCTCAATCGCCATTTTTTCATATATTGTAGTCAATTGGAAGGCAACTTTGTTCAAAAAGATTGTAAAATGAGTCACACATGTGCATGAAAATTTGGGAAATTATGTAAGCGTCTCCTAAAGGTAGCCAACAACATGATTTTGGTATATTGGTGAACTTCTCGAATTCAAAGAATATTTACCAAAGCACATAATCCATTTTGATATATAATCGGGATGACTTTTATAATTATCGTATCGTTGTCAAAAGAATAAAAATTCTTCCTAATAATGTTTCTTTGTTTAATGCCAAAAATATCCGTTGAATTAGCAGAAGCTTCGCTGATATCAAATTTTCAATTTGTTTAGCACTAGTCACTTGCTACTTGCTACTAAATTGAATATTATCCAAGAAAAGTTGACGTTTTGTTTCTTTTGAAACTTAGACTCGGTCGATCTGTTTCTATTGACTCGGTTGATCGTTCTCCTTTTTTGCTCATTAATCATAATTTTTTTAAGAAATTGTTATTAACACTTCAAAATCTCTTTTGACACTCCAAACTTCCTATAATTAGAAAGACAAATACACTTATGAAGAGTGTAGAATGAGATTTTTTAAGTGCTAATAACAGTTTTCTTTTATTTATTAATGTATTGTTCTTTTGCTTTTGAGACCAACAAATAATGTTTTTGTAGGAATATCAAATCGCTTGACATGTTATCTCAGTAAGATCTTCTTTTAGTAACATCCTTTATAAAACATGTTACATAATTATATGTGTTCAAAAGTAGAGACATTTTTCATGTAAAATGTGAGTTCAAATGAGACTACAATAGGGAACCAAAATAAGGTAGGAGATGGGTTTTCAAAATCTTGTCAATGAAGATTCAGTCCAGGTCGTGAATGCTATGCAGAATTTCTCACGTTATATGTCTCATGTTAGATCTGTTGTGGTTGTGGAGGATGTGAAGTCATTAATGGTTGGGATCATTGGAGCTTTTTCTACTCATGTGCCTCGCCAAGCCAATGAGATTGCTCATCGCTTAACTCATACCGTCCTCTTCAGTGGTTCTTTTTGTTCATGGTTAGAACTGCCATTCATAAGATGAGTGACTGAAAAATCAAGATTGTAGTTTAACAGTTACTTCATGATTAGAACTGCCATCCATAAGATGAGTGATTAATAAATATTGATGAGGGGCAAGACATGATTAATTGATTGTTAATTATATTTAGGACATGACACATCATCATCGATCACTATCATGATGCAGTACTTAATATTCATTGTTAGCAAAAAAGTCTTCATATGTTAATTAATTAATCACATAGGGCCAAGGGAATCTTACAACAAGTTAAGAGTGGTTTGGTTAATTTGGTAATTAGCGGTATAAGCTGTGTAAAGTGGTTTGCTTTTAGAGTCCAGACTCGAAAACGACGTCCAACTGGTAAAACGCGTTTGGCAAATCCCATTTTCTCATTGTGTTACCAATAATTTTGAATGAAATGATTATGTTTTGTTTGTTTTTCTAAATAAAAAAATAAGGTTGTTTTACTCGCAACATATGTTTTTGTTGAACGCATTCATATATTGAATACATTATATTTGCTTTTAATCTAAAATTTGTCTTCATACATCTTACATTTTTTTAATTGGCACACGTGGGATTTGGTCAAGGAGTAGTACCATTCGCACTCATTTTTACCTCAAAGAGGATTATCTCCAGATTCACTTTGTGGGGATCACATTTTAGCGATTTATCGTACATCATGAGGTCAGTTTTCGTCAGGTACTATTTATGTTTAATTCTAAATAAAAAATGTCAAATAATTTATAACAACACGATACGCGATGAATGATTGAGATGTGAAAATCCTTAGGATCCCCACAATTTGATTCTGAATACAATCCAAATCTTTTTTACCTCTCGCTTTCTTGCTAACTTTCTATCATTAATTTTCTTTAATTCCAACGACAAAAAATTGAAAAAAAAAATATGTGAAATATAAAAACGGAAATGTAAAGTTGCATGCATGAGGGAGAGCACGCGCAAAGGCAACGCGGTATTGACGTATGCGGCTGCGGCTTCCTATCCCGACGTGCAAGGAAAGGCCGTCGTCAATGAGTCGATTTCGCAATGTCATGTTGCTATCCGTCATTTTTTTCGTTCATATTTATCAAATTTCATGTTTTGTCCTAACAAAGTATCCTTTTGATATTTTCGTCTTTCTTATTCATGACTTGTTACTTTATTTATGTTATTTTAATTTTCATTTGATTTATTCAATATAAAAATTAAAAAAACATATGATGCTTTTATGGCAATAATGAAAAGCAACATATTTATGTATTATGGTACGTGTTTATCCTCACTGACCTTCGATAACAATTAACAATTTAACACACTAATTAAAAAATTACACAAACAAAGAGAGAGAGAGAGAGAGAGAGAGAGAGAGAGAGAATGCACAAAAACAAGTGACAAAAATTATATTCCACCTCTATCTAGCACTACCTCACAACCCTTAGTCTCATCCGTTGAATTTGATATGTTTGATATGCCTTAAAAGACATTTCATCCAACATCCTAGGGTCAATATTGAATATTGAATATTGAGGCCAACAAGATTGAACGTTGAGATTATGATTAAAAAGCGTGCTTTTGGGGTCAACAATTGTCAAACCAAAACTTCATTTCTTGCCAAATTATGTTGAGCGCTTCATGAGACATATAGCTCAAGCAGTTAAAAGCATTTACCTATATACACTCATATCTTCGTATCCAAGAGAAACGCTAAAGGAAGAGAAAATTATGAATTTCATAACTTAAACTAATTACCGGCTTCCAATAAAACATTTTCACTTCCAATACTAGCAGCTACAAGAACATCCTTAATTAATTATGAACTTAGGAAACAAATACAGCCATAAAAACAATTTAGAAGTCTCTGCAGCCGTTACAAATGGCATATCTCACCGCACAAAGTTAATATTAATACTATTTGATTAATGTCAGCATGCATGCTTCATTACTGGGAAATATATCTAATTAAACACAAAAACAAAAATCTCAGAGCTTTAGAGTAAGATCAGGTGAAGATGAACTTGTATTATTTCTTGGTGCCGAGCTTGTTCCTGAATTCATATTTGGATTTTGGGCAGATTGCACATTGTAATGACCTCCAACTCCCTCCTTGCCTACCTGCCGGAAACTCCCGGGCCAAAACATGCCCTCGTCATCCTCGTCCATGAACACCGGCACTCCAAAATAGCCCTGTTGAAACCTCGCTACGCCTCTTGTGTCGGGGACAGGGAACCTCGGATGATCTGATGATACCATTGTGTTTTGGTGCACTGCAGAATGAGCTTGGATACCAAGAGACCGGAATGCAGAAGCGGCTGAACCATGTAGGGGGAGAGATGCCAAGCTAGTATACCTGTCGGGAAACATTCCCATACGCATAGCACGCTTGGCCATTGTCCTCTCCCTCTTGTGAGCATTCTGATGGCCACCGAGTGCCTGTGAGCTATAGAACTTACGCTTACAGTAGTTGCATGAGAATACCCTTGGGTTTGTTCCTTCTGAAGTAGGGGGTGCAGCTCCTTCACTGCTAGTCTCCCCTGTGCCCTTCAATTCAATGTCGCTGGAGCAAAACTGGAGTGTCAAGTCAAGTGCAACAGGCCCGGGATCTTGTTGTTGATGGTTTGTCTGATTTGTGAGGCATGAAGAAGTGGTTGTGCTGTCCTTAGAGGCGTCAGGGGATTCTTCTTGCAGAGGTATGTTCGAAGTTACTTGGCTCATGACTCCTGAATCATTTTCAAATTCCAAGTTCAAGTTTTGTGTTAACATGTTTCGGCAGGCAGTGAAGTCAAGGACTTTGTTTCTTCTATATGACTAATCACACGGAGAATTCAAGAAACTTTCTTAAGAGTGACGTTATCAGCCTGCCCTTCATCTGCAATCGCGAATGCCAAAACGAGTCATTTTCCATGACAAAGTGGGATTCTTTCTACTCTCCTATTTCTTAGCGAGAGAATTTGCGAAGGAGGATCAACGATGATGAATGAGACATTGAGTACTCGAGCAGGATGCAAGTCAAAACACGAAAAAAGAAAACGTTTCTTGAGAATATTTTCACATAATGCACACATTTCATGCTATCTCAAAAACTCAGCAAGGAACTTACTGATAAAAAATGAAGAAAAGAACTGTGGAAGAAGAACTTTTATATCTCACAGGTGAAACCGTGAAAGTCATAATTTCAATAAGGGAAAGGTGTGCTGAGAACATATTTGTCTATAGAGAAAAAAATGTGACTGGGGTCTGTCCTCTAAATGGTGCAGAAGCAGTAAACATTCCACTCTTAGTTATCTCTAACTGGCATTTAACATAGACAGAACTTGGAAAACCACAACCATTCACCATGTATTCGAGACGAGGTTAAGATTATTGGAGAACAAATATATGCTCATATATGCTTGCCTAAAATCACTAAAGTGCATGAACAAATTAAGAAGAGCGTCGGGAATAAGGAATTCCTATGCAATCGCTGTTGTTCCGTGTTATTGCAAGTGATAAAAATAAAAACTTTAATCTGAGATGTATGATAGCTAAATCGTCTTTGTCCACGGAACATATTTTAAGGAACTTTTTGCATATCAGCATTCAGCAGTTCGGCACAATAAAGCTGCAGAACGCCAAATCAAAAGTGGAATTTTCACAGCTACTTCCATGGATTAGCTTCTACCTACAACCGAATACCAAATGCAATTTAACATCAAATTTCCCTAGGAGATTTTAGTACTTAGTTTTCGATAAAAATTCATGGTTCTCTCCCTTTGGCGAGATCCGATAAAATTGGACCCGTAAAAATACATGAATCTTCTAAATGACAGTGCTAATTAGCATGCTTGAATGATTAATTTAAATTTTATTATCAACAGATAATCAAAGTGGAGTTTAATCTTCACCTTTTACTTGTGAGAAAGCAATAAACTTCATAACTTTCGTTTATTTGGGGAAGAGAGAAAAGTCACCAGGAAAATCACACTAAAGAAAACCAGAAAGCATGGACTGGAGATATACAAAAAACATGAAATCAACCAAAACTCACCAGGCATCTCACCAGGCATGTACAATCCAATACCAACGTGAAAGTGAAGACGTGGGTTAGGCCAGCTGATTAGGGCAGTGTGCTGCCTCTTTACACCAAGATCGAATCCACCTCCCGTAGATTACAGTAGCTTAAAATCTTGTGAAAAAAATAGCAACAAAACAAGAAAATTTAGAAAGAAAAAACAAACAGTAGGCAGTCTAATTGCAGTGATTAAAACCAAAGAAAGGAAATTAGATGAATTCATGCAACGAGCAACCTAGGACTAGAATGAGAAAAAGCTGGTATCGAAATCAAATCTAGAGAGAGAGAGAGAGAGAGAGAGAGAGATGATACTTGTATGGTACTGAAGATGCAGGCAGGCTAGCTATGGGTTAGAAACATGGGTACTGCCTCTGCCTTCTTGTCACTTGGGAAGGTGCAAGCAAAGTAACACCACCACCAACACCACCACAAAGGAAGGGGACTAAAAAACTGGCATCTGGGATTTTTATTGTGTATTTTGTTTTTTACCAGAAAAGGAGTGGGTAAAAGGAAATAAAAGAGAAATAAATGAGGATAAGATGAGGGAAGGAAGGGGAGGACAGAAACGGACAGAGAAAAGTTGTACAATTATGTGAAAGAAGGGGTGTGGTAGGAGAGAGAGATGGGGATGATGATGGTGTCAAGTCAGAGATGGTCAGACAATTTGAGAGAGAGAGTGATAATTCAGATAACCTATACTAATCACTCTACTTCTGTTGAATTTTGAGCTGCTCTTCCTTCCTTCCTTCCAGTCCGGCCCCAACAACTAACCTATTAATCAATCGATGAGATGAGATGAGAGAGAAAGAGAGGAGGAGAGAGAGAGAGAGAAGCAAACAAAGAGACAGAGAAAGCATGGGAGTACTTCCAAGTCCCACATAAAAGATACTTGCAAAGTCCAGTGTCTCTTTGCTCATTCTTCTCTTTCACTTTTGTAATTGGTGTAGGATTCTATTTCTCTAAATCTCTCTCCCCTTTCTTTCTTTTTTATTTAAATAATTACGGTTAAAACACATTAATATTTTATGTTAAGCGTTTTATAGAGAAAAAAAAAAGACAAAGAAAAAATTATAAGAGAAGAGGAGAGTAGGAAAGATAAGGAAATTTAGCAGGGAGAGAATTCTACTCCATAATACCAATGCCTATATTCTTTTGCAACATTTTTACATGCATATATATGTATATGTATAGTATTATACATATATAATACAATACAAGATATCTTTGTCAGATGTACGTACTCCCACTTGTTTCAGTTACATGCATATGTAAATAAAGGCCTCACATAATTCATAATTTCATATCATACCCCTCCATACATGGATATTTCTTATTTTTATCCCATATGCATTTATTTTATTTTTTTTATGGTGCCAACCTATGAGACACACATATCATTACTCATTGGTCACTCTCACCATGCAAGTTGACAAGAAATTATGAAAAATAAATACACTACTTTTAAGTCAGAAGAATTTTCATTCAACAGAAATATCACTAGTGATAAGAGTCAAGTTTGAGTAAGTAGGAGCACTTTAAAAATATACTTTTTTAGTGACAAATCAACTTAATTTTTGGAAAATTCCCAATTTTATTTATTTTCTCTAAGTTTATTTTTTAGTCAACAAATGAATAATCTAACACTCACTCTCATAACAACAAATACGTGTAACTTTTAATAAATTATAACATAGTAGTGAAAGAGTAAACAAAGTTAACCAGACTAACATTTTATATCACATTCGCAAAACATCACATGTGTCACAAATAGAAAATAAGCACGTTAATTAACATTTAAATTATAATTCATTCATCACGACAACGTCGTGTTGTTAACAAAATATGATTTGAACAGATAGCATCCCTCATGTTACTTAACAAAAAAACTTAGAGCCAACTTTATTAAATTTAAACACAAATTAGGGGTATATTATGCAATTTATACAGATAATAGTGCAAAATCAAATTGTAAATATCTACACATATTATGCAAGATTAAATATCGACACAATAGCATCTCCGTTTTAGTTAAGTTTCTCTCCTTCATTAAATATCGACACAATAACATCTCTCTTTTAGTTATGTTTCTCTCCTTCTAAGTTGATTGGCTGGCACCACACCTCTATAATTCAAATACCTCAACCATTTCAGAAGCCCAATTCCTCAAATTTGGAGAGTTGAATTCTTATTTTGTGTGGGCCTAACCACTCTTTAAAAAATAAAAAAATAAAAAAAATCAGCCGATGACTTTGTCAAAACAGTTCACTTTTTTAAAAGTTCAACCAATATTTGTTAAGGAAAACTAATGAAAATGGTTTGAAAACTTTGAGTTTTAATGATAAGTACAAAATAAAGGGTAAAGTGAATAGTACCATGATTGACTTTTTAGTGTAAAAATGTGGTTTTTCGTTAAAATGAACAGTATCGAGTACTTTTCGTTAAAGTTCCATATTTTTTATTCTTTCAAATTTAATAAACATTTTAATACTCCATAATAAGAATTCAACTCTTTAAATTAGATGGATTGGGAAAACGTAAACACGAGAATAAAGCTCGAGGACAAAATTAATGACATGCGCTTACCTTTAATGTGGGTCCGCAAATTTCTTGAAAGATCTCATATTGATTTGGGAAATGACCGACCTAGGTCACCAAGATGATAAAAACGTATTGTCTTTGTTGTAATTCGAAAACGACATTCCCCATGTCAGTCGCCCGTTGTAAGCTGGAAGTTAATCAAACTTTCATCACTACCCAATTATTTGTTAATCTTTTTCCTAATTCTTAATCATTTTACTAACAAACTATTAATTCGCTCACAAAATATTAATTCATGCTTTTAAAATTCGTTTTTCTTTATACTTAATTCGTTTTATGGGTGGAGTATGTTTCAAGCGTATAATTTAACATAATTGCAAATTTGGGTGGCTCATAAGTAATAATGACTATGTTTTTTTATGCAAGCTCGATCCTAATTGATTACTTTATCTCTTAACAATTATCAATTCAACCCACTAAAATCATTGTTAATAAAAAAATATATATTTGCAAGAAACTGATGTTATTTCTTTCATGTTATATTTTCGCTTATTAACAACTAGGACAAAAAAGTATGTGAGTTCAACATTAGTTTGGAATATAACATTCCTCAAAGATTAAGTATAAAATAACTAATGTAGAGGTTGTTTATCATGTATCGACTCCCATGGGCATCCATATAAGGACCCGAGACCCTCCGAAGGTCGGGAGAAAAGTCGGTGAATTCCCTTCTGGGACCATTCAATGATCTGGCATGAGACTTTTTTGTGCCCACCAAATGTTCGATAAAATACATTTTGCATATCTCGATAGAACTTAGCCAGACGCGTCGACATCTCTTGGTGTTGGTATCACTAGATTGAAATTTGCAGGACCTCTCGATAACAACCATCAAATATCGACATTTGTCAGCATGTGTGCAACATGGTTCGACAAAACATGCACTCCAAATACTCGAAGTTAAAATTCTGAATCAGCCGTTGCTCATTTCCATCTATTCTACTTTGTCGTATCGATTCATGACTTCTCCCGCTCTAAACAAGTAATCATGTCAAATAGGGTTCCACCAATGCAATATTCCAATTAAAATGGATCAGCAACCTATGTTAAATTAAAAAGACAAACAAAAAGACAAACGTCAAAGAAAACTTGACTGGTGTGACGATAAATGGATCGTCGGCCTACCAAAACCCGACAGCTTTATGTTCACCCGTTGATGCTACCACTCGAGTACAAGACTTGTTGCCCGCCCCTTCGCTAACTCCAAAAACTAATTAATTTAAAAAAACCGAACGTTCTTACCAAATAATCACATAACATAATAATTAAGAAATGGCCGACCGCTAGCACGTGGTGCTGACACGTGTAATCATTGGAGAAAAATGAGAAGTGGTCCCGCCCCTTCTTTGATTGGAGAGATTTTTTTGTGTGATCGATACACGGGATGGTACACCACATGTCACTATACAAATTGTGGGATATATGTGTTAAAAAGTTAATAACTTAAAAAATAAAATTTCCTACCACTCATATTAAAACGTGATGTACCACTTATGTTCCCGTCACAACATAAAATTTATCCTTTGATCGTCCTTGTTCTTCCTTGGGCTTCGGGGGTAGAACTATAAAGAGCACTAAGCACCATAATTTAAATATAATAATTCTGAGATTAGAGCACGTTACCGTTTGTTTAGTGTGTGATTTCGAATTTGTATTATTTATTTGCTTCGAGCTCTTAACCATTAATCTATTATCTGATTTCTTTTAAAATAAAGTAAAAAAAGTAGCTGATAATTTTATCACGATAATTTACTTTTTTTTAGACCGAAAAGACTTAAACTGAAATTTTGGCTTCCGTGTGTTTTACACTTTTATATTCTATGATTAAAAAATTTAACACATGGGGTTTTGGCAAAACAGATCGTTACCCAAAAGTCCGGGCTTCTTATTAAAAAAAAAAAGCATTTTGGGCTTTAACGAAAAGAACTTTTAACCCTGGGCTAATAATTGAGGTGACAGAAACTAAGGCCTAAGTTTCACTTGCATTATGGGCTGAAGGTAGAAGATGGTATCACTTAGCATTAGCCCAAAGTTTCATTTGCATTTTGCATAAATAAATAAAAAAGGAAAACTAATGAAAATAGATTGAAAACTTAAGTTCCTAAAAATAAAAGATTTGTTGGATGGATGATTGAGTTTCATTTGCATTTTGCATAAATAAATAAAAAAGGAAAACTAATGAAAATAGATTGAAAACTTAAGTTCCTAAAAATAAAAGATTTGTTGGATGGATGATTGAGATCCTCTCCGGATCTCTATGTTCGAAACAGTTGGACTTGGAAATGTACACTGCTCAATTTAAATCATGCAGTTCTCATTAGCCCATTCCACTGGTCCACCTAACAGAGGACGAAGTATTTGAACGGTGTGAATATCTTTCTCTTGAACGGCCTAAATTTATGGGTCCGACTACTTCGGACACAAAGATCCACAGAGGTTCTCAACTGACCTCAGGATTTAAATTGAATGATCTGAATTTCCAAGTTCAAACTGCTTTGGACTCAGAGATTCGAAGAGAATCTCAATTCTGATTGGATGAGGTCGTTGTCAAGATCACGAAGTTGACTAGCCGCTCAATATTGTGCCAACATTACAAATTTATCATAAAAAATTTAGTACTAGTAGTAGTTTAACCATTCAATATAAGTTTTAATTTATTCTGTCAAGTTTTCGATTTGCGATTGCATGCTTCAACAATCCTGAAGACTAATATGGCATTGACGAGATATACAATGATTGACAAACTTCACCAGGGTGTCCTACTAAGGTAGCTCTTATATAAGGTATGCAGAGAATGAGTTGAATGCGACCGAATTACAAAGGATCTTCTATATTTCAATAAATGCTCTACAGATGACGTAGTCGATATTTACACATCATGCCTCTCATACAGAATATGACTAAAGTGAAATCGAGTGAGACCAAGATACAAAAGAATCACATACTTTTGGTCCCTTTGAATGCCGTGTTCGGTGTTCCTACCCCAAGTTTTTATCATATGGTGTGGTGGATTCAGAAATGCAGGGAAAAGAGGGACGGGGAAGTGGAATATTTAGTCGTGAGGTATATCACTCAAGCTTTTGGCTTCTCGTGAGTACGGAGTCAAGTCTTTTGAGTGGCCTTTGAAACACAACACAACACAAAATAACATAACACGAGACTAAATTTTTTGTACTTATTTTGTATGTGATCATTTTGTAATTTCTGTTATTGATTAACACATATTAATAACTTAAAACATTAATTTTATTATTATAAATTTAATACGTGTGAATTAATAATAAATACACTAAACACGTATAGCATACAAAATATGTGCAAAAGATTTAGAGAGATTATATTTACACATCTCAAATTACTTAGTCCACACTTTTTTTTTTAATATTTTCTACACACTACTAACACTTGATAGAAAAATATTTAAAAAATTAAAAGAGTGTGGAATAAGTAATTTGAGGTGTGTGAATATAATTTCCTAAGATTTGGTAGTGTTGTGCTTTAAAAAAAAATTACTTATGTTGTGCTGTAAGAATAAACTCATTTTTGCTGCTTTACGTTTTCAATTTTTTTTTTTACCAAAAACTATGAAAATAAGCTGTTTTAAGTATTTACCAAATACTTTTATGAACTAAATTTGTTTTTATACCCATTTTTTATAAAATGACTTCAATACTAAACTAGTACTTAATCTCACACAACACTGCAATTCCGAGTTGCAATGCAAATTGCCTGGTCAAGGGTCAAGTCAACTGCCTTCTGCCACCACCTACCTGCCACTCCCACATCCACATGCATCTGAAGGGAAAAGGATCCTCACCGGATTCTTTTTCTGAAAATATTAGGGATTCCATGATCGAGATTGTTTATCATATATCATGCAGTCAGTTTTTATTAGTTAATATTTATATTTAATTTAAATTTTAAAATTTAAAATAATTTATGATAGCACGATATACGATAAATGATTACAATCATGAAATTCCCGAATCCCAGAAGGATCCTTTTCCCATCTGAAGCAAAGCAGGAAAATGGCAGAGATGACAAACTTATAAGCCACGGATGACGCATTCGCCTTCTTGCATATATCAGTAAAATGGCAGATATGACAAACTTATAAGCCACGGATGACGCATTCGCCTTCTTGCATATATTACCACCCTAACATTTCATGGCGATGATACATGTTAAGTATTATACATCTCTTTCAATTATTAGTACAAAATATCATCATTGTTATGATAAGAAAAATGTTATCATAATAGTACATTCTTGTTATATGTGAGTGTGATGAGATGGAAAAGAACATTTAGTTAAACAGATTCATTGTTATCATAACATCAATCTAATAACAATACAATGTCATGTAAAGTAAATTTACAGATAATTATATAGTATTCTTAAAAGATAATTAATTAGTGGCTTCATTATAGAGATCGAAAAGACATAATTATACACTTTTGAACCGAGTTGTTCTTCATATTCTTTCAAAGGAGAGATGATGTGGCCACAACTTGCACTGCAGTCTACGGGCTCATTTAGATGTGCTTTTAAAATAACTGAAAGCGCTTTTAGAGAAAATATTTTTGAATTTCAAAAACACTTTAAGTTCTTTCTACAAGAAATATCAGTTATGTGCTTTTTTCCATAAAGCATTTTAAGTGCTTTTCCAGAATTTACTAACATTTTTACTAGGAATTGTTTCCAAAAATATTTTCACCAACAACATTTTAAAAGCACATCCAAACGAGTTCTATAATACTCCATTGCATGCAACCCATTGACTTACAGTCCAAAACATTACAACTTGTTGATGCACAAAATCAGCGAAGACTTTGGTACAACAGAAAGTGTCAGGTTTTGTGACCTTCGCTTGGTTGCTTCGGTCACTAGTGAGGATAAGTACGTAAATGAATAGAGACATAGAAGCAAACACAGGATGTACGTGGTTCACCCAGATTGGCTACGTCCACGGAGTAGAGGAGTTCTTATTAGTAGTGAAGGGCTTACACAAGTACAAAGGATCAAGCTCTCAATTTAGTGAGTTCTTGTGAATGATTTAACACAAATGGCATTAGGCAATATTGTGGGGGAATGACCCCTATTTATAGAAAAACTTGTAGCTTTGTCACATTGACATGTGTCATGTTATGATTGGTTCTTGATGTCGACACGTGCTGCGCTCTGATTGGCTTCTAATCTTGACATGTGTCGAGTAGTGATTGGCCTCCTGGTCGGAGGGGAACTCTTCTGGGTCCTTGACAGTATAGCGTTGGCCGGTGCTCGGTAGTTTCGGGATTGGTCAAGTATGGTACAAACAGTGCTCCCCTAAGTTCCCGAGTGAGGGAAACTCCTCGGTTGGGGACTTGCAAGATCCAATCCCTTGAGTAATCACGAAACTTCTAAGTACCGAAGTGTGGTCTGATCTTCATCTGCCATTCTCTGGAAGTACCTTTCCTCCATCCGGGAATGGTGTATTTAGCTGATGTTGACGCACAAGGTAATGTATCAATTTCACTTGAAGCTTAGTTGTAGTTTCGGGCTTAGTCAAGTGTGATACAAACCCTATAGTAAGAGTCCCCCAAGTCGCCGAGCTAGGAGATCTGCCGAAAGAGGTGACAGACAAGGTAAGCAGTCAAACTTCCAAGTAAGCAACCCAGGATCAGAGGTTTGACTTCGGCTTCCGGTTGATTGTTCTCCTTCTCCTTGTCTCTCATTCAACTGCCAGGATAAGGAGAAGCAAATGGATAAGAGATGATATGAGATACTTTTGCTTTTGAAGAAGTAACTTTCCACAGGCTTATTCTTGAACTGTGCTGGAGGGTTTTCTGGTGCCCTTCAGAGTATAAGGCCGACTCAAAAATTTGAGGGTCAAAACAAGTCCATCAAATCTAGAGTACGTTCGACCTTGATGATATGGGATACTTTTGCTGTTGACGGAATAATGAATGTGGTATGGAAAAGTGTCGTGCTGTAGTGATATGTTTCAGCTCACCGTTGAACCTTCTGCTTCAATCTTTTGCATGGCAGAAGTGGTGTGCAACCTTTGCATTTAAATGGTCCTTCAGAACATTCCTTCATAGTGACTCATCCACGCTTGGCAGCTTCAGTGTAAAGAGCCAATATCTGATCAACTGTCATGAGGTATTTGCCGGTGGAATTCGTGACCTTGACAGCAGTTGAGGATGAGTACTCGAGAGCAATGCTAAGTAAGCAACCAGGCAAAGGCTTCAGGCAGTCAGTTCCAAATTGGAGGTTTGATTTCAGGTTCCGACTGACTGCTCTCTTTCTCCTTGTCCTGCAGGTGTGGACAAGGACAAAGACAAAGATAGGGAGAAAGCATGATATGGGATACTCTTGCTTTCGACCCTGATGATATGAGATACTCTTGTTCTTGGTGTGGCTTATTTGCTGAGGTATTATCGGGGGGAAATAAAGCTGAGTATTTCGAGAGTTTATGTTGAGGGTGCCTTTTCGAATGCGAGAAAGGGTTGAGCATTTTTGCAGGTTTGCCTGTCCGTTGAGGAGGGAGGTCAATGTATATAGGGATTTCCCAATAACAAGTAGTAATGCTATTCCTTTACCCTTCTTGGTCACAGCAATGTAGTGGGAGTTGCCAGCTTCACGTGTTTTAATTTTGTCAGAGCACTTTGAAAAAGTGGTATGTGGTATCTGGAAAGCTGATATTACGTGTGAAGATTACAGACAAGCTTTATCTAAGGAAATCTGGCTCTCGAAGTTCTGAGAGTTGTGCCTCTTCGGTTTTCGAACAAGCAATCCCGTCGAGGATCTGACTCTCGAGATTCGGAAAGCGGTGCTACTCCGGTTTTTGAGAAAGTAATTATGTTGGGAGTCTTTTCTCGAATGTGAGCAAAGGTTGGACGTTCTTGCCAACCTGTCTTGCCGCAAAACACGGAGGTCGACACACATAGGGACTTTCCAGTTGTCAAGCAGTGGTGCTGTTCCTTTACCCTTATGGGTAATAGTAGGGTAGCTGGAACTTCGAAATTCTCGTGCCTAAACTTTGTCAGAGATCTTTGACAAAGTTATATGTGGTACCCGAGGAGTTGATGGTGCATATGGAGAGCGGTGATTGAACAGTAAGATTCACGTGCTTTTTACTTCACCAGAAATCTTCGACAGATTGCCCGTAATTTTCGCAAAGCTGATTGTGCATGTGACAGGTGCTGACGAGGCTGAAAAAGCAGGTGCTTCTTCGATTTCTGAGATCGGCCCTCGTGGTCTCTGAGCAGCCCAGCTTTTGAGAAAGCAAACGCCTCTTCGATTTCTGAGATCGGCCCTCGTGGTCTCTGAGCAGCCCAGCTTTTGAGAAAGCAAACGCCTCTTCGATTTCTGAGATCGGCCCTCGTGGTCTCTGAGCAGCCCAGCTTTTGAGAAAGCAAACGCCTCTTCGATTTCTGAAGCTCCGTCGAGTGCAGATTTTTATAGAGGCTGGCATTAAGTTCCACAGCACACCTGAATCTCTACCAGTAGAAGCTCATTTCTTGCACTTCTAAGATCTTGATTTGTCTGACCTCTTCCTTCTTCAACACATTTGAAAATGTCTGGACCCTCCGACCGTCGTTTTGACCTGAACCTTGGAGAAGAGACAGCCACGCCTTCTCCAGACAACATATGGCTCCCATCCTTCATATCCCATACTGGTCCTCTTACCGTTGGGGATTCTGTGATGAAGAATGATATGACCGCTGCAGTGGTGGCCAGGAACCTTCTCACTCCCAAAGATAACAGACTACTTTCCAAACGGTCTGATGAGTTGGCTGTTAAGGACTCTCTGGCTCTTAGTGTTCAGTGTGCAGGTTCTGTGTCTAATATGGCCCAACGCCTATTTGCTAGAACCCGCCAAGTTGAATCATTGGCTGCTGAAGTGATGAGTCTCAAACAGGAGATTAGAGGGCTCAAGCATGAGAATAAGCAGTTGCACCGGCTCGCCCATGACTATGCTACAAACATGAAGAGGAAGCTTGACCAGATGAAGGAATCTGATGGTAAGGTTTTACTTGATCATCAGCGGTTTGTGGGTTTGTTCCAAAGGCATTTATTGCCTTCGTCCTCTAGGGCTGTACCTGGTAATGAAGCTTCAAATGATGAACCTCCAATGCCTCCTCCTTCTGGGGTTTTGTCAAGTACTGAGGCTCCGGATAACCACCCTCCGGTGCTTTCTCTTTCTGGGGCTCTACCGACTGCTGAGACTTCCCCTAAGCAACCTTTGTGAAGGCTCCCTTTTGTTTGTTTATTTTGACTCATGTATATGTACATATTTGTGGCTTATCGAAAATATTAATAAATAAGCTTTGCTTCATTTCAATATATTGTGTTAAATACACCAAAGCCTTCTTCATAAAGTTCTTTGAATTTTTGCTTTTGTTGAAACCTGTATTGTTGAAGCTTTGTGAGTGAAGCATGTAGTTTGAGGTAGTGTTCCCTTAATTTCCCGAGTGAGGAAAACTTCTCGGTTGGAGACTTGAAAAATCCAAGTCACTGAGTGGTTGTGAGACTGCCGAGTATTAAGGTGCAGTAGCATATGGTGGGAGTCCCCCAAGTCTTCAGGCGAAGAGAGTTGCCGAATGAGGTGTCTCGCTTGTTACTAATTTGTCAAAGTAACGAATCCTTGTTTCGATGTCACACATTCGCATATGCCTTGTCTAAAAATATTTCCAACTTTTGTGTGTTTGATGCTGCATGCTATTGACTAGACAAGATCAAGTGCAATTAGTAGCTTTTCTCTCTTTTTCATCTTTTCTTTGGTGGAATTGCTTTTCGTTTCCACTAATCAGCCTGAGTGGATGCAAGATAACACCATTCTCTATAGCTCAGATCGCAAAGTCGTCTTCATGAAAGTTGTTCCTTATCTTGTGAACTACAACATCTCCAAATTTGAGATCCATCGGAGTAGTACAACTCCAGAAATTCAGGTATGATGAGTAACTGTTCATCAATTTTCTGTTAACCCGTCAGACTTGTTGTGAGCTTCTAAACTCCATTTTTTCTTGTTCATCTTAACATACTTTCTTCATCGAAGTTGTTCCTCACCTTGTCAGCTACAACATATCCAAATTTGAGATCCATCGGAGCAGTACAAATCCAGAAATTCAGGTATGATGAGTGACTGTTCATCATTTTTCTGTCAACCTGTCAGACTTGTTGTGAGCTTCGAAACTCCATTTTCTCTTGTTCAGATCAACATACTTTCTTCATCGAAGTTGTTCCTTAACTTGTGAACTACAACATATCCAAATTTGAGGTCCCTCGGAGCAGTATAACTCCAGAAATCCAGGTATGATGAGTGACTGTTTATCATTTGTCTGTCAACCCGTCAGATTTGTTGTGAGCTTTGAAACTATATTTTCTCTTGCTCAGATCAGCATGCTTTCTTCATTGAAGTTGTTCCTCAGCTTGTGAACTACAACATATCCAAATTTGAGATCCCTCGGAGCTATATAACTCAAGAAATTCAGGTATGATGAATGACTGGTTATTATTTTTCTGTCAACCCGTCAGATTTGTTGTGAGCTTCGAAACTCCATTTTCTATTGTTCAGATCAGCATGCTTTCTTCATTGAAGTTGTGCCTCATCGTCTCTTTCATAACATATCAAAAATTCAGAATGAACTAATGGTTAAATATTTCCAGATCTTCGAAACATCATAGCAGCTTCGAAATCTGCAAGAATCCGACTGTCATGTTTGGAGCTTCAACACTTTAATTTCCGTCGCTCAAACAGAAATGGTTCCTTCTTGAAAGTTGTTCATATGCTCAAAAACTATAGGGTGTCCAAAATTCAGCTCCATTGGAGAAGAGCAGAGGTTGCAGAAATTTGATAGATGAAAGGAGGCGGAAGAGGGAGAGAGAGAAAAAGTCTCTTGGGTTGGATTTCTATTTTGGGGCAGATTCCAAGTTTTGTAGCACCTTCATTATTGATGAATTGCTTGTACTTTTGTCCATTATGAAACTTGGGACTTTGGCTTGTTGTTGGATCTATTATAATATGTTTGGAAACATATACATAATTGCTTGTTTGGTTATGACAGGGATGTTGTGGGTGTAGAACAAAACAAATGTTTGTGTTGACCTGTGTTTTTGTACAAGTTCAAGGGCATCTTGGGTTTTGTGAACAAAATTTGTTTATTTGGAGCAAGGTTTTGTGGTGAAGCTTTGTAGGTGAAGCTTTGGTGTTGAAGCTTTCTAGGTGAAGCTTTGATGGTGAAGCTTTCTGGGTGAAGCTATGTAGGTGAAGCTTTCTAGGTGAAGCTTTTTTAGGTGAAGCTTTGTAGGTGAAGCTTTTTTAAGTGAAGCTTTTCGGGTGAAGTTTTTTGGGTGAAGCTTTGTGGGTGAAGCTTTTTAGGTGAAGCTTTGTGGGTGAAGCTTTTTTAGGTGAAGCTGTTTGGGTGAAGCTTTTTGGAGGTGAAGTTTTTTTTGGGTGAAGCTTTTTTAGGTGAAGCTTTTTGGGTGAAGCTTTGATGGTGAAGCTTTGTAGATGAAGCTTTGTAGATGAAGCTTTCGAGGTGAAGCTTTGTAGGTGAAAGTATGTAGAGGGAGCTTTCTAGGTGAAGCTTTTTTAGGTGAAGCTGTGTAGGTGAAGCTTTTTTAAGTGAAGCTTTTCGGGTGAAGTTTTTTTTTTTGGGTGAAGCTTTTTTAGGTGAAGCTTTTTGGGTGAAACTTTTTGGATGAAGCTTTTTGGGTGAAGTTTTGGAGGTGAAGCTTTTCGGGTGAAGCTTTTTGGATGAAGCTTTTTTTTTTTTTTTTTTTTTTTTTTTTGGCGCTTGACACGGTCTTCATTTGCTTGTTTTGTAGTGACTGTGGAAGACGGATTGCTTTCTGATTGAGAAGGGTTCCGGCATCGCTTTGCACCATCTTCATGTGGGTAATATAGGAACTTCCTTATGTTTTGATCATGCATGTAGTGATAGAATTTGTTTCTTCTTATTGTAGATGTCAGAGTCTGGAAGTTCTAGTGATGAGGGCTCTTCTAGCTTTAGCTCTAAGTCTGAGTCTGCAATGTCGGAGTCTTCAGGGTCTTTGTTAGAGTCCTGTACTAGAGAAACATTGGATGATCTTCCCAACCGTCAAACTTTAGCTATTGCTAGTTCTTCCTCCATGGCGTTGGGTGAGGGGGTTTCTCCTGATATGTCTTTGCCTCGGCGGAGGCATGGTTATAAACCTGCGCCATCACCTCAGAGTAAGTCTTCCAAGTATTGGCATTGATCATGTATTTAAAGAAACAATCACGTAGGCCTGCCGTGAAGGCTTTGAGGGCAGTCTTGTCGTCTGCCTCGGCACACCGGGAGTATTCATGGCTGAAGCGGCCAGCATACATACGTAATGACTCGTCTGGCCTCTGGCGGATAGTGTACAGGTCATCTGCAGAGTGCAAGCGATCGGTTTGGAAAATGTGTTGGGAAACAAATAGTTTCCTCAATTCCTCAAATGAGTCTACCGTCTCAGGTGTAAGACGACAATACCAATTTAGAGCTCCGCCAGAGAGGGTGGAGGGGAAGAGAAGACATCGCTCTTCGTCGGTGTGCATCCGGTATGCCATGGTGGACTCAAAGAGGTTAAGGTGCTCAATCGGGTCCTCTTTTCCAGTATAAAGTTGCAAGCCAAGCTTCTGCTTTGTCTTTGCTTGAAGGGGGGTGTTGAGGATCCTCCTTGTAAGAGGGCCAGGCCTGGGTTGGTTCCAGTCAGGTATTTCAGCCTGACGTTCAGCCTTCAACTTGTTTACTTCCTCAAGAAGTTGTAGGACAAGGGGGTCCTGAGCGGAGTTATGTGCCACTGGAGCTTTCTTTCGTAAATCTCCATCTCCTCTTGGAATTAGGAAGGTTTGATCAAGGGCATGTGATTTTTCCCTGGACTCGCTGTACTGGCTTCCAGGGTATGTTTGTCGGAACACCTCTGAGTCCCCTGTACCCTCATGTCTCTCTAGGACTTGTTGCACCTTCCCCAAGTTGGTGGCCGGCTCGGGCCGTGGCAGGGGACCGAGTCTCTCAGAAATCCTTGGGTCATTGATCTTTGAGCTTATATGGATGGAATTCTCTCGACGTTGCTTCAGGAAATCCCGACAATCGCGAAAGACGGCTTTCGATCCTTCTGCCCCTTCAGCAAAGAGGTGTCTCCCTCCGCTTCTCATGGTTCGGGTCGAAGCAACTGGGTTAAGAGAAGCCTCATGTTGATTATCAAATCGAGGGGTAATTTGTTCCCTATCAGGGATATCTATGTCGAATGCATGTGACCCTCCATGTTGGAGGGCACCCAGTTGATGGTTGACTTCCACGGGGGCAACAAGCTCGCGTGTCTGAGCTTGCCTAGCTTCGTGAAGTGTCTCAAAGAGCTTCTCATATTGCTCCTGGAGGACCTCATTCCTCATTGCTATCTTGTTGTTCTGAGCTTCCAACTCATCGACTTTAGCTTGAAGAAGAACTCGTTTTCCTTCCTTCTTTCGTTGTTTCGCACTATGTGCAAGGGGGGTGTCATTCTGTGTGCTGTGGCTTCCTTCGCTTCCCATGCTGGAGAGGGATGCCTGATCAAAAGAAAGTGTACGAATGATAGAAACCAGCTTGACACAGCTGAAGAGAGTAGGAATAAGTGTCGTTTCCCACAGACGGCGCCAAATGTTGATGCACAAAATCAGCGAAGACTTTGGTACAACAGAAAGTGTCAGGTTTTGTGACCTTCGCTTGGTTGCTTCGGTCACTAGTGAGGATAAGTACGTAAATGAATAGAGACATAGAAGCAAACACAGGATGTACGTGGTTCACCCAGATTGGCTACGTCCACGGAGTAGAGGAGTTCTTATTAGTAGTGAAGGGCTTACACAAGTACAAAGGATCAAGCTCTCAATTTAGTGAGTTCTTGTGAATGATTTAACACAAATGGCATTAGGCAATATTGTGGGGGAATGACCCCTATTTATAGAAAAACTTGTAGCTTTGTCACATTGACATGTGTCATGTTATGATTGGTTCTTGATGTCGACACGTGCTGCGCTCTGATTGGCTTCTAATCTTGACATGTGTCGAGTAGTGATTGGCCTCCTAGTCGGAGGGGAACTCTTCTGGGTCCTTGACAGTATAGCGTTGGCCGGTGCTCGGTAGTTTCGGGATTGGTCAAGTATGGTACAAACACAACTCTTGACTAAAAAATACACAAGTTTCAAGTTCAATTTAGTCATCAAATTATTCACTAATTTAACAAACCAATATTAGTTTCAAGCCCAACCAATATGATTATATGAGGCCAACAAGTTTCTATTTGGCCCAACTAATAATTATCACTTGTTGATCTTATGAAAGTCACAAATGCAAAATGCAAGCAATCTACTCGAGCAATATGCCAAATATATTATTTTCAAACTAAAGAAAAGTAATCAACACATTATTGTCAACACTCTCATCCATCTCAACAACATTTTTTTGTCGAAGCCTGAATTATCCCACATTTTGATGAGTAAAATTAATTCTTTCAAAAAAAAAAAAACAGTAAAATTAATTTTAAGTGGGGCTCAGAAAGGCTAAAAGAGTTTTAGCGCACCCTTTAATCACAGTCAAATAACACAACATCCTTTTAAAGCTTTCAACCGGTAAATCACCCATATTTTTGTCAGTTTTGTTCTTCAAACACAAGACTAGAGAGCAAATTTAAATTAAAATTACATTAACCACAGGACTACTGTCACATCCCCGCCCGAGGCGAACCATTTCCTGGGCCCGTTCCACCATCATAGCACGATATTGTCCGCTTTGGGCTTACCATTCCCTCACGGTTTTGTTTTTGGGAACTCACGAGCAACTTCCCAATGGGTCACCCATCCTGTGAGTGTTCTAGCCTCCTTCTCGCTTAACTTTGGAGTTCCTACATAACCTAAAGCCAGTGAGCTCCCAAAACGCCTTGTGCTAGGTAGGAATGAGAATATACATTTAAGGATCACTCCCCTGGACGATGTGGGATGTTACAATCCACCCCCTTTAGGGGCCCGACGTCCTTGTCGGCACACTTCCGGCCAGGGATTGGCTCTGATACCATTTGTCACATCCCGCCTGGGGCGGACCACTTCCTAGGCCCGTTCCACCACCGTAGCACGGTATTGTCCGCTTTGGGCTTACCATTCCCTCACGATTTTTTTTTTGGAACTCATGAGCAACTTCCCAGTGGGTCACCCATCCTGGGAGTGCTCTGGCCTCCTTCTCGCTTAACTTTGGAGTTCCTATAGAACCTGAAACCAGTGAGCTCCCAAAATGTCTCGTGCTAGGTAGGGATGTGAATATACATTTAAGGATCACTCCCCTGGACGATATGAGATGTTACAACTACTTGTCCTGATTACTACAAATATATAATATAACATCACAAGAATGCCAATCAATTAACTTGGTTAGTTAATTACTTTGATTTTCTTGCTTTGACTAGCCATATGCTTTCGCCCCACTAATTAATGGGGTATCTTATTTTCTCAAGACTAATCATTTATCTCTTGCTTTGACTATGAGATTTGCTACATTAGTATTCCTAGTCTTTTCATCTTTTCATCTTTTCATCTTTTCATCTATGAATCTCTTATCTCGTTATTATTTTAAGATAATAAACAATAAAATGAAATTAATTAACAGCCACCCTTACTATACAGTCTATACTAGGTATATACTATTGCACTCGAGTTCCAACTTCCAATCAACGTAGAGAAGATAGAATCCGGGCTTTTTTTTTAAGAAAAGCTTCCTTGTTTTATACCCTTTTTTATTTCCTATATAGAAAGAAGGTTTTGATTTTTTTATCAGTTGCATTGGTCTGTTTTTCTTAAAGAGTTTTGGTTTGTCTCAGGAGTAGAATTCTCTTCCCTTCTAATTTTCTTCTCCTTCAATCCTCTCTTATTTTAACAGTTACAATTAAATAACTTCAACATCTTGTGTCCACTTTATTATAGAGAGAAAAAAAAAAGTAAAATAAGAAGAAAAAATCCTCCTCCTTATCACGTGGTACTCATTTCCAATAATTTTTAATAAAAGAAAGGTAGTGAGCAGGGAGGGGGGCTCACCGAAGTAAGATGGGTGCTATTGACTAAAAAAAAAAGTAAGATGGGTGCTTTGCACCATATATCAACTATTACTGATGAGTTAATTTTGTACAAACTATTTTATGTTTAATTTTTTTATTATCAAAATGGTTCTTGAGATTGAAATAAAACTTCCCTCTAGGGGTGGGTTCGGCTTCATTCGGTTCCGTTTTTACCAAGATCGAAATCGAACCGAAACTTCGGTTTGGTTCGGTTCAGTTCAATTTTCTTTTGGTTTTTTTTTATTTGGTTTTCTTTGGTACGGTTTCGGTTTTTTTTTTATGTTATAAAACTTAATCTTTTTTTTTTTTAATATTGAATTTAGAAATGAGGCTTGCATTGGTAGACTAATAATAAGTGGGGAAAGTGGAAAGTGGGAAAGTAGTTGTTTATATACAAGATCATATAAACTAATCATATTCTATCAACAATCTCAATTGCAGAGAAAAATGATGTACGTATCAATTCAAAAAACAAACAAATAGATAAGCTCTTCCAAGTTTCAAAGCCTTCCAAAACTTTCCTTTATAACCAATGAAATATACTCCCTAATTGAACCAAGTATGCTTCTTGAAAAAGCCCTAGGTTAGTTTCAAACTTGGCAACAAAGTTTCACAAAGTAACATCATGAGCGTACATTCATAAAGTGTAAAAGGATTTGGTTATGTTCGATTTTTTTTCGGTTTTCGATTCGGTTCCCTTTTTTGGGGTTTTCGGTTTTTTGAACCCACCCCTACTTCACGTGGGTTTCTGACAATGAAAATCGATACAAGTGGTCCTTGAGTTTGTCCGTCATAAATCGTTTTGATCATGCTATGAAAAATCTGTCAATATCCTCGTTAAGTGGAGGGAAAGTTGGTTTGACAAAAATACTCTTAAAAAGGTAGTTACGTAGTCATTCACATAACAATTTAACAAGGATATTGATAAGTTTTTTATGGAAGACCCAAAATGATTTACAGTGGACAAACTCAGGGACCACTTCCATCAATTTTTATTGTCAGGGACCAAAGTGATGAGTTAAGACCATCTCCAACCGACCCGGACAAAAGGCTATATGGCTAAAAATAGCTCAAAATGACATGAAATCCGTCTCCAACTGAGGGTTAGGCTAAAGGGCTCATGGGCCCCACTGGGCCAAAAATGGAAAATAGCTAGCCCAAAGGAGCTAGCCAACTAGCCCGGGGTCGGTCCAATATTCAAAACCCAATGGCTACCTGGCGTCAGCATAGCGCTAGCTAGCAACGACTAGCTGATGTCATGGTAACGCCAGATTACCATTAGATTTGACTTCTTTTTCTTTTCTTTTTTTCAGACAAAATTTTTAAAAATAAAAATAAAAAATTCTAATTTTTTTTCCTATAAATACCTAAGTCATTCTTACACAATTTCTCACATAATTTTCACCATTCCATACTATCTTACTTCATTTTATTTCAATTATTCACATTCTATTCTCTTACCTCTTCCAATAATCTTTCCTTTGACCCCCTCGGTTGGAGATGATTTTTTGTCACATGACTATGTTTGGCCTATGACCCTTTAGCCCCCTCGGTTGGACATTGTAAGAAATATGGCCTAGCACTGTTCATTAAAATATTAATTTCTTAGAGGGCTATAGGGCTAAAGGGAGCCCTCTAGCCCTCATTCGGTTGGAGATGACTTAATGTCAATCTCAAAAACCATTTTGGCTAAAAAGCAAAAATAAAAATAAAAATAAAACATGAAATAAGGCAAAGGGAGCTATAGAAGAAGGGTAGTGCTATTCACATACATTTTTTACCTCCCACCTACCCTAGTTGATTTTTATCTATAAATCTTGTTCAATTAATTTGATATGACAGTAAAAAATTAATAAGATATGTAACAAGTAAAAATGTGCTTGTGGATAACACCACCCTAAAAGAAAAAGTATACAATGTTTTTGCCTGATAGTTGAGAGTTTCTCTCTTTTGTGACCCCGCTGGGGTAGCTAGGTAGCTGCTGACTGGAATTAGAAAAGTTAAATGCATATATGCATGCATACATATATTGAATCTTGTCATTCGATCTATCCCCCACCTTTATTCTTTGATAAAATAGATGTACTAAATAATCCCATCAGGGCATATAATCTAAGCAGATAGAGATTATGTGGAAGCTTTCTTTTCCCTCTTTCTTCTCCCACTCGAAACATTTTCAACAAGTTGCAAATTTGACCCCATATCCATGGTGTACATTAAAAGAGAGACGACAACGTCCAAAATTGATATGAAGTAGATTGAATTCCATATGAGGAATATCTTATCACCACCTACTAAAGTTGCTAAGAAATGTGGGAACAATTTGCATTAAAATTATCTATCAAGCTATCAATTGTGACATCTTCTACAAAAAGGATGACCTCAAGCCAATAAGGCTCTTTATTTTGTAAGGGTCTTTGAGGGGGTTGGGGGGAGGGGGGACATCTACTGGACGTAGCCTTTCTCTTGTTTTGCAATGAGATTGTTTTTTCACGACTCGAATCCTTGACATTTTGGTCTTAAGGGAGCAACCTTTATGTTGTGCCAATCGATGGGAATCTTGAACATATGTCCAATCCGTGTTTAACATTTTCTTGGAGACAACTAATCTGTTTATTATCTGGAGATTAGGTAGATGCAAAAATAAACACACAGTTGGAGAAGTATCATTGCACATGCAAATCCAAGTATTAAGGATTTAAATATATTGGTGTAAGAGTCGACGCAAATGCAATGAACCTTTGAAGCACTAAATCGTTGCTGGATTTTGTGTTGTTTGATCATGTGCAACCCCATCAATATTGGGTTTTGTAAAGCATTTAGAAAATCATTAATTCCTATGTAGACTGAAAAATGAGATACAATAACAAGATTGAAAAATGAGCTTAGGAAATCAAGCAAGTGTCGCTATTGAACTCACTACAAATATACATCGTTCATGCGTTTGCGTGTGTCCAAAATACCTCTCATTTTCATAATTAAGAAACCGGCTATTAATTTTTTTTCTAACACACTCAATGATATTCGCTCAAAAGCTTTAACAGTATTTCAGAGACTTGTATCAAACACAAATTTTAATAAAATTGTATTAACGACAGCCTGATTACCAAACTAAATGGATAAAAAGCCGTTTAAAATACTAAAAACCCACATATGTGGAGTTGACTCGCATTAAACATAGGACGGATGGTTGGTTTAAAAGATTGTGTTTGAGATTTGGCATAAACATTTAGTCACGGACCTATCGACTTTGATTAACTCCATGTCTTAATTTGTTGTATGATGGGACTTGTGAACCACTCCATGCACATAATTTCACATCTACCAAGAAAATTGTTGTTGATCAAACTAAGTTTAGGTACCAAAGCCAAATCTTGGGATTTTTAAGAACAAAATACGAGTACAAATGATTGTTAAATGTTAAAACTAGAGTAATTTGTAGCATAATTAGATCATCTCCACCGAGATTAATTGAAATTTGACTCTAAATGACACAATAATGTTACTAGAATTATTTTGATCAACATTTAAGGGGGAGGGAGAGAACAAAGATTTGGTAAAAATCATTGTTTCTCAAGCCTAATTACTATTAAAAAAAATTAAATTTAGCTTGCGGACAACTAGTCTGCTGAAGAATTATATTGAAAAAGTATGACTGAAAATTGAATTTAAAGTGAGTTTAACTAGTTTACATGCATAATTCCTTTTTCTTTATTTCCTAGGCACTCCTAATAAATTATAGGCAATATAAAGTAAGAATTTTTTATTGTATTCCAGAGTATGAGATACTTTAAAATTTTAACAGTTTAATCTTTGTTCAAGAGAAATACAAAAATTAAGATCTAACGCCATATTGCTATAAAACCAAACCACCAACCCACTTTTGGCGGGCGTGTGCTAACACTATTCTAGCTACTTCCCTATTTCTTGCCAAGTGGTATGGCATCGGTTTTTGGTACCCGCATGCTTCGAAATAAAAGGAAGACTCTAGGATCAAAGCGGACGTTCTCGATTAATTTCGATTTAGGCCTCAAGTTTAGACAGATTAATCGAGTATGCCTTCTCTTGAGGGGGCTCGAGTTCGTTCATTGGCGACAATGGTCATGGTTTAAACACCCTTGATATAAAGCATAATGCATCTTGTAGGCTTGTAGCTAGCTAGCTGGGGACCTGAAATGAAAGCAATATCACATGGCTCTATGAAACCAAATCCAGGGGACCACGTACAACAACACATGCAGAAGACAGGCGGCAGAAGGTAGAAGTACACAAGTACTACTGTGTACTAGTACTAGCTAGTTAGTGCTGCAGGGTATGGAATGGCATGGGACTGGACTCCCATCGATCGGGATGCAAATGCAAATGCTTTTATTAGGTAGACCGAGAATCAAGCTAGAGAGAGGAAAGCCAGGAAAAAAGAGAGCACTCAGGGTCCAGCAGAAAGAAGAAGAAGATGAAGCACCTGGACTGGACTGGCCTGGCCTGGCCTGGCATGGGAGGTTGATGGACGAGGATGGCATGCATGGCATCGGTAGGGCTCAGGAGTGAGGGGGGAGGGACACGATATGATCATTAATTGTACAAAGAAAGAAAGATAATTAGACTTTTTTGTTGGGATAGAAAAAAGTGATTGGTGTGGGCTTCACCTTCACTACCAGACCACATGGCCGACATACCCACACACTTTGAGTGGCAGGAAAAATAAAGTTAGATAATGGCCTCAAACTTCGTATATGAAAGGTTGTTTCTTTCTCTAACGTCGGATTTATACTTTTAATAGTTATACCGTTATCAGTGATATTTTGTGTTAATGATATTTTAAAATTTTCATTATAATGAGTATGAAACGTTGTCGCATCCTTGTCCGGACTTCCATCACATTCTGGGCTTGACTCCACCGTATCACGATATTGTCCGCTTTAGGCCCCTACCACGCTCTCAGAGTTTTGTTTCTGGGAACTCACACAAGAACTTCCCAATGGGTAACCCATCATGAGATTACTCTCAGGCGAACTCGCTTAACTTCACAAGAACTTCCCAGTGGGTAATCCATCATGGGATTACTCTCACAAGAACTTCCCAGTGGGTAATCCATCATAAGATTACTCTCAGGCGAACTCGCTTAACTTCGGAGTTCCGATAGAACCTGAAGCCAGTGAGCTCCTAAAAGGCCTCGTGTTAGGTAGATATATGAATATACATATAAAGCTTACAAGATCCACTCAACCGGGCGATGTGGGATCTAACAATCCACCCCCTTAAGGGTCTGACGTTCTCGTCGGCACACTTCCGCCCAGAGATTGGTTCTGATACCAAATTGTCACATCTCTGACCGGGCCCCCATCACATCCCGGGCTCAACTCATCCGCAACATGATATTGTTCGCTTTGGACCCCTATTACGCCCTCACGGTTTTGTTTCTAGGAACTCACACAAGAACTTTCTAGCCTGAAATTGCTCTCACGCGAACTCGCTTAACTTTGAAGTTCCGATGGAACCCGAAGCTAATGAGCTCCCAAAAAGCCTCATGCTAGGTAGAGATGAGAATATATATATATATATATATATATATATATATATATATATATATATAAGGCTTACATGATCCATTCCCTCAGGCTGATGTGGGATCTAACAAACGTTATTATAGACATTGAATTTTCGGCAAAATAAATGTTCACCAACGCATTAAAGTTTCAACATGCTAGGGTATACATGACATGCGTCACGAGTCTCATAAATCGTACACATAGATGTGACTCATCAAAATCGAATGAGTTATCAAAAAGGACATGTGTCAACACTTGGCGGAAAAGGGATCTACACATTTCAAAGATCGCATCAGAATATTAAGTTTTAATAAAGAGATTGTAACTCTAAACTTACATTAATACAAATATATTTATTTTGTACACGCATTTTTATTTTATTTGCCACAAAAAATTCGTGTTTACAGTCACAATAACATTGCATTTGTTAAGTGAATGTTGCTTTCGACTCTAAAACCTTTATTAACTTATTTAACTGTGCTTTTTCTTATGTTACTAATCTAATCTAATGATTCAATCACATTTATTTATAAGTTAGAGCTTTCAAATTTAACGTCGTACCAATACGAGTTTCATACTTAACAGTATTTCATAAATTTAATAGGTGTGAACGAAAATGGTCCCCATGCAATCTTCCCCTTATTCCATCAAAAGATATCCCTTTTCTGAACAAAAACCACTAAACCAGCATCGACTACTATTTAAGTGTCATTTCAAATCAGAAACGTGTCTGAAGACTTCCATTTCGTTGGAAAGAGATCTTCGGATCTCTGCCTTCAAAATTCAAGGGTCAAATAATTTAGATCTTTGAAATTTGATCAAACGGTAAAAATTATTGTAGTTTTAAAATTTTCTACTAATTTCTTTATTTTTAATCGTTGGATCAAATTTTAAAGATCCGAATCACTTAATCTTTGAGTTTTAAAGGAGATCCATAGACGATCTCTTTCCGATTTCGTTCTCCTCATTCGTACAACATTTCTCATATCAATTAACAACTTAATCTAATAATAAAACATTCATCTCCAAAACTTACAATTATGATCTTAAAAAAATAATTGTAAACTAAAAATATTTTGAAAATGTAAAATTTAAGAAACAAAAATTATCATGCACTCATTTTTATTGGAAATACTATAGTATATTTTTTGTTTGAATAGAAAATTTATAATATATTAGAAAATATAAAACATGGCGAATTTAGAAAACTTAAAATTTGCCCCATAGTCATATTTTCTTATCCAAATCTGGTATATCAATTGAAAAAGGGGTTTGGTTTCATGAAAGAAAGAAAAAATAGATGGGGTATTTTCGGAATTTAATATAGAAATTCCGGGCTTAATGTAAATTAGAGGGAATGAGATCTCCATGTCATTATCCCAAAGATATCATACGTGATTGCGATTTTTGGACTTCCATTCGCCCAATTGGATTCATATTAAAATCCTAAACATATTACACACTACCTTTTTGAAAAACAAAGGAAGTTGAAGCAATTTAACAATGATTTGAATGGAAAAGGGAATACATAACTCGGAAGATGAGTTCAGCATACATTTTTCGAACTTCTTTTTGCCTGATTGTGTCTAATATTCTTCTTTATTTATATTATTTGATTCTCTTTTAGCATTAATTTAATTGTATCGATGTTCCTTGAACTTGAATTTTACCGTTAAATGTCAGAAATAAACAGAAATGCGGCCAAATAGGTAGAGTAATTAAAATGTCCAAATAGTTATAGGGTGATTAACACACGCACAAGAAATTAAACGAAAACTGGAAAAGGCAGACATCATGTCAGATTCCTTCTGATGTTTAAATGGGCAATTATGCCTTCCCCTGAGACTCTTTCCATCTGATTTTTCACTGTTTAAAACATAAAGCACCAGAAAAACGTAGCCCATTTGGGTTTTTGCTTTTTAAAAGGGTCAGAGTCAGACACCCATCAAAATATTTCAGTTGGATTTCAAAAGTTTGGACTATCAGCTTCAATGTGAGCTCAGAAAATTAGCAAAGCAAACAACAGAGAGAGAGAGAGAGGGAGAGAGAGAGAGTGTGGTGCAAGATGCAATATTATAAGGAAAGAATACAGAGAGGGAGGGGAGAGAGAGGGGAAATTAGTTTATAATGTGGGGTGGTAGAGATGGGGAGACAAGAGCGTATCTCTGAAAATCCAAAAAATTCGATTCAGTTTGGTTTCTTTAAAAAAATAGAGCATAAAAAGTCATCAAAACTACTATTTTACGCTGAAAAATATAAAAATAAAGAAAAAAATCCTCAGATCAGGACGACCCAATACTCCTTTTCTATTAGACATTCATTGTACTGCATCAAGCCACCATCTTTCTATAATTGTTAGAGGTGAAGATCGTTTCTTTGAAGACCCCCATTTCTTATTTCTTTTGTTTCTCTCTCTAGAATTCTCTCTCTATCTCTCTCTCAAACTCTTGTGGTGTGCATTCCTGTGATGTGTGCTGAGCTTAGCTGTGTGTGTTTTGATTATTATATGGTGGGAAAACAGTGAACGTGCTTCTTCTTTGTCTGGAAGCCTCTAACTAAGCTTCACGCTTTGAGATGGCATGATTGGAGCTCTCTGTGTTTTTTTATTCCTTAAAAAATGATTTTTTGTTTAGCATTCACAGCCTGAGACAGACCATTTTCTAGAGAGAGAGAGAGAGGAGCGAGGAGAGAGAAATACTAAGACTACTTTGGAATTTGAGCTTTGTTTTCCTTTCCCCATCTTTTGAGAGCCATGCTTGTCTCTGTGAATTGAGAAAGAATCCTTCTTTTCGAGTTCTGGGTCTCTCTCTCTCTTGACCTTTTACAATAGTACAATGGGGTTTCAGTGAGAGAGGGAAGAAGAAAGTCCACACCCCCACAGTAGGAGATATGTTTCTTCATTTGCTCATATTTTGCTTGTGCTTTCAGAAAAAAAGTTTCAGAAAAAATAAGCACTAAAATAAGCACTTTTAAGAACGTGGGTTCTCTTTTTTAAAGATTAGTTATGAGATGAGCAAAGAGGAAACAAGAAGAAGAATCAAAGAAATTGGTTTAGTGCTGATGGGTGGGAAGACGAAGATGCAGCGCCACCACCCAGTGGCTGTGAGGTTGAATGAGCAAATAGGGGCCAAGAAAGGCTACACCTTTGTGCAGGCACACAGGGCTTGGTTCCCAAAACTTTTCTTTCTTTGGGTTGTTGTGATGCTTCTCTTGGGCTGGTTAACCTACTCTTACATGGATGCTGATAACAAAGTGAGAAGGGTAGAAGTTCTTGGTAGCATGTGTGATCAGAGAGCAAGAATGCTGCAGGATCAGTTCAGTGTTAGTGTTAATCATGTGCATGCCCTTGCAATCCTTGTTTCCACCTTCCATTACTACAAGAACCCTTCTGCAATTGATCAGGTATGTTTGTGCTTCAATTTTGATCAAAATTTCTCTAACTAATTGTACAGTTGGTTTATTTAAGACAATTAGTTTCTCAATTTTTATGATGATTTGAATGTGGTTCTACTGGTTTGAGCTTTTGTGTGATTTGGGTTCTCTATTGGGGAAAATGCAGGAAACATTTGCTGAATACACTGCCAGAACCGCCTTCGAGAGACCTCTTTTGAGTGGGGTGGCCTATGCACAGAGAGTGCTTGATTCGGATAGGGAAAAGTTCGAAAACCAACATGGATGGACAATAAAGACAATGGGGAAGGAACCATCGCCCAACCGAGATGAGTATGCGCCTGTAATTTTTTCACAGGAAACCGTCTCTTACATTGAGTCACTTGATATGATGTCTGGGGAGGTAACTATAGGATGTGTTTACTTTCACTTTGTTTATCTTGTTGAACTCTATGGCATTAATCGGAGCATTCGTTAGGCGCGTTTCATTTGACCTTTAATTTTTCCACTACATGATGCAGGAGGACAGAGAAAACATTTTGAGGGCTAGAGCTACTGGAAAAGCTGTTCTAACAAGCCCATTTAGGCTGCTGGGTTCTCATCATCTTGGTGTTGTATTGACTTTCCCTGTTTACAAATCGAAGCTCCCTCCAAACCCAACTGTGGAGCAGCGCATTCAGGCGGCTGTTGGGTAAGTTGGCATACAACTATAGAACTATGAAAACCCTCTTTCAGTTGCTTTTTGCATGCTGTTACCTGCATATACTTTAGCCAATTCCATGTGCATCTGCCACAGAAGTTAGCAACCTACGGGATGGTTCATTTGATTCTGTATAAAATGCAGGTACCTTGGTGGTGCCTTTGATATTGAGTCCCTTGTGGAGAATTTGCTTGGCCAACTTGCGGGGAATCAAGCCATTCAGGTTTATGTGTATGATGTTACAAACACTTCTGATCCCCTAATCATGTATGGTCACCAATATCAAGATGGTGACACATCTCTTCTGCATGAAAGCAAGCTGGATTTCGGAGATCCTTACCGGAAGCATCAGATGATATGTAGGTAAGGGCAACCATTCAATAACTAATGAGAGATGGAGAGTTTCAGTGGTTATGCCATGCTAATACGCGTAATTGGATTCTTGAGCAGATATCATCAGAGGGCACCCACGTCATGGACAGCGATTAACACTGCATTCTTGTTCTGTGTGATTGGGTTTTTAGTTGGCTATATCTTATATGGAGCAGCAATGCACATTGTTAAAGTTGAGGATGATTTCCGTGAAATGGAGGAATTAAAAGTTCGAGCAGAAGCTGCTGATGTTGCCAAGTCCCAGGTACTGTTTTCAACATTTCCCCAAACATTGCTCATTCCTCAATGGCATGTTTTTGATATGTTGTCTTATTTTTTTTTCATGCCAGTTTCTTGCTACCGTTTCTCATGAAATAAGAACGCCCATGAACGGAATCCTAGGTAAGCTAACAGATCTCCCAATTTTAACATTTTATTTTCAGAATGACATTATGGTACGAGTCCGAAAATGTACTTTTGCAAGAGATAAAATCTTTATTTTTCGATGATTGCAGGAATGCTTGCCTTGCTTTTAGATACAGCTCTAAGTTCGACCCAGATGGATTATGCTCGAACGGCTCAAGCTTGTGGAAAGGCTTTGATAACATTAATAAATGAGGTGCTTGACCGGGCAAAGATTGATGCTGGCAAGCTAGAGCTGGAAGAAGTTCCATTTGGCATTCGGTCAATACTAGATGATGTTCTATCTTTATTTTCTGAAAAATCTAGAAATAAGGGTATAGAGGTAAGCCTCAATGTCTTCAGCTCAGATTTACTGCAATGGTTTTGTAGTTATTAAATTGTGGTGTGGTGATGGTGATAGTTCTTAAATTCTGAAATATGAACTGTCATAATTTATAATATCATGTTTCATCGTCAAATCTCCTAATTCCGATTTATATTTGGGATGTGAAGCTAGCAGTATTTGTGTCCGATAAAGTTCCAGACATTTTTATGGGAGATCCAGGGAGATTCAGACAGATAATTACAAATCTAGTGGGCAACTCTATTAAAGTAAGTGGAAGTTTCATTTTTTATTTTTAACTTTCAGTAACAGGATTCATTAAAATCTTTGGTTTGTCCTGCTCTGGTTAGTGATCAAAGAAAACTTATGTTTGAGTTCTACATTTGGCAGTTCACTGAACGAGGACATATATTTGTCAAAGTTCATCTAGCTGAGCCCTCAAAGGTGATGATAAATGGGAAATCAGAGACTTACTTGAACGGAGGATCAGATGAAGGTGTGCTGACATCCGATGGCCATCAGTTTAAAACTTTAAGTGGGTGTGAAGCAGCTAATGACTGGAATAGTTGGGATAAGTTTAAGCATCTGGTGTCTGATGAAGAATACAGAGCCGATGTTGTTGAAGCTTCTGAGCAGGTCACGTTGATGGTTTCTGTGGAGGATACAGGGATAGGTATACCGTTAGCTGCCCAGGAACGTGTTTTTATGCCCTTCATGCAGGCAGACAGTTCAACCTCTAGACATTATGGAGGAACTGGTATTGGCTTGAGCATCAGTAAGTGTCTGGTTGAACTGATGGGTGGTCAGATAAAATTTGTAAGTCTACCTCGCGTTGGGAGTACATTTTCTTTCACCGCTAATTTTAGGAGGTGCAAGAAAAATGCATTTAGTGACATGAAAAAACCTAATCCTGAGGATCTACCTTCTAGTTTTAGAGGATTGCGAGCAATAGTAGTTGATGGAAAACTTGTGAGAGCTGCTGTAACCAAATACCACTTAAAGAGACTTGGAATCCTTGTGGAAGTAGCGAGCAGCATCAAGATGGCTGTTGCTTCATGTGGAAGAAATGGTGCTGCGGCATCCGGGTACGTTTACTTTTGCTACATCTTTAAAGTTTTTAAGGGGTTTAATATTTACTGTGATAAAACTATAACAATGTGGCAATTCAGTATTACCTTATTAACTGCTATGAAAGGTAGACTTTGGAAAACTGAAAAAAAAAGGTAAGACTTTGGAAATAAGTAGGATTTGATTAACTGAATTGAACTGCTTCATTATTTATGACAGGAAAAGTATCCAGCCAGATATAGTTCTAGTTGAGAAGGATTCATGGATTTCTGGTGAAGAACATGATCTTAATGTGCAGAAATTGGATTGGAAACAGAATGGTCATGCGTTTAAGCTGCCAAAAATGATCCTTCTTGCAACCAATAATCTTAGTCAAGCTGAATCTGATAAGGTAAGGGCGGCAGGTTTTGCGGATACCGTAATTATGAAACCTTTGAGGGCTAGTATGGTGGCTGCGTGTCTTCAAGAGGTCCTGGGCATAGGAAAGAAGAGGCAACCAGGGAGAGTGGTGCCTAATGGATCTAACGTCCTCCAAAGTCTGCTCTGTGGGAAGAAAATTTTGGTGGTTGATGACAATTTGGTAAACAGGAGAGTTGCTGCTGGTGCACTGAAGAAGTTTGGTGCTAATGTAGAGTGTGTTGATAGTGGCAAAGCTGCATTGGCGTTGCTTCAATTACCGCACAATTTTGATGCTTGCTTCATGGATATTCAAATGCCTGAAATGGATGGGTATGTTTCGGTGTTTCAGTTACTACATTCTAGATTCGGAATGCCCGTATTGCTAGCATTTGTGCTTGACCAAGTTGGAATTGTTGTTTACAAATGTTACTTTTGATTGCAGGTTTGAGGCAACACGCAGAATCCGGCAGATGGAGAGCAAGGCAAATGTTGAGACGAATGGTGGATTTGAAGCACTTGCAAGAAGGGGTGACTGGCATTTGCCTGTATTAGCTATGACGGCGGATGTTATTCATGCCACCTACGATGAGTGCCTGAAGTGTGGGATGGATGGATACGTCTCAAAGCCCTTCGAGGAAGAGAATCTCTATCAAGCCGTTGCCAAGTTCTTCAAAACTTAAAACAGCCTCAGACTCGCAACAAGAATTGTCAAAACTCAAAACCTGCAGACATCTTTGTTGGTCGGATGTTACCAGCAATTTTTTGATATTCTGCAGAGACAACGTCGGCTGTTGATCCTAAAAGTCCTAGAATTTTGATGATTCGTAATGGCTTGAATACAGGTTCGAGGAATCATTTCTAACTAAAATTTTAACTCGATTCGGTATATCCACGCACATGTATACTACTACAAACCTCCATTTCCCACTTCGTATGTATGTATAGTAGTAGGATGATCCTTAGAAAAGGGGAGGAGCAAAATGTGTAAATGTTATATTTTTTTGCATGCCTTGTTTGAATCTTTCTTCTGAGTTCTGAGGAAAAGGGTTTCAATGCCTTCGATTTGTACCATTCTTTTTGTACAACTGATTCAATGTTTTGCATTTAGACTTTTTGTGGATAATTGAAGGTACCATAATTGACATGGGTAACGATTACTTAGGGCCGTTTGATAATTATTTTGATTCGAGTTCTTTTTGTTTTGTTGAAATATTGTTCTCAAATGTTCCCTTAATTCAGTATCTGACGGTCAAATATGCGACTAGAAAGAGAGAATGTCATATTTGATCATATTAGAATGTTAGACGATGAATGGATTTAAGTAAATGCATGTATAGGCATGCTGGTCCAAACCCGAAAATGCAAGAACAAAAGGCATGTTGGGCTTATGGACTTCGCATTTTTTTTGGGCTTCAGGGCTTGTGCGTTGTGAGATTTCAATTGGGCTTTTGTCCACATCCTCTCAAATATTAATGGAATAATTTTAATTTAGAGAAATCCGAAAACAATTATTTTTCAAATCCATAAATAAAAATATTACTTTCATCACATTTTATCATCTCTAATAGCATATGGGTACACACAAAATGTGTGAGAAATTTTTTTATTTTTATTTTTGAAATAGAAGGAGAGAGAGAGAGTGATAGAGAATGTGGGAGTAAGAAGTTTTTTTTTATTTTTTTTATTTTTTTATTTTTTAATTGGAGAAATGTTAGGATTACATGTAAGTGAGGTTTTGAAAAAAAAAAACACAGCAAAATTTGGTTATGTGAAATTACATTTCTACCTCATATTTCTTATTCATGTTCTTTTTTTAATTAGAATGTTAAACTGATAATTTCATAGAATTTTGATTCACAATGAGTATTTTATTAATTAATAGAGATAATAAAAGGTGGGATCCACCAAAACATGGTAAGTCTAGCATTACTCTTATTATTGTAATTTTCCCGTGTTTTGTATATCGTTGACATTTGATCGTTATGCCGTGAATTTTCAATCCGCATTTCACTATTTTTTTTTTCATTTAGTTCAACAATTTAAATTGAATATTTGGTTATTTTAACCAAATTATTTTTAATGTTTTTTTAATCTATTTGATTACTTGACCTAATTTAATCTCTTTTTTATTATTAAAATGCATATTATTATTAAAGAGAACGAATATGATTTGAAACTATTACAATAATTTAAAGAAAGAGAGTTTCAAAATGGAATGCATAAATAAAAATCCAACATCTTTTCAACAAGAATATTTGATAGAACAGACACGACTAGAATAGACACGCACAAACACAAATTAGGGTTTTGGGGTTTCTAGTGACATTCTAAGTTTGGCCAATTCAATATATACTTTTCAGTCGGTAAACCAAAGCAAATATTTTGTGTGGCATGCAATATTTAAGTTAGCATTATATTATAATAAATATAGAATATTGGCTTTTCCATCAATTTTTATCATGTGGACAAGTTACATCGGACCAGGATATTGGTCTAAGTTTATTGTCAATTTGTCACCGATGTCCCACCTTTGGATGGTCCATATAATATTTCGACGTTATCTTCTTCGTCGACATCTCTACCATGTAATCATTTTATGCAGCCGACCCGACCCAACCCAACTTCGTCGACATCAGTTGTCCCCATTTTTCCAAAAAAAAGGCCTATTTTTGTTTTGGTTTTGCTGTCCATTCAGACATTGCATCTCTACCTCTTGAACGTATCTAAATATCGCAATATATGATTGAGCTATTTATAATTATGTTCACGATAGCAACTTATATGATACAGTTTGCAATATATGATTGGGCTATTTATAATCATGTTCACGAGAACAACTTATATGATACAGTTATATATCACAAAAATAAAAATTAACATTTATATTGTGTAATTAGTCCAAAACGTGTAGAGAACGATGAATTATTGTCGTAGAAGTCATTCTCCCCATCAGAAAATTGAGATTGGAATAATACCAGAAAAATAGTAAGATGGGACATGGGAGATAGCAAAGCTCTTACCAAAGTCTAAACCAAAACAAGAAATTTGTAATCAAAACCGACACATACTATGATACTATACTCCTCTTTCCTTTTCCATTTTATTTCCTTCAATTTCTTTCAATCGTTACGACAGCTTGTTTTTCTCTGTTCCCAAACACTACCCAACCGAAAACCAGAGTATCATTCAAAGACCCATTTCTCCGCCGTTTCTCCTCCCATAAACCCTAGAGATTTCTGCTCTTCTTTTCTTTGTCAAAGTCTGTATCTTTTTTCTTTTCATCGACTTTCTTATATTTTTTCTGAAAAAAAAATGAAGGAACCCCAACTGGGTTTCTGGGGTTCTTTCGCCGTTCTGCTCCTTTTGTTTTTCTCGCTGTACCCACCAGTACACTCCCAGTCCGGCGGCGGCGGCGACGACGGAGCGGCCATGGAAGCACTCCGAAAAAGCATCGGCTCCAACAGTCTCGGGTGGTCCGGCACCGATTACTGCAAATGGGGAAAAGTGAGTTGCAAGGACGGCAAGGTTTTCAAAATCCAATTGGGTAACCAAAAACTCACCGGCACGCTGCCGCCGGAAATCCAAAAGCTTTCGAATTTGCAGCAGCTGGAAGTTCAGAACAACCAACTCACCGGGCCTTTTCCGAGCCTCTCCGGGGTGCAACCGCTTCAGGTCCTCCTCGTCCACGACAACAACATCTCGTCCTTCCCCTCCGATTTCTTCACCGGACTTACCTCCCTCGACAACATCAACATCGACTACAATCCCTTCGCTGCGTGGCAGATTCCCGACATTCTCAAAGATGCCACACAGCTGAAGGAATTCTCCGCCACCGAGACCAACCTCACCGGAAGAATTCCCGATATCTTCAGCAGTTCCAATTTCCCAGGTTTGACTGATCTACATTTGGCTTTCAATTACCTTGAAGGCGAATTGCTTGCTAGTTTTTCGGGTTCGAGTATTCAGTCCCTCTGGTTGAACGGCCAACAGGGCACCAATAGGCTTAATGGTACTATTGATGTGTTACAGAACATGACTTCTCTGCGTGAGGTTTGGTTACATGGTAATTATTTCACCGGTCCTATACCGGACTTGTCGAACTTAGGTTACTTGACCACTCTGAGTTTGAGGGATAACAAGCTCACCGGCGTTGTTCCCGCGTCTTTGTTGAATCTTAAATCCCTTACTTCTGTTAATTTGACCAACAATATGCTTCAAGGACCAATGCCCAAGTTTGGCGATGGGGTTCTGGTGGATATGACGGGGGTAAATAGTTTTTGCAGTGATAAGCCGGGTGTTGATTGCGACGCTCGTGTCAATGTATTGCTTTCGGTCGTCAAAGACATGGGTTATCCTACTGTTTTTGCAGATAGTTGGAAGGGGAACGATCCTTGTATTAACTGGATGGGAATTACGTGTAATGGTGGAAACATTACTGTTGTCAATTTTCGGAGCCTGGGTCTTTCGGGTACGATCTCTTCAAATTATTCTCTGCTTACCTCCTTGCGGACATTGAGACTTGACGATAATAACCTCACGGGTACCATACCAAAGGAGCTTACGCAACTGCCCAACCTTCAACAGATAGATGTTAGTAACAACCAACTTTTTGGTCAAGTACCAAAGTTTAAGAATGTGGACGTGAAAACAGATGGGAACCCTAATATTGGTCAGGATCATCCCCCTTCGCCAGCGACGCCTACAATTCCTAATTCACCGCCTGCCTCCCACTCAGATGGAGGTAAAAAATCTAGGACTGGGGTGGTTGTTGGGGCTGGCATCGGCTGTGTTGGCGGATTGGTTGTAGTTGGGTTTGTTGCTATCTGTCTACTTAAGAAAAAGCATAAGCATTCTGGCGGAGTGCAAAGTGCAAACGCAAGTAGGGGACCTAATGACATTCATGTGGTTGAGGCTGGAAGTATGGTCATTTCGATCCAAGCTTTGAGAGATGTGACCAATAATTTCAGCGAAAATAATGTATTAGGAAAAGGTGGTTTTGGAACTGTGTACAAAGGGGAGTTGCATGATGGGAAAAAGATTGCAGTGAAGAGGATGGAATCTGGAGTGGTGGCGGAGAAGGTTCTAAATGAGTTCAAGTCTGAGATTGCAGTTCTTACTAAAGTCCAACACCGCCACTTGGTTGGACTTCTTGGCTATTGTTTGGACGGAAACGAGAGGCTTCTTGTTTATGAATACATGCCTCAAGGGACTCTTAGTAGATACTTGTTCAACTGGAAAGAGGAAGGTCTGAAGCCACTTGAATGGACTAGACGGCTGACCATTGCCTTGGATGTTGCAAGAGGGGTTGAGTATCTCCACGGTTTAGCCAGCCAGACTTTCATTCACAGGGATCTTAAACCTTCGAACATTTTACTGGGAGATTATATGCGGGCTAAAGTTTCGGATTTTGGACTGGTTCGTCTTGTTCCAGAAGGGGAAGCCTCAATTGCGACAGGACTAGCTGGAACTTTTGGCTATTTGGCTCCAGAGTATGCAGGTAAAACATTTCTATATGCACTCTTCTTTTCAAATTCCATTTGAGTACCGTGAAAGGTATTTGCATTGTAAAGTATGATTAATATTCCAGCAAATGTCATTGTTCAATGAACTAAGACAACTATGAGATTATCTCTCACTGATTATTCTTTGTGCGAACTGCCGGAAAAAATCAGTGACCAGGACAGAATTAGGAAAATAATATTCTGTCATGAAAGTGTGATGGCATGCTAAGTAGTTTATAATTTTCAAAATCAGGGATGCGAAGAAGATAGAAAAGAATGAAATGGCTTTTGTCTGCGATGAGCATTTGTTGTCTCTAACATGTTGACTGAATTTATATGTATCTGATGTAGGATTATTGGAAAGGTTAACAAAACCATTCAGCTCAGTATTTTATAGTGTCGTGTTGCAGACATTTTCCGCTTGTTCCATAATTAATGTAGCGTCTGTTCTGCGGTGCGTTTTCTTCTTGCTATAGCCTCATGGCATTTGGTCATAAGGTTTGTTGTACTTAATCATGCTTACTGTCTTTCGATTAATAAAAATTCAAGGCACTAAAACCACAAATTTGTAATGTATCAGCAACTGGGCGGATGACACTCAAGGTTGACGTGTATAGCTTTGGAGTGATCTTAATGGAGCTGATCACGGGTAGAAGAGCAATTCTTAAAAGCGAACCAGAGGAGAGCTTGCACCTTGTTACATGGTTCCGCAGAATGCTCATTAACAAGGATGCACTCCGGAAGGCCATTGATCCAACAATTGATCTCAATGAGGAAACTCTTTCCAGTATTAACACTGTCGCTGAGCTTGCTGGGCATTGCAGCACAACGGAGCCCTACCAGAGGCCTGACATGGGTCATGCAGTCAATGTTCTTTCGTCGCTTGTTGAGCGTTGGAAACCATCTGAAGCCGAAGATTCTGACGGTATGTAGGGAATTGACCTCGAAATGACCTCATGCAGTCAATGTTCTTTCGTCCCTCGTTGAGCACTGGAAACCATCTGAAGCCGAAGATTCTGATGGTATGTATGGAATTTACCTCAAAATGTCCTCGATTCGGTATATCCACGCACATGTATACTACTACAAACCTCCATTTCCCACTTCGTATGTATAGTAGTAGGATGATCCTTAGAAAAGGGGAGGAGCAAATTGTGTAAATGTTATATTTTTTGTATGCCTTGTTTGAATCTTTCTTCTGTGTTCTGAGGAAAGGGGTTTCAATGCCTTCGATTTGTACCATTCTTTTTGTACAACTGATTCGATGTTTTGCATTTAGACTTTCTGTGAATAATGGAATGTACCATAATTGACATGGGTAACGATTACTTAGGGCCGTTTGATAGTTATTTTGATTCGAGTTCTTTTTGTTTTGTCGAAATATTGTTCTCAAACGTTCCCTTAATTCAGTATCTGACGGTCAAATATGCGACTAGAAAGAGAGAATGTCATATTTGAACATATTAGAATGTTAGACGATGAATGTATTAAGTAAATGCATGCATAGGCATGCAAGTCCAAACCTGAAAATGCAAGAACAGAAGGCATGTTAGGCGTATGGACTTTGCATTTTTTTGGGCTTCAGGGCTTGTGTTTTGTAAGAATAATTTCAATTGGGCTTTTGTCCTCACCCTCTCAAAGATTAATGGAATAATTTTAATTTAGAGAAATCCGAAAACAATTATTTTTCAAATCCTGAAATAAAAATATTACTTTCACCACATTTTATCATCTCTATGATAAAAGGTGGGATCCACCAAAACATGGTAAGTTAAGCATTACTCTTATTATTGTAATTTTCCCGTGTTTTGTATATCGTTGACATTTGATTGCTATTCCGTGAATATTCAATCCACATGTCACTATTTTTTTTCATTTAGTTCAACAATTTAAATTGAATATTTGGTTATTTTAACCAAATTATTTTTAATGTTTTTTTAATCTATTTGATTACTTGACCTAATTTAATCTCTTTTTTTTTTGTTTTTTTTAATTAAAATGCATATTATTATTAAAGAGAGCGAAGATAATTTGAAACTATTACAATAATTTAGAGAAAGAGAGTTTCGAAACGGAATGCATAAATGAAAATTCAACATCTTTTCAACAAGGATATTTGATAAAATACACGCTACTCAAGCCAATTCATCGACGTTCACGTCAACTAGAATAGACACGCACGAGCACTAATTAGGGTTTGGGCTTTTTAGTGACATTCTAAGTTTGGCCAATTCAGTATTACTTTCCAATCGGCAAACCAAAGCAAATATTTTGTGTGGCATGCATTATTTAGGTTAGCATTATATTATAATAAATATAGAATATTGGCTTTTCCATCAATTTTTGTATGGTGCCACGTGGAAAAAGAAAACAAATGTAGGATCCCATGTTACATGTGGACAAATTACATCGGACCAGGATATTGGTCTTAAGTTTATGGTCATCGATGTCCGACCTTTGGATGGTCCATATAATATTTTGACGTTATCTTCTTCGTCGACATCTCTTCCGTACAATCATTTTATGCAGCCGACCCGACCCAACCCAACTCGAATGTGGTCCCGCTATTGCCATGGCTGGATGTGGTCTTGCCACTTGAACAATGATATGTGTGGTCACGTTTATTAGTGCTGATTTCATGTGGTTTTGCTTTTCTGCAATGATTTTGTATATTCTTGTTATTCGACGAAAACAAGTTGTAATTACCGATACGAATCTATTACGCCTATCGTCTTAGGTAGTTGTGATAGCCGTGTAGGAGTTTACTCTACGACTTCTTGTCAACCAGAAAAAACAAACGGCATCAAGGCATATAGTGGAGGCCCTGAGGCTCTACATTAATACATTTGGATGTTGGGCGGTGGGTTTCCAGTAAAGATTTTAATGAAGTTAGATGAGGTTTCACATCAACTTCTTATAGTCCTTTAAGCTTTTCGATCTTAGGATACATTCTTACACGCCTTTTCATGTATAATGAAATTTAAACTTGATTTGTGAATAGTATAGGATAACGTGAATCATGTATGTCCTATGAATCTCACACGTGAGTAAACATACTGTAATATCTCGAAAAAAGTTAAAATTCAACTCTAAATTAAATACGGACGAATAATATTAAACAAATGAATTTATACAAATTGCAATATTATTTTTCTTTCGGTGCTTGAAATTTAGAAGTTTGAATCTTCGTGCACAAAATAGTTAAAAAAATAAAATAAAAGAGGGGAATTAAAAATAAAATACACCTTATGTCAGTAGTGTCCAAATGTAGGAGTTGGCACTTGGAACAGAAAATCAAAACCGAAACACGAATCGAATCGAACTGCACCGAACGGTTCAGTTTTGCGGTTTTGAAACTGAACAGCGGCTAAGAAAATGGTTTGGTTTTGGTTTTGGGTTTTCAAAACTGCACCGAAACCGAAACCGCACCATATATTAAATGTTATGTTTTAATTGGTTCTTTATTAGAGTCCATACATTTATAATATGGACTCAACTACACTATAATAGAATGTCATCCAATTTTGCACCTCTATTCGAGTCCATACATGTATCTCTCTTTCAAAACCCATGTTCATCTATTTGGTCACATGCAAGAAGCTGTGCAATCAATAGTACTCATATTGCAATAGAATTACTAATTCCAACCCTTGATCACAACGCTCCGCACAATCTAAATAAGGCACAGAGTTCATAGATGTGCTAGAAGCTTGAACCTGATTAATGCAGCACACCTGTAATTAGCAACATTCTTTCGCTTGAGAAATGTGCTTCATAACAGTGCTTATCTTGATATATATCTTAAACAAATTGTGCAGTATGAAAGATGTATACATATATACTTTCTTTAATGCTTGTGTGTTGTAGATTGGTGCTAATGTTGCATATGGTCAGACAAATCTCTCTATCTCTGACATCCTTTGCTGCAGTTTTGCTTTTGCTGCTGTTTTTCGCTACAATTTTGTTGCAGGTTCATTAATTAATGTACGAGGAAAATGAGATCATCTTATGCGTAAATAGGTATAAATTTAAAATTGTAACTTTTTTTAAAAAAACCGAATCAAAACCGTTTGAAATTGCACCAAACTGAATCAACCGGTTTGATTTCATTTTGCTTTTGGCTTCAAAATTGCACTGAATCAAGCCGTAAAAAGTTTCGATTTTGATTGTTATTTCACTTGAAACCGAACCAAACCGTACCGCACCGCTTCCATCTCTATCCAAATGTATGCCATGCAAAAGATCGTTCGAAGATTTGGGCCCAATGGACCTTTTTTTTTAAGGAAAACTAATGAAAATGGCTTGAAAACTTTGAGTTTTAATGATAAGGACAAAATAAAGGGTAAAGTGAATAGTACCAAGTTTGACTTTTTAGTGTAAAAATGTGGTTTTTCGTTAAAGTAAATAGTACCGTGAGCTTTTCGTTAAAACTCCATTTTTTTTAACATTCGGGTCGTCATAAGTCCACCCTCCGCGAATTAAAAATAATTATTAAGTTAGTTGTCAAACATTAAGGAAATTAATTAGGGTAATCGGAACTGTCAGTCCCCGATTAATGCCAATTTCTAAGAAAATGGTTGGTGGGTACACACAAATAAACAGACAGAAAAAGCCAAAACAATCACACCATTATTTACTCCAAATCATCCCTTAATTTCCTGCTAGATTACGGCTTCTGATTACAACTCAACGATCATGTCAAATCAATTAACAAATCCACTAGGATTCATTTCTAATTAGGAAAAAAAAACTTACTATTTAGCCATATATCAATAGTCTATTTTTGTTTTTCGTATGTAGTGACAGAGTTTCTAACTTTTAAACTTATCTAAATATCACAATATATAGTTGAGTTATTTATAATCATGCTCACAAGAGCAATTTACATGATACAGTTATATATAATAAAAATAAAAATTAACATTTATATTATGGAATTAGTTCAAAACGAGAAGAACGATATATTCTTGCCGTATAAGTCATTCTTCCGCGTTAGAAAATTGAGATGAGAATAATACCAAAAATATAGTAAGATGGAAGACAGCAAAGCTCTTACCCATCGTCCACTATTGAGTAGTACGTGTAGCAGACTGCACAAGCAAAAGTCTTTAAACCAAAACAAGAAATTTGTAATCAAAACCGACCCATTCTCCTCCTCTTTCCTTTTCCAATTTATTTCCTTGGATTTCTTTCAATCGAAACAGAGAGAGAAAATCGCACACGTAAATCGTTATGCCAGCTTGTTTTTCTCTGTTCCCAAACACTACCCAACCGAAAATCAGAGTATCATTCAAAGCGCCACGAAAATCAGAGTATCATTCAAAGCCCCACGAACTCTCCAATTAAACCCCCAAAAACGTTCGCCTTTTCTCCGCTCAATTCTCCGCCGTTTCTCCTCCCATAAACCCTAGAGATTTCTGCTCTTCTTTTCTCTGTCAAAGTCTGTATCTTTCTTCCTTTTCATCCACTTTCTTGTATTTTTTTCTGAAAAAAAATGAAGGAACCCCAACTGGGTTTCTGGGGTTCTTTCCCCGTTCTGCTGCTTTTGTTTTTCTCGCTGTACCCACCAGTACACTCCCAGTCCGGCGGTGGCGGCGACGACGGAGGGGCCATGGAAGCACTCCGGAAAAGCATCGGCTCCAACAATCTCGGGTGGTCCGGCACCGATTACTGCAAATGGGGAAAAGTGAGTTGCCAGGCCGGCAAGGTTTTCAAAATCCAATTGGGTAATCAGAAACTCACCGGCACGCTGCCGCCGGAAATCCAAAAGCTTTCGAATTTGCAGCAACTGGAAGTTCAGAACAACCAACTCACCGGACCTTTTCCGAGCCTCTCCGGGGTGCAACCGCTTCAGGTCCTCCTCGCCCACGACAACAACTTCTCGTCCTTCCCCTCCGATTTCTTCACCGGACTCACCTCCCTCGTCAACATCAACATCGACCACAATCCCTTCGCTGCGTGGCAGATTCCCAACACTCTCAAAGGTGCCACACAGCTGAAGGAATTCTCCGCCACCGAGACCAACATCACCGGAAGAATCCCCGATATCTTCAGCAGTTCCAATTTCCCAGGTTTGACTGATCTACATTTGGCTTTCAATTACCTTGAAGGCGAATTGCCTGCTAGTTTTTCGAGTTCGAGTATTCAGTCCCTCTGGTTGAACAGCCAACAGGGCACCAATAGGCTTAATGGTACTATTGATGTGTTACAGAACATGACTTCTCTGCGTGAGGTTTGGTTACATGGTAATTATTTCACCGGTCCTATACCGGACCTGTCGAACTTAGGTTACTTGACCACTCTGAGTTTGAGGGATAACAAGCTCACCGGCGTTGTTCCCGCGTCTTTGTTGAATCTTAAATCCCTTACTTCTGTTAATTTGACCAATAATATGCTTCAAGGACCAATGCCCAAGTTTGGCGATGGGGTTCTGGTGGATATGTCGGGGTTAAATAGTTTTTGCAGTGATAAGCCGGGTGTTGATTGCGACGCTCGTGTCAATGTATTGCTTTCGGTCATCAAAGACATGGGTTATCCTACTGTTTTTGCAGATAGTTGGAAGGGGAACGATTCTTGTGATAACTGGAAGGGAATTACGTGTAATGGTGGAAACATCACTGTTGTCAATTTTCGGAGCCTGGGTCTTTCGGGTACGATCTCTTCAAATTATTCTCTGCTTACCTCCTTGCAGACATTGAGACTTGACAATAATAACCTCACGGGTACAATACCAAAGGAGCTTACGCAACTGCCCAACCTTCAACAGATAGATGTTAGTAACAATCAACTTTTTGGTCAAGTACCAAAGTTTAAGAATGTGGACGTGAAAACTGATGGGAACCCTAATATTGGTCAGGATCATCCCCCTTCGCCAGCGACGCCTACAATTCCTAATTCACCGCCTGCCTCCCCCTCAGATGGAGGTAAAAAATCTAGGAGTGGGGTGGTTGTTGGGGCTGTCATCGGCACCGTTGGCGGATTGGTTGTAGTTGGGTTTGTTGCTTTCTGTCTACTTAAGAAAAAGCATAAGCATTCTGGCAGAGTACAAAGTCCAAACGCATTGGTTATTCATCCTCGTCACTCTGGCGATCAAAATGCAGTCAAGATCACGGTTGCTAACTCTGGGGTTAATCGCGGTGAAAATGAGTCCTATAATAGTCCGGCCAACAGTGGACCTAATGACATTCATGTGGTTGAGGCTGGAAGTATGGTCATTTCGATCCAAGTTTTGAGAGATGTGACCAATAATTTCAGCGAAAATAATGTATTAGGAAAAGGTGGTTTTGGAACTGTGTACAAAGGGGAGTTGCATGATGGGACAAAGATTGCAGTGAAGAGGATGGAATCTGGAGTAGTGGCGGAGAAGGGTCTAAATGAGTTCAAGTCTGAGATTGCAGTTCTTACTAAAGTCCGACACCGCCACTTGGTTGGACTTCTTGGCTATTGTTTGGACGGAAACGAGAGGCTTCTTGTTTATGAATACATGCCTCAAGGGACTCTTAGTAGATACTTGTTCAACTGGAAAGAGGAAGGTCTGAAGCCACTTGAATGGACTAGAAGGCTGACCATTGCCTTGGATGTTGCAAGAGGGGTTGAGTATCTCCACGGTTTAGCCAGCCAGACTTTCATTCACAGGGATCTTAAACCTTCGAACATTTTACTCGGAGATGATATGCGGGCTAAAGTTTCAGATTTTGGACTGGTTCGTCTTGCTCCAGAAGGGAAAGCCTCAATTGAGACGAGACTAGCCGGAACTTTTGGCTATTTGGCTCCAGAGTATGCAGGTAAAACATTTCTATATGCACTCTTCTTTTCAAATTCCATTTGAGTACCACGAAAGGTATTTTCTTTGTAAAGTATGATTAGATATTCCAGCAAATGTCATTGTTCAATGAACTAAGACAACTATGAGATTATCTCTCACTGATTATTCTTTGTGCAAACCGCGAGTCACATGTAGGAATATATTAGATTCACTGCATCATTTACGCACTAAACTCATATGTTCCAATTCTTTAATTTTCCTTGGATATTCTGGCATCCTAAGTAGTTTATAATTTTCAAAATCAGGGATGTGAAGAAGATAGAATGGCTTCTGTCTGTGACGAGCATTTGTTGTCTCAAACATGTTGACTGAATTTATATGTATCTGATGTAGGATTATTGGGAAGGTTAATAAAACCATTCAGCTCAGTATTTTATAGTTTCATGTTACTGACATTTTCCACTTGTTCCATAATCTGTTATGTGGTGCATTTTCTTCTTGCTATAGCCTCATGGCATTTGGTCATAAGGTTTGTGGTACTTAATTATGCTTACTGTCTTTCGATTAATAAAAAATCAAGGCACTAAGACCACAACTTTGTAATGTATCAGCAACTGGGCGGATGACACTCAAGGTTGACGTGTATAGCTTTGGAGTGATCTTAATGGAGCTGATCACGGGTAGAAGAGCAATTGATGAAAGCCAACCAGAGGAGAGCTTGCACCTTGTTACATGGTTCCGCAGAATGCTCATTAACAAGGATGCATTCCGGAAGGCCATTGATCCAACAATTGATCTCAATGAGGAAACTCTTTCTAGTATTAACACCGTCGCTGAGCTTGCTGGGCATTGCAGCGCAAGGGAGCCCTACCAGAGGCCCGACATGGGTCATGCAGTCAATGTTCTTTCGTCGCTCGTTGAGCATTGGAAACCATCTGAAGCCGAAGATTCTGATGATATGTATGGAATTGACCTCGAAATGACCTTACCACAAGCACTAAAGAAGTGGCAGGCTTTTGAAGGCAATAGCAACCTTGATGGGTCTTCATCTTCTTCATCGTTCTTTGCCAGCGGGGACAACACCCAAACTAGCATACCTACTCGGCCATCTGGATTTGCGGAATCGTTTACATCATTGGATGGGCGGTAAAGGTCGAGAAAGAAGTTCAGAGCTACATTGAATGTTCAAATGGCTTGTAGTTATTGTGTTTGTTATCCTGATGTGGACAGGGGATGCATTTTTTCGTTTACATTTTTATGTTAAGATAGTTTAAATCTCTGGTGCTCTAGGAATTCTGGTGATTAGTCTAAGAGGTTGAAGAAAATGGCTGATTAAGCCTCTGATGTGGTCCTGTTAATTTTTTTTCCCAATCTGAGAACCTAGTTTAATAGTTTGCCCAAAATTGTTTCCGGTTTGGTCATTGTCATACGCAACTGGGCGAGGCTGACTACACATTAGGATGGATGAAGGAGGATAAGGTTCGTTGGCCAAACCAGAACAAGTAGAACCATCAGCTCGAGAAATTTTTCCTTGTGACCGGAACGCGGGTGGTATACCACGTATTTTCATACAAGTGATGGAAAATTGTATTTTTTAAGTTATTAACTTTTTAACACACATATCTCACCATTTGTATAGTAACACATGATGTTTCACTTCGTGTTTCAGTTACATTGAAAAATCTCTCCAGCTCAGCCTCCCTTGGATTTTGCCCACCAATGGCCAATGGCCGTCGAGTAAGTGGATGCTGGAAAACGGCGGCAACTAGTGACACGTGTCCGACATGGACTGGAGTAGATATGGTTTGCCAGCTACAAAGTTGTTGTGTTTCTACTTCTAGAATATTCTCCAACTCCGACATTGACGGCGGGGGGCACATCCCGCGTGTCTCGGCTTTATTCCTAATAACTCGTCGTATTCTTCCAAAAAAAAAAAAAAAAAAAGATCACTCGTCGTTATCTTCAATCCAATTTTTTTTATATGACGTATTTGTTAGGTTAGCTAAACGTCGACGTTTTAGTCCAAATTTTAATTTTATGGGTAAAATACAAAAAACTACATCAATTATTGGTGTCACGACACTTTCATATCTCATCTTTTAAAATTGACAATGTCATACCTCATCTTTAGAATTTGGTCCAATGTTATACCTTCCATTACTTGGCTGTGAAATTTTCAGTTAAATGCTGACATGGCTTGATTCGGAACCAACTTTCTATTAAAATAATAAAGAAAAATAAAAAAACAAAAACTTTTTTTTTTCTTTTTCTTTTCTCTATCTTCTTCTTCTGCAGGTTGGATGGGTTGGGGAGGGGGTGGGACAAACGACCTTTTCATTTTTTTTTCCTTTCTTCTTCTTTTTCTTTTTGGTTGCAGGGGTTTCCTTTTTTTTCTCTCTCTCCTTCTTCTTCTGCTTTTGCAGGTTGGGTTTTTTTTTTTTTTTTTTCCTCTCCCTCTCTTTCTCTCTACTTCTTCTTCTGCAGGTTGGATTGGGGGAGGGGGACGGGCGAACTGGTTTCCGTTTTTTTTTTTTTTTTTTCCTTATCTTTCTTCTTCTTCTGCAGGTTAGGGGTGGTGGATTTGGGTTGCAGGTGTGGGAGGGATCAGAGTTTTGACAGACGAACTGGGTTTCCTTCTTCTTTCGTTTTTTTTCTTTCCCCCTTCTCTATTCTGATTTGGGTTGCAGGTGTGGGAGGGATCGGGGTTTTGGGAAGGGGTGGGGGTTGGTGGGGTGATGGGATCTTGGGATCTGGGGGGGTTTGGTGCGGTGATGATATTTGGGGGGGGGGATGGGATTGATGTGTTTTCAAATTATTTATTTATTTTTTATTTTTTGTTGAAGATTAAGCAGGTAGGGGGAAGCAGATGACAGGGGAGAAGAGAGGGGGGGGGGAAAGAAGATGACGAACTGAGGGTTTTTTTATTTATTATAAACTTTTATGTACTATTTTAATATTTAAATAATATTAAATAATTTTGTTTTAGTTTTTAATTATATTTTATTAATTTTTTAATAAAAAATGGGTCCCTAATCAAGGCACGTTAGTATTTAACTGATAAATTCACGGCCAAGTAACGGAAGGTATAACATTGGATCAAATTCGTAAGATGAGGTATGAAAGTGTCGTGACACCAATAATTGAGGTAGTTTTTTGTACTTTACCCAAATTTTATTTAAAGAGAAAAACATCTTTTATCCTTGATAATAATTTTCAAATTACTGGTACATTCTCATCGTAATATCGTGTGTGAATAACTCTCATCGTAATATCGTGTGTGAATAACACAAACGTCTTGTACACAACAAATTTATATATTGACAATAACAACATATTCTACGAATGTCATGTTTGACAAGAACAACAATAATAACAAAACTTTATCCTACGAAGTAGGGGGCTGGGTGTATGAATCTAAGATCACTACTGCGCTTGGTTTTGTGCCAAATATTTCGTTAGCTTCAAGTACTCTATGTCTTTTTTTAGAATTTATGTATCTATTTGCCATGAATCTCTTAGAATTTCTAAACCCTTACTATACCTCTTTGCCATGAATCTCTATCTCATTGTCATATTTTTTAACTGGAGTATTTATTATAAGTCTTCAGTTCACAAAATCATGCTTGATAAAATAAAATTAAAAATATAACTCGTGAGTTAGGTTGGTTTGTGTCGAAATGCCCTAATCCTCTCTATTTTCCATCAAATTTGTTATCTTCCTAAGCTTAAACATCGATTTTTGTCATCTCCAAAATATACTAGTAAAGTGTTGTGCTTTAGAATGCCAACACTAATTGAGGCTTAAAATATGGTTAGTTTAGTAGGAGAAAGTCTTATGTCGAGACGCCTGTAGAACCTCTACGCATAAAGAGTTGAACTAGAAAATGAATGGTATCTAAAATAGGGAATGATGTATTTAGTATGTGCGGTCCAATGACGATGTGTTATCCGAAGTCCATTCCAATTTTTTTAAATGATACAATTATATTCAACAATTATGCCCGCATTTTTCTCGTGTGACAATTCACACCACAATAAACAATCAGTGCATACATCGGGATAGCAAAGTGTTTGGACCCAATTTTGCACTATCGGTCCGTTTAATTGAGGCCGTTGAATTTTAATAGATGTTATCATTGGACCATCATAGTAATTATCTTGTGAAAATGTTGAATTTGGATATGAGAATAAAACTGAGAGAGTTTATTCAATAAGAAAATAGTCTCCATGCCATATTGGAGACCACAAAATTAGTTGGCCTTTATTTAAGATCAATCTGGCTTTGACCTAGTGGTGGAGCTAGAATTTTCAAATAATGGGATCATAATATCAACTAAAAAAGCTTCATTGGCCCATTTAGTCGGACACCTAATAGGCACTTGCCGATTCCTGCCAACACATGCCGAAAGCTTACGTCAATATATGTCGACAACTACTATTACTAGGCTTTGTCGATGGATACATACTGTGGAGTAATGTTGAAAACTACCAAGACTTGTCAACTTAGGTATTTCATCAAGCATATGGTGCACACAAGAAGAGAGAAAAGGAAGACAAATACGATAGAAGAAAATAGAAGTAAGGGAGGAGGTTGTAATTTAGTTTACCTTAACTATTTATAGGGGTTGTTGATGCACAAAATCCGGAGGATCTTGGACCAACGTAAATCCGGCCATAAATCACACAAACGCTCAAAAATACAAAGATGTATTGTGGTTCACCCCAATGGTTGGGCTACGTCCACACTAATGTTGATTATGTATGTATGTATGGATTACAATAGATCAGAAAGGGAGATCTATGTGGATGCAACCCTTGCAATTTTGCTATCTGTTTGGCTGAGAGGGTATTGAGATATGAGACTTTGTTTGCATGTGTGAGGATATGAGATGTGTGGCTCTCTGATGTTGAGTGAAGGTGAGACCTTCTAATGAGGGTTAGAGAGAGTCCCTTTTATAGAATAAGGGCTCCCTCCCTTTTTACATTTGTCATGGGTTTAGGGATGAGGTCCAAAGACGAGGCCCAATATATGGTACCAATAGGGATCGAATACAACACATAAATAGATACACATATAGTTTTTGAAATTATTGAGATCAAAAGCAACTAATGACCCCATGTTAACCCTGCCGTTGCTTTGATCTCATACTGATTTGCGGGGGATCGTGATGTATCTTTTGTACAGTCAGCATGGTAAAATTCCATAAAATTATTGGAAAATTGTTTCCTTGAGTCAGCATACACGTGGTCTGCATCAAGCATTTGGAATTTTGATTGAACCTGACTGTGGATAATAGCACCAATTCAGGCTGAGATAATTGTTAGTAAAGGGATTGGCTGATTAAGAGCTATCTGTCATTGAAAGCTGAATTCTATTTGAACTTTTCAGAGATTAGCAATCTTGTCTCCAGATTCTAGAACCCAAGACTAAATGTGTTCTTTTGTATCGTGATCTCTCGAATACATAAGTCAATAGTGCATTCAACACTACCATTACATTCATTCTACTAGCCAACTAAGCTCGGTTGTGAGTTGGCACATCTACGTTAATTAGAAAAATATAGTTAACTTTTAATTACTTGACTTACGCGCTACATGAGTTTGGTAATTTTTAGGACCACCAATTCAATGTGATTTTTGAATTGAATTGGCTCAAAGGCCCAATATTTGAAATGAGGAATTGTAGCCAAACATATCATCCAGTTCAATGCATATCTTCCTCATTTCGACCACAACGGTAAAACTCTATTGAAATCTCACAATCACAGGTATACGAAGCTTCTCACTCCTCCTCCCTCTTTTCTCTGAGATTTACTTATTTTGTTTGTGGTCTATTTATAGTCTTTATTATCGATTGACACGTATTAAGTTTAGGATAATAAAGTGAAGAAGAATTAAGTTAATAATAGAGGCTACAATGACACACACAAAATAAATGTTACATATCTGTCCCATTTCCATTCTATGCTGACATTCACCATTCTGCGAATTTTTCCATGTAACTAATGAAATTCTATCTTCACATTAGCATAGGATGGAAGTGGAAAAGATCGGTTTGAGAATGCCAAAACTATATATCCACCCCCATCAGATTATCCATGCCCACAAATTTTTTTACCTTTCCTACATTATTACTTATCTCATTATATGATACGTGCCGCATGATAAAAATATATTAATACAAGGATGTAATTTCCATTGCAATTTAAAATTACATTATTACTTATCTTATTGTATGATACATACCGCATGATAAAAACATATTAATACGAGGATATATTTTCCGTTGCAACTTAGAATTCATCCACCAATTGCGTGCATGATCGCTTAGGCACAGAGTATACCCTCTATTGCCACAAAATGACAAAACCAAAATCACACGACTAAGCCTCTTTTTTCTTTTGTTGGAAATCACACGAAAAGCTGGTGTCCGTGTTCATGCGCGTATTAGCCCAATGGTGAAACTAATCAAACACATTAGAAAAGACCAATCTAATTAACTAATGAATTAATTTAAAGTTTTAGACCCATTCATCTCACATGCTGATTTGGTCCAAGAAGAAATTTTTAATTATGATAAGAACACGAGTGATACATCACGTATTTTTATGTAAGTGGTGAAATTTTGTATTTTTTAAGTTATTAACTTTCCAACTCATAGAGGTCGCACTTGGTGCGATGGCAAGTGCCTTCGCCCATGAGCGGTAGGTCTCGGGTTCGAGACTTGGGAGCAGCCTCTCCATAAATGGGGGTAAGGCTAGCCGACATTCACCTCTCCCAGACCCTGCGTAAAGCGGGAGCCTTGTGCACTGGGTACGACCTTTTATTAACTTTCCAACTCACATATTTCTCAATTTGCATAGTAACACGTCGTGTACTACTCCGTGTGCCAGTCACATTAAAAAATCTCTCTAGTCCAAGGGTTTACAAATATTATACAATCCGAGTCGGTCGGTTGACTGGCATGGCGTCAAACCTTTGATTCTTTTCCAAACAGTACGTACAGAAATGCCCAACCCCTCTCCTCCTTTGACGGTGTACTATCCAGTTCATCTCTTACAATTTCAAATATTCAACGGTCAAATATTCGAAACCCATCACCCCTTCCTTTCATCATTAATCTCCCTTTTACAAACGGACTAGAATTATCTCATTTCCTCTTTTTATCCTCTTATCTCACATTCTTTATTTTGCCTTTTTTTTTATTTATTAAAAATTAATATAAAATATTGACGTAACTTAATCGTAACTGTTCAAATAGAAGAATATGGAAGTAACAAAAAGAGGGGCTCCTTTATAAACCTTTTCCTAAGTTTCAAACTTGAACTGCGTCCATACTATATATATCATATATTATACACACACACACCAGCGGTCCAACCTCATCTCTCTCATTCAACACAAAACACAAAAACAAGCATCATCCATCCACCTACTGTACCATTCTAACTTTGATATCTCAGATTCAGTAATCATGACCTTGTCATGGAGAAGATTGAGAGCCGGCCGCCGTGCTGCCAAGGAAGGTGAGACTGGCGACATGGAGCTGACCATACCAAACCACTTCCGGTGCCCAATCTCACTCGACTTGATGAAGGATCCGGTCACGCTGTCCACCGGGATCACGTACGACCGCCACAGCATAGAGACGTGGATCGAAGCAGAAAACTTCACATGCCCTATTACCAACCAAGTCCTCACAAGCTTTGATCTCATTCCCAACCACACCATCCGCAAGATGATACAAGATTGGTGCGTCGAGAAAAAGTCTTTTGGAATCGAGCGCATTCCCACCCCTCGCATTCCGATCAGTTCGGTTCAGGTTGCCGAGATTTTATCAAAGATCTCGACATCGAGTCATCATCAGAACAAGGATGATTGCCAAGTTTTGGTGACGAAGATCAAGGCGTTGGCGAAAGAAAGCGAGCGTAACAAGCGTTGCATTGTGGCTACTGGCACGGGGAGCGTCTTAGCGGGTGCGTTTAGTGCACTTTCAAATTCTCAACACCATCAAAACGTTGCCGTTTTGGAGGAGATTTTGTCTGCTTTGACTTTGGTTTTCCCGCTTGACGGGGAGGCCAGTTTGTACCTCGGATCGCCTGCTTCGTTGCGTTGCATGGTGTGGTTTTTGGAGAGTGGAGATTTGTCGCAGAGGCGAAACGCAGCGTTAGTGCTCAAAGAGACCGCTGTCTCATCCGATCATGATCATCAGAAGACCGATGCTTTGGCAGAGATTGAAGGAGCTCTCGAAGCGCTAGTGAAGCTGATCAAAGAACCAGTTTGCGCTACTTCTACAAAAGCGTCCTTGGTCATCATTTATCAAATGGTTAACTCATCATCGTCTCTTTCGAAAGAGAAAATTAAAGAGAGATTTGTGGAGATGGAATTGGTGTCGCTGCTTTCGGACTTTCTTGTAGATGCCGAAAGAAGTATTTGCGAGAGGGCATTGGGAGTTCTTGACAGACTTTGTGGAAGCAAGCAAGGAAGGGAAAAGGCCTACCTTCATGCCTTGACCATGCCGGTTGTGGTGAAAAAGATACTTAGGGTTTCAGATCTGGCCACAGAGTTTTCTGTGTCTATTCTTTGGAAGCTTTGCAAGAACGAGACCAGGGAAGATGGAGGTGTGGTCGTGGAGTCCCTTCAAGTGGGTGCGTTTCAGAAGCTCTTGCTGCTTTTGCAAGTTGGGTGTGCGGAGAGGACCAAAGAAAAGGCCACGGACTTGTTGAAGGCGTTGAACATTCATAGGGAGAGGTTGGAGTGCATTGATTCTATGGATTTTAAGCAGCTCAAGAGGTCTTTTTGATTATTCATCAATGTTCAGAAGATCATTGTAGTTGTTAATTAGAAGGAGAGAAAGCTAGGGTTACTGATTGACCCTTTTCAAAATTTTCAGAGTTCATCAATGTTGTACAAAATACAAATAATATACATACTAATTGGTTTTACAGCAATTCAGTGCTGATCACTATATATTCGCCTCGTGAGTATGTAGTCTTTCAATTGGTACTTGTTCTTGATGCGTGTATGTCGAGTTAATTAGTTTGAGTGTGTAATAAAACATAATGTTATCTGTACCATATCTATTGATTACCTATAATAGAGGTGAATCCCATATAGGTTCTGTGTAAGTGATTTTGATGAGTCTTTTTGGAACCAGTTTTTAGTAAAAATACAAGTGAATTCCGCAAAAACACTTAAATACTCCCTGCAAGATAATAGCACATAACTGGTGCTTCTTGTAATAAGCATTTCACATGCTTTTGAACAAACTCGAATATTACAAATACCATGTGAGAGCTGCTAGGGTTTTTGTATACAACTATACAAAAATTGTTATATTGTCATCTGTCACTGGAAATATAGAAAACGATTCCACACATATTAGCTACAGACCAACTCAGACTCGATGGCTCCGCAAGATCGCAGGAGCCCGAATTGACTGATCTTTAGAAACTAAACAAACAAACAAAATTGGAAAACACAAAAACAAGAAAATTACAAAGCAAACACAGTAAATCTCTCTCCTTTTAACCAAACTCTGTTTCGGATCCAGCCAAATGAACAAGGCGCAGAGTTTTTAAGTGGCTGACTAATCTAGGTTCTCCAAACTCTGTAAATATTTTTGCAGTCTTGAACACGGATAGAATTCTAAATTTTTTTAGGTTTCTTTAAAAATAGGGGTGTGTTATCCACACACTCCATTTTACTTCTCACGCACCCCTTAATAATTTCTGTCTGTTGATCTTCTTCAATTCATTCGATCAGACGGTTAAAAATTAAAAAAATGTGTGAGAAGTAAAATGGGGTGTGTGGATATCACACCCCTAAAAAATTAGACAAGGGGTGGGTGACCATTAGGTTTTCCAATAACTTTTTTGCAGGATAAAATTCAAATTCTCATCAAACCACGCCTTTGAACGGCAGCTTGGTCGCCAACTTGAAGTCAGTTGTTCTTCTAGATGCTTAAATGGCCCACTACTTTAATAAGCATATATATTATAGATGGATCTATTAGTCATTTGACTATAAACTTTGCAATAATTGACCGATCTCTAGAGAGATTTTTCAGTGTACCCGAAACATATGATGATATGCCAAATGTTATTATAGAAGTGAATGAATTTTTTTTTCAAATGTTGTCCAACTGTATAATGACATATGATGTATCAATCCGTGTTTTTGGCACATTGAAAAATCTCTTCTCCTAGTGAGAACCCGGAGGGTATGATTTATATTTTGTTGTTGGGTTAAAATTATGATGAACGATCATTGCTTTTGTGTGTTGTGTTGAATGAGTGGTTAGGGTTGTAGGGAATATTTTTGCTCATCATCTTCAAGTGATGGTGACGTTCACCATTTTATTTAGGCCTAATCAGATAAATGGTCCCCGTGGTCATATGGTATTCGGACGATAGCCCATGTGGTAAAAAAATTCGGATTTAAACCCCTGTGGTCTAAGTCTGTTAGGATTTATGCCCCAAATTATAATTTCTGTTATTCCTCCGTTAGTTTAGGTGTTTTGGTTAAGGAGAACATTTGACTTTGGTCACATTTATTCCTCCCCATTCCCCAGCTCCGCCGCCGCTTCCCCGTTCCTCGCCTGGGTCGCCAGCCGTGCCAATTCCACCATCAAAATTCAAAAGATAAGGCTTTTGGGTTTTGACGTATTCTTCTCACTCAGGTGGATATGGCAGCTAGGAGACTCTCCTCCTTACTCTCTCGCTCCCTCTTAGCCGCTTCTCCTTCTTCTGGGTTTGCAGCTTCTCTGCTTCGCTCTGGAGGTGACACCTTCTTCCCACTTTTCTACTTTTTACCTTTTACAGTGTTGTTTCACTTGTTCTTCTGGTAATCTTTCATGGGTTTTCTTCATTCGGTTCCATGGTTTTTATGTTCTAACCACATGTGCAAGTAATTTTCTGTATGTGATTTGGGGTGTGTGTATACGCGTGTGTGTGTCTCTCTCTCTCGCTCTGGAATTTTTGAATGATGGTGGAGCCATCATACAGCCAAAGATGCATGGAGTTTTTAATTTTCGTGATTTAATACGACGAATAATACTCCTCACAGAGAAGAGCTAGCAGGCGACCCAGGCGAGGAACGGGGAAGCGGCGGCGGAGCTGGGGAATGGGGAGGAATAAATGTGACCAAAGTCAAATGTTCTCCTTAACCAAAACACCTAAACTAACGGAGGAATAACATAAATTATAATTTGGGGCATAAATCCTAGCAGACTTAGACCACAGGGGTTTAAATCCGAATTTTTTTACCACATGGGCTATCTTCCGAATATCATATGACCACGGGGACCATTTATCCGATTAGGCCTTTTATTTATTACCGTCATATGAGTTTAAATTTTGAGATCTGCATGGTGAATAGACACAAATTTTAAAATTTAAACTCATCTAACAGTGATAAATAAGGTGATAAATATTAACACTACTCGAGAATGGTGTATGTACATGTGTTTTTCTTGGGAACGAAACAAGATAGATCATGTAATTTTCGCCAAACCTAATAATCTAACCTAACAAAAACACACTTAGTACGAAACAATATGGGCATAACAAGGACAACACAACTTTATTATCCCTCTCCCACTCGTTCTGAGCCATTTTTCTGCACCTCCACACTTCTTCGAATACAACTATTAGACCATCTCTAACCCTGACCTAAAACCTAAAAATATTTAGCCCAAAAATTTTTTGTTTTAGCCTAGAAACAGCTTTTCTGCTCCAACCATTATGGTCTAGAATTTTAGCCCCAGATTATTAAAAAATGAATTTAGGTTTTTTTTTTTAAATTAACTTAAAAAAATTATGTAGACTATCCTAAATTAATTTTATGAACACTTTAACCTAAAAATATTTAAATTCTGATAAATTTTGAAAAATCACTAAATCAATACATGAAACTCATGATAACATAAATTTAATACAACGACATTTAATAAACCACATAAACTTAATACAAATGACAATTAATAAACCACATAAACTTAAAAAAAAAAAAGACAATTAATAAACCACATAAACTTAATACAATCAAAAACTCATAAACTACATAAACTTAATGATGATATCCACCATCTTGACTTGGTGGTGGACTTGGTGATGGATTTGGGTGATGGTCTTGAGATGAGTCATCATCTTGAAATACACTCATTGTGGCATACCTTCGTAAAATGTCCTTTTGCTTACCACATAAGTAATTATTCCTCTCTGGAGTGTATTTGTCGAGGTCATCCATCATCAAATTAATTTCGAACCTTTCTTGCTCCCTATCCCCTACTTCCTTCATGGCTAAACGCATTTGGGCCGATTCTTCTTGCCGAGAGATATGGTTTTTGGTTTATTCTTGCAAATCCGGTAGCAATTTGTGCACTTATCGGATCTTGGGACTTCCCTTTTCTCTTTGCTTCCTTTTACTTATCTCTACCTAGGGGCCTTGCAAAAGAATAAGTTGGGGTCATTTGTTCGACATCTTCATTGTTAGCAAAATTCACACCTTCATTGACATCATTTGGGGGTGGGGCTTCACTATGAAATAATCTTCCTCATTGATGGTCTGCATCAGTTCCCCATCTCGGACAATCCTTGAAGATGTTCCAAGCATGATGCAACTTAAAAACTTGATTTTTTGGTGTAGTTCTTGTCTTGTAAATTGCCATTATTTTGTCACCCTATGCAACAAATACATAAAAACAATTAGTTGCAAAATACTATTATGTAAATGACAAATAAAATATCAACAAAGAAACTCACAATTTCTTAGGTGCCCCTTCCACTAGGCATGTCAACCATGACTCTCTCCAAGCTTCCATTCCACAAAGTGCACGCTTTGTTGATAATCTTCCACTGATCATAAACACCACCAGCTTCCCTTCGACCGGTGTTGGAGTTTTTATGGAACTTATCAATGATTTTACCCCACAAACCTTTCTATTTTGATTTGTGCCGACGGCACCATCTTCGCTAAAAGAAATCCATGCCAAACATAAAGCAATATATTCGTCAAAGATCCAATTACGAGCTCTAACATGCTCTTTTGCCATCTTGAAAAATTATGAAATGAGAAGAAATGGTAGAAAGAAAAATGGGAAGAATTGTAGGAGAAAAATGAGTTTTGTGTGGATGTTTGAACAAATACATAGGTATTTATAGAGTTTTTGGTTGAATTTTGAGTTAAATTATTATTTTTAAATTATTTTACCAGTTGGATTTAAATTTGGACCGTTAGATCTTGTTTTTCCCGTTAGATTTGATTATATTTGATCTAAGCCGTTGGATTCAATAAATATATAAATATAAAACAAAAAATATATATATTTGAACGTGGACCGTTGGATTAACCAACGGTCCAATGAAACTGGTCGTTGGATGAAAAAAAGTAGTCGTTGGGCTACAGTGAGGCTGACATGCAAGGGGGACAACCCCACATGGATAGGCCTCAGCTGGAAATGAATGTGGCGTGTGACGCGCGTTTGGGTGTCTGGGTTTTGGTGTGTGGCCTTCACAACCCACTTTTCACTCTCACCCGTGGGTCCCACTTCAATTTATGGCTAAATTGTGGCCAGTATTTGGCTTCCTTTTAGGTTTTAGGTTTGGTTTAGGTTTTGGGTTGGGTTGGGTTGATTTTGGGGTTGGGGAGGTTTATGTAACATCCCACATCGCCCAGGGGAGTGATCCTTAAATGTATATTCTCATCCCTACCTAACACGAGGCTTTTTGGGAGCTCACTGGCTTCAGGTTCCGTAGGAACTCCGAAGTTAAGTGAGAAGGAGGCCAGAGCACTCGCAGGATAGGTGACCCACTGGGAAGTTGCTAGTGAGTTTCCAAAAACAAAACCGTGAGGGAATGGTAAGCCAAAGGCGGATAATATCGTGCTACGGTGGTGGAACGGGCCAGGGCCGGGATGTGACAGTTTAGCTTAAGGTTGGAGTGGGTCTTAGTGTCGACTTTATAAGCTAAATCAGATTGCAAGCTCTTTTGTATGTCAAAACTTGTTTGCATATTTGTTACAACACTTATTTGAATATCCATTGTGTCTTATCCTTTCGAGATATTTGAGCAAGCTAAATGTTCGCTTAGTACGGGTTCCAAGAAAAGTTTGGATTCAAGAGAAAGGTTTGGTAATGGTAACTGTAATAAGGAGATGAATGAATAATACGAAGATAGAGAGAGTTACAAAGATCAAATGTATAGACAAATTAAAGGTTACAAAGATCAAAAGTATAGACAAATTAAAGGGCAAATTTTATTATAACAAGTCTCATCATCTTGACCTTTCATACCCTCTTTACATCGTGCTTGGTCTTTGGAATCAGATAAGCCCAATCAAATGTACAAAAACACAACGAAAACTCGGTTGAGTTTGAATTTCCATAAATTTGTTAAGTTCAATCTCGTAACAAATTATTTTGTAAAATAAATTTCAAATTTTAAAACAATGACGTTAAAACTATTTAAAATTTACACACCATCATCCATACAAAATATATACAACCAAATAGCATAGACGCATTTATAAAGTTTCAACTATGTAAAGTTGAAACCAAATTACAAGACAAAACCAAGCAACAAACTTCAAGTATATCCCTCCCAAACTTTTAACTAGCTTATATAATATGAAGTGGGACGAGTGATGTGCATGAGCAACTCGGCCAGAAATCAGATTCAGTTTGGTTTGACATGGGTGGGCAAAACATCAACCCAATAAATAATCAGGTTGAGCTCGGGTTGCGATTGAGTGGGTTTTTAGTTCATTCTAATTCGCCCGATTATGTTTGAATTCGGATTTGACATGGTCGAATTCGGTTTACCCAGCCCAAGTTGCACCCGTAGTTTTAAATTAAGCAGGTATTGCCTTGTAATATTGTATGTAAGGTAATGAAGCTGGCCTTTTATATTGTATTTTGAAGGCGAGATGGTTTGTCGTCCCCTCCCTCAGTCTGAACGAAATCAATTTACTATTTACTGCATTTGTCATTGTTTGCAACTCAAACTATATGCTTAGAAAATCATCCTCTTATAAGAACATGTATGAATAATTTTAATTCTCTAAATTGAAAATACCCATTTCACTTGATGCGGAATTAGGTAACCTCAACTCGAGTTCCACCTAGTCCTCGATCTGTGAAATATGTGGATTTTGGTTGGTGCGCAGGAAAGTCTGAAGCCAAAAAGGAGACTGAATGGTTGTTGCTCACGAGTACATCCTCATCTCCAATGTTTTTTACCTCAACATGTTACACAAGAGATCCACCACTCTCATTTAACTGTAGGAACTTGTAAACAAACAAACACCAAGACCAAAACATGAACCACAAACAAAAGGAAACCAACCTAGTTATGTGCACATAAATAACCAGAAAGGAAAACATACCTGCAGCTGCACCAGAACTCGTAGCCATTGCAGCAAACTTTCAGTGATCCCTCTCTTCTCTTGCAGATTGTCAAGAGCTCGACTCACAGATAGGTTATGGTCCAATATGAGCGTTAGTTCTGTGAGAAGAGAGGTCACTATATATATACATATAGAGTTCACCAAAATAGATCAGGATTTCCTATCAAAATCCTCATCGGAAACAAACACTTGTTTCCTGATGCTAACCAAAATCCTTTTCAATCAAGGATCAACATTCCTTTCATCAATAGGACTTTCTATCCAAATTGAATACCTATAACTGGTCCTAAAACTTCTCTATCTCATACTCATATTCTTACATTCTCCCACTTGAGTATGAGAACAGTTTCAAGTACTCAGTTTATCCAATCATACTTAGATAGAAGTGATCACTAACAGATAATCATCTCAAATTATTATAAAGGTGATCACATAATTAAGTCATTCACCAACACACAAGTACATAGACACAACCAGCTTACATAAACCAAAACAATGAATTTATAATTGCAACACAAAATACAGATTTAACTTACAAATCACAATGTCCAGTTCATGTTCATAGCAATGTATCTAAGCTCAAAAGTAAACCAAGACGTCTACTCCCACTCATATAGCCACCAAATCTTTTGGATAACAAAAGCTTAACCTCACATACAACTTACCCATGCATTTTAAAGTATTGAACTTAAGAATTTTTTCTGTTACATCGCAGAATTAACTCAAAAGTCACAACATACTTAATTTGCACTTTGTAATTATGTGAACCAATATAGCAAAAACCAAACCAATTTGCTCCCACTTATCTAGGCTATACTTAACACAAACAAGTTAAGTATAAGTTAATATCAACTATATTAACTAACAGTCATTGCAATACACTGAATGTCTTATCAATGTGATCAATTGCCGCAACCAATATGCAAACAAATTCCATGATCACATTCATCCAATTTGTATTTACAACAATGTGATTTTACTTGACCAGAACAAACACATAAATTGATTTGCTCCCACTATATCAAGTTAAGTTTAGTTCCAGCAAATAGCACTAAACTTCTCATTACTTAAACAAATTAAGTAACATAAATAATTACCAATTGCTTCAATAAAACCATAATCTGGTTTTCAAGCATCCAAATGAATTATAATGGCCGGCCTAAATAACCTTATGCTTACATTCGAACATATGATTCTCCCACTTAAGCATAAGCAGAATGAACTGCACAGCCAATAAAGAAACCGGAGATATCAACCAATTGATTCCCGATTCCTTACCAATTGCATAATCTCAGTTTAGTCAAATACACCTAAACCATTATGCAAGCAGTCTATGTATCAAAAGATAGTCACAATCCATTCGGAAAAACTTATCTCACATAAACCCAAAATCACCAGTTTCAACAATAATCAAAATCAGAATAGCAAGCACAATATTCTTGCATTCAATTTGATCCTAACTAGTTCAATACCCATCGAGCAAGATCAACTAAATTTTGATAATGTCTGGATATAAAGGCATAAGTCATCTTGATTAAAACAAGATAATCAAGATGATCATCCAATAAAATTTAGTGTACTTATAGATTTAATACATAATATCAAATCTCTTACACTTACAATATATCAAGTGAGATGAGTTTCAGAATACATTCTTGCCAACAAGGTTTCACTAAACAATTTATATCATTTCATACAGGTACTAACACAAGAGCCTTCACATGTTTTTGGTTATACAGTGCAGATATTGGCATTAACGAACCCAAAAATTCTGAACTACATCATTCACATATATGGCAACACCCCCAAAACCTATTATATATAGTCTAACCAAAATTGGGATATGAATTACACTCATAATTTTAAAAACGTCATTATGGATACTCGTATAATCCAATTTTGCTTTTCTAGAATAATTCAAACCAATCAGACCCACATAAAAGCCACAGGTATTTGGTAGCAACAATAAGTCAAATTCTATTATCATAATTCATAATGGAAAATCATGATGCAAGCTTTCAAGTTTCAAGCAAGTTAATGAGAAATCTTACATCTGCTTGAGACAACAAAATAGCAACAAAACAATATTTTCCACCCAATCTAATTACACAGGCTCTAACTCAAAAATAGAAGAGCAATGTGTACACCAAATATTAGTCTAATGAATCTTTATGCAGAAAGAATGATTCCAGTCATCTCACATAAATCATAAGTTGGCATCTATAGGGACTTCGAGTTTAATTGTGCCTTCACAAAATAAACAAGCATACTCGGAATAGCAAAAGCCCTAATTCATTATGCTCCAACTCATCGCACTATAATCACGCATATAGGAGAACAATTAATTATGCATGAAACAGTGAACTGAGTTACCTGAATGCATCATTGGACTCGTATTCGACAACCAGATTGCAATTCCTTTGCTCCAAATCAACGAAACAAATTATCCATCAATGCTCGAGACCCATCCATACGGATTGCCATGGTTACAGACGCGCCGAACCAAAATCATCGCCAAAGCGACGACCAGAATCCCGTCGACCCAAATTCCCACAAAAAAAGACAAACCATGAACGTTAATATCTCTTAGACAAACAAAAACTTATTAATGTCGTCATAATCAAGATTTCATCTTTCTTTTATCTTACTAATATTTGGTCAAGCATATTTTATGCACATCTTTATTCATATAAAGGATTAAGAAACCACAGCTACCTCAATCTTCAGACATCATAATGAACACAGCGGAAGCAATAATTCTCAAAATTAGAACTATGATGTTTAAGATAAATGTGTTTTGCTAAATCACTTTATTGATCTCCAAAGAAGCAAGCAAGAATAAGTTCACCCTTTCCCACGTGCAGCATAATATAAATTGTTATCATACCAGATTTATACCTGATTCACATAATCTGCAGAAGCAAAGCAGATTCATATACGCTAAAACATACACATGTATTGAAAGAATTAAAAGCAATCATACCTTTTAATCACTGCAGACTTATAGACAACATATGCAACAACAGGCATCAACAGACGTCTCATGCATAATGATCATTTTTCATGGTTGTTTAAGAAAACACAAAACCATCAGTAGAAAATGCAAATCAAAATTTTTCCGCATATATGGAAAAATTCAGCCTTGATTATCAGCTCTAATCAGAAATATCAATACATACCTCTTGCAGATTTCAATTTGGAACAGCGCAACGGAAATAATTATCCAAATTGAAAAAATTAATTTAAGAGTTGAGAGAATCACAAAACCTAGAACATGTTTTGATCGATGAAGTTGCTAATCAAAACCCCAAATTGAGAAAACAACCTCAACCAATAGATTTGCAGAAAAAAAACCAATGGTAATAGTTTAAATATATTTTGTCATTATCTGGAGATCACATACCACCGATGCATCTAAGATGAAAACATTGAGGTTTGCACCAGCAATTGGCCACATATCAATCCCCAAAAATCCTGACGGTCAATTTTATTTTATTAATTCTCTGCATATTGAAAACGCAATGTCGTTTTTGTGAAACTCTTTTCCAGCAAATTCGTTTAAACCAGTTTCGAAACCTGGAAGTCGCAAAATTTATTTATCTATTTATAAACACATTCGACTTTTCTCCTTTACAGATTTGAACTCATGTTTGTGTCTTGTGGCTCTGATACCACATGTAGGAACTTGTAAACAAACAAACACCAAGACCAAAACATGAACCACAAACAAAAGGAAACCAACCCAGTTATGTGCACATAAATAACCAGAAAGGAAAACATACCTGCAGCTGCACCAGAACTCGTAGCCATTGCAGCAAACTTTCAGTGATCCTTCTCTTCTCTTGCAGATTGTCAAGAGCTCGACTCACAGATAGGTTATGGTCCAATATGAGCGTTAGTTCTGTGAGAAGAGAGATCACTATATATATACATATAGAGTTCACCAAAATAGATCAGGATTTCCTATCAAAATCCTCATCGGAAACAAACACTTGTTTCCTGATGCTAACCAAAATCCTTTTCAATCAAGGATCAACATTCCTTTCATCAATAGGACTTTCTATCCAAATTGAATACCTATAACTGGTCCTAAAACTTCTCTATCTCATACTCATATTCTTACATTAACACTACACTGTAAACCATAAAGCTGTGTAAAACTCCTCATGTTTCACTTCATATGTTTGTAAAGATTTACGAACATGTAACAGTTGATTGATTCCCCAAGATATCCCGTATAATAAAATCTAATCCCTTGATTAATATTATTATTAAAAGTAATGTTAGGTAGACCAAATTTTTAAAACCAAATTTGCAAATTAAATGATGTGGTTGTAGATAATTTGATTATTAATTAAGTATCGATTAATGTACTTGTTTCTTATTGGTGACACCTCATATGTTTAAAAAATTTGGTATTTCTAGCATTACTCTATTATTAAATATATTGCTCTTTGACCTTCAAGGGGTTCCCTGCGTTTTAATCCCTTTATGTCCGTTTTAATGTGCAGTTATTGTTGATAACTTGATGTGTGCGCTTCCGTATCTGTATTAGTTGGTATCAGAGCCAACTGTATGTATGGTGAGTTTCGCGAATTCAAATTTCATAGCATGCAACGGATGGAAGTTCTTCAGCGTGGTTACTCAAATTGGGAATTATAATGACAAAATTATTTTGTTGGATGAACTAAACCAAAAGTTGGATGTCAATAAAGGCACTCCGTCAAAAAATGAAACCAATATTTGCATAATTCCTACAATATTTATATAAAGCCTGCATTTTTCATCTAAATTTGGGCACAGCAAACGTTATAGTCCCCATGGTAATTTGGCCCGATGACTGGCTGATGGAATCATGGAAAGGATTTAGAGCATTGGGGTTGTATATTTGCATCTGCCATACATTGTTTTGTTGAGTTTCAGCAGCAGGAGACTTGTTAATGGAAGCATCAAGCAGGCTTTCCCAGCTTTCGTCAACGATATCATCTTCGAATTCAATCAACGGCTTCTCCTCATCAAACTGAATCAACAGCTTCTCCTCGTTGTAACCTTCTCTTTCGAACTGAATCAACGACTTCTCCCATTTTGTACTAACAAGAATATGCTCCTTTTGTGACATAAATACAAAATCCTTAATATCGTCCTCTGTCAAAGTGCTGGAACTTGAAAACTCCACGAAAGATGACGGCACCGAGGCCGAAGAAATTGGCGAAGTTGGTGTGGATGAGGACTCCGTCAACTGCCACATACCGTTGAGAAAATTCTCGAGAGCGTGAATTTGTATGTGTGGGATTTGATCAACGAAGGGATACTCGTACGATCCGCAGAGTCCCATGGCTTTACACCACTCGTAAAATTCGCTGAGTTGGTTTGCTTGGACGGCTGCCTTTTTGTAAATGCCGAAAGCCAAAATGCAACTCCTGTATGGCATTTGAAACAAACTGTCCAGAACCGTGACGATTTCGCTGCAGAAGATTCTGTAGCACATGAGGCTGTCTCTGATGATGTGTTTCATGGCGAGTTGGACGAGGAAGGCTTTGGCTGCTGGTCCTGTGGGACGGCAGTCCATGACAAGGTCAATGAGGGTTTGCAGCTGCGGCAACACTTCAAGCATTCGACCTACTTCCGTCATTCTATTGGATAAGCTCTCAAGTTCCGGCTCTTCTTCTTCTTTTCCGTCTTCTTCGTATTCTTCTTCTTGTTCGCGATATTCTTCATATTGTCGTTGTTCTTGCTGGTCGTAGGCTGCCTTGGAATCCAACCAATAGCAATGAAGAGCTTCGTCGAGGAGCTGAGCGTACGATCTAATAAGGGCACTGTAATAGGCAGAAGCCAAGGAAGAATCATCGCGGAAGTGACACTGATTGAGAGACATCAAACCGTTGGATTGAGCCCAAAGGAGCTCAGACCGGAAGTTGCTGTCTTCAGGCACCGAACGGAGTAGGCGGTGGAGTAGAATTAGACACTTGAGTGCAACCCGCCAGCAGTGTGTCTTGCCAAAGCGGCGAGCGAAGCTGAGTAAAAAATCTCTTAACGAAGACGGGGAAATGGAGAAGATTTTCAAGAGCTCCTGAATGTACTTTTCGGGCAATGGCAAGTCATCAGGAGCAGTGGCTTTTATGATGATGAGTTCGACATTGCAAAACCCTCCAAGCATAGCGATTTTGGCATAGTTCACGGAGCTGTGCTCTCTTAGAGCTGTGAAAACTTGCCGAAATCGCTTCTGCATGTCGAGAGACGGAGGGGTTTAGGGTTTGTGAACTCAAGTAAGAGAAAGAAAGTAGAGCAAAATTAATATTGCCAGATGAAGTGGTAGTTGGTTACGGAGTTGCTTTCTGTCTTCTGTGTACACGATGACGATGTTGTCTTTGGTTCGACCGATCGAGGCTGCAACTACAAAGTTTTTAAGAAGATTAATTAAACTTGTTTAGTCAGTCAATCAACAAGTAAGTCGAGAATGTATGAGATAAAAACAAAATGAGTTCCTTGATTTCATCTATGGATGATTACTTTACTGCGAAAGATTCTTCGGAAGAAGATTGGATGTGTTTCAGAGATCGGCACTTGGGTTTTTTCTGCTTGTTTTAGACCAGTAGCAGTAAGCCAGAGTTAACAATGTTTGTGGTGACATGATTCGCAGCGACACGATTTATGGCTACAGTTTTCAAACAATTGTAAATATATCTGATCTAATGTGACCTCTAGGAGGGCTAAAACAATGTAAGAAATGAAGGCCGGCACTGGTCGCATAAATCTGCTTGCTTGCTTACAATTGTAGAGTTACTTGGTTTTCCAAGTTGGATACACATTCTTGAGAGCCCCTTTGTATTCTTGTTGACCCTAGAAACTACCAAGCCTACGTGGCGCGCAAGTCGAGTAATCTATAAGCTAACTACGTCCTTCGGTGAATGCGGGCGTGCCAACTCGTCGGCCGAGGAGTAATTTTGTTGATGTTGCGTTGGGTGCGCGGCTAACTTCTACGTCTTGCGATTGCGACCGAGGAAGGAACGCGTCTCGGCCTCTTGGGTTCTCGAACCTGAAGACAAGGTTACTATTCTTTACGAAGTTCACGAATCGTCGTCGTCGGATTCGATCACAGTGATGTTATTCGTCAGAGTAAACTCTCGCCGAATCGACACCAAAGTGTAAGGGCACAAATACTCAAAACAGATATAAGTCTTGATGGTAAACGTGGTTCGGCCGTCCGAATGCCGAACTCTAAATCCCACTTGGGAATATCCAATCATAAAATAACTCGGCGAGCAAAGCGCCGAGCTCGATATACCGTAACACCTCACTTCGCCGAGAAGGCTAATGAGATGACCTCAATCAATAAGGATTCAGAAATCCTTCTCCACCGAGACTTGGATAGGTAATCAACCGCTCTCGCCGCAGTGCTGTTGATGCCAACGGAAGACATTGCGAGATCGACTGATTCTACGGTGACAAAGCTATCTATGCCGACTTAAGATATCACCGGTTGCTTCCACAGTGCTGTTGATGCCAACGGAAGATGTGTCAGCGAAAAAGAAGGAAAAAATCTCAAGTTGTTGAGAGTTTGCGCAGGGCAGTTTTGTATTGATTTGCAGGGGGGTTTGAATGATGCGCAGTCTCTTCTATTTATAGCAACGCCCCCCCCCCCCCCAAGGTTGAGTTAAAAACCTACTCGGACTAGGTCTTCTTCTCCTGATCAGCACCAACTCGACCAGTCCTACTTTCACTAGGATTGTGAACCTAGTCCTTAACCGAGCCGGATTCGCTTCCGGGTCTTGCCGAGACTCTTCATTGCATTAGGACTCGACTTCTTGCGTTATGACCTAGCCGACCTAGGTTTGGAGGCCCACGTACTAAACGATCCATGGTATTCTTGTCGCAAGGCCTTCCGGGCCGAGAATGATTCTATACTCGGCCCAAACTATTATTTTGGGCCCAAACAATCCTACTTGAGAATTGACTAAAAAATTTGATATATATATATATATTATAAAAATATTCTAAGTTTTGATTTAAATTTTTTAAATTCAAGAACTTGTTTGGTAGGCAACTTCTCAAAAAAAAAAAAAAAAATAATCATCATACACCCCGGTACCTTCTCTCTCCACCACCCTCCTTGATCACTCTGTGCCAGCTAGGGATGGGCAAAATACCCATGGGTTTGGGTAACTGCGGTTACCCGCCCATTTAAAGTTCACGGTTACAGTTATGGGTAACCGTTTAGATAAACAAACGGTTATGGGTATAACCATTTATTTGTGAAATTTAAATGGATGGTAATGGGTATTACCTGCGGTTATAACAGGTATCCATTTACCCATTTAATTTAATATATGTAAAAAAATTTAAAACCCTAAATTTTCAATCTCTCTGCCGAACTCAAAGTCTCAACCCGCGGTATTACCAGCATACCTTTTTCTTTAATTCATTTGCTTGCTTGCTGGATAGTAGGGGTTAATTAGACCATCTCCAATGGTGACTTATAACCTAAATTTTCCTTTTTTTTCCCCCATAATCCACTCCAACCCAAACCTAAACCAAACCTAAAACCTAAAACTTAAAATGAAGGCAAATATAGGTCACAAATTTAGCCCACAAAAGGTGCTGGGACCCACGGATGAGAGTGAAAAGTAGGTCTTGTCCTGCCAATGACTACTTTTCTTCATCGGGTAGTGGTGGTAATTGGACCGTTGGTTAATCCAACGGTCCACATTCAATTTTTTTGTTTGTTTTATATTTATATATTTATTGAATCCAACGGCTTAAATCGAATATAATCAAATCTAACGGTAAAAAAAAATCTAACGGTCCAAATGTAAATCCAATGGCTAGAATAATTATAAAATTTATCGGAATTTAAATATTTTTTTCCAACGGCTAGAATAATTTTTTTTTTTAAGTTTATGTGGTTTATCATGATTTTCATGTATTGATTTAGTGATTTTTCAAAATTTATCGGAATTTAAATATTTTTAGGTTAAAATGTTCATAAAATTAATTTATGATAGTCTACATATTTTTATTTTTTTTAAAAGTTAATTTAAAAAAATAGCCTTAATTCATTTTTTAATAATCTGGGGCTAAAATTTTAGGCCAAAAGGGTTGGAATAGAAAAGTTGTTTCTGGGCTAAAACCTAAATTTTCTGGGCTAAATATTTTTAGGTTTTAGGTCAGGATTGAAGATGGTCTTAGGGAGTTGGAGTGTGGTTCAGATGACAAAGATTTGCTGCTAAACTTGAAAGTCGGTGCACCATTTTTGTTTTTTACTTTGGAGTTATTGGTGATACTAATTCAATTTATGCATATAGGTGTGAAAAATCATGGAATGTAAACCTTCTGTTTATGCACATTGATGAATGGTGATACTAACTCAACTGATTTGGTACTCCGCTTTTGTTTGCTTTTTTTTTTTCTTTTGATAATTGAGCGTACAATGTAAACCTTCTGTGATCACTTACCTCTGTTGGATTCATGCTAATTGGTGTCAGTGTTCCTAAATGGGATAGTAATTCAATTTATACATTTCTTTTATAGGCCTCTTTTGGTGACAACGAGTTGATGAGACTTTGTGATTGAACGTGCTAAAGTATTAGTGTTCGAAAGTGTTTAGTTTCGGAATATTTTGGAGCTTTGAATCATCTAGTATTCATGATAATGACTACTTTTTGTTTTTAGAAGCTTTACTTTGTAATCATATGGATTATAGTTAAAGACTTGCTTGGGTGTAGCAGAAAAATATCTTTTGTAAACTATATTTCAATTATTGGAATTGTATGAGGACTTAAATGATAAAAATAGAGAAATGCATGCAAAAATGTACCTATAACGGTGTTTAATTGTCAGAAAATGAAAATTATGACAAATTTTTCTTTTGTAATTTTCAAGTTGTTAAAAAAAACATGTAGACGGGTGAAAAAATGGATAAATGGGTAAAAAATGATAAACGGGTTCAAAAAAGGGTAAATGGGTAAACAATTATGGTTAAATGGGTAAACAATTATGATTAAATGGGTACACGGTTATAAGTATGGTTAACCGTTTATAAACAGTTATGAGTATGGGTATAACCGTTTATGCAATTATCCAACGGGTAAACGGTTATGCGGGTATGAACATAAACAGTTATGAATAAATAACCGCGGTTACCTGCCCGCCATAACTGTTGCCTATCCCTAGTGCCAACGATTTCGCTGGCCATTTCCCCTACTTTCTAAAACTCGGGCCAGATACCTCTCGTCGATTTTGGATCTAAAATCCATGCACCTCAAACTATGAGAGAAAAGAGGCAGACTTTTCTCTCTTGCTGTTCGTCCTCGTCAATTTATCCCGGACCTAAAGTAGAATGTTGGAGGTGGTGGCTATGGTGACCTAAATGAGAAGAGAAAGGAAGGGAGCAAGGTCGACCCTAAGACCATCTCCAACCCTAGGCCTAAAACTTAATATTTTTAGCCCAAAAACATTTTTTCTGCTCAAACCATTCTGACTTAAAAAAAAATAAAATTATGTAGACTATTCTAAATTAATTTTATGAACATTTTAACCCAAAATATTTAAATTCCGATAATTATTGAAAAATCACTAAATCGATACATGAAACTCATGAAACACTATGTAAGCATATGAAAATCATGATACAAATGTATAAACACAAATTAACTGTTGAATCATTTTTTTTTATCGTTAGATTTGATTATATTGAATCTTAGCCGTTAAATTTTATATAAATATAAAACTAAAAAAAAAGTTTGAATCTAGGCCGTTGGATTAATCAATGGCTCATTTAAATTAGGCCGTTGGATCACAAATACAGCCGTTAGGCTATCCGACTGGGCTGACATGCGGGAGACAAGCCCAAGTGGGTGGGGTCCCTTTGTGATTGTCTCTGGCGCGTGCCGTGCGTTGGGCAAGTGAGGGATCGGCATGTGGGTTCACAGCCCACTTTTCAAGCACACTGGTGGGGTCCACGCCCAATCTTGGGCTAAAAGCTGGGCGGAATTTGGGTTTCTTTTAGCTTTTAGTTTTTAGGTCCAAGTTTTAGGTTGGGTTGGATTGGATTTTGAGGGGAAGGGAGCTAAAATTTAACTTTTCGCCTAATGGGGAATCTAAAATTTAACTTTTTAACTCACTTCTAGCCTAGGATTAGAGACAGTCTAATGGTAGTTGAAGTAGCCGTTCCCTTATCGCTCTCTCTCACTTTGAAGAGGCCCCCAATTTATATTTATATATACATATTACAACCAAATTTTTGTATAAAATATAAAAAAAAAACCCCATAAAAACTGTATAAAATGCATTGTTTCGTTGTTTGATTTGCTTTTGAAATATTGTTAAATTGGAACCAATAAAAAAACCCTTGATTAATCAATGTCACCATCCATTCGCAGAATAATGATTATGATTTTTTGCATAATTGGAACCATAAAAACACCATGGAATAGGTCGGTTAACGTCGTTTGATTCTTTATTTTGATGATTTTGAATATCTGATCGTTTGCCTGATTGCTTATGCTTTGCTTTTATTAAAATATTATATGGGTTTTGAGTGGAATTTGATTTTTTAATTTGTTTCTCTATCAAATTATTGTTTACAGAATATTGAGTTGAATGTTGATGGTATGCCGAATAACGTGTAATAAGGGACCAGCAGGCCTAAGCCTTCCTCTTGGATGGCTTGTGAATCATTTTCCATTTTTGGATTTTATATGACTTTTTCAAATTCTATCCAATTAAGTATGAATCTGTTGGCTGTTTTCCGTTTGTTTTGCTGCTGCATCGCTTTCCAATTTCTAATTAAGCTAAAAATATGAATTAAGCAAGTTGATTAAAATAATTTGTTTACTTATATTGAAGTTTAAGTCTATTTATTTTCGGCATTCTAACAAATATTGCACGCTAAGGAGGAGTCAAACTTAAAATACTGACGAGAAAATGCATAACTCTAACCGACTTGACTGTATCTAAATTTGTCTCGTCTCCGAAAAATTGAATAGTTTAAAATTGTATTTGCCAATTAATTAAAATTGCCATTAAGTCTATGATTTCATAATGTATTGACCAAATTAACAAATGAAAACATGAATCAGTGGAGGGATCGCTAACTCTTCCAGATTTCCAAGTCAACAGACTTCCGTCAACGCAAAAATGCCAGTCAAACCCGCCATGGCCAATTAGCCGCCATTAATACACCACCAATCAAACTCAACATCCAATCAAACTCACCACAACCATGTCCACCTTCCTCCTCTCCATCCTCCTCGCCTTCATCCTCTCAAACCTGCCACCCTCCTCCGCCCAACAACTCAACTCCTTCTCCTCCAAAGACTCCCCATGGACTCCATCCCAGCAGAACAAGACCCTCCTCTCCCCAAACTCCCTCTTTGCCGCCGGTTTCCTAAGCCTACCCAATTCCCCCAACCTCTTCAACTTCTCAGTTTGGTACCACAACATCTCCGCCCCCAACTCCGTCGTCTGGACCGCCAACCCAAAATCCCCATTAGCCCCCTCCGCAACCCTCGTCATCACGGCAGCCGGCGTCCTCCGTCTCACTAACTCTTCCGCCGCCGCTGGCGGTGGCAACTTGTGGCCAGGACCTTCTTCTTCGAACCCAAACACCACCAGACTCCTCCTCCGCAACGACGGAAACTTAATTTACGGCAAATGGGAGAGCTTCGCCTTCCCCACTGACACCGTGTTGCCGAACCAGAGCATGACCGGAGCTAATTTCACCCTTCTTTCCAAAAACGGCAAGTTCAGCGTCGTCAACGCGAGTTGTTTAGTCTTCAACAACACTGACGTCTACCAGAATCTCACCAACGCTTTCCAGTCTCTGGGCTCCGAAGGCAAAGTGCAGCAGGCAAACGGCGCCTCGTTTATTGCCTCCGATTTCGGCCTGAATCGATCTCGAAGACTGACGATCGACGACGACGGGAATTTCAGAATTTACAGCTTCGACCCCAGTCTGCGGCAATGGAACATCGTCTGGCAAGCCGGGTACGAATTGTGCCAAGTCCACGGCACGTGTGGGCCGAACGCCATCTGCGTCAGCGACGGTTCGAGCTCCTCTTACTGCGTGTGCCCGCCGGGATTTAGAGAATCCGCCGGCGGAATCAAAGACGGAGGGTGCGAAAGGAAAATTAAGCTCACGAATTTGGGGAACACCAGATTTGAGCGGCTTGATTACGTGAATTTCACGGGCGGGTCGAACCAGACCAATTGGCCCGCCACCAATTTCAGCGTCTGCGAATCAAGATGCCTGGTGAGAAACAATTGCCTCGGATTCATGTTCAAATACGACGGCAAAGGCTACTGCGTGCTCCAGCTCGAGAGATTGTTATACGGGTACTGGTCGCCCGGATCCGAAACCGCTATGTTTCTCCGGGTCGACAAATCGGAGACTGACAGGTCGAATTTTACAGGGATGACGGAGCTGCTGGAGACGACGTGTCCCGTTCAGATAAGACTCCCGCTTCCGCCGGAGGATTCGAACGCGACGACAAGGAACATTGTGATTATATGCACCCTTTTTGCGGCGGAGCTGATTTCCGGCGTGCTTTTCTTCTGGGCATTTATAAAGAAGTACATCAAGTACAGAGACATGGCTCGGACTCTGGGTCTCGAGTTCCTCCCCGCCGGGGGCCCAAAGAGGTTCTCGTACGCTGAACTTAAAGCCGCCACCAAAGACTTCTCGAACCTCATCGGCAAAGGCGGGTTTGGAGACGTTTACAAAGGCGTGTTAACCGATCAGCGCGTGGTGGCAGTTAAGTGTTTGAAGCATGTCGCCGGCGGTGACGCCGAGTTCTGGGCGGAGGTAACGATTATTGCCCGGATGCACCACCTCAACTTGGTCAGACTTTGGGGCTTTTGCGCGGAAAAGGGTCAACGGATCTTAGTCTATGAGTACGTCCCAAATGGATCCCTCGACAAGTACCTCTTCCAACCGGGTCGGGTTACGCCGTCAGACTCGGTGGAGGAAACGGGTGTTCTGATCGATGACGAGCGGAAACCGATACTCGATTGGGGGATCCGATACCGAATTGCTTTGGGTGTGGCGAGATCGATCGCGTACCTCCACGAGGAGTGCTTGGAGTGGGTTTTGCACTGCGACATCAAGCCGGAGAACATTCTCTTGGGCGACGATTTCTGCCCCAAGATATCGGATTTCGGGCTGGCGAAGCTGAAGAAAAAGGAGGACATGGTGACGATATCTCGGATGCACGGGACCCGCGGGTACATGGCGCCGGAGTGGATCAAGGCGGACCAGATCACGCCCAAGGCTGACGTGTACAGCTTCGGGATGGTGCTGTTGGAACTGGTGAGTGGGGTCCGCAACACCGAGATCCAAGGGTCGATGATCGAGAGCGACGACTGGTACTTTCCGAGATGGGCGTTCGATAAGGTGTTTAAGGAGATGAACGTGGAGGATATTCTGGACCGTCGGATCAAGAACTCGTACGATAGCAGGGTGCATTTCGATGCGGTGAATCGGATGGTGCAGACGGCGATGTGGTGCTTGCAGGATCGGCCGGAGATGCGGCCGTCGATGGGGAAGGTGGCGAAGATGTTGGAGGGGACGGTGGATATCACGGAGCCCAAAAAGCCCACTATATTTTTCCTCAGCGACGACTAGTCTCTGGAGTTGAATAATGTCGTTGTTGCCGGCGGCCCCTCGTTGGCGCCTTTTTTGTATTTTGCTTTAAGTTGTTGTATTTAATTTATTTTCCTTGTATATTATTGTATTATACTCATTGGGCCCGCTATGATTTAGTTCCCAAAGGGCCTTTGGAATCGGGAAAGTAAAGAGTCCAAGATCCGATAACGTTTGTGACTCGCATTGTTAAATATTAGAAGGGATTGACGAGAGTATAGACATTATTATTTTCTACAACAACTTTAAGGCACAATTTGTTGAGCATTGTTTATCTATGTTGAGCATATAAACGAACTTTGAATGTAGATAAAATCTTATTCGTTCATTTTATATCTTGTGAACCAGGATTCTCTCCTGAGCATTCCCTAGGGATCCCGCAATCTTATTCGTTCATTTTATATCGTGCGCTCAGTTTTCGTTAGGTACTATTCATATTTGAATTTTAAAATTTAAATTTTAAATGATTTCTGATCGCACGATACACGATGAACGGATAAAATTGCAGGATCCCTAGGAAAATGCTCAGGAGAGAATCCTGATTCCTGTCTTGTGATTTTGTTCTTCTTAATAATACGATATTATCTACACTAAGAAAAATGAAATGAATAACATCAAAATTAACATTTTAATATAAAAATATAATTTTTCGTTAAAATAAATAGCATCGACATCTTTTTATTAAAACTCGCTCAAAAAACCCACCCCAAATGCCCAGACGCATTCACATTGATTCTTTCAGTCTCACTCTCTTGTCCATTCTTCCATTTTTTTTTTCTTGTCGTAATTCACAAATTATGAATCTCCTCTTCTTCCAGTTCTGAATTAAAAGCTCTCTGAAGGTCTCGTCTCATGGCGTTGAGATCCAACGGTCGAAAACTGTCGTTCGAGATTCTGAGAAGAAACAGCTCCCTCGACGGTGAACATGACGAAGCAATCTTCTACCGATCCAACTCCGATCCCCTCCAATCCGATCAATCCACCAACGCCAAGTCCGCGCGGAGAAAACGCAAGAAGAAGAAGAAGACACCCGCCACCGCTCACGCTTCCATACCCGAAAGCCCCACCGCCACCTACGGCGTCGTTTCTGACTCCTTCGATGTCAATTCCGAAACCACAAACGTAGAAACCGGCGATATTCGCGGCAACGGATTGGAATTCAATTACAGAGCCCAGACCGTGCTCCTGCCCGTCACGACGGAGGTCGTCGATCCCGAGTTTCAGAATTTGTGCGGGGCCGCCGAGTTGAGGCAGAGGACTGTCATTGGGAGCGCCGGAGGAGTCGTGGAAGAGACGGAAACGGCGTCGTCTCATATTGAAGGCGAGGCCAAGGAGGAGAGTGCGGCGGAGGGGGGTTCGGCGAGTAAGCAAAGGAGCGAGCCCAATGGGAAAGTGATCCCGAAATTGCAGACCGCCGAGTCATTGGATTGGAAGCGGCTCATGTCCGAAGATCCAAATTGTGAGTCCTTTTGCTTTTCCCTCGTGCAATTTTTGTGTACAAATTCTTCAAGTTTTGATATTTATTTTGGCTTCTTGTCTCAGGTGTATTTTCAGTGGACAAGTCGCCAGTGCAGTACTTCATGGAAGAGATGTCGATTGGCAATTCGTTGCGGAGCACAACCACCCTTGGCAATGAGAAGGAGCGAGAGATAGTTTACGACACGATATTTCGATTGCCATGGCGATGTGAACTGGTAATCTTTTAGCAGTAGCTATTTTACATTGTTCCTTGAGAAAATGTGTGTACAACTCTGTCTTAACTGTGACCATTTTTGCTGCAGCTTATAGATGTTGGCTTCTTTGTGTGCTTTGATTCGTTTCTGTCACTGTTGACGATCATGCCAACAAGAATTTTGATGACTGTTTGGAGGACTATACACTCAAGGTTCACTTTTCCCCTCTGGGTTTGTCTCATAATTTCGCAAAGTTGGGTTCTTTGAATTCTTTCATTTATATCGGCTTAGTCATTCGGGTGCTTTGAAGTTTGTACCACTGTAGTGAAATTTCTGTTTTCATGTTGTTTTTGTTTTTGTGTTAAATTTTGTTAAACCGTAACGAATGACAAGATATTTAAACGTCACCTAACCATACCTGGGGCAGGCAGTTTAAGAGGCCATCTGCAGCAGAGCTGTCTGATTTTGGGTGTTTTACTATAATGGCTTGTGGAGCCACTCTCTTGCAGCAAACAGGTGAGTAAGAAGATAATGGAGCTATTCTTTCACGTTGTAATGACTTATAGCAACCAGTTTGTGGATATTATTATAACCTGATGACCAGTTCCATTGATTAGAGCAATAGCTGGATGTACTATGTAGTATACTGATTGTATTATTTATTTGTTTGCTTCCCTTAGATATCAGCTTAATATATCACATGATCCGTGGTCAAGGAACAATCAAATTATATGTGGTTTACAACGTGTTGGAGGTAATTAAGTTATTGATCATATGATTTAAGTTTTGACACTTGCTGTATTTCTTTTCAATTTCCTCTTCAGAACATTATGTTGTTCATCTTTTTAAAAGGCAAAAAGGCTGAGGCGAAACAAAATGTCACTGTACAATATCTTAGAAGCATAGTTGTTGGCAGCAGTCTAAGAGTTGCTTTCTTTGTACTTTGCAGATATTTGATAAACTATGCCAAAGTTTTAACCCAGATGTATTGCAAACTCTATTTAACTCAGCAGATGGACTTGCAAGTTGTCCACCAGAAAACATGAGATTCTGGATTTGGAGATTCATTTGCGACCAAGCTTTAGCTGTGGCTGCCTCAAATATCCTTTGGAAAGATCATTTTATTCATAGATTTTTTTACCCCACTTTCCTGCATAATATACAGAGTTCCTTAACTATACGTACTTATTCATGCATTTATCTTATTAGCTCAGGCAATTACTTTGTCAACCTGCATAGTTGCTCACAATAATGCCTTGTTGGCTTTGCTGGTGTCCAATAATTTTGCCGAGATAAAAAGCAGTGTGTTTAAGCGATTTAGCAAGGACAACATTCATAGTCTGGTATACTTTGGTGAGTTATCTTCCTGTTATGTTACGGTCCGTATGAATCACATTGCTGTTTTCTGATGCATTCCTTCTAATACACTCTTAGTATATAGTAAGGCTGCTTAACATTTGCTACAGTGTGTCCATATTTGTGCTCAACTACCAAAATATAGATCATATTGTGGGCATAGACTTAACAAAACCTTGGAAGCTTTTACCTCGTCTGCTTATGGTTTGTTGCATAAAAACAAATAGGTCTGTTGGCGATATTGTGTGATGATTACAGAGAAAAGATGTAGGCTTAAATCTTAATGTCATATTTGCTATCTAGTTTTTCTCGGGTTTAATCTTTTCATTTGATCTGAAATTTTATTTTATTTTTGGTTTCTTGCAACCAGATTCAGTAGAGAGATTCCACATTTCAGCATTCCTCTTGTTTGTTTTAGCTCAAAACATTCTTGAGGCTGAAGGACCCTGGTTCGAAAGTTTTCTTTCTGTAAGTTGACCTAGACATTTTGACGAGAAACTGTTCTTTATAAAAGAAAAAGTTTTCTTGCACAGCAAACATTTTGATTGCTGTTTTTACATTTGCTTACCGCAGAATGCTCTCTTAGTATACGTCTGTGAGATGATTATCGATATCATAAAGCATTCGTTCATTGCTAAGTTCAATAACATTAAGCCCATTGCATACTCGGAGTTTCTTGAAGATCTATGCAAGCAGGTATTGTCTTCTCAAAAAGTTGTGGGTGCTTTTTTTTTCTTTTTCTCACCCAGTGTAGGATTAAGGGATATTTAGTATGTTTAGATCATTATATTGAAATCTGACCCTCTGTTTTCGTCTCATCAGACTTTAAATATACAATCAGAGGCTTCAAAGAAAAATCTTACATTCATTCCTCTGGCACCAGCTTGTGTGGTAAGCCACTTGTTATTACGTACCTTGACGTCGATTTTCATGGTTTGAAGTCATCCCCACTTTTATATGGTAGAGCAAAAAATCTATCCGTAGAAAAGTTCACTAATTGCTCACAGAATCCTACAATGGGCTACAAGAATTAGGGTTCTGATATGAGATTTGAGCTGTGATGAAAATGAAATATTCAATTTTGTGTGCAAATACTGTTATTAATATCGATAATTATGAGATAATCCTAAACGGTATTGTCAACTTTGTTGTAGGTCATCCGAGTGCTTACTCCGGTATATGCTGCGCATCTTCCTTACAGTCCCCTTCCGTGGAAACAATTTTGGACTCTCGTCCTTTTCGCGATGACATATGTTATGCTGACAAGCCTCAAGGTGTTGATAGGCATGGGCCTCCAGAAACACGCCGGTTGGTACGTCAATAGGTGCAAAAGGAGGAAACACCATCTTCATTATGATTGATCGTAAAGAAGGGAAGTCTTTTGCTCTTCACACATTAGTATTATTCTGTTAATTCCGCGCAAGGAACCCCCAACGAAGAAGTTGAAGATCGGGGTTCCTGTGGAAGTATGCGCATTAGACCATCCGTGGGCTGCAAAGATGGGGATTAGGACATCATAAGGTAGAGAAACCCGTATTTGGTAATTTCCTTTTTCGGCCAGAACATCTTGTAGCCTCTGTAGTCTAGTTATGCATAGTTATTACCATCCAATTTTGTTACATGACAAAGGTTTACTTGCTGCTTCGGGACGGGACTGTATAGAAAGGGTAATGTATGATATCGTGAAACCAACAGTGATTTCCGCTGTTTGGAAGCACTCTTCAAGCATACTTTTATGGAGCGTATCGAACTTTTGACCTATCATAATCCTAATCATTATTTTTGAAGACAAGTGGACTAATAATTCAAACAAGGGGACGAGTTTTACCATCACACTTGCCCCCTTACTCAACTTTTGGGAAGATTATTGTGTGCATGCCGTATAGGGCATGGCACCAGTCTTAATAGGGGGTATGCAAAATGTGAGATATTTTAACATTACATTTAAGTGAGGCTTCAATTAAAAAAACAGTAAAATTTGAACCTGTGAAATTAATTAATAAAGATAAGATCAGACGATTGATGTAATTCGAATAAATTTTCATCTTTATCCGCCTAAACCTTTTTCTTTTTTTTTTCTGATAAAGATGAAAAATTATTGGAGACGGATAACCATGCCAAGCTATTTGGTACATTTATGTTGCCTAATAAGCACGAGACACTTCTGAGGCAAATACTACAACTCTGGCAGGGCATATAGGTAATTTCATGTATTCCTATATTTTATATAGTATCATAAAATCTAAAACCAAAATATATAAGAATATTCTGTATAATGTCGGAGTAAATTTAGGAATTCTCTTTAAAGTTTAGTGAGGCTACAAAAGTCAATGACTTTATTTTTGTTCTTTTGACTTACTCTGTTTAGAACAACCGATAAAAAAGAATATATATTTACTAATTTAAACGGAAACAATGAACAAAATAAAATATGAATATATGAAAAATTAAAATCAGTGCGTATTTATTATTTTTCACGAAAAAAATGTATAATAATTAAATGCATTTAATTTCGTAGCACTTTCCGTTTGGGTTTTTACCGGATAGAAAGTTATTTTTGAGACTTGTTTCTTAAAAAAAAAAAAAAAAAAAAAAAAAAAAATTGTAACGAATTTCCATTGGGTTAACAAAATGTGGCAATATTTTGCTTATAAAATTAAATCAAAATTGATGCTTCATGAAAAAAATTAATAAAAAAGCTCAAACAATTATTATAAAAAAATAAAAACAAATGGAAAATAAAAGGGGACAAAACGGCACCGAAAATCTCGCTTATTTCGGCGGGAAAGGACGTAAAGCGATAAGAAAAATCTCACTCAGTAGGGTTTTGCGCAACATGGCCCCATAGGAAAATCCCACTGACCTAATTATTTTATTTACAATTAAGTAAGATAATTAGTAATAATTTCTCAAAACTACAACCGTCGGATTCCATTTGAGTTTGATCCGACGGATATACAGCATTTAGCTTCCCGCGGAGTACAATTAAGTGGGAAATTGGACACAGGTCTTTGCCTGCCTGCTTGGATAAAGGGTGTTCCATTTATTCCTACTTTCCTATAACATTGTGAATTCTTCAATCTCATTCACTTCTCCTCTCTCAATTGCTTGCTCACAACCCTTGTGGAGGTGGACTTGTTTGCAATTTTTGCAAAAATTTTCATGTTTTTCTCACTCACTTTTTCAAGTATCGACTCCTGCAATTACAGAAAATACAGTTTCTGTCCATACAAATTGAAGAAATGGTAAGAATTTGAGTTCTTTCAATGAGTTTTGCTATGATCATTGTTATTTTCGAATTGATTGTTTGAAGTTACTTGGTTGTGATTTTGTCAATTTGCGAATATGATTGAATGGTTTTTGAGTTTGAAAGATAAACAATCAAAGTCTTAGTCAAAGTTATGATCTTTGGTTGTATTGTGAATTTTTGAAATTTGATTGGATGGTTTTTGAGTTTGAAGGACAAACAATCATCGTTTTGATGAAAGTTATGATCTTTGGTTGCGGGTTTTGAGAATTTGTGAATTTTGATTGAATGGTTTTTGAGTTTGCAGGCTAAGCAATCAAAGTTTTGATCAAAGGCATGACCTTTGGTTGCGGGTTTTGTGAATTTGTGAAATTTATTGAATGGTTTTTGAGTTTGACGCTAAGCACTCAAAGTTTTGATCAAATCTATGATCTTTGGTTGTGGGTTGTGGATTTGATTGTATGATTTTTGAGTCTTGAATTTTTTTTTAATTAAGTTTTGATGAATTTGTGATTGCTACATGTTTGTTGAAAGGTGTCTTGAAGTGGGGATGTGTTGGTTTTGTAGGTAGGCTGCAAGGTTTGCATAAAAAACAGTACAGATAATTGGCTTCACACCCTTTTACTTAGCAAATTCTTCGGTTCCTGCGGTGTTCATCAAGACCTTCGAAAAAACGAGAAGAATGTGTTCTGCATAGACTGCAGCCTCCGCCTCTGCAGGCATTGTATGACATCTCATTGCCTTCACACAAAGCTTCAGATCTGCAAATACGTTTATCATGATGTCGTTCGCCTTCAAGAAATTCAGAAGCATCTTGACTGCTCTAAAATTCAGGTTTGCTTCCCCACTCTCTGTCTTATACAACTCTCAGCACTTGTATGTGGATTTCATGATTGTTGGTGAAAATACATATGTGATTTCATTTGTTAAGTTCATCGCGAAGCTCGTACTTGTACAGTTGAATTGAATGTTCTGTATCTCAAACAATGACAACTTGATGTTTACAGACATATAAAATCAACGGCGAGAAAGCTGTGCATCTAAATCCTCGTCCTCAATCCAAAGACGCCAAACCATCAACGAAAGCAAAGTTCGGTGCTTCCTGTGAAGCTTGTGGGAAATATCTACAGGACATGCCAAATCGCTACTGCTCCATCGCGTGCAAGGTAATTGTTGTCGCTTGTCAGTTCCAAATTTTCGACTCCAATTTGGTATTTCGCACTCCATTGCATGTAAGGGGTCAAGAAACATTTGCCTGTTTCACATTTCAGGCATCGGTAGTTTCAGTGACGCCGAAAGACCACCAAAGTCATGAATTCATCACCGTTGCAGTACCCCAATATGCTGAATTTTCGCTAAAAGGTAACTACTACAATTCGGAAACAAATATGAGCGAAATGGAGTCGTCCTCTATCTCGTTAGCGGAGTCATCTGAAGAGATGAATGCTTGGGTGTGTTCAGCATTGAAGCCGAGGAGGCTTTTGCACAAGAGGAAAGGCATTCCTCACAGAGCTCCTCTCTGCTGATGCCTAAACACTTTCAATGATATTTTTGCTTCCTTTTTTTTCTCTCTTATAAATTATTGGTTATGTCTAAGCATTAATAAATCCATAAAACCAGAGCTATGAAAATCAAATATATCTTTCACAAAACAAGATTAGTGTAATGTTGATGAAATGAGAACGTTAGCAAAGTCACTTGATGCTGTGTGAGAAACTTTAAACATGTAACGTCGTGTTATTGATTTAGACTGTCACATTGACGCTCGAGAAGTAAATGTCTTTTCGAATTTGATAGGTTTGTGATGGATTCGTGTGCATTATGGCAACAGTCTTTAGTTTATGTCTTGTTATGGATTGTGGCAGACAGAAAGAGTTGCTGCATAGATCGTATTGTAATTGTATGCATGTTGCACATGGATGACGGATCACCAACTTTTTATCATGTTTTGTTTGCTTGGCAATTGCCAGGCTTGTGGGATCAAAGTAGAATCAATCACATGAGTGAAAAGCTGTTTTGAAACCTGCTTTTGTTGAAAAAAGCACTTTTGGATTCTAGCCTCCATAATCATTAATCCATATCGATCCGAAATTGGTATTGTAGAACTTTTGAATTGGAAGGTCAGTTACTAACAATCACATTCAGAGAAATAGGGATGTCTCGCATTGAACGAGATTAAAATAAGATCACGTGTAACTGTATCCTAAAGATCTTTATGTCTTTGTAAGATGTGCCTTGTCGATAATATGATCAAACACTCATGCTCAAAAGTTTCTCCTATTCACGGTAATTACGAGCTAAAAATATACCCCAAAGCTGAAGGCTCAATATTATGCGCTAATATTAGATCTTCTTTTTTTATATACAAACGATATTGAATAAATATTTATATACAAGCGAGCTGGAGCCCGCCGTATTGGAGCGAGCTCCAACAGAAAACGAGTTGGCTACTCACCGCCCAAAATCAACACCCCAATCGTGATTCCCAAACTTCCCGCTGATAGCAAAATCAAAACACCATTAACAAAAAAAGAAATTAACCCTAAAAATAAAAATAAGAGAAAAACAGGAACAAAAATACTACAACAAAAAGAACGTGCATTCCCTCTCGATTCTCGAACAAAAATATACCCAAATGTCGGTGAGTTTTTCCTTTTTATTTTCCTGAAAATATTGTTCGTAGCATTCATTCTTTGTGTTGGATTAGATCCATTGGTTTTTATTGATTTTCATATCTTTGATTGAACGAACTTGGAGCTAACAGAAGACCTGTCGCAAAATCAAATTCAGTGGCTTTTTAGGATTCATACGGGTGACCTCATTTAGTAGAATGAGGCTTGGTTGTTGTTGTTGTTTGATTGAACAAACATCTCTTTGTTTTCAGTGTTTGACGCAATGTGCTCGTTATTTTAATCTGTCTGGTTGCTGGGAAAATGCAGGAAAGCAAGATATTTGTCAAGTTTGGAAATAATTGTTGCCTCCAATTCCAACGATTAATTTCCATTCTCCCCTGACATTATTTAATTCAGAACTTTCTGTACAGATTCCGGCGGAACCTGCAAATGAGGGGATTGAAGCAGCTCCCCAGTCGACAGCTCCCACACCAATCTCCACGAACATAGCTCCAAATGTGAGAAAACACAACTTTTTGTATTAGCATTTGTCGCGAAATTCGTGGTTGTTTCCCCTTTTTATACTATAGGTTGTACCCAGTGCACAAGGCTCCCGCTTTACGCAGGGTCTGGGAGAGGTAAATGTCGGCTAGCCTTACCCCCATTTATGGAGAGGCTGCTCCCAAGTCTCGAACCCAAGACCTACCGCTCATGGGCGAAGACACTTGCCATCGCACCAAGTGCGACCTCCCCTTTTTATACTATCATAAGCTAAATTCATTTTGTAACCAAAAGAAGTATGCATTTGTGTACGTTTCTGTAGCTATATTGGCTAGAGCAGATGTACTCCTCCTGTACAGCCGATTTCAAATTCCCGCTCCGTATAGTTTAGATTAGTTTAAAGTAAAATATCGCTTATCTTAAAATTTGTAGCACTACATTTTGTTTTGGACTAATTGAGCATACATATTTACTCGGTTGATTTTCATATGCAGGTGAAGTCAGTTAAAGTAAGCAACATCGCGCAAGCCATTTCTGACAAGGATATCAAGGAATTCTTATCATTTTCCGGAGATATTCAACATGTTGAAATGCAACGGTACGCATTGTTTACTTATGTACGCGACAGATTTAGTACATCGTGTTTCTGAAGATTTCGGTGTTGTGTTCTTGCAGGGAAACTGAAAATACACAGCTTGCCTACGTTACCTTCAAGGAAGCACTAGGAGCAGATACAGCTGTTCTTTTGTCGGTAAGTTCCCTTTCGATGCTTTGCTTGTTTGCGTAGATGTTAGCCGAGCCTAATGCAGAAGGCGTTTTTTTTACTACTAGGTGTGTTGTTTTTCTTTTAATTCAGGGAGCCACCATAGCTGATCTTGCTGTCACCATTACAACCGCCAAGGATTACAAGCTGCCTCCTGAAGCTATTCCGCTCCCATCAAGCCCGGTAAATACCATGGAATGCATCCATTTATGTGTTATTTATCTTTCAACCATTTAATCTTGCGGAACATAAACTTGGAGGCAAGATTTGATAAAATTCGAGGCAAGATTTTGATGTGCCTAAAACTTGTCATGTGTGTGCTCGCGCTTCAAATGAGTGGCGTTTCTTACTATAATGCATTCACCTTTGAAGGAGAAAAAGCCAGCTGCTGCTAATTCTGCTGTAAAGAAGGCAGAAGATGTGGCCAGCGCTATGCTTGCCAAGGGATACATCTTAGGAAAGGATGCGATCAACAGGGCAAAAGAGTTTGACGAGAGGCATAAGTTGACGTCAAATGTCTCTGCCACAGTTGTTTCAATTAACGAAAGGATGGGGCTGATGGAGAAGCTAGGTGCTGGAAGAGCTGCTGTCAGCGAAAAGGTGAGGGAGATGGATCAAAAGTTCATGGTATCCGAAAAGACAAAGTCTGCCTTTGCTGTTGCCGAGCAGAAGGCAAGCAGTGCGGGATCTTCTATCATGAGCAACCCTTATGTATTGACCGGGGCCTCATGGGTTTCTAACGCACTCAGCGCAGTTGCAAAGGTGGCTGAGGATGTGGGCATGATGACCAAGGAGAAAGTGGAGAGGACCGAGGAGGAAAAAATGGAGATCATGCACAGGCAGAGGACAGAGGTCATCACTGACTTTGCACAAACCCATCTCGATGAATCTTCTGCCCCGGAGCCTCCAGTTGCTCCAGTCAGTTCTCCTGATGATACAAAGCCCGTTGTTAAATGACCGATGTGCACAAATGAATCATTTTTCGGTTTCTATGTATCATATGGTTTCATACAAGGATTCTATACTGCATAGTCGTAAATATGATAATTCTTCAAAATTCCGCCTTTTAATACGAATTCAGGAAATGGAAGACACCAATGACTAATGTTTTCACCGGAAATAACCGGTCCTTCTCTAACGAGGCTGCACACAGCGCAGCCATTTTCTAAGTGGAAAGGGGAATACCTTGCAAAAAGTTGATCGGAGTTCAGAACATACGTACTTTAGCAAATTGGAGAAATGAAAAATGCAACAAGACACGCGATGATAACGAACAGAATTTTATGGTATCAGAATTCATCCATACCTCTATGCATTCGTGTAGATCATCGCCTTCTGTCCTCACATGAGTCGGCAAAACCATGAGATCGAGTCGATGAGAAATTAACTGGATTTGTTCTTCACGATAACAGAACCCCATTGCTCCATTACTCGTTGGCGGGACGCGTCATGATTGCCTTCTAAAGAAGCCAGGATGACAAGCGCTGCGAGCATTTTTGAGAGACGAGTACATAACCGGAGAGATCTGAGGTCGCCTCCGGTGAGGGAGCACTGACCGAAGCTTCTTCGCCTCCAGGAACCGCGTCATTTCGAGGTTCTGCAGCGCACGGATGGACTTGCACTTCATTTTTTGAAAAGTAAATTGTAACAATAGTCCTTTAATTTTAACTCAATTGAGCAATGGTCTCTCAATTAAAAATCCATTAGCATTGGTCTCTTAACTCATCAAAATGTGCAGATATGATCCCTTAACTAAAAATTCATTACTAATGGTTCCTCAACTTTAATCTAACTGAAGAAATGATCCATTAACTTTAACCCAATTGGAGAAATTGTACCTTAACTTTAACTCAATTATAGCAATAATCCTTCCAACATAACTCATTTTGACAAAATTTCGACGAAGTTGAAGAAAATGATCATAGCTATTGTTTGGACCCAAAATTACACCATCGGCCCGAGTAATCGAGACCGTTGAGTAAGCATACCTCCACATTGTCGATGGAAAAGTGAAGATAATTTTAGTAAGGTTAAAAGATAACATTATGGTTTCTTTTATCATGTTTATCTTTTAATAATGATTTATCTTGACATTTTCTTATGGAAATAATATATCTCCTAACTGGAAACAGGCGGCACAATTCAAATTGATGTGGATCTGGATATGTGGTTTGGATCAATTTTGGTTGACAGATATGCACGGCATCAGATAATGAAGCATGCATGTCAGGATATTATCCATTTAAAATATGGTGATAATTAAAAATGAACATCAGCATTTAGGATGCATGCAACATTTTTGGTAAAAGATGATGGCTTAGGGTGATGATGAGAGCTTAGGAAAGCTAGGTTTTTTTTTTTTTTGGGTGTGCTATCCACACATCCTATTTTACTTCTCACACACCTCTTGATAATTTCTGTCCGTTGATATTCTTCAATTCATCCGATCTGACAGTTGAAAATGAAAAAGGTGTGTGAGAAGTAAAATAGGGTGTGTGGATATCACACCCTTTTTTTTTTTGGTGATGTGATGATGTGGTAGGAAACCTAGGTATGCTAGGCCTTTTTGCATGGTGATGGGTGTTGTCAAATGAGTTTAAAGTGATAAGAATTGATGATGGAATCAAAGTATGCATGCCGTGTGAAAGGGTTTCAACGGGACATATGTTGCTCCTCTTGTATAAGTCTACATGCATAAGGAGACTAACCGAAATATATTAAAGATAATATCAGTTGTTTTGACGTTGTTTTTGGAGTATAGTCGGGAAATGACTCTTTTGGATTGGCGGTCAAGGAAACTTATCTATAAATACAAAGTGGCAAACAACGAAAAGGCTCTCCAATTCAACACACAAATTGCCATGCGCAAACTCTCGCTCTATGTGAAACCTCTCAACAACCTTGAGATTTTTTTTTTCTTTTCTGCCAACACATCTTCAATTTGGATAAACATCACTGTGAAGGTAACCAGTGATACCTTCATTTTGGATAAACAGCACTATCGCAGTAGAACCAGCCGACCGCGGAACACCTTCATTTTGGATAAACAGCACTGCGTCGAGGTCGACTGGTCATCTATCCAAGTCTCGATCGAGAAAGACTTTCGGGTCTTCATTGGCAAAAGTCATCTTATTAGCCTTTTCGGCAAGGTGAGGTGTTACAGTTTACTAGGGCTTGGCATATTGAACGTCGAGTTGTTTTATGATTGGATACTCACAAGTAAGCTTTAGAGTTTGGCATTCTGATAGTTGAACCACATTTACCATCAAGACATATATTTGTTTTGAGTATCTGTGCCTTTATACTCTGATGTTGAATCGGCGTGCTTATACCCTTACAAATATAATCACTGTGACCGAATCTGGCCCCAACGATTTGTGAACTTCGCAAAATTAGCAGCCTTGTCTTCAGGCTCTAAAACCCAAAGACCAAGACGTGTTCCTTCCTTGGTCGTAGTTGCAAGATCAAGACGTCAGTTGCGCGCTCAATGCAACATCAACACATTTTACTCCTCGGTCGAGCTTGGCCGACGAGTTGGCACGCCCCGCATCAACCGAATGACGTAGTTAGCTCATTAGTTACTCGGCCTGCGCGCCACGTAAGTTTGGTAGTTTTTAGGGTCAACAATTGCACGTTTTGATTATTTGAGGAACCAATGATAATGAATTTTTAGTTGAGGAACCATTGCTCTAATTTGATTAAAGTTGAAGAATTATGGCTACAATGTACCTTTTTTTTTAATTAAGTTTGAAATTAGAATTTGTGAATTTGCTGAACGAGGGCTGTTTTGTATTTGCATTGCGCGTTCCATTTACTTCAATGCGGGCTTGACGTGGTACATGGGCCGCCCACTTCACCGCTAATTTGTACCAAAGGCCCAGGCCCAGTAATTAGTGAAATTCTCCCACCCTGTTACCAACCGTTCAAACTTTGAATAAACCAGAAAAAACGATCTCTGTCTAATAAAATTATAATTTGGTACCAAAATCAAGATTAAATCCCTAACATCTACCCGAAATTAGGGTTTTCAATTTGTAATCCGACTATTTGATTCCGCCATTAAATTTGGAGGAAGAAAGTATGGGCCTGTCGTCGGCCACTACTACGGCTGCCACTCCAGAAGGGGTGCAATTGTGCATATTCGATTTGAGGAGGGGTCAGAACGAAGGGCAGGAGTTGGACAAGATAATCTTCTTCTTTCCAGCTGATTTGCCCTTCTCCGCCCAGTTCTCTGTGATCGGGCTCAGTGAAGGACTCATCACATTTACAAGGTTTCTACTTTTTTTTTTTTTTGCAATTTCATTCTATTTTTTTGGGTTTTGGTTTTTAATTAGAAGAATTGGGTTGTGTTTTGTGCAGAATCTTCTCTCCTGAGGCTGCTTGCGACGCCATTGAAGCAGAGAGGCATTCGCATGTCTTTTACGAGGCGGAACCCGATATCTGGATGGTCATGGTGAGCTCTCGTTTTCTCAATTCTAATTATAATTTCGATTATTCTTCCGTTAAGTTTGAATCCCCCTTCCCGCGGTTCTACATTGTGGTAGGTAGTGGAGAAAAACAAGGAGTTCGAACCAATTTGGAGAAGTGATGCATTGAGAAAGGTTCTCAAGGAAGTACATTCGCTTTTCGTGATGTTTCATGGATCGATAAGAGCGTTGCTTGATAAGGACCCCGGTGGGGGACTAACTCGTTCCCATCTGTACCATTTCATCATTGACTATCTCGGTGGTAAGTTATCAATTTATCATACAGTTGCATGCCTACTACTTGCACTAAAGTCCAGTTTTATTTTGTCTTTGGGGTTAGAATTTCATTGAAAAGTCACTAATTGCCAGCATTTCTAAAGCGGTCTCCATTCGATGAGTGCTGCTGGGGTAATACTGAAGTCGCTGTATCGTGCTCTCTCAATTGGAATTTTGTTCCTGAGTAATGCTGAAGTTGCTGTATCTCATATGTGTGGTTTTACTCTCTGCGGCAGATTTTCTGGTTGGGAAGAAACTGCTGCTTCCCTCATTCCGTGACTCTTTAAAGGAGCGTGGAACTGTACAGATGCTTACCGTAGGGCGGGAAGCGGCAATCGAAGTTCAGGTTTGTTTTCAGAACATATTTTAAATTATACGTTTGTGGAATATTTAAGCCTTTTTCACATTCTGGCCAGAACAGGTATGCTGTAATTTTTATCATATTCAATTTCAGAATTATACTGTAGATTATTTGTCCTTACTTTTAATCCAGTGCTTCATCAGTCAGTACCAGTAGGAACTTATCTATCATCACTAACGGTCCTATTATCTTCCTTTTAGCTAACTGGTATTGTTCAAAACTCTACATCTCTGTGCGTATGAGGGCTTTCGCCCTAATTCCAACCTGACTTCTACGTTCTACCGGAACCTCCTAATTCTTGTTTTTAGATGTTAATGCAATATCGTATATTTGTTTCCGTGTATTTTTTAATGGTTTCACTTGTCTTTGCAGTCGCTTGTCAGGGTACTTGAATCTTGTGCTGGGAACATGCCATGTCACTCACTAATCTTGTTTCAGGACCTCTTGGTGTCCACGACACTTTCTCCTGTATGATTCGATCTTAACATTGTTGGTTTTTTAGTCATTTCATATGCCATTTTAGCCTTCAAGTTCAAGAGAACTTAAGAACTGAGATAAATTATATTTTTTGAAATTTATTTCAGAAATGCTAACTTTCGTGAATTTTTTTATCCTATTTTTGTTAGGATGATACCGTAAACCTCTTTGCATATGCTGTTTTAAGGCTGAGTCCCCGTGCTTTATCCTCTGGAGTAAGTTCCTGGTCCTATTTACGCAAGGGAGCTACATCGCATGTTTCCTCAAGTTCTAGCTTGGCCCGTCCTGGTTCTATTCCAGAACAATTGCATGGCTCACTTGGCAACTCTCCTGCTGGAGATAAGAGTTCTCAAGTAGTACGGCCCTTGCAGCCTGATAAGTGGTCCAAAGGAAAGGACGGTTTCCTTGTCAGTGATATTTGGGGTGCAGACGCTAGTACTGGAACGTCTGCCACCCCAACAGTTTTTCTCCATCAAACAGAGGAGAGAATGTATCTGTGTGCCCATCAGCATAAGAGCCTTACCTTAATTTTTCTTCTTCCTGTTTCTTCAGTACTAAAAGGTGATCAAGGTGTTTCTGCAGTGAAGCAGCAAGTTCTTGAAAATGTGAGCTTTCTAGCTCTGCTATTAACTGTGATGCTTATGTTATCAAACAGCTTCTCTAAATTTAAACTTGTCATTGGCATTGCCATGTGAAAATCGTTACCTAAATCAATAGAGGTCAAGAAAGATGAAGTGACATATTTTTCATTTATGTTCTTGTTTACCGTTTACCAGGTATCCCGAAAGCTGTTGAAAGTTGAAGAGAAATTATCAAAAGGATGGGGTGGTGAGAATGCATATCATGTTAGTGGATATCGGTATTTACTAGCAGATGGAGACAGAAATGTATCCAGGGCTTCTCCACCAGGAAAAGTCACAACCCTTACCAAGGTAAAGTATCCCGCTACAGTCGCCTTGCTCTCTTCTTCTGCACAGTTCCTGCTAAAAGGTAGCTGTTTGGTTAAGGATCTTCACCTTGTTCGCTGCATCCAAAATTGTATGATTGTAATCCCTAGCCGCAGCTAATAAATTATGGGCAAGAACTTAGGTCATCTCCAATGGCGAGGGTTAAAGGTCTAAAAGCCAAAAAATGGCCTGATTTGCCACAAACTCATCTTCAACCGATGGCTATGCTATAATTCTATGTAGTCCACCTGGCCATTATTTGGCCAAAGGGGCATCAGGCTAGCCAAATGTAGCTCCCTTCTTAGCCCTATTTTTGGGCTAAGCTCCTCAATTGCAATAATTGATTCAAATTCAACAGCTAGATTTAAAAATATACAACGGTAGTTTAATTAAATTAACTAATAAATTATAGTATAAACTTAAAACCAATAAATTATTGAGGGGGCTATGTTTAGCCCCTTCGGTTGGAGATGACATATGACTATGGCCTGACACTGTTTATTTAAAAATAATTTTTTGTAGGGCTATAATTCTGGACGGGGCTATGTTTAGCCCTTTCGGTTGGAGGTGGCCTTAGTCTTAGTCGTCACTGACCAGGCTAGATCTCATCAAATTAATGCTGATTTATCGCTCCTATCTATTGATTCCAAGTTGCCCATTTTTCTTGTCTGTGGCAGGGCTCCTTGCTTGCCTTAAGTAAGGTCAGAGAAGAAGTTGATTTGGAAAAAAGTAGAGCGAAATCGGATAATGCTGGTCACGAGAAAGAATTGGAAATTAGCATCAGGGCGAAAAACAATGCTTGGGTTATCGCTCGGGTTACAAGAGGGAAGGAGCTTTATATGGTTCTAGAGAAAGCCAACGAAACACTTCTTTATGCCTCCGATGCTGTTGAGAAGTTCAGCAACAGGTACCGCACATTTCCTTCAATGCTGCAACAAGTTGCACTACATGAATTTCAGATTTGCTTTTTCTTGGATCACTCGTGATAACAATGCATGTACTGATTCGTTATTTTCATTGAGTTGTGCAGGTACTGCAATGGAGCTTTCTCGTTGAATTAGAGTAAATTTCATGTTTTTGAGATGTATACGAAGATGGTACGACGAAATGAGAGGTGCGCCCTACATGCTCATTGCTCAGTATTGTGTTATTTCCTCCTGGCTCTGTGCACCTCACGACGAACCAACCGTTGGACCTCAGCACTGTAAATTTCTGTGACATCACACTTGCAAGGAGAAAATAAATAGCATTCGAAATTACGTTGTCATGTATTTTTCTGATGTATTTGCAAGTGTTTTTTGGTTTGCTATCAGTCCATTGTCTATGATTTAACGTTGGGGAAGAGTTGCGATGCCCCTTTGGGACTGCTTCTGGAAGGCCTGAAGCGCTTTTTGGCAACAAAAAAACGTTTACGACCACGTTCGACATAAATTTCTTCTAAAAAGTTAGGGTAATAGCAGCGCTTCCTGAAAAAGCACTTTCATTGTATTTTCAATTGAAATTTCAGCATGTTAGTAAAAAAAACGTTCATGAGCAAAAGTTTTCCTACATGGACAGTAAAAATGAAAGAAAAAATAATACAAAAAGGGAAAGCCAAGATAAGAAGTGCTTTTTGTAGAAGCAGTTGCCTCCATCAGAATCTACACGAGCTTGTAGTAGCGGTTGTCTCCTGAGACGAACGAAAGAAATTAAGAACACCGATAGGTACCCAGAGCTGACAGACAGTTAGTGTTGTGTTTTCATCCTGACCAGTGGGTGACGTGCTTCGATTTTCATCTTGTTCTTGATGGTGGTGTTCTTCGTTTTCGTCGTCGGGATCTTCAACTTCATCAAGCATGACTTGTTGGAACCACAAGCTCATCTCTCTGACCCGGTTCTTTAGCCTCGCAAGCCTCTATCAATCTCTAAGAACCGCCGTATTGTCGTCATCGTCACTGCCGGGGACGGTTTTCAGTGAGCGAGGATTGGGAACGGATACGGAGCGGTGGAGTTTGGGCTTCGGATTAATGGTTGAGGCAGATGCAGCAGCGGAGGCTTTACCGGTTGGTGGGGCAAGCGGTGGTGGCGGCTGCGGAGGCGGCGGAGGTGTAAGCGTGACCGTGGGCTGCGGATGAGACTGGGAAGGCGGAGGAGTTGGGTTGAAACAGAAGGTATCGGAAATGCAGCGGCGGAGAAGAGGAGAAGGAGGATGAGGAGGGTGAGAGAGCTTCTCTTTCTTGGGGTTGGGTTGGGATAATGGTGGAGATTGGGTGGGCGATCGCCTCTTCAATGTTTTCACGGGATACTTGGGATCAGCAGCGGAGGAAGACTTGAAGCTACTGCTGTCGAGGCGGAGCCCGGACAACCGATTCCTCACTGCCGCCGTCTCCTCCACTGAGTACCCTTCTTTTTCCCTTTCTCCAGTGCAGTCCGCCATTGATTATCTGGGAAATGTATTGATTTGCAAGGGAGGGAAGGAGGGAGGGAGGGAAGTTTCTGTTTGTCTCTACCACCTGAATATCTAACGTATATATATTATATAAGGCCGACGAATCAACCATCGAGGGTTGACGATGATAGAGGCCAGTTAGGCGCCAAAACGAGGGGATTTGGATAATGCTTTGCTGGTGTAACAACTAATTAACTTAATGACCGTTGACCAACTATCCAAGCCCGTCTAGCTCAGTTGGTAGAGCGCAAGGCTCTTAACCTTGTGGTCGTGGGTTCGAGCCCCACGGTGGGCGACATCTGATTTTTTATTTTTAATTTTTTAACGTTTTTCTATATAAGCATTATGAATTGTACTAGCCAATTATAAACAATGGCTGCCTGCATGCCATAGAAAATTTGCCGTGAGGTCTTGCAGATGCTATGATGTCAACCGTATTTTTAAGACATAAATCAGTTCCGGGGAATGTCTCACCAAAATATCTTCAAAGTTTAACGAGTAACCTCACGAAAACATGTTAAAATAACCCCAGAATCCCACTTTCATCTGGTGTTGCCTGCCTTCTGCTTCGCCTTCTCAATAAGAGGCTTCAACTGCTTCTTCTCGGCAAGAATCTTGAGGAAGTTAAACAGGAATGGAATGTAGTTGTGCTTCCTGCGAATGTTCTCTGTTCTCCACTTCTTACATTTCTCTTCTTCCATCAAGATCTTCTCGGTGGCACCCTCGATCCCAGCATTGATTTCCGAAAGAGCTTTGTTCAGCGCTTCAAACTTGCCCCCGTCGGCCGCTCTCTCTTGCTGTAAGGCAGACAGCTGCTGCAAAATACGCTCCCTCTTCTTTTGGAGTTCCTTGAGCTCAGCAGTATACATCTCTTTCCTGTTCTTGATAATGGCCAAGAGATTGAATCTTATCTCACTTTTGGAATACCTTTCGATGCGTTCCTGGATTACAGGTTGCACCATCTGTAGCCATTCCATGTCACCTTGCCCGCTGGGGCACTGTCCAAGGCTAATGGGTCCCTCCTTCAGTCCATCAAGCTCATACAGGACCCCATCGACAGGCAAGTAGCTTATAAAATGGTAGACGTCATCATCTTTGTCAGCTACCTTCTGCTCATCAGAAACAAACGGCTCGGGCCTGGCAAAACTATTATGAGCTGCACGGATAGCTTCACTATTGTTTATTGCCAATCCTTTCAGTTCAGGTGGAAAGTTCTTTGTAAATTCTTTCAGTTTCGACAGTTCAGGACCAATGTCAACATCCGGACAGTTCATCAGGATAGACAAGATTGCTTGGGTTGCACATGCATTATTAATAACCTGGGAGGATATACAGACTGTAAGATAGAAGACCTTACAAATATGTCACTGCACAGGGGAAATACTTTTTCAAGAAAACCAACCTGGCTTGCGAAAAACAAATTAGGATTTGGATCCTTAATTACAAGGCGGTTATCCTTTTCCCCCGGGCGCCATTTGAATAGGAAAATCAAACCATACACTGGCCTGTAAATTTCAAGGGGAAAAGAGTAACTAAAACAATGATGAACCTCAAGAATTTTTTTTTCCAGCAAAAATGAGGATATCTACCCAGGAGATAAAATCTTAAACAGAAACTAACGTACCTCAGATTGTTCAGAGAATCAAGGTCCAATGAATACAGCTCCTCAACCTGCAAGGCCATACAAATGTATCATGGAATGGGCAGTAAAAGCAGGCATCAACTATAAACTAGGATCGGTGCGTCCTAAACATAAAATATAAGTATAGAGATAAAAGTCATCAAAGAAGGCGTACCTGCACGCCTTTTACTTGCATCTGCTGAATAAGTTCAGTGAACACCCCTGAAATGCAATCACAACGTTGAAAAAACGAGCACACTTCATGTATATACTACAGCTATTCCTAACTCCCTATTTATCAAAAATAAAAAATTTGCTATAAATTTTCATTAAAAAAAGTTTCAAGCTACTTCCCCTTCTCGGAAATTTGAAGTGCCTCTGCGTACTAACCATTACCAAATAACCCAAATCCTATACACTATCAATCCGCATCACCAGATCACAACTTTCATCACTCATAAGGTCCCAAAAATACATTCCGAAAACCAAACTTATGGACCACGTAATGCTTACTACTATCTATCAATTCCCATGTAACAAGTGATGCGTTTCAGTACAATTGATAAATCCGAAACAACGAACTATACAGCTCCACGTCAAGACTATCCCTCGAACGTTCATATACAAGGTACCAAATGGACAAGAAAGATGAAATCATACCTGGGTCGGACTCAATCGTGCACCAAGACATGATGAAAAACAATTAATCTGACAAGGGGGAAAAAAGGTAATCAAGAAACACCATAAGAGGAAAAACCATGAAAAATATATAATTTATAAGATTTCAACGAGTTTAGAGCACAATTTTAGCAAAAAAATTAACAAATTTACATGAATTAACACAAAAATCAAATCAAAGTGGCAGCCCAACAAACAATTTACAACAAACCTAGTTATTTCTTTATAAAAATAATACGTTGATTGGATACAACAGTGCAGTAAAATCAATGTCGATCGACTGAGTGAGCACGAGAATCCCCAATTCGGACAAAGAGGGTTTTACTTTTCTTCCTCTATTCGGTTCCAAACGACGACGTTCCCGGAATAAGAGAACCAGTGTGGGAACGGGAAGAAGAAAGAACTTACCAGAAACCGACACGACGCCGTCGGGCTCCTCCACCGCTGTGTAGAGATTTTGAACGAGTTCGTCTGCTTCTCGTCTCTTCCTTCCTCTTCTCACTCTCCTCGGTTCGCCTCTCCTTTTTTCCTTTTTCTATTTTTCACAGGTTTTTTTTTATTTTTTATTTTTTGAGTTGATTGCAAAATACACCCTTAAGGTTTTGCTTACTTTCGAAAAGAGAGACAAAATATCAAAATTTCACATTTACTACTTAAGTTATTAAAAGTTAGCAATTTAAACAACTATTATGTCTCCACCTTGGGGCAAGGTGGGTCAACTGAGTCCCCCATGCTTAGAAACCTCTATGTAAGAGTTGGATGCTCTCCTATGAAAATTCGTAAATGCCCTTAAAAGCTATTTACAATTGCTCGATGAATTACCTTTATGATCATTGGGCAGGGTACATGCTAACCTCATGTCTTTGTATGCATGGGTATATGTATCTGTCGATAGCCTCATTCTTGTCGATATGCTCGTCAGTCGACATACTCACTCGAAAGTTTTTGACATATTGTTGATAGACTTGCAATATAACTCGTCAAAGCTATTGAAATGTGCTCTAAAATAATAATGTATATGTGAGCCGTATCTGTATTAGATATCGTATGAGCAAGTGTGTAGCATCACCCTTTCGCAATTAGCTCTACTTTGTCATTTTCACATGTTCTTCTCTTCAATGACTTCGTTGAAAGAAAATTGCACAACAATGTATTAAAATAAATAAAAACTAGCATTTGCCTACAAAATTTTTTTAGAAAATGAGAAGGAGAGAGAGAGAGAGAGAGAGAGAGAGAGAGAGAGAGAGAGAGAGAGAGAGAGAGAGAGAGAGAGAGAGAGAGAGAGAGAGAGAGAGAGAATATGGGAGGAGTGGGAAGTTTTTGTTTTTTTAAATATTGAAGGTATTTTAACATCACATGTAGGTAAGGCTTCAATAAAAAATAGTAAAATTTGGCCATGCAAATAAAGATTTATTAATTAGTAGCGATAATAATAAAAAGAACCTGCAATAAGAGTCCAATGGACAACTACGATGGAATAAAGGCCATCATGATGAAATTTGGAGTCATTATAAAAAAATAAAGGCCCACAACAATAAATGAAACTATGGGCCGCGGCCCAAATCCTGCAGCAGGGGGTCTAGGGTTTAGAGGTCTCTCGCTATAAAACGGCAGCCTCACCTCCCATTTATTTCAAAAGTTGCGAGGGATGTAGAATATGTGATCTTGCTGTGTTTTTTGGAATTCGGAATTTGGGTTGTGGGAATTTGAAAATATCTTCTTAGTTTTGGTTCTGATGATGATTTTTTCACAAAACTTTCGTTCTCCTGAGCAAAAAACAGTGCTGAGAAAATTGGAGACCTGAACTGAAGAACTTTCTAAGAAGATTATTTTATTTTATTTTTTCAATTTTTTGTTTTGATTGATTTTCTGGTATTGCTGTGGATGTTTTTGGAGTATTTTTGGTGTGTATATGGAGATTTTATTGATTTTTGTTCTGATGATGAAAGATTTAATTCTCCTGAGCTTATTGATTGCTGAAAATCTGGAGACCTGAACTGAAGAACATTATCATATAATTTTCTATATACTGTTTTGTTACATATACATACATATATATATATATATATATATATGGATTGAACGTTTGCGTAATATTACATGAGATTTGAAATGTTGTCAATTTGCTATATATCCAAAATACTTTTTTATTATTTTTAAGACAAATGTAACTGGAATTTCAAGTAAGTAGATTTTTCTTTGATTTAAGGATTGAAATTGCTTGAAAGAATTTTGTTTGTTAGGGGTGGGCAAACGATCTGCGGGTTGGGATGGGTCTAAAAATTTTACATAATTATGTCTGCGACTAAATAAGTGTGCGGAAATCATTTCATTTGTCAAAACAAAACTTAACATACGCAAGACAGTCCGCCTATTTTTAAGGGCCCAAACGTACGGTAAACAAAGTGGACAAGGAGTAAAAGCCCAAAATTATGAAGCCCAACAACCAGTATTATAATGGTATAAAATTGAGGGATGATGTACAGAAAACTAACGAAAAGTCTAAAAAAAATTTCCTTTTAATGAAAAGCCATTTTTAAAGGTATAGTGACTAGTACCAGGAAATATATAAATGTGGTTTTTCGTTAAAAGTGAACAGTAAGGGAGTGTGTCGTTAAAACTCCCATGATGTAAATGTGTTCTCACCTTACCTTAAAATATGAAATGTGGGAGCCCTTGGTTTAGTAAAAAGCGAGTAAAGGTTTAAAACTTTCGACGTTAGTTCGAATTCTCACATATGTATTTACTGGAGTTGTGACATACCGTTCGAATTGAAGGAAAAGGCAAATGAAATGTGGGAAAATGTTTACCATTATGGTTTTCGTTTGATGGTTTTGGAGTTTGGGATCCGCCGTCAACAAAACAAGAAATTAAGGTTATGCATGTAATAATTTTCACATTCCTTGACAAAATAGAGTAGGGAACCCCACCTTCTTCCTAATTTGCCTTTGCTGGAAATATAAAGCGAAGAGAGATGGATGGGAACCAGAAAAGCAAAGAAAATTGCAGGATATGCATCTCAGCCTTAACGACATGAGATGAAAAAACAAAGCCAAAGAGAGAAAAGGCAGTGCCAAGTTGCCAAGAGAGATGGGGTGAGTGCCAACAGGTTCCTCTCCGGATGGATCATAGAAATCTGTAAATCGTGTCTGTTTATCGTACATCGTGCTGTCCGTTTTTGTCAAGTAATTTTTTTATCTAATTTTAAATAAAAATACTTAAAGTAATTTCTGACCGCACGATATACAATGAATATATGATTCATGAATTCCTGATATCCTCGTAAAAAGAATGTGTGTCAGGGGGCGTGTGGCTGGCAAGTGGTAGTGGGCGTTCCACTATATGTGCAACTGCGGACTCACTTCACTGATATACATAATAACATATATACGATCTGATATAATATATATCACTTCCTCTTTTAACTAAATTGTTTTTTATGGTTGTTCAATTGCACTGCAACACCTGCGTGATCTGTGATGGCTTGGATTGTTATATATAACGAAAGGAAAACAAACTAGGCAGTGATCAAAAGTTCAAAACACCAAAAACGCATACCAAAAGGTTTGCTCTAAAAGCCCTCTGTGCGTCGCATGGTATACGTTCAGATTCCACTGTGTGTGTATATACATATTCACGTAAGTGTCAGAATAGAATACCACATCGGTAATATGATAACAGTTTCCGTTCTTAACAGCATCGAAATTTTTTATAATAAAACCCAACAGTTAATAATAGATAATTAAATTGAAACAATACCGATAATATTAGAGTAAACAAGTGATTTTAATGTCCGAATATGTACCAGCAGCAATGGGAGAGAGAAGTATTAAAGTTGATAACCTGTCTCTCTCAACTCTCAAGTAATAAAGCAGATGGGATAAAATGGGTGGCCTCACTGTTTCAGTTGACACGTTTCTTCCTCCCTTTGGTGAGTGGGTGGGTTTGCTTTCGTTTTGTTGGATTATATGTACCAAATCATGAGTATGTATGTATATGTAATTATGTATGCTTTCGGGTATACTTTGGTTAACTTCTTGTTATATGTGAGTGGGTTGGGCACAATCCACATTTCTCAAACATCATGATAACAATGCAGTTATCCATCTCGCTCAAAAGTATTATTCTTTTCACATTTTTCATATTTAATTTGTTGTATTTTCTAATAGAGATGAAATCTAACTATTTCTTTAATAGAAATAGAACCTACATGCGTTGGTGAATCCTACTTCTATTAGAAAAATAGTACGATTGTGTTCTAAAAAATGTGATAAGTGTAGCATTCGTTTCCTTGTCAATTATGAGTGCTTCATAATGTTCCTCCTTATAATGCAAAAGTTAGGGATCACCAAATCAATGGGAATTTTTTTTTTTTTTTTTTAAACATTCACATGCTAATGAGACGTGAACTATGCATGTGTACGTGCTCCATTTATAAAATCTTTTGTAGTAGAGTAGCGCTACTAGTTATAAGGAAGTGCACAAATCATGCTTCGTTTACAAAGTCAGAGACTGAATGAATGGGAGCGGTTGCATGAAGTAGTCCTACCGAGACTTTCTTGTTCGACAAAAAATGCGTCAATATTGTCGAACGACAAGATTTGAATGAATACTTGTGTACAACATAACTAATAGAAACCACATTCTGAAGCAGATACAAAGAAACGACCTTATAGTTAACTAGCTTGGTATTAGTTGAGTTTTTTACATTTGTTGTTAATAATTTGGAGCTAAACCTAAATTAGTTATGTTGTTTGGAGCTAAACCTAATTAGCATGCGTTCGGATAAGGCCTGTGGCTCACACACGCCTAGTCGGCTAGTGCACTTTAGCTTGAGCATTTGTACGCGTCCTTGGCAGACACACGCCTAATGCCACCCAATCCTGCCTGTTTTCTTGACCCGTAGCGTCACAAAAGATCTCATACAAATCCTCCCAAGTTCCCATTCCCAAACTTTATTTTTTATTTGATAAAAAAAAAAAAAAACTTCATTTTTTGTTTTGTATTTTCCTACATGTGAGAAGTCATCCTCCTTACTTGAAGAATGTCCGTTATTTTATCCCACAAACGTTATCATTATAATTGTTCATTTTTGTTATCAACTCTAAGTATCATTTATGAAAAAAATCATCTCATTTAGACACCATTAATCATATATGATTGACAATTATGATAACAGATAGCATCTTTATATAATTCGTTAATTTGTTTAATTTATATAGATGAATAAAGGATTTCTATAGCAATAAATAATTTTAGTATAATTTTTTATACAGTGATAAAGAGATAATCACGCTTGTATTGTTCAATATCATCACGTCTGTATACAAAGAATCTCTTAATGTATAAAGAGACAAGTTATGTCATTATAAAATAACATAAACCCCAGCAATGGCTCAGTGAAGTCCACGATTCAACACATGCATGTCAACTAGGCCATCGAGGCCTGTGGTACGCACACGCCTTTGAAGTGACAGATCAATCAAATGAAAACACAACTTTATATTTTTTCTCTTAAATTATTATTCGGCGGGTCAGCAGAAAACAATCAATATGCACATACATCTCTTTGATTTCTCTTTATATCTGGAATCTGCAGAATACCAATACTTTTTTCTCCAAATCTGAATTTACACACTCACCCCACTATTAATCTAAATTTTAATTTGGCCCACATGATCATACTCTTCCTCCATGTATAAATAGCTAGCCATTCACCAATAGAAGACAGAGATAGTTCAGTGGCTAAACAGTCTTAATTTGCTTGTACTTTTTTCGTAATTTGCTTATTAAGAAATATCAAAAATGGCAGATCAAAATGGTTATGCTGACCTAGAGAAGCAGATGCTGATTCTGCATGACCATGAAGAGAAGCACTTCATGTCGAGTGAGATTGTGCGTGACGTCATTCTCGGTGTATCCGACGGTCTCACTGTCCCTTTTGCCCTAGCCGCTGGCTTGTCCGGTGCCGATGTTAGCTCCTCCATCATTCTCATTGCCGGCATTGCTGAAGTTGCCGCCGGTGCAATATCTATGGGACTTGGCGGGTATTAATTCCATTAAATTTATCGATGCTTTTTTTTTTTTTTCTTTTGAAACTTGCATATGCTTAATTGTGTTTTCAATATATCTTGTTAATTTTGGTATTCATATATATATATATATGAATGCAGGTACCTTGCTGCTGCGAGTGAAGCTGATCATTACAAGAAAGAACTAAAGAGGGAACAAGATGAAATCATCGCTGTCCCTGATACAGGTCTCAACATTATTATAATTAATTAATTTTTACAGTTTAATTAATTAGTTTTAATCATTTACCTTCCTCTACTTTCTTTAACCTTAAAACAATAAAAGAAAAACAACTCTTGTTAACTGTGAAATGTGCGTGTCAAAAGTTAATGTTAATTTAGTGTATTATGTGTTTATCTTTTGAATTTGTTACAATTTATAATTAGATCTGTGTGTGCGGAACTTTTTCTTACTGCACACAGAAAATTCACGAGCCTGCCTGCCAACTTATAAGATAATGTGAACCTCTTTCAAACTGCACCGTTCAGTTTATAGACCACGCACGTAATTAACATATTAAAGCTAATTAAAAATGTTATACTATGCGACCTCGTTTTCATTTCATTTGACATTTTAAAGTTTGATACTATCGTGTGTGTGTGTGTGTGTATAATAATAATAATGATGATGAGAAATGCAGAGGCTGCTGAGGTTGCTGAAATATTGTCACAATATGGAGTTGAACCACATGAATATGGGCCTGTGGTGAATGCTCTCAGGAGGAACCCTCAAGCCTGGCTTGATTTCATGATGAAGTAAGCAAAGCTACGTTGATCACATAATAGCTATTGACATTAGTTATGCAAGATGAGATGCGTAAAATGTCGGTGGCTAATAGCCACCGATAAAGTAATAGTGATTATTGTCAAGTTTTTGAGGTGTGACTAATTGATTAATCAATTATATATGATGCAGATTTGAACTAGGGCTGGAAAAACCAGACCCAATGAGAGCACTACAAAGTGCAATGACAATTGCGTTTTCATACACTGTTGGTGGATTGGTTCCCCTAATACCCTACATGCTCATTCCAATTGCAACACGAGCTGTGGTTGCATCTGTAGTCGTCACCATACTTGCTCTGATGATATTTGGGTTTGCAAAGGGTCACTTCACCGGCACTCAACCCTTCAAGAGCGCCGTCCAAACCGCCTTCATCGGAGCCATTGCCTCCGCCGCTGCTTATTCCATTGCTAAACTTTTCCAAGCTTACCATTAATCAATAATTAGTGGCGACCTCCGTCTCTGTGACGAAACTAGCTAGTTAATTGGGTATTTAGCGTTTTCTAATGTCTCCTAATTTCAACTTTCTGCATTCTTTGATCGTTTTTTCTAGTAGCTATATATATATATGTGTGTGTGTGTGTGTGTCTGCTTGTATAATATCTGTTCCTACATTGTTCTGGTTCCGTCTTCCATGTCGTACGTTAATAAACGATGATTTCCTGAATAATAACCTCATATATATCGATGGAAATATGTAAAAATGAAGAAATTAAATTAGAGCATCAGGTATGTCTATGATTCCAAACATTGATACCTGAATAAAGCAGAGGCACAGATTCTAAACTAATATTCCACACAGAACCTGTAAAGGCTGCAACTGCCTGCACCAATATTGCATTGGCTATTTCTGTATGAGGACACCTTTTGTTATTTATAATTACCACCTCCGTGACTCGGTCTCAATATGCCACCTGCATGCCCTACTATGCTTGCATGCCTACAAAATCTTGGATGTTAGTGTTAGAAGGCTGGCAGGTTAATTGATTAAATCTCCGATGTGGATTAGATCATCGATGTGGAGTGAAACTGATATACAAGAGGTTTATTACACCATTGTAATTTGTTTAAACTATGGCGCCAAAATTTTGCTGCCTGCATCACTAATAATTTTCAAATGGTTGTTCTATAAACATAATGCTAGGAAGATTAAATTTGGAGACAAATTAACAAACTAAATGATGGGTCACCAATAAGAATAAACATGTCGCTTAAATAATAAACATATAATCAACTTTTATGTCCTTTAGTTTTCAAAATTTTGTCTATAAATTTAGTCTCTCTAACATTACGATTGTAGCATAGAACATCCTCCTCAATCTAAAAAGAGAAATGCTAAGCAGACTCTCTATAGACTCTTTATCACCTCATTTTTTTATATAATATTTTATAATTTTAGCATAAGAATTGACGTTAAATTGTGATGACAGATATTCAGATTGATTCTCACTTTAGAATAGTATCTTTAACGTTTCTCCTCTGAAAAAAAGCAAAATCCACGCACGCCTGACGCACGCTGTGATTGGAGCATACAAAAAGGTTAAAATCATTGGAAATTTGGATACTAATTACCCCAATTTATACACAAAAAGACACCCACATAAATATAACGCTCCGATATCTCAGACGTTTGCTCTTTCTTTCTCACTCGAAGAAACCTAGTTTTAGACGGACGAACCCAAAACCCTATTTCATTTTTTTCTCAATGGCTAATGACGGACAAACGAACAGCTTAGACCGCGAGAAGCAAGCACTGCTGAATAAGCACACCGAGAAGCACTTCACCGCCGGCGAGATCGTCCGGGACATCATCATCGGCGTATCCGACGGTCTTACCGTGCCGTTCGCTCTCGCTGCGGGACTGTCCGGCGCCAATGCCACGTCATCTATCGTCCTCACTGCTGGCATCGCCGAAGTCGCCGCCGGTGCCATCTCCATGGGACTCGGCGGGTACTCTTTCTGTTCCGCTATTGTTTGATATCACAGCTTGTTTGGTAATATATTGATTCATTGATATTTTATTACGCAGATATCTGGCCGCAAAAAGTGAATCGGATCACTATTTGAGGGAGCTGAGGAGAGAACAAGAAGAAATTGTAAACGTTCCCGATACAGGTTTAATTTGGATTGTTTTCGTCCCTTGATTTAATTTTCAATTAGTTTTAAAGTTTATATTTTAATTAGGTCCTGATCATGTTAATTGGAGCAGTGTGCTTCGCCCGTTACGCCTAAGTTTGAGTCTTATTTCTAATATTATAGATTATATTAAGGTAACTATTGCTTGTTTGTATATGAATAATGAAATTTCTTTTCGTTTATGACGGGGTAATTGCAGAGGCGGCGGAAGTGGCGGAGATACTGGCGGAGTATGGAATAGAGCCGCATGAGTATACACCGGTTGTGAATGCTCTAAGGAAGAAGCCCCAAGCATGGCTCGACTTCATGATGAAGTAAGTTACTTTACGTAAATTTTGGAATCACAAGTTAGGTCGGTTTGTTAGAACATTATTCGGCCCTTTGTACATAAGTTCATATCACTCTACATGATTTAGCTTTATTTAATCAGGATAATAAGTGTGTATATAATTAAGAAAACTTAGAATGATAGGAAGATATTTTCTTTTCCTTCCAAGATTTTTGTGAAGGTAGGCAAAGCGATGTGGATATTCTGTGAACTGCACGTGGTGGGGGCTAACTAGGACTAGTTGACAAGTGAAGGAGAAGGATTTAGGTAGAAAAGTTTATAGTCACGTAGTGTTTTACATTTGATAATACTTTGTTTTAAAACGTAACATAAATTTTTTTTTACATGATAATATATTATTGAATTAAAATGTAACACAACGGTAAATCTGTTCCAAAAAATTGCTCTCCCAAGTGAACACCTCCATCACAACCGAATGCAATTATAAAAAGCCAATATCTTCTCATTAGAAGTGTTCAAGGGCTGGTTTGGTATTGCTGTGCTTTGAAAAAAAGTTGCTGTGAGAATAAGCGACTGTGAAATAAATCAGCAGAGTGTTTGGTAAATTTTTTTGTAAAAGTGCTTTTGGAAAAAAAAAGCAGTCTAATAGTGGGTCTTTTCATTAAAGAAGCACTGTAGCTCCGTGTGCTTTGAAAAAAAACCAGTTTTCCAAAGCTGCAAATAGCAGCTTCAGCTTTTTCCTTTGATTTCAACTTATTCTCACAGCAGCTTCCAAAATAAACCATTTTTTTTCAGTTTACCAAACACCTAAAATCCTCACAGCTTTTTTTCATGGGTGCTTTTTTTTTAACCACCTCACTCCCAAACTAGGTCTAAGTCAAAAGTTGGCTTCTCTTTTGAAATGTGGACAAAACCCATGTGGTTCTTCGTCACACTGAACGGATAAAAAGCACTTTTGGCCACTTCCACTTCCACTTGGGGCACATTTTTAATATTATTATGCATTTTGTGTTACGGCTGATCATTACAAAATCTTTTACTCATTGGTTGTTGAAGATCATACACTTCACGGGGTAGGTATCTGCTATTCTGATAGGATATCAATTGTTTTGATCTTTTAACTAATTAGAATTTTCATTGATAGATTGTAAAGTGTTTGTCTATGCTTAAAATAGTCAGTTTTTTTTTTTTTTAAATAACGCTTATATCGATAGAGTTAATAACATTAATAAATAATATGTCAACAGTAAAAGTATCCACGTGGTGTAGACACAATAATATCAATACAAAATTTGACATTATCGATACCAAATACGTCATGCATAGATTATTTCTGCAAGTGCAATTGGTGGGTTGTTGATCACCAACGAAATTTTGGTAGTAGTGTTTGGTTTAATTTGCACTCCTTAATTTCTACCACAATTGATGCCCGACAAGATTTCTGGTCTAAGATTTCATCGAGTATTAAGCTTAAGCCAAATGGATTGCATGACATGGTTATAATTAACTTAATTTGAATGATGATTCAGGTTTGAACTGGGATTGGAAAAGCCGGATCCAAGGAGAGCCTTGCACAGCGCCCTCACCATTGCCGTTGCTTACGTTTTGGGTGGAGCAGTACCCTTGCTTCCTTACGTCTTCTTTCCGAGGGCCAGGGAAGCTCTGGTTGCGTCGATTGTCGTGACCTTGCTGGCGTTGCTGATCTTCGGGTACGCCAAGGGCCGCTTCACCGATAACAAACCCTTCCGGAGTGCCTTCCAGACTGCGCTCATCGGAGCCATAGCATCCGCAGCTGCGTTTGGCTTGGCAAAGGCCATCCATCCATGAACACACGTCCTATCATTCGCTTCATGTTTCGAAACTCCAACGTTGCTCATTATCTTAACAAACCCTTTCGGTATAAGTTCATCCTGTGATCGTATATTTACTTTTTCGTCGAAAGCTAATAAGAGTCTTGTACGCGAAAATGTCGTACAAATACTTCGAAAAATAAGTGTTCTTACATTTGAATTGAGAAGAATAGGAACAGTATTTGGTGTCCCCATGAATTTACAAGGTACAACGTGGTATTACAAAACAATACCAAGTGAGGTTGCAGAAGCTATGAAAAAACAAGAACACTGCAGTGGTGCAGACGATTCTCCAACTCTCTTTAACCAAGTAACTACTAGATTTGACGAAAGAAGTCTCAAAATTGCATGTAGAAACAGAGCAAAATTATGAAACATGTCACCTCTTCCCAACAAAACGATCATGCAAAGTTGTGCGGCTTGTCCCAGCGTACCCAAAGCTGTCAACGAGAAAAATAATGAAGACGCAAGTCTTCAAAACTCCAGGTAGCCTCGCTGAATGAAAAGATGATTTCCAACGACAGTATAAAAGAATAACCACACACGCTATGATACATGTGAAGGATAAGAACCAACTTACATTAGTTAAAACTGAGTTGTGGAAGAGAGATGGACTGGTAAGTGTCCACGAGAACGTGTCACTAGAGCTGATCGAAAAAACCTAAGTTACACAGAAGTTGTCCTTCTGCTTCCCTGATTCTGTTCCATGTTGTTAGAGTCAGAAGCCAAATGTCCCATTTGTTCAGTAATAAACTCCAAGTTTTGAGAGCTCTCCATATTAGATCCATCAACTGTTGAATCCGATGCAAAGTTCTGAGATTTCTTCATTTGCTCGACTAAATAATCAAAATTTTGTGATTCATCCAGATCAGATACTATTGGTTCCACCTCCATTCTAGCATCAGCAGGCTCTTCGCCATCTTCCTTTGTACCTTCAATATTTTCTAAGAAAGGACTAGCTAAAAGAAACTGCTCCCATGCACCATCGTCAGATATATCTGGTAGAGTATATGGGGCATGGGTTTCTACAGGGCTCAACTTTTCATCCATTAGCATTTTCATGAAATCAGGATTTACAACAAAATCTTCCATTCCATCCATATAAGCATCAACTTCAGGTTGTTTCTCTGAGCCTGAATTCGGTGGGACTAAAGGCTTTGGGGCTTCAATCATCGGTGGTTGGTACCTCACTATCGCACCATCAGAAGCCACTGGTCTATCATCATCCATACACTGTTCTATTATATTGCCAGCTTCAGCAATTCGCCAACTATTTTCCTTTGGATGAAGAAGCTGAACTAGAAATCCAGGACTTTGCATGGCCATCACTAGAAATGACAGCATCTGCTGTTGATTTTTCTCCATTCCGCGAAGGCGGTTCCTCAGGAGGAGCAATTTATTTTGTGAAATTTCCTGGTGCTGCCTAAGCTTCACCAACTCTTGCTTCAGAGCAACTTTATCAGTCTTCAAGTTCTCAACTTCCTTCCACAGACCATTTTCACTAATATTTTCAGACGGTATATCAGGATTGTCTTTTTGCTGTAATATCTTTTTTTGATCTGTGCCCTGTGGATGTTTCCTTCTAGCAATATTCTTCAACAAATGCTTTTGACCTCGAATAAATCCTTCATTTGCAAACACCCAACGATCTGGATCTATTTTTCTAAATCCCTGCAACATTAAGATTCATCAGTACTTGACAATTGGTTAACAATTCAAGTAAAAAGACGACTTTTACAGTCATACAGATATCTACGCAGAGGTTTCTGTAAAGCACGTACAATGCGTACATCAAAAGAGAAAAACAAGAAAAGCCATCCGACTCTTGTCTCCCTTTGTTTCTCAAATATATCCAAATTCAGAAGAAAGCATACATGGGAACTGAGATTGAAGCACAACCTTAACCGGCAACCTTTTAATTAGATTGAGAAAAAGAAAGGGAGATGGTTGAAGCTTCGAAAAAACAACTTCATGATTCAAAATATTCCACAAATCAACAAAGGTCAAGGATCCCATCTTCGGCAGATCGTTTTGAGTGCCACTTAATCTTTTAACCACAGAAAAATTTCAATTCCGAATAAACTTCAACATGAAGGAAATCCAAAAAAATGCAAAACTCCCAAATTAGCAATACTTGCAAGATAGATACTTTATTGAAACTAATCGTATCTGCAGGAAAGAACATTGGCTTCTCAAACCTCATCTTGTTTACAATCATTTACAAATGTGCAACAATTTAATATTTGGCACAAAAACAACAACAACAAACAAGTCCGCAGAAACCCCAATACAAATATCAGCACAATTGCACAAACCAATACCAATTCAACCCACAAAAAAACCCAACTAAACATAGAGAAAAACCGCAGCAAAGCAGTGACCCAAGAAAAGAACCTTGCCCAGTAAATCAAAAGGTAAGAAAGAAAAAAAGAAGAACTCACATAGATATTGAGCTGCCTCATGAAGCTAGAAAAGTTGCTGTGCTTGAAATACTTGGGCAGCATTGAAATCGAGAACTGGGCCATGTCCAGTATCGCAAAGCTGTCGCCGGCTTCACTCCACGAGATTATACTGTCGCTGTCCTTGTCATCCACCATCTCGTAGCATTTTCTGAGAAAAGGAGGCACCGACCCCGACGGCCCAGACCCATCTCCTCCGCCCTTCTCCGCCGATTTCACCATGTTCAAGAAAGCCAAGATTTTGAAACTGAATTCGATTTGGGATTTCGGTTTTAGGAAATTCCCCGGAGGATTTCAGTGGAATTGGATGGAATCGGATGCAAAGTGTAGAGTTTTGACGACACAGTTTCGATCTTTGTTTCTTTGAGTTTGCCGTGTTGACGGGGGTTTATGGTCTCTGCTCTCTGGGACATTCGAAAGACAAACTGGTTTTTATATCTGGTTTTGGCGTGTGCGGTTGACACATGGAACATAAAGAGTGGGCCGAGGTCAACCCGGTTGGGTTTCTATCCGTACTAACCCAAAATAAAATGGGCCTTGTCCAGCCCGATTAAGTGACGATCTCCTTTCTTTTGTTTTATTCATATTTCAGGACGAGCCACTTGAGTATGAGTATGCTAGATATTCACATTCAAGGTTAAAACTTAAAAGTCATACACAAACATGAGTTAATACGATTGAAATTAAATTTTTTGGATTAATCTCAGTTTACTATCAAAAGTTTCTTAGTTTTCACTAATACTAATATATTAAAATTGGGATATTTTGATACATTATACATCACAATTTCCGCTAGATAGTAGTATTAATATTTTGAAATTTCTTGGTAGTATTATTAGTAACGGAGGTTTAGGGTAGTATTATTAATATCACAATTAATAACATCAAAATATTAATCATTTCCTTCATACACGTCGTCAGTTAACGAAAATTCTGACGAAAATATATAATGTATCAAATTATTAGTATGTTATATTTAGTATATACTAGTAATTGTATACATACTATGTATGCACCTAATAATATTGCAACCACTTTAGTGATTTTATACAAGTACATGCATCACACATGTACAATTGCTAGTCTTGATAAAGTCAACTAAGTCACTCCTTCCCCCAACAAGAAAAGTGTAGTATTTGACTTTGATGTTGCAGCCATCGCAATACATAAGAAAATAAGTTGTACAATTGTTTACCTATAGCACTCTATTTTTTCTCGAGGCAGAAAACTGATTAAGATCTTTTAGTCTCTTTCTACACTATTATCGTGTGAATCGAACTTATAACATATCGTGTAGAATATGAATCTACAAATCGTATTAAACGCTGAAGAAATTTGAAGCAAATCCTATGGAATAAGTAGTGAGAATATATCATATTCCATTATTCCTGTTTGGCCATTTTCATATGTCCCCCAATTTGAACGTTTATGAGGGGATCGAAAAGCTGACTCTCGTGAGCGTCCGACGCTTTACGTGGCGGACCGCAACTCATTGACGACGACACGTTTCGGCCTGTCCAGGCTTCATCGACTGCTCGAGCCTTGGCCCCCTAGCGGCTATGTCCGACAGTCGTCGCAATATTATACTATTTTGACATCCAAACAACTATTGCTGTGAATAATATTTAGGTACTCAGTGACTACTTTATTATCGCTTTTTGATTGGCCTAATTAAATATGTCGCGTACTACTTGTTTTATAAAGTTTAAAAAGAAATTAACAAAGCATATTTATTACTTTTTAAAATAATTCAACACTGAAATGTTATTGGACAGAGTTAAAAGGTGAGTGAGTACTTAAGCATGAATTATCACTCAAAGTATTATCCTTAAACTATTTGATACTATTTACTAATTAATTTATCTTTTTATTAACTATATATGCTAATTACATACAACAACAACAACAAAACATACTTCTTCGAACAAGTACAAAAAAATTAAACGATAAATTACTATGTAAATTTAATAATCTATTTTATACACTAGCAATAATTTTACAAAATCCTCTAGAAATATCCCATGTTTTTTTATTATTAAATTTTGATTTTTATATTTTTGAATAAAATATTAAAACGATTAAAAAATCCGAAATATCTTATACTCTAAAACATCATGAAAAATCTCATCCGCTAATTCATCTTTGCTTTTACATACATGAATTCATTTGTCTTTTCACAAGAAATATTTTTAAACATATTTTTACGAAAGCGTTTTCAGTTGTCTTACAAACATTTCTAAATCATCACGTTTTTGTTAGAATTTCAAATAGGTAGTGTGGCAACAGCTGGAAGTCACCGGCTCGCCATGTCAGCAATGCGGTCCAAGCTCGATGATGTAATGCAAGTGGATATTATTTTATTTTAACCTTTATTTTTTTTCCTCAGCTGGATCTGGATGGACCATCCAAGTACACCATTAAGCTAGGATTAATTCTGGAATTTGGATCCTCTCCTAAGCAAAGGAGACGGAGCCTCCTATCTCAAATACACAGGTCTAGATTTTGATCTAACGATTATAATTATTATAACTTTAGAATAATTTTCTGTTTGTAACCGTTAAATTAAAATTTAATTCCAGTATATTTAGATTAGGAGAATCCGTCTTCTTGCTCAGTAGAGCATCCAAATCCTTAATTCTGGATAAGAACATAGGACACGTCTAACTACAAGAGAGCGACACGTCGTTTGCGTGACAGTTTTGTTTGTAGATATTTGTGGAAAATGACAATTTACCCAGCCGGCGGTTCGGCCATTTTTCCCCGTAAAACTCGAAACAAAAGAAACAGATAAGGCTTTGTGTCAGAGTGCTTACGCGGTATGGACAAGCCCCTCGTGTGGGTCCCACCTTAATGTAGGAAAGCCTCGTGGCGGAAACACCAAAGGACAAGGGATAAGAACCAGAGGCGGAATCTACTACTCTCTCCCCTCTCTTCCGCAAACCATCCCAGCCGTCAGTTCTAGTCGCCTCCGTCCTGATACCGAATCTGACGGCTACAAAGATTTCGTCGTTTTCAATTATCCTTTCTCTTCTTTGAAAAAAACAAAGTAAACCCATTAAAATTAGTAACTGTGTGCAAAACAAAGCAAATTGCCCAGAAACATTATCCCCCACTATTTTATGTTTTGCCTCAGTTGGTCTGATCCTCTTCTCTTTAGAGAGAGAAAGAGATGGGAGGGGAGAGAGAGAGAGAGAGGGGGGAGAGAGAGAGAGAGAGGAGCTTATAAGACAAGAGTGTGATCACTGAGAAAGTCCCATGGAAAGGAACCAGATTTTAGGGCCTCCTTTTGTCTCCTTCAATCTTTGATTAGATTTTCCTTCACCCTTGATATTCTTGTTTCCTTCTCTTCAAATTCCACGAAAATAAAAGTGGGGTTTTCTGCAAATCTCAGCCGCTGGTAACATCTCAAACTGCTCTCAATTTTATCATTGAAAGTTTGGATCTTTAAATTTTTTATTGCTGTCCTTGTTGCTATTGCTGTTGATATCTTTGGTTTCGGTTCCAATCTGTATACTTTTCTCAGAAGTGTGACGACAATGTCTAGTTGAATGTTTGGGTGTCATATATTTCTGAGCTGCGTCTGATCTAAATCTGTTCCATTCTTTCTTACCTGGATAACAAGAAAAGTACTTGGTTTTATCCCTTCCCTTTGTTTCGATTCACTTCTCAAAGCTTTTATCTTCAAAGACATGTAGCCAGGAAGAAATGGTGTCGAAATCGTATTCCAATCTTTTGGAGCTTGCGTCCGGCGAGGGAGACTCGTTTGGCCGAATTGGCCGGCGAATCCCACGAGTTATGAATGTGGCCGGCGTGATGTCCGATGTGGATGACGAAGGGTACACGTCCTCATCGTCCAGCCAACGTGACCGAATCATCATTGTGGCCAACCAGCTCCCCATAAGAGCTCAGAGGAAGGCGGATGACAGTAAGGGTTGGATTTTCAGTTGGGATGAGAATTCACTACTTCTCCAACTGAAAGATGGTTTGGGGGATGATGAGATTGAAGTGATTTATGTTGGTTGTCTTAAGGAGGAGATTCACCCGAACGAACAAGATGAGGTTTCCCAAATCCTCCTCGAGACCTTTAAATGTGTCCCAACCTTTCTCCCACCAGATCTTTTCAGCCGCTACTATCATGGGTTTTGCAAGCAACAGTTGTGGCCGCTGTTTCATTACATGCTGCCCCTTTCGCCGGACCTCGGTGGTAGGTTCAACCGGTCATTATGGCAAGCGTATGTGTCAGTGAACAAGATTTTTGCAGACAGGATCATGGAAGTGATTAACCCAGAAGATGATTTTGTCTGGGTACATGACTATCATCTGATGGTGTTGCCGACCTTTTTGAGGAAGAGATTCAACCGTGCGAAACTTGGGTTTTTCCTCCACAGTCCGTTCCCTTCGTCTGAGATTTACAAGACATTGCCTGTTAGGGAAGAGATTCTGAGAGCCCTTTTAAATTCTGATTTGATCGGATTCCATACATTTGACTATGCAAGGCATTTCCTCTCTTGCTGTAGTCGAATGCTTGGTCTTACGTATGAATCCAAGCGGGGTTATATAGGCCTCGAGTATTATGGTCGAACTGTTAGCATCAAGATTCTTCCTGTTGGCATACACATGGGTCAGCTGCAGTCTGTTTTGAGCCTACCAGAAACGGAAGCTAAGGTTGCTGAGCTTATCAAACAGTTCTCTGACCAGGGAAGGACAATGTTACTTGGAGTTGATGACATGGATATTTTCAAGGGTATAAGTCTGAAGCTTTTGGCAATGGAGCAGCTGCTTGTTCAGCATCCAGAGTGGCAGGGGAAGGTCGTGTTGGTGCAGATAGCCAATCCAGCTAGGGGTCGGGGAAAAGACGTGAAAGAAGTTCAGGCAGAGACATCCTCAACTGTGAAGCGAATTAATGAAACGTTTGGGAGACCCGGATATAAGCCTGTCGTGTTGATTGATGAGCCACTCAAGTTCTATGAGAGAATTGCATATTATGTTGTTGCCGAGTGTTGCTTGGTGACCGCTGTCAGGGATGGAATGAATCTAATTCCATATGAATACATAATCGGTCGGCAAGGAAATTCGAAATTGGACAAAGTTTTGGGGTTGGAGCCGTCCATCCCGAAGAAGAGCATGTTAGTTGTGTCCGAGTTCATTGGCTGCTCTCCTTCTTTGAGCGGAGCAATTCGTGTGAACCCCTGGAATATTGATGCTGTGGCAGATGCCATGGACTGTGCCCTGGAGATGGCGGAGCCAGAAAAACAGCTCAGGCACGAGAAGCATTATAGATATGTCAGCACGCATGATGTTGGGTACTGGGCCCGTAGTTTCCTCCAGGATTTGGAAAGGACATGTAAGGGCCATTTGCGTCAGAGGTCCTGGGGTATTGGGTTCGGGTTGAGTTTCAGAGTTGTGGCCCTTGGTCCAAACTTCAGGAAGCTTTCTATGGAGCATATAGTGTCAGCTTACAGGAGGACTGCAACTAGGGCGATCCTTCTCGACTATGATGGCACATTGATGCCTCAGGCTTCCATCGATAAGAGCCCGACTTCTAAATCCATTGAAATCCTGAATAGCTTGTGCAGAGACAAGAACAACATGGTTTTCATTGTTAGTGCCAAAAGTCGCAAAGTACTAGCTGAATGGTTCTCTCCTTGTGAGAAACTTGGAATTGCTGCTGAGCATGGATACTTTCTACGGTAATTTGTGTAAATATCAATTTTTATGCTTATGGAAATGCAGTTTAAATTAAAACTAATGATTATATGGAAACAGGTTAAAGCGAGATGCAGAATGGGAAACTTGTGTACCAGTTGCGGACAGTAGTTGGAAGCAGATTGCAGAGCCGGTAATGAAGCTTTACACTGAAACAACTGATGGTTCCACCATTGAAGACAAGGAAACTGCACTTGTGTGGTGTTATGAGGATGCGGATCCTGATTTTGGATCATGCCAAGCTAAGGAACTTCTGGATCATCTTGAAAGTGTGCTTGCTAATGAACCAGTTACTGTTAAAACCGGGCAGAATGTAGTTGAGGTTAAGCCACAGGTTTGATACACCTCCCCTTATTAAATTGAATCTCTGTTGTTCTGTAAATACTCTCTCTAATCTGTATGACTGTTATCCAAACTGTACACAAGCTTAGTAACACATGTGAAACTGTAAAAGCCAATGAGAAGTTCGAGAGTTAGAGAATCACGAGGCTAAAATTAGATTTTGAAACCAAGACTGTTAATTGGTATTATTTATATCTTAAATGTGTTTATCTAAAATTTGTATGTATATACTTTTAAGATTTTAACAAATGTATATTTTGGAAAAGATTATGGCCCTTTTCGGGGCAACAGATGAAGTATTCTCTGTTTGTTTCCTCTAGCATTAATGATTAGTCGAGGTTTCTTTACTCACGAAGTTCATGCTGATTGAGTTGGCTGCATAGGTATGAAAACTTTTCTTCGTATGAATTGTGGAATTTTGCCTTTATATCCTGATTCCTGATATGTCTTATCACGATTGAATATATTTGAAACAGTGTTTTATGAAGCATCCTGTGATAAATTCCTGACCGACTTCATGCATCTAATATAAAAAAAGAAATATACGATGCTTCGGGTACTAATTGGATCATGTGAAGTGCGAAGTTTGAAACAAAGGGACTTACTGTTATAAGCAATGTGTGTTGACTCAGATTGCTGAACTGGAATTACAATATCTCGATTAGCTGTGACACTCTCGTGTGTATGCAGGGCGTAAACAAGGGACTTGTAGCAAAACGTCTACTTTCCACCATGCAAGAAAGGGAAATGTCACCAGATTTTGTTCTCTGCATAGGGGATGACCGATCTGATGAAGACATGTTTGAGGTAATTACAAGTTCCATATCAGGCCCATCCATTGCTCCCAGAGCAGAAGTGTTTGCGTGCACAGTTTGCAAAAAACCCAGCAAAGCCAAGTATTATCTGGATGATGTAGCGGAGATTGTTAGGTTGATGCAGGGATTGGCATGTGTCTCTGAGCAAACTGTACCTCTGTAAGTTTACCAAAGATAAAGATATGGCATTGTCTCATTTTCTTCGTAACTGCCACAACGAAGGCCGGACGGTGTATTTCACAGTGCTTCTGCTTCCTTGCTTCTTTCGTTCATCATGTAAAAAGTATGTAGTGTTATGAGAAGCTGTGCATTCGGATACTTTTCTCGCATTTGTTGTTGTAAAGCTGTAAATGTGTTTGTGCATGAAGTCCGAACTCGTTTCACCTCAGTTGATAATCGGCAGTCTTAAACGAGGGAAACCTCGTTCATGTCAGTTTCTCTTATGTCTGATTTGGTTTCACTTAGCAAATTGATGTCGTTTGATATACATCGGTGCATATGTTAAAAATCTGTTCATTGGTTTTGGATCCGCCGGAGTGGCGCAGTTGGTGGTGCCGGAAATTGAGTCCCCAAGCGAACATGTCCGGTGTGAATGGTTGGCTAGGCTCTCTTGTGTTGCTTTTCTTGGTAACTCGGCAGAATTCATACCTTAAGGCTTAAGTTGTCTTGTACGGTGTCGTTTGCTGTGTTTTATATGCTAACTTCTTTACATTTGTTCTCAAATGGAATCGTAACCCCGGCCGTCAATGATCCTCGTTTTCTGTCGTGCTTCTTGTTTGACTGCTAAGCTTGTTCTGTTACTGTCATATTTTCTTGGATCCACACCCATGTCTATGGCTAATGGGGTTCTTCTTCCTCCCTTGGCCCAGTAAAAGTAGAAAAATCGGTTAAATCATTAAAATAAAGGAAACTAATTAAAAGGGTTTGAAAATTTTGAGTTTTAACGAAAATAACAAAAAGGTGTTTGTAAGTGGTTTTTCGTTAAGTGAACAATAACAGAAGTTTTTTGTTAAAACTTCCTTAAAATAATTAAGGTAGTGGAGTAGATAGATGTGAACTTTATCAAGGTCCCGCACCATAAATTTTTTGTTCTTTATTAAAAATATATATATATAGCAAAAGATGGCAAAGTCATGACAGTTTACTCTTTTCAAGGTTGCGACAACTATGAGAGGCATTTCAACTTTTTGTGACCACTATCGAGGAATTTATTAGCGTAAGAAATCGAACATAGATTCAGCTGTATGAAATACGAACTTGAAATTCTTCATAAACAAATCTAATAAGGGAGTTGAATAAGACAAACTAAAAATAACTTTATAATTTTTTGTAAGAAATATGTTACAAATGACGTGTCTAACATTCATTCATACGTTTTTGTCCATATCATGGACACTTTATTAACGTCTGTCAATTCAACAACTCAAACATTAATAACTTAAGAAGAGTGAGATCTCGTCGTCGCTTTTGCGCTTCCTACAAAAGTCACCTGTATTTTATGCAGTAAGTGCAAAAGAGTGTAATAGTTCAACAAAAGTCCCATGAAAAATCTAGATGAAGAAATTAACGTGAAGACAAAATCATGGAGAAATTCAAGTGCAAATCATTCAAAAATTATAATTGTAATTACTTGTATTTTATTAAAAAATAAAACGTAGTTGGGTTTTATCTGGTGGTGTACGCAGGGAAAGTACTAACGCGCTTGTTTAGCTGGAAATGCCGCTCAAAGGAGAAATGCTGTCGGAAGAAGAGGAAATAAGACTCGAGTCTCTGAAAATGTTTCAAGAGGGAATTCCATTGGAAGAGGGAAATTCAGAAAAAAAGAGAGAAAAGAAAGAGATTAAATAGATTATCCCGAACCCGCCGTCGCACGAACCATTTATGACGACCGTGTAGTGATACTCCTCAATCAACTAGAAGCCCTAAATTTTTGGATTTTTGCAAACTTGTAACGATGACTGATTGGAACTATTATTTGTAGGATATAAGTGTGGTATGCTCTAAAAAAGGAGGCGATCCGCTAGCCGGCACCTACCGCGAGGGGCCTGACGGATCCATCAATGCCGGACGCGATTCAGTTTAGCTTCATTCCGATCACTTCTCTCCTCAAAGATGTGTCCGGTAAAGGTTTCTTGTCGCATGCCATCAACCTTTATCTTCGACGTAAGTTTAACTAATATGTAACACATTTTTGGTTCTTAATCTAATGTAAACATAAGTTGAATTAGTTGATTAAGACAGACCACATTTTTCCTTTTGTATCTTAATTTGAATCTAGTTTATTAACTAGGCTTATTTTTAGCTACGCCCTGTAACTCCATTTGATCTCATTTTGTACACAGTAACTCAAAACTCACAACTTTACTCCTTGAAACTCAAAATTTATTCTACTTTGACTTGTGTACTCTCTTTTTTGTCCCTGAAACTTATAGGTCAACATACTTGGGACCCAAAACCCTAGAAGACAATGCCACATGTGCAATAAATTTGATTATAAATCTCTATTACGCGTTAACATTCAACAATAAGACCATATTAAGTTTAAAAGAAATTGAAGAGATGAAAAAAATAAAAATGAATTTGATTAGCCTGGCGCAATAAAATCAAATCCACATAAGAAATTACAGATCTAAGGCAATGTTGAGTGATTTTTGAGTTTTATAGATACGACTTTCAAGTTTCAAGAGATAAAATGGGATCAAAATCGAGTTTTAGATGGCAAAGTGGAGCGCACTATGAGTCTTAAGGAGTAAAGTAGTGAATTTTGAGTTACATGAAGTAAAGTGAGATTAAAATTGAGTTCCATAAGGCGTAGCTAAAAATAAGCGTATTAATTAATTAAGAAACTTGCTACAAACTTTTTTTTTGTTTTTTGTTTTTTTGTTTTTTAAGTTGTGTATGGGTTACGTGCAGACAAGCCTCCAATAGCTGATCTGCAATACTTTCTAGACTTTCAAGCCCACAAAATTTGGGCTCAGGTTCTGAATGAGCTGGCTCTAGGCCCAGCCTCAAATAGGGCAACTCAGTCCCCTGCAATCCACGTCTGCTTGCTGAGTCCTCAGCTATATGTAAAGACTGCACACGTTGGGGTTGCAAACAGGCCTGTCATAGGGATGTGCTTGTTTATATCTTGAGGGCAGGAAAGCCAACAGGACCTACTACTTGTTGATCACGTTGAGAAATCACACCACATATATATAATGCAGCGGGCCGGATTCGGAATAGAAAGGATTAACAATTGTCAAATCCGATGAAGTGATAAACTGAATTTGTTGATCACGTTGAGAAACCCTAATAGTACAACATTGTGAACGCTCTCTCTCATCACGAGTAGTGTTGAGCACGGCTGCACGGGTCGTGACCGGCGATTTTTTGGTGGATTCAGATCAGAGGGTATAGAGATTGACTCCGGTTCAATTTGCGTCGTGAGGGAATCAAGTGGGTCGTGAGTTTGTTGATGAGTCGGTGGTTAAGGCCTGTTTTAATCCAATCCTAACCAGTTAAGTTTGTCTGCACCAAGTAATAGAAGAACAGCCCAACCTATCCAATTCAATCTTCACCCAACTAGTCCAAAATATGAATTTCAGCCTGTCTGCCACCCCCCACCCCCCAACGTGCCTAGGGTTTACATGCCCCTACTCCGTACGGTTGCCAAGATTTACTTAGTAATTTCGAGTACACAACCTACCTGCCTACCTACCTACCTACCACTCTGGCCATATGCTAGGCAGTGTCTCATCAGCCATATGTAAATAAAGGGTCACTGCATGTGCTTAAACGTGAAAGCATGCAGTTGTTTCAGTCAAAATATATTCCTCACATCAACTATTGGATATTAACCAACGGAGCTATATTTTTATGTATTAATATTACAAAGCCAGAGCTATCGGGAATCTTTCATCTCCAACCTCGGACCTTATATTAGGTGCTGCATCCATGGTGATTGGTGAGGCCTAGGACCACTATATGCTTTACCAGATGAGCACCCATAAAATATGCATCAGGATCCTCGCCGGATCCATTCCCTAGGGATCCTGCAATTCTGTATGTTTACCGTATATCGTGCGATCAGTTTTTGTTAGGTATTATTTACATTTGAATTTTATATTTTATATTTTAAATGATTTCTGATCGCACGATATACGATGAACGGACAAGATTGTGGGATCCCTAGGGAATGGATCCGGCGAGGATCCTGGTCCATCAAATATGTATACCCCTAACAAGTAGTATAGAACATATGACGCGTTATCTCAGTAACCGTTAATAATCTCGAAATCTAAACCCTAAATTAATTAAAAGATGGACTAGCTAGATATGTCTCGTATGAAGGTCCTTGTTTTTACATTGTTGGGACGCTGGCTTACAGTTACTTAACCTGCTTCCTTAAAGTTAACAAATCTACACACACACACACCATACATTATATGCTAATGATCTAATATTAACATACTGCACAAATACATCCACCGGAGAATAAAGTTATATCAGAGATATAACCTAAGAGATACCGTTGATATATGAGAGACTCACTACTAATACTACCGAGATATTTTGTGCTAAAACACTATATCTAATAATATGTGGTCAAGTTGAAAATAATAGCGGTGATGTTGGTAATGTGGCATGCTAAACCTAAAAATTTATTAGCAATAGCTAAAAAGCAGACTGGGATAGCTTAAGGAAGAATATATATGTGTAATACAAATTGCCATCCATTTAATGTTATTGAGATCGATGCGAGAGTTCTGTCAATAGGTAGTAAAAAATGAAGAATGGCGCAAGGGTAAAATGAGATTAGTACTTCAAGCTCTATGAAGCTGTCATGTCTTTTTAAGTTAAGCTCCCCATAATTATAGTATAGGGTGGTCCACAACCCTAGCTATCTAGCTCTTAATTTCACTCTCACCAAATTGTCACTATATGTAATGATGATGGTCATCTATCTGGCCACATTTTTATATACTAAGTATTAATTTGTTTAAATACTTACTAATTAACGAAACCCAGCAAACCCTAACAGTGGTCCTCCATCATCTGAACATTTTATAGTATATAAATGTACGTAAGTATATATATACATACATTATACATATAGATGTATTATAGCTCCTAAATCGACAATTAGACGGTATCTTAATTTACAAAGTCTTCTGCAGCATCTTTTGACGCAATGCTTTCGGGTATTTACATCTGCATGTTACAGACATATAAATAAATAATAACCAACTTGAATATTTTTTTTCCAAGAACAATGCAGTTTTAAGTTTTAAGTGGGCTATAATTATGTTTGTGTTAACTTATATACTGGGTTACATATAAATATGTCATATATGCAGTTCATTACATTGCCAATGCATGCTTTCAAGAAAAGGACTGCAAAAAAGATTAGATAAAAAAAATTGAGTAAATTGTAGCAATTTCCCTCAACTAAAAATTCATTACTATTGGTCCCTAAATTTATCAAAATGTGTAGCTATAGTTTCTTTCGTCAATTCCGTCAGAATTCTATCAAAATGATTTATGTTGGAAAGACTATTTCTAGAATTGAGTTAAAGTTAAGAGACTATTTAGAGAAAATCATCATGATTAAGTAATTTGAAAACAAATTCTTGACAAAAGGTTTTTCACACTAATTGCAAATGCACGTTATATAGATTGATATGGATGGCCCTGCGAAAGATTTACTTTGCCCTTCATAGATCACATGTAATTGGTAAGGATAATGATCGAGAGACTAAATTTGTAAACTAAATTTTATAAACTAAATGAAATAAAAGTTGATAATTGGATTATGACTTAAGAAAAACGTGTTCATTTATATTGGTGACACATCATTTATATTTAATTCGGTTTAGTTTAGTTTGGTTCGGTTTTTCAAACTTCTGAAACCGAAGCGGACTAATAACTTTCGATTTTGTTCGGTTTCTTCAAGTTCAATTTCGGTTTTGTCAATTTTGACCCGTGACCAATTCTTTTTTTTTTTTTTGGTTTTTTAAGCCCACCCCTACCAAAGCAGAGGAAGACAAAATTGTCAAAGTAAAATAAGAGTGTACATTTTTTTTCTTTTTTTCCGAAGTCAAGGTAAATGATGAAAGTATGATATTATCAGTTCAATTTCTAACCAGCCAATTTGCAGCAATACTAGTAGTTTACTACTGAAATCGTCTTAAAGTAAGAAAAACAATAACAAGACCTCAACTTCTTTTTCGTTTGTTTCTAGGAGCGAATTATAGACCACACAACGTGAAATTCCTACACTTCGATTCTTTTTTATATGTATAGATACTTTTTTATTTGTAGTTGGTCCCTATTAATATATCTTATGACTTATTGTCTTACTCTCATAACCACCGCAATTAGGGCATCAAATGACAAAAAGTGGTTGAAGTTACATTTTTATTTTTACATTATAGCCGACGTTTCAAAACATTATAATTTAAGTGAAGAAGAGAGCACATTCCTCTAGTCAACTTGATTAGTTCGCATCTCTTTCTATAGAAGTCAACCTTGGGATAGTACATGTCAATTTCAGAATATAATTGAAATAATTACCATATATTTATGTAGAAGTCAGCCTTCTTTGGATTGGATCCATGTCAATTTAACAATATAATCGAAATAATTATTCATATATTTATAACTAGCTAGGATTAATTAATATATGGCATGCATCTGTGGTGGTACCACCAAGTTGCATGAGCATTTGTTCACACCTTTAATTGTTCTATATAATACCACACCTACTGATCTTAGTCGTCACAAATCAAATCTACTTGCCTCTATAAGCTTCTAATATATATATGGCAGAAGGGGGCAAAGGAACGTTGCAGGTTTCAGCTGTTTCCATGAATCTCAACGGAGATCGTGAAAATAGTGCGATACCGATCACAACTTCTTTGCCTATGAACGGTGGAAAAGGCACTTACAGTTACTTCAACAACTCCTGCAGCCAGGTATAATCATATGTATTTATGTTTTTTTTTTAAATATATATAATGCATATCACGGATGCATGAAACCCTAGATACGTCAGGCATGACGTGGACTTTACCAATATTATTATAATCATGTGCATGCTAGACATACATTCTCCTACGCACATAGTCTAAGAAAATTTTAATCACCTAGATTTTAATCTAATAGCAGATTACAACAATTTTCTTAGGTCATGTAGTCAACGAGGACAGGCTCTATATACATGCATGATAGTTTTTATATCAAGCTTCAGTTTGTGTTTTCATTTGTTGCTGGCAGAACCAACATAGGGGTACTGGTTGCAAATGACCCCAAAAAATTCAAATAGATTCTAACCAAAAACAGTTTTTCTCCTCCAATGGTTTTAGCTTAACATTTTAGCACAAAATTATTAAAAAAATGATATTAGCCTTTTTTCATAATGTTTTAAAAAAAAAAATTTTATGTAGATTATTCTAATTTACTTTTATGAACATTTTAACCTAAAAATTTTTAAATCCGACAACACTAAACCTACCTCATTCTTACACATATGCACCACATGAAAGAACATGAAAAACCACACTACCTACCTGATTCTTAAACACAAATACATAGGTGGGTACAAAGAAAAAAAGAAAGAATTGTTTGACGAAAGTGGATTTTATGTGGATGTTTGAACAAATACATATATAGGTATTTATAGAGTTTCTAGAGGAATTTTGATTAATTTTTTTAATTGTTTTAGCCGTTGGATTTAATTTTACGTAAGATCTCTTGTTTTTACCCTTATATTTGCTCATATTCGATCTCAACCGTAAGATTTAATTTAATGTACTAATAAATTTGATTTTTTTTAAAAAGATTGAATCTGAGCCAACGGTCCAACCTCGTGGATTGTCCCATAAAAAAATAGTCGTTGATATTTCCACAAGCGACCGACAATGTCAGCATCTGGGTTTCAGCCACTAACATTGCCTCATTTTTCTAGGTTAATTTTGGCCCAAAAATAAATTTCAACCCAAAACTTTTTATAGCCTAATGATTGGAGAAGCTTTGGGTGAGTTTAGAACATAAATTTTAAGTTTTAATACAACCATTACCATTGAGGTTGGTCTACTGCCTAAGGCAACAAAATAGGGAGACCTTGAATGAATATTTTTTTTTAATTTAAACATATCAAAACTACAACCTTTCCATAATTGGGAAAGCTTTTTCAGTGGTCAATATTGTGACGAATCTACATTGTATTGAAAATTAGTAGTTGAATAATAGCTTGGTTGTATACAATTAAAAATACATTTGATTCTAATGAATATATATTGTGATCCGATGTTTGTAAACTATTTGAACGAAGGTATGCTAATTTTTTTTTTTTTTTTTTATAAATGATATTATCTATATAAGGGGTGAGGGAGTGGTTAAGCCTTACAATAGGCTAACAATAATGTTGTTCAAATTCGTTTTTAGAGAGAATTGAACCTAAGACTTATCACTTATAAATAAAAAGAAATACAAATATATTATAGCACTAAATGTCAAGTAAGATCAATTTTTTAAAGTTCTTGTTTATGATCCCATAGTTGCAATTCCTGGCTCCGCCTCAAACCGTATGACGCCCATATATTTGCTACCTACAAGCCTAGCTAGCTAACTACATGCCCTACGATCTTGCCCTGTTTTTTTTCCTTAAATTCACACCAGAGAATAAAAGGCTAAAGAGAAGACTTCTGTATTTGGAGAGAGAGACACTTAATTTCTTTTTTTTTTCTTATATTTTTAAAATTTTAACAATGTATAATAGTTCCATCCAACTGCATATCGGGTTCTCCATTAACATTTTAATATGGGCTTTAAATTTAACAAGTCGAAATTGGTTTCTTTCCAATAAAGTTTGGATTCACCTCCACTACCCACATATTGGTTTATTAAAATGCTGGACGGACAAATACAAAACCTTTGATTTTGTAATTTTTTTAATTAAGAGAATTGTTATTAGCATTTTTAAAATCTCAATTTGCACTCTAAACTTTATATAATTAAAAAGAAAAATACATTTGTGAAGAGTACTGTATAATGAAATTTTTGGAATGTTAATAGCAATTCCCTTAATTAATACTATTTTAGATACGAGCTTAACCAAGTTTGTTATAGAGCAGTATGCTCCCCTTTTGAAATCTATTTAACTTATTCTCTTTGTAATATAGATGAATTTTGTAATAGGTTAATAGAACCATTAATTTTGCAGAGACAGTGCACTGAGGATGAGAAGAGAAAATTCATTGAGGAAATTGAGCAGAAGCTTGATATGAAAAAACTCTTCTCCCTTTCAAACACCATTCGTCTTGCGGACTTGGGATGTGCCACTGGACCAAACACTTTCATGATAATTCAAGACATACTAGAAGCCATGCAACGCAAACACCAATCCCAATTATCCCAATCATGTTTCAACGATGTTCAACATTCTGATGATCATCAAATGCCTGAATTTCAAGTCTTCTTTAACGACCAAGAGTCGAATGACTTCAACACCCTCTTCACCTCTCTCCCACAAGACAGGCAATACTTTGCAGCTGGCGTGCCCGGTTCTTTCCATCACCGTTTGTTTCCCGAGTCATCTATCCACTTTGTGCATACCTCATTATGTCTCCACTGGATCTCTAAGTCGCCGGAAGTATTGCAAAACAAGGCCTCTCCGACATGGAACAAGGGCAGGATTCACCACACAAGTGCACCGGATGAAGTAGTTGAGGCTTATGCGTCCCAGTTTGTGGAGGACATGGAGAATTTTTTGAATGCTAGGGCCAAAGAGCTTGTGCCTGAAGGAATGATGGTAATGATCTTGGTAGGAATTCCCAAAGGGACGCCTTATTCAGAAATTCCAATGGGTATGATGTGCAATTGTTTATCGTCTAGCCTCATGGATATGGCAAAAGAGGTAATATTGATAACTCATTATAAGCTCCTATAATTTACATTAAAATTTATTAATAATCAACTTTGAGGTGTGTTAGGATATCACATAATGGACAAAAACAATGAAAGTAGAATTTCACATATTGGGGTTCTAATAGCGAAGAGAGGCCAATAAGTGTTTTCACCTGGAAATATAAGTGGATAGAACTTTTTCAATGAAACTGCATTAAACAGGCAATAAAGCACGTTTATAGTGTCGGTTTATTGTATGTTTAATTAGTGTTCTCTAATAAAAAGTTTTATTTTTTATTGAAGCAAAACCATATTTTTTTACTTCTTTTTTCCCCCTCAAAGAGGAGATATTTTAGAGTATAAAACAATTGTTGTAATAAAATAGATTTGATAAAAAATAAGTTAATAGATAGATCACCAGAAAAGAACAACTGCCTAACTTAACTGAAAATATATATGGTGCCATTTCTTTTCCTTCAACAGGGAATAATTGAAGAAAGTAAAGTGGATTCCTTCAACTTGCCATTTTATGCAGCCTCTCTAGAGGAGATGGAGGAGATATTAGAGAAAAACGGGTGTTTTAAGATAGAGAGAATGGAGTCGACAAACCCAGCAGCATATCTGAAAGGTGGTCCAGTTGACATACCAGCTTGGGTGACGAATGTGAGGGCTGCAATGGAGGGAATGTTTGCCAAACACTTTGGAAGTGAGGTTATGGAAGAAATGTTTGGAAGATTGACCGATAAACTTGTAGACATTGCCGACCTCATAAACTCACGATGCGAAGTCAAAAGTCAGTTGCTTGCTGTTCTCAAGCGTAAATGACTCTGACTGAAACTGGAAAGTAATGTTACTAGCTTCATGTTATTGAAGAAAATAAATATAAGCAAAAGGAGAGATGAATTTGGAATTCATCATCAACTGGGAGTCTGGGACTCATGCTTTTGTGTACGTGTGTGACGTTAATATTCAGAAGCGTAAAATCCACTTTTGAGTGCTAGAAACAAGAAACCAAAGATAATGTATGAAGATAATTAATAAAAGTCTTTTTATATTAGCACCCCACAAAATGTTGAATGCACTCCATATTAAAATTTAAGGAAAACTAACAAAAAGTAAAAAAAAAAAAAAACTTCTCCTTTAACGAAAAACCCTTTTTAAAAGTATAGTGAATAGTGCCAGTTAAAGGTAAAAATTTGGTTTTTCGTTAAAAGTGAACTGTACCGGGAGAGTTTTGTTAAAACTCCATAAAATTTAATATTAAATAACTTATTTATCCTACTATGCAATGACAATTTTTACGTTATTAGGTTTAAAAAAAAATTATATATACACTCCAAATTACTTTTATATCTTCTTCAATTATCAAAATCCCTCCGACCCTCAATTGTTGAACAAAACTCTAACCAATGAAACTACAAACATGTTGATTGAGAAAAATTATTTTTGACGAATGAAACACGAAATCGATGTTTCGGAAGTTTCACATGAGGTAAGACTTCATATTATTTATTGTTTTAGTGATTTTGATGACATCGATAATTATTTAATCTTACTTTTGATGCGTTATACAAGCTTCTATGTTCATATTCATCTTTTAGGGATCACAGAGATTACATGAAGAATTAAACACTTACAATTACCACCAAATATTAAAAACAGACGACGTGGGTTTAAATGGTGGAATTGAAAACAACCCACATATGCTTTAAATCCCATGCGGCATCTTTTGTCAAAATTTTAGTTGGCATTTTTTGTCCAAATTAAAAGCTTTATAAGATTTAAGAAATGTGAGGTGTATAGAAAATATAAGGTGTATATTAAGAATGTGGGGTGTGAGGGTATTATGGGGAAGTATGTATGGGGTGTATTAAGATAATTTTTAATTAAAAAAACAAATATGGGATGTATTAAATATGTAAGATTTATTTAATAATTTGTGGGATGTTAATATAATAAGCGTTAATAAAAATATCGAAATCGTAACTCAAAGCATACGAAATGCTCGTTATATAAATTGATATGGACGGCCCTGCAAAAGATTTGCCCTACATATATGGATTACATGTAATTTGTTTAAGTAAATGATTTGTTGATCATTTGCATCTAGGAGAATAATAAAACTGGTTTTATTCATTTTTCCGAATTCCTTGTCAATTAAAATAAAAGATCGAGCACTTTGCAGTTGATGAGAAAAGTTGGGCTTTTTCAAACGTGCAGGAAGGACATGCGAGGAAGAGAAGGATAAATTAAAAAAGCCAAAGGAGGAGAAGAGTGCTTTTTTCTTTTATACAAGTCGAGGTAAAAAGCTAATCAAAGTGGAGAAAATTATATACCACAACGTGAAATCCGTACTCTTTGATTCTTATTTATACGTAATATAGATACAGTTTTTAACTAATAGTTGGTTCTTATTTATATTTTTATGGCCGAGCATCTTATTTTAAATTTATCTAAATTATAGAGAATGAGATCCGAATTTACATGCAGATCAAAAAAAGATTACAATGCTCTAACTAAATTGATTAGCACACATCTCCTTCTTTAATAGTCATCCTTCTTTGGATTCATGCATGTCAATTTCACATATAATTGAAATAATTATCGTATGTTTATAACTAGCTAGGATATAAGACATGCATCTGTGGTGGTAGCACCACGTTTCATGCGCGCGCATTTGTTCACGCCTTTAATTGTTCTCTATAAGTCCACACCTACTGATCTTAGTTAGTCTTCAGAAGTCAAATTTACTTGCCTCTGTAAGCTTCTAATTAGATATATGGCAGAAGGGGGCCAAGGAACGTCGCAGGTTTCAGCTGTTTCCGTGAATCTCAACGGAGATCGTGAAAATAGTGCAAAACCGGTCACGGTTTCGCTGCCTATGAACGGTCGAAATGGAATTTACAGCTACTCCAGGAACTCCTACCACCAGGTATATATAGTATATACCTATGTATGTAATATGCCAATGTATTTATTTGGTACATAGATGCATATATATCACGGATGCATGAAATCCTAGCTATGTCATCCATGAGGGGATGACTTTTTTATTTATTTTTTGTTTGAGGTGAAAGGGTAGCGAATCAGTACATATTTTATCCAAGTGCTGGATGGACAAATTGATTGTTCCCAACTATTCCAGATAATTAACTAGTTATTAGAACAAAACAATTTTGTCCTTGGATTCATACACAATCACATTAAAAATTGTAATTACGTAATCAAATTAGCTTAATTGAACCAATAATTTTTGCAGAAACTATCCGCTGGACTTGAGAAGGGAAAAATCATCGAGGAAATTGAGCAGAAGCTTGATATGAAAAAGCTCTCCTCCTCTTCAAACACCATTCATGTTGCGGACTTGGGATGTTCCACCGGACCAAACACTTTCATGATAATTCATGATATACTAGAAGCCATGTAACGCAAATACAAATCCCAATTATCCCAACCATGTCCCCATGATGATCAAATCCCAGAATTTCAAGTCTTCTTTAACGACCTAGAGTCGAATGACTTCAACACCCTCTTCACCACTCTTCCACAAGACATGCAATACTTTGCAGCCGGCGTGCCCGGTTCTTTCCATCTCCGTTTGTTTCCCGACTCGTCTATTCACTTTGTACATTCTTCATTATGTCTCCACCGGATCTCCAAGTCGCCGGAAGTATTGCAAAACAAGGCCTCTCCGGCCTGGAACAAGGGCAGGATTCACTACACAAGTGCACCGGATGAAGTAGTTGAGGTTTATGCGTCGCAGTTTGCCGAGGACATGGAGAATTTTCTGAATGCTAGGGCCAAAGAGCTTGTGCCTAAGGGAATGATGGTATTGATCTTGACTGCAACACCCAAAGGGATGCCTTATTCAGAACTTCCAACGGGTATGTGGTACGATTCTTTATCGTCTGTCCTCATGGATATGGCGAAAGAGGTATATAACTCATTACTTATTACTAGGGCCGACCCTGAGTATTGAGGGGCCTGGGCAAAACTTAGATGGAGGTCTTTTATTTTTTTTAATGTTATATTTTATTATTATTATTTTTTTCAATTTTTTCATCTATAAAACTAAAATATTATAAGTTACTACAACAAAAAAAAATTGTTTGATCAGCTAGGTGTTTTTCCTTACCTTCAAAGGTCCTGAGTTCGATACATAGATAATATTATCTTTTGCATTTAATCTATTTTATATGCATCTGAATACATGTAATGAAAATTTGGGGGCCCTCCCGAATCGGGGGTCCTGTACGGTGGCACCTGTTCAACACCCTCAGGGCCGGCTCTGCTTATTACCTCCTATAGTTTCCATTGAAAGTTACCAATAATTAATTTTGATATGTGTGTTAAGAACATAATTAATGGAAAAAAATAGTACAATTTCACATAGAGAAGTGATTTATGCACATTTTTTTTTTTTGCACAAATTAATTGAAAATGAACGAAAATAAAATGACAACGAAACACGTTTACTGTCATTTATTATTTGTTTATTAATTTTTAATGAAATATTTATATTTTTTATTGATACAAAATCATATATTTTCCCCTTTTTTTTCTCAAAGAAGAGTGTGTTTTAAAATATATATAAAACAAGTGTTGGACCACAAACTTCATCAAATAGCTTTCATATAAGAAAAACATATACTATATAGTTAAAAGAAACATCACTAGAAAACAACAATTGCATAAATTAATTAATGTTGGGAATATGATGCATTTCGTTTCCTTCCATATGTAGGAAATAATTGAAGAAAGTAAAGTGGATTCCTTCAACTTGCCATATTATGCAGCCTCTGTAGAGGAGATGGAGGAGATAGTGGAGAAAAACGGGTGTTTCAGGATCCAAAGAATGGAGTCGTCAAACCAATCAGCATGGATGAAGGGTCCAGTTGACATTCCAGTTTGGGTGAGGCATATGAGAGCTGCAATGGAGGGAATGACACTTTGGAAGTGGGGTTATGGATGAAATGTTCGGAAGATTGATCAATAAACTTGTAGACATTTCCGACCTCATAAACTCAAGATGCGGCGAGAAAACTCAGTTGCTTGCTGTTCTCAAGCGTTTATGACTCTCACTAAAACTAGAAATTCATGGAACTAGCTTCGTTTTATTCGAGAAATTAAATTATCCCAGAAGAGTGGTTTGTAGCCTGTATTTCAAATTTTCTTCATGGACATACACACGTAAGGAATAACATTAAAAAGGTAATGGTTAGTGCTTGCCATATTCAATGGGGAGCAATAGCACGATTTAAATTTCAATGCATTACCAACGAAAGCACATATCTACCAAATTAGCACATTAAAACATAGTAATAACATATACAAAATAGCTAAGATCAGAATAAGTGAGCTCAGAATAAGGGCAATCGGTTAGCAATTGTGAGCTTTCAAACCAACTTTCAAGTGTCAGAAACAAGAAACCGATGATCAATCTACTATACAACAAGCTGATGTCCTCAAAAGTTTTACCATCAGCATAAATAATTTAACTTTGATTTCATCTTTGTTGAGAGGTTACCCCATCATCAAGAAACAAATATCAAATATTTCAACTTTCTCAACTCAAATGCAACCCACTCCGGAATTGGCGTTCTAGAGATGACATGTGTAGAGACCTTCTCATACTTGCCTTATCTTTTTTGATGACGACGAGCTTGTCATAAACGCACCACGGAAAGCTGATGAAATGGTCACGATTCAGCCCCTCATTGTATGTGCCAAAATAATCAGGATGATATGTGACATGGTACCAAGCTGAAGCTTTTGCGTATACATCATCAGCTCCGGAATCTAGACCTGTTCCCTTCTCATTGAACCATGCCCGAGCTTCCTTCCTCAACGATCTCACAGCCATGTTTATAGAATCTGCATCCCGCCTCTTAGTGAAAGATTTTGACATTCTCATAACACTCCCACTAAGTATTTCAGCCTCTGTCTTGATCCCATAATAGTCCATCAGATTTCCCAACTTGTAATCATAATTGCCTTTGTAATAGATAGCATCTTCAATGTAATCCTCAAAGCCATCAACTTCCATGTCAGGGTCGTATGACTGCTTTGCCACTTGACGAGTGAAGGATCTGATAGAGCTGTCATGAGGCGCAATGTCTTTCACCTCTTGAAATAGCGCTCCGATCACATTGCATGATTGATAGGTGGGCTTGTCATGTTTTTCCATGAAATCTGGAAATTCCTTGACATATAGATGTGCAGGTATTACAGCTGGTACACCAGTTTTTGGAAAGTCGACGGCAATTGAAAACAGCTTTGCAAGCTCTTTACATGGTTCGCTCATTGCTTTTAAAGGATCTTTGTCTGCAAAAACAGTGTGGGCATTGGCAATTATGCCCAAGCTATCATTGATCATGTAGTTCACAAAATATTCCTCAACTTCCTGGACAAAGAAAAAATGAAAACAAGTATAAAGGAGACAAGAACGGGAAAGTGAATTAAATTTGAATCGCTGAAGTGCAAAGACATCAGGAGATGCATGAAGATTCAAGCCATTAGTCCAATGTTTTGAAGGATTTGTGGAGGGAGTATCATTTACCAACCAATGTGATGTTGTATAGCCATTAAAAGATTCCAGTATTCATTACCTCCATTGTGACGTCATGATCCAATTCCATACTTGGTGCTGGGGTATAATCCATAGGTTGGATTTGTCTCCGAGGAATCAATTCTTGGTCCCAACAGACAAAGTAGATATCTCCATCGAGATCACTTCCTGAACATTCATTTGGATGAGGCCTACCATTGTAAATAAGTTGTCAATCATTAAGCCATGTTTAAGCATAAGTTTTTCTATCGATTATGCAGTGGAAGTAAGGAACTTAAGAAATTATAATAAATAGCATCCACAGAGTAAGTCCAGCAAATTTCGAAACAAATAGCATCTACGAAGTAAGGAACTTAAGTTGTCAACCAAAGGCTTAACAATATGTGATTTATCTCATGCTGAATGATATCCACAACAGGTTGCATTAGATGACTGAAGTACACAATGGTTATAAGCATGTTAACTGGAAGATATAACATTAATGAATTTAATCGAAGTATGTGGTCATGATTTCTGCTAATCTTTGCAAACCAATAAAGACATTGGATATTTGTGAACTAAATTTAAGAGTCAAGACCTCGTGATTCAATGTTGTAGAAGAACAAAAATATGTTTCTTACCTTGATCCTTTTTGTGGAAAAACTACACAATCCACCATATGGTGCAACTCCGGCACATTCACAGCCTTTAAAACACGTACATCACCAGGGTGTAAACAAGGGTTCTTCGCAACAACTACCTTTCCTTCAATATGGTTTGAGGCACTTCCAGGATGTCTGTTACCAGATAATTGCACAAACACCTCTCCATATTCCAATGTTCCGGTTTCATCTAGACATCCCATCATTGCTCGTCCATCTGGAATAAAGATTCTTGTTTTCAGTCGCAAATCTAGCAACTTTGATGCCCGAAATGTTTGCAGCATCATTGAAAGGAATGGTTCAACATCAGGTTTATAACCACATGTGAGCAATTCCTTCAGGATGTTAGTAGTCTCTCCTGGAGACATCAAATCCAAAGCGTCCTGTGCTTTTAGTGGGTCAGTCAATATAGCATTCAGTTGTTGTACAGCTGCCCTTTGTTTTTTCATGAAAACAAGATCTGGAACCTCAAGGGTAGATAAAAGAGTTATCAACTGGCGGTTCAGAAAACAAGGCTGATACTTGCTACATGCTAATACATCCAACTTTGTGTTTTCTGATTCATACTTGGACATACTCTTCCTTAATGATAATTTCATTGATGAAGTTGGATCAATGGCCACCACACCTTTGTAACCACCATATCGAATCTGAAAGGCAGATGGAGTAAACCCCTTATAGCCACATTTTAAGGCCACTTTCTTCGCAAAATCAGCAGATATTTTCCCAATCCCATCAGAGAAGACATATTTATCATGGACAATGTCGGGAATAACTTCAATTTCATGTTTGGCCACAGTCAAAGTTTCAGTGGACGAACCAAAAGATTGACCCAATCTAGCAGCGTACTTTGCCACATTTTTTATATGACAAAAATCTCCCATCCACTCTCTTATATCATCAGCTGTAAGTCCCCACCTTGAAGCAAACATCCACATAGAATTCTCCCGCAATTGGCTCGACGAGAATGCAAGAAATTCATATTTCTTTTCACCAATTACTATGCCATTTCTGAGAATAGAAAGAATCCTCATGTAGAATTTGGTTTTCCTATCCTGATTTGTAGTGGACTTACGAGGAGACAAATCTGCCGAATAAATTTTTGCAAGCTCCTCTCCAACAAATGAAACACGAATGAAGTTATCAGTATCCATTGGGTAATTGCGTAGTACACGATTTGAGATATTGACTTCAGGACCACAATAATGTATTTGACATGATGTGATCTGGACTCTACGAACATACACCAACCCAGAATCTAAGGATATTACTGGTGATTTTGGAGTTTTCTTCAATCTGCGGTACTTCATATACTGCTCCTCAAGCCACATTGAAGGTTCATAACAGCTATCTCTTAAATTGTATAATTTATCTAGAGCATACTCTATGCATGCAAGGTCTCTTTTGCGTGCATCAACCAACTCAAAAAAATTATCACCAAGTTTTGGCCCAGGAAGCCACCCTTGCTGAACCAGGGAGTTTACCTTAAACAAGATATCATATGGAACACCAATACATTCAGGAGGGCAAACCATGGCTCCCAGATCCGAGCAAGAAAAAGGGGGACATAACTCCGTGACAAGGTCCCTTACAATCCCTTTGTACCCGGGAAAGTTTTCTCCAAAATCTGGAAGTTGGAGACCATAAGGAAGCTCCAAGCATAATACAGAAGACTGCCCAATAGCGCACGATGGAGTGAAATCAGTTGTTCGGATCCATTGGTCATCAGGGGTTTCCCTGCAATAGTTCTGAAAAGGGTCTTCATATGCTTGTCCTGAAGAGTCTGCTTCTTTCTCGAAAATCCGAGGCGCTCCCAATAACTAATAATAGGAGGTAAATTCATTAAGAATCTTTGCTTCAAAGACGAGAAGATATAACATTTTTTCCAATTACAGTACTCTGCATGAGATGTTTCAAATACACGGCAAAAAAGATAAAGGACCAAACATGCTTTGACAACAAACCTCAGTTTCTTTAGACCTTAACATACAAAGATTGCATACATTGATTAGCAAATTCAACATGTAGATGATACAAAGTTATCCAATCTTAAACATAAAAGGATTAGATGAATGACAAGAAATATTGGAACAAGAAAATCATTTTGATACCAAAATTAACTGAAAGAAAACAGGTACCTGAAACAGAAGTTTCTTAGCAGTGTGACCACGTGGACTATACAACTCAGTCTGCCAAATGTTCTCATAGGAAAGTTCAAGCTTATATTCCACCTCATCATATTTCAGAAGACAAATTAATTTCTGTATTCTAATCCCAAAGTCCACTGAAACATTGTCCGAACACCAAAAATAAGATAGCTCTTCTTTTCCGGTCTTGCAACCAAAATACAATTCTAGATTTTGCAGACTGTGCAAAGCGGTTCTTGGCTTTGGTACAATATCATGATCCATCTTCCGGGACTTCAGATAGCTTCTCTCATACCACAGGTTTCCAGTGTCGGCCAAGGAATTAATAAACTCAGCATCATTGGCGGTTTCAAACTGAATAATAGCATAATATCTCCTTGAATTGTTGGCTGGTCTGTATCTCATAGCATAAACAGATCCTTTTCCAGTTTTTCTCTCCAGCCATTCAAAAACAGCTTCTGCAGATGCACCAGAAGGGAATCCAAACAACTGTATCGTCTTACCCATCTTATCATGTGAATTTCTTCACTGCATTTATGCTGCCAAATTATTGCAGGCTTAGAAATAAACAAGAGTGGAATGCACTAGTAGAGTCATGGAACTTCAGAAACCAATAACCATAAAGTCTTTATGAATCCAAGAACAGCTCAAGAAAAAAAAAAGAAATATCAAAAGGTATAACGCAACTGAAATTATTGAGCTAAGGTAATTACGGGCAACAAACAAACTAGATAAAAAGTAAACACATGATTTTTGCTTCAAGTGATAATAAGCCGCCCTTGGGAGCAAGGGATGGCGGGGTAACGGGTTAGGATTATGATACGTCCAGGGTTCAATTCCTAGCCAAAAACAAGAACAAAATGATAATTTTACCCAACAAAGGTAGAAATTAAAACAACCCCAAAAGAAAAAAAAACAGACCCTTTTGTTATGCACTTCACTTGCAGTTCAGACTTGAGAGATCAAGAGACATGCTTGATAACCATACACACAAAAAGTAGAGATTTTTCATTGAACTAAAGTAAACACAAATTACCCAACACAAGCAAAGAAGTTACCGATCCTAAATTTATTAAAAAAAATCGAAATATTGTTCCAGTGATGCAGGAAGAGTGAAGGACACAGATAAAGAAACCTTAGCTGCACAAAAGCTTCATCAAACAAGAATTACAGCAACAAAAAACCCAACAAATCCAATAATTTGATGCCTCATGACAGAGAAGACAATAATAAAAAAGCAAAAATTGCTGAGAAAATTAACTCACATTGTTTCATTGATGCAGGAAACGAACAGAACAAAGAGTGAAACAGAAGAGAGAAGAAAAGCTAGAGAGACCGAACAGGAGAGAAAATTACCTTAAAGAAAACAGCAACTAGCAAGGATACACACACAGATGCTGTTCGTTGTCAATCCCTAGTCACTCTCGCCCTCCCCGACCACTGCCGGTATCAGCGAAACTAAATGTTTTTTTTTTTTTCTTTAAGTGGACAAATCAGTATATTTATTATTTTTCTGGCTAATATCCTTGAAACAAAAATCTAATGATCCAGGCAACTGATGTGGTCATGCCTAGCATTGTAGGACTCAATGTAGGTCTTTCTGCTACTTTGGTTTTCAAAAAAAGGAACCCTTCTATTTTCATTCATTTTCCTTCCCTCTTCTCATACATTATTTTTTATCTTATTATCTTTATAACAAAATCAATATAAGATATTGACGTGACTTAATCATAACTGTTCAAATAGAATGGAAGGGAAAGGGAGAGAGATTATAAGGGGAGAGAATCCTCCTCGTTTCAAAAGTGGTCTTAGATTGTCATTTAGTACTACAGTTTAGTAGTATTTTTTTTTACTTGTAAGTAAGAGGTTTTAGATTCAATACTTGTCAAATGCGAGTTTAAATCATAGTATTACTAGTCTATTATAATATTAAACCTACTTTCTCTTTCTTAATATACATAATATTATTTGATAAAAAAAATAACTTTAAATTTATAATACTACAGTTTAATAATATTTTCTCATAATAAAAACTGAGTACATAAATTAAATAAAAAGCAAGCCTTATGTTAAAATCCGGACAAAAACAATAAGACGGGGGCCCAAAAATATTATCGGTTCAAAATTTCAAGGAATTTAATTGAACAATCACTTTCAAGAAAATTTGCAAATTTTTTTTACGGAAAGAAGGGTAATTGGGGACCCGAAAAAGTGAGGGATTGACTTTAAGTCCTCACAGAAACTGATAACATGCTTGGGAAGGAATTGGAACGACAGGCCGGCATTTTTGTTAAATATTGGTATAAAAAAAAATTCATTTAAAGTGTTATAGAAATGGATGTCCACTCAAATAATGGGCAAGTTGCCCTTCCACTATTTAGCCTGTGATTTACTTCTATAAAAACAACACTATGGAACACAACAAAAGAAGAGAGTTTCATAATTGGTGGTGGAGTTCACGGGAGAGAAGAAGGAAAAGGAAGAAGAGGAAGAGAGAGAGAGGAAAGAAGAGGAAGAGACGAAGATGAGGAAGATGAGGGGGAGATAATAAAGAGAGTTATCTTTGTACTCTTATTATTTCAAATTATAATGAAAGCACCACTGCTGCCCCGAGGACGTACTCCAGTCACACTGACTGTAGAGGAACCTCGTAAATTTTGTGTCTTGTTTCATTTATTCCACTGCACCCACAGTTGATTTTACAACACGTTATCAGCACGAAAAGCTCTCATGTCAGTGGAAAGCACAACACCATAAATCCGGAGAAGCATTATCTACTTCTCACCTCGGTCAGCTAAAATCTCACAGAGTAGAGACGGCAAGCCAGACATGTCAAACAGGGAAGATCATCTTGTCACAAAAATCCATCAACCTTTCTTTTATCACCTTTTCCTTTATCACTCTAACTATTGATGTGCTAATCCTTATCCCTGCTAGACCTGCAATCTATTTTTCTCTCGTGGACAAGAAAGATGGAGAGATCTTACAGACAAACAAAGGTGCAGCAAAACAAGCAAAGGTATGTCCATTTTTCATTTCTCCCACCGCGCCAGAAGCACCCCACCGAATTCCGGTGCGAATTGAAATTTCCAACGACCTGAAGTCGTCACGAGATAAGAAAACTCGTACCTGACAACTGGTTTCCAGAGATCCAGAAGAATCTCATTAGACTTGGAAACCCAGATCGTGTCGTTCTCAATGGATCTCGAGGACCTCCATGAATCCTCAATTGTCTGAGATGGTGATGGCATGACTGACTCCACACAGGCCTCCCTCTCTTGTGCCTCCGTCAACCTCACTGTCATCTGTCTCTGTGGAGAGATTCTTGCTTTGCGATGCCATGTTCTTTGGGCCATGCGAGAACAACGCCAGTATCTGGTAGCCTTTTTGGATTGAATTGGTTTTGTGTGACCTCCACAACAACCCAGCTGATACTGGGTTTCGAGACTGGTAGAGACAGACAAAGAAAAGGGGGAAGATTATGGAATATGCATGGCACAATCTGAAAAAGGCAATAATGTATGATACCATTTGAAAAAGCAAGAAATAAATAAATAAAATTAAAAAGGAAATGGGGCCAATGATTTGGAAAGGTGCGTTGCACCATGTAAAAATGAAAGAAAAAGGCAATGTTTTTTGGAATGGTGTAGAATGTGGTTGAATAAGAAAATAATAAAAATAAAATAAAGGTAAAGGTTTTTGGATGGTGTTACACCATCTGAAAAGAAAGAAGAAAATATGTATATATTTATTTATATGAATGGTGTTGGCTTAAAACACTTTCACAAGTTCTATTTATTTAAAGTAATTTATTTACAGTGGGTAGAATTATTACCCTTTGCTTTAAAGCTTTGATATTTATGTGAATGGTGCTGAATTAAAGCCCTTGTCACAAGCTTTATTTACTTTACAGCAATTTATTTATCATGGACGGTTTTACCGCCTACTGCTTTAAGTTTTGATTTATGTGAATGGTGCTGAATTAAAGCCCTTGTCACAAGCTTTAATTTATTTATTGTTCAATTTATTTACTATGGCTGGAATTACCGCCTATTGCTTTAATTTATTTATTGTACTTATCTTTTGTTACGATGAGTATAACAAGGACCCAGAGTTCCTTGATTAGATCAGAACCTGCAGTTTCTTGATCCTCATCACATAAAATGATAGGACCCGAAGTTCCATCATGCAAAAAGATCAAACATGAAGTCCCTAGATCCTCAAGATCGGACATGAAGTTTCTTGATAAGTACCTTAAGTTTGAAGTGCCACAGTGCCTCAACTTAATTATAATAAAGGTCATAAAAGTCTCAGTCCATAGACTATTTAATAAGGACCAGAAGTTCCTTATGTCCATACTTAAAATGGTTTAGCAGAAGCATTTATTAAGCGGATAAAATTGATTACCCACGCTCTGCTCATGAAAACGAAATTACCAGTTTTCTACATGGGGACATGTCATTTTACATGACGCATTATTAAGTTCGGATGAGACCAGTTTCCAACCATCAATATTGCTCAGTACAACTTGTGTTTGGGAACTAGCCAAACATTATACATTTACGAGTTTGGTTGTGTTATCTATGTGCCTATTGCACTGCCACAACGTACTGAAATGGGCATTGATGTTGAACATCATCTATCATTCAATATTTAGAACCCTTGACTGGGGATATATTTACCGCTTGGTTTGCGGACTGTCATTTTGATAAGACAATTTTCCTGCCATTAGGGGGAGAAAATAATATCGTTCCAGAAGAACGATGAGAAAATATCATTCCAAAAGAATGATGAGAAAAGACCGTTCCAGAAGAACGAAGAGAATTTGTCTTATTTTGATTCACGAAGCAATCAATGAGAAAATGAAATATGAATAATTGAATGATGCAACGAAAGTGGTGAAATCATATATACTTACTGCAAATGTGCCTACAAGAATTGATGTCTCTGTTGGATAAAATAATGAGACAGTAAATTATTTATCTGTTACACGCCTGAAGCGTGGCAGATTTTTAGACTCAAAATGTTCAGTTATTCGAAAGAAGAATAATATGGCACTACTGAACTATTGCATTCCCGAAGCATAACTGTTGCATGCCAGAAGCATGACAGTCGCCGCATGGATACACGTCCCAGATAGGACAATCCACAGACATGGGAATGTTGATGTCTCATACATGGAGCATAATAGACATATGGGTTCCAATGACTCAACTCCCGGAAGTGGAGATTAAAATCCAAGCTCTATAACGCTCAAGAGGAGGTTATGATCCACATTCTCTAAATTATGACTATCCTGGAAGAGATAGCGTCATGCCCTTGAAGAGGCAATGGATATCCAAAGAAATGAAAAGCTTTTATGCATGCGCATGCACATGAGAATATGGGATCACGGATTGATGATAACCAATGGTAATTTTGGTTTTTACAAGTAGCTACTAAATTCATCAATGAGCTGTGTTAATATTGAGTCACGTTCTTTTGTTCGTCGACAAAAGAAAAAAAATTATTGGCCAAAATGGAGAAAGGCAATTCCATTACAATTTTGTAAGAACGTGGGCAAATGAACCTATATATATTTGAATACAATACAAATAGCCAAAAGATGTTGAACCAAGGAGGTTACATATGGGCATTTGTAATACAGTGTAATACACTCACATGATATGACACAAGGTTACTAATTGAAACCTGAAATTATACTCTTGTAAACAAGTTCATATAAATGGAGAATTATATACGAAGGGTTGTGAGTCGCCCTCATTATATCTCCATAAGTAAATCCCTCAAGTATACATGGGAGCAAATTGCTCTGTATAAATTCCAAAGGAAAATGTGTCATGAAGTGTAGAAAACCCTTGAAGGATTCAAATTGCTTGAAGTAAGCCTCTGAAGGGTAAAAAATAAAATATGTACTCAATACCAATGGATGATATAAATTGCCTTAGTGAGTACTATCATTATAATATTGTTGCAACATACTAAAATCTCTTGCAAGAGTCAATGACATTAAATTATAACTCTTGAAGAGTTGATGATATTAAATTGGGACTCCTGAAGAGTCTAGAAAAATTATAAAGTGTTGAAGGAATTATTGTCTCGAGTTGCAGATCGAACAATCTACCAACACGAATCTTATCCATGATATTTATGATATTAAAAGAACCATATGGATTGAAGATTATGAGTTGAATACTCATATGATGAAGACACTAAGAATAATCATTTATCTTCGTGAGGGTAAAGATAAATTAATATTTGGTCCAGAAGTACCACATCTTAGTGAAGTATATGCTTTATTGTATTTGGCACAATACATTGAATGAAATAAAGCTTATTTATTAATATCTCCAAGAAATTACAGATATATACATACACATGAGTTAAAACAAACAAACAGGATGGAGCCTTCACAAAGGTTGCTCATGTGAAGCCTCAGTACTCGGAAGTACCCCAGAAGGGGAAGGCATTGGAGATTGATCATGTAGCACCCCAGTACTTAGCAAAACACCAGAAGGGGAAGGCATCAGTTGCTTTCGGAATCTAGCAACGAACCTCTGGTGATCACTTTGAATCCGACTTTCGGATTCCTGCAGTTGGACGAGCTTTCTTTTCATGCTCGTAGAGTAATTATTTGCAAGCACGTGTAACACCCTATTCTCGTGCTTGAGCCCTCTGATCTCTTGTTTAAGACTTGCCACCTCCGCCATCAATGATTCAACTTGGCGAGTTTGAGCAAGTAGGCGTTGGCCCATATTGGACACAGAGCCAGCACACTGAACACTGAGAGCCAAGGAGTCTTGAACGGCCGACTCTTCAGACCGTTCTAAAAGGATCTTGTTATCCCTTGGAGTGAGAAGATTCCTAGCTACCACAGTAGCGGTTATGTTATTCTTCATCACAGAGTCCCCAACCGTAAGAGGACCATTAGAAGATAAGAAGGACGGGCGCCATATATTATCCTGACGCTGCTCGTCTGTATCACTCCTAAGACTCAAATCTAAGCAAATGTTAGAAGGGCAAGTCATTTTTTCAGAAATGATGAAGGAAAAACAGAGGTCAAATAAAATTTTAAAGGTGCAAGATAGGGGAAATTTCTACAGGCAGCAACTTTCTGAGCATACTCTTGAACACAATTGATGTCTTTATAAAAGAAGAGGCAACAGAGCCACTCATTCAGAGATCGAAGATGCACCACTCTCCGAATTTCAAAAGCCAGATTTTCCTGAATAAAATTCGTTGGCATTTTTCAGACGTAATCTTAGTTTTCTCAGATATCGCGTGCAACTTTGTCAAAGATCTCTGACAAAGTTGAAAACGCGTAAATCTTACTGTTCTATTTACACCACAGTTGCTGACAAGAGTAAAAGCACAGCACCACCACTTGCTATTGAGAAATCTCTATATATGTCGACCTCTGTTCTCCATAACAAGGCAGACCTGCAACACTGCAAGAATACCTAACTCTTCCTTATCTCCGAGAATGCATCTTCAACATAGCATCTCGAAATACTCAGTTTTCTTCCTCTCCGAGAATACCTCTTCAAACATGTCACACCAGAGCAAGATTATCACATATCTTCAGGGACCAGAGCAAGATTATCTCATATCATGCAATCTCCCTGTCCTTTCCTTTGTCCTTGTTCTTGCCTGCAAAGACAAAGATAAAGAAAGCAATATGTCGGAACCTCCACTCAAACTCCCGGTAAGGAACTGCCTGGAACCTTTCCTGATTGCTTACCTAGCTCTCGAGTAGTCATCTTCAACTGTTGTTCGAGTTGGGTCTCCAGTCACCAAGAAGTGATGAACCATCCAAATGCAAGGGTTGCACTCCACTCCGGCATCAGAGGGCAAATACTGCCGGAGAAGATGCCACACATGCATGGGGGGAAAGCAGGGAAAATACTACTTAAGCAAGGGGAGCAAGTAAGGAAAGTGAAAATGATACATTGAAGCATGTGGAGACAAGCGCAACAAACGCGTGCTGATTCATCCCTGACAAAACTGAAGATCACTTGCCACATGAAGCTCCTCATGGTCCAATTTCATTCAAGATCAAGCCTCGAAGGTCCTTGAAGAAATCACAAGTTCGATTCAAGATCAAGTGTTCACTACTCTTGAATCAAATTCCGCTCCAGATAAAAGGAGTAAATTCAGACATTTGGATCAAGTCTAGCAGAAGGCCCTCCAACCCAGTTCAAGAACAAGCCTGTGGAAAGTTAACAACAAGTAAAGCAACTATTTCAACAACTCTTCTTACTAAGAGACTAAAGCAGAATGATCAACGATCAACCTAAATGATTTGAAATCAGGGGGAGATACTCATCAGGGGAGCATCTAAAACAGATCAAGATTTTAACGAGTCAATCGAAGACTTGTGGCCATCCAAGGGGGAGTGTTATAGAAATGGATGTCCACTCAAATAATGGGCAAGTTGCCCTTCCACTATTTAGCCTGTGATTTACTTCTATAAAAACAACACTATGGAACACAACAAAAGAAGAGAGTTTCATAATTGGTGGTGGAGTTCACGGGAGAGAAGAAGGAAAAGGAAGAAGAGGAAGAGAGAGAGAGGAAAGAAGAGGAAGAGACGAAGATGAGGAAGATGAGGGGGAGATAATAAAGAGAGTTATCTTTGTACTCTTATTATTTCAAATTATAATGAAAGCACCACTGCTGCCCCGAGGACGTACTCCAGTCACACTGACTGTAGAGGAACCTCGTAAATTTTGTGTCTTGTTTCATTTATTCCACTGCACCCACAGTTGATTTTACAACATAAAGTGATTTTAGTTGTTTTAAAAATATTTTCAAATAAGTCTTAAAAATTGCTATAAATGTTTCACCTAAAGAAGAAGTTTGCTAAGAAAACAACAAAAACAAAAAGCGTGCATAACCTAGATGTAGACTAAATTGATTACTTATCTGAACTATTACACGTGGAAAATATTTGACACATATTTATCTTCGTACTAAATATTGTTGAAAAATGTAATCCCACACCTAAAACTTGACAGAACAATTCCTAATTACACCGAAGTCTTTTGTGGGAAAATCCACCATATGCAGGTTGTGAAATTGAGACAGAGTTGTGGTGGTGCTCGTATCGCACCGGCGTGACCTAGAGTTACAAACAGGAGGAGAGTAGCTCAGTTTGCGTGTGTGAGGAAAATTGGATATGGATGTCGTCACAAGACCAGTAGCATGCGAGGGCTTTTGTGTTGGCCACAGATAGAAAACTTGAGTGTCCGGTTGAAGAGAGTGACAAGACCAGCGAAAAGCCTAACAGCGTACTCAGCAATCTCCTCGGACTCGTATTCTGCAAATGCGTAACCTTTAGGTCTGTCGGTTTCTTTGTCCCGAGGAATGTGCAGGTTGATCACCCTCCCTGCCTGAATTAATATATCGTACACAGCTATTTCGCTCACTCGCTCCTCCAAATTACCTATATAAATGCAGCACCTAGATTTTGACTCGACGGTGGTGGAACCCTAGATAGCTCGAAACTAACGACGTATTGTACAAAAACTAACGCCCCTTCTGCTTCGTTAGTTTGAAGAGACTATCTGATGGTTGTAGTAATAGGAGGTGGTGCGTCCTTTGCTTTATATTGTGATCGCCGATTCCGACTTGGAGTCGGGTTCCTTGTTGTAAAAGGAACGAAACGTTTCTTCTCCTTCCTCCTCCGGGAATTAAGACAAGAGAAGAAACCTCCTTAGTAATTATCAAATGTTACTTTTACTTTCACTAACACTAGTAAAATACTATTTTTAGTTGAGAGTTAATTTTACTTCTATCGCTCAATTTTAGTCATTTTTCAGAAAAGCCAAGACTCATAAGTGCACTTTACCCTCTTTTTTATCAACGTTATGTGATTTATCAGAACTAAGAATAGAACTCAATACGTGTTGCATGAGACATAGGGTCCAAAATTCGTTTACAATTACCAATTTGGTCCCGAGGTAAGGAATAACCAGTTATATGCGGTCAATACACCTAAAACCACACATGTAACCCAAGTCAATTCACAAGGTTTTTTAAAGTTGATGGTGAGATACACGCAAAATACATGCAGGATCATCATTAGGACCATCATACTTGCCGACCATCGATGAACTGATCGGATTAACCAACCAAAATTAACTTCAGTCATAACATATTGAACAAAAGCAAAGACCTCTGTAACGGTCGGACGATAATAAAAAGTCATAGCAAACTCAGTAACTACTTGTACTAAAAAAACAAATAAGTGTAATTACCCTTAGACAATAAAATATGTTGACATGAGGAGGAACATATTTACTAGTTATACCATCGGCAATTACCTGAATCTCAAGACGTTTTCGAACCAATTATAGATTTTATTGAGATAAGTAAATCAAGGGAACCACCCCCACCCCGGGAGAACCATATATGAAAATTACAGAAACACCCAAATACTAGTTTTGTCGTCTTGTGCCTACTATTTTCTTTTTGGGCGTATAGTGAAGTGATAGATTGGACTCCATAAAGTGACATCGAAGACGACGGATACCGAACTTCCCAAGTAAGGACTTCCAAGGAGCAATTCAGTGTGCACCTCCCTACTAGACTAGCAGTATCCAATCCAAGAAGTTGCATCGAACTCTTCGTTGAAATGAGTTAAATTTACGTTTCACTTAGAGATAAAAAATTATATTTACTAAATTGTCTGTTAATCTTAAAAACTATATGCAAATGACCTATATTTATTATTATTTCGAGAGTAGAACAAATTCGACTCATCACTAAACAGGCATGCATATAGCGTTTACATGATTGTAAATACCGAAAGGTAGATGAAAATTAGAAATGCCAATTACAGTGTAATTACAATCATCAGAAGTTAATTAAAATAAACCGAGGCAAATGACGAAGGAACTAGCACCCTTGACAGTCATACTTAAATATAACAAACTTAAACAAAACATAACAACATATTCATAAGGCAAAACACACTACTACCTAAGACCCCTCTTTCAATTTCCCGCCAAACACATGATTCCGACATTGTCAAGTGTACCGCTACGATAACACATAGGTAAGGAATTCCTCGTTCTTATTTGTGCCTCTTGATCTGGAGGATCTTGTCGAAAACACACCACGGAAAGCTGAGGAAATGATCCCTTTCCATTCCCTTGTTGCAGCGACCCCAGTAACCAGGATGATACGTAACATGGTACCAAGCTGATGCTTTCGCTGCACATACATCATCGGTATCAGTGCTGGAATCCGACTGCGTCGCACTGAACCAGGTCCTAGCTTCCTTTATCAGTGACCTTACGGCGAAATTAATTGACTCCAAGTCCTTTTTGAAAAATTTCGACACTGAAGTGATGTTCCCACTTAGTATATCTGCTTCAGTTTTGATGCCGTAGTAATCCATCAAATTTCCCAGCTTGTAGTCGTACTCCCTTTTGTAGTTGATGGCATCATCGATGTAATCTTCGAATCCATGTACCTCCATGTCGGGATCATAGCACTTCGAAGCCACTTCCGCGGTGAAGGATTTAATTGAGCTTGAATGCGAATGTGATGTAAGCTCAACATTCTTCACCTGCCGGAAAAGCTTCCCAATCACACGCCTGGACTTGTACATAGGTTTGTCAACCTTTTCCATGAAATCTGGGTATTGTTTGGCACGTAGCCAGCGCGGCACTTCCACTACCATGCCGGTTTTTGGAGAGTCAACAGCATAGGAACCGAGCTTGGCGAGCTTAATACATCGATGACTCATGGCCTTGTTTGAATCTCTGTCTGCGAAGGCAACATGTGCATTTGAAATGATCCCTAAAGTGTCATTCACTATGTAGTTTGTAAACGACTCTGCAACCTCCTGTAACAAACACAACAGAACACCAAACGCTGAATGAAAAGGGCAGAATCGCGATTTATCTAATGAATATCGTTTCCTATAAAAAAGGCCGAAAACAGAATATGTTTTGAAGTATGATAAGCTGCACTGTACTTGATAAATTGAGTAATACCTCCATTGTAACTTCATGATCCAATTCAATAGTTCGTGCTGGGGTATGAATCATCGGTTCAATTGTCCGACATGGAATTAGATCAGCGTCCCAACTAACAAAGTAAGGATCTCCATCTAAATCTCCTCCCGCGCATTCATCAGGATGGGGTCTAGTTCAACAAAAAAGAATAGGCAACAAATTATTGTCGAACAAAGGAACACTGATATGCAGACGCAATCAGAAACAAAAAAAAATTATTTCATATACCATAAGATTTGAGAAAGTTACATACCTCTTTCCTTTTTGCGGAAAAACTACACAATCCACCATGTGGTGCAATGCGGGCACGTCCACAGCTGTAAGAACGCGAACATCTCCCGGGTGTAAACAGGGGTTTCTAGCAACTACAACTTTCCCCACCACAGTAAAATTGTCTTCGCTTGTAGTAGTGCAGCCAGCGCCACTTGAGATCGCAGAGGGAGAGCATCGCACAAACACCTGACCATATTTCAATGTTTTGGTTTCATCTAGACATCCCAACAACCATCTTCCCTTTGGAACAAATATCCTTGTTTTGGTTCGCAACTCCACAAGCTTAGATGCACAGAATGCTTGCAGCATCAATGACAGAAATGGCTCCGCATCTGGCTTGTAACCACTCAAAAGCATTTCCTTCAAAACGTCTGTGGCCTCCCCTTGAAATATCGTTTCAAGTGCTTCCAGTGCTCTTAAAGGGTCAGTTAGAACACCTTGCAGTTTCTTCAAATCCTGGTTTTGCTTTTTCTGAAAAACATAATCCGGGACTCCGAGCGTGGAAAAAAGGGTGATCAGTTGACGATTGAGGAAACAAGGCTGGTTCCTGCTCCACTGGAGAACATCTAGCGCTGTGTTTTCGGATTGGTACTTGCACATGCTCTCTCTCAAAGCCAAGTTCCTTGACAATGTCGGATCAACTGCCACGACGCCTTTATAGCCACCTCTACGAATTTGAAACACTGATGGAGTAGAACTGATCCCACACTTTCTTGCCACCTTTTCGGCAAATTCAGCAGATATTTTCCCAATTCCATCGGAGAAACAATATTTGACTCGGCCTCTTCTGATTTCTACATCAGGAATGAGTTCAATTTCATCCTTGCCGACACTAAAAGTCTCCCGGGAAGAGCTGAAAGCCTGGCCCAACCTAGCACCATACTTTGCCACATTTCTGATGTCGCTGAAGTCCCCCATCCAGTTTCTGATGTCTTGTGCGGTGAGCTGACTTCTTGACGCAAACATCCACACCGAATGCTCGTGTAATTGACTTGATGAGAAGGCAAGGAACTCAAACTTCTTGTCACCAATGACTATTCCATTTGTTAGAGTAAAAAGTATCCTTTCATAAACTCTAGTTCTCCTTTCCTCATCTGCAGAAGTGTGACAATTTGTGCGCGGGCACAAATCTTTCGGAAGCAACTTACCCAAGTCCTCATCCACGAAGGAGACACGAAGAAAATTATCAATATCTTGAGGGTAATTTCGTAGAACACGGTTGGAAAGATTTACCTCAGGACCACAGAAATATACTTTAGATGGTGTGACTTGAACCCTGTGCACATACACCATCCCATCATCTAAAGAAATAGCAGGCGACTCTGGAATTCTCTTGTAGGCCATGTACTCTCTGTATTGATCACAAAGCCAACTCACGGGATCATAGCAGCGCGTTTTCAAGCAGAACAGTTTGTCCAGGGCACACTCTATGTGTTCAATTCTTATTGTGCTTGGATCAACGAGCCTATAAAACATAGCATCAAGAGCTTGCCCTGGAACACATCCATGCTGAACCAAGGAATTTATCTTGAACAGGATTTTGTATGGCAAGTTAATGCCCACTGGCGGACCAACAATTGGTACAAGATCTGAATTACGGGAGAAGGCATTACCTCTCTCCAGAGCGAAGCGTCCTTCATTTTCTTGGTAATGAAGAAAACTATCGCGTAAATTTGGAAGCACAGAATCATATGGAAGTTCCAAACATACGGCAGAAGATTGGCCAATGCAGCAAGATGGAGTGAAGTCAACTTCGCGCACCCAGTTTCGGTCAGAAACTTGCTTCAAAATCCGAGGGGCACCAAGTAACTAGCAAGAGAAAGAAGAAACGAAAACAAAATATTAGGCAATTTTCCCAAATGCCACATATAACATAGAAAATTCTGCCATCTTTAAGGACTATATCATTTTGTTTCAACATTTAACAGTCAAATTCTTCGTGCTGAAGCAATGAAGTATGAGATCAGATGTAATGCTATTATGCAGGAGGAACTAGTACATAAGTCAAAATGAAGATCGGCTAAGTTTTGTTCTTGTTCGATGTACGAAAATGGTTGAATTAAGCATTTAAACTAACTAGCTTATGAACTATGATCAATAGCTAAATCATGTAGTGAATCACAGATCACAAGTCACAACTATATGCTTATAAGTTTATAATGAAGAAGCAAAGTGAGAAAATTTTGGCGGACAAACCTGGATTAGAAGAAACTTTCGAAGCTGACCACGCGGACAATGCAGCTCAATCTCGCTAATACTTTCAGCGGAGATCTCAAGCTTGTATTCATCCGAATCATAAAAGAATAACAAGTACATATTCTTAAATTCCGTCCCGAAACTCACTTGAACTTCCGATGTTGTCCACAGCACAGAAAAGCGTTCCTCGGAAACCAGGCATCCGAAGTGCAGCTTTAGAAGCTCAATGGAGTGTTCAGGCTTCCATTTTCTCGCTTTCAGATAAGAGTCCTCATCATACCAAAGGAGCCGCGCATCGGCTAATGGGATAATTTTTTCAGCAGATTCTGCATGGGTGAACTCAACTATGGCAGACGCTCTTGATTTTCTGTCTTTCGGGGGAAAAACCTTCACATCAGAAACAGAGCCTTGTCCAGTGTATTCCTCCAGAAACGCTGCCACTGCTTCCGGAGACTCGACGGAGGAAAATCCATACAACTGAATTGTCATAAGACTCATGTTGAATTGATAAGCGTTGATAGAAACTGTGCTGTTTCAAACCACAAACTGAAGTTAGTAACCATAAACTTATTGCAATATCGCTGCATAAAATACTTGAAATCCAACAAAATGATCAGTAATGCGTCAAATGAGAAGAGTAACAATATTTAGACACACAAAAGTACGCACTTACTGATACACTCTCACGATCGATAGAGCACCCAATGTCAGTTTTCTGTGTCTAAATAACCTTGAATTTGAAATGAAGGCACTGATATTATTACCAACAACTGATGCTCTGTGAGAAGCAAAGCTCATGAAGTCGGTATATATATACTGATAGGAAAGTGAAAAGCACAGAAGTGAATTTGAATAACTTGTCATGGCAGTTGAAACTGGGAAAAGAAAAGAAAAGAAAAGAGAGGAAGAAAAACTTGCCATGGCAGTTATCTTTTTTTCTCCTTTCCTTTTTGGTCAAGGCGTCAACGATCCCCTCTTTCGCAGCAATAGCAGGTATCAAACTGTATCGTGGAGGGTGAATGAAACTCGACGTTTTGAGTGTAAGGGTTAATCACAATTATGTAGTTTTTTACTCACAATTTATTTAGTTTTTTACTCGCAATTTATTTTACATCGACCATTACTTGTACTTTTATTTAGTACGTACATGGTTAATGTATGCGTACATGTAAAAAGAATATACAAAAAATGGGTATATCAAAAACCTACCTACTCGTCCACCCAAAAAAAAAAAAAAAAAAAAAACCTACCTACTCGTATTTTAAATATTTTTAAAATTTTGTAGTTAGAAAAATGATTTAGACAGATATTTCTTTTTCAAGTCATTAAGTTGAACAAATTAAAAGAAAATAAAAAATTAGAATGAAAAAAAATGTGCAAAAAATAAAAAAGTGTGTCATCGTTAAATAAATTTGAGAACCTTCTGTGAAGTTTACCTTGAGGACTTTTATTTATGTTGGCCAATCATGAGGACTTGGCCCTTTGGAGAAGCTTTGGCTAAGAATCTTCTAAAATCTCACATGAGGGGTACTTTGCTCCCTTGCTAAACAAGGTTTGGACTAGAGAGAATATAACTCGCTGACTTGGCCCTTTGGAGAAGCTTTGGCTAAGAATCTTCTAGAATCTCACATGAGGGGTATTTTGCTCCCTTGCTAAACAAGGTTTGGACTAGAGAGAAACATACTCAAGTGAGTCTGTTAATTCAAATTTCGTCGCAAACTAAATTACATAGGCTTGCAGATCAAAAAATTAATTGAATATGGACAAATTTGTTATTTCAATTTTTGTCACGGCCTAAATTACATTGGCCGCAGATCAAAAACAGTATTTTTGTCCTTTTGTCGCCTCAGTCTAAATTAGAAAGATCGATTACGGACAGAAGTGTTACTGCTCGGCTTGGAATAGCCGTAGACAATAAAAAGGATTGATAATTGAATTTGCCAAAGGTAGTCTATCAACTTACAATATCAATCAAGAAAAATAAACAAAGACTTCCGGCGAAGCCTTTGAAACTTCCGGTGGAGCTTCGAGTGGGTACTCCCCAGTGGAACACCGGACAAACCACCACACAGGCTTTTTCCTTGTTCTATTGCGATGATCAAACTCAAGAGAACTCGTCGGTGGAATTTGTGCAGAAAGTCGTCGGAACAAACTCGCCGGTGCAATTGATGTAGAAGGTTTAGGGTTAGTGATAAAACGGCTAGCGCTGAGTTTTTGGGATGAGAAACGTTAAGCGATTCTCTCAAAACTGTAACTCTTCATAAATTATATGTCGCTTTATGTTTTTTTGCACTATGTTTTATAATGTTGGCACGAAAATTATGTTAGAGTTTGAGGTGTTAAGGAGTTTATGAAGAGTCCACTTCTGAGACAGAGTCCTCTTAACAGTTCTCGAAATGAGATTGATCTTTTTGGAATAATAATTGTCATTAAAAGCTCTGTACTTATCTCCTTATTCTTAGTAATTATATAATGTTGGCCAATTAGCAGGTTTGCAACTTCTCCTTCATCTTTAATGAGTCCTCAACTATAGGGGCGGCCCAACTCTTGAATCGAATGCAATTCAATTATAAGAACAAGACTTGTTTAGAAGTACGTTTAAAATTATTAAAAGTGTTTTTTTTATTATTAGAAGTGCTTTTTATTCAATTGATTGGTTACTAATAGAAGAATGGATAAGGGGCTGTGCTGTGAGAATAAGCGGCTGTGAAATAAATCTGCTGTGAGAATAAGCGGTTGTGCTGTGAGAATAAGCGGTTGTGAAATAAATCAGCAGAGTGTTTGGTAAACTTTTTTGTAAAAGTGCTTTTGAAAAAAAAAACAGTCTAATAGTGGGTCTTTTCATTAAAGAAGCATTGTAGCTCTGTGTGCTTTGAAAAAAAGCCAGTTTTCCAAAGCTACAAATAGCAGCTTCAGCTTTTTCCTTTGATTTCAGCTTATTCTCACAGCAGCTTCTAAAATAAGCCTTTTTTTTTCAGTTTACCAAACACCTAAAACCCTCATAGCTTTTTTTCATAGGTGCTTTTTTTTTAAGCACCTCACTCCCAAACTAGGTGTATTCTAATTTCTAAATCCTGCAGCACAAAGATTGTTTTTCAAGTAAAATGGCAAATGCATTGCATGGTAGCTTGCTTATCCCTCTGGGACTGCAGAGGAATGCCTCGGGTCGACGAGGGAAACGCATCTGAAAACATCTGCAGGAGTTGGGCGCTTGAAATCTTCCGAGAGCTGAATGAATTCGACTCACCACAAAGGAAGCTCATAACGTTTACAAGATTGTGAATAACAAAATGTAGATGAAAACTTAGAAATGTTGATCACAACGTATTTTACAATCAATCAGAAAGTAACTAAAATAAACCGAGGCAAATGACAAGGGGACTAGAACCCTTGACAGCCGTACTTACATGGACTTTTAACAGCGTAAACAAAACATAACAAAACATAATCATTTGGGAAAACGCATGCTTCTGAATTTGTCAAGGAGGACGCCGCTTTGATCAGCCATAAGCAAAGAATTCCTCGTACGTGTTTTGTCCCTCTTGATCTGGATGAGCTTGTCGGAAACACACCACGGAAAGCTGAGGAAGTGATCCCTCTCCATTCCCTTGTTGCAGCGACCCCAGTAAACAGGATGATACGTAACATGGTACCAAGCTGATGCTTTTGCTGCACATACATCATCGGTATCAGTGCTGGAATCTGACTGCGTAGCATTGAACCAGGTCCTAGCTTCCTTTTTCAGTGACCTAACGGCGAAATTAATCGACTCCAAGTCGTTTCTCCTATCGAAAGTTTTCGACACTGAAGTGATGTTCCCACTTAGTATATCTGCTTCAGTTTTGATGCCGTAGTAATCCATCAAATTTCCCAGCTTGTAGTCATACTCCCTTTTGTAGTTGATAGCATCATCGATGTAATCTTCAAATCCATCTACCTCCATGTCAGGATCATAGCACTTGCAAGCCACTCCCAAGGTGAACGATTTGATTGAACTTGAATCTGAATGTGATCCAAGCTCAACATTTTTCACCTGTCGGAAAAGCTTCCCGATCACACGTTTGGACTTATACGTAGGTTTGTCAACCTTTTCCATGAAATCCGGATATTGTTTGGCACGTAGAGAACACGGCACTTCCACTACCACGCCGGTTTTTGGGGCGTCGACAGCATCGGAACAGAGCTTTGCGAGTTTCATACATTTACCACTCATAGCCTTCTGTGGCTCTCTGTCTGCAAAGACAGTATGTGCATTCGAAATGATCCCCAACATGTCGTTCACTATGTAGTCTGTAAACGACTCTGCAACCTCCTGTAACAAACGCAACAGAACACCAAATGTTGAATAAATAAAGGCAGAAACACACTTGTACAATACGTTTTGAAGTAAGGATAGGTGGCTACATTGTACGTATTATATCGAGTAATACCTCCATTGTAACTTCATGTTCTAATTCAATAGGTCGTTGTGGGGTGTAATTCATCGGTCGAAATCTCTGAGGTGGAATTATATCAGAGTCCCAACTAACAAAGTAGAAATCTCCATCTAAATCTCCTCCTGAGCATTCATCAGGATGTGGTCTAATTCAACGAGAACAAAAAAAATAGTGAGTACGTACACAATTGGAGGCAACAAATTATTGCAAAACAGAGAAACATTAATATGCAGATGCAATCCAGAATAAATTTGTAATTTCATCAACTACAAGATTTGAGAAAGTTAACATACCTCTTTCCTTTTTGCGGGAAAACTACGCAATCCACCATATGGTGCAATGCCGGCACGTTCACCGCTGTAAGAACACGAACATCTCCGGGATGTAAACATGGGTTTCTAGCAACTACAACATTCCCGTCCACAATAAAATTGTCTTCGCTCGAAGTATTGTTGCTGTGAGTGCCAGTGGAGATCACGCGGTGAGAGCATTGCACAAATACCTGACCATATTCCAATGTTCCCGTTTCATCCAGACATCCCATCATTGATCTTCCACTCGAAACAAATATCCTTGTTCTCGTCCGCAGTTCCGTGAGCTTGGATGCACAGTAGGCTTGTAGCATCAATGACAGAAATGGCTCTGCATCTGGCTTGTAACCACACAAAAGCATGTCCTTCAAAACGTCTGTGGCCTCCCCTTGAAATATTGTTCCGAGTGCTGCTTTTGCTCTTGAGGGATCAGTTAAAACGCCTTCCAGTTGATTCAAAGCCTGTCTTTGCTTCCTCTGAAAGACATGATCCGGGACTCCAAGGGTGGACAAAAGGGTGATGAGTTGACGATTGAGGAAACAAGGCTGGTACGTGCTCCATTTGAGAACGTCGAGTGCTGTGTTGTTGGATTGGTACTTGCACATGCTCTCCCTCAGTGCCAATTTCTTTGACAATTTTGGATCAACTGCCACGACACCTTTGTAGCCACCTATACGAATTTGAAATGCTGATGGAGTAGAACTTCTTCCACACTTTCTTGCCACCCTTTCAGCAAAGTCAGCAGATATCTTCCCAATTCCATCAGAGAAACAATATTTGACCCCATTCCTTTTGATTTCTACATCAGGAATGAATTCGATTTCATCCCTATCGACATTAAAAGTCTCCCTGGAAGAGCTGAAAGCCTGGCCCAACCTAGCACCATACTTCGCCACATTTCTGATGTTGCTAAAGTCCCCCATCCAGTTTCTGATGTCTTGTGCGGTGAGCTCACTTCTTGACGCAAACATCCACACCGAATGCTCGCGCAACTGACTTGATGAAAAGGCAAGAAACTCAAACTTCTTGTCACCAATGACAATGCCATTTCTTAGAGTAGAAAGTATCCTTTCATAAACTCTAGTCCTCCTTTCCTCTTCTGCTGAAGTGTTACATTTTGTGTGCAGACATAAATCTTTGGATCGTATCTTACTCAAGTCCTCATCCACAAAGGAAACACGAAGAAAATTATCAAGATCCTCAGGATATTTTCGTAGAACACGATTGGAAAGATTTACCTCCGGACCACAAAAATAGACTTTAGATGGTGTGACTCGAACCCTGTGCACATATACCATCCCATCATCTAAAGAGATAGCAGGCGACTCTGGAATTCGCTTGCACGCCAGGTATTCTCTGTACTGCTGAAAAAGCCAACTGACGGGATCATAGCAGCATGCTTTCAACCGAAACAGTTTATCCAGTGCACACTCTATGTATTCAATTCCTATTGTGCTAGGATCAACTAGCTTATAAAAATTAACATCAAGAGCTTGCCCCGGAACACATCCATGCTGAACCAAGGAATTTATCTTGAACAGGATTCTGTATGGCAAGGTAATGCCCACTGGTGGACCAACAATCGGAACATGATCTGAATTACATGAGAAAGTGGCACCTCTTTCCAGCGCGAAGCGTCCTTCAATTTCTTGGTAATGTAGAAAACTATCATGTAGATTTGGAAGCACAGAACCATACGGAAGTTCCAAACATACGGCAGAAGACTGGCCAATGCAGCACGATGGAGTGAAGTCAACTTCCCTCACCCAGTTTCTACCAGAAGCTTGCTTCAAAATCCGAGGGGCACCAAGTAACTAGCAAGAGAAAGAAAAAAGGGAGAGAAAAAAATCAGCCATTTTCCCCAAGTGCCACATTACATAGTAAATTATGGTATTTATAAGGAAGATGGCAGGTTGTTTCATGATATTCGACAGTTACTAGTAATCTTTCACACATGGTTTAATTTAACTTCTATATTAATCAACTTTTGAAACTTTGATCACTAGCTAAATTTAGAAGTTACAATCTTACATTTCATAGCAAAATCTAAAGCAACGATTCACAAATTTCAGCTGCATCATTGTACTAAAGAAATAGTAAAAACTGAGAAAATGTGACCGACAAACCTGGATTAGAAGATACTTCCTAAGCTGATCGCGCGTGCTATGTAGCTCCATCTGGCTAATACTTTCTGAGGAGACCTCGAGCTTGTATACAGCAGAATCATAAGAGAACGAGAAGTAGATATTCTTAAATTCTGTCCCGAACTTCACTTGAACATCCGGTGCTGTCCAAAGAACAGAAAACTGCTTCTCGGAAACCAGGCATCCAAAGTGCAGCTCTACAAGTTCCATGTTGTGTTCAAAGTTTTCAAAGTTATCAACCTTCCATTTCCTAGCCTTCAGATAAGAGCCCCCATACCACAGGCGACGGCCATCAGCTAATGGGATTATTATTTCAGCAGATTCTGCTTGTGTGAACTCAACTATGGCAGATGCTCTTGATTTTCCATCTTTCGGGGGACGAACCTTCACTTCAGAGACTGTTCCTTCTCCGGTGTATACCTCCAGAAACGCCTTCACTGCTTCTGGTGACTCGACGGAGGAAAATCCATACAACTGAATCGTAGTATTAACCATGTTGATATTGTTGATGGCAACTGCTGTTTCACAAGTACAAATTGAACTCAGTAACTATGAACTCATCACACTTTCTCAATGCATAAAATTACATGAAATAGAATAAAATGATCAGTAATGCAGCAAATGAGAAAAGAGTAACGATATTTAGACGCACAAAATGATGCACTTGCCGACACAATCTATTAAAATGCAACGGATTTTGTATCTAAAGAGAATTATCGATGAGAAAAAGAGTGGTACCTTGAATTTGAAATATGTATGAGCACTGAGATTACTACCAACAAAATTATCGCTGCTGTTTTGTGAGGAGCAAAGCTAATGAAGCTCACATATATATATAGGTCCATCATATGCACTGTAACTAACTTGTTATTGCAGTTGTAGCAGAATAAAAGAAGAAACCTTGTGCTTGCAGGTGTAGCAGAATAAAAGAAGAAACCTTGCCACTCCAGTTATCCTAGGTACACACCTTCCTATCTGTCTTCCCGCCAGGCAAGAGATTTTTTAGTGTGTCTGGAACACGGAGCGAAACACCACATGTCATTATATACAATTAAAGGAAAGTTTTTTTTTTATGCGTCTCTCTAATTCTATAATGACATGTGGTATTCTGTCCCATGTTTCAGACATACTAAAAAATCTCTTCTATTGTGAAGATTACGCCGCGTGGTGATGAGCCTCTATCGAATCTTATTGTGAAAAGTAGCAAGATCATGATGGTTTGGTTTGTTTGTTTAATCATAATTTATTTAAAGAAATGCTATAATTACACATTACGAACCTTTTTATTTTTTAGTAAAGCGATATAATTAGTGGGTTAGATAGTTAGTTGTTAGAGCAGAGGGAATCAATAGGGATCGAACCCGCACCAGAAAGCATAGGCGTAATTGTTTTCTAACACTTTTTTTTTATACACAACTACATTACCATTACATGTAACATTATTTGTATTTTAATAAGTTTGAAATTCATAGTCTTGTACTTAAAAGTTCAAAAATCAAATTGGTGTTATAGGGCGATTATATCTTAATTGAGCTCCTAATGACGAATTGAACAATATGGCCAAGAACATTCTGGAAGTTTTGGACCAATCCAAAGGTAAGCCCTGGGGAGAAGTTTTGACCAAGAACCTTCTAGAATCTCACATGTGGGATGGGCAAATACCTCCCATGAAGGGTCATTTTTGGTCCTTGGCGAGCAAGGTTGAGAGAGCATATATGCTTTTGATTGAGAGAGCATATATCCTTGACGAGCAAGGGTTTTTTTTTTTTTTTTTTTTTTGGGTACTTTTTGGAAAGTCGGATCTTGCTCCTAAAGGAGTCAATAACCTACTTTGGAACTTCACCAATTCTATTCCTTGTACTTCAAAAAAGCAAGAAATGTGGATGTTGGTTGGGTTTGTTGGCTTTGAGGAATGTATATTCGTGTTCAAATTTCTCCCTTTTTATATTACGAGAAATATTTGTGTAGGGCTCCGTTTGCTACTGGACTAAGTGACATTACAATTCACTTAAAAATCTGTCATATGATAAATTTTAAATATAATATTTTTCTTTCTTTTATATTTAAATGTCGCACCTCTCCAAGAGTTTTGATGACATGAGTTTGCTTGGACTTGTGACTTGAATCCATTTTTTAATTAAATAAAGCTCAAAATTATTTTAATTACCATGATCAATAGGTCCAATAAATAATCCAATATAATAAAAAAAATTAAGGAAAACTAATGAAATAAGCTTGAAAATTTTGAGTTTTAACGATAAGAACAAAATAAAAGGTAAAGTGAATAGTACAATAATTGACTTTTAGTGTAAAAATGTGGTTTTTCGTTATAGTGAACAGTACCAGAAGCTTTTCGTTAAAATTCCCAAAAAATTAATCATATTTATCATCTATATAACAATACTAGAACTTATCATGTGTGTGTGACATCTTAAGGTCTAACTAAAGCCGACGGTGAAATTAAGGGACACCTAGTAGCATATCATGGTTACCGGATTAGTAAAAGTATACGCGAACTAATCATGATACTCTTTCGAACCTTAATTGTAGTTAAGATGCAATTCAGTTCTTTTATATCCCAATCAAATACGCTTCAGTCGAAACAGAACAGGTACAATTTATTCCCTTAAAAATACAAAAGATAAATTATACAAAATTCCCCTCCAAATGGAAGGATATTCATGAAGAACTGATAAGCCTAATATGTTGTTCTACCAAAACAAAAAACACTGGCTGCCTGAATTTGCTCGATTTCATCTTGCACCCACATCCAGAAGACTAAAACAGAAACAACTCAAATCACTTCACCTCACCTCTCAAATAGATTTATATGGCAAAACGTAGCCCTTGAAAGCAAGGTTAACTATATCAACATCTCGGCAATCTGAACAGCATTAAGTGCAGCTCCCTTGCGTATTTGATCACCGCATACAAATATATCCAACCTGCTTAGAGAAATGCCATGAGTGGCTTGCAAAAATATATACAATTAGAAAGCAAAAGATTAGCACTGTTGCCTTACCCATAGTTCCCTTCTTGGGATACATCACGACGGATTCTGCCTACTGCAACATCATCTTTGTTTGACACCTCCAATGGTGTAGGGAAGTTATTCGCTGTTCGGTCATCAATAACCACCAGCCCAGGAGCTTTCTTCAGAATTTCCCTTGCAGTGTCCTGGACAGTGAACAGATTTATAACTCTAAGGATAGCGTGAAAAAATAGGCATCTTAACACCTTCAAGAATGTCTCATTATTTCACTATTTTGAGAGAGGACTGTAGAAGTCAAGCAAAACCAAATGCTACACCGTAGTACTAACAATGTTAGGCCTAACTGAAAAATATTTAAGAAATGTGCTCGAAAGAAGTTAAAGAGAATGAAAGCATGGTGAGTCGGTGACTGAACTTAAGTTCACTTACCAAACCATTACAAATAGGATACAAGGATAGCCTAAAATCACAAGAGAGACAAAAGAATCATCACAATGTTTAACCGAAGATTTGCAAGGTGAACATCATCGATGCAAGTATTGAGCAAGATAGAGTTCACCACTGAATTATAGCCTACATAAAATACAGCATTGTGGCATTACCTCATCAAGTTGGTTCTCAAATTGAAGATTTATACTCTCAGCATGCGCCCTCATGACAGGAACTCGTATACATGTCGCAGTTACCTTGACATCATTGTCACTCTGAGAAAATGGACATATACCTATGTTATTAACATCTGTGAACTTACAAGCTGCTTTCCAATTAAATTATTCTGACTGATAAAAGTAGTAAAGAAACTAACCCATATTTTTCGTGTCTCCTTGACTAGTTTCATTTCCTCTTCATTATATCCATTTGAAAGAACTGCCGAGTTGTGCGAAAACAAATTAAATGCGTACTGCAAAAGGCAAAGACAAATGTACGGTTCAATGATGCTTCATGGAAAACAAATTTAATTTCCACTACAAACTTGAACAATTCACAACAAATAGACAGACCTGCCGCGAAAATATCTTAGTGGTTGGTGGCTTCCCTTCCAGTACCTAATACAGAAATCAAATTATATTACTACAATCGAATACTGAAAAAAGACAACCACAAACAACGAGAGAGATGAAGTAAAACGAAACCTCCTGAGTTTGCAGCTCAAGCTCTCTCATGGCAGCAGCACCAGCTCCACTAGCAGCCTGATACGTACTAACAACCATTCGCTTTACCTGAAAACGGATTCATAAATCATAACCCAATGTAACTAAAATAAATTTCACAAAACCCCATTTTAAGAATTCACATTTAAAATCCAGATACAGCACCAAAGCAACCAACTTTTGTAGCTCCAAAAAACAAACTCAAGAAAATTGGATTTCAAAACAAACCCGAAAACATGCACAAAAATCTCATAACAACAACAAGAAAGCAAACAACTTTATAGCTCCACAACCAAATGCAAGAAAAACCCATTTCACAAACCTTAGAGTGGCGATGGAGAGGGGTGACAGCCATTAAACAAATAATGGTGGAGCAATTAGGGTTAGCAATGAGCGCCCCCTTTCCGTTTCCAACCTTGATACCCTCCATAGCCTCCGGATTGACTTCAGGGACCACAAGCGGCACGTCGTTCTGCATCCGGAAAGCAGAGCTATTATCAACGACAATGGTGCCGCGCTCTACGGCAACGGGACCGAACTCTTTGCTGATTGACCCGCCGGCGCTGAAGAGGGCGATTTCGACGCCGTCAAAGCTGTCATGGGTGAGCTCCTCAACGACGTAGTTTTCGCCGAGGAACTTCAAGTTCTGACCCGCGGAGCGCTTGGAGGCAAGCATCTTGATTGAGCGGAAAGGGAAGTCACGGTCTTGGAGGACAGAGAGGAACTCCTGACCGACGGCACCGGTAACGCCGACCACCGCAACTGATGGGCCGGTCTCTTGGAGAGACATTCGGACTGTGAATGGGCCGGGTCGCGACTTGGACACGGAGACCCGGGACCGGCCGGAGAGGGGAGTCTTGAGGAGGAGGCCGTTGTGATGGTGGGTGAAAGTGGACATTTTGGAGAATCTGGTTGGAGCCGAGGAGAAACGAGTGGCGGCGGCGGCGGAATGGGGTTTTGAGTTTTACAAACCTTTGGTTATATACTGTGGTCTTTGTGACTGTTGAACTTGAAATAGCACGTGGGATTCTCCGTATAATCATTATTACCTCACCGTTTAATGTAAATTTATGCATTAACATTATAAAATATTGTGCTAAAAGGATGAGGTAGTAGAGAGTTCAACATTTCTCTTACTAAATTTGTTCAACAATCACCTAAAAGTACAACTTTTTATTGCAACGATTAGATAAATTTATAGGAAAATTAATGAAAAATGTTTGAAAACTTTGGGTTTTAATGATAAGAATAATATAAAGGGTACAATGAATACTAAGGATTGACTTTTTAGTGTAAAAATGTGGCTTTTCGTTAAAGTGAATAGTATCAGAGCTTTTCATTAAAGTTCTATAAATTTATTCATACTGCCGTTAATTATTTTTACCTCTCCATACATTTCTCTTTATTTTAGAATAGTGTGTGTTTATCATTTCTCTTATATTACCTATCTTGTCATATTTAGTCATGTGACAAGAGAGATGAAAATAGAAATGTGGGTCATGAATATATAAGCAATGTCGTCCAACTTAAAAGTAGAAGATAAATTACTTAGGAACGAAGCATTAGAAGGAACAAATTAGTTTCACGTCTAGCGGATTAACAGTACAAAGTCTGCCTAGAAGATCAGACTGCGAGAGCATCCTCAATCTTGATGCAGCTGTAGAATCAATCCTCCACCGGTGCCAGTACAACATCTTGGAGAAGTACAAGCTTTGCTCGTCCGCCATACTCTTCTGGCAAGGTTTCTTCGCCGATTTCCTTTCTGAAGTTTTTTGTTCCTTCCTCATTGCTCACAATCACAATCTGCAGTCACAATCGCAAACAATGTAACCCAATTCGTAATATACCAACTTCATCCAGATTGTTGCACCAGCTTGATTCCATAGAGGTACCAAAAAAGAGTTGGACAAGGCATACCTTCTCTTGCGTTGCCTTCTCGAGGAAGCGAGAAATCATCCTCCAGACACTTACGAAAAACCATGGCATGCTTAAGATGAACAACTTCGCTAATCGCTCGGGGTAGTAAGACTGCACATTTAAACGAAAACAAAGTGATTAAGCAACAGTTCATGTATAGCGAGAAATGCTCTCGCTAGACCAGGGGGCTCTTCTAGCACATGTTTTGCTTAATAAAATAGCACCACAATCTTCATGGAGGGGTTCTATCACATTTGCACCAGAAGTTTGAAGTTGTCAAAAATGTTAAAATCACCTGCAGAAATTGAAATCCGGTGATAAACCCTCGCGCATCAACATTTTTGTATGAAAGTTGTTGCAAATCAAGAATGACGATCATCTTTTCGTTTCCAATTTCTTTTCCCCTGAAAGAGCTAGACAAGCAAAACGAAAAACAAAATGTTGAGACATCCTGATTGATCTACATAGAAAAGTTGAATGTATTCAAATTTAAGAGAGATAAAAACTCATTCATTACATGAAGTTAAACCATCTTCCATCCAACAAGGGGTTTGAGGTTTACAGCAACTACAGAAAACACACATCTAACGTCTAATTCTCCTATTAACAACTTCATAGAATTGGCATTGCGACTTTGCAAGAACATGTACATTGTTAAACCTGAAATTTCTCGACCGAAAAAAGCATGGGCACTATTCTATTCATGTGACCAGTGTTTTCCTAAGCCCTATCATTTACACATCCGATCATGCCTTCCATAAACCTCATGCGAAGGCAGCTGCTTATGCTTTCGGTGTTTTGAATATAGGCATTTCAAATTGAGAGGTATCTTGTAATTGCTTTGAATGGACATTTCAAGAACTCATCAAAAGGGTAACCTTCTGATGATTTGAATTGACATTTCAATACATTGCGTTTTAAGCAGCTCAAATCCACAACCAGCCGATAAATTCAGCAATGTATGTATTACATCAAATGTACTCCAGAGTTTTCGACCATGCATTTGTTTTGAATACGACATTTCAGTAGTAGCTAAGTTGAGAGGTACCTTGCAATTGTTTTGTCAAGCAGATGAACCACGAATTCTGCAACAAGAGACGAACTAAAGTGAATCCATAATTCACCAATTACTTTACGCTAACCAACTAGCCTAACCCACATTTGCACTCGCCAAAACCGCTTTATATTTGAACTTCTCTCCAATTGCATTTTAAAGAGTGATATAATTACCAAGATTTGATGAAACAATAGAAAATTAGACAGAGATAATTACTCTTGAATTGGAGCTGGTCCTTGGAAGGACAATGCTTGCTTGCCTTCACAACCATCACAGGGTACCCGTCCTTGGACAAACCCTGCAAGAAGATCTTTCTGTCTGCCAATTGATCCTTCACTTCGCCATCTGAAACGAATCCATTCGGAACAAACGAAGCCCTCCATTTGTGCCACTGAACAAACATCTTTGCTGCTTTGTCCGGGTCCATTGATCTCGCAATCAAGAACCTCATGAGAGTTGGGTCTCCAAACTTCTGCCAACAAAACAACCATGGATTAATATGAAGTACAAAAGTGAATGATTAATATTAGACACTGTATGAGAAAGCATTGCAATTTGCTCTTACCTCAGTGGAAGATCCAAGCTTTTGCACTGATTTCTTCATCTCAGCCAGAGCAAAATCTTGGGTATTCTCCATTTTTTGGTTTCTGGGTCCGAGAATTGCTTTGTTTCTGGGATTTTACAAGGAAGAAGAAGTGATTTGGAGAGAGAGTGTCGCGTTGACGAAAGGGCGGGAGAAGTAAAGAACGGAGAAATGGGACAATGCTGGTTTGTCGCTAGTGACTCTGAGTTCGTACAAGCATCTCCACTCTTTTGATTCTCCTGGAAATTTGGAAGAACAGTATAAAAATTTTAAATTGATTTGATAATTTAACAGCCAAAAGGTTGGGAAGAGGATTCAGCTCATGATGGGATCTTTCTGATCAACTCATCGGGACCATTCAAACTTAATTTAACGATTATAATTATTATAACTTTTAGAGAATCTCTTGTTTAGAGCTGTTGGATTAAATTTAAATGGTCCAGATGAGCTGGTCAGGAGGATCCCATCCTGAGCTTAGGGAGAATCCTCTTCCAAGTTGGACTGTCATTGCCATTGACGACCCGCTGTATTTTGTTTTTTTAATATATTTATCTTTTTTTGTGTTACAATTTATAGGAGGAAAGTAATTTTTATAAACTCGTCTTAGCTTCTCACAAACATTTTTTATTTGTGGTTAGTGGGCTAAATAAATTGAATGGAATTAACGGCTAAGATTAAAAATAGTTGTTTAAAAAGCAGAAAAGTGTATCTAAAATACGAAATAGACAATTCAAACGTAAAATGGAACACATTACTCTATCCAACATGACTAATTTTATGTATGTGTTTCTCCTATTTACCTCACCGGACTCAACCCATCTAGTTTATAAAAATTACTCAAATATTTTAAATTATTTGTTCATGTAATTCTTCCAATTCTCGTTATTGTTTTCAATCACAAGTCTCATCATGTTTTATTTTAAAAAAAAAAAAAAATATATATATATATATATATATATATATTATTAAAGGTGGGGTAGGGTTCGAAATTGGAAACGAAGGGCAACGATGACATAGCATATGATTTTTTAACGTGAAGATCACAGAGGTCGATATCATTATGAAGCATGACACATGCTTATGGTGCCATGCCGATATTGGACACCCCTCTCAAACACATGGTCTCTCACCACCCACGCCTGAAAAAAATATTAATTAAATAGCTATCATCATGCATAGCCGTGGGTTGAAAATAAAATTAATAAAAACAAGATGACGTTGACAGTGACTTAAGTGAATGAGGTTCCTCTTTGTGAGAATACATCTTCAAATCATGTCTGTTTATCGTATATCGTGCGATCAGTTTTCGTCGAATACTATTTATATTTAATTTAAAATAAAAGTATCTAAAATAATTTAGAGGATCCTCCTCGGACTTAAGTTAATTCTTCACCAAACTTCCCTTTATATCATTGACAGTGGTGGAGCTAGCATGAGATCATTGGTTCTTGACCTTAACAACTTTAAAAACTCTTATGTAGATTTGTATGTGTATTAAATTTGACCCTATAAACAGCTAGCATAAACTAAATTACAACATTCTCCTCTTACTCTCTCTTGTGTGCAACTCTATTGTGCGCATCAAATGTTCAATGAAATGTCTTAGTTGACAAGTCTTGAGTCTTTAATATTACTCCACATTTTCCTATACCGACTCTTGACAAGCCTTTAAAGACCACAGTAGCTGTTGGCATATATGCTGTCATAAGCCAGAAATCGACAAGTTCCTAGCAGGTGCTTGACGAAATGGTCTAGTGAAGTTTTTTTAAGTCAAAATCTTGAACCATTATTTGAAAATTCTAACTCTGCCACTAATCATTGATCATGCAAAAACCACATGGGTTGGGTGGTCTCTCCTCTCAAAAATTCTACTGGTGTATGACGTTTTACCGAAAGAATGTATGGATACACACTCAAAGATTCAACAAACAAGAATCCCAATGGATACTATACTATACACGGGTGCATACTTCAACGAAGGATAAAACGACGGAGTGACAGAAGAATCGTAACCTTTGAGGCGGGATGAGTTATACATCCGGCAAGCGGCCGGTGAAGAATGCAAGCTAAGCTAAAATGTTTGAACCAAACTAAATTTACAAGATTGGGCAACTGATTTTAAGGCACGAGTCATATTCCAACATAACTAGATCCAAACAACTACACAATCATGTTTGGCAAGATGCCAATCATCAAACTGGAAGAAACCAATTCAACTGTTGGAGTCTGACACAACTTATTTTCCTCCGGACCGACACTGATACTCCCCCACATTTGTCCTCAATTTTTCAAGAGTCTCGGATGCAAGAGGCCGCTCTGCACCTGAGTCCGGTGCAGGCACGTCAATTAGATCTAAACGTAGAAATAAGACACATACTTCAACTGCAATCTCTACTGAACATTTTGATAATGTGAAACAATCTGTACGCGTCATGGAAATCAAGAGACATCGGCTAACCACAAAATATACGCCTGTTGCAAATAAAAATGAGAATTAGATTACGACATCTACAAGCTTGTGGTTCTCGGATAATAGAATCAACGAACAAAGAACTACTAGTAGCTAAAACATAGACATGCGATCGAGCACACACTATTTTGCAAATGTTGCTAATATAGAGCGTAATAAAAATAAAATAATACCAGAAGGTAGTTACCTAATCAGTGAAAGGACTCATGAAATCACTTGAAGAATATTGCTGCAATATTGGGATGCCTAGTTTTTCGTTATCCACATAATCCACAATTGGCTCCTGCTTGACTAGGGCACCACTGTTCTCCACCTGGATTCTTCCACGGTTCAAGTTGCTCATTTGCGATTCAAAATCATCCACTGCAAATCGACTTGGAATGCAAGTCTCTTTACCAACAAATCCAAGATTCCTAAGGGGTCCCTGATCAAGCATTTCCCCTGATTTATCAACATAAAAACCCTGGCTGTTTGACGTATTATGCAAAACCCCCGGCAACTCTCTGGAATCACTAAATGTCGCAGCTGAATTCTGGTAACTGGTGCTATTGTTGTCAGTATTAAGTATGCAAGAAGTGGGAGAAATAGAACCTGGGGCAGAGTACCCACCAAGCGTGCTGGTAATTTTAAGATTTCCAGTTGGTATATGTCCAATATTCAAGGAATTATTAGATTGATCCGAGAGCAGACTGTAATCAATAACAGTAGACTTGTTAAAGCTACTACTCTGATTGAAAGAAGCAGGACTATTTCCAGCCTGGAAACCAGTTGATGATTGAGAGGGGACCACAAGGCAAGATGGCTGCACATTAAACGAACGGCAAGGTTCGATTAGTGCAGACTGCTGCTGCGTTCGATCATGTTGCCTTTGCTCCTGCTGCACAACGCCCATCAAGAAGTTACTATTCTGAACACTCGACCCTCCATGATAGTTGCTGGGTGCCACTGTACTACAATTATTAGACCTCCATTGTCCAAATCCTGGAGATACATCCTCAGCAGAAATGACGGGTTGTGGAAACTGTTTGGAAACATTTGATTGGCTTTTTATAAAAGGCTGCACAAATGGCACACCATGTTCAACAGGGGGATGCTTGGCTCCTTGTAGGGATGCATGTAGAAGAGCAGGCTGATCCATTGCTGGCACGAGGTTCCCTGCAGGTTGACCTAAAAGCTCAGCTTGCAGGGCGGCTAGTGTTTGTGGAGGAATTTGTCCAGAGGTAGCCAAAGTTTGGAAGTCAAATCTACTAAGCGACCCCAACTTCCCATTTGAGTCTGCGGGACCACAAAAAGCATTTGCAATCCCACTTTGTTGTTGAGCTACTCCATTTAATCTCTTCAAATATAACCTGAATTTCTGCACAACCACTCAATTCTTTCATGTAAATAATTCTCTTAGGAAAATAAATGAAGAGCTCAAGTCAATTGTATGCCTATAAAAAGATCAAGTCGGAATGTAAATGAAAGATAGAGAAAACACAATTCTATATTTCATTTTGAAAAGAAGATGTGCCCATCCCGTCAGTATTAGACCCATGTGCATATGGAAAATATTACTGTTCTCATAATTCAAGTTAGGTTTTTAAAGTAAACTGATGATTTTGAATCAAGCATAATGCATAATTGTAGTTACAGTACTAATAATCACATATTATTTTATGCGTTGAATTCTTAAATGCTTCTGTTTTATGTGTCATTCTTGTCAGTGACAAAGACAACAATATGAAATCAAGCAAAGCTATCTGATCAATAGGAGGGGAAGCACCATGCCTGCAGATGGCTAGCAACATTTTCTCGAGTTAAACCGGGTACATTCATCATTTCAAGAATTCTCTTTGGTACAGCCTCTGAAATATAACCAAAAGTTATGATCAGTAACAGAAAGCCAGATTGAGCAGTCACATTATGATGTCAACGAACATAAACCGGGTACACCTTCCTATAATATGTATATATGTAATATAATCAAAATAAAAAGTAAAAATTTAAAGATCATACTATCAAGCCCAAGCTGGTTCACAGCAGTGACAAATTGCTGATGGAGTTCTACTGACCATACTACACGAGGTTTCTTCGATGTAGACATATCATCGTTTTCTGTATCACCATCATCATCTTCTTTAGCATTGATCCTCTTCTTCTGACCTTTCAATGAAACTTCTGATCCTTCGTTAACAGAAGATGTGTATTCAATATCATTGTTTCCTCGTTTATGTGGATCATTATCTTCCAAGCTCCCAGAATGTTCAAGTTCTTTACTTCCATTCCATTTTTTCCTAACAACATGCTGCCAAATATTCTTGAGTTCTGCCTCACGTACAGGCTTAATTAAAAAATCACAGGCCCCATGTCTAATTCCTCTCATAACAACGCTTGTTCTCCCATCAGCAGACATCACTGAACAATACACCATCATGTTAATACACATAAGGCATAATTCTACTACCATTGAAGTAATTAAAATTAATATACTCACTGATAACAGGAAGGTCCATTTCCAGACCAATGTGTTCCAGGAGTTTAAATCCATCCATATCAGGCATATGGACATCACTCAGTACCACATCAAAACAATCTTTCCTCTCTCGTAGAAGATTCAAAGCAACAGTAGCCTCGGAACAGGTGGTAACTGCCAGCAAAAATAAACAAAAGGTTAAAGAAAATAACAAAAGTCACTTTACTCTGCTCCTACATTACATAATTCAGCTATCCCAACATTGTTTGCTTGTTAAATACACAATGAACAGCAATTCCACAAGCTGGCCTAAATAAATAGGTTTACCGTGATTTCCCAATATAATAAATCAAGCACAAAAGCTTTCTAATTATATTAACGAACCAACAGAACCATGAGAACAATTAAAACAGGTCAAGTTGACTCGTCGGAAAGGTAATAATTCAAGTAACGAAGAAGGGTATGCTTAATGGCTACTTAAACACCTACTGCTTACCTCGTTTCAATTCTCAAATTCCTCATTTAGCATTTGAGACAGAGACTTACAGACTAATTAATCCAGCTGCTTAGAATCTCCATATAAAAATTACAGGGTTAATATATAAATATATGTTCAATTTCATATAGATTAGCTCTGCAACTGATCCATGTCCAATACAGACCTGAAACAGTCCTCAATATTTGAGATAATAACTTGTTTTTTCTACACAGCAAGCATCAGTAGCACAGTCCACGACCAATTCACACTAATAACAAGCTCAAATCAACTAAACGCAAATAAAGCATAAGCATAACCAATCACTGAGGTCCTAGCTAGAAGATCAACGGCATACCCTGGTAGAGACACCGGAGGAGCATCAGCTCAAGAATCCTCAAGCACGTTGTGTCGTCGTCGACCACTAGAACCCTCAAGCCTGCTGGAAACCGATCAGGAACTGCCATTTCAACGGCAGACGGTGACAAAACACCACCACCACCTTTACACGAACCGTAACTACTCGCAGTAGTGCTCACGCTGGACTGCGCCACTCTCTGCAAAGCAGCCATGGCCACCAAAAACCACCACCACCACAACGACGCAAAATACACACACCTACCGACTATCAAACCCTAATTTCCCATTTCAAAGGACTAGAATTTCCATTTGCAGTGATTCCGGAGGGCGAAAGTGGAGCCAAATGGAGGGAGATCCGCGAGGGGAAACCTTAGAATTGGGGATTAGGGTTTCGAAAAACGATCAGACAGAACGAATCAGACAAATTGAGAGAGAAAAATGGTCAATTGCCGTCTGAATCGTGAAGATTTGATTACTAGCGATGAGCAGAGGGAGAGTAGGGTTTATATAAATTTTGGGGGTGAGGAATGAGGATAACGCGTGGCCGAGGAAAAAAAAAACGTTTTAATTTTTTAATTTTTTAATTATTTAATTATTGAATGATTGATTTTGTTTTTAATACAAGAGAAATAATTGAAGTCGGGGCAGTTAACGAGTGAGTCAGAGATAGAGAGAGGTTGTCGGGCCTATGGGGTCCAGCCCGCAGTGCTACCTTCGCGTGCGTCTTTGCGGCCGTGAAAAACCGCCGGCTGTGTCATTTCCAGTTACACGTCCGACGGTAAATTTTATATTTAATTACGACCGTTTGATGGGATCTATGGTGCTTAGATGGTAAATTGGCTATTTTTCAAAAGTTTAGGTCCTTATTTTTAGAAAAATTTGCATCTTAAGCTAGAATATCAAATAACGAAAAAAACAAAATTAATGCACTATTACACTAAGATCATCTCCAACCATTAGGCTAAAAGTTAAATTTTTTAGCCCGAAAAATTTAGCTTTTAGCCCATTAATAGTTTTTCTACTCCAACACTTCTGGCTTAAAATTTTAGCTCAAGATTATTAAAAAATGAACTTAGGCTATTTTGTTTCTTAAATTAATTTTTTTTAAATAAATATGTAAACTATCGTAAATTAATTTTATAAACATTTTAATATACAAATATTTAAATTCCGATAAATATTGAAAAATCACTAAATTTTCCATAAGGCATGCCTTCAACTTTCACAAATCTTTCAACCCTGGGCTAACTTTCAATTCACCAACCGTTCAACACCAAATTTTCAATTCACCAAATACATAGGTATTTATAGAGTTTTTGGGTGAATTTTGAGTTAAATAAATTTTTTTTAATTATTTTAGCCGTTGGATTTAAATTTGGACCGTTAGATTTTTTTTTATCATTATATTTGATTATATTCCATCTCAGGCGTTGGATTCAATGTATTTTAAAATAACATATTCTAAAAAAATGAAATATGAATCTAGACCGTTGGATCAACCAATGGTCCTTAAAGCCCAGCCCTTGGATGTGAATTATTGTTGTTGGGAATAATTAGGTGGCTGACACACGGCTTGACAACGGGGCCCACCCTGTCGGGAAACCCTTGCAAGCCCACCGCATGGGGCGCGTTGGCGTGTGGGCAGGCTGAGATTGGGCCAAGCGCCAGTGAGTCCACTCGCATGGGGGGTATGTGGCCTAGCTTTAGCATTTGGCTTTTAGCCCAATGTTTTAGCTTGGGTTGGGTGGTGTTTGGGGGGGGGGGGCAATAAATGGGGAAATTTGGCTTTTAACCCATTGTTGGAGATGGTCTAAGAAGGACTTCATTTTCTAGCTGCATACAAAACGACTGTGTACGTCGGTTTAATCACATATACAAAAAGTAAAAAGAAACACCACAGACTTCAATTGTCAAACCATACTGTAAATATCAAAAAGTATATCTTCCACCATGAGTCTAGCTTAAATCTACTAAAGTAGAATATAGTTATGTAAAATTAAATACAAATAATCCACAATTAACATTTACATAAATTTGTCCCCAAAAAGAAACCATGGAAGCAATTACCATCTATGGTCAATACTTAATTTGTTTACAAGAACTGCTAAATAATAAATCAGCTAGAATAATGCTAAAAAAAAAGGACAAGCTAATGACAAATTTATGACAGTCCACCATTCTGAAGGTAAGAAGATCCACCGAAGCAGTTTTTGGTTTTTTTTTTTTTTTTCCAAATTGTTTTAAGCATTTTGATTTAACTATTGTAATCCAAGTATCCAACGATAAGCATTGATTGTGGGGCAAGAAATGTAGCTAAAAAATGAAAACAAATATTAAAATAAGTGAAAACAAATATTATGAAATCGTGGCAAAGTGAGTTTGGACCGACAAGTGTTAGTGGCCCAATTGAATTCGACGTTTGGGATTGAGGACTTGTGAGTTGGACGACAGGCAAAGTTAAAAGTCACGCCTCTGATTTGCTTCGGAGTCGTACTCATCGAAACGACATGCACAGCAGCCTTTTTTATGGTCTTCGGCTTGTGACCCACATTGATCTGGGCCTCTTGCTATTTACTCCCTAGAATTTCAATGTGAGTTGGCCCACATTAATAGCATAAATTATCCAAACTTAAACGTGAATATCATAAACTATAGATGCGTTTATAAAAACGACACGTAGTTTAATTCCTATTACGGAGTACAAAAAAGCACTAGCATCAACACATTGCTAAATACAGAAACTACCAAAAGTAAAATGTAGCACATTAGGCAGAGTACATTATCAATATGGGCGTCGGTGAAATACCTTTCTGAATAAAATAACGTGGAACAAAACTTCGAGATAGGAAAAAGAGAGCGTTCTGCATGCTTAAACTTCAAAAGAGCGGTATCCAAATATAATCTTTTGGTCTGTTAACAATCAATCCGACATGGCATTATTTATTGTACAATATCATCAATAAAACAAATTATAGAGAAAAAATATCGAGCAAGAAAAATTTCGATAAGACGGTCTAACTAGAACATTTATTGCACAAATGACCAATGTGGTGTCAAATGAGACCGAACTACTTGAAATCTTTTATTAGACTTATCAAATAGAAGTAGTTACAGATGATGTGGTCCGACAACTGTACTTTAATTTCCTCTTATTAAATTGGTATACGATAATTAATTGAACCCACACATGGGACCCACACTCGTCTGCTTGTGCGCACACATGGAAATCCACGTTATTATGATGAAGCATTTCCAATTGGGAAGATGAACTCCGGCGCTCCCCTGGTCTCCTCCCCGCCCAAATTACAATTTTCTCCAAACGCAACCACCAACTCTCCTCCACTTCCGAAGCCGCATATAGCAGATATTTCAGTAGCTCTGCCTCTAAATCCTTGAATCTGAGTGCTCTGCATCGGGAGGAGAAGCACTTACTGTGCATGCAATGGTTGATGACCAGGACGTGGAAGTGCTTATCTTCAAGGTCTGACTAGCTACAGGACCGTCTCTGAGATTTCAAAGGTCCTGTCTAAAATTTATAAAATAGTCCTTTGTAAGATAGTTTTTATTTTTAAAAAGTAGGACAATATTTTGGTATTATAAAATAATAACATAAATCAAAACAACCTTTATGACTCACTATAAGTTTACAAATGTTATTAAATAAGTAAAAAGAGTTACAAATATAATCTTCACTAAATAATAATAAAAAAAACAGTTCAATCTTTAGCAACCAAATAAAGAAAAAAAAAGCTTAAAAAACTCTAAGTTTAAAGTTTCACTTGAATATATAGCATTATTATACAATAAAATTGAAAAGAAAATCTCTAAGGTGTTGTTATTGGCTCTCCTATTATCTCATTGTGCACTCCAAATTTTTTTATCTCATTGTGCATTCCAAATTTTTTTATATAGAAAGAAAAAAAAATTACACTTTTAAAAAATACACTATAAGATTTTAAAGTGCTAATAAAAGTATTTTTAATATATAACATTATTACATATAAATATAAGATACCAAAAAAATTTTGGAAGCTCTGTGCGATTGCACTTTTCGCTCCCCCTCAACGTTGCCTCTGGCTAGCTAGCTACTTGTTTGTTGATTTTCTCCTTTTTCTACTTCTGTTTTTAACGTAGGAGTGCTTATCTCCAAGCGTTTTTCCAAGTGCTTCTTTAAAAACGGAGATTCAAATACAACTTAGAAGCACTTTTTAACTTTTTTCACCAAACATTCACATGAACACTTTAAGTTACTTAAAAGCATTTTTAGCTGTTTTGAAAAGCACTTTCAAACATGACTTATAATATTGTTATTGATTCATGGGATTCTCTTCGAGCTTGAGTTGTGCGACTTCACCGGACCCATCAAAGGGCATTCTTCCAGCAAGGGCAGTTATCAACCGATAAATCGAACCGGACCAAATTGAAAAGTCGGTTTTGGAAGGTCTTGCTTGAACCAATGCCGGTTGAAAAACCGAATCGGACCAATTATATGAACTCAACCGATATTGACACATAACTCTAATTGGTCTCGTAATCTTCATCTACATTTTCGACCTCGTCGTCAACTTTTTATTATTATTAAAACAATAATGTTGTTTTCACTACAACATTGTTATCATGAAAAAAACATTATTGAGAATATTGAACAAGAAAAAACTAAAGATACAGTGAATTAGAGGGGAAATAAATTCATACCCTATCAAAAAGTACAAAACTATTAGAAACAAAAAATTAATGAAGACTACTCCTATGAGAAACGAAATTTGGAAGACTCGTAAGATTATGAGCAAAAGCAACAACTGCACAAGGCGAAAAAAAAGCCTACCAATAAACTCTAACATGATCAACACTATAATTTGCCAAGCTATCTGTCAACTGATTTACTTAAGATAAATGTGAGAAAACCAAACAAAGTCGGTACTGCAAGTTGTTTTTTTTTCTTTTTTTTTTTTGTAAGAATCGTATTGTGTCCACCTTTGTATGCTTGTATGTTTAATGTTAAAGCAAAAACTATCACTTAGTAATACAGTCTTGGAAGTGAGATGTCTTAGGTTGAATCTCGTGGATGGTGAATTTGATATCTAATTAGATTGCCTATTGTGTGGCTTAACCGAATTCTCTCTTCCTTTAGTGTAAAAATATCGATGTATTCAACATAAAAAAATTAAAGCAAAAACTAGTAAGTCTCTGAACCAACGGTTAAAATGAAAGCGCCTGGATGATTTCAGAGAGATCAGGAGACATCTGAATCCCAACCCATTCCCTTCAACGGACATTTGCGATCTGACCGTAGGATACGCAAGATATTTGGCACCGCCAAATCATACCGGGACCCCCAATACTCAAAACGGGACGAAAATATCTTCTACAGCAAACCTATGACGTGGAAGCTATAGCGTGGGAAGTTAGGGTAGATATTTCGGAGAAAATATCCGCTGGCCACGTGTTGCCCACTCCCCGTTCTTGTCTACCCTCCAATCTCATTCAAACTACAGCACTGCCACCCTCCATGTGATTCGGCAATCGTACTTATTTTGTTTGGTACCCGGCTCCATGTGATGATGGCATTTTGGAAATATCAAGAAACTGTTACGGGCACTTCCGTCAGAAAAATTTCAGAATTGAAGCTATAAATAAAAATAAAACGAGATATTTTGATTAGATGCACACCAAATATACCAAACAAACGCAGAGACGCTGAGAGCTTGAAGGAATGGCTATGGCGAACAAATACGAAGAAGAGGAGGAGGAGGAGGTGCAGAGCTTTGGAAAGCGGCTGAAATGGAGCAGATACGAGGAGCCTCTGGAGGGGGAGGAGGAAGAAGAGGAGGACGACGACGACGAGAGCCAGCTCGCTCTGAAGCCGTGGACGACGGCGTTCCCAATGAGGCCGGCGTCGTTTGTGGTGTCGGATGCTCTGGAGCCCGACAGTCCTATCATTTACGTCAACAAAGTCTTTGAGACCTTCACCGGCTATTGTGCCCACGAGGTCCTCGGCCGAAACTGGTAGCGATTTCTGATTTCAGTTTCTTTTTTCCCCTTTTGCTAATTTCTGCAAGAGTTGATTTTTAGTGTTTGTTTAAGAGAATTTGGGGAAATAAGTGAATTTTTTTATATATTTTATATGTAATTACATAATGATGAACAAAAATGATGAAAATTGAAATGTTGTTTCAAAGTCAAAACTTTTTGTTTCATGATGATGCGATTTAATTTTTATTTTTTTTGTTTGCCGAAGAAATTGCGTTGAATTTCTTGTGTATTTTGGGGTTAATTGAGTTCGTTTCAAACGCCGAATTCGATAACCATTTTATGGTATCAGTAATTCTGCAGTTTTCTGCAAAATCCCCTTTCTAAAATTTGAACTTTGAAGAGAGCTGTAATGTGTTAATTTTGACCTAATTCTTTGAGTTAGGTGTCTCCTTAGCAGTACCCCTGTTGTTATGATAGTTAACCGGAGAACGTGAAACGTATATCGAAGATATTGGGAGACATTGTTCGAAGTTTCTGGAGCTGATTAACGTTGTCTGTTGTTATGCTTTGATATTGTGACACAGAACCGAGTGCAATAGCGTTCTACGATTCATATAGCTGACCTCACTTAGTGGGAAAAGGCTTTGTTGTTGTTGTTGTTATGTTTTCATATGCATATCTGTCACATGATAATCTGTTGTACTGGTAACTGTTTCAAAATTTGTATTAACGAATCAAACGTCCTCTTTTCGTTTCAGTCGATTCCTGCAATATAGGGACCCTCATGCTCAAAGGCGGCATCCTCTTGTAGATCCAGTTGTGGTTTCGGAGATTCGAAGGTGTCTCGAGGAAGGAGTTGAGTTTCACGGAGAGCTTCTTAATTTCAGTAAGGATGGAACTCCCTTGGTGAATAGACTAAGACTGAAACCTATACACGATGATAACGGAACCGTCACTCACATCATAGGCATTCAAGTATTTTCTGAAGCAAAAATAGATCTCAACAGTGTATCATATCCAGTTTACAAACAGACATGCAATCAACAGTCTGATCAATCTGGTAAATATCCTCTCATCAGTGGACAAACACCTTTCACCCAGTATCACGATATATGCGGGATTCTTCAGCTCTCTGATGAAGTTTTGGCTCACAACATTTTGTCACGCTTGACTCCGAGGGATGTGGCATCCATTGGGTCTGTGTGCAGAAGAATCCGCCAACTGACAAAAAATGAGCATGTGAGGAAGATGGTATGCCAAAATGCATGGGGAAGAGAAGTCACCGGTACATTGGAACTCATGACTAATAAGTTAGGGTGGGGGCGTCTGGCTAGGGAACTGACAACCCTTGAGGCCGTTTCTTGGAGGAAATTTACGGTTGGAGGTGCCGTGGAGCCTTCAAGATGCAATTTTGGTGCTTGTGCTGTAGGAAACCGACTTGTGCTATTTGGAGGTGAAGGAGTTGATATGCAGCCAATGAACGACACATTTGTTCTCAATCTTGATGCTGCCAATCCTGAGTGGTGTCGAGTAAGAGTGAAATCGTCGCCACCAGGGCGTTGGGGCCACACCCTTTCATGGTTGAATGGTTCTTGGTTGGTTGTATTTGGAGGCTGTGGGCGGGAAGGATTGCTCAATGATGTGTTCGTTCTTGACTTGGATGCCAAGCAGCCAACGTGGAAAGAAGTTTTTGGTGGAACTCCCCCTCCTCCTAGATCCTGGCACAGCTCTTGCACATTAGAAGGTTCGAAATTGGTTGTGTCGGGTGGATGCACGGATGCTGGGGTCCTTCTTAGTGACACGTACTTACTGGATCTGGCAACAGACAACCCAAGATGGAGAGAGATTCCAACTTCATGGGCTCCTCCTTCTAGGTTGGGGCATTCCCTCTCTGTTTATGGTCGGTCAAAGATTCTCATGTTTGGTGGACTGGCCAACAGTGGGCACTTGCGGTTACGATCAGGGGAGACTTACACCATCGATTTGGAAGATGAAAACCCCCAGTGGAGGCAACTGGAGTGTAATGCGTTCACCAGCATGGGCAGCCAGAGTGCAGTGGTTCCCCCTCCCAGACTTGACCATGTTGCAGTCAGCATGCCATGCGGAAGGATTATAATATTTGGTGGTTCAATCGCGGGGCTGCATTCTCCTTCTCAGCTTTTCCTCTTGGATCCTTCGGAAGAGAAACCATCATGGAGGATTCTCAACGTTCCGGGGCAACCACCTAAATTTGCTTGGGGCCATAGCACTTGCGTGGTCGGAGGAACGAGGGTCCTGGTATTGGGTGGGCACACAGGTGAAGAGTGGATACTTAATGACTTGTATGAGTTGCGCTTAGCAAGCAAGCAGGATTCAGACCACTGATAAAATTATTTCGAGTTGGGCCAGCCACACAATGCAGAGCTAGCAGAATTACATGATTTTTTTCCGTTCAAGTAGTGAGTTTCTTGCTCGGTAACTATTTGCTTCATTTCGTATTAAGGTTGGGTATTTTGGAGTATGTATGTATTTTTCGTGTTTAGATTTGTACCGCAATGTATAAAGATAACGTCTTTAAAGATGTTGGGGTGCACTCGCGGAAACTTGATGGTCAAGTAATAAGTCGAACTACGGCAGCCTTGACGTTGGACGGCACCCCGTAGGTACCAACTTTTAGGAGATTACCATTGTGCGTTCATGGAGGCTCATAGAGGTAGTAGACCTCCTTTTGAATCTACAAGTGTGTGCTGTCGATGGGGTCGTGCATTAGTTGCATCCAAACAACAAAAAAAATAGTGGCATTCGATCTCGGACACGAGATTCAGATCAGGCATCCCAGTTCCGACTAACCATGCCGAGGAAATTTTAGATGTGGACGGATGTCTAGCTCTAACGAATCGGGGACACCCTGTCGAGGAACTTAAGTTATGGAATTTGACTAATTTTATCGTCCGCTTTGATATGGGGATGCCATTGCCAGGATACCCTACAACTCCTCGTCTCGGTCCGCACGGGTGAGCTGCTCTTGGTTCATCATCCTTCAGACTCATCTACCTCGTCTCTTCATTTATACGACAGGGAGAGTGGAAGTTTTCGGACAAGTGAAATCATTTTACCAAAAGGGACAGTCTGCAATCTGCTAAATTGCTTGGATTAAGATCGAAATCCTAAAATTTTGTCCTCTCATTTCATCGAAACAAGAGACATAATTGTTGACTTTGCAAACAAGTCTATTGCAAGTATATAATAGTACAGGGAGTTGAATTTAAGTTCAACAAAGAAGCAGCCTGGGGTAAAAGAATCATGTGCAACTTCAAATCTTAAGCTCTTGTAGTACCTGTGAGTTTTTCTTATTTCAAGTAGAAAAAAGAATATGCAGGCCCAAATCCGGTAGTTTGTGATGTCTGCGTTGTCGCGAGTGGTGCGATGCGCATCTGGATCTAGTATGAGCCTCATGCAATATAATGTGGCTCCATCATTTCCATGCGACAGAATCGATCTCATCTCTAGCTGACTTGTAGAGTTCAAGGCGTTTAGCAATGTTTGTTCGCCTTTCCATGAGTGCCGGATCCTCATCCAACATTGCGCCAAGTCTCTCCTTCTGAACATTCCCCAAGCAGAGGAAAATGTGGTTATATCCTCAGTTCTCCGAAACTACTTTATCACCCCCGAAACACAAAAAAGAACTGGGTTTGAAAAGTGGGAAGCTCACCTCTTGCCTTCCAATTTTGGTGTAGAAAAGGTTGAGCAGATTTCTCTTGGCCTCTCGAACTTGACAGTGAACAACAGCCTTTGGAATCGAAAGCCTCAGCGTCTCACAAACCATATTGATGTAAGAGCTGACATTTGATGCTGGTACAAGTATATATAACATCTCAGCAACATTATAACTTAATGAAACTGTGAACAGTGGGTCACGCCTTACACAATAAGACACGGTGAATGGGGTTTTGAATTTTGCATACCAATCCTCCTGAGATAATTATCTCCGAAAGTGTCCATATTCTGTACTGTTTCTTTTGAGTGTTTATCCGCCTTCGATCCTGCTTGATTTGGAGTTCTTTCCGGTTCAGAATTAAGCTTTCTGAAAAATTCCACCGTTAGATAGCTAGATTCCATTTCCACCAGTCGTGTAACAGTTTTCCTGCTTTCGTCACGAAACCTTTCCAACGCTTCTGTGGAAGCGGCTGCTATATCAGATTGAAGTGTAGGGAATCGTTTTAATTCCTGCAAATTCCATAAAGTAGCATTTTTTAAACTTCAATCTGCCCACATGTTGATTGTTGCCATAAAGTGCTAAAACTCATGAATATTTACTTACCTCTGTTTCAGCTATTGACTTCCGTACAAGTTCTTTCAAAACAAAGTGCACCTGTGAGAAATTGGAGTGAAAAGAATACTCAGATAAACAGAGGAGACGTTGATATCTGCTATATAGAGTAAAAATTTGGACCAAAAGAAGACTTATACAAGGCAAGCATAGAAATGCACCATTCCCAATTGAAGGACAGAAAATTTAGACAACCCGGGTCCAGAAACAAGAAAAATTATCGAACTAATTCTTTATATGCATATCCATAATATTTAACATAGTTTTTCTGTGATAAACTATATATTCCATGTGTTGTAACTTTGAGTTTAGAATCATATATAGAACATGAAAGAAATAAGAGCATTACAGCATCCACAGAGGCTTCAGCTGGTCCTTTGAAATAGACGATAGATCCGTCAATGAGTCTTCGGTATCCTTGTTCTGGAGCAATCAAATGGGGCTGGTAACCATCAGCCTCACTGACAACTTTTTGAACATTCTTTACAGAGAGATGACGATCAAATGGAAGCTTTTTCAAAGCAGCAGGTAATTGATGGTCAAAAACCTTATATATCCGATCTCCACCAGGTCGCCTGAAATAGCAACTTAATATTAAATTATGCATATATTAGGAAATGATTGATATGCTTATTTGCAGATATCAAAATTACACTACGATAGAAATGCTCTAAATCAAATTCAGAACTCATCATGACTTCAGGATATTCAAACCAAGAGCAAGTACAAGTGTAGTGAATCTCTCTCAAGGGTTTGTTTATATGGGTCCACAGCCTGTAAATAAATTGCCAGCCACCGCAGAGGGTGCAATTACCAAACACGTCTAATGAAACCCAAATCTTTTGGGTGTTTTAGGTTTAACATTTGCAGTCCTAGCCTGAAGTCAATTTAAAGTATTTCATGAAGATTCTGAACAGAAAACAAGTAAAGTGCTCAACTTTTAAGGTAACCTCTACTCTTGTGAAGTACTGGACAGTTAGGTATTTAGAACGTAATATACAGTTTAAACTCGATGAAATGTTCCTTCATAGAACTATAGTAATTCTTTTTCGATATGTCTAGGTGTTTGGTTCAAAAGCTCAATCAATGAATCAAGGGCACATGCTTTCAAAAGAGAAACCCTGGTAAGCTGATCAATTAAATCATACATAATTTCAACATGAAAAATCAGAGAATATTGAAATTTAAACTTAAATAGCCAATACATGTCACAGAAGGGCCATGAAATTTACCCTCCATCCAGGTGTTCCTTAAATACACGGTCAAATGCCCGACATAATTCTAAAATAGTATACAGCTGGGCCTGTACATATAATAACATAAGTCAGTCAAACCTGTCATAAACAGAAAACTTAACCACAAAAAGTCAGCATTGTTACCCCCGAATCTACACCAATTGGCCTGCCAATACGATCCAGCTCTGCATTAAGCTCATCAATTGTCTTGTTTATCAAGGCAATGATACTAGGTATGCGTTGCCTAATGACAACCTCCAGATGCTGATAAGAAGATGAAATGGAACAGTTATTTCATTAGTTTACTATGTGAACATACCAGCCCAGATGAAGAAAAATATTTAATATTTTAATAGTTAATACCTTAGACAAAAGTTTGGCAAGATACTCTGAACCCATTTTGTGCGCCAAATGCCCATATTCAGGGCTAGTTTCAAAGTATTCTTGCTCCTTACGACGAGCAGCAATCATATCAACGTTCTTGTTGATATCAGCTTGTGAACGATTCACAATTCCTACCCATGGGTGTTGCAGTCTATATGACCTTCCTTCTATAACCTTGAACATTCATACAGACTACAGATTAGTTTGATGTTATGGGCCATGGCCACCACCGGAAGTAAGGAATCTTGATTACACACTTTAAAAATTGCACTTAATGATTCATGAAAACCAAAAGGTAACAACCTTGAAGTCATGAAAGTTAAAATATTTCTTTTCTATAATCAAGTAACTTATATTTTCTGATCAAATTATGCAATGAGTAAGATTGGATCCTTACATCCAGAGCATTGGTTCCCTTGTCCATCAGATCGAGTTTTGTTAGCACTCCAAATGTTCTTTCACCTAAAAATGTCAAACATAATGCAATGAGTAGACCAGTCGTCCTTTTGATAAACAATGAATTAAGGCGACAAAAGTATTTTCGCCTGTCCATAGTTCATATTACCAGACGGGTCGACTTCTCTTGCAAGTTTGATGGCATCTGAAGTGGCAATATCTTGATTAGCAGGAGAGATAGCCAATATAATGCAGTTAGGCTACAAATCAGAGAAGTCCATCAGATAGACAGCAGTATCAATAAAAGACAAATAATAAATTCATCCAGCAAACAATGTTCTGAAGTATCCTCACCTTCTCAACATAAGAACGGACCATATTCTCAATATCTTCTACAATGGATTCTGGTTGTCCCTCTACAAAATACCCAGAAGTTTGTCAGTAAGCTCTTACCAAACTTTTGGTGTTGGGGGGGGGGGGGGGGGGGGGAGGAGAGAGATAGTTATAGGAGGAATTGAGATAGAGAGATTACCTACAGCCACCTTTGTCAATCCAGGAAGATCAATAAGGGTTAAGTTTACAACTGCCACAAAAATACACTTAGTACCATGCAATTCAAACCAACCAGCACTGTTAACAATATCGGTCAACAAACGAATTATGGAGTTACAGAGTATATATTGAATCAGGACAAGGGGTTGAAGAAACAAAAAAGGAGAATACTGCATAACTATAAGCAATGTATTGAAATTCCAGCTTTCAACTCTACAACATTCTCATCTACACAAGGAATAGAAGTTTCAATTCATATAACAGAGTAAACTTTCCAGATTTCCAACTAGAACCTTCATAGGAAAGCCTAGCTTGTGGTTGCATTACTATCTAATATCTATACATACAGATGATAGCAAAAATCTAAATTTCATTTGCATCTAATTTCCATTAGTAATATATATATAATATGTAACCCAACTAGTTGTATATTCCTTTGAGATGAAAATTGATTAGCATGCAAATAATGATTTAGAAGGAAATTAAACATATGGCGTTCAAATCCATGATATTCACCAGAAATTAAATACATACCATTTGGAGAATATATGCTGAGATGAATTGGAATGTTTGAGATTTGTTTGGACTTCCCAGTTATACGATCAGTCTCATCTGAGATTTCCTTACGTACAGAAGCTGCATAAGCAAACAGTAAAACTCACTGTACGGCATAAGAACTAAGAAGAAATAAAACCGTTGCAAACTATCACTTAAATTCAATAATCATAAACACAGACAGTTCATCTTTACATCAGTCCAATAGAAAAATGAACCTCGCATTCAAAGCTAACATACCAAAATCAGTAAACTTCTTCTTAGGACAATGAAGAAACTCTGCATATTCAGACCGATTCGCTTCTATCTGATGGAGTTGCAACACCAATGGTCTCCTCGTCACAATACCTTGCGACCAAATAAAGTTAATGTAAGAAGTAATGCATAATTTTTGCAACACGAAGCTACAAATGGAACGGCATCTATGATCAACGGAATGATGGGGGTCGCTATAATTAAGAATATTAATTAGCTAGAAATAACTAGCACCACTCTAAGATTATATCAATTCGGGACACACGAAATAATAGCCTCAACTGCATTGAGCTTAGTGCAAATTATGTATCTTTGCTCGAAATCAGGTTCAATTCTTTACCAAGCAGAAAAAGTTTAACCCACATTACATCTCGCATTCGTTTAATATTCCAATAAACTATAAACACAGCCAAAGAAGGAAAAAAATCACATCAATAGCAAACTTTGCTTATATGAAAAGGGCGAAAAGGCGAAAAATACCAGATCCACGAGGCAAGAAATCTCTCCCAACGACGCTTTCCAAAACCGACGACTTTCCGGAACTCTAATTTCCAAAAACAAAACAATATATATTATAGCATTGGAAAATCAGAAACCCAGGCGATTGTTTAAGAAAATGAAAAATAAAACAAATGAAGTGGAGGGAGAGGAAGAGACCTGGCCTCCGACGACGGCGACCGTCGGAAGAGCTTCCCAGAGCGACATGCCGTCGCCGCCACCATGATCTCCTAGAACGGTGCAGGCTCGCTGGATGCGATTGACCAGCCCGATCAAGCTCTCCAATCTGGCCATTGATGGTCTGGGATCGTATAAAAGCGATGGGTCAGAAGATCGGAAATTGAAAATGTGGGTTCTGGGGGGGAGGTTTTGGATCTGGATCGAGGATTGAGCGTTTGGAAATTGAGAAATTTAGATCTGGGGTTTTTAGGTGAGCAGATGGAAAATGAGGGAGGGAGAGAGAGAGAGATGGAGGAATATAGAAAAAACGGTTATTGGCTATAAAGTGATATGGTTAGTGTTGCATCAACGTTAATGTTATTTTTAAAAAGTTTGATGTTCACAAACAACCCATGATACAAAAATATTTGTATGGCTTCTAAAACTTTATTGTGCATTTTTATCATTGTTCTAAAAATCTCCGCCTAACGTCGCCTAAGTCCTGTCTAGGCGTTAGGCAGCTGGTCACCATCCCGATTAATGTCTAGGCATTTGAAAATTATGAAATGACGTACAGACCAGCTGAGGCGCCTGCCTAGACTGCCTAGTCTGCCCAGACCCTCCTAGGCACCTGCGTCTAGGTTGCGACTTACTTGAATAGAAAATAGATAACTTTTAATTTGCATTTAATTTTTTCAATAAATTGTAAGAGACTTGTTAAATACTTAAATGAGCACACACACTATATACTTGTTCCCCATGTTTTTATTATGTTCCAATACTTCATAATACATATGTCATTATATTTTGTAGTTTATGATGAAATTATATAGATTTTAAGTATAAACAGACACTTATTTACACGAAATATAATAGATTTACTTAAATCCGCCTAGTTTGCCTAGGCGCTAAGCTTCATCCCGTCGTCCGACTAGCGCCTAACTTCTTTTATAACCTCTTTTTTTTTTCTTTTTTTTTTTTTGCGGTCATATAATTCTTTTTTAATTTTATAAATGTATTTTTCTCAAAACGAAGAAAAATGGGCCATTGCATAGATGAAAATAATTGGGCCTCGATGTCTTTTTAACCTAATTTTGGCTTCCCTGTTTATTGTTGGAGCAGAGTTAATGTGATATTGAGTGTAATGTAGTCAATTAAGCGACAAGTTTGTTATGTGATTTTTATAATTTAAACGATTTACCTCGTTAGGAGCATTGATGTTGAAAATTTGGGAGATCCAACGTAAGCTATTGTCGAAAAAATATTTTAAAGGGAATACATTTTAAATTTGTAATGATAAATGGTTTATGATTCAAGTAGTTAAGAACATTTATATTTTTCTTCAACATTTTAAGTTTGATTCTCCACTCCTCATATAAAATATAAAAAAATAAAAGGTTATGGTCGGTGATAGATATAATAGCAATCTATCTTTGGGAGCACTCAATAACCTTTCAACATATACCAATAGATATAATACCAAGAGTGAAAATATAATGCCAACACATGGCTATTATTTGTCAGTTCGGAGAGATGGGTGACTGGCCCATTCCTAATCACACTGATACTTCTTCAATTTAGTCACCTATTGCTAAGTGTTGAAACAAAAGACTTCGATGTTATTATGAATGAAACCATACATTTATATATTGTATTTTATTTTCTTAATTCTCATATGTGGAACTTATATTTTTTTTTTTTTAACAAAATGTGGGACTTATATTTAACACTACCATTTTGTGACATTTGTTAGACATATGCTTTCTATTGGCAGTTATCAGTTAGAACTACTAAATTTTGCTTTACTTCCCTTCATTCTTACTCTTTTGATCTTACAGTAACCATTAAAAAAAAAAAAAAAACTTTAAACAAAAGATTCAATTACGAATTGTTTAAGACGTCTCTCATCCGGTTGTGGAATGAATTTTCGATCTTCTTGAGAGAAAGAATTGTTAAAATGTGACAATATTATTGTTTTTGTCAACAAATATACCAATATACGTACATTATACAGTTACGCACTGACGCATTAAAACTCAACTTCATGCACAAAACATTTCTACTACCTAATCGAAACAAACATTTACCACCTTTCCCTTCTTTACCTATCAAGAGCTCCAACCTTAATTGGATATGTACCATGATCCCTAATAAATCAAATTTACACCAGAATGCATAGACATAATTACTACCCAGCAGTTTTTTGAGCAAGAGCCACGACACTGAAGCATCTAAACCGTGAACTTATATAGATTTGGATGTGATCAACACCAAAATCTGGGAAGGAACCCGGCAATTAACCATCATTTCTTGTCTGAATCCGGGGCCTACTCCTCTTGCAACACACATGGCCTTGGATTGGATCCAAAGGGACTAGCTACATGCAAGCATGCACCAATAACTTTTAATTAAGAAAGAAAATTTTAGTTGTAATGATTAAAAGTATTTATCTCTGAACATAAATATTTTAGATTTAGAATAATTTATTGATTTATAAAAAATACAGTCACGTACCTATTAATATTATAACACGTAAATTATATATTTATTAATATATTTTAAAAATAAAACATATAACCATGTCGTTCACTATTATTATACTACGCGAATCAAATATTTTTATTATATTTGATTATTCATGACCTTCTTACAGCCACTTTACATTTAGACTACAGTAATGAAAAAAACAACCCCTAAACAAAATATTCAATTACAAATAGTCTAAGGGCTGGTTTGGTGTTGCTATGCTTTGAAAAAAAAAATTGCTTCTATTGTGCTGTGAAAATAAGCTCATTTTTGCTGCTTCACGTTTTCAGCTTTTTTCACCAAAAACTGTGAAAATGAGATGTTTTTAAGTGTTTACAAAACACTTTTTTGTGCTCAACTTTTTGTTTATCCACTTTTTATAAAAGCATTTCAGTATCAAACCAGTACTAAGACGTCCCTCTTCAGGCTACGAAATGAATTTTTGATCTTCAATAGAAAAGAAATTATGGTTAATGCCACTAATATGTGACAATTTCATTGTAGTCGACAAATGTACCAATATACACTATATTATGACGCACTGACTCGTTGAAACTCAACTTCAAACTCTACAGTTTTAAAGATATAAAAAACCGATTTTTTTTTGTTTTAAAAAGTTATAGCGTCTAGTGCGTTAAATGATTAATTATTAAAAGGAGAAGAAGTGCTAGGAGATCAAAACGACAACTATAGTACATATGCATGATTGTTACCCTACAGTTTTGTGTGAGCAGAAGCAAGAGCCACGAAACCGAAGCATCTAAACCATGAATTTCTATAGATTTGGATGTGATCACCACGAAAAACTGGGAAGGAACCTGGCAACTGACCATCATTTCCTGTCCGAATCCAGGGCCTACTCCGCTTGGCTCCTGCAACACACATGGGCATGGCCTTATAGATTGGATCCAGAGGGCCTACAAGCATGCACCACTAACTTTTAATTAAAAAATAAAATATAACTACAACAATTAGCCACTTAATATCAAGGTCTAGTGGTATTATTCTTCATTTGTAAGTGATATGTCTTAGATTCGAACCATATTATTGTTAGCCAATTGTAAGGCTAGACCGGCTCCCTTCTTTTAATGTAGATAATATCGTTTGTTAAAAAAAAAAAACTACAATGATTAAGTGTATTTATTTTTACACATAAATAATTAAGATTTGGAATATTTTTTTGGTTTACTATCAACACAGTCACGTGATTGGTTTATTGAAATAATAACACGTGAATTTATATTTTTATTAATATACTTTAAAAGTAAGATATACAACTATGTGGTTTACCAGTATTATACTACATGCACATCTTTATTATATTTGGTTCTCTTTTCTCCGACTTTTTGCTTGTATTGAAAGAAAAAAAAAATTTAAAAATAAAAAGTTGTATTGTCAATATTTTTCCCTAATTAGAGTACTACTTTACTTTGCTTAATTACCAAATTGATACACAAAAACTTTTGAAAGTATTCAAATGGGTCCCGTCGTTAAATCTTCATCGCAGGCCGTACAGGTGGTCTGTACAGGGTCCGCAGCACCGTCGCATTGAACCCCCCAATCAGGAGACACAAAACAAAACCCATACAATCACTTTCCAATCCTTTTTTTTATGCCTCATGAAATCCAAAAATTTTAAATATCTTTGTTAAAAAAAAAGAGCATTTTAATTTCTTAATTAATTAAAAGTATGTCAATATTAAAAGTAGATTTTAATATCAATTAAAAATATGATCAAACCGTATTACTCTCTATTTATAATTGAGAAATCTCGTATATTTGACATTGTAAGTGATGTTTTCGTATTATGCCTGACTCATTGTATGTCTTGACTCAAATTTTTTACCCGTATGCAAATATATGTGTATTAAATAATTGTATTTTTTTATAACAAAAAAAAAATAACTATATAAAAAAGATCTCTAATTAATCAATCAATAAATCTTCAAAATTATAATTAAAAAGTTATAATTAATTATTTTATCCAAAAAAGCTCAAATTTCATATCTCAGTCGACTTCGATTTCATGTAGATTTTGTAAAGAGAGTAGAACGTTATCAAAAGGCCGAACCGGCAGCTTTTTCTTTGTTTTTCTTATCGGACCCTATTTTTCTCCAAAAAGTGCGCAAAAGTTGAGAGAATTTGAGCAGTCCACCTAAAGGCTTGTTTGGCTGCATGCAAATCCGCATTTCTTCTGCATTTCTACTAATTCCGCCTGAGAGATTTTTTAGTGTGACCGTCACACGAGGTGGTACATTACGTGTTCCTATATACATGGTGAGTTATGTGTGTTAAAAGGTTAATAACTTAAAAATTAAAACTTTCCACAACTTACATAAAAACACGTGATATACCATCCGTGTTTCCATTAAAACTAAAAATTTATCCAAATCGCCATCCAAAATGAGTAAGTTGACACTTGGCAGGACTAAAATGCAAGTCAACAATGGCTTTTAGCAGGTAGGTGAAAGTGAAAGTGAAAGGGAAAGAGATGTACTGCCTAAACAATACCATAATCTTAATTATTGAGTGTGATTTGTGCCTGATTAGTAAACCAAGACTGTACTTGGCTTGGGAAAATATGCATTACTAGACCTAACTATGCTCGTACTATTTGTCGAAACTTCTCGTATCAGCCGATAAAACATACGATCAAGTGTTACGTCGTTCGGACTATTATTTAAATAATAGTATACAAATTATGTAAACAGATGGCATGAGTATAGTATACAAGTTTAACGTTTTTAAAAGTTTTTTCATATTCTTTTATCATGTGACAAAGACACATCTACAAGTGATAATGTAAATTTTTTACTCCTTAGTACACTAATAATCGTATTCAATTATTGTGCACCAATAAGTCATGAAAGTACCATTAGTACCAATAAATCAATTCGTATATATGCAATGTAAAAGTGATATGCACATGAAGCAAATATTTAATTGAGAACTTTAACGAAAAGCACCCGATACTGTTCACTTTAACGAAAAACCACATTTTTACACTAAAAAGTCAATCCTGGTACTATTCACTTTACCCTTTATTTTGTCCTTATCATTAAAACTCAAAGTTTTCAAGCCCTTTTCATTAGTTTTTTTTTTTTTGGTTTAAGAGTCAAACAAACTACGTTTAAGTATTCATTTTTGAGTTTTAATTTGATTGAAATTTTGATTCTTAAATAAAATTTGTAAGTATTGGTTAATAAACTTTTGTAGGTAACTTCATTAGACTTTTGTTTTTTATTTGATACTTAAACCTTTATTTTAGACGAAAGTGCTAAGTTATATAAATGGACAATGTGAATTGAACCAATACTTAACAATTTTAATTCAAAGACCAAAACTCTAATAAAGCCACCGTCCAAAGATCAATACTCCAATTTTATCATATATTTTATAATGCAATATTACTTATAGTCTATAGCTTGTTGGTTCTGGAATGAGATTCACTTCGGATCTCTGTGTTTAGAGTCCGCTGACCAAGACATTCCCACCGTTGGAGATTCGGACTGTTCAAGTTTTTGAGTTTTTATGAAGTGGGTTAGTGAGATAGGTTAATAGAAACCGTAAAATTAAAATTTAGTGGTTCAAATTTCTCAATTTGCATATTTCACACACAAAAATCTGGAGTGGTTCATAACATTTCACATCCATTTGCTGAAAAAAGGTTTACGGTACGAAATTCTTTCTATGCGTGCCCTAAATATGGTTATAAACTGAATGTGCCTCATTCTTAACAGTATGCAACGATAAAACTTTGAGTGTGACTCAAATTGAAAGAAAACATAAATAAAATTGTTGAGCGTGATAATTATACCATCACCTGATGTTATTAAAATACGGGTGAATAATAAATTTAATACGGTAAAACCCTTTAAATTAAGAATCATATTATTCATACACTTATTTTTACTTTTCACATAAGTCTCTTAACTTTTAACAATCTGATCGACAAAAAAAAGTATGTAAATGTTGCTACCATACGCAGGTCTTATGCTGTGCGTATACGGTACCCACTACCCAGCCAGGCCTTTCTTTCTGTTTGCGTGAGAGTGCGTATTACGCTTCCGGCCTCGCTGGACCAACAGGCCCAAAACCCAAAAGAAAACCAAAAAGGAAAAATGAAAAAAAATCACGAAAAGCAATCAAATATTATTAACAGTTCCAAACAAGTTTACTTAATAATACTGAGAGATTCAAAGGATTGTCGTCGGATTATCTTTGTGAGCATCTGAAGATTTTTCAATTATATTTGTTTATAGTATTTTGTACGATTAGAAATTATTATAATTTTTTTATTTAAAATTAAATATAAACAGTATGTGATAAAAATTAATTGCATAATATATGATGAATATATGTGATTGAAAGATTTTCGAGATGATGAAAGAGAGGATCCTCTCACCCGAGAGAGAGAGAGTCATGACTGCAGTATCAGTGTCTGCTTAACAGCCAAGCGTCCCTTCCCCACTCCCTCCCCAGCTTCCTTTATTTAATTAATCTGAAATTAAATCTAATCTCTTTCTCTCTTTCTCTCTTTCTCTCTCCTCTCCACAACCAGATTTAAATCACAATCTAGAGAGAGAAAATCAAACCCAAAGAGCAAAACCCACTCCCTTTCTCTATCTAAAAAAATCACATCATTTTTTGCAAAGCTCCAACACTCTCTCGTTCTATCCTCCTCTCTCTCTGTACATCTGCGCCTCTGTGTATTTTGTCTGCGATTTGAAACCCTAGGCATTTCGGATCCCGAGCTACATTTGGATGTGAAGGAGCGTGCGCCACTCAGATCGGGCTATGGAGGAGTTTTCCGGCGACGGAGGTTTGACTCCGATGACGGATTACAGTAACGGACCGGTTCACGGCGCTACGCCGACACCGCCGCCGCTGACGGTGTCCGGATCGTTCAAGGAGGGGAAGAGCTCCTCGCGGAGGAGAGGATTCAGGAAACCGAGTATGGATGGCGACGAGTTGATAAACCTCTTGCACGGCTCGGATCCGGTCAAGGTCGAGCTCAATCGGCTCGAGAATGAAGTCAGAGGTGCGAATGCGGCTCGATCCGCTGCTTTTCTCGAGATTTGCAGTCGGTTTTCCCCTAGATTCCTGGTGTCGTTTTGCCGTTTTTTACTGTCGTTTTTGTGTGTGTTTTGCAGATAAGGACCGGGAGCTAGGAGAGGCACAGGCTCAGATCAAGGCTCTCAAGCTCTCTGATAGAGCCAGAGAAAAAGCTTGTGAAGAGGTTATTTTCGTCATTTTATATTACTCTGATTTTTCCTTGGTGTGCGTACAACTATTATGTTTAAACATTGGCTTAGTCTTAATTTTTCCTTAATTGTAGAACATTACATTTAGCCCAATATTTCCCTTCAATTTTGTGGTATATGTATTGGAAATTTTCGGAGTAGACGACTTAGATTAATTACTACGGTTAATATGGAATCTAAGTTCTATTAACTGATGGGCAATGGTTACTTTATTATTTGGATCCCATTTCTGGAGTACTACTTGTTCTTCCTGCTATAACTTTCATATTAGTTGCCTATTCAGAAATTAACATGTTTTCATTCCCTTTTTGGTTCTGGGGTAAATGCATTTTAATTCGAGTGAAGTTATGGTAATCGCGTTGGCAATTATAAATATGTCGCCGAAATGGTTGCTGAATTTTGTTCTTGTCTATGTTTTTGTTACATTGCAGCTCACTGATGAGCTGTCAAAGGTGGAAGAAAAGCTGAAGTTAACTGAATCACTTCTAGAAAGCAAAGTATGATTTGAATCTGAATCTTTTCTTAATTTTTTTTTTTAAGTGTTGCTAACTTTGGTTTCTATTATGTATGCTTGTTATCACAATTCTACATCGCCAAAAAATGTTTTGCAGAATCTTGAAATAAAGAAAATCAATGATGAGAAGAAAGCTTCCATGGCTGCTCAGTTCGCAGCTGAAGCTACTCTACGGAGGGTTCATGCTGCTCAAAAGGATGATGATATGCCTCCGATTGAAGCCATTCTTGCACCTCTGGAGGCTGAGCTAAAGCTTGCCCGGCAAGAGGTACATTCTCTCTTACCCGAGGAGAACACGATTCATGTGGTACTTGTAGGTGTAATTGATTAGTTATATTTAATTCTTACAGATTGCGAAGCTTCAAGATGATAACAAAGCTCTGGATCGCCTTACCAAATCAAAAGAAGCAGCTTTACTTGAGGCCGAGAGGACTGTTCAGGTTGCCTTGGCTAAGGCCTCCATGGTGGATGACCTTCAAAATAAAAACCAAGAGTTGATGAAACAGATAGAAATTTGTCAGGTAGTGCAAGATAATGCATGATATTTCCTTTTTAAAGTGGATTAGACATTTTTTTTTCCTTTTGGGAGCAGTGTTTGGAATTGTATAATTGTAGTTTCACACTCTCGTTGTTTGACTAGTATGATTTATTTGGTATTTCTGCTGCTTCTGTGTGCTAGGAAGAAAATAAGATTTTAGACAAGATGCATAGACAAAAGGTTGCTGAGGTTGAAAAGCTTACTCAGACTGTGCGGGAGTTGGAAGAGGCTGTTCTTGCTGGTGGTGCAGCGGCAAATGCTGTGAGGGATTATCAGCGGAAGTTTCAGGAGATGAATGTAATACGCCAAACATATTTAAATGCTCAATTTACCTGTAATATGCAGTTGAAAGCATTCTTAAGATTTAAGAGGTTTGGGTTTTCTTTCTCAGGAGGAAAGAAAAACTCTAGACCGGGAGTTGGCCCGTGCAAAAGTAACAGCAAATAGAGTAGCTGTAGTGGTAGCAAATGAGTGGAAAGACGCTAATGACAAAGTGATGCCTGTAAAACAGTGGCTGGAGGAACGGAGATTCTTGCAGGTAGTGTTTTCTATCTTCCTTTTGGGGTTAGCTTTTGGCTTCTTACTGGCTTTCTGAATTCTGTGTATGGCTTCCACCATTTACCATAATGACCAAACTGTGTTCTTACAGGGAGAAATGCAGCAACTTCGTGACAAGCTTGCCATAACTGAGCGAGCTGCCAAGTCTGAAGCTCAATTGAAAGTAATAATCTGGTTCTGCAACCAATTCCAAATCTGTTTTCAGTTTAAATTTGGGGTGTTATGTATAGTAAAAGTTCTCTCTCTAACAGGAAAAATATCATATGCGACTTAAAGTGCTTGAGGAGAGTGTGAGAGGTAACAGTCTTAACCGCAGTACAGCAGAGGGAAGAAGTACAAGCAATGGACCCTCTCGACGTCAGTCCCTGGGTGGGGCTGATAACCCTCCAAAATTAACTTCCAATGGCTTTTTATCCAAGAGAGCTCCTGTCAGGTCTTTGACCTCCAGCACCAGTTCAGTGTTAAAGCATGCTAAGGGCACATCAAAATCATTTGATGGTGGTACAAGATCATTGGACAGGGGTAAGGTTAACTTGAATGGTACAGGCCCCAGTTTCTCCGTCAACCAATCTTGTGAGGGTACAAAGGATGGCGAAGCACAAAATAACTGGAAGGGAAATTCAGATGATAAGCCTGAGTTCTCAACAGTGGATACAGAGGATAGTGTCCCAGGGGTTTTGTATGATTTGTTGCAGAAAGAGGTTGTGGCTTTGAGGAAAGCTGGTCACGAGAAAGATCAAAGCCTGAAAGACAAGGATGACGCTATTGAGGTCGGTACTCTTTTCTATCAGTCTCCTAGTTCTGTAATGTACACTCTTGGTCAAGTGTTTGGTTATGATTATCGTCTTTCAGATGTTAGCCAAGAAGGTAGATACCTTGACTAAAGCAATGGAGGTTGAAGCAAAGAAAATGAGAAGAGAAGTTGCTGTCATGGAGAAGGAGGTAGCTGCCATGCGTGTGGACAAAGAACATGAGAATAGGGCCAAGCGGTTTGGTCATACTAAAAGTTCCGTCAGCAGTGCTCAGGTGCTCTCTGGAAGGTACTTAATTTCAATCGCTTACCACCTGTGGTGTCTCAGATCACATTAGTTGTTCGGTAACTTTGGTTGTACCATTGAAGATATGCCATTTGCTTCGGTTGAAGCAAAGAAAATGATAGTGTTGTCTCTGTTGTGATTATTGGTCTCACCAAACTCGTAGAGATTTACATGTTTCACATACGGTGCAGGGGTCTCGCACGAAGTGGGTTAACACGCAGCACCCAATGACAAAAATCCAAATTTGCAGCTGCAGAAAGGCATTAATCCTCAGAGGCCTTGTTGTTCCTCCGTCGTTTTTCCACTTTTTAATTTTATTTTATCCTGTCCCTTCCCCCCTACTGCGATTGATTATAAGATAGTAGCTGGCATGCCGATGAAACTGTGTTCACCAAAAGCTGGTAAAGGAGAGCAACCTCAGAGAAAGAAGTTGTCGGAATGCCTGCCTCTGACGTAGATTGTTATTCCCGTGCTTGTTAGAGAGAGGAGCATAAGAAAAGAGAAAGGGAAGAAGAAGATTATTGACTTTTGGGCTAACCTACCGTTTGTGGCGTCGTCTCGTGAGTGGGCAATGGTTGTGTTGTATAGGTAGCTTATTGGGTTTTGTTACGTTGTTGTATGTTTTGCAGTTTATATTTGTAATTGCAGAAGCTAGTGTGATTGCTGTTGGTTAAGGGCTTTGTTAATATTCTTGTAACCAGATCAAGATTAGATCTTTTGTTGCTTGTGTTACTTCATCTATACTCCACTGTTGGTTTATATCTCTCTATCTCTCTATCTCTCTATCTTGTAGACATGTTAAAAGTTCTTGGACACTCTTAGTCTTACCTTACGAGCGGATTTTTGAGGGACGGATCTACCGGTATGTCTTTAACGATTGAGTTTTGGTTTCACCACGCAAATGAATTTGGACACTCTCCGAACCTTGGTGTCCAAATTTGGGCACTTAGTTTGTAAAAAGAGAAAGTGGAGCCCTTAGGCCATCTCCAACTGATCCGGTCAAAGGGTTATGGGGTTAAAAATAGATTGAAATTACATGAAAATCGTCTTCAACCCAGGGTTAGGCCAAATGGCTCGTGGGCCTCACCAGGCCAAAAATGTGAAATTCGGCCAACCGATTGGCCCAAACTAGCCAACCAGCCCCGGGCCGGCCTAATAATTCAAATCCAATGGCTACTTGGCTTCAGCATGACGTTAGCTAGCAACGGCTATCTGAAGCCAGGTGACCGTTGGATTTGAATTTTTTTTTTGTTTGGGGACAAAATTTTAAAAATAAAAAATTCTAATTTTTTTTCTATAACTACCTAAGTCATTAAACTTAAACTACATTAAACAACACAATCTCCACCCTAGTACTAATTGGGGGAGTTATTCAAACATAAACAACATTAAAAAAAAACATTCATACAACCAATTACATCTTGACACATGGCACTCGAAATCCTATTTGAAAAATTATTGAGATTACATATCGACAAGAAATCTGGAGAGTTACTCACATATCAACACGTGGTGCTCGAAATCCTATCCGAACAATTATTGAGATTATGTATTGACAAGAAATCTTGAGAGTTACTCACTTTAGCGACACATGTTACTCAAAATCATATCCGAAAAATTATTGAGATTACATCTCGAAAAATTATTGAGGTAGTTTAATTTAAGTAACTATATTAATTTAATTAAAATAATAAATTATGTTTGGCCTATGATCCTTTGGTCCTTTTGGTTCGAGATGGTTTTTTGTCACAGGGCTATGTTTGGCCTTATGACCCTTTGGCCCCATCGGTTGGAGATGGTAAGAAATATGGCTTGACACTGTTCATTAAAATATTCATTTATTGGAGGGCTATAGGGTTAAAGGGAGCCATTTAGCCATCTTTCAGATGGAGATGGTCTTAGTTTGTGTGAGGAGGGTTGGGGGCCATTAGATGTAATTTGAGTGATCTGAATTGCCTTGTCCTTGGACACTTCATAGGTCCATGCAAATGGGCCCCAACTTTGCCGAAAGGGCAACATATAGCTTAAACTAAGATGATCGGTTGTATAGGCATATTTTCCAGTCATTGAAGATGATTGAATATCTAGGTTAGACCAGTTGGTCAAAAGTAGTATATGCATTGGTTAAGAGTAGTTTATGCATTCCTTTCCGCTAAAGTAATTTAAATTTTCAACAAAACAAAAAAAGAATTAGAGTAATTTATTTGAAATGTTGCCTTGTGCAAGAAAAGTCAAGAGGAAATTGTAGCAATGATCATTCAACTAAAAATTCATGACTAGTGGTTATTTAACTCATCAAAACATGCAGTTATGGTCATTTTAGTCAACTCCGTTATAGTTTCCGTCAAAATAAGTCTGGTGCCTCACACATGAGGCTGAATCCAATCGTAGCAAGGGTTCCTCAACTTTAACCCAATTATAGCAGTGGTCCTTCAACATGAGTCATTTTGATGAAATTCTGACGGAGTTTACGAGAAGGACCATAAATGCACGTTTTGATGAGTTAAGAGATCAATGATCATGAATTTTTAGTTTATGGACCATTGCTTCAATTATGTTAAAATTGAGAAACCATTTCTATAATTTTCTCAAAAGTCAAACACCAAAACTCAAAAGCAGCTCCACCGAGAAAAATAAAAATCGGTGTGTATTTTCATAAGTGGGCTTGGGTGTCTAACTTTAGTGGGCCTCCGGCTATAAAAGCCCGTAATTGTATACATATTTCGTTGTTTTCCGGCTATTTTTATTTACACTCACCACGAAACGAATCAATCGCCCGCCCAGAACTGAAAAGCGCGCCAAGAACCCGCGCATAACTTCTCATGGCCATCGACTCTCTCGTCCTCGGTAGTTCTACCCCTCCACCTTCTTCCCCAATACTCTCTCTGCATTTTCTTTATTCTGTTAATATTTTTTTGCCCTAAAATTGAATCTTCTGATGTACTCAGGCGCCGGGCAAGAGGTCGGTAAGAGCTGCGTGGTGGTGACAATCAATGGGAAACGAATCATGTTCGACTGCGGAATGCACATGGGCTATCTCGACCACCGCCGCTACCCCGATTTCTCTCGCATTCCCAAATCGCAGAACGAGTCGAACTTCGATCACTCCATTACTTGCATCATCATCACCCACTTGTAAGAACTCAAATTTATTTTTATAATTATTGATGGTTTATTCGAGTTAGCTCAGTATTTGTTGATTTTTTGCAATTGGGTGACGCAGTCACTTAGATCACGTTGGGGCTCTTCCTTACTTCACCGAGGTCTGCGGTTATCAGGGTCCAATTTACATGACGGTAAGGTGCTCGATGAAATGTCTCCGTGAATTCATATTTTGGTGGTGGTGTTGTAATGATTTTTCGTGATTGTGCTGCAGTATCCGACAAAGGCACTGTCTCCTATAATGTTGGAGGACTATCGAAAAGTGATGGTGGAGCGAAGGGGTGAGGAAGAGCAGTTTTCGTCTCATCACATTGCCGAGTGCATGAAGAAAGGTACATAACCTTTTCATATAATTTTGTAGTAAGTTCCTTGAACATTGGAACCGATTCATGTTTTTGTTGTTCGGGGGTGTTTTCTGTATGGCTCCTCAATGCAGTAATACCTGTGGATCTGAAGCAGACAGTGCAGGTTGATAAAGACCTTCAAATCCGTGCATACTATGCAGGACATGTAAGGCTTGTTTATCTCTCATATTGAATGCATTGTGTCTTGATAGCCATGTTTTCGTGCACCGCAACTGAATTATACCTCTACTATTTGATGTGTCATTCCTTGAGTCCTAATAACTTATTATATTTCTAAGGTTCTTGGAGCGGCAATGTTTTACGCAAAGGTGGGAGACGCCACTATGGTGTACACAGGAGACTATAATATGACACCAGATAGGCATCTTGGAGCAGCTCAAATTGACCGACTAAATTTGGACCTTCTTATTTCAGAGTATGGGATGTCTTTCTTTTGTATATTGTTTGGACTTTGCACCTCAACAATTGTTGCACATTCAACTTTTTCTTTGATCTCCTTTGTTGACGAACTTAGGGTACAAAACTTATGCTGCATGAAATTTTTGTTTCCCGTGGACTTGCTTATAAGTAGGCTTCTCCTAATATTTTCCTGTCACAGATCCACGTATGCAACAACCATACGCGATTCAAAATATGCCCGGGAAAGAGAATTTCTCAGAGCTGTAAGTAAATGATAAAGTAGAAGTGTCAACAGTTCATGTTATGGTTTTAACTTGAATTACGAGAGTCATAATAATCAAACTATCGGTCCTTTGATATGCAACTCCTTGCTTTAAGCATCAATTTGCATACATGTTTTCATGCATGCATTCATTTGTAAAACCTGGTGGCAGTCAAAATTGGATACAAAAGTTTTCTTGCGTTTGTCCCTTAAAGGCAGTTTTGCTGGTTATTTTTAATGTAATTTAATTCAGGTTCATAAATGTGTTGCTGCCGGTGGAAAAGTTCTAATTCCAACTTTTGCTCTTGGAAGAGCTCAGGTATTATGCCACACCAATTCTAATTCTTTGTATCTTTATGTTTTATCTTGTTCTGTTTCTTTTTGTGCTAATGTTTTGGTAGCCAATGCTGAGCCCTGCTTGTGAAATTTGTTCGGAAAGTAATCTAATATTTTGTAGGAACTCTGTATCTTGTTGGAAGATTACTGGGAGCGCATGAATCTAAAGGTTCCTATTTACTTCTCAGCAGGTTTGCACTAGCTGCTGTTCTTTCCTCTCCACATCTATTAACTGTTTGCAGGAACTGTATGCTTTTCTGTCAAATGCTAATTTTCATCGCTTGCATAATTACATCAATTGGATTAGAATATTTTGAGACCTATACAAGGGGTAATTGAATCTTTGAGATGATTCTAGAAACCTATCGATGTGCCTGAAAATCTTTTACGGTTTCTCAATTTCTGGGAGTGCCTTCATTTTCCTATTGGTATATAGTGGTGTATCAAATTTCTACTGACGATGTTAATTCTTTCAGGTTTGACCCTTCAAGCCAATATGTATTATAAGATGCTTATCAGTTGGACCAGTCAGAAAGTCAAAGAAACGTACTCCACGCATAATGCCTTTGATTTTAAGAACGGTACTTTTTTTATCTGACTTGCTGAAAGATTAAAGTAGTAGTTTATGAGAAATCAAGATACGATGTTGTAACGTGTAATCGAAAAAAAGAAGATACAATCTTACTCTTTGGGATTGAAGCAGAACAGATTAAGAGTGAGTAATTTGTCAAGTACCAATATAAGATGTTCATGAAAAGGGGGAACTGCGCAGCACTATTATGCACATATAATCACTCTATATTTTAAGTAAACTTTACGAGAATTGATTCTGGAAAATATTATTCCATTGCTTGATATCTAATTGCTTAACGAGGCCTCCATCTTACTCTTATTGTTTTGAATGTTAAAGCTCACAAGTTCGACCGTTCGATGATGCATGCTCCTGGACCCTGTGTTCTGTTTGCGACACCAGGGATGATCAGTGGTGGCTTTTCACTTGAGGTTTTCAAGCACTGGGCTCCTTCGGCGATGAATCTTGTTACACTGCCCGGGTAATTGCCTCTTTCTGGTTCATATGTTTTAAATATCAAATTTTATGCTCAGATATCAGTACTAAACTTCTGGGTTGGAATTTGAACTTTTCAGTCATTGTTCCTCTTTTCTTTTCTAGGTATTGCGTGGCTGGAACCATAGGGCATAAATTGATGTCGGGAAAACCCACCAAAATTGATCTGGACAAGGACACACAAATTGATGTTCGATGCCAGGTTCACCTTTATATTCCTTGAGTTTCGATTTAAGTCCCGTTACAGAGTGTGATTATCTGCGTGCGAAAATCACTTTCTGGAGTGTTTGGCTTTTGATATTTTGATTGTTGCTTACATATACAAGTCTTATACATTCTTTTGGCGTTACCAGATTCATCAGTTGTCTTTCAGTCCTCACACAGACGCCAAAGGAATTATGGATCTTGTAAAATTTCTCTCCCCTAAGCACGTCATACTTGTTCATGGCGAGAAGCCGAGGATGGCGATTCTAAAAGGAAAAATCCAGTCGGAGCTGGGAATTCAGTGTTACGACCCTGCAAACAATGAGACCGTGTCAGTCCCATCAACCCACTACGCGAAAGCAGTAGCTTCCGACACGTTCATCCGAAGCTGTTCGAATCCAAACTTCAAGTTCTCGAAAAGAAGTTCAGAAGATGAACATGGTTTGAGTTTGGGAACCAGAAATTCGACTCCAGGACTGCAAGTAAGCGATGAGAGGGCAGCAGAAGGGGTTTTGGTTATGGAGAAAAGCAAAAAAACCAAGGTAGTACACCAAGAGGAGCTTATGCTTATGTTAGGAGAGAAAAAGCACCAAGTACAATTTGCTTATTGCTGCCCTGTTCAGACCGGCAACTTGAAAGAGGCCAAAAGCACTTCTGGAAACGACGATCAGCTTTGCAAATCTGAGAGATGCTCTCGGCTTCTCCGCAGATTATCTGCGAAACTTTCAAATGAGTTTTCTGAGGGGAACATCCAAGACTTTGAGGATCACCTTGAAGTGGCATCGTTTCGCGCATCCGTTTGCTTGAAGGAAAACTGCCCTCACAGACTACTGGATGGCCATGGCGTTCGGAATAAATCTGAAGAAGCAGTTTATTTCTGCTGCAGTTGGGCAATGGCAGATGAGAAGCTTGCATGGCAAGTCATTTCAATCTGTCAAAACTTCTCCATGCATGAGCAAAGCAAGGGGGCTTCTACTCTGTAGGCAGTCCCCGATGGTCGGAGACTTATTTACCCTTAGAATGTCACTGTGACAAGTCTCAAATTAATAATCTATTATAGTAGAATATTAAGCACACGACAGAGTGTTATTGGTTTGAGATCGTTTCAGATGGTGGCAGATCACGAGAGGAGCACGTGTGAAGAGAACAAACGTACGACACATCGTGCGCCGCTATCAGAGAACAAACCGCGTGTTGTCCAACCCTACCAGCACGTGGTGGTAGATCCTTTTGGAGACTTGCCTGGGTTGGATGCTGCAGCTGCTGCTTGCTTGGTTGACCAAGTTGACTTGTAGGTGGGTGAGTGGTAGGAAGCTAGTAGGTCTTTATATTTTTTTTTTATTTTTTTTTAGTACATCGATATTTTTACATTAAGGAAATGGGAGGTTCGGCTAATCATACGATAGGTAACCTAATTTGGTATCAAATTTATCATCCATGAGATTCGAACCTAAGAGCTCTTACTCTCAAGTAAAAAGGAATACTACCAGACCGTAATACTGAATGGCGAAAAGAAGTTAGTAGTTAGTTCCTTTATTTATCCGTTCAAAATATGAATATGTGTATGCATGTAGATCGCCTACATTTATTGGATGGGGTTTTACAGCAAAAATACATGAAAAGCATGAAGGTCATGAATTAACCACCTGTTTTTTGCTTCTTTATCAAATGGGAATTGTGTTCATAATTTTCAACCAAAAGAGCCACATGAAGGGCTGGTTTGGAGTTGCTTAAAAAAAATTTAAAAAGCAGCTTTTTAAAAAATTTGATATTAATGGGTGTAAAATAGTAGAAACAAAAGCAGTTCGCCCATGCTTCAAAAAAAAGTTTTTTTCTTCTTTTTTTATAAGAGGGAGGTGAATGATACCAATTAATAAGAAGAAAAAAATGATACCAATTAATAAAACTTTCATATTAAAAATCTTACATTTGTCTCTCTTTTTGCTTTTATTGTACTTTTTGTACAATAATTTACCAAATACTTACTTTTTCAACATTTATTTATTCTCACATGATAAGACCATCTCCAACTCTGGGCTAAAAGCCAAATTACCCCCCAAACACTCTCCAACCCATGCTAAAATTTTAGGCTAAATGCCAAATGCTATTTCTGGGCCAAATACCCCCAGCTTTCCCCCCGGGCTAAATGCGAAATGTTTATCGGAATTTAAATTTTTTTAGATTAAAATGTTCATAAAATTAATTTACAATAATCTACATATTTATTTTTTTAATAAAAATTGATTTAAGAAAAAAATTTAGGCTAATTTCATTCTTTAATAATTCCGGGCTAAAATTTTAGGGTAGAAGGGTTGGAGCAGAAAAGATGTTTCTGGGCTAAAAGCTAAATTTTCCGGGCTAAAAAATTTGGCTTTTAGCCCAAGGGTTGGAGATGGTCTAACAGAATTAGTTTTGAAAAAAATATAGCATATATGGAAAAAATAGAAAAAGTGTGATTCAAAAATAGAAAAAAAAAAAAGGAATTAAAATCTAGTGAAATTGAAATAGAGGGAAGAAGTTGATTTCAAACGGAGCGGTTAAGGGAGTCGTGGTGCGTTGGCATTTGGCGCAAAAAACAAACTCAACGACGGAGGACTCTATGTACGTAAAATTACCAAAAAAACCAGCAAAAACCTTCACCTGCCATTCAACAGCACAAGCACAGCGTCGTGGAGATTCTGAGACTTGGAGACCTCGCAGACTCTGGAAATTCCTAAATTATCCCTCACCTCGTCCATCTTTGTCAACTCACTCAATCCTACTCAATTCAGTCTGGACTCCACAAATTTGATTGAAATTATAAATTAATCGTCATGTCTTTCTTTTTCTCCCAATAGCAATCGCCAATTGAATTTCAATTTCCATCACAAAACATGGCGTCGGAATCTTCAGCTGCGGCGGCGGCGGAGGCCGAGTCACGTGCGCCGCTTCTTGTTTCGCGCCAGGGGAGCAGCGGCCGCGAGTCGTCCGACCTCGGCTCCCCGACCGCTCGGTCCGCCATGCTGGCGATGCTGCTGGGGCGGGCTACCGGGCGCAGGGGGCCGTCGATGCTAGTGCGGGAGACGGCGGCGCGGGAGCTGGACGAGCGGCGCGCCGACTGGGGGTACTCGAAGCCGGTCGTGGCTCTGGACATGATGTGGAACACGGCGTTCGTGGTGGTGTCCGTGGTGATGCTGTTTTGGACGAAGGACGAGCGGCCTAACACGCCGATCCGGCTGTGGATCTGCGGGTATGTGCTGCAGTGTATTGTGCACGTGGTGCTGGTGTGGGTGGAGTACCGGAGGAGGAATAATATTGCTCGGAGGCTTAGTAGGAGGAACCAGGAGGCCCAGCAGGAGGAGCACCAGGTCGATATCGATGCTGTTGATACCGACGATGAAGAAGCAGCCGGGGAATTGGCGAATTTCACTCGCTCCAGGTTCCATTTTTCTTGCTTTTTATTTTTTGAACAAAAAATATTATTTACGCTAAAAGAGAGTGGTAGTCAGGTTAGTAATAATGTGATTCAAATTTGCATTTGGCGAGAATCGAACATAAGACCACTCATTTACAACTGAAGTGAAGAGGAATACCACTAGATCGTAGTACCAAGTGACTACTAATTTTGTTAGAATTTATGGAGTTCAAATTGGACGGTAGAAAGCAGTTTAATTGACTAGTAATTCTGATTAATGGGCTGCTGTTTCATAATATTATGTATTAAATTGGAGATTAGTGAATATACTTAGACTACTTTATTTCCATCTGTTTGAAGAAATGGGATTGAAACTTGACCCAAAAGAAAGAAGAAGAAAGTTGAAAAAGCACCTTAAACTGGAAACTGGTGTCAAAGTTGATCAGTGCAAGTGAGGGTCCTATAACATTGTTTTAATCCCGCAGCTATGATGGCTTTGTTATGAAAACCCCAACTTAACTCGACCATCGAAACTCCAATCTAGACATAATTCATAATTCTCTCTAGTATTCATATTGTTTGGAAATGATGCAAGCAACATATGCATTCTTGTTCGATTTGACCGCTGTTATGATTGCTTTCTATGGTATTTGATTCCAGGCCCTAGCCTTATATGCAATTAGAGTTTTCATCATGTTTGCTGACCTATAAACTGTTTTATATGGCCTAGTGTCTCTAAACGATGCGAAACGGTGAATACAATGGTGTCATTTCTCTGGTGGATAGTTGGTTTCTATTGGGTAGTCTCTGGCGGTGAAGTTCTTCTGCAAAATGCTCCACATTTGTACTGGTATTTCTGTAATCCATCTATCGAGACTTGTTCCTTGACCTGAAAATATAGGCATCATGTGTGTTTGGCTGTGTTTATGGAGATATTTCCTTTTTTATGACTTGGTAATTTAATCTGTTTCAACAAATGGTTCTTTAGGAATTTATTAGTTTCACCAGAAGTGGAGTTATGACATTATAATGTTAGCGGTGAATACAGAAGCTGGAGGAAGGCATATCACGTCTAAAACCTTACTGTTAATTACTATAGTGACCGTCAACTTCTAACTGCTATATCTGCTTCTGAATTTACAGGTTGGCTGTGGTTTTTCTGGCATTTGATGTCTTTTTTGCCATCTTCTGTGTTGTCCTGGCATGTTTGATTGGAGTTGCTCTTTGTTGCTGTTTGCCATGCATCATTGCAATTCTTTACGCCGTTGCAGGACAGGTATGAAGAGAGAACCTGTAACTATGATTCCAAATTTTCTTGACAAAGTGGTGGAGTTGTCATTGCTTATTCTTGGCTATTTTTTTGGTGTGACAATGTAGGAAGGTGCGTCCGAAGCAGATCTCAGTATTCTGCCAAAATACAGGTTTCGAGTGAGCAGTGAGGAAAAACCTAGTGTTGGAGCTGGGAAAATGATTCCGGTAGAAACAAGCAGTGGGTACCTAGCAGTTGAGCGTGTTCTTTTATCTGAGGATGCGGTATGTTATGGCATTATGCATTGCAATTACATTTCGGTCATTAGTGAAAAAATCCATTTGTCCTACTTAGCAAGTCAGATATATGTCTACATATGCGTATTATATTATTGCATTTGCAACGTCTTAATTTCTGACGAATTAAATGCTTTAACGATTTATGGTTTTTCCGTTTAATTCTTTTCAGGAGTGTTGTATATGTCTCAGCCCGTATGAGGATGGGACAGAGCTTCATACGCTTCCCTGTAACCATCATTTCCACGCGACGTGCATTGTGAAATGGCTTAAAATGAATGCAACATGTCCTCTCTGCAAGTTCAACATTCTCAAGGGAAATGAACCGGTTTAAAGGATCGATGGGAAACTGCAAGTGCCGTATGTACAGAAACTGTGAAGTCTGCAAAGCTTTTTAAATAGTTTATTGATATGAATTACAGCATAGTAAACTGGACATCATTTTGTCTGTTTTCCGGCCATTTGGAGTCGCTTTTGATTCATTCAGTTTTTGTCCGTGCGGTTTCACGCCTGTGCAAAAAATGGGGATACAGGTAACAGGCTTCAAAATCTTGGTAATCTGTTACATTGGGTTCCTTTCCGAGCAAGGAAAAACGATTGTTTTGGATGTTTATGTATTCATGTTTGTTGTTCCGAGGTTGCCAAGAGTTCAACGATTGTTTTGCATATTTACACAAGCTGTGATTCTTGCTTGCTTCAGTCGAATCGACCCGTGCGATTCCTCCTCCTCCATTTTCCTGCAACTGCATTTCCGTGTCGGTGCAACTTTACGACTTCCAGAAGACCACAAGATGACACAGGAACCTTTTGTATAGTTCCCGGTAGCCCGGCGAACTAAATCTGAGTGCAGTGCGTGGCTACCCAGCGTGACATACCACAAAACAAACAGTGGAATTGATTGAATATGTCGTAGCACTGCGTAGACATAAAACCAAGCCAAACTCGCGTAATCCGCACAACAAATACCTATGTACGCTACTATATGCGCCACTGGAAGCCCTTGGCTTCCAAACTAGACCCGTAAAAGGGTTAGGTTTATCGGGATTGAGTCAGGTTTAATCCGACCCGTTAAGTTAACAGGTTATCCGAACTTAATCCGTTAAGCTAACGGATCTTCCGAACCTGACCCGTTAACCTAGCGGGTCACCTGTTTCACCCATTAACACCCATTAACAATTATTATTATTTTATTTTTTTTGCATAGAGTTTATTTTTTGTTGTTAAAATTTGATTGAAATTACTAAAACAACCTCAACTAACGGATCTAATGGGTTGACCCAAAGTGACCCGTTATTTAACGGGTTCACCCGTTAGCGATCCGACCCGACCCATTAACCATCCACTCAAATACTAATATTAACGGATCGGGTCGAATCGGGTTAACGGATCGGGTCCAAAATGCCAGGTCTAGTTCAACCAACCTTTACTAGCACTGCATGAGTTAAACCATTTTCTGCTTTGTTAATCTTTGTAGGAAAAAAACGTCTCACATGTGCAAGATAAAAAAGGAATGAAGGCTAACCGCTACGAGGTAGATTAGTGGTTTGGGGTGAATTTCAGAACCGTATTGTTGATCCCGATAACCAAGAAGCAGCTGAAATACCTTTATGCGTCTTCTTAGCCCTCGAAAGAGTAGATTGTCGTTGTTTTTCCACCAACTCGTCCTTTAAATGAAACAAGGAATAACGTTTTTTTATAATAGAAAAACATAATAGGCACCCAATTAAAAATAAACAACAACAACAACAAAGCCTTTTCCCACTAAGTGGGGTCGGCTATATGAATCCTAGAACGCCATTGCGCTCGGTTTGTGTCATGTCCTCCGTTAGATCCAAGTACTCTAAGCCTTTTCTTAGAGTCTCTTCCAAAGTTTTCCTAGGTCTTCCTCTACCCCTTCGGCCCTGAACCTCTGTCCCGTAGTCACATCTTCGAACCGGAGCGTCAGTCGGCCTTCTTTGCACATGTCCAAATCACCGGAACCGATTTTCTCTCATCTTTCCTTCAATTTCGGCTACTCCTACTTTACCTCAGATATCCTCATTCTCAATCTTATCCTTTCTCGTGTGCCCACACATCCCACGAAGCATCCTCATCTCTGCTACACCCATTTTGTGTACGTGTTGATGTTTCACCGCCCAACATTCTGTGCCATACAACATCGCTGGCCTTATTGCCGTCTTATAAAATTTTCCCTTGAGCTTCAGTGGCCTACGACGGTCACACAACATGCTGGATGCACTCTTACACTTCATCCATCCAGCTCGTATTCTATGGTTGAGATCTCCATCTAATTCTCCGTTCTCTTGTAAGATAGATCCTAGGTAGCGAAAACGGTCGCTTTTTGTGATCTTCGCTAAATTGCTCTGGTCATTAGTGTGGATAAGTATATAAATGGATAGAGATAGGAAAGCAAACACAAGATGTACGTGGTTCACCCAGATTGGCTATGTCCACGGAATAGAAGAGTTCTCATTAATTGTGAAGGGTTTACACAAGTACATAGGTTCAAGCTCTCCTTTAGTGAGTACAAGTGAATGATTTAGTACAAATGACATTAGAGTACAAATGACATTAGGAAATATTGTGGGAGAATGATCTCGTAATCACGAAACTTCTAAGTATCGGAGTGTGGTATCATCTTGACTTGCCTTATCTGTCTCATAGGTAGATGTGGAAGCTTCTCTGGAAGTACTCTTCCTCCATCCAGGGGTGGTATCTTTAACTGGTGGAGATGCACAAGGTAATGTATCAATTTCACTTTAAGCTTACTTGTAGTTTCAGGCTTGGTCAAGCGCGATACAAACCATGTAGTAAGAGTCCCCCAAGTCGCCGAGCTAGGGGATTTGCTGAAAGAGGTGACAGACAAGGTAAGCAATCAGAGCTCCGGCTGATTGTTCACCTTCTCCCCATCTTGCAGCAGCATGAAGGATAAAGAGAAGAAAAATGAGAAGAGATGATATGAGATACTTTTGCTTTTGAAGAAGTAACTTTCCACAGGCTTATTCTTGAACTGAGCTGGAGGGTTTTCTGGTTTCCTCCAGAGTATAAGGCCGACTGAAGAATTTGAGGGTCAAAACAAGTCCATCAAATCTAGAGTACGTTCGACCCTGCTGATATGGGATACTTTTGCTTTTGACAAAGTAATGGATGGATCGGCACGTGTGCTGTTACGCTTGTCTCCACATGCTTCCTTGTATCCTTCGCACTTGCCCTATCTGTTCCTCAAGCAGATGCGGTATCTTCCCTGGCAACATAAGATGTTGAAGATGAGTACTCGAGAGCAATGCCAGGTAAGTAATCAGGTAAAGGGTTCCAGGCTGTCAGTTCCTGGCTGGGAGCTTGATTTCAAGTGCTGACTGATTGCTCTCTTTCTCCTTGTCTTGCAGGTAAAAACAAGGCCAAAGGAAAAGACAGGGAAAAAGCATGATATGGGATACTCTTGCTTTTAACCCTGATGATATGAGATATTCTTGCTCTAGTATAGCTTGTTTGCAGAGGTATTATCGGGGGGAAAGAAAGCTGAATATTTCGAAAGGCTTCGTTGGGAGTGCCCTCTCAGATATGAGGAAGGGTTGAGCATTTTTGCAGGTCTGCCTGTCCGTTGGGGATGGAGGTCGACATATATAGGAGTCTCCCTAACAACAAGTAGTAATGCTATTCCTTTACCCTGCTTGGTCATAGCACGGTAGTGGGAGCTGCCAGCTTCACATGTTTTAACTCTGTCAGAGCACTTTGAAAAAGTGGTATGTGGTATCTGGCTCTCGAGATTCGGAGAACGATGCTTCTTCGATTTTTGAGAAAGCAATCATGGTGGGGGTCTGGCTCTCGAGATTCGGGGAGCAGTGTCTCTTCGATTTTTGAGAAAGTAATCATGTTGGGAGTCTGGCTCTCGAGATTCGGAAGGCGGTGCCTTTTCGATTTTGGAGTAAGCAATCTTGTTGGGAGTGTTTTCTCGGATTTGAGTAAAGGTTGGGCATGTTTGCTAGTCTACCTTGCCACGAAGCACGGAGGTTGACACACAGGGACTTTCCAATTATCCAGCAGTGGTACTGTTCCTTTACCCTTGTGGGTAATAATATGGTAGCTAGACCTTCAAAATTTATGTGTCTAAACTTTGTTAGTGCTGTTTCTTTGCTATTCTTTTACCTTTCTTGGTCAGAGCGATGTAGTGGGAGCTGCAAGCTTCACGTGCTCAACTTTGGCAGAGACTTTGACAAAGTTATCTGTGGTACCCATGAGCTATTGTTGCGTGTGGGAAGTGGGTGATTGAACAGTAAGATTCATGTGCTTTCTACTTCACCAGAAGTCTTCGACAGAATGCCCATAATTTCCGCAAAGCTGAGTGTGCGTGTGACAGGTGCTGACAAGGCTAGAAAAGAAGGTGCCTCTTCGATTTCTGAGATCGGCCCTCGTGGTCTCTGAGCAGCCCAGCTTTTGAGAAAGCGAGCGCCTCTTCGATTGATTCGGAGAACGATGCCTCTTCGATTTTTGAGAAAGCAATCATGCTGGGGGTCTGGCTCTCGAGATTCGGGGAGCAGTGTCTCTTCGATTTTTGAGAAAGTAATCATGTTGGGAGTCTGGCTCTCGAGATTCGGAGGGCGGTGCCTCTTCGATTTTGGAGCAAGCAATCTTGTTGGGAGTGTTTTCTCGAATGTGAGTAAAGGTTGGGCATGTTTGCTAGTCTACCTTGCCACGAAGCACAGAGGTTGACACACAGGGACTTTCCAATTATCCAGCAATGGTACTGTTCCTTTACCCTCTCTTCGATTTTTGAGAAAGTAGTCATGTTGGGAGTCTGGCTCTCGAGATTCGGAGGACGGTGCCTTTTCGATTTTGGAGCAAGCAATCTTATTGGGAGTGTTTTCTCGAATGTGAGTAAAGGTTGGGCATGTTTGCTAGTCTACCTTGCCACGAGGCACAGAGGTTGACACACAGGGACTTTTCAATTATCCAACAGTGGTACTGTTCCTTTACCCTTGTGGGTAATAATATGGTAGCTAGACCTTCAAAATTTATGTGTCTAAACTTTGTTAGTGCTGTTTCTTTGCTATTCTTTTACCCTTCTTGGTCAGAGCGATGTAGTGGGAGCTGCAAGCTTCACGTGCTCAACTTTGGCAGAGAACTTTGGCAAAGTTATCTGTGGTACCCATGAGCTATTGCTGCGTGTGGGAAGTGGGTGATTGGACAGTAAGATTCATGTGTTTTCTACTTCCCCAGAAGTCTTCGACAGAATACCCATAATTTCCGCAAAGCTGAGTGTGCGTGTGACAGGTGCTGACAAGGCTGGAAAAGTAGGTGCCTCTTCAATTTCTGAGATCGGCCCTCGTGGTCTCTGAGGAGCCCAGCTTTTGAGGAAGCGAGCGCCTCTTCGATTTCTGAGATCGGCTTTCGTGGTTTTTGAGCAGCCCAACTTTTGAGAAAACAAACACCTCTTCGATTTATGAGATCAACCCTCGTGGTCTCTAAGCAGCCCGGCTTTTGAGAAAGCAAACGCCTCTTCGATTTCTGAGCAGGCGCCTCTTCGATGTCTGAAGCTCCGTCGAGTGCAGCTTTTTATAGGGCTGGCATTAAGTTCCAAATCACACTTGAATCTCCACCAGTAGAAGCTCCATTCTTGCACTTCTAAGATCTTGATTTGTCCGACCTCTTCTCTCTTCAATACCTTTGAAAATGTCTGGCCCCTCCGACCGTCGTTTTGACTTGAACCTTGTTGAAGAGGCAGCCCCGCCTTCTCCAGACAACATATGGCGCCCATCCTTCGTCTCCCCTACTGGTCCTCTTACCGTTGGGGATTCCGTGATGAAGAATGATATGACCGCTGCGGTGGTGGCCAGGAACCTTCTCACTCCCAAAGATAACAGACTACTTTCCAAACGGTCTGATGAGTTAGCTGTTAAGGATTCACTGGCTCTCAGTGTTCAGTGTGCAGGTTCTGTGTCTAATATGGCCCAACGCCTATTTGCTCGAACCCGCCAAGTTGAATCATTGGCGGCCGAAGTGATGAGTCTCAAACAGGAGATTAGAGGGCTCAAGCATGAGAATAAACAGTTGCACCGGCTCGCACATGACTATGCTACAAACATGAAGAGGAAGCTTGACCAGATGAAGGAAACTGATGGTCAGGTTTTACTTGATCATCAGAGATTTGTGGGTTTGTTCCAAAGGCATTTATTGCCTTCGTCTTCTGGGGCTGTACCGCGTAATGAAGCTCCAAATGATCAACCTCTGATGCCTCCTCATTCTAGGGTTCTGTCCAGTACTGAGGCTCCGAATGATCCCCCTCCGATGCCTTCTCTTTCTGGGGCTCTACCGACTGCTGAGACTTCTCCTAAGCAACCTTTGTGAAGGCTCCATCTTGTTTGTTTATTTTGACTCATGTATATGTACATATTTGTAGCTTATCGGGGATATCAATAAATAAGTTTTCCTTCATTTCAACGTATTGTGTTAAATACACCAAAGCCTTCTTCGCTAAGTTCTTTGAATTTTCTTTTGTTGAAGCTTGTATGTTGAAGCTTTCTGAGTGGAGCATGTAGGTTGGGGTAGTGTTCCCTTAATTTTTCGAGTGCGGAAAACTTCTCGGTTGGAGACTTGGAAAATCCAAGTCACTGAGTGGGATCGGCTATATGAATCTTAGAACGCCATTGTGCTCGGTCCTGTGTCATGTCCTTCGTTAGATCCAAGTACTCTAAGTCTTTTCTTAGAGTCTCTTCCAAAGTTTTCCTAGGTCTTCCTCTACCCCTTCGGCCCTGAACCTCTGTCCCATAGTCGCATCTTCTAATCGGAGCGTCAGTAGGCCTTCTTTGCACATGTCCAAACCACCGTAACCGATTTTCTCTCATCTTTCCTTCAATTTCGGCTACTCCTACTTTACCCCGGATATCCTCATTCCTAATCTTATCCTTTCTCGTGTGCCCACACATCCAACGAAGCATCCTCATCTCCGCTACACCCATTTTGTGTACGTGTTGATGCTTCACCGCCCAACATTCTGTGCCATACAGCATCGCCGGCCTTATTGCCGTCCTATAAAATTTTCCCTTGAGCTTCAGTGGCATACGGCGGTCACACAACACGCCAGATGCACTCTTCCACTTCATCCATCCAGCTTGTATTCTATGGTTGAGATCTCCATCTAATTCTCTGTTCTTTTGCAAGATAGATCCTAGGTAACGAAAACGGTCGCTCTTTGGTATTTCTTGATCTCCGATCCTCACCCCTAACTCGTTTTGGCCTTCATCTGCACTGAACTTGCACTCCATATATTCTGTCTTTGATCGGCTTAGGCGAAGACCTTTAGATTCCAACACTTCTCTCCAAAGGTTAAGCTTTGCATTTACCCCTTCCTGAGTTTCATCTATCAACACTATATCGTCTGCGAAAAGCATACACCAAGGAATATCATCTTGAATATGTCCTGTTAACTCATCCATTACCAACGCAAAAAGGTAAGGACTTAAGGATGAGCCTTGATGTAATCCTACAGTTATGGGAAAGCTTTCGGTTTGTCCTTCATGAGTTCTTACGGCAGTCTTTGCTCCTTCATACATATCCTTTATAGCTTGGATATATGCTACTCGTACTCCTTTCTTCTCTAAGATCCTCCAAAGAATGTCTCTTGGGACCCTATCATACGCTTTTTCCAAATCTATAAAGACCATGTGTAAATCCTTTTTCCCATCTCTATATCTTTCCATCAATCTTCGTAAGAGATAGATTGCCTCCATGGTTGAGCGCCCTGGCATGAACCCGAATTGGTTGTCCGAAACCCGTGTCTCTTGCCTCAATCTATGCTCAATGACTCTCTCCCAGAGCTTCATTGTATGACTCATTAACTTAATACCCCTATAGTTCATGCAATTTTGTACGTCGCCCTTATTCTTGTAGATAGGCACCAAAGTGCTCGTTCGCCACTCATTTGGCATCTTCTTCGTTTTCAAAATCCTATTGAAAAGGTCAGTGAGCCATGTTATACCTGTCTCTCCCAAAACTTTCCACACTTCGATTGGTATATCGTCTGGGCCTATTGCTTTTCTATGCTTCATCTTCTTCAAAGCTACAACCACTTCTTCCTTCCGGATTCGACGATAAAAAGAGTAGTTTCTACACTCTTCTGAGTTACTCAACTCCCCTAAAGAAGCACTCCTTTCATGTCCTTCATTGAAAAGATTATGAAAATAACCTCTCCATCTGTCTTTAACCGCGTTCTCTGTAGCAAGAACCTTTCCATCCTCATCCTTGATGCACCTCACTTGGTTTAGGTCCCTTGTCTTCTTTTCCCTTGCTCTAGCTAGTTTATAGATATCCAACTCTCCTTCTTTGGTATCTAGTCGTTTATACATATCGTCGTAAGCCGCTAACTTAGCTTCTCTGACCGCTTTCTTCGCCTCTTGCTTCGCTTTTCTATACCTTTCACCATTTTCATCGGTCCTCTCCTTGTATAAGGCTTTACAACATTCCTTCTTAGCCTTCACCTTTGTTTGTACCTCCTCATTCCACCACCAAGATTCCTTTTGGTGTGAGGCAAAGCCCTTGGACTCTCCTAATACCTCTTTTGCTACTTTTCGGATACAACTAGCCATGGAATCCCACATTTGGCTAGCTTCCCCCTCTCTATCCCACACACATTGGGTGATTACCTTCTCTTTGAAAATGGCTTGTTTTTCTTCTTTTAGATTCCACCATCTAGTCCTTGGGCACTTCCAAGTCTTGTTCTTTTGTCTCCCTCTTTTGATATGTACATCCATCACCAACAAGCGATGTTGATTAGCCACGCTCTCTCCTGGTATAACTTTGCAATCCTTACAAGTTATACGATCCCCTTTCCTCATTAGAAGAAAATCTATTTGTGTTTTTGACGACCCACTCTTGTAGGTGATCACATGTTCTTCTCTCTTCTTAAAGAAGGTGTTGGCTAAGAAGAGATCATATGCCATTGCAAAATCCAAGATAGCTTCCCCATCCTCGTTTCTCTCCCCAAAACCATGGCCACCATGAAAACCTCCATAGTTGCCTGTCTCCCTGCCCACGTGTCCATTTAGATCTCCTCCTATAAATAACTTCTCCGTCTGAGCAATTCCTTGCACCAAGTCTCCAAGGTCTTCCCAAAATTTCTCCTTCGAACTCGTATCCAACCCTACTTGAGGTGCGTACGCACTAATCACATTGATAAGTTCTTGTCCTATTACAATCTTGATTGCCATGATTCTATCTCCTACCCTCTTGACATCTACAACATCTTGTGTCAAGGTCTTGTCCACGATGATGCCAACACCGTTTCTCGTTCTATTTGTGCCCGAATACCAAAGTTTAAACCCTGAGTTTTCTAGATCCTTTGCCTTACTACCAACCCACTTAGTTTCTTGTAGGCACATAATATTTATCCTTCTCCTCACCATAACTTCCACTACTTCCATAGATTTTCCCGTTAAGGTTCCTATATTCCACGTTCCTAAACGCATTTTGCTCTCTTGAACTCTACCCTTCTGTCCTAGCTTCTTCACCCTCCCCCGTCTAATAGGATCAAAGTACTTCTTTTGTGTGTCCCGTGTAAAGTTGATAGGAGCATATGCTCCCAAACAACTTTGAGTGGAGTCGTTCGAAAAGAAGTTTCTACGGCCCCTTTGCTCATTTAACACTGCATCCGGGTGCCGATGGAGATACAGCGACCCTTGCTCACTTATCACTGTGCTCGGGCCACACAGCGCGCCACTTACGGGTGACGCCCTAGCTTTAGCGCGATTTTGTTCTGGATTCATTTTCATAAGGATTCGACGTGATCATGGAGTGCCGGCTGTCGACTACCTGACGCCCTCCCCCTCCTCCTTTATCCGGGCTTGGGACCGGCAATGTAAAATTACATAGGCGGAGTTACCCAATTAAAAATAAACAAGCGGCTAAAATTCTTACATGTTTTTAATATAATCATTTGACGATTGTACGAGATACATATATTCATAGTTCATCCTAATAATAGAAGTCCTATGTGTTTTTTTTATTTTTATTTTTTTAAACAAACGATATTATTTACACTGAGAGAATGAGTGAATGAGCTAACAATAATCCAGTTCAAATTCGATTTGATAATCCAAATCCATGTTTAATTATGTAATAATAATCTTCCATACCATAACTGCGAGACCCATGAAAATCAGGCTGAACCGGATCCTCCGGTTTATTCCAAAGCAGCTTTTAAATTGCCCGCCACAAAGAAAGCCTCCCCAAAACCCTATTTTACAATCGTAGCCGTGTGAAAATTTTGCTCCCGAATTCAAGACTTCCCCGTTTGGTTCCCGAGAAAGGGAGGGAAAACCGGCTCAACATTTCAGTTTTACCTCCCTGGAAGAGTTTCAATCTCTCAAATTTGCCCGTTCAAAGTGCTAGGGTTTCGAACGCCATGCCCTGGGAGGATGAAATCGTTATGCGCGATGTCACCCATGCGGGCCTCGTCGTCGGCGACCGCATTGGCCGTGAAGTCGCGTCGCAGCTCGATCTTGAAGAAGCCCTAGAAGCTTCCCGATACGCCAGTCACCCCTATTCTACTCATTCCAGAGAGGTAATTTCCGTAATTTATGCGAATTAAAAGCTTCGATTTTTGTGGTAGAAGTTTTATATTTAGGGCTCAGATTGCAAGGTGTTAGTTTTAGGCTCATTGTTTCTCTTGTAAGATTTACGCCTTGGTTATTCGTATGGCTGCATTTGATCTTTGAGAAGTATATATTCCCAAGTATAATTGCATACCAATTATTGTTAGTATAACCTTGAACTGGATCATTGTTCTTGAACTGAAGCATCGGCATTAACTTTGTACTTGGTAATGATAGAACTTCTTGAATTTATTGTATTTTTTTTGGTTATTCAGCACTACCGCACTGGTGGATCACTAAGTGTATTATTCAGTTCTATTCTCCGAAGCTTTACAATGATGTTTACCTCCATTGCAGTGGCCACCTTTGGTTGAGGTGGTGGATAATTGGGAGTTGCCTCTGGTACTTATTGAAAGATACAATGCAGCTGGTGGGGAAGGAAATTCATTACGTGGGATATTTCCCGAGATTCGTAGGGCATGGGCATCAGTAGATAGCTCCTTGTTTCTCTGGCGTGTCAACAAGTGGTGAGTGTATAGTCAAATGATAATACTACTAATAGAAAAACTATGAAAGTAAAGAATTTCAAGGTGTGGATATCATAACTAGCATCATACTTGTAGCTTTTTGACCACTGGTCCATGGTTTTCATCTCCACACTTTTGATTAAATCTCTCTGACATTCTCTATTTATCAGGGATGGACAATGTCCGGAATATAGTGGGGAGGATCAAGCTATTTGTGCTATTGGCCTTGCTAAATCTAAACCTGGTGTTTCATTGAAGCTATTCAGTATCTTTTGATTTTAGCAACCCCTGTTGAGGTATGTTGGTTATTATCTGGTTTATTTTATGTCTATATTCCCATAGGTACAATTCCTACAACTGAAAACTGAATTCCAGGCATTGCCCAGTTGATCCCACATAGATTGTGGTGTTAAGATTAATTGCTGCTTTAGAATTTCATTTCTTACTTTTTTCCTGTGAAGTTAGTGATGACTGCTTAAAATTATTACCAGGGGGTATACATTGCTTTTAATTATACTTAGATATTTTTATAAGTTGGATTACTAAGACATACTTGTTTATCTAAACTAAGGATAGAGTTTTCCCTAAGCAAGTTGGTGGTCGCAGTTCGAGTCTTGGAAAAAACAATCTGGAGACATGGGTATGGCTTGGCAGAAGTCTCCAGTATTGGTCTGCCTCTCTCTTTAGAAGATATTTAACTTGCGAATTGAATATTCAGTAATAATTAGGTACAAATTTTTATTTTTCTGTTTTTGACTTCATTGACTCTTGTTTAAGCTGTATCTTCTTTTTGATACTTGCCATCAAGGGTTTCTTTTAATTTGTAGCATAGAACTTTTAACCATTTCTAGGTTGAAGTTTGTAGTTTTCCTTAATGGTCTCTGCCTTTTATCAGTTAAATCTTGTAGGAGTATGTTGCTCTGGAGGGGCTGATGGCACAGATCCATATGCAGAGGTCTCACTACAGCCATTGCCAGAGTATACAGTACCATCTGACGGAATCACAATGACATTTATCACGTGTACTGACAAGGGTCGTATTTTCCTTGCTGGGCGTGATGGGCACATTTATGAGCTACATTATACGACTGGATCAGGCTGGCAAAAGCGTTGTCGGAAAGTTTGTCTGACTGCTGGTATAGGAAGTGTTATTTCAAGGTTGGTTGGACTATCTTATTTTTTTCCCTTCTTTGTCTCCATAAATGGGGGTAAGGCTAGCCGACATTCACCTCTCCCAGACCCTGCGTAAAGCGGGAGCCTTGTGCACTGGGTACGACGACGACGACGACCTTTGTACTCTTCAAAGTTATAATTATGCTGGTGGTTTTTCCAATTTCCACCTAAAAGTTTGAAGTTGGATATTCTTTTCAAAGATAACATATTAACAGGACACGTTTTTTTTTTTTTTTTTCAGATGGGTAGTACCTAATGTTTTTAAGTTTGGAGCTGTTGACCCCGTTGTTGAAATGGTTTTTGATAATGAAAGACACATCCTGTATGCACGGACTGAAGAAATGAAACTTCAGGTGTATATTGTGGGGCAAAATGCTGATGGGCCATTGAAGAAAGTGGCAGAAGAAAGGAATCTGATAAATCAGAGGGATCAATATGGGGGTAGACAATCAACTGGACCTAGAAGTTCAAATCGATTGACAAAGTCATCAATAGTCTGCATATCACCATTGTCTACACTGGAATCCAAGTCTCTACACCTTGTTGCTGTTTTGTCAGATGGCAGAAGGATGTATCTTACCACTTCTCCATCTAGTGGTAATCTTGGTGGGTTCAATACAAACCATTATAAACCTACATGTTTAAAAGTTGTGACGACAAGGCCTTCTCCTCTGCTAGGGGTCAGTGGTGGACTTGCCTTTGGAAGCATGTCTCTTCCGGGTAGATCTCAGAACAATGATCTCTCCCTAAAGGTTGAGGCAGGACATTATTGTGCTGGTACTCTTGTCCTTTCTGATCATCTCCAGCAACCACATCTTCTCTTCTCATTGTGAGCCGCGATTCAACCGCACAGTCAACTGGGTTAAGTACTTCAGGGATAAGTTCAAGGAGTTCTCGGGCATTGCGGGAATCCGTATCTTCTTTACCAGTTGAAGGACGAATGCTTTCTGTAGCAGATGTTTTCCCCTTGCCTGATACTGCAACAACCGTACTGTCCCTATATTCAGAAATTGAATACGGTGGATATGAAGGCTTGGATGAGTCCTGTGAAAAGGTATCTGAAAAGCTTTGGGCCAGAGGAGACCTTTCAATCCAACATATATTGCCAAGGAGGCGCGTTGTTGTTTTCAGTACTATGGGAATGATGGAAATAGTTTTCAATCGACCTGTGGACATTCTGAGGAGGTTGTTTGAGGCCAACACCCCCAGGTCAATCTTAGAAGAATTCTTCAATTGTTTTGGAGCTAGTGAGGCTGCTGCAATGTGTCTAATGCTTGCAGCTAGGATAGTACATTCAGAAACTCTTGTAAGCAATGTTGTTGCACAGAAGGCGGCTGAAGCTTTTGAAGACCCAAGATTAGTTGGGATGCCACAACTTGGGGGTAGCAGTGCATTATCTAGTACTAGAACAACTGCTGGGGGATTCAGCATGGGGCAAGTTGTTCAGGAGGCTGAGCCTGTGTTTTCAGGTGCACATGAAGGGCTCTGTTTGTGCGCTGCAAGGTTGCTATTTCCTCTGTGGGAACTTCCTGTCATGGTTATAAAGGGTGGTTTAGGTTCTGCAGATATTACTATGTCAGAAGATGGGTTAGTCGTATGCAGACTGTCTCTTGAGGCTATACAAGTCCTTGAAAACAAGATTCGTTCGCTAGAGAATTTTTTGAGGTCCAGAAGGAGCCAAAGGAGGGGACTTTATGGTTGTGTTGCTGGTTTAGGAGATCTGACTGGTTCTATTCTTTATGGAGCTGGTTCAGAATAAGGTGGTGGTGACCGTGGTATGGTGAGGAACTTATTCGGTGCTTACTCAAGGAACACTGAGTCCGGTGAAGGTGGTATGTCTAATAAAAGGCAGAGATTACCATATAGTGCTGCTGAACTAGCAGCAATGGAGGTAGTTTTCTTATATATTTAATGTACCAAGGTGTTTGTTTATACAGTCCTTTTTCTTTCCTTTTCCTAATTTTTATTTATCTTTTATCCTACAGGTGAGGGCAATGGAATGCATCAGGCAGTTAATTCTTAGATCCAGTGAAGCCCTGTTTCTGCTCCAGCTTCTTTCACAGCACCATGTCACACGCCTGGTTCAGGGGCTTGATGCTAACACAAGACATAAATTAATTGGAATGACATTTCATCAGTTAGTTTGTTCGGAGGAAGGTGACCACCTTGTGACAAGGCTAATATCTGCACTTGTGGAGGTACTGCAATTTTACTTTTAACATTGAGGAATCTCACTTTGGCAAAATTTCCTTTTCTTTCCCTTGCTTGTTTATCAGGTTTATTTATTTATTTATTGCAACTCTTCATTCTGATATTTTCTTGTCATTCATTGCTCCAGTATTATACCGGTCCAGATGGCAGGGGGGCAGTAGATGATATTAGTGGGAGATTACGGGAAGGCTGTCCAAGCTATTATAAGGAGTCTGATCACAAGTTTTTTCTAGCTGTGGAGTGTCTTGAGAGAGCTGCTGTAACTCCAGATCCTGAGAAGGATAGTCTTGCTAGAGAAGCCTTCAATTTCTTAAGTTCCAGAATCTGCTGATTTGCGAACTGTTTGCAAACGGTTTGAGGATTTGAGGTCAATTTCTTGGGACTAAACCCAGTGCTGCCCAGTGCTGTTTTGTTTGGTTGTCTATACTTAGGTCATTATGTCTTAGACCTAAAATTGATTATGTTGCAGGTTTTATGAAGCAGTGGTTCGCTTGCCTTTACAAAAGGCACAGGCTCTTGACCCAGCTGGTGATGCTTTTAATGACCAAATTGATGCAGCAGTTAGAGAGCATGCACTTGCTCAACGTGAACAGTGCTATGAGATTGTCATCAGTGCATTGCGTTCTCTGAAAGGCAAGCCTTCTCAGAGGGAGTTTGGTTCTCCTTTGAGGCCTGCTGCACGATCTGTCCTTGATCAGGTCTCTCGGAACAAATATATTTCCCAGATTGTTCAGCTGGGCATTCAGTCCCCTGACAGATTATTTCACGAGTATTTATATCGTGCTATGATTGATTTGGGCCTTGAAAATGCATTGTTGGAGTATGGAGGTCCTGATTTGGTGCCATTTCTAGAAAGTGCTATTTCTGGGGTAACATCGGCCGGTTCTCCAATTGGTCACTCAGGAACAAGCATCCCATCCCATCAAGCCAAATATTCTGAACTGTTGGCACGGTATTATGTCTTGAAGAGGCAGCATCTGCTTGCAGCTCGTGTATTACTGAGACTGGCAGAGAGGCGCTCAAATGACACGGTGGATGTTCCTGCTCTAGATCAGAGGTTAACATATTTGTCCTTCTTTAGTTCTCACTGGAGACCCGAGTTGTTGTGGTGCCTTTTCCAAACACTCTATCAGGGTTTTATATTTACCACAAAATATAGCTAAATAGTTTGTGATGTTTTTCTTTGGGTCTCTTTGTGTTTGTGTTGGGAGTTTTTAGTGCAAGCCGTCATCCTAAGTAATGATTTTTGTCAATTCCAGGTATCATTACCTAAGCAATGCAGTCCTACAGGCAAAAAATGCAAGTAACAATGATGGCATGGTAGGTTCTGCTCGAAGTGCTTATGATGATGGGTTGTTAGATTTGTTGGAAGGAAAGCTTTCTGTCCTTCGTTTTCAGATAAAGATCAAGGAGGAACTTGAGGCTTTTGCTTCCAGGATAGAAGCTTTGCCTGATGCATTGGAGCCTGTCCAAAGCGGAACTTCTGGTGATGCCAATCTTGCAATTATTGCACTAGAAAAGGCCAAGGAGCTATCATTAGATTTAAAGGAAAATTAATGAAAAGGGCTTGAAAACTTTGAGTTTTAATGATAAGGACAAAATAAAGGGTAAAGTGAATAGTACTAGGATTGACTTTTTAGTGTAAAAATGTGGTTTTTCGTTAAAGTGAACACGTACACAAAATGGGTGTAGCGGAGATGAGGATGCTTCGTTGGATGTGTGGGCACACGAGAAAGGATAAGATTATGAATGAGGATATCCGGGGTAAAGTAGGAGTAGCCGAAATTGAAGGAAAGATGAGAGAAAATCGGTTACGGTGGTTTGGACATGTGCAAAGAAGGCCTACTGACGCTCCGATTAGAAGATGCGACTATGGGACAGAGGTTCAGGGCCGAAGGGGTAGAGGAAGACCTAGGAAAACTTTGGAAGAGACTCTAAGAAAAGACTTAGAGTACTTGGATCTAACAAAGGACATGACTCAGGATCGAGCACAATGGCGTTCTAAGATTCATATAGCCGATCCCACTCAGTGACTTGGATTTTCCAAGTCTCCAACCGAGAAGTTTTCCTCACTCGGGAAATTAAGGGAACACTACCCCAACCTACATGCTCCACTCAGAAAGCTTCAACATACAAGCTTCAACAAAAGAAAATTCAAAGAACTTAGCGAAGAAGGCTTTGGTGTATTTAACACAATACGTTGAAATGAAGGAAAGCTTATTTATTGATATCCCCGATAAGCTACAAATATGTACATATACATTAGTCAAAATAAACACACAAGAGGGAGCCTTCACAAAGGTTGCTTAGGAGAAGTCTCAGCAGTCGGTAGAGCCCCAGAAAGAGAAGGCACCGGAGGGGGATTATTTAGAGCCTCAGTACTGGACAGAACCCTAGAAGGAGGAGGCATCAGAGGTTGATCATTCGGAGCTTCATTACGCGATACAGCCCCAGAAGACGAAGGCAATAAATGCCTTTGGAACAAACCCACAAATCTCTGATGATCAAGTAAAACCTGACCATCAGTTTCCTTCATCTGGTCAAGCTTCCTCTTCATGTTTGTAGCATAGTCATGTGCGAGCCGGTGCAACTGTTTATTCTCATGCTTGAGCCCTCTAATCTCCTGTTTGAGACTCATCACTTCAGCCGCCAATGATTCAACTTGGCGGGTTCGAGCAAATAGGCGTTGGGCCATATTAGACACAGAACCTGCACACTGAACACTGAGAGCCAGCGAATCCTTAACAGCTAACTCATCAGACCGTTTGGAAAGTAGTCTGTTATCTTTGGGAGTGAGAAAGTTCCTGGCCACCACCGCAGCGGTCATATCATTCTTCATCACGGAATCCCCAACGGTAAGAGGACCAGTAGGGGAGACGAAGGATGGGCGCCATATGTTGTCTGGAGAAGGCGGGGCTGCCTCTTCAACAAGGTTCAAGTCAAAACGACGGTCGGAGGGGCCAGACATTTTCAAAGGTGTTGAAGAGAGAAGAGGTCAGACAAATCAAGATCTTAGAAGTGCAAGAATGAAGCTTCTACTGGTGGAGATTCAAGTGTGCTTTGGAACTTAATGCCAGCCCCTATAAAAATCTGCACTCGACGGAGCTTCAGAAATCGAAGAGGCGCCTGCTCAGAAATCGAAGAGGCGTTTGCTTTCTCAAAAGCTGGGCTGCTTAGAGATCACGAGGGTTGATCTCAGAAATCGAAGAGGCGTTTGCTTTCTCAAAAGTTGGGCTGCTCAAAGACCACGAAGGCCGATCTCAGAAATCGAAGAGGCGCTCGCTTTCTCAAAAGCTGGGCTCCCCAGAGACCACGAGGGCCGATCTCAGAAATCGAAGAGGCACCTACTTTTCCAGCCTTGTCAGCACCTGTCACACGCACACTCAGCTTTGCGGAAATTATGGGCATTCTGTCGAAGACTTCTGGGGAAGTAGAAAACACATGAATCTTACTGTTCAATCACCCACTTCCCACACGCAACAATAGCTCATGGGTACCACAGATAACTTTGCCAAAGTTCTCTGCCAAAGTTGAGCACGTGAAGCTTGCAGCTCCCATTACATCGCTCTGACCAAGAAGGGTAAAAGAATAGCAAAGAAACAGCACTAACAAAGTTTAGACCCATAAATTTTGAAGGTCTAGCTACCATATTATTACCCACAAGGGTAAAGGAACAGTACCACTGCTGGATAATTGGAAAGTCCCTGTGTGTCAACCTCTGTGCTTCGTGGCAAGGTAGACTAGCAAACATGCCCAACCTTTACTCACATTCGAGAAAACACTCCCAACAAGATTGCTTGCTCCAAAATCGAAGAGGCACCGCCCTCCGAATCTCGAGAGCCAGACTCCCAACATGATTACTTTCTCAAAAATCGAAGAGACACTGCTCCCCGAATCTTCGAGAGCCAGACCCCCAGCATGATTGCTTTCTCAAAAATCGATAAGGCATCGTTCTCCGAATCAATCGAAGAGGCGCTCGCTTTCTCAAAAGCTGGGCTGCTCAGAGACCACGAGGGCCGATCTCAGAAATCGAAGAGGCACCTACTATTCTAGCCTTGTCAGCACCTGTCACACGCACACTCAGCTTTGCAGAAATTATGGGCATTCTGTCGAAGACTTCTGATGAAGTAGAAAGCACATGAATCTTATTGTTCAATCACCCACTTCCCACACGCAACAATAGCTCATGGGTACCACAGATAACTTTGCCAAAGTTCTCTGCCAAAGTTGAGCACGTGAAGCTTGCAGCTCCCACTACATCGCTTTGACCAAGAAAGGTAAAAGAATAGCAAAGAAACAGCACTAACAAAGTTTAGACACATAAATTTTGAAGGTCTAGCTACCATATTATTACCCACAAGGGTAAAGGAACAGTACCATTGCTAGATAATTGGAAAGTCCCTGTGTGTCAACCTTTGTGCTTCGGGGCAAGGTAGACTAGCAAACATGCCCAACCTTTACTCACATTCGAGACAACACTCCCAACAGGATTGCTTGCTCCAAAATCGAAGAGGCACCGCCCTCCGAATCTCGAGAGCCAGACTCCCAACATGATTACTTCCTCAAAAATCGAAGAGACACTGCTCTCCGAATCTCGAGAGCCAGACCCACAGCATGATTGCTTTCTCAAAAATCGAAGAGGCATCGTTCTCCGAATCTCGAGAGCCAGATACCACAGACCACTTTTTCAAAGTGCTCTGACAGAGTTAAAACATGTGAAACTGGCAGCTCCCACTACCGTGCTATGACCAAGCAGGGTAAATGAATAGCATTACTACTTGTTGTTAGGGAGACTCCTATATATGTCGACCTCCATCCCCAACGGACAGGCAGACCTGCAAAAATGCTCAACCCTTCATCATATATGAGAGGGCACTCCCAACGAAGCCTTTCGAAATATTCAGCTTTCTTTCCTCCCGATAATACCTCTGCAAACAAGCTATACTAGAGCAAGAATATCTCATATCATCAGGGTTAAAAGCAAGAGTATCCCATATCATGCTTTTTCCCTGTCTTTTCCTTTGGCCTTGTTTTTACCTGCAAGACAAGGAGAAAGAGAGCAATCAGTCAGCACTTGGAATCAAGCTTCCAGCCAGGAACTGACTGCCTGGAACCCCTTACCTGATTACTTACCTGGCATTGCTCTCGAGTACTCATCTTCAACATCTTATGTGTCCAGGGAAGATTCCGCATCTGCTTGAGGAACAGATAGGGCAAGTGCGAAGGATACAAGGAAGCATGTGGAGACAAGCGTAACAGCACACGTGCCGATACATCCATTACTCTGTCAAAAGCAAAAGTATCCCATATCAGCAGGGTGGAACGTACTCTAGATTTGATGGACTTGTTTTGACCCTCAAATTCTTCAGTCGGCCTTATATTCTGGAGGAAACCAGAAAACCCTCCAGCTCAGTTCAAGAATAAGCCTGTGGAAAGTTACTTCTTCAAAAACAAAAGTATCTCATATCATATCTTCTCATTTTTCTTCTCTTTATCCTTCATGCTGCTGCAAGATGGGGAGAAGGTGAACAATCAGTCGGAGCTCTGATTGCTTACCTTGTCTGTCACCTTTTTCAGCAGACCCCCTAGCTCGGCGACATGGGGGACTCTTACTACATGGTTTGTATCGCGCTTGACCAAGCTTGAAACTACAAGTAAGCTTCAAGTGAAATTGATACATTACCTTGTGCATCTCCACCAGTTAAAGATACCACCCCTGGATGGAGGAAGAGTACTTCCAGAGAAGATGCCACATCTACCTATGAGACAGATAAGGCAAGTCAAGACGACACCACACTCCGATACTTAGAAGTTTCGTGATTACGAGATCATTCTCCCACAATATTTCCTAATGTCATTTGTACTAAATCATTCACTTGTACTCACTAAAGGAGAGCTTGAACCTATGTACTTGTGTAAACCCTTCACAATTAATGAGAACTCTTCTATTCCGTGGACGTAGCCAATCTGGGTGAACCACGTACATCTTGTGTTTGCTTTCCTATCTCTATCCATTTATATACTTATCCACACTAATGACCGGAGCAATCTAGCGAAGATCACAAAAAGCGACCGTTTTCGCTACCTAGGATCTATCTTGCAAGAGAACGGAGAATTAGATGGAGATCTCAACCATAGAATACGAGCTGGATGGATGAAGTGTAAGAGTGCATCCGGCGTGTTGTGTGACCGTCGTAGGCCACTGAAGCTCAAAGGAAAATTTTATAGGACGGCAATAAGGCCAGTGATGTTGTATGGCACAGAATGTTGGGCGGTGAAGCATCAACACGTACACAAAATGGGTGTAGCGGAGATGAGGATGCTTTGTGGGATGTGTGGGCACACGAGAAAGGATAAGATTGGGAATGAGGATATCCGAGGTAAAGTAGGAGTAGCCGAAATTGTAGGAAAGATGAGAGAAAATCGGCTCCGGTGATTTGGACATTTGGACATGTGCAAAGAAGGCCGACTGACGCTCCGGTTCGATGATGTGACTACGGGACAGAGGTTCAGGGCCGAAGGGGTAGAGGAAGACCTAGGAAAACTTTGGAAGAGACCCTAAGAAAAGACTTAGAGTACTTGGATCTAACGGAGGACATGACACAAAACCGAGCGCAATGGCGTTCTAGGATTCATATAGCCGACCCCACTTAGTGGGAAAAGGCTTTGTTGTTGTTGTTGTTGTTGTTGTTGTCAATCACTCTGTTATTTCAAATTGCACCGTACTGCTTAATGAGTTGGGGAAATCTCGTTTTCATTTATAACTGAATTTTTGCTTTTCCTCTGCTGCACACAGATATGTCTAGAAATGCTATACTTTGCATACTATTCTGGTGATGATGATAGTAGCATCGTACGGGAGACTTGGGCTAGATTGATTGATCAAGCTCTTTCAAGGGGTGGCATTGCTGAAGCTTGTGCAGTTTTGAAGAGAGTTGGTTCTCACATTTATCCTGGAGATGGAGCTGGTTTACCCCTAGACACATTGTGTCTACACCTCGAGAAAGCTGCAATGGTATATTGGAGAAACTCACACGCACAAACTCTAACTCATATATGGGGCACAAGTAGCTATAGAAGTTTGATTACTTAAAAAATTAGAGTTACGTGATTTTTTATTTTTTTTTGTTTCATGTCTTTGTAGGATCGACTGGAATCAGGGGTTGAATCGGTTGGGGGTGAAGATGTGGCAAGGGCTCTTCTTGCTGCATGCAAGGGTGCAACTGAGCCTGTATTGAACACTTATGACCAACTGTTGACGAGTGGTGCTATTTTGCCTTCACCAAACCTTAGGTTACGCCTTCTCCGATCAGTGCTAGTAGTACTGCGAGAGTGGGCAATGTCTGTGTTTGCACAGAGAATGGGTACTAGTGCTACTGGAGCTTCGTTAATTTTAGGTGGAACTTTCTCGATGGAGCAAACCGCAGTCCTCAACCAAGGGGTTCGAGATAAGATCTCAAGTGCAGCAAACAGGTAAGCATTTTCTTCGCTAAACATCGTTAAGAGTTTCAATCTATGATTATGTTCCGAGGTTAAGTTCTTTTGTTCCTGCTGTACGTGAAATTTCAGGTATACGACGGAGGTACGAAGGTTGGCCCTTCCGCAAAGCCAGACTGAAGCTGTTTACCATGGCTTTCGAGAACTCGAAGAATCGCTGAAAAGTCCCTTTTCCTTTGATCGGTTTTGATTGTTCATTGTACCATATACAGTGTACGAAAATTTTCTTTTTACTTACAACATTTTTTTCTTTTAAATTATGTTGTAATTTTCTGCAAAAGCGATGCAGCGATGAACAAGGAATGACACTTTAGTTTTTTTTGAACAATTTTTTTTTCTTTTTAAAGAAAATAAACTCAAATTACATAGTGTTCTAAAAAAGTACTTAAAAAAATAAAGCACTTTTCCGTGTTCATGTTGCACTTTTAGATCTTGGGCCTCGTGATACAATATTGGATTTAGATTTTGTTATTCAATTAAGGAGAGTGGTTAAAAATTTGTAATACAAGTTATTTCGTAACATCATATAATTATTATAAATTTACTTTAAAGATTTCGACAGAATAAAATATTATTTAGAGCTTTAGATTTGTGGGTCAATTTATCTTAATGATTAAAAAACTAATCTGAAGATAATATTTTAATAAATACACTGAAAATGGTTTATTATTCAACTAAACTTAAAATAGTTTACTTATAAGGAGCGTTAAATTTTATGACCAAATTTGTTATTTTTCTTTGTATTACGTCAATGTACCATCTGATGTGACATGAAGTTAAAAATTACAACTCATAGTCAACAAGATAAAAGAATTAAATTGTTAGATTAAGTCGTGATTAGGCAGATTTGGAATAAATAATCGTTGATGAACTAGTAGAGAAACCAAATACAGACATTTTCAGCCGATCATCCATCATCATCAAAAAACGAGGGTACATCCGTCTTTTCGACCAACAACCAGATTTCCAACCTCCGTTAGCAGCACCTCCCGAGACCGCCCCCACCCCCAATAGTCAATACAGAGAGAGAGAGAGAGAGAGAAAAAAAAAAAAAAAAGAAGAGAGAGAGAGAGAGAGGACTGCCACGACTGAGACTAGAAGGCACAGACAAACAGCCCAAAAACCAAATAAAGAAATAAAATATTAGAAATTATAAGCGAAAAAAAGAATACGAAAACCAAAGCAAAAACTTCCGTAGAAATTTTGCGTAGCAGTTTTCTTCAATTTCCGATTCGTTTCAAATTTCTGCAGATCTGATTTTCCACCGGAGTTATCGGATTCCTGAAGTCTTGGATTCCGGCGAAAACCCTAGAGAAATGTTCCGATTGGAGCAGGAGAAGATCCGGAAGAATTTGACGCCCGAATTCTGTGTGCTTCGATCGGTGAATTCATTTATTTGAAAAAATTGTAATTCCTAGGGTCTGACATGGCCGACGCTCTCTCGGTGATTCCCGCGGGCGTCCTCCGCAACCTCGCGGACAAGCTCTACGAGAAGCGCAAGAATGCCGCTCTTGAGGTCTCCTTCTTGCATCGATTCGTTATGTTGCTAGGTTTTCGAGTTGTTGCAATTAGATCTTGAAATTGTATTTTAATTTGTTTCGTGTGCAGGTTGAGGGAATAGTGAAACAGCTCACGAATGCCGGGGATCACGATAAGATTACGGCTGTGATCAATTTGCTCACTACGGAATTCACTTACTCGCCGCAAGCGAATCACCGGAAGGTATTGGTGTTGGTGTCAATTTCAATTTGCCAGTTGGTTGTTTTATAGACTAATTTGAAGTTCAATTTGTGTGCTTATCCTTTTCCATGTTGTTAAAGTTTCAAGTACACGGATTTTGAATATATTTGTTGAATTTTGTATAGGGAGGATTGATAGGATTAGCTGCTGCAACAGTTGGGTTGACCATTGAAGCGGCTCAGCATCTTGAGGTAAGGGTTTGGGTACACATTGATCGATTTTTAATTTACCAAAAAAGGGTATAGATCCTGGATATGTGTGTAATTAAGTTTCCCAAGTTAGTTATAGCAAGGGTTACAGATAGGATACTTAGTTTTGCTAATTAAAATTAGCAATTAACATGGGCACAGTGTGCTAGTCTTTCACTCTAGATGACTAAATCACTGCTTGTTAACCCACCATAATGTTGTTTTGTGGAAGATGCAATCAAACTAAGATGAGGATAACTAAGCTTGATGAACCTAAGTGAATTATCAAAGATTCATTTAGAAATATTTGTAACTTGTAAACTTGTAAGTCTTTCAAAAGTTATCTTAATTGAATTGAATGCCCGCTGAATATAGTGGATTTACATATAAGCCTAAAACGAGTAGTGATTTGTTGCGGGAAGCATGATGCCAAAGTTTGGATCTTCTCTTTCTGAAAAGTATGAGTTTCATAGCTATAATATGCATTTCTGACTTGATTTAAGTTACAAATTCTTCTTGGTGTTGAATATTTCTTCTGCTTCTGATTCACCCTGCCAGCAAATTGTGCCACCTGTGCTTAATTCCTTTTCGGACCAAGATAGCAGAGTTCGTTATTATGCTTGTGAGGCGCTATATAACATTGCAAAGGTGGCTGAATTTTTAACTTATTATTCTGTTTTTCTCACCTGGCCTTGATTTAATTTAATTTGATTTTTACTGGCTTGCAGGTTGTAAGAGGAGATTTTATCATATTCTTTAATCAGATATTTGATGCCTTGTGTAAGCTTTCAACAGACTCGGATGCTAACGTACAAAGTGCTGCTCATCTTTTAGATCGGCTTGTAAAGGTACATAAACTTCAAAATATAGGCTTTTGTCTACCCCTAAAACATCAGATTTTCTCAATTGTTTGTCTTCAAAATAGGCATTTATTTCTGTTATATTAACTTCAACTTTTTATTTGGAAGCAGGATATTGTTACTGAAAGTGATCAATTCAGGTAATATTCTTGATCTGGATTTGTCTCTCAAAACATTCTTACAACACTTACAATGTACCTTTGTTTTAATGTTCTTTCCCTTTCACAGCATTGAAGAATTTATTCCACTGTTGAGGGAGCGTATGAATGTCCTGAATCCCTATGTTCGTCAGTTTTTGGTTGGATGGATCACTGTCTTAGACAGTGTTCCAGATATTGACATGCTGGGATTTCTTCCTGATTTTCTTGATGGTAATTGTTTATACTATGAAAGATTGATGTGCTTCTCTCATTTCTCATCTTTTCCGATAATTGCATATGAACTCACAGTTTGCTTATAAATCTCAGGCTTGTTCAATATGTTAAGTGATTCAAGCCATGAGATTAGGCAACAAGCTGATTCAGCACTTTCAGAGTTTCTCCAAGAGATCAAGAACTCCCCAGTAAGACTTCTAACTGTTGATGAACCAATCCTGCAATGATGTTTGTAGTATGTGTTTCACTATTTACTTTTTTTTAGAACCTGTGCCAGTCTTTTCCATATGATCAGTTTTCTTCTTTAACTGAATTGATAAAAGTATATATCTTGTTCATTTGTAATTTTCTGACTCGAGCAGTGCTACTCTTGAAGTCTGTAGATTATGGTCGCATGGCTGAAATACTGGTACAGAGGGCTGCTTCACCGGATGAATTTACTCGGTTAACAGCTATCACATGGGTAAGTATGAGTAAACTAGAGAAGTATTTACTCATTGGTATCATTGTCCTCTGGTATTCTTATAAATAAAAATAAAAAAGGCTTTTCTCGATATTCAGAAAGATAACTAGTCTGTTTGACCTGTATTATATTGAAAGCCTTACACATGTGCTTTCTGCTGTGCAGATAAATGAGTTTGTAAAACTTGGTGGGGACCAGCTTGTTCCCTATTATGCTGATATTCTGGGAGCGATTTTACCCTGCATATCTGATAAAGAAGAGAAAATTAGAGTGGTAGGTTTATTCTCCTCTTCCTATATATCTGGTTTCACTGCTTCAACATATTTCCTCCACTGAACTCCTTTTCCCTCTCTCAACTAAAGGTTGCTCGTGAAACCAATGAGGAGATTCGTGCCATTAAGGCTGATCCAGCTGAAGGGTTTGACGTTGGAGCAATCCTCTCTATTGCAAGGAGGTGTAGTTTTTCCACCAAAACAAGCTTGGGTTATATGTTTTTAGAATTTACCTTTTTTATTTTATGGGTATAAATAGGGCTTCAGTTTGTTGTGGAGCTGCTGTCCATTCGGAAGTTGGGTTTTATATTTTTATGATAAAACATTTATTATGCTTAATTTTTTTTTGTATTGATTTGAGAATATTTTCTGATCAGGCAATTATCTAGTGAATGGGAGGCTACTAGAATCGAAGCACTGCACTGGATTTCAAACCTTTTAAACAGACATCGCGCTGAGGTAATTTAGCACTTCTTGAGTTGTTTGTACGTCCAGTTGCTTGATTGTTTCTTACCTGTCTTCCCATAATGTTTAATCAAGGGAGGAGGTACCATAACTGGGTTAATAGTTAGGAAATTTCTCTAAATTCTGATTTTTAGTTAGCGTGGGCAATGTTTCTTTGTCATATCATAGGTTACTGTTATGAGGGCCTGTATTTTTTCTATTAGAAATATATGATTTTAAAATTTCCTTGAAACAGGTTCTAACTTTTCTGAACGACATATTTAACACCCTTTTGGAAGCGCTCTCAGATGCTTCTGATCAGGTAATCCTTTTATTCTGATGGATATTTTTCTCTTATTGTTCCAAGTTATATTTTCTATTCTTTCTTTGGTTGCAATTTCATTTAAGGTGTTATTGTCAACTCCCACTGTTTCTGTATTTTGGCACTTGTTATCTTCAACATATAATTCATGTGGATCCTTCGATTTGTTGATTGACTATTACTTAAGGTTGTCAGAGGAAAAAAGATGATTGAAAAACAATACTGCTAAGCGAAAGCTATTCTAAACTTATATTTCCAATAGTGATGGTTACAATGAAATGGACTTGGTGTATTGTGTTTGAAAATTGGCTTTTTGAAATATGGTAAGAGAATTTTAAGTGATTATTCTAAGAAAGTTCCTCCGTGTTTGAAGTCATAAAGGTTGTAGTCCCCCTCAGGTAATTAAAAGGAAATTTAATATTCTTTCAATTATTTATATTTATTTTGGTTTCAATTATTGATATTGGCCATAATGTGTTTGAAGTCGTAACATTTGTTCTGTTTGGTTCAACCCTTGAAGTTATGATTACTGTCAGTTGTTTTGTTAATGGGCTACGATGTCATGCACCAAATAATAGTGTTGTTACTTTCGTTCATTCTCTCTCTGTGCTTTGCGATTATCATCTGCTGACTTAACTATATTATACTTTTCTTTCTTAGTTACTTACTTGTCCAGAGGCATTTTGAACTTTGTAAAAATAAAGTTATTCAGTTATCGTGTAATATTTCATTTCCAATTATGGGCTTTAGCTGTCTCCTAGTATGCTAGAATGAAGGTTATTTATTGCTTTATGGTGTCCAGAAACATGCATGAAAAGCTAACTGACTCCATGTGTGTATCTAATGTTGCAAGTCTGGATTATGTCCAGGTGGTTCTCTTGGTCCTAGAAGTTCATGCATGCATAGCAAAAGATCCACAACACTTCCGCCAGCTTGTTGTGTTCCTTGTGCATAATTTTCGTGTGGATAACTCTCTTCTAGAAAAGTGAGTCTCTCCCTCTCCCTCTCTCCTCCCTCCATGTGCTGTAGCTAATTTTAAATCTGTGATAATATGTTTCTTGTTTTAACTCCGGTCCTTATTTTGTTTTCCTTTCCCCAAGACGTGGTGCGTTGATTATTCGCCGACTTTGTGTGCTTTTAGATGCTGAAAGGGTCTACCGAGAACTGTCTACTATACTAGAAGCAGAGTCAGACCTGGATTTTGCATCTGTTATGGTTCAGGTTGTTATTTATCACACTACTTAGAGCAACATGTGCATGAGTGACCCAAATGGAGCAACGATCGCATGTGACATGATAAATGAGCTCGTACATTGTATTGCCCAGAATTAAAATGTTTTTCTCCTGACTGAGGCATTTAAAAAGACCAATTTTATTGTATACTTGTGTTCTTTATTCAAGAGTTCTTTCTTCTGTGTTCTGTCTAGCCTAATCTTTTTTTATCCCTGTGTTCCTTTTCCTTGTTCAGGCTTTGAACTTGATTTTACTTACATCGTCCGAGTTGGCTGAGCTTCGAGATCTTTTGAAAAGATCACTTGTGAATCCTTCTGGGAAGGACTTATTTGTTTCCTTATATGCTTCATGGTGCCACTCACCCATGGCAATTATAAGCCTCTGCTTATTAGCTCAGGTGAGGCTCTAGAGCTTTGTCACCTATGGTCACCCCTTTCATTTAAAAATCTGTGTTTGCGTGTGAGCATTGGATTTCTTGTCCTGAACATGTCGTGTTGTTTTTTTCATGACAGACATATCAGCATGCGAGTACTGTGATTCAGTCTCTGGTGGAGGAAGATATTAATGTCAAGTTTTTGGTCCAGCTGGATAAATTGATTCGGTTACTAGAAACTCCAATCTTTGCGTATCTTAGATTACAGGTGCAGTATTGAAATGCTTCTCTTTTTCTTAGCATTGGAGTCCTCCTGTGGCATCCGTCATGTTTACCCTCATCATTTTGTGTTTGCTTTCTCAAACTGGCATGAGTTTGAGTGCCTGAGCTCGTATTTTGATTCTTGCAGCTTCTTGAACCTGGAAGACATATGTGGTTGTTAAAAACCTTGTATGGTCTTCTGATGTTGCTTCCTCAGGTATAAACTAAGCGTTCTTTTTATGCTATTTAAGGATAATTTTGATTGTGTGCCAAATTGTTTTCTGGTGGTATTCAGTAATTAAACTATCATTAAGCATGAACAATTGAGATCAAACCCTAGTATTTTGAAACTCCTTCAATCTGTGCACTGCAAGAATTTTTGTTTTTGTGATTGATATTTGTTACGTGTTTTAAGTTTCATTTGATGCTTCATTGCAGCAAAGTGCCGCCTTTAAAATTCTACGGACGCGTTTAAAAACTGTCCCTTCATACGCATTCAACAGTGAGCAACTCAGACGAACTTCTTCAGGGAATCCCCATCAGATTATACCTCACATGCCAAGTTGTTCGCAGATCATTGAAGACGGGGACATAAACCAGGACAGTAAGAGTTCTCATAATGGAATAAACTTTGCTTTAAGACTACAGCAGTTTGAGCAAATGCATCAGCAACATCGTCAGCATGCAAAAGTGCAGGCACAGTCACACAGTACTTCCACAGCTTCTTCAACACCGAAGGTTTGTTGAGTTTCTTCCATTTGGGAAACATTGCTGTTGAGAAAAATAGATTTCGATGAGTGTTTTCAGCATATGTTTATTTGAGGGCCGTATTGGTAGGCAAGATTCGTTATCGTTATATATGTAATAGGGTTTTGTTGGAATTACATTGCTGCCTTGTTGTACATGCAGGATGTGCAAAGACCTGAAGAACAAAGCCATAGCCGATCGCCTTCATCAGATGTGAATAGGCTTCCTTCCAGATCTCGGAGGGCCCCGGGGCAGTTACAATTATAACGTTGCTGCACCTAGACAGTGGCCGAGGCGATATTGTACTCATCTGAGGAAGGAGGAAGCGTAGGAGCCGTGGATGACGGGATCTGGTATAGTTTGTAAAATTGTATATCTTAGTAGTTTGTTGTTAAAACTCATGGAGGTTGGGATGGTAAAAATTGGGTTTCGAATTGAGTTGAGCTCAGCTGTAAGCTCGAGCTATTCTTTCGGACTTGTGTAAGCGAGCGGGGATGCACCCCTACGTGGTTGTGTTATTTTTTTATCGAAAACCACGTGGGGGTAAGAAAGGAGGGAGGTATTTCATTTAGAAGATTCAGTTTGTTTTCTTAATACCCACCTGTTACAGCAGTCTTATAAATGTCGAGAGCTACTTCTTCTTGTACACCTTTGATCTGATCCTGAATTTTTTTTTTTTAAAAAAAAATGAGAAAGAAAAAAATATATAGTTTAATGTCTAGTATTTATTTTTAATCGATCGATGCACTATTGTTTTCGCCAAACTCTGTTTCTTGATTTCTTTCATTTCGTCGGCCAAAATATCTTGAAAATGATCTTCACGAATTCAGAGTGATGGTTTTAGTAGATTTTCTAAAAGGCATGTTAGTCAATTTTCTCCCAAAATTTGTACGGAGCTTGAACATTAAGTTTAGCTAATACCCATGAACATTTATACTTCGCTAATTTCCCTCCGTAAATTTTAGTTTAGCCAATTACCCTTGAACCTTTATAAATATTTAATTTTCTAACCATCTTGATCATGAGGATAAAACATAACAACTATATGAAGGCAAAAAAAGGGAAAATTAGATGAATGAATTTTTTGGGAACTTCAACGAAAAGCTTCTAGTGCTATTCACTTTAACTAAAAACTATATTTTTACACTAAAAAGTCAATTATAGTACTATTCCCTTTATCCTTTATTTTGTTTTTATCGTTAAAATTCAAAATTTTTAAATTCTTTTCATTAGTTTTTCTTTAAAAAAAAAAAAAAAAAGAAATCTAACGCAGAGGAGGAAATCGGGTACCTAAAAAATTTTAGGCATGTAATCAATTAAAATTAAAGTTTGGTTGGGAAATTGACTAATATAAAAGTTCTAAGATATAATTGGTTAAAATGAAAATGTAAGAGAAAAATTGAACCCACTATACAAATTTAGTGGACAAATAGACAAATACCTCTTTCTAAAATATGTTTTAGCATGGAATTTTCTCCCACAAGAGATCTTAAGACACCGATGGTTTCAAAAATCAAATCCAATTAAAATAACAAGATAAGTAATATAGCAACACACATGCCGTATTACAACTTGGAAATTTTACAATACAGGGGAAAGGGAGGAACGTCCAGAAATCAGAGCCTTGTGCTGCACCGTGAACCGGAAGCGATGCGCTCCGAATCGAATCAAGTCCTCGATCGATCCGCTAGGTTTTCGAGTTGTCATTTCACGGGGGCAATTGTTTCATCATAACAAGAAAGAACGTTCCATCTAATACAAGCATCCTTCTTACACATCCATTCAGGCACAACAATTGAACTGCACCGGAAGCTTTGATCCTTCATATCGTAAAAGTGAAGAAATGCTTGAGATAGCGCTCCGGATTTTATCAAGACCTCACCGGTGTGGAATGCGCATAAACAACTGTAAGGGTATGCAACGTCGAAAACCTCCTTAACCCACACTTGATTTTGGTAGTCCTTCAAAATCCACAACTGTGACGCTGCACTACATGAAGTCGAACTTCTCCCCATGTCATATGTGAGAGCTAAACATCCACCCACATCAACAACTGCCCAAAAATGATGGCGGATACTACAGACTTCTCGAGGAAATGGGATGACTTTGAATCTTTGCTCCCCTAGGTCAAATACCACTATACATTTCTCTTCCTCGTGTATCCAATGTATGGCTCCGTGAAGGCACACACTTCTCATGTCAATGTGCCAAAAAGTATGATCAAATGGCAGATCATCGTGCTCTACCTCTACGCACCTCCACGACTCCGCACTACCCAGTGTGAAAACTTGGAGGCTAATAACTGCAACCGCCCTATAAAAATTGGCAGGCTCTTGGTGTAAAAACCTGCATAGCTTGACTTGGACAACCATGTACTCGTTTCTAACAGGACTGAATCCAAAGCCATATCCAACCTCGACTCCGCAGGGTTTGATGTCCGGTGAAGTAGATTGGTGGCTGGTGGGTGAATTGGAAATGGAGGGGAGGGTCATAGACTCTCGGGTGCAGGGGTTAAATACACGAATGCGGTGCTCACGAAAGAAGATAAAACAAGCCAAGCCGTTGGTACACAGTATAATGGGGAGACTGGATTCTTGGGGCTCTAGTGTTAGAAGGTGGGTGGCGCCGGCGGGTGAGGGGCTGCCATCTTTGTTGATTTGGAGGGACATAATGTGTTGCCGCTTCGTGTCGATGTGCCTGAGATCGAGGAGGAGCAGACTGGTGTTTCGATTGGAATGCAAGTTCCGGTAGGCAATGAGAAAAGAAGGGTTTCGGGTGATGAGAGCGAGCCACGCCTTGCAAACACATTTGAACCGCATCAGAGACTTGGCTGGTAGCTTTGGGAGTATTCGAAACCATATGATTTCATTTGGGAGCTCTGCAACTAGTGATTGAATTTTCGGAACTTCATCGCCTTTCGCTTCAGCTACTTCCATGGTGATTTTTCGGCCGGGGATTCCGAATCCCGACCAAATTTCCGGTTTTCAATTTAAAAAAAAACAAAATACAAATGCGAAATGTAAACGAAATGGTTATCAAACAGATCTTATGAAATATGGAGTTTTCAATAATTCAGCGTGTGAACATATAAACAAAAAAGATCAAAACAGAGAAACGGAGAGATCAAAGCGACCACTTAGTAGAGGAAGTTTTACCAGATCCCTTCTTCTCTTTGGTTTTATGGCCACCGTGAGGATCGCCGTCTGCCGCAGCGATAAGCGTGTCTGCGCTAACAACAGTCCCAGAAGCTTCTGCTGTACAACGAAAATGGCGAGATATATATTCTTTTTCTTCATGGACACGTACACGAGAGATTTTTCAGCGTGCGTTGTTGGCCCGTTTTACTTTTTATGATTAAAACTTTGAAAAGAGATTATTTTTTTATTCATCCAATATTCTAATTAATTAGGATGTCGGTATCCAAACCATTTTTTATTCAATTGATACTAGTAAAAAACACACTTTATGTGTGAGAAGTACATTTTTTATTTTTTATTTTTTTATTTTTTTGATGGGAGGAGTAAATTTTTTTTACAACAGGGATTTGAAAAAAGAAATAAACAGTTCAATTTGACTGTGAGGTTTAAATTAAAAAAAAAACGTGTTTGTACAAAAACCATTGATCTTCGTATCATAAAAGTGAACCCGTGGAAAAAATTGAATAAAGACCTCACCTGTGTGGATCGTATACAAAGAATCAAATCCCTTGAATGTTGACTCCCTCGGTAAGACGGCAACCCAAACTTGATTTTGGTAGTCCTTCAAAATCCATACCTAAGGTACCGTTTGGTACGTGAGACAGGACGGAAGACAGTGGGATGATGCGTTCCGTCCTACGTTTGGTGTGTCTAAAAACCGCGGAACAGATTTGTGAACACGGAAAATTCCTGAAACGAAAGAGACAAGAACAATCGTGCACAAACAAATATTTGTATTTAGATGATTTTGGGTTACAATCTCTCTCTAATTTGATCATCTGATTCGATCTCCGTAAGGTGTTGATTTGTGGATGTTTCGTTGATCCAAGGGCCGTTGGGGCTTGATCTTGGATGAATTGTTGGAAGTTTCTTCAAAGGGCCGTGGGCTTGATCTTTGAAGGTGGATTTGAGCGGATCTTCAAGGAGCCATTGGGGCTTGATCTTGAGTAACGGTGATGAACGGATCTCCAAGGGCTTTTGGGCTTGATCTTGAAGAACAGTGATGACCGGATCTTCAAGGGCTTTTGGGCTTGATCTTGAAGAACGGTTGGATGTGTGGATTTGTCAACGTTGTTGATCCAAAGGGCCGTTGGGGCTTGATCTTGGATGAACGATGAACGAAGAACGAAGAACACTTTCTTCGAGGGCCGTCGGGGCTTGATCTTGAAGGTGGATTTGATGAAGAACGAAAAGGGCTTTCTTGATCCTTCGGGATTTGCTTGAGCGCTTCGGAGTTTCAGAGCTTCAGAGCTTCAAGGTGTAATATGAATTCCTCTCCCAAAATGAATGAAATGGGCTTGTATTTATAGAATTTTCCAATGCCTAATTTTGAATATAATATCCCAGATGAAATAAGTCGTTTCTGCCAGGTGTTGACACGTGTCCTATTTGATGACTTTTCCAACTCATTTCAATTTTCGTTGAGTCACACGCTACGTGCAAAATTTATGTAATACATGAGCGTTGACACTTTGATTTATCGGTCAACATTTATTTACGAAATTTCGATGTCTACAAGATTATCCCATGAGACGAAAATTGGCTAATTTTTTGTTCCACCTTCTCCCCTGTAACGATTGGTTTCACATTCGTGAACACAAATTTATAACATTTTAAGACAAAATTGCCCCTTATCTTTTTCAATATTTACACCATCCATGGAAGATCGTTCCGTTCCGTCCCGTCTGCGTACCAAACGGACCATTAACGTCGTCCTCAATTTTCTTGAGTTCCAAGGCTTCTTAGAGCAAGACATCCACCAATGTCCACAATTGTCCCGGGATTGCATACGTATCCGCCGCTAGCATCTTCTTTAGGAAGAGGAATGGCTCTGAATCTCTCAACTCCAAGATCGAATACCAGTGTTTTATCATGACATACCCTGTGGAGGCCTCCATGAAGGAACACTCTTTCACTGCACATGAAGCGCGTCAGACGTACTTTTAGGAAGAGGACTTGTAGACGCACTTGAAGCTAGCACGTCAGAGACTTGGCCGGCGTGTTTGAAACCACATGATTTCGTTAGGGAGCTGCGGAAGTTTTGATCGAACGCGACCATTACCTTCAACTTCAACTACTTCCATGACAACCTCGAAACACAAACCTTCTACTCTCTTGCAAAAATCTCAATACTCAGCCAAGCAATAGGTATTGGTACGTTAGTGAGTGTGTGTTCTGTAGGAGCAGTGGCCAAAGAAAAACCATAATCCTTGTACAACTCTGAGTTTCAAACTAAGCAAACCACAGAGTTTTCAAAATAAGGGTCACGCAGACTCTAAGATGGAAGAATCATCAACTGCTATAAACAACCCCAATAAAAAGTGAGAACCCAGAGGGAAGAGCTCCAGTGGTTTGTGAAGAAAGTTGCATCGAATCGACTTGCGCTGCCGGTGTCTAAATCAACACGCCTGGCCGCGTCACCATTTTCAGGGCAAATTGATCGTAGTTGGTCAAGGAATAAAGGGTTAATTGTTTCGTCAGCGCCATTTCCGGTGGTGGTGAAGTTATACAGTCTGTACTTGAAGAACTGGCAAGCTGAGGTGGGAAGTTGATAAGTTGTCGAGACGAACTCCCTATACCCATTCGTTCAGTCTTATTGGAAAAGAAAGACGGAACTTCACACCTATACAACACGGGCAGCAGCAAATCCACCAAGGTATGCCTTGTACATGTTCGACGATTTACCCCAGACATTCTGAAAGCTCTCTTCGGTACTAGTCTTTCCTCCTGCCTTGCTTGATCTGGCTCTGTTGCTCGGTTGAGGTGCCTTGTACCTGCTCGACGAATTGCTCCAGAGAATCTGCCTTTTTTTTTTTTTTTTTTTTTTTTCAGGGCGTCCTTTATGGTGTTGACAACTCAAAACTGAATTATCATGGGCACAAATATCGTTTGTCCATGGGGTTTTCTTGCAGAGACGGTTATGCCGACAACTAATATGCCCCCCGCTCAACCACTTCTGAAGGCAAGGACTTTTGCTTATGTGGTTTCCACCCCAATTGAAGACGTCCATCTCAGCCAACTTCCAACTCCGGTTGTGCGTGGGGACAAAACATATGTCAAGATTAGCGAGGATCTATACCAAGAACAGTTGAAGTTGTTTCAAAATAATCTCCTTGGGCGTTTGCTCCTAAAAAAGGGTTCTACGCCAATGAAGACCGGTGCTCTAAAATCTTGTTTAGAAGATGCATGGCGTCCTACTGCACCATGGAACCTGGTTCCTATAGGTAAAGGTTATTTTGATATCCATTTCAATAAGGAAGATGATATGCGACGGGCATGGGGTGGCGGTACGTGTACTCTCGCTACTGGTTTATTCAGGTTATCAAAATGGACGCCATATTTTAAACCAGGTGATGTTCTCCCTCAAACTCATGCTCAGGTATGGATTAAAATTTTTGGTTTGAGTCAGGAATATTGGCATCCTAGACACTTGATGGAAATTGCGAGAGGGGTTGGCACCCCCTTGCAACTAGATTCAGCTACAAGGGAAAGGCAATATGGTTATTATGCACGTATATTAGTTGATGTCAATTGATGTGAGAATTACTTGACACACAAATTAAACCCTATTTGTGACAATTGTAGTAATGATGTAAGTAGGGATCGTTCTAACCGGAGATTAACTAGGGGTGCTAAACACTTGACTCAAATAAATAAAACTAACTTTTAAAACACTAAGACAAACCAAAAGACTCAAAACAAGTTCAAAAGACTCCAAATACTTAAAAGCATAAAATAAGATAGATTTGAACGACTAAGACTTTAACAAAATATGGGGAGGGGGAATTGAGTTGTTTTTGACGAGATTAAATTAAATGGACAGATTATAATTAAGGGCAAAATGTAAATATGAATTCGATGAAAAATATGGATGATGGAATAGCTTAAGGGGTTCTTCTCCACACATGTCACACTTGCAATACAAGATCGATTCTCAGTTGGTCTTTCGATAAATTATGAAACTCAACACCCTAGGTTAATTAGGTCCGCTTAAATTAACCGTCAAGTTCTCCTTAAGTTAATGAATTGGATGGGTTTGCGCAACGCAATTCACAACATTCTCCAAAAGTCCTTTACGTGAAAAGCACAATAAAGATACAATCAAAGATCATTAAGCATCATGAAAACTATAAGTGTTGACGAGGTATTCGTTACTATGAAAAGCATGAAACTAGTGCCAAGAATTCATTTAACGCGATTGTTTATAAGCAACCTCCACTACTTGTGAATATAAGTTCATAACGATTAGGTGAAACTCACTTATATTCTAGCGTCATATTTATGCATGAAAATTAAGCGTGCACTCTCAATAAACATACATAAATAAGTTATCAATCAAACGGTTAAACAAATTGAATCCACAACTTATGAAATTCCAACCAAAGATAATCAATTCATATTGCAAGCATAAACATAGTTTCGAATCACCCCCTAGCTAAAGGGGGGTTTAGTTCCTCATACTTGCAAAACAAAGATACATAAAATTAGACATTGAAATCAAAGATAGAAAACACCTAGAAACGCTCCAACACTCCCAAGGCTTGGGCTTAGGCACGGCACAAGATGTTCCTTCTCCTTCCTTACTTGCAAGCTGCGGCACTAGAGGTTTTGGACGGTTTTGGGTGGTTTTTATGGTGTAGAATGGATGAGGAATGGTATGGAAAGGTTTAGGATTGATGGGTGGTGTGGCTAGGGGTGATTTTTGGCTAAATTTGGAGAGAAAATCTGTTATATCTTTGATGAATATGGAAGGTGGTATTTATAGGCTTGAGATAGGACCACTCCATTTCCTTTGCATGTGAGCTTGTGTGGGTGTGTGTTGGCATGTTTCCTCTTTACATTTACACACACATGCTTCATCATTTCAACCACAACACACACACATTTTCTGCCCTATTTTCCTTTACATTTACACACACATGCTTCATCATTTCAAGCACCAAACACCCACATTTTCAGCCCATGTTTCTCCTTTCCTTTGCATGTGTTGTGCCTTCTCTTCTAGCTGTGCATTTCCACTTGCTCCAAAGACAAATGAGTGTAATCATAACTCCATTTGCTGCTGAGTGTTGATGACAAAGCAAAACACAAAACAAGTGCCTTTTATTAGCCAAATCTGCTTAGCCCGTTTCTAAACCTTTCAGTGTTAAAATGCCCATAACTTCTTCTAGAAAAATGATATTAACAATCTGTAAATTGCTCCAGAAAATAGACATCCGTAGCTTTCCAAGCATATAAGGCTCATTCTCTCATTCATTTGGAGCTGTTCGTAACATGCTTCCAAAGTCAGCTAATCTGCACAGGCAGTTTTGACGAATTTGTTGGTTGTCCATGTTTCTCTTTTGCACATGCCTTTCTTGCTGTTTTCTTCTTTGCATGTGTGTGTTGTCATCTTTGTTTCTCCTTTGCACATGACATGTGCTGTCCATGTTTAGATCCCCTTTGCATTTGCACACACTTGCTTCATCATTTCAACCACAAAACACACCATTTCCTTCCCCTTTGCCGTGTATGTCCCTTTTACTTTGCATGTGGGCTTCTTTGCATGTGTTTTCTCCCTCTCTTGCCTTGAGTTTGCATGTGGGCTTCTTTGCATGTGTTTATCCTTGCAATTACACACACACACTTGCACACACAAAAGCCCAAAACGTCCATCCTCATGTCTCCATGTTTGCACCATCCAATCTTAGCCCAAAAATGCTCCAAAATGCTCCAAAATGCATCTTCTTGCATCCTTGGCCCATAGAACCTACAAACACACAAAAATGGCTTAAACTACTAACATAACTAAGAACTAAGAACATAAATGCACGAAAACAAACATACTAAGTCGCATAAATATGCTCCTATCAAATTCCCCCACACTTAGCTTTTGCTAGTCCTCGAGCAAAACAAAGAAACAAAACATAAGAACAAAACAAAACCTAAACCTTCCAATATTTACCTTAGGGATTTTCAATGCAACATGACATGCAAAAGATCATCATAACCACATATTTTGGCCTTCCCTACCCTTGAGCACATACTTAATCATAGTCACCACATACTAGTTCATATATAACCAATTAAAACTATGTTTTGAATGTAGTAACATGCCTTAGAGAATCTGCTCAATTCCTTACAAGATACACTCTTATTTTCACTCCGATTTTCTGACTACACACCCTACACTAGGTGTATGTGAGAAGATTGATGTAAACATGAAAACGAACACTCACATATGTTTATAGCAAAGAAAGCAATTTCTGGAGTTATTAAGCATGTATAGATATGATCTCATGACTGGAATGCTACTACTTAGATACGAGAACCAGGGACACCATATGCTCGTACCAATCCCAAACTCCACATATTGAAACGCATAACACTCAAGATTGAAGTTAAGGGTTGTAACGGGGTTAGGGGTGATTGGCTAACAATGAAAGGTAAGGAAACAAACGTTTTTAAAGCATAATAAGCAAAGTAATGAAATTGATGCTTGGAATTCCCTTTGAATGCAGCAACTAACTTTAAACACAATGGGGTTATTCATTCAACTTTTTAGGGCCGATTTCAACTATAAACAACACTTGTGAGTCTTTCCTCACTTATTTCAAACTCTTTTTCTTTTTTTTTCTTTTTCTTTTCTAACCCGTGCCTTATTACTTTCTTTTGGCACACAAAACACAAAAATCTCATTCCCCCATACTTGTTTTATTAATAAAAACAATCAAAAGGAATTCATTTTTAAGTCATGCTTCATTATGCTTTAAAAACAAGGGTATGGATAGTCCTAATTTAGGCTAGGTAAGGGAAATGTGGTTTAACAAAGAAAACATGCTAAACAAGGCTCAACGGGGTTAAACTTAAACAAATATGCACGGGATAAGCTTTTTGGCTCTAGTTCACTACACAACTTCATCTTGAATATGTGTTATGCAAATCAATGTCATGCTTTGAATGGAACGGGCATAAGTTCTAGTATTTGGAACTAAATGATGAAACGCCTTCTAAGTAGCAACCAAGCAAAGAATGATGAGATCATGCAACGACTTTAGAAAACAAAAATGCACAGATTAATAACTTTCCAAAGAACGTATTAGGCTCAAGTCTCTCAAGGTTGTAGTGTTAGTTTGAGTTCCTTCCTTCAAGCATGTTACAAAAACTGATTTTTTTTCTTTGTGATTACATGTGAATTCGTAAACTATAACTATAACCAAGCATAAATCAAGAGCATATCAAACTTCCATCCATGTTTATAACTTTCTTTAACAGTCATGCAATTAACAAACCAAATCCTCATTATTGTGTTGGAAGGTACCCTAAGACACAAACAAACACACAAAAACAACTCTTTTTGGCTTTTTCAAAACAATTTTTTTTCAAACTTTTGTCAAATTTTCGGATTTTTATGTCAAAACATACTAACATGCTTAAAAACACACTAAAAACACTTAAAACAGCAAGAAACAACATTGTAAGTGATAGGTACCAAATCCCACGAAAATCATGCAACAGCAACTTGTTTACCCCCCCACACTTAAATCTAACATTGTCCTCAATGTTTCAAACATAAACTCACACAAAAGCAAACAAACAAACAACGAGGAAACATGATAAACATGGCAAAGTAAAAGCAACAGAGAGGAGGGTTAAAGAACGCAAACACCTGGTTTTGGAGTCGGAAATTCCTAGGTCTTCTTTATTTCCATGGGTTGCCTCCATCACTAATGAGAACTCTAGGCATGCCAAACCTAGCAAAGATATTAGTTTTCACAAAATCTGCAACAACCTTTGAATCGTTAGTCCGGGTGGCTTTGGCTTCCACCCATTTGGAAACATAATCAACAGCTAGCAAGATATAAGTGAAACCAAAAGATGGAGGGAAATGACCCATGAAATCTATACCCCAATGTCAGAAAACACTATAATAAAAATAAAATAAATAAATAATAAGAAACAAAATAAAGCAATTGGACTGAAAACTTCCCTAGTTGCAGTAAAACCAAGCGATGACCCCCCAAGCTAAAATTCTGTAATCAACTTCAAGGGTGGAAATAACCAAAAGTTCCTGCAAAGAAAAGAAATAATTCAGTTAAGTAACGCAAGAATTGCAAACGAAAAATTGAAAATCACGATAAAAGACAATGAATAGAACTAATAAGTGATCATTGGTCGTGCTTGTTGACTTTCCACAGCTTTCCTCTTGAACTGGGTGACACTTAGCTTTTTACTTGCAAGTGATGATTTGATGATATTGTACGGCGAAGCTTTGCTCTTTGGGAATGTTGCAGTTCCCTATTTGTTCTCCAAGCAGATGTGGCAGCTTCTCTAGTTCCTCAGCTCGGACTCCTTCCGTTGGGATGATTGTGCAAGCTGCATTCTTCTCTGCTTGTTTCTTCTGTACGTTGTCTCCACATGCTGTTGGTATCATTTTCGCTCGCCTTATCTGTTCTTCAGGTAGATGTGGCAGCTTCTTTGGAAGTACATCAGCAGTGGAAGACGAGTACTCGAGAGCAATTTCTCCATGTCCTGCAGGTTAGAACAAAGACAAGGAAAAGGACATGGAGAATGCATGATATGAGATACTCTTGCTTTCAACCTTTATGATATGAAATACTTTTGCTCTGGATGGGTTGTTTGCAGGGGTATCCCAGGGAATGAGGAATACAGTGTGACTCGAGAGGGTTCTTTGGGAATGCATTCTCGGAGATGAAGAAGTGCTGAGAGGGTGTGCCTTTGCTGTGGAAGGCGAAGGTAAATACTTATAGGACTTTTCTTCACAACCGGAACTATTCTCTCACTCATTGTCGGCAGCCGGTGGATGGATGAATAGTACAAATTACGCGCTTTCTGACAAAGCTGCCCGTAATTTCCGCAAAGCTAATTCCTCATTGATATCTGGAATCGGCGCTTCGAGCTCTGAGCATCGTCGATTGTAGAGGTAGCATGTGACACGTGCGGATAAATCTGGAAAAGAAGATTTGCCCGTGGGTTGAAGCCCAGCTTTTGAGAAAGCTAGCGTGTCTTTGACTGTTGAATTTCCCTCTTCGATTTCTGAATTGGTGCTTCGACAAACTGCCCGAGATTTTCGCAAAGCAATTTGCGTGTGACGAGTGACGACACGTCTGGACAAATTGATCTTTTGAAATCCGGGGTTCGGCTCGTGGTTTCTGAGCAAGCCCAACTTTTTTGAGAAATGAAACGCCTATTTTGAGAAAAGAATCCGGCTTTTGAGAAAGGAAACTCCTCTTTTGAGAAAAGAATCAGGCGTTTGAGAAATGAGCCCCGACTCTTCGATTTGCGAGAGGACGCTTCTCTGAGGAGCGCCTCTTTGATTTCTTCTTTTTATAGAGGCGTTAATTTTGTTCCACAACACACTTGAGCTCCCTCCTGTAAACACTCCCTTCTTGCACTTCCAAAATCTTAATCAGTCAGACTCTCTTCTTTCTTTACCACCTTTGAAAAATGTCTGGCCCTTCCGATCGTCGTTTTGACTTGAACATTGGTGAAGAGGCAGCTCCGCCTTCACCAGACAACATATGGCGCCCATCCTTCATATCCCCAACCGGTCCCCTCACCGTTGGGGATTCGGTGATGAAAAATGACATGACCGCTGCGGTGGTGGCCCGGAACCTTGTCACCCCCAGAGATAACAGACTGCTCGCTAGGCGGTCTGATGAATTGGCGGTTAAGGAGTCTCTGGCTCTTAGCGTGCAGTGTGCGGGTTCTGTGTCTAACATGGCCCAACGCCTATTTGCTCGAACCCGTCACGTTGAATCGTTGGTGGCTGAAATACAGAGTCTCAAAGAGGAGATTAGAGGACTCAAGCATGAAAATAAACAATTGCACAAGCTTGCACACAATTATGCCACAAACATGAAGAGGAAAATTGACCAGCTGCAAGACACTGATGGTCAAATTTTACTTGATCATCGGAGGTTTGTGGGTTTGTTCCAACCGCATCTTCCTTCGTCTTCTGGGGCGGCACCGCGTAGTGAAGCTCCAACTGATCAACCTCCGATACCTCCTCCTTCCGTGGCCCTGCCGACTGCTGAAGCTCCGCCGACTACTGAAGCACCACCTGACCAATGAATGTTTATTAGTTAACACATCATTGTAAAATATTTTTACTTTTATGTTTTTTTTATTTTTATGTATTATTATTATTATTATTATTATTATTATTTTTAAATATGTAAATTAATGTAAAAAGACTTTGTTTAACCTTCCCCCACACTTAAACTAAATAACACAAACTCACAGAAATCAACCAAATAACACAACTAACTGAACAAAACAAAATGAAAGCAGTAAAGATAAGGATGTAAAAATGCAAATCTGATTTGGTTAGCGATTCCAAAGTCTCCCTTCGTTGAATGCTTGGGTTGCCTCCCAAGAAGCGCTTGATTTAACGTCTTTAGCCGGACGAATCTTTCCTTTAAACTCCCCTCAGCTCCAAAGCATGGAATTTATCTTTTAATGGGAGGTGATACTTGAAATGATTCGGCAATTGTTTAAATTCAAGAGTGGGTGCCTGAATCATCAAAATCAGAAACATGTTAGTATAAATTAAAATTAAAATTGGAGAAGATGGCTTACTTTCTTTTTCCGACACAAACTCAATGACAAACACCACATCTTTGAACATTTCCGGGACTTTGAACTTGGCCAGGTTTACTATGATGGTTGTGGCTTGTCCCGGGTCATCAAACTCAACTGCTTTGGGCTTGATTGTCTCATGCACAGCCCCTTGGATGAATTCTTGATCTGCTTCAACCACTTCATTCTCTTGAATCGTTCTTCTTGGGAAACAAAGGCCTTTGAAATATTCAACACGATCTAGAACTTGCTTTGTTGCACCAAGAATTGGAATATCCTTTTGTACCTTTGGAAGAGCTTCCACAATGTCTTTTTCACTCTCTTCTTGCTTGGGAATAAAAAACCTGCTAGGAAAAAAGACATTGGGAGGAATATCATTAGAATGAAGTGAATTTAGAACTCCCTCACCTGAGTTGGATGACATAGGGATTTGAGGAGCTTGCAGCAAGAATTCTTCTAAACTGCCCAAGTCGTCCTCCTCCTCTTCTGCTTGCAGCAGCAATTCATCCATGTTCGGGCTGTGTTTGGATGGTTCTGGGACAGCTTCATCCTTCATGTCACCTTCCAAGGTGATGGCTTCATCGAGTTCACTTTCTGCTTTTGAATTTGCAATGTTTGAGTTGGAAAGTTCACTTTGATCTCGAATCTGTGCCATGAATTCCACAATCTGCCCAACTTGCATCTCCAATTCGTCCACTCTTTTGACTCGATCTTGCATCTCCTGGTTTTGATTTTCTACTCCCTGATTCAAAGAGGTGAGTAACTTATTAAGTGTATCATTATCCAAGGATGTACCTGAATTGAATTGGGTTGATTGTTGTGGTGGCTGTGACGGTTCATATGGCCACTGATAGAACTCTTCTGATGGCGGCAATTGTTCTTCTTTTCGTAAACCCTGCGCCACAGAAATTAGTCCTTCAAGAATTTCATTATAATTCATGGGCATACTTTGATTTGATTGGAATTGTTGTGGGGAATGCTGTGGTGGCTGCATAGGTCTTGAATAGAACTCGTCTTGCTGCCAATATCCACCTTGTTGAAATTGTTGAGGTTCATCCCACATATAATCTGAATTACCTCTCCAATCTGAATTGTAAGCGTTGGAAAATATGTTGCCCCTTGATTGGTTATGGCCTTGATATCCCCAAACATCTTCATTTGCATAAAATTGAGGACTTTGATAACCTTGCCCATAGGGCACATCAAATGTAGGGACACTTGGCATTGTGGTCCGTTCGGCATTATGAGTCAATTGAGCAGTGAGCTGTGCCAATTGAGCTTGAATGGTCGCAAGTGCCATGTCTCGCTCCATTTGTACCTAAAATCAAAGGAAGAAAAATAAATCAAATATCAAAAGTAACACAAAACAAGGAAAACAAAACTAAGTCAGAAATTAAAACAAAAACAAACTAAACAAAAAGAAAAGAACCAAGGGATTAGCAAAGTTTGCTAATCCCCGGCAACGGCGCCAAAATTTGATGTGAGAATTACTTGACACACAAATTAAACCCTATTTGTGACAATTGTAGTAATGATGTAAGTAGGGATCGTTCTAACCGGAGATTAACTAGGGGTGCTAAACACTTGACTCAAATAAATAAAACTAACTTTTAAAACACTAAGACAAACCAAAAGACTCAAAACAAGTTCAAAAGACTCCAAATACTTAAAAGCATAAAATAAGATAGATTTGAACGACTAAGACTTTAACAAAATATGGGGAGGGGGAATTGAGTTGTTTTTGACGAGATTAAATTAAATGGACAGATTATAATTAAGGGCAAAATGTAAATATGAATTCGATGAAAAATATGGATGATGGAATAGCTTAAGGGGTTCTTCTCCACACATGTCACACTTGCAATACAAGATCGATTCTCAGTTGGTCTTTCGATAAATTATGAAACTCAACACCCTAGGTTAATTAGGTCCGCTTAAATTAACCGTCAAGTTCTCCTTAAGTTAATGAATTGGATGGGTTTGCGCAACGCAATTCACAACATTCTCCAAAAGTCCTTTACGTGAAAAGCACAATAAAGATACAATCAAAGATCATTAAGCATCATGAAAACTATAAGTGTTGACGAGGTATTCGTTACTATGAAAAGCATGAAACTAGTGCCAAGAATTCATTTAACGCGATTGTTTATAAGCAACCTCCACTACTTGTGAATATAAGTTCATAACGATTAGGTGAAACTCACTTATATTCTAGCGTCATATTTATGCATGAAAATTAAGCGTGCACTCTCAATAAACATACATAAATAAGTTATCAATCAAACGGTTAAACAAATTGAATCCACAACTTATGAAATTCCAACCAAAGATAATCAATTCATATTGCAAGCATAAACATAGTTTCGAATCACCCCCTAGCTAAAGGGGGGTTTAGTTCCTCATACTTGCAAAACAAAGATACATAAAATTAGACATTGAAATCAAAGATAGAAAACACCTAGAAACGCTCCAACACTCCCAAGGCTTGGGCTTAGGCACGGCACAAGATGTTCCTTCTCCTTCCTTACTTGCAAGCTGCGGCACTAGAGGTTTTGGACGGTTTTGGGTGGTTTTTATGGTGTAGAATGGATGAGGAATGGTATGGAAAGGTTTAGGATTGATGGGTGGTGTGGCTAGGGGTGATTTTTGGCTAAATTTGGAGAGAAAATCTGTTATATCTTTGATGAATATGGAAGGTGGTATTTATAGGCTTGAGATAGGACCACTCCATTTCCTTTGCATGTGAGCTTGTGTGGGTGTGTGTTGGCATGTTTCCTCTTTACATTTACACACACATGCTTCATCATTTCAAGCACCAAACACCCACATTTTCAGCCCATGTTTCTCCTTTCCTTTGCATGTGTTGTGCCTTCTCTTCTAGCTGTGCATTTCCACTTGCTCCAAAGACAAATGAGTGTAATCATAACTCCATTTGCTGCTGAGTGTTGATGACAAAGCAAAACACAAAACAAGTGCCTTTTATTAGCCAAATCTGCTTAGCCCGTTTCTAAACCTTTCAGTGTTAAAATGCCCATAACTTCTTCTAGAAAAATGATATTAACAATCTGTAAATTGCTCCAGAAAATAGACATCCGTAGCTTTCCAAGCATATAAGGCTCATTCTCTCATTCATTTGGAGCTGTTCGTAACATGCTTCCAAAGTCAGCTAATCTGCACAGGCAGTTTTGACGAATTTGTTGGTTGTCCATGTTTCTCTTTTGCACATGCCTTTCTTGCTGTTTTCTTCTTTGCATGTGTGTGTTGTCATCTTTGTTTCTCCTTTGCACATGACATGTGCTGTCCATGTTTAGATCCCCTTTGCATTTGCACACACTTGCTTCATCATTTCAACCACAAAACACACCATTTCCTTCCCCTTTGCCGTGTATGTCCCTTTTACTTTGCATGTGGGCTTCTTTGCATGTGTTTTCTCCCTCTCTTGCCTTGAGTTTGCATGTGGGCTTCTTTGCATGTGTTTATCCTTGCAATTACACACACACACTTGCACACACAAAAGCCCAAAACGTCCATCCTCATGTCTCCATGTTTGCACCATCCAATCTTAGCCCAAAAATGCTCCAAAATGCTCCAAAATGCATCTTCTTGCATCCTTGGCCCATAGAACCTACAAACACACAAAAATGGCTTAAACTACTAACATAACTAAGAACTAAGAACATAAATGCACGAAAACAAACATACTAAGTCGCATAAATATGCTCCTATCATCAATCTTGCAGATGATTTACCTACATCTCTTATGGTTGAAAGAGAAAGTCATGGCTTCCCGGTTGAGGTGGTTTATGAAAATTTACCGCCCAAATGTAGTCACTGTGGTTTGATAGGGCACTTGGCTAATAGTTGCAGACAACTCAAACAGATGTCGAGAGGTCGCTCTCGTAGCCGGACGCGAAAGGGTGGTAACATGGGGGACAACAAAACCGGAGATCACTCTCGCAGTCAACTGCACATGGAATATCGTCCCAAAATAGATACAACAATACCAGTTAATGTCTTTTGTGGGTCACATGCTTCTGAACCTCTTCAACAGGTTGATCAATTGTTGCCTGCAGGTATTGAGGCAGTGGATGATGGTAATGATGAGCCCATTCTTCAGTCTCCTCTTGGAATAACGCCAATTGTTTCTGGTAATGTCATACCAAAGACTGACACCGCTGATACGCACATAAACAAAGCTCTTGAACTGGTGGTTGATGAGGCCTTAGGGACCATTGCCCAAGCTGTGAATAACTCTGAATTTGAAGAACATGGTATTCAATCCCCTGGGATCTCTCATATTAGCAATTATATGACCGGATCGCTGTCTCCAGATGGATCACATCCTCAGAATGGTCTTTCTTATGGTCAGCATTTGGGCAACACCAATGTCCCAAATATTCTTGGCCCACATGATCTCTGTGACGACTCTAGCACTCCTCATGGCTTTGAACCAGTCGAGACGGTAGCTCAGAATAGTCAGCACTTGGGCAACACCGATGTCCCAAATAATTTTGGCATGCTGGATCCTCAAGATAACCATAGCATTCCCCCTGGTTTTGAACATGTTGCGACATTAGCTAAGGATGTCATCGATATTGTCAATCACATAGAAGGCTGTGATATGGATGGTTTTACTCCTGTGTTATCTAACAGTCAAAAGAAAAAACAAAAGCAGCTTGCCAATCTTAATCAACCCTGTGATAAACCATATCCGAGTAGGGTCCGAGGACTACCAGTTCGTTATAAATGAAGGTTCTCTTCTGGAATATCCGTGGCATTGGTAACGATGACTCTCGGACGGAGCTCTCTAACATCTGTCGGTTGCATCACCCGGATTTGGTTTGCATTGCGGAGCCCATGGTGACTTTTAATTCTATTTCAGCTGCTTATTGGGATTCTTTAAATTTATCTGCTCTTACTTTTAATTCTAGAGGAACTCTTGCCCCCAACCTTTGGTTACTAACATCTTCGGCTTGTGAAGACCCTTTAGTTATTTCTATATCTGATCAACTGGGTAACGGTTCGCTGTACTTTTGATCATATCCCAAACCAATTCACATTTGTTTATGCAATCACTTCATCTATCAAAAGAAGAGACTTGTGGGCTAACTTTATCTCTCTGCGCCCACAAACATAAGTTCCATGGATGGCTATTGGCGATTTCAACGCTATACTGGGTGCCCACGAGCAGATGGGAGGAGGCAGACCGTCCCAAGTTTCATGCGCTGAGTTTAGTAACATGTCTGACACTTGTAACTTTACCCACTTGAACACATCTGGGGCAGCCTTTACATGGTCTAATGGCTGGAGGTCTCATGGTCGCACTGAACGAAGGTTAGATCGCTCCTTGTGTGATATAAGTTGGTTTGATTCTTGGCCCCACTCTAACTGCATAGCTTTGCCAAAGGTAGTCTCAGATCATAACCCCCTTATCTTCTCTGGTTCTAGAGTTTTGCGCAATGGTCATCGTCCTTTCCGTTTTCAATCAATATGGGTTCAACATCCATTTTTTCGAGAAACTGTAACTCATTGCTGGAGAAATACAGTTGTCTATGGTTGTCATATGTTTATTATTCTGCAAAAATTGAAAGCTCTAAAAACCTGCTTGCGCCAATGGAATTTTTCGGTTTTTGGTGATGTTCATAATAGAGTGGCTAATGCTCGGCATAATCTTTCTATGATTCAACAAAGAATTTCAACTGAGGGTATAAATAATGATCTTTTCGAGGAGGAGATTGTCGCCAAGACTACAGTAATGGAGTCTCTTCAAATGCAGGAGGCATTTTGGAAAGATAGAGCTCGTGTTAAGTGGTTAACTAAAGGGGATAAAAATTCTTCTTTCTTTCATGCCTATGCTCGTATTAAATCATCCAGCTCTCATATCAGTTGTATTCTTGATGGAAACAATCTTCTTACTGACCCGCTGGCTATTGCGAACCATATTGTTAATTTCTATCAGACTTTGTTCGGCTCTTCTTTCACCCCTTCAGGTATTGATGAGGTTTGTGAGGTCATCCAGCCGATGGTCACAGACTCTGAAAATGATCTCTTATCTGCATTACCTACTGATGAGGAAATTAAGGAGGCAGTTTTCTCATTAAGTGCTTCCAGTGCGCCAGAGCCAGATGGTTTTCCAGGTTTTTTCTATCATCACTGTTGGGTTATTGTCAGCTTTGATGTTATTCAATTTGTGAAGCAATTCTTTCAATCAAATTGGCTATACCCCAATACCAATAGTAACTTCTTAGTTTTGATACCGAAGGTGGAAGACGCTATTTCCATGACTCATTTTAGACCTATTGCTTTGGCAAACTTTCTCTTTAAGATTATTCCCAAAATTTTGGCAGTTCGCCTTTCTCATGTTGTTCAACGCATTATTTCTCCACATTAAGCTGCTTTCATACCTGGCCGATGTATCACAGATTGTATTGGCCTAGTTTCAGAATGTTTCAATGTGCTTGACAAAAAAACTCGTGGTGGCAATATGGGAGTCAAAGTTGATATAACTAAGGCTTTTGATACTTTAGATTGGTCATTTCTATTGCGGGTGCTTACTAAATTTGGGTTCTCCACTTGTTTTATAGACTGGGTTTCTACCATCTTAAGATCTGCTAAATTGTCCATCCTAATCAATGGTTCCCCGCATGGTTTTTTCTCTTGTTCCTGAGGAATGCGCCAAGGGGATCCTCTCTCTCCGTTACTTTTCTGTCTTGCTGAGGAGGCTTTATCAAGGGGCCTGAGTCGTCTTCAACTTGATGGGCTTACTAAGCCAACTTTTGCTCCACGAGGTTGTATCTCTCCTTCTCACGTTCTCTATGCAGATGACTTATTCATTTTCTGTAGAAGTGATGGTGGCACTCTGCGTAATTTGCAAGGTTTCTTCGATAGATATAGTAGAGCCTCTGGTCAATTTATCAATAAGGCAAAAAGTACTTTCTACTTGGGCTCTACCTCAAGGCATCGCAAAGCTGTGGTTGAGAGTTACTTGGGTTTCAAAGAAGGCAAAACACCTTTTGTCTACTTAGGAGTTCCAATCTTCTGTGGCAAGCCTAAAAGGAGTCATCTTCAAGCCTTGGCAGATAAAGCTAAAGCTAAGTTAACTGGTTGGAAGGGGAAACTTTTATCTATGGCAGGAAGAGTTCAACTCACTCAATCAGTTTTTCAAAGTATGCTCTTGCATAGCTTTTCTGTTTATAAGTGGCCTTCTTCCTTGCTAAGGTCTCTTTCACGATGTGCTCGCAATTTTATATGGTCTGGTGTCGTAACCTCCAAGAAGTTGGTTACCGTTTCTTGGCATCAGATATGTGCTCCGAAGAATGAAGGTGGTTTGGGTTTGCGTGATCTTGGCTATCTTAACACTACAGCTCTCTTAAAGCTTGGATGGCTTATTATTACTACTGATTCCCCTTGGAGTATTTATCTTCGGAAACGTTTCAAGCTACATGGTCGCCTATACTCTTGTAGTTATAAGCGATCTTCTATATGGCCTGGTATTAAATCCATTCTTCATATCTTGTTTCAAAATTGTCGTTGGGTGATTGGAAATGGTTCTACTACTTCCCTTTGGGTTGATAAATGGCTGGATAAGCCTATTGTGGACGTCGTTGGTGCAACAGAGATTGCCCCTTCTTTATCTCGTACTAAGGTCTCAAATATTATTCGTATGGGACAATGGGTTATTCCTTCTATTTTTTCTTCTACTTTCCCAGACCTAACTAAAGAGATTTTAGAAATGCCTCTTCCAATTGATGAGGATAAGGACGTTTTAATTTGGGAAGTTTCTACATCTGGTGTTTTTTCGTTTTCCGATGGCTATGAAATTGTTCGTCATCGGTTTCCTGTCAAGAGTTGGGCTTCCATTATCTGGCGTCCTTTCATCCCACCTCGTTACTCTATTTTAGTTTGGAAGATTCTATTCAACAAGCTCCCAACGGAGGATCAACTTCAGCGCCGAGGCATCCCGCTGGCTCCAATATGCCAACTATGTCACAAGAATTCTGAATCTATTGACCACTTATTTTCTAGCTGTGACTTTGCACAATGTGCTTGGCGTTGGCTAGCTACCCAATTTGGCACTATTATTCCACCTACGGCTCCCTCTCTGATCTATGGCTTGATTTTCTGTCAAAGCGGTTTTCTCCACATCTTCGCAATGTCTGGCTAGCTTCAGGGTTTTTCTTACTCATGGCTATTTGGAAGATGCGTAATAAAGTGAAGTTTGAAGGCAAACCTCCCTCCTTCTCACGTCTCTGCCGCTCCACCTCGGCCTGGATTAGGCAGGTTGGAGCTCTCACCCCTGGCCATGTACGAGGCATTTTGGACAGGCAACTTTTAGTCTCTCTTGGAATATCGCCTAACTCCTGTAAAGCTCCTTCTATTGTCCCTGTTCTTTGGCACCCCCTCTTTTTTCTTGGGTCAAAGTGAATACTGATGACCTTGCTAAGGGTAATCCGGGTCCTGCGGCATGTGGCGGGGTTTTTCGAGATTCTGCGGGTTATTTTCTTGGTGGTTTCTCCCTAAGCTTGGGCCATCGTACTTCTTTCTATGCGGAGCTCCATGCTGTCATCCTTGCTGTCGAATTGGCCCACGCGCGGGGCTGGCAAAATTTATGGCTTGAAAGCAACTCTTCGAGTGTAATATCATGTTTTGCTTCTGGATCTTTCTCTCCCCCTTGGTCGCTCCAGACACGCTGGAACAATTGTACTCTCCATTTGCAGAACATGGTTTTTCGTTGCTCTCATATTTTTCGATAAGGGAATGATGTTGCTGACAAATTAGCCAATTTAGGGCTTCTATCATCTTCACTTGTCTGGCATTCCACTCCTCCGATTGAGATCCTCCCTCCTTTGCACTCAGATTTCTTGGGCATGCCAACCTACAGGTTTGTCTCCTCTTCTTGATGTGTCTTCTCCTTTCTTTTCCTAACCTTTTTGGATTCCCTTTTGTTTTGCAGTTTGTCTTGCAGGTTATTACCTTTTAAGGTTTATAAAGGGGTTTGGGCTTATGTCCGCCTAGTCTTTTCCTTGTTTTTTCTTTTCCAAGAGGGGTACGGTCTATGTCCCCCCCTCTTTTTCCGGCATTTCCTTTCTCAAAAGGGGTAAGGTGCATGTCCCCCCCTTTTTCTTTTGTATTTCTTTTCTCTTGTTCTATGAGGGGTTAGGTTTATGTCCCCCATTTTCCTATCAATAAAATTCCCTTGTACCGCCGAGGTTCTCCAAAAAAAAAAAAAGTCCCAAAATAATTGGAACTCCAACAATTGTATACGGACTTCTTCATACCAATTTCAAACACTTAGGCCATCTCTAACCGACCCGACCAAATGACAATAGGACCAAAAATAGCAAAGAATGACATGAAAACCGTCTCCAACCGAGAACTAGGCCAAAGGGCTTGTGGGCCCCACTGTGCCCAAACCCTCAAATCAGGCCAACGAGTTGACCATTTCCAGCCAGCCAGCCAGCTCTAGCCCAACCCTCTAGTGCCAAAATGTCAAGCTTGACATTTTGCCAGCCCTCCTGCTCAGCCTATTTGAATGTCAACGGCTACTTGGTGTCAGCATGATGTCAGCTAGCTAACGTCATGCTGCCGTTAGGTTACAGTTGAAATTTGAATTTTTTTTTTGGGATGAATTTAAAAAAAAAAAATTCTATTTTTTTTCCCTATAAACACCTACACCATTCATACAACATTGAAAGCTAAAGATAAGAAATGTCATGTAGATAAGAATCCTATCTAAAATCTGCACAACCAATTACATCTCGACACGTGGCACTCGAAATCCTATCCAAAAAATTATTAAGATTACATAAAGATAAGAAATCTGGAGAGTTACTCACTTTAGTAACATGTGTCATTCGAAATTTTATCCGAAAAATTATAGAGATTACATAAAGATAAGAAATCTGGAGAGTTACTCACGTTAGTGACACGTGTCACTCGAAATTCTATCCAAAAACTTATAGAGATTACATAAAGATAAGAAATCCGAAGGCTTATTCATTTGGCGACAAGTGACACTCAAAATATATCCGAAAACCTTATTTTAATATAATAGTTTAATTTAATTAACTATATTAATTTAATTAAAATAATAAGGCATATGACCCTTTGACCCTCTCGGTTGGAGATAGTTTTTTGTTAAATGACTATGTTTGGCATATGGCCCTTTGATCCCTTCAATTGGAGATGGTATAAAATATGACCTAGCACTGTTCATTAAAATATAATTTATTGCAAGAATATAGAGCTAAAGGGAACCCTTTGACCCTCTTTCGGTTGGAAATGACCTTGGAGATTAGCACTAGGCTGTAGGAATCACACACATACTCTAACAAGAGACACAAAGCGGAGAGAGCAGCAGTTATCTTCCTAAAAGGGTTTTGAAGGTAAAATATGAGATGATAATTTTTTATTGCGTTAAGCAATTGGGAAAGTGTGAATGTTTCTCAAAATTTGTATTTTTAAGGACAGATTCATTAGGAGAAAATTTTTAGGTGTGCCAAAAATAAGATTTAGTACACCAAATGTCATTATATATGTGGTTAGAAATTTTTTATCCAACCACTTGTATTATGACACTTAGTGTACCAATGTATTCCCGCACACCGAAAATTTGAAAAGATGGATGATTATAATATGGTGACAATTTAGAGAAATTCGATGGATCAGGATCCTCTCCTGAGCAGATGGAGAGGATCCTCCTGACTAGGCCCATCGAGCCGTTCAATTTCTATCCAACGGTTATAATTATTATAATTTTTAGAGGGACCCTTTGTTTGTAGCCGTTGAAAAAAAAATTGGACAGTCCGATGAACCTGGTCAGGAGGATCCTCTCCAAGGATTTGAGATAATATTTCGGGTAAGGGCTATAGAATCTGTAGTTACAAATACAACATACAATATACATAGCCTACAATCAACTGTCGATTACAGCAGCACCTCTTCAAATATGAACAATAACTGTTACTTCAACAGACAAACAAGTAAACAACTCCCTATATGGCGTATTCGTGCTTACAAAGCGTAGATTTTCTCAAGGTCGGAGTTATATTCATCGTCAGGATCTGAGATATTTGCCGAGTAGACCGACCAGGAGAAGGACTTGCTTCCACTGGCCCGTTTGATGCGTCTCTGAGAGTCCCGCCGGAATGCCCCAAAGTGTTGTCGGAAAACAAAGTAGGACATGCTTGCAAGAGTTGCAATAAGAATTGGCACTCCCACAACGGTTATGGTGATGGCCATCCATGAACTCCCCTCTCCGACCACAACATAAGCTATCGACAGAAACGCCCCACAGGTGCAAGCACAGGCAGCCCACATTAGTTTGTTAACCACCGACACGACTTGCTTCTGAGCCCCCGTGTCCCAGGCCACCAAGGTGATCTGAACCACAACAACGGCTAGTGAGATGAAGAGAGAGGTGGCATTCAATAGATAGAACACTTTGAAACCAACTTCATCGGCTATTTTAGCCTTCCCTGCTTCCGGTCCAGACTGTACATATTGGCCGGGGAAGTTGAAAATGGCCAAGAAAGCTATTGATGCAAACAGAACAGCAACCACTGTGATAGAATTGGTAGTGTTCTGGACAGCTTCCCTATGAAGCTTCTTTAGTTCTTTGGCGATGCCAGAAACTCGCCGTCGGGTTGTTTCATTTTGTATGAGCTGTGAGTGCACCTCATGCTTGATATCGCTCACAGTTCTTTTCAGCTCCATTGCTTCATCCACTTGGCCGACATGTTTTGCATACTTGGCACCAGCTTCCGCCAGTGTTTCTGTAATTTCTAATTTAGATTCTCCATACTGTAGTTTATCTGCCAAATCCCTTGCAGTTTCGCAATGATTATTAATGACGTTGACATCAATAGCCGTATAGCTCAGCAAGACGCTCACTATCTGCAAGAAAGAGGACAAAATATCATCACAGGTGGAGCAAAAAAAGATGAATATACACGTAGAAAGACAAACATATGCAATTGGATTCACCACTTTTGAGGATGTAATACTATATTTAGAAATTCCACCAAGTGCTTCCCGGTTACTCATCGAAGAAGAAAACACGAACTTATCACAAAAGTTTCAATGAAGCAAAACAGGATCCCAATATTTTATTTTTAATTGGTATATTCTCACATAATTACCCATTATCCATCTTAACTCTCTGTCATCTCACATCTTCTCTATAGTCCACATGTAGATATAACCTACACGTCCAAAAAGGCATGGATATTATCCGTCTTGGCTGTAGCACGCACAACTCAAGCACAGACTCCTTGACAATCTGTACTGTACTGTACTGATGAAACTCCATGACAAAGAACTAGCTCCTAAACCCAATTTAGACTTACAGTTACCTGGTAAATAAAGCAAAGTAATAGATAAATCCAACGGAAGGAAGAAATAGTTAATGACAAGGATTTTACGAGCTGATATATTTTCATCCTACATACAATTTCAACATAATGACTAGGACTTGATGAGTTCATGCATTTTTCATAAATAGAATGTCAATATGAAGATACCTGTGGACGGCATTTCCTTGTGGCTATGTGCACAGCTGTATTTCCCTTCTTGTCACGTTCATTCAGTATAGAATTGTCAGCGTCCAATATCTCCTCTACAACTGGAGTACACTGACCTTTTACAGCCATATGGAGTGCAGTTTGACCCTTTTTATCCTTTATGCATACCATTCCTGGATCTCGTTCTATAAGTGCTTTCGCAATATCGAGCAAGCCATACCTTCCAGCTGTATGTAATGCAGTTTTACCATTTTTCCTTACTATCCTCACTGAGCTGATGTCGGCATCCAAGATGGCGTTGACCACATCTAAATGGTCCTGAACGGCAGCTGAATAAAGAGGGCTAGTGTTTGAAGAATCACACAGCTTACAAAGCTCCGGCCAACTTCCCAATAGTGCCTTCACAATACCTGAATAAATAACAGTCAATAACATATTACCGAATTAAAAAACAAAAAATAAAAATCCTTTCACCATAGTTTTAAACTTCAAATACCAAACTCAACCTCAAATGGCCAAAATGTCATAAACTTCTCATATATTAAATCTCTGCATATCCAGTAAATGTAAAGCAGATCAAGAGAAGAGTTTACAACCCTAGCAAACGAAGTTCACCAGTTATATCATTTTACTAACAAGAGTTCAACGATTACGAATTTCGCTTACATGAGAATTCTCAATCCATTCATATAACCGGAAAGTATTGATGTCATAACGCAGAGCAAGAATTCAGCTTGCAGCGCAGCACAGAGACTCCAATTAATCCATCAAATAATTTAATTTAGGAAGGAAATTATCACTAATTACTGAACTTGTACACAAACAATCAGTAATTATTATGATCATCCAGCACATACAAGGATCAACCCCAATTAAAAAACTCATAATCTCAACAAAAACCCATTTCAAGAAACCAATTCTTTCAATCCCAGAACAAAGTTATACGAACAGTGAGAGTTAAAAATCAATTTACCCAAGTAGCCACGCTTGGCGGCGACATGAAAGGCGTTCATATCATGCTTGGACCTGATCTTGACAATCTCGACACCACAGACCTTAAGCAAGTAACCAAACACCTCTTCCAGATTATTGTCCGCGGCCACGTACAGCGCAGTCTCGCCAGCGTCGTTCTGCATCGCCATCAGATCAGAGACCAGCGACCCTTTTGAGGAGGGGTCGTCCTTGGCGAGCTTCTCCACCACCTGAGTCACCGCCGCAAGGTCGCCGGATCGAACGGCGGAGAAGAAGGATTGGTGGGTGAGGAAACGCACGGACTTTGAGTCCATCGTGATTGAAAAGATTCAGTCTTTGGATAAGTCTCTGTTGGGCTTCATCAATGGAGGGCGGAGGAGGATGAGCCGACCAGGTGTTACTCTGTGTAAACGAGTACTGAGAGATAATGGGTGATGATGATTGTCTTGAAATTCAGATACTGCCTCGTTGGGGCAGTAATGATTGACTTTTTTTTTTTTATCTTGGATTAAACTAGTGCTGATTGATTAATGCTTTATATATATATATATATATATATATATATATATATATATATAGGAAGCTTAAGGGGAGGGATCCCCATTTTTTTTGAAAAAATGGGAACACGCTCCCCACCGTTAGATTGACTTTAATGAAATTGTGTGGTTGAGATTAAAACACAGGCCATAGAATCTCAACCACATGATTTCATTTAAGTCAAATCCAACGGTGGCGAGCGTGTCCCCATTTTTTTGAAAAAATGGGGATCCCTCCCCTTAAGCAATTCCTATATATATATATATATATATTTTTGTCAAAGGATAATATTATTAGATACGACCAGAAATGTTTACATCAATAGTCAGAGTATTAAATAACCAATCAGGCTCCAAGCAATTTCACGAGTAAAAACCCCCCATACGCGTGACAAACTTTGCCACCAAATGCACAGCCTCATTACAGGCCCGAGGAGTATAAAGAAATTCCACATAACCCAATTGGTTTTTACTATACTCAATGTCCCATAATATTCCTTCAATGCTAGCCTCCGGCGGTATAAGGCCAGTTAACATCTCCACAAGCATCTTCGAGTCAGTTTCAATCTGAATCCTTCCATAACCTCTCTCCATACAAGCCAACAAACCCCACCTCACCGCCTCTACTTCCACCATCAAACTAGACTGTAAAGTGGGGTCCCTTTTGGGAGGACATCATGTGGAGGTGTGGGAGGAATTTTTTTAGCATGTCAAGTACACAGATTGATATATTAAGTGTTATAATATAATTAGTTTTGTTTGTTTTTTTAAGTTTCCACTCATTTGTTTTACCGTGTTTCTGTTCCAAAAAAAAAATCAAAGTGCGGAGGGAGAGAGAGGGTTGAATGGTAGGGAGCTTAAGATTTCAAGTCAACTCATTTAGGAGTGCAGTGCATTGCCGTTGGTATCACATCAGACTTAATATATTTTAATTATTTAAATTACATATTAATAAAACTAATAAAACACTCTTCATTAACCAAAAGAACATAAAAATACAATTCAATCCTCTACTACAGAATAAAATTAGGAACAATAAAATAAATTTTACAATTTTTTCAAAAACTTACCCAAAGTCGATCTTAACATCCTCCAATTTAAAATAAAAAATAAAAACTTCTCTCTCTAATTCCATGCTCTTCTTTTTCTCCCTTTTTCCTTTCTATTTTAAAACAAAAATAAAAATTATATTCACACACAAAGTGTGACGCATTATGCTAGTGCTTTATTAAGATAATTATTTGTAATTAAGAAATGTAAACAATTGTCATAATTTGATTCTACCCTGTCCACACGCAATTACGTGCCTCTTTTACTATTTTATCACGCAATCATGCACAATGCTAAAGCGGGCTGACCGGGCTATATTCTGGGCCAGTTGACACGCAGTTTAGGCCCGTTTCAATTGAGTTATAGGTGTTATTTGGGCCGAGACTTAAAATCCAAACTTGCCTCAAACCGGTAGATAATAGTGCTAGGCCCGAATGGCCTAGCCCGAACCATTAACAACACATATACAAAAAGTTAATTATTTTACGTATGGTTTATGTTATAAATATGTAAAAGTTAGAAAGATAACTTTTACTAATGACGGGAGCGAAGTAACTGTAAAATATCACACTGAAATTATAGCATAAGAGGATAACAAATAAAATAGGGAGGGATAGATACTAAAGTTATTAATCTTTCCTTTTTCTCTGTATATCTTTTTGTCCTTTAACAGCAGTCGGAGCGCTCTATTTATAGAGCAACTCCATCTTATTACAGTTTGAAATTTACAATACATCTTTTGAAAAATGATCTCCTTTATTTCCAAAGTACACATCTCAACACTGCCAATGTTTTCATTAATCTTCCAATGTTGAAAATCCAATATGTATAGGCATTGAAAAATCTACCAAGGTTTTCAATATCACTGTGGGCATTCACTGACGCACCAGCATTTTCAACCTTTTTTTCTTTAAGTTTGCTCAAGGTTTAAATTGCATTCCTTATGCTTAGCCCACTTTAGGGTTTAGGATTTTTTTTTGTCCCAGCCTAATTTTTTATTTTTTATTTTTTATGCCCAGCTTTTTTTTTTTTTTTTGACGTTTTTTTTTTTATTTTTAATTTTTTCCTACATAATTTTTCACATATTTTTCATCATTTTATACTATCTTACTTCATTTTATTTCAATTCTTCACATTTCATACTATAACCCTTTGACCCTTTATTGGAGATGATTTTTTATCACAAGACTATGTTGAGGCTATGACTTTCTGACCATTCGGTTGAAGATGGTAAAAAATATGATCATGCATTATTTATTAAAATATTAATTTATTAGAGAACCAGAAGGCTAAACGAACTATCTGCCGCTCATTCGGTTGGAGATGATGGTTGAGTGGGTGCCGTGTGGATACCGTTGCGTGCACCGAGTCATTGAGTTGGTGTGCACTGTAACTACTGTAATTTCAATTCACGGCTAATCCTTCTCTCTCTCTCTCTCTCTCTCTCTCTCTCTCTCCTCTCCCTCCCCGTCTCTCTCTCTTCCAAAATTAGCAAGGATTCATCAGAGTAAAACTCAACAGAAAACAAAGAGGCGTGACAGAGAGAGAGATTCAGTTGGATTCCGTTATGTTTCCCCCACCATCTCCCTAACCAAACTCTCTCTCTCTCCTCTTTCTCTCTCCTCACACATTTTCTCACTCCAATTTCATATAAAATCCCCAAAAACAAAAATCAATTCCCAATTCCCCAATTTTCGAATTCAGCCAACCCCAAATCTGAATTTCGAATTTTGTTCCTTCCATTGGTTTCGGTTTCCGGTTGTTTTTCCAATCCAGATGGGTTTCAAATCCCTCTTCTCCCGGAAGAAGAAATCCAGTCCCGACGTCGCCGCTGCCCACCCCGACGTCGCCGCTACCCACCCCGCCGCCTCCGCTGCCCACCCCGCCGCCGCTTCAGCCCACTCGCGAACCCCCTCCTTCCATTCGCGCGCCCAGATTGCCGAGCTCGACCAAGTCTTCAAGAAATTCGATGTCAATGGCGACGGAAAGATCTCGTCTTCCGAGCTCGGAGCCATCATGAGCAGCCTGGGGCAGCCGTCCTCCGACGAGGAGCTCAACAGCATGATCTCCGAGGTCGATTCCGACGGCGACGGCTTCATCAACTTCAAAGAGTTCGTTGAGCTCAACACCAAAGGGGTCGACTCCGCCGAGGCCCTCGAAAATCTCAAAGACGCTTTCTCCGTCTACGACATTGACGGGAACGGGTCTATTTCGGCGGAGGAATTGTACGAAGTGCTCCGGAGCTTGGGAGATGAATGTTCGATCGACGAGTGCCGGCAGATGATCGGCGGCGTCGACAGTGACGGCGATGGTATGATCAGTTTCGAGGAGTTTAAGGTCATGATGATGACGGGATCGCGTTACATTGATCCGGCTTCAGGTTGATCATCAACGTCAAATTAATTGATGACACTCCCACTTTTTTGGATTGATTCATCTCATCTGTTATTGCCATTGTTTTTTGTTTTTGTTCAGTTAATTGGTAGGATTTTTATGATTAAATAAGAATTTGATTTATTTAATCATATTAACATTTTCATCCTTGTTTTTAATTCGGATATAATCCATGTTGAAATGTTAATACTTTATAATTTGGTATGCAAGTGGGATGTGTCTACTTTTTTTTTTTTTTGAATGGGCTCAAGTCTTCCTTTGGCAATGGAAACTAATAGGGACGCGAATTCGAACTTGGAAGTACAATGGTATAGTTAATTTGGTTGCGCCCAAATTTGCAATTCTCGTGTAGTTTGAGATGTCATACTGGATAAAGAGTAAAACTAAAATGATGATTCTTTCTTTTAAAGGAGAGTCATTTACTAATACGGTAGTCAAATTCCCACAATTTGAGTCTTTCCGAGTTACACAATTGAGAATGCTCAATGAATCTTTCACGTCGGGTTGAAAATTTTGAGTTTGATTTAAACTCAGTGTAATGAGTCGGAAACTTGACACCGGTAATAGTGATTCTGATCATTGAGTGTAATGTATGAGTCTTATAAGTTGATTCTAATAAAAGTAAGAAGAACTAGCATTGTGATAAAGTAAATGAGATTTTCAATGAGCCTAGTACACATGCACATACACATACACTCTTTAGCATTGTTCGTACTTCAATCAACGAAGAAAATAGGGGAAGATTTTCAATGAGCCTAGTACACATGCACATACGTTATACGTCATTATACAAGTAGAGGAATACTTGAAAAAAAAAATGAAAAAAAACTTCCATCCACTTATATAATTACATGTGGTATACCACTCTACATTCGGGCACATTAAAAAATCTTTTCTCTCAAACAATGGTCACACACATGAAGTTGACACATAACGTATTCAAAATAGAATGGATTTGACAATAATGTAACATCTGAGTCCAATAATTTAAGCATAGAAATATGTAATGAAAATTGTTTGGCATGGTAATGCCCAATGTTTCAGTTTTTATTCGGTAGGCACCTGCCGAATTTTTTTCAAATTCGGTACACATCTGCCGAACTTATCGCTCGACTTTCCGTCACTCGCTGTTCCCCTAGTTAACTTGGCCATAACTTTTCGAGGAAATTAATCCATGACCAAAACATCGAAAACTCTCAAAGATCCTCACCCGCACTAGGAAGAAGGAATGAAGTGTGGCTCGACCATGGCAGCTTCCAAGATGTTAATGGCTTCCTTTACCGCCTTCCGCCCTCTAACTTGCGCTGCCTCTGCCTCCTATCCTGCGCGCCTGGCTCCACACCCGCCGGACCTGATCAAGTGGGTCCGTCGGGAAGGAGGGTTCGTGCACGAGGCCGTGAAGATAGCTCAAGATAGTTCATTTGGTCTTGGATTGGTGGCTTCTGAGGAAATCCCAAAGGGTTCCGAACTAATTGTTCTTCCGGAGCACGTACCGTTGAGATTTGGCTCAATTGAATCGGACGGCGGAGATGGGGTCGACTCTGTTCTCGACGATTTGGCTCGCCTAGTTCCTGGTAAGCATTTTTAGCTTTCCCATTTGATTGGTTTTGCGATAATATATTAATATTTTGGTGTAATATGCTTTTTGTTTAATGGGTTTTTCGCATTTTGCTATATTTTGATTCATTTGGTTCAAAAGAGTGGTAAAGGTTTGAACTTTGACGTACATATGTACTAAACTGGCGCGGAATTGAAGTATCATTTCTACGGGATTTTGAATGCTTAGTGGCATCCTGTGTTTATCTAAAGTTACGATGATAAATCGCAAATGCGGGTTAGATGAGTTGGTCATGGCAGTGTGCTACGTCTCCTTGCACCCAAGTTTGAATCTCTATCCCCGTAGTTAGGAATATCGCCTTATCAAAAATGTTAAAATTGTTAATTCTGTGTGTGAGTAATTAGCGGTAGATTGCCATATCAAAATGCCTCCTCAGATGTAGGTGAGTTCTTATTCGGGTATATTTCCGTGTATGAATATTTTGAACCAGATGTTTGCTTACGTAAAACCCTGCTACTTTTCTATAGCATTTAGGTTTTCTTTATTCTGTTTAGGTTGGTAACTTAAAAGTTTTTTACACTAGGCTGTAGTGAGTTTTGAATATGAGTAAATCGAACACTGTGGAAGCATTTGGCAGAGGAACTATGGGCAATGAAATTGGGTTTGAAGCTTCTGCAAGAAAGAGCTAAAACTGGATCCTTCTGGTGGCCATACATCAGCAGCCTTCCTGAAACGTTCAATATACCCATCTTCTTCCCTGGCGAGGACATAAAGAATTTGCAGTATGCTCCACTTCTTTACCAGGTATCTTATTTGACCACCTAAATACCAATATTTACTTGTATACTAAGCAATATAAGACCTGCAACTAAAAATAGGCTGGTAAGCTATTGTGATATCTTAAAGAAAATGTAGGTTTATGTTTATGGTTTGATATTGCCCCGGACCTTTTTATGAATTGTGTTCAACAATTGGGAGGATTGTTAGGCATGCATTGAGACGGTATGTGTTTAATTTGCCTGCGAACTTTCTGTGAGATCCCTAAACCTTTATCCAACAAAGCAAGAGATGGACATGTCCTCTAATTTACCATAGTTTAGTCTCTGAGTTGCTGTCTTTTTTGCTGTTGGCTCTGCTTTGTTCCACATAGATTTTGTTTACTTGTGGTCATTGAAGAAGAGAATTGCACTTCAAGCTGTCTTTTTAATCCTATGATTTGGGATTCATACAATATCTGACATTAGAGGCATGTCCATGTTCAACAACATGAGTCAGATAGCTTGTGTTGAGATTCTTATCTTGATCTTGATGACCACTCGGTTTCCACAACAAGCTTTGAAGGTTTAGTAATTTCCTACTGCAGGTGAACAAGAGATGCAGATTTCTTCTTGATTTTGAAAAAGAAGTCAAACATGCTCTGGAAAATCTGAAACCAAACGATCACCCTTTTGGTGGCCAATCTGTAGATGCATCCTCCCTTGGATGGGCAATGTCAGCAGTTTCGTCTCGGGCATTCCGTTTATATGGTAAAAAGCTTCGAGGTGGGAACTATGATATCCCGATGATGCTTCCTCTCATTGATATGTGCAACCATAGTTTCAACCCAAATGCCGCAATAGTTCAGGACCAAGATAACAGGAACATGAAGATGCTAGTAAAGGTTTTATTTTATTGTTGTTTCTTTAATGTCATTCCCGAATTCTCCATTGGAATTGCAGTTGAAGATTTACTCATCGAGATTCTCCTCTCAATCCAGGTTGTAGCAGAAACAGAGATCAAGGAGAACGATGGTTTAGCACTCAACTATGGATGTTTAAACAATGATCTTTTCCTTTTGGATTATGGATTTGTGATACCTTCAAACCCCTATGACTCTATTGAGCTCAAATATGATGGAGCACTTCTGGATGCTGCAAGTATGGCTGCCGGAGTATCGTCGCCCAACTTCAATGCACCATCTCCATGGCAGAAAGAAATTTTATGCCAGCTAAAGTTAGATGGGGAAGCTCCGCTTCTTAAGGTACCTGCTTCCCTGAAAAATATATAATTACCGTCATCGGATTGATCATGGTAGTTATACTACAATCATGAAAAGACTTTTTTTAGACCTTCTCGTACACAAATTTGTAATATTTAACCGTTTCTTCTCATCTCTTGCTTAATAGGTATGCTTAGGGGGCTCGGAACTGGTTGAGGGGCGCTTGTTGGCAGCCTTAAGAGTTGTTCTTGCTGATGACATAGAAACAGTTCAGAAGCAAGATTTAAATAAACTTAAATCTATGTCAGCCGAAGCTCCCCTTGGTATTGCAAATGAATTAGCTGTTTTTCGCACCGTTATTGCGTTATGTGTGATTGCACTGGGACATTTCCCAACCAAAATCATGGAAGATGAATCCCTGTTGAGTAAAGGTGTTTCAGATTCTACTGAGCTGGCTATCCAGTTCAGAATTCAGAAAAAATCGGCGATCATAGACGTGATGAGAAATCTCACAAGGAGGGTGAAGTTACTTGCATCGAAAGAAACTGCCACTGCTCAAGGCTGAATTACTGCAGTAAAGTTGGCATGTTTGCCCACAAACACTCTTACTCTTAGTCATGTTTGTTGCCTCCGTTCTTTTTAGCTACTTTGTTCACAATATCTTTCTTCTCTTTAGTAAAAATGTGGTTTTTCGTTAAAGTGAACAGTACTAAGAGTTTTTCGTTAAGGGACCTTTATAGAATGCTTGAAAATATTGGTTTGTCTAGTTTTAACCCCGCTGACTGAATGAATCAATGCAACTCTACTTAGCTGGTTTTTCGTTCTTTATTGGAATGGTCGAACGAGACATGACGGGGCGGTTTTTGTACCGGCCATGAGCTTACCAGTTGAATTATGCTGGAAAATGTCAGCAAATTGAAGGAAATGACTCTTTCTAATCACAGAAAAAGGATGTTTTGAACTTTTTACGCATCGACGAAGAATATTCTCAGATGATAAGATGAGAAAAACAAAACACAGATTAATTCGCAAAATTCTACTGGTAAAACGAAGCATATGATGTCGGATCGTCCTCCGAAACTGCAAAACTTACAGAAATAAATTTTTAAAAAGTATATAATCATGAAATTAAACAAAGAAACGATGAGACCAGACAAGCAGGAAATTAACATTAATTTCACTATTCCTTAAATTTCCCACAACAAAACTTCTACCTGTACAACTAACGTAGTAAAAGTAAAACTGCAAAACCCCAGAATACCGTAAGAAGGAAAACCAGAAAACAAACAGTAAGAAGGAAAAAACCACGAAAAAGTTTAACTATAAAGCGTCGCCACCATCACCATGCAGACGCAGGCAGGGCAACCCCTACGAGGTTATCCCTATGTGGCCAGCCCCAGCGGCGAACGCGAGCGCTGCCGGGTAATCTCCCGCATAATCACGCGTCTCAGCCTCGCCTCTGCAGGCTGCTGCAGAGACGGGTGCTTGATCTTCTCAAACTCCTGCTTGATCTTCATCACTTGGCTGTGAATTGGGACAGCCATGTAGCTGTAGGTCCCCTCTTCGTCCATGCTCCCGTTGTCGTCGTTGTTTTCGCCCGTCGTCTTGGTGGTGATGTTCTTGTTCTCCATAAAAAGACTCAGCACAACAAACGCTCTCGTTTTCTTATGGCGTTAAGAAATCACACCTTCGGCCTTGTGTATCTGTTTTTTTTTTTTTTTTTTTTTTGTTTATTGGGGAGTTATGAACGTTTTGATTGCTTTAAATATTGGGAAGAAAGAAACGAAAAGCGACAAGATTTGTTCATGAATAGTGTGAAAAGGGAAGTTAAGATATTTAGTAACTTCCTCCGAATTAAATCAATTTGAGACGTGTTTACACAAGATTCTGGTATTCCTTTTTTTCTAACGCACGTTTCTCTTTCATTATAACCGTTGAATTAAATAAGTTAAGGGTGTATTTTGCTCACCACTCTCAAGTGACGATAATGCTCACTAATTTGGGGTCGGAACTATCATTTTGGCCTTAGTGGTTGGAGCACTTGACCATTTTTTTATCATTTTTGTGAATTTATTTGTTTAATTACTTATAATCTTATTGGTGGAGAGGGTCAGTGCCCCCCTTTGGTTTCTTTGTCAACTATTGGGTTGTAGGTATCCTCGTGACTGTACTAGTTTGATTAGTAGCTTAATCCAGACATTAGTTGGGTCATTTGTGGTCAAAGAACAATGGCAGAGTCCGAGAGAGAGAGAGCGAGCGAGAGAGAGAAATTGGGCGGCTGCAGGGGCGGAGCCACCAAGGGACTAGGGTAGTCCCCGGCACATCCTGACTTCATCTGAGGTGTGAACCTCATGGAAGAAGATGAAGCAAACGACGTCATTAAGCTGTTTTGATTTTAAATCTTTTTGGCTGTCTAATGAAACGATAAGTTTGACATAGGAGTTTTAAAAGAGGTGTACAATTTTAAATGGAAAAAGCAACCCCACTTCTGGTTCGATTATCTCACCTAACGGTAATATACACCATATAATTTTCTAAAGCAACCCACCTTCTTTATTTGCAGACCTCTCCCCCTTTTCCTTCTTTTTCTACTTCTTTGTATTTTCTTTAGCCTTCCACAATCTACATCTTACTTGGTTGTCAGGGTTTTTACATTTTTTTCTTCTTAGTATTGAATTTAAGAGAATTTTTTCAGTTTTGTGAGGATTACACAAATTACATATGTCAACATGTTATGAATTTAACTTTTTACACACATTTATATATATATATATATATATATTTGTGAAAGACCCCTCCTCATTCAGAATTCTGGCTCCGTCACTGGGTGGCTGGCCGAACAAAGCCACCGGCCTTCCACGCTTGTTTGAAGGATGTTCGTCCTTTGACTTGATAATGAAGAACAATAATGCACCAAATCAAGGTAATTAAATAATTAATGCATGCAACTTGACTTCCATGCCTTTCTTATAAATTATAGAAAATGATTTTTATCACGACTAGTCCTTGAAATTGGACCTTTCAATTAAAATGGTCTCTGAAATAAAACGTTTATCAATTTGGTCCTTGAAAATGGGTTTCGCAAATCATTTGGTCATTCTGTTAGCTTTCCATCAAATTTTCTGTTAGTGTGCCACATCAGCATAATAATAAAAAATTTAACAAAAAGATAATTACGAGACCCATTTTTAGGAACTAAATTAATGAATTTTTTATTTTAGAGAGCATTTTGATTGGAAGGTCCAATTTCATGGACCAATCGTGATTAACCCTTCTAAACAATATTTGAGTCTCGCGAATCAAAATCCTAAATCTTTACTCAACGACTTTAGGAATCACGCAATACATGTCATTTTATTATTATCAAAAACCAAAGATCGTGAATCAGTAGTATTCTTTAAAAAGATAATAACAAATGGTGTATGTATTGGATAAGAGTACAATGTCTTAACTGATCATGATCCGAGTATTATCCAAGAATTTAAAGAACAGGGGCATTTACGTGGTGATAAAAGTTTTTTTTCTTTTTGGTGAAAGTGAAATTATGGTTAAAGTTTTGAGCCTTATCCTTCTGTCATGGATGAGGATGATTCTTGTGGAACATGTGTGGAAAGCTTGTTAGGAAATATACTTGTCGATTTGTAGGGATTCTTGTCGATACAGTATGAAATACCCTTTCAAAAACAAGCTTAGTAGAAAATAAACAAAATTAAGAAATGCATGAAGTCAATTAAATACGGAAAAGCACGAAAGCAAGCGTTTACGGTTGTGTGCGCGTGTGAATGCGCATTATTCCTACTTGCAACGCAGTTCTTTTAGACTTGCTTCCTTTTGGTGTTTGCAGAGTTTAAGCAACCTACTTTATACAATTTTTTTCAACTTTCCTTTTTCTATTGAGAAATTACGGTACAAACATGAGCGAATGGACATTAGGACCTAAGGCCATCTCCAACCGAAGGGTCCAGATGGCCGAAAATAGCCCGAAAACCGTCTCCAACCGAAGGCTAGGCCAGAGAGCTCTGGAATCTGGGAGGGCCCCACGGGATCGAAGAGGGCTAGAGGGCTGGAAGGCTGGCTGGCTAGCTTTTTTTTTTTTAATGCTTTGTTATTTCTGTCGGTTATAGCCGACAGAAATAATATATACTATATTATTAGTGTCGGTTATAACCGACACTAATAGCAATGTTAGTGTAATATCATTTTGAACAGTGTCAGTTAAAACCGACACTAATTTGAATTCCAACGGCTAGCCAGTCACTAGCCGTTGTATTCAATTTTTTTTTTTTAATGAATTTAAACCTTTTTTTTTTCTATAACTTCCTATAACTTTTTTTTCTATAACTTATATTTTATAAATTTTGGTTCATATTTTTTTTAAATTCAATTTTTTTTTCCTATAACTTCTATTTCACAAAATTTGTTTCATATTTTTTTTAAATTCCATTTTTTCCTATAACTTCTATTTCACAAAATTTGTTTCATATTCCATTTTTTCCTATAACTTCTATTTCACAAAATTTATTTCATTTTTTTTAAATTCCATTTTTTTCCTATAACTTATATTTCACAAAATTTGTTTCATATTTTTTTTTAAATTCCATTTTTTTCCTATAACTTCTATTTCACAAAATTTGTTTCATATTTTTTTTAAATTCTATTTTTTTTCCTATAACTTCCTAAGCCATTATACAACATTAAATTAAATTAAGTAACATGAAACAACATTAAACAATATGAAACAACATTAAATAACATTAACAACATAAAAATTATACAACATGAATTTAAGTTGTAGTTTTTAAATAATAAATTATGTTTGGCCCTATGGCCCTTTGGCCCTCAGTTGGAGATAGTTTTTTTATGATAGGGCTAAAACGAGCCCTTTGGCCATCAATTGGAGATGGAGGCAAATATGGCCATGTATTGTTCATTAAAATATTATTATCTTGGAGAATCTTGGAAGGCCAGAGGGCTAAAACGAGCCCTCTGGCCAGCCATCAGTTGGAGATGGCCTAAGTGCTCATAGGATTACTGGAGTTTGGAAAATATACATATGAAAGTCTTTTGAGAATTCTTTGAATGTTTGGTATGAGTCTCTTTTGTGCCTAATAAGTGTTTGATGTAATGTCTGCTAGACATATCCCGATAAGTTGCGTCAACAAAATGGTTTGACCTGACGACAACAAGTTCAGGTTTTTGACAAAATGTCTCAGTGAATAAACTAAATTTTTATTTGCGAGCTTCGCACTCTGTTTCTGGCTAAAAACCTTGTATTTATCACTCAGACCCCTAAGGTTCGAATCCTAGATCTGCTACTGGATACAAACGGTATAATTTTTTAGACTGACTACGATATTTGCATGTATTTGATGTGACTTTATGAATATATTAGATTTTAAAAAATTAAGCTACTTGTAAGTGGAAGATTTTATATAAATAGCAAGTTAAATTCATGATCATGAATTATCATCGTGTTAAAAAATTAAGATAAATTTAAAGTTGAATTGTAATAAAAGAATTTGTAGTTTATTTGGGTTTTCACTTTTTCTTAATAGTTTTTTTGTTGAAGTTTCGTCTTTGTAGTTTCATTTTGTTAGCATTGCCAGTCCAATTCATCAAATGAGGCAACATTCCTACCAACTTCATTGACAAGGTATACCAAACCAAAGGTTGAACAAAATATTATAGAGACAAATTTTTAAATTTAGAAAACCACAAAATTGAAACAAAACAACCTACACAATCATGTAAGTACAACAAAAACATTATGAGTGAATTCGAGCAAAGCCCATTCCACATGAAACCGTAAGCATGCGCTCAAGCCCAGTCACTTTACTCCAGAGAGCCCAATACGAACACACAAGTAAGTGGCGGATAATTCGGGTATTAGGATATGGGGTGTGATATCTACACACCAATTTTTACTTCTCTCACATTTTTTTAGTTTTCGATCATCGGATCAGATGAATTGAAGAAGATCAACGGACATAAATTAACAAAAGGTGTGTGAGAAGTAAAAAATAGTGTGTGAATAGCATACCCCTTAGGATATAGGCATAGAAGGGGAAGCTCAAGCCTATGGTGTAATCCTAGATTCAAGTCCTTTGAATTTTCTCTAGTGCACATCAAAAGCGTACATTTAAGCACCACATTTGAACAAGTACTTTAGGTGTGCGCTAGAGAAAGGGGAAATGATTTTGCACGCCTTTTAGAACCTGCACTCCTCTCTTTTTTTATAGCCATAAATCAATAAATTATGGGATGACTCAGGGTTAGACACGAATTACAGGCAGTGTTCCACATGACGCATTTTAAGTTTGATTCATGACATTGATGAATCACACGATGGTGGCTGAGGGAGGCTGAAATACCTATGTGATTCTTCTTAATCCCCAAAAAAGTAGATTGCATGACGAAACCACCAGCTAGTCCTATTTTGAAAAACGAAAAATAGATTAAGAGACCATTAAAAACAAGTGAGAATCTTTATACCAAGCACATTGTTTTGCGTTGACCTTAAATTTCGGCTTGGGAACATATTCCTTTTAAGAAATCTTAAACCTTTTTCTTATCTTTCTTCGAGTAGTTAAAATGTACCTGTGACATGAACCTTGCTTTTTTTAGCCTTCACTTAAATATAAAGTTTGAATTCGAAGTGCAGAGGACAAAAGTTTGAATGAATCGATAAAATATAAAAAGAAAGAATAATATATATATATAAAAGAGAGGTTGAATGAATGTGGCATGATTGGTTAATAACTTAATTATATCGTGGATCTTGATGCATTTTATTTTATAAGTAGCAATGTTAATATATTTGAATGAATAATAATTGGCTCGCTAGTCGTTCAGATTCTCAATCTTGCATGTGAGCTGTTAGGAATAAAAACATAAAAAACTATACCGATTAAACTACTGCACATGAGTTGCCAGTCTATGTACATGTGATGCCCATATTATATGTATATGAGGATAAATTTTTTAGTGTGTTCAGAACACGAGACAATATGTCATAAGCACGCTTGATAATTTTTTATATGACTCGTTAACTCAACATGAAATAACACAAAAATAATAGGTTTCTGTTCAACCTGCTAATGATTCGGATCGTTATTGAGTCACCCATTAAGAAATCATTAACAAATGAGGTCGTTATCAGGTCACCCGTTACCCTCTAAGAAAACGATAAAATATTGTTTGTCAAATCTAGATATTCGATATGACAATTTATTGCATAACCCAGTTAACCCGACACGACCCATTAACAATTCGATTCGTTATTGAGTCACCTATTAAGAATTCGTTATCTTAATGGCACGATCAATTAGGATAACAGATATGACACGAACACAACAAAGATGGCCCATTTGCTAGGTATAGTCATATGTTATGATATAATCAGAGGGACACTTGGAAAAAAATTCTCATCTAATTGTATAATAACATGTGTCGTACTGCCTCATATTACAAACACATTAAAAAAAATTCATATACGAGCAAAAAATTAATTATTATTTCCGAATAGCACATTAACGTAGATAACAAAGTTTTTCGATGTGATTGTAGAACACTAACACATCATTAATATTATTATTTCATTTATGTTATAACATATATATACAATATAATTAAACTCATCTCCGAATTAATTGGTGTTACAAACACACCCTACAATTCTTTCATCTAAACTAGTAACTACTACCTACCATATATATCACATCCACTGTGTATAATGTATATGGTCGTTAGGAAACTTCCCATGTGACCGATCACCAGTGATGCGACGTGGGGGGCCAAAGTTAATAGGGTTAAGACTTTTCTTAGGTTTTAAATATATTCAATATTGTCATGCCCCATGGTTTAATTAAGGCCCTCACCTAAATACAAGTTTAGTATTTATCCAAATCCCAACCGTCTTGATTTTGTCCTTAACGCTTGTAATTACACAAATCGAACTACGTTCTGGGTATTGTTATGCAGCATGCTCAACCCAAATGGCATATACATAAGAGTGAAGACAAAGCCTAACCTAAGAAAACAAAACTTTAGCATTCACCCTCAACTGCTCCATTACACACACACACACACACACACACACACAAATATACGGCCTTTTAAGGGAAGGGATATCTTTTTTTTTAAAGTGGTTATTAGTTGTGAGACCTATTAACTTCAACTATCCGAACCGTTTATTTTATAAGTCTCGATTCATCGATTATCCGTGCAAAAATTTATTTCAATCCGAAATCATTTGCATATTTAATTATCACGATAAAATTTCAATGTTTCTTAGAGAACAAAGTGTTCGTCAATTTTTTTTTAATTCAACTAGATGCCTTAAATATTTATGATTTAGCTAATATTTGTAAGGATGATTTACGAGCCGCAACTTGAAAAATAAAACGATTCGAATTCGTTAAAATTTGATGTGATATAAGCCCCACAACTAATCTTTATTTTTATAAAAAAAAATGAGAATACATTCTCTTAAAGTCTTCCTCTCTCTCTCTCTCTCTCTCTCTCTCTCTCTCTACATATATATATATATATGGAATGGATTTGTGAAACCAATTTTTTACACAATTTTTACATACGTTTTTATGAAGCTCACTTTGTAATGTATTTCAACAATCTGAACCATCTATATTTTAGGCCATCCCTCAAAGATCATATCCACAAAAAATCACCCAAATTTAAAAGGGAACTGTTATTAGCACTTCAAAAATCTCATTTTATACTTCTTACAAGTGTATTTTTCTTTCTAATTATAGAAAGTTTGAAGTGTAAAATGAGATTTTTTTTAGTGTCAATAACAATTTCCATTTAAAATCATATCACTGCTAGATTAAAAGTTTAGGGTTTCTTTGGAGAATCGTATTCGTACATTTTCTTCACTACAAATGAATATCTTAATGATTTTGGATTTATCTAATTTTTTTAAGGATGATCTATAAATTATATTCTAAAAGATGGAAAGTTTGAATTGTTAAAATACATTATGGAGTGAACTCTACAAAATCTATATAAAATATTATGTAAAAAAAGTAATGTTACGAATCTGCTTCTACGTATAATCGTATATATTATGTTGGAAGTTGGAAGTCTTTGTGGTCATTCTATATGTGTTTAATCTGAGGCTTAAATTTTATATGTTTGGAGACTAAACAATGGAAGGGGACAAAACAGAGACCAGATAATTCTTAGGATGTGGGCGGAAGGAAGAGTAAGCATTTTCCACTCCATGTGAGTCCGACCAGTTCAAACGTAATAGGCTTATAATTATCAGTCTCTCTTTGAAGGCGACTTGTTTTGGATTTTGATTAATACGTATACTTTTCAATTTATAAAAATTCATTTTTCATTCACGTCTTTTTCATCTTGGCTCATTTATTCGATACTATAATATTTATGATTAAGATTTAAATAAGGCCTAATTGGATTATTAGTCCTCGTGGTGATTAGATTGTTGGAAGATAGTTCATGTGATTAAAAAAAATTAGAATTTAAGCTCATGTGGTGAAGTCTGTTAAGATTTATGACCAAAATTGAAAATTCCGTCAACTTTTTCTTAATTATTAGCACGTGAACAACACATATTAGGCTAAAACTGAACTCTCCATACACATATTAGGCTAAAACGTAACTCTCTATTAATTGTTAGCACTTGGGGTTGGCTCACGTGCTAATAATTAACAGAAAGTTGATGAAATTTCAATTTTGGGCATAAATCTTAACAGACTTCGTAATAGGGGCTTAAATCATAGTTTTTGTAATCACATGGGCTATCTTCCAACTACCCTATTACTTAGGGGACTATTAATCCAATTAAGTCTTTAAATTAAGTTACATATTAGGTAAGTCATAATTGGATATCAAACTCGTAGTATATGCAAGTCGAATTTGAAATCCTTTACTTATAAATGAAGATGAGTGTCACTAAATCGTAATATTAGTGATGATTCATTTACTTGTTTAAATAGCCAGCAATGAAAAAAAAAGTGAGATTTCACCATAAAACCAATTGACAATATAAAAACTAGCTCAACTGCTTATAGTCACATACAAAATCTATTATGTCCTCAACGTGAGATTCATACTCTAAATATTCGACAAGTAATAGTTAGATGATTATAGATATTTGAGATTGATTTTGGTAGGTTAAAATCAATGTAGAATAAACGCAAATTCAAAGTGTTTTTGCTTGTAATTATGTTGTTGTTAGTTTCAATGTGCCATAATCTAAGTGGAATATATGCAACAAAATGGCGACATTTAGATTTCTTTTGTGGCGGCATATGTTTAGAGAGGGAAATTATTGGTCCCAAATTTCTTTTCAATATTTTGCGGAAAATGTAAACTACTATTAGGATCTAATAAAGTATATCCATTGTCTATTGATACTATTCTTCTTTACTAACACTCAATCTACTCCCATATCTATTCAAATTTCCACAACTATTTAGATACGTATTTTGCATGCGCACTCTTCTGGCAGATCCATTACATAATTGTTCCTTATTTTCTTCACTTACATTGGATTTCAAAGATTCGTTTACACTTGTATTTGACTACGAAAGAAACTAAAATAAATCATGTTTATCTGATCTAAAGAAGCATGAAGCAGACCGACTTCAGGTAAGTTTTTCTCGAAGACTCTTTCTATGTCACATCAATCAAATAGATATATAGACATAACAAACTATTTATGATATCAAAGGATTTAAAATTCAGCTTATTATGGGTGTGCTATCCACACACTCCATTTTACTTCTCACACACTCCTTAATAATTTTTGTCCGTTGATCTTCTTCAATTCATCCGATCCGACGGTTGACAATTAAAAAGGTGTGTGAGAAATAAAATGGGATGTGTGGATATCACACCCCTAACATTATTCATCCATGTAAAATACGTAATCATACACATAGATCCAATATCTTATACAATGTTCGATGACTGAACCCAAATGACCTATACTATAGCTACACACAAAACATTGAAAATATACATGCATGCAGTAAGAATGAATGGCTAAAAAAGCCGTATTCCCTTTAACATTGCGAATTAGTGAACTTTCTGGAGAGGATACATATACAAATGCTCTTGGTGGCCTTCATTTAATTTCTTACTAGTATGATCTCAATCCTTGAAACTTTTGACAACGCTCTCACCCAAAAGTATAACAATGCCCGTAAAAAAGGAAAAGTTTCTTGCAAGCGCATGAGCTTATGCAAAAAGACTAATAATGAAAACAAATAAAAAAAAGGTTGTTTTATTAACATCTCACATATTGTTTAATACACCCCACATCTACCTTTTCAATCAAAAATTATCTTAGTACACCCCACATACTTTCTTATACTACCCTCACACCACAAACTTTCTACATACACCACCCCACATTCTTCACATACATTCAACATTCTCTCATTGTTCATTCTCACCACACCTTCAAATTTCAAGACTCTTGCTAAACATGTAAATGCTAATTATGAGGTTGACTACATGACATTCGATTGTTGGTTTATTTTACTGGTAGAGCACGAATCCAAAATTTGTATCCCTCTCTGTTACTCCTCTCTAGAGTCAATCTCACAAAATTTTGATCCAAAAAAGAATGATAGGACATGGGTGAATATTTTTTTTTCAAAATTATAATGGGTTTAATTCTTTTTTACTGTACAAAACTTAAAAGAAAGTAGTGCCAACTGCCAAGCTTACCACTTAGAGAAAAATTTGTTTATATTATAATGGATTTATTCAATTTTTTTTTTTTGAGAAATCAAAAATTTGTTTTGGATAGTTATAGATTTTGATAACAAAAAAAAGGTTGTAGTTCTTACAAAATCCATAATGAAGTACATTTGGTTACGAATTCGTAACATATTTTTTTAGGGTTTAGGTTTCTATCAATTTGGGGGTCAATTAGGGTTTTTAGGATTTTAGGTTTAGGGTTTAGACAACCAATTTAGAGTTAGGGTTCATATTAGTAAATAATTTGTGTATTCAATTTCTTTTAAAATTTTTAGGGTTAAATAATCATTTCATGTTAAGATACATGAGTGATTTAATAATGCATATTTATATAAAATGTATTCAAAAATATATAGGATGCTAATAAAAAAACTCATAAAAAATAACCGAGTAAAAGGCATATGCCATGATTCTCACGCGAGTAAAAGAAGGCTAGTAATGAAAAGAACTAAAATAATAACCGAAGGGCATGCCATGATTCCTCCTGAGCGTGCGGGAAAGTAGGAAGGGAAAGAGATAAAAAAATCACCGAAGTAGTAGGCGTGCCCATGATTTATACACGTGAGCATGTTCTCAGGAAGTCAACTTCCAACGGCCCAATGAATTCTCGCCGCGTGGACTCAACCAATAACAAGAGAAAGGGTCGTTGTTGGGAAACGACATAGAAGCTCTCAGAGACTCACACGAAACAAATCCGTCTCAGAAGGCGACGTGAATGTCGTCCGCAACCACAGCATGAGAAATTTTCTACATGTCTGATGTACTTACACGTAATGTTTTTTGTTCAAATTATAATACATATCCTTTAGAGAATACTAATCGTAAAGTAGGACTCTACATAGATTCTCTGACATCTCATGCTTTTAGTATAATATTTTATAATGTTGATTTGATAATCAACATTAAACTACGAGATGACATGAAATATATGAAGAGTCTCACTTTTAAGAGAGCCTTCATCATTTCTCTACATGCATTTATTCTTTTTAATATAGTATTAGTTATATCGTCTATTCATATTCCGTAACACATAAAAATATACACTACATCTATATAAAAAGTGTTTCCGACACAGGTAAAAAAATTTGTCCCAACGGTTCATATATATGATACATTACCGGAGATAGCACCTACCCAATATAGTAATAAATTAGTATGGAGATAGAGAGAGAGAGACGTCGTTTTGTTATCTTGAAACGGTGGCCATCAAAGCCTTTTTCTATATATATCTACTTGGTGTGTCTTTGCCAACCCATCCTTTTTCTCTCTGCCCCCAAAATTTGAACTTACATCACATTTGCATTTCTGTCTTAACCTCCAATATTTATATAACTCGATCAACTTTTTTTGGATTTGGGATATAATAACACGACAAATCATAGCCAATCCATATTTCCAAACAACCCTTTTCCCCTTTTGTTTCTTGGCCTTTTCTGTGTTCAATTAATTAGTTTGGTTGATCAGAACTGCAGACCTAGATTCCAAAAAGATGACTTGTTTAGTTGCTCGGACGGGAAGGGAATTGCAGAGGTACAACATGGGCCGCCGGCAAGTCGTAGGGTGAAGCTCTTTTCCTTCTTCATCTTCTTCTTCTTCTTCTTCTTCTTTTCTGGTTGTTGTTGTTACTGTTGTTGTTGAGCTTTTCTTGACATGGTTTTGTTACGTTGAAAAAGTAGTGGTTGACAGAGTTCGTGTTCTTTTTCTTTCATGATGGAGAGAGAGAGAATTTTAACGTATAACTGGTTGTACATCTCTCTTGTATCTGAGAATCTCTCGTCACCGTGGGAACATACTCATAGATCTCGTACTTGTCAAATGAATCCATTAAGTTCTGCTCGGTTTATGGATTTTTCTATTGTTCCGACAATTGACTTTTTCCCGTATTTTAGCTTTAATAAAAGGTAATCACGATTAATAATATGTTTAATTTGTTTAATATTCAATGTTGCAGATGCATTCCCTATAGATACAAAGATGGCAGTGATGGTGCCATTAGCAACGAATTGGAAGTCCTTGTGATCACTTCACAGAAAGGCAATGCATTTATGTTCCCTAAGGTATAAATTACATGAGGTTATTTCGTTTCTAAATTTATTTCTTAGGTAAGTTTTCCCTTCTCCCGGAAGAGTGACTGATGCAGCAAAGCCATCGGCTGATTCCCTAAAAAAATAAAAAATTACTTTCTACCCCCATTATATATCCATAAAAAATTCAACTATGTATATTGTTTATTAATTAGGGTGGTTGGGAACTTGACGAATCCGTAGAAGAAGCTGCTTCAAGAGAGTCACTAGAAGAAGCAGGGGTCCTAGGCAATGTTGAGGTTGGTATCTTTCCTTTTTCTTTCACTTCCCTTTTCACATTTGATTGAGGAATGAAGCAGGACAGGCGATCGAGAGTCAAACTATTGTCATTGATGATGGGATTAATGTTCTACCGCGAAATTAAATTCTTTTTTGGCAAGTGTTTTGTCCTAATTTTAGTTGTAATATATATATGATTGCAGTGCCAATTGGGCAAATGGAGTTTCATGAGCAAAAGCCAAGAGACATATTATGAAGGGTACATGTTTCCCTTGTTTGTCAAGGAGCAACTAGATCTTTGGCCTGAGAAGAATGTACGACAAAGAATATGGGTACGATTTTGCACGTAAATCATAGTTTGATCTATATGCATAAAACTAATAATTTTTATTTAATGAGTTAATTGTTCGTACATATTAGACAGTGATTTTTCAAATTAAACTGTAAATCTTATGTGATCAAAATATTTTTATATAGATGACTACAACGAAAGCAAGAGAGGCATGCCAACATTGGTGGATGAAGGAAGCGTTGGACATTTTGGTCGAACGGCTTACCTCGGAACAGAAACAAGAGGAGGAGAATGTACTGGCTTGTTCTTTCAATTAATTAACAAATCAAGATTCTCTTGCATTGTACATAGAAATTGCTTAGAAGAAGTTTCCGTCCAGCCAAAAAACTGGACTGGTTTAGGGCAAACTTCTCAAGCAGATCAGAAAGTGTAAAAGAGGAATTAGGTTAAGTTTTTATTTAATCGTAATTTGTTTTTAGTGTTTAATTGTTGCCCCTTCTCTAAGTTTCGTAATTTGTTTTTAGTGTTTAATTGTTGCCCCTTCTCTAAGTTGCTATTCTCCATCTTCTGATGAGAGAGAGCAAATTGATGTGTTATAAATAAAGGACTAGAGGAGAAGAATTTGCAGGATATATGTGCATGATGTAGTGTTCGTTTTGAATTCAGTGCATTCAATTCAGTAGTGTTCGTTTTGCAACATGATCTTAATTTTGCGACATTTTATCACTTAAATTAAAGTTTTGACAAAATATTATTTACGTCTAGTAATCTATAACTAATCAATAATACTATGATTTAGTGTTATTTGTTTTTGAGTGAGAGATTTCAAGTTTGACTAATTATAACTGACATGTTGGGATGAATTACAGGCCCATATTCTACAAGACACATTCTGAGTTTAATTTTTGGTGCTGGTGAATCGCACAATGGTAGCCAGGGGACGTTAAACTACCCCTGTAAGTCTTTCTAGCCCTCGAAAGGGTGGACTGCTATGGCAAAATCATCAACTAGTCTCCTTTGAAAAAACAGTATAACTGACGTATTGTGTCACTTAGTCTAATATATATTCACAAATATCCTCGTATCAACAAAAAAACAAAGAAATTTATGAGGACGAAACTGAAAACTAATAATTCGCAAGGATGATAGTGAAATTATAAATAAAGTACAAGGACGTTCCTACAAATTGTCCTAAGTATCAATCCACCATGTGCTGCGCTAGTAAACCCTGATGCAGGGTTTTAAACTTCAAACAAACATAACGGTCATCCCGTGCCTTTTCCGCCAAAATCAGAAAACCCTAAACAGATATTTGTCAAATGTACAAGCTTCTAAGAGCCGGCCATGGCTCTCTCTATCCTTTCCTCAGAACCCACTTCAAAGTCCCAAAATTCCTCTCCCAAATTTCCTAATTTCACAGCCCCAGAGAAACTCTAGCTCCCAATCCAAAGCTCGACTTCATAGTCAACGAAGTCACAGAGCCTTGACGATGATTTGGTTTAAAGGGATGAATTTTGAAATTATTTTTTCTTTTCAAGTTTGAGGTTGTAAGTTTAATTCATTTGGATTGAAAAACGACTGGCATCGAGTACAAAGCTTGTGATGAAATGTTTTACTTTCTGCGTATTTCAACCGGGGCTGGTTGAGACTGTTATGTGGAAATCTTTTTAAACACCCAAGTGCTTCCTGGAAAAGGTGCTTATCCAGAAAGTGCGTTTACGACACAGAAACGCTTTTTGAGTTTTTCTTTCAAACGTAGTGAAGAGTAGTTAGAAAGAGGCCCTTGTGATGCAACCTGTTTGATATTTGAAATCTGTGGGATGCACGGCACGACATGTTAAATTTAGCAGAGGAATTCGTAGGTGGAGTTTGAAATGACTGAGAGTGTTTGTTTCGCCATTACTATTAACATTTAAGCTTGCAGTTATCATTTCAAGTGTGTGCATGATAAGGATGATTATCTTGTTTCTGAAGGCCACAGAAGTTATTTACCGACTTCGACTTGAAATACGATGTTTGTATGCTCGACCTTTGTTCATTAAATTCCCTTCGTTGCCAGGATGTTATCAACGAAAGATATCCAGATCATTTCCAGATGTGGATGCCCGAGCCTAGTTAGGAAAGTTGTTAATGTTGTGCCTTGGCCTGTCTATTAGTGCGGAAACGAGATTCAGATTACAACCTCACCAAATCACACTCAGTTGAACAAAATAAAATACAAGAAATAAAGACACCGAGAAATTTACGAGGTTCGGCAAAAACCTGCCTACGTCCTCCGAGAGATGTTGCTCTTCACTATGAGAATAACTAGTACAAGATACACTTGAGTTAAATCGACATAACCCAAACCCCAATCCCTTTGTACCCTTACAGAATTTTACTAAGAGACTCAGGCCATCTCTAACCGAGGGCTGGCCAGAGGGCTCGTTTGAGCCCTCTGGCCCTCCAAGATTCCCCAATATATTAATATTTTAATGAATAGTACATGGCCATATTTGCCTCCGTCTCCAACCGAGGGCCAGAGGGCCAAAGGGCTCATTTTAGCCCTGTCACAAAAAACCGTCTCCAACCGAGGGTCAAAGGGCCATAGGGCCAAACATAATTTATTATTTAAAAACTACAATTTAAATTCAAATCTAACGGCTAGGTGACGTCAACATGATGTCAGCTAGCCGTTGGTAGCTGACATCATGCTGACGTTAGCTAGCCGTTGGATTTGAATTTTTTTTTTGCTATAAATAGGGTGGATATTGGGCTATAATTCACACAACTTTAAATTCAATCTATTTCAATTCAATCTCTTGCAATTCAATCTCTTTCAATTCAAGTTTGCAATGAATTCCAACTTTGGATCTTCATCCAATTCCAATTGGGGGTCCTCATCCAATTCCAAATTGGAAGCAAAATGGGCGCAAATGAGACGAGAAGATGAGGAGTCTGATGAAGAAGTTCAAGTAAGGCGCAACAAACAAAACATGGCAGCAACCATGGTGTGTCAGCCAACTGAGGAACAACCTCAATGGGGTGGCTCTGTTGCTGGTCGCTCTTACAAACCACGAAACAGAGCGATGGCGCATGCCAATCTGATGAACAACTACTTCAACCCCAACTCGGTGTACACAGAAGAGGATTTCAGACGTCGTTTCCGGATGAGGCGTCATGTCTTCGAGCGTTTACTTCGTGATGTCCAGCAGGTCAATCCATACTTTCGACAGAAGCGGGACAGAGCAGGCCGCCCTGATTTCTCACCTCATCAGAAGGTTACTGTTGCACTCCGAATGATGTCATATGGCTCCTCAGCTGATTCGATGGATGAAACCCATGGTATGTCTGAGTCTACATGCCTTAATACTCTTGAAGAATTTTGTAACACAATTGTTCAGGTTTACAAAGACGAGTACCTCCGAGAGCCAAATCAAGAAGATTTGAATCGGCTCCTTCACAAAGCTGAAGATCGTGGGTTTCCGGGCATGATAAGGTCATTAGACTGCATGCATTGGGATTGGAAGAACTGTCCCACTGGATGGCAATGAGGCTTTAGCGGAAGGTCGAGAAAGCCAACTGTTGTGTTAGAGGCAGTTGCCTCATATGACACATGGATCTGGCATGCTTTCTTTGGAGTCCCTGGATCCCAAAATGACATTACAGTTGTTGGGTGTTCACCCCTCTTCAATAACTTGACGGAAGGTAAAGCACCTCAACTTGACTACTACATCAACGGTCGTGAATACAATATGGGGTATTACTTGGCAGATGACATCTACCCAAAGTGGGCGACACTTGTCCAAGCAATTCCAAACCCTAGGAATGATGCAGAAAAGTTGTTTACCTTACACCAAGAGGCATACCGGAAAGATGTTGAGAGAGCTTTCGGTATTCTACAAGCACGGTGGAAGATTATCAACGAACCGGCAAGAGGGTGGAGTCGAGAAAATTTGAACTCCATCATGATGTCTTGCATCATATTACACAATATGATAGTGGAGGATGAGCGAGATGGGTATATTGATGGAGAGTGTGATGATGACCAAGAAGATCCAAATAGGTCAAGAAGGGCTCTAGCAAAAATATATGATAGGCCTAATTTGCCTTTCAATCCAAGAACTGGTAGTATCTCTATAAATGAGTATATGAGGCGCTATAGAATGATACGTTCTCATGCCACAAATAGGTACCTACAACAGGATCTTGTTGCACATCTTTGGGCCAAAAGAAGCATGGAGAAGGCTTTTCAGTTTTATGTTGTTAAATGTTTTTAAAAATGTTGTTTAAGTTTCATGTTGTTAAATGTTTTTTTATATTGTATAATTTGTATGTTGGTCAATGTTATTTAATGTTGTTTCATATTGTTTAATGTTGTTTCATGTTACTTAATTTAATTTAATGTTGTATAAATGGCCTAGGAAGTTATAGGAAAAAAATAGAATTGAAAAAAAATATGAAACAAATTTTGTGAAATAGAAGTTATAGGAAAAAAAATGGAATTTAAAAAAATATGAAACAAATTTTGTAAAATAGAAGTTATAGGAAAAAAATGGAATTTAAAAAAATATGAAACAAATTTTGTAAAATAGAAGTTATATGAAAAAAAATATGAATCAAATTTTGTAAAATAGAAGTTATAGGAAAAAATAGAATTTAATAAAAAATATGAAACAAATTTTGTAAAATAGAAGTTATATGAAAAAAAATATGAATCAAATTTTGTAAAATAGAAGTTATAGGAAAAAAATAGAATTTAAAAAAAAATTGAAACAAATTTTGTAAAATAGAATTGAAAAAAAATATGAAACAAAATTTGATTCATATGAAAAGGAAAAAAAAGGGGAAAAAAGGAAGTTTAAATTCATAAAAAAAAAGGGCCTAATAATACAACAGCTACTAGCCGTTATATTAAAAAATATTCAAACTATTAAAAAAAAAGAATCTCTTTAATGTTGTCGGTTATAACCGACAGCAATAGGAAAACATTAAAAAAAAATAGCCAGCCCTCCAGCCCTCTCTGATCCCGTGGGGCCCTCCCAGATTCCAGAGCCCTCTGGCCTAGCCCTCGGTTGGAGATGGTTTTAGGGCTATTTTCGGCCCTCTGGCCCTCTGGACCCTTCGGTTAGAGATGACCTCACTCTCCCCAAGAGTTTCTCACTCTCACTCTATATTTTTCTACCACCCGTTCTCATCCGAATGCACTCTCAATATAAGGTCACTCACACTCATATTTTATTCCCAACATCATGATGTCTTGAATAATCATTAAAGAAAAAGCACTACCTTTTCTCTTTTCTTACAATGATGATGTCTTTACTCATGATTATGTCTTTACATGATGATGTCCACTTCTTTGTTTAGTTTACAAGCCGAAAGGCATTTGGATTGTGGTAGTCACCATGTCTTCAATTGTTGTCAACACATGACTCATAATTACTCACAAATGTATGAGCCAAACACAACAGTTAACTCATGAAAGCGTCTAAGGGCTTATGTGGGTGTTGATGAAGGAGATGCATGCGCCTAATATCTGAGTAATTTCCTCTTATTTGAATGAGCCTATATTATCAGTCTTCTTTTGATCCAATATTAGTTCTCTCGTTTTCAATATTTTGTACTTCAAGCTTAAGATATAAGTTGGAATTGTCATATCTAATCAGAACAGGCATTTTAGTAGGTTTGCAGCTCCTGCAATTTGAGAGGAGACTGAGAGAACATACGTGAAGGCACGGGAAGATGGTGGCCGCACTGTGGATGTCATGCGTTTCTTGTTAACGTATGGGCTTGATCCCGTTATTGGTACAGTGGAGAACAAGCCATGTCTAAATAAAATGGTCAAAGAATCAGTGAGACGGCTACTCAAACAGATGGTAGAGTTTGAGTACAGCACTGAGAACATTGACTCCAATCCCCCAAAGTGTACAACTACAAGGATAAAGAGGGTCGCTTTGGTGTCAGACCATTCAATTCCACAAGAAAAAGGCCAAATAAGTTCCAATGAAGCCAGCCGACTGGCTTGGCCCCATGTAATTTGACAGCTTGATCGTGCAGTTTATGATTATTGAATCTTGATTAGTTGTTTTATCCTCAATAATATTTTTTTTCAGCGGATGCAACTTCCTTAACTTTGCTAGAAATATCAAGGGCCTTCGTTGTGATGATATTTTCCAAGAAGGACTGACACGACTAAGAGAGGATCAATAACATCTTCCGTTGAAGAAGGGGGACTGGATATGTGACAATTAATGGATGCTAAAATCTTAACATTCTTCTGTAATTCCATTTCTTATTGAGATTTAGAGAGTAAATGTCTTTTCAGATGTAGATGCTTGCAATGCAAAGAGAAGACTCCAAACCGGCAGATAAATCCCTGCAAGTGGGATGCGCATTCTTTCGTTTTCGATTTGGAAATCAATGCTTCAGTTTCAAGTGGTTCCGTTTTTCTAATTTACCTTACGTGATTAGAGATCTGTTTTCGTGCAGGTTCTACTTTAAGAGAAACATGGTGTGCTTAGAATGCGATCATAAAAGGCCAAAGGCAGCACATTCTTCGGAGATTTCTGCTGAACCTGTATGTGATGACGGAGGCTACCTTAAGAAGTTGAAGAGTTTGAATTCTACTAAGAAGATGACGCCTGCAATCGTTCGAACTCATGGAATGAGGCTTCTGGGTTAGTAGGCTTTTCCCGTCTCAGGAGGTAAGACGGAACTGTCTCAGAATCCACAAAAAAGGGACTTTGTGGAAGTTGAAGATGTTAGAGAGGAGCAAAGGCGCCTTGACGCATAAGGCAAACAATAACGAATCTAGGTATGTCAAAATTTCAAAAAGATTGGAGCTTTCTGATTCAACCGACGATGAAGAGATGTCAGAGTGGTTTGGGGGTGGAGGAAACCAGGATTAAACACCAAGGAAATCTGGATAATAAAATATCAAGTTTGGTTTGAAATCTGTGTAGGTCAGAAATCGTTTGGATTCGATTAGAACCCACATTGTTTTCATTTGGAAGCTTTAGTCATTGATGTTTGTACAGCTCAAAGTGATTTAGCAAAGATTTGTCATTAGTTCCTTTATTTTACCTTTGCATGAACTCTGCAAGAGTAAACTGACGGTATAAGTGCCAGTTTCACCGGCGAGACCAGCTCCGGCAATGGGCCATATGTGTCCTCTCGAGTGCCTGGACTAAAAAACACTGCAACTGACACCCGAGGTTCGCGGTATGGGTTTGCCAACACCCGATGAAGAGCAGCTTTGTACTCACCGTTGGACATAATCTGAAAAATTAACCAAAGCATTATTCAATTATTCAATTATTCAATTTCGATTTTGTGACGAGAAGATATACACATATTCTAGACAACTCCAATACTCGAGAGATTTGTTCAAATGTTGGGTATTCAAACGGTACTCTACATGTTATAATATAAGTGAACGAAATGATATATTTTTTTTGTCCCTCCAAGATGGTCAAGGCTCAAGACAACACTATCATCTATAAAAAGAGGCACTCCATTAGAGGATGTCAACGACATAGTTGGGGTTAAGCCACTTAACCATAGAGGTAAGTGAATTGAATGAGCAACAATGCGAAACAAGGGATCTATAACCTTTACTCCCCTAATCAAATGCAATCAATTTTTAGGGGACTTGAGAAATCATCAGCTCCTGTACTTGAAGCTGTATGAATTAATTACTGTAAGTTCTGTCATACCTGAATTTCTCCCTCAAATTAACGAAAGTATGCATTAGTAATAAAACCCACAAAACCTCGCAATAGTAAAACCCAATTTGTGAAAATATCAGCTGGTTGTTGTAAAGAGGATATGTGAGCTGTTTTGATTACTCGACTTTGCAATGTTACGCACAATTGATTGATTTCTTCAGCTCTATCGTAATCCAGTTCGCCGATCAAGGTGTTCTCCACCGCCGCTGCCGCCATGCTGTTATTTCTCTTCAAATTTCACCTCGATTCCCATTAGAGGGCTACCCATGAATGCTGCTAATTTTTATTATAGTAAAGATAAGTTACACACATCTCAAATAGTTCGTACAGTTTTGGTCAAATAGTAGTATTTTACAGCTCAAAGTGATTTAGCAAAGCTTTGCCATCCAATCCTTTCTGGAAGAACCTTTGCATGAACTCCGAGAGCGTAAACTGCCGGTAAAGTGCCGGCTTCAACGGGGAGACTAGCTCCGGCAATGGCCCATACGAGTCCTCCCTTCTGCTCGAATTGAAAAACACAGCGATGGCCACACGTGGTTCACGGGATGAGTTCGCCAACACACGATGAGCTACACTTTGGTATTCACCATTGGAAATAATCTGCAAATGAACCAAACCATTTGGTTTCAGTTTCACAGCCAACAAAATAAAGGCCAAAAATCTCTATTGCCCGCCACAAGGAAGGAAAATTCTCACTTTGCCCCCCCCCCCCCCCCTTGCTTTTGTTTTGTGTTCGACTTTGCTCCTTGCCGTCATCTCCGTCCAAAATTTGATTAAAATTGATGACGTTGCCGTCTAATTTCATCTAAAATTCTGTGGGGAATTTCTTTTGACCTCGTATAATCTCTTTCTACACCTAGTTTACTCTTTATACCTATATTATTTTGGGTAAATTGTGATTTAATTCCCTGAACTATCACTCTAGTTGAAATTGACCCCTAAACAATTTTTTTGGTAAATTAGCCCTCTGAACTATTTAAAATCAATCAATTAACCCCTTGCCGATAGATTGCGAAATCAATTCCGTCAAATTCAATGACAAATTAGTCATTTCATCATCAATTGTTACTTAACAGTTATAACTACCAATAAAATTTTGACATATGGACATGGAGTAATTCAAAAACATATAGCATAATGAGAAAACATAAAATAAAAAAACCAAACGTATATATAACAGACAATCTCACATTGTCATTACATTTTATTTTATTTTCAAATGTCATAAGTTTATTGGTGGTTATAATTGGCAAGTAAGAATTGATGAAGGAAAAACAAATTTTCCTCTGAATTTGACCAAATAATGGATGGAATCTACCGACAAGACAATGGGTCAATTGGCTGATTTCAAATAATTCATGGGATTAATTTACCAAAAAAATAGTTTAGGTGGTCAATTTCAACTGGAGTAATAGTTCAAGAAGTCAAATGACAGTTTACCCTATTATTTTTAATTATTCTACAATATCTGGATTAAGTGATGGTAGGGTTTGAGTATTGGGTGTGAATTTATTGATAAATTTTAATTTTATTGTTAATTCATCTCGTACTTAATGGTAATAATGGAATAGGATAAAAAGGACAATTCACATTTAAAATTTAACCTGAATGTAGAGAGAAATCAAATAAGTTCAAATAAAATTTCTCTACCATTACCACCTCATCAAATTTAATGAAATTTAAGATGGAGTTTACTGCATGGAGCAACTTGGAACACGAAACATCACTCAAGGGACAAGGTAGAGTTATTACTTAAGTGTTGGTAAACTTGCTTATTTTTCTTTGTGAAATATCATTTAGTTTGCAAATTTTGTCCAAAATGTATACTACATAGCATTACCCTTTTAAAATTTAATAATGATTAATGTCACAAATAAGAAATAAACACGTTAATCTACACTTAAGTAATAATCCCTTATCAACTTTTATGTCATCTAGTTTACAAAATTCAGTTTCCTATCCATTAGTAAATTTGTAAAATCCTCATTTTTTTAGTATTTTTCACAACCTAAAAACAAAGTGTTCAGTTTTTAAAGAAATTTTTTAACGTGCTGCTCAAAATATTGTCCGATACACCATATATCTAACAAAATGAGTTGAATTAAAAAAAAAAATCATCATTTGTATGCAATTTATGGCAGTGGGCAGAAAGTAAGCAATATATTTTCACACGTAGTTAAAGGTAAAAATGGAATTTACCTGAAGAAAATCCCCAACGTTGATAACGAGAGCACCGGGGACAGGTTTCACATCCACCCAACCCTCACCGCACTTCACCTGCAGCCCACCCATGTGATCCTGAAGCAGCACGGTCAGCACTCCTGGGTCAGAATGAGATGTAAGCCCAACCGTTAGATCAGGTTGCGGGCAGTACGGGTAGTAATTCCCCACCATCGCCCTCCCTTCCAGACACGTCATCTCCTGCAACCTCTTAGAATTCAATCCCAGCCCTTCGCTCGCCAACTCCATAAGCACCTCTCCCAGCCGTTTGATCTCACGGTCCCAACAACATCCACCCGGCAAATCTCCGGAACTTCTTCAGGAACCGGTGGAATCGGGCCCAACCTCATTTGAAGCGTGTCCCTCCAGCTGGCGGCTTTTGAGCTGTAGAGGTCCAGGTTGGAGAAATACGATACACCCGTGCCCATCTCTCGACGGTAGAAGCGCGCTTTCACCTCCGTCGGCTGCTCGTGGAAGGCCCTGATGGCTGCGATCGTGCGGTCCAGGATTACGGATGGGATGCCGTGATTAGTGATCTGGAAGAACCCGAACGTGCGGCAGGCGCGGCTGATTTGGTCAACGATGGAGGAGCGGCGATGGGTGTGAAGATCCGCGAGGTCGATGGTGGGGATTGGGATATCGGGTTTGGTATGGTGTCGGGGGTCGGGTAGAGATTCGGGCTGGTGGATGAAGAAGCGGGGGATGGAGGTGAGGCCAGAGTCAACGAGGCCTTTGACTCCGAGCTTGGAGCTGTCGAATTGCTTGATTTCTTTAGCTCTATCGTAATCCAGTTCGCCGATCACGGTGTTCTCCATCGCCACCCCCGTCATGATTTTGAAAGTAAAGAGGATGATCGATTTATTAATTAATGGAAGTCCTCATTTATATTGTGGTATATTATTTGGTTTGTAATTTTAGGGGCGTTTGTTGACCCGGATTGTCTCGGACTGGACTAGCTGTAGGGACTAAGCTGGACTGGCTTAGACTAGACTAAGCTGGACTAACTTAGTGAAGCGTTTGGTGCAGTGTCGGACTAAGAAGCAGGATAATAAAAACAGTACTGTTCATCAGATTTGTGTTTGCTTACACTAGGACTACAAATTTTTGCCATTGTGTAATAAAGTAATGCTACAAATGTCATGAGAAGATACTTGTGTAATAGAGTAATCCTAAACTTTATGCAATAAAATCGAACATTAACTAATGATAGTTTTCTTGGATTATAGAGTTTAAGAAAACGGAACTCATATTAGATATTTGTCTGAAGCAAGTAAAATTGCCATGGAAAATGTCACTTAAGTTCTTCACGTGCATGATATATGGTGTTCTGGTTCTCTGTTGGGTGAAGATGACTAGGATCCAATGGTGGTAGGGTTTTGAAGGAAGGGGAAACGTGAGTACTAATACTTTGGTTTCAAGAATTCTCCAAGTGTACCCAACAAACCTTGCTCAAAAGAAAAGAAAATAGAAAAACATGGTAATTAAACAGGCTATAAGGGGCCGTCTCTTTTTCCATGTGGCATAATTCATAGCTGACTAGATTAACAAGCAAGAGCAAGTACATAAGAAGATCTCCATAATTTACAAAATACCAGTGAACTATAGTATACCATTCAAAAGTAGATCTCCATAATTTACAAACTCCTAGTTAACATTAGCCAAAATACTTCATAGTGGAAAGCTAAGTTATAAGTCATAACTTAAGATTGTACGATTAATAAAATACATCCATATCAAAAGACACTACATAATATACTCATCCGCTTGCTTTGTCGCTTAAAAGCCTTTGGACAAACACTTTCTTGAGTTCTGGTTTGATTACCCTGAACACTCCCACATTTTTTTGTTTATCCAAAATAAGAGACAATGCATCAATTTGATCCATAGGAGAAAGACCCATTTCTTCAAGTTCGTTAGCTATGTCACTATGATCTGCAGTAACTTGAACTAAAGCTTCAGTTACCATTTGCATCCTCTTCCCACTTTCAACATAAAATTCTTTCAGTCCACTGATAATTGCCTCGGTTCCATCACTTGAACTTCCCACACCTCTTTTCCTCTTTCGTTGGCTATTTTCAGATGGGATGCTTTGTTGGCTTTGTTCGTTCATTGAAGAAACAAAATTTTCACCTCTAATATCACTTGCACCAACTTGATCATGACTTTGTTCCTCCACCATTTCAGCAGGGGTTTCGGCTACATTACCCGTAGCCCGATCTTTTCCAAATATATATGCGAATCGATCATACAGTGGAAAAGGTTTGCTTCTCCATCCATTGGCTTCTTTATTTTTCTAAGATTATATCAAAATAGCAAAACTAAAATTGAGCATGTGTAACAAATAAAGCAGCAAGAACAAAACTAATGTATAAATAAAATAGGATATGAACCTGCACATAAGTTTGCCATGCGTCATCACTATCAACTTCAACGCACTTTTTGACATCATTCCATGCAAATCCACTTGTGTTTATCATGTCAACGACCATACTATATGTTTTTTTCCATTTCTTTAACTTTGACTCAATATGTGGAGTTGCATTTATATTGAAATGAGGACATAAAACATTGACAGCTTTCGCTATTTCAATCAAAGTACCTTGTTTGAAAGCACCGGTATCACACCGTTGCTTCCGAGCAACAAAATCCTCAAGAACGGATAGTAATACTTCTTCCTCAAATGCTTCCCATTTACGCCTTCTTCCTTTTGGCTCTTGAGTAGCATTCAAAATATTGTCTTTATCCATACCTAAACAAAAAATATTTGAATGTACTAAAATACAATACAAATAATCAATTTACATAATATCCAATTAATTTGCATAATATCCAAATAATTTGCATACCATCCAATCAATAAAAAAGTTTTAACATTCACTGATGAGCAATCTAATAATTATGCTAATATCCAACAAAGGCATGATAAAAAGGAATACTAAAATAAAATGTTATCATTAACACATATAACTAGTTCGGTTGCTGGTTCCTAATTGCTCTCCACTCATTATACATTTCCTGAGCCATGACATTCCTCTTTGCAGTCCACTGGTCAGATGTTTCAACACTACCAACATATTCACCTTCTTCTGTATTTTGTCCATCTTGTATTATTGGCAAATTTTCCAGTGGATCTACAGACATCTCTTGCCTAATAAGATTGTGTAGTAGGCAACAAGCGGTAATTATTCGACCTTGTGTCCTTATCAAATAGAAAGATGGACTTCTTAGTATCGATCACCTTCCTTTTAGCAAGCCAAAACAACGTTCAATTACATTCCTTGCCTTAGAATGCTTCATGTTAAAATACTCTTCCTTATTAAAAGGTGTTCGTCCCTCCCATTCAGATAAATGATAAGGTATTCCTCTATAGGGTGCAAGGAATCCTTCACCATTTGTATAACCACCATCTACAAGGTAATAATAACCTAATAAAAAAAAACGTTATTAGTGTTTTGTAGTTGACAAACAAAACTAGACATAACTTACAAAGTTGAGACTAACTAATACTCTTACCCGTTGGTACCTTAAAACCATTAGGCCTAGTAATTGCATCATGTAGCACTCTAGAGTCTGATGCGGAACCCTCCCAACCTGGAAACACATATATGAACTGCATATCGCCTGAACACACACCTAACACATTAGTTGCGGCTCGACCCTTTCTTGTTCGGTATCTTGGTTTGTCAATTTCATGTACATGCATATCAATGTGTGTTCCATCTATTGCTCCCAAGCAATTCTAAAAAAAAATAAAAAATTAAGCTTTTGTTAATTTATACAAAGGGAATGAAGAGTTAAAGCTTAGGGAAAATGAAAAAAAAATTATCATACCTTAAAACATCGCCACCTAGGATCTGTAGAATCAATAGGCACAGGCTGAGGGACTTTTAGTAGGATACCTTGTAATCGCAAAATTCCTTGCAATACGCTATTGAAATACCTACTTATAGTCTCTCTCGACCTATAAAATCTACCGTCAATACTACGATTCTTAGTATGATGTGCTAGTATTTGTAAAGTCATACACACATGCTCCTCTACAGACACCAAACCATCAGTTTTTACCCTCCCATCTTGACTAAGTAAGTCACATAATATGGCAAAAGTCCTTCTATCCATTCTCAATTCGTTGACACATTCAATATCAATATTTCCTATTATACCATTCAGATAACACAAACTAATCTCTCGTCTAACAAGTGAACGATTAGTCAAAGTGGATCATTCAACATGTCTCTGTTTGGCCCTTAGCATCATCACCACAAGAATCGTACAAATGCAAATTGTCTCTAAATGAGACATCTCTAACAATAAGATCAATAAAAGCTTCATTCGATCCATATCTATCCAAACAAAAAAAAAAGGAAAATTAAATAAGGACATTATATATGTAATATTTACTGTTATTAAGGGTGATGGAAATGAAGTGATTATGATACGAAATGAACTAGATCAAAATAAATGGTATACAAAGAATTCTGAAACAAGTAACTGCATTAACAGCCCAAAAAATAAACAGCCAAGTCACAATTAATGTTGGATCAACAAAAAAAAAAAACCAGTCAAGTCACAATTGCTAGGCATTGCATGTTAAAAGGGAAATTAAATGACACCTGTGAAGCGGTAGTCTTAGCCTTATCCTTCCGTTTATGCTCCTCTTCTTTGCAACCAACAACCACAGAATATTGCAGTTCAGCATACAAAACATTCACATTGTAATATCATGGTTATAAACTAAATACACACACACACTTACAGAGCACACACACACATTTCCAGTGCAGAATACACACACACACACAGAGACACCAACTAAAGATACACACACACACACACATTCACAGACCAACTAAAGATACACACACACAGAAACACACCAACTAAACTCACAGACCACAAAAAAAACATCTGTTCTAGTTCAAGATCAAAAGATGAGCAATTAAGTAAGGACAAACAAAATAGTTCAAACCGGACATTAAACTTTTGAGTGAAACTCAACCGCAACATTAGAATATAAGCAGAGAGATTGTTACAAGGAGAACTTCCAGTTGGAACAAAAATTCTAGACCAACCCTACCCCCTTCCCTGCCTCACCCTCTCTCGCTCCCCCCCACGTTAATGAGTACACACATACAAACACACACACACACAGTACACAAACACACACACGCAGTACACAAACACACACACACACACCCCCACGTTAATGAGTACACACAAACACACACACACGCACACAGTACACACACACACACTTCAAGTGCAGTACACAAACACACACACACATACACAGAAATTAGATACACACAAAGTACACACACACACAGGCAGTACACAAACACACACACACAAAAATTACACACACACACACACACAGTACACACACACACATACACAGAAATTAGACACACACAGGCAGTACACAAACACACACACACACACACCCCACGTTAATGAGTACACACAAACACACACACACACACACACTTCCAGTGCAGTACACAAACACACACACACACAGAGTACACACACACACACATACACAGAAATTAGACACACACACACAGGCAGTACACAAACACACACACACACACTTCCAGTGCAGTACACAAACACACACACACACACATACACAGAAATTAGACACACACACACAGGCAGTACACAAACACACACACACAGAAATTACACACACACATACACAGAAATTACACACACACACATAGGTAGTACACAAACACACACACACACACACCCCCCACGTTAATGAGTACACACAAACACACACAGAAATTACACACACACACACAGAGTACACACACACACACTTCCAGTGCAAAATACACACACACACACACACTCACAGAAATTACACACAGAAACACACCAACTAAACTCACAGACCACAAAAAAAACATCCATTCTAGTTCAAGATCAAAAGATGAGGAATTAAGTAAGAACAAAAATAGTTCAAACCGGACACTAATCTTTTGAATGAAACTTAACCGCAACATTAGAATATAAGCAGAGAGATTGTTGCAGGGATGACTTCCAGTTGGAACAAAAATTCTAGACCAACCCTACCTCCTTCCCTGCCTCACCCTCTCTCGCTCCCCCCCCCCCCCACATTAATGAGTACACACATACACACACATACACACAGAGTAATAAGTACACACAAACACACACACACACCCCCCCCACGTTAATGAGTACACAACCACACACACACACAGAGAAATTACACAAACACAGAGTACACAAACACACACACAAAGTACACAAACACACACACACCCCCTACGTTAATGAGTACACACAAACACACACACACACACACAGAGAAATTACACACACACACACAGTACACAAACACACACACACAGAGTAATGAGTACAGACACACACACACACTTCTGCACTAACTCATCAATTCATCCTAATTTGGTAGATAAAAACATACAGTGAAAGAGGTGTTTGGAGAGAGTATGCTTGGAGACGAGGATTTTTGGTAATGACATACACATAAATTACACACACACACACATAGTACACTAACACACACACACACACGCAGACACACACACGCACAGAGTACTCCCATTGTTGAAACCCCAATTTTTAAAAATCGAAAACAACATGTGGGTAGGACTTCCAAGTTTTACAACTTTGACATCCTAAATTCCCAAGTTCCATCTCATCTTATGAAAAGCCCAAATTCTAATTTCAATTTCACCTAAATATCAAAACCCTAATTTATTCAAGTGCAGATCTCTATGATTCAAAAATTATCAAACCCAAAACAACAAAATCAAATAAAGCTCAGTAAAATTACCATCTGCAACACAAATACATGAAATTAATAGAAGAATCGAAGTTTACCATACAAATGAGGGCGAGCAGATGCAGAGATCGGAAGACGCAGAGATGAGGGTGAGGAGGACGAAGATGAGGGAGCACGGCAAGGACGACGTTGAGGGAACGTAGAGATGAGGACGAAGGGCTTGGACTGGACGAAGGGACGACGCAAAAAATCTCTCGGTTTTCTCTGGCTTACGAATCCGCCCGATTTTGGGGTTGCTCGTTAAGAACGGCTAAGGAGCCAGTTAGTCCAAGCGAGTCCAGGTTAAGCTCATTAAAGCTAATCCGGATGCACACCAAACGTCGGACTATAGTCTAGTCCAGTCCAAGCCCTCTTAATCCTGTCAAACAAACGTGCCCTTAGTCTCTAAATTTAGTTTTCTTATCATTACTCAATTTTTAAATTAAATTAGTAAATCAAATGAGACGTCACAAATTAAAAATAAGCATGTTAATTAACGTTTAAAAAATAATTCAATCATCGATAATTATATTATTTAATTTACAAAATTTAAACTCCTCATTATTTTCATTAGCCAAAACAAAGAGCACAAGTGCCTAAACAATTAGCCAAAACAAAGAGCACAAGTGCCTAAAATATTGTGTAGTCCTAAGACAATGGGTCATGATAAGGTTTTAACAATTGCAACCAATAAAATGTAAAGTCATTACACAAACTCTCAAGTCCCTCCTATTTAATATCTGTTTGGACCCAATTTTACATTATTAGTCTGAGTAATCGAGACCGTTGAATGAACATAATTTTATACCGTTGAATGATAAAGTGATTGAAATGATTTTTAATTATTATTGAGAAATAATATTATGATTTTAATTATGATATTATCTCTTAATATTATATTAAATTATTTAAACCTAATATTTGTCTAAATCCCAATTGATTTGAATGATGATGGAATATGGGGATATACTTTAAGATACGACATCAGATAATGAAGCATGCATGGGATGATTATCATATAAGTGCAAATGGTGCACGCGTTTTGATGTTGTTTTGGTTTTGGCCACATGGATGCATATGAGCAAAAATAAAGGAGATGCCGCATGCAATGGCATATTCCAGTTTAAACTAGAACTATTACGATGATCTGGTGAATGGGTGATAAGATTTACATGGATTGCGTGTGGTTGGAAGAAAGTATGTGGCATGCATGGCTGCATCCAGACAAATAAGTGGTCAACCAAAAGGAAAATATTGGTATTGGATAATGATGAGATAAGAAACTTAGGTAGGCTAGGCCTTTTTGCATGGTGATGGATGTTGTCAGATGAGTTTGAAGTGATAAGAATTGATCACAATGCATGTCGTGCGAAAAGGTACTTTGAGATTTCAAAAGGATGCATGTGTCTGCTTTTGCAGAAATCCACGGGCATAAGGAGACTAGGTAGATTTTTGCATGTGTCAAAGATAATATTAGTTATTTTGATATTATTTTTGGAGTGTATTCGGAAAAGGTCTCTATTGGATTGTCGATCAAGGAGACTCGGCAATAAATACAAAGTTGCAAACATCTCATCAACCCTTTCAAATCAACACATAAATTGCCCTGCACAAAGCTTCTTAACAACTTTGAGATTTTTTCCTCTTCCCCTTTCTTCCTGCCAACACATCTTCAGTTTGGATAAACCTGAAGGCAACCGGCGACATCTTCAGTTTGGATAGACATCACTATAACCATAGAATCAGCCAATCGAGGAGCACCTTCAATTTGGATAGACAACACTGCTTTGAGACCGACTGATTATTTATCCAAGTCTCGATCAACAAGGATTTCCAAGTCCTTGTTTGTAGAGGTCATCTCACTAGCCTTCTCGGCGAAGTGAGGTGTTACAGGTCGGGTCCTAGGCTTGACATATAGGACGCCGAGTTTTATTTTATGATTGGATATTCACAAGTATATTTTAGAGTTTGGCATTCCAACAGCCAAACCACATTTACTATCAAGACATTTATCATTTTCGAGTATTTGTATTCGTATAGTTTGATACCAGTATGGTGTACCTATACTCTCACGAATATAATTTACTCAGACCGAACCTTGTGCTGACGATTTGTGAACTTCGCAGAACTAGTAGCCTTGTCTTCAGGCTCTAGAACACGAAGGTTAAGACGTGTTCCTTCCTCGGCCGCAGTCGCAAGATCAAGAAGTCAACAGTGCGCCCAACGCGACATCAACACATTTTACTACCTAACCAAGCTCGGCCGGCAAGTTGGCACGCCCCGCACACAATCAAAGAACGTAGTTAGCTTATTAGTTACTCGGCCAGATCGCCACGTAGGCTTGGTAGTTCTCAAAATCATTTATCCCGGCTTGGTAATGCCTCCGCCACCGCATGAGAGGGCAACCCATTATTTCTACGTGTAGAACGACGAACTTAAGAGTATGTGAACGAATGCTCTTAATTGTCGAAGCAGACTCCACATTTGATAATCCAATTCGTATTTTTATTACAATAAAGATGAGGACACACCTCTCAAATACAATGGGTCATACTTCAGTTCTGGTCATATAGTGGTATTTTACAGCTCAAAGTGATTTACCAAAGCTTTGCCATCCAACCCTTTATTGAAGAACCTTTGCATGAACTCTGAAAGCGTAAACTGCCGGTAAAGGGCTGGTTTCTCTGGGGAGACCAGCTCCGGCAATGGCCCGTATGAGTCATCCCTTCTACTCACATTGAAAAACACAGCGATTGACACACGGGGTTCACGGGATGAGTTCGCCAACACACGATGATCTACACTTCGGTATTCACCATTGGACACAATCTGAAAACGAACCAAACCATTACATTGAGTTTCGGTTAAACAGCAAACAAAATAAAGGCGAAATAGTTCTATTGCCCGCCAAAAGTAAGGATAATTCTCACTTTACCCCCCTTTACTTATGTTTTGTGTTCGACTTTGCTCCTTGTCATCATCTCCGTCCAAAATTTTGGTTAAAATTGATGGCATTTCATGTATAATTTCATCTAAAATTCCGTTAAAATAGTACCACTACGACCTCATCAAATTTAAAGAAATTTAAGATTGAGTTTACTGCTTGGAGCAAATCGTAACTCAAAGCATTACTCAAGGGGCAAGGTAGGGTTTACCTTAACACCAAGAACAAACTGCAATTTAACAGTTCTACAATTAAGCCTAATAACAAATAAACTAGCAGGGAAATTTACTGAATGCAGATACAAAGTTTGATTGCTAAAGAGAAAATCGGTTAAAGTGATTTCGACATGTGATAGAGATGCTCTGGCAAGAACGACTATTAAACAAAGGCAAAAAAACGTAGAAGACTTAGAAAGAGACTTAAAAATAAAATTTCGAGTACTTGGGGCAAACGGAATACTTCGTGCAAAACTGAGCACAATAACATTTTAAAGGTCATACATCTAACCCCTCTTAGGCCTAGTTTGATATTACTTTTTTTTTTCACCAAAAATTGTTTTACTTTAAAGTTAAGCAGTAAAAAAAATCTTTGATAAAAATAAAATATACTACTTATTTTAAAAATAATAGCAGTCAAACAACAGTTTTAAAAAAGAGCACGTAGGTTGCTCTTAAAAGCCGATTTAATACAAAGCGAAGTTGAACCTTTGAAATACTTTTAACTCCGGTAATAAGTTCATTAATTTTAAACAATGACATTATTTATAAACATTGCTTTTACATTATTTTATATACCCACAACACTTTTAAAAATACAAATTATCAAACTTTCAACTACTTTCTTTTGCAATTAATTATTCTTAAAGTACAAAACAAGCAATTTATTAAAAAAAAAACACAATAATCGCAAATTGACCCTTAGTGGAATATGACTTAATTGTTGTTGTATTGATATGTTGTCGTTTTGATCATTTGTAGATGTGTAAAACACTCATTTTTTTAGTCAATTTCACAACCCAAAAACAAAGCGTTGAATTTTAAATGGCATAGGGTTACTTTCACAGGCAGTAAGAGTTAAAAATAGAATTTACCTGAAGAAAATCCCCAACGTTGATGACGAGGGCACCGGGAACAGGTTTCACATCCACCCAACCGTCACCGTACTTAACCTGCAGCCCACCCATGCGGTCCTGAAGCACCACGGCCAGCACTCCCGGGTCAGAATGAGATGTAAGCCCAACCGTCAGATCAGGTTGCGGGCAGTACGGGTAGTAATGGCCCGCCATCACCCTCCCTTCCAGACACGTCATCTCCTGCAACCTCTTCGGGTTCAATCCCAGGCCTTCGCTCGCCAGCTCCATCAGCACCTCCCCCAGCCGTTTGATCTCGCGGTCCCACTCAACTACATCCTCCCGGCAAATCTCCGGTACTTCTTCAGGAACAGCGGGAATCGGGCCCAACCTCACTTGAAGCGTGTCCCTCCAGCTGGCGGCTTTTGAGCTGTAGAGGTCCACGTTGGAGATATACGATACGCCCGTGCCCATCTCTCTGCGGTAGAACCGCGCTTTCACCTCCGTCGGCTGCTCGTGGAAGGCCCTGACGGCTGCGATCGTGCGGTCAAGAGTTACCGATGGGATGCCGTGATTAGTGATCTGGAAGAACCCGAACGTTCGGCAGGCGCGGCTGATTTGGTCAACGACGGAGGAGCGGCGATCGGTGTGAAGATCCGCCAGGTCGATGGTGGGGATTGGGGTATCGGGTTTGGTATGATGTCGGGGGTCGGGTAGAGATTCGGGTGGGTGGACGAAGAAGCGGGGGATGGAGGTGAGGCCTGAGTCAACGAGGCCTTTAACCCCGAACTTGGATTGGTCGAATTTCTTGACTTCTTCAGCTCTATCGTAATCCCGTTCACCGCCGATCGTGGTGTTCGCCGCCATGGTTTCTCTTTTTCCGGTCAGAGAAAATTGCTTACCACAAAGTCCGAAAGGATGATACAGAGGCCCTGGATTTAGGCAGCAGGCACTGTGTATGAATAAATAATGGTTTTGGTGGGAGAGAATTCGGATAAGACGTGTTGCCCCGGAACTCCATCTTCATTGCCAATGGGTAAATTACACTGTCGCTCCCTAGTGTTTTGTTCTTTTTTCATAAAAGTCCATAAATTATGAACATTACAATAAAACCCTTGAGGTTTAAATCTATTTTACTAACACCCCTATGGAGTAGCATGTAATTTAAGAAAACTTTGAAAGGTTTGTAGAAACACGAAAATTCTCAGTCATCTCAGATTCTCAAAATGTCAATTAGACAAAAATAAGGGGAATCAGAAATAGAACCAATCCATCTGGTTGCGGTTTGGTTCGATTTGGAAGAGAGATATTCTGACCAAACCGTCGGTGACGTTCAGTTCGGTGCGATTTTGAGGCTTGAATCAAAATAGAACCAAATCATTTATTTGCGGTTTGATTCGATTTCAAACGGTTTTTATTTCAGTTTCAAACCATTTGCAAACTAAATGTTTTATGTCATTAATACAACATAATTGAGTTATGGCATTAGTAATACAACCCCAAAAAATAAATTGTTCATGTAATTCAACAAAAAAGTTTTGGTGTTTCAACTTTCAAGTTCCTACTTTGCATTGTCCAACCCTTTCACTTTCCTTTTCGACACTTACTCTTCTAGAGCTTATGAGGCCTTTAAGCTTGTGAAGGGGCTTATCAGCGATACCTCGGAAGATCTTGGACGTTATGAAAGTGAACCAATGGATGAGCAGCCATTGAACCTTGTAAACTAAAAGCTTGAGATCTTCTTGAAGCTTGTTATTGTGGTTGGATTAAGAGTAAGAGAGGCGATGCTTGAATTCAACTTGGCCAACTTTACACAATACAAAAACATAAACAATATAAATTACATTAGTTGTTCGAAACTTTTTGAAGCCCACAAATATATTTTTTATACTATGTAGTTCGATTTTAGACATTAAGAACCAATGCCAAACTGTTTTTTAGCTTGCGGTTCGGTTTCAAACCGAAACCGTTTCAAAATCACAAAAACTGAACTGTTTGGTGCAGTACGTCTCAGTCCATATTATATTTTCGATTTTCGGTTTCAAGTGCTCACCCCTAATTACAGTTGGAAGCTAAGAACTATCAAACATTAATAAATTAATAAAAAACACTAATGTAATTTAATAATTGCCAAAACCAAATCCATGATCAGCACTATCAAGAAATAAGGCCAACTATAACATGATTCACAGCTGCAAAATACAATAGTGAATGGTTCATACCGTTTTACAGCCTAAAGTGATTGACCAAAGCTTTGCCATCCAATCCTTTCTTGAAGAACCTTTGCAGCAATTCTGACAACGTAAATTGCTGGTAAAGTGCCGGTTTCTCCGGCGAGACCATCTCCGATAGTGGACCATACGTATCCTCTGTATTACTTGGCCTGAAGAACACTGCAATTGCCACACGTGCTTCGTGTTTTGGGTTAGCTAACACCCGATGATCTACGCTTTTGTATTCTCCGTTGGACATAATCTGAAAGTCAACCAAAGATTCGTTCTTGTGACACAATGAAAGTTACAGGTTAAGAAATCACGAACAACCACCTTGCATATAATTCTGGAAAATTGAAATACCAAAGCTTATATATTCCCGTGGAATCGTAACAACAGAAGAAAGTAAAACGAGAAAGTATGAAAATACTTATTTCGGTTAAATATCAGAGAAATTCTTATATTTCGTCTAAATCAGTGCTTGAAATTCTCTAAATTTAATATTAAATTTTCTGAAAATATGACTTTAACCCCTCAAACTCAATTTCTTTCATATAAAACCCGACATAACATTTTTACTCGAATAAAACCCAATGACTAGACTTCACATAAGCAAATTCATTAATTATGACATTTTAAATTTTTCGAATGCCTAAAATACCCCTTTTTGCATGTTTAATGTGCACAATTAAACATATGCAGATTTTAAGGAGGATTAATGATTTTACAAAAATAAAATAATAAAAAAGGCATAAATATTCTAAATGCATTGCATGTTATATGAATTTGGTTGATTCATGTTTCTCTCACTTCATAAAATTTGCTTCTAATTTGATATAGGAATTAATTTGGAAAGTTTTCTTAATCTTAATAACAATTTTCAATTTAAATATATTTTTTAATGAAATAGTCTATCTTTTAAAATATTTATCAATAAAATAATGTACCTATATATATATATAATTTTTTTTTTGCCAACTATAAATTTTTACCATAATTTACCTATATAATAATGTACCTGTTATTTAATTTTTACAACACTAATGTATCTTAAAAAATAATTTACTTATTGTTTAGTTTTAGCAAAAATAATTTACCTACTGTGTATAATTGGTGAAGCTAATGATGTACATATTGTTTAATTTTTTAAAAATTAATGTATGTACAAAAATAATTTATCTATTGTTCAAATTTTAGGATAAAAATTTACATGTTTTTATTTAACAATAATGTATCTACAATTTTATTTTTGTATGAATATAATTTACCTACTTTTTAATTTTATATGAAACTAATTTACCTACTGTGTCAGTAATGTATCTACAATTTTACATACAATATTTACCTTTTTTTTTTCACAACAATAGTGTATCTACAATTTTGTTTTTGTATGAATATAGTTTACCTACAATTTAACTTTTCAAAAAATGTATCTTCTATTTTATATTTTACTATCATATATATGTTTCTGTGTTCGCAAAATAATTTATCTAAAGTTATATAGTTAAGAGATATGCTAATGAATTATATTAATTCATTATTAGACTGATATAAGAAATTGTTAAAAACGTTAGCCATAATGGTTGGCTAATAATGGTTGTATGAGAACAGTTATAGAAAGTTGTGGCATAAATTGTAAATAACTTATATTAATATGTTACTTATTTTCTTATGTGGTAATTTATTTAAATTTTGGGTTTTGATTGAATGTTTATTCATAGGTGGGTTTTTATCTGAAGTATATGAGTTGTATGGGTCTATATCTAAACAACCCTTAAATTTTCATCATTTCTATTGAAAACAGTCAATATCGAAATTGTTACGATATATTCTTTGATATTTTCACCAATATTTCGACACTGAATTTATCTTTATTAGAGAACATCGGCAGTGAGATCAGTTTTGTAGTTGAACTACATTTACCTGAAGTAAATCCCCGACGTTGATAACAAGAGCACCGGGGACCGGCTTCACATCCAGCCAACCCTCACCGTATTTAACCTGCAATCCACCCGTTTGGTCCTGAAGCAGCACGGTCAAAACTCCCGGGTCAGAATGAGACGCAATCCCCACCGTCAGATCAGGCTGCGGGCAGTAGGGGTAGTAGTGGCCCACCATCATCCTCCCTTCTAGACACGTCATCTCCCTCAATCTCCACGCATTCAATCCCAGTCCTTCGCTCACCAGCTCCATCAACACGCCTCCCAGCCGTTGGCTCTCCTGATCCCACTCAGCAACCGCATCCCGACAGATCTCAGGCACCTCTAGAGGATTCGCCGGCGTGGGGCCCAACCTAACTGCTAGCGTGTCCCTCCAGCTGGCGGCTTTTGAGCTGTAGAGGTCGAAGTTGGAGGCATAATTTACGCCCGTCACCGTATCCCTACGGTAGACCCGTGTTTTGACCTCCGCCGGCTGCTCGTGAAAGGCCTTGATGGCTGAGATCGTACGGTCCAGAGCTGCCAACGGGATTCCGTGATTTGTGACCTGGAAGAAACCGAACTTTCGACACGCCTGGTTGATTTGGTCAACGATGGATGAACGGTGATGGGTGTGCAGGCCGGCGAGGTCGATGGTGGGGATCGGTGTTTGTTGGGAATCGGATTTTGTATCGGGTAGAGTTTCGGGTGGGTGGATGAAGAAGCGGGGGATGGAGGTGAGGCCAGAGTCAACGAGGCCTTTGACTCCGAGTTTTGTGTTGTCGAAATCCTTGATTTCTTGAGCTCCGTCGTAGTCGTGTTCGCCAATCACGGTGGTCGCCGCCATGCCTGCTCTGTAGAGTTCAGCTCTGGTGTCTCTTTCTTGATTTGATATAAAAACTGTGGGTTAGCATTTAATTAGCAGAGTGATACGGCCGGCGCGAGCAAATTAATAATACGAATTGAATTGTTAGATGGCAAGTACAGTACAGTTGACTAAACACGTACTCCCAGGCTCCCACTCCCACAATTGCTTATTTATTAATTGGGTTTCTTTTTTTTTCTTTTTTTTTGGGTAAATTACATAGTGGCCTCTCATGTTTGAGGTCTATTGCAATCTTATACAACATCTTTAAAATATTTCACTTTCATACCTCAAGTACTATTTTATTTCAATTTCATATAACCGTTATATTTTTCATCCATGGATCTGTTAAATGCTGACGTGGCTGCCAAATATCTGTCACGTGGCAAATAAAATAATTTTTTAATTAAAAAAAAAAAACATATCTGCCACTTTTTTTTTTCTCTTTCTTCTTCTTTTCTTTCTCTTTCTTCTTCTTCTTTTCTTTCTCTTTCTTCTTCTTCTGGGTTCGGACCCTTTTTTTTTTTTTTTTTTTTCCTTCTTCTTATTCTTCCTCCTCCTCCTCCTCTTTCTTCTTCTCTTCTTCTTCTTCCTCCTTCTTCTTCTGGGTTCCATCCTTTTTCTTTTTTTTTTCTCTTTCTTCTTCTTCTCTTTCTCTTTCTTCTTCTTCTTCTCTTTCTCTTTCTTCTTCTTCTGGGTTCGGACCCTTTTTTTTTTTTTTTTTCTTCTTCTTCTTCTTCTTCTTCTTCTCCCTCATCCTCCTCTTTCTTCTTCTCTTCTTCTTCTTCCTCCTTCTTCTTCTGGGTTCGGTCCCTTTCTTCTTTTTTTTTTTTTTTCTTCTTCTTCTTTTTCTTCCTCCTCCTCCTCCTCCTCCTCCTCTTCCTCTTTCTTCTTCTTCCTCCTTCTTCTGGGTTCGGACCCCTTTCTTTTTTTTTCTTTTTTTTCTTCTTCTTCTTTCTCCTCCCTCCTCTTTCTTCTTCTCTTCTTCTTCTTCCTCCTTCTTCTGGGTTCGGTCTTTTTTTTTTTTCTTCTTCTTCTTCTTCTTCCTCATCCTCCTCCTCTTTCTTCTTCTCTTCTTCTTCTTCCTCATTTTTCTGGGTTCGGTCCCTTTTTTTTTTCTTCTTCTTCTTCCTCCTCCTCCTCCTCCTCCTCCTCCTCCTCCTCCTCCTCCTCCTCTTTCTTCTTCTTCCTCCTTCTTTTGGGTTCGGACCCCTTTTTTTTTTTTTTTTTTTCTTCTTCCAATTTCAGGTTTTTAAAAAAAAAATTAAAAAATCATTTTATTTGCCACGTCGCAAACATTTGGTAGCCACGTCAGTATTTAACAGATCCATGAATGAAAAATCTAACTGTTGTATGAAATTAAAATAAAATAGTACTTGAGGTATGAAAGTGAAATGTTTTAAAGATGTTGTATAAGATTGCAATAGACCTCAAACCTGAGGGGCTACTATGTAATTTACCATTTTTTAATTGCTTATTTATTAATTGGGTTTCTTTTTTTCTTTTTTAGCCCCTCACGTACTCCCGGGCTCCCACTCCCACAATTGCTTATTTATTAATTGGGTTTTTTTTTTTTTTTTTTTGGTAAATTACATAGTAGCCCCTCAGGTTTGAGGTCTATTGCAATTTTATACAACATCTTTAAAACATTTCACTTTCATACCTCAAGTACTATTTTATTTTAATTTCATACAACCGTTAGATTTTCCATCCATGGATCTGTTAAATGCTGACGTGGCTGCCACATATATGACACGTGACTGCCAAATGTCTGCCACGTGGCAAATAAAATATTTTTTTAAATTAAAAAAAAAAACATATCTGCCACTTTTTTTTTTCTCTCTTTTTCTTCTTCTTCTCTTTCTCTTTCTTCTTCTTCTTCTCTTTCTCTTTCTTCTTCTTCTGGGTTCGGACCCTTTTTTTTTTCCTTCTTCTTATTCTTCCTCCTCCTCCTCCTCTTTCTTCTTATCTTCTTCTTCTTCTGGGTTCTGTCCCTTTTTTTTTTATCTTTCTTCTTCTTCTCTTTCTCTTTCTTCTTCTTCTTCTCTTTCTCTTTCTTTTTCTTCTGGGTTCGGACCCCTTTTTTTTTTTTTTTTCTTCTTCTTCTTCTTCTTCTCCCTCATCCTCCTCTTTCTTCTTCTCTTCTTCTTCTTCCTCCTTCTTCTTCTGGGTTCGGTCCCTTTCTTTCTTTCTTTTTTCTTCTTCTTCTTTTTCTTCCTCCTCCTCCTCCTCCTCTTTCTTCTTCTTCCTCCTTCTTCTTGGTTCGGACCCCTTTCTTTTTTTTTTCTTTTTTTTTTTCTTCTTCTTCTTCTTTCTCCTCCTTCCTCTTTCTTCTTCTCTTCTTCTTTTTCCTCCTTCTTCTGGGTTCGGTCCCTTTCTTTTTCTTTTTTTTTTCTTCTTCTTCTTCTTCCTCATCCTCCTTCTCTTTCTTCTTCTCTTCTTCTTCTTCTTACTCCTTTTTCTGGGTTCAGTCCCTTTATTTTTTTTTTCTTCTTCTTCTTCCTCCTCCTCTTCCTCCTCCTCCTCCTCCTCCTCCTCTTTCTTCTTCTTCCTCCTTCTTTTGGGTTTGGACCCCCTTTTTTTTTTTTCTTCTTCCAATTTCAGGTTTTAAAAAAAAAATTAAAAAATTATTTTATTTGCCACATGGCAGACATTTGGTAGCCACGTCAACATTTAACAGATCCATGGATGGAAAATCTAACGATTGTATGAAATTAAAATAAAATAGTACTTGAGGTATGAAAGTGAAATGTTTTAAAGATGTTGTATAAGATTGCAATAGACCTCAAAACTGAGGGGTTAGTATGTAATTTACCCTTTTTTTTATATTAAAGGTAACATTCATTACTTGCAAGTTGCAACAACAAACTTTGCAATACAAATGATCAAAATTTACACCAAAAAGGCCCAGGAACAACAGTGGCCCAGAGCTGAGACCGAAACAAAAGAAAATTGAAAACAGCCAATTCTGCTGCATCTTCCGCTAGAACCATCAAAACAGCAGCCGTGCATGTTGATCTACACAAATTCTTGCCCTTAATTAAGCCTCACCTCATCGATACCAGCATCCAATCCCAAGCTTTACTCCTAGCACAGCTACAGACAACAAAGAACCTGTAGCAAATTGAAAGAAGCTCGTGGGAATCCACGGGCAACACTGCCAATAAAGGCAGACAACAAAAAGAAGGTGGTAGTGCGAGGAACACCCAACCCAGTGGAAGCATCAGATCTATACTCACCGACTCGAAACACCGCAACAAATCACGGCAAAGTATGATTGAAGCTCGGAAATTGGAGGAATATCGAATATAGATGAGACACATCAGAAGGGAGAGAAAAAGGCAAATCAGCCAAGAAAACTAGGGAAAAAACAGCAGATGGGAGAAGAGAAAGATAAAAACAAAGAAACAAAAGAAAACCCACCAATCCTAGCCGTAGCTAGGATAAGCGGCACCAGAATTGGATTTGAATGTGTATATTTGGATAATTAAGGCTTAATGGTATATACTGCATGACACCTGTCATTCCAATATTTGTAGAGGCATGATGAATTTGGAAGAATGATCCCGAGCACTTCAGGAGCACGTAACCTCCTCATGTCCTGTCAACAACTAGGCCAACAATTTCCCTGTAAAATACTTTCCGACCGTTGAAAGGCAAGTTGGTGAAAATCTTTAAGACACAAGATCCCAGGAACAGAGGGACAAGTCTACCTAGACATCAAGTCTAGGCTACTAACACCCAGCTGAGGAAACAGATGGCTATGGAAGAAAATAAAAGCTGATAGTTAGGGCACTTGATACGAATATCCACCTACCCCAAAGTCAAGCAAGGCGATCGACTACGTTGTCCCAAGAAAGCGCGCAAGTGTACTTGCACAAATGCCACCTCATTGCCACATGTGGAATAAAAAGCAAAAGGACAACTAAAAAAGGGTCAAACAAGTACTCCTTAAGAGCATGTCCACCCCTAAAGACTTTGCGCCAGCACCCAGCGTATTTATCCACTCAAGTGAACAGTAATATACCACAGTGAATATAATAGGCCAAGGCATTTCCACCCCTAAAACTAAATAGCCTAGTCAATTTTATAAAAATATTAGCCGCACACATACTCTCTTTCTCTGTGCAATTCCTTATGCACGGTACATCCATCTCCCCCAGTTGTCTCCCCCCCTCTCTCCCCTCATCAGAACCCAGAAAAAACAAGCAAACCTAATACCACCGCCAAACACACACCCAACACACCCTGGGACCTCCTTCTGCATCTCTCTCTCCCTCTCTCTCTATCTCTCTCTCTCTCTCTCTCTCTCTCTCTCTCTCTACCCATTTCGCTCTGCACCCCTGGAACCTCCCTCTGCAACTCTTCCAGTCTCCCCACAGAAAAATGAAAATCCGCACCTTGGGTTTTTCTTGGTTTGCCGTTGCTTTCTGGGTTTGTTTATATGTTGTTTTGTTATGCTGTAGCTCGGAATCAGATGTTGTCACCGGGAAAAAACTCAACGAAATTGTTCTCCAGCTCGGCCCCAATCGAAAGAATCGGAGGTTGTCACTGTGAAAGGCACGCGCTAGGCAAATAGCCTGGCTCCTTGGTCAGTCAGTTTTGGACTGGCCTAGATACCAGCTTAGGCTGGGTGCCAAGCAAGTTGCTGGGCTAGAGTGAATTGACATGGTGTCAGCCTGGTTTTTTGACTAAGTGTTGGGCTATTCCACCTCCGGTGAAATTGCTCTAAGAGGGCTCATAGGAAGTGATAGACTCGAGCCTAGGGAGTTGAGGGCTCATAGATGACCTATATAATGAGGACAAGTACTCCTTAATAGGGGTCAAACAAATTGAGATATAAAATATGCTTCGAGCTCACCAAGGGCCGACTCATGACCATTCTCCACTTTGTTAACGTCACTAGTTTTGAGCATTAATAATATTATTGCCTCCCAATTTAAGAAAATTTTTATTGTAACTATGTACACTATACATATCTGATTAAAGGTTTAAAATTAAATATTGATGGTCAGTTTTTGTAAATGTTTAATTCACTAGAAGCATCAACAACAACAAAATAGTTGCAATTCAACAGATTATAGGTGTATCATTTGCCACAGGACAATTCACTATGTTGAACTAAGAGGTCTTAAGTTTATATTTGAGATTCTTTCACTGATATTTTTTTTTACTGTTATTCCTCTTGGAGCGTATAAAAAATATTAGATCATAAAATTTCAAGATGTGAGCCAAATCAAGTTATAATATAAGCATATTATATATTTTATTTGGTTTTAATTGGTTGACAGGTTTTAATTGATTTTTTTTTACATGGAAATGAATGCTAGATAAAATTACTGCATTGTGACCATAACTGTGAATACAATAACGGGGAAGATAAGGGGCTGAAAGAGTTCAAAAGTAAGAGAACAACAAGGATACCTAGCAATAGTACTATTTACGTCAAACGAGGCTAAAATGCCTATGTGAATCTTTTTGGCCCTCGAAAGAGGTGAATAACCTTAACTTGCCATCAATTGTTCATTTTTTCTTAAAAAAAGAAAACCAAGAGGCAAAAATTAAGGAGAAAGGGAGTTCCTCTATTATGTTTATTATGTTGATCGTTTGTATATTATGTTTATCATTTGTAATTACAATAATTGTATCTTGTTGTATGTAAACTGGTTTTAATATACACACACAAATATATATAATTGTCATTGGCTGGTTTTTGTATGAAAATATTGTAGAATTGATGTGTTGTACAATCATATCGTTTTCATGTGTGTTCACATTTCAGTATGTGAACTCATGATCGTTTTAAATCCTTAAAATAATATATATTTCACAATTCATATGTCACTTCATCTCCATGTGTGGATTGAACGATGGAGGAGTAGCCATCAAGTTGTGTCTACGCGTTTAGTTCATTCAATGCTACATCGGTTAAGCACTTAAGAGCACAAGACTTTTGGGGCTCATAAAGGGCTATATAAGAGGGACGAATACAATTTATAAGCGGTTTGACTCACAAGAGAAAAGAAACATCACATTATTGAGCACTTATTGTAATTCACATCAAATATTTACAGAGCATTGCAATGGATGTAGTCCAATTTTGAGAGTGAACCACTTAAACTTTGTTATCAGTTACTTAAGTCTTTATCTCGAGCTCATCAAGAGTTGACCGTACTGGTTTTGTTAATCTCCTGGTCTTTATTAACCTCCTGATTTTGAGTGCCAACACAGTAATATCACACAAATTTGTATCCAATGTGAGTAGCTTTGAAATAACCAATAAAAATATACGGAAAAAAAAAATTAAAAGTACTTATGTACACCTTATGAAAAGGTTATAAAAATGTTAACGTCCATTGAACAAAAGAAAATGCCAACCTTATGAAAGTGAAAAATGTCGAAATAAAAAATTACAATTTTTACCACCTAAAATTACAATTTTTACACATTCATTTTCGCTTTTTATATACTTTTTTATATTTTTTATCGTTGAATTGAATTTACTCTAAAGATAAAATATAACATAATAGCTCACTAATCTAGCTCTATGAAACAGAAAATGTATTAGCACTCAAGTGATCCACCAAAGCAGCGAGTCCATGAAAGATTAATTTTTTAGTGTCAGTAACGAAATGTTCTGTATGAAACTAAAAAACATATGTGCATATATCATTTGCCCAACATTTATGTAAGAATGCTAGTGAAAAAAAAAAAACCTTTTAGAACGGCTCTTCTACCCTTTTTGTGGGACCCATCTTTTCATATGCCACAGATCTACGGTCTTACTTCTACTGACTCGTCCAAAATGTACGGAATAATGGAAAATTCCACTGCAGTGATTGATGAACGTCTGAGATGCGCAGGTGCAGAAGAATAACGGTAGACCCTCAGCTCAAGGAATACTCGACTCGGATCCTCCTCCTCCTCTCTTCTTCTTCTTCTTCCTGCTTTCTATCCTTTTCTCTCCATGCGTGACTTTGCCCTCGGCGAACCGTATTGGACTTCCTACAGTCTTCAATCCATTATCGCAACCTCTCTGCTACTCTCTCTCTTCATCTCACCGTAATCCGGACTTTGCAAATTCAACGTCCAAAAATGGGCTCCGAAGGATCAAGCGTCGTCGGTGAGCCTCGCAAAACCCTAGATTTTTCACCTTTTTAGTTAATTTTGCATTCGGCGAAGTTTTTCGCAGATTAATTGTTATATGTTGATTTTGTTCCTGAATGATCTAATTTCTTGGTTTTGTTTGAGCTAAATTGCATTTTTTGGGTCTGTTTTGCTTGTTTGTAAACCTAGTGAAGTGGATTTTTGATTATATTTGCTTACAAATTTGGTTGCTTGGTCCTGAATTATAGGGTGTGTTGTGAGCTTGATTGGTCCTTTTGGGTTATGAACTAAGTGCGAATTGATGTTAGTATGAAATCAATGTTGGGATTTGTTAGCCAAAAGTGTCCATCAAGGATCGAATCATTCCAATCTAATTTGACAAGGAATGATGAAGTTTGCGTGGACGGTGGATATATAACGTTAACGTGTACGGTTGAGCCTTCGAGGTTCATCTTTAACCCCTCACTAATTACTACGGTACCCATGCTATTTTATCAGTGAGGCTACTGCAAGTTTTTTGGGGCTGGCTAAGGTGATGTTATGTGAATGGCAATGATTTTGGATTATCTGTCCTCTTGGCCGAAAATTGTGATAAGAAACAAGATATAGATTCAGAAGTCATGTTGTGCCTTAGTCACCCCGTTCCTTCTTCTTCTTTTCCCTGTACTTCTGTTTCTTTGAAGCATTTTCCTCCGTGAATGGTTGCCTAAATCGTTATGCACTTCCTTGCAAAGAAAATTAAAGAAACCTCCATTCTCTCCTATAAACACGGTTGCCCATTATTCTGCCTTCTTTAATGTGTCAGTTCCTCCACAATCCTCTTGCTGAACATAACTCCATAGTTGAATCTAACCTCAAATTTGAGATTAGATTCACCAGTGCCAAAACAAACGCCTCATATATTTTTAGCATCCTTCTCTTACAGGGGAGGCAATGTAATTTCTAATATGAGACATGATTATTCATCTTTTGTGTTAACATTATGTAAAGCACTCTAAAAATGGTATTTGATTGGGTACATCTCTTCTGGAGGTGGAAAGGAGCACTCTGAGGCCCAAGATCATTTTAAAAGACCATTACTTATCATCTAGAGAAAGTGTCCATGTCTTTGCTAACACAAGGGTCGTTCCACTTTTCAATAACCATTTTTCAGACGGTTTCTCCATAGAGAGTGCAAGATTGTAGTGTTTTGGCATACTATTGTAAACACTTCTCATTTCTCTCAACTTGGAAATTATAACACCTGCCTTTAGCTAATGTTCTATTTCTTTCTGAAAAGAATTTATAGAACCTCTGCTGTTATTGAGGACGTGAAAGCCGATGAAAGTATTTCTGCCAGGAGTTTTATTGGTAAAATATATAAGACTAAAAAACGGAGAAAGCCTGGGGTATTTCCCTTTTTGTATTTGTTGAACTAGCTTCTAATTTTGTGATGAATTTGATGTGATTTGTGACTGAAGCTGCCTTTGGTTTTCTTTGTTATACTAAGTAGATGTGTCAATCCTTTTTGTTAGACAATTGTCTTATTCCTGTTGTTCGTGATTATTTGTTACAGTATGGCATTCATTATTATCAAATCATGCAAGAGTTGTAATTATGTGTCTTGACTCTTTTTTGTGTGTAGTTCCCAGGAATTTCAGATTACTGGAAGAGCTTGAGAGGGGTGAAAAGGGAATTGGGGATGGCACTGTTAGCTATGGAATGGATGATGCTGATGATATTTATATGCAGTCATGGACAGGGACAATTATTGGACCTCCTAATGTAGGTTCCTTATTCTTTTTAATTTTCCTTTTTTAGGTAAATTGCTGCCCACAAATGCGCATTTAAGTTAAAAAAAAAAAAAATCATGGAATGCTGCCTTGAATTAACATCATTCTTTGAATTTAATGTCTTGCCGATCTTGCTTCTTGCTAGACTGTGCACGAAGGGCGCATTTACCAGTTGAAACTGTTCTGTGGAAAGGACTATCCAGATAATCCACCAACTGTTAGGTTCCAAACACGAATAAACGTGACCTGTGTCAATCGTGATACTGGAGTGGTAGGGGATTCTTACCTGCAAATATGTTCCTTTGTTATGGTTGAAACAAGCTGACGGGTGGACTAATTACCAGGTTGAACCCAGTCTTTTCCCCATGCTTGCCAATTGGCAAAGGGAATATACGATGGAGGACATATTGACACAATTGAAGAAAGAGATGATGTCACCACAAAACCGAAAGCTAGCTCAGCCACCTGAAGGTTTGTTAATTTCTGCTGTTTCCTGCTGAACATGCTTTACCTTTTTATGTATTTTAAAGTTTTATTAGCAGAACTACACTATTCCTTTATCGAATATAGTTGCTTCTATTGTTTTCCTTCTGTTCATATCATGTCGAAATGGAGAGTCAATATTTGAATATGTATTTTCAGGCAATGAAGAGGGAAGGGTCGATCAAAAAGGGCTTGTGGTGAAATGTTGCATCATCTAAGGTCAGACTTGAACGAACACACGACACTTAATGTAGTATACATGTAGAATGATACCTGGTAAGGAGCATCTATGTGCTAATCCTGCCTAATGTAGTTAAGGATCGCTCCATCTGGAACAATGAGCTGTAATGTCTGTTCTACTATTACGTATGGTTTTGGCAGACAGACTTGTGTATGTGATGTTTTCCTACAGTTATTTACACACACGTTGTTTATACTTCGGGCATGAACCGCCTTATTTTGTAGAAGCTGAGTACAGGTCCTTGATAAGGAGAGATATCACCATGTTACGAGGACTTGTACATACGTCCACTGCATTCTTGAATGTTTACGTGTGTTTTTAGAATGTGACAGCATTGTGTTTTGTCGTTGTTGTATTTGCAGAATTGGATGAACGGCTCCGTAGGTTTATGAGGATGTTATATTTGACTGGCTGCTTCTTAGATTTTATATCGTGAAAACGTTTAAAACCGCTCCAAATACCGAGTGGGTTATGCGGGTACATGATATGTAATTATATGAACCAAAGGACGAAAGGACTATGAAATATCGATTCTTCAATACCTTTTGTTTTCCTTTCATGACCGAAGCGGTATAGTTTGATACTAAATTCTAATCAAGACAATTATGTTTGTTATGAATGATGATTAATATTTGGTACAACCAAATATTAGAACAACTTATGTTCAACTCCGAAGCCAAAGGGGCTATTTATGTGAAACCAATTATACATTGTGATGTTAAAATACATATTATTCAGAGTGCATAGATATTATTGTTTTTCGTCAATGCAAAAAACGTCATTTGACTGCATGAACAGTTGTTGATCATGGTAGAGTAAGTCAATTTTTGCTTTTACTCTACCATGAAAACGGATTAAGGTAAAGTATCATTTCCCAAAACAGGATTTCTTAGCTGTTAAGCGACAAGCAACGAAAAAAGGAGAATCACCAACCCCTCCATTTATTTATAAAAGAAATTTGAGGAGGGAAAAGACTTAAAAGAGGGTAGAATGTCGCATCGCCATCACTTAAGAGATAAGACTGAGAGATGTGGTCGATCAAAAAAACAACAAAGAGATTATAACTAGGTAGGGCTGGTGACCGGTAGAAGTTGTGACAAGGTAGTCGTACTAGAAGGGACGGTTGAATCATCTCCGTTTCAGTGAGAGATAATACTTGTTGAGTATTTTAGTTTGACATTATTTAACACCTAAAAAGAAGTGAGCTACGTATGAATAAAATTTAGAGATAAAAATCGTCTTTCATTTTTCAAGGTTGAATTAACACGTATATGGATTTAGTCGAGTTAGTTAGAGCATTGTACTGCGCCTAAGTTCGAATATAATTTAAATAAATAACATATACCTTATCGTTTGTTAGAAAATAAAAAAGTATTTTTTTTTTAACTTTGCAAAAGACAACAGTAGTAAAAAAACAATACATTAGGTAATATTGATGCAGATGGCGAAGCTTCGTTCACTTGGACATTTGTGGTTTTGAACTCGGTGGGAGGGAAAGCTTCTGATTTCTGAAAAAGCAAGGGAGGAAAGAGGTCCCAGAACAAACAAAAACCGCCGTGAAAGGTGCTGTTTGCGTGGATAAAATAGGAAGAGCGTTCACACTTGAGACTTGAAAGAGAGCTGAGAAACTATGGGGAAGTGAAGTAACAGCTAATATCTGTTCCTGTAAACCAAAAGCAAACGTAAAAGCTGATGTGGTATGTATCGAATTTCTGTATTCGAAGTTCAAAGATTAGAAGATTTGGACCGTTGAAAAGAAAGATAAATACATTCAAAATTTTTCTTTACTTCATATAAGGTGAACTAATAAAATACGTTAATGCAATCGCATTGCTTAAAATGACTTTATCTAAATCTCATAATCTTTGTACTCCGAGCAAAAAAATCCGGAAAGGATTTCAACTCTCTAACAACAATCCACAATAACCGCTCCAAAAGGGTTGTTGATTATGTCTATGTTGTATGTGCTATAACAATAATAATAAATAAATATTCGAACAAAGAAATAAAAATAAGGAAAACGATAATATTGTGGGAAATTATAGTCACCGTGGGAGGGCCAGTGCGGGGACGTGTGCCATTTGGGACGATATTTACACCGGAAAGCTTTCACAACACAATAAATTTCAATAATTATAAAGTAATATCTATCACCATGCCATTCCAGTTACTTAAATTTTAAATTATTTACGTTCGCTTTTAGCCCGTTGTATAAATAAACAGTTTGCGTGGTTGTGAATCGGACGTTTCAGGAAAGAGAGAGAAAAAAACAACCACAACTCTCTAAAGTTGCTCCGCTCGTTACAAGGTTGGATTTATTGATCGGTTTCTTTCTTAATTTTCCTTCACCGCCATTGCATTTGATCAAATTTACCTTCTTCTCTCCCCTCTCGAGTTTCAATCCTTCTTAAAAATATGGGTTCCTCTTCTCTGTCAGAAAACAGTAAGCAACAAGGTATGCAGTCTCTCTCTCTCTCTCTCTCTCTCTCTCTCTCTCTCTCTCTCTAGGTTTTCTTGAACTTTCCGGCCGTTTCGCTTGGAGTTAAACGAAGGGTTTATATATGTTTTAAATTTAATTATATGTTAATTAATTGGCATAAACCTTGTGATGTGTTTGTACTCAAATTGCTGATGCATGCAGAGAATAATGGTGGGACATTCGTACCCAACGAAGAGGACGTTCTGCAGAGACATGTAGCCTTCTTTGACAGGAATCACGATGGCATTGTTTATCCTTGGGAAACTTTTCAAGGTTTTTATTAATTGTTTTTTGCTTTTCTTCTTTAAAACCTGTATGCATGATCATTACTATTCATAATCTCTTTGTAATTAAACAAGTGATCGCGCGCGCGCGCGTGTGTGTTATATCAACAGGTTTTCGTGCGATCGGGTGTGGCATCATGTTGTCGACAGTCAGTGCCTTTCTCATCAACGCGGCCCTCAGTCGAAAGACTCGCCAGGTATCTCTCTCGCTCTCTCACTCAGCTCACTACGGTTATCATTCGCATATGCATCCGAAGTTCTAGGTCTGATTCACTTTCCGTGACAAATTGTTTAATAAGAAAAATGCTATAACTACAAAGCAATAGACTAGTTGCCGGCGGCATAGATTAAAATATCGTTCCCATATCAGAATATTTGTTTTATGGCTGTGCCCGTTCAGAAAGTGAAGCACATGGAGAATTACGAAATTTCCCATCATTTATTTTTGCTCGAACACTCACATCCACATGTTTGTAGATGGAATCGAACGTGGCGAATATCTTGTAGGGTTTATAGTGCTGGTGAAAAATGTTGATTTGATTAGCACTAGCACTAAAGCGCCTTTTGTGTTTACCTTACCAGAGAAGCCGGGATAAATTGTTTTAATTTTGTTGACGTGGTTACGTCAGTTCGGTTGCTTTAAAATAAAATAATGTTAAGAAGATTAAATTTATTAATAAAATTTTACAAACTAAATGACATAAAAGTTAATGATTAGATTATAATTTAAACGTTGTTAAACGTGTTTATTCTTATTGGTAATACATTATTTAATTTACAAATTTTTCTTTAAATTTAATTTCTCTAACATCATCTCTAAAGCAATATACTTGTAACAATTTCCGAGGTTTAATTCTCCGGTTCTATAGGTTATAATTGTTCTAAACAAAAAGGGAATTCTTCTACTTTTACTCGTTCGTTTACAAAATTTATCACTTATTGGAGTCCTCATAAAATTAAAGGAAAATTAATGAAAATTCCAAAAAAAAAAAAAGTTTTAATGAAAAATGACAAATAAAGATGTAGTAAATAGTACTAGAAAAATATAAAAATGTGATTTTTCGTTAAAAATGAATAGTACTGGGAATGTTTAATTAAAACTCTCTAAAATTAACGTAGGTTGCAACTTTTCTAAAAATATGTTTATTTTACACTATGTTATTGAATATTTGATTGAATGTGCGTTGTTATAAGAGAATTGTGACGCATTAAGCAAACAAAGAACATGTGTATTAGGGGAAATGAATTATGTCTAATTGTCTATGTCGACACATTTGCTAGTATTAAGGTATAAAATATTAATGATATCGGAAATATCGGTAGTCCAAAAACATAGAAATTTCGATGGAAATATCGGGATATTATCGATATCGATAAAAATTGAATAAAAACCTCGAAAATTGTAAAAAAAACTTGGAAATTTTTATTGAAACTTTGCATGATGTTTATTTAGTCAATTATCTATTAGTTTATCACAAAAAAAAATTGGAATGAAATGCATTGCATGATAGATATAACTGATTTAAGTTGATTATATAGCGAGCTGGGTAACATTGTAAGTAGAAAATATGTAGTAATTAATGAAAGAAGTTTAAACACACCATAATCATTTATATATAATGAATTAGTACAATATTTTACACTTTATACATTGCATGGTAAGATACATGAGTGACTTAGCAAAGTCTAAAATATCGATGATATCGGAAATATTGGTAGTCCAAAAACACGGAAATTTCAATAAAAATATCAAAATATTATGGATATTTTAGAACATGCCTAATATTACAATTTGTATACTATATATTACGTCGAGCGGAAGTGACGTGGCTTCTGTATGTTTGGTGCAGGGAAAGTTCCCTTCTCTACTTTTCCCAGTTGAAGTTAAAAACATCCATAAAGCCAAACATGGCAGTGACTCTGGAGTCTATGATAATGAAGGAAGGTATAATTATTAATTAATTAATTGATTAATTAATCTATATTTTGTACATATAATCTACTTCTTATATTATATTATATAGTCTGTCAGATCTTATATAATAAAATAGTTTTAATTGGTATAGCTTTTTTAAAAACGTTTTAGTGTGTTGGAACATGATCTTATACACTCAGCGAATCTAACCACTTGTATAATGAGAACCTAAATTTTTCTACACTCAGCATTGAATCCAACCAATTAAAACTATTTTCACAATCATTTATAAATTTTTAAAATTATTCTGCTTAAGTGCTTATTTTATAATGAACTCCCCAACTGTTGGTCGTGGTCGTTGTCACGTTTGGAATTGATATACATTTCTAACTAATCACATGCATGATAATAATTTCTTGCTTTTGGACTCCAAAATGAGCTGAGCTTCTTGTAAAGCTACGTTTGAGTTTATATTTAACAAAAAATGATTTTCACACATTCAAATTCTCATTTTACACACTTTGCTTATTTATATCAATTGATGTTCTTTTAGACTGACTCCAACCCTGGGCTATTTGCCAAATTTCCCGCCAAACACCACCCAACCCAAGCTAAAACATTGGGCTAAAAGGCCAAATCCCCCCCCCCCCAATCCTCGTGGACTTGCTTGAAATTGGGCCACTCTCGGCCCGCCCACTCGCAGACGCGCCGCATAAGCTTGCTTCGAATCTGCTCCCGACAAAGTAGGGGCCCGCTGTCATGCCCTGTTGGCCACTTCCCCCGAGCCTAACGGCTCTTTTCCCCATCCGACGGCCATCATTTAAGGACTGTTGGTTGATCCAACGGTCCATATTCAAATTTCATTTTTAAAAAATATGTTATTTTAAAATACATTGAATTCAACGGCTGAGATCGAATATAATCAAATCTAACGGTAAAAAAAAACTAACATCCCAAATTTAAATCCAACGACTAAAATAATTTAAAAAAATATATTTAACTCAAAATTCATCCAAAAACTCTATAAATACCTATGTATTTGTTTAAACATCCACACAAAACTCAATTTTCTTCTACAATTCTTCCAACTTATCTTTCTACTATTTCTTTCCATTTACAAATTGTTCAACATGGCAAGATGTTGCTTTATGCTTGGCATGTGTTTTTGTTAGCGAAGATGGTGCAGTTGGCACAAATCAAAATAAAAAAGTTTTGTGAAAGTTGATAGATTGGTGAAAGTTGAAGGCTTGCTTTGTGGAAAATTTAGTGATTTTTCAATATTTATTGAAATTTAAATATTTTTAAATTAAAATATTCATAAAATTAATTTACGATAGTTTACATATTTATTTATTTATTTTTTTTTAAATTTAATTTAAGAAAAAAATTAGCTTAAGTTCATTTTTGAATAATCTTTGACTAAAATTTTAGGTCATAAGGGTTAGAGCAGAAAAACCGTTTATGGGCTAAAAGCTAAATTTTACATGCTAAAAAATTTGGCTTTTAGCCCAAGGGTTAGAGATGGTATTATCCATATATATCGATAACAAAGGATAAACATAGATGTATGAAAAGGAAGATGGTTTTCACGCACTTTTTTGGGCTTGTTACGCCTCTCTATATTTCTAGAAATCAAATTGTATAAGTCAAACAAAATATATATAACTGCCAAAATTAATCAAACAAAAACGTGTAAAAAAAAAAAATGTTTTTAACATGTATATCACTTCACTTATCAACTACTCTAATCACCTTCTTTTTGGAATTTGGATTACGTCTTCATCTTTTTGCATTTCTCGGATTTCTTTTTGGATTTTCTCATTAGTATTTTGTATTTAATTATTTTTCTCCAATTACAATTTTTCAGGTTTGTTCCGTCGAAATTTGAAGAAATCTTTGAGAAGCATGCCCATACGTATCCAAATGCGTTGACATCAGATGAACTGATGGGCATGCTAAAGGCTAACAGGGATCCCAAGGATTATGCAGGATGGTAAGTTTCTCATATATGTTCATGTCCTGCAGAAATATAAATTAGAAAACAGAACTAAATTAATGAGAGAATATATAAAATGCAGGTTGGCTGCCTATACAGAATGGAAGATCTTATATGTGCTTTGCAAGGACAAAAATGGTTTGTTGCAAAAAGATACAGTTAGAGCTGTTTACGATGGAAGCTTGTTCGAGCGCATGGAGAAGGAAAACTCCGGCGGAGACAAAAAGAAAGAGTAATTCGTTATAATTATTCAACCATGCTGGATTTATTAATAAGTTCCTAAGCTTTTTAACAAGTTAATTAATAATTACTGGCTTTGTTTCAACTGTATTTCCTACATGTGGATGAACCGTGTGAAACAAGCAAGACGAGTTATATATTGGGAGTTTTTTATTTTTTTATTTTATTTTTCTTGATGCAGTGTTGTCTGAAAAAATTTGGCAGATTGTATAGTCTGGTGTTGTCCGTTTGGCCGTGCCCGGTGGATAATCGGAAGTATACCGGTGTTTATATTGAGCAGTATATGTTGATATTGTTTAGAAATTGTGGATGTTGTTTGTTAGTTCGTCAGTTCATGTGTGTAAATATATTATATGTTGATTTGTTTATCAAACTATGTGAATTGAAATAGGAATGGTATTAATTTCGTATAAACTTTTTATGAATTTACTTGAACATAAACTGAACCTAGGTTGATTACTAAAATATTTATGTTTTGTACTAAGCGAATGATCTGTTTTTGAGTTGAACATGGAAGCTGTAAAATATTATAACCTGCTGATATGTCTGCATTTCCGTACATCAAGAGGCAAAATCACATTAAAGGTCAAACTTAGGGTTGGTCTGGTATTGTTGTGCTTTGAAAAAAAACTGTTGTACTGTGAGAATAAGCAGTTATGAAATAAAGCAGCATAGTGTTTGGTAAACTTTTTTGTAAAAATGCTTTTGAAAAAAAAAAACAGTATTATAGTGTTTGATAAACTTTTATATAAAACAGATGTGAAAAAAAGCTGATTTTTCAAAGCTGGGTTTTGCAGCTTTGTGTTTTGGCTTTTTTTCATCCAAAACTATGAAAAAATGCTGAAGCTGAATGCTATTTTTTTTCAAAATCATCTTAGTATCAAACGAGGGCTTATCACATGAGTGCTGTTTGTGTTTCAGTTCCTTAATTTACTCAAACAAAGGCTGATCAAAATCACATGAGGGTCAGAATAGCACTGTTCGTGTTTCACTTCCTTAATTTACTCAAACCTGTTCGTACAGGCTCATGGATGATAGAAAATATGGGTTGTGATACGGAGGTCAGTCTGATATTTTGGGCCTTATAAAATATGGGTGGAGGCTTTTGCCCTAATATGTTGGTGCAATGCTCCAATGAATAATGCAGTTTTATTTTGGACACTGAATAATGCCATTTAGACTCTGTTTAGTGACCACACACCTTCTTGACCATCTACCCAATAGAGAGTGACCCATACAAATAAGTTTTAGATAAATACGTATTTATTGTATAATGAATGGTCTCTGTTTAGTGATTACACATCTTCTTGACCATCTCCCCAATAGAGAGTGATCCGTACGAATAAGTTTTAGACAAATACGTATTTATTGTATAATGAATGGTAGTAACTCACATTATCAAACTCATATATGTAAATGAGTGCTTTTCAGCGCAAATAATGATAAATCAGTCATAATTACAATAAATTAAGATTCAATTTCATTATGTGTAACAAAAACAGTCTAGCACTTTTATCAGTTGAACGAAAATATAAGATTTGCGTTCTAAATCAAACCGGGGGAACAAACATGTGCTACCTTTTCAATAATACGTTTACACCCATAACGACTGCACATGATCAATCGGCAGGGTTGGCCGTGGCCAGCTGAACTGAGTCCGGACAGAGAGAAATTGAAGCTAACACATAGAAGCAAGCAGTGGTGCTTGGGAATCTTATCTGGAGGGGCAAAGTCACAATTAGTTGGTCGGATGGTTGAGGCAAAAAGCCTTTATCTTATGTATTGTGTTTGTGGCCACATCAAAATTCAAAAGCGATCGATGGAAGGCAAAACCCATCACTTTATTATTTTATAACCAAGAAACTTGACCGTATTATTACTATATTATTGAAGGGGACCTTCCTTTTCTTTTCCTCTCTCTTTCTTGCATGTTGTGTGTTCCATTGCATCTCCATCTCATCTTTCGTTCGCTTACTTTTCCCACACGCCACTTGCGAGTTTCTTTTAGCAAGGACTTGGATTAGTCGGTCAATTTGCGTGGCAAAAAGGATGGAATAATAATAGTAAGGATTGTTCATGTCCAAAACACGTACATTGAAATCAATCCATTTCATTTGTCTTTCATACTGTGCATTGCTTTCGCATGGCGTGGGGAGTGTGGTCGATTTACTTTATATCTTATCTATATTTTAAAAATAAAATGGCTCCAGGGTTACAAATAGATACAGTTTATATGCACAAGAATCACCAGTATTTTGAATGTATGGTATAATTCATGTTACATAACTTTTATGTAGTTCGACTTGTCTAATTTCTTATATTCACAAACTTTTTTTCCTTCTTCAAAAAATTTGACCAAAGAAAATATATTTATGTATAAAAATTAGTTATCATGGAACATAAAAATATTAATTGTTACTCTGATATAAAATATTTTGAAAAAGGGTAACGATGGGAATATCAATTATGGTACCTCACATTCACAATAAAGAAAGATTTTGGTTTCGTGTCGTTGAAGTCAATGATTAAGTAGATAGTTGAATTTAAATTTAGAAATGTGTAGGTTTTGTGTTTGGCCACTATCATTAATTTACTATCAAAATATAAAAAGATGTACGTAATTTTCATTTCTTCCTTAAAGAATTATTATTATTATTATTATTATTATTTTAAAAGGAGGCCAACTGATGCCTTAGACACAGAAATTCATTCTTCGAGGGTCGGAAAGACTCATAGAGGTATTTCAATCTCCTTTGATCAACATCGTGTACTTCACCAGAAATTGAACCCAAAATGTATTGTGTGAAATACAATACCTAGAATTCGTCTCTATCCATTAGGTCACCATGCGATCCGAATTGGAGTATCGTATTTGTTTTTGACTTGGTCAGAGAGAGACGTTGATGTCTCACTACATAGTAAACAATTTAAAATTATCAACTTAATAGGTAGAATCATGTCATTTTCCCTTTTTTGGAGAAATTAGGTTCACATTCTTCTTTTTGTTACTACATTGATTAAAATCCTATTCATTTTCAATTTTGTCCTTGGTATTAATAACATCATTAGTTATTTGAATAATAAAATAATTTTTATTTTTAAATAAATTCCTTTAGTGTTAAAAATGTTACAATTAGTATATTTATATTCATGGTTAAATTTTTATCATATATTTTTATTTTTAGTTTGTACCTATTTTTAATTTGTACCAATTTTTTTTTTCATTTTTAATTTGTACCCATATATTAGTTTCTTTTTGTGCCCATATTTTTAAAATTTTTATTTGTATTTGTACCCATGTGTATACCGTCACGTGACATTGTATATTTAATCAATGATAGAAAAATTACATATGGTATATTTATGTTTTATGCCTAAACTTTGTATCGTATATTTATATTTTTAGTTTGTACCCACTTTTAATTTGTAACATTTTTTAAAATTTGTAGTATTTTCTTTTTAGTTTTATTTTGTACCCATGTATTAATTTCTTTTAGCGCCTATATTTAAAAAAAATTCATTTGTACTCATAATTTTTTAATCTTTTATCTGTACCCTAATTTATTTATAATGTACCCATTCTTTTTTATTAATGTACCACTTTGTTATATGTGAAATGTACCAATTTTTATAACACTATGGATATATTATTTTGCCATTTATTATTTCTTATTTTTACATAGTTTTTATCCATTTATTCAATCAAAATGTTTGAATTTTTTTATTGTAACCTATTCTAATAGTATTATAATGAGGGATTTTAAATTTATAGAATTATAAATCTCATAAAATATCAAACAATTAATGTCAAAACTATAAAAATAAAAATATTAATTGTAATATAATGAGGTGTACAAAGTCAAATGACTTTGATCAAACTTTGAATACCATTAAGGTTTTAGTTAAAAAATGTTAAGGATTAGGGACCGCATCCAAAGTATCCATTTTTTTTTTTGTGGAAAGAATCATGTCATTCAGTATACCTTTTTAATTATATTTTTGTGTAATAGAGACGTTCAAGAGCTTGGATATTCATATGGAAAGATCATATCGTATAAATTAATAATGTACATACGCTAGCTAGGGTTTGTTTTCTTTTTGCACCTTAGTGACTAAACAACTGGATTCCTCGATGACGATAGCTAATCTAATTCTTGTGACGGAGTTAACTTAATTAATTATGCGATTCCTACATTTATTTTGTTTATTTGTATCATCCTTTCTTTCTTTCTTTTTCTGATCAAATCCTCCTTTCAATCATTAATAAATTTATTACGTTAGACGTTGAACAAGGCAGAGAAAATCACTGCGCCTATTAGCTACAAATACTTTTCTTCCCCTCCTAATAAGATTCATTTTATCGTAATTAGTTTGCTGATTTTCACTTAGTTCAGTTGGACGGAGAATCGTGGCCGTCCCTTGTGTATGTGTAGACGTAAATCAAAAGCCACACCTATGCTTGGAGGTCATGGAAGTCCAAATAATTAAGCCCTCGTTAGCTTACACCTAAACTTGGAGGCCATGGAAGTCAAAGTAATGAAGCCCTAGCAAAAAAGAAGCAGTTGAATGATGGTGGAGTATGGACCAACTTTAACTAGCTATTTTTCAAACCACAAAATTATTAGTTACATTAGGTAATGTTTCTAGGAGCTTCCATTTTTTTAATTCATAGACTCATAATTTAATAAAAACTATACTGTAAAAAATACCCTTCTTTGAAATTACTAAAAAAAAAATTTATGCTGCCGTGGTCAACAACCTCAACTATAATTGACTTTTAAACTCACTAATTTCAAGCCAACTAAGCTTTTAACTTTAATGGCCATAATGCAAAAGTAAAACCACATTCATCATAACCGTCAATTTTTTCTTCATATGGCCAATCTATATTCTAACGCATATAAATCAAAAGAAGATAAAAGAATAAACAAATGGATGAGTACATAAGACCATTTTCAATCATTGGGTTAAAACTTAAAATTTTCAATCCAGAAATAGTTTTTCTGATCCAACCCTTATGGGTTAAATTTTTAGCCCGAGATTACTAAATAATGTATTAAGGATAATTTTTTTTTCTTAAAGTAACTTAAAAAAAAATTATGTAAACCATCACAATTTAGTTTTATGAACATTTTAACCTAAAAATATTTAGATTTCTATAAATATTGAAAAATCACTAAACCGACATTATAAAACTCATGAAACACTATGAAAAAAATATGAAACACATGAAAGTATTTTTTTAATTACTTTAGCCGTTAGATTTAAATTTGGACTGTAATTTTTTTTTTACGGTTGGATTTGATCATATTAGATCTTAATCATTAGATTTAATGAATTTATAAATATAAAACTAAAATAAAATACACGTATATGGTGGGCCAGCCCATTAACCCAGAGGGACATCCTAACCTAAATTTCCCCATAAATGAGTTTTGTATTGAAACCCATATTTGTCCCAAGGGTTGAGCAAGTTTGAGTGAATTTATAACCTTAAATTTGAGTTTTACTCCAAAGGTTGGATCAGTAGGTCTAAAGAGAACAAATGTACGTAATTTGTTTATTTTTATATTTTTTTTTTCATTTAGTTATTAAGGAGAGGCAGTAGAGTTCGAAATAAAAATGTGTGTGAGGATATATATGAATTAACATCACCACGTAAAGTAAACGCTGGATTGTTACATGGGAAGAGATTACTCGTTAGTGAGTCACACTCACCCCACCCCGTAGCCTTTAGGCTTCAACCCAACACATTAAGTTTCTAACTCCCTCACGTAAATTCCCCACAAAGCAACCTGACCTACCTCTCTCTCTCTCTCTCTCTCTCTCCACACACACACATACACTAAGGGCGTGTTTACGTATTCGTAATCGGAATGAGAATGTGGAATTGAATTCCGATTACGGAGTACTCCGGTGTTTACTAAACATGGAGGAATAAAAAAAGCAATGGGGCCCATACAAATTTTGGAATTCAATTCCTTGTATTGGTGGATTCTCTAGATATAGGTGGTAATCCAATTCCTGATTATTTGGGTAATCGGAATGACACTTTTGTTCCCTTTATGCCCTCACTTATTGTTTGTATTTCCAAGACTATCCTTTATAAACCCATTAAAGTATATAAAATATTTGATTTGGGACAAAGACATTTTAGTAATCATACTGGTTATATTCCAATTCTTCTGAATTAGTAAACAACTTAATGAAATTCTATTCCGATTCTAGAACATTTAAGTAAACAGTTTCAACAAGAATCCGATTCTTACTTCACCTCATTCCAACTCCTCTTTAATTCAATTCCTCATATTTTCATTACCGATACGTAAACACGCCATAAAAGAGTGCTGCAGTCTATATGCCTTTCCAAATATTCATAGTTCATTTGTTACCTGAAAGCACTCCATTAACAACCTCTTGAATCTTCACACTTCACAATTCAAAAGCCTTACTTCTTCCAACTTCTCTCTCTCTCTCTCTCTCTCTCTCTTCTAACTTGCTACAGCCACCACCTCACAAATCAAAATATGATGTCTTCTGTATTTGTTTTCCTCCTCACTATTTCCTTCCTTACAACCCTGTCATCCTCCGCAACCACTTCCTTCGTCTTCGGCGGCTGTTCCCAGCAAAAATACCTCCCGGGTTCGCCCTACGAGTCGAAAGTAAACTCGCTCCTCACCTCCCTGGTCAACTCAGCCATGTTCTCTACCTACAACAACTTCACCTTCCCCGGTAGCAGCTCCGCCGGCTCCCAGGACACCCTATATGGCCTCTTCCAATGCCGTGGCGACCTCAGCAACATTGACTGCTCCCAGTGCGTCGCTCGCTCGGTGAGTCAACTCGGAACCCTCTGCCTCGACTCCTGCGGTGGCGCGTTGCAGCTCGAGGGCTGCTTTGTGAAGTACGACAACGCAACGTTCTTAGGGGTGGAGGACAAGACCGTGGTTGTTAAGAAATGTGGACCGTCGACTGGGTTTGACTCGGATTCGTTGACCAAGCGGGATGCCGTGCTGGCGTATCTTGGGACCAGCGATGGGACTTACAGGCCGTACAGAGTCAGCGGCTCCGGGAGTGTTCAGGGCGTGGCGCAGTGTATCGGGGATTTGAGTACGAGCGAGTGCCAGGATTGTCTGTCGGAAGCCGTCGGACAGCTCAGGTCCGGGTGCGGGACCAGCGCGTGGGGCGACATGTTCTTGGCTAAGTGCTACGTCCGCTACTCGGAAGGTGGATATCACCCGAACGGCGGTCATGGTAAGATGTTTCGCCACCCCGGATGGTGGTTTCTACTTTCTGGTTTTTGGTTATTTACCCTCTGGTTAAAATGAAGAATTTGAGTTTACCAATAACCCCATGTAATTACGGGTGAAACACTGAAATATGCGTCCCAAATGGTTGTTTTGGTAAATTCACTTTTCTTCTGATTATTCTCTCCTTTTTACCTTTTTGTGTAGTAGTGTATTTAATTAGTGATTAGGTTTGTTTGATGTACTAATTAATTATGCTTGTGTTGTGTGTGCGTGTTGCTAAGGGAGTGTTTGGTGGTGATTAGGAATATTCAAGTACTTTGATTTTCAGAGTGGTTGTTAACTTGTTACATTCAGTTTGATATATGATAGATTTGCTGTTTATGAGACCAATTTTGATGAATGTTAAGTTAAACTGGAAAATTGTTATTGACGTTTCAAAATAGTCGTTATGCACTCCTTTTCTAACAAAGATGAGTCCATAATAATTCTTTAGTGTTAATAGCAGCTCTCGTTGGCTGAACCTCGTAAAATAAAAAAATAAAAAAGAAATGCAAAGATGCCCCAAGACTGTTAATTGTAAATAATAAGACTTTCTTGTGTAACAAAAAGCTCATAGTTCCTTTTTTAATTTACATGCCAATGGGATAAATGCGACCCACTTTGAATTTCTGTCTCGCCAGAAATTTGAGATAAAAATTTCAACAGTATGGCAGTAGTGATATCTAAATTTACTAGAATTCCTTCACTAATACTGCAAATTAAAGAAATATTTGCTCCTCCTGCCAGAAGTAATCAAGGCTGCCTAATCTGATTAGACTTTGGTTAATTAAAAGACAACTCAGTTAATGAAATAAAGCATACACACACAATCCGATCAAGCTTAATTCTTCTCATTATTACTTTATTATGTTTGCTGTACGTGCATAAAGCTAAAGTGTTTATAAAGTGTTTGATGTTCTTTTTTCCTCTTTCTTTTTGTTCTGCTTTAGATGATCATGATGACGACGACGACGATGAGCTTGAGAAGACACTTGCAATACTCATTGGAATTATAGCAGCAGTTGCACTACTCGTCGTATTTCTTTCCTACTTCCGAAAAAAAATTTATGGCGATGAAAAAGGTACAAACCAGATCTCTCTCTTGTTCTAATCCTTCTTCCTAAGTCCGAATACATGAGACATACTTATATGCACTCTAATGTTCTGAACCAAGAATACAATGTCACGTGTTTTAACTTTGCATGTGGCATCGTATACTAAGTTTGGAACATCATTGTGATGTCCGGAGAAATGTATGTAAATTCTTTCCCCGATAATACTATACAAGATCGTAATCTTAATTAAACTCTTTTACAAACTATGCAGGTGGTAAATAAAAAAAATGCAGATTGTGGATAGTTCTGGATGAAAGAGCAAGTGTTCCTAGATAAGCCTGGTATTTACTTGGCTTTCGGTGTCTCCTTTTTATTTTTTGCGTCAAAATTCTATCTCTCCCTCCATTGCTCTCTCTCTCTCTCTCTCTCTCTTTGATGTAGTAGTTTCTGGCATATTTCCTTTTGCAAAAGAAGAGCAGTGAGGGTAGATAGAAAGACAGATGTAAAAAGGGCAACCTTGAAACAAGTGAAATGCGAACTTTGATCAATAAGATAAAAGAGAAGCACAAAGATTCCTTTACTCTTAATCCCACTTAACCACTCTTATCAATATTAATTAGCTAGATTGTTTACTAATTATGTGTTTAACTAGCATAAACTTCTGGTAAAGGTCTTGTTTGTGATGCTTTTGCTTTTGTTGGGTGTTATGGGACTTTTGGTGCTTTTTAGATTTTATACAGAGGGCAACTTTTGATATTGCAACCAAAAGTTTAAAGATTTCATGCCAAGTTCAAATTTTATTTATTCTGCAATTCCAATCTTCAATCTCATATAAGCAAAGTAGCTTTCTGCAATCTACCAACTCATATTTGACTACGCATTCTCTGCCTAACATTCAAGAACAAAGTACTCGGCAAGAAAATGACGATTTTTTTTAGTGTGCGGTGAGATCGTCACCTGATGTTACTAATCCACATATTATAGCATGAGTACAAAGAAACTTTGACCTAAGTGTGTAATATTAATAATATAGACACGTGTTATAATATGAGTGGATTGGTGATACTAACGAAATGACAGTCACGCTGAAAAACTTATTTAAAAGAAGATGGTAGTGTATATAAGCATTGTTTAATGATGGCCCTAAGCAACAATGATTAAGGCAAAGTTCTCCGATATAAAATGCACCAGCTAATATTTTAAAAGGACAATTAGGTTTGGATTCAATTGGCTAATAATTAAGAAATAAGAGTAGGACTGGGATGCTTCTAAAGCAGAATCTTCTCCCCTCCTCTCTCTCTTGCATAATTTGCTTCCTTTTGGTGTTGCATTTTAGCCCCTATAGGGTTTAGGAAATTTCATTTCTGTCCTTTCTAATTGAACATAATTTTATGAATTTTGCTGGAATTTCCTCCCTCAGGTACTGTCTACCTCCTCACTAAGCGCGCTCTTCTTGTCATTTCAACTTTATCTTCATATTGAATTTGGCCTGAAGTCTTTCTTTAACTTGATCAAATAATGGTATTTATATATATATATATATATATATATATGAATATATGTGTGTGTATGTACGTGTGTGTATGTACAATATAATATGTGTCTGCAAGAAATCCTGAATGATGAAAGCATATTCTGCATAAAATCAGAAACTATGTCCTCAACAAACAAAGGGGACATAGACAAAGCAGTCAACGAAGGTCACAAGAGTTGTGATAAATTAAGGTGGCAGGTTAGAATATTTTGATTGATAAGATTAAGCGGTGTATTAGATTTAATTAATGAAAAAAAGTAAACTAACAGTGAGAGCATTTGTCCTATAGTTAAAATTTTCATTGTACAGAAAATACGACTTAATAAATTGTGTTCTCGACACATTGATAAATTTCACCTAGGAGTTTAAAGTTAAATCACTAGCTACGATTGGTAGGTTTAGACTAATATGTACAAAATTTTCTTTTTCTTTTTTGTTGTGGGGGCTTGTTCAAAGTGATGCGTCATGGACGGGACAAAAGGGTACTACGCAACTGCTCATTGTGCATGTTCATGTTCAAGATATGAAAATGACAAAGAAGCTGCCGGACCCCCCCCCCCATCTTAAAGCACTGATGTTCAATTTAAAACCATATGCTTCAGTGTATGACGTGCATTGATGAATAGAGTATTGACCGTAGAGTTAAAGTTCACTATTAACAATTCTCGATACGTATACTGATGCATACTAAAAAAATGCGTCGTATAGAGATACTACACAATAACATGCTAGACTTTTGTCATTCACTGCGGAAAACTCTAAACACAAGACCGTACGTGTAGGATCTTTTGTACTTAACAAGCGGAGCAGTGGACAATTCTTATTCGGAGACACGTGAGATCAAGTGAGGATTTTGGATAAATAGTATGTTATGAAATACTCCACAATAACATGCTCGACTTTTGTCATTCAATGCGGAAAACTCTTTAACATAAGACCGTAGGTGTAGGATCTTTTGTACTCAACAAGCGGAGCATTGGGCAGTTCTTATTCGGAGACACGTGAGATCAAGTGAGGATTTTGGACTAATAGTATGTTATGAAATGTGAGCGTCCAACTCAAAACTAATTAACAGATAAATAACCCAACTAAAAACTAATTGAAAATGACTCGTAAGTAAAAACTGAAAGCCCAAAACAATAAGGGTGCGTTTGTTGCGCCGGACTGTCTCGGACTGGACTAGCTGCCGGGACTAAGCTGGACTGGCTTAGACTGGACTAAGCTGGACTAACTTAGTGAAGCGTTTGGTGCAGTCTCGGACTAAGAAGCAGGATAAGAAAAACAGTACTGTTCACCAGATTTGTGTTTGCTTAGACTAGGACTACAAATCTTTGTCATTGTGTAATAGAGTAATGCTACAAATCTCATGATATGGGTTAATTGGAGCATATTTTTGCCATGTATATTATGAATCTTAAAAAAAATTGACAATTGTTTTGTTTCTATTACCTGCTAATAGAATTGGGTTTAATTTGCAAATGTAGCTTGATTTAAACTCTATCACCCAACAGAAGAAAAATAATAGTGGCCAATACATGCAACTTCAACAAATACAAGTACATAAGATCTCCATAATTTAGAAAATCCTAGTTAACATTAGTTAACATTAGCCAAAATAGATCTCCATAATTTACAAAATGGCTAGTTAACATAAGCCAAAATACTAGTGCAAAGCTAAGTTATAAGTCATAACATAAGACTGTATGATTAATAAAATACATCCATGTTAACATTAGCCAAAATCCTCATCCGCTTGCGTTGTCTCTTAAAAGTCTTTGGACGAACACTTTCTTGAGTTCCGGTTTGATTGCCCTGAACACTCCCACATTTTTTGGTTTATCCAAAATAAGAGACAATGCATCAATTTGATCCATAGGAGAGAGACCCATTGCTTCAAGTTCATTAGCTATGTCAGTATGATCTGCAGTACCTTGAACTAAAGCTTCAGTTACCATTTGCATCCTCTTCCCACTTTCAACATAAAAATCTTTCAGTCCACTGATAATTGCCTCGGTTCCATCACTTGAACTTCCCACAGCTCTTTTCCTCTTTCTTTGGCTATTTTCAGATGGGGTGCTTTGTTGGCTTTGTTGGTTCATTGAAGAAACAAAATTATCACCTCCAATATCACTTTCACCAACATGATCATGACTTTGTTCCTCCACCATTTGAGCAGGGGTTTCGGCTACATTACCCGTAGCCCGATCTTTTCCAAATATATATGCAAATCTATCAAACAGTGGAAAAGGTTTGCTTCTCCATCCATCGGCTTCTTTATTTCTCTAAGATTATATCAACATAGCAAAACTAAAATTTAGCATGCGTAACAAATATAGGAGCAAGAATATAACTAATGCATAAATAAAATAGGATATGAACCTGCACATAAGTTTGCCATGCGTCATCACTGTCAACTTCAACGCACTTTTTGACATCATTCCATGCAAATCCACTTGTGTTTATCATGTCAACGACCATACTATATGTTTTTTTCCATTTCTTCAACTTGGACTCAATATGTGGATTTGCCTTTATATTTGAATGAGGACATAAAACATTGACAGCTTTTGCTATTTCAACCAAAGTACCTTGTTTGAAAGCACCGGTGTCACACCGTTGCTTCCGAGCAACAAAATCCTCAAGAACTCCTAGTAATACTTCTTCCTCAAATGCTTCCCATTTACGCCTTCTTCCTTTTGGCTCTTGAGTAGCATTCAAAATATTTTCGTTATCCATACCTAAACAAAAAATATTTTAATGAAGGAAAATACCATACAAATAATCAATTTGCATAATATCCAATCAACTTGCATAATATCCAATCAACTTGCATAATATCCAATTAATTTGCATACCATCCAATCATTGTGCTAATATCTAACAAATGCATGATAAAAAGGAATACTAAAATAAAATGTTATCATTAAAACATATAGCTAGTTCGGTTGCTGGTTCCTAATTGCTCTCCACTCATTATACATTTCCTCAGCCATATCATTCCTCATTGCAGTCCACTGGTCCGATGATTGAACACTACCAACATATTCACCTTCTTCTGTATTTTGTCCATCTTCTATTATTGGCAAATTCTCCATTGGATCTACTAACATCTCTTGCCTAATAAGATTGTGTAGTAGGCAACAAGCGGTAATTATTCGACCTTGTGTCCTTATCGGATAGAAAGATGGACTCCTTAGTATCGACCACCTTCCTTTTAGCAAGCCAAAACAGCGTTCAATTACATTCCTTGCCTTAGAATGCTTCATGTTAAAATATTCTTCCTTATTAGAAGGTGTTCGTCCCTCCCATTCAGATACATGATAAGGTATTCCTCTATAGGGTGCAAGGAATCCTTCACCATTTGTATAACCACTATCTACAAGGTAATAACAACCTAATGAAGAAAAAAAAACAGACCTTATTAGTGTTTTGTAGTTGACAAACAGAACTAAACCTAACTTAGAAAGTTGAGACTAAGTAATAATCTTACCCGCTGGTACCTTAAAACCATTAGGCCTACTAATTGCATCATGTAGCACTCTAGAGTCTGATGCGGAACCCTCCCACCCCGGAAACACATATATGAACTGCATATCTCCTGAACACACACCTAACACATTAGTTGCGACTCGACCCTTTCTTGTTCGGTATCTTGGTTTGTCAATTTCAGGTACATGCACATCAATGTGTGTTCCATCCAATGCTCCCAAGCAATTCTTAAAAATAAAAAATAAAAAACTTTTTGTTAATTTATACAAAGGCAATGAAGAGTTAAAGCTTAAGGAAAATGAAAAATATTTCTCATCATACCTTAAAACATCGCCACCTAGCATCTGTAGAATCAATAGGCACAGGCTGTGGGACTTTTAGTAGGAAACCTTGTAATCGCAAAATTCCTTGCAATACGCTATTGAAATACCTACTTATAGTCTCTCCCGACCTATAAAATCTACCGCCAACACTACGATTCTTAGTATGATGTGCTAATATTTGTAAAGTCATACACACCTGTTCCTCTACAGACACCAAACCATCAGTTTTTACCCTCCCATCTTGACGAAGTAAGTCGCATAATATGCCAAAAGTCCTTCTATCCATTCTCAATTCGTTAACACATTCAGTATCAGTATTCCCTATTATACCATTCAGATAACACAAACTAATCTCTCGTCTAATAAGTGAACGGTTAGTCAATGTGGGTCGTTCAACATGTCTCTGTTTGCCACGTAGCATCATCACCACAAGAATCGTACAAATACAAATTGTTTCCAAATAAGACATCTCTAACAATAAGATCAATAAAAGCTTCCTTCGATCCATATCTATCCAAACAAAAAAAAAACAAAAAACAAATTAACTAAATCATTAACCCGAGGCAACAAATATACATATGGCGTTGAAAAAAAAAAGTTTTCATTAACCCGAGGCATCATATTCAAAATGTTCTACTCTTATACATCTATAAACATGTGTCTAAGAACACTAGTATGAGGATTGCTATCATTGCTAGGCATTGCATGTGAAAAGGGAAATTAAAGGACACCTGTAATGCAGTAGCCTTAGCCTTAGCCTTCCGTTTATGCTCCTCTTCTCTGCAACCAACAACCACAACAAATTGCAATTCAGCATCAACCCCACACAATACAAAACATTCACATTGTATACACAGTACATACATACACACTGCAAACACAGTACATACATACACTGCATACATACACACTGCAAACACAGTACATACATACACACACTACATACACTGCATACACTACACACACACTACATACACTACACACATACACTGCATACACTACACACACACCCTGCAAGTACACACACAGTGCATACATACATACACACACTGCATACACCCTGCATACACCCTGCATACATACACACTGCATACACAGTACACAAACACACACACACACTACATACACTACACTTACACACACACTGCATACACTACACACACACCCTGCATACACACTGCACACACACACACTCACACTCACACACTGCACACACACACACACACTGCATACATACTGCATACACACACACACTGCATATATACACACACACTGCATACATACACACACACTCACACTTACACACACTGCATACATACTGCATACATACACATACACTGCATACATACTACATACATACACACACACACACTGCATACATACACACACACTCACACTTACACACACACTGCACACACACACACTCACACTCACACACTGCATATATACACACACACACACACTGCGCACACGCACACACACTGCACACACTGCATAGACACACACATACTGCACACACTGCATAGACACACACACACTGCATACACACTCACACACACTGCACACACACACACAAACTGCATACACACTCACACACACACTGCACACACACACACACACTGCATACACACACACACACACTGCATACACACACACACACACACTCACACTCACACACTGAACACAGTCACACACACACACACACTGGACACACACATACACACACTGCATATATACACACACACACAAACTGCACACACACACTGCATACACACACAAATTGCACACACACACAAACTGCACACACACACACTGCATACACACACAAACTGCACACACACACAAACTGCACACACACACACACTACATACACACACACACACTGCACACACACTCACACTCACACACACTCACACTCACACACTGAACACTCACACACTGAACACAGTGACACACACACACACACGAGGACAGAGTGCAACAAACTCTTACCCTCACACACACACTCTGTTTTTATACTCACACACACACACTGCATACATACTTGCATACACACACACTGCACACACACACACACACTGCACACACACACACACGCACACACACACACACACTGCATACATACTGCATACATACACACACACACACACACACTGCACACACTGCATAGACACACACACACTGCACACACTGCATACACACTCACACACACACTGCACACACACACACAAACTGCATACACACTCACACACACACTGCACACACACACACACACACACTGCATACACACACACACTGCACACACACTCACACTCACACACACTCACACTCACACTTACACTCACACTCACACACAAACACACACACACACTGCACACTTACACTCACACTCACACTCACACTCACACTCACACTTACACACACACTGCATACATACTGCATACATACACACACACACTGCATACATACTACATACATACACACACACACACAAACTGCACACACACACTGCATACACACTGAACACAGTCACACACACACACACACTGGACACACACATACACACACACACAAACTGCACACACACACTGCATACACACACAAATTGCACACACACACAAACTGCACACACACACACTGCATACACACACAAACTGCACACACACACAAACTGCACACACACACACACTACATACACACACACACTGCACACACACTCACACTCACACACACTCACACTCACACACTGCATACACACTCACACACACACTGCACACACACACACACAAACTGCATACACACTCACACACACACTGCACACACACACACACACTGCATACACACACACACTGCACACACACTCACACTCACACACACTCACACTCACACTTACACTCACACTCACACACAAACACACACACACACACAAACACTTACACTCACACTCACACTCACACTCACACTCACACACACATTTTACACACACAACTCACACACACATTTTACACACACAACTCACACACATACACACAAAAACAGATTACACACACACACACGGACATATTGCACACACATTTTACACACACAACTCACACACACACACTGCAAATAACACAGGTTACACACACACACACGGATAGATTACACACACATTTTACACACACAACTCACACACACACATATATTACACAGGTTACACAGATTACATACACACACACACACACACAAACACACTCACACACACACAAACACACAGACAAATTTTTTTTCAGTACACACAAACACACACACAGAGAGCACACACCTGAGACTAATCTCAATTTCATCTTATGAAAACCCCAAATTCTAATCTCAATTTCACCTAAATAACAAAACCCTAATTTGTTCAATTGCAAATCCACTTGTATATTATGAATTTCTCAAACCCAAAACAATAAAATCAAATAAACCTCAGTTAATATCACAAACAAATCCACACAAATCGACGAAAAAAAATCCAAGATTCGAAGCTTACCGACTAGAGGCAGATGACAACGACCAGATGCAAGGACGACGATGAGCGTGAGGACGATGTGGGAGCACGGCAAGGACGACGACGAGGGCAGACGCAGAGATGAGGACGATGTGGGATGTGAGATGTGGGAAGACGCGGTTTCTCTGGCTTACGAGTCCGCCCGAATTTGGGATCCCTCGTGAAGAACGGCTAAGCCCCCCCTTAGTCCTAGCGAATCCCACCTAAGCTCATTAAAGCTAATCCCGGTACCCACCAAACACTGGACTATAGTCTAGTCCAGTCCAGTCCCAGCGAATCCTGTCAAACAAACGTGCCCTAAGTTTCCAACTCACCAAAAATTAGGGTTGGACCTTGCTGACCACAGAAGACATAGATTGGGCCGAATTAACCATATAAAGTTGGATTGGGGTTAAAACGACTCAAAAGTAAAAAAACCAAAAACTAGGGGCGTAATTGCAAATCACTTCCACCTGTCCAAGCAACGAGCCGCCACGCGTCGAATTTTCCCAAAACTTTACTAACTCACCCGGTCCTCCAACAATTTCATCGGGCCAGTTTAAGGCGCTGAGAGAAATCGAGAGAGGTCGTTCCTCACGAAGCAAAGCATATTTCTGAAATTTCCCAAAAAACCAGAACCGGAAAAGCGAGCAGCACAGAGATCCGATGGCGTTGGAGTGGGTTGTCCTCGGGTACGCCGCTGCCGCGGAGGCGATCATGGTGCTCCTCCTCACGATCCCCGGCCTCGACGGCCTCCGCAAGGGCCTCGTCACTGTCACCCGCAACCTCCTCAAACCGTTTCTCTCAGTGGTGCCGTTCTGCCTCTTCTTGCTCATGGACATCTACTGGAAGTACGAGACTCGCCCGAGCTGCGAAGGCGACTCCTGCACTCCCTCGGAGTACCTCCGCCACCAGAAGTCGATCATGAAGAGCCAGCGCAACGCGCTCTTGATCGCCGCCGCCTTGATCTTCTACTGGCTCCTCTACACCGTCACCCACCTCGTTGTCCGCATCGAGCAGTTGAACCAGCGCGTCGAGCGCTTGAAGAATCGCGACTGAATCCACTCGGTTTGCATTTCGATTTCCAGTCTTTTAGCTTTATTTTGTGTTTCGATGGAGAGATTGGGTTAATTGCACTTCGTTTATATCCGATTTTGGAACTTAGTTTATATCGGATTTTTGAATTTCTGTGTTATGTGATGTTATAGTGTTGTGGCATTAGCCATTAGGGTTTTGATTTTAATCTGGCACTTGGAAATTACTAATCTGTCTCTGAATTTCTGGGAATGTTGTTAGTATAATTATGTATTATCAATATTTTTTGAGTCTTCATCTCTATATATTTTATAATTTTGTTTGTTGGAGACTGAATTTAGATTACTTGGAGATAACTTGTGATTTGGGTATTTATTAGTTTAGATTAATATGCATTTGGGTTTGTGAGGTTTAATGAGTGATTATGGCTGATAAATGCCCCATTTAGGCGTTGATCGTAACAGATGGACTGGCATTTTCTGGTCAATTGTTGATGTAGATGGACTAGAGAATCGAGATTAAGGTGCCATAGACTAATGATAAGCACGATCCGTTTAGCCTTTTACAACTTAATCCAGTAGGCTCGTGTAATGACTTACTATGCCTTTGAATTATCAGGGGGTGGCTGTGTTGCTCGCGCTTTGTGTTTCTTCCTTTAGTTCTTAGCCTCAACTTAGTTTCCGTTCACTCGTTAAGCTTGTGCTGAGCTGACGGAAGGAAGACATAGTATGTTCTATTAGAATTGTAGAAGGCATAGCGGCATGGATCTAGAAGGCAGCCTCAAAACCAGAACTTGGCCACCTGCTAAGCAAAGAGGCCAAGCGTCTAATCTAGCTGGCTGCTTAAGGAAAATAGGGTTGTTTGTGTTGATCATACATTGCCGTTGTCTGCAATGAAGTGTCCTAGTAAACCTAGCTTAGAGGTAAGCTCCCTGAACTGGGTCATCCCCGCATTCATGATGTTTCAGTTACGACCCTCTCCATTTGTAGGGAGCCGACCGCTGCTTGTTTGAAAAGTGGAAAGCCATTTTCTTTCAGAAGGCATTGGAATTCGGTTGCCTTCTTACTCTGTAGGTCTCTGGATGGAGCTTGTTGGTTGGGGGATCTATTCTTAGAAAAACCAGGCACTGAGTTGGCCGTGGCTTCATGAGAAGTCTAGGCGATTGTGAAGTTGTGAACTTGCCCATCTCCACGACCCTAATCATCTTGACTGGTATGGCACTCCAGTTGCTATCGCTTCCCTTCCACGCCCCCAATTCTCGGAACACCAGGCATCGTGCAATTCCCTTTCCAGCCGAGGAAGATGTTCCTTTTTCCAATTTACAGCAGGGTGATCGTCATGCTTATCCGAACGATCACTAGTGCTAATCAGTAGGAAGATACATGGATAAACGTTGGCCGAAATAGTATGTTCCTTTGCCCTTTATTTGATTGTCAGAAGAACAAACGATGCACATAGGGCCGTCGTCGTCAATTTTGGTGATGTAGGGAAAGCAATTGTTTTGATTTGATTTGATTGTCAGAAGAAGAAACGATGCACGATTAGAAATGCATCCTCCCGGTTGTCCCAAGCCTCCCACTTCTCTTCGCGAGTGTCATGTTTTAAGTTCACATGATTAGAAAATTATACTTTATGTTTTAAGTTGGATTCGCCAAAAATGAACATAGTTATAAACGAATAATATGAGTTAGGTTTGGATTTCAAATTCTTTTACCAATCAGCTTTAACATGTTGGTAAGTGGCTTTTTACTACAGTAGTGAAAAAGTGTTGAGCTCTTACATAACAGCGTGGGGTTAAATTTCATCGATAACTAATCTAAGATCTAATCTAACAAAATCTATCGTTTAACCAAAAAAAAAAACACAAACAAACACGATCCTTTCTCGCTCAATTGACAAGTAAAAAGATCCTGGCACCACCATCTAAAAAGTAAAACTGAAATTGGGCTTAGTAGCCCTTTTACAAATTCACCAGCCAAAAATAGTCCTACTCTAAAAATGCAATCTCTGGTTGGTGTATTTGTAAAAAGTATTAAAATATTAAACTGACAGGAAAAGAAAAACAAAAACGCGCCTGTGAAGGTCGCAAGGCCGTTTGGCGGGGAAAATTATCCAACGAACACCGGGTAATCGAGGGAAAGTCAACCAGGAAAGGAGAAGCAACCAAGGCACTTGCTCTCTTAATCCAGTCCAGTGCAATCCAAATTCCTATCCGCCACGCTTTTCCCCATTCCCTTGACCCAGAATCCCCCTCTCTAACCCTAATTTCATCTCCCCATTCCGCTTCGTATCAATCTTTGATTTGATTCAGCTCCTCTTCTTCTTCTTCTTCTTTCAATACATCGACATGAAAGACAAGTTCAAGGGCTTCATGAAGAACACCTTCTCGTCTTCGTCCTCCGGTAAATTCAAGGGCCAAGGCCGAGTCTTGGGATCGTCTTCTTCCTCTGGCCCCGCCGATTCGGTCCTCATTCGCCCTAAGCAGACTCCCCATTCCAATCCCAAACCCGTCCCGAATTCGAATTCAAATTCAAATTCTTCGGTCGCCTCCCCAAATCCCAAGCCTTCGCCACAGAAAACGCAGATTATTCATCAGGAGAAAGCGCAAATTCCTGATCAGAGCCAGGCGGAGCCGTCGTTCAATTCGAAGCCTGATCGAAAAACAGAAACTGGGTTTGATCCGTTTGACGCTCTGATCACGCCGGGGAAGAGATCCCAGAACGGGTTTACGCTAAATGTCTTCGAATGTCCGATTTGCGGGCAATCGTTTAGGTCGGAAGACGAGGTCTCCGTACATGTAGATAGCTGTGCTAATACTTCGGTGGAGAACAAAAGTGTGGAGGGTGTTGGCGTTTCGCGGTCGCCGGATAACGGGTCTGAGTCGTCGAGGAGCGAATTGGAAGCTCGCATTGGTACATTTTCTTCAGGAAATCCGGCTGCCGGGTCAGTTGAGGTTGTTCTGAGGCTGTTGAGGAATATAGTTAAGGAACCGGAGAACGTGAAGTTTAGAAGGATTCGGATGAGTAATCCGAAGATAAGGGAGTCCCTTGGTGAGGTTGTGGGAGGCATTGAGTTGCTGGAGTTTGTGGGGTTTGAATTGAAAGAGGAGGATGGGGAGATGTGGGCGGTAATGGAGGTTCCAAGGGAAGAACAAATTAATTTGATGAAAAGGGGAATAGCATTACTGGAACCGCCGAAGGTACAAGAAGTAGATATTTCGGCATCCATTGCTTCATTGAAGGTGGATGAACCAGTTGAACCAAGGAAGGTTGACCGGCAGGTATGCTAACTCTTTATGCTGTTTACTGTATTAACCATCAGTCTATCCTTGGTTTCTTGTTCATTTTTGTTTCATCTTTTATGGCAGTGTCAGCATGCTAATAATCATTGATCATTTACTTTATGTCTTGGGAATATCCTTCCCAAAAGTTATAAATGTATGTTACGAGAGGATTATAGAATTTCAGCGTTGATTGGATTAGGAAATTGAAAAGATTGGAAAGCAATACTTAAAATCATAAGTGATCAACCTATGGCGGCTACTTCTAAATTTGTATAGGATTTATGAGTCAATTGATTGTCTTGAGACTGTTGCATTGATTTTCAACAACGCTTAGCTGCGCGTTCATTGGAATTGGTCAACTAGCCTGGTTTTGAAGTAGGCTGTTAGGCAGCATGTAAAGAAGTGACTTCTTATCGTAATAGCATATAGCTTGTCCAATTCCATTTAGTCAATCACCAGGTATGAAGATGGCTTTTGATGAAAGAAAAATCAAGGCACACTCTTGAATAAACCAAAAATTTCATCAGAAGACTCCAGTTAAATGATGATAAAAGCACTGCAGCCCAAAACTAAAGTTTAAATGATGATATTATACAGAAAAATTCCATTGCTAAGGTTCATCTTGATGTTTGTTGGAAATCAGAAAAAAAAAATGTTCTGGTCCAATGTCCTTGTTATTAAGTTTTCTAAATTTCTGGTAATCATTGAAATGATCAAACTGATTATAGATCAGTGCTCATATTACGTTTATTCTCTGTTTAATAACTTCAAATGATTCCGTTGTTTGGTATTGCCATTTTTTTTACTATTAAAGTTAAATACACCCTGTATTTGATATTGTGGGATTCCCTTCGCTTTGTGATTTGTAGTGCTTCCTGTTTCAGATTTATGTCATCCATTTTCTTTCAATTAACTATTTCTGGTTCACCGAACTTTTTTTCTTGTGCAGACGAGGGTCTTCTTTTCGGTCTCTGAAAGTGTGGCAGCAAGAATTGAGGTACCAGCATCTTTCTACAACCTCTCAGCTACGGAGCTGAAAAGAGAAGCTGAAATGAGAAAGAAGAAGATTGAAGATTCACAGATGTTGATCCCAAAGTCATTCAAGGAAAAGCAGGCAAAAGCTGCTAAAAGGAGATACAGAAAAACTGTTATCCGGATCCAGTTTCCCGATGGAGTGGTGCTCCAGGGTGTTTTTTCTCCTTTGGAGCCAACCAGCTCTTTGTACGAGGTTAGTCTTTTACCATCCTCCTAATCTCTTAATCAATCGTCATTCTAGAGTATAGCAAGTTTTATATAGTACAACAGGGTGAAATAAATATTCTGTAGGAGTGTGCATATACATATGTTGGAACAAGTTTCTGCTTCTTTTTCAGCTCTCATACTAATTTTCCAAGCAAACTTGTCAACAGCTATCGGAATCTGCATCCTCTCCAGCTTTTTGAGATTTCATGTATTGTCCTGCATAATATGTTTAGTTTTTTATGTTCGAATACAGATGTAGTCTGCGATGTCTAGAACAAGTTTGCTTGGAAAATTATTACGCAGCCAGCCCAAAATGAGGGAAATGAAAACAAATCCAACACGTGATACATATAGAGTATTCGTGTTTGAGTGTTCTGGCGGGCTGCAAATTGTTCCTTACTGGTGCATTTATTTCAAGTCAAGAGTTCAACAATTTTTTTTTAATTCTTTTTCTTATTGCTGGTTCTCGATGAACCAGTATGTGAGCTCAGCACTGAAAGAGCCTAGTTTGGAATTCGAGCTGTTAAATCCTGTAGCCCTCAAACGGCGGGTGATCCCTCATTTTCCAGCAGCAGGAAAGAAAGCAGCAACACTAGCTGATGAGGATCTGATGCCCTCGGCTCTTGTCAAGTTCAAACCCATCGAAACAGATTCGGTTGTCTTCACAGGGCTGTGTAATGACCTCCTTGAGATAAGTGAACCACTTACGAGCGGTTCAGCTGCTGCTCCTGTGTAAGGTTTGAGCCGTCAGTATCTTCTTGCATTTGCTTCTCCCGTTCACGTTGTAATTCTTCAGCCAAACTACATTTTGGATACCCATTTTTTCACCTTATATGCACATACGATGAAGCATGTATTTTTCTGTGATTTTGATTTACCAATGCAGAAATCTTAATGAATTTTCATCTTTGTAATTTTGATGCAGATATTGTTTTGCTGTTAATTACTTTTTAGTCACTGTTTTAGGCCCCGCTAGCGTTAATATTTTGCTTTGTTACAGCTTTAAAATTCAACTGATAAATACTTATGGGACTCAGAATTTAAAAATATACCGAAATCAAAATTTAATGATTAAAACACTCGAAATACTGAATATTATGTTTTGTACATGGAGTTCCTAATTCAAATTGAAATGTACAAAATCGATTTTATGAATGGTAAAATTCATAATAAGAAATCTTTTACTTGTACAGTGTTGGATAATTTAGTATCTACTTCACTATATTATATATATATATATATGTATGTATGTATGTATGTATCGTTCCTACATCGTGAGTCGTCGAACTTGAAATTTCTTTTAACCACGCAGATATTTAAGTATTAGCATGAATTTCAACATTGGAAAAATAATAAACCGTGTCAATAATTAATTTTAAGATAAAATCTTAACTTTTAAATCGATTTTTGCTAGAACAAGAGCGATGTGCAGAGTTTGGCGAGGCCTAAAGAAAGAAAAGAATGTTGCATTTACTACATGAGGAGCACCACATGCAAATCCAACTGTATGGGTGAACAAAAATTAATCGCACCCACCCTACGTACCTAACAAGTGCATACAAATTTTATAGATATACCTAACCTACCTCATTCCTCCCCCTAGGTAGGCTCTGTCACATTAAGAAAAATAAAAAAGCGTTTTAAAATAAAAAAGATGGGTTGCCCTATCCTTCTTAATTTTTGTTCTGGCAGTGGAGGGGGCGACGTCTTTGCACTAGGTGCAGCGTCTTATACTTATGTACCCTCCTCCTCTACTTGTTGTTTGTTGCTTTCTTTGAGCTTGCCTTCTATGGGCTTCTTTGTTCGTTTGCCTTCGGCCCTGGTGTTATTTCCAGTTCTTCAAAAAAAAAAAAATATTAGGAGTCTTCAATGTTGAATAAAACAAAAGGTTTGATATCGGTCATTTTACAAAACAAATTACAACTTATATTAAATGGTTTCACTTTTAACTGTATTGAGACATTTTGCATAAAATACTGAACTTATTGATTGCACGGATGATTAGTTTGAACAATACCGATACTATTAATACTAAACTGCGAAAACTTTTACATCCAATTCATATATGAGATTTTTTTCATTACAAACTATATGGGTTAAATGAGTTGTTTGTTGCATTAAAATTTAAAATATTGATTGCACTTAAAAGCAAAGAATGGTTTTTTTTTTTTTTTTTGGAAACTAAGAATGGTTAGATATTATATGTAATCTATCATGGATTTGGATCATCGTCGGATCCCCTCCCTAGGAATCATAGGGATCAACTCATGTGGACCGTTGATAAAAAATCGTACAACCACAGTTTTTTCATTTTTTATATTTTTCATGCAAAACGAGGCTGCTTTATTTTTTAAAATATAAAAAGTATTTAATCGGGACCATACGATTTTTTATCAACGGTCCACGTGTGTTTATCCCTAGAATCCCCAGGGAGGGGATCCGACGAGGATCCAAATCCCTCTATCATGTGCATATACGTTCAGATTACAGATCTAGAATATAGACCTCAAAAAATTATGGGAACAAAAAGGACAATAAAAGGGCCATGCTTTATATAAAAAGAAAAATAAATCAAAACAAAAAAAAAACGTTTTTCTTGTGCAACACATGGCTTCTTGTGGTGCAACTCACAAATTAAACGAGTGGGGGACACGTGTCGCCTCACAGTCATACTTGAGAATTGAGAGAGCCTCAAAATTTCCTAGGAGGAGAAATTGAAGGCATACTATGAATGACATGGTTGAATATTTTATTGGCACGTGAGGGAATGCTAGACGTTTGGTAATTTCTCCTCCGACCAGAATAAAAGATTCCATTGAAGCGGCTAATTCTATGCATATTGTCTGTATATATGGTGGCACAAATTGCATAGTATCAAAAATAGCTACTCTGGGTATTACCCATCTGTTAGGAGAATTTATAAACAAATATAGATCTTTGGTATCATCCTCTATACTAAGATATACCATAAGACCAATAAGTTGATTCGAGATCTCGCTATCAACCCCTTGTCCCTTAAAGACACGGTCGAGAAGTACCATGTATGGTTGCCCCCCGTCCTTTCTTTATCTTTTAGAGAGTTTAAAAATAGACACTCGTTTGCCATCTTAAATTAAAATGTGACTTAAGATTGTGTGCACATGCTCCAATCCAATCAAGTAGAGATAATACCCATAAATAAATATAAAATTTTTAGAATATAAAAGTTTAATATAATACAGATAAAAAATGAAAGAAAATGATTAGAGTTCACTAAGAAAGTTAAAATTAATTATTCATTTTAACGAAAAATCATATTTTTATATTAAAAAATTAATCCTGGTACTATTCATTTTACCCTTTATTTTGTTCTTATCGTTAAAACTCAAAATTTTCAAGTCTTTTTCATTAGTTTTTTTTTTTTTTTAATGCTGATATGCTCTCCACAATTTCAAAAACATCGTGACACGTAAAGTTGGGATTGAATATTGTCCATAGGAGGATAGCATACTCACTACTCACAGTAGGAAGATCAATTAGCCTTTAATTAGTGATTGTCGTGTTATTTTTTGAATAATACTTACTTACTTATTATAGAGTATCATATATACTCACTTTTTAGATTTATCCCAAAAATAAATCAACACGAGAAAATGAATCGCATTCACAATTAGCTAGGCTCTTATGCTTAGAGAAATTTTTCAGTACACGCTATATCAAGTGTTGCAATTCAAATGACTGAAGTTTTATTTTTAAATTTTTAACTAAGGGGTGCGCTATCCACACACCTCATTTTATTTTTCACACACCTCTTGATAATTTATGTCTATTGATCTTCTTCAATTCATCCGATTCGACGGTCGAAAATTAAAAAGGTGTGTGAGAAGTAAAATGGGATGTGTGGATATCAAGTAATTGTATTATATATTCTATTAAAAGAAGAGGGATTGTCAACTTTTTGCCCATGTTTTTCAATTTTGGCCTTACTTTTTTTTTTTGAAAACATTTTGCCCTTACTTTTGAATACGCAATGTTGACATGAGAAGGGTAAAATAGTAATTTTGTACCTTTTGAACTTTTTGCCCTCGCTTTTGATACGCAATATTTACATAAGGAGGACAAAATAGTAAATTTGTATGAAAATATTTACATAAGATAAAAATATGCACTTATTAAGAGAAATTGTCCCACCATCATTTTTTCATACAGGTAAGTGAAATCATGATTTTTTTTTGATAGTTTGAATGAACTAGAGCGGTTGCGCTTGAGAAAAACGTGGAAAGAGGTGGACAATTGTTCACACACACAAAATATGTGCTATTTGCTAGTTATATTTAAGGGTAAATGACAAAAAACTACCTCAACTATTGGTATCACAACATTTTCATACCTCATCTTTTAAAATTGACAATGTCATACCTCATCTTACGAATTTGTGCCAATATTATACTTTCCGTTATTTGGCCGTTAAATTTTCAGTTAAATGCTGACGTGGCTTGATTCGAGGCCCACTTTCTATTAAAAAATTATTAAAAACTAAAAAAAATATTTAATATTTTTAAATATTAAAATAATAAAGAAAAGTAAATTAAAAAAAAAACTAATGAAAAGAGCTTGAAAACTTTGCAGCCTAGAAAGAAGGAGGAAGGAAAAAAAAAACCCAACCTAACCGAGTTCCCCCCCCCCAAACAAACCCAAAAAGAAGAAGAATGAGGAAGAAGAAAAAAAAAAAAACCCAACCCAACCCAGTTCGCCCCCCTCCCCACACCACAAACCCAACCTCCTGCAACCTAGAAAAAAGAAGGATAAGGAAAGGAAGAAGAAGAAGAAGAAGAAAGAAAAAAAAAAGAAAAAAGAAAAACCCCAACCCAACCCAGTTCCCCCCCCCCCCAACCTAGAAAAAAGAAGGATAAGGAAAGGAAGAAGAAGAAGAAGAAGAAAGAAAATAAAAAGAAAAAAGAAAAACCCCAACCCAACCGATTTCCCCCCCCCCCCACAACAAACCCAGAAAGAAGAAGAAGGAGGAAGAAGAAAAAGGAAAAAAAAAAAAGTAAACCTAGTCTCCCCCCACCCAACTTGCAGAAGAAGAAGAGAGAAGGAAAAAAAAAGGAAACCCAGTTCATGGAAGGTGGAAAGGTTGGGTGTGGAGAGTGAGTGAGGGGAGAAGAGGGGGTGGGAGAGGGGAAGACAAATTGGTTTTTTTTTTTTTTTTTTCTCTGGGTTGCAGTTGCAAGAAGGGGGAAGAAGATGAAGATGAGGAGAAGAGAGGGAAGGGGGGAGGGGATGAACTGAGTGTTGGCTTTTTTTTTTTCACTTTTATTTATTATTTTAATATTTACAAAATATTAAATAATTTTTTTTAGTTTTTAATAATTTTTTAATAGAAAATAGGCTCTCGATCAAGCCACTTCAACATTTAACTGAGAAATTCACGCTAAGCTAACGGAATGTATAACCTTGACACAAATTTGTAAGATGAGGTATGACATTGTCAATTTTAAAAGATGAAGTATGAAAATTTCACTTTTATTTATTATTTTAATATTTACAAAATATTAAATGATTTTTTTTAGTTTTTAATAATTTTTTAATAGAAAATGGGCTCTCGATCAAGCCACTTCAACATTTAACTGAGAAATTCACGCTAAGCTAACGGAATGTATAACCTTGACACAAATTTGTAAGATGAGGTATGGCATTGTCAATTTTAAAAGATGAAGTATGAAAATGTCGTGACATCAATAATTGAAATAATTTTTTGTAATTTACCGATATAAATGCCTATCTATTTTTTCAGGAGGTTATCCAATCAATTATCAATCTAATCACGTGGTGCACCGTTGCGCTACCACTCATTTCTCCACTCGCAGGTGGGACTGGGAACCAATCCACGTCGCTCGAACGTTTCGCGCACGTGGTTCCATTACCTGCCCAGCCGGTCACCTTAGCAGGACACTTTATAAAATTCAACGGTCGTGATCTCTTATAATTCTCCCTTCCTTGTCAAAGCAAACTCCCTCTCTCTCTGTCTCTCTTCCTTCTCTCTCTAGACTCGGGACCCTGTAATTTCTTTATATTTTGTTTGCTGAAGGCGGAAGCATTTTCCTTGTAACTCTCAGCCAGCTCGGGATTTTGGTTGAAGGATTTATAGTGTTAGATTTTTTTCAGGTCGACTTTTTTGTATGCTTTTATTCTTTTTGAGTGATTGTGGTGGGCTGAGATGGAGAGAGATTTCTTGGGTTTGAACTCAAAGGAGCCAGTGGTTGTGGTGAAGGAGGAGACCAACAACGATGGCGGCAAAGACCCAGGTCTGTGATTTTCCCATTTGTCTTTTAGTCACAGAAAGTTTTCAGCTTTTCAAATTTTTAAATTTGGAATTTTTGAGCTTTTGGTATATGAATTATGTGTTATTTTCTAGTTCAATTGGAGTTGAGCAATTTTAAATTTGCATAGCTGGTCAGTTATTAGAAATGATTAAATGGTTTGAATTTTAGTAGAAAGTACGTAATGCTTGTTTTTTTATGGTTTGTCTATATTTGAATTTGGTTTACAAACACTCTTCTAAAAATCCCCACCTAACCTAGACGCTAGCGGCCACCGCCTCGATTAATGTCTAGTCATTTGAAAATTAAGAAAGAACGCCTAAACCTGCTGAGGTGCCCACTTAGATCGCAGACACCCGCCTAGCCTGCCCAAACATCCGCAACTCACTAAGGCAGAAAATAGATAACTTTCATTTTGCATTTTACTTTTTTTTCAATAAATTGTAAGACACTTGTTGAATCCTTAAATGATCACACATTATATGCTTGCTCCCTATGTTTTCATTATGTTTCAATGCTTCATAATATATGTGTCATCCTATTTTGTAGTTTATGATGAAATTATATATATTTTAAGTATAAACATACACTTATTTACATGAAGTATAAAGGATTTAGTTAAATCCGCCTAGACCTTGCCTGGTCACCTAGGCGCTAGGCCCCAGCTCACCGCCCGACTAGCGTCTAGCGTCTTTTAGAACCTTATCCATCCCTTATAGTTTAGATTAGATTAATTAGAATATCGCTCGGTTAAAAAACAAACAGTGAACAATTTATCTTTAAGATGTGATTGTTTATGGTATTCAAAAATTTCCCAGCAGAGGTGCACTAGTAATTGATTTATTTGTTTGTAATGTATAGGGTATGGAAGAGGTGGAAGGGCACATTGGCCCTTTCTAAGCCAGGTCTCTGCAGTTCCTCAGTTTATGTCCTTCAAAGCTGCTCAAGATGATAGGACTAAAAAAATGGTACCTGATTCATTCTTGTCTTCCGTCTCTGCGGGTGCATTTGACCCTTGTCAAAAACAAACTACATGTGAATCTCAGGTATATGTTGTCGCCGTTGTTGGTTAATTATCATGTCATTCTCCTTGTGTTTTGTATATTTGACTTCTAGATCGATTTGATTCTTTCTTTGGTTAATAATACCGCCGTGAATAATTGATGTGTTGGGAAGATCAGGATCAAATAGTGTCTTCTGATATTGTTGCTGCCCTTCGCCTCATTGGTTTGTGTTTTTTATTATCTAGAAGAACTTCAATCACGATAGGCAAGGTGGGATTCATTTTTCTCTGACAGCTTATCCTAGGCAACGTTATATGCATTCTGTGCACCGTCCTCATGACACAAAGATGATTTCAGTTACCAGTCAAGGGATTTCTGTTCCAATGAGCAACCCTTACTTGAAGAATCACTTTACTACTACTGGTCAGAATTTTTCCACAACTACGATGAAGCATACGGCTCCACCTTCAGCTCTTCCCGTTACAGGTGGTTCCATTGCTGGGATCACTGAGCCGTGGTAATTTTTAATATTATGCTCAAGTCCTTGGCCGACCATTTCATAAAAACAATTGAATTCTGAGGTTTGTTAAAACATTCTTTGTAGGAACAATGTCAAGACCTCTGGGTCACCTTCACAATTGACAATCTTTTACGCTGGTACTGTGAATGTCTATGATGATATCTCCCCTGAGAAGGTACCCTCCCTCACTCTATAGGTCAAACACACACAGACACACCCGCCCAGCGCACACATGAAAACACAGGCTTTTCTTGTTGACAACCTTCTATTGGGTCTTAAGTGAGCTCTAAAATTGTTTAGGGATGTCTTTTCAGGCTCAGGCACTGATGCTTTTGGCTGGAAACAGTTGTTCTAACTCCTCTAGTGCTGCACAGCCCAAAGCTCAAGCACCGAGTGCAAAGTTGGCAGCGGAAGACGGTGTTCCTGTGAATCAGCGTACAAATATACCCCCACCTGCTCTTTCTAGCCCCTTATCATCTGTTTCTTCACATACTGGTTCCCAGTCAGTAAGTGGGTCCTCCAGCACTGATGAACTAATGTCAGCTAGAACGACCGGACGTCCAACCAGTCCTGTTAACAAAATGGAGGCTCCAGAAACAGCAAATGCAGTTCGATCTGTTGCTGCGACTTCTATGATTCCTTCTGGTATGATACTCTGTTATTGAAAGTTGGTTCTTAACTTAAAGAGTATTTTTTGTGTGCAATCTCAGATATGTGATCACAACCTTTTGCCCTTTTCCCCCCTTGATTGGACAACGTTTGCCATCTAAACTGGCATATGCTTTTCTGTACAGCTGTTCCACAGGCTCGCAAAGCATCCTTGGCTCGATTTTTAGAGAAGCGCAAGGAAAGGTGATTTTCGTTAATTCCAACTATATTATTATGGAAACTATTATGAATTGCTCACGGTCCATCTGAGTAAGAATTAGGGCCTTTTTTGTACATAAGAACCTATGGTCTGTAGAGTTGGCTATTTTTTCTGAGGTTATCTCGTGAATAACTCCGCCTATGTCTTACATGGCCGGTCCCAAGCCCGGATAAAGGAGGAGGGGGAGGGCGTCAGGTAGTCGACAGCCGGCACTCCATGATCACGTCGAATCCTTATGAAAATGAATCCAGAACAAAATCGCGCTAAAGCTAGGGCGTCACCCGTAAGTGGCGCGCTGTGTGGCCCGAGCACAGTGATAAGTGAGCAAGGGTCGCTGTATATCCATCGGCACCCGGATGCAGTGTTAAATGAGCAAGGGGGCCATAGAAACTTCTTTTCGAACGACTCCACTCAAAGTTGTTTGGGAGCATATGCTCCTATCAACTTTACACGGGACACACAAAAGAAGTACTTTGATCCTATTAGACGGGGGAGGGTGAAGAAGCTAGGACAGAAGGGTAGAGTTCAAGAGAGCAAAATGCGTTTAGGAACGTGGAATATAGGAACCTTAACGGGAAAATCTATGGAAGTAGTGGAAGTTATGGTGAGGAAAAGGATAAATATTATGTGCCTACAAGAAACTAAGTGGGTTGGTAGTAATGCAAAGGATCTAGAAAACTCAGGGTTTAAACTTTGGTATTCGGGCACAAATAGAACGAGAAACGGTGTTGGCATCATCGTGGATAAGACCTTGGTACAAGATGTTGTAGATGTCAAGAGGGTAGGAGATAGAATCATGGCAATCAAGATTGTAATAGGACAAGAACTTATCAATGTGATTAGTGCGTACGCACCTCAAGTAGGGTTGGATACGAGTTCGAAGGAGAAATTTTGGGAAGATCTTGGAGACTTGGTGCAAGGAATTGCTCAGACGGAGAAGTTATTTATAGGAGGAGATTTAAATGGACACGTTGGCAGGGAGACAGGCAACTATGGAGGTTTTCATGGTGGCCATGGTTTTGGGGAGAGAAACGAGGATGGGGAAGCTATCTTGGATTTTGCAATGGCATATGATCTCTTCTTAGCCAACACCTTCTTTAAGAAGAGAGAAGAACATGTGATCACCTACAAGAGTGGGTCGTCAAAAACACAAATAGATTTTCTTCTAATGAGGAAAGGGGATCGTATAACTTGTAAGGATTGCAAAGTTATACCAGGAGAGAGCGTGGCTAATCAACATCGCTTGTTGGTGATGGATGTACATATCAAAAGAGTAAGACAAAAGAACAAGACTTGGAAGTGCCCAAGGACTAGATGGTGGAATCTAAAAGAAGAAAAACAAGCCATTTTCAAAGAGAAGGTAATCACCCAATGTGTGTGGGATAGAGAGGGGGAAGCTAGCCAAATGTGGGATTCCATGGCTAGTTGTATCCGAAAAGTAGCAAAAGAGGTATTAGGAGAGTCCAAGGGCTTTGCCCCACACCAAAAGGAATCTTGGTGGTGGAATGAGGAGGTACAAACAAAGGTGAAGGCTAAGAAGGAATGTTGTAAAGCCTTATACAAGGAGATGACCGATGAAAATGGTGAAAGGTATAGAAAAGCGAAGCAAGAGGCGAAGAAAGCTGTCAGAGAAGCTAAGTTAGCGGCTTACGACGATATGTATAAACGACTAGATACCAAAGAAGGAGAGTTGGATATCTATAAACTATCTAGAGCAAGGGAAAAGAAGACAAGGGACCTAAACCAAGTGAGGTGCATCAAGGATGAGGATGGAAAGGTTCTTGCTACAGAGAACGCGGTTAAAGACAGATGGAGAGGTTATTTTCATAATCTCTTCAATGAAGGACATGAAATGAGTGCTTCTTTAGGGGAGTTGAGTAACTCAGAAGAGTGTAGAAACTACTCTTTTTATCGTCGAATCCGGAAGGAAGAAGTGGTTGTAGCTTTGAAGAAGATGAAGCATAAAAAAGCAATAGGCCCAGACGATATACCAATCGAAGTGTGGAAACTTTTGGGAGAGACAGGTATAACATGGTTCACTGACCTTTTCAATAGGATTTTGAAAACGAAGAAGATGCCAAATGAGTGGCGAACGAGCACTTTGGTGCCTATCTACAAGAATAAGGGCGACGTACAAAATTGCATGAACTATAGGGGTATTAAGCTAATGAGTCATACAATGAAGCTCTGGGAGAGAGTCATTGAGCATAGATTGAGGCAAGAGACACGGGTTTCGGACAACCAATTCGGGTTCATGCCAGGGCGCTCAACCATGGAGGCAATCTATCTCTTACGAAGATTGATGGAAAGATATAGAGATGGGAAAAAGGATTTACACATGGTCTTTATAGATTTGGAAAAAGCGTATGATAGGGTCCCAAGAGACATTCTTTGGAGGATTTTAGAGAAGAAAGGAGTACGAATAGCATATATCCAAGCTATAAAGGATATGTATGAAGGAGCAAAGACTGCCGTAAGAACTCATGAAGGACAAACCGAAAGCTTTCCCATAACTGTAGGATTACATCAAGGCTCATCCTTAAGTCCTTACCTTTTTGCGTTGGTAATGGATGAGTTAACAGGACATATTCAAGATGATATTCCTTGGTGTATGCTTTTCGCAGACGATATAGTGTTGATAGATGAAACTCAGGAAGGGGTAAATGCAAAGCTTAACCTTTGGAGAGAAGTGTTGGAATCTAAAGGTCTTCGCCTAAGCCGATCAAAGATAGAATATATGGAGTGCAAGTTCAGTGCAAATGGAGGCCAAAACGAGTTAGGGGTGAGGATCGGAGATCAAGAAATACCAAAGAGCGACCGTTTTCGTTACCTAGGATCTATCTTGCAAAAGAACGGAGAATTAGATGGAGATCTCAACCATAGAATACAAGCTGGATGGATGAAGTGGAAGAGTGCATCCGGCGTGTTATGTGACCGCCGTATGCCACTGAAGCTCAAGGGAAAATTTTATAGGACGGCAATAAGGCCGGCGATGCTGTATGGCACAGAATGTTGGGCGGTGAAACATCAACACGTACACAAAATGGGTGTAGCGGAGATGAGGATGCTTCGTTGGATGTGTGGGCACACGAGAAAGGATAAGATTAGGAATGAGGATATCCGGGGTAAAGTAGGAGTAGCCGAAATTGAAGGAAAGATGAGAGAAAATCGGTTACGGTGGTTTGGACATGTGCAAAGAAGGCCTACTGACGCTCCGATTAGAAGATGCGACTATGGGACAGAGGTTCAGGGCCGAAGGGGTAGAGGAAGACCTAGGAAAACTTTGGAAGAGACTCTAAGAAAAGACTTAGAGTACTTGGATCTAACGAAGGACATGACACATGATCGAGCACAATGGCGTTCTAAGATTCATATAGCCGATCCCACTCAGTGACTTGGATTTTCCAAGTCTCCAACCGAGAAGTTTTCCTCACTCGGAAAATTAAGGGAACACTACCCCAAACTACATGCTCCACTCAGAAAGCTTCAACATACAAGCTTCAACAAAAGAAAATTCAAAGAACTTAGCGAAGAAGGCTTTGGTGTATCTAACACAATACGTTGAAATGAAGGAAAGCTTATTTATTGATATCCCCGATAAGCTACAAATATGTACATATACACGAGTCAAAATAAACACACAAGAGGGAGCCTTCACAAAGGTTGCTTAGGAGAAGTCTCAGCAGTCGGTAGAGCCCCAGAAAGAGAAGGCACCGGAGGGGGATCATTTGGAGCCTCAGTACTGGACAGAACCCTAGAAGGAGGAGGCATCAGAGGTTGATCATTTGGAGCTTCATTACGCGGTACAGCCCCAGAAGACGAAGGCAATAAATGCCTTTGGAACAAACCCACAAATCTCTGATGATCAAGTAAAACCTGACCATCAGTTTCCTTCATCTGGTCAAGCTTCCTCTTCATGTTTGTAGCATAGTCATGTGCGAGCCGGTGCAACTGTTTATTCTCATGCTTGAGCCCTCTAATCTCCTGTTTGAGACTCATCACTTCAGCCGCCAATGATTCAACTTGGCGGGTTCGAGCAAATAGGCGTTGGGCCATATTAGACACAGAACCTGCACACTGAACACTGAGAGCCAGCGAATCCTTAACAGCTAACTCATCAGACCGTTTGGAAAGTAGTCTGTTATCTTTGGGAGTGAGAAGGTTCCTGGCCACCACCGCAGCGGTCATATCATTCTTCATCACGGAATCCCCAACGGTAAGAGGACCAGTAGGGGAGACGAAGGATGGGCGCCATATGTTGTCTGGAGAAGGCGGGGCTGCCTCTTCAACAAGGTTCAAGTCAAAACGACGGTCGGAGGGGCCAGACATTTTCAAAGGTGTTGAAGAGAGAAGAGGTCGGACAAATCAAGATCTTAGAAGTGCAAGAATGAAGCTTCTACTGGTGGAGATTCAAGTGTGCTTTGGAACTTAATGCCAGCCCCTATAAAAATCTGCACTCGACGGAGCTTCAGAAATCGAAGAGGCGCCTGCTCAGAAATCGAAGAGGCGTTTGCTTTCTCAAAAGCTGGGCTGCTTAGAGATCACGAGGGTTGATCTCAGAAATCGAAGAGGCGTTTGCTTTCTCAAAAGTTGGGCTGCTCAAAGACCTCGAAGGCTGATCTCAAAAATCGAAGAGGCGCTCGCTTTCTCAAAAGCTGGGCTCCCCAGAGACCACGAGGGCCGATCTCAGAAATCGAAGAGGCACCTACTTTTCCAGCCTTGTCAGCACCTGTCACACGCACACTCAGCTTTGCGAAAATTATGGGCATTCTGTCGAAGACTTCTGGGGAAGTAGAAAACACATGAATCTTACTGTTCAATCACCCACTTCCCACACGCAACAATAGCTCATGGGTACCACAGATAACTTTGCCAAAGTTCTCTGCCAAAGTTGAGCACGTGAAGCTTGCAGCTCCTACTACATCGCTCCCATAAATTTTGAAGGTCTAGCTACCATATTATTACCCACAAGGGTAAAGGAACAGTACCACTGCTGGATAATTGGAAAGTCCTTGTGTGTCAACCTCTGTGCTTCGTGGCAAGGTAGACTAGCAAACATGCCCAACCTTTACTCACATTCGAGAAAACACTCCCAATAAGATTGCTTGCTCCAAAATCGAAGAGGCACCGTCCTCCGAATCTCGAGAGCCAGACTCTCAACATGACTACTTTCTTAAAAATCGAAGAGAGGGTAAAGGAACAGTACCATTGCTGGATAATTGGAAAGTCCCTGTGTGTCAACCTCTGTGCTTCATGGCAAGGTAGACTAGCAAACATGCCCAACCTTTACTCACATTCGAGAAAACACTCCCAACAAGATTGCTTGCTCCAAAATCGAAGAGGCACCGCCCTCCGAATCTCGAGAGCCAGACTCCCAACATGATTACTTTCTCAAAAATCGAAGAGACACTGCTCCCCGAATCTTCGAGAGCCAGACCCCCAGCATGATTGCTTTCTCAAAAATCGATGAGGCATCGTTCTCCGAATCAATCGAAGAGGCGCTCGCTTTCTCAAAAGCTGGGCTGCTCAGAGACCACGAGGGCCGATCTCAGAAATCGAAGAGGCACCTACTTTTCTAGCCTTGTCAGCACCTGTCACACGCACACTCAGCTTTGCAGAAATTATGGGCATTCTGTCGAAGACTTCTGGTGAAGTAGAAAGCACATGAATCTTACTGTTCAATCACCCACTTCCCACACGCAACAATAGCTCATGGGTACCACAGATAACTTTGCCAAAGTTCTCTGCCAAAGTTGAGCACGTGAAGCTTGCAGCTCCCACTACATCGCTCTGACCAAGAAAGGTAAAAGAATAACAAAGAAACAGCACTAACAAAGTTTAGACACATAAATTTTGAAGTTCTAGCTACCATATTATTACCCACAAGGGTAAATGAACAATACCACTGCTGGATAATTGGAAAGTCCCTGTTTGTCAACCTCTGTGCTTCGTGGCAAGGTAGACTAGCAAACATGCCCAACCTTTACTCACATTCGAGAAAACACTCTCAACAAGATTGCTTGCTCCAAAATCGAAGAGACACCGTCCTCCGAACCTCGAGAGCCAGACTCCCAACATGACTACTTTCTCAAAATCGAAGAGAGGGTAAAGGAACAGTACCATTGCTGGATAATTGGAAAGTCCCTGTGTGTCAACCTTTGTGCTTCGTGGCAAGGTAGACTAACAAACATGCCCAACCTTTACTCACATTCGAGACAACACTCCCAACAAGATTGCTTGCTCCAAAATCGAAGAGGCACCGCCCTCCGAATCTCGAGAGCCAGACTCCCAACATGATTACTTTCTCAAAAATCGAAGAGACACTGCTCTCCGAATCTCGAGAGCCAGACCCCCAGCATGATTGCTTTCTCAAAAATCGAAGAGGCATCGTTCTCCGAATCTCGAGAGCCAGATACCACAGACCACTTTTTCAAAGTGCTCTGACAGAGTTAAAACATGTGAAACTGGCAGCTCCCACTACCGTGCTATGACCAAGCAGGGTAAAGGAATAACATTACTACTTGTTAGGGAGACTCCTATATATGTCGACCTCCATCCCCAACAGACAGGCAGACCTGCAAAAATGCTCAACCCTTCATCATATCTGAGAGGGCACTCCCAACGAAGCCTTTCGAAATATTCAGCTTTCTTTCCCCCCGATATTACCTCTGCAAACAAGCTATACTAGAGCAAGAATATCTCATATCATCAGGGTTAAAAGCAAGAGTATCCCATATCATGCTTTTTCCCTGTCTTTTCCTTTGGCCTTGTTTTTACCTGCAAGACAAGGAGAAAGAGAGCAATCAGTCAGCACTTGGAATCAAGCTTCCAGCCAGGAACTGACTGCCTGGAACCCCTTACCTGATTACTTACCTGGCATTGCTCTCGAGTACTCATCTTCAACATCTTATGTTTCCAGGGAAGATTCCGCATCTGCTTGAGGAACAGATAGGGCAAGTGCGAAGGATACAAGGAAGCATGTGGAGACAAGCGTAACAGCACACGTGCCGATACATCCATTACTCTGTCAAAAGCAAAAGTATCTCATATCAGCAGGGTGGAACGTACTCTAGATTTGATGGACTTGTTTTGACCCTCAAATTCTTCAGTCGGCCTTATACTCTGGAGGAAACCAGAAAACCCTCCAGCTCAGTTCAAGAATAAGCCTGTGGAAAGTTACTTCTTCAAAAGCAAAAGTATCTCATATCATCTCTTCTCATTTTTCTTCTCTTTATCCTTCATGCTGCTGCAAGATGGGGAGAAGGTGAACAATCAGTCGGAGCTCTGATTGCTTACCTTGTCTGTCACCTCTTTCAGCAGACCCCCTAGCTCGGCGACTTGGGGGACTCTTACTACATGGTTTGTATCGCGCTTGACCAAGCCTGAAACTACAAGTAAGCTTCAAGTGAAATTGATACATTACCTTGTGCATCTCCACCAGTTAAAGATACCACCCCTGGATGGAGGAAGAGTACTTCCAGAGAAGATGCCACATCTACCTATGAGACATATAAGGCAAGTCAAGACGACACCACACTCCGATACTTAGAAGTTTCGTGATTACGAGATCATTCTCCCACAATATTTCCTAATGTCATTTGTACTAAATCATTCACTTGTACTCACTAAAGGAGAGCTTGAACCTATGTACTTGTGTAAACCCTTCACAATTAATGAGAACTCTTCTATTCCGTGGACGTAGCCAATCTGGGTGAACCACGTACATCTTGTGTTTGCTTTCCTATCTCTATCCATTTATATACTTATCCACACTAATGACCGGAGCAATCTAGCGAAGATCACAAAAAGCGACCGTTTTCGCTACCTAGGATCTATCTTGCAAGAGAACGGAGAATTAGATGGAGATCTCAACCATAGAATACGAGCTGGATGGATGAAGTGTAAGAATGCATCCGGCGTGTTGTGTGACCGTCGTAGGCCACTGAAGCTCAAGGGAAAATTTTATAGGACGGCAATAAAGCCAGCAATGTTGTATGACACAGAATGTTGGGCGGTGAAGCATCAACACGTACACAAAATGGGTGTAGCGGAGATGAGGATGCTTCGTGGGATGTGTGGGCACACGAGAAAGGATAAGATTGGGAATGAGGATATCCGAGGTAAAGTAGGAGTAGCCGAAATTGTAGGAAAGATGAGAGAAAATCGGCTCCGGTGATTTGGACATGTGCAAAGAAGGCCGAATGACGCTCCGGTTCGAAGATGTGACTACGGGACAGAGGTTCAGGGCCGAAGGGGTAGAGGAAGACCTAGGAAAACTTTGGAAGAGACTCTAAGAAAAGACTTAGAGTACTTGGATCTAACGGAGGACATGACACAAAACCGAGCGCAATGGCGTTCTAGGATTCATATAGCCGACCCCACTTAGTGGGAAAAGGCTTTGTTGTTGTTGTTGTTGTTGTTGTTATCTCGTGAATGGCACATATGGTATGGGGACCGGAGAACCTCATGCCTTCGAAAGTTTTAGTAGTGCGAGGGCTCGATGTTTCCATCTGGCCGCTGTCCTGCTTGAGTTGAGTTGCCTTTGATTGGATTTTTTGTAAAGGTATTCTATTAATTAGCATTTTGTACCGTATTGTGCAAACGTTACTATACTTTTCGAGGAAAATCTAAACAGCTGACCTAACTTATTACCTCAAATAGAAACGCGGGCAGATTAGTAACTAACGCAACTGAGGAAGTGAACATTATCTCATTGGAATCGGACAGCTAATAATATATCGAGTTCTGTTTTCGTCTGTGCAGGGTGATGAGTGCAGCACCATACAATTTCGACAAGAAATCACCGGAATATGGCACTCCGGAATCCAACGGAGTGAATTTTGGTCAACAAGGAGAACAACGATGATGTTCGATGCTAAAGCAGAAGGGATAATGATTTCAAAATTTGCGTAGTACAAGTTAAATATGTAAATCACATTGTCATTCTTTGTGAAAAATAACAGTTATCCTTACTGTTTTAGAATTTAAGTTTAGTCCCGAAGTGTTGTTGTAGTAGGGTTTTGGCCCGCTACTTTTTTTTTTTTTTTGATGCTAGTCGGATCCTTTTCCCCGTATCTGACTCTGTAATGTTGAACGAACAACTTTGTGTAACATATAAACTTCTATTGTTATTGTTGTTGTTGTTCAGTTGTGAAAATAACTTTGTGTAATATGTAAACATATGTTTTAAATTAATAAAAATGTTCAACCTTTCAAATTAAGGCTTCTTGGATCGTGAACAGAGAGACACGAAGGATAAAAGGGTGATTCTAAGCCAACAGGCTCCGTGCATGCGAGGGTTAAGAAGAATGTCTATTGTACTTAACTTTTTTCTTGTTTTGCAAATAAACTATTTTCACGACTCGAACTCGTGTCTATTTTGTCACAAAAAAGCAAACTTTTTTGTTGCGTTAAGATTTGCCCTCAACAAAAAAGACATGAAAGATAAAGACGACTCCAAGTTAACAAAACTTCTCGTATTTTACAACTCAAACTTGTGACATTTCGACCTCAAATTATTCGGCAAGACTCGCCCAAAAAAGATAGGAGTGGCAAAACTTGAGGATGTTGGATTTGGTTTACTAATGACAAGGCGATATTTGACGCGATGTTACAACGGCGGTGTAGGCGTGAGTTGTGGGAGACTGGACTGGACTGGGTAACATACATTCACGTTTAGAACGACATTGTTTTTGGTAGAGACTGAGTTTGACCGGTGGGACCATAATTGCTGGACATGAGTCAGTGGGTCCGCACTATAACGTGCAATATCCTCAAAGCATTCGCATGAGAACGGATCATCTCCAGAGCTAAGCAGCCGAAATCTTCTCATTAAACAATTTGGACTGCATAAATTGAATCCAATAGTTTCTATTAATTTATTTTTCTAGCCCACCACATACAACCGATGGCCTTAATTTGACTTGCACATCAATCAGCGATCCAAATTGTTTGATGAGTAGGCTCTGGCTGCTTAGCTCCGAAGAGGATCCGTTCTCCACTTTTGTAGTGACGTGACAAGTAGGGTATGTCTAGTTGTCGCCACCTATGCCGGGGACTCCTCCCTCGTTTTATTGAAGGGGCAATGTTAGAGAGCAATCCTACTAAGTACTAGTTTGGTACTAAGGTGCTTTTATAAAAAATGGATATTAAAAAAAGCTGAGCTCAAAAAGGTATTTGGTAAACATTTAAAAACAGCTTATTTTCACAATTTTGGGTGAAAAAAAGGCTAAAAACGTGAAGCAGCAAAAATGAGCTTATTCTCACAGCAAAGCAGAATCAGTTTTTTTTCAAAGCACAACAATACCAAACCAGGCCTAAGTCTGTTCTCCAGATGTGTGGGGATCATCTTCGATCCTCTTCTTTATATTTTATTTGTTTATTGTAAATCGTACGGTTAATTTTCGTTAAATATTATTTATGTTTAATGAAAAAATACTAGAAGCTGAACACCCGACACTGTAATTACTGGGTAATATGGAGAAATATATAGATACGGTTAAAATGTAGTATTTTTCTCCACTTATGTAAATAAAAGGTCTTAAATTAAGTTTTGTGAGATACAAGTTTAATGTCAATGTATAGAGACTTCTTTGCATTGTGACATCTCAATGTAATAATGCAATGTCATGCGAAAAATTAAAACACATCATCACGCTATTTATTTCAAACATCGTGGTGGCATATCGAGGAGCACATATGAATACGATTGTAAAAGAACAGAATATTTTTGGTGGTCACAAAATTCTTCATTCTATTATATTTGACCAAATAGTATCGTCCAGTTCCTATAGAACCTATGACACAAGAAACGTTTCTGAAATGCAAACACCATCCCGTACTCCCGTGTGATCGTGATACAACAACAAATTAGATTATAATATCGCTCGAATATAAAAAGAATTCTTCGGGTGAATGAACAATATTGACATTGTTTCTTTATGAAAATGTACAAGAAATCCACCTAAAGCCCTCCTTTCAGTCGCTGGTTACATACACGACTTTACATACTCTAAAGAGGAACGTCCTCTCTAGTGTTCTATAATTATCTCAAAAAATCGTGCCATCAGCTTATGAGAATTGCTAAAGAACCCGAAAACTTACGATGAATTCTGGTTCAACTTGGGATGCGTAGCAGCATAGATGGAAGAATTCGTGTCGGGTTTTAAGTGGGAAAGAAGGTGTTGTATGTCCGGACGCAGACTTTCTGCAGCTCTTCCACAGAGAGCTAAAACCTCTGGTCTGGGCTTGCTGTTAGCTTGCACCGGACCTCCCTGCCCTTCGTAATGGACCACATGATGGCTGAGAAACACAACGGGTTATGCGTGGTTAGCTATCGTCAGGCACTACTAAACAACAGCTATATCAAACCACACACAGAAAATTTGTTAGTTTCAATGACAGAGAAGCACTTACAAGAAGTCAATAAGATCTGCTATTTCTAATGGCTCAACAGGAGTCGGTGGCTGTACGTTCTTACCAAAGACATCCACCATCATACTTAAAATCAATGACAGGGTCTGAAACAGGTGATGGAAATGATTAAGCACAAAGGATAGAGAATTTATTCATACATATCACCTTTACTTTGATGACAATCTAATAGGCATTGGAAATGATTGAAAGCTTTCCGAATAAGTGAATTTTTGTACCTTACTGAAGAGGGCGTGCGCATTGGCTAGTTTAGGGAGCAACGGACCCATGATGCGGAATGCTATTCTCAACATTGCAACTGAAGTCACTGGCCTGAGATGTTTGATGATAAGATGGGTCCCTTCTAGCCATTCCTGTGGGAGGTTACTGAAAAACGAATGAAGCAGCGCAACAATATTACCTGGAATCATGACAGAGTTAGCTATATAAACTCTCGCACAGGGAGGGTTGATCAGTAAATAACCATTGCATATATCGTAGCATACCAATGGCGGTTGAGGTATTGTCTTGAGCAGCCCATGTTGGATCCAACAAAGCATAACCGACAGCAGAGTCCAGTTCCCCCATTGACCGTTTGCCATCAGTGAGCCACCACGTTTCTTTTATTATACGCGACGCCTCCAGATAGAGTTGCACATGAAAATCAGGAGGCAGCTGAGCCAGTAGTAGACCACATGCTTGGATCAATAAGCAAGACAATTGTTGGCATGTATAACCACTTCGAGAAACAAAGTTAGATGCATTTATTCCTGATACTGAAGCAGGTGACCTGCTCGTGCCCAAGGAATCTGTGCTTCCGCCCGAAGGGGATGTTGGTAAAACGGAGCCTTGCCCAACACCACTTGGAGCTCCGTGCAGGCCATTGCTGGATTGAATTAATGTTGGTTGTATATTGACGACAATCTGAACAAGTGATGATACAATCTGGGATGCAGATACAGGAAGAGAGAGCAATTCAATTACTGCTGTTTCAAGAACCAGCTGAGTATATGTGCCTGGATCCTGAATTTGGTAGAATGCTTTTTGGCCATCGGAAACATTTGCTTGCCCAGACTGAGAAGGTGGTGGAGTCTTGTTAGGTGGGGCACGCATTGAATTATTTAAAGCATCACTCGTTCCAGATTTTGAGTTGTTATGCAATGGGGGAATGACATTATTCACTAGTCCCAGTAAGAGAGTTGCAAAGTAATCGGCAGGTGGGCACATGGCATTATTCATATGCACCGGGAATGACTCAGAAAATGGGATCTGAAACAAACTTGGAGTTAATAAAGTAACTGGAGGAAAATAGTACTACAAAGTCAATGCTGATTACCAAAAGAATTAAAAGGAGAGCAAGGTCTTTACCTTGTTGACTTCGAGTACATTCAATATTCGGACAATAAGCTTTCCGGGAAGATGGCCATAAAAATATGCAAGTATGTCACGAACAAAAGTAAATCTTAAAGGGTGGTATTTAAGAAATGGAGAATACATGACCAGAATTCTGTCAGCTGAATCTATGGCATCATTTTCAATTAGTCTATAAATTATCAATGGAATGACTGGGATCAAACGCCCTGCAATATCATCGAAGAAGGTGGGATACCTGCATAACATAAAAGACCATGTAAGTGAATATATGCATTAGCGATTCGCAAAGTTTAGATTCTATGTTATGATTCTTATCTTAGTATAAAAACCATACCAACTTCAAACCCCCCCCCAACAAAAAAAAAAAAAAATTAACAAATGCAACCTGTCCTTCCAAGATAGATGATTCCCGAGGGCCTTCTGCAATTCAACTCGCTTAAAGGATGTAGAGACAAGCCAGTGTTCAGGGGGACCTCGATTCGAACAATATTGTTTCACCCTTTGTTGAAGTTCTTGCCTATCAAGTAGACTCATCTGCATCACATATTAGCACATAATTGCATCAAGAACGTATCTTGCATCATAGTACATTTCCAGATCAGTTTGTTTAATAAATAAAAGTGGAATTCTCACATTAACCCTTGTTCTTTTTAATAAGTTGAAAGCACGTACCACGATATGCAGAGCATGGGGGTCATCGTCACGATCAATCAGTGCCAGGAGCAAAATATCCAAAGGGATCAACTCATGGGTCCAAATATAAAATGCTAGGTTTGCACATGCTTTCAATAAAAGGTCCTGAAAAAGAAATGAATAAAATGTCAGTAAAAACAACTCTACATGCATGCAATACACAGGATGGTGAATGAAAAACCTAAGAACAATTGACGGACCTGCAAAGAATGGCCGTGCTGCAGTTCCAACTGAATATGATGAAGCAGAACATCCACCATTGTATAGATATTAGATGTTACTTCCTCAGGAGAAAACTCTCTCAAGACGCGTGCCTGAAACCATATAAGGAAGAGACTAAGCAACAGTGTCCTAGGCAATATCAAAAGAACCCTGCCAAGACTTCGAGGTTCTGATAGCAAGTGATAAATACCAATCATGGTGTTATTCATAATACATTAAACTTACTAAGTTTAGGCTGTTGATGTTTTCTGGGTGCCCTTGCATCAGAATCCATGCACCAGCACATAGATATTGCCGGTGTTGAGGAAAACTATGACTGATATAGGTCATTACATATGTAGGATCAGCGGAAGGTGACAAAAGCTGGGTGCATTGGTTAATTACAGTGGTTTCCGCCTGCAAAAAGGATCTTTCATCATTATGTATATCTAAGCAATATTCATGATAGACAATGTAATTAAGTAGAAGTTAATAGTTTAAGTACAGAAGATTCTATTCAGTCCTGTAGGATAATAAAATCATCTTTACAAAAGGGGGAAAAAGTCAATGGAATCTGAAGTTTGACAGCAGGAAAAAAAAAAAAAAAAAAGATGTTACAGCTGAACAACACAAACACTACGAAATCGAAAAACTAAGGGAGCAACAATAAACCTGCTGCCATTCTTGAATTGCCAGGCCCCTTTTATCAATCCGTTGAATCAAAAAATCACGAAGAAGAGAAGGGAAATAGCGTAGTGTTTTCTCTGACCATGTGTGATTACTAGTGGCTAATATCTGCTCTAACATGGTTTGAAGATAAAGCAGATGATCAGCATCAGCAATTCCTCGTGTCTTAATGATGATCGCAAGAGTGACAATAGTTACTCGATTCAAAGTTTCTGTGAATTCAGTTGGACCCTGCCAAAGATTAACAATGCACACAATTACATTTCAGCTCGTCTATGAAATTTAAGCAAAAAAAGGGTTGTGTTTTGGAAAATGCAGTATATACCTTCCCTTCCCTTTTCACAAAGAAAAAGTCTCTCAAAGACAGAATAAGATTCATACACAAGTTCTCAGCCAACCTAAATACACGATGGTCTCCACGTTTTGATTTTAGAGCAGAAACTATTTTTGTAACATCATACATCAAGGCTTTGCTTTTTCCTTGGTACCTATAGGAAGATGTGACAACTTATAATTTTAACTTTCAGTGGCATCATATTGCAGATGAAAGAAATATAAAGTCAACATTTACAGCATCTGAAGCCAAGAGAGTTGCACCATATCTTTGAAAATTATACTTAACTTGAAAGAGGTGTAATTTCAGCATATGGATAATACAAACAATCACCTGTAAAGTGGAAGCAAACGGTAATTCAAAATTTCAAGCACTAAAAGAGTTACACCTGGCTTGCTCAATACTGAGGGATTCCTTTGCGCCAAATGCTGAGATACAGAATAAATAAATATCACAATACAAGATGAAACGCAAAAGGTTACAACAGCACTGTTTCAAAAATGGACAAGGATATTAGATTTTAAACATACGACAAATGGTGCTTAAAGTGACAAGGATAATAAAAAAAGGGAGAGGGAGAGTAGGAGGTATAAACTACAAGTTAAGGCTGCAAAGACTTATCCAGAGTAACCAAATCAACAAATAGTTACACAAATGTAGGTGAAGGTGAACGTCAAAGATATATCTGGAAGACCGACCATACATACATCACCTTTACTTACCCCCACAAGAGAAGGAAAAAAGTCAACATGGAGCTTTATTACGTTCCATTTGATTTAGCTTATTCAGTAAAGTGCTGATTTTCTAAGGTGTCAACAAACCTGACAGTAATATTTCAAGGAGTTATGCTAGAGACTTGAGGCCAAGTTTTGCCTGCTTAGGAAAAGCGCTAACCTCATAGATTTTGATCCTTAAGAATTCAAGTTAAGTGCCCTTGTGGGGAGTATATTATTAAAATGCATGTTCATTTGTGAAAAACACAAGAAACATTCAATCAGAGAAGCAACGAAAACCTTAGAATTAAAAGAAAATTACATTGAAATGAGAACGAAATAATGAGTGAGGTGCAATGAGTAGCAGCCTACAATATGTTTCAGCCATTGCAATACTAGGTACAACCTGCATTTAAAATATAAGAAAATAAGTCAAAAGACAATTCAAAAAGAGTAAATAATAGGTTGGTTGCTATATACAAAAAAATAAAAATTCCACTAATAAGCCACTCTCAGATCCATGGTAAAAAACCATAGCTTCAAGTATAAATTTCTTCCAGCTATGCACAAATCTCAAATTAGAATACCGTGATTTCTATCAAGGTAAACAAATAAGATTCATGAAACACTCCATAAAGTGCAAGATGTGTGTGTGTGTGTGAGAAATAGAGAGAGAGAGAGACAGAGAGAGAGACAGAGAGAGAGAGTAGAGGGGGAGGGGTCAACTCCTTTATATTTCTTTTTCCCCTTCCCCATCATTATGCTATGTACATGTACTCCATGTTCTTACAGCCTGCAGCCTCTGGTATCCTTTGGCAGGCATACATCAATAAATGAACAAAAGTTTCAATTACCAACAAGTATATGTAACCAATTTAGGCCTATTTCCAAGCTGAAATTGGCAAGTTAAGCAAGAAAAAATAAGAGAGTACCTGCCCAGAAAATAAAGATTCTTCCATTTGATACGCCAGCTTTAAACATAGGTTCATTGAAAAGCCAGATAACAAGGACATCGGCAGTGGAGATACTTCCTGCATAACCATTAACCTCTCATTGGACTGTAGGTTTGTTCCCGGTAATGACTCTGCAACTCCAGCAGAGGATAACCAATTTATCACAGTTTCACAAGCTGGCTGCGCCATGGTGTAAGACACAACCCAAAACATCCCAATTGACCTTTCATCCATATTCATATAATCCATTATTCGATCCCCTGAAATAGAAACCAACAGATACAAGTTCACAAGATTTCCAGGAAAATGTCCTATTATAGAATTTACTAAGTTTTATAATATTGTCACATACAGGCAATTTTATAACAATCATTCATGATTTCGTTGCCAGAAAATGTCAATTTGTAATACTTCTGGAGTGGAATATACCTTTGCTTGCTGTCCTCCACCATTCATCTATTTGCTTTCCTTTCTGAAGCTGCTCGTTATTCAGATATTCTCTAGTTGTTGTGTTCAACGACCAAATACGTAAATTCTGGCAACTGCTTATGAAGTCCAGCAGGATACTTTGAGGACTATTTGGATCTGAGCTCCTATCTTCTTTATGAAACGATAGGATCTTACGTGTTGTCTCCACCTACAATCAGTAAAGCTACAGGCTATAAATATGACACAATCAAGTAGTCTCAAATTACAGAGGAAACACAAATGAAAATGACAGATGTCAGTCTTCGGGGAAAAAGTGGAATAATGCCCACATTTAGTAAGTGCAGCGAAAACAGACAAAAGAAATTGCAAGAAGTAAGACAAATTATGTGACTTCAGTAGAAAGACAATGGACTCCACTTTTCAAGGACAACCTTTCTAGCATCTTGATTTAGAGCATTCATCACAAGTTCAACCCGTATAATTTGAGCAAGAAGCCAAGTGACGTGATTTGTCCTAAGAATTTGTTGGTCACCCTCGGTAAGGCGTGAAACTAGCTTGTCCACAAAATCAACAAAATCAATACAGCCACTTTTAATAAGAAAAAAGAATATATCCGAAAAGACAAGCCACTCTTGCCAGCAATTAATATCTGCAAGGAACAAGATATAAGCATTAGCTTACTAAAAATCAATCATTACACAAGCAGGCAGAATCACAAAATAAAAAGTAGGATAAAATTAAAAAAAATTTAGGATAGAAATAATTTATAGAATAGTACTAAAAAGACTTGGTAAGAAGAAAAGGGAAGGTCTACAATATCTGTAAAAGAGCAATACAGATAAGAACGGCTAATCTTATTAATTTACAATGAAGATAATATTACCTGAATTGGTCAACTTTAATAGCTCAACAATTCTATCAATTGTTGCCTCGCAAATCATTTCAGAGATGAAAACAGCACCAGGAGTAGGCCCTTGAGAAGGAGACCTGTAGCAAGGGGCAACAAGCAGCACCCGTTTCCACCAGTCAGGTGACGGAGTAGTACATAGAGCATGCCTTATGCAACGCAGAGCTCTCTCCCAATCCAAACTTCCTTTTGGAATTGAAGTTGCAAGTTCCTACACCAGCAAAAGCAAAGGAATTCCAGATTATAGCCCCAAAAATAGATCCCTAAAGAAGTAGCATAGATACAGAAATCATGCTTGGCAGAGAACATCATTTCTTTTACAAATTTTACTGTTACATATCATCTTCTTATCATCATCTAATGATACTAATTATTGCATAAACATGATATATGCTGAAACTTCCATTACCAAATAATGAATTCTTAGATAAATTCATCACCTCTCCATGCAATGGTTCTCCCAGAACACTTGGATATGTGATTGGTGAATACCTCAAGCTCGCTACTGCTTCTCCTGAAACACTAGGAGTTGTCTGTGTGAAAATCCGATGAGTCCCAAATGTAGGGCAATGTAGGTGTTGATCTAACATTTTCATGTGCATGGCCATCATATCTCGCCTCCTATGGATCTCCAAGATTAGAGTAAATAAGGCTTCATCATCAGGTATATTCTCCATAAATTGCAACCCACTCCGCAGTAATTCATAGAAGGGCACTCGGCATTTATCCTCGTCAACCAAAAGCCAAATCACATCCAAACAGCTATGTAGCCATTCAATTAGCGCCTTTCCAGGTCTCCAGGATCTTACACCATCAGGTTCATCAACCCCAAGTTGTTTTTGGTCCCAATTAACCAGCCAATTAAGCATATGGGAAAAGATGTTAGCATGAGTAACTGGTTTTAAATTAAATGCAAGTCCAGTTAAAATGATCTTGCAGCACAGCTGACGAAGACTGCTTATGGCATTATCTCTTATAGATGAATTGAACCTTGCCGTAGCTTGCTGTCCATTGGAGGCTACATCAGATGATTTAACTGGTGACATAGATGATGGTTCGATAGCAGACTGGCTGGGGGAACCAATGCCATGCACTGAAGGTAATGGAGAGGCGGGAGTTGAAGATTGAAAATTAGAAGAATTGGGGATTGCATTCGAAGATGGAAGCATACCAGACTGCGGTGAAATAGCAGGCATTGCCTGACTCCCTTGACCAACTGACATTTCTGCTGTGGAAACCGAAGAAAGAAGGGACGGCAAAAAAGTATCCCAGTTAATGTGACCTATAGTACACAAGCTCCTTAGAGCAAAGAGAAGAAACTCCGCCCGTGGCGCATGATTACTACATTGCACAACTAGAGATATAAGTACAGATTCTGTCACGACGCGCAGTTGATCTTGGTCCTGAAACATACGGAACAACAACATCAGAACTACCACCTTAAAGTAATAAACTCCCAACAACAATGATGCCAAGAACTGCAAGTTTCGAATTGTGCAACTTACAGGAAACTGGCTCTGCAGTTGTTCAAAATCTAGTAGGAACTGCTCGTTTCGAGGTGGAAGCTCTCGATTAAGAGCAAGTACACGCTTCTGTGACTTGTTCCTGAAGAATCCACAACACTAACTTCTTCAAAAAATTGACTTTTCGGTTTTTTCCAACTCAAAATTTTTTCTTTTATCACTACTAACAAAACAACTGTAAAGTTTGAGAAATCGGAACCAAAAATTATAATCTCTAACCAGAAAAGAACATTAACTTAAATTAAATTCATCTAATTTGAACTAATTACGCAACCAAAAAACAAATCTTTCAGTAAAATTACACACTTACGGAGGCTCTCGAACTGAATCATCAGGTTTTTGGCGGCTACTTCTCTGCGAAAAAGCATGCAAATTTCTTAATTTCAGATTAAATTGAATTACAAATTTTAACAAAAATACAGAGCGAGTGCAAATTGAACTCACTCCTAAGTAGAGATCGAAGAGATTGACAATTGCGGCACGTGCGGGGTGGAACTGGTAAGCTCGCGTGGCAGCTGACGCCGAGGACGATGGTCGCTGGTTTTGATCCATTGTTTTCACCTCATGCCAATCGGAGCTCCGACGAAGAGAAGGGAGGACTGAAGAGAGTGAGACGGTGGCGGAGGAGGTAGCAGAATTTCAGTTTTTTCGGGTAGGCGGAGGCGCTTCGGTTTTGTATTGGGCGAATACATGTGGTTGGGTATTTGAGGGCCCCGAATGACATATACACACATCTGTGTTATGAATTTTTACTGACATTCTAAAAAATTTATTTTATATTCTAAATGTTTTATATTTAGAAAAAAAAATACACATGTAAATAATGTAGAATGAGATTTTTGGGATCCTAATAACATTTTTCATTAGTAATTCCCTCTATTTTCTGTTTTTATAAAAAGTTTAATTAATAATCTGTTGATTTTTTTTTTACTTGGACCAAAATACCTTTTATATCCAATTCAAAATCAATGACATGCTTCCGGATCTACAATCGGAATCAAATAAGGAATTAGATTCAATTTACGGGATATCGATGTTCTAATTACACAAAAGCCCGTCAACCCTTTAGCCTTCTGGTGCCAGAATGTCAAGCTTAATATTTTGCCAACCTTTCGGCTCAGCCCATTTGAATGCCAACAGCTACATGTAGTCAACATGGCGTTAGCTAGCAACAGTTAGCTGACGTTATGCTGCCGTTAGGTTACAGTTGGAATTTGATTTTTTGTTTTTTGTTTTTTTTTTTGATGAATTTAAAAAAGAAAATTCCACACTTTGAATTCGTCTACTCCTAAATACATTTTATATTTGACGTATATCATCTCGAGTTGACTCTTAGGACATCCAGATGTTTTGACACCTCCAAAATACGTATACGTTCTAATTATTTTTAGTCGAGTGTTACATGTACCTTAAAAAAGACAATCAAATATAAATACACACAAAAAGAAAAAGACAAAAACATAAAATAAAAACTGGACACTGTCCGGATTATGACCGTTGAATCCAGCTGTACCAAGCCACGTCAGCACGATTGGTCTACTCGTGGACCCCGAACTCGGACCAAGCTTAACCTAAGCCCTCTGATTTGGGAGGCCCAACATCCGGTGGTAGCCTAGGCTTCTCTGCTTACTAGTTACTATGCACCTGCATGTAAATAACAGCCGTCCGATCTCTGACACACCCACACACTCTGCGATCATCTGGCTTACAACTTCACCCCTCTCTCTCTCTCCTCTTTCTGTCAGCTGCTTCCACAAACCTCAAAAGGAGCTCCCTTTTTCTTTTTTTCTCCAGTCCCCTCTTTTATTCTTGCCCTTTTGGCCTTTTGGTTTCTTGGGGTTTTATACAAATTAAATTTTCTTTCTGGGATTTTTTTTCTTCTGCGGGGGGGGTTTCATTTGTATGGTTTTGGAGGGCAGAGAGGAAGGATTCCATGGCTGCTCTGCTATTCTTCTTCCTATTGGCGGTGTCTGCAGTTTCTGCTGAAGAAGGTAAGCTTTTATGCTTTTCTGCACATATGTTTTAGCAACTCTTTAAAAACTTAAGCTTTCATTTGTCAATAATCTTTATTTTTGGATGCCTGCATTGTGTTCTATGAGTTCCTATAATCCAAAGACCCTTCCTTTCTTCTTGAAGTTCCATTTTTTTGGCGCTTTGATGCGTTTCCTATGTGGGTTTTTGCCTCCTTTTTTCTGGGTCTTTTTTAAATTTGTTCAAATGATTAGTAGTTTTTTTGCTAATTAATCGGCAAAGTCATTGACTTTATTGTGACTGATTTGATTTGATTTGAAGTTTCAATCTCTGCTGCACTTAAACCATGTTCTTCAAGAAAAATGCAGACCTGGAGAAAAGGTGTGTGTGAGAGAGTGGGAGAGTGGGTGCATTCAGCTGATTGGGGGGGGGGTTTCTGAGAGAAAATCTTTCCCTTGTTGAAAGTTTCCGATCTGTCGTCGGCTTTTCAATTTGCGTCCCAACTGGTCCAGCTCATTTGGCAGTCTTTTGAGCTCTAAAACCCCATTCTAATACAAATGGGAAATAATTCGTGGGACCAAAATAGCCTTGTTGGAGATGGAAAGGATAGTGTTAAGACTTCAATGAACTGGGGTCCTGCAAAATCCGCTTCGGAGGGTATTGTTGTCATATTAGTTTGAGGAGGATAGCATGTGCTGTAGTTGGTCTTATATTATATGCATAAGCCCATCACTTCTCTCAGCTGCTTCACACTGAATTTATATAAGAGGCATTTTAGAATGATAAAACTAGATTAAGCAGGCAGTGTTCTACTTGCACTAATTAATATGGTTTCGTACTCCATATATTTATCGATATAAGATATATTTGTATCTGTGAATCTATAAAACAACCTAGATTCTTAATGTTTTGAGTGAATTCTTATTTTAATCAAACGATGTTTGTCAACCACAAGGAATCTGTAATGGTTATAATAGGATTAGTTTTGGTTATGCCCATTGTATCAATGATTACAAGCTTGTCAAGATTGCTTATGGATACATGCTACATGTGTTTTCATTGAAAAACAATTAACGGCAAAACATTCAAGATTTTCCTTGCAAACATCTTCTGAATGATAATGGAACATATCTCAATGGTGCTATGCACTGGTTATGCGGGCCCATCGGAGTTGGCACCACCGGTTTCTATCACAGATTATCAGAGATTTACGACTGGTGTTTTGGGAGGGTGCATTTGTTTACTATTCCACAGCATCGGCACTATCAAGCAATACTGGTTTTGGATTATGAAAGATTATAATGTGAAGGAGTCTTGGACTAGGATTTTGATAACCCCACTCATACGTTTCTCTACAGCCATTGGGTTACTGGAAGAATGGCAAGATATTACTGGTGAGAGATAGCAGGGAATTACTTCTGTACAACACGAAGGATGGTAATGAAGGCCTAACTAGAGTTGGTCCTAACAAGGTGACGAGGGCCAATTAAGCTAACAATCTCGAGATGATTGTACATGTCAGATTTATGAGTGATACTGTCTGTTCTATATGCATGATGAAGTTAATCTGAAGATGGAAGAGATTTTAATCGCAGGCTTTTTTCTTTTCTAATCTAGCACTCGTTGTTAATGTTTTGCAGATGCTGTAATTGGTGTAAACCTCGGTACAGACGTCTCTGATATGCCTAGCCCAACTCAAGTGATGGCACTTCTTAAAGCTCAAAATATTCGACATATCAGACTCTATGATGCAGACAGAGCCATGCTCCTCGCTCTTGCAAACACAGGCATCCAAGTGACTATTTCGGTTCCTAATGAACAGCTCCTTGGGATTGGCCAATCCAATGCCACTGCTGCCAACTGGGTTGCTCGCAATGTGATAGCCCATGTCCCTGCCACCAACATCACTGCTATAGCTGTTGGATCTGAAGTCCTTAGTGCCCTCCCAAATGCTGCTCCAGTCCTAGTTTCTGCCCTGAAATTCATTCACTCTGCACTTGTTGCGTCTAACCTTGACCGCCAAATTAAAGTCTCTACTCCGCACTCTTCCTCCATTATTCTCGACTCCTTTCCACCATCCCAAGCCTTTTTCAATCGCTCGTGGGATCCAGTCATGGTTCCCTTGCTCAAGTTCTTGCAGTCTACTGATTCATATCTCATGCTCAACATCTACCCGTATTTTGATTACATGCGCTCCAACGGTGTAATCCCCTTGGACTATGCACTTTTCCGCCCTCTTCCTCCGAACAAGGAAGCTGTGGATGCTAATACACTGCTACATTATACTAATGTATTCGATGCTATTGTTGACGCAGCGTATTTTGCAATGTCCTATCTAAACATCACTAATATCCCCATTGTAGTGACCGAGTCAGGTTGGCCCTCCAAGGGTGACTCATCAGAGCCAGATGCCACACTTGACAATGCCAACACTTACAACAGTAACTTAATTAGGCATGTGCTTAACAACACGGGGACTCCTAAGCATCCTGGGATTGCTGTTAGCACTTATATTTATGAGCTCTACAATGAGGATTTGAGACCTGGGTCTGTCTCTGAAAAGAATTGGGGGCTCTTTAATGCAGATGGAGTGCCGGTTTATACCTTGCACTTAACAGGTGCTGGAACCGTGTTGTCAAATGACACAACGAACCAAACCTTTTGTGTTGCGAAGGAGGGTTCCGACAAAAAGATGCTACAGGCAGGCTTGGATTGGGCTTGTGGGCCAGGGAAAGTTGATTGCTCGCCTTTGCTGCAGGGTCAACCATGTTATGAACCGGATAATGTGCTCACACACGCAACATATGCTTTCAATGCATATTTTCAGCGGATGGCCAAGGCTCCTGGAACTTGTGATTTCAAAGGGGTGGCTACTGTTACTACCACAGACCCAAGTATGGAATCATGACATGTTTATTTGCATCGTGGTTTCGTGTATTACAGACTAGCTTGTGAGCATTGATAAAACTTAAGTAGTGAAGACTGCATAAAGTCAAAAACGAAAAATTTTGGTTTACGGCACTACCAATGTGTTATAATATGCTCTTTTGTTGGTGCAAATCTTGCTTTGTTACTGATAATATTTCATTGCCAACTCTTGCAGGTCACGGATCTTGTATATTTCCAGGAAGGTACGAGTTACAACTCTCTCATCTTATTACGATCATAATTTAACTTCCAAGAGACTGTTTGGAATAACCTAATGAAACCCTTTGTTTCCTTTTTTTACTTGAATGCAGTGGCAGAAGAAATAGCAGTTCCACCAACGGAACATCACTGGCACCATCTTCTAATTCCACAACTTCCGGGTGCCTTTCACAATTTTTCTACACTGGCGGTTCCTTCACAAGCTCTGTGATCATCGGTTTCTTAGTTCTGAGTGCAGTTCTGTTGTAGAACATGATGAATTTGTATTTCCTGCGAAACTCCTTTGATGGAAAGGAAACATTTTTTAGAGACTCCGTTAGGCACCTGTTGGGAAACTTGCAGCAATACCCAATTTTGTACCCTCCCAGGAGGAATTAGGGGGTGGCAAGCTTCGATTTGAACATATAGGCAGCAGCAAATAGGAGTTGAAAGGTGAGTACCTGTCCATTGGAATTTGTTGAAACAAATCGGAAGGGGGAGAGCATTTAGGATTGTTTTCTGCACCTATCTTGTTTGCGTAAATCTGGTTTTCGCTGACGGTTGTATTCTTTTGGTCTAGACTTTGATCTGTCCATTTACTCAGCTTGACGAATTCAAGATGTATGATCTTCGTGTAAATCTGCCTGCTTTCTTTCAATCCGACCGACTTTTCTTTCGTAAGATTTTGCCAGTATTAATTTCAACTACTGAACAGAAGCAAATGCAAATCTACGATGAACTTTGCATAACAAACGTACAAAACGAACCCGGTGGATCGAGAAGAACAGTATTTGCTGCCGGTGTGTTACGAATTGGGTTTTTGAGATTACAACTGATGAGCAGGTTTTTGCAATACATTGATAACATGACATGAATTTACAACGTTTTCACTGCAACAGATGAAACGAATATTTCACGTACACGGAACACAGAGTGTCTGCAACTCCTCATGAGAAAATACAACTCATTAGTGCTTTTAGTATACAGCGGAAAATCATAATATCGTCACACGTACGAGCAACGATAAATAAAAAATTGACGGACGTTGTCAATGGTCCAAAGGCTCGACGGCTGTTTTGAAGAGAAGAACGTAAACCTTGTCGATCGAAAAATACAAGAAGCCGCCAGTGGAATGTGTCACGTACGAACCGAAGCTAGTTCCAACAATGCAGTGCCAAGCCGGACCATACGATGAATCGAAATCCTGTCAAGAAATACAAAAACAACATTGTGAACTCTCTATACAAACCAAAGCTAGTTCCCACAATTTCAATGCTGCATGTTTCACCACATCATTACAATCTCAGAGCATCAAAAGTTACAGCATAAAAACAGAAAATCTGGTGTCACAGTAGTTTCCCAATCGGGTGACGAACAAGGTAGCTAAAATTGCATTCCCGTGCGACCCGCCTCTTTAAATTGACGCATAAATGCAATGGTGTTTTTTGAACAGCAAATTCAAGCTGAAAAATTGATTGTGAAGTTCGAATTTATCGAGAAGTCTCAGATAATGAAAATTTTCTGGAGAAGCACTTCCGAATGCTTCTTCAGGAAGCACTTGAATAACAAAAATTTCAATGTTTATAATGGAAGCACTTGTAGTAGAAGCGCTCATGAGTAGGAGCGGTTCCTACAAAAGCAATCCCAAACGAGAAGATTTTTGGTCCCCATATGATCAATTACTCAAAACACTTGTACAATACAATCAGCATTGCAAGCATGCCATTGCCATTTGCCACTACAAACCCACAGCATCGAAACCCAGTAAGAAAAAGCAAACCATAATATGATAAAGGCAAAAGATTTGACCTTTTTAAGTGCGAGAGCGAGGCCTTTGCTGTCGAGCTTCCCGGGCATGGCGTCGAGGTGTTCCCGCGCAGACCGAAAGGCGCGGTTTTGCAGAGTGATGGGCATGTCAGAGGCCCTGACTCGGACATTGAGGCTATCACGGTGATCTTGTTCCTCCACAGATTTCTTCTTCTGTATCAAACTGCTAAGGAACTTGCTCCGCCTCTCCAGCTCCAGCTCTGCTCTCTCCATTTCTCTCTTCGCCGATGATAATTTCACGCTCATATCAGTCAAAAAGTGCATTCCATGTGTTTGCGAGCAGTCCCCAAAGAAGAAAACGTTTAAAAAAAAAAGGAGAGAAGGAAGAGGGAACAGAGATCTCGATTGCAATGTAATTTGGGTTATGTATTTGCTGTTGTTTGTCTTTCGAGGTAGGTGTAGTGGTGGACTGAGGAGTCAGCTTTTCCGTACTCCGATTAGTAGAAAGCTGCCGACCAAAACAAACGGCATTGCCTAATGACAAATGAGAAATGTTAAGTCAGACTCTCTACAAATCCTCTGACAGATTATGGTTTAACGTTAATATCTGTACTAATATTATAAAATATCGTGTCAAAGACATGAGGTAACAGAGAGTTCATGAATAATTCACTTTGAAAAAGTCTCATTATCATTTCTCATGCCAAATAATCGTTTGTTTGAGGTCTTTGAAGTAAAATTGTCTACAAGGATAGATTTTTTAGGGTGTTGTGAACACGGTCAGGTCAATTGGTTGGAAACTTGACAATAAAAAAATTTCAACCAATTATATTATTACAGTTGGTGTTATTAGATCGTATTCCGGCACATTGAAAATTTGCTCATAGACTTATATTTCAATTAATTAAGTACGTTTACCATATGCTTCAATTTAGTATTTACAATGTGAACGTAATTACATTGACAAGAAGGAATGTATTCAGCATCCAAAATTGAATTTTCCAATTACAAAACCATATGTTTCAATGATTAGAATAATCTAGTATTTCTAAAGCAGAAGTATTTTTCACTCCAATCGATAATGAAGGGCCTCAATTTTTTCAGCAAACCCACGATAATTGCGGGGAAAAGGAGGAAACCACGATTGGGTCAGTCAGTGTCAGTGGATCCACCACATGAATTTCTTTAGGTGTTGACGTGACTGATATTGCAAATGATTTTTATCAATTCCTGAGATTAATCAAATTCATCATTTTGATCTCTCACTTTCAAAATCAATCAATGTCAATTCTAACATTCACCACTGCACATCAATTTGGTTCTCCCGTTTAGATTTCATCAACTATTTCTATTAATTTGCATGGGGACCCACAAATCCAATAAAATGATAACACATGGATTACACAAAATAAAGGTTTTTATCACAATTGGTCCCTGACATTCAATACCGCACATCAATTTAGTCCTTGAGTTTCAAAACTCAATAAATTTGGTCCTTGACTTTCACTTCTGCACATCAATTTAGTCATTTCGTTAAAATTTCGTCAATATTTTTTGTTAGTGTGATAATATGGTCGCACTAGTCCAATCATATGGTTGGATTAATTATAAAAAATATATATATATATTTTAAGATTTAAAACTAAAAGTATTATAAGAAATTAAAAACAAAAACTAAAAGAAAAAAAAAAGACGTCCTTGTCTTCATCTAGGTATGCTAAAAAAGAAAAAGAATGCTCCATGACCCCACTAAAGCTTTTGTCCTCCGTGAACTCACTTATCATTCTCTCTAGTTGGTTGTAATCTTATCAAATTTGAATTGAATTTGAATTCGATTTTATCGAATTTAGATTGAGTCTTATTTTCCAATTGGGATTGTGGGATGCGAGGGAAATGTCAATGCGAAATACTCGCCAATTGATTCACTCTAAAAAAAATTAGTTTCTTATAGTTAATCCACTTGGCGCCATATGATGGAACTAGTGGGACCGCATCAGCACACTAACAAAAAAATATTGATGAAGTTTTAATTGAGGACTCTATTGATGTGAGATAGTGAAAGTCAAATACCAAATTTATTGATTTTTGAGACTCATGAACCATAATAAGGAGTTTGATCAATGTCAGGAACCATTTGCGATAAAAACCCTTCTTTTGTATAATCCATGTGTCACAATTTTATTGGATTTGTGGATCCCACATACAAACTAACAAAATAATTGACGGAATCTAAACGGAATGACCAAATTGATGTGTGGTAGTGAATGTCAGGAACGACATTGATTGATTTTGAAGGTGAGAGACCAAAATGATGAGTTTGGTCAATCTCAGAGACTATTTGTGATAAAAACTCTATTGCAAAACATAAGAATGTATTTCTATTCTTTTGTTGGTCACGCGGCACCTGGAGTTTGAACTGGAAAAAAAAAAAAAAATAATAAAAATGACTTGAAAATTTTGAATTTTAATCAAAAAGATAAAAAAGTGTTGTAAGTGCATAGTACAAAGAGTGACTTTTTAGAATAAAAATATCTTTTTTCGATAAAGTAAACATTACCAGGAGTGTTTCGTTAAAACTCTCCAAAAAAAATTTGCAATCCCCCGTCTTATAACTTGCCCATGCCACCAAAATCGAACATATTCCTTTATTTTCAACAAATCGAACATATTCCTTTATTTTCAGCAAATCAAACATATTCCTTTATTTTCAACAAATCGAACATATTCCTTCTTTATTTTCTGTTTTTTTGGTCTTCAATTTTGAATGTATTGTTATTTAGGGTTTTTATCACAAATGATCCCTGAAATTGAATAATCGCATCAAGATAGTCCTTGAAATTGAAAATTAATCAATGTAGTCCCTGAAAATGAATGTTGCAAATCAACATGGTCCTTCTATTACAATTCCATTAAAATTTCTGTTATGTGCTTATGTGTAACATTCCACATTGCCCAGGAGAGTGGATCCCGTAAGTTTTATATGTATATTTTCATCTCTACCTAGCACGAGACCTTTTGAGAGCTCATTGGCTTGAAGTTCCATCGGAACTCCAAAGTTAAGCGAGTTTGGGCTAGAGCAATCATAGGATGGGTGATTCCCTGGGAAGTTGCTCGTGAGTTCCTAGAAACAAAACCGTGAGGGCGTGGTCAAGATCCAAAGCGGACAATATCGTACTACGACGGAGTCGGATGGGGGAAATGGTGGAGCCCGGGTCGGGATGTGACAATTTGGTATCAGAGTCAATCCATAGCCGGAAGTGTGCCGACGAGAACGTCGGACCCTTAAGGGAGGTGAATTGTAACATCCCACATCGCCCACGGGAGTGGATCCTGTAAGCTTTATATGTATATTTTCATCTCTATCTAGCAAGGCCTTTTGGGAGCTCACTGACTTCGAGTTCCATCGGAACTCCGAAGTTAAGCGAGTTTGGGCTAGGTCAATCTCAGGATGGGTCCCCCCCTGAGAAGTTGCTCGTGAGTTCCCAGAAACAAAACCGTGAAGACGTGGTCAGGGCCTAAAGCGGATAATGACGTGGTCGGGGCCTAAAGCGGATAATATCGTGTTACGGCGGAGTCGGGCCTGGTAAGTGGTGGAGCCCAGGTCAGGATGTGACATTATGTGTCATATAAATGGATCCCACAAATCTAATTCGACTGGGTTTCTATCGTGGTATATTATGTTTAAATGGATCGAGTGCCAAAAATGGAGCCATGGTGGGCAGGGCTGCCATGGTAGCCAAGCTGCTCGACGAAGATGACGAGAGAATTTTTTATTTTATTTTTTTCAAAATTTTATAGTAATATTTAATTAGACCTGTGAGACCTACTTATATGACACATAAGCACATAGCAGAAATTTAAACAGAATTTTAAAGCAATTGTAACGAGATGACCACATTGATTTGCGACATCAATTTTCAAGGACCACATTGATTGATTTTCAATTTCAGAGACCAACTTGATGGGATTGGTCAATTTCAGGGACCAGCTTGATGGGATTGGTCAATTTCAAGGACCATTTATGATAAAAACCATATTATTTATTTGTATCATTATACATGACGCTCATATTACAACCGTTATTCATATTTCATACATTGTACATACCCATGTATAAAAGCATGACAACAAACTTAAGTACACATTAAATACAGTATATAAGTTATAGTGTCGAAAACTCTACTATGTTCTAAAAATACACTGAGATAATCGTAGTGAACCACAGTCTACATGGTGTTTCATTTATCTCGCCTCATGCCTTTCTCCACCACCGGACTCATTCCAACTTCCCTTTCCTTCATGTTTCCATTCCATCCTAATTGTTTTATTATTCAACATTAATCCAACCAAGTCAATGCAAAGAGAACAAAAAAAAAAAAAAAAAAAAAAAACCTAAAATATAGAACTCTCAACTCCATCTAACCTTTATTTAATTAGGAAGGTCAGTCAGTTTGTGGCCAACACAAAATATTAACAAATTTGCTTCTAGAGGGTCTCAGCCACCCAATTGAAAAGACCTTTCTTCTTTGTAATATCGTTTCCTTTAAAATATATATAAATCTTAAACAAACATGAACAGACGTACTAATTAATTATGATTAGTAAAACCTAACCTAACTCAGGAAGTAAGGAAGACATAGGTACTAATTTATGATTAAGGAGATCCAGTTTTATATATTAATGTGGGGAGTTTATTGAAACCTTTGAATTCAGAATATGATAAAGTAGCTAATGGGCGGATAACTACTCTTTTGATGGGTCTCGTAGTGGTTCTATTCGCAATATTTCTATCTATTATTTTAGAGATTTATAATTCTTTCATTTTACTGGTGTAACTGGTTGTATATCCTCATATTAATTAGTATTAATCATGTCACGCGACACCGATTGATCGCATCTTTGAATTTAAAGGAAGAACTAGAAATAGAGAAGTAATTACCAAGTTTCATGTCGAAACCGCGAGACTTGAGCTCGCGGTACTCTTGGCACAAGGCGCAGCCCTCACAGAAGCAATGAACCAAGCAGTCACCACAAGGGCTCTCTTCCAGGCTGTATTGCTGTCTCATTTTGGAGCGGTAGACGCATGAATAGATACATGGAAAAGCCGTCACAAAAGCAATCAGTGTGTACAGCGCTCCACTTGCGCCACAAGCTGCATATAATTTAGTTAATTAATTACTTAACCCTCATTAATCGGTTACTAATACACCCCAATCCCATTTAAAAGGAAGGAAAAGGAAAGGAAGAAGATTAATTAGTTAGTTACATGTAGAACCCTTATCGACAATCTCTGCAATTTTGCCAAAAGTGATGCATGGACACCAAAGTGTTATGCAACCTGCATGTAGACATACACAATAACATGAATAATTAATTCAAAAGTAGAGAAAATGATCAATACATGATCCAAATTAATCCCCACTATAAACAACCTTATCAAAATAATTACAAATCATTTACGCTATAAGAAAATCTGACAATAGTGAGAATAATATGTATAATATATATATATATATATATAAATATATCTATATATATCCCATTTTTATACAGTTTTTTGGATCGGAGCAGCAGTCGAAGAGCCCGGTGGACCAAGGAACGAGGTCGCGATGGCGACTGTGGCCACTTTGGGAGCTCATGTCTTCGTGAGAAGTAGTAAAATAAGGTTCAGTCAGTGTCAGTGTATCCACCTGAATTTCGTCAGGTTTTTCTAATGTTGACTTGACTGATATTGTAAAACGTAAGAACGTATTTCTATTTTTTTATTAGTCACGCGGCACCCGGAGGTGAACTGGGAAAAAAAAAATTGCAATCCCCCGTCTTATAACTTGGCCATGCCGCCAAAATCGAACATATTCCCTTATTTTCAGCAAATCGAACATATTCCTTTATTTTTAGCAAGTCGAACGTATTCCTTTCTTATCAACAAATTGAACATATTCTTCTTTATTTTCTGTTTGTTTTTTGTCTTCAAATTTAAATGTATTATTATTTATTTGTATCATTATTACAACAATTATTCAATATTTCATACACTGTACATGCCCGTGTATGAAATCATGACAACAAATTTAGAGTAAACATTTAATACAATATACAAATTATAGTGTCGAAAACTCTACTATGTTCAAAAAATGCACCGAGATCTTCGTAGTGAACGATAGTCTACGTGGTGTTTCATTTATCTCGACTCATGCCTTCCTCCACCACCGGAGCCACCGGAGTCATTCCAACTTCACGGTTCCTTTCCTCGATGTTTCCATGCCATCCTAATTGTTTTATTATTCAACATTAATCCAACCAAGTCAATGCAAAGAGAACAAACAAACATTAACCTAAAATATAGAACTCCATCTAACATTTATTTAATTAGGAAGGTCAGTCAGTTTGTGGCCAACACAAAATATTATCAAATTTGCTTCTAGAGGGTCTAAGCCACCCTATTTGAAAAGACCTTCCTTCTTTGTAATATCGTTTCCTTAAAAATATGTATAAATCTTAAACAAACATGAACAGATGTACTAATTAATTATGATTAGTAAAACTTAACCTAACTCAGGAAGTAAGGAAGACATAGGTACTAATTTATGATTAAAAGAAATAAGGAGATCCAATTTTATATATTAGTATTAATCATATCCAGACAGTAAGACCTATAATAGGGTCAGAAATTCTTGGGCATACAAAGTCAACAGATCTTGTTGAATATAAAATATATTATGGCTACACAAACCGTTGAAGGTAGTTCTAGATCTGGCCGTCCAAGACAAATTAATGCGGGGAGTTTATTGAAACCATTGAATTCAGAATATGATAAAGTAGCTCCTGGGTGGGTAACTACTCTTTTGATGGGTCTCGCAATGACTTTATTCACGATATTCCTATCTATTATTTTAGAGATTTATAATTCTTTCACTTTACTGGTGTAACTGAATGTGTATCCTCATATTAATTAGTATTAACCTTGTCATGCGGCACATTGCTTAATTGCAACTTTGAATTGAAAAGAAGAACTAGAAATGGAGAAGTAATTACCAAGTTTCATGTCGAAACCGCGAAACTTGAGCTCGCGGTACTCTTGGCACAAGGCGCAGCCCTCACAGAAGCAATGAACCAAGCAGTCACCACAAGGGCTCTCTTCCAGGCTGTATTGCTGTCTCATTTTGGAGCGGTAGAAGCATGAATAGATACATGGAAAAGCCGTCACACAAGCAATCAGTGTGTAAAGCGCTCCACTTGCGCCACAAGCTGCATATAATTAAGTTAATTAATTACTTAACCCTCATTAATCGGTTACTAATACAACCTAATCCCATTTAAATGGAAGGAAAAGGAAAGGAAGAAGCTTAATTAGCTAATTACGTATAGAACCCTTATCGACAATCTCTGCAATTTGGCCAAAAGTGATACATGGACACCAAAATGTTATGCAACCTGCATGTAGACATACACAATAACATGAACCATTAATTAGAGTAAATGATCAATACATGATCCAAATTAATCCCCAATATAAACAACTTTAACAAATTAATTACAAATCATTTACGTTATAAGACAATCTGACATTAGTGAGAATAATATATATATATATGCCGTATTTTTATATATACGTACAGTTTTTTGGACCGGAGAAACAGTCGAAGAGGCCGGTGGACCAAGGAACGAGGGCGCGAGGGCCGAGATGGGGAGGTGGGTAGGTCATGTGGCTGTGGCCACTTTGGGAGCTCATGTCTTCGTGAGAAGTAGTGAAATAAGGTTCAGTACCGGAGCTGACCGGGATACCGGTGGCCGGTGCATCGACATGTTGGTGGAGGTGGTCGGAGGAGGAGTACTTCTCGTATCCATTTGCGTTTGACGAGTACATGATGGTTGAAGATTGGTGGGGAACAATCAGCGATGAGGAGGTTGAGATAATATGATCTCAGTTCAGACAGAGAGAGAGGACTTATAGAACTTCGGCTTATTGACTTCCTAGTCTCCTTTGTCTGCGGCTGCGTCATGCGTGTCTTCCTGTGTGCTTCCTTGCTTACAAATCTGGGCCGGAATTTTTGAAGGCCCAGGGTAAAGCCTGTGAAAAATATCTATTTTATATAAAACAATTTTTAATTCCGAATAAATCTCGGAGTGATTTTTGAACCTCTATTTCACGTTTTACACTTTTTTTCTTTTTTAATTTATTCAATCGAATGACTAAAAAAGATAGGTATACAAGTATCACAATGTGCGGAGTAACCACGAGAAAGAAACGATTTGTGTAAAGCAAGACTCTAAAAAGTTCGGATACATGAGTTAGATGAGTCGTTGATTCGGATAAATGAGTTAGAGAATTCGTTGTTGTTACATTCAAAAGTAATCAAAAAGCCGTTTGCTTGCATTACCAGTGGTTTCTTCATCAATTTGGGATTTGGGTACAATTGGAATATTCCAGAATAATTGGGGGGTAGGGTACGTGCATGGGTGACCTTAGCTTAGCGCACCACTACACTTCTCTCAATTTACATTTGGGTACTGAAATCAATAGTGGGCTGAAAAATATGAAAGTAGGCCCACCAGCGGCGCATTGATGTAAGTGGTGGGCTCGGATTCTTGGAAGAAAGGCCTCGAGTCCGGGAACGCGTCTGAGCTGTTGGGCCCACCAACCACTGCTCCCACCAGCAAATTTGGGTTGGGATTTGGACTCAAGAAGTATCTAGACCCGGCTTTACACCCGATACGGGCCGGGTGGGCCTGCACCGATGGTAGCGAGCTGCCCCGGTGGTGTATCCTCTGTGGGTAGCGTGCACCGTATCCCACCATATACGACATCCTCAATGGATTATCACCTAGAATGTAGTCCACCTGCATAAAAATCAATTCCAAAATTACAATGTTGTCCTCACATATTCTTGTTCACGTGGGTGCCCTCCGGATGAAGGTCAGAAAATTAAGGTTAAAGTCAGACAGGACAAGATCAAAATCTAGCCGTTAATTTATCTTCGTTATCTAAAGATGGTCCATGACTGAATGTATGGTCATAAACTCGTAAGATCATGAGAACTGGCAGAACTCTCGGGCGATTGAAATACTGTCACAATAACATTTCACCGTTGCAATAACATTCCATGTCGGAGAGAGACGCATTAGTTTTCATGAATTACCTGGCGTTTGGCCAATTGTTTGAGGAAAGCAGGGGAGGCAGAGGTCTCGCCACATGGCACGTTCTTATTGGCATGGCTTAGATAGTTGGAGTAGGACAGAAGTAGGAATGAAAGTGAGGTCACATGCTGCATGTTACTACCTCCTGGCTTGAATATCAAGCCACCTTCAAAAGAGAAAAACTTAAATCAATTTACTAAGCTCAATTAGTGAGTTCCACAAAACAAAACAGAAAAATTAATTAGTAAGTAATTAAAAAAAAAAACAGAGATTTGCCCATGAAGCAATTAGCATAGTCCTACAAAGTTTATGATCTTATTATTTTATTCTTTGTGATCATAAAAATATCATATACCAGGAGAATATTGGACTTGAGGATGAGAAAGTCCAGGCAGTATGGAACATATAAACTCATCAGCATTCTGCGTGAAAGATTCGAAATAATCTGCTTTTCCCATAAGCACTTCCTGCAGCCAAATCCAAAAGCACATTTAATTTTTTGATTTTTCTCTCCTGTAGATGATGACAAACACTGAGACTGACACATGCATTGTGTATAATAGCTAGGTTTCAATTGCAAAACCAACGAATCGAAATCCGCCATTCATGAATCAAGATAATCCTATTTCATTTTCCAATATTCTTATATTATTATCTATATGCACTGCAAATAAGATATAGCAGATCGATACTTCCTTGCTTCAGAGCTCCAAGTGACAACAGTTGTAATGTATTCGTGCCGGTAGAAAAGACGCGTGAAAATCATCTCAACATAATAATGCACATAAAATACAAGAAATATGCGGAAATCATTTTCCCGTAAAAGGATAACAAGATATAATAGAGTGGGAAAAGGATTACGTTTTGGAATCTGGGACTGGGAACTGAAAGGCCCTTAACAAGGGGTCGCAATCGGTTCCAAGAAAAGTTGGGTTTGTGAGGCAAATAATACGTCTGAAGGGAAGAGTATGGGAAGAAAGAAGGAAAGAAACCCATCGTCTCGCTCTCAGAAGCCTTTAAGCACATGCATGCAGCAGAGACTCAACTCATTTCGTCCACCCATGGGACCCACCAGTCCACATGGAAATGGATGACCACTTTGCTGCTTTTCTCTGATTGAAGGGACAACACAAAGGCAAAATTCCATTCCACCCTAAAGTCACTTCTACCCCTCTTGCATTATCTCACTTCCTTCTTATTATCTTTAATCCATCGGGGTAATTTCGACTATGTACTGTCTAACCTAATAATTAGCAATTGAAAGCCTAATTGTAAGCTAAAAATGGATCTTGTCTTAGATTCACGCACTTTTTTCCTAAATTTTCTCGACTATTTTTTTTCTACATGTTTTTTAACTTTACATGACAAATGCTTTGCCTGTTGAGTTATTAAATCCAATTTGCACTGAGATGTACGGATCGCACCACCACTTAAAATACAAAGATCTTTGTTTGCTTAACATATTCGAGTTGCTCAAAACGGTATGCCAAAAGGGTCCACAAGACAACCAAAAACCACGGTGCACACATTGGATAATGTTAATTATTTGCACAAACTCTATGTGACATAAAAGTTAATGGTATATTTTTATCAGCGATGAGAAATGAGGGGAGACAAGGGAGTCGAGTGAAAAGGCGAAAAAGAAAGTTAAGTCCTTCATGACCGTTTGATTATTGATTAAACGGAAATGGTTGAGGATTCGGATGATTCAAGTGGAAGGGATGCGGAGAAATCCTTTTCAAGTTCCTACATTTAGACATAATTCCAAAGCACGTGATACACAGACCATACCACCTATTTTGCGAGAAATTTTTAATTGTGACGGGAATACAAGTGATATTCCACGTGTTTTAATAGAAGTGGTGAAAACTTTTATTTCTTAAGTTATTTACTTTTTAGCACATGTATCTTACCATTTGTATAATGACACATGGTGTACCATCTCGTATACCGATCACACTGAAAAATCTTATATAATTTTACAGTAACGCAACAATTAAAGAAATGGTTGCAACATTCCATACAGGAACATAAAGCCAAAAAAGAATAAAAACACAGATTGAGACAAACAATAAAATTATATTTAAATAATCAATAAAGTTGGTAGCACAATGATTAAGGAGTGATAAAGAAATAATTAAGAAATTAAGGCTAGATTTGTTTAGCTTAAGTACCTTGGAAATGAGGACGTTAATCCCAGCATGCTTGTTGTCCCAACCAAACTCATTAATCGTATCACCTGCTCGCAACACCACCTCGTTCTTCACTATATATTCTCTGTATACGCGCCTCCTCGATGCCTTGTGCAGCCACACTGCTCCCCACAGCAACTCATCCTAAAGTATATTAATCCAATTACATTAAGCTAAGAAATTAGATTTCTAAAAACGTTACGGAGACGGGCCAACGTTTCACTACTTAATTATATCGATATTGCATTTAATAAGTTATTTACTAACACGGACTTGTAAGTTTTATCGTAAAAAGTTTCGGTATATGAGTCAGTTTTGTTGACCTGGAAGCCGTTCACGTCGCAGTAAAAAGGGCACACGGCATGGTGCAGGCTCGCGCTGTACGCACCCCGGTGCCTGTCAGCAAACTCGAACACCTGCGTCGCAGATTTTACTTTTTTTACTTTTTACCCAAAGTTAATAAAACAAACGAAGTGAACAGTTAAGTGAGTGAGTGACAGCGACGTACCCTAACGGCTCGATTGAGGAGGAATCTAGAGTAAGCCGGGTCACGTGATCTGAACACGATAGAAGCAGCGGCGAGAGCAGCGGCTGTTTCGCCTGCCACGTCAGACCCCGGGTGGTTCTTATCGATCTTGTACACAGCGCGTGACGTGTCCATGTCCTCCGGCCGCTCCCAGCAGTTGTGGTCCGAGTACGGGTCGCCGACCTGGACAAAAACGACGTCGGGCACCGCCGTCGCCTTGAGGAGGTAGTCGGAGCCCCATTTCACGGCCCGAACCGCGTTCTTCAGCTCCGGACCCATGGTTCTCCCGAAGTCGATGACGCTCCACGCCAGCAACGTCGTCGTGAATGCCATTGGAAATCCGAACTTTACGTTGTCGCCGGCGTCGTAGTAGCCGCCCGATAAGTCCACCTGACGTTGGTATTAGTAAATGCAATGTCAGAAAAAAAATAAAAAATAACTCGGCGTTTGAGAAATGTGGGAGTGTGAAGGGAATGGGAACTTACTCCGGCGGCGGACCCGTCGTGCAATGCGGAGTCGCGGCGCCATTTTAGGCGTTGATCCGGGGGGAGCTTGCCGGAGCGTTGGCCTTCGAAGAAGAGGATGCTCTTGCGGAGAGCGTCGTGGTAGTCGTGGGTGGCGGCGCTGGTTGAGTGGAAAAGAAGAGAAAGGAGGAAGAGGGCTGCTAGAGGGGCGCGAAATGCGGAAACATTCCCCGGGAGGCAGAGGAGGTTTCGCGCCATTTTTGTTGGTGGTGGAGGGGAGCAGAGCACACTAAACAGCAGCCGTCTTGGGTTCTTTTATAACGAAAAGGCGTCATTGGATTCCAGAGGCTAGGCCAATGGGGTTGGAACACGTGGAGGGAGGTTACTGGATCTGCTCGGATTCCAATGCAGGACATGCGTGACTGGGTCGCTTCGAGTCTCTCTGACTCGTTGGACCGGGTTTGGAGAGAAGCGGTGTTTAAATTGAAAATTTTAACAAAATTTTTTATTTATTTTAACGAAAAATTATATTTTTATATTAAAAAATCGATTATATAACTATTTATTTTATCATTTATATTGTTATTTTCGTTAAAATTTAAAAATTTTAAACTTTTTTCATTAATTTTTCTATCTAAATTTGTTTGCAAGGTAATAAACCCGAAAGATTGTAGAATCGACGGTGGATTAGATTTGTGAATTTAATGGACGAAATGATGAGTTAAATTATGGGGGAGGTGGATGGTCCATGGTGCGATGGGTGGGATACACGTGGAAGGCTGGAGGGGTGTCGGCCCCTCAATGTACGACAAGATTATACTCTCCTCTCCAAGACAGACTCTTATAAGATTAGAATACGTTTTTGTATCATTTCGTGTCAATTATGTATATCATGATCCATTATATTTTTACGACTTAGTAAGCTGTGAGGTAGTCATTTCACAAAAAATTCTCACCGCCTGCCTCTCTCAGGGTGTCAATATATATTAAATGTATTTCTTTACCTGTTTTAACTGATTCACATAATCCTCGCATTATTTTTTTACAATGCGTTACTTTGGTGTTCTTGTTTCTATACGGTCATTTTACGTTCTAGTTTTCAATGGATATTTGTAGAGATATTGAGGAGTGGGAGAGAGAGAGGAGAGAGAGGAGAGAAGGGGACCAATGCGAATACGTGATTGATAGAGGCGTACATGTGATCTTCGATTCGGTGCTACGGTAGTTGTGCAAAAGTATTTCAAATCGGGAAGAATTTTTCTAAAAGGCAAGTACGTACGAAGATGGTATGTGTACAGTAATTGTACAAATGGATTTCAACGGAAGATATACAGATAGACGATAAATGCTATGGGATATTTCCCTTAAAGTGTGACTCTTTATAGATTTTCTGTCATTTCATAATTTAACGTCAATTCTTTTATGTCAACATTATAAAAGATTGTATCAAAAATATGATGTGGCATATAATTTGTCGAGAGTCCCACTTTTGAGATGGTCTCTCTTAACGTTTCTCATAGATTATAAATAGATAAATGACAGAACTTGCACGTCAACTCTCAACTCTAAATCCAATTGCAAAAAACATATGAACAAATCAAACATAACCACAAACTTGCAGTTCAAGTAGTTGGCTGCTAAATTAAGCTCTTATTAGTGTTTATAATTTTGTGGGTTGATAAATTTGCTAATTTGAGTTTATTGTGTTTTTGAGCGAGGTTCTCTACACCTCATGATGTCTTCTTGTAGTTTTGTTTTTTTGTTGACCGTTTAATCCCGTTGTTAATGAAAATCTACGCAAGCACCCCTGTAGTAATTTTGATAACAAACAATTGATGCAAAAGCCCTAATCAATATGTGATATTTATAGGCTCCGGAGTTTGAAGGTAGATACAAATGTGTAGGTTCCCCAATTAAGGTAGAGAATGTATATGTATGTGGCACTGCTGCTGCGAATATTTTTATTTTTTTAACAAACGATAGTATCTATACTAAAAGGTGGAGGTGAGCTTAGCCTCACAATATGCTAACAATAACATAGTTCAAGTTTGCATTTAGCGAGAATCGAATATAAGGCCTCTTACTTACCAGTGAAAAAAAAAATCATTATACCATAGTACTAAATGGTACACCGTTGAAAATTCTGGATCACCTTTTTAGTCATCAATTTAATTATGCATGTGACTTGTGACTTATTGCAGTTGAATGAATGGAAGAAAATATCAATTCTATGTTGAAAACAATATAAAGTATATGTGTGTGTGTGTGTGTGTGTGTATATATATGTTAGTATTAATCAATCAATTATTCAACATGTGAAACCTGATGCTACTTTTGTTTTTTGCCGTTTTCCAATCCGTATTGTTGTCCGGTTTAAATCATCTCCAATGCACCGAATAGTTAAACCCCATTTATAGCGAAAAACGTCCCCGTTATCTAAGCGACCCCACCTAAAAGAGCTCTAATAATCACATATAGAATTGAGTGCCTGACTGCCTTTATTGTGATTTCAAGAATGCGATTATGCGATGAACTTTTTTCCCACTAAACCCGAAATTTTTGCAAGTACAAACCCGAAACTTATAATTTTTGAACGTGTGTGGTGCTAATTACATATCTCTTTTTAACTCTATGTATTTTTTTTTTTAATTTTTGTTATTTGATTCTCTTCGATTCATTATATTCAATTGTTGAAAATTAAAAGATGTATTAAAGGTAAAACTGGATGTGTGAATAGCGTCATTTTTTTAAAATCAGATGCTTCTTGGGCCAATAAAATGGATACGGCTCGGTATGTATTTTCAATGGGTTTAGAGTTAATCAATTTTCTCCGGTGCATGGGCCTTTAAATGGGCTTCTACAGAGAAGCGGTGAGATGGGTTGGTGGTCGTCTGAACAAAAAGAACGCTTTTGAAGACTTTCCCTCCAGCTTTTGTTTATTGCGGGGTTAATTTTTGAGGAGGATCCCCATTTTTGAACTCGCTATGTATTGCATTTTAACTATTCGAACCATCTTATTGTATATTGTTGCAAAATATTAATCACATCTAAAATGATCGAGATTTTTAATTTGTAATAAGGAAATTTGACGGACATGGGCGTCTTAAGAACAACAAAAATTTTTGGCATATAAAGAAATAACAAAATTTCATGATCAGAACCAAATAGATAAAATTAGATGATTTTGATGATTGTAGACATGGCAAGTCAGTGACCCAAAGGTAATCAAGTTCTAATATCAAGGACATTCACTCGACTCATCAATTATTGACCATAGTCAGATTTGTTGTCCGACAGTCATACCATGTGTTCACAAGGCCATACACAAAAAATAAAGACCCCATGTATTTTTGTATCACTTGAATTTTTACTCGAAAGAAGTGTGCCGTACATGAACTGCGGTGGCCAAGAATTCTTCAAACGATAGGAATAGGATGATAGGATTGTAAAAAGAAAAATAGATAAAGAAAAGAAGAAGAAGAAGAAGGAGAAGAAGAAGACAGGCTTTTCTTTCGGCCTAGCCAGGCAAAGGTTAATCAAATGTTCGTTCACATTGCTCATTACCTCAACTGTACTCGATTGGGCTCGTGATATAGAATATTGATTCAAATGCTCTTTATTCACGGGTGACATTTTCCCATGTCTAACGCAATTGAATTAGGCTAAATGTTGTTTTATCTTTGACAATGAAGCGTTGCCCATAGGGCGTGGGCCATTGGAATTTAAGACTCATTTTGGATCTTTGTGTTCGGAGCTCGTAGTTCGAGAAATCTGGATTACTCAATTTCAATTATACGACATCTATTAGTCTATCACATTGATCCACTTCACAACAATCCAAAAACTTGAACAATCTGAATCTTTTTTTTTCTCTCTCTCTTGAACAATCCGAATCTCTAAGTCAATGTGCTTTGGACATAAAGATTCGGAATGGATCTCATTCCCACCATTTATACATGATTTACCCATTGGAAGTAGGTTTATATAGATGAAATCATGATTATTCATTTTCAATTGCTAATCTATATTATGTTAAAACATAAGCTTACTTAATACAACTTAACATTAAACTCGTTGTAAATACACATTGTTATATGCGTTAATATGAGTTAAAATGGAGGGTGCCGAATTATTTGCTTGATTTTTATGTGCTTGACTCCTCATATGGGTTTATAGTTAACACATCACTCTTAAAATTTGAATGAGATGTCATGTGGATATAAAATCGAACAGAGAATCCAAATCTAAAACTTTGATATCTTTTAATCAAGGCCGAGTACCACTAAACCTAATGATCACATGCAACACAACCTGGCTATGTGATGTGATCCCTCAATCATGATTATGCATGTTTCTCTTTTGAAAAAGGTTCAATTTTGAACAAAGAAAACCTGCCCCGGCCCCGCAGATAAACACAAATTCATTTCAAGCTTTTCCATGTCTCCCTCATCATCAAGATTCGTTTGTAGTGAGTCAATTGCGGCGATGAGCTCGTGAATCAATCGTACATACCTTCTCCCAAAAGCTTCAAGATTAAGTTGAGATTAGGATCACATTAGCTTAATCGAAAGAGTCGAAGGAAATACACACCTGTTTGAGAATGTTTTGCTTTCACTAGTGGTGAAACGTAAGTATGTCTATATTTGAAAGAATTAAAGGAAATACACATTTGTTTGAGAATGTTTTTATACAAAATACTTCTACTTATAAGCGTTTCGTTGACGCTATTATAAAAAAGATTAACATTTGTATAGTAATTTTGCATGCTTCTGGCTATAAGTAACTCGAAAATACTTGTTACTTTTTAAAACTCAAATGCTTTTATTCATACGATGTGTGGTGCAACACTAGAACTAATAATCGAGTATTTGGAATTGGGACCCTACACAATAATGCTACAAAGTTGGCACGCTTAGCAATAGTAGCATTAGTGGGGCACCTTCCTCAGACCTAGTGTCCCAAGCCCAACTAACGCACCCAACCGCCCTACCCGCCCACAGGACTAAAATGGTACGCCACCAGCCGTCCAATTATCCAGATCATTATCCTTGTGGATGTTTCCATTGCATCTTAGCCGTTGATGGTGCAACTACTCTGCTACGTACATAAACCCCCCCAACCCTCGTATCATGGAGCTCAAGAAGCGGAGTCTTCTGTTTTCATTCAATAATACTCTCTATTCCCACACACCATGAACACCAACCGCATGTACACCCACTCCCTCCTCCCCCAACTCTCCTTCACCTTCCTCTTCTTCCTCCTCTCCCACCCCATTCCCACCGTCGGACTCCCATCCAAAGACTCGGAATTCATCCGTACAAGCTGCGGCACAACTCTGTACCCTCACCTCTGCTACACCTCCCTGTCCCGCTTCGCCAGCGCCGTCCAGGACAACCCGACTCTGCTCGCCAAGGTAGCCATCGGCGTCAGCCTCGCCAGGGCCCGCCGCATGGCTGCCTACTTCTCCAACATATCCCGTCAAGCTGACTACGGCGCCCACCCTCGAGCCGCCTCAGCCCTCCACGACTGCTTCTCCAACTTCGGCGACGCAGTCGACGAGATTCGAGGATCCCTCAAGCAGATGCGCCAGCTCAGTTCCACTGCAAACTCAAGAGGCGGATCCTCGTCATTCCGGTTCCAGATGAGCAACGTCCAGACGTGGATGAGCGCCGCGCTTACCGACGAGGAGACCTGTACGGACGGGTTTGATGACGTGGAGAATGGGCCCCTCAAGACCGACGTGTCGAACCGGGTTGAGAATGTGAAGAAGGTTACAAGCAATGCCCTTGCGCTCGTTAATAGCGTTGCTGAGAAGGGCGCGCCCTGATAAAAGTCGAGCCTCCATCTCTGGTTTTGGTAGTCTTTGGCTGTTGGAGTAGTTGATTAGTAAGTTAATCAATGAAGATTAGTAGAGATTTATATCAAACTTTACCGTCTGTTTTCGTTGTGTGTTAATGTTGTTGTAATATATTTTGGTCTAATTGGTGATTTGTAATTTTCCAATTGCTATGGTTGTAGACTTGTAGTTTATTAGGGTCCATAAAAAAATTAGAAGAAGTTAATCGGGGAGGAACTTTATGAGGGTAAATTACCTATTAGAGACTTTACTATTAAATCTTCTAATTCCAATTACGAATTCATTAGGCCCTTTTTGAACCGCTTCTAAGATTGATAATTTTTTTAATCGAGAACTACACCAATTATCATAATATAAGTTATTAAATATTTTGTAAAACAAAAATTTTAGGGTAAATTACATAATACCCCTTCAGGTTTGAGATTTATTACAACCTCATACAACATCTTTAAAACATTACACTTTCATACCTCACATACTATTTTGTTTCAATATAGTACCTCCATTACATTTTTCATCATTTGATTCGTTAAGAGCTGACGTGGTTACCATAATATTTCGTAAAACATTTCAGTTGTCATAATATAAGTTGTTCAATATTTTGTAAAACAAAAATTTTAGGGTAAATTACATAATACCCCTCAAGTTTGAGGTCTATTACAACCTCATACAACATCTTTTAAAACATTTCACTTTCATACCTCACCAACTATTTTATTTCAATATAATACCTCCGTTACATTTTTCATCTATTAATTCGTTAATAGCTAACGTGGTTACCACATTTCTGTCACGTGGAATTATTTTATTATTTTTTTTAAACCTAAATCTTCTCAAAAAAAAAAAAAAAAAAAAAAAAAAACTGAAAAACGCAGAACCCACCCATCTTCTCCCTCCCTAACTGAGCCTCCCAACCACCTCCCTCATCTCCAACCTTTTCTCTCTTCTCACCATCGTCTCCCTCATCTGCATCAAAACCGCCTCTGGCACGGCTTCGTTTTGGCTCTTCTCTGACGCCTAGCACAGCGATAGCAGCTCTCCTGCCATGTACTCCGTCACCCAGTCCGAGATCTTCATAAACGCATAACTCACACCAACTTTTGCCACGTCCCACCTCCAATGCCAGCTTCGACGCCGTCTACGTCCCAGCTATCCCAGTTATTCCAGCTCATGCTCTACAAGTCCAATGACTCTTTTCCATTATCCAAACCAGACCACCCTTTAAACCCGTCAGCGCTTGAGTTCAACTCGACCCATGAACCCTTATTGCGACGAGGCTCCAATATACTCCCAGACCTCTTAGTGCCTTGAGCAATGCGGAGCACTCGAGCCCGATGACCGAGCTTTCCTAGTTGCTTCGTATGAGAACAGATGAGTGTTTATTGCAATTTGAGTTTTTACAAGCTTGAATTGCAGAGAGAGAAGATTAGGATTTTTACGAGCTTGAATAGCAGAGAGAGCAAAGCTTCGAGTTGGGGAAGTTGAAATTAGGGTTTTTACAAGCTTGACTCGTAGAAAGAAGATTGAATTGTAGAGAATCGGGGTGTGATTTCAAGGGTTTCGAGGGTGTGGGTGTGGATGTGGTTTTGGTGGTGAAGGCAAGGGGGACGGATGAAGGGTGAAGGAATTAGAGTGCAGATGTGGTTTTGGTGGTGAAGGGAGGGGGGACGGACGGAGAGGGAAGATGAGGTTTTGTTGATGGATGAAGGGAACACATGGAAGGGTGAGAGCCAATGGAGGTGAGGTAGCCGACGGCTCTGTGGGATCTGAGGAGGAAGGCACCATTTTTATGGGTGTGAGTTCTTCTAGGCGTCGGATGTGGAGAGAGCGGGGAGGGAGGGAGGGAGGGAGGGTGGGTGGGTGGGGTGCAGGAAATGGAGGTGAGTTGGGGGGGGGAGGAGATGGGTTATGGGGATTATTTTTTATTTTTATAATAATTTTTCTTTAATTAATTATTTTTAAATGTATAATTTTTTTTTTTGCCACGTAGCACAAATGTGGCAGCCACGTCAGCTCTTAACGGATCAATGGATGGAAAATGTAACGGAGATGCTATATTGAAATAAAATAGTAGGTGAGGTATGAAAGTGAAATGTTTTAAAGATATTGTATGATGTTGTAATATACCTCAAACCTGAGGGGGTATTATGTAATTTACCCAAATTTTTAACTACTTATATTACGACATTTGTTGTATCATGCCGTATACTCGGCGAAACATTTCTCCCTTTTTAGTATTAAAATGATTTTTTTCTTGTTAAATTAATATTATCTGAAAATTTATTAGAGAAAATTATTTATCTAATTTCTTCGTTTTTTTTTTAAGGAAGCGTTGTATTGAATACTTTAACTCATTCAGAGTTACATATGTCTTGAAGATGATATGATATGTGATTAAAATGGATCTTTTCCCATATAATGACGTTTCTTTCTCGTAGTGCATAAACCCTCCCACTTAAAATGTGATTTTTTTCTTGTTAATTAATTTTATTTGAAAACTGTGGTGCCAAAAATATTCACTAGGCGACACGTGGACTTTTGGACAAAAGAGGACAAAAATACCCTTGAGGCATACCGGGATTCCTACGCGCAAGCAGCGAGAAATTATTTTTCAATCAAGTTAAAAGTGCCCAAAAAAGGTAATAATTAAAAACCTCTTTCATCAAATCCTTTCTATAAGGTATTTCCCAAAACCTAGTATTTTCTATTTCATTATTTAGCTAATCAATTAGCTAAATAATATATACCTACCATATCTCCTAAAATCATCCTTAATAGTCAATAAAATCACCCAAATTGATAGTCAAAACCGGCCACCACCATTCCCATCCTCACCTTTCCCATTTTCCTTATTAAAATAGTCATTCATTTTTATAACCACCCATTTATTCTTTTCATATTTAATTAGCCAATAAATTGGCTAATTAAACATGAAATTGAACCCCACAAAAAACCTTTAGTGGCTGGTTACTTTTATTCAAAATTGGGCAATGCCTAACTCTATAAATAGGCACCTATTCTCACCAAAAAATCAATTCCAACACTTTGGCAAAAATCCCAAAATTCTCTAAGCACTCTTTCTCTCTAAATTCTAACTTTGGCATCAGAGGTTCTTCGGCCAAAGCCCCCCCATTCATCGTGGGCGCATCAGGCTCTTGGCCTTAACCTAAGGTGTTAATTGTTTTGTAGGTGCAAAATTGTCCAAGATCAAGGAGGAAGAAATTTGCATCCACAAATTGGTGCTTTCATTGAGAGTTGAAATCCATACTCGTAGAAGACTCTCGCACAAAAAGGTTTTTTCTTTATTTTCTAGTCCATTTGAATATTTTTCATACGTTCTTATTATTAGAATTTTTTACTTGCAAAGGTTCTTTGATAAAACGTATAAGCAAAATATAATGGCTAGAAATTTAGAAAATTCCACAAGTGAAAATTCTAATGTTTAAGAAATGGGATTGTGAAGATCCGTGAGGCTAAATGCGACAATAAGTGGAACAGCGCCACCACCACTAGTTTCCACCACGGGAACCACCACGGTGGCTACCTCGGTAGCCACCCATGGCGAGGTCCGTGGTGCCTTCACCAGGGCCCGAACTGTGCCATCCAAGGCTCACGGCACCAAGGCCACAGCCCAAGCCGTGCCATCCAAGCTTGCACGCGTCCGAGCCCAAGCCTCGCATTTGCATGCATCACATACTAAGCAGTTTGCTCTCGCCAAGCAACCTGCTCTAGTGGCCTAGCCTGCTCCCGCCAAGCAACCTGCTCTCGCGGCCCAGCCTGCTCCTACCAAGCAGCCTTCTTTCGTGACCCAGCCTGCTCCCGACGAGCAGCCCACTACCGTGGTCCAGCCTGCTTCCGTCGAGCAGCCCACTCCCGTGGCCCAGCCTGCTCTCGTTAAGCAGCCTGCTCTCGTGACCCAGCCTGCTCTCGACGAGCAGCCCACTCCCGTGGTCCAGCCTGCTTTCGTCGAGCAGCCCATTCCCGTGGCCCAGCCTGCTCCTGTCAAGCAGCCCACTCTCACGGCCCAACCTGCTCTTACCGAGCAGCCTGCTCTCGTGACCCAGCCTGCTCCTGATGAGCAGCCCACTCCCGTGGCCCAGCCAGCTTCAGTCGAGCAGCCCACTCTCACGGCCCAACCTGCTCTCGTGGCTTTCCAAGCAGCCCAAGTCGGCCCAAGACTATCTCAACCATTCAGACCTACCATCGAGCCGAGGGTATTCTCACCACATTTTTTTATGGATTTGACATTTCCCAACTCAAATCTCGCGCCCGGAGTCTACCACTCTTCCACTGCCCAATGAGGCGCATTCCTTCCAAGGTCTTCCAATCCAAATGGCGAACAACACTTGTCTCGACAAGTCATAGAGTTGACGAGCGCCATTGCACAACAGACAACCTTGGTGAATCAACTTTTGCAACGCATTGGGATCCAACGTGCCCCGGACGAGGTATCCCGAAGTAGGACAAGGGCATACAGACCTTTCCAGCAGCGTCCCGGTAAGCAGCCACTCGACCAGCCACGAGCCGAACGTTTGGGCAGTGTACATTCCCGTCTTAGTGCGCGAAGGAGCATGCACTCTCGATTAGGCCCACAGATGATCATACATTCACGGTTGGGGTCATACTCAGATAGTCAACATGAGCAACCTTCTGGACAAAGTGTCCATTCGCGGCTAAGCCCACAAGGAGCATCCTCCATCTCACATCAGAGTAGGCAACACGACGGACGGAGAGAAGCAGTCACTCAATCCCGCTTAAGTTCAACCAGCAGCCTGCGAAGAACTCGCTCGCCAGCTAAGAATGCACCATATGCATTGCATCCGCGACATAGACGAGCTAAACACATGGAAGAGCAGCCTAGACCAGCAAGTCATGGCTGGGGGCAGCCGATAGCTCAGCTACCCCAACAAAGGCAAATTCAGGAAGAAGTAGAGAGACTCTTGACCAAGCGAGTGCATGATTTCCAACACAACGAGGTCACCGACGAGGCACTTCGACGGAACATGACCAACATAAGCAGGTTACCCTTCACGGACGAGATCGAGCAGGCAGAGCCTCCACGCGAGTTCAGCATGCCACATTTCACATCTTTCAAAGGGGATGAAGACCCGGAGAGACACATAAAGCGCTACCGAAGTGCAATGATCCTTTATCGAAACAAAGATGATCTCATGTGCAAGATATTCGCCACTACTCTACAAGGCGAGGCGCAAGATTGGTTTTACACCCTGCCGCCACAATCCATCCGGAATTTCTACGAACTTTCTTTGGTTTTCACCAAAGAATATTCATCATATCGCTCGATCAAAAAGAATTCTGACCATTTGTTCTACGTCAAGAAGAACCTAAAAGAGTCGTTTCGCGACTATGTGAGGAGATTCAAAGTAGAGAAGGCAAAAATAGTCGGATGCAACGACTCGATAGCTAGAGCAGCCTTCCGAAAAGGACTTTCAGCAGACCATCCGCTATTCAGAAAATTGATCATGAAAGAAGATTTAACTCTGGCAGACTCTTTTGCTTTGGCAGAGAAGCATGCACTTTGGGATGAGGCTCGCCAATGCACATTAAAGGATTTGAAGAAGTACCCGACATCACCTCCCTAGAAGCAGCGGAGGACTTATTCGCATGTTTGACGGTATCTAAAGTAGCAATAAGCTCTACCATCATACGAGAAGAGCTGGGGGCCCGACTACCTATATTCCACAGTTTAAAAACTTTCCTCGATGCTATCAGTTGTATTCCACAGTTTAAAAGCTATCATTGATGTTATAAAAAATTCAACAGCTAATCTTGGCGATAGTTGTTGTAACCTAAAAGCTCAAGTTTTACGTTCAAACGCACGCAGTCATCATCATGATGCACCATTCTGCCGAATCCAAACGTACGACGATAAAGGAGTAGACTTTAGCGGATGCAAAGTTTTCTAACGAACATAACAACTCAGCCTAAAAGACATACCAATGGCAGAAGAACATTGGAAGGAACACTCAGAAGCAAATTTTGTCCTCGTTGTCCCAGAAGATTCTACATAAGAGCAACATGTACCGGCAGTTGAGCACTACCTCCTACCGCGCCTTCACGTCTAGCCTTGACAATGCAACAAAGTAGCCCAACGATGCCCCGAAAGCAGTCGAGCACACTTTAGCCGCACCTATTCCCTCAATGGAGATTTCTGGCATTTGCATGTCAACGGCGCATCCAACTACATAGGCTCGCGAGCAGCCGTGGTTGGTGGCAACCGACTACTTCACCAAATAGGTGGAAGCAGAGCCCATGACGACCATGATTCAGACGGACATAGAGCGCTTCATATAGAGGAACATCATTTACCGATTTGGCATCCCTTAATCCATCATCACCAACAACGGCCTGTAATTCATGGGCAAAGATTTGGCGAAGTTCTTCAAAAAATATGGCATCAAGCAGCATATGTCCATGCCGAGATATCCTCAAGGCAATAAGCAGGCCGAAACATCAAAAAAGATGGATATCATCTGGGAAGGTTCGTACAAGCTTAGCAGAATAGGCGGCAAGAGTAATTATACCCTCGCTACCATGAAACAATAAAAAGATCAAAAAGTAGTGGAGCGCCTACAATCTGAAGAAGTACCATGTGTGACCTCCCACTACATCAAAGCCCGAAAACTCAAGAAGCTCGACGGGCACCACCTCACAAGTCGAGGACTATCCAGTTGTTATGCAGTTCCTACCTTACAGCTAAGTTCTCGTTCGTTTCACTCATTTTTCAATGAGGAATTCACAAGTAATCACAACTTGGCTCGGCTGCATGCTTACAACAACTGATCACTCCGCATTTCAAAAGAAGACTACGCCCTTCTTAGGGACCAATCGCAGGAATTACGCCCCCCGAGGGACCAACCATGCTCTCTAGTGCGAGAGGGTAAACTAATTGCTCTCCAGTGAAATAGGGTAAACCAATTCCCCGACACCCATATGGGTCAGCTCTCCAAGACGGAAGGATAAACTTTACACTCCGAATATCCAGACGTGGATGAGCTTGGCTGCCCTAGTATAACTAGATGCACGATGGCTTGCGCTGGGATTCCTAAAAGTAGCCGCAATGGTCTTTTTCAATGCTTAGCTAACTGAAGGATTTTGGGTCTCTTGGCCTAATCCGTGGAGAACCGGGCCCTAGAGACGGAGAGGGCACATTACGCAGTACATCCGATGGACGGCTACCCTGGAATCCTAAAGCTGCTACCGAGTGCACTAAGGTAGCCTACGGATTCTGGAAGACTACCTACGGCTTGCCCTTCGAGCAGTAAAGCCATGCTAGACTTATACAACCGCACATTCTTGTGAAAGGTTAAACAAGTTAGCGCGCATATACGAAGTTTTATCCACTGCCGACATGCTACGTAGTCGATAAGCTTCAGCTCTGCCAAGAGCGGAACAACCTACACCAAGTCCTAAAGTGTTGTGATACTTGCTACGCAACCTACGGAATTGAAGAAAGTTAAGGTTAACAGCCTAGTGGTTACGCGGACTTGTCTGCTTCTGTAAGTAAGGCATCCGGCTGCCAACCCTATGGCTAACAACTTTGCAAAGTTCTAGACCAACACATACGGCTGCATAGGCTACGCGAGCTTGTCTGCTTATAAAAAAATAGCATGCCTGCCACTGGTCTATCAAGTCTAAAGGTTAGGGCATGAACAAAAGAAGTGAAGATGAAGAAAAACGAAGGAAAACATGTTTATAAACAACTAGCAAAGGCTGAAGGAGTTCAAGCAAAATAAGAGCTACAAGGAAAAATAAAGAAAATCCTAAAGGTTACCTAAAATACTACACTACAGCAGCTTGGACATCCCACGACTACTCGGTCGCCACACCTTCAATAGCCATAACGCTCTTAGCAGTGGCATCATCCAGCGCTTCACCCCGGCTGCCCTAGCCTGGGCACTAACTTCTCCAACTACTTCACCAATGGAAGCCTTAAAAGTAAAAGCAAGCAAGTCTTCCGGAGAAATAAAGAAGGTCTTAAAACCTCAAGCCCATCCTTCTCACCCTTCAGCTGCTCATTCTTCTTAAGCAGACTAACACGGACGCGCTGCAGCTCATCCACTCCCTTCTTAGCATAAGCAACGAAACGAAACTCAGAAACTGCAAACTCAAGATCTTGAATATGAGGTATGTAACATCCAATCTCCTTCTCTGCACTTTCATGGTTAACTTGGATCGCGTCAAGCCTAGTCCTCAAGTCAACAATCTTTTGGCGAACGATCTCAAGCTGCAAATGAGTGGGGGTAGACATATGAGACCCCTTCAAAGCAACAAGCTCAGAATCTGCCATAATATTTGCTGTCTCCTTAGCAGCCTTGCTATATCTGCATCATAGCAAGCAGAGCAGTCCTTCTATTATTGGGTCGTATGCTTCGCAAACGAGCTTGGGCAAACATTTTCTGACGCCATCAACAAACTTGGCACAAACGTCCATGTTTTCAAGAGATTTGGTTTCAAAAGCACATATATCTCAGCAGCCTCCCCAGAAGTAGGCTTAGTGGATTTCTCACAGCTGCCTACGCGAGCAGTCTCCTCATTCCCAGCAAGCGAATCAGTCTTAGCAGCATAAGGAATGGGCCTTGGCGCCACTTTAGCAGCAGAGTCCACCTTATCGCTCTTCATAATAGCAAGCATCTCCAAAGGTAAACCGGACTTTGCTCCCAACAAACGTCTTGGTACAACATTCAGCACTAGGGGCATGACATGACCTTTATGCCGAACAATCCTATCAGCAATCGTACTAGCCATTCTTGACATGGCAGTCGCAACATGCTCAGACCTAGCAGCCTCATTTTTCGTCCCCTTGGAAAAAGTCAAGTCAATCACAAGCCTGGAGGCAGTCGGCGAACCCACGCGAGCGAAAGAAATCTTTGGTTTTTTTCTCAACCGGCATCTCTTGAGCAGGCAGGGAATATCCCTTTTTCCACCTACACTTGTAGCAAGATCCACAACCGTGATTGGACGAGCCAATGCATCCGCCTTGATCCTATTCACCTCATATTTCAGGAGCAGCCTACTTTTCTCTCAGCGAAGAGGACTAAACAGCCAACGACATTCATGGTACTCAACAGGGGAGCTCAACCCAACATTCCAGCAGCCCATGAGACCCACAATCTCCTCATTTCTCTCAATCGCCAGCCTGGCCCGAGTCAGGTCCAAGAGCCCAAAGGACATGAGCCATGCGGCTCGCCTAGCACTGCGCCCCAGTGCCACAATCCGCGACCCCAACCGCACAAGCTGCCCTTAGCTCAAGCCAAGCCAAGCTGCCCAAGTAATGGTCTCTGCCATGATATCTCCTTGGCCCATGCCGAGCCAACTCCTGGTCCCTGCCAGCCGACGTGCTGCACCACCCCGACGGCTGCCCCGCAATAGCACTATCCAAGAAGAAGGCAAGAAAAATTAAATTTTTCTTACATCGGTGCGGCACGGAGAAAACGAAGAAATCAACGAAAGACGGTCCTTTGCACGGGCAAGATGTAGAAGATTGCTAGAGGAGGGGGAACAAATATCCTCTAACTTTCTCTCTCTTATGAGGTATAATAAATGGCTCTCCATAGTTGATTTAATAACCCACTTAAGGTGGACTTAAATAGGCTTTAAGAGAAGTTTATTTCCCTTTCCTAGAAGGACCTAATTTCCAATTAAAGAGAGAATCAACATCAAAATAGGAAGCAATCCTACGTTTCCTGAAGCAAGAAGATCTCTACACCTGCTGCCCTTTCTTACGAGCAGCCCAACAGGTGTGGGGGCATTTGTGGAGCCAAAAATATTCACTAGGCGACACGTGGACTTTTGAACAAAAGAGGACAAAAATACCCTTGAGGCATACCGGGATTCCTACGCGCAAGCAGCGGGAAATTATCTTTCAATCAAGTCAAAAGTGTCCAAAAAAGGTAACAATTAAAAACCTCTTTCATCAAATCCTTTCTATAAGGTATTTCCCAAAACCTAGTATTTTCTATTTCATTATTTAGCTAATCAATTAGCTAAATAATATATACCTACCATATCTCCTAAAATCATCCTTAATAGTCAATAAAATCACCCAAATTGATAGTCAAAACCGGCCACCACCATTCCCATCCTCACCTTTCCCATTTTCCTTATTAAAATAGTCATTCATTTTTATAACCACCCATTTATTCTTTTCATATTTAATTAGCCAATAAATTGGCTAATTAAACATGAAATTGAACCCCACAAAAAACCTTTAGTGGCTGGTTACTTTTATTCAAAATTGGGCAAGGCCTAACTCTATAAATAGGCACCTATTCTCACCAAAAAAATCAATTCCAACACTTTGGCAAAAATCCCAAAATTCTCTAAACACTCTTTCTCTCTAAATTCTAACTTTGGCATCGGAGGTTCTTCGGCCAAAGCCCCCCCCATTCATCGTGGGCGCGTGTGGCTCTTGGCCTTAACCTAAGGTGTTAATTGTTTTGTAGGTGCAAAATTGTCCAAGATCAAGGAGGAAGAAATTTGCATCCACAAAAACTATTGGAGAAAATCATTTATCTAATTTCTTTTTTGAAGATGATTTGAATTGATTTGAGGCTCATAAAAATGGATGAGGATCCGGATCTTTTTTGTGAGAATTCAGTGAATTTATTAATTGTATCCGTTCATTACAAATCATGTGATTCGTTTTTTTAGTTACTATTTATGTTTAATTTAAAATAATTTTTTATCGTATGATGTAGAATGAATAAACACAATTAAAGGATTTGCGGGATCCATGTGAGGATCCGAAGAGGATTCTTATTCATTAAAATGGATCTTTTTCCCATATAAGAGGATTCTCATTCATTAAAATGGATCTTTTTCCCATATAATGACGTTTCTTTCTCGTACTACATAAACCCTCCCACTCCTACCTCAGTACATGTACACCCACGCATGCATGCAGTCATGAAGAAGACTGAACGCATCACGACCCAGTTTCTCCTCTCTCTTGTCTTCCTCTTTTCATTCCTCTCACACCCAATCGCAACATTCGGATCCTCATCCAATGAAACGGATCAGCTGCTTGCCAAGGAACTCTTGACGTCGGCCTAACCAGTGCCCAGAGTATCGTCAACTACTTATCCAGCATTCCCCGAGAAGCCGACCCGCGTGCCGTGGTCGCCCTTAACGACTGTGTCGAGGCCTTTGGCACCGCCGCTGGCCGCATTCGCAGCTCTCTTAAGCAGATGCTCCTGCTCAGCTCCCCCAGCTCCCCGTCCTTCAGGCTCGAGATAAATAACGTGCTGACGTGGATAACCGGTGCGATTGACGACGGGGATACCTGCACGGAGGGATTTAAGGAGGTGGTGGAGGGTCCGTTGAAGACCGACATATCCAATAGGGCGGAGGATTATAAAAAGGTTACTGAAAATGCGCTTGCACTGGTTCGTACAGTTGCCGAGAAGCAGGCGCCGTGATCAACCCTCATCTAGTTCTAGTAGTTTTTTTTGTCTCTGTTGGAACTGTCAATTAGTGACTTGATTACTGAAGATAAGTAAAGGTTTAAATCTCATTTGAAAATCTGTTATGGATTACAATTTACAGTTCAATTAGTTTCTAGGGCTTATTCACCCAAAAGTTTACAACTAGATTTTGGGTACCCTTATGGGGACAGGGTTACTACATGTACAAGACCGGCTATAGTAGTTAAAGTGAAAAAACGAACTATACAATAGCAGGTTTTGTCCGACAGTAGCCGAAACCTTATGCTAAAAAAAAATCCCTCCTCCTGGGAAACTCCTGCAGCTCTGATATCGCTTATTAGTTTTCAAGAAAATCCTTCCTCTTTGAGCAATGAAAGAGTGCCAATCTATATGTTTGGGAGAGATAATCGGTGAACATTAAAATTAAATGATAAAATTAGTAATCCTAAACCCCTCATCTGAATTTCTGTCCATATTATTGACTGGCTAATATACTGCACTATGGGGTGGAGGATATGTTAGAGTATGAGTGTGATTCATACAGTTTGGTAATAATCCTTGTTATCTCAGATTGCTATAGAGAAGTCTTAATATGTTTATGAGAGTTAATTCGACTTTGGTTTGGATTGAAACTCTGTGTTGATAAGCTTAAGAATATAACTTGTACAATGATTTGGTCTTGTATTCCTTGTAGGATTATTATAGGGTAATCCATATTTTGTAGTATAAAAACCACAAGCCCCTGCTCTCACAAAAATACGCTCTTATTGTTCCAATTACCTATAACTTGGAGAGCATTGAGTTTTGCAGAGAGGAGAAGGTTGTGTGTAGAGGGTGTCTTGGTATGTGTCCATGTGACAGTTAAAGAAGATGGAGAAGTCGGATTGTACACGCAGTGCCATGGCTTGATGCTTTACGTGTCCTGCTGTATTCTTGAACCCAGTTCCTTTTGGCAACAAAATAGTTTTCAACTGCAGCAAAGGTTGCGGTGTTCATGGTTATGACACCATCCGCGTGGCTCTTGCTTCCACTGATATTGGTCATGGTTGGACCGTCACCAATCATCACAACATTGGTCATTTGCTTTTGAACGATGACAGTCGCCTCGGAATCCACTCGTCTTTTGGCTTAATGGACTAGCACCATCTGATGTCTTTTAACAGCACACATGGGAAAGACTGGGAAAGACTTCGTGAAGTAGTCTAGAGGTATGTGTTGCACATATCACTTCAATATTTGCATATGTAGAACATATTTGATGTGTTGGTTGTGATTTAGTTGGTATATTCTTGCGTTCTTGGCTAAGTATATTAACATAAAGCCTATGGTTAATCTTACAGGATATGCATAAGGTTACCAGCACTGCGCTTGAGCTCCTTGATAAAGTTATGAGTTGAGATTTTCTGCACCCATTTTTGCATGTGGCCCCTCTGTGCCTTTGTTAATTGGCTGAGGATTTGGTTTATTTTTTATAGATGGGGAGGCGTTCGGATCACAATGAGGTTGCCCTCGCTGCGATTTTTTTATTCTTTTATTTTTATTTTTTTGAACTAACAAATTATATACATTAAGAGAGGTGTGGTCTAATTAATGAAAGGGTAAATTTTGTGAAAAATCAATAAAAAGTTACAATATTAACAATAGATCAATAATATTTATGTTAATTATAAATAGGTCAATCATGTATTGTGATCCTTAAACACATTTAAAATAAACAAAAATTACAAAATCTGCCACTACAGTTGGCACCCACTTCAAGTAACACTCCCTTTCTCATAGTTTTATATTTGAAATAAGTCAATACATAGTATGTTTCCTGATTTTATTTTTTACATTTGGATTAGTGTTCATTGACTGGTTTCGTTTTTTACATCTGTCTCATGCCTCTTACATGCTCCTTTGTACAGTGTCCGTTTCTTGGTTTTGTTTTTTTACATTTGGATTCAGACACTGCAATGGAGTGTTTGTTTTCTGGTTCTGCTTTTTAAATTTAGATTCGAACACTGCAATATAGTGTCCATTTCCTGGTTACCTTTTTTATTAGTTGAGTAGACTCTTCCATCTAAACGAAGGGGGAGAGAGAGTGATAGAATATACATGTTCTAACTATTTATAGGATTTAGATCCTCTCAAGATCAGTTCCATAGGAATATAATCCAACGGCCAAAGTCTTTTCCTCCGCCTCTCTTCCCTTTCAACTCCTCTTTCTCCCTCGCACCCCTACATCTTACCGTTGTTAACAAACCTTTGGAGGTCATCTGTGCTCTAAGTCTGATTTATTTTTTTGCTACCCCTTACTATTTTAGCTTTTTATTTGTCATCTCTTTCTTCTTCATCTTCATCTTTGAGATTTTTCTCTCTATAATTTTTCCATAGTTATGAAAAAGATATTTGCAACCCAAAGACATTGGTTTGCACGACCGTCTCTTTGTTGTTTCATTAACATCGGCTGAGATTTTAAGGTCGAGGGACTTGCAATTGAGGGATGTGGCGGTGATGGGGCTGATTTAAAGAGGGCTGTGAAGGACCTGTAATTGGTGGTTGTGGGTTGGGTGGGTTGTGGCGGTGTTGGGGCTAATTTTGAGGTGGGGTTGAATTTAATTTGGAATTTGGGGAGTTAGTGGTTCAAGGTTGAGAGCTTCGACGTGAGGGAGAAAGAGAAAAGTCGAGGGGAAAAGAGGAAGGATAAGAGATTTTTGGCTAGAGCATGATACTAAAAAAAATTTACATCAAAAAAATCAACTAGAGCATGACAAGCGGATAAATGAGAAGTACTCTCCAAGTGAGCTTTTGATGTATTGTTATATAAAACGTAATGATGTCGCAGTGTTTCTTTTAATTAATTAATTTTTTCTTTTTGCGTGTGACCATTTTTATTAAAAAAGTAGACACATAAAAGGTTCACTCTTAAAAACACTTACACACATAATTTATATGTACACAATGGTGGAACTAAGATTTTAACTAAATCTGCATGCGCATGATAAGAAAGTTGTCATATTACACATTCATTTTCATATACTTGACCAAAACTCATGTACATGACCTTGACCCACACTTTGTATTGTCTTGATTAATCAAATTATCTATTTGGTCCTAGTACACATATATTCGGGAAACCTTATTAATTACTTGCAAGCAACATCAACCAAAATTTTCTATTTTTCGTGAATATCATTTTAGAGTCATCAGCCAAATTTTTTTTATTTTTTTATTTTTTTGTATCATTGATAGTCATCAGTTATAATTAGTAGGGTAAATTGACATTGTTGGGGTCACATCCACCTATTTTCCCCGCATTGGCATCACTAGTGTACCTGCACCAGCAAATTCAATTTGGAGATAAAGTTCAGAAACCCGCACCAACAAATTATCAATTTGGAGATTAAGTTCAAAAATTCGATGGACCACTATGGTCTTTATGGAATCAATAGTTCAGAAATTTGATGGATAACTATGTCATGTTCCTTATATTATTTGAAGAGTTATGTGACCCATTTGCACGCTCATAATTTGATAGCCATGCATGCATGCTGGCTTCTATTTACTAGGTAGTACCAAAAGTGATTGCGCTCTACATCAGTCTACAACGTGCATTGCATTCACATTCAAATATAGTATGGCATAAATAATAAACCTAATCAATTACCAAATGAGAACCCTATCGATATTAGAGGTAAAGATTGAAAAGATTGGGTTCTTGCTTATTTGTTAATAGTTTGGGGTTTGTCCATTTTTGTTATGAACACGTATGAATCCCTTTTTTTTTTCTCTCTCTATAGAGTTTCCAGCCTTTTCTTCCTACTGTAGCTCATATGTGAGAAAGGAATATAACTAACGGAAAATTTTATATTAATCCTTGTCTAAGATTACTTTTTGAATAAAACCTTGTCTAAGATTAAAAATTAATTCTAATCATTGGCATTTAATTGTAATTTTTGAATATTAAATAGGTTGTAATAATTATTGAGTTTTTTGTTTGTAGGTTATACATTGATTTCCCATAAATAATAAAAATGTTATTTATCATATATTATCATTTTTTTATTGTGTAAATTTCTCCATACTTATGTATATGCATATTACATACATATGTATGTTTAGATACTATAATTGCTTATCGATACATTTGTACCAACACATTTGTATCGATACATTCGTACCTAAAATTATGTACTAATACATTTGTACCGAAACTTACGTACTGATACTTCTATACCTATGAGTAAATTAAGATACCTAAAGTTATGTACTGATATATTTGTACCGAGACTTATATATATAAATGTACCGATACTTCTGTACCTATGAATAAAATAAGGTACCGAAAGTTATGTATAAATTATTTTTAATAATAAGAATTTGTTTTTTATTAAATTTTTATCTATTAATATGATTGGAGCACAAAAAAATACATTTATTATGGATGGGTAAAGAATTTCAAATGGTAACAGAAATAACAAATGTGTTATAATTACTTATAGGTAAGTTTTAAAAATAAGGACTTATATTAGATTTTGAAAACCATTCAGGTTAAAATCTAAAAACAATCTTATTGAAGCTCTAACATCTATAATCCCCTAATAAAAATGTTATTTATCATATATTATAAATATATTTTTATTGTACCAACACATTTGTATGTTTAGATACATATGTATGTTTAGATACTATAATTACTTATGAATACATTTGTACCAACACATTTGTATCGATACATTCGTACCGAAAGTTATGTACTTATACATTTGTACCGAAACTTACGTACTAATACTTCTATACCTATGAGTAAAATAAGGTATCTAAAGTTATGTACTGATACATTCGTACCAAAACTTATGTACCGATACTTTCGTACCTATGAATAAAATAAGGTACCAAAAGTTACGTACAAATTTTTTTTGTTTTGTTGTTGAATTTTTTTAATAATAAGATTTTTTATATAAATTTTTTATCTATTAATATGATTCGAGCATAAAAAAATACATTTATTATGGATGGGTAAAGAATTTCGAATGGTAACCAAAATAAAAAATTTGTTATAATTACTTATATGGTAAGTTTTAAAAATAAAGACGTATATTACAATTTGAAAACCATTCAGGTTAAAATCTAAAAAAATCTTATTGAAGCCCTCAAATCTAAAATCTCCTGTAACTAATTATATCAATCAATTAAAATCTCCTGTAACTAATATTATTGATAAAACCATTGTAATTGGGAATAGAAATAAGGACGATGGTTGGGACACTTTTCGAACGGCAACATTCGGTACGTTTATTTTTATCTTTCTAGAATAACCAATAATATCATTTGTTCAAAAAAAGTAACCAATAATATCAAAGCAAACAAATTGTGTTCATTAATTTGGTAGGCTTAATGCGTGAAGGATGATTTATAGGCTAGCAAGTTTTGAACTCAGTAACAATGCCTTTGCCATAATTTGTTTTGTCGGCCGAAGACATTTAATTTGTTTGAGTTATTTTTATTTATGTGAAATCCCCCAGTTTCTGAGATACTCAAGGGAGATATGCAGTTGATATGGGATAACTTCTTGAGCTGTGAACATGAAATTGCATCTTGAGCTGTTATAATATTTCTAGCAATTCTGTTTGTATCTGGCATTGTCGATAGTAAATGAATTTTTGCGATTTTCATAAGAATAAACCATTAGGTAAGTTATTTTTGTAAAATTGACTAATAAATACATTATTTTCTAGAATTAAACAATAGTTTTTTTTTATAAAAGTTAAACATTTGTAAGTTATCTTCATAAAACTAACCAGTAGGTAAAAAAAATTCGTACGGAGTTTTTTTATAATAAAATTGTATTAGTTTCGTAAATTTCCATATTAGTTTTTTGGGGTTTTTAGATATAAACCCTTACAACTCTTATTTCCTAGATAAAAACCCACATAGTTATAAATATCCAAATAAAACCCAAATTTAAAAATGACTGCCAAGTATAGAAGTAATTGACCTATAATTACAAAATATTTACAATTTGTACCACAATATTAAAATAAAAATAAATAAATGTTATTACTCACCTTAATTACAATGAAAATATAATTATTGCACATATTATTATCCCAAACACACACATATATACGTTCCAATGTATATATTACTACCATAAGCTCAATATATATATATATATATAAATGTACACATATATATAGTTTATGTCACAGCCCGTCCCAGAATTACTAAATACCGAGGACGTGAAATTACAAAAACGCCCTTAAACGGGATTAAGGTGCGTAAATTTGGTATTTGTTTTACACTAAGATCTTAAACTAGGGTTTAGATTTACATTTGTTTGGTCTAATAATTTTGTATTGGACTTAGGTGGGATCCCCACCTCCTGAAATCCTTCCCCAAAACCCGTAGGTTGTCTCTCTCCCTCTTTCTTCCTCATCTCTCCCTCAGAAACACTCTCTCTCTCTTACTCTCGAACTCTCTCAAGCTCTCGGACAAACACCAAGAACAACCACAAACGTGCACCAACGTCCAATCTAAGATCATCTTCGTGATCTTGGGAACTTCACGAGCACGGGGGTATAAGTTTCAGGTAAGTTTCATTTCTGAAATCCTAGTTTCAAAACACCCCGTGAATTGACACTGTTCACGAACTTAAAATTGGTTGTGTTTTAGGCTAAAGCAAGATCACCACGAGTCTTAGGAAGTCTTAAGGAGGCTCGGAGTGCCTCGTTTGAACAAAATGGACGTCGGGATCGTCGGGTTCGAGTTTGGCCGAAATTGAGGAATTTTGGAAGGTATGATCTAGTTGTTTTTAGGCCCTAAAACCCTTCCAACGTGATAGTACATGTTAAATGCTTCATTTTGGTATAAAATGCGAAGAAATTGGTTGAAAAACGAAGGAGAATAGTGGATTTGAAATTTTTCCAGAAACCGGCGAACAGTCGCCGGCGACCGGCGACTCGCCGGAGAAGACAGGGAATCTTCCGTCAAGTTTGACGGAATATTCCGACGCCGTTAGTTAACTTTAACGGAAACCGTTAGTTTTTAACGGAATATACTAGGATTTGACGGAATATTCTCTAACGCCGTTCACTGTAGTCGTCAGTGTGCATGCCACGTGGCCGCGCGTGGGCCGCGCGTAGGTCCGTGCCACGTCAGGCGCGTGGGGGCGCGTGAGGACTCCAAAAATTATTTTAAAAATATGGGGATGATCCTGAGGTTGTGTAGGTCACTTTGGTATATTCATATACCCAATTTGAGCATCGTATGAAGAATTAATTACCTAGTTTGGTTTAGGTGCGTTAAATGTGCGTTAAATGATTGTTTTAAGTTATTTCACTTCTAGGTGGAACTTTTAACGAGGACGAGCACATCCAGGGGCGTCAAGGGGGTTACGACCCGGCGACATACCAGTGAGTGGGCATTTGTTTTTATATATACCTATATACTCGATTTCCCCAGAAATCAAATTTAAATGAAAAGTATATTGAAATGAAATGAAATATGATGTGATTGCCATGCATAGAATATTATGGATATTATGAACTGTCGTATGATGCATATATGTATGATGGTGCTGTGGAAGCACAGGTAAGTATTTAATTAATATTATGATGATGATGATGATATATTGAGCTCATATCCTGCACCATGGTTTAGTGCTTATAGTATTCACCGCATCGCACGCTCGCCTTGGATCCAAGTAGATGCTGGTCGTACAGTCCACGCGGAGTGGGTACGACGGGCCAGTCGTAGAGTGTTAGTGAGATTATGACTGGTGGGTGACCTTAGGTTATTGTATACAGATGATTGATGAGAGAAGCACTAGAGCGAATATTACCATGAGTCGTTCAGACTACATTAGGTGGTTCCGACTTATGTGCAGAAGGCCGGACAGGTCACACGGAGTGACTCCGGCAGAGAGTGAGATTGATAGATGTTGAGCTCTAGGTTCAATCGTTCAGGGCTATTAGAGGGCCTCCGATTGATTATTTCTTTTACCTGATTATATTATGTTAATGCATTCATACTAAACTGTTGAAATTGGCATGGTACATTCTTTATTGAATCTGTTATAAGATTGATGATTGAGACAGTTGAGATATATATGCTATATACTATTTTTCTGGGAAAGTATACAGGTTTTCCAAAAAGGGGTTATAATTGTGGATTTATGAAATGATTTGGAAAAGCTTGATTTTCGCCCACTCACGTTTTCTGTTTTTCGCCCCTCCAGGTTCTAGTTGATAGTTGAGGCGTTGGTGGCCTACGAGGACTGCTTCGGCGTTCTGACAGACTAAATAAATGTAGGATTCACCCGAGGGTGTTGTAAAATAGTTATGTTCCTACTTGACTGCACCTAGATGCTTATGCTCTGTTTATGTGTGTTTAGTACACTCTTATGCACATAGAATGTTAGGTTGTAAATAACTGAAATTAGTGGTTTTCGTTGACTCGTATTTTATTATTAAATCGTTTCCGCTTGCGTTATGGTTACGTCACACTTACGTGACGGCCAGCACGTCCTAGTCTTCGGGTTAGGGTGTGTCAGTTTGGTATCAGAGCATAGGTTGCAGTCCTGTATAACTAATGAGTTCTTCTATTGATTTTGTTATGTTTTCTGTCAGAATTATGCCGCCTCGTAGAGATCCTCGCCGTGCTGCTGAGCCTAATTTCCCCGATATAACTCAGTTAGGGGCAGCAATGGCTCAAGCTTTTCAGGCTAATATCCGTCCTCCTCAGAGAACGCCCGTAGAGACGATGTATAATCTGAAATTGGAAACTTTTGAGGGAAATGAAGGTTATGAAGGGGCAGAAAAGTGGTTGGATCGAATTGAGCAGACCTTTCAAGTGATGCAAAGTCAGGGAAACCTGCCAGCTAATAGATGGGTGGAGACTACCACCTGGTTTTTGGGCCGTGAGCCAGCTGCGTGGTGGATAAATCAGTCGAGGCACATGGCACCTGAAAGGACAGCCGAATGGGAGGTATTTAAGGAAAATTTTATGAAGAGATTTGTTCCTCCGGAATATATAGATCGCAAGAAACAGGAATTCACCAGTCTGAAGCAGAGAAATATGTCTGCACATGAGTACTACAGGAAGTTTACTGATTTATCCCGTTATGATTCTGATTTAGCGGGTAATCAAGCAGAAATGCTTCGTCGTTTCAAGCTAGGATCTAAGAAGAAGTACAGAACGTTTGCCAATGCACTTCCCTGTGCCGATTATCATGAGTATTTTGAGATTCTGGTCCGGATGGAAGACTCTGATAATCTTCCGGACAGTGAGGATGAAGAGGATAAGGGTAATGGTCAGAAGAAAAATGAGAAAGGTAAAGGTGTTTCCATTCCAGGACCTCGTCAGATGCAGAATTTCAAGAAAAGTGGAATGAGTTCGAGTTCTTCCAGTGGTGGATTTAGTGCCACAGGTCCGAGGAGAGGAGGTGGTAGGTTTGGTAATGGACCTAGATTTTCTGGTCAGAGAGGCTTTAGTGGTGCTGGTAATTCGGGTCCTCCGTTATGTCGCCGTTGTAATTTCCGACATCATGGGGAATGTAGGAGAAGCAGTGGTGCATGCTTTACATGTGGTCAGACAGGACATAGAGCTATGTATTGTCCCCAGAATCAGCAGAGGCCCCAGCAGCCTGTTATGCCAACATCAGCACCGACTCAACAGAACTTTAATTCAGGCAGTTATGGCCAGGGTGGTCGTGGTGGTGCTTATCACTATCAGGGTGATGCTGCTCCTTATGCTCCGGGACAGTATCACTATTCCCAGGATCCTTATTTTCAGAGTGGATATTCTCAGGATCAAGGAGGTTATACTTCATATCCGTCTATGCCAGCTAGCGGATCTCAGTGGTATCATGGGGGTCAGCCCCAACAGAGCGGAGTTGCTGCTAGTAGTGCAGGGTCGTTTAGGCCGCCTGCCCAGACAGGTCAAGGACGTATTCCTCAGGGACGAGGTAACCAGAGTGGCAGAGGTCGTGGAGGACGACAGCCAGCTCAGGGACGTGTTAACCACATCTCGCTGCAAGATGCTCAGAACCATCCAGACTTGATTATGGGTACGTTGAATGTTCTTGGTCATTTTGCTAGAGTCTTGATTGATTGTGGTGCTACACACTCTGTGATTTCTCATACATTTGCTCAAATAACGCAACCTCATCCTTCACCTCTAGGGTTTGATTTAGAGTTTGCTATGCCTAGAGGGGATAAATGTTATGTTGATAGTTTTTACTCTGGGTGTCCAGTGATGGTAGATAATGTCATTATGCCTGCTAATCTTGTCCCGTTAGACATCGTGGATTTTGATGTGATTTTAGGGGCGGATTGGTTGCATTATAATCGCGCCCATATAGATTGTTACGGGAAATCAGTTACTTTTCTTCGTCCTGGACTACCCGAGGTTACATTTGTGGGTGAAAGAAGTGGGGTGAGGCATGGTGTTATTTCAGCCATAAGGGCAAAGAAATTGTTATCCAAGGGTTGTCAGGGATACTTGGCACATGTGGTGTTAAATGATGTTGATTCCGGTAGTGTGGAGGAAGTCGGAGTAGTCAGACACTATCCTGATGTATTTCCAGATGATTTACCTGGGTTGCCTCCAGATAGAGATGTGGAATTTTCGATTGATTTGCTTCCAGGTACGAACCCTATCTCTTTGACTCCTTATAGAATGGCACCAGCGGAATTAAGAGAGTTGAAAATTCAATTGCAAGAGTTAATTGATAAAGGTTTCATTCAGCCTAGTTCTTCACCTTGGGGAGCTCCAGTGTTGTTTGTAAGAAAGAAAGATGGAACTTTGAGATTGTGCATTGATTACAGGCAATTGAATCGGGTGACGATTAAAAACCGTTATCCCTTGCCTCGTATAGATGATTTGTTTGATCAGCTCAAGGGTGCCTGTGTGTTTTCTAAGATCGATTTGAGGTCTGGGTATTATCAATTAAAGATTAAAGATGAGGATGTTCATAAAACAGCTTTCAGGACTCGTTATGGGCATTATGAGTTTTTGGTGATGCCATTTGGATTAACGAACGCTCCTGCAGCTTTCATGAGATTGATGAATGAAGTATTCCAGGAATATCTTGACAAGTTTGTTATTGTTTTTATTGATGATATCCTGGTATATTCTAAGTCGAAATCAGACCATATTCGACATCTTAACTTGGTGTTAAGGAAATTGAGGGAACACCGGTTATATGCCAAATTTAGTAAATGTCAATTTTGGCTGGATCAAGTGGCATTTTTGGGACATGTGGTATCAGCTCAAGGAATTCAAGTGGATCCTCAAAAGATAGCAGCAGTGGAAAATTGGGAACAACCTCGAACGGTTACTGAGGTGCGGAGTTTTCTTGGTTTGGCAGGTTATTATAGACGGTTTGTTCAAGACTTTTCTATGATTGCCTTGCCATTAACGAAGTTAACCAGGAAGGATGTTAAGTTTGAATGGGATGAAAGTTGTGAGCAAAGTTTCCAGCAGTTGAAGTATTGCCTTACTCATGCACCTGTGTTAGTACTTCCTGATGATAACGGTAACTTCGAGATCTATAGTGATGCTTCTTTGAATGGTTTGGGTTGTGTTTTGATGCAGCATAGTAGAGTGATTGCCTATGCTTCTAGGCAGTTGAAGACTCATGAAAGAAACTATCCGACTCACGATCTTGAGTTGGCAGCTATTGTGTTTGCTTTGAAGATTTGGAGACATTATCTCTATGGCGAGAAATGTAAGATCTTTACCGATCATAAAAGCCTTCAGTACCTTTTCACTCAGCATGATCTTAATCTTCGTCAGAGAAGATGGTTGGAATTGTTAAGTGATTATGATTGCACGATTGAGTACCATCCGGGTCGTGCAAATGTGGTAGCTGATGCTCTGAGTAGAAAACCTCAAGGGCGACTTAATGCTTTGTATGCCAGTCGTGTTTCTCTTCTGGCAGAGTTGAGATCTACTGGAGTAGAGTTAGAATTGGAAGAGCAAAGTGAAGCTTTTCTTGCCAGTTTTCAAGTCAAGCCAGTTTTAATTGATCGGGTGCTTGCAGCTCAATCGTGGGATGAAGAAATTCAAGAATTGATCAATTTAAGAAATGAAGGGAAGAAGAAAGATCTCAAGATCCGAGGATCAGATGGTATGCTTATGCAAGAGAACAGGATGTATGTGCCTAATAATGAGGAACTGAAGAAAGAAATCTTGGATGAAGCACATTGTTCGGCTTATGCTATGCACCCAGGAGGAACTAAAATGTATCATACCACTCGACCATTCTATTATTGGCCGGGTATGAAGAGGGAGATTGCGGAGTATGTGAGTAGGTGTATTGTCTGCCAGCAGGTTAAGGCTGAAAGAAAGAGGCCGTTTGGAAGATTGCAACCACTTCCCGTTCCCCAGTGGAAATGGGAGAATATAACGATGGATTTTGTGTATAAGCTGCCACGTACACAAAATGGTTTTGATGGCATTTGGGTGGTTGTAGATCGACTTACCAAATCAGCACATTTTATTCCAGTAAGGGAGAAATACTCTTTAAATAAGTTGGCTCAGTTATTCCTATCGAAGATTGTAAAGTATCATGGTGTCCCAGTGAATATTATTTCTGATCGAGATCCAAGATTTACTTCTAAGTTTTGGATAGCTTTTCAAGAAGCTTTGGGTACTAGATTGCTTTACAGTACAACTTATCATCCACAGACAGATGGTCAGTCAGAGAGAACTATTCAGACACTCGAGGATATGTTGAGATCCTCTGTGATGCAATTTGGTGATTCTTGGCATGATCGTTTGGATTTGATGGAGTTTGCCTACAATAATAGTTTTCATTCGAGTATTGGAATGTCTCCATTTGAAGCACTTTATGGTAAAGCTTGTCGTACGCCATTATGTTGGTCAGAGGTTGGTGAAAGAATACTTGAGGGCCCAGAGATTGTGGATGAGACTACTCAGAATATTCAGGTAATTAAGTCTAACCTGAAAGTGGCCCAGGATAGACAAAAGAGCCTAGCGGATCGACATACCACGGACAGAATGTATAATGTGGGCGACTATGTTTTTCTGAAATTATCGCCTTGGAGAGGTGTGGTTCGCTTTGGAAAGAAAGGAAAGCTAAGTCCCAGGTACATTGGACCTTATGAGATCACTGAGAGGATTGGTGAAGTTGCTTACAGGTTGGAGCTACCTCCAGAGTTGTCTAAGGTACATAATGTGTTCCATGTCTCGATGCTTCGGCATTATGTTTCAGATCCTTCACATGTGATTCCTCCTCAACCATTGGAAATTAATCCGGATTTGACATATGATGAGGAACCAGTGACTATACTGGATTGGAAAGATAAGACTTTGAGGAATAAGACCGTGAGCTTGGTAAAAGTATTGTGGAGGAACCATTCAGCGGAAGAAGCTACATGGGAAACAGAAGAACGAATGAGAGTTATGTATCCGAGGTTATTCTATGAGTTTTGATGTTCTGGTTGGTGACTGGAATTTCGGGGACGAAATTCTATAAGGAGGGGAGATTGTCACAACCCGTCCCAGAATTACTAAATACCGAGGACGTGAAATTACAAAAACGCCCTTAAACGGGATTAAGGTGCGTAAATTTGGTATTTGTTTTACACTAAGATCTTAAACTAGGGTTTAGATTTACATTTGTTTGGTCTAATAATTTTGTATTGGACTTAGGTGGGATCCCCACCTCCTGAAATCCTTCCCCAAAACCCGTAGGTTGTCTCTCTCCCTCTTTCTTCCTCATCTCTCCCTCAGAAACACTCTCTCTCTCTTACTCTCGAACTCTCTCAAGCTCTCGGACAAACACCAAGAACAACCACAAACGTGCACCAACGTCCAATCTAAGATCATCTTCGTGATCTTGGGAACTTCACGAGCACGGGGGTATAAGTTTCAGGTAAGTTTCATTTCTGAAATCCTAGTTTCAAAACACCCCGTGAATTGACACTGTTCACGAACTTAAAATTGGTTGTGTTTTAGGCTAAAGCAAGATCACCACGAGTCTTAGGAAGTCTTAAGGAGGCTCGGAGTGCCTCGTTTGAACAAAATGGACGTCGGGATCGTCGGGTTCGAGTTTGGCCGAAATTGAGGAATTTTGGAAGGTATGATCTAGTTGTTTTTAGGCCCTAAAACCCTTCCAACGTGATAGTACATGTTAAATGCTTCATTTTGGTATAAAATGCGAAGAAATTGGTTGAAAAACGAAGGAGAATAGTGGATTTGAAATTTTTCCAGAAACCGGCGAACAGTCGCCGGCGACCGGCGACTCGCCGGAGAAGACAGGGAATCTTCCGTCAAGTTTGACGGAATATTCCGACGCCGTTAGTTAACTTTAACGGAAACCGTTAGTTTTTAACGGAATATACTAGGATTTGACGGAATATTCTCTAACGCCGTTCACTGTAGTCGTCAGTGTGCATGCCACGTGGCCGCGCGTGGGCCGCGCGTAGGTCCGTGCCACGTCAGGCGCGTGGGGGCGCGTGAGGACTCCAAAAATTATTTTAAAAATATGGGGATGATCCTGAGGTTGTGTAGGTCACTTTGGTATATTCATATACCCAATTTGAGCATCGTATGAAGAATTAATTACCTAGTTTGGTTTAGGTGCGTTAAATGTGCGTTAAATGATTGTTTTAAGTTATTTCACTTCTAGGTGGAACTTTTAACGAGGACGAGCACATCCAGGGGCGTCAAGGGGGTTACGACCCGGCGACATACCAGTGAGTGGGCATTTGTTTTTATATATACCTATATACTCGATTTCCCCAGAAATCAAATTTAAATGAAAAGTATATTGAAATGAAATGAAATATGATGTGATTGCCATGCATAGAATATTATGGATATTATGAACTGTCGTATGATGCATATATGTATGATGGTGCTGTGGAAGCACAGGTAAGTATTTAATTAATATTATGATGATGATGATGATATATTGAGCTCATATCCTGCACCATGGTTTAGTGCTTATAGTATTCACCGCATCGCACGCTCGCCTTGGATCCAAGTAGATGCTGGTCGTACAGTCCACGCGGAGTGGGTACGACGGGCCAGTCGTAGAGTGTTAGTGAGATTATGACTGGTGGGTGACCTTAGGTTATTGTATACAGATGATTGATGAGAGAAGCACTAGAGCGAATATTACCATGAGTCGTTCAGACTACATTAGGTGGTTCCGACTTATGTGCAGAAGGCCGGACAGGTCACGCGGAGTGACTCCGGCAGAGAGTGAGATTGATATATGTTGAGCTCTAGGTTCAATCGTTCAGGGCTATTAGAGGGCCTCCGATTGATTATTTCTTTTACCTGATTATATTATGTTAATGCATTCATACTAAACTGTTGAAATTGGCATGGTACATTCTTTATTGAATCTGTTATAAGATTGATGATTGAGACAGTTGAGATATATATGCTATATACTATTTTTCTGGGAAAGTATACAGGTTTTCCAAAAAGGGGTTATAATTGTGGATTTATGAAATGATTTGGAAAAGCTTGATTTTCGCCCACTCACGTTTTCTGTTTTTCGCCCCTCCAGGTTCTAGTTGATAGTTGAGGCGTTGGTGGCCTACGAGGACTGCTTCGGCGTTCTGACAGACTAAATAAATGTAGGATTCACCCGAGGGTGTTGTAAAATAGTTATGTTCCTACTTGACTGCACCTAGATGCTTATGCTCTGTTTATGTGTGTTTAGTACACTCTTATGCACATAGAATGTTAGGTTGTAAATAACTGAAATTAGTGGTTTTCGTTGACTCGTATTTTATTATTAAATCGTTTCCGCTTGCGTTATGGTTACGTCACACTTACGTGACGGCCAGCACGTCCTAGTCTTCGGGTTAGGGTGTGTCAGTTTACCTATGTATATAATATTACTATACGTTCACATACACACACACACACATATACATATACATGCACAGTACTACATATATGATCAAACATATTAAACTAATTAATCTACCTATATTTAAATTTATGATGAGCAAATAACATATATTTTGTAGGTAAATTAATATTGAATCAAATAACATTCTTTTATTTCGTAGGTAATTTATTTTCCATGTATTATTACATATATTTGGCACATTTTATTATTATAAGATATATGTCCAAATAATAGATAAATTAATCTTCAATAAAAAAATAATTTCTTTATTTTGTAAGTAAATTAATTTTGAATCAAATAACATTTCTTCATTATGTAGGTATTTTATTTTGTATGTATCATTATATATATTGGCCACATTTTATTATATGAACAAATAATAGGTAAACTAGTATTGAATAAAATAATAACATTTTGTATGTAGGTATATTATTTTGCATATATTTGGGTTTGCTTTATCATGTAGGTAAATTACTTTGAATAAATTTTATGTATGTCAAGCATGTTTTTGTTGTTGTTATATGTGTCTATATACATACATATATATATGTGTGTGTGTGTGAAATAATTTACCTACATTTATGTGTAAAATATAATTTTATTGACTTAACTAAGCATGTATTAATACATTTATTAGGCATGTTTTATTGTTATTATATATTATGCAATGAATTTATTATTTTTGTAAAATCATTCATTTTCCCTTACAATTTGTATGGAATTAATTGTTCAAATAGGGGTGTTTTGGGCATCAAAATTTTTTAAATGTGTAAAGTCAAATATAATTAAGGAATTTGTTGATGTGGAATCTAGTCAATGGGTTTTATTCCAATAAAAAACTTATGTCGGGTTTTATATGGAGAAACTTAAGTTTCAAGGACTAAAGTCATATTTTCAGTAGTTTTTATATTGCATACTGCAACTAACACATTGGATCCTAATAATCTCTGAATTTTGTTTGGATAAAATGATATGATTGGTATCTGATAGGTTAGCGGGGATACAAGTTTTCATTTACCTAACCCTAAATTTCAACACGTGACATTTTATATTCTGCAATTTTTTTTCTTCCTAATATGCCTAGTCACTCGTAAAATAATTACTTTTTCATTCGTAAAAAAAAAAACAGGGGTTGGAGGGGACCGGTTTATGGCTCAAGATATGACTTTTGAAAACACAGCCAGACCCCACTAAGCCGTCGAGATGCGTTGTGGGGCCAATCAATAAGTTTTTTACCGATGTAGTTTCGAAGGTTATCAAGACACCTTATATGTGAATGCCAAATCACAGTTCTATCGTGATTGTGATATATACGGCACAATAGATTTTATTTTTTGAAACGCTATAGTCGTGTTCCAAAACTGCAACATATACGTGAGAAGACCAATGAAAGTTCAAGTAAATGTGGTGACGGCGCAATCCTGGAAGCAGCCTGATGAGCCAACTGGTATTGTTATCCACAATTGCCGTGTCACGGCCGTTGAAGATTTAAGACCTGTGCAACGCTCATTCCGAACATATGTGGGCTAGTCGTGGCGGGTGTACTCGAGGACAGTGATCCTAAAGAGTACTCTGGAAGAATTGGTGGATCCTGCTGGTTGGATGCTGTGGAATGGAAGTGTTGGCTTGTCCAAACTTTACTACGGGGAGTACATGAACTCTGGAGTTGGTGCCGATACTAGTAGGAGGGTCACGTGGCCTGGTTATTACATAATAACGAGTGCAGCAGATGTGGAAAAGGTTAATGTTAGGAACTTCATAAGCGGATATTCATGGATTTCGAGAGTTAGAGTACCTTATTTAAGCTCTAAAATCTATAATCCCCTAATAAAAATGTTATTTATCATATATTATATATATATATTTCTTATGTGTAAATTTCTCCATACTTCTATATATGCATATTACATACATATGTATGTTTGGATACTATAATTACTTATCGATACATTTATACCAACACATTTGTATCAATACATTCATACTGAAAGTTATGTACTTATACATTTGTACTGAAACTTACATACCGATACTTCTATATCTATGAGTAAAATAAGGTACCGAAAGTTTTGTATAAATTATTTTTGTTTTGTTGTTGAATTTTTTTAATAATAAGAATTTGTTTTTTATTAAATTTTTATATATTAATATGATTGGAGCACAAAAAATACATTTATTAATGTACCGATACTTTCGTACCTATGAATAAAATAAGGTACCGAAAGTTATGTATAAATTATTTTTGTTTTGTTGAAGCTCTAAAAACAATCTTATTGAAACTCTAAAATATATAATCCCCTAATAAAAAAGTTATTGATCATATATTATAATATATATTTTTATTGTGTGTAAATTTCTCCATACTTCTATATATGCATATTACATACATATGTATGTTTAGATACTATAATTACTTATTGATACATTTGTACCAACACATTTGTATCGATACATTCGTACTGAAAGTTATGTACTTATACATTTGTACCGAACTTACATACTGATACTTCTATTGTAACATTCCACATCGCCTAGGGGAGTGATCCTTAAATGTATATTCTCATCCCTACCTAGTATGAGGCCTTTTGGGAGCTTACTGGCTTCGGGTTTCGTAAGAACTCCGAAGTTAAGCGAGAAGAAGGCTATAGCACTCCCAGGATGGGTGACCCACTGAGAAGTTGCTCGTGAGTTCCCAAAAACAAAACCGTGAGGGAATTGTAAGCCCAAAGCGGACAATATCGTGCTATAGTGGTGGAGCGGGCCCGGGAAGTGGTCCGCCCTAGGCCGAGATGTGACAAATGGTATTAGAGCCAATCCCTGGCGGAAAGTGTGCCGACGAGGACGTCGGGCCCAGGGGAGTGATCCTTAAATGTATATTCTCATCCCTACCTAGCACGAGGCTTTTTGGGAGCTCACTGGCTTCGGGTTCCGTAAGAACTCCAAAGTTAAGCGAGAAGGAGGCTAGAGCACTCCCAGGATGGGTGACCCACTGGGAAGTTGCTCGTGAGTTCCCAAAAACAAAACTGTGAGAGAATGGTAAGCCCAAAACAGACAATATCGTGCTACGGTGGTGGAGCGGGCTCGGGAAATGGTCCGCCCCGGGCCGGGATGTGACATCTATACCTATAAGTAAAATAAGGTATCTAAAGTTATGTATTGATACATTCGTACCAAAACTTATGTACCGATACTTTCGTACTTATGAATAAAATAAGGTACCAAAAGTTATGTATAAATTATTTTTGTTTTGTTGTTGAATTTTTTTAATACTAAGAAATTTTTTTAATAAATTTTTTTATCTATTAATATGATTGGAGCACAAAAAATACATTTATTATGGATGGGTAAAGAATTTCGAATGGTAACAAAAATAACAAATGTGTGATAATTGCTTATATGGTAAGTTTTAAAAATAAGGACTTATATTAGAATTTGAAAACTATTCAGGTTAAAATCTAAAAATAATCTTGTTGAAGCCCTCAAATCTAAAATCTCCTATAACTAATTATATCAATCAATTAATTTATAAATCATTAAAGATCAGAGCCCAATACTACCGAACATACACCACTCACATAAGCCCTGCAAAAGGTAAGTTCTGGTCTAAAAAACAGTCCTCATTGGCCTTCTGAAAATCATAGCTCGAAGATCAAGCCATGGAGTTCAATGCCTATTTTCTCGTCTTCTTTGCTCTTCGATTTATGATGCGGTATACTTCCTGTGGAATCACTGCACCGTGCAACCAAACTCCCAACCCTCAACCCCAATTGTGCCACCATATGTCAACCCATCATAAAAAAAAGGTTTCCATTTCATGACCCCGCTGTTAATCGGAAACTTCTACAGTCGAGACCAAAAGTCGATGTAGAAGTAGAACAAGATGGGTCCAGAGATTATAAGTCAATTTCGAGGCTCTGGTTGCGGTGTCTGATCTACGTCATAAGATGACTGGAAGATTTATTATCCATGTCAAAGCCGGAGTTTACAAAGAGTACATCGAGTTAAGACGACAATGTACTATTAACTACATTGCTAAATATGGAGAATTGGTACAGAGGAGGGAAAGAATTGATAGAGAGAAACAAAAGAGATTGTATTGATTGATTAGAGAAAATGTATACAAATGAACTTAATGAAATGATAGCTATACAATCCTAAAAATAACCATATAACCTAATTACAATAATACCCCTATAACTATATTTCTGTTATATCAGTTATTACTCCCCCCTCAAACTAAACTTGGAGTATCCAAGTGAAGTTTGAACTAGCCAGGTATTTGAGACTGATCTGCAATTACTGGTCTCCAACTGTCTGCCTAGTTCCGTGGCTGCTCCCAGTGCCTGTAACATCACCAAAATCATCTAAAGTCTCGCTCTTAAGATGTAAAATGTCATCCTTGCGCACTGCAACCATCCTGGACAACAAAGCAGTGAACTTGCTTAGTAGAGTCCAAATTAGCATTAAATCCATTAGAATTGTCGTTTCTTTAAGCAGAACCCAATACAAGCTCCCCAATAGGTAGATCAACGAGCGTAGCAATACAATCAAATTTGGTCTTGGTCTGAACGTACCCAACAAGTTGTCGACTGTGAACTGAGAAGTCATAGTAACACACTCACTGTATATGCAAATTATCCCTCCTAAATCTTGACAGAAACTGGCACCAAATCAACTATGGAGAATGACACTCCAAGAAACTAAATCTACCAAGGAGAATGACACTCCAAGAAACTAAATTTACCAAGGAGAATGACACTCCAAGATCTTCCGAACACCAAAATTAACCAAATCAACTAAGGAGAATGACACTCCAGGAAACTAAATCTACCAAGGAGAATGACACTCCTGAAATCTTCCGAACACCAAAATTAACCAAGGAGAATGACACTCCATATCAACTGAATGACTCCACATATCAACAATTTGCATAGGCAAGAAACATATATGGCTTTGTATCTCAACAATATTCCAAACACTTCAACACTTTTCAACAACTACAGAGACTGGAAATGACCTGATTTCACGATTGTTTGATGTGGTTGCTGAAAGGTTGGGCAGCGATGAGTGCACACCACAATCGACAACATCTGGGCTATTCATGTATTCTGTTAACCTTGCATCGAGCGAGGGCGTATTGGTTCATGGAGTCAAAGTTAACCAGCAAAGAGGAAAGAATCTCTAGCACCGACAAACACCACCATCTCGAATCTTCAAGAATTACAGTATCAAACCAAAAAAAAAAAAAACAACTCCTTCTTCAATTACCAAACCCCCCATATCACAGATATAGAATTGCAAAAATTCACAGCTCCACCAGATCATCAAAGTAATAGAATAGAGAACAGAACATGGATCAAATAACACCAGAGAAGCACAGAGAGCTGATATGCAAACTACACCAAGAATGTAGAGCAGATATCACCTGAGAAGATCCCATATCACAAGGCAGACACAACAGAGAATCAAGAAACTGACAACATCCCAAATCTGCAAGAGCTTTCCACACCAGAGAAGGGAACACGAAACAATGACAAATATAGAACTTAGAAAGCTAATCTACGAACACTACTAAGAAGAAAGAAATAAACCAATAATCTTGAAATCACTCTTTGACATTTCGTCAAACAAATAATGTGCAAGAATGCACTTGCCAATTGAGGATGACATTTGAAGAATCGGTGATGTCGAATTTGAGGAGGACATAACTTCACATGAAAATTCTAAGCTGGGCAATATGTCAAACACCTGGACTGCAGCGAACAAGAAGCATACGATTTTGGGAAACACCAAGAAGTCGAGAATCCGACCCATACAACTTTAGCTCCGACTAAATCCTTGTTGTCACCGACCAAAACCCACCTGACTGGTACACCGTTCTTCAAATATCCCGACCCAGATCCGCAAACCCAACTGTCATCCGGACCCAGTTGAAATCGACGAGGTCAGTAACGATGTTTTTCAGGGTGGTGATCATATAGTCGCCTGGAACACGTTGGTGGCACCAAGGATCTCCAAAAGAACGCTCATTCTCAGTCGATTCCCATCCACAAAAACTGAGTAAGAAATTGATTCTGCTTCTTTCTCCGATTCAGGGATCAGAGAGAAGAATGAAACACCAAAGAACTTAGACGAAAAATTCAAGAAAATCTGAAGAGAAAATAAAACTCGAAAACAAAATCGAAAAAAAAAAAAATACGGAACCACTAGAATCAATGGCTTAAGCCTGGTGGCTCTGATACCATATTAACTACATTGCTAAAGATGGAGAATTGGTACAGAGGAGGGAAAAAATTGATAGAGAGAAACAAAAGAGATTGTATTGATTGATTAGAGAAAATGTATACAAATGAACTTAATGAAATGATAGCTATACAATTCCTTATATAACCATATAACCTAATTACAATAATACCCCTCTAACTATATTTATGTTATATCAGTTGTTGTACAACATCACGTTCATTGGTGATGGCATTGATAAAACCATTGTGACTGGGAATAGAAATAAGGACGATGGTTGGGACACTTTTCGAACGGCAACATTCGGTACGATTATTTATATCTTTCTAGAGTAACCAATAATATTATTTGTTTAAAAAAAGTAACCAATAATATCAAAGCAAACAAATTGTGTTCATTAATTTGGTAGGCTTAATGCGTGAAGGATGATTTATAGGCTAGCAAGTTTTGAACTCAGTAACAATGTCTTTGCTATAATTTGTTTTGTTGGCCGAAGACATTTAATTTGTTTGAGTTATTTTTATTTATGTGAAATTCCCCAGTTCCTGAGATACTCAAGGGAGATATGCAGTTGATATGGGATAACTTCTTGAGCTGTGAACATGAAATTGCATCTTGTAAATTAGTGTCTATGTGAATAGTGCATCTGTCTAATCCTAATTTTTATGTTCAACTTTCGGCATCGTTTGATGAATAAATCGGTAACTGTTCTAATATTTCTAGCAATTCTGTTTGTATCTGGCATTGTCGATGGTAAATAAATTTTTGCGATTTTCAAACGAATAAACCATTAGGTAAGTTATTTTTGTAAAATTAACTAATAAGTACATTATTTTCTATAATTAAACAGTAGTTTTTTTATTTTATTTTATTTTATAAAAGTTAAACATTTGTAAGTTATCTTCATAAAACTAACCAGTAGGTAAAAAAAAATTCGTATATTTAAACAGTAGGTAGTTTTTTTTTATTTTTTATTTTTTATAGTAATATTGTATCGTAGGTAAATTAGTTTCGTAAATTTTCATATTAGTTTTTATATTAATGTACATATACTGCATACTGCAACTAAAACATTGGATCTTAATAATCTCTGACACTAGTAGAAAAACATGTTTGCGCGACGAAACCTTGCGCGACGTAGAGTATTTCGTCACGCAAAGTATGTTTGCGCGACGACAAAACACAGGACGTCGCGCAAGTGGTCTTTGCGCGACGGTACTTTGCGTGACGTAGTAATGCGTCGCGCAAAACTGTTTTGCGCGACGAATGTACAACTACGTCGCGCAAAGTACCGTCGCACAAAGACCACTTGCGCGACGTCCTGTGCGTCGCGCAAGAGTTTGGCGCCAAACCAAGCTTGTTTTACCGCTTTTTTCGAACTTTGCGCGACGTAGTGAACCTGCTTCGCGCATAGTCAACACGAAAATATACCTTTTTGTCTTTCTTTCCAGTGTTCTAACACTAGTCAAAAAGCTAACTGCCTTCCCCTCTTCCTCACCTACAGACCTCCATAGCTGCTGATCACACTCAGGTGATTTAAAAACCTCATGAGTTTTGTTTGGATAAAATGATATGATTGGTATCTGATAGGTTAGCGGGGATACAAGTTTTCATTCACCTAACCCTAAAGTTCAACGCGTGACATTTTATATTCTGCAATTTTTTTCTTCCTAATATGTCTAGTCACTCGTAAAATAATTACTTTTTCATTCGTAAAAAAAAACAGGGGTTGGAGGGGACGGGTTTATGGCTCAAGATATGACTTTTGAAAACACAGCCGGACCCGAGAAACACCAAGCCGTCGCGATGCGTTGTAGCACCAATCAATTGGTTTGTTACCGATGTAGTTTCAAAGGTTATCAAGACACCTTATATGTGAATGCCAAATCACAGTTCTATCGTGACTGTGATATATACGGCACGATATATTTTATTTTTGGCAACGCTATAGTCGTGTTCCAAAACTGCAACATATACGTGAGAAGACCAATGAAAGATCAAGTAAACGTGGCGATAGCGCAATCTAGGAAGCAGCCTGATGAGTCAACTGGTATTGTTATCCACAATTGCCATGTCACGACCGCTGAAGATTTAAGACCTGTGCAACGCTCATTCCGAACATATTTGGGCCAGCCGTGGTGGGTGTACGTACTCGAGGATAGTGATCCTAAAGAGTAGTCTGGAAGAATTGGTGGATCCTGCTGGTTGGAGCCGTGGAATAGAAGTGTTGGCTTTTCTAAACTTGACTACGGGGAGTACATGAACTCCGGAGTTCGTGCCGATACTAGTAGGAGATGCAGAAAAGTTTACCGTTAGGAACGTCATAAGCGGAGATTCATGGATTTCGAGAGTTAGAGTACCTTATTGAAGCTTTAAAATCTATAAACCCTAATAAAAATGTTATTTATCATATATTATAATATATTTTTTTCTTGTGTGTAAATTTCTCCATACTTCTATATATGCATATTACATACATATATGTATGTTTAGATACTATAATTACTTATCGATACATTTGTACCAACACATTTGTATCAATACATTCGTACTGAAAGTTATGTAATTATACATTTGTACCAAAACTTACGTACCGATACTTCTATACCTATGAGTAAAATAAGGTACCGAAAGTTTTGTATAAATTATTTTTGTTTTGTTGTTGAATTTTTTTTAATAATAAGAATTTGTTTTTTATTAAATTTTTATATATTAATATGATTGGAGCACAAAAAAATACATTTATTAATGTACCGATACTTTCGTACCTATGAATAAAATAAGGTACCGAAAGTTATGTATAAATTATTTTTGTTTTGTTGAAGCTCTAAAATCTATAATCCCCTAATAAAAATGTTATTGATCATATATTATAATATGTATTTTTATTGTGTGTAAATTTCTCCGTACTTCTATATATGCGTATTACATACATATGTATGTTTAGATACTATAATTACTTATCGATACATTTGTACCAACACATTTGTATCGATACATTCATACTGAAAGTTATGTACTTATACATTTGTACCGAAACTTACGTACCGATACTTCTATACATATGAGTAAAATAAGGTACCGAAAGTTTTGTATCAATTATTTTTGTTTTGTTGTTGAATTTTTTTAATAATAAGAATTTGTTTTTTATTAAATTTTTATCTATTAATATGATTGGAGCACAAAAAAATACATTTATTAATGTACCGATACTTTCGTACCTATGAATAAAATAAGGTACCGAAAGTTAAGCAACACAACATGTTAGATATCTCTTGCTTCCCTACCCAGATGATCCATCAACATCGACGGGAATGAAGAATCTTGGCCCAACATAATGGGCTTTCTAAGAGGTTAACAAGAATCCAAAGAATAAATGGGCCCTATTAAAATTATAAAGAATGTGCCCCTCCAGAATGGGCTTTCTAAGAGGTCCACAATACTCCAAAGAACAAATGGGCATTTTTAAAATAGTGAAGAATCTTACCCCACCAGAATGGGCTTTCTTAGAGGTTCACAATAATGCATAGATAAGTGGGCCCTAATATAGGTGAACTAATCGTGGATCAAATAACATGTATCATCATTTGTACAAATTAATTACCAATATATAATTTTCTTTTAACGATTAGCACGTTATTTTTGTAGGTGGATTATTTTGAATGTATTATAATTTTATTCGCAAATAAGTGACCTATATTTTTATGAAAAATAAGGTAAACTAACTTTGAATCAACTTTCGAATCAAATAACATTTCTTATTTTGTAGGTAAATTATTTTACATTTATTTTACATATATTAGACATTTTTATTATTATTATATATACAAATATGTGTGTGTAAAACAATTAACCTACATTTATTTGAAAAACATATATTTCCGTACATTAATTAAACATGTATTATTACATATATTAGGGATTTGAACCTACATTATCATGTAAGGGCTCAACATCTTTCCACTACTATGGTAAGGGTCACATGCTAAGTTTTTATTTATTTATTATTATTTTTTTTTTAATTTTATGATTAGCACATTATTTTTGGGCTAAATCGCCAAAATGGTCCCTGAGATTTGCATAACTTATAACTTTGTTCCCTGAGATTCCAAATCGATAAAAGTGGTCCCGGAGATTGTCCACCATCCATCATTTTGGTCATTCCATTAAAAACTTCGTTAAGTGTCTTGGAGCTCCTGGCTGGAAGTTTGGGCAATTTTCAAAACTTCGTAACTCAATCGTTTTTTAACCAAATTTGACACATAATATATCAAAATGAAGATAGGAAAGTGTAGAATAAGATTATACCTATTTCGAAGTCCAATGGTTACCGGAGATGGCCAGAAAATAGCCTCAAAGTTGACTGGTCCGAGTGAAAACTGGAAAACTCGCCAGAAATTGGGTAACCTTTAAACGTTCATAATTTCTTCAATACTCAACGAAATCAAGTGATTCAAAAACAAAAATCATAATTCGAGATGAGATGAAGAGAATGGTACCTTTTTCAATGGCCAAATCACCGTGGTTTGGCCAGAAAACGGCTTGAAAGTGGCTGTTTTGGTCTCCAGTTAGTCACTTTCGAGTCATTTTCTGGCCAAACCACGATGATCTAGTAGTCGAAAAATGTACCATTCTCTTTTTCTTGTCGAGAAGTATGATTTTCGTTTTTGAATCACTTGATTTCGTTGAGTATTGAAGAAGTTATGAACGTTTAAAGTTTACCCAGTTTCCGGCGAGTTTTCTAGTTTTCGTTTGGACCAGTCAACTTTGAGGCTATTTTCCAACCATCTCCAACAACCATTGGGCTTAGAAATAGGTATAATCTTATTCTACACTTTCCTATCTTCATTTTGATATATTATGGGTCGAATTTGTTTAAGAAACGATTGAGTTACAAAGCTTTGAAAATTGCCCAAACTTCTGACCAATAGCTCCGGGAACACTTAACGAAGTTTTTAACGGAATGACCAAAATGATGGATGGTGGACAATCTTAGGGACCACTTTTATCGATTTGGAATCTCAAGGACCAAAGTGATGAGTTATGCAAATCTTAGGGACCATTTTGACGATTTACCCTTATTTTTGTAGGTAGATTATTTTTGCATATATTATAATTTTATTTGCAAATAATTGGCATATATTTTTATAAAATTTTAATTATAATAATAAATTGATTAAGACAATTTAAATATTGTAAAGAGAGTAAGGACCACCATAGGGTAGAGGGCGGAACCCTTGATGGAGGGCATAAACTAATGCTCTACTGTACCACTAAAAACATGTAATGGTACCATTTAGTTGTTTAAAACAGTGTGTCTCTTTTTATATTTTATTCAGATTTTCTTTTTTTTATAGTACTTAAATAGATAATTATATAATGGATGGTTAAAGTGTATGATTGGGGTACACTAATAACAATGTCGTATATAAAATGTGAAGAACAAATGAATCAATATTATATTACTTGAAAATTGTAAGTCTTCTAGAACCAATAATATTATATATGCTTCTTAAAACAAAAGTGTGAATAACAATTGATATTAATCGTACGCAAGTTTGTTTGTGTTTAAATTAGGAGTTTTGCTCGACCATGTCCGCAAAATTTTATATTTTATACCATTTTTTTTGTCTGTTGATTTATTTTCAAAAGCACGCTTTCAGAGGCGAAAGGCCATGGGGGAGATACCGTCTGTGATTCATGGATCTCCGATCGAGAAACCGTATCCAAGCTCCATGACTAGTTTGCGTTCAGGCAGAACCGTTGTGGTCGGCTCTTTGAAAGGCTGAAGGACGAAGTACATAATGAGGAGATCTTTCAGGAGTTGGTGTATGTTTTATGGCGAATATGGAAGTACAGAAATGAGTGTGTGTTCAAAGGGTCTTTTATTACTCCTCATCATGCTCTTCTACTGGTGCGGAATCAAATTTGTGAGTTTAGGTTAGCCCAGCCAACCATTGTGGTGGTGGAATCAAGGGAGGTCCTTCCAGTGATGGGGTCTTCTGTTGGGCAACAGGTTCGCTGGCCCCGGCCTGAGTTTGGGGTGCTTAAGGTTAATTGTGCGGGGGGAGGTTTTTTCCTTCATGCAGCGATGGCGGAGGCAGCTAGTGTGCGTGCGGCGCCACAACTGTGTAAGGAGAGGGGATGGTCGAAGGGGTCGAGGCCGAGATTGATGATCTTTCTTTGGTGCAGATGCTCAACTGCATGAAATCTGAAGATGCTACTCTGGAGTGCTATCTTCATGATATTAGGTTGTTAGCTGATCAAATTGGCGTAGTTAAGTTTCTTTTTGTTCGTCGTTCAGGGAATATGGCAGCTCACAAGGTTGCTGCATTTACTGCTCTGCACGGAGGCTTTTTTTCTGGGATGCTTTTGGTCCATATTTCTTGTTTAATACCCTTGCAGAGGATGTAAGCGTTACTATTCATCTTTAATAAATTCTGCTCTTTTGACAAAAAAATAAAAATAAATAAATAATCACTTCGTGAATGACAAATAATTATGGCATGCTAATAAAAGTTACCTATTGGATGGCTTAGTCTTCATTCGCTTAGGGCACGCGTTAAAAAGGTTGACGTTGTGATTGAGAAATTTTTAGCTTTCTCCTAAGCGCGCTCAAGTGAAATTTGTTTGATTTTTCAAGACCTTCATTTAATTATTCCCTCTACCTCACCATGAAACTCAAACAACCATCCATCTAAAACTCCTCTCCTCTCAGATCGTCCCTTTCTCAGCAGCCCTCAGTCTCCTTCGATCTGCTGCTCTCTCAGTTCAAGCCCTTAGGATGCGATGGCTGGCCATAGAGTTTGCCTTCAAGCCCTTCCTCAACAAGGCCTGCGCAGCTGCGTCACCAAGGACAACTCGACCCGGCTCGCGATCCTGACGAAGACCCGAGAACATGAAGATTGATGGTGGTCTCGCAACCAGGAAAGATATTGAACAAGTTATTGGGTGCCTGGGGAATTTTAGAAAGGGTGGATCGACAGCAGATAAAGATGGGGAGAGAGGGAGAGAGATAGAAAAGGACGTAACTTTGTTTTTGGTTTACTTTATGTTGGTACTTCTATATTTTTTTAGAATTATGGAGTTCACATGCACCATGTCATCAAACTAACAAAAGTTGTTGACGAAATTTGGAAGGAAGGACCAATGAAAGAATAGAAGTTTTACTTAAAAAAATATTATTTACTAAGAATATGTAGCATATAAAATAGACTATTTAAATAAGGATATTTTTAGTACTCACATTAGTTTTCATATCGATACATGGGAATTCGTAAAAAGTTTATATGATCAATGTCACTTCCACTCAATAGTTTTAGTAAACAACTTCAACATGAATCTGATTCTTATTCCACCTCATTCAAACTCTTCCTCAAATATATTACTCTTAATATAATTACGGATAAGTAAACTAGTCATAGATTTTTTGCTTCCACTACTCTTTAGACAGCTTGAATGAATTTTATTTACTTTTACAATTTTAAATATTTGCCATTTCTACAATAACAGAATAGAAGTTTATATGATCAATGTCATTTATATTCACCAATTTTAAATATTTTCTTTTGCTTTTGTTTTTGTCATGCTGAGATTCAGTGCCAAATAGAAATTTAGATATGCTCACATATTTGCAATAATGTCTCTTACAAATGCTCTAGGAATCTCTCAACAGAAGTGATTGAGAAATATGAAAATAAGTAGAGGTTTAAATCACATGTTATTGGATGCGTTTTAATATTTTAGTGGATAAAGTGTTGAATTTTTATCTATGATTTCTTTTATCAATAATTAATCGTATTCCTATAAAGGTTAATAGAAAAATTATCAGCAAAAAGAAAAAAAAACGTTGACTTTACTTAACCACACTCAAGTTTTTCCCCTAGTACATGAACCCTAACCCCTATATATATGCGCCACAAGAAGCAGAATTCTCATTCATTCATGGGCAAGCGAATAACGACCCAGTACCAGCTCTCCTTCCCCGTCTTCGAGAAATTTTTAGTTGTGACAAGAATATACTACGTGTTTTTATATAAGTGATGAAATTTTTTAATTTTTAAGTTATTAACCTTTTAACACACATAACCCACCATTTATATAGGAACACGTTGTGTACCACCTTGTATGACAGTCACACTAAAAAATCTCTCCTCATCTTCCTCCTTTTCTTTCTCTTCCACCCAATCCCAACCGTTGGATCCCCATCCCAACGCAATTGACTTCATCCGTACAAGTTGTGGCACCAAACTCCTTTAATTGGTCAGTCCAGATTCGGCGTACAGAAAAAAAACCCTTAATACTTCACAATAAAAACTCAATGAAGTTCTTTTCTACTATATAATTAATTATAAACCCCCTCACCCAAGGAAAAGAAAAAAACCTTGATCTCCTTGATATGGTGAAAAACATCGTTGTTGAGAGTATATTAATAAAATCAAATACATATATATAATTTGAATAGAATGGTAAATAACTAAGTTACAAGCACACCAAAAAATCTTTATAGTGTACACCAAGCCTTTTGAGTTGAGGTCAATGACAAGCTGCGTGTACCAAAATTTTAGCAAAGGGTTTTACAAAGTAGAAACTACGTGGTATATCAAAAGGTGGTCTAGAGTCTACTTCATGAGAATTTTTTCAGTGCTGAAAACACTGCTCGATACACCAAGTGTCATAATACAAATGGTTGAAATTTTTTCTTTTCAAGTATCTAGCCACTTTTATTATAATATTTGTTGTACCGAACCGTATTTTTGGCACACTAAAAAATCTCTCTTACTTCACCTATGGGGTACACCTAATAAACTTCTAAAAGATGAGAATCCATCCAATCGAAATCAAGGGCCAAAGCTTGACAGAGTCTCTTGGTGCATTTGCGAGTGGTCCTCTTTGAAAATTGGACAAGGGTTTTGACACTCTTCCTAACTAAGTATCCGACACAACGTTTACATCTCCATTATTTGGCCCTCCTTTGTACGTGTTCAACTTTCGAATATACTGACACAAATTACTAAAGTTGTTTTGGATTGATTAGTGATTTAACGGCACAAGAGTACTACAAAGTACGTACGAGTGAGGGAATGTCCAAAAGATCAATCTGATCACTAAAAACTCATGAGAGAGTTTGAACACGAAATACTGTTAGTTGTAAAAAACAGCTTTATCCACCAAATCAATTCACTATTACAATTTCTATGGCCAAAGTGGTGAAACATTCGTCTTCCATCCCTGTCTTTATAGGAACCGGATCCTCTCCGGATCCATCAAAACTGAGCCACTTAATCAATTAATCCGGGCCTTGAAATTTGATCAAACGGCTACAAACAAGAGATCCTTTAAAAGTTATAATAATTGTGGCCGTTGTATCAAATGTCAATGGTCCGGATTAATTGATTAGGTGGCTCAATTTTAATGGATCGGAGGGGATCCGGTTCCTTCTTTATATGCAGCTGATCATACAAGGACAAACTACAAAGAATCATGACTCCAAGTCAATTGTCTGCATTTATGTTTTAGTCTTCCACCATCTTATGTTGTGGCCTACAAAGGTCGCTCCCAACTGGCATGTATAGAGACAACCAACATGCATAAAGTCTACAGAACCCCATTATCCCCGAAAGAAAAACCTTAACTTCAAGTACACCACTCACGTAAGCCCTACAAAGGCAAGTTGTGGTCTATAAAAAAGTCCCCATTGGCCCTCTGAAGATCACAGATCAAAGTTCAAACCATGGAGTTCAATGCATATTTTCTTGTGTTCTTTTCTCTTCTATTCATGCTGCAGTTTAGTTCTTGTAGAATCACTGCACCATGCAGTCAAACCCCATACCCTCAAATGTGTCGCCATTACATTAATACTAACCTCTTATCAACCCTAGATCGTCACCAAAGGTTTGCATTTCGTGACTTGGTACTTAAAGTGTCCATGGACCAAGCCATTGAAGCTCATCAACTTGTCTTGTCCTTGAACTTGAACTCATTGGACGCTGACCATAATCGAGCCAAGGGGGCCTGGAATGACTGCTTGGAGCTCTACGAGGACACCGTTGACAAGCTCAACCGTTCGATCGGCTCCACCAATGCCCTTGATGTCAATACATGGTTGAGTGCATCGCTTACTAATCAACAGACATGCCAAAATGGTTTCAAAAACCTCAACATTCCTAGCTCTCATTTGCAGTCTTTCCCAAACTACGTCACGCTCTCAACCAACTTGTCCAAGATGCTTAGCAACTCACTATCAATACACAAGGTCTCAACTTCTTCATCAGCTCTACATTTTAGCAAACAAGTTCGTGGAAGACGACGGCGTTTGCTTTCGGATGCTGGGTTCCCAGAATGGGTTTCAGCCGCTGATCGAATGTTACTCCAATCGATAAGTAGCGGACCAAACGCTGATATGGTAGTAGCACAAGACGGGTCCGGGAATTACAAGTCAATTTCTGAAGCTGTGGATGCTGCGTACAAGCTACAGGGTGGGGCGACTAAAAGGTTTGTCATACACGTGAAGGCAGGAGTTTACAGAGAAAATATCGAGATTAAGAGGACAATGAAGAACATCATGTTCATTGGAGATGGTATTGATGCAACGATTGTCACAGGGAATGAAAATGTCCAAGATGGTTCAACTACATATCGCTCTGCCACATTTGGTATGTTTGAGTTGAAGCAATAATAAACTTTGAATCAGTTTAAGGGATATTTGGACTCAACAAACCCCATCATCTTGAGTTAATTTTGAAACTTTAGGTGGCGTCACACTTAGATACTAATTGATTCAACACCAATTTAATTAACTACTGCATGATCAATTTCAAAGTCCTAGAGAGACCAACTATTTAGACTCAATTTTTCTTTAACTACATGATGTGGTTATTGATGATGAAATTATTATTTAAGTGTTTTTTAAAGTGCTTAGTAACACGTCAGATTGTTTGTAAATTAGTCTATCATATTATTCTTCACTTAAACCATGTTTTGTAAATCATATAACATGATTATTGATATTTAAATTATTAAGTGTTGATTAACGTATTTAATTTCTATCATTACTCTTACTCAAATTATAAAGCTATTTACCAGATCCTGCTTTTCCTTTTTTTCCTTTTCTCGACAAGATTTAAATACTGATAACCTAGCTAATTACATGCCACGTGAATAGTTACAAGTTTTTCTCCTAGTATACATCTAATGGTTCACAAAATTAATAAACTGTTAACTTAAAATTCAGGGGCTAGCGGCGATGGCTTTATTGCTCAAGACATGACATTCGAAAACACAGCCGGACCACAGAAATACCAAGCCGTGGCACTCCGCTCCGGCTCCGACCATTCAGTCTTCTACCGTTGCAGCTTCAAGGGTTACCAAGACACGTTATACGTGTATTCCCAACGCCAATTCTACCGCGACTGCGACATATACGGCACAATCGACTTCATCTTCGGCGACGCCACGGTTGTGCTCCAAAATTGCAACATCTACGCGAGGAAACCAATGAACAACCAAGTAAACACCGTGACAGCGCAGTCTAGGACCGACCCGAATGAAAACACAGGCATTGTTATTCATAATTCACGAATCACGGCTGCACAAGATTTGAGACCTGTACAAGGTTCGTTTAAGACGTACTTGGGTAGGCCGTGGAAAAAGTACTCTAGGACGGTAATTATGAACAGTAATCTTGATGGGTTGATCAATCCTGATGGTTGGTTTCCGTGGAGTGGAAGCTTTGCTCTCTCCACACTTTATTACGGGGAGTACATGAACTCCGGCTCTGGAGCTGGTACTGGAGGGAGGGTCAACTGGCCCGGTTATCGTGTTATAACGAGTGCGGTGGAGGCCGGGAAGTTTACGGTTGGGAACTTTTTGGCCGGGGATTCGTGGATTCCGGGGACCGGAGTTCCATATACAGCTGGTCTATGATAATGCATGCATGTGGTTGTGGAGAGAAGTTGTTTGACTTGTTAAGGAGGGACTTGTCACACTTGTGTATTGTTGTGTGCGGATAGTGACCTAAAGTGAAAATCGTCACATAGCTTGTTTTTAGCTTCCTTTTGGTAATTATATCCCGTTTATCCCTCCTGTAATGCAGTAAATATTTTCAAACTATTACTTAATGTTATTACGTGGTGTTATTAATAGATAACTCGTTTAAAAGTGCTTATAAAATAAGTAAAAGTACTTTTGATGCAAATATTTTTGGAACTAATCCTTGATAAATATGTAGGTGAATCCTGAAAAGGCAATTCAAGTGCTTTTAAAACTCAAAAATATTTTTTCTAAAACGTTTTCAATCATTTTAAAAACAGTTACAAACATACCATGATACGTTATCACATAATGGTATTAACAATATTGGGTCAACAATGCCCTTCCTTTCATCAAAAGATTTGGGAGGCCAGCATCCAGTTGAGCGCTGGGCATACTGACGCCCGAGCTTGTCAAGAAAACTTTGAGTTCGTGAACGATGGGCCTATCAAGACCGAAGTGTCTAATCGAGTGAAAATTTTTATTAAGCTTGCGGGCATTGCGCTTGAGCTCCTTGTTAAAGTTGAAAAAGGGACAGTGCTCTGATCATAATGCACTTACGGTCGTTGGAAAGGTTGAAATTGTCAATTAGTGAGAGAATTAATAAAAATAAATTGAGGTCTAAATACTTCAAATGGATACTTTGGATGCGATCCCTAACTTTAACATTTTTTTATTAAAACCTTCATAATATTCAAAGTTTGATCAAAGTCCCTTGACTTTGTACACCTCATTATATTACTATTAATATTTATATTTTCATAGTTTTGATATTAATTGTTTGATATTTTATAAGATTTATAATCCTATAAATTTAAAACCCCTCATTATAATACTATTAAAAACGGTTACAACAAAAAAATTCAAACATTTTGATTTAATAAATAGATAAAAACTATGTAAAAATAAGAAATAAGAAATGGCAAAAGAATGTATCCATAGTGTTAAAAAAATTGGTACATTTTACAAAAAAAAAAGGTACATTTCACATATAACAAAGTGGTACATTAATAAAGAATAATGGATACATTATAAAACTAAAAAGAAAATGCTACAAATGAATTTTTAGGGTACAGATAAAAGATTAAAAAATTATGAGTACAAATGATATTTTTTTTAAATATAGGTGCTAAAAGAAATTAATACATGGGTACAAAATAAAACTAAAAACAAAATACTACAAATTTAAAAAAAAATGTTGCAAATTAAAAGTGGGTACAAACTAAAAATATAAATGTATGATACAAAGTTTAGGCATAAAACATAAATATACCATATGCAATTTTTCTATCATTGGTTAAATATATAATGTCACGTGACGGTATACACATGGGTACAAACACAAATAAAACTTTAAAAAATTGGGCACAAAAAGAAACTAATATATGGGTACAAATTAAAAATGAAAAGAAAATTGGTACAAATTAAAAAATATTTGCAAATTAAAAAAAGGTACAAACTAAAAATAAAAATATATGATAAAAAATTTAGCCATAAATATAAATATACTGATTGTAACATTTTTAACACTAAATGAATATATTTAAAAATAAAAATATTTTATTATTCAAATAATTAATGATGTTATTAATACCCAAGGATCTTGATCAAAAATTGAAAATGAATAGGATTTTAATCAATGGAGTAACAAAAAGAAGGATGTGAATCTAATTTTCCCTACTTCAAATCTTAACGTCGGTTTGTATTTTTTTTCCTTGATTGTGTCGTCTTATAAAAAGATTATATAGTAGCAAGGAAGACAATTTAATCCTATATATAGGTTAATCCTGTATACAGGTTATAGTTTAAATCCTAGTTTATCATCAGTTTGTATTTTCTTGCTTGATCGTGATATCTTACGTAAAATAAAATAAAAATAAAAAGAAAAAAAGAAAACATATGTGTATTCTTATAATGAAAAATAAGATTACCTATAATTAATACATTAAAATGAAACTAAAGCATACGTATATTCTTAGAATGAAAAATAAGCATATGTATATCCTTCTATTTCAGAACAGTTTTGTTTGTACCATACTTGACCAATCCCGAAACTACTGAGCACCGGTCAACGTTATACCGTCAAGGACCCAGAAGAGTTTCCCTCCAACCAGGAGGCCAATCATAGCGCGACACGTGTTGACATCAGAAGCCAATCATAGCACGACACGTGTCAACATCAGAAGCCAATCATAACACGGCACGTGTCAATGTCAGAATGAAACTAGAAATTTTCTTCTATAAATAGAGATCATTCTCTCACAATATTTCCTAATGTCATTTGTACTAAATCATTCACTAGTACTCATTAAAGGAAAGCTTAAACCTATATGTACTTGTGTAAACCCTTCACAATTAATGAGAACTCCTCAACTCCGTGGACGTAGCCAATCTGGGTGAACCACGTACATCTTGTGTTTGCTTCCCTATCCCTATCCATTTACATACTTATCCACACTAGTGACCGGAGCAATCTAGCGAAGGTCATAAACTTAACACTTTTTGTTGTACCAAAGTCCTCACTGATTTTGTGCATTAACATTTGGCGCCGCCTGTGGGAACGACACTTATTCCCACTCTTTTCAGCTTTGCTAAGTTGGTTTCCACCATTCGTACACTCTCTTTTGACCAGGCATCCCTCTCCAACATGGGGAGCGAAGGAAGCCACAGCACACAGAATGACACCTCTCTTACTCCTAATGTGAAGCAACGAAAAAATGAAGGAAATAGGGTTGCTCTTCAAGCTAAAGTCGATGAGCTAGAAGCTCAGAACAACAAGATAACAATGAAGAATGAGGTCCTCCAGGAGCAATATGAGAAGCTCTTTGAGACGTTCCACGAAACTAGGCGTACTCAAACACGCGAGCTCGTTGCCCCTGTGGACATCAACCATCATCTGGGTGCCCCCCAACACGAAGGGTCACCTCCCTTCAACATGGGTATCCCTGATGAAGAATGAGCTAATCATCAAAACATTGATAAACATGAGACTTCTCTCAACCCAGATGCTTCGACCCGAAGTAGAAGAAGTGGAGGAAGACACCTCTTTGCAGAAGGGTTGGAAGGATCGAAAGCCATTTATTGTGACTGCCGAGACTTTCTAAAGTAACGTCGAGAGAATCCCCTCCATATATGCTCGAAGATCAATGACCCAAGGGTTTCTGAAAGACTCGGTCCCCTCCTACGACCCAGGCCAGCTGCTAATCTAGGGAAGGAACGACAGGTCCCAGAGGAACATGAAGGTACGGAGGACTCTGAGGTATTCCGACAGACTTACCCTAGAAGTCAGTACAGTGAGTCCAAGAAAAAACCACACGCCCTTACTCAAACTTTCCTACTTCCAAGAGGCGATGGAGACTTACCAAAGAAAATTCCAGTGGTACATGACTCCACTCAGGACCTCATTTTCCTACAGCTCATTGAGGAAGTAAACAAGTTGAAGGCCGAACGTCAGGCCGAGATACCTGACTGGAACCAACCCAAGCCTGGCCCTTTCACAAGAATGATTCTCGACACCCCCTTCAAGCGAAGACAAAACAAAAGCTTGGTTTACAACTCTATACTGGAAGGGATGACCCAATTGAACACCTTAACCTCTTTGAGTTCACCATGGCATATTGGATGCACACCGACGAAGAACAATGTCTTCTCTTCCCATCCACCCTCTTTGGCGGAGCTCTAAATTGGTATTGTCGTTTTCCACCTGAGACAGTAGACTCATTTAAAGAATTGATGAAACTGTTTGTCTCTCAACACATCTTCCAGACCAATCACTTACATTCTGCAGATGACTTGTACATTATTCGCCAGAAGCGGGACAAGTTATTACGAGAGTATGCCGGTCGCTTTAGCCATGAGTATTCTCGCTGCGCTGAGGCAGATGACAAGACTGCCCTCAAGGCTTTCACGGCAGGCCTACGTGATTGTTTCTTCAAGTACATGATCAATGCCAACACTTGGAAGACTTACTCTGAGGTGATGGCACAGGTTTACAACCACGTCTTCACTGAAGCAAGGACATACCAAGGGAACCCCTATCAACAAATGGGAAATGGAAGTCAAGTTCTACCAAGTGAGGAGATATTGGCAATTCAGACACCCATTGCATCATCTCCTGCCTCATTTAGCTACTCGTTAAGTCACCAAACGTATCTGTCTCTTGGTAAGAGGAATTATTTTTACTCTCAGCAAGCTTATTACAACAAGAGGGATAAAAGTTCGTATCAAGACAACCAGGGGTGAACGTACCGTCAACTATTATGACTATGGGGCCAAGCCTCACTCTTTCAAAGTGGAGGACTAGGTACTGAAGGAAATACTATTATAAGAAGGCATACACATTAAAAATGTTTTAACTCTCAACCGCTTCAGATCTTTTGTCACACAAGTCATTCGGCAAATATTTAAAGAAGAGGGAATTTAGACAACTTCTTCTGAGTCTTTTGCGTTCCTAGCACTGGAACACTTGGTCTACGCTGACCTACCCTTATACTTCAACTCAGAGCTTCAACATGCGTACTTTGACACAAAGTATGTGATACTAAATGTTACAACCAACATGGTTCACATATCAAAAGCATGGATCCCTTCATGCATAGCAAAACATTCATAAACAGAACTTATATCAATCAACATAAACATTATACATTCCAACACATTCATACATAAACATCATACATTCCAACACATTCATACATAAACACCATACATTCCAACGCATTCATACATAAGCCAACTGTGCTTCAAAAGGGTTCAACATACTTTGTGTCTTCGACACTTGCTACAATGTGCCTCGACACCTTGCCCTTATTCTTACCAACCAGGTGATGAAATGTGAATAAGGAACTCATCTTCATGCCACAAACTAAGTGATTAAATGTACAACCTGTACTCTCCTTCATGCCACAAACTAGGTGATGAATTGTACAACCCGTATTCTAATATCATTTGGCAACTTGCCACTCATGCCACCAACCAGGTGAAGAAGGAACTTATCTTCGTGCCACCAACCAGGTGATGAAATGTACAACCCGTACTCTCATTCATGCCACCAACTAGGTGATGAAATGTACAACCCGTACTCTAATATCATTTGGCAACTTGCCACTCATGCCACCAACCAGGTGAAGAATGAACTCATCTTCATGCCACAAACTAGGTGATGAAATGTACAACCCGTACTCTAATATCATTTGGCAACTTGCCACTCATGCCACCAACCAGGTGAAGAAGGAACTCATCTTCATGCCACAAACTAGGTGATGAAATGTACAACTCGTACTCTCATTCATGCCACCAACCAGGTGATGAAATGTACAACCCGTACTCTAATATCATTTGGCAACTTGCCACTCATGCCACCAACCAGGTGAAAAATGAACTCATCTTCGTGCCACCAACCAGGTGATGAAATGTACAACCCGTACTCTCATTCTTATCACCAACCAGGTAATGAAATGTACAACCCGTACTCTCCTTCATGCCACCAACCAGGTGATGAAATGTACAACCCGTACTCTAATATCATTTGGCAACTTGCCACTCATGCCACCAACCAGGTGAAGAATGAACTCATCTTCTTGCCACCAACCAGGTGATGAAATGTACAACCCGTACTCTCCTTCTTGTCACCAACCAGGTGATGAAATATACAACCCGTACTCTAATATCATTTGGCAACTTGCCACTCATGCCACCAACCAGGTGAAGAAGGAACTCATCTTTATGCCACAAACTAGGAAATGAAATGTACAACTCGTACTCTCATCCATGCCACCAACCAGGTGATGAAATATACAACCAGTACTCTAATATCATTTGGCAACTTACCACTCATGCCACCAACCAGGTGAAGAAGGAATTCATCTTCATGCCACCAACAAGGTGATGAAATGTACAACCCGTACTCTCCTTCTTGCCACTAACTAGGTGATGAAATGTGATGAAGGAACTCACATTCGTATGACTAACCAAGTGATGAAAGCAACTCACCATTCATTCCACCTACCAGAAGACAAGTGGTACAATTTGTACATGTGAACTTCTAGCATTCACAGATAATAAAAAATCCTCAAGCTTGACAACTCAACTAGGGGAGCACTTATGCCCAACAAGAGTTATAGTCATCAATAAAGTCTTATTGCAAGCCAACAACAACTTCAGTGCATGGCATACGAAGATCAAGCTATTCAGCCATCTTGCATCTGCTTCAGACATTTCCCCTCTGTAACAATGCAAACACTACAACTCGTAAAAAGCTTCACACATTCTTGATCAAGATAGTGTGAAGCAAAACCAATTTATGGTGCCAATAAGAGCTTTATCAATAGAGGGTAACCACAATTCTCAAAAGCTTCACACACTATTGATTAAGACAGTGTGAAGCAAAACAAATTATGATGCCAACAAGAGCTTCATCAATGGAGGGTAACTATAATTCTCAAAAGCTTCACACACTCTTGATCAAGACAGTGTGAGACAAAACAAATTTATGGTGCCAACAAGAGCTTCATCAATGGAGGGCAACCACAATTCTCAAAAGCTTCACACACTCTTGATCAAGACAGTGTGAAGCAAAACCAATTTATGGTGCCAACAAGAGCTTTATCAAATGAGGGCAACCACAAATTCTCAAAAGCTTCACACTATCTTGATCAAGATAGTGTGAAGCAAAATCAATTCGTGATACCCAACAAAGCTTCACCACAAAAGCTTCACACTATCTTGATCAAGATAGTGTGAAGCAAAATCAATTCATGGTACCCAACAAAAGCTTCAACTCCAAATCTTCACCAACAAAAGCTTCATCAATGGAAGACAACTACAAATGCTCAAAAGCCTCACACTATCTTAATCAAGATAGTGTGAAGCAAAATCAATTCATGGTACCCAACAAAAGCTTCAACTCCAAAGCTTCACCAACAAAAGCTTCATCAATGAAGGACAACTGCAAATTCTCAAAAGCTTCGCACTATCTTGATCAAGATAGTGTGAAGCAAAATCAATCCATGGTACCCAACAAAAGCTTCACCCATAAAAACTTCACCAACAAAAGCTTCAACACTAAAGCTTCACCAACAAAAGCTTCACCAACAAAAGCTTCATCAATGGAGGCCAACTACAAATTCTTAAAAGCTTCACACTATCTTGATCAAGATAGTGTGAAGCAAAATCAATTCATGGTACCCAACAAAAGCTTCACCTACAAAGCTTCAACTCTAAAGCTTCACCTACAAAAGATTCACCCACAATAACTTCACCTACAAAAGCTTTACCAACAAAAACTTCACCCACCACAAAAGCTTCACCCACCACAAAAGTTTCACCCATAAAAGCTTCACCAACAAAAGCTTCACCCACAAAATCTTCCCCCACCAAAAAAGCTTCACCCACAAAATCTTCCCCCACCACAAAAGCTTCACCCACAAAAGCTTCACCTACAAAAGCTTGACCCATAAAAGTTTGACCCACAAAAGCTTGACCGATAAAAGCTTGACCGATAAAAGCTTGACCCACAAAAGCTTGACCTACAAAAGCTTCACCCACAAAAGCTTCACCCACAAAAGCTTCACCCACAAAAGTTTCACCCACAAAAGCTTGACCCACAAAAGCTTCACCTACAAAAATTTGACCCACAAAAGCTTCACCTATAAAGTTTCAACACAAAAGCTTCACACTATCTTGATCAAGATAGTGTGAAGCAAAATCAATTCATGGTGCCCAACAAAGCTTCAACCTCAAAACTTCACCTACAAAGCTTCAACACTAAAACTTCACCTACAAAGGTTAAAATATATATATATATATATATATATATTCGAAAATTCAAAATTTTTAAAATTAGAAGAAAAAAAAATTCGAAAATTCGAAAATTCAAAAAAAAAAAAATTGCCTAGGCCTCTTCTTCTTTGGGCCTAACAACTTTCATAACAAATATATATGAATGAGGAGTTTTGGGCTACCACTTAGAAAGGAAATGCCTCATTCGTCAACTCCTTCTACCGGAGACTTAGGGGACTCCTACCATATACTACTGCATCTTGATACTCAGAAGTCTCACGACCACTCAGTGACTTGGATTTTTCAAGTCTCCAACCGAGAAGTTTTCCTCACTCGAGAAATTAAGGGAGCACTACCTCAACATATATGTTTCACTCTCAAAGCTTCAACAAAAGAAAAAATTCAAAGAACTTAGTGAAGAAGGCCTTGGTGTATTTAACACAATACGTTGAAATGAAGCAAAGCTTGTTTATTGATATCTCCGATAAGTTACAAATATGTACATATACATGAATCAAAATAAACAAACAAGAGGGAGCCTTCACAAAAATTGCTCATGAGAAGTCTCAGCAATCGACAAAGCCTCAGAAAGAGTAGGCACCAGAGGGTGATCATTCGGAGCCTCAGTACTGGGCAGAACCCCAGAATGAGGAGGCACCGAAGGTTGATCATTTGGAACTTCATTACGCGGTACAGCCTCAGAAGACGAATGCAATAAATGCCTTTGGAACAAACCCACAAACCTCTGATGATCAAGCAAAATCTGACCATCAGATTCCTGCAGCTGGTCAAGCTTCCTCTTCATGTTTGTAGCATAGTCATGTGCGAGCCTATGCAACTGTTTATTCTCATGCTTGAGCCCTCTGATCTCCTGTTTGAGACTTATCACTTCAGCTGCCAATGATTCTGTTTGTGGCAGGAATTTCCGTCAGGGATGTTCCCTGGCCGACAAGCATACAGCTCCCCGAGAGGTTAGCGCCGGTTGATGCTTTCTGTCAGGCTTCTACTTCACTGGTGGGCTTATCGGGCAAAACTTATCGGGCAAGGCTTGTCGGGCAAAGCTGAAAGAGAAGGACAAAGTTAACTTTGAAATGTGCCTTCGTGGGGCCTTAGGTGTAGGCCTTGAGGTTCACAATCAAGATTAACTTTTAAGTGCTCAGGCGTGCCACTACCATCTTCAGCATGACAGATGTAAAACAGATGTTGAGTTTTAGTTGTATATATATCCGATAGACTATGTTAGTTATGACATGTGCCTTTATGGGGCCTTAGGTGTAGGCCTTAAGGCTTCCAGTCAATAACTAGCTCAGTACTCGAACATATAATGTCCGCTTCATTGATTATATGAGTCTTATAACCATTATACTTCTGATGACCTGAGCCCGAAGAGCAGAAATGAATCCAAATAGGTGCCTTTGTAGGACCTTAGATATAGGCCTTGAGGCTTCCCATCAGAATTCCTTCTATACTTAAACGTTCTAGCCCGAGGAATAGAATGAATCCAAATAGGTGCCTTTGTAGGGCCTTAGATATAGGCTTTGAGGCTTCATGTCAGAATTCATTCCATACTCAAACGTTCTATGGTAATCATAATATAATAGAAATAAAACTAAGGAATAGGTCGATTACTTGCGCCCCAAGTAACTTCAGACTTCTTGTTATCAAAGCTTGTCGTGGATGGGTTAAGTCCATATAAGGTTCTTTTTTATGCCTTGAGGCCAAGGACTTTTAAGTGATCAAATCCTACATGCCCGAGGGCTTAGAACTTAGATCTGGTTTGAACTCTAAAGACATATTCAAATCGGATTCAAGCATTGAGAGAGTCTTTTAATAGCCATCTTACTAGAAATGACTTGAATACAACTTGAAGTATACAACATATTGCTAGGTTAATGAATGAAAAGACAGAAACAAAGAGGGTCGGGCAAGGCTGATCGTCTTGCAACTTCCTATCTTTGTGGTTTATCAAGGGGATTGAGAGCTTTAGAAGAGGGGTAGGGAGATGAGTTTATAGAAATAAATCGATACTACAGCAAGAGTTAAACAAGGTAGTAGAGCTATTACAAAGGCTTGAGTGAGGGCTTATCCCGAAAGGGATGAAGGCTTGGGCTGACTACAGCTTCGTTTGAAAACAAATATGGCTTTTAAGCAGAGTTTGTGCTTGTATTTGTTTGTTTGTTTGAGTGTCCCTAACTCTGATTTCTCTTTCTTCTTTTATAGACATTTTGGCTTGGCCTCCTGTAGCAGTAATCTTGCCCGAATGCGGTTTGAAGGATAATGACTCATCATCTATTTTACTTGTACTGCCACTGTAAAGTACTTTTTGGCTGATTAGTTGGCTGGTCTATACCACTTGGTCTTTGGGTAGGTAAGCAAGTGGTGCAAATGGTCTACACCTAGTCGGGAAAGCCTTTCTCTGCCTTCTGGGCTTGGGATGGACTTCGGGCCTCTCTCCTCTTTTTGGGCCAACTCCCTTTTCGTGGCTAAAGTTTAAGTTTTAACCCAAACAGATTTAACTTGGCGAGTTCGAGCAAATAGGCGTTGGGCCATATTAGACACAGAACTTGCACATTGAACACTGAGAGCCAAAGAATCTTTAACAGCCAACTCATCAGACCGTTTGGAAAGTAATCTGTTATCTTTAGGAGTGAGAAGGTTCCTGGCCACCATCGCAGCAATCATATCATTCTTCATCACAGAGTCCCCAACGGTAAGAGGACCAGTAGGGGATAAGAAGGATGTACGCCATATGTTGTCTTGAAAAGGCATGGCTGCCTCTTCACCAAAGTTCAAGTCAAAACGATGATCGGATGGGCCAGACATTCTCAGAAATGATGAAGGAGAAATGAGGTGCAATAAATCTCTTAAGTACAAAAATAAAGGGAAAATTCCTACAAGCAATAACTATCTGAATGTACTTATTGCACACAATTGGTGCCTTTATAAAAGAAAGGGTAACAGGGTCGTTGGTTCAAAAATTGAAGAGGCACCACTCTCCATACGCAACATCAGCTCCTCAGGTACCACAGATAACTTTGCCAAAGATCTTTGACAAAGTTTAGACAGACTCCCAATAGGATTACACGCTCAAAAATCGAAGAGGCATCACCCTCCGAATCTCAAGAGCCAGACTCCCAACAGGATTACTTTCTTAAAAATCGAAGAGATACTGTTCTCCGAATCTCAAGAGTCAAACTCCCAACAGGATTGCTTTCTCAAAAATCGAAGAGGCACCGCTCTCTTAATCTCGAGAGCCAGACTCCCAATAGGATTATGTGCTCAAAAATCGAAGAGGTACCGCCCTTCAAATCTCGAGAGCCAGACTCCCAACATGATTACTTTCTCAAAAATCGAAGAGATACTGCTCTCAGAATCTCAAGAGTCAGACTCCCAACATGATTGCTTTCTCAAAAATCGAAGAGGCACTGTTCTCTGAATCTCGAGAGTCAGATCCTCGACAGGATTGCTTGTTCGAAAACCGAAGAAGCACCGCTCTCCGGACTTCGAGAGCCAAATTTCCTTGGATAAAGCTTGTCTGCAATCTTCACACGCAACATCAGCTTTCCAGATACCACAGATCACTTTTTCAAAGTGCTCTGACAAAGTTAAAACACGTGAAGCTTGCAGCTCCCACTACATTATTATGACCAAGAAGGGTAAAGGAATAACACTACTACTTGTTGTTAGGGAGACTCCTGTATATGTCGACCTCCATCCTCCACAACCAGGCAGACCTGCAAATAAAAAAAATGCTCAACTTTTCTTCACATCCGAGAGAACACTCTCAACAGAGTCTCTCGAAATACTCAGCTTATTTTCCTCCCGATAATACCTCTGCAAATAAGCCACACCAAAGCAAGAGTATCTCATATCATCAGGGTTAAAAGTAAGAGTATCCCATATCATGCTTTTTCCCTGTCTTTTCATTTGGCCTTGTTTTTACCTGTAAGACAAGGAGAAAGAGAGCAATCAGTAAGCACTTGGAATCAAGCTTCTAGTCAGGAACTGACTGCCTGGAACCCCTTGCCTGATTACTTACCTAGCATTGCTCTCGAGTACTTATCTTCAACATCTTATGCTTTCAGAGAAGATACCACATCTACCTGAGGAACATATAGGGAAAGTGAGAATGATACAAAGAAGCATGTGGAGACAAGCGTAACAGAACATGTGTCGATACATCCACTACTTTTCCAACAGCAATTGTATCACATATCATCAAGGTCGAACGTACTCTAGATTTGATGGACTTGTTTTGACCCTCAAATTCTTGAGTCGGCCTTATACTCTAGAGGAAACCAGAAAACCCTCCAGCCCAGTTCAAGAATAAGCCTGTGGAAAGTTACTTCTTCAAAAGCAAAAGTATCTCATATCATCTCTTATCCATTTGCTTCTCCTTATCATTGTTGTTGTTTACGACATAAGGAGAAGGAGAACAATCAACCGCAAGCCGAAGTCAAACCTCCGATCCAGATTGCTTGCTTGGAAGTTTGATTGCTTACCTTGTCTGTTACCTCCTTCGGTAAATATCCTAGCTCGACGACTTGGGAGACTCCTACTATAGGGTTTGTATAGCACTTGACCAAGCCCGAAACTACAAGTAAGTTTCAAGTGAAATTGATACATTACCTTGTGCATCTTCATCGGTTAAAGATACCACCCCTAGATGGAGGAAAAGTATTTCCAGAAAAGATGTCACATCTACATATGAGACAGATAAGACCACACTTCAGTACTTAGAAGTTTCATGATTACTCAATGGCTTGGATCTTGCAAGTCCCCAACCGAGAAGCTTTCCTCACTCGGGAACTTAGAGGAGCACTGTTTGTACTATACTTGACCAATCCCGAAACTACTGAGCATCGGTCAACGTTATACCGTCAAGGAGATGTCACATCTACATATAAGATATATAAGACCACACTTCGGTACTTAGAAGTTTCATGATTACTCAATGGCTTGGATTTTGCAAGTCCCCAACCGAGAAGCTTCCCTCACTCGGGAACTTAGAGGAGCACTATTTGTACCATACTTGACCAATCCTGAAACTACTGAGCACCGGTTAACGTTATACCGTCAAGGACCCAGAAGAGTTTCTCTCCAACCAGGAGGCCAATCATAGCGCGACACGTGTTGACATCAGAAGCCAATCATAGCGTGACACATGTCAACATCAGAAGCCAATCACAACACGACACATGTCAATGTCAGAATGAAACTAGAAACTCTCTTCTATAAATAGAGATCATTCTCTCACAATATTTCCTAATGTCATTTGTATTAAATCATTCACTAGTACTCACTAAAGGAAAGCTTGAACCTATGTACTTGTGTAAACCCTTCACAATTAATGAGAACTCATCAACTCCGTGGACGTAGCAAATCTGGGTAAACCACGTACATCTTGTGTTTACTTTCTTGTCCCTATCTATTTACATACTTATCCACACTAGTGACCGAAGCAATCTAGCGAATGTCATAAACTTAACACTTTTTGTTGTACCAAAGTCTTCACTGATTTTGTGCATCAACAAGTTTCATAAACCATTTTTCCTCTCATTCTGATTACGAATTAGTAAACCGAGTCATTATAGTGGCTTGAAGTAAGGGAGTCAAACTCTCAATTAAATACTAATTGGATTTGACATGTATTAGTGAGGTATTTTTATTGAATTAGGCCAACAGATGCATAAGGTCTCTGTTAAGCAACACAGCACGTTAGATATTCTCTTGCTTCCCAACCCAGATAATCGGTCAACATCGACAAGATTGAAGAATCCTGCCCCAACATAATGGGCTTTCTAAGAGGTTAACAAGAATCCAAAGAATAAATGGGCCCTATTAAAGTTATGAAGAATTTGCCCCCTCCAGAATGGGCTTTCTAAGAGGTTCACACGAATCTAAAGAATAAATGGGCTTTACGAGGTCCACAATACTCCAAAGAACAAATGGACCTTTTTAAAATAATGAAGAATCTTACCCCCACCACAATGGGCTTTCTAAGAGGTCACAAGAATGCAAAGATAAGTGGACCCTAATATAGGTGAACTAATCTTGGATCAAATAACATGTCTCATCATTTGTACAAATTAATTACCGATATATAATTTTCTTTTACCGATTAGCACATTATTTTTGTAGGTGAATTATTTTGAATGTATTATAATTTTATTCTCAAATAATTGACCTATATTTTTATGAAAAATAAGGTAAACTAACTTTGAATCAAATTTCAAATCAAATAACATTTCTTGTTTTGTAGGTAAATTATTTTGCATTAATTTTACATATATTAGGCATTTTTATATAAATATGTGTGTGTAAAACAATTAACCTACATTTATTTGAAACACATATATTTCCGTGACATTAATTAAACATGTATTATTACATATATTAGGCATTTATTATTATTATTATTATTATTATTATTATTATTATTATTATGCCATAAATATATAACATTAATGTTTTTTCCTTTTATAAAATCATTAGTTCCTCCAGTACATGTACAATCAGACATCGATCCCCCGGCACCCCGTCATTCCGTGACCAGATTTGGAAGACAAATGTCCCGTTGACCGCCGCATGTACCAATGCGCAAACTTGTCAAGAAAGCTTTGATATTGTGAAGGACGGGCCTCTCAAGACCGAAGTGTCCAATCGAGTGGATGATTTGAGTAAGCTTGCGGGCAATGCACTTTCGCTCCTTGTTAAAATTGGATAGAGGGCTGCGCCCTGATCACAATGCGCTTTCACTCCTCATTCCATACAATTATTGTCGTAATTTTGAACTCCTTTGCATCCCCTCAATAACAATATTTAAAAAATAAAAAATAAATCATATTTTACAGTATGTTAAGGATTACAATTTTACCTATATGGAGAAGATTTGAATATGAAAATTTGTAGATACGAATACAGAGAAACCGAAAATTCCAACTAGATTTTGGATACCCTTATGGGACATGGTTTTTAATGTCGGACAAGGCTTTCTATAGTTAAGTGAAATGTACAAACTACAGTTAAGGTATCCACAAAAAAATGAGGGAAAGGACGTTAACGCACCGTTGCCGCCCTTCACGACCGCGTCATATTGTTCAACGAAGCCATTGACTCCTTCCGCGATGCGCTCGTGTTTATGGACCAGCTGGGCACCCCGTCCTTTCATGAAAAGATTAGGGATACGAATCTCCAGATGAATTGTGAAGAAGACTTAGAGCCCGTGGCGGAATGGCCTCTCAAGACGAAGTGTCCAATCGGGTGGAGGGTGTGACCAAGGTTACGGGCATTTGTGGTGAGACCGCCACCTTTACACACTTGGGTTTGGCCACTAAGGAGGCCTGAAAATGAGCAATTATTATGGGTTGAGCATGCCCATATAAAGAAGAGAGGCAACCCAATAGACTAGAGGGGTTGAATTTTGGATCATTTCCTTTTCTCCTTAAATTGGTTAGGAGCCCTTGAGCACTCATGGTTGAATGTATTGTAACCCAACATATATATATATATATATATATTACAAATTTTCAATTGAAGCGGTCCATTTCTGGGTAAACCACTTAAAATTTATTTCGTTAAAATGTTATGCATATTATTGTCCACAATAATTGATTATTCAAATCTTTTGGTTAGTCTCATCAACTTTCAGCGTTAACATGACCCATACCAAAATTCACGTTTTCATAACTCATAAGAGATTCCTTTTCACGTGTGAACTATATTTTTGTATATAAATTTGGGTACTTTTGAAATGCAACATCTATCAATGTTGTTATACGAGAGGTAAAATGCCTCTATTAGTTGATCTTACTAAAACCCTAATTAGTGACTGGTGGCCTCATTTCAGTGATTAAAGCCATACTGGGTTGGAAATAGGAATATTTTGATGGACGCAACCACGGGTGTTCAAATTCCAATCAACTTTGATCAAAGAAAATAAATTAATACAACTGTAGGCCAATTAGTGGTCAATAAAATAGTGATACACTTACCATTTATTTATACTATCTCTCAAATAGAGATAGAGTTCACCAACACATATGGGTCTCATATTCATTAGAGAGATGATACAAGTAGATAGTAAGAATAATATTTTTATAATCAATACTGTTAGACGTATCAAGATTTATAAATTTCAAGGAAAAGAAGAGGGACCTCAAGACCATGCTCAACTTGGCATTTTACATTCCATCCTCGAAATAATTTATGGCGTGTTTACTAATTTGTAATCAGATTGAAGGGAATTGAATTGAGAAGGAATCGGATTGAGAAGAAATTAGATTGAGGAGGAAACAGAATTAGATTCATGTTAATGTTGTTTACTATACTAGCTGGAATCGGAGTAAAAATGATATTGATTTCATATAACTTGTTTACTAGTTCACCTGAATCGGAATTAAAACTAGCTTGATTACTAAACTACCCTTGTGTAACATAATTTTTTTCATGCTAGTTAATGAAATTTAATTTTATATCATATTAATAAATTTCATCACGTAAGGTTTTGTGTTAATAAAAAGTATAGTTATTTAATAAAAATTAAAAATATTATACCATCCTTATCCCCCATTTTGCCCAGATGCATCCTCATCCATTCCCACCCCTTTGTTATTTGATAAGAAACTCTTTCTTCTTCCCGATCTTCATCATCCTCATTCCACCCTTTGCCCAGATGCATCCTTAACTTTTTCTTTCCCAACTATCCTCTCACTTGTTTCAGATGCATAGACCACACGCCTTCCCCTTTCATTATGATCACTTCTCTTTCTCATCTTTACTTTTCCAACAGCCCTCCCGCTTGCCCAGATGCATAAACCTTCACGACGCCTCCTATCATCCTCAATCAATTATCGTTGTCGTCAATAGGTTCTGCAAGCAACCAAGAGAACTGGGTCCGTTGGCTTGAGCCCTAAGCCTGAGTCCTCCAATGGAAATTGGTGGGATTGGAGAAGATGGATTTAGTGTCTGCCTGCTGGTGGTGAAGTTGTTGATTATTTTGTAATAAGCAAAATTATAGGAGGGCAATCTAGGAAGAAAAGTTGTATTCCGGATGGCCTCCAATATCCGGAACTCAAATACTAGCTTAATCTAGAGAATCCCACTCCGCCAATTTCAAGAGTCCAATTCTGGAATTGGTGCGGGTCCCACACGGAACCTGATTCCTGCCCAACTAGTAAACACATGAATCCATCGAAGAGCATGCAATTCCATTACCGTCCCCTCCATTCCTCTTTAGTAAACACGCCATTAGTGTAATCTCACATCCACCCATCCATCTTTCATCATTTGGTTATTCGTTCAAAGTCTTATCCCTAAGAAACAGAAAGAACCTAGATCGAGAACAAGTTCCTTGCTCACTCACACATCGTTTGATTAAAATCAAATACAAGAGCACAACACAATAGCTTTCACAATATTTCTATGTCAGCTAATGTAGGCCAATGACAAGCCCAGTGTACCAAACTTTTTGCTAAGAGTTTTATAAAGTAGAAATTATGTGGTATATCAAAAGGTGGTCTAGAGTCTACTTCCCGAGAAAGTTTTCAATGTTGAAAACACGGTTCGATACACCAAGTGTCATAATACAATTGATTGAAATTTTTTATTTTCAAATATTCAACCACATATATTATGATACTTGGTATATCCAACCGTATTCTCAGCACACTAAAAAATTTCTCTTACTTCACATATGGTGTACACCTAATAAACTTCTAAACGATGAGAATCCATCCAATCGAAATCAAAGGCCAAAGCTTCACAGAGTCTCTTGGTGCATTTGCGTGTGGTCCTCCTTGAAAATTGGACTCTTCCTAATTAAATATCCGGCACAACGTTTACATCTCCATTATTTGGCCCTCCTTGGTACGTGTTCAACTTTCGAATCATTACTGACACAAATTACTAAGTTGCTTTGGATCGATTAGTTATTTAACGGCACAAGAGTAATACAAAGTACGTACAAGTGAGGGAATGTCCAAAAGATCAATCTTATACTTTTTAAAATGAAATCGAGGAAATTAAACTGCTTTAAGTCAGAAATTATGCTGATTGGTCTTAATTTATAACAAAATCTCAACAGTAATTTGCCGTAAGATTTTGATTTAAGCGATATTATTGCTTTAAGCTCACTAAAAACTCATGAAAGAGTTTGAACACGAAACACTGTTAGTTATAGAAAACAGCCTTATCCACCAAATCAATTCAGTAGTATAATTTCTATGGCCAAAGTGGTAAAACATTCGTCTTCCATCCCTTTCTTTATATTCAGCTGATCATACAAGGACAAACTACAAAGAATCATGACTCCGAGTCAATTGTCTGCATTTTTAGTCTTCCACCATCTTATGTTGTAGCCTCAAATGGTCGCTCCCAACTGGCATATAGAGACACCACCATGCATAAAGTCTACAGAACACCTTTATCCCCGAAAGAACCGCACGTACATCACGTTTGCAGTCCTACATGGTAGGGGAAGTCAACAAGAGGAACTTTAAATATGATTACGCTACTACTTTAATTAATAGCAAAGTTTTTTTTGTAGTAAAACTTCACATCTGACGGATTGGGCAGATGGTAAAGTTGAAAACATTATGACCTCGTTTAGCAGCTCGGACTGTACTAACTATTTCAGTCGGATAAGATAATTTGTCATCGGATAGTACTGACTATTTAATTGGGCGTTTGGTGCAGTACCGGATAAAAAACTCAATTCATCAAAGATTATCATGTTTATTTACTTCCTCAAAAGGAGATTGAATAACATTTATGGCACTGAGTTTCACAATTTAAAACTAGCAAGAGAGATGGAAAAAGAGCCAGCTTGATTTTGTTTTCAGCGACCCGACTAATTAATACCGACGATTTTGAGTGTATAAGTTATCCGGCGTACGTCGTATAAAATAGGTTGGACCGTATAAATAATCCGGTGCTAATTTAATACCGAATGGCACCAAACACCGGATAGTATTTGTTTATACCATACTTAGGGCCTCCGTATTTAGATCTCGTACAAATACTCATGGGACTTAAATGTAATTATGTAATAAAGGAAGGGGCAAATATATAATAAGTGAGGAGCCATTATTCTATAAAAGAACTCCTCACCCTTACAATTAGGGGGGCCATTTCCTAAGCCTCTCCTATCTAGAACAAAGCTCTCACACTCTCTCCCTCACAAATACTCTCAGAGAAATACAATCAGTGTGGACGTAGCCCAAACCTTGGGGTGAACCACGATACCTCTTGTGTTATTTACATTTCATGTAGATTCACGGTCGGATTTATGTTGTTCCAAGACCTCCGGTTTTGTGCATCAACATTTGGCGCCGTCTGTGGGAATTGACACAAAAAACTATGTCGGTTCTTTTTCATTTTTTCACCTCCACCGTGAATCTGCAAAAAACCCAAGATCCAAAGCCAAACCTAGAACCTCCCTTCTTGGGGCTTTTACCAGAAAACCACAGTTTATTCTCTCTCTATCTCTCCTTTTCTTTTGCCGCAAAGGAAGAAAGATTCGTCCTGGAGGAATGGCTACTATCAGAAACACAAGATGCATCCTTATTAAACCTATCAACCAAGGTTCCTTCCAGTCGATGGCGTGGAAAAAGCCCAAGAAAGTGTGGACAGCAGGCGCCCCTCCACTGCCATTTGATCCAGGCGCTCCTCCACTGCCGACCGAACCTGCTCTATCTCTCTTTCTCTCTTTCTCTCTCTTTTTCTCTCTCTAAAATCTCAGAACACCTCCCACAAAGTCATCATCCTCGCCTCAAAAGCCCATGGCCCTGAGACCAAACATAACAGGCCTGACCCGCAACGGCTCTGCCTCAGGATCCCTCATAAACTCAGCCGTGGACTCCGTCATGGGAGCCGCCGCTGACCGTAAATTCTCATCCCTTCAACTGCAGCACCTACGAGGCCACTACTTCTCCGGAGACAGTAGCGGCGACTCTCCCTCCTTCACCAGCTCCGAGTCCAGCTTCGAAGTCAACTCATCCAACGGCAGCCACAGGTACACCAACAAGCCATTGCTGCAATTTATAAAGGACATCATTAATATTGGCAGTGGCTGGTCGTGATCTGCAGGGAGGGCAGATGATTCCATTTGACGGCGACGTTTCTGCCTTTCTCTGGCCTTGTGATTTTGGAACCAAGCCATTGCTACAAACCTGCATCAAACCCGCTCTGGCAAGAAATCTCAAACCCCCTCTTCAAACCCACATCACCGTCATCACTGCCACCATTGGAAGAGCAAAGGTAGAGCAAAACATTGTAATGGTGTAGACTAAGCGGGACCCCATTGCTCCTGGCCTCGTCGTAAAGGCTCAGAGCTTGGAGCAGCTGGCTGTGCCTGGAGCACATGTCTAGCTTATGCCTAAGGACCCTTTCCGGCAATCCCGCCGTGGTTTCTTCTTGGCTTTGTTGGAGACTGCCGGAGACAATGGCAACGGCGAGTTATTGGAGAAAGCCAGAGTCTTTTGTCCATGGAGAAACTGCCGGTGGAATTCAGGGTCGGTTTAGGTTTCGGGTAGATTAAGACCGCCTTGTTGGAAATACCGTTGACAAGGCGGACAACCATACTAGTGACTGTCAGATCTCCACATCGATGCTGCCACACTCTCTCTCTCCATCCTTTGAGCTGTTCTTTCTCTCTTATTAGACACCCTTCTGGAAAAGTCTTGGGTTTTCAGCTTTCCAACTGAAAAATGAAGAAGCATGAATGGAAATGTCCTTCAATCCGAAAGTGAAAGGAGAAAAGAAAAGGCAAAAGCAGAGACAGAGATAGAGAGAGAGGCGCAGTGCAAAGAGAAAATGAAAGCAAAAGCAAGGAGTAGGGAGATCAAGAAAAGCTTACTATTATTAATTCTATAACGATTCATTTTGTTTGCCAGGTGAAAAGACTGATAGAGTGGTGGAAAAGAAAAAGCAAAACAGAAAACAAAAGCAAAAGCAAAAGCAACGCACCAACGATCTGCAACTGTCGAAGCTTTTGTGTCGAAACCTTTGTTTTTGTATGATATAATTTATTTTTCTTATCTTTCGGAGACATCTGTATAAATCTCGTCAGAGGGTAATAACAATAATAATAATAATAATAATAATAAAATAAAAAACGACAAAGCCCAAAATAACTCCAACCAGGCGATAAAAAAAGTACGCGCAGTACTTCACAATTATTTGACAACCTGCCGCTATTACCACCAACCAGGTGATCAAAAGTACGCCCAGTACTCCAAAATTATTCGGCAACCTGCCGCTATTACCACCAACCAGGTGATCAAAAGTACGCCCAATACTCCAAATTTATTCAGCAGCATGCTGTCAATCAGGTGATCAAAAGTACGCCCAGTACGTCAAAGTTATACATGAGCACTACTCATGTCAATCATACATAGACATACATGAGCATTACTCATGTCAATCATACATAAACATTCATGAACATCACTCATATCAATCATATATAAACATTCATGAGCATCACTCATGTTAATAGCTTCAAAAGCTTCATTTACAAAAGCTTTATTTACAGAGCTCTAGCTTCAAAAACTTCATTTACAAAAGCTCTAGCTTCAAAAGCTCCTTTTACAGAGCTCTAGCTTCAAAAGCTTCATTTACAAAAACTCTAGTTTCAAAAGCTTCATCTACAGAGCTCTAGCTTCAAAAGCTTCATTTACAGAGCTCCAGCTTTAAAGCTTCACTTGCAAAGCTTCACTTGCAAAGCTTCATCTACAAAGCTTCAATGTAGGGTATACAAATACCGCCTCAGAACAACCGCCACTTCGGCCCATACATGGATTCAATTTGAAGTCTCCAGCCAACATACTCTATTGACCGAAGACTTGGGGGACTACATTATACACCATATGTTGGGCCTCAACTGGGCCTCATGAAAAATACTTAGGGGACTCTAGCTCATTGTTCATGTATTGAGGAGCGAGCCCATATTTTATAAAAGAGCCTCCCTCACTATCATCAGAGCAGCATCTCTCTAGCCCATTATTCATGTATTGAGGAGCGAGCCCTTATTCTATAAAAGGGACTCCCTCACCATCATTAGAAAGCATCGCCGCCCATTGAGCAACCGCCTTGCCGCGAACATCAACTCTAGCCCATTATTCATGTATTGAGGAGCGAGCCCTTATTCTATAAAATGGACTCTCACCATCATTAGAGAGCATCACCGCCTACTGAGCAACCGTCTCGCCGCAAACATCAACTCTAGCCCATCATTCATGTATTGAGGAGCAAGTCCTTATTCTATAAAAGGGACTCCCTCACCTTCAACGCCACAAGCCGAACCAACCAAGGCAACATAAGCCACAAACCAAGCAGCCTCGCAACGTGTACTACTTCTAGTTGAGCATCATTTCAGATTAAGCACCGCCTCATACCGAGCATCAGTTCAAGACAACATCTAGTTACTTCGGCCCACACATGGACTGAATTTCAAGTCTCCAACCAAAAGACTCTCTTGACTAAAGACTTAGGGGACTACTATTTATACCATACTTAGGGTCTCCGTATTTAGATCTCGTACAAATACTCGGAGGACTTATATGTAATTATGTAATAAAGGAAGGGGCAAATATGTAATAAGTGAGGAGCCATTATTCTATAAAAGGACTCCTCACCCTCACAATTAGGGGAGGCCATTTCCTAAGCCTCTCCTATCTAGAGCAAAGCTCTCACACTCTCTCCCTCACAAATTCTATCAGAGAAATACAATCAGTGTGGACGTAGCCCAAACCTTGGGGTGAACCACGATACCTCTTGTATTATTTACATTTCATGCAGATTCACGGTCGGATTTACGTTGTTCTAAGACCTCCGGTTTTGTGCATCAACAATATTAAATAGTACTATCCGGTGTGTTATCCAGCATGCCAAACACGCCCTATAGGTGTCATTAGAGTGAGGTCCCACGATCAAAAAATCCAACATGGTATTAGAGTTCACAGTTACGGGCCCATGCAAGCTAAAGGCTTGTCACCAGGAAGTGTGGGCTTGGAAACAAGTTTGGACTTTTAACATATAGCTGGCCTCTGAATTCTTAAGAGACACTTATTGAAAAGACTGATCTGGATTCCATTGGAGCCGACCTCTGAGTTTCAATTGCCGATGTGTGGATCTCCATGTGTCGAAATGGGATTACACGTGAGGGGCCGTGTAGTGGTTTACACGTGAGGGGGCATGTTGGCAGTCCCACACCGGTGGGGGAAGTCAACAAGGCTGGCTTTAAATATGATTGTCCAACTCTAACTAATACAAATGCCTTTTGTGGAAAAACCCCACACATGATGGATTAGGCAGGTGGTAAAATTGGAGACAGTATCGATGTAATTAGAGAGAGACCTATCGGGCCCGTCGATCTAAAAATTTTCACCGCACCACTCACGTAAGCCCTACTAAGGCAAGTTGTGGTCTATAAAAAAGTCCCCATTGGTCCTCTGAAGATCACAGAACAAGGTTCAAACCATGAAGTTCAATGCATATTTTCTTGTGTTCTTTTCTCTTCTATTCATGCTGCAGTATAGTTCCTGTAGAATCACTGCACCATGCAGTCAAACCCCATACCCTCAAGTGTGTCGCCATTACATTAACACTAACCTCTTATCAAACCTAGATCGTCACCAAAGGTTTGCATTTCGTGACTTGGTACTTAAAGTTTCCATGGACCAAGCCATCGAAGCTCATCAACTTGTCTTGTCCTTGAACTTGAACTCATTGGACGCTGACCATACTCGAGCCAAGGGGGCCTGGAATGACTGCTTGGAGCTCTACGAGGACACCGTTGACAAGCTCAACCGTTCCATCGGCTCCACCAATGCCCTTGATGTCAATACATGGTTGAGTGCATCGCTTACTAATCAACAGACATGCCAAAATGGTTTCAAAAACCTCAACATTCCTAGTTCTCATTTGCAATCTTTCCCAAACTACGTCACGCTCTCAACCAACTTGTCCAAGCTGCTTAGCAACTCACTATCAATACACAAGGTCTCAACTTCTTCATCAGCTCTACATTTTAGCAAACAAGTTCGTGGAAGACGACGGCGTTTGCTTTCGGATGATGGGTTCCCAGAATGGGTTTCAGCCGCTGATCGAAAGCTGCTCCAATCGATAAGTAGCGGACCAAACGCTGATATGGTAGTAGCACAAGACGGGTCCGGGAATTACAAGTCAATTTCTGAAGCTGTGGATGCTGCGTACAAGCTACAGGGTGGGGCGACTAAAAGGTTTGTCATACACGTGAAGGCAGGAGTTTACAGAGAAAATATCGAGATTAAGAAGACAATGAAGAACATCATGTTCATTGGAGATGGTATTGATGCAACGATTGTCACAGGGAATGAAAATGTCCAAGATGGTTCAACTACATATCGCTCTGCCACATTTGGTAAGTTTGAGTTGAAGCAATAATAAACTTTGAATCAGTTTAAGGGATATTTGGACTCAACAAACCCCATCATCTTGAGTTAATTTTGAAACTTTAGGTGGCGTCACACTTAGATACTAATTGATTGAAGACCAATTTAATTAACTAAGTCATGATCAATTTGAAAGTCCTAGAGAGACCAACTATTTAAACTACATGATGCGGTTATTGATGATGAAATTATTATTTAAGTGTTTTTTAAAATGCTTATTGTTTACTAGTAACACGTCATATTGTTTGTAAATTAGTCTATCATGTTATTCTTCACTTAAATCATGTTTTGTAAACCATATACATGATTATTAATAATTGAATTATTAAGTGTTGATTAACTTACTTAATTTCTATCATTACTCTTACTCAAATTATAAAGCTATTTACCAGATCCTGCGTTTCCTTTTACTTTCTTTTTTTTTTGCCTTTTCTCGACAAGATTTAAATACTGATAACCTAGCTAATTACATGCCACGTGAATAGTTACAAGTTTTTGTCCTAGTATACATCTAATGGTTCACAAAATTAATAAACTGTTCACTTAAAATTCAGGGGCTACCGGCGATGGCTTTATTGCTCAAGACATGACATTCGAAAACACAGCCGGACCACAGAAATACCAAGCCGTGGCACTCCGCTCCGGCTCCGACCATTCAGTCTTCTATCGTTGCAGCTTCAAGGGTTACCAAGACACGTTATACGTGTATTCCCAACGCCAATTCTACCGCGAGTGCGACATATACGGCACGATCGACTTCATCTGCGGCGACGCCACGGTTGTGCTCCAAAATTGCAACATCTATGCGAGGAAACCAATGAGCAACCAAGTAAACACCGTGACAGCGCAGTCTAGGACCGACCCGAATGAAAACACAGGCATTGTTATTCATAATTCGCGAATCACGGCTGCACAAGATTTGAGACCTGTACAAGGTTCGTTTAAGACGTACTTGGGTAGGCCGTGGAAAAAGTACTCTAGGACGGTAATTATGAAGAGTAATCTTGATGGGTTGATCAATCCTGCTGGTTGGTTTCCGTGGATTGGAAGCTTTGCCCCCTCCACACTTTATTACGGGGAGTACATGAACTCCGGCGCTGGAGCTGGTACTGGAGGGAGGGTCAACTGGCCCGGTTATCATGTTATAAGTAGTGCGGGGGAGGCCGGGAAGCTCACGGTTGGGAACTTTTTGGCCGGAGGTTCGTGGATTCCGAGGACCGGAGTTCCATATACTGCTGGTCTATGATAATGCATGCATGTGGTTGTGGAGAGAAGTTGTTTGACTTGTTAAGGAGGGACTTGTCACACTTGTATATTGTTGTGTGCGGATAGTGACCTAAAGTGAAAATCGTCACATAGCTTGTTTTTAGCTTCCTTTTGCCATTTATCCCTCCTGTAATGCAGTAAATATTTTGAAACTATTACTTAATGTTATTACATGGTGTTATTAATAGATAACTCGTTTGAAATTGCTTATAAAATAAGTAAAAGTACTTTTGATGAAAATATTTTTAGACCTAATCCTTGATAAATATGTTGGTGAATCCTGAAAATGCAATTCAAATGCTTTTGGAACTCAAAAATATTTTTTCTAAAAACGTTTTCAATCATTTTAAAAACAACTACAAACATGCCATGATATATTGTCACATAATGGTATTAACAATATTGGGTCAACAATGCCCTTCCTTTCATCAAAAGATTTGGAAGGCCAGCATCCAGTTGAGCGCTGGGCATACCGACGCCCGAGTTTGTCAAGAAAGCTTTGAGTTCGTGAACGATGGGCCTATCAAAACCGAAGTGTCTAATCGAGTGGAAGATTTGATTAAGCTTGCGGGCATTGGGCTTGAGCTCCTTGATAAAGTTGAAAAAGGGATAGTGCTCTGATTATAATGCGCTTACGGTCGTTGGAAAAGTTGAAATTGTCAATTAGTGAGATAATTAATAAAAATAAATTAAGGTCTAAATACTTCAAATCTTAACGTCGGTTTGTATTTTCTTCCTTGATTGTGTCGTCTTATAAAAAGATTATATAGTAGTAAGGAAGACAATTTAATCCTACATATCGGTTAATCCTATATACAGGTGTTTGGGCCCAAAATGTTGGTTTGGGCCGAGTTTTATTCTCGGCCCGGAAGGTCTTACGAAAAGGTTATTGTGGATCGCCTAGTTCATGGGCTTCCTAGCCTAGGTCGGCCAAGTCTTGTTGCGAGACGAGTAATTGAATCTTGGTACAATAAGGAGTCTCGGCAAGATAAAGATATTGATAATCCGGAAGTGAATGCAGTTTGATAAAGGATTGGGTTCAAAGTCATAATAAAAATAGGACTAGTCGAGATAGTGTTTGATTAGAATAAGAAGTCCTAATCCGAGTAGGGTTTTAACTCAGTCTAGAGCGGACCTGATGCTATAAATAGAGGAAGATGTGCATCATTCATCTGGTCCTCCAATTCAACACACAACTGCCCTGCGCAAATTCTCTTAACAACCTTAAGATTTTTTCTTTTCTTTTTCCGCCGACACACCTTCAGTTTGGATAAACAGCACTGTAAAGGCAACTGGTGATATCTTCAGTTAGCATAAAAATCACTGTCGTCGTAGAATCAGCCGATCTCGCCGCATCTTCAGTTGGCATAAACAACACTGCGTTGAGGGCGGCTGGTTATCAATCCAAGGCTTGGTCGAAAAGGATTTCCGAATCCTTATTGGTCGAGATCATCTTATTAGCCTTCTCGGCAAAGTGAGGTGTTACAGTTTATTGGGCTCGGCACATTGCACGCCGAGTTATTTTATGATTGGATACTCTCAAGTGGGATTTAGAGTTCGGCACTTCGACTGCCGAACCACATTTACTGTTAAGACTTATATTCGCTTTGAGTATTTGTGCCCTTACACTTTGGTGTCGATTTGGCGTGAGTTTACTCTGACGAATACCATCACTTGGACCGAATCCAACGACGACGATTTGTGAACTTCGTAAGAATAGTAGCCTTGTCTTCAGGTTTGAGAACCCAAGAGGCCGAGACGTGTTCCTTCCTCGGTCGCGATCGCAAGACACATAAGTCAGCCGCGCACCCAACGCAACATCAACACATTTTACTCCTCGTCCGAACTCGGCCAACGAGTTGGCACGCCCCGCATTCAACCGAAAGACGTAGTTAGCTCATAGATTACTTGGCCTGCGCGCCACGTAGGCTTGGTAGTTTTTAGGGTCAACAACAGGTTATAGTTTAAATCCTAGTTTATCGTCGGTTTGTATTTTCTTGCTTGATCGTGTTATCTTACGTCAAAAAAAATAATCATATGTATATTCTTATAATGAAAAATAAGATTACTAATACATTAAAATGAAACTAAAGCTTACGTATATTCTTAGAATAAAAAATAAGCATATTATATCCTTCGATTTCAGAACAGTTTCATGAACTATTTTTCCTTTCATTCTGATTACGAATTAGTAAATGAGTCATTATAGTGGCTTGAAGTAGGGGAGTTAAACTCTCGATTAAATACTAATTGGATTTTACATATATTAGTGAGGTATTATTATTGAATTGGGCCAACAGAAGCACAAGGCTTCTGTTAAGCAACACGACTCGTTAGATATTCTTTTGCTTCCCAACCCAGATGATCGGTCAACATCAACAAGAATGAAGAATCCTGCCCCAACACAATGAACTTTCTAAGAGGTTAACAAGAATCCAAAGAATAAATGGGCCCTATTAAAGTTATGAAGAATTTGCTTTTATAACATTAATGTTTTTTCCTTTTATAAAATCATTAGTTCCTTCTTGTAATACCACTGAATGAATTGTGTACCTTAAATATTCAAAAAAGAATATTTTAGGCATCCCAAAAATCTTAAATATTCAAAAAAGAATATTTTAGGCATCCCAAAAATGAGGAAAATGAGGTTAACTCACATTCACAAAGATACTTGGACCAATACTGAGTAAATCATGCTCGAAATCAATTAATTAATTAATACTACACGAACGTAAACAAAAAAACTTTGTAATAAACTAGAATTAAATAAACGAAAATGCATCATATGCTTATTCTAAATTAACTATATATGGAAACAACTTTAATTGGCTAGTCCAGATTCGGTGTACAAAAAATCCTAATGTTTGTCCAAAAAATCATGATGAAGTTCTTTCTTACTATATAAACCCCCTCCCCACACCACGACCAGCACAACTCCAGTACATGTACAAGTACAACCAGACATCGATCCCTGGTAATCATGAACACCACCCAATGAATGACGACCCAGTTTCTCCTCTCCCTCCCCTTCCTCTTATTCCTCTCCCGCCCAATCCCCACTGCCGGATCCCCATTCACTGAAAAGGTACAACGCACCAAGGACGCTGTCAACATCGGCCTAACCCATGCCCAGGGCGATCATTCGTTTCCAGCATACCCCCCCCCCCCCCCCTCCAATCCGACGTCCGCACTGCTAGGGCCCTTAATTCTTGCGTTGAATTGTTCCAGTATGCTGTTGACTGCTTTCACAATGCTCTTGCGTTTATGGACCAGCTCGGTACCCCCGGTACCCCGTCATTCCATGACCAGATTTGGAAGACAAATGTCCAGTTGACCGCCGCAGGTACCAATGCGCAAACTTGTCAAGAAAGCTTTGATATTGTGAAGGACGGGCCTCTCAAGACCGAAGTGTCCAATCGAGTGGATGATTTGAGTAAGCTTGCGGGCAATGCACTTTCGCTCCTTGTTAAAATTGGATAGAGGGCTGCGCCCTGATCACAATGCGCTTTCATCTTCATTCCATAAAATTATTGTGGTAATTTTGAACTCTTCTGCATCTCCTTAATAACAATTTTTTTTTTTAAAAAAAATCACCTTTTACAGTATGTTAAAGATTACAATTTTACCTAAATAAAGAATATTTGAATATAAAAATTTATAGATACGAATACATGGAAACCGAAAATTCCAACTAGATTTTGGATACCCTTATGGGCGCTAACGGAGCCAAGGTGGGGGCAATGGTATTCCTTGACCCCAATAACCTTGTGGCCAAATTGAAAGGCCTAGTATTAAATTTGAGATTGAAAAATGTTGTGCATAGTGTTGCAAATGGAAGCAGCTATTATATACATATACATACAGCACGCATGCAATAATCAAATATAAAACAAAAGGCATCATTGTTGCCCATGATGCAGCTGCCACGCCTATGATGTGCATTTGCCACGTGCAAACCCTTGCTGACTAGGATGTGGTATCCACATGCAACTGTCCAAACTGTCCAGAATGTGCATCCACATGCTACATTCCTGCTGTCCACTTTGTGCAAACACCTAGAGCCTTTTCGGTGCAGCTTGAGTGATTTCTTTTCCTTTAACACCTAGAGCCTTTTCGGTGCCAACAGCCCCAAACAAGAAGAAGAAGGAGGAGCTGCTGCTCCATTTGTTAGTCATCACTCCATCATCGCCTCTTCTTCCCCTGCTAAATCTTCCCACCACCGTGACTAGTAGTCTACTGCTACTCTTATTCACTTTTCCCACATTTTTCCTATTTTAATTTTAGCCTATAAAAAAACATCTAATCTTAACCGATTCACATTTCAGCATTTTCTCAGCGATTTCCCAAATTAGACTTTTGTTTTTGGGTGCTTCATTTGTTTCCAATTCAATCTGTCAAAGGTACTTGTTGTTTCCCTTTCGGCCATTATTTTCTTTGTTTCAGGGGGCTTCATTTGTATCCAATGCTCATTCTTTTATTTAGGCTTAATTCACATAAATAATACCGAAATGAAGTGTGATCTATTACTCAAAGAAGGTGACATTCTTGGTGTGGCCAGAAGGATACTACCTGTTGTAAATCTTGCCCTATCAAAGACGAGAGCGCTTTTCTCAGGAGAGACATCCATGACCCTCAAGGTAACGACAAACAAAACATTAAGGCAGTGTTTGAATTCAGAATTGCTTGCTTTGCGTGATTAGTAATGGAAGCTCAACTTTTGACATCGTTGTCTTAAATTCCTAGCTCCGCCACTACTTATGGGACATGGTTTTTAAAGTCAGACAAGGCCTTCTATAGTTAAGTGAAATGTACAAATTATAGTTAAGGCATCCGAAAAAAAAAAAGAGGGAAAGGAGGTTAACGCACAGTTGCCGCCCTTCACGACTGCGTCATATTGTTCAACGATGCCATGGACTCCTTCCGCGATGCGCTCGTGTTTATGGACCAGCTGGACACCCCGTCCTTTCATGAAAAGATTAGGGATACGAATCTCCAGATGACTTGTGAAGAAGACTTGGAGCCCGTGGCGGAAGGGCCTCCTCTCAAGACAAAGTGTCCAATCGAGTGGAGGGTGTCACCAAGGTTACGGGCATTTGTGGTGAGACCGCTACCTTTACACACTTGGGTTTGGCCACTAAGGAGGCCTGAAAATGAGCAATTATTATGGGTTGAGCATGCCTATATAAAGAAGAGAGGCAACCCAATAGACTAGAGGGGTTGAGTTTTGGATCATTTCCTTTTCTCCTTAAATTGGTTAGGAGCCCTTGAGCACTCATGGTTGAATGTATTGTACATATATATATATAGGAATTGCTTAAGGGGAGGGATCCCCATTTTTTCAAAAAAATGGGGACACGCTCCCCACCGTTGGATTTGACTTAAATGAAATCCTGTGGTTGAGATTCTATAGCCTGTGTTTTAATCTCAACCACACAATTTCATTAAAGTCAATCTAACGGTGGGGAGCGTGTCCCCATTTTTTTTGAAAAAATGGGGATCCCTCCCCTTAAGCTCCCTGTATATATATATATATTACAGATTTTCAATTGATGCAGTCCATTTCTGGGTAAACCACTTTAAATTTATTTCGTTAAAATATCATGCATATCATTGTCCATCATAATTGACTATTCAAATCTTTTGGTTAGCCTCATCAACTTTCAACGTTAACATGACCCATGCCAAAATTCATGTTTTCATAACTCATAAGAGATTCCTTTTCACGTGTGAACTTTATTTTTGTATATAAATTTGGGTACTTTTCAAATGCAACATCTATCAATGTTGTTATACGAGAGGTAAAATGCCTCTGTTAGTTGATCTGACTAAAACCCTACCTAATTAATGGCTGATGGCCTCATTTCAGTGATTAAACCCATACCGGGTTGGAAATATTTTGATGGACGCAACCACGGGTGTTCAAATTCCAATTAACTTTGATTGAAGAAAATAAATTAATACAACTGTAGGCCAGTTAATGGTTAATAAAATAGTGTTACATTTATTTGTATCATCTTTCAGATAGAAGTAGAGTCCATAAACACATATGGGTCTCATATTCATTAGAAAAATGATACAAGTAAATAGTAAAAGTAATATTTTTATGATCAATACTGTTGAGACGTATCAAGTTTTATAAATTTCAAGGAAAAGAAGAGGGACCTCAACACCATGCACAACTTGGCATTTTACATTCCATCCTAGAAATAATTGAGTGTAATCTCACATTCCACCCATCCATCTTTCATCATTTGATTATTCGTTCAATGTCTTGTCCCCATGAAAAAGAAAGAGCATAGGTCGAGAACAGGTTCCTTGCTCACTCGCACATCGTTTGATTAAAATCAAATACAAGAGCACAACACAAAAGCTTTCACGAATATTTCTATGTCGGCTAATGTAGGCCACATGATGGCACTCCGCCACTCCCGCACTCTTAGCTAAAGAAGAATCAAAAGTCCTCAACGGCTTCTTGAGATGAAAAAAAGGGAGTCCACCGAAAACACTTGTCACATCATGGATCATTTACATATTATAATATGGTGAAAAACATGATTAATATCCCGTTGTTGAGAGTATATTAATAAAACCAAATATATTATAATTTGAATAGAATAATAAATCATTAAGTTACAAGCACACCAAATTTTTTTTTTATTGTGTATACCAAGTTTTTTGAGTCGAGGGGCCAATGACAAGCCGCGTGTACCAAAATGTTTGCTAAGGGTTTTATAAAGTAGAAATTACGTGGTATGTCAAAAGGTGGTCTAGAGTCTACTTCCTAAGAAATTTTTCAATGATAGAAACACGGTTAGATACACTGGGTGTCACAATATAAGTTGTTGAAATTTTTTTTTTTCAAATATTCAACCACATATATTATGATACTTGGTGTACCTAACAGTATTTTTGGCACACTGAAAATTCTCTTTTACTTCACATATGGTGTACACCTAATAAACTCTTAGGCCTCGTTTGGCACGCCGTATAAGAGCACCGGATAGTATTAATAGTACGAAACAGATGTTTGGTGAGCTTCGTATTAAATAAGCACCGGATTATTTAATACGGGCCCACTCATTTTATACACCTCCCACCCGCTTATTTATCTCAACCAAAACCTCTGTATAATTTAGTCGGGTAGAGTGTCCATCTCTCTCGCTCACTTCGTCCCCCTCTCTCTCGCTCACTTCGTCCCCCCATTGCTCCGCCACTCCTTCCTTCCCCAATAACACCGACCCCCGAACCTCCACATCTCCTCCGCCGCTCCCAGCAACCCAACTCCTTCTTTCTGCAAAATTCTTAGAACTCGAGCTGCAAAACGCTAACTTTTCGAATTGGGTTTCTCTAGGAATTGCAGAGAATTATAGGACTGGAGATGTTTTATGAGTTTTTAGCTTAATTGCTCCCTGATTTTGTTGATGGATTTAGGCGATTTGGGGGTGGGACGGAGAGATTTGGGACAACTTTGTGGCTGCTGGGTTCTTCCTGCATTTGACAACTTTGTTTTTTTTCTATTCTTTTTCTTTTCCAGTAATCATCAAACTGGGTTTGGGGGGTGCAGAGAGATCTGCGAAAGAGAGAGAGGGATGGAGTTTGGGGGGTGCAGAGAGATCTGCGAAAAAAAAAGATGATTTCACTTTTTTTTTTAATTTTATTTTAAGTTTGATTTCTCTTATCCGGTATAATACCAAACATAGTATAAATAATACGATTATTAATCCAATACTGCACCAAACGTCCGATTAATTTAGTCAGTACTATCCGATGACTATTTATCCTATCCAATAGAAATAGTCAGTACAGTCCGAGCTGCCAAACGAGGTCTAAAAGATGAGAATCCATCCAATCGAAATCAAGGGCCAAAGCTCCACAGGGTCTCTTGGTGCATTTGCTTGTGGTCCTCCTTGAAAATTGGACTAGGGTTTTGACAAAGTCTTCCTATCTAAATATCCGACACAACGTTTACATCTCCATTATTTGGCCCTCCTTGGTACGTGTTCAACTTTCGAATAATGACACAAATTACTATCTAAATATCCGACACAACGTTTACATCTCCATTATTTGGCCCTCCTTGGTACGTGTTCAACTTTCGAATAATGACACAAATTACTAAAGTTCCTTTGGATTGATTGGTTATGTAACGGCACAAGAGTACTACAAAGTACAAAGTACGTACGAGTGAGGAAATGTCCAAAAGATGAATAATTTACATATTACAATATGGTGAAAAACATGATTAATATCCCGTTGTTGAGGGTATATTAATAAAATTAAATACATATATTATAATTTTAATAAAATAGTAAATCACTAAGTTACAAGTACGCTAAAAAATATTTCGTTGTGTCTACCAAGCCTTTTGAGTCAAGGGGCCAATGAGAAGCTGCGTTACCAAAAATTTTGCTAAGGGTTTTATAAAGTAGAAATTACATGGTATATCAAAAGGTGGTCTAGAGTCTACTTCCCGAGAAAATTTTCAGTGTCGGAAACAAGACTCAATACACCAAGTGTCATAATACAAGTGGTTGTATTTTTAACCACATATATTGAGCAATACTAGGTAGGCCAAATTTTTTAAACCAAAATTACAAACTAAATGTTGTGGTTGTAGATGGTTAGATTATTAATTAAGTGTCGATTAGCGTGTTTGTTTCTTATTGGTGACAAGTCATTTGATTTGCACTTTGGTATAAAAAATTTGATCTTCCTAGCACTACTCCACATATATTATGGCACCACGCAGTACCAGGACAAGGAGAAATTTTTAGTTGTGACAGGAACACAAATGGTACACCACGTGTTTTAATATGAGTGGTAAGAAATTTTATTTTTTAAGTTATTAACTTTTTAGCGCACATATCTCACTATTTGTATAGTGACACGTGATGTACCACCCTGTGTACCGATCACACTGAAAAATCTCTCAAGGACCATGACCTTTGCTTCCTTATTTTCCTCTTTTTCTTTCTCTTCCACCCAATCCCAACCGTTGGATCCTTAACCCAACGCAATTGACTTCATCCGTACAAGTTGTAGAACCACGCAATACAATGACCTTAGGCCATCTCCAACCGAAGGGTCCAGAAGGCCGAAAATAGCCCTAAAATCGTCTCCAACCGAGGGCTAGGCCAGAAGGCTCGGGAATCTGGGAGGGCCGCACGGAATTTCAAAGGGCCAAAGGGCCAAAGGGCTGGCTGCTTTCGACCAGCCAGCCCCGGGCTGGCTATTTTTTTTTTATAGTTTTGTTATTCCTGTCGGTTATAACCGACAGGAATACATGCTATTATTTAATATACTAAATAATGGTGTATTCCTGTCGGTTATAACCGACAGGATTTTAAAAAAAAATTCAAATGAAACGGCTACTAGCCGTTGCATTTGATTTGATTTTTTTTTACATTATTATTATTATTATTTATTTACAAAAAATTTCATATAACTTCTATTTTTTCCTATAACTTCTATTTCACAAAATTTGGTTCATATTTTTTTTAAATTCCATTTTTTTCCTATAACTTCTATTTCACAAAATTGTTTCATATTTTTTTTTCCTATAACTTCTATTTCACAAAATTTATTTCATATTTTTTTTAAATTCCATTTTTTTCCTATAACTTCTATTTCACAAAATTTATTTCATATTGTTTTTTAAATTCCATTTTTTTTCTATAACTTCTATTTCACAAAATTTGTTTCATATTTTTATTTTGAATTCCATTTTTTTCCTATAACTTCTATTTGACAAAATTTGTTTCATGTTTTTTTTTTAAATTCCATTTTTTTCCTATAACTTCTATTTGACAAAATTTGTTTCATATTTTTTTTAAATTCTATTTTTTTTTCCTATAACTTCCTAAGCCATTATACAACATTAAATTAAATTAAGTAACATGAAACAACGTTAAACAATATGAAACAACATTAAATAACATTAACCAACATAAAAATTATACAACATGAAACTTAAACAACATTTTAGTTGTAGTTTTTAAATAATAAATTATGTTTGGCCCTCGGTTGGAGACGGAGGCAAATATGGTCATGTACTGTTCATTAAAATATTAATATCTTGGGGAATCTTGGAGGGCCAGAGGGCTAAAACGAGCCCTCTGGCCAGCCCTCGGTTAGAGATGGCCTTAGCTATGCCTCCCTTTCCTGCTGATTCTAAATCAACTATGAAAACTCCTTTCATTGGCTAGTCCAGATTCAGCGTACAGAAAAAAAAAAAAGCCTTAATACTTCACAATAAAAACCTAATGAAGTTCTTTTCTACTATATAAACCCCCTGTCCCAAGGAAAAGAAAAAAACCTTGATCTCCTTGATATGGTGAAAAACATGATTAATATGCCAGTTGCTGAGAGTATATTAATAAAATCAAATACATATATATAATTTGAATAAAATAGTAAATCACTAAGTTACAAGCTGCGTGTACGAAAATTTTAGCCAAATGTTTTACAAAGTAGAAACTATGTGGTATATCAAAAGGTGGTCTAGAGTCTACTTCACGAGAATTTTTTCAGTGCTGGAAACATGGCTCGATACACCAAGTGTCATAATACAAGTGATTGTAATTTTTTCTTTTCAAGTATCAAACCATTTATATTATGATATTTGTTGTACCGAACTGTGTTCTTAGCACACTGGAAAATCTCTCTTACTTCACCTATGGTGTACACCTAATAAACTTCTAAAAGATGAGAATCCATCCAATCGAAATCAAGGGCCAAAGCTTGACAGAGTCTCTTGGTGCATTTGCGAGTGGTCCTCTTTGAAAATTGGACAAGGGTTTTGACACTCTTCCTAACTAAATATTCGACGCAACGTTTACATCTCCATTAATTATTTGGCCCTCCTTTGTACGTGTTCAGCTTTCGAATATACTGACACAAATTACTAAAGTTGCTTTGGATTTATTAGTTATTTAACGGACACAAGAGTACTGCAAAGTACGTACGAGTGAGGGAATGTCCAAAAGATCAATCTGATACTTTTTTGAAAGAAATCGAGGAAATTAAACTGCTGTAAGTTAGACTTTTAAGGAATGATACTGATTGGTCTTAATTTATAACAAAATCTCAACAGTAATTTGTCGAAAGATTTTGATTTAAGCGATATTATTGCTTTAAGCTCACTAAAAACTCATGAGAGAGTTTGAACACGAAACACTATTAGTTGTAGAAAACAGCCTTATCCACCAAATCAATTCAGTATTACAATTTCTATGGCCAAAGTGGTAAAACTTTCGTCTTCCATCCCTGTCTTTATATACAGCTGATCATACAAGGACGAACTACAAAGAATCATGACTCCGAGTCAATTGTCCGCATTTATGTTTTAGTCTTCCACCGTCTTATGTTGTGGCCTAAAAGGTCGATCGCTCCCAACTGGCATATAGGGACTGATGAAAATTTTGAGTAGAAATTTTATTGTCTCGCATTGGTCACTATCAAAAGATTCCCTCAATTTATAAGGCTTGGTTCCTTATAAAAAGTGATTGGAGTGATAAAGTCTACATAACCTATTTATCCCCGAAAGAAAAACCTTTACCGCACGTACACCAATCACGTAAGCCCTACAAAGGCAAGTTGTGGTCTATAAAAAAGTCCCCGTTGGCCCTCTGAAGATCACAGATCAAAGTTCAAACCATGGAGTTCAATGCATATTTTCTTGTGTTCTTTTCTCTTCTATTCGTGCTGCAGTATAGTTCTTGTAGAATCACTGCACCATGCAGTCAAACCCCATACCCTCAAGTGTGTCGCCATTACATTAACACTAACCTCTTATCAACCCTAGATCGTCACCAAAGGTTTGCAGTTCGTGACTTGGCACTTAAAGTGTCCATGGACCAAGCCCTTAAAGCTCATCAACTTGTCTCGTCCTTGAACTTGAACTCATTGGACGGTGACCATACTCGAGCCAAGGGGGCCTGGAATGACTGCTTGGAGCTCTACGAGGATACCGTTGACAAGCTCAACCGTTCCATCGGCTCCACCAATGCCCTTGATGTCAATACATGGTTGAGTGCATCGCTTACTAATCAACAGACATGCCAAAATGGTTTCAAAAACCTCAACATTCCTAGTTCTCATTTGCAATCTTTCCCAAACTACGTCACGCTCTCAACCAACTTGTCCAAGATGCTTAGCAACTCACTATCAATACACAAGGTCTCAACTTCTTCATCAGCTCTACATTTTAGCAAACAAGTTCGTGGAAGACGACGGCGTTTGCTTTCGGATGATGGGTTCCCAGAATGGGTTTCAGCCGCTGATCGAAAGCTGCTACAATCGATAGGTAGCGGACCAAACGCTGATATGGTAGTAGCACAAGACGGGTCCGGGAATTACAAGTCAATTTCTGAAGCTGTGGATGCTGCGTACAAGCTACAGGGTGGGGCGACTAAAAGGTTTGTCATACACGTGAAGGCAGGAGTTTACAGAGAAAATATCGAGATTAAGAGGACAATGAAGAACATCATGTTCATTGGAGATGGTATCGATGCAACGATTGTCACAGGGAATAAAAATGCCCAAGATGGTTCAACTACATATCGCTCTGCCACATTTGGTAAGTATGAGTTGAAACAATAATGAACTTTGAATCAGTTTAAGGGGTATTTGGACTCAACAAACCCCATCACCTTAAGTTAATTTTGAAACTTTAGGTGGCGTCACAGTTAGATACTAATTGATTGAAGACCAAATTAATTAAGGGTCATTTTGGTTCTGGTCACTAATCAATCTAGTTGTTAGAATGAAATCTTATTTGTTTAAATAGTTTGATCAAGGTCCCTAGCATCATTTAAGGGATTTAGCTCATGCATTTATGCACTCAATATCCCACAAATTATGAAATTTAAAAAAATCCAAATAATATTGTTACAAATATAACAATGACTTAAAAATCAATAATAAAGTAATTTGTTCTTTACATAGTTCTAGCAAAAAAAAAAATGTACCCACGTAATTATTAATATAGTGCAAGAAATAACTATTTGATATATTTTAAAACATAAAAGAAACATATAATATGATTAGCATGGGTACGTTCATAAAAAAAAACTATTGGTATATTAAATTAAAAGTATGGGTACATATTAAAATTCAAAACTATGGGTGCAAATTTAATTGAAAATAGAGGTACATATTAAAATTCAAAATTATGGATATAAATTAAAACTAAAAGGAATATTGGTATAATTTTTTTAAAAAATAGGACACAAATTATAGATAGAAATATATGAAAAAAATACTAAAAATATTATATTTGAAAATATTAATACTTTTTTTAAATTGACATAGAAGGACTTGTAAATAATTTAATATTCAATTAATGGCATGAAGAAAAGTCAAGGGATCTTGATCAAAAACAAAAAAAGAATAAGGTTTCAATTATTAAGAAGGATAAATGAGGGATGACCGAATTTATCCTTTAATTAATTAAGTCATGATCGATTTGAAAGTGCTAGAGAGACCAACTATTTAGATTAAAATTTGTAAACTATATGACGCGGTTGTTGATGATGAAATTATTACCTAAGTGTTAATTAACGTGTTTATTTCTTACTAGTGACACATCACATGGTTTGTAAATTAGTCTATCATATTATTCTTCACTTAAAGCATGTTTTGTAAATCAAATAACATTATTATTGATAATTGAATTATTAAATATGAATTAACGTACTTAATTTGTATCATTACTCCTACTCAAATTATAAAGCTATTTACCAGATCCTGCTTTTCCTTTTACTTTAATTTTTTTTGTTCCTTTTCTTGACAAGATTTAAATACTGATAACCTAGCTAATTACATGCCACGTGAATAGTTACAAGTGTTTCTCCTAGTATACATCTAATAGTTCACAAAATTAATAAACTGTTCACTTAAAATTCAGGGGCTACCGGAGATGGCTTTATTGCTCAAGACATGACATTCGAAAACACTGCCGGACCACAGAAACACCAAGCCGTGGCACTCCGCTCCGGCTCCGATCATTCAGTCTTCTACCGTTGCAGCTTCAAGGGTTACCAAGACACCTTATACGTGTATTCCCAACGCCAATTCTACCGCGACTGCAACATATACGGCACGGTCGACTTCATCTGCGGCGACGCTACGGTTGTGCTCCAAAATTGCAACATCTACGCGAGGAAACCAATGAGCAACCAAGTAAACACCGTGACAGCGCAGTCTAGGACCGACCCGAATGAAAACACAGGCATTGTTATTCATAATTCGCGAATCACGGCTGCAGAACAAGGTTCGTTTAAGACGTACTTGGGTAGGCCGTGGAAAGAGTACTCTAGGACGGTAATTATGAAGAGTAATCTTGATGGGATCAATCCTGCTGGTTGGTTTCCGTGGAGTGGAAGCTTTGCCCTCTCCACACTTTATTACGGGGAGTACATGAACTCCGGCGCTGGAGCTGGTACTGGAGGGAGGGTCAACTGGCCCGGTTATCGTGTTATAACGAGTGCAGTGGAGGCCGGAAAGTTTACGGTTGGGAACTTTTTGGCCGGAGATTCGTGGATTCCGGGGACCAGAGTTCCATTTACAGCTGGTCTATGATAATGCATGCATATGGTTGTGGAGAGAAGTTGTTTGAATGGTTAGGGAGGGACTTGTCACAATTGTGTATTGTTGTGTGCGGATAGTGACCTAAAGTAAAAATCGTCACATAGCTTGTTTTTAGCTTCCTTCTGGTAATTATATCCCGTTCATCCCTCCTGTAATGCAGTAAATATTTTCAAACTCTTACCTCATGTTATTATGGTGTTATTAATTGAGAACTTGTTTGAAAGTGCTTATAAAATAAATAAAAGTGTTGTTGGTGAAAATATTTTTAGAACTAATTCTTGATAAATATGTAGGTGAATCCTGAAAAGACAATTTAAGTGCTTTTAGAACTCAAAAATATTTTTTTTTAAATGTTTTCAATCATTTTAAAAACAAAGGGATCTGCAAAGGCAATTTCCGTCATTTGCTTTCGCTACCCGCTGTAGCTTTTGAATTCTGTCTTCTTTATGGTCTAAAAGAGGGAAAAAAGGGATCTGCAATGGCTCCTCTCCATCTTTAAATATTCAATTCTCTATAGCATGTTTTCAAAATTTCCCAATTCATGAAAGGCCGTGGATTGAGGGAGATACATGGCGGTCTGGTAGTGATTGTTCAAGAATGAGTTTTTCTCTTTAATTTCTCCGATTACAGTTTTGCCGATTTTCTTTCGATCTCCCTTTCTTGTCTATGCTGTTTTCTTGTCCCTTGTGATTATATAAAAGCATCATTCAGATCCACACAAAAAATCCTGATTTGAATTTGGGATGTTCTTGGCTAAAACTTGATGGATTTAAGAATTAATTAGTTTTCAATCTTAAATTAAACTAGTAACAATTGTTCTCACAGTACTTCATTGATGTCTCCTTAGGAGTTTGGATGGTCTAGAACGCCATTGGAGCGAAAGACAAGAACCAGAGACGACAACGGAAGCTAACATTTGAAGGAGAATTTTTTTTGTCGCCCACCGCTTTAGAATTTTGAATAGTAAAATTTAATTACACAACAGAGTAGTCACGTGTTTTATTTTTATTGGCCGAGATCCTTGATCCTTTTCCTGGGGATTTCGAGAATTCCGTAATCGTGACCGTTCATCGTATATCGTGCAATCGGTTTTCGTTAGGAAATATTTATATTTAATTGTAAATTTTAAATAATTTTTTATCGCACGATATACAATGAACGGTCACGATCACGGAATCGCCGGTTTCCGACTTCCGGGACCCTGGAAAAAATTCTCCCGCTTACAAGTTACATTAGCCGTTGATTGTGGCTACTACTGTGCCACGTGTAGCAAAAAGGAAGCCAATTTCTCACGCATTTCAGCATCTCGAACAGAGAATTGAACGGATTTTAACCGTGGGATAAAGTAAGACACGAAGACTTGATTAGATGAAAAGTTAAGTCAAAATGAAAATGATTTTCGAGGGGCAAAGCGACATTCACAAACGCTTTCGGGGACCAGATACGCACTTGCAAAAAGCAAATTATACATTGGTTCAAAGCACACCAGATTTGGACAAGAGATTGCAAAACGTAGTTCGCATTATTTTGGACGAACAAAAATTGTTGGCATCGGAGTCCGACAGACCCATCAAAGTTACAAAAAAGGTTCTCTTATTACCAATACCTTTGATGAAAACAAGCCGGTCCTTGTTCATGGGATTTTAGAGATGTGGATCTATGTGATGACGGTCGGGGCAGATCGTCCGGTGAACTCTTGCATCTTCGAAAGCTTAAGGGCAACCTCCACCTATATACACAGTCAGCGAATCAGAGCCAGCCCGAAAAACTTGGCCACAAAGTTTTAATAATAAGACTGAGATTAATGATTAAACTCACAAGAGGACTAAGTGCTTCTGAGGATTCTCTGCTGATTTTCGATGGATCCTTCTCATACTGCTCAATGTAGAGTCGGATTGTGGCACCTTCTGAGCCGGTTCCTGAGAGGCGGAAAACCTGCAATCGTGTTCAAGGATGGGGAAGATTGACCAGCTCAAGTTAGCTCCATAAAGAGTATCCTTCAGAAATATATTTCAAAACAGATAAAACAAAAAGCATGTCAACTAACCAATCGTGATCCGTCCTCAAACAAGTACCGGATCCCCTGGTGTTTTGAGATGGAACCGTCAACAGGATCCTTGTACTCAAATTCATCGGCGTTGACAACATTGGAAACATCAGAGTGTAAGCCCTTCACAATCCTGTATAAATGAGCAGCACCAGTATGTCAATAAAAATAAAAGATCTCTTAAGAGTTAATTTAAGATGGCTTTCAGCTTTCACATTGTTTAAAGGAAGACAGGCTCAACTAAACTAAAGCATGTCAAATTTCAAACCATAATTGGACCTATCGGGGTGTTGTTTCTTCGAAACCTAACGGAAAATACCAAGAAGGTTCTCTCCAGACAGATAACATGTACATAACAACAACCCCAAATAGGCAAATATCCAACAACTAAACAAGGTGTCGCACAACAACGCAATTGAGAAAATTATCAAGAGAGACCGCCCTCACATAGACCAATTCTAATCTCAAATGAAGTATCCACAGACAATTATTGAATTAACAAAATTAACGAAACCGGGAACCCATGGACAAGAATTTCAACTCAGAACAAGTCTATGACTGTTGAACTTCCTTTTCACCCATTTTATATTCTTCAAGACAGGGGGCAAAAGCATGAATTTCCTGTTATGCATAAGTTTCCAACAAGTTTCAGTTAATAGTCTGAGAAACGACAAGAGTAAACATACTTGTTGACTTCAGAAAGATCAGATTGCAATTTCACCAAAGAAGCCATCAGTTCCTTTGCTTTACCTGCATCCACATTCTTCAAGAAAAAATACAATAATTAAAAGCAATAAAAGATTCTCAAGTTGAACATTCGGAAGAACACCTCAAAATGTTACCAAACCTCATAGTCGTATCGTGTATAATAATGGCGACCAAAGGTAGCCCAATGCTTACGAACTATGTCCTCAACACTGACAAGCTTCTCCCCGCCAAGATTTTCCTTATTTTTATAAGCAAGTATGGATAACCAAGCTAAAACTGCCCAGATACCATCTTTCTCACGGATATGGTCGGAACCTGTCCAAGGACACAACCAATGACAACGCACCGAGATTGTATAAGTTTCTAACAATTCCAATGTTGATTTAACTACTTTAGAGTGTACTTCCTGAAAACTGACCTGTTCCAAAACTTTCTTCCCCACAAACTGAGCATAAACCAGCATCCATTAAGTTACCGAAAAATTTCCAGCCAGTAGGTACCTGGGGTTTATAGCAAATACAACTAAAGTTAAAATTTTATTATGCCAGCAGCATAGGGACTTGAGAGAGAAAGGGAGGGTACCTCAAAAAACTTCAAATTCAAATGTTTGGCTACAACATCAAGGGCAGCAGAGGTAGGCATGCTCCTACAAGTGGGAAAGGTCAAAAGATGATAATCAAGAACATCTAGGCATGAAACGAGATATCCAAAAGACGGACATTTTATAAAAAGATTATTCAAACCCACGATAATAGATTGCCAAATTCCAAAGTCCACAAATACTCTAGGAGATGAATGAAAAACTTTTAACAAATTTACGTTGCTCTATAATGAAACACACTGCAAGCTAAGCAGCACAATAAAGTACCTGGCAACTCCTTTCAGACCAGTTTTGAAGTAAGGTATGGCGTCAACTGCATTTGCAGCAATGATGGCTACAGAATCCGATGGGGTAACAAAAAACCTAATAAAACAAGACAAGTTATGAATGCAACTTAAAGACAAGATTAGAACTAATTCACAAGTCTAATGCTACCTTTTACCAAGGACCATGTTACGATCAGCATCACCATCAGCAGCAGCACCAAACTCTGGGGGCTCATCTGCAGTATTTGATTTACCCAGTCCCATACGTGCAACCAACTCCTTTGCATAGGTCAGATTAGGATCTGGATGCCCTCCTCCAAAGTCTTCCTGTTTGCATGAAGTCAATCACAGGGAAAAGAGTGAATCAAATGGATACAATGAATTTAGACTCTATATTATTAGTGACCATAAAACTAAACTTTTTTCAGAACATAGAAACACCTTGGGTACACAGTTCAGTAATGAGCTTTCTTTTGCACCAAGCTCTTCCACAAAAATACGTTTTGCATAAGCTCCAGCAACTCCATGAAGCGCGTCATAACTTTAACATGACGACAGAGATAAGTCACACCACCTTTGATACTATGTGTGTACCCAAAAAGGAACTATTGGACTAAAGAAAATGAAAAACAGGAGCTACGTACATACCAGAATGAGAATTTTGGAGATGATAGCAGCTTCCGGATAGACTCGAAATCAAAGATTGACCTGGAAAATGAGAAGTAATTAAGTCAAATGAACACTGTCCTGATATTAAGCTAAGAAAATCATACACAAAAATGAAACCAAATTCATAGAGAAGAGAGTTCCTCTAAGAGATGTGCTTACATCATCAATTTCACATAATCACTTGCCGAATCAAAAACATCAACATCAAAAGTTCCACCGTCCACCGAAAAGGTGGTGACACCTACTTCAGTGATATCCACCTGTCACATACAGTGGAAGTTCTGTCATTACAATAAATGGAACTCGATCCTGCAGCAGTCTTGTAATAAAATTTAAAGTAAATAAAAAATATGGAGCTTAGATTTGATGGATTACATCGGGTAGGTCGACTGTAAAATACTCCTTTATTTTTGTTGTGTTCTCATATATCTTGTCGGTGATTGACTCTGGAGCAGGTCCACCATTTCCCATGTTGTATTTAATCCCAAAATCCTGCAATATTACCAATCAGTACCAAGTAACAAATTGTTGGCTCTGCCAACTGTTTGAACAGACTATTATATTTACTTTCTTCTCCTAATTCCAAACAAACTTATTGTTTCATATTGTTCCTCTTCCAAGAAATATGTTACCATCCATCTCTTTGGAACTGCATCTTATTTGATGCTTAGATACCAGATGATTTGCAGGAATCATCCGATAATTATATAACGTTCCTAATTCTTTATAATTTATAACACAAGCCTATTTAGGCAGGTATCACTAACCTCATTTGGGCCACCTGGATTGTGACTGGCGGTCAGTATAAATGCTCCTGATGCCTTTGATCCCTGGATTCAAATCACACACATATGAAGCAGTTCACAACCAATAATATTAATGGTGATGATGATTACAATAAGGGCTAGATCCTAACTCAATATAACTTACATCTGCACCAACTCTTTCACGTACGATAGCTGACACAGCAGGGGTTGAAAGCAACCCATTCTGACCGACCCAAACACTTCTTACTCCATTGCCTGCTGCCATCTTAATAATGATCTGTCAATGAAAAAACATTGTAGAAATAGAAGACATTACATTTCTCATTACAAGTTATATTAGAAGAATCAATAAATCCTTGACTCACCCACCCAAAAAAGAAAAAAAATAGAAGGGGGAAATGAGCTCTATCTGGCTCAAGGGGCAGGCCTTCCCAAGCCCAACCCTTGTCAATTGCAGCAAAAAGGTATGCAGATCCAAACAACATTTTCAGTTTCATTGCTTACCAAGTACAAATTATATACACCATCACAAGAAAATTTCAAGTTGCATTCAGAAATTTTATGGAATGCAAAATTACCTGAATGGCATCCTTTGAGAAATACCGACCATCACCAGATACAACAAGTCTAGCACCTAGAAGAAACAAAAAACAATAAGCTTCGGAGACATTCTCAAACAAAAAAAAAAACACTTGAAACTAAATCAACAAAATATTCAAACATGGGGAGTACAGCATGAGGGGTAACGTGTCGTTTTTGGTGAAGTGAGGAACGATATCTTAAGTATTGAGAGGAAAAAAAAAGGGAACTTTAACGAAAAGCTCCCGGTACTGTTCACTTTAACGAAAAACCACATTTTTATACTAAAAAGTCAATCCTGGTACTATTCACTTTACCCTTTATTTTGTCCTAATCATTAAAACTCAAAGTTTTCAAGCCATTTTCATTAGTTTTCCTATTATCTGATCATTCTTATATTTCCCTCTATTTCCAAAAGCGGCAATCGACATTGTTGCTACCTGGCCAACATCACCTCTAGTATTGGGCGTCCATTTAATCTAACTAAATTCCTCCGTTCAATCTTGGACGTACATAATGCCTCAGTTTAATTCTTACCACATGACAAAATTATGAGTCTAAATGGCATCTACAAATACACAACAAAGTGCAACTCAGTAGAATCGTAGACAACAAAATGAGTATTATTTAGCATCAACTGACTTGCAAGTTCAAATGCAAGAATGCAAATGACTACAAATCACTCCATTGTGTTTGGCAAGGGAATAAAGAGCGACGAAAATAGTATGATTCAGTGATCCCTACCTTTAACTTGATCCGATGGAAGGGCATTGAATGTTGACTGAACAAAATTTTGCAAGTAATGAGGTTGCGTAAAAACTTTCACCTGAAAAGTTAAAGCCACCATTATACTAAGATAATCACAGCAATCTGAGAAGTCTATTTTAGCTTTAGAGAACAGGCATGCATTTTCTAACAGCCAATCTCTACTCTACCGAAAATAATATCGAATTTCGACTGAATCAATCGTCAACACAAATTTTATATTAGAATTAAACCAGTTTAACTAAGATGTAATTAGTTCATAAACTTCTGGAATCATATTCTGCACTATAAATAAGATCTAATTAGCTTAGAAAGATCTAAAGATCGGGTGCACGGATCAACCGGATCGATTTGATCGAACAGAGATCAGACTCGAATAATTTCAATTTCATACACTGATCAGAAATTTGGAAACAGCAAGACATCGGAAAACAATGCAAATTCACCAAATCAAACGACGAAAAATTGATCGCAGCAAACAGAGTGCAGAATTTCCCCGAACGCAACAGATCCAGCATTCATGCAAAGGAAATTCGATTACGAATTGAAAAAAAAAAAAAGTGAGAGAGAGAGAGATGAACCTTCTTGCGGAGGCCAGAGGTTCCGGGCTTCTGGCCATCGAACGGCGTCGTCTCCACCTTCCTAACCTGCCCCGACGACATTCTGCTCGCTGAGAACAAAACGCGATTCAAATCACAGAGAGAGGTAGAGAGAGAAAGAGAGATCGGAGATTGGAGTTTAGAGAGAGAAAGAAAGAGAGATTTATAACGGAACTGGAAGGTGACGAAGTGTGCTACGATTTACGCCAAATTTAATTTAGGTGAGTGAATGATAGACGTAAAAGATGGACGTGGAAGATTGGAGAGTGACGAGGAAGATGGGATCGGATGACCTTTTTCTGCGAATACTGTAAAAATATTCTCCACGTAGCACGTTCGGTACCTATTCCTGTTACTTTTAGCCGTTGATCTTTGTTTTACTTTTATAGTCTGCCGCTGATCTTTATCGGCGTGTTTCCTGAGACAAAGAGAGAGCGATTCCCACGGATTGTGTTTTTACTTCACTACCCCGCTGATTGCGTGCTAAGTCCCCCTACGACCGGTACTGTCGTTCAATTCTACGCCTTTTTTTTTAGTTTGTTAGAACCAACAATATTATGTACATTAACAGAATGAAAGAGTGGCTAATCTCACAATTAGATTCGACAATTTTTTACAGGACTTGTTAACATGACATTTAAGCGACACGAAAAATAAGCGATTTTGAGTCAACATGATAACTAATTAGGTCACAAGATAATAATCCGTTAATAACGAATCCTTAACAAGTTTACACAAGGGTAATATGCAAATAACCCTTTTTGACACGTTAAGAAAAAATTTATTTTGATCATTTTAATTTTTAAACTACTAAAAAACATATTATAAAATACAATAGTCATGGTGTATATGTATTTATGTATTATTGTATTATTATTTTATATAAATTTAACATTGAAAATAAATATATCAAGTAATTAAAAATAACAAACACATTACAAATTAAAAAATATCAAGTAATTTAAACATATCAAACACATTTGAATGATTTATGTTTCTACCATACTTGACCAATCCCGAAACTACTGAGCATCGGTCAACGTTATACCGTCAAGGACCCTGAAGAGTTTCCCTCCAACCAGGAGGCCAATCACAACGCGACTTGTGTCGACATTAGAAGCCAATCATAGCGCGACACGTGTCAACATCAGAAGCCAATCACAACACGACACGTAATAAAACTAGAAACTCTCTTCTATAAATAGAGATCATTCTCTCACAATATTTCCTAATGTCATTTGTATTAAATCATTCACTAGTACTCACTAAAGGAGAGTTTGAACCTATGTACTTGTGTAAACCTTTCATAATTAATTAGAACTCCTCTACTCCATAGACGTAGCCAATCTGGGTGAACCACATACATCTTGTGTTTGCTTCCATGTCCCTATCCATTTACATACTTATTCACACTAGTGACCGGAGCAATCTAGCGAATGTCACAAACTTAACATTTTCTGTTGTACCAAAGTCCTCACTGATTTTGTGCATCAACAATTTACAATGTTTGATTTTTTATGCTTAGTTTATGTATACATCGTTATTAATTAAACATCGTCAAGATAACTCTTGAAGACAATATATCTAGCCAAAGTTTCAATATCATTTCCTTTGGTGATTGATGAAAATTGAAGGGTTTTATTGTAATTGTACTTTGAACATTTGGTATTTTGTAGTAATGTACTAATATTTTTTTCATTAGGCTCATATTTTGAGATATGTAATACTTGGAAGACAAATGTTTTTTTTTTAATGTTTTGAAGTAATATTTATATGACAACGTGGTATGCTATACTAATTTAACATTATGTTTTCCTTTTTTTTTCTCTGAGGTCAAATCATGTTTGTCATTTTCATTATTTTTTTATTTAAAATATATTTTCTTTAACAGATGGGTCGGGTCATATTACCTGATAATATTAACAGGTTGCTTTCAGGTCGGGTCATATTACCCGTTTATTTTAACAGGTGTTACACAACACATCTTTTTAAGATATCATGTATGTGACAAAAACAACACAAACACAAAAAGCATGACACAAATACCATGTCTACTCTCAATTGGCTATTAATAATGTAATTCAAATTCGTCATTAGCGAGAATTAAACCGAATACCTTTCACTTACAAATTTTATGTTCTATTCCACGTAATAATTATTTTGTTATTCTTCCTCCTTAATTTGGATAAATATTTTAGGACAAGTTGATAACAAATTTTGTTTATGGTCCGCTTGATAACTAATTATATCTATAATCCTTTGATAACAATTTATTTATTTTTAGTTGTTTAATTTTTATATTTTGTTATCAAAGATCGAGATGAGAGTGAAGGAAAAAAATGAAAATAATTCTAAATTGTTCTTTGTATATATATGATTAACACAAATATCAATGTTCCAACTAATATTATACAAAACGAGTTAGTGGTTATTGTTAGTTGTTAAGAGGGAGTTAGTGGGTTAATTGTTAGTTGTTAGGAGGGAGGAATTGATGAGAATCGAACCCGCACCTAGGGGTGAGTTCGAAAAACCGAAAATTGGACCAAGACCGAAACTGCCAAATCGAACTGAACCGAAATATATTTTAATAATAAAAAACACAAAAAAAAATGTAGTCAAGGGGTTTCAAACCCATTCCTGCTTAGTTGAGTGTCTTTCCCTTAAACCATTTTGACAGCAAATACTTTTCTTTAACCTTAGCCGCTTCGTTCCCAATTCCTATCTTTCATCATCCTCTTCTCCCCCCCCTTCTCTTTATCCCCCTCTATCTCTCCCTCTCTCTCTCTCTCTCCAACCAAATACAACCAAAACCCATAAATCCCACCTCAGAAATCAAGCTCACCCACTTCCCCAACCTCCATTTCCCATCTCCCCTCAATTTTCGAGTCAAATCGGCGAAACTCAATCGCCGAGGTAAGTGCTCCAGTGCTATCTATCATTGTGTCTCTTTCCATGCATCTACGATACCTATGTTTTTTTTTTCTTGCTGGTCTAGTCAAATTAGTAAATTTCTGTGATTTATTAGCTTGAAATGTTGAAGCGATGTTATACAATGGGCATGTAAGGATTTGGTTTGGTGCACATTTAATGGTTATGGCTAGTGTGTAAAATGTAAATTCTTCATGTTTCAATATTTACTCATGAAGAACTGATTGAGACCATCTTTTGGTGTGGGGTAATCTGTTAATGTCAATTACTTGTACGTTTATCTTATGTTGGTGATTTTTATATTGGCTGTTGTCGTGATATTGGACATGTGTCTTTGTTGACGATGAGCACACTCTTGATCCTACACTGGCTCAGTCTATCGGGGTAAACACTGATAATCTACTCTCACAACTTGATTTTGGCAAGCAAGCCCTCAGTCTTGCAGAGACTTTAATATCCAGATAAAAAAAAAAAAAAAAAAAACAATTTTCATGAAAAAAACCGAACCGGACCGAAATCGAACCGAAAAAAACTAAAAGGGAAAAAAAAAAACCAAAGAAAAACCGAACCGAACCCACCCCTACCCGCACCAAGGTGCAAATGCATTGTTGTTGTCTGTCATTGCAATAAAGTGTCATCTGCCTCATTTTTTAATTGAATAGTATGAGTTATTAACACTTAGTATTACGATTATTTCTCTCTCTCCAACTCTTGGATTAAAACATAAAATTTTAAAACTTAAAAAATTTAAGTTTAACTCAGAAACAGTCTTTTTGTTCCAATAGTTAAGGGTTAAAATTTTAATCCGAAATTAATAAAGAATAAATTTAGGCCAAATTTTTTTTTTTCAATAACTATTTTCAAAATCAATTTTATGTAAATTATCATATAAAATCACAAATTTAAAACCAACATGTCCTAATATTAATAACGATGACTTTTCACTAATCTCACTATATACGTGTATTTGCTCGTCCAAACTTTAATGATCTAGTCCGCTCAAAGTCAAAAAATTTAGATGAAAAAATGGACGGAAATCTCAGGCGTGCAATCCAAAAGGCGAAGATGCTGGTATTTTACTCCACAACATTACCTGTAAAGATTATACTTTTTTAAAACTGGAAAAAGCATCGTCTGTTTCCACAAACAGATAATAACCTATAATCTATTTTTTCTTTAAAAAAGAAGAAGAAGAAATTAACTAAAGATTTCGCTAAAGCAGTCTATCATTTCAGAAGTCGAAAAAACACATAAAAGTATTTCAATCTCTTCTGATCACCATTGTGTAATTTACAAATACAAAAAATCAAATTCATAACGTACCGTATAAAATACAAGTACGTAACTCATACATTTTGTTTATTTTTTGACCATTAATGTTTTACCCAATCAAGCAAACAAACCAACCACATCGCAGCACGTTGAAAAAAAGTAGAAATAAAAAGTGAAAAAGTAAATCAGAATCAGTCTGGTTTTAATTTTAACCCCTTTTTCTTTTACCTAGAGAGAGGCAAAAGGCAGAAAAGCATAAGAAGCCGCTGAACAATTTACATGGCGAGTTACACGTTACAACCTCACAACACCGACACATCACCCACATACGCCCACTTGAAAGCAGAAATTAATTAAAAACGGTATTTAAACCATCAATTAGCCGAAAGCTAGATTCTAACCACACTAATTAAAAATTAATTAAAAAAAAAAATTAAAAAAAAAAAAAACCTAGCACTCTCTCTCTCTCTCGCTGTCTGAGCTAAGCTCAACAGCCAACTGGCGCCACGGCGGTCTGCTTGACCTTAGGCGGCCTGCCTCTGCCTCTCGGCGCACCGGTAGCCGAAGCGGGAGCTGGAGCAGAAGACGGTGTCGTTTTGGCCTTCTTGGGAGGGCGGCCACGTGGCCTTCCAGTTCCGGAATGGCTCTTGGGCTGCGGTGGGGGAGCGAAAGGGTCCCTGGGCTTCGGGGGCCTGCCGCGTGGCCTGGGCGGCGAGGAGACAGTACCAGGAGGGAGAGGGGTCTTGGCCTTGGGCGGACGGCCTCGGCCCCTCTTGGGCGGCGCGTTGGGGTCGGGCTTCATGTAGTTGTTCTTGACCAGAACGAGCTCGCCGGTGTCCTTCATCATGTTGAGGTGGTGCGCGAGGAGCGCAGCGTGAGTTTCCGGCAGATCGCCGTACGTTGACTCGATGTGCTTCGCGATTGCCGACTTGCTCGACCCGTTGCTGTCGTTCAGGGCCTCGATGGCCGCCATGATCAGCTGAAGGACAGAAAAATCAGTACAATTAGCAAAACCCAGCTGAAATTAAGCGAAGATTAAAAAGGAAAACCTGTTTGGATGCCAAGAAAAGAAAATGAAGGAAAATTGTGGGTACCTCTGGGTACTGGGGGAGGGAGGGAGCTGGCGGCGGTACCAGTGGGTTGTTGGAGCTCTCCATCGCCATGAGAACTTCCTCTAAAGAATCCGACTGAGAGATGGGGACTGAAACCGTTTTCTAGAGAGAGAAACTGAAACCGTTTTCTAGAGAGAGAGAGACTGTTGGTGTTGGTTTGGTGGGAAGTTCAGTCAGGCAGAGGGGATAAGGAAAGAAGTGAGGATTTAAAAGGTTGGTTTTCCCTTGATGATCGGACCGAGGGAAAAAGGAAGGAGGATGAAGAAGAGAGATCCGACGGTTAGGGCTTGCGAGTTTGTGTTACAATCCAACGGTACAAGACCCTATAGCACTGGTCACATGGCTCGATGACGTGGACGAAGGACTCAACTGGGCGAAATGACGTAAGAGTCCCTCAATTTAAAATCGTGCCTTGTCCCAAGCGCTTCGAATAATTTGAGTTAGGATTAGATGGGGCTCTGATGTCCTCACCTTCGCTAGGCTCAGAGGCTGATTGGCCAAAACGGTGAAGGAGGGCAAAATGGTAAAAAGACTTGGCCAGTAGGATGTTGACATCACATCGAAGGCTACGGAGCGGCAACCTTTGATTCTTCCGGGATTCAAAAATGGGTCTTCTCTCAGATCCAGCATCCAGTGCAGAGTGGCCCGCTTTAGGACTCCGGGCTGTGGTCCCTACACCAGATATACTTATCATAATTCCTGGATCAGGATCCTCTCCTAAGCCTGCTGAGTAGGCGATCGTGGTCGTTAAAATTTAATCAAACGGCTATAAATAGAGGGATTCTCTAAAAATTATAATAATTATAACTGTTGGATCAAATTTCAACGGCCACAATTGTCTGCTCAGCAGGCTCAGATTTTAAGGCTCAAGAGAGGATCCTGATCCATATTTCTTGTACCATATTTGTATCACCATTCTCATAGAGATAAAGTCCATAACAAATATCATATAAAATTGTTTGGATTTTTTTTTAAATATCCAACCAATTGTTTATCACACTTAATATATAGGGTTGTGATTCTGACACAGTGAAAAATCCCTCCTTAGCGTTGACTGGTGGGACTAGATGGTAGCACTGGCATATAATTATCATGGTAATATACTAATATTAATCACAACATTTTTATTTTAATATAACAATTTATTTATATTAAAAGCAAGCGAATAAGTTGGTTACAAAATAGCCATTTATGAAATTTGAACTTAAAACTTTATACTCACAAATAAAAAAAATATTACTAAATCGCAGTACTAAAGACAACAGTCATGTTAATATGTGTGGATGCAAATTTCTTCCTCTTTGATCTTGAACAATTTTGCACCTACAAAACAATTAACACCTTAGGTTAAGGCCAAGAGCCTCATGCGCCTACGATGAATAGGGGGCTTTGGCCGAAGAACCTCCGATGCCAAAGTTAAAATTTAGAGAGAAATAGTGTTTAGAGAATTTTGAGATTTTTGCCAAAGTGTTTGAATTGCTTTTTGGTGAAAATGGGAGACTATATATAGGGATAGGAGGTGGCCGGCCTAGCTAGGGTTTTTGGGTTTAATTTAGGTTTAATTAGCCAATTTATTATGATTAATTGGCTAATTAAACATAAAATGAATGTTTTGGTGGTTTATGGGATTAATTGGCTAGTTAATTAGGGTAATTAAAAGGGGGAAATGGTGGAAAAGGTTGAGAATAAGATGGATTACTTTTTGATGAGATTGGCCGGACCCTAGCATGATTTTGGGATGATTTGTTTGCCAATTAGGGGATTAATTAGGCAATTAATATCTTAATTGGTCAATTATTATGGTTTTAAAAAAGGGTTTTAGGAAATATGGAATAAGTATATTTATTTAGCTAATTGATTAGCTAAATAATGAAATAGAAAATATATGAATAAATTAGATTTTAAGTTTATACCTATTTTGGGCACTTTTGACTTGGTTGAGGGATAATTGTTTGCTGCTTGCGCATAGGAATCTCGGTATGCCCCAAGAGTAGTTTTGTCTTATTTTGTCAAAAATTCACGTGTCGCCTTGTGATTATTTTTTGCTCCACAATATGATTAAAATTTTATACACATATATGACCCAATGTTATTGAAAAGCTATCATTTTACTGCATTCAACACTGTATGTTGAGGAGAGCTATAATAATATGCCTCGTTTAAGACTTATTGGCAAAATGGTCTATAAGATTGACATAATTCCTCACTTTAGTCTTTCATATTTGAAATCAATAAAAGTGGTCCATGAGTTTGTTCACCATTAATTATTTTGGTCATTGCGTGAATAATCTCGGTTAAGTAACCAAAATAATTTGACCAAAATAGGGTTATTTTTGTCATTTAATTATTTTCTAACGAATATTTTTCACAAAGTGACCAAATTGATTGAAGACTGACAAACTAAAGAACATATCTATTGATTTTAAATTTCAAATACTAAAATGATAAATTATGCTAATCTCAAAAATTATTTTAGCTAAAAAGTGTTCGTTTAATGACTGTGATTAGACTAAAATGCTTGCTAGAGTCGGTGCATGCTAGAGAAAAAATGAATGATAATTTTTAAAGGCAAAATTAGGTTCACATCCTTATTTTTGTTACTCCATTGATTAAAATCCTATTCATTTTCAATTTTTGATCAAGTTTCTTGGGTATTAATAACATCATTATTTATTTTAAATATATTTCTTTAATGTTAAAAATGTTACAATTAGTATATTTATATTTATGACTAAATTTTTTATCATATATTTTTATTTTTAGTTTGCACCTATTTTTAATTTGCAAATATTTTTTAATTTGTACCAATTTTCTTTTCATTTTTAATTTGTACCCATATATTAGTTTCTTTTTGTGCCTATATTTTTTAAAGTTTTATTTGTGTTTGCACTCATGTGTATATCGTCACGTGACATTGTATATTTAATCAATGATAGAAAATTTTCATATGGTATATTTATGTTTTATGCCTAAACTTTGTGTCATATATTTATATTTTTAGTTTGTACCCACTTTTAATTTGCAACATTTTTTTTAATTTGTAGTATTTTCTTTTTAGTTTTATTTTGTACCCATGTATTAATTTCTTTTAGTGCCTATATTTTTAAAAACTCATTTGTATTCATAATTTTTAATCTTTTATTTGTACCCTAATTTATTTCTAATGTACCCATTCTTTTTTTGTAAAATGTACCAATTTTTTGTAACACTATGAATACATTCTTTTGCCATTTATTATTTATTATTTTTACATAGTTTTTATCCATTTATTCAATCAAAATGTTTGAATTTTTTTTATTGTAACCGTTTATAATAGTATTATAATGAGGGATTTTAAATTTATAGGATTATTGTCACAGCCCGTTCCAAAATATTACATTCGTGGCTGTGAATGGACGAAATTGCCCTTAAGAAATACTAAGTATGTGAAGCTCAAGTTGATAATTATCTAGGTTCCTAAGTTTTGAAAATAAAATGGAATTTAATAAGGATGGAACTTAGATTTTTAGGTTAAAATTTTGTGGTTTAGAGTTGGGGATTGGAAAAGGACCACGTGGGATCCCCATTCCTTATTTCCCTCCCCATTTCCCGTATACTGTCCTTCATACTCTCTTTCTCTTCCTCAGACCTCACTCTCTCTCTCTCTCTCACCCTCTCGAACACACGGGCAACCATCAAAACCACCTAAAACTATTACCAACGCCGGATTTAAAACCACCATTGCACTCCTGAGGACTCCACGATCACGTAGGTACCAGTTTAAGGTAAGTTTCACTTCGAAAACCCTAGTTTCTAAAGTTGCCGTGAATGTGTACTGTTCATGAGCTTTGAATTGGTTGATTTTTAGGACAATCCAAGCTCATAGTGAGCTTAGTGAGGTCCCAAGGAAGCTCGGAGTGCTTCGTTGGAAGGATTTGGACGTCGGGATCACGAGGGTTAAGTTTGGCCGGTTTTGCTTGGATTTTTCCGGTGAGATTTAGTTGTTTTTGAAGCTTAAAAGTAGTATATTGTGATTCTACATGTTGAGGGCTTTAAATTGATATATTATACGAAGAAAATGGTTGAGAAACGAAGGAGAACGAAGCATTTGAAAATTACCCAGTTTCCGGCGACCTCCGAGGCTTTCGAGGCAGTTTCCGGCCAAACCACGGCGAACTAGGTGTTTTGCAAGGTACCATTATCTTTGTCTCTTCAAGGGCTACAACTTTCGTTTTTGAATCACTTGATTTCGTTGAGAAATGACAAAGTTATGGCAATTTGAAAAACTGCCCAGAAAACGGCCGCCGGAAAAACCAGTCCGGCGACCCAAGGAAGAAGAAGGTACTACAGTAAAAATAAAAAATAAAAATAAAATTATTTTAAAAATATGTCGACGTCCGTGACGTCGAGTAGATCACTGTGGTATATTCATATACCTAAATTGAACACCGTATGAGAAAGTTATTGAAGATTGTTGGTTAGGTGTTCAAATAACGTTTTATAGTTTTCACATTTAGGTGAAAATGTGAATTGATGATCCGACCGTTGGATCGTCACCAAACTTTGATACGTTGTAATACGTAATATTTGAGGATTATTGAAACTTACGGATTGGGAATCCGAGTTACGGATCTTCCGGAATTGGAATTGTAAGTCCATAATATAAAATGTTAACCGTCACTTAGTTTTGGAAATTGACGGAGATCCGACCGTTGGATGGTAATGAAATTTTAGGATGTTATCCTAGAGATATATTGTGGACCTCTGGAAGTTATGGATTTAAAATCTGAGTGGCAGATCTTCCGGATCGAACTACGTAGTGACGTATTTTATATAAGTTATATATTCTATCGATATGAATTCTGAGGTTGGATTTGATTACTATTCTAGGCGGCGATCGTCGTGACGCCTTGATGTGTGGTGCTAGGGAGTTGTTGGACGAACTCCAGGTGAGTGGGCAGTTTTGTTTTCCGTATATATATATATACTTAACGTTTTCCCAGAAATTGAAAATGCATGAAATTATGTTTAAAATGAAATGCATATGAGTTATGTGGAAAAACGGGAAGTGAAATACCATGCATAGAATTGATATGAAAAGTATATAGAAATGTGAGTTGAAATGCCATGCATGAATTGATTTATGATGCATATGTATGAAATGGTGCGGTGGACGCACAGATGAGTATTTAATTACTGTTATGATGATGATGATATATATTGAGCTCAAATCCTGCACCATGGTTTAGTGCTTATAGTATTCACCGCATCGCACGCTCGCCTTGGATCCAAGTAGATGCTAGTCGTACAGTCCACGCGGAGTGGGTACGACAGACCAGTCGCGAGAGTGTTAGTGAGATTCCGACTGGTGGGTGACCTTAGATTATGTGCACAGATGATTTATGAGAAGCACTAGAGCGTAACTTGTGTGCAGAAGGCCGGACGGGTCACAGAGGTGACTCCGGTAGAGTGATAATGATAGATTTTGAGCTCTAGGTTCAACCGTATAGGGCTATTAGAGGGCCTACGGTTGATTACTTTCTTGCACCTGATATGATTATGTTGATGCATTCATACCTTATTACTGTTGAGATGATGTGGCATGGCATAATTAATATGAGAAATGTTGAGATGACATGGCATGGCATGATTGATAAAGAGATAATGTTGAGATAGTAAAAATGAAGTTTTGAGAATATATATGTATATTTATATTTTACATTTCTGGGAAAGTATACAGGTTTTACGGAGAGGGGTTACAACGTTTTGAGAAATGTTTGGATTTGGAAAAGAATTGTTTTACTGACCCACTCAATTTTGGTTTTGCGCCCCTCCAGGTTCAGGAATCACAAAGGTGTGGTGACTACGAGGAATTCGACGGTGTTCTGACAGATTGGACAAAATTAGGACTCACCTTCGGGTGTATCAACTTATAAATTGTATCTTAAAGCTTCCGTACTGTGCAAATGGTTACGTCACTCTCACGTGACGGCCAGCATGCCCTCCTTCGGGACGGGGTGTGTTAGTTGGTATCAGAGCATGGTTGCAATCTTGGACATCTTGAGAAGTTCTAGTGAATTCTGTCAGAACTACACCGCCTCGTAGCAAGCCACGTAGTTAGAGGAACTTAGTCTCCCTGATTTAGCGGTTTAGGGGGAAACTATTACTATGGTGATTCAGTCTATTGTCTAAAGGGACATTTTAAGATGGGTAATGAGTTGAACTTGAATCACCTTATGAAATGATGAACCTGAGAGAGCGAAGTAACGGTTTAACCATTTGGAAAAGATGTTTCAGATTATGCAAGTCAAAGGAAATTTCCTTCTGACAAGGGGTCGAGATGACTACCTGGTTTTGGTTATGAATTTGTATCCTGGTGGAAACAGGAGTATGATTTGTTGTCACCGGAGGAACAGTCGATTGAGAATTGTTTAAGGACTTGTTTAAGGAAAAGTTTATCCCTCCGGCATTTATCGATGGTAGTAAACAAGAGTTTACAAATATGAGACAAGGAAGGTGATGATCGAGGGATATTATAGAAAGTTTTCAGACTAGCCTCGTTCCATCCAGATATTGTTGTTAATTTGGTGGAGGTGTTATGTTGTTTTAAGCTGGGTGACAAAAGGGAAGTGGTATTTTGGGTGACCACTATCCATTGTAGTTCTTATCAGGAGTATGCTAGATGTTGTTGAATCTTGAGGACTCTGAGAACATGAGCAACGAGAATAAAGAAGAATAAGAAATGAATGGGAATTAAAAGAAGACGATAAAGTTAATGATTCGTCATATCAAGGATATAGAAAGATTCAGAGCTTCGAAAGAAGTGAAGCTAGAGTTAATTCTTCCAGCTGAGGTTTTAATGTCGCTGGTCAGAGTAAAAGTGATGGATATACAGGTAATCCCAGATATTTGAGACAAGGTGTCTCGAGTAAAGGAAATGTACTTTGTGCAGCAGGTACAAAATTAACACTTTGGGAAGTGTGAAATTAATGAATGTGTTTATGTGAACAGAGGGGACACAGAATTGTGAATCGTCCCTAGAATCAGTTGTACCCAACAGTTTTCTATGACATCGTAGTGTCGATTCAGCAAGTTTATGAACTTAGTAGTTTGGTCGGATTGACCGTGGGTACAGAGAGATTTGATGAGTTATATGTTCAGCCGTACAGACCATGAGAGGTGGATCTGGCTGACGCATGAGAAATTGGTGAGTTATAGGCTCGGCCGTACCGACCACGCGGAGTGGATCCGGCCGACGTATTATTGAGATAAGAGTTGAATCAGCCGTATTGGTCATTTTAGTTGACTTCGGCTGATATATATATATTTTTTTATTATTATGATTGATATTGCCTAGAAAGTAGTAAATAAATGCGGTTGAGACGAGTGTATGTATTTTGCATTGAGTGGCAAAATAGTATTATTATATCTTTGAGAGTGGTTGCCTACTTATCGAGACAACGATGATTTATCAGTATTACGGGCTGCAGACCGTAATATTAATAACTCATTCGTGGATTCGTTAAGCAAGCAAACCGGTAGGTTATTTTATGTTAGTGTTGTACTTATTCAGAATGCTTAGTAGTAATAGAGTATGTGTTGTATCAGTTAATTCTGTTCCATTAGATTGGTTGGTTATAATTGTGACAAGACGGAATGTTATGGGAAACCAGTACTTTCCATCGATCTGGATGACCAGAGATTACTTTTGTAAGTATGCAAAGTGAAGTGAGTTCAGCCATTATTTATGCTGTGAAAGCAAAGAGATTGTTTTGAAAGGCTGTCAAAAATACTTAGCTCATGTGGTACTAAATGATGTTGTTTGGAGTAGTGTGAATAATGTCGAAAGAGTTAGACATTTCTTGATGTCTTCCTTGAAAGTATACCTGGATTGCCTTCAGGCAGAGATATGAGGTTCATTATTGATTTGTTGCCAGGTATAAATTTATATTGGAGATTGGTTCAGGATGAGTTAAGGGAATTGGAAATTCAGTTGAAAGAATTGGTTGATAAAAGTTTTATTCAACCTAGTACAACACTTTTGAGGAGCACCAGTTCGTTGGTGAGGAAGAAAATGGATTTTTAAGGCTATCCATTGATTATAGACAATGGAGTCGGGTAACGATTGAGAACCGTTATCCATGGTGATGTACTGATGTTTATTTAACCAGCTCAGAAGTAAATTGCGAAGATTCAAAGATTGAATTGAGATCTGGTTACTACCAATTGAATATTATAAGTGACGTTGATCATAAGATGATTTCTGGACTTGTTATGGTCCTTATAAAGTTTGGTGATGCTATGTGGATACTCATGCGGTTTTATGAGTTGATGGATGAAGTATTCCAATAATGCCTTGATAATTGATATCATTTTCATTGAAGATATTCTGGCATATTCTGAGCCAGAGCAGAGCATGTAAACGTATTAAGTCGGTGAAGCAAAGATTGAGAGAACGTTGGTTGTATGCTAAATAGCAAATGCTAAAGTTAGATGAATCAGGTGGCATTATGAGATTTGTTATATATTCTTAAGGTATTCAAGTGAATCCTTAAAGGATAGCAGAAATTGAGGAATTGGAACAACCACGAGCTGTAATTGAGATTCGGAATTTCTTAGCTTACCAGGCTATTTTGGATGGTTGTGAAAGAGTTTTTAGTCATTGCTTTGTCATTGACGAGACTGTTGAGAAAAGAGGTTATGTATGAGTGGGAAGGAAATTGTGAGCAAAGGATTCAACAACTGAAGTATTTCCTCACTCATGCACGTATTTTGGTATTCCCAGAGAATAATGGTAATCATAAATTTTTAGTGATGTTTCTTGAATGGTATTGGAGGCATGTTGATGCAAATGTTAGGGTGATTGTATATGTTTCACGACAAATGGAACCTCATGAGATGAATTACCCTACTGGTGATTTGGAAGTCACGATTATCATCCTTGCTGTGAAGTTATGGAGACATTATATGTTGATAAGAATGCAAGATTTTACAAATCAAAAGAGTCTCCAATATTTGTTTACTCGGAAGGATTTTGATATGAGGCAACAAAGGTGGATTGAATTACTTAGTGATTATGATTGTACGATCAGGGTGATCGTGAATTGTTGTAGCTGAAGCACTTGATGAGAAGACTCCAGTAAGAATTAATGCTTGGTACGCTTGCCAAGATTATCTTCTTGTGGATTGGAAATCAACTGAAGTAAAGTTGAGAATTGGAGATTGAGAAGAAGCTCTACTTGCTAATTTTAAAGTTAGGCATTTTTGGTAAGGTCGTACTCGAGACTCAAATGCTTGACGAAGAAATTTAAGAATTAACCAAGGCAGAGAAAGAAGGGAAAAAGAATGAGTACATGATTCGTGAATCAAATGGTATGTGGATACAAGAAAACAAAAAGTATGTGCCTAATGCTGAGGATTTGAAGCAAGCAAATATTGGACGAAGTTCACTGTTCAACTTCTGCAATATTCCAAAAGTAATAAGATTTATCATACCATTCGACAGTTTTATTTGGTCAGCAGATTGAGGCAGAAAGAGATAAACCTTTGGATTGAGATAATTATTTTATGTTTCGCAGTGGAAATGGAAAGATATTACTTTGGATTATGTGTACAAGCTTCCTTGTACACAAGATGGTTATGATCGAATTTGAAGTGATAGTTGGTCAATGTACCAAGTTAGTACAATTACTCCAGTGCTGAGTAATAACTTTTTCCCAGACAGGGCAACGGTACTTAATGTATTTTGTGTTCGATGCGTTGTCGCTAGGTGGCAGAGTCGTCACATGAGATTCTGGTGCAACTATTGAGAATTAAATTGGATTCGACTTGTTAAGGAACCAAGGACGACTTTGGATTGGAAAAAGAAGGTCCTGAGAATTAAGACAAAGTAAGTGGTAAAAGCTTTGTAAAGGAAATCATTCAGTAGAAAATTATGTGGGAGAAAGAGAATCGGATGAGAGAGATTTACCCGAAGCTATTGTTGGAGTATGGTTGATTTAGTTGGTAGCTGGAATTTCGGGGACGAAATTCTATAAGGAGGGGAGATTGTCACAGCCCGTTCCAAAATATTACATTCGTGGCTGTGAATGGACGAAATTGCCCTTAAGAAATACTAAGTATGTGAAGCTCAAGTTGATAATTATCTAGGTTCCTAAGTTTTGAAAATAAAATGGAATTTAATAAGGATGGAACTTAGATTTTTAGGTTAAAATTTTGTGGTTTAGAGTTGGGGATTGGAAAAGGACCACGTGGGATCCCCATTCCTTATTTCCCTCCCCATTTCCCGTATACTGTCCTTCATACTCTCTTTCTCTTCCTCAGACCTCACTCTCTCTCTCTCTCTCACCCTCTCGAACACACGGGCAACCATCAAAACCACCTAAAACTATTACCAACGCCGGATTTAAAACCACCATTGCACTCCTGAGGACTCCACGATCACGTAGGTACCAGTTTAAGGTAAGTTTCACTTCGAAAACCCTAGTTTCTAAAGTTGCCGTGAATGTGTACTGTTCATGAGCTTTGAATTGGTTGATTTTTAGGACAATCCAAGCTCATAGTGAGCTTAGTGAGGTCCCAAGGAAGCTCGGAGTGCTTCGTTGGAAGGATTTGGACGTCGGGATCACGAGGGTTAAGTTTGGCCGGTTTTGCTTGGATTTTTCCGGTGAGATTTAGTTGTTTTTGAAGCTTAAAAGTAGTATATTGTGATTCTACATGTTGAGGGCTTTAAATTGATATATTATACGAAGAAAATGGTTGAGAAACGAAGGAGAACGAAGCATTTGAAAATTACCCAGTTTCCGGCGACCTCCGAGGCTTTCGAGGCAGTTTCCGGCCAAACCACGGCGAACTAGGTGTTTTGCAAGGTACCATTATCTTTGTCTCTTCAAGGGCTACAACTTTCGTTTTTGAATCACTTGATTTCGTTGAGAAATGACAAAGTTATGGCAATTTGAAAAACTGCCCAGAAAACGGCCGCCGGAAAAACCAGTCCGGCGACCCAAGGAAGAAGAAGGTGCTACAGTAAAAATAAAAAATAAAAATAAAATTATTTTAAAAATATGTCGACGTCCGTGACGTCGAGTAGATCACTGTGGTATATTCATATACCTAAATTGAACACCGTATGAGAAAGTTATTGAAGATTGTTGGTTAGGTGTTCAAATAACGTTTTATAGTTTTCACATTTAGGTGAAAATGTGAATTGATGATCCGACCGTTGGATCGTCACCAAACTTTGATACGTTGTAATACGTAATATTTGAGGATTATTGAAACTTACGGATTGGGAATCCGAGTTACGGATCTTCCGGAATTGGAATTGTAAGTCCATAATATAAAATGTTAACCGTCACTTAGTTTTGGAAATTGACGGAGATCCGACCGTTGGATGGTAATGAAATTTTAGGATGTTATCCTAGAGATATATTGTGGACCTCTGGAAGTTATGGATTTAAAATCTGAGTGGCAGATCTTCCGGATCGAACTACGTAGTGACGTATTTTATATAAGTTATATATTCTATCGATATGAATTCTGAGGTTGGATTTGATTACTATTCTAGGCGGCGATCGTCGTGACGCCTTGATGTGTGGTGCTAGGGAGTTGTTGGACGAACTCCAGGTGAGTGGGCAGTTTTGTTTTCCGTATATATATATATACTTAACGTTTTCCCAGAAATTGAAAATGCATGAAATTATGTTTAAAATGAAATGCATATGAGTTATGTGGAAAAACGGGAAGTGAAATACCATGCATAGAATTGATATGAAAAGTATATAGAAATGTGAGTTGAAATGCCATGCATGAATTGATTTATGATGCATATGTATGAAATGGTGCGGTGGACGCACAGATGAGTATTTAATTACTGTTATGATGATGATGATATATATTGAGCTCAAATCCTGCACCATGGTTTAGTGCTTATAGTATTCACCGCATCGCACGCTCGCCTTGGATCCAAGTAGATGCTAGTCGTACAGTCCACGCGGAGTGGGTACGACAGACCAGTCGCGAGAGTGTTAGTGAGATTCCGACTGGTGGGTGACCTTAGATTATGTGCACAGATGATTTATGAGAAGCACTAGAGCGTAACTTGTGTGCAGAAGGCCGGACGGGTCACAGAGGTGACTCCGGTAGAGTGATAATGATAGATTTTGAGCTCTAGGTTCAACCGTATAGGGCTATTAGAGGGCCTACGGTTGATTACTTTCTTGCACCTGATATGATTATGTTGATGCATTCATACCTTATTACTGTTGAGATGATGTGGCATGGCATAATTAATATGAGAAATGTTGAGATGACATGGCATGGCATGATTGATAAAGAGATAATGTTGAGATAGTAAAAATGAAGTTTTGAGAATATATATGTATATTTATATTTTACATTTCTGGGAAAGTATACAGGTTTTACGGAGAGGGGTTACAACGTTTTGAGAAATGTTTGGATTTGGAAAAGAATTGTTTTACTGACCCACTCAATTTTGGTTTTGCGCCCCTCCAGGTTCAGGAATCACAAAGGTGTGGTGACTACGAGGAATTCGACGGTGTTCTGACAGATTGGACAAAATTAGGACTCACCTTCGGGTGTATCAACTTATAAATTGTATCTTAAAGCTTACGTACTGTGCAAATGGTTACGTCACTCTCACGTGACGGCCAGCATGCCCTCCTTCGGGACGGGGTGTGTCAATTATAAATTTCATAAAATATCAAACAATTAATGTCAAAACTATAAAAATAAAAATATTAATAGTAATATAATGAGGTGTACAAAGTCAAGGGACCTTGATGAAACTTTAAATATTATTAAAGTTTTAATCAAAGAATGTTAAGGATTAGAGATCGGATCCAAAATATCCCATTTTAAAATTTATTTATGACGTATGTAATCCCTCTTACACCAATTTACAAAAATTGTGAATTAACATCTTTTTTTAGGCTAAATTATATTTTACCTCATCAGATTTGAGGTTGATTTCAATTCCTTACAATATCTTTAAAACATTTCAATTTCATACATCTATTTATCATTTTATTTCAATTTCATACATATGTTAGAAAATTTGTTAAGTAAAACTGTTAAGTGATGATGTAGCAAATATGTGATCCACATTTGTGCTGACGTGGCTACTACATTTGTGTCACGTGACAAATTTTTTTATTCATTTAAAATATAATAATATTTACCCTATTGAAAAAAAAAAAACCATACAAACCCAAAAACCCCCCGACCCACTTCTCCATCTCCTCCCTCTTCACCTCTCATCCCTTCTCTTTCCCCAGACCCACTCCTCCCTCTTCACCCCCTGACCCCAATGAACTCAACCCACCACCACCCTAGCCCAACCGGAAAAAAAAAAATCACACTCTCTTCTTCCCACCCTAAATCCACCACCATGAACTCGAGCCGAGCTCTCCGACCTCGTGCACCGGAAGCTCAACCATGCAAATGCCTACCATTGTTGTTGCCATTTGAAACTCTGAACATCTTTTGAACCCCCCACCTCTCGATCCATTCATGGTGAAATTTGATAAATTAGGGGTTTCAGCTTGTTGGGGTTTCTGAATTTTTTGTAAAGATGTGAAATTAGTGTTGCTTTTGCTTTGTTTGATGGATTTGGATAAACAAAGCATATTGCCTTCATATTTTGATAAATTGCTTCGTATGGGATTTTTGTTTTTGTTGCTTCATTATGTTTGAGCTGAGGAGGAAGAGGAGTATGACGACGTCGTTGGGTAGTAATGGTGGTGGTTGCTGCTGGGGGTTTGAGGAGGAAGACAGCGGCGGCGGGATGCGGGTGAACTAGAAAAGAAGGTTGAGGGTGATGGTTTGTAAGGGATGGGGGTGAAGAGGGAGGAGTGGGTCTGGGGAGAGAGAAGGGATGGGAGGTGAAGAGGGAGGAGATGGAGAAGTGGGTCGGGGGTTTCTAGGTTCTTATGGCAGCCATGTTAATACAAATGTAGATCCCATATCACTTAACGGTTTATTTAGCAAATTTTTTAACGGATTAATGAAATTGAAATAAAATGATAAGTATATGTATGAAATTGAAATGTTTTAAAAATGTTGTAAGGAATTAAAATCAACATCAAACCTGAGGGGGTAAAATGTAATTTACCCTATACTTTACTTCAACACACGTAAAATTAGGACCTTTGACTTGTTGGGTCTCACCATCCTCCATTGCCGTGCTTGAGTAAAATTACGAATGGATACATTCTTCATTTCTGTCTGGTCAAAAATGCATATGCGTTAATGATCATCGCCGGATCCTTTTCTTAAGGATCCCGTGATCTTACCTGTTCATCGTATATCGTACGGTTAGTTTTCATTAGGTATTATTTGTATTTAATTTTAAAATTTAAATTTTGAAATGATTTCTTACCGCACGATATATGATGAACGAATGAGATCATGGAATCCCTAGGATCTCTAAGAAAATGATCCGGCAATGATCCTTTTCCTTATATATTGAGTTTGGTGTGGACACGTGTCAAATGTCAAAGTGCCTCTCTGGTACATAGCTGACACGTCACCATTTCACTTGTTATTGCCAACTAGCATTGTTATCGGAGATGAAAATTTGAGCTCAGAAGCATAAGAGGAAGCACATCCACTCTAGCTAATGCGGTTAATAGATGGATTGGATGGTAAGCCGGGCCCTTCTTTTGAATAGTTCATTTGAAAGAATTGGAGTTCAATCAAAATTGCAACGGTTAGTAGCATCACTTACCTAATTCATTTCCCTCTTTCAACTTTTTACATGATATTCGAAAAATTTTTACATTTCTATCATGCAAAAATGAGAGTAATCAAAACCTCTTATAAAGAATATAAATATATATACACTCACACACACATATATATACCTATCTTTCCACCGGACGTTTACCACGGGTATCTTGTTCTGGGGCTGCTGCTGAAATGGTTCCGGCTACTGAACTGGTTCCGGCTACTGAACTGGTTCCGGTTGCAGAAAAGCTCGAATCTGAATAACGGGAATTTGATTCACCAGAAGTTCCGGCAGTGGATGAAATCCCTGCTGGCAGGCGAGATCTTCTATATCTTGATCCAGGTACTCCCGGCCTCATTGGCTCTTCCAATTGGCTTGGTTTCTTGGATAGGATCACAACCACACGATGCATTGTGGGGCGGATTGTGGGATCACCTTGTATGCAGAGCAATCCCATCTGAATACACATCGCTACTTGCTCGGGGACTGCTGATGATGCTAATGTCGGGTCCATAAACTCCATGCTTCTCTCCTTCTTGTAAAGCTTGTACGCCTGCAACAACAGTGGACAACGTTTAGGCTTAGCAGTCCCAAAAATCAATCAATTTATCAACCATTCCTTTGATCACGTCACCTACTACATTGACCAAGAACAAAATATTTGGTGACATAAAATTTGACCCAAATGGTGGGCCTAAATCATTGTGATTTATACGGAAGTATCTTCCTGATGCTTGCCATTCAAGAAATGTTCATAGCTCGCCACAGAATTTTCACACCTGGCTCATCAAATGATAGTTTAATCTACAATCTTACCCAATCAAGCAGATTCTGCGCATCAACATTTCCGTTGAACGATGAATTTCTTTGGCCACTAATCAGCTCCAAAACCACAACTCCGAAGCTAAACACGTCCGCCTTCGCTGATAAATGCCCATGCATAACATACTCCGGAGCCATATAACCACTGTTTCAAGCAAATTATAAAGGTCTATGTTAAAATCAAGTAAACAAGGGAGGTCCTGAGTACTTCGACCCCACACACTTGAAATAAAATTCAGGGCACAAGACACCATACTTGGTACCAGCAACGCGGGTATTGACGTGCGTTTCGTCTTCGGGAAAGAGGCGGGCCATGCCAAAATCAGCAATCTTGGGGATCCATTTATCATCAAGTAGAATATTGCTGGCCTTGATGTCGCGATGTATAATACAATTATGCGAATCTTCATGAAGGTAAAGCAAGCCCCTTGCAATGCCACATATTATATCAAACCTCCGCTTCCAGTCAAGCTCCTTCCTTCCATTCGAATCTGTACAGAGACCGTAAAAATCGCTGTCAGTACATTATTTAAAAGTCTGTTGACAATCATTTAACCAAATTAAAACGAGGACAATACGCATCACATAATATATCTATTTTTGCCAATTAGGTGTTAAAGTCATGGGGGTTAACCAAATGGTGTAGATTGTTCTCCATCATGAGCTGGCAAGGTTGTGTCAACAACTCAGAAACTTCTGTTCGTTGCTTGGCTGAAAGAATGTCGATAAGGTGAAGGTCTTAAGATCCACCTCCTTCACAAGTTTTAAATCAAAACTTGAAAACTATGCTTATGATGTCATAATTAACAGGTGTCAAAGTACCTATCAAAGATGTTACTGTAATTGCCTACAGCTAATATAGAAAGAAATTGTGGTCAACAAGTACTTTTAAGAATCAACGAATAAATTAGGATTCAAAGAGCCTTCAAGTTTGACTAAATTTCGGATACAATTCTGGCAAACATATCAGGAAATATGATGGAGTTGGGGGGTAGAGTATGTATGATCTTCAGAACTAAAGCGAATTGATCCAAAATCAAGAAATCTGTACAACTTAAGTTTCTGCTAAATTCACCTAACCAGCGTTTAAGATCAAAATATGGAGTGAGGAAAATGAGGAAAATCTTAGTAGATATGATACTGCAAAAGACTCGTATAGAATCAAATATCAAATATCAAATTATTTGTGCTGATCTATAAACAAAACACCGAACATGGTTGCATTATCTATTGTGCAGGATGCAGTTGCCAAATAATAATCTGATCGTAAAGTGTAGAAGGATTAACGAGTGCTTACTGAAGAGAAGCTTGTCGAGGCTCTCATTTGAGACATACTCATAAACGAGTAGTTTCTCTACCCCGTGTGCACAATAGCCCAACAAATTCACAACATTACGGTGCTGCACACGAGCTAGCAACTTGGCCTCGTTCAAGAACTCTCTCTTTCCTTGATTTGAACTCCCTGACAACTTCTTCACTGCAATTTCTCTCCCATCCTCCAACCTCCCCTGAGAAAGACGCACCACACAAGTTTTAAGACACATTAACAGCCCCGTTTACTTTGTCTCTTGGGAATTTAAGGATCTAGTCAACAAGGCAAAAACTCGGTGGTATGTCAGGTCGCAAGATACATATGTAATCAGGGAGACAAATGTGCTTAAAGTTTATAGTTTAGCAAGATACCTAGTTTAGAACATTACATAAACACTACATTGGCAGTGAAGTCATTTGCGACTTCACCTTTGGTGTAACTTCCTAATGAAGCAAAAGACATACACGTTCAAGACACGTGAGAATCAGGATAACATTCTTCCGTTATATTGTTAACATAATCCTTCAATCTCCGTAGAAATGCACTAAATCCTTAACACCCAAGAAAGCTGCGGATTAGAAGAAAGTAGCAGGTGGTGGTGGTGCATACAAGTGCATGATTAAGTCGATAACTAATCTAAGTTTGTGTTTCTTATTAACTAATAACCATCATCATTATCTAATTAAGCTAAGGAACAATCTTCTACACACTACTTGCAACAATTCTGACATTTTACAAAACAATTTGTTTCACTAAATGCCAACAAAAATATAAATAAATAAAAAGATAATAATTTACTTCACTAAATAATTCGTATCATTAACTATGAAATTATAAAATAACTAGAGAGACGAATTTGAGAAACAAGTTCAGCAGAAAGAAAAAAAATGTGAGCTTGAAAAAACTTTTTTTCCCAAAAATTTCTCAGCAACCAAACAGATTAGTCAAACGAAAACATTAGCAGATCTACCTTATAAACGGGTCCGAAACCGCCTTGTCCGAGCTTATGAGTGGAGTGGAAATTCCTCGTGGCAGCAACCAAAGTTTCGAAAGGAAAAACCTTCTGTTCCTGCTGAGCAATCTTCTCCAAGTCCTCTTCGTTCCGTCCGTCTGATCAAATAAAAACAGAGCAAAAAACACACAAAAACATAAATCATCTGATACAAGCACAAAACGAATGAATTTCACGAAATTGCAAACTGGGTTTTTGAAATGAACGAAATTGAAAAATGGGTTTCTGAAATTCACGAAATTGCGAACTGGGTATCGATTTTCACCTCTTCTGGAGCCGAACCCACAAGTTTTCATAAGATTGTTGAAGAAATTCCTGGACTTGGTCATGGTTTTCTGAGACTTTTAGAACAGCCCACACCCCATAAATGAACACAGAAGAAGAAGAAGAAGAAGAAGAAGAGCAGGTGGGGCTTGTGGAATTTCGTTTTCTGCGAATTAGAAATCATGAACCGTGGGATTTGGAGGTGTTGGAGAAAATGATTAATTGTGTGGATTTTTATGAATCCTGTGGGAATGAAACAGAGAGAGTTTGCGGAGAACGGAACGTGTTGACTTAGATAACCCCACGTGTTGACTTGTTGTAGATTAAGGAGTGCAGTCAAATTTAAATTTGAATTTGAGAGGATTTTAGAAGATTTTAAAATTTAGTTCGTGTCAATTAAAAGATTTTAAAGGATTTTATGATTCATTCAAATCTAAGTGTATTAAAAAAATTAAGATTTTAGAGAATTTTAATAAATTGTAGATTTTGTGGGATTTGAGAGCTCAAAGTATATATAATCAAGACTAAAAAGAATCCAATCTCACCCTAGGATTTCAAATCCTTCCACCAATCCATTCAAATTCTTTTAAAATCCATATGAATTTTGTAGGAGTCTTTAATCCTCTTAAATCCTATAAAATCTATCACTTTTAAAATCCTTTAAATCTCAGTTTGCCTACAACCTCCTAAATAATATTATTTTATTTTTTTTAAGGAAAGGGAAGAAGTCAAGAACGCATGTCCTCCAGAATTAAATAAGGGAACGACTCCTTCATCCATGTGACGGAAGCAGTGAACTGGGAAATGACCAATTTTTGCCTCAAGGGTAAGGGCAGTAAAAGATTAAATTTAGAAAATAAAAGATTTAAAAAATTATTGTTAATTTCACCGCAGTTGATCTAACAATATAAAAACAAAAACAAAAAAAACCCAAAATACTATCAGAACCGTTGATTTCCCATCCCTTGAGTGTCCCATCATGTGGAGAGATTTTTCAGTGTGACCGGTACATGGGGTGGTACACCACGTGTTACTAAATAAATAGTGGGATATGTGTGCTAAAAAGTTAATAATTTAAAAAATAAAATTTACCACCATTCCTATTAAATCACGTGGTGTACCATTTGTGTTCCCGTCACAACTAAAAATTTCTCCATCATGTGCTCGAACTCCACAAACTCAAAATGAACATGGCCCTCACCCCATTTGAGAGTCCTGACGTAGTCCTCAATCATGAGGAAATTCAGTCCCTTTACAATAGGGATTGGAATTCTAGCCTATTGGAAGCCACCGAGTCATTAGACTTAGGAGTGGTTTGGGAGTGAGGTGCTTAAAAAAAAAACACTCATGAAAAAAAGCTGTGAGGGTTTTAGGTGTTTGGTAAACTGAAAAAAAAAGGGCTTATTTTGGAAGCTGCTGTGAGAATAAGCTGAAATCAAAGGAGAAAGCTGAAGCTGCTATTTGTAGCTTTGGAAAACTGGTTTTTTTTCAAAGCACACGGAGCTACAGTGCTCCTTTAATGAAAAGACCCACTATCAGACTGCTTTTTTTTCCAAAAGCACTTTTACAAAAAAGTTTACCAAACACTCTGCTGATTTATTTCACAGCCGCTTATTCTCACAGCAGCTTTTTTTCAAAGCACAGCAATACCAAACCAGTCCTTAAAGATGTGCGGTGGTGAGAACATGTACAAATATAGAAGATGCTCTAAATAACTACACAATTGACAATTAAAAAGTAACTGCATAATTTCACCATTTGAAATGTCCGATTACGTTATCTATAGGGCATTTTTTTTCATAAGATCACATATATTTTGATGTCATTTTGATGTTAACTCTTAGTCTTAACCTAACAGCCTTGCTGAAATTTTCATTGGTCTGAAAACAAAGTAGGTCGGTCCCAAATGGCATTTTCCCCTCCTTGAAAATTCCTTATTTTGTTATAAGTTTCTCTACAGATTTGGTTATTGCCGCCTTCCCTTTTACTTCTTTCAATTTCAGTTGTGTTTTGCTTCGAGTTTGTTGTTGCTCACCCCTAACTCAAAGTAATCGTTACCTTAAGTTAGTCAATTGAAAATTGAACTAACTTTTTGCTTTGCTTGTGTCACATTAATATTTTAAACATTTCAAAATCCCTTGTTTGGTATGTGTTAGCGGTGCTTAAGAGATAATGGAGTTGATCGTAATTGAGAGTAAATTTGAAGTTAGGGTTATATGATTGTGAGTTTTGACTAGAAATCCTTAATAAATCATTGTGAGTTTTGACTAGAAATCCTTAATAAATCAAATCAACTTTCCTAGGAACATCCATGTACGTGTACTTAAAATTGCAGACAGTTCAACAATGATATAATGTATAAAATACTTTGAATCTTTGGATTGCTAAAAATGGCTTAACGTTTGATCGTGAATGCGTTTGGTTTCTCCATCATAATTTTACGAATTTATCGATAAAATATATTTAGTTATGCAAGCATGTATTATTTTTTCTCTGATCAGGTTGAAAATTTCAGTAAGGTTTTAATAAGGCCACATTGCATACTTATCTTGTTGTATAATTTCAACCATCCACACAAACATTTTTACTTCTTACATACCCCTTTCAATTTTCGGTCGTCGAATTGATGAATTGAAGAAGATCAATAACAAAAATTAATAAAGATGTGTATGAGGTAAATATTAGTATGTGAACAACACTACTCAAGAAAAATGAGTTACTTTTGCACACATATCAAATTGTTATTTACAAATTGTAAGTAAGCAAGGAAAATGACTTCTTACACTTATTAATGCTTTTTTTTTTGGGCTTTATGGTCCCAAGATCAAGACTAAGTAATGGGCTGGAGTGTGTACAGGATCGTGTGTGAATAGGACATTGTGATTCATAAGTCCGTGGATTATGACGTCTCATGTGGTGGTATTTATTTATTTATTTTTGGGTGATCAATCGTTAAATTTGTTAGACTAAATGTTAGATTAGAGAGTTGATGGAGTTTGAACTCACACAGTGATGCAAGGACAACACTCATCTCCACCGTTGTGATAAAGGGTCACTTGCCAAGTGGTGGTAATGTTTATCATTTTGTTTGTTGTCGTTTAATGAGTTTAAATTATGAGATTTGTGTTTATTCACTAAACACATCTCGATATTTAAACTTATCTAACGCTGATAAATAGGATAGTGAGTATCACCATCACTTGAAGGTGGTGAACACATATATTCCCATATTAATTACTTTCAAAGTACAAGATTAAACTAGTTTAATACTAAATTAATCGTTGAATATTGGTAGCCATGGATGTGATGATATGCCATTGTTGGGTGGCTGAGAAGATATCATCTTTCTCCTGAAACAGAAGGATGATGTTTTTCGGTCATAGATGTGAAATCATGATTACAACATGCCCTGACCTAATAGCACCGCCGAAAGTCAAGACTCAAAACCACATGTCCGTACAATTACGGCAAGCTCAAATAAGCATCTTCCACACCATAAAATGTGAACACAATTTTATAAGGAAAAGAAAGGCTGTGCAAATATCCAAATTTAATAAGGATTTTCACGGTCCTGTAGCTATATTCTAATCGCGCGTTGTTATGTGTTTTAATTTTTTTACTTGCTATTACATGATTGATTGAGATATTGTCACAATGACGTACTGGTGGCATGAATTATTATTATTATTTTTTTGATAAACTGAGGGGGAGGGGCTGAACGCCGCAAAAACATTAAACTATCTGAAAAGTACAAACTAGACGATTCTTAGCAACCTTAAAATATCATCCAACAAAAGATCACCAATCAAATAAGAGGTTCTTCAAGAAAACAAAACCCCAGATCAAGGTTGTAACTCCGATGAAACTGGCATGGATGTCAGTCTTTTGTGATGCAGAACATGTTCATTTGGATCTATATGCTCTCTTCTTCTAGCCAACCCTAACAAATCTAACAAAAACTCGGCAGTCGAGCAGCAAACTACACACAATGTTATTCCTCACTGAGTATGAATGCAGCTTAATTGGGAACCAAATCACATATATTTAGTTTATGATTTAGTTAAACACCCCTTAATTATGCCTCTGTCCAAAAATAGTATTAGCTGTGATTAGACGACCGACTTTTGTCCTTAGCAATTATCTTGTTGTATTGGTTTCTATATGCCAACCAACCAGTTTTATATCAAAGAAACATCCATGTGATATTGAAAGCGATGTTTCTTCACATTTTCAAATTACAAACGATATTTTATCTTAAACTAATTTAAACAGCAAGGAAGGAACGAATTAAGCGCCCGTGAAAAAGCACATCCGGTCTAGCTAGTATAAACAAACACTCACTTTTATATACTTACAGATGGATACATATAGTATACAAGTAGTAACTCAACTTTGACCCTCAAATAACAATAAACAAATCCCATATGATCAAATGATGCAAACTAAAGATGGTGACAGAGAAAAAGGGGGATTGGAAATCCCCCCCTACATTTTCCTTCACTTTCTTTTCCTTTCCTCCAAACAAAACTTAAGAAAAAGAGTGTCCTAGTTCTGACTGTCTAATAAACTAATGACGCTATGTACCTGGCACTGGAATATCTTTGTTGGGTCTCGATCGCCAGCTTTGCAAGCCAGGCCTTTTCTCCTCACAACATACATTTTGACAGGGTGGCTTCTCCACCTCACTATCCTAATCTACACACTCCAGAAAAACTTGGTAGGGACGCCTGATGAGGTCATTTGTAGGGCACTTCTCACGTAAGAACGAGACCCCTGTATGACTCGCCCCATGCGAGGGCTGCTCTAATAAGCATTCCTAACCGAAGTTTCTCTCCTACGCACATACGCTTCTCATCCCCCTCTTTCCTTCAAAGGTGTTTGATATAAGCGCAGCCCACAAAAATTTGGACTTTCACCAAAAAAACAGAAGAAAAAAAATGGTAAACTAGAATTTGTAGTCCACCATGATGACCAGGAAGAGCCTCCCTCTCCATCCAGGGAATCCCCCCACTTGACATTGTTCAAACTGCATAATTGTGTTTAATGTTCCGCTTATATTCGCAGCTGTTTTACCTGAATGCAGCAAAATCTGCAGTAACAAAAGCCCGCAAAATTAACAAAAAAAAAAAAAAAAAAGGCGTAATTCCAATGCAGTTGAAAGTATCACAGTTTGGAGTTGAAAGGCTTATGATTTTACCCATGAACTCTTTATAGATCGCTGTCCCCCATGGTCCTCAGACGGAGTTCTACACTTCGCAGGTCGCGAAGATGTTCCAAAATTTCTTGGAGGAGAAGTAATCCCTTATCTCCTTTCCTCAAGGAGGAAATGCAGTGCTTTAGAAACTCCCTATCTGCTTCAAGTGCTTGTAGTCTCTCGTACACATGATCAACCTCCTCTTCAATAGCAAGTTTCTTGCTCTCAGAGTCTTGCGACGTAAAAGAATCATACCCTTCTGTGTTTCCATTCAATTCCCCGTCTTCTGTTTTTGTTTCGATGGCATCAAATAACGGAAGAAGCCTCTTTGCCTTCAAGCCCTTGACAATTTTTCTATCTTGATGCGGGAAATTTCCATTCATTTCTTTGGAATGGCCATTTGCAATGCCATTGCCATTTATTTCACTACTAACATCCGAACTTTCATGGTAACCATTTCCATTCTCCAAAAATAAATGCTCACTTGGTTTTATATCCCCGTCATATTCTTCTTCCTCTTCGTTGTTCAAGGTCAAAAGCTTCTCTTCCAACTCCTTGAGCTGGTCTAGAATGGACAACTTCTCTTCCTCAAAGCTAGCCAAAGATTCCTCTAGATACAGCACTGCATCCACCGGGGTGTTTTGGTTGCTACTTTCCTCATGGCCATATAAGCAATCTTCTTCCTTCGATTCGTTATTCAAATCAGTAGAGAGTCCATCGCTATCCTCACCATTGCTACAAGCACCGGATGAAGTCCTACTCTTCGTGCTTCCATCTTTCATTCTCCTCAAAATCATCATTTTCTCTTTGACCTCATAATCCTGCAGTTTCTTTCGACATATTTCCAGCTCCTTTTCGAGCTCTTGCTTTTCCTTTTCCCGCTTCACCATAAGCTCATTCAAGAGTTGCATCGCTTCCTGGTCGTACTCAGACTGCTCTTCCATCATTCTCTGGTACTGCAAAGCTTCCATCTGCATTGCTGCTTTTTCTTCTTGTAGCCTATTTATCATCGCCATTGTCTGGCTGGCTGCCACCGCAGAAGCGCTCCTCTCTTCCTCGAGTTCTGCATATAATTCGTTCAAAGCCTTCCGTTCAGCTCTCAGCGCTGTCTTCAATTTCTCAACTGTCACGACTCCATCACCGCCTTCAGTGTCACTCATGACACTTCCATCCAATGAGTCATCTGTTACCAGTTCTCGTCTCTCGAATAGTAGCATTCCCTTACGAAACTGATGGAGACTGTCTATTGAAGTAGGTGTGTCAAGACCATTATCTACCTCAAGTGAGAAATGATTATCTTTTTCGTTCTCACTCGTTTCAACCGACAAGGTTTTGAATTCAAGTAATTCTTCCTCTGCTTGCTCAGAACCTAACAATGTAACAAATTAAAGTACTTTCAGACACAGTTAAGATTGCGAAACTGCGAACGTGGTTAGGACAAAAGTTGAGGCTTACCATGATGATCGCAATCATGTAGATTGGCAGAACTTGTAGAAGGGTCTTCCTGCTCACACGCATACGAATACAAAAGTTCTTGAGCTGATTGAACTTCGTCATTCTCTTCCTGATCAGGAATCTCTGTCCCTATTGATACCTCTGCATCAGTCTCATCGTTGTGCGAAAGATCCGAATGCAGAAGTCCTTGAGCTGATTGAACTTCGTCAGTCGGTTCCTGATCAGGAATCTCTGTCCCAATTGAGACCTCTGCATCAATCTCGTCGTCGCCCGAAAGGACATCGTCCTCAAATTCTGCACACATTGAATGACAACACCGAGAATTTGAATTTTCTCATCCAAAGAAAACAAAACAAACAGTGTCTATAAGTCATAAGTGAGTCAAATTAAACATGGGTACCTTGATGAACATCTGAAACAATTTCACCATTTGCTATAGCTCCAACTTGTTCATTTTCCTCCTTTGCGCTCTCAGTTTCGCCCGGACCCTTCGAATCAATACCCGAAACCCTACTTTCCTCCTTACTCTCATCGAACGAAAGCAATGCCTCAGTCTTTTCTGGACCGCGCCAACTCTCCACAACCGGTTTCGCTTCTTGCCTCTCGAAACCAATGTCGAAATCCAGTATAACATCTTCACAACCACTACTATTTCCTTGGTCTTCTTCCACCTTATTGTACTTCTGTTTACTCTGGTTTCCAATGGTGGTTGGAGAATCAATCAAATCAACCAGAACCAACCCACTATCGTCCTGATCAATGTAGAACTCCAAATCCTGAGGTCGAATTTTCGGAGATACAATATATTTCGTGGGCTCTTGTTCTTCTTCTATGACTCTTTCCACTTCTTCATCTCCATTGGCTGCAATCTCCTTCTCCTTGCAGCCATAGTCACATACAGAACAAGCAGCAGAACGATCCTCTGCTTCAAAACCCCTATTTTCTCCCTTCTGTTCTTCAACTCCCTCTTCGTTTCCGATCTCGAAATCCGATCCGCTTCGATCCGACCGATCACCTTCTTCCGTATGATGATCATCCCCTGTTTCCAAACTCAAATTCTGTTTCTGGGCATAATCCAAAACCTCCCAAGAGGGTTTAATCACAATACAAGAAGGGTAAAACTTGTTCAAGCTCAATCCGCAGCAAGAACAGTTCAACCTGTCCTCTCCATTTTCAGTGACTTTCTCGTTGCCGTCTCGAATCATCCCAATTTGCTTCATCCATGGAAAAAAAGCAAACTTCTTTGACCATTCTTCGCAATCCGGCTTCGACGAGCAGTCCTCGCACATATCTTGCGATTCTGCTAGTTTCTGGTGATTTGAGCAGTAACCCAATTGGGATATTTCGTTGGCATGAGATTCGCAGACAAGATCTCTGTAAGAATTGTTGGTGTTTCTGGGCCCGAAGATATGATCGAGCCTAGTACACCAAAGGCAGGGTCTTTTGAGGCCAAAGTAATCGGAAAACTTTACGATCAGATAAGAAAATAGGGAATTGAGAAGGAGGAGGATGATCAGAATCCATTCGAGGAGTGCATAGATTAGAACGAGAGTGATCTTGTTGGTGTTTCTGTGCAGCATGGTTGCGCACTTGTTGGCAGCCATTGATGGTGCTCTGTTTTTGGTATATACACAGAGAGAGAGAGAGAGAGAGAGAGAGAGAGTTGCAGATTATCAGAGAGAAATAGAAGTAAGGAATGGCGGTTTGAAATGGAATTTGGACAACAGGAGAAGACTCGGAGCTGAGAAACAAGGAAATATGTGATTGAGTCAAAGAAAATTAAAGAATGTTTTTCAATATCGTCTGTGATATATATATTTTTCTTTTGGAAAGAATTAAATTAACCATTGATGGACAAAAAAGAATGATCGACGTCACTAGATTGCTGTGGAAATGTAACATGGCTTCTACTTGGTATTAAAATATACGAAGTATTCTTTACTTATCATTAAATTGAATGTGACAAATCAAACCAACGAGTTGTTAATAAATATCCGTTAAGATCTATTTAATTTGATAACATCTTACACCATCATCACCACTATTAATTTCATTTCTATATTATGATAATATCAAATTGAACATGTTATTAAAGATACCAATTAACAACTCAATAAGTTAACTTATAACCTCGTGAAATTATGGATAAAATTACGTACGAATACAACGTTGCAATCCAGCCGGCCTTGACAGCTCCCACACCATTTTTTTCAATTTGGGCAACAAAAATGGGGGTGGCCCATCAAGCACACCATTGAGTTGGTGGACCACTCTCAAAGTAAAGTGTGGGTCACATTATTTGGATCCAGATGCTCCAATTCATAATGCAACTCTCATCTCTCATAAAAGCTTTTTCTCATAGATATTCCTCTTTAATTGTAAGTAAGAGATTTTAGATTTGATTCTCGCCAAAGGAAAATTTGAACCACATTATTGCTAGCCTATTTTGAGGTTAAACTCAACCCTCTTCCATTTTAATGTAGATAATATCGTTTGTTTAACCAAAAAAATAAAAAAACTCTTCTTCATTTTTATGTACGCATTTTTTAATTATTTCATTTACTGACCTTGCCTTTGATTTATTTTATTCAAGTACTAAAATTATATAAAAAGAGTAGAGAGGAAAAATGAGAGTAAAATCACTTTCATGTAATATTTTTAATTAACTACTTGCCTTAGAAGTTGTCACTGCTTTTCAATTCTGCCCCCACCCTTTTCATTTTTTCCTAAGCTAGCTGATATTCTTATTTGAGAGTGTTATTTTCAATATTCTGCTCTTGATGTTTCTTTTGAAGAATTGTTTAGGGTTTTAGAGGTAGGTTCAACATTCGAATTTTGGGGGTCTTAGTATTAAAGCACATGTTTTTTTTAGATAAAAACAAAGCATGAAGAGCGCAATAGTTTCAGTTTATTCACCAAGGCATTTCATCAAACACTTGGTGAGCTTGTTGTCGTCAGTCAAACTATGTTGTGCACATATCAATAAATATTGACATATGCTAAAGCAATCTGACGAGTAATATCGATAGAATTTGTCGAGTGTTGTCACGCAACCTGTCAAGGTATGCCTAACAAACATTACATCAAACCCTTGGTATAGGCACAAAAAAATATCCGAACCAAGCATTTCAAGGGTCCTCGTGAGACCACCTTGGTCCCAATATACATCTGCCTCTATGTATAAAAGGAACCAGGCTTGTGACTGTAAACCCTTTCATAATGCTTTTGCTTGTCAAGTTTATATCATGACTTGTTATTTCTTAATGTACTGTTAGCACTAGTAGGATTTAGCCCACTCTATCTATGAAACCCAGCTTTCAAGCTAGATTAGGGTTTCTTTCTGTGTGAGTAGCCTTTGTACATTTCCAATGACCATATAAGGGTCGAATAGAGTATATGCAACTGAGTTAGTAGAATCTGATTCTTTGGGTTTCATATATTAGGGTTTGTGACATGTTGGAAGCCTACCATTTTTTTTCCAACTGAGTTTGCAGCTGAGTGATGGGGGTTGTTTTTGGGATGGCAACTTGTTTGGAGACTACGGGTAGATAAGTTACTGGTAGAATCTGATTTTTTCGCTCTGTATCGTCGGTGTTACAAGCTGTTGTTGAAACCACCCTTTGGGTTCTATTATTTTTGCTTGTCGAGAGTTTGCTTTCTAGATCTTTGGCAATACGAGCTATGACATGTCTACAAAGAAAAAATTTATGTGATTGGTTGGTTTAGCTAACTATAGTCTTGCTCTAGACCTAGGAAATCATCATTTTGATAATCCTCCTTATTTGAACAATTTTGTTCGTGGTGATTGGCTTGCGATGTCTAGGCCTAGAGTTATTTTTGCTTAGTTTGTTTAGGCTATAACTATAAGCCCCATTTTCAAAAATAAAAAAAAATAAAAACAAATAAAATTAAAGTAAAGCAAATTTTGGTTTCTTGGTAGAAATACTGTCACAATAGTCAAGCTTTGTTTCAAAAGTTGATTACAAGTGTCACTTTTCCTTTATTACAATCTTTAAACTTTAAATTTTTTGACCAAAAAGACAATTGAATCTAATTAATCCCGCAACTAGTAAACTACAACGTATACATTGTTAGCAGAAAAAAAAAATATAGAAAATTTGATGTACACCAAAAAAAATATTGTCGTAAATCTAAGATGTCTATGAGTAAGGTAATACAATTGACTACGTCTGCAATCATATGCGTGTGTTCTTCATTTTCTTTGTGTTTCAATAGGTAACTCCATTGATCTCTACATGCGAAAATTACATCTTTTAGTTTTTTGTTTTTATAAGTAAATTCCATTGATTTTTTTAATAAATGCATATTTAAACTGATACATATAGGGGATTTAAATTTGAATTTTTTTTAACAAGATTTAAATTTGAATTTTAATGAATTGGCTAGATAAAGGTCCAACGCTTTTGAAGCGGTGTCTCAAGCAATCGAACTTCAATACTAGCAGCAACAATGGAGATCAAACTCGTGGCAGGAGGTAAAAGCAAGAAGACGAAACGCACTGCGCCCAAGTCTGATGATATCTATCTCAAGCTTCTCGTCAAGCTATACCGTTTTCTTGTCCGGAGGACTAGAAGCAAGTTGAATGTGGTCATTCTTAAACGTTTGTTCATAAGAAAAGTCAACAAGGCACCCTTTCTCTCTCGAAGTTTATTAAGTATATGCAAGAAAAGAACAACAAGATTGTTGTGGTTATGGGGACTGTCACCGATGACATTAGGGTTTATGAAGTTCTGCAATTGAAGGTTACAACACTGAGGCTCACTGAGACTGCGACAGTAGGAGAGTGCTTGACATTTGATCAACTTGCTTTGAGAGCACCATTGGGTCAAAACGGAGTTCTCCTTAGATGTCCTAAGAATTCTCATGAAGCACTTCTATGTAAATGGCTTTGAATTTTGAGGGTATTTAGGTCTATTCATATGAGTTTTTTGATATATTTGAAAGTTTTTTTTATAAAAAGTGACATTTATGAATTTAGGTGTTAAATTTTGGTTATTAATGATAAATACCCTTAGCAAAATTTAGTTTAAAAATGCGCCTTTAAATTCAACGTGTAAAGAAAATAAATAAGCTCGGTCAAGATTTACACGGGTCTATATGAAATCATCAACAAGACAACAACCATATATAAAAGGAAAATGCACCTTTAAATACAGTACATAAATAAGCTCAAGATTTACAAGTAAGTTCATTCTTAATTTCTCAAACAAACAAAAAGATGTTAAATTCAATTTCCAAAATTACATCCAGCTAGAACATTGTTTTGATAAACGAAATACTAGTATGTAATATAATACATACATACATACATATATATATATATATGTGTGTGTGTGTATATATATATATTACATATGTGTGTGTGTGTATGTGTGCACGCCTAATAGCTAATTTTGAAATCGAACATTTCAAATTTGACGACTTAGCATCGATCCACATCGCTGTATATAAATTGAAATATAAATTATGAGGGGACCCGTGGGCATCATGTACATAATTTGCGTGACAATAAGGATATCATTAATTATACATAAATTAAATAAAGTATTTAGCTTAATTTTTTAAATTAATTATATATAGAAGGGACCCTAGATATCTATATGCCAATGGTAGACTCCACAAAATTTGCATATAAAAACTGCTGCTTTGTTTCTGCGTTTTTATTGTGGAATGATCAACAACTAAAATCTGTAAGTGGTGATGATGGAGATGGACCCTCGGCTGCTAGATCTACACTCGAAAGTGATCAACTTTGCATTTAGTGAAAGAAAAAAATTATCATCAAATGTGGACTGTGGACAAAGATGTATGTACATGATCATCATATCGCCTCAAAACTACGAGAGATTTTTAGAGTATTTGGAACATGGCTGGTACACTATATGTTATTATACAATTGGAGGGACACTTACCATCCTGTGTTACAGACTCCATATATACCGCACCATATTCTGAACACACTAAAAAATCTCTCCAAAACTATATTGTCGTACAGTACGAAGGGGTATGCATGCATATGCTTTTATTTACAACACGGGTGGTAAAATATCATGCATGTCCAATTAGTAATTATATGTGTACAATTTCTTCTAGCAAATTAAAAAGGAAAATAAAGAATTTACAAATCATAGTTAAGTTCCCTTGGAATTACTGTATGTGCATGTTTGTCAGTCCTAGGGTTTCAGATCATAGTTAGGTATCGATCCCTACTAACTTCAGGGGTCGAAACATTATTGCCAACATTCCAGACATCTTTGATATTCTTTTGGTTCTTTCGACAACCAAATTAAGGTTAATTCGTACGATAAAAAGGAGCAGTTTTAGGATTTTTGCTTATAAAGCTAAGGATCCTATGATTAACACAACTTAAAGACAGTAAATCATTTACATAAAACAGCTGTACAAAAAGAGTAATGTTTTTTAGACTAATTTTTTACACAAAATTTGAGAATTATGTAATGTGTCACTAATAAGAAATAAGCGCATTAATCAATACTTAAATAATAATCCAATCATCAGCGACCACGTCGTATAATTTACAAAATTTGATCTAAATAATTAATCCTCCTAATATTACCCATACGCAAATTACGGGATACCACTTCTTAGTCCTAATACTAAAAGGAATTCAAGAGAGAAAGGGAAAGAGAATCGCCACGAATTTGTAGTATTTTTGTGTTTGTTAGGGTTTGCGATGGTAATGATGGTGATTTGAGAGTGTTTGAAAATGTGGGACAGACTCAGCATGTATATGCAAATGCTGCATGGCCCCTTCTTCTTCTTTTGCTTTTGTTGCCTGCCTGCCTGCTATGCCGATCTGTGCTCTTTCACCTTCCCTCCTCCTTTAACTTTCTGCTCCTTCCATTTATTTGGCTTTTAATAAAATATATTCCCCACAAGCTCCCACGCTCAACCCACGACGAAATAATAATAATAACAATAATATTAATCTGAAAACCCTTTAGTTATAGGCTCCTATCTACTACTATTTAATTTACAACAACAATATTTAGTAAAACACATATATGTACTTCTACGATATGCATATTTTATGTTTAAAGTGTTGACCAGTTAGTAAAGTAATACGACACTATCTGTTATCTACTTCAAAATATGATAAAAATGATTATTGTTACAAAATTTAATGAATCGAAAGTCGTTTGGGAGTTTAAGCGTTATCGAGAACTATGAGAAATGTGAATGCACTTCGTCATGTTTCAAATTTCATGCGCAGTGCAGCACTACTTATTCGTGGACGGTGGGAGAGCCTGCCCGCCCAAAAAATAGATATCTTTGACTACGTGAACCAAAAGCAAAGATGAAGCCGTTTTGGTTATATATTTACATTTCTTTCACGCATGCATATTGCATGATATATAACGTTAAGACAAAAAAAATAAAATAAAAATAACATTATTAATTTTCAGAATCATCGACTGGCCAAAAAAGGAAGATCAAAATATTGGGGCGCCTAACAAAATTAATTAAGCAGAAATCAATTTGAGTATGAGATTTAAACTCATCTAATGATGATAATTAGGTGATGAGCATCACTATCACTTGAAGGTGGTGAGCAAAAATATTCAATAATTCTACAATTTAGTTACCAGCGGCATGTGCTCTACTCTTATTTCCTTTTTTCTTTATCTCTTATAAATGAGTAAATTGTAGCAATGATCCTTTAACTTTAACTCATTTGGAACAATGGTCCTTCAACTAAAAATCTATTATCATTGGTCCTCAACTCATCAAAACGTGCAGCTATGATCCCTGAACTAAAAATTCATTACCATTGGTCCCTTAACTTTAATCCAACTGAAGATATGATTCCTCAACTTTAACCCATTTGGAGCAATAGTCCCTCAACTTTAACCCAATTGTAGCAATGGTCATTCCAACATAACTCATTTTGATAAAATTCTGATAAAGTTGACGAAAATGACCATATCTACACGTTTTGATGAGTAAAGGAATCCCAATTGTAGCAATGGTCCTTTCAACATAATTTATTTTGACAAAATTTTGATGAAGTTGATGAAAATGACTATAGTAATGGATTTTTAGTTGAGAGACCATTACTCCAAATTGATTAAAGTTGAGGAATCATTACTACAATTTACTCTTATAAATTTGATGGTACTCATTACATGATTTACAAATTCCGAGCAGGAGACAATATTCAGTAAGGCAATCTGACTAGAGAATACTTAGTAGCAGCTTGACCAACGACTCTTGTAAAAGGAAGAAATTTTATTCAAACCAATATATTGTCCCAATGATTCTCTACCGAAAACGTGATGACGGTGTCACTGACTACAAGAGACGGTCCCTCGTAATAAAGGACGAGAGTTCATGCATTGTGAGTTGTAATCTACTTACGGCCTGATTGCATAGAGTCTCGAATACAATGGAACCCCTTCCTTTGCGAGAATGTCTAACCGTAAGACTACCCTGCTACAGTGTCATTCCAAGCAGGGGCCGTGGCTGCTCTTTCTTGTTTCCACGTTTTTCAAGCTCTGTTCTTATTTTCCCCCTTTTACCCAACATTTTTCTTGTTTCTTGCTAAAGAAAAGAGAAACCCCACAAAGGATAACTTTAGTAAAACTCAATTGACAAATATTCAACATTTACCATGAAAAGAATTTTGTTGTTGTCATGCAATTTTAGTCTAGTCTTTTATGAGCAAGCTCGTCCTTATCATCGATTGCTAATTACAGATATAGCTCGTGGCCCCGTGATATTCCTTTTTCTTTCCTTTTCTTTCGGGCTAATGCCCTGTTGTGAACCAAAAGAGAAATTATGGCCTTCAATAAACACTTTTTTTCTTCCCATAAAGCATGAATTTCTAGAAATTAAGAAATCAAACAACACACCATACTCCAGTACTAAGATTAAAAGAATTAAGCCGCCTACCGACATCGTTTGTCAAAAAGATCGAAAGAATCACCACATGAGAGAACTCCAAAAATACATAACCTCTTTCTTTTGATTAAACAAAATTACAAGAATTTCTAAAATGTATCAACTAATTATTACATACTTCACTATTCACTCGCCTGACTTTTACCCCACTTCTTATGTTCATGCTGTCAAACACCATCCATCTCACAAAACAAATCCAAACCCCGTATGTGCTACACTCGCCAAATACACCAAAACCAACGTCGCTGCGCTGCGTGGATTACACTATTTCAGATGATCAAAGCATGTGTCCTCACAGAAGGCCAGTGCTTCCAAATGGATTGCTAGTTTGCGGGTGAGGAGCAGAGTTTGCAGGAAATGCCCCAAACCCAGTAGTATCACCAAAAGGATTTGTTGCGCCCATCATCACATTCGGCTGTGGCTGCTGGTAGGTTGGTTGGAAATGACCAAAGGGGTTGGACTGCTGTTGAGACATTGCCGCCATTTGAACTCCGGGATGGGGAGCAACATTGTTTGAAAAAGCAAATGGGTCTTGGACCTCAAACGGATTTGGAGCTGGAGATCCATAAACAGGTTGCTGAGATGCCCTATATGCTCCTTCATCGTACAAGCTGTTCAGAGTAAGTGAGTCTAACCCACCAGCCTGACATGAACCAGAAACATGTATCAATCAAATTGCAAGCCACTATCAGAATGGCAAAACTTCTACAAGGAGAGGTATAACAGAAGCCCGGTGAGGAATAGTAAATGATAAAAAATATAAATTTTAAAAAGCATGGTATGGGCCTACCAATTGTCTCTCATTCGGTGCTGAAATGTCGGTACTTGGAGTGGTGACCAAGGCAAGTTCCCATCCAGTAGGATCAAAACCATTTGTTTGGGCTGCACTAGAATTGAATGTTGGAGCTGCATCTGCAAATAAAAGCGGGAGAGATTAAGAGTCATGGAAGCCATAAAATGCCAACTTATATAAATAAATAACAAAAACACGTACCAGCTTCAGATGTAATTATAGCTAGAGCTAAAGCATTTCTGTCCTCAATCGCGGATACATCAGCTGCACTATAATCCAATCCCTGAACCCACAAAAGAAGATTGGTTGGGGTGAAAAAAAAAAAATAGAAATGATTGACACAATGGGAATATGTAAAATAAAAGAAACAAAAACAGAGTGAAACTTTAACTAAGTCAGAACTGATAATCTACCAGTAAATCTCCAGTGGCCATGCTACTTTGAGGAGGTGGAGGTGGAGGTGGTGGCGACAGAGGAGCTTCTGTCTCAACATTAGACACAGGCACAATGTCTAAAGCTGGTGGCTCGGATTCATCACCAGACAATTTTCTGTCTTCCGAAGGTTCTTCTGGTCTATATGTCAAAAGCTGTCCATAATGAGCAGATACAAATTATCTATACATGTATTTCCGAATAAAATTCCATTGGTAAAGAACTGAACTGATAAAACTCAAAACACTTAGAAATTTCCCTAACAAAAATAGAAAAGGAATAAATACCAACCAATGTTTCATTTGGAACAGTCACAGCCCGCGGTGCCTCTCTTATATACTCTTCCATTGTTACGAGGAAGGATTGCGGAGGCTGAAAAGGTTAAAATACAGTACTTGGCATTAGCTGAGAAAACTGCAAGGAAGGAACTTAAACAAATACATTGGAAACTTAAAAGACCTCTCTCAAGACTGGAAACTGGAAGTTCCTAGCAAGTTCCAATCCTTTGCAAACGTCATAAAAATCTGAGAGACCTGCAGCCTGCAGTAAATACCAAGATATCTTTAACAGAGCAGCAAACATTAACTATTTGACCTTAGATCATCCGTAACTGATGCTGTAGTAACCAATGGTGCAGATGTTTACCTGCTGACCAGCTCGTTTATAAACATCGAGGGCTGTAACAGCTTCATGTCTTGGCATCTCAAAAAACTGCAACAAACTCAAATTTGAGAAACAAATAGCCATTGGTAACATAGTATTTGCTTATTATATATCATATTCACCTTATCGACAAGATTTATGATCCCATCATTAATGGAACAATAAATTTTAAAGCTCTCTTTCAATACCTGAAAATACAAACTCAAAAAGGTCAGATATGAAATCAAAGATAGCCCTTGTCCATTGTTAAACTGGCTTTAATAGTTTTAAGGATTAAAGCTTGCTTTCAGCACTTGAGACTCCGTTTATAATTTAAATACATTGTCATGTCTGAGAGAAACAAAACAAAAATGGAGATGCAGGACATACCAGGGCCAGAGCATACTGTATAACATAATTGATGGAAGCTGTTCCTTCTGGCTGCAAAGTCAGAAAGCAAAATCAATCAATTTGCACAAATGTATAAAAATGGTTGTACAATAAATTTACAGAAATATAATAATGTATCACGAAATGAATATTCAAACACGTTTGAGGGAAACAGATCAACCACAAGTTCCAAATATGTTACCCGGCAACCAATAAGACGATACAGAAGCTGCTGTAAGGCAGGCAACTGCTCCAACAGCTCTTCACTATCCAGTTCTCGGGTTCTACTATATCCCTGTTAGTAGTTAAACACAGGAAAGAAAAGTTTGTGAACCCTCATAGAAAAATAACTTATTTTGTATATAAAAAGAAAGCATCTTATCACCAAATCCTATCTAGTAAATTAGTAATGAACCATTAAGATTTGATACCTTCTCCTGCCCCTGGGCAGGCCTTGGAAGACGTTCAGCTTCAATGTCATACCTCAGAACCTTAAAGCATTCGAGTCGTTCCTCCAAAAACAATGCATAAGTACGCACCCATGCAGAGCAATCCCAAGCTGCAGAAGAGGAAAAGGAAAACAAAAGGAAACATTAGTTATCCTCAAGTTACAGATGTGTTTGTGTTTCTTCAATTTTGTGTTCAAAATCAACGTCATAATTTCAATTATTTCAACTAATAGCTAATAATGAAAATTGACATGCCAAAGATGAGAAAGAATTCAAGAGATTAAGGCATTTGAAATTCACCAATGGGGCTGGAATCGTCTTTGAAATTAGAAAGCTGGAGAATTCGTCCTCTCTGAGAGAAACTTAGAAGTTCTTCTCTAAAAGTAGGATCGCCTTCCCTCAAGGTCCTATGGATAACTATCAATGTTTTCAAAGCTACCTGCCAATGAAAAACACAAATATAATACAAACCAAGTTTAACAGGAATCAAAACATATGTATACATATACATAAGCATATTAATCCATAAGACAATGATGATATATATACAGCCAAAAAGAAAACTATCATATAAGTGTTCCATCGTCCCTTGTAAATTGGGACAACATTGAACCAGACCAGTAGAAGACCAATTATTTCACTTCAAAATAGTTAAAAATACATAAACTTACTTTGTCTGAGCGTAAAAATAATCCTTTGCACAAAAAGATCAAACAGCGGCATCTAGTGGAACAAATGGGAAAATGAAGAACCGGTAAAAGTGTAGGAGCCTAATGTCGCTATTTAACTGTACTGTCATTGAGTAACACAACAATACTATGAAGTGATTAACATGGGCACATCTACGCGGTTTATTAAAGCAACCAAGTATATTTCCAAGCAAACTCGAATAATATAGTATGGCATGGTAAACAACAATATTAAGCAAACCCCGCTTGAAATTCAAAGGGAAATAAATACATTATTAAGTCCAATACAAAATCAAAATTGAAATGTATGGCATTGCAAATTTGCAATTGAAAGGGGAAGCACGGCATACCGTCCAATTATGGGTCTTGCTTAATCTTCTCGAAAGAGCATGAATGCAATAAGCAACATCCGCCCGTGGCCGAATCGACGATGTGGCAATCAGAATCTCTGCATCCAACAAAACACCCCCAAATGTAAAAATCACATCTTTGGATCAAAATCCAACCACCCATTTGATAAAACAACGGATCTGAAAATTTAGAAACTGACTTCTGAGGTGTCTCTCTTTGGGCGGGCACTCGACGTGGTTGGTGGCTTTCACTATCGCAACATCCAAATCCTATTTTTAGAGAACAAACCCAAATCAAAAAATCAAAATTCAATCCCTTCCGATAACAAAAATCTTATCTTTTTTTTTTTTTTTTTTTTTTTTTTTTGCTTCTAATTAATTTAATCAACGGAGATAACGGAGATAAAAGAAAAGGGAAAGGAATTGGTACCGCGTAATCGCTGTTGACGTGGGCAAGGCCGACTTTGGTGGAGTCTTTGAGAGCGCCGTAGGCTTTCCTCCACGTCTGAAGCGTCCCCATTTCTCTCTGCTTCTTCTTCTACTGTAACACCCCAATTCCTCCACCGCTCGGATCGCCCTCTCTCTCTCTCTAGAAGAATACACGGTGACCTGGCTTGCAGACCTTGTCTCTCTCTTCTGTCTCTGGCTCCCGATGGATTGGGGAAAGAGAGAGGAAAGCAAAGGACTATGAAGAAATTATGCGAAAGAAAAAGAAAGAGAAGAATTCAAGAGCGACAGGCTGCAAAGCAGAAACACTGGAACGGTGTCGTAGTGAATTCGATTTTCCGTTTTTATTCTTTCCTTTTTCATGTTTTTTTTTTTTCCTGAGGAGATGAGGGTATTGGCTTTTTAATTTTGTTTTATTTTTTGCTCGAAATTTAATTATTATTTTTTGATTGAAATTTATTTATGAAAGGCGATGGAGTAGGCGAGGGGAGGGAGAAACTTTTTAGCGTATCAAAAAAATGTATTTAATTGAGAATTTGAAACAATTTAATGGATTTATAAATTCATAGATTTTTATAGAGTTTAATTGATTTGTAGAGATTCTATATAAAATTTTAATTCAATTCTCTCATAAATCTCATGGAGAGATGTGAAATTTGTGGATGTTTAAAATACATTACGAAATCTCTTCAATTCCCTCTAATTCCTCAACTTTCTCAAATTCTTTAAAATTAATTTCTAATTGAATACATCTTGAATATTATAAACTTCTTTAAAATCCTAATTGAATACACCAAGATTTCTAATGATTTTAATAAACTATCTTAAAATTTTAATTAAATACGCATTGAATTTCAAATAATCACTTAAAATTCTGATTGAATACCCCTAGATTCATTAAAATAATTAAAATCTCTCAAAATCTTAGTTGAATACACATCCCTTGGTATATCATTTTATGCATCAAAGTTTGTTTCTAACGCATTGAAAAATTGATCGAGAAAAGGGCAGTTGGGTTTTGGCGGCCTGCTTTTGGTGTGCGTCATATCACACATAAAATATAATATGATTAGTGTCTCACATTCACCATCATTACAAGCAAGGGACGTATACTCCTTTGAATGATTTAATATAGGAGTGTGATATTTACACATCGTATTTTACTTTTCACATATTTTTCTAATTTTTTATCGTCGGATCGGATGAAATGAAGAAAATCAACGGATAAAAATTAATAAGAGATGTGTAAGAAGTAAAATAGGGTGTGAGAATAACACATCCCTTAATATATTGTATTTATACTCTTTATTGACAAAAAAAGTTGTTCTACCATTTTTTATTTTTATATAGTATGCTTTTGCATCTTCGATTTGTGATGATAGTTTTGAACTAGCTGATAGTTCAAATTGTTGTTCTTGTTGTCTTGGTTACTTCGGTTGAATACAGATTATGTTAGATTTAATATTGCAAGTTTTTTAATTGTTTTTACTTTAACCATTAAATTTTTGGTAAAAAATACAATGACAAAAATGTAACGATCAAAACTCTCAACTATAAAAGATTAAAATCCTTTTGATTTTGCATAATTTAACAAGAAGGATGAGCTGTGGACTGAGTTTGCATGTGAGCCAACTCACTAATTCCACCATATATTGCAAAGAAATTTGTTGAAAATGTATATATATTCATATACGGCACGTGCATCTTGTTCCCCTGTCACGTGTCAGCTTGGTTTGACAGATTTTTGGTTGGGCTTTTGTTTCCAAAGATTCTGCATCCAGAAGTTTAGAACTGCTGAACAGATAATTGTCCAATAAACAAAAAATTTGACCAAGAAAGTCCGCCCACCAACAAATTGATTTTTATATCAATCAACCAATCCTTGCAGGAACCAAGGTCGAAGATGAAGACTTGTTAATAAATGTATTAGGTAGACGTTCTATTCATGCATTGAATTATTTAGAATATTTCGTTGGTACGGAGCCAAGCTCGAGTCTTGGAAACAACCTTTTTGTAAAACAAGAGTAAGATTATGTATAATAGATGTTTTTCTCAGCCGCCGTCAAGCGGAAAGCCTTGTTGGCTTGGGGTCGCCGTTTTTAAGTACTGAGCGGAGCTCCTACCAATCTACAAAGAGCAATTGTAGTGGAAGTAGAACTTTACGTGACAAGTTTACATCATGAGGTCATCAAGAAGTGGAGAGTTTAGCTTGATGGCCCCAGAGGCCACTAACTTGAGAACACTTTTGCCTACAGCAACAAACACACAAAAACCAAGCACATGTAAATTCATCAATGATTTACAAGATTGCAGGTAGCAGCAAATCGTGCACAAATCAACAAGCGATCCACATCGTATCAAACAGGACCTTAAATTTATCAATGGCGGGCGGGATTCATGGATTCAGGACGACAGATAGCGAAAGATGAAGAGGCGGTTTGAGGTGGTTATGAAGAGATAATGTGATACCGAAGCTCTACTAGTTCTAAGCGGAAACTCCTTTCGCTCACCCACTCTCCGGTCTCGCGGAGCTTTTTCTCCACGGGCCCTTCAAACTTGCTAGGGAAGTTCATCATAGACATGTCGGGACAGAAATAAACAGGGGGTAGTACAGAAGGAGAAAAATGATGCGCCGAAACGATTCCTTTTAACCACCAATTTTTTTGCATTCTGCTTGTATAGTAGCAGGGCAAGGAGCTTGATTACAATCAGAACATATACTACGGCATCTGCTGCCCCGGTACACATTTAAGTTCTCGACAGGAATTAAGCTCGCCCTTCAATTCAAGGGCAGACTTCATAGTATAAAGTTTGGTAAAAATGGACAAATTATCTCGTAACTATAAGGTTTGGCACTGTCTCCTTATGTAGGTAGAGTCCTCAGCAAATGAAGTGCCCGATTCCACTGTGGTCTTTGTGATAGGACAATTCTCTTCAAAACGGGAACTGCTCCAGCAGCTATAATTGCCGAATGGTTCTCACTGTCCATGCTCAGATTATAAAGTATCGCCAAGCATGCTTCAACGGCCCTCTCACTCCCTTGTTCAATCAGTTCGACCAAAGGAAATATACCTCCTTGGGAAGCAATGGCTCGAGTGGAATCAACCACCCCTTCAGAGATTATTCTGTTGAGTTCCACAACTGCAGCTTCCTTTTCTTCTAGAAAGAATGAGGTATTTAACTGCTCCATGAGTCTCGGAATGGTCTCGTGGAGAGTTACTTCCATGTTGATTGGGTCCTCGAAATCTAGTCTGGGACCAGAAAGAGAACCAAGTTTCACCAAACAAGCAGCAACCCAATCTTTGTTGTGAAGGGGGATATTAGACTTCAGGATATCACTGAGCAATTTGGTGAAATGCGCGGAATCTATTTTTTGGCAGAACTTCTTAGAGTCGAGCAGTTTTGTAAATAACCGGGATGCTGCTGATATAGCATGACCAGCTTCTTCAACTTCAAGGGCGTATTTTTCTGGCTGTTGATTATATACTTCTGATTCCGTGTCTGCTAAATACCAAATACAAAAAGTTAAATAAGTATCAAATCTGTGAACAAACACTATTATTACTTACCTTCCAAGCAGTTTTACTATAAAGGAAAAGAATTTCCAGTACCTTCAAGAATCTTTTGCTGGAAAACAACATCTAAACCAGATTCAATATCCGCTGAAATGATGGTGTCCATGCTTGGGTCAATAACTGCGTAGAAATCAAGGATAGAAGTAGCTTTTGTTTGCAAACTCGGGGTTGGGGTCTTTAATGTCTCAACAAGGCGAGCAATAACCCCAGAGTCAAGCACATTTTTGCTATACAAACAGAAGTCAAAACTTTACTCGGTCTTTTTTTTAGAAGAACCAGATAATCATGCACTTAAAAAACAGTGAAGCTTAAACATTTGCATTTTGCGTGAAGCTATAGTAATACAAATTTTGCCTTAAACATATGATAAAATGGAGAAAAAAACAATTCCAAGAATTATAAGGCAGTTAAGCATCATAATCAACAACAACAACAACAAAGCCTTTTCCCACAAAGTGGGGTCTGCTATATGAATCCTCGAACACCATTGCCCTTGGTTCTGTGTCAAGTCGAAGCATCATAATCGAGCACAGAAAAATAAGGAGGGACATCAAACCTGGTATTAGTTTTTGACATGGACATATTAGCTATATCTCCAGTTATTTCCGCGGAACCATAAGGACCCCTAGCTGCATCCGATCCCTTTTTTGATCCATTTCGTCCATCATAAAACTGGAATGAAACAACATGCTTGGTGAGTCAATTGATAACTCTAAGGTTTCAAATACGTTATCAATAAACAATTGACCAACCTTTGACTTCATTTCTTTATTAGGATCTGAGATCCGGGCAAGAATATCCAACGCCTGCATTACATCAATTATTCGCGTGATTAACTTAAACTAGAATCACTTAAAAGATTTAGGGATTGACTAAAAATAATACGATGAATGACCTTTTCCATCAAGATGTCAGACATCTGTGGCTGCTTTAAAAGATTAACCAAAGGATCCCTAACACCTTCATCTTCAATTAACTGGCAAACAACATTACTGCATCATTCAAAACAATAAGTTTATCAGCTTGCAGAGGCCAAGTTATTTGTCACCTCATACATTTCCCCTGTTAATTTAGTTCTCAAAAGGATTTGCATTTTATTCAAAACATAAAGAAGAGACTTAAAAATAGTGAATGCTTAATTACCTGACAGACAACCTCTCTAGTGCTCGAACTGCCGCCAGTACGATGGCATTATTCTTACTGTCTAGAAGCTGTACTAAAAGGTTAACTGCCCCAGCTTCTCTGAATGCTATCCGTATATGTTCATTGATAGATGCATCAGCAATTGCCTCCGCAGCCCTTGCTATTGCAGACTCGTCTTCAAGTCCAAGAATCAAAACCAATCTAGCCACACCATCTGTCCACGGCAAAAGTGTGAGTTGTTTACCGGTGGTTAATTCAGACTGTTTTTTATCATCTTCCAGTTCAATGGCCCCAATACGAGCAAGAAACTGTTGCTGTGTCCGTCCAACAATCGCATTCATCTTGGCTTCCTCTATATTTGCGTTTTTTTCATCAACATGTAACCCAAGGAGTAATTCAGAAGCACCAAACCTGGAGGGAGTTTTATAAGTCTGTTCAATCTCCATACCATCTGGTAAACTAGGCCATGAATACAAACCCGGCCTGAAGGACTTATAAGCAGCTGAACCAATGATGGGGACGGGAACCAGACCTTCCTCCACAACAAGAATTCTATAGTACTCATCCTTACATAGTTCTAACAAAGCATTTCTTGCCTCCTTTCTAATTACTTTTGATCCTTCAACGTCAGTTCTTAAGAGCTTTGCCTGCATCATTAAAAAAGTGAATTAATCCATAGGTATCACATAATCAAAAACATTAGAAAAGGGGGATTTGTAACTATGATATAGTGATTGAACTGCTTAATACTTTGTTTCACATGTGATGTATACAAGATAATCCCAAATCAACTACTACGTATCAAAAACCATGGAAAATGAAAACCGGTACACTTAACAAAAGCCATTTGATCCAACTTGAAACTAAATCTACTACAACAAAAAATGGAAGGGGAAGTCTCACCAATTTTGGTATAACACCTGCTTCAACCATAATGCTGTGACTAAAGTGACTTAATGATAAATTTGCCAACACCCCTCCGGCTGCTTCCTTCACCTTTACGTCCTCATCATCCACGGACTTAACAAGTAACGGCAAGACATCACCGTTTGCAATTTTCCCTCTGAACTTCTCATCCACAGACAAGTTCCACAAAGTACATATAGCTTGTTCCTTCACCTGCAGAAATGTTACAACAACCTACGTCACTTTTCTACATCAAGAAAAATGTGGAAAGCAATTCCACGAGCGAAATACCCATCCTATACCTCAGGTTCCAAAGACGGTCGATTTAGCAACCCGGTTATCTCTTCAATTGCTCCACTCTGTGCTACCACATCTCTATACAAATTAACAAGGGATATCGACCTTAAAAGGCCGGCAGCAGCTTCACACGCAGAACTAGACTCTGACCTCAGCAAGTTTACAATGAGGTTTATGCAGCCAGGAAACTGCATAATGGCTTCGACATACTTCTTTCCTCCAAGTGAGTATTTCCAGAGTGCCACTATTGCCTGCTCTCTATCAAGGGAATCATTATCCAGCCCGAGCATCCGAATAAACAAACCGACATACCCATCACCCAGAGAAGTACTCTTTATCTCTTTAGTGTCCTACAAATCAAGAGTGGCGAGAATCAGAATATCAAATTTCACATTTCATCCTCATGAAATATAATCTTCTGGGTTGAATTGAATCCTCATGAAACATATTAACCACTAAAAAGATTAATGCTTGATAACAATGGAAGTATGGAGATGAAATCATGCAAACTTACAGTGGATGGTTTAAACTGTTGTGGGGTGGCATCTGCCGCACCGCCGCCGTCGCTATCACTGACCCTTGTGAGGAATTGGCGGGAAGATCGTGATTTGAGGTTGAGGCATTGGAAACGGGTTGAAGGGAAGAAGAGTCTCGGCCTTCTGTTTCTGGGTCTGGTGGGTTTAGCTGCAATGACTTCCATGTGGATAAGGGTGTTTGAGATGGAGAGTGAGGATTGGAGGAGATGAGGCTGCTTCACCGTTAACGGCGGTTGGGCTGCCGAGGCCAACATCTTGGTCCGATTGAGGCAGAAATTGGAAAGTTGCAGACTTGCAGTTAGCTTTTGGGGTTTAGAAGAAGCTTTTCCAGTTGTGGGATCTATTCAAGACTCAATCTTTAGATCATTAGATGGTTTGAGTTAATTTGTTTTTTTTGCTTTTTTATTTTTTTTATTTTTGGTGTTCATTTATATTGGTAAATATAAGATACTTCTATCTACTCATCTCTTTTTTACATCCATACAGATCTTGTTAAATTCGATCATTTAATCATATTTTTAATTTATTTGATCTGACGGTCAAAACTTAAGATTTAGCAGACAAAAATGAGCGTATAAAAGCACCACCATTTTAGTAATAATAAATTATTATTATTTTTTTCGCATAAATGCTATTTAAATTGTAGTTAACAAAATCGAACGATTTTAATTATGTTACGTACGATGAAGAGTCGTTAATCACGTGTACGAACAAAATAAATACACTAGGCACACATTGAGTTTCACCCAATTATACTAGTCACGTGGCGATATTCGTTCATTATTTTAACTTTATTCGTCAAGAAACTCCAAAGCATTTTCTGCCATGGAACTCCAACCATAGGGATAAGAAAACACAAAGACACAGAAACAGAGCACTAAAATGACCTGCTCATTCAGCTTCCAAATCCCCCAGGCGCTGCCTTCTCTCGGCCGTTCCCGGCGTTCTTCTTCTCTCCCAATCGCCTCTCAACACAGACAGCCCGACAATGTCGATCCTCAAAAGGTACCAGCTTTCTTCCTTGGTTTACAGTTTCCATTCAAATTTTATTCAGATCATTAATAAAGATCCAAACTTTTGCTTTTTCAGACAGTCGGAAGCATCAGTCAAAAGCCAATTGACTGTTTCCACCTGAAGAAATCGAACTTGGCAATTCAAGTTGGAGCAGTTTTGGCCACCGTAAGCCACTCATCATCTCTACTTCTAATCCTGCTAACCCTTTAAACTTAAAAGGTTTTCGATCATAGAAGCGCTTTTTTGGAGAAGCACTTGAAAAGTAGATGCTTCTTCAAGAAGCATTCTCAAACTCCTCCGGGAATCATTTGAATTTTTAATACAGATTTCAATATACTTCTAGTAAAACACTTTTAGCATAAGCGCATATGAGCAGAAGTTTTTTCTACATAAGCATTCCCAAACGGGTCTAATTAGTGATAATTTGGTGTCGAACTCATCCGGAACTATCTCAGCAGATTGAGCAGCCTGCATTTGCCGTCACCGGAATCAACTACGAGGAAGATTTGACATGGGTTTTAATACAGTCCGGAGTTGTTGCCTTCTGGTACTTCCTTATCATGCCGGTGAGTAATTCTTCTTCTCTTTGTACTTTTATTTTGTAACATGGAGCTTTTGAGAGAAGCACTTTTGTGTGATTGCAGCCAATCATCATGAACTGGCTTCGGATTAGGTGGTACAAGAGAAATCTCCTAGAGATGTACTTTCAGTTCATGTTTGTCTTCTTATTCTTTCCTGGGTAAGTGACTTTTCTATCATTTGGGTTTCTTCTTGATTCTCCTAAACCGCCACTCTAATTTGAGTAACTGATTTCCGCACATCCCTGTTTATCTCCGAACTTTCGAATAAATAAATCAAATGCGAATGAAGAGATATAAACATGAGCATCCGAGTTCAAATCCTCTCCCCAGCGTCGAGATTTCAAGTACAAAATGTTGTGATTCAGTTATTTTCTCCCATTGTGCAGAGTAATACTTTGGGCACCATTTCTGAACTTCAGGAAGTTCCCTCGAGATCCATCCATGAAGTACCCTTGGTCGAAGCCAGACGACCCTGACCAAATAAAAGCTGGGTTTCTAAAGTACCCATTTGCAGAACCTGAAGAGTACTCGTAGAAAATACAGATGTATTTCCGTACGCTGCGACGGATGCAGTTGAACATGTACAATGTTATATCTCAATGACACATATTCGATACATATAATGAATGTAACGAAGAATCAAACCTTAAATTCAAATTCCTTTTCGAACAAAACACTAATCCGAGAAAGCATATCTGTATCCGTCTCAAAGTTCTCATGAACATATCGCTGGTATTTGTAGATGTTAGCGGTGAATAACTTCAAAAGGATGTAAATAAACATGAAAAGTTGCACCGAAAACAAAAAACTCAAAACCAAATTAAACCTTGGAGCAAGTATTGACCTTCAACTACGCCTAGTTCTGTATCCCGTCGGGATACAGGTATAAATAGAGCTTCCTGTTCGTCGCCACCTTATTCTGGAGTAAATCAGCAGAACTTTTCTTCATCATACTCAGTTTTGTAAGACAAATTTTTAAGTCGGTACTTTGCACCGTCATCTTCTAAACCTGCTTCGCTCATCCTGCTAAGATGGGATTTTCAGAACTGGAAATCACAGTTCATTCAAAGAAAGAGCTGATAGTCGCGGGTAGTTTCTTCAACTCCAACTCCCAAGATTCCATGTTCGGGGACATGACAGCAGCACCAACAGCCAAGGCTACAACAGCAAGGGCCAGAGTCTTCTTGCACCCGATTCCCCGTGATAGCTTTCCCAATAATGTCTTACAATACTTGTCTGCTTCCTTGCTAAGCTTTTCGCGGTGTACATCCTCTGCCTCACCAGCCAATGCCTTCTTATTCTACAAGTAATAGTAGTATTCAAATAGCATAAAACAAGTTAATTAATACTTCGCGTATGACTAAATCATATAAGAAATTGTATACAAATATATACAATTAAAAGTTAATAAAAAGTACAAAGTTACCTTGCGCATAAAACTTTTGAGAGATTCCCTCATAGGATCAAGAGGAGAGAGGTTTGCAGAATGTTCCTTCCATTGGTTAGAAAGTTTCTTCAGAATAGCGACACTCACTTCTAAGTTTTCCTCGTAAACCTTGTCCTGTTACCATTTGACGCACAACACAGATATCAGATTGTTAAATTCACTAACGGTGCTGTTTCAAACCCAAACATGAATGCAATGATGCTGATGAGAAGCAGAATATCTCACCCACTGCTTGAAGCAATCAGCATGTTGGGTCAAACACCAAATGAAAATTCCAGTTGCTTCATTGGATAGCTCAGGTATACCTGCGTGAAACAGAATTATCTCAATCCCATTTTAAGAAGCTACGATTTTTCCCTACTTATGAAACAAAAACTACAATACAAAGGAAGTCAAGAAATTTCCGTACTTTCTCCTGCAGCTTTGACAGCAAAACTCATTATCTGCTGTGAAACTTGTTTCATTGCTTTGCTTCCAGGGGCGCCAGCTAGAGCGACCGCTTTTAGGGTTGGATATATAGCCTCGAACCTTTCGGTGGCCTGTAAAAAATATCATGCGTAAGTACAGTACAATGAAAATAATTTATATTAAGTGAATCTGCCCTTAATAGTAATTACCTTTACTCTAGCTGAATGCCCGGGAAAGGTAACTCCCATAAGTATCTCTAATGCAGAAGGTGGCACCAAACGCTCCCCCTTCCTAACAGCACTATTTACTAAAATAGTACGAGCCTTGGGCATAGACAGAATTCTGCAAACAAAGTAACAAATTTTAGAGTTGAAGAATGTAAAGGCAAGCAAAAATGTTTGAAGCAATAACCATCTTTTAATACCTCTCCACTAGCTGCAAAACAAGATCCCGGGACTGTGGATTACTACTTTTTCCACAGACTAGAGGCAACACATTGCGGGCCCATGCATGCAACCCAACAGCGAGGTCCCCTTGACTAGCCTACACAAGACATTTTTGACATCGATTAACATTACTATAAGAGCTAATGTTATTTTTCCATGAAGAAAGATCACTAAAACTGGTATTATATTGTTAACCACTTACCTGAACTATCATCCATATAATTACTGGAAGCTTATCTTGTCCTTGATACTTTGAATTTTCTCTCAGTGTTGGCAATATACTAATCAAGACATCGGGTTTTCTTCGCAATACCATTGCTACAACCACAAATATCGCAACCTGCGATTTCAACAAAATTCAAGTTTGCATCAGCAGTCGACGAGTACATATTTGTGAAGTTACAATTGCAAATTATACCTTAACATTAACAATGAATATCAAACATTTCCTGGACAAGTAAAACACGAAAGCAAGGAGAGGGGAATTACCTGAGATTTTGAAGACACATTCTGCACAGCCTTCTTGCCCTTTGTGCCGGAAACTTGGCTCACTAGGTCTGCAAGAATGCTGTCTAAGGACCATAATATAAAAGACCCAAGGGCCTCAACGGAACGCTGGTTGATCCAGTCAACTGATGTCTTGTAAACATCTTCAGAAATATGAGAAAGGGGGATCTGTTAAAAAAACACCACCAAGTGATTAGGTTGTCCAGGAGCATGCACACTTAAATTTGCTTCCACCAATAAGTCATTAAGCCCCATAAAATGGAGGCCACAAGCAAGAGAATCCGTAGAACAAGATATGTTACTTGCCCTAATTATCCATCTCGCAAATATCATCCTTATCATCACAGTATGTATATTAGATTAGTGCACTCTTTCAACAAATTATAAATTATCCACCAACCTATTCGCCTTTGAGGCCATAAATACCACCTCTACCATTACCCGAAATAATACGCACAGTTGTTTTCGGGAAGGACCGGAGTTATATTCAGAAGGAAGTATGCTGAAAATCGTAGGAACCATATGGAGAAGCCCCAAAAACAACAGACAAACAGCTAATCTCAACCAAACATCCAACAAGATCAACGAGGATCAAATTTGTTCAAATATATAACTAAGGAGAGAGAAGCTTTCCACGGATTTGTTTGAATATATATCTAAAGAAAAAAGCTTTCCGCAGATTTATTAGAATACATATCCAAAGAGGAAAGCTTTCGACGAAATTTTTGATATCATTAATATAAATGCCATTTGAAATATTGAACAGAAAAGAGCATAATGCACAATGGTAATGGTTCACATGCAATTCAACCCCGAAAACAGATATTCGACCTATTAATCAATGCATCAGGTATTTAAACGAATAAATTTCAAAACTTACATCGGCAAGCTTGGCCACCGATGACTCCTTGAACATCTTCACCCATGGAAACTGAGAGGCAGACACCGCAGAGAATGCACGGCCGAAATAGTCCGCGAAACGCATCAGCTGTATGTCCTCCTTCGACTCGTACGACGCCTATTGCAATTCAAAATCCCCAAATCAATTAAAACATTTGGAATTTTAAATCGAATTCAGTTGAAAACGAATAGATCGAGCTAGATCAGAGCATAAAATTCACCGAAATGTCAATGAGGAATGCAGCGAGATCGTTCGCCTCGTCGATCTTAGCCGCCGCCTCGGCCAGCGTGACCTTAGGCTTCTTCGGCTTCTTGGGCTTGGATTTCTTCGCCTCCTCGGCCTTCACGTTCTGCGCCGCAGCTTCATCATCGCTATTATCCCCATCCTCGTCGTCGGACCTGAGCTTCGATCTCGCCGGAGCAACATCGTCGAGGTCGACATTGGCCCTCTGAGCTTCGAGAATCCGCCGGCGCCGGTCCTCCGACTGTTTCTCCAGCGACCGGAAAACGCCGTTTCCGTTGGCGCTCGCGATGCCGGGGACGAGCTTGTTCTGATTGTTGATTACTTCGGCGTTCGATTCCTTCTTCTTCCTCGGGCGCTTCGCGGTGACCTTCTGCCAGCCGTGGTCGTTGTTGGCGTGGGCGTGATGGGTACTGCTGTAGTCGTTTGCAGCGGTGGATGCGGCGTCGAGGTGGTCCCCGTTGGCGATTGATTCGAAAGCTGCAGCGTGATTTTCTTCCATGATTTGGCTGTTGGTGTTGAATTTTCTCAGGAAAATTGAAAGAGAGAGACAGAGAAAGGAAACGGAACTGGGAAAATTGAGAGAGAGAGAGAGAGAGAGAGAGAGAGAGAGAGAGAGAGAGAGAGGGAGAAATGAATAGAAAGTTGGCTGGTAGGAGTGATTTTAATGGGGTTGACTGGATGAATCTGACCCTTGATTTAAAATAAAATTACATCAAATACCAACCGTTTGGATTTGTAATCCGAATCTGAAAATAATTAGTAATTGATAAATCAATTAGTCCTAATCTTTTTCGTTGTCGGATAATTAGTCCTAATCTTTTTCCAATTAACTGGGAATATGGGTTGGTAATTGGTTTGCCATATTTGGTATTACCTACTATTCCAAAATTGATTTAACTCATTTATTAATATCATAACACACCTCAAACACTCTATAATTTATAAAATTGATTTAACTCATTCAACGGTGAAGTGACATTTACTTTGTTGGGATGACATGTCCTGCTAAGTAGATATGTGTTGAGCAACTTGTTCAACCCTAATTAGTCAACGATATCACTCCGAGCAGCGGCTTAACCACTTTTACGTCTCGTCCTAAACTTTTGCTTTTGATTGGTGATTGACTTGTGGCCTAATTAGTGTCTGAGTAGGCCTCCTCCTAAAACCTTTTGCAATAAAGTTGTTAGTCTTTCCACATGTCTTTGGTTGTTGAAAAGTCCTTTCTATTGCTTAATCGGACCAGGCTAGTGGTGGTGCTTGGATGTGCCCTCTTTATAATTCCACTGGGCCTTGGGTTTCTTATTATTTGTTGGGCTTTGACTTTTATTACCTCTTTTGAAGTCTCTTTCTCGGCCTGCACTATTTTAAGGGTCGAAAATGACCTTATATTAACAACTATTTTGTTGTGTTAATAACAAAACTATTTCCTTTTGGTCATTTGCCAACAATGTTCGGATTTTGTAAAGTTGGATTAATGTAATGGGGGACAACCTTTGCTTAAGAGGCAAAACAGGTGGACCAGTTTATGGTTAGTCATGACCTCGCAAAGCAACTCTTGATTACATTCGAGTAATCTTCCTCCTTTTTTGTTTGTTCTTGATTTACTAATTTTTGAACGAAATTTGTAAAATTGAAAGAAAAAGAAAGAATAGCATTTTTGATGGAGTAAAATGCATCAAGAACAAACACACAAACAACAAGGTAGAGGTTCTAACTCGAGTTCAAACTCTCACGAATTCATTATTTATAGTCGTTTATTTTGTTTTGTCGTACGGTTTGATTCAGAAGAAGAAAAAGTACATTACCGCTTCTCTCCTGGTGTGACACCACAACAGCATAGAAAGAAGGATTAGTGAACTGTGCCGGAGACATAGACAATTGTAAGCTTCACTTGGAGACTTTGAGTTGCTATGCGACTTTTTTGCTTGCCATGTCGAAATTGGGGGTTTGATGTCGTTTTGTCCTCCTTTGTTGTTGTCGTTTGTTTTTCTAGGCTGTTTGGATTGGGCCTCGTACTTGTGTTATATATTGCTGTCGGCCCGAAAACAAGTAAAGAAAAATGAACTTCCATATTTACCCATTTGGCTTATCGACAATTGCAATCGTGTCATAACCTAGTGCCACTGCAAGTCGCCGATCAGTCTTTCTGCGAACTCTCGCCGCCCCAACAGCCTTGCTCTGCCGCCGACGCCCCTCCGTCCTCTCCCTGTCAGACTCCCGCCACAGAAGCGCCGCCGCTGAATTTGGGTCCTCCTCCTCAATCGTGTTAGCTCCTTTCCTGTACGGGGTAAGTTTCTCACTGGCATTATAATCCTTCTATTTCCTAGCCTCGTCGATCTCGCGTTTCTTCCTCTCCTCAGCCAATCCCATCTGCAACGGAATCTAGCAGAGAGGCTGTCAAAAGACAGCCGTCGGATTGCTGTGCTTCGCGCCACTCCTTCTCTGCGGGTTTGGTTGCTGTGCTTCGTGGGGTGGAGCTCGTCGTGGCTTTCCACCATTCATGTTAGAGAGGTCGTCAAACGAGCAAGCCTCCGAAACCCCTTCATCGTTTTGAATCCCTTCACCACCAAATCCCATTTTAACCGAACAAGAAACTCCAAAAGCCCATCATCTTATCCCCTTCACTCCCTAATCCCATCATTGGCTAATCCCTTGGAGCCACCAAATTCCTCATCCAAACGAATCCTTAGGGATTAGGATTTAGGGTTTAGGGTTTAGGGTTTAGGGAAAAGCTTAGCTGAACTAAGCCAAGTTGTTGCATTAGTTATTCCATTTGAGCTAGAATTTGTTTGTTTTTTTCGCCCCAGCGGTGTGAATTCGAAACTATAGCTGCGTATTAGTAAGTGATAGAATTGTATCAAGAGAGTTCCAAATGTGAATTTTATGAATTTAATTACTGTCTGTTGACCTGTTGCGTTTTTATGCGTCCCAAAGTGAATTCGGTTCATGATTGATGTTGTACTTCTCTATAAACGTATAAATTTTGTGTGCGTTTATTTTTTATCGGTGATGGTATGTAGGGGATATGTTTTACTTTCTCAGCTGTTTGGAGGTGGGAATTTTGTTTTTTATTGTATGCTGAGCTGACCTTCAATCTCAATGACCTGAAACTTACACAACAGGTTATCGAGATGCCTCGTAAGCCGGCAAGGCATTGCAGGTATCAGCCTCTGACATTTTCCCCATTTGCGCGTCACATTGCTCACGTTGCCTCCGGCTTCATGGACAACCGCCGAAGGCATGGCAGAGACCTCCCTGAAAATTCACTACCTAATTCCACAGGTATTACTAGGTATCACACTATAATTAACCCTCCTATGTGTTAAATGCTTCGGAATGGACATACGTATCTCTCCTGTCATGCTTTTCAGGTAATGGTTGGATAAAGAGACCTTCGGAAATCAAGAAAGAACAGTCCACGTCTTCTGATGAAGAAGAGTTTGATGTGAGAAAATTCTTCTTGTACTAATTTTCCATGTTAATGGATGGGGAATTCTTACTGTATTTGAATACCAGAATAACTGAGATACAAAAGTGATTACTCATTCATATCGTATCTATTAGTATTTTTATAAGAATTTGGTTCTTATCTTTGAAGGGAACTGTCCAAGCAGATTTTGCTTTCTTTGATCCAAAACCTGACGACTTTCATGGAGTGAAGATGTTGCTTCAGACATACCTTGATGATAAAGAATGGGATTTGAGTGGTTTTGCAGACTTAATATTGGAACAGACCACTGTAGGAACTGTTGTTAAAATAGAGGATGATGAAGATAATGGAATTTTCGCTCTTGCTACTGCCCTTAACTTGGAAAGATACAAGGCAAGTGATCTATACTCTTATTTAAGTAATTCAAATGGCTACATCATTCTGCCATTTATCCCTAGATCGGCATGTTCTTTAGCTTTACATAGCTTTTTTCCTACTATTTTTATCTTTTACAAGTGACAGTTTATATTTTGGCTCTTCCTTTTCCTACTATTTGGATCCTTGAGTGTGTTTATTTGATTCTTATTAGGGCCATAAATGTATTACGGAGGTTAAGGAGTTTCTCCTTAAAGTATGTCAAGAGAAGGATGTGAAAGATGACCTGAGATCACTTTTGGGAAAGGAAGCAAAGAGTGTGGGTCTTTTGGTCTCTCAACGGGTGACAAATTTACCTCTGCAGCTCTTGCCACCTCTTTATGATGCGCTCTTTGATGAAGTCTCTTGGGCTACAGAAGATGAGGTTAGATTCGATGATATAGGACTGATGAGCTTATGTCTATTTTCATACATGCTCGGAACAAATTCTTCTAACTAACATTTTTTTGTTTCACCTTTTGTAGCCAACAGAGGAGCTCCAGAATTTCTTTCGTTTTAAGGTTTACATAATAGTCAGTAAAGTCTACAAGGTATGCCATTTAAGCTGAGTTCTCTCTCTCTCTCTCTCTCTCTCTCTCTCTCCATCTATTTATTTCGTTTCTGGATGCAAAAATACAGCTAAGAAATGCACACCAGAAAAAGGGCGTGAGTGTCAGTGAAGAGCCAATAATATATATAAAGCCAGAAGATGAAATTTTTCACGAGGTACTGATCATTTGACATAAGCAATGTTCCATGTTCCTTGCGTTTCATTCACTAATTGTTTTCTTAAGTGCATTTCAGCTGAGCACCTGGTCCTTCGAGTTTCCTTTGCACACTGAGCAACCAACTCTTGAGGCAAGTAGTAGTATTGGCAACCTGTTGATTTTTTATATATATCCTGAAGTTACTATATGATATGTCAACAAGGATTGAAAAAAATAGCTTGGAGTATTACCTGGACCATTGCTATTAAGTCCACATCCCACACTTCTCTCAAATAGGTCCTAGCATTTTCACGACACCTAAACCAAAGTACCTTGCTGAAGACATTCAAACTATCACAGATATGTCTAACTTTTGGTGATGCAATTAAGGTTGATTGCGTGGTTGCATGTACGGCTTGATCGTTGTGATATTGTCGTCTTAATGACAATCTAACCATTTCTGTATATTTTTCCTTTTTAACCATGCAGCTAAGAAACTATCAGCAAATGGGACTAGTCATGGCTGTTAAAGCAGACCGGATCCCAACGTTCCGACAACAGATAAAATCTCTAGTAGATGAATCATGATTCTAATTGAAAGGTTTAGCAAATTCTTTAATTAAGTGCCTTATTTATCATCTCTAAACTCGTCTTTAATGGATGCCATGGTTACTGAGATCATCCTAACTGCATTATCCCGTTGCAGGTGTCGCAGGTGCCTAATTTTGATGTCTTTCTGCCCGTGCCTGAGACGGCCCCTCACTAGGTTCATCTAAAAAAAGGTGAAACAATGAAAAGCATACATGCATTGAGGAACTTGTCATGTCATGTTATTATCTTTGAGTTCTATCTGAATCGAAAAGGAAATGGCAAAACAACGAAACCATCTGCATTTTCTTAGAAGTGGAACTTAGCTATAAGAACAAAGAAGAGCACCATTTTTGTAGAACTATTTTGTTAGTTTAAGATTTTTTTTGGGTTATAAGAACAATATACATGGATTGTTTTGTTTGAAGTTCTATGCACACAGATAGCGCATAATTACATACACAATGTAGTCGATGCCTTCTGTCCAAACCCCCCCTTGCTCAATTATTTTTTTTCAAATTTTAATTTAATTTTTGAAGTATTACCCTTTTTAAGTATATTTTTAATATTTTTATTAAAATTGATATTACTATTCTAAGCTAGAATAACGAGATGGGGACGGTTTGAACTCGGAATATAGTGCTTCACATGGTTGATCAATTGATTTAGTGTTATGATTTGTTTTCTTTTGCCTTGTTTCTAGACCTCTAAATTTACCTCACACAAAATGCAAAAAAACTCGAATTTAATGCACACTATTTTAACAAACTTGACTATGTCAAATCTTCACATGTCGCAAGTTTTAAGTTTCCGTATTTCTTAATTATCATTTTAAGAACCGAAATCAACCATATATGATAAACATGTCACATTGACACAAAAACTTGCACGTTGGATTGGATAGGTTCGCAAAAATTTTACCTAAATTTATGTACCAAGCATCCGATTGACAAAATATAAATGTGGATGTCTACATACTTGCCACTATCCATAAACAATTTGTTAGGTTTTTGTTTCGTTACTTGGCCTATAAAACAATGAGCAAATAGAAGGAACAAGTGCATAAGGAGAGAACATACGGAAAGTAGTACGGCTGCCCTGAGGACATTGGCACACTTACCGAATCTTGTCAATATTGTGTTTTATTTACTTTACATTTCACTGCACACATATGACGCCCACGTCAGTATCCGCCGCCACAGCTTCTGGCGGTGTTGGGGTACAAGGTTCGGTCTTCGGACATGGCGGATAATTCTCATAAGCTTGAGAAGCTTGAAGAATTCACTGGTTGTGTTCAGGAAGATGGACTCTCTCTGCTCGCTTCCGACACCGTTCACTATAACCCGTCGAATCTGTCGACGTGGGTCGAGAGCATGATGTCGGAGATAAACGTCCCGCCTTCTAATTTTGATCCTTTAATGGGCGGCGTTGTCGCCGGTATACAGCCTAATCAGCAGCAAGTCCAGCTCGTCGACGGCGCGTTTTTAGCTTCGGAGAAGTCGTCCATCTCCACCGTCGATTTCCAGGGTCAGCAGAAGAGCAACCCATTAGCACATCACCTCTCCAAACTGTAATCGAAGACTGCAAACTTTAAAGAGTTTTTTTTTTTCTTTCTTTCGTCTTGTTTTTGGTCGTAAATCTAAAAAATGTGCTTAAAATAATTGTTTTTAGTTGTAAACCTGGAAGATGTGCTTAAAGAATCGATCTTTATTTTTCACATTTACTTGCAAAGTTAACTCAAATAGTCGATGGCTTAGTGTGTGCGGCAATCTATGTCAATTAGTAAGTCGAGTTGAGACTTCAATTTTAAATAGTGACAATTATCATTCTATCAAACCGTCAGATGCTTGATACTATTACATAAGCATAGCTTATTTAAATTTATGAATATATAGTATAAATTATCTTATAATCTAAATAAATTTATCATTACGCAAATTCATAATTGTGTTTTATTTACTAAAGAAAAGAGAATATGCGTTTTTCAATTGGACATGCATTATTTGGGAACTTGAAATTCAATCCATGTGGTTCTTGCCCAAACAATTGACTACCGGAGGTTAAAGAGTCCATAGTTTGGCAAAATTTTCTTTTCTGGGCCTCTAAATTTAATTTAAACAAAATGAAAAAGGACTCTAATTTAATGCACATTATTCTAATAAACATGACTCCGTCTAGATGTTCGCATGTTGCAAGGTTTAAGTGTCCGTCTTTCTTACTCATTAATAACCGAAATCAACCATATATGATCAAACATGTCACTTTACACAAAAACTTGCATGTTGGATTAGTTTCCACATTAGTGAAACTTTGTCATCGCTAAAAAGCAAAGCAAAGAAAAAAGAAAGATTGGATAAGTCCAGGGCCGGTCCTGAGAATTTAGGAGCAGTAGGCAAGTTGAGTTCTATGACTTCCGTCTTTTTGTACATTGATATGTATAAAAAAGAATTATCTAAATACACGAAAAAAGTCTGTTTCTACATCAAATTTTATCAATAAAATTAAGATTCAAGGGATAAAGAAATATAAATATTACTTAAATATTACAAGTTTCGCATTTTTAAACGTGAATGTCTAGTTAAGTTTACGTAATCTAATTTTTTAACCAATTCTTTTTCAATTGACAAAATAGCTAACTCATTCAATATTTCTTGTGACATAGTTGATCGAAGATAAGATTTGATCAACTTTAAATTTGAAAATTTTATTTCCACATAAGCTATTATAACTGGTATGATTAACAAAAATCTATAAGGACTCAAAGACTCATAGTTTGTAAACTTTTTATTTGAACAAACACAAAGTTTGTAATATTAACTCATATATATAATAATAATATAATAAATAAATGGGGGCCCTAGGCAGCCTGCCTACTCCAACTATCCTCAAGGCCAGCCCCGATAATCCACATTAATTTTACCTAAATTTATGTACCACGCATCTGATTGTAGAAATATTTTTAAGTATCATACAATTGGTTAAATACTTGCAAAAAAATTTTAACTACTTGTATTATGATTTTTGATGTACCGGACCATGTTTATAGCACACTGAATTTTTTTTCAATTATATCCAATTGGGCCCGATTAATGGTGAATTAAAATGGTTAATTAATAGTAAACCACGACCATAATGAAGAGATGCATTAACTTTCCGACGCGGCAATCACTTATGGTAATCCTTGTATGCCCCTGAATCTCATCATGTCAACATCTTAATTAAGTGCACATCAAGCCACCTAATCGATAATCAACAACGTTAATAATAATACTTAAATGGACGTGTCCTTGCTAAAGGAACAGTGTTCTCTTCCTTCTCTTCCCTTGACCTTTAACTAAGTAAAAGTAAAAGTAAACCCCGTAATCAACTAAACTTTTCACTCAAATGAAATCACGTGACTTCTCTTTTTAGATGTAACATTGTTGTATTGATAAATGTAGTTGCTACTGTAGACATCGAAATTTCGTAAATAAATGTTGACCGGTAAATCAAAGTGTCAACGCTCATGTATTACATAAATTTTACACGTAGCGTGTGACTCAACGAAAATTGAAATGAGTTGGAAAAGTCATCAAATAGGACACGTGTCAACACCTGGCAGAAACGACTTATTTCATCTGGAATATTATATTCAAAATTAGGCCTTGGAAATTTCTATAAATACAAGCCTATTTCATTCATTTAAAGGAACCAATTCATATTACACCTTGAAGCTCTAAAGCTCTGAAACTCCGAAGCTCTCAAGCATCCAGGTTCCCGAAAAATCAAGAAAGCCTTCTTCGTTCTTCGTTCATCGTTCTTCCAAGATCAAGCCCCGACGGCCCTTGAAGAAAGTGTTCTTCGTTCATCGTTCATCGTTCATCCTAAGATTAAGCCCCAACGGCCCTTTGGATCAACAATCATCCACCAATTCAAGATCAAGCCCCAACGGCCCTTGAAGAAAGCACCATCGTTCATCATCCGTTCATCCAAGATCAAGCCCCGACGGCCCTTGGATCAACAAACATCAACAAATCCACACATCCAATCGTTCTTCAAGATCAAGCCCAAAAGCCCTTGAAGATCCGTTCATCACTGTTCTTCAAGATCAAGCCCAAAAGCCCTTGGAGATCCGTTCATCACTGTTCTTCGAAGATCAAGCCCAAAAGCCCCTTTGAAGATCCGCTCAAATCCACCTTCAAGATCAAGTCCACAGCCCTTGAAAAACGTTCATCCTTAGATCAAGCCCCACGGCCCTTTGGATCAATCGCACATCCACAAATCAACACCTTACGGAGATCGAATCAGAGGATCAAAATAGAGAGAGATTGTAACCCAAAATCATCAAATACAAATATTTGTTTGTGCACGTTGTTCTTGTCTCTTTCGTTTCAGGAATTTTCCGTGTTTACAAATTGGCACGCCCAGTGGGACCATCTCTGCCTCTCATCTCTTTCTCCGTTCAAGAAATTCAAGTGCACTTCAAAAATTAATGGCATCAAGGAAGGCTCAAACTGTTCCCGCAACCGGCGCAAAGAACAAAAGCGTCCTCGTCGCAACTGGTGTCACTTTGGGCATCACGACTCGAAGCATGGCAAGAGCTACTTCTGCCACCTCTTTCACCTCTGCATCAACTCTGCCAAGGGAACAAAAGCACCCAAGGCACGAGCCTTTGATCACCTTAGCCTCACTAAGGGCACCAAGGGGGGAAAGCCCAAGGAAATACTCCGAATCCATGCTCTCCGATGCCGATTCAAGCGACAGTTCAGCCATGCAAGTCATGACCATTGGAGCAACTTCAATCGATGAGCAGCTGGCTCAAATGAATGAAGCAATCGCAAGGCTAACCCGAACTGTGGAAGAAAAAGACTTGCAAATTACAGCACTAGTCAACCGATTGGAGGCACAAGACGGTGATAAACCCGACCCAGATGATGATCCACTAAAGGGAGGAGCTGGCGGAGACGAAGAACCCCCGGTGAAGAAAATCGATGGGAAGCCGGAGCCAGACCAAGCAGCGGCACTCATGGGATCTCTTTCTATCCAGCAGCTGCAGGAGATGATCACCAACACCATCAAAGCACAGTACGAATGAAGCTCACATACCTCCTTGTTCTACTCGAAGCCCTATTCTAAGAAGATTGATGCCCTAAATATGCCAAGGGGTTATCAACCACCAAAGTTCATGCAGTTTGATGGAAAAGGAAACCCAAAGCAGCACGTTGCACATTTCGTCGAAACTTGCAACAACGCGGGGACGGAGGGAGACTACCTCACCAAGCAGTTTGTGCGCTCGCTGAAAGGAAATGCCTTTGAGTGGTACACGGACCTAGAGCCTGAGTCCATCAACAGCTGGGAGCAATTAGAGCGGGAATTCCTCAACCGCTTCTGCAGCACCCGCCGCACTGTGAGCATGCTAGAGCTAACGAGCACAAAGCAGTGGAAGGACGAGCCAGTCATTGACTACATCAACAGATGGCGCACTCTAAGCCTCGACTGTAAAGACAGGCTCTCGGAAACATCTTCAATCGAGATGTGCATCCAAGGCATGCAATGGGGTTTGCAATACATCCTTCAAGGCATTAAACCACGGACTTTCGAGGAATTGGCCACTCGCGCCCATGACATGGAGTTGAGCATCGCCCATCATGGGAAGAAGGAACCGATCGCCGACTACAAGAACGACAAAGTTCTTGGGCCAAAGGTGGAGAAGGCTACGTGGAAATCCACCAAAGAAGCAATGACAGTCAACACAGCTCCCGTCAAAATCCCTACACGAGGCAAGGCGATTCAAAACGAAGCTTTTCATGATCAAGAGATGCGTAGACGCACTTTGAAGGAGCTTGAGGAGAAGACTTATCCATTCCCCGACTCTGATGTGGTTGCCATGCTGGATGACCTGTTGGACAAGAAGGTGATCAGTTTGCCTGAGTGCAGACGGCCGGAAGAGATGAATCGTACCGACAGTCCAAGATACTGTAAATTCCACCGCTTCATCAGTCATCCGACAGAAAAATGTTTCGTGCTGAAAGATCTCATCATGAAGCTGGCTCAGAAAGGAATCATCGAGCTAGATCTTGACGAAGTGGCGAAGTCAAACTATACCACCTTCACTTCTGGCTCTTCCGACTCAAAGTTTTCACCTCAACCGCTGGGGGCATCGTCCAAGACAAGCAAAATTGAAGGATGGACTCAAGTCACTCCTAAGAAATTGCACAAGAAGCATACGTCTCCTCCACAAGTCCGCCAATCGGAAAGGGGGCAAAGCAGCTCTTGTCAACCTTCAAAGCAACGTGAACGTGTTGAAAATGAGGAAATTTCGACACATAGATCGTCCATCCCCATCACGATGCGTGATTTCTTTCCTGAAGACTTCTTCAACTACTCAGTCAAGGCTCCTTGCTATGAAGATTGCGATGAACGACTCTCTCAGATCGCTTGACGAACCAAAGCTCCTTGTTCGCACGAGCCTAAACTGCACGAACCAAGGCTCCTCGCCTGCACGAGCCTAAACTGCATGGCACAAAGCTCCTTGTTCGCACGAGCCTAAACTGCACGAACCAAAGCTCCTTGTTCGCACGAGCCTAAACTGCACGAACCAAAGCTCCTTGTCCGCACGAGCCTAAACTGTAGGACACGAGGCTCCTCGCCTACACGAGCCTAAACCGCATGGCACAACGCTCCTGATCCGCACGAGCATAAAAGGCGACACCAACGCTCCTTGTCTGCACGAGTTGAAACTGCGAACGACACCAACGCTCCTTGCCTGCACGAGCTGAAACTGCAACACGGCACCAAATGCTCCTTGTCTGCACGAGTTGAAACTGCGAACGACACCAACGCTCCTTGCCTGCACGAGCTGAAACTGCAACACTGCACCAAATGCTCCTTGTCTGCACGAGTTGAAACTGCAAACGACACCAACACTCCTTGTCTGCACGAGTTGAAACTGCAAACGGCACCAAAAGAAAAAAAATATATATGTATGTATTTGAACTACGTTACGACTTGATCTCTTCTTTGGAGGGGTACGTAGACAGCTCGAATATTCAAAATTTGAGTTCAGTCACACCAAAATAAGGAATAAAGATTTTATTAAAAGTTAAAAAAAAAATAAATGTTTTATGTATTTACAAAAAAAAAAAATATATATATATATATAAGTGGCCACAAGAAGCAACCCCTTTAACCAAAATACTACAAGCGGCTCCCAGAGCCCAATCTTTCTGCAAGTCAAAGCCCAGGCCTCTCTCCAATTTACTGGCCCAGAAGCCCAGAGACCGGCTGATGCCATAGGCCACGCAAGAGGCCCATTCTGCTTCTTCTTCGTCGATGGGATCGTGTTGATGACCCTCAACGCGCCGAATTCGTCAAGGTTCTCAAAACTCTCCCAATTCATGACTCCATCAATCCTCCCTCCCAAGTCTCTCTGTATTCTCAAAGCAAAAGCCAGCTCCGATAGCTATAGATCTAGTTGGCTTCTCTAAGATGGACGATCGGACTGCCGTGCAAGAAACTGCCTCCGCCGGCCTGCAAAGCATGCAGCACCTACCTCTCAAGTCTTAAGCCATTTTCTCCTCTCCCACTCTTACCCATTATATAAATGTTTACAGTTATACACAGACTGAGACGCTTTTTAGAGAGAGGGAGAGAGAGCTGTGATTGGAGTTGTGGTTGTCTGCTTCAGTGTATTAATTTGATCACTCTCTCTTTTGATTTTTGGGATCCAAGCAGTGAACTTTTCATCTGTTTTTTTTTCCAATTTGTCTAATTTCTGAGATCTGCTGGAGAATTGGATCGATTTGGGTTTATTTTCAATTGGGTTTCCTGGATTTGAAGAATTGGCAATAAAGATCGGTTCTTTTGATATTAAGATCTTGGGATTTTGGAGTGAAAAAAAGTTACTGCGATCTTAGACATGCATAGATCTTGTTGAGATTGAACAAGAATTTTGAGCCATTGTACACATCTGAGCAAATGAGAAAGTGGCAATGGAGTCAGAAGGAGAAACTGCGGCAAAACCCATGAAGAGCATCGGGGGTAAGGTCTGCCAGATCTGTGGGGATAATGTTGGGAAGACTGCAGATGGGGAACCATTCATTGCCTGCGATGTCTGTGCCTTTCCTGTTTGCAGGCCATGCTATGAGTATGAGAGGAAGGATGGGAATCAGTCTTGCCCTCAATGCAAAACCAGATACAAGAGGCAATTGGAAGGAAAGCAGGAGCTGATTTTGCAGGAGAACAAGAAGTTTACGAGGGTCCTGCGTTTCCAAATGATGCAAGTGATGAAGCAGAAGCAGAAAATTATGCCAACAACCTAGTTGTGGAGAACCCGTCGGATAGATCACCGCATTCGGAGAGTGAATCTGAGGCAGAAAGCTTCGAAGAATTTCCTGAAGAAGACCAAAAAGAAGATGCAGATGAAGACTACGGAGCACTGTCAGATCAAGAAGACAATTCCACTGAAAGCTGCTTGAAAAAGAGCGACTCTGAAGACCTTTTAAGCACTGAAATAGATTATTCCAGTTCTGAAAGTATTGACATGGAGAATGAGGAAGGTTCAGATGTTACTTTCAATGTATGTGGGGAAAGGTTTCATGCCCACAAGTTAGTACTGGCAGCTAGATCTCCCTTGTTTGAAAAAGAATTTTTCGATGGAAATGAAGTGGAAGAATCTCATCACTCGGCCCAACCACGACCCTTCATCTGAGCCATCAGACTCCGTAGTTCCTGCACCCGCCACAAGTCAGCAACCCAAACGCCCTGAGCAGCTTGAAAGATCAGAGTCCTTGCTTGCTAAGCAAAAGTGTACTGCACCCATCATTGTTTGCCGCAAAAGGAGCTCCATTTCGTCAAAACCTTCCGCGGCTGCTTCTAGCTTTGGTCAGACTCTCAAAGGAGATGAGAAGAAGAAAGCAGCAGCTCCGGCGAAGCCTAAAGTTGCAGCGAAGGAACAAGTGTTAAGGCTATGAACACTTGGTGGTTTTCGTTGGCGGCGGCGACGTCCTCCTCTGTTCTCCTCACCACTGCGCCGCTGCCTACAACTCCAGCTCTGCCACGACCGGCAACCATCGTCACAATAGCTGCGGTAGTCGCGAGCAGGACTCTTCATCACCATCTCTGCAGCTTTCCCCTTCTGCCATCAGTTCCAAGCAGCAACGGCGACGGCAAAGTCTCCGACATCAAGGCTGCTCCGCTCTTCTCTTGCACCCTCCTCCGTCTCTCGCCTCGCAGCTGCCACCAACTTCAAAGACCGCTGTCAAACGACTAGCCGGCCGAGAAGCTCTTCCTTAAACTCCAGCTCTCCGTCCGTCCTTGCTCCGCTCCCTGCAAATTCCCCAGCCCATCATCGAAATTTATACAAAAAAATAATAATAGAAAATGGAATGGTGGATCAAAGATGGGGTACAGGCAGATCAAAAGTTTCTGGTGGTGCATGGGCACCATGTGCAGAAAGAAAAAAAAATTGTAAAAAATAAAAAAAATAAAAAATAAAAAATAAAAAATAAAAAAAATAAAAATAAAAATAAAAATAAAAAATGATGGAACTTGGTGCATTCAGCACCAAAAGAAAAACAAGAAAAAAAAAAAACAAAGGAAAAAAAAAAAAACAAATGCATAAAGAGAAATAGAAGGTCCATTTTATTTATTTTTCAGGAAATTTTTACATAAATTTGCATTATACATACCTTAAAAAAAAAAAAAAAAATCAAATCAAATCAAATTTACAAGAGGGTATCTTCAAGGACGATCAGGTGCCGCCACACCACTCGGCGGAACTCCAGGAAGATGAGGCACCAAAGGTTGATCATTTGGAGCTTCATTACGCGGTACAGCCCCAGAAGACGAAGGCAAATGTTGTTGGAACAAACCCACAAACCTTCGATGATCAAGTAAAATCTGACCATCATATTCCTGCATCTGGTCAATTTTCCTCTTCATGTTTGTGGCATAGTTGTGTGCGAGCTTGTGCAACTGTTTATTCTCATGCTTAAGCCCTCTAATCTCCTGTTTGAGACTCATCACTTCAGCCGCCAACGATTCAACTTGACGGGTTCGAGCAAATAGGCGTTGGGCCATGTTGGACACAGAACCCGCACACTGCACACTAAGAGCCAGGGACTCCTTAACAGCCAACTCATCAGACCGCCTGGAAAGTAGTCTGTTATCTTTGGGAGTGACAAGGTTCCGGGCCACCACCGCAGCGGTCATATCATTCTTCATCACTGAATCCCCAACGGTAAGAGGACCAGTGGGGGATATGAAAGATGGGCGCCATATGTTGTCTGGAGAAGGCGGGATTGCCTCTTCACCAAGATTCAAGTCAAAACGACGGTCGGAGGGTCCAGACATTTTCAAAGTGTTGAAGGAAGAAGAGATCGGACAAATCAAGATCTTAGAAGTACAAGAGGGGAGTTTTCACAAGCGAAAATTCAAGTGTGCTTTGAAACGAACTGCATGCCTCTATAAAAAATCAGCACTCGACGGGATTTCAGAGATCGAAGAGGCGAGCTCAGAATTCGAAGAGGCCATTCAAAAATCGAAGAGGCAAGCTCAGAAATCGGAGAAGCATCTTGCTTTTCCAAACGCGTCGGCACCCGTCACACGCAAACTCAGCTTTGCGAAAATCACGGGCAATTTGTCGAAGCGCCGATCCCAGATATCGAAGAGGCGCCAATCTTTTTCAGCCACGTCAACACCCATCACACGTAAACTCAGCTTTGCGGAAATCACGGGTAATTTGTCGAAGCGCCGATCCCAGTTATGGAAGAGGCGCCAGTATTTTTCAGCCGCGTCAACACCTGTCACATGCACACTCAGCTTGGCGGAAATTACGGACAATTTGTCGAAGATTTCTGATAAAGAAGAAAACACGTGAAGCCTTACTGTTTAATCACGCGTTAGTTGCCGATATGAGTGAAAGAATAGTACCTCTACAGGTATTAAGGGACCTCCTATAACTGTCCACCTTCACCTTCCATAGCGAGGCAGACATACAGAGCCTTTCTTCATCTCCAAAAATGCTTTCCCAACGAAACCTCTCGAGTCATTCAGCGTTCCTTATTCCTTGGGGTACCTCTACATGCCAATGACTCCAAAGCAAAAGTATCTCATATCACCAGGGTAGAAAGCAAGAGTATCTCATATCATGCGTTCTACCTGTCATTTCCTTTGTCCTTGTTCTTACCTACAAAGACAAGGATAAAGAAAACAATATGCCGGAACTTCCACTCAAACTCGGGTAAGGAACCGACTGCTTGGAACCCTTCCCTGATTGCCTACCTAGCACTGCTCTCGAGTACTTGTTTCCCACTGCTGCTGTACTTTCAAAGAAACTACCACATCTGCTTGGAGGACAGATAAGGCAAGTGAAAATGATACCTTGCAGCATGTGGAGACAAGGTGCAGAAGGAACAAGCAGAGAAGAATGCGGTCTGCACGATCAACTCAGCAGAAGGAGTCCGAACTGAGGAACTCGAGAAGCTGCCACATCTGCCTAAAGGAACAAGCAGAGAAGAATGCAGTCTGCACAGTCAACTCAGCAAAAGGAGTCCGAACTGAGGAACTCTAGAAGCTGCCATATCTGCCTGAAGAAACAAGCAGAGAAGAATGCAGCATGCACAGTCAACTCGGCAGAAAGAGTCTGAGATGAAGAACTCGTTTTGACCCTCAAATTCTTGGGTTGACTTACTAGGCGTTGTGGGCTGCACGTGTCGATTCACCACCCTTGAATCAAATCCTTAAAGATCAAGTCACCAACTGGAAGAAGAGTTCATCAATCTTGAAGATCATACCGTTGACCAAACTGCTCAGGTGTGAATTAGAAAGATTGAACAGAGCAACAAGTCGTCACCTTCACCTCGTGCCTGCTTGTCATGTGTTCGAGTCAACCTTCAAGAATCAAGCCTCGACGGCCCTGGAAGAAATCACAAGTCCGATTCAAGATTAAGTGTCTACCACCCCTGAATCAAAACCTAGTTCAAGAATAAGCTGTGGAAAATCAACAATTGAAGGAATCCAGAAAATCCTTCAACCCAGTTCAAGATCAAAGCTGTGGAAAGTCAACAAGCGCAACAAAATACGTGCCGATTCACCCACTACCAAAGCCGAAGATCATCTACCACATGAAGCTCCTTGTGGTCCAATTTCAACCTTCAAGATCAAGCCTCGACGGCCCTTGAAGAAATTTCAAACAAAAAGTTCAAGAACAAGCCTCAACGGGCCTTGAAGAAATCTCAAGCCCAATTCAAGATCAAGCCTCAACGGCCCTTGAAACAATCTCCAGCCCAATTCAAGATCGAGCCTCGATGGCCCGTGGATCGACATCTACAGTAAGGGACTTCAAAACGCATCTCCTACACGTGACAAGCACATGTATACGACGTGCCTTGAAGTGGGGGCATTTGTAGACATCGAAATTTCGTAAATTAATGTTGACCGGTAAATCAAAGTGTCAACGCTCATGTATTACATAAATTTTACACGTAGCGTGTGACTCAACGAAAATTGAAATGAGTTGGAAAAGTCATCAAATAGGACACGTGTCAACACCTGGCAGAAACGACTTATTTCATCTGGAATATTATATTCAAAATTAGGCCTTGGAAATTTCTATAAATACAAGCCTATTTCATTCATTTAAAGGAACCAATTCATATTACACCTTGAAACTCTAAAGCTCTGAAACTCCGAAGCTCTCAAGCATCCAGGTTCCCGAAAAATCAAGAAAGCCTTCTTCGTTCTTCGTTCATCGTTCTTCCAAGATCAAGCCCCGACGACCCTTGAAGAAAGTGTTCTTCGTTCATCGTTCATCCTAAGATCAAGCCCCAACGGCCCTTTGGATCAACAATCATCCACCAATTCAAGATCAAGCCCCAACGGCCCTTGAAGAAAGCACCATCGTTCATCATCCGTTCATCCAAGATCAAGCCCCAACGGCCCTTGGATCAACAAACATCAACAAATCCACACATCCAATCATTCTTCAAGATCAAGCCCAAAAGCCCTTGAAGATCCGTTCATCACTGTTCTTCAAGATCAAGCCCAAAAGCCCTTGGAGATCCGTTCATCACTGTTCTTCGAAAATCAAGCCCAAAAGCCCCTTTGAAGATCCACTCAAATCCACCTTCAAGATCAAGTCCACAGCCCTTGAAAAACGTTCATCCTTAGATCAAGCCCCACGGCCCTTTGGATCAATCGCACATCCACAAATCAACACCTTACGGAGATCGAATCAGAGGATCAAAATAGAGAGAGATTGTAACCCAAAATCATCAAATACAAATATTTGTTTGTGCACGTTGTTCTTGTCTCTTTCGTTTCAGGAATTTTCCGTGTTTACAGCTACTACTAGAGGTAATATCCTTAAGCAATATAAAGGATTAGGCGAGTTGGGTTACATATCATAATTTAATCGTTAAAATGGTGAAGTAATTTATCGTGTTTCTATACAAAGTGACTAGAAAAACCAACCCAACAAAAAACTAAAACAACTTATAAATTTAAAGATGAGAAATGCTAAGGAGATTCTCTGAAAATGAAACTCTTCATGAACCGTATAACATTTGACAGTTTATCGTCAAATTCTGCGCCAACATATAAAATATAGTACGAAAAACATAAAGTAGCCGACAGTCCATGAAAAGTCTCACGTTTGAGATAATCTCTTTAGCATTTCTCTTTGAAAAATGAGGAGCGATTTCTACATTCTTTCTCCCTTATGCATTGCTTTCATGTTTTTCAATTAATTGCAATATTACACTTGATATACAAGACTGTATTCCGACCGTCTAAAAAATACTTCCAATCTAACATCTGAGAAGATCCTCGAACCAAGAAAAATTTGAAACTGCCCCAAATTACAATCAAATCACGGGCCCGTAGAGAAGTAAAAAAGAATCAAAGGCTGCAGAGCCTGTGATTTATTTTTTTATTCTCCCCCAATAAATAAATAAAAGAGGTAAAAATAATTTTGTTCATGCTTATCTGTTTGTGCTTGAGGAGCGGTAGTAGTTCATTGGAGGTCGCGCCCCCATCACAGAGAGCAACTTTTTTGATATTTATTTTCTAATTTTTATATTTATTTCAATATTCCAAAAATAAAGAAAAATGAGAAAACAAAAAAATACTATAACTGGCAAGGAGGCATCATTATTATTCTGAACCCCCTCTGAGAGCTAGCTGGTAGTGGTGGAAGTGAAAAACCAAGCAAACCTTCTTCCCCAATCCCCAATGCTCAGATTCTTCACCCATTCCTAGCGCTCTTTGATTTCCGAGCCCTACCCATTTCTCGACTCTCAATTTATCGCAAACCCAATTCAACAAAACTGGAAATTGATTCAGAAAAATGAAAAGGGAGCACCAGACTCATCAGCTGAATCAGTACCCCCCGCCGCAGTATCCAGACCCGTCCATGGCTTCCACCTCCGCCGGCGGCGGCGGCGGCTTCTGCAAGGCCAAGATGTGGGAAGACGAATCCCAGCGAATCGACGGCGGGATGGACGAGCTTCTGGCGGTGTTGGGGTACAAGGTTCGGTCTTCGGACATGGCGGAGGTTGCTCAGAAGCTTGAGCAGCTTGAAGAATTCATGGGTTGCGCTCAGGAAGATGGACTCTCTCAGCTCGCTTCTGACACCGTTCACTATAACCCGGCGGATCTGTCGACGTGGCTTGAGAGCATGATCTCCGAGATAAACCTCCCGCCTCCTAATTTCGATCCTTTAACGGGCGGTGCCGTCGCTGGGATGCAGCCTAATCAGCAGCAAGTGCAGCTCGTCGACGATCCGTTTTTAGCTCGGGGGGAGTCGTCCATCACCACCGTCGATTTCCCAGATCAGCGGAAGAGCAAATCCATTAGCACATCACCTCCCCAAACTGTATTCGAAGACTGCAACTCTTCTTCCAGCTACTACGACTTCAAATCTATCCCCGGAAACGCCGTGTTCACCCAAACCCGCCTCGATTCTCCGTCGCGGGAGCTCAAGCGTCTCAAATCCTCATCCGGGTCTTCTCCCTCCGAGCTCCTCTTCAACCGCCCCGCCGCCTCCTCCCTTCCACAACCACAACAACCCATCTCCCTTCCCGCCACCGCCGAGTCATCACCAACCCGCCCAGCCCTCATTGTCGATTCGCAGGAAAACGGAGTCCGACTCGTCCACGGACTCATGGCCTGCGCGGAAGCCGTCCAGCAGAACAACTTCAACCTCGCCAAAGCTCTGGTGACCCAGATCGGCTACCTGGCAGGTTCACAAGCAGGTGCCATGCGTAAAGTTGCCACCTTCTTCGCCGAAGCTCTGGCCCAACGAATCTTCCGAGTCTACCCGCAGTCGCCGATCGACCACTCCTTCTCAGACATGCTGCAGATGCACTTCTACGAGACCTGCCCCTACCTGAAATTCGCCCACTTCACCGCCAATCAAGCCATCCTCGAATCCCTCCAGGGCAAAACCAGAGTCCACGTCATCGACTTCTCGATGAACCAGGGGATGCAGTGGCCCGCTCTTATGCAGGCGTTGGCGCTCAGACCCGGCGGCCCGCCCGCTTTTCGGCTCACGGGCATCGGGCCGCCGGCTTCGGATAACTCCGACCATCTGCAGGAGGTGGGTTGGAAGCTCGCCCAATTGGCTGAAACCATCCACGTCGAGTTTGAATACAGAGGATTTGTGGCAAACAGCTTGGCCGATCTTGACGCGTCGATGCTTGAACTCGGACCGAGTGAGGTTGAGTCGGTGGCGGTCAACTCGGTCTTCGAGTTGCACAAGCTGCTGGCCCGACCCGGCGCGATTGAGAAGGTGTTATCAGTGGTGAAGCAAATGAAGCCGGAGATTGTGACCGTGGTGGAGCAGGAGGCGAACCACAACGGTCCAGTGTTCATGGACCGGTTCAACGAGTCGCTCCACTATTACTCGACCCTGTTTGACTCGCTGGAGGGATCGGCGAACAGTCGGGATAAGGTGATGTCGGAAGTGTACTTGGGGAAGCAAATCTGCAACGTGGTGGCGTGCGAAGGGGTGGACCGGGTCGAGAGGCACGAGACGTTGGCCCAGTGGCGAGCCCGGTTCGGCTCGGCAGATTTCGTCCCGGTTCATCTCGGTTCGAACGCGTTCAAGCAAGCGAGTATGCTGCTGGCGTTGTTCGCCGGCGGAGATGGGTACCGGGTGGAGGAGAACGACGGGTGTATGATGTTGGCCTGGCACACTCGCCCGCTCATCGCCACCTCGGCTTGGAAACCCGCTTATAACTCGGTCATGGCTCACCGAGTCGAGTAGCGAGTTTAGTCAAAACTCGGTTCCATTTTTTTTGGGTGCAGCCAAACACACCCTAGCGGTGGTGGGGTTATCGAATGTGTCGTATTTCTGTGATATTCTGAGCTGGGTGCGATAATGTGATTGAGATTGGGACACCCAAAGAGGCCCACCATTTAGGTCCATTAGCAAATTGTGTCTGAGAACACCTTCCCTCTCTTTCCTTTTTCCTTTTTTTTTTTTTACTTCATTTTGTTGGGGGTTATTTTTGTGAAGCAAGAGGTGGATGTACGAATGTTTATATTTGATATATGGGTTGGTGGGAATAATAAAATAAATAACCCTTTTTCGACAACTATTGCCCATTGTTGTGAGTTTTTTTGTTGGGTGGACAAATAGTTGCTGTCCACTGTGTACGTCAAGTGATTAAGAGTGTTTAATCTGCATTTGAAGTTACCGTGTTTGAATCATGTTCTGTTAACATTACATGTACCAACTCGACGATTTCAAGAGACTTATAATTCAAGAAGTTAAGAGTGTTTAGTTTGCATCCCTTTAGAGTCATGTGTTTGAATCAAACTCGAATAAGTGATAGCAAATGACTTGTAATTCAATCGACTAAAAGTGCTTTCGAAATCTTGTGTTGAGTAGGGTAAGTTGCTTGTGGCTTTGATGATGGAACCGAATTGGAAAAAAGGTTCAAGAGCAGAACACTATTTGAACCCTGAGGTTATGATCTATGTAGGTTGGATTCCACTATCCACTGCCTATTGTTGTAGGTTGGGATAAGATTGTACCAAAAATAGTACTAGGCTACTGTCGCGCTTCATGTTATAAACATGGTAAATGTCTAGGGACAAATTATTAATGAAATTATATTTATGTGAGTCTTGTCGTAATGGAAATAATCATACAAAATTTTAATGAAAGTATATATATGTGAGTCTTATCGTAATGGAAATATTGTTTTTTTGTGATGGAAAGATCACGGTTCGAATTGTAAAAATAGCATCTTTGTAAAATAAAAATAATAATAAAACTGTATACGATGCACATTCAAACCTATTTTAACAAAACATAAAGTATTGTTGGCTTGGGACCGCCCCTACGTGTGCCGTGTGTGAATTTAATGAAGTGTTGCAATAGCTTTAGTACATATGTGGAAAATTAGCGTTGCAGAATCCTCCTCTTTTTAGGTCATGCAAAAAGAGGAAAGAAAGCACAATCATAATTCATGAGAGTTTACCAAAAAAAAATTATAAAAAAAATTCATGAGAAAGTGAAAAGGCAGGCCAACTTCAATGTCAAACTTTTCTTCCCTTTTTTACGACCACTTTTCTCAAAAAAAGTTGGCTTTTATTATGTTCTTTGCTGCGATCTATCTCACTTCTCTTAAACTTTACCTGAATTAATATTCTCTCTTTCGGTTTTCCTGAAGTAACAAATGCAATAATTCTCTTCTCTTTTGTTAGGTTACTGCCATTAGGGGAATATATATTATGTGCATATAGATTTTATTTTAAAAAAAGGCATAGTTGCTAGCAATAGTCTACTATTCTAAAGGCCGAGAAGACTCACGAAGTTATTTTAACTTTTTTCTTGAGAGATTTTTTAGTATGCCGAGAATACAGTCCGGTACAGTACAACTATAATTTATAACTAGGTTACGACTATAAATTATAGTAGAGGGGATGAATCATGATGTTATAGAACTCAACTTTTGTATTCCCAAACTCTCTTGTTATTACATGGGGTGAAAATAATACCATGTTCATGTGCTCACTCTAATATATGTCAAAGAGATCATAGATGAATTTATTTTTTAAAAAGAGCACGAGTTAAGCTGTAAAGTGTAAAGAATATCTTTGGTAAGGGGAGACCGAGTGAGTTTTGGTGAAATTAAAATTTAAAGATATCAAATATTTTTGTAAGAAGTATCATATGAATGACATGGTTCGAACATCCTCACACAAATTTTTCCCGTGTATGTACTTATAGCGAGAAGGTACGAGGGCTTTTCAGCCGATTGATGAAGTTTGGGGAGTATTTAACTTTATTATCTCATTCTCTTTCAAATGATTGATGTACTGCGTAGCAAAAGTTACCATGAGTTGGTAAACCCTAGCAAAGGCAATAAATATACATACATACATACATATATATATATATATTTATATATATGCTTTGTACTTTGATAATTACTAGCTACAAAACATACAAACTGCACAATAGTTTACAATTTAATTAGTTTGTTTTAATTATTCACAGTCAAGCAAGTTGAAGACTTGAAGTTGGAGGAGTTTACGACTACCTTTTCAACTTGAGATTCTAAATTTTGTAACCCTACGGTTAATAACTTATTGTTATTAGTAGTCTAAATTGTCTGTAATGGCCAGGCCAACTAATATTATATGAGTCATTGATTTGATTATGACTAAGATTGCCTAGGAATATCAGATGAAATGATATAATTTAAATTTAATTTGCATCTCTTTCTCAATTAATGGTATGATACAAATAATCAATGGCGGATTCAGGAAGTATTATGGATCCAGGAAGTATTATTGGGGGTCAATAAGAATGGAAGGCACAATGCAAAAACTTTTTCGACAGAATATCATGCAAGATATTTCACCGAATCTTGATAGGCCTGAGGTCGTTTGTCAAGCTATATTGCACACATGTCGACATACCAACAACTTGCGATTGAGTATGTTAACTGATGCTAATAGTTTTTGAACGAGCATGCTGACTGATACCAATATATGACAAGAGCCCATTGAAAATGCCCATAGCAACGCATACAAATGCGCGAGTCTAGCAGCTACCTTGCCCAATGCCCATAGAGACAATTCGTGGAGCAAACTGGAGGACAACTTTTAAAGGCATCTTAGAATTTCAAAGGGCAACACCCAACTCTTCCTTCGAGCAATTGGAAGACAACTTGGGGGGATCAAGTGAGCCACCTTGCCCCAAAGTGGATCCACTCCTGTAGATAATGCATACAAGATTTCATGTAGTATATTGGTAATATTTTGTGTGCCAAAAGGAACCCACCACTAATTACGGGGCTCTCTTTAATTTGAATAACTTCGATAATGTCATCTGTAGGATACCAATCATATCAGCACGATACTATTTGCATTTTGATATGATCTAACATGCGAGAGTTGTCCTAATCATGCTATTTGCCAAAACTTCTCTCCAAAGTAGTGTTAGCTGGACTAAGCTTGCACACATTGAAATTAAAAAAGAAACATATCAGAAATTATGAATGGGGAATTGGCATAGCACCTAAATTTCCTTTCATTTGTGCATACATATCGTATTATATTTTAGCCACCTAGATAGGACTTAAAAGTTTTGTAATTATACATGCATGTCACGTAATGCTGCATGATAAATATCATTTAAGGTTCAATCACAACATATAAAAATCCAGAGTCCCGTGCGGTCCTGCCCCATCTTTTGGGAAGATATAATTTTAAAAGGATTTATTATTTGTTAATTAACATATAAATCATAGTTTAATTAAGGGAAAGGGTCAAGAACTTTTGGTTTTAGGGTGTAAAAAGGAGTAGATTAGTGAGAGAACGAGAGGGAAGCACTAATGCAGATAGCACCGCTCTTTATTTGAAGATCACATCATCCATTTGAAACATTTCATGGGGGGACCTAAAATATTAGTAGCAAAATACAGACGTGTTCTTCTTCTACTTATTTTTTTACTTAAGAAAAAGTATTATGTGCTGGAAGTTGGTATTGTTGTTCAAGAATGTAAATGGATTTTTAATAAATAAAATAAAATATATAATGAATGGTTCGTCCGTCCTATTGAAATTGCAGCGAGATATTTTTTTATATAATAATTATTGGCCTTTTACAAATGTATTTTTTTGTCTAAATATAGAAAGTTTAGAGTACCAATAATGATTCTCAAAAAATATTTATACACATTAATTTTTTTTAATTTTTTATCTTGTGCACATTTGTTGGATTGAACAAATCAAAGAAGAATCAACAGTAAATTAAGGAGCGAGTGCAGAAGGTGAAATATATTACTTTCTTTTGCGATAGAACTCTGTACATGTTTTGGTAAGTCATAATATACAAGTTAAAGACAATATCAACGCTCGTAAGTTAGTAGTGAGCCGTTGATCCGTTAACCTAAAATTTTGATAAGTAATAGTTAATTATTTTACTTAAGGAAGCCAAGTCAGACTAAAATAGCTAGCAATTTTGTGTTAAGAAGCCAGGTGAGAGTAATGATGGAAGCTTGGAGGAGACTGACTGGTCAGCTTCAAATTCTTCAGGGTTAGCCGCATTTTTCAAAAGTCGGCCGCAAACTTGCTTCACAAACATTCTAGTTAATTCCATGGATAATGAATTAATCAATTGGATTTATATGTGGAAATCGGAATCTCTCGTACGTTTTTGGAACAGTTCTTTGCATGTAGGGAGATCCTGAATGCGACGTGAGGTCTTAATTCTTGCCTTTTTAAGGTTGGCTTTGAGAGATCTTTGACCATTTTGCACTACTCTCCTTCCTTCTCCCTTCCAACTTGCCAATTTCTTCACGTTTTTCCTTCTTCCAGTTGTCACAAAAAATCTCACCTTCTTGGAAATGCACCACTTGGATGTTCTATATTGATTGAGACCAAGTGAAATTGCTAATCTGAGAGTAATTTCACTTCATATTCTTTCTTACAAATTGACCCAAAGGAAAAAGAAGAAGAATCTTTCTCAAAAGGACTTGGCTTTGGCCTAAAGACTAAACCCTAGTGGAAATTGAAGTGCCTAAAGTTTGAAAAGTAGGGGACTTCTTTAACTTCTATCCATGATTGAGATTTTTGTATTCGAGCGATATCTTACGCTACATTAATCTTTAACTTTAAAAAAAGATGTTCAAACTTGAGAGGACTCTTAATAATTTGACTAAGCTCAAATCCGTTTTATCCACATTCAAGATTTCAAGTAACATACAACTAGAAGTATTTTGTACTTCTGTTTTATATTGATGTGTGCTCTTTTTGGGTCACTGCCTACCTTGTGAGCCGAATTCTATATGCTTGTAAGCTGTGGCCCAAAATCGAATTTAAGCTCATAACACTTAATTGTACGGTATGAAATTGGTGCGCATGATTGCACCGCGTGATGAAAGTGAAACAGAGAAAGGAGCACAGCCAAAACCTGCAATCTTAAAATTAGGATTTACTTTCATGTAAGTTTCAAATCTAATAATATTATATCAAAATGTTAAAAATTCAATCAACTCGTTACGTGTAAATCATTTAATAAAGAGACGCGTCCACTTTCTTGTTGATTAAGACTTGATGATCCAGGAGAGAAAGTATATCCATAAATTGCAGATCATCTCAGTCTGGAAGAGTTTAAAGCAAACAGAAAATTCTGGCCCCAGATGCCCAAAAAAAGGAAGAGAGGTTCGTGGCTTTTCTTTTGAGACGGGAAGAGATGGAAAATGATGGAATAAAAAAAAAAATTGAAAAATTTGAATTTGAACGATAAGTGTATAATAAAAGGTAAAGTAAATAATACCAGAAATGATATTTTAATGTAAAAATATGGTTTTTGATTAAAATGAATAGTACTGTGAGTTTTTCGTTAAAGTTTCCTAAATAAGAGATTTTAACGAAACACGTTTTGGTATTATTCACTTTTAACGAAAATGACATTTTTACTTTAAAAAATCAATCCTAATACTAGCTACTTACAACATTTTGATTAAAATTCAAAAAATTTAAATTTTTTTATCAGTTTTGCTTAAAAGAAAAGAAAATTGTACGATAAAGATGTACCGTTGTACCGTCATGGTCCTTAACTTATAGAGACATGACGCACTGTGCCTGTGAGTGGTACTCAGTTTGACAGATGTACCACCGATTTAGGGTAGGAACAGAGATGATTGTTGCTGTCAGATATCAGACTAGTGTGAGGCTGTGAGCTTCTTTATTTTGTGGCCATTGAAATACATCGTGACCGATATAGCCGAGGCTTCTGGTATGGTGGGGGAATTCTTTCCTGCAACTGATCACGTGGTGGTGAGAACATACATGATAATGAGTTGAGATCCTATCCAGATCTAACTGTTCGGACAATGATGAAGAATTTGGACCGTTTAAGAGAAAGGTAGATGCAAATTTCTATGTTGTGTGAGATGAGTTAGTAAAATAAGTTAACGAAAATTGCATCTTTTAATTTGAATGATCTAGATTTCTTGACCCTTGAGAGCTGAATGGTAAGATCCAAAGAGGATCTCAACTCAAAATGATAAGGGACTTGTATGAATTTTGTGTTTCGTTCTAATAATGTATTATGCGTTGTTGATCGGGTTGTCATGTTATCAATGAACCAATTCAAGTAAGTTATCCTCATAAAAAAGAGATGAATAGCTGGTGGCACTCAACATTTTGTCGTGCATTTTTGATAGTTACAAAAGAAATAATGATACACAAATCAACAACGAAAATATTACTATGAGTTTAGTATAAGCTAATCAAATACTCACATTTATTTGAATTTTTTTGAGTTTGAGCATATATCAGTTACTCACATTATAACATTTTCGTTACGTGAAAGTCCTCAACAACAAGGGGTAGTGGAAGGGGAAATTCAATAAACACCGGACTCCAATTCGCAAAACAACAAATATGATTATGGTAAAACCGTGAAAGTGAGAGTGAAACTCTATTCGGTAATTAACTAGTTGTGGTGCTTGGTGAGGAAGGAAAGCATAAATGTTGGTTACGTCATTATTTCCCCCCACCCCACTCCACCCAATGTAACCATGTAATTGATGGGAAGTAGACGGGCGTCCCACTGGATAATTGTCCGATTAGGTTCGGATGATCAAGATGTGTTTTGGGTGAAAGGTAGTAGAAAACGAGAGATGATCCTCGTCAGATCCTCATTGTAATGATTTCAGAGATTATATAATTATATCCATTTATCGTACATTGTGCGATCAGTTTTCGTCAGATACTATTTATATTTAATTTTAAATAAAAAAATCTACAATGATTTATGTCTGCACGATAAATGAACGTGATTTGAAGACTCCATAAATCCTCACAAGAGGATCGGCGAGGATCTCACTCATAGAAAACATCAGTATGACAACATGATAGAGTGACTAGTTGGACAATTTCACAGGTTACCTAATTTGTGCACGAAAAATTTGTAGGAAACTTTCACGAAAAGTTCTCGGCATTGTTCACTTGAATGAAAAACCACATTTTTACACTAAAAAATCAATCGTGGTACTATTCACTTTACCTTTTATTTTGTCCTTATTGTTAAAACTCAAAGTTTTCAAACTATTTTAATTAGTTTTCCAAAATTTGTATTTATATTAAATCGTATGATATACGCTTCTCTCCTGAGGATTTTCTCGAAAGACAGCATAGAGAAGGGAATAACACTTGCATAATAATTAAGCTTGTTTAATTGATTAAGCTAATTATTTGACACAACATAATGTAGGGCAGGTTTAATCGATTAGGCTAATTATTTGAAGGCATAATTCGCATATGCCTGGAATGTGGAGTAGATAATGAGAAAGCGGCTTAACTTCAAACTTGGCGGAAGAGCAGTTTCAATCGTGAAACGCTCTGCTCTCACTAAATCGTCTCACATCACATGCCCCGAAACTCAGCAGCTTCCACATGCAGCAATTATTGTATGATGACAGCTTATTTCCCCAAAGGAAAATACAAGCCAACTTCATTTGTTTTAAAATGCTTAGAAAATTGTTACCCAAAAAACATGCTTAGAAATCTATGCTCTGTACACCACACCCTTGTATTTTTATCTAAACCGGCCCCACATGCTCCTAGTTGATGTGTGTGGGTGTCACCTTAATCAGACTGTATATTATGAGTGTAACTCTAAGGAGGTTGTATAGTGTGGGCGGGAGTCACCCTAATCAGGCAACTCTACCTGGCCACACTCCTAGTCTGTGTCATCCTAATTAGGTCGTATAGTACTCTCACGCTAATTTGGCAACCCTACCCGAGTTTCACCCTAATCAGGCTACTCTACTCGGCTGTATGCTCATAGATTGTGAGTATCATCTAATCAAGCAATCCTACTCGAGCGTCACCCTAATCAGGCTGGGTAGAATGCGAGTCACCTTAATCAGGCAACCCTGACCGGCCGCACATGAACACTAGCTGTGAGAGCCGTTCTAGTCTGTCACCCCTACCGATTATCATCACATGAAGGTGATAAGTTTGTGAACTCATCTTCTTGGAAGATTGTTTAATGAACTTGCAAGGAGCATCGAAGTCCCCCACACAACGAAGAGACGACACTCGACAATTTACCCACGGCATTATGTCAGAAAGTAGAGACCGCCAACGGCATAATTAGGTAGCACAATTGTTTTTTTTTGTTTTTTTTTTGTTTTTTGGTAATGGGGTTACTTTATTAGTACTAAAACACAACATAATTACATAACATAGGCCCAAATACATAAACCAGAAGCAAAAGATGGACCTACGTAGCAACCAAACAGCTCAAAACTACGTTTTGAGCCCAAAACAGAAGCACACAAACAAACCCTAACAGCTACCTCCACCCGCTGCCGCCGAAAGCGCCGCAATAGCACAACGAGCACGAGCCTTCACAGCCAACATTTGCTAGGAGCACAGCCAAATAGCACCTCAGAGATGGAGAAAAAACAGATTTCGTCTCCGTCTGATAGCATACCGCAGATCTCAACCACCAAGTAATAGAAACCGAAGAAGCTTGTGGGATTTCCACAAGCAACACTGCCAAATAAGGCAGACAGGGAGGAGAAGGTGGTGGTGTGACCACCCGAGCTGGTGTAAACACCGGGAACTCTAGGCACCTTCTCGTTGAAAGGCTGCAACAGATCGCCGTCCATGGAAGACAAAAGAACATGCAGATGAAGGTATGGGTGGGGGACATGCAGATGGGGGGTGGATGGATGGGGATATGTTGATTGGGAAGGGGGAAAAGAAATCAGATCCGAGGGCTGGAAAGCTCAGTGGCAAATAGGGGTGGAAAGGCAAGAACAAACAAGGAGGAAAACTGGGGAAACCACCAAACATCCAAAAAGCAGAGGCTGCCACCGACCCTACACTGAAATAGGGCCGGCGGCTAGAGGAGGAAATTGAGTTTCTTTGCTGCTCTCACACACGGGTAGCACAATTGTTTAATCATGAAAACGAAAAACAAATCCATTGATTAATGCAACTGAACCGAATCAAAGTTACAGCGCAAGTTCCTCCAATGCACACTCAAGGAAGTGGAAGAAATTAAACATTACAACCAATCTGTAATTTATTCGAAAAACAAAAACTTGAAGGGACAAAAAAGAGTGCAGCCGGAAAGGATATGAGCGACCGACTCTGCAACTAATGAAGAAAGCCACCAACAAAAACTCAAACAAAAACTAGATAAAGCAAAAACTGATCTCCATTTATTCCCATTAATTGAGAAATTAAACTAATGGGAAGAGACCTTGAGATTGAGGGACTTGTTGATCCATGCCTTCCAGCTCCCACTACCCTTGCGAATAATTGCAGCTGCTGGTATCTCATCCTTCTCCATCTTCACTGGCTGAGGCTTCTTGCACAGCATAAAGTTACGAGCTCCTTGCGCCCCGATTGTGTCCCACGGGCTCAGAGCTGCAAACGAATTTGCAAACACCATCAGAAACCAATCTCGGAGAACCACATTGAAAAATAATGCATAAAAACAGAACCAATTTTGACTATGAACACCCAATACTATTCAACTTGTATCAAAACTAAGACGTGGGTTTTGAAATTGGACAGATGAGAAATCAAGGGTAAGATTCAAGTCTTAAAATTGGATTGACATGAATCGAGAACAGGGTTAATAAAATCTTGAACAGTTCATAAGTGATTAGATTGGTAAATTCAATAGTGATAAAGGATTGGTTAGTGTTAGTTACCTTCAGGTCCTACGGCGGGGCAGTAGAGCAGGAAGTCATTGAGATCGGAGCCAAGAACCGGGAGGCGCCCCTCACGCGCATAGGATTTCAAAGCGGTGTCCATGACGGCGGCGACGAGCTCCTGCTCGTTGACAACGAAGCGGATCGGGCCAGCACTGCCGAGCACAGTGATGCTGATCAAGAGCCTGTTGCCCTTGGCGGTGCTCTGGTTCTTCTTCTGCTTGTACAGCAACATCTTCGTCGTTTTGTTATCGAAATCAAATAAATCAATCGAACAGCAAAAAGCCAGACAACACAAAATCTAAGTTTCTTTTTTTCTTCCTAGTTCCCTCTTTCCCAACAAGTTATTGATTCAATTCAACAAAATAATCAAAAAAATCGACGGACGGCGGCGGCGATCAGTGAAAATCCGGGTGCGATAATCAAAAACGGACGATGAGAAAGAGGAAGATGGGGGGAGAGAGCTCTGGTTGCAGATTTACGGGTCGACTCCGAGGCAGCGGTAGTACCAGCCTTCCTTGCAGGAGCCGAAGGCGAATGCGGACGCGGCGGAGATCGGGAGGATAGCGCTCGCCCTTGATTGTTTCAGGGAGCGCATGAAATTACTGCCGCTTAAGATTTCCACCATTCACAACTTGCTTGCTTCGAATCGTGATGTAATTTTGATAAAGGGTAGAATACCGTGAGTTTCTGGAGAGGACCAATTGGAACCGTAACAGGAAATCCGATCGAAAGAGGAAGAAAATTGGGAATTTAGGGTTAGGGTTTCGTCGAGTACAGAGGCGGCTCTCTCTCTCTCTCTCTCTCTCTCTCTCTCTCTCTCTCTCTCTAATCAAATCCTCTGTTTTGCTTTGAGCTTTTTGTTGAGATGAAATTTTGGGAGAGGAGCCCCTGCTTTTATATTTGCATTTCGGTTTATTCCTGACTTCGTTCCGTGGAATGATTGGGTTTGTTGGGTGTAAATTTTACTGCCACCGACTTCCCCAAATTTACCGCTTCCTCCTCGCGTCTTCCTACCGTCATACCGTGTCAGTTTTTAACCGTTGGAAATTTTTTTTTTTTTTGGGTCAAAAGATAGGCTTTATTTATAATCTAATTGAAATGTCTACATCTATAGCAAGAATATTAAATAAAAACTCAAGGTCTATATTGTCCTAAACAAATGGACCACCATATTTGGCATTGGCTGATTTTTTCCGATTAGTAAGGAGCTACCAATTTCCCATTAATATTCCAGTCATAACTTTTCACATTTTGACTAAGAGACTCTTTGAAGATGTAACTCTCTATAGACTTTCTCTCACCTTATTGTTTAAGGTTAATTTTTGTTTGAATGTTACAAAATATTGTGCTAAAAATATAAGGTATCAGAGAGTTCACGAAGAGTAGTACTTAACCTAATTACACTTTTTTTCTTGGTGAGCAAGTCCAGAAGAAAACACCTTTGAACTGACCAACATATATCGTTTTGAGGTATTGGTTAATTTTTTCCGATTTGTAAGGAGCTGTCAATTTCTCTATAAACTTTAATTTTAGCCGATTACCTCTTTGAACTTTATAATTGGCTAATTTCCCTCATGAACTTTAATTTTAATCGATTATCCCGTGAACTTTTATTATTGACCAATTTCTCTCTGAGCTTTAATACCCCCTAAACCCTAAAACTCAAACGGAAAAAGGTACAAAGAGAACTAGCGGAAGAAAAGAAGAAGAAAATAATAATTTGTTGTCTGCATTAGGGATAAAATTACTTTTTTTTTTGCAATTATAAAATTAAAGTTAAGAAGAAAGTTGGCTAATAGTAAAAGTTTAAGGTTAATCGACTAAAACTAAAGCTCAAAAAGAAAATTTGTCAATTACAAAAGTTTGTGTGATAACTGGCTAATATAAAAGTTCATTATAAAATTGGCAGCTCTTTACAAACTCAGGAGGAGGATGGAGAACTCGACAAATACCTTTATCGTTTTTTCACTCTACTTTGTTAGGATAAAAAAAATAAGATAAAAATGCGTTTGGTTGGTGGAATTAGAGAGAAATTATTGGATCTGGTATTTATCACCCTTGGGATGAAAAATTAAGAATAAAAAATGGAAGTAAGAGTATTCGTAAACCCTTGAGTTGAGATGAATCATGTATATGAAAAGGTATGAGCAAGACAGTTTATGCAAATACTCAATTGAAAATGACATTATTATTATTATTATACTCCTATATAAAAATAAATAATATTGAACACTATACAAGTTTTTTCCTCGTTTTCTAATATATAAAAAGGACATTTCTCATATGCGATGTACGGATACAAACTGACCTACCCAAAACGCACCAACCGTGCCTTGGTGGGCAAATGAGAGAGAGAGAGAGAGAGAGAGTGAGAGATGCTGAATTATTTTGTCTAATACTAATTTGTCTGGGATAAGTGGGTGGCATGGGCTGTAAACCTTTGACATAAAAGAGCATAATCTCTTTGACCCCGACTAATTAGAGTTAAGAACATGATCAAGTGGCATTTGTTTAGAGTGAAATTTAGGTATACAAAAGTCTTGGTTTCTTGGTTGCTTTGTCGACTTATAGTCATTCACAGTTGAATTTGATATTAAAGGTGAAGATCCAAACATTAAAGACACGTTCAGTCCTTATTCAGCCTTAAATATGCAATCCAAGGTGAGTAATTATGTATTTTCTAATTACTTGGTGACTATAAGTTGGCGTTGTATCGTTTTTTGGTAAATGATATATATTTCTTGTTTGTATGTTTCTCTCATGACGGTAAACACACACAAAAATATATATACAGAAGATTGGACTCAAGATTTTGCCATTTGTTAGCTTGAAAGCTGGCCAGTAAAGTTCATGCCACGAAATTGCATATATACATATACATATATATATATATATATATGTATATGAGGTAGGATAGATTTGATGAGATTTCATGGTGTTCTTAATCTGATGGAGATATGAGGTAGGATAGATTTGAACCGATATTTCTCAACGATGCTAAAACAGCGACATCACAACACAAGATAATTTAAAGGCGCCGTGGATGTGCATACAACATAGCAAATGAGTGATATAAGCCGTATACGTGGTCCCTCTGAAGAAGAGAATGCATGCATGTGTTAACATCTCAGCTCTTCCCCACATGTCTTGAACAATTTCCATGTGACTATTGACAGTATATTGAAAGCCAACTTTTTTCGCTCTAGTTTCATATTTTTTATACGTAAATTAAGTTAATTGGCCAGAGCAATGACGTACTCATTTAAAATATAATTCGAATCCTCTTTTTTGTAGATTAGAAAATGTTTGTTTAGATAGCACTTCTGCTTATCCACGTTTTTTTCCTAAGTGTTTCTTCCTTTGAGAATGTGTTGACATTTTAACTAATTAAAAATCTTTATAGAAACTTATAAGTTATTCCTAAAAGACAAACTTAGCAAGTTTCTTTTAGACAAGTTGTTCAACTGGAGATTACGGGTCAACATAATGTTGAGGGAGAAATGTTAAGGGGCTCTGTTAAAAGTGAGATTTTCTATGGTTTATTTGTTACTTTATGTTTTTGACATAATATTTTGGCTTGTTATAGTAACACTCCACATTTGTTTTTTCAATTAAAATTTATCTTAATACATTCCACATGTATTTTCATAATTCCCTCACACCCCACACTCTCAACATATATCTTAAATTTTCTACATACATCTCATACTCTTCACAATAGTTTCTTTCTTCGGTTTTTGTCTCTGCTACGTACCATTTGATACAAAATCATTCACGTCATACAAGGATCAATTTGCTCAACTTTTTCCCTTACATTATTGTTTAGTAACAAGGATTTGCTCAACATTTTTCTAACTAGTGAACATTGATTACTGAGGGGGTGTACCCCAAAAATGACAATACATTTTAACCTTCATCCACTTGTGACGGTACATTTTGAACAAGGTTTGGGCCCCAAGTTCAGGCAGCCCCACGAAACTGGAATTCACTTCTCAATGTTTGAGGATACAATGTTACTGAAAGTAGTTGACTTGGATATATATCCTATAGATGTGCCCTCCTGCCTACGATAGATCAGAGGGAAGCCCCGTGTCTATAACAACAAACTCCTAGATAACTCAAACTGTTTTAGAAAGAGAAAGGTGAATTCCAAGTTAGTCTTAGGGTTGTCAAGCAGATTCTTTGGGTGAATGGGATGAGGTATGAACTACATGAGATATATGGCATTGGTAATTCAGTTGAAGGTGACGTGCACAAATAATGTGTAATTTTCATGTCTGAACCATAAAAATTGACGTAAACTGTGATGTATCAGGGAGTCCTTAAAAAGTTCAACTTTAAGAGAGTCTCTTTAGCATTATCGTGCTAAGGTTATGAATCGGAGTGATCAAATTGTAGGTATATAGTACAATAATATGATATTACTTGATACAAAAGGTGCAACTTGAGAAGGTTCATGTGACCCCTCTACGCCTATATATACATGCATTCGGCCAACAACATTTGTCCCTTCAATGGGCCAATACGCCGTCGGACACGTCGGACAGTTAGACTTGTTAGTCAAATTCCCAAACGAGCCGACCCAGGCATGTGATCCAATTGAAAAGGTAGATGGGTCAATCCAAAACCTAATATACACAAAATCATAGGCCGGCCCAACCGAAATCCAAATAGCGACTCACTCAAGGGGTGGCAAAGCGACAAGGGCGGCGGACCACTTCCAAACCCTTAAGTCAATTTCAGCAGTGATCGGTGGTTGTGTGGTCTGTCTGTGAATGGTTGCCCTAATGACATTTCCACCACTTTCATGCCCTTCAATTCCATGCAACGCATCCTCGTAAATATCTTCTTATCATATCATATCTTCACCAATCCAGGAAAAAAAAAAAAAAATCTCAAAAAAAAAGAACCAGGAAGTTGTTATTGTTATTGTTTTCGCGAATTACGATGAACAACATCCTCGGACTTCTCCGGCTTCGGATAAAGCGAGGAATAAACCTCGCCATCCGCGACGTCAAGACGAGTGATCCGTACGTGATGGTTACCATGGGATCGCAGAAACTGAAGACGAAAGTGATAAAAAGGAACTGCAACCCTCAATGGGACCAGGATCTGACGCTTTCGATCACCGACTTGGAAGAACCCATCCATCTGCAAGTGTACGACAAAGACACGTTAACCGTGGACGACAAGATGGGGGATGCAGACATAGGCATCAAACCCTACGTCGAGTGTCTGAAGATGGGGTTGGACGCGGACGCCCTCCCGAAGGGCTGCGCCCTTATGAAAGTTCTGCCCAACAGGACCAACTGCCTCTCCACCGAGAGCTGTTGCGGTTGGGAAAATGGCAAGATTGTTCAGGACATGATTCTCAAACTGCGAAACGTCGAGTGCGGTGAAATCGTGGTGCAGATTGAGTGGATCAACCTTCCTGGTTCTAAAGGTTTAGAAGGAGTCTAGGTACAACATAAATCTGTTTGCTCTCTTATTTAAGTGTGTTTTGTTTAATGTATATCTATGTTTCAAGCAAGAATGCCGTGCGTGTCTTGTGCTTGGGATGACTACTTTTTTGTATTTTCTTCCATGTGAAATTATATGAATCATGCAACGCTACTTAAATACTCAATTTTTTTTTGTTTTGTCTGAAATATTCGCTTTTGGAGTTTCTGCAAGATCTTTGGGCACGTTGAGTGGACCGAACAAGATAGGATTCCGTACTTCAGACTGCTTAGGCTAGGATTAGATTCGATAGGTTGTGCCTTTTGTCTATTCTTTGGTCTAGACTAACTCAACTGAATTTGGATTAGATCGAAAACCTACCTGCATTTTGATCGACCCACGCTGCAAACTGGAAAAATAAATGAAAAATTATTGGCGGGGACCAAATTCATCACAATTTTCCAATGGCTAGAACGTCTCTGAAACGTTTAGCTTATGGTGAGACCAAACTACCACAACATAAAAAGGTTTTATGATGAGAGATTAAGCGGTTCTCTTTTGCTTCAATTTGTTTTAATTCGGTTTGGATCATATTTAATTAGTTAAGAACCGTGGACTGAGCCATGTGTAGCCAGTCTAGTTCGGTTTTTGAAGGTTTTAACTATTTTTCGTCAACAATCAATTGGTCAGTGAAGATGCATATTGGGACCTTAGTGGTCCCAAGACCACTCGGACCACTCGGAGTTTGAGAAATATACATATGAAGATCTTTTGAGGACTCTCCAAATATTTGGCATGAGTCATTTTTATGCTTAGTGTTTGACGAAATACTTCTCTCATGTTGTGTCGACAACACTCTTGTTCTCTCAATAGCATTCATTAGATTGCTTGTCATATGTCAATATCTGTTGACATGTGTGCAACTTGGTTTGGCTGACAACAACAGGCTCACTAAGTGTTCAATAATGTCTCAGTGTGAATAAATTGATTTTTTTTTTTGTCTCGCGTTTTGTTTCTATCTAAAGACCTTTCGAATCCTGGATCGGCCACTAGCAATAGCACCAAGAATATGCCATTGCTTCTTATGGACTTGGGAGAGAATCATCAATAGCACATCTTGTAAAAAGAAGGGGCATTGCCTTGACTACAAGAAGAAAGAAGCAAAAAATCTGGGCATTTGGAATTTTTGTTCAAAGATATTTATTTTCTTCCAAGTTTTATTTGTATGGATATTCAAATGTAGGGCTATAGTTTATTGAGGTATCTTATCTTCCAAACTTGTTTGTTTGGTCCCAAAATCCCCCTCTTCAAAACAAGCATTTGAAAAAAAGAACCAAGGGCGCCAAATTGAACACTACTCTGAATTTGTTTAATCTCATCGATGGCTTCCACTTCAACTTATTCAACAATTTATTTGCAAACAAATGCTCAAAAACTATCCTTCCCCTCAAAGCCAGCAACCAAAACATCCCACACAAACCTTAGCTTTCCGTGCTCATTGCAATTCGCTACTAAATTTGTATGTGTGAAGTCTTCTAGCACTGCCTACAATGAAGTTGTGGTGGATGAAGAGATGGACAGAATCAGGAGGCTCCAGAACGGGTCTGATGTTCGCGGTGTGGCCTTGGAAGGCGAGAAGGGGCGGATTGTGGACCTAACACCAGCGGCTGTGGAGGCCATTGCGGAGAGTTTTGGTGAGTGGGTTATCGACGGCTTGGAGAAGCAGCAAGGACAACTTGTGGAGAAAGTTAGGGTGTCCCTTGGCAAGGACCCAAGGATTTCAGGACCAAATTTGAGTGTAGCTGTATTTTCGGGACTAGGTCGTGCAGGTTGTTTGGTATTCGATATGGGACTTGCAACTACACCGGCCTGCTTCATGAGTACAATTTTGCCTCCATTTTCCTACGACGCTTCCATCATGGTATAATATATTCAGCAACATCTACAAACTGGCACTGTTTACACTAGTAAAATGTAAAGTTAGACTAGGACTTATGAGGCATTTCCTAATTTAATGGGACGGGACCATAAGTCTCCTTTCCTTCGGGGTCAAGGGTGGATGCTTACTTCTTGTGACCTTAAGAGCTTATCTCGCCTAATTCTTTACTTAGAAACAAATCGAGGCATGTTAAATGTGAGGTTGAAATCAGAGTTCCTTCAAGTCAATTCTCATATCACATAAGATGTAAAACAATTACTATGATCATTTGATTTCGAACGTTGTACTGCAGATGACCGCATCTCACTTACCCTACACCCGAAATGGTCTCAAATTTTTCACCAAGAAAGGAGGACTAAGCTCGCCAGAAGTGGAAGACATATGCAATAGAGCAGCCCGAAAGTATGCCAATAGGCTCGCCAAAGTGTCAACATTGCTCAATGTCCCTCCATCAAGAGTTGATTTCATGAGCTCGTATGCAAAGCACCTCCGAGACATTATCAAGGAGAGAGTTAACCATCCGTTGCATTACGAAACTCCACTCCAAGGATTCCAGGTTCGGAATTGAATTAGCTATCAGGAAATGAATTCCGCACACGTCTTTTCTCCTACTGCGCACACCAATTTATTTATATCTCTTGATTCTTCATTGATTTATTCACTCGGAATGATGACTAATTGCTTTTTAATTAATGCAGATAGTAGTGAATGCAGGTAATGGATCAGGAGGATTTTTCACATGGGATGTGTTGGATAAGCTTGGGGCAGACACCTTTGGCTCTCTATACCTTAATCCAGATGGAATGTTTCCGAACCACATTCCCAACCCTGAGGACAAAACAGCTATGGCGGTAACCAGAGCTGCAGTGCTAGAAAACTCTGCTGATCTTGGGATTGTATTTGACACTGATGTGGATCGCAGCGGCGTTGTGGATAACAAGGGCAACCCCATCAATGGCGACAAGCTCATTGCTTTGATTTCTGCTATCGTATTGAGGGAACACCCTGGAACCACCATAGTGACCGATGCGCGTACAAGTATGGCGCTTACAAGATTCATCACGAATCGGGGGGGTCACCATTGCTTATATCGTGTTGGTTATCGAAATGTGATTGATAAGGGAGTGCAGCTTAACAAGGAAGGCATTGAAACTCATCTCATGATGGAAACATCTGGACACGGTGCTCTTAAAGAGAACCATTTCCTTGATGATGGTAATTAGCATTGTTGTTTTTGCATGTCTGTTTTCTACTTCCTTAATTTTGTTCTAATTTAAATTCTTAGGTAGCTTATTTATCGTGCTCAAATTAAATAATTGTTCGTAGGAGCTTACATGGTGGTAAAGATCATCATCGAGATGGTGCGAATGAAGCTTGCAGGATCAGACGAAGGGGTTGGAAACATCATAAAAGACCTTGAAGAACCGTCAGAGTCCATAGAGCTGAGGATGAATGTAATTTCTGAGCCTAGATATGCAAAAGAAAAGGCAGTGGAGGCCATTGAAATGTTCCGAGAGTACGTTGAGGTAATTGTTTTGAGCAACTCCTTATTAGCTCATGCAAAGTTCCTATGACTCTCACGTATTCAACAACTCTTCACATCCTTACATTATTTGATACGAAACACACATCGACTTTTAGGAGGGGCGGCTTGAAGGGTGGGAGTTAGATTCGTGCGGAGATTGTTGGGTGAGCGAGGGCTGTTTGGTAGACTCAAATGATGCGTCAGCTGCTGCCGTTGACGCACACATGTACAGGTGCTGTACTAAATACATTTGAATTTGACGTTGTTTGAATTTAATCATAGCTACATTTCTTTAAATTTTAATTAAAACTTGTATATTTCAGAGCAAAAGTATCAGATGAGGAACATGGACAGCATGGTTGGGTGCACATTAGGCAGAGCATTCACAACCCGAATATTGCAGTGAACATGCAATCAACTGCGCCTGGCCGTTGCCGAACAATGACAAGAGTTCTTCTAGATAAGTAAGTCATGTTGCTCCAAATTGACGTTCACCCTGCTACGTATGCAAATTCATAGAATGGTAAATAGTAATGTTCTAGAATGATTGATTCAATTGACGATACGTTTCTTTGCAGATTTCTCATAGCAAGCGGGATGGATAGATTCCTTGACATTAGCCAGATTGATAAGTATGCCAAGAGTGGAAATGTAGGCTGAGCTGCTATAATCTACGGTGAAGTTGCTAGCTAGGTATACAAACAGATGGATTACGTCACAAAACTTATGTATAATGTAGGGGTGTGATATCCACACACCCCATTTTACTTCTCACACACCCTTCTAATTTTCGGCCGTCGGATCGGATGAATTGAAGAAGATCAACGGATAGAAATTAACAAGGGTGTGTGAGAAGTAATTTGGGGTGTGTGGATAGCACACCCCATAATGTATATATCTGCGACTTATAACGTGTGCCATGTCGAGTTATTTTTCGTATTAAAAAACAATATGGATGTCAATCTCTTCATGCCGAAAACTGTTGGAATTGTTGGATCGCCGGGCCCGTCCCACTCTAACAACACTAATACTGTCCCCACTTAACCACCTGCACAATCCTCAGGTGTGGGGTTTTATCACAAAAGGCCTCGGTATTAGTTAGAGTGGGGTAATACTATTTAAACTTCTTTAGTTTTCCCGTCCCACTCTAACAACACTGATACTGTCCCCACTTAACCACCTGCACAATCCTCAGGTGTGGAAAGGCCTCGGTATTAGTTAGAGTGGGGTAATACTATTTAAACTTCTTTAGTTTTCTTCACCCCACCGATGTGGGACAGTTTAACACTCCCCCTCACGTGTAACCTCATTTAGTGGTTCACACGTGGAGATCCACATCAGTAATTGAAACTCAGAGGTCGGCTCACGTTGGGCCCACTTGTTTTCAATTGGAACTCAGCGGTCGTTTCTATATTAAGAGTTTAGACTTGTTTCCTTCCGGGTGGTGACAAGCTCATTGGCTTGCACACAAGCTCGTTGGCTTGCACGGGCCCGCAACCGTGGGCTCTGATACCATGTTGGAATTGTTGGATCGCCGGGCCCGTCCCACTCTAACAACACTGATACTGTCCCCACTTAACCACCTGCACAATCCTCAGGTGTGGGGTTTTATCACAAAAGGCCTCGGTATTAGTTAGAGTGGGGTAATACTATTTAAACTTCTTTAGTTTTCTTCACCCCACCGATGTGGGACAGTTTAACAAAAACATCATATAACAAAATCAAGCTGTTATTTGTGAAGGTTTTGGTTTCCCCCACTACATTGCCTTGTATCCGTTTAAAGATGATGGCGATTTACTGCAGGACGCAAGTACTCTTGTCTATTGTAATCTGTTGAGATTCGTATTTCTTGCTGATCGTCTTCATCTTGTGTGGACAAGGAGTTTGCGTTACTGCTACGCGATGAAGTCGAGCCAGTAAACATACTGTCATCAATCACTTCCCTTCCCTTCCATATGATCTTAATATTGCAGCTGGTGTCGGGCGCATTTCGTAGAATCTGACTGGCTATTCCACTTCCTTTCTTGGACCTCAGTTTCCTCAGACTTGATTCGGTGGTTCCAACTACTAGGTTTCTTATGTTTTGAGTAGGAATAAGGTCTAGGAGTGCCTTGGCAACTGTATCACTCTCAACGAGCATAATTTCAGTCTTAACCTGTTCCGTTAACGTCATATTCATCGACATACAGAGGTTAATCAGTACTAATAAACTTGTAATTAAATAGCTATAGAGGGCCTGTATTTTGGAAATCTGGTAATACCTTGGCAGATGAGCAGGCATCAACGTATCTGTCAAGGAGCTTCCACCTCCTGTCTCTTTCTAGGGCCATGCAATTGTTCACCATCTTTGGACTCACTGTATTTTTGGAAGCATTCCTACTGCATATCAGAAAAACCAAGACAGAAATATCTCTTACTAATCATCGATTAAATGATAAAATTAATTAAATGCAGTCATAACCCTATGGTTAATTAGTCGCCTTTACAGCTAGAAAATCTGTGTAATCTGAAATTTGTGTTGAACTCCTGTAGTGTAAGACTTTGATGGATTCAACTCGAATCAATAACTTGTGCAATACACACACGCAAGATTATGTCAGCCCTTGTATCACTCTCAACTTCGAAATTTAGTAATCAACTAAATTATAAAAAGAATAAAATATATATGTGATAATATAGATCAAATGTATGAATCATGACATCTGAGTCATCTGACTATACAGCACGCATGTTCATTGTATTAGGCTCTTACAATTTGGGATTGCTTTAGGAAAGGTTAAAACCGCTATATGACAACCAAAAGAAGTTTTAACTGTGATTAATAGAAAACGTAAAAGTGTTTCAAGGTCTTAGCTAGAAGCCTAGAAGCGCTTTCTGAAAATTGAGGACTTGAACATTTACTAAAAATAATTGACGTGTTTTTAATTAAAAAACACTTTTAGCAAACACGCTAATGAACTTACAAACAAGCCTTCCTCATCAGACCTCGCTCCAACTGACCGCCGGGCGGCGACATGCACACGCAAACACACAGAGACATGGTTCATGCCTTCATGGATAGAGAGATGCCCGTGAATTAATGCAATTGACGATGATGAGAAGCTGAATTAGATAACTGAACTTACAAGGAGAAGGAACAAATCGCATCGGTGGGAAGACATGGACGATGACTATTAATGGTGATTGATCATGATCATGAGTCACTGCGGCGCGACTCAGTGTCCAGAGAAGCGCATCCATGCTAGACTCGCTCTTCTGGCCCCCAACTGCTACATAGTATTGATAAGGACCTACCTCTTCCTCTCCCTTAGAATTATTCTTAAAGTTAAAATTAAAATCAATGGAAAACAAGCTTTCATCATCATCGTCCTCCTCATCTTAAGCAGCTTCTAATTCTTCTTCGATGGAAGTCAAGGCCAAAGGCAAAGGCAAGGGCAAGGGCATCCTCGTCTCTTCCTTTGCCATCGTCGTGCTTATAATAAAAGCACCGTTAAACTGCTGGCGACCGACGTCGTATGCACCAGCAACCAAGCCCAATTGTTCCAACTCCGATATAATTGGATCTTTTGAAAGAGGCAGCAGAAAAAACTAGAAAGTGAAGCAGCCTGGCTAGCCAGCTCGAAAAAAACTTTGATTTGTATCCTTAATTTTAAATTTCAATATATACCTTAATTTTTAATTTAATTTATAGTTTTTTTTTTTTTTTTTACATACGTATGTCAATTACATGTCACTTAATACTACACTATAGTGGTATTCTTTTCACTTAATATGACTCGGCCCATTAAAAAGTTTAGCCCACTCCATCACCCTTAGTGCAGCAAATAAGCTTCTTCTTCTTAAAAAAAAAAGCTAATTGTATATTTATTTTATGTTTTAAATTACTATGTGAAGAATAATAATAGAGTTTAAATAATCTTTTTTGTTCAATAATATTACTCTCTTATTGATTTTAAGTAATTCCTAAATTTTAAAATATTATTTACTCTTATTTGAATTTGTTTAAGGGAATTTTAACGAAAAGCTTTTGGTACTGTTCATTTTAACGAAAAACCACATTTTAACGCTAAAATGTCAATCCTATTACTATTCATCTTACCCTTTATTTTGTTATTTTCGTTAAAACTCAAAGTTTTCAAGTTATTTTCATTAGTTTTCCTTTTGTTTAAATGTATAATTTATAGCATGTAGAAAGAGTTATCTTAAATAATGACAAGAATTTCGATCAAAATATTAAACAAATATGATTTCAATTCAACGATTAAGTTGAGCATGTACTGGAACTAAAATCACCATTAATTCTAAGGAAAACTAATGAAAATGGCTTGAAAACTTTGAGTTTTAATGATAAGGACAAAATAAAAGGTAAAGTGAATAGTACTACGTTTAACTTTTTATTGTAAACATGTGATTTTTCATTAAAATGAATTTAAACTTTTCATGCCGTTTTGTCTTTTGCGTGTACGCAGGCATCTAGGAATTTACCGTGTACTTTGTTGTGGTGAGGTTTCTCACTTCATTTCTGTCTTTTTATTTGCTTTGAAAGAGATTCTTTCCTTAAAATATACAAAAGAAAAGGACTGAAATAGAATAGAAAACGGATCCAAATGGTACCTCTAAGTATATTCATATGAAATTATGAATTATAACGTACTTAGCACAAATTATATATATATATATATATATATATATATATATATATATATATATTATTAGAGAAAACGAGAGTTCGAAACTATTATAATAAATTTGGAGAGGAAGAAGTTTCGAACTGGAAAGTAAGCCAACACTTCTATCTATTAGGATATTGGACCACATATGTAGTGACACACCCCGATCCTAGAATCAAGGCGTGCTGGCCGTCACGTGAGCGTGACGTAACCAAAAGTGCGACGCGGAAGCAATAGATAAGAACATACGAATAATAAAAAAAAACCAGATACTAGCAGAATAACCAAGTAACGTGCTAGAATAAGTTTAAGTGTGCAACACACATATTCAGAGCCTAAGAACTAGATGCAGTCAAGTAGGACCATAACTAGATTACAACACCCGTAGGTGAGTCCTACATTTATGTAGTCTGTCAGTACGCCGTGAGGATCCTCGTGGGCCACCAACGCTGCTAACTAGAACCTGGAGGGGTGCAAAACAAAATTGAGTGGGTCAGTAAAACCAAAGTTTTCCAAAACATTTCATTTAAAACATTTCTAACCCCTCACTGTAAAACTTGTATACTTTCCCAGAAAATAACATAATAGTATATAAATCCTCATATATCTCAAATCATCAATCTATCACAAATCCAGAAATATGCCATGTCATAAATGTCAATAACGAAACATGGATGCATCAAAATAACAGGTGACATAATGAATCAACCGGAGACCCTGCAGTTGGTCCTGTACGGTTAATTCCATAGCTCAATATCCAACCCAGCCGGAGTCACCACGGTGACCTGTACGGCACTACTCTGCACATAAATCGGAACTACCTAAAGTAATCTGTACGATAAGAAAGGTGTAAGAATACGCTCTAGTGCTTCTCTCATCAATCATCTGCATGCATAATCTAAGGTCACCTACTAGTCGGAACAACCTCTAGTGGTCTGTACGACTAGCATGTCGGAACCCTCTCATGGTCTGTACGACATGCACCTACTTGGATCCAAGGTGAGCGTGCGGTGCGGTGAATAATATAAGCACTAACACCAGGGGTGTAGGTTATGAGCTCTCAACAATTCACATCATCAATGATTCACATGAATAACATAAACTCACCTGATACTCACCTGTGCGTCCACAGCACCAGTTCACATATATATATGCATCAATATCAATTCATACAATTCACAATATGCATGCATGGCATTTGAAAACATATTTTCATATAAATTCAATTTATAGGAAAATCAATAGTATATAGGTATATACGGAAAACAAAACTGCCCACTCATTGGTAAGTCGATGGGTCGTAACCCCCGTGACGTCCCTGGATGCGCTCGTCCTCGGGATAGGTGTCACCTATATGCGAAACAACTATAAAAACGTTAATTTACGCACATAACCGACAATTCGTAATAACTTCTCATACGGTGCTCAAATTGGGTATATGAATATACCACATCGACCTACTCGACGTCACGGACGTCGAGAAATTTTTAGAAAAATTTTCTGAGGCTGCACGCGCCCCCACGCGCCTGGACAGGCACGGGTCCACGCGCCCCCCACGCGCGTCTCCTACCTCGGCTCGCCGGATTGGTTTTTCCGGTGGCCGGAAAACTGGAGATTTTTCAATCTCCTTGTTCTCCGTCATTTCTCAACCATTTTCTTCGTATTTTATATCAAAATGAAGCCCTAAGCATGTAGTTTCACGTTACACTACTTTAAGGCTCTAAAAACTACAAAATCTCATCGGAGAAATTCCAAGAAAACCGGCCAATTTCGAACCCAATGATCCCGACGTCCAAAACCTTCAAACGAAACACTCCGAGCTTCCTTGGGACCTCACTAAGCTCACTATAAGCTTAGAATTCCCTGAAAATCAACATATCACGATTGCATGAACAGTGATCTCAAAATGGGTTTCGGGTTTCACGTGATATCGAGGGTTCTAAGTTCTAAAAATTGCACCAATGAACTCACAAGGTTGCAAGGATTCACAAACTTACCTTTTTGACGTCGATCCGTGAAAGTTGGAGGGTTTTGGTGCCTCGTCCGTACGAGTCGAGAGGGAGAGAGGAAGAACTGAGAAGGGGAGAGAGATAGAGGGCACGGGGAAAGGGACAGGGTGTCCCGTGTGTGTGTGTGGTCCCTCAAAACAATTCCACCCTTATTTTCCTAACCACATAAATTACAAACCAATTTTAATCCAACTTAAAATATTTTCCAAAAGCTTGAAATATATGAATTTAGTCCAAATAATATGTCACACACACACATACCTTAATACCCGTCAAGGGTAATTCCGTCATTTCGCATCCCCGATATATAGAATCCCGGGACGGGCTGTGACATGTAGTACAAATTGGAATCTATAAATATATTCATTATAACACGGTATAACTAATTCACATGATGCTCTTATTTTGAGAACTTGTGAGAGTGAAATGCATATTAGCCACAAGATTATATTAGGTTAGATCGAAAGGATTATAATACTAAAAATAATATTGGTATAAATTAAAAAAAAGGATACAAATTATAAACAGAAATATATGAAGAAAAAAAACTAAAAATATATATTTAAAAAAGATTAATAAGTTTTTTATTTTTAAAATTGCCATATAATGACTTGTAAATAATCTAACATTCCAATCATGACATGGGGAAAAGTCAAGAAACTTTTATCAAAAATGAAAACAGAATAAAGTTTTAATTAATGAGAAAGAAAAATGAGAAATAAGAACCTAGTTTATCTTATGAAAATGGTAATAAGAGAAACATTTTTGGTATAGTAAGAGAGTAAATTATTAAACTAGTATTAATACACTTATGGATGAAACAAAGGGATTTGGATCCTCTCCTGAGCTCAACTTGCTAAGTCTCTTAAGCAAATCACACGGATTGTTGGATTTTGATCCAATGACTACAAATAGGGGACATCTCTAAAAGTTATAATAATTATAGTCGTTGGATCAAAATCTAACAGCCTGTGTGATTTGCTCATGAGGCTCAGTAGGTTGAGCTCAGGAAAGGATCCAAATTCGAAACAAAGACAGGTTGGGGTAAGTAAATGGGTGGGACAGTCAATCAACTGACATTCTCAGTTACTTAGTTTTATATTGAAATATGAGGGTAAAAATTGGAAAGGGATCCTCTCCGGATCCCTTCCTTCTAATTTACCAAGTCTGGAAATTCGGGTCATTAAAATTTGATCAAACAACTAAAGTTATTATAATTTTTAAAGTGGACATTTGTTTGTAGCCGTTGGATTAAATTTCAATGGTTCGGATCTCCGAACTTGATAGATTAGGAGGAAGGGGTCCAGAGAGGATCCCTTTCTGTAAAAATTGCTTTTTGATTAAGATCAGACAACTATTAAGGATTGACTTGTTGTGCGCAATATATAATTTAAGAATTTGGTGTTACAATCATCTTAAACAAATCTTGCTTTATGTCCCCCACTTACGCTTTTATTCAATCTGGAAAACCACGGTACAATATGCAATTTCTCGTTTGTCAGCTCGGACTGTACTGATTATTTCAGTCGGATAGGATAAATAGTCGTCGGATAATACTGACTAAATTAGTTGGACGTTTGGTAATTGAATCGGATTAATTTCTACATCGGATAATACGTCAGATTATAATAAATTTTTAAAAGTATTTCACAGAATAATTGTTGTTAAAATGAAAAAAATGAGAAAAACAAAGAAAAACAGAGAAAAAATGAATTAAACACCATTACAGAAAAAATTAAAAAAATAAAAATAAAAAAGGGATTAAACATCACCATCTTCCCCACGGAGGAATATGTTCTTTGAAACCCAGGCAACCACTACTCCAACAACAAAAAAAAAAAAAAACCAGCCATTACACCAACAGAAAAAAAAAACCCAGCCAGCTTTCGATCTCGTTGCCACCTTCAATTTCTTTCAAATTCAGAAACCAATTAAAACCTCCAAATTTGCAGAAGCAACCTCCAACAGAATCGATGGTCACTCGTGCACCCAGCAAACTGCAATTTTGTGCTTTACAGGGAAATTGGTGCCGCTGCTCTCTCTCACAGCTTCTAATCCATTGAAACTAAAAACCCATATGAGATTTCTCCCATTCTGGTTTGATCTGCCACTATAGGTGTATGAACAAGAATGGCGTGAAGTGGTTTCGATTCGGCACCTCTGGTTTTGTGTTTGTATCTACTTGATGTTGATTGGTAGTGAGGAGGGAGAAAGAGAGAGAGCAGTAATTCCTTGATTGAGGAGTTTGTGATGCGCAAGAGCGAGCGGTAGCATGAACCCGACTAATTATACAAACGATTTGGGGAGGATAAGGAGCCGTGTGTAGGGTGTATTAAATAAGCAGAGGCGGACTAATTATCCGGTGGCTATTTAATCCAAACGGACACCAAACACCGTACTCCGTAGTATTAGTACTATCCGATGCCTTATACGGTGTGCCAAACAGACCTTAGGGTCTATGAATAGATTTCCTGTCTGTAGTGTTCCGTTTTTCCTTTCCTCATTATATGATCACCATCGTATTTCAGGCTCATTAGTTCTTGATGTATTTTAGTCTTAAGAACCTTAAACATCTAATTAAAACATATCATCATTTTTTAAGGCATGCTTTTCTTTCTTCTGGTTCTGATACACACACACACACACACACACACACACACACACACACACACACATATAATATACACATATATATATATACATATATTTTGCTTTTCTTTCCTCTGGTTCATATCATCATTTTTTAAGGCATGCTTTTCTTTCTTCTGGTTCTGATATTTTTTGGTTCTGATACACACACACACACACACACATATAATATACACATATATATATACATATATTTTGCTTTTCTTTCCTCTGGTTCTGATACATATACATATATTTTGTTGGTTTAGTTATCATTGGTACGAATTTCTTAAACTGGACTTTTGGTTGGAAATTTATATTTGATCATCAATGGATATTGGACATTCAAGTCATAATTTCACATACAATACAATAGTACTAGTTGTAGTGAAAGCGTACCATTAAAACATAGAAGAAGCAAGAAATTAAAAGGAAACGCTAAAGCTTCCCACTATCACCCTGGCCAGCTTTTATATACGTACCATACTATATGACTATTTTTCTTCTTATGCACACCTCCTCTTGATTTTGGTCTTCGCTGTATATATATATATATTTTTTTTTGTGATTACTAAAAGAGTGTGCCAAAAATAAAAAATAATGTGCATAAATCGTTTTCAAATTAATTTATTTATTATTGAGAAGGTGGGCATCAATATTGTTCGTCAGAAGGACCAAAAAGTCCATGTACTTATGAGGAACCGGAACACCCTCCGTCAGCTTCTCATACTCGACGGTCCATTTCACGGATGAGCTGCTGCATCCCCCACTAACCTTTGGTGTGACTTGAACCGTAGCCTTGAAACTCTTGTAGTATTTCGCCAACTCTCCTCCTACTGTTCGGAAAGTCACTGATTTGTTTTTCTCATCTATGGCTTCAACTGTCTCTCTTGAAACCTCAGAAACATTGTCTATCATGCAGGTATATAATTAATTAAGAAAATATCAAATCATTGGGTCCAGGTTAGGTTATATAGTCGATCGAGTCTAGTATATGTATAAAATATTTTAAGTTGGCATGCATAAATTTTTTTCCATGAATTGTTATTGTTACCTGCAGCAAAGTAAGTCCATTGCTTGACTGAGCCCACAGAGCCCCAATCACCTTGGATGACCTGAAGGTCCTTTATGACGTTAGGGCACATCTTGGGCAACAGGTACCCTTTGCTACGAAAGATTTCGTAGAACTTGTCGGCACTGGCTTTAATCTCAGCCTGGACCTCCATCTTTGCTATTTGAGCCATAGCGTTCGATCTTTTTGCCTTTGTAATTTGTATGAAATTAGCTAGCTAGAGTCTGGTGAAAAAATGACTCCCCCTTGTTCTTTATATAGAAGAAATAAAATAGCTAGATAAAGTATAATATGCCTTCACTTCGAGCCAATTGCAATTGCGGATCGGAATTGGGGTGGTTTTTCTGACAAATTTAATTTAGGTTTGGAGTTCTGTTTGGTCCCTCGCTAGCTAGGGCAACTGGGCAAGTAGATTTCTGTTTTAGCACTGTCTTGTTAATTTGATGCTCATGGCCACTATGTTATGGTGGATCAGATGCGGATTCTATTCCATCTTTTTCATAAAGAGATTATATACTTTCCTAAATTATACTGTTCTTTTCCTTTTTGTTGTTCCTGTGTTTCCATCAAAAAAGGAAAATACCGATAAGACACTTATTAGTACTATAGTTAAGTAATATTTCTCTTAAGTATCAATTTATTATTTTTATCCCTTAGTGTAAAATGTGTAAATATATCGTTGTATCAACAAAACAAAAAAATTTATTTGAAAAGGGCAAAAGCCGAAAGCATTTTGCCTTTGTTTTTTCTCCCACTAGCCTTTAATGCCGAAAATTTGAGTTTGTTTCTAATTTTATATAAATCAAACTCTTACAGTGAGCTGTAGACTTTGTGTTCTTTGAGAGTGGATCCAATTCTTGAGAGTTTAATATATGAAACTCATGAGTTAGAAAATTACAACAAAAATTCTCCACCACATCTGTCATTTTTCATGAATGAACGGTTGAGATGATATTTAGTTAAATATCAACCGTTCGCTTTTGACCTTTCATGAGCATTAGATCAAAGTTTGTATACAATAGGTGACCACTCATTTGGGAGTGAAAAAAGGGAATAACCCACCATAAAGTAGGAAAAATAAAAAATAGGTGAGTCCTTACAGCAGTAAACAGATAGAACTCAAGATAAACTCTGAAACTCACACAGTTGTAGTAATGGTATTCTAGGAATCAAACTGAAGATGTTTCTTATATAAGAAATTAAACAGATACAAATACAAATGTTGTTGCATACCAAATACATATTTGCACACGCTCTGTTAATGTACAAGATAATGATTAAGACGAAATCATCCCTTATACATGGAAGACACCCAACTGACTCAAGCTTTGTGTCTTTTTTTTTTTATGTACGTATAAATACAACGTTACTCAAATCCCACAATTAAAAAAAAAAAAAAGGCCTTAGTTATAATTCGAACCATTTATTACTAATAATAGCTGTGTCTCATTCAGTGAGAAGATGAGCTTCAAGGTCTTTGGTGACCTTCACTGCAAAGTCCTGATATGATTCTGGATCTGGGATTTCCTCCTTCACCTTCTCATAGTCAATTATCCATTTCACCAAACTGCCCCCTCCAGTAGTCTTTTCTGTTACTTTTAGTGTCACCCTAAAGCTCTTATAATGCTTCAAGATTTCTCCATCCAGAACGTTGAACTTCACTGTTTTGTTTTCCTCATCTATCGCTTCAACCGTCTCCTTTACACTTAACGAACTCCCATCTGTACATATCCATCGTCACTTTCACATTATAAAAGAGTAATTATATATGAGCAATAATTTCTTCACACTTAGATCCAGTTTTCTTTTTGCATACCCTTGTTAATTTTTCTTCTTCATATTCTTTTAATATATTTAACCTAAAGATCATAAATAAACATAGATGCGGACAAAAAGTTGTATGCATAAATCACTTCCTGATTATATATATGTGCACATAAATAAATTATAAATAAGGGAATCACCCTAGCTAATTAATAGTTAGGGCTTCAACTAAGTCAGTTCTATTGCCTCCGGTGTGACTTACCCAACGTATAATCCCAATGCTTGACAGAACCCGCAGTCTCCCAATCACCTTCGTGCAGCTCAACCCCTTGTATTTTGTCAGAGCAGATGTTAGGAAGCAGGTGCATTTGGCCCGAGAAAATTTTGTAGAACTTATCAGCAGCTGTACTTATCTCTACCTCCGTCTCAAGCTTACCAACTAAAGCCATATCTTAATTAATTAGAAGATCGATCGGTTAAGGATATAAACCAAGGATAATTTATGATCAACAATTGATGAACTAATAACAAAACAGGTTAGAGGTAGAATTGGGAGATAACACTTAATCCTAGGATTGACTTAAATAGGAGAAATTATCATTCATGAAAAGCTACAACTTGCCTATAATAAATATTAAAAGGGAACTTATTGGTGGTCCTGAACGTTTAAAATTGACACCAAAATTTACTTCCATCACCTTTGCTACTTTAATCGTTTTTACCTATATTTTGTTCAATTTTTTTTTACACCTATATATACATATGGGATGGATCCGTGATATCACTTTTTTTTATACAATTTTTTACACAAGTTTTGTGGGACCCACTCAGTAATGTATTTCAACAATCCAACTGTTTATTTTTTAGAACATCATTAATAAATCATCCTTACAAAAAATTAGACAAATTCAAAACCATGACATTCATTTATAGCGAAGAAAGTGGACAAATATGTTTCTATAAAGAAACCCTACATGATTTATGATGAAATATCTAAAAATAGATTGTTTGGATCGTTAAAATACATTACTTACAAGTTACAAGTGAGCCTACAAAAATTTGTGTAAAAGGAGTATATAAGTACACCGATGGTGAATATATAATAATTTTTGTGTTTGGTAGATTTGGAGTGGTTAAAGGAATTGGAAATAATAGGCACATTTCTTTCAGGTGGGACACGACTAGATAGTCATTCCTAATTAGGATTTACCAAATCTTAGTGACGTTCTTGTTTATTGTAAACAAAAGATAAAAGAATTCAAATGAATCAGACAGTTATGTCAATTGTTAATCACCAGTCACCACATCACATTAACATTATTTCGAATTCTATATCTATAATTGACGAGTTTACGACTTGGAGCGTCAAAAAAATATGGCAAAGCATTCAAGATACTTGGGAAATAAATTAGAAGTTTCAGTAGTCCACATAACTGTAACAAACACACAAACAAATGATAGATTCACTTTATTTTTCATTTTCCCCAAAATTACATCCAATGATTATCCTATATACGATTGCGTAAAGAAATTATTGGTCTTTTTGACAAGAGCTGCAAACTAAAGCTGAAGGTGTTAGTCTGGATCACCGCCACATAGCTTTTCCTTTTCCTGTTAAAGGACCGCATCACCACGCTGCCCTCATCATAATCTCATAATTTTGAAGAAACTTGAAGAATAATCTTGTAGCATCTGCAGCGATCTAGAGGGTTCCTTCAAGCACCCTTAAAGTACGGACTGATTTTCATCATCTATGGTTTCAGTTAACTCCTTACGAAATGTAGGTTTCTCATATGTTCAACATTCCACAAGCAAAAATTATATCATGTTCCGATGTATAAGATACTCTGAGCATGTTAACTGTTGAATCTTGATTTTTGTATATTTGACCAAATTTAAAAAAAAAGTATAAAATATCCGATACTTGGGAGCACCATAGAACTCTTCACTAGCTTACTTCATCCAACATACATATCAACATTCATGGTAAAAAGACACTTGGAGCCGAACTTACGTTCAAGATTATTCAACCCAATTTACCACCTTCTACTAATTTATAACTCTGAACTTTGTTGGGGGCGATGTTGTTAACTTTGTTGGGGGCGATGTTGATATCTCGTACGGTATTGTTCGTGTGACTGTTAGCAAGGAGGGGAAATTTGTTTGATTTCAGCGCTCGTCCTCGCCTTATTGTTACAATGATCTCAAATCACCATATTGGCTTCTGTCCACCACATGCATTAAGCGTCTATGACTAGATCTAGTCTTCCACAACAAGAAACCCTTTCAGCGACGAATTCTTCCTCTGAAAGTAGGAAAGTTGTCCCAGAAACAGTTGGCGACTATAATGTTTTCCTTTTTAGATCATCCCAGTACGTAGGGCCTTTAGTGAACTTATATGGCGAGAAATATGCTTGATCGTTGTTGATAAATTAGAATCATCAAAATATTTCCTCGCTGAAAGTTCGTCATTTTGTCGGTAAAAGTTGTTCCTCGCTGTTAGACAGGGGAAAATAGAAAAAATTCTGAAAACATTGCGAGAAAATTAGGATCTATTTATTGATTTGCAAAAACTCCCTCCAAACTTGTATAAAGCTAGCAATTTTTTTCTTTAAATTTAATATTAACCGATTAACTCTCTGAATTATTATAAAGGGTAAAAGACTGTTTACTACCCTCATGTTTCATGGTTTTCAACATTTAGTATATCAAGTTTTTTTCGTCCCAGAGTCATACCTAAAGTGTTAATTTTGGGACAGTCTCATACATCCGTTAGTCAAACTGTTAAGTATGCCGTTAACTGATGATGTGATGCCTATGTGGACAATGACTGGGTGCCACGTGTCATTAAGGGATCCACGTGGAAATTAAAAATTAATTATTAAAAAAATTCAAAAAAAAAAAAAAAAAACAAACAAACAAAATAAAACCCAGAAGCCCTTCGTCTTCCTCACCCCCACCCGACATCCCTCAATTCCCAGAACCCCATTGTCTTCCCCACCCGACACCCTTTATCCATGCTTCCTCAATTTCCTTGTTATGGCTGTCGTCTGCAAATCACCATCTACATCTTCCTCCAGCAGCTGAAGACCTCGCCTCCTTGTCGTTGCTCGAAGAGCAGGTGAAGCAGGATGAGCTTGACCGTGACATGGCACTGAATGACGACGCATCTTTAATAGAAGGGACGCATAAGGAGAGGAACGAGGCCATTTTCGATTACTACTTTGATTTGCAGGAATGCTACTCTGAGGTGGAAGAATCTGAAACAATGAAGCGGAGAAAATCGAGAAGCGCCGCCTGTGTGGCGATGTCGGCGGTAGCTGATGGAGTCGAAATAGGTAAGCCGGGAGTCGAATCGGGTCACCATCGGCGGCTATGGGTCAAGGACAGGTCGAAAGCATGGTGGGACGAGTGCAACCAGTCGGATTTTTTGAAATCAGAATTCAAACCGTCTTACCAGATCTAGTCGATGACGCATCCTGTCTGTCCGTCCCTCACTCCATCATTTCTTTTCCCTCCCTTCTCTCCTCTGCACGAACCAAACCGTCCTACCAGATCCGGTCGATGACGCAGTCTGTCTTGGGCTGCTGCTACGAGCTATCTCGTCCTCTACGTCCATATCCTGGACCCACCGCCTATTCTCTGCCTTTCCGTCTTTTCTTTTTCCCTTATTCTTCCTTTTTCCTTTTGATTTTCCTTTTCTATTTCCGTTTTATTTTCATCTCGAAAGAGACCCCAATTTTTCTGGGTTCACAAAAGAAACCCAATATTAGTTGATCTGAATATTTTTTTTCTTTTAACTTTATAGTTTTCTGGAAAATTGGGAGGATTTGAGTCTCCTCCACCCGTTTTGATTTTGCATTTTCTGGTCCAATTCGAAATGGCCTAGAGGAGGAAGAATTTGATTTAATGGTTTATGCCCCAGATCTCGTCAAGATTATTGAAACTTCAATCCACACTTTTCAGCTTTTCCTGAAGATGGAAGTCACTTGTTTCTTAATTTGCTTTAATTAAACTTCTTGTTTCGTTATTTAAGAATTGTGATAGATGTAGAGAAATTGAGTAGCGAGAGAGAGGTGGGTAAGACGGATTGAAGAACGATTCTAATTTAACTTCTTCTCTTTTCGTGGAATAGGGGTCACGAGAGAGGCTTTTTCTGGCTTTTTCTTCTGGGTTCACAAAGAGAAGATCCATACTTGAAAATACCAAATTCTTGTTGAAATAGAATTTCTTTGGGAGGGATTTTGTTGGGTTGGGTGTGCGGAGATGATGGGTACGGGTTGTAGAGGAGAGAAGGGAGGGTGGTGCAGGTGCAGAAAAGAGAATGGAGGGAAGGGGTACGGGTTGCAGAAGAGAGAAGGGAGGGAGAGGGTGCGAGGGATGAGGGAGGAGACAAATGTTTGTTTTTTTTTTTTTTTTTTTGTATTTTTAATTTTTTAATTTTTTTAATATTGAAGTGGGCCTAAATTGACATGTGGTGCCCAGTAATTGTCCACGTGGGCGCCACGTCATCAGTTAACAGAAGTTCTAACAGAAAACTTAACGGATGTATGAGACTCTCTCAAAATTAATACTTTAGGTATGACTCTGGGATGAAAAAAAATTGATGTACTAAATGTTGAAAACCATGAAACTTGAGGGTAGTAAACAGCCTTTTACCCTATTATAAATAACCAATTTCTCCACTGCGTTTAGATTTTGAATTTTTTTCATTCAAGTTTTCATCATCGTGGTCATGCGGACATACAAGGCAAATGTATAAGGGCAAAAAAGTGATTTTCGTTTTGGTAAATTGGGCACAAAGCCACTATTTTACAGCTGCTAATTGGACTTTCAGGACTAATTCAAACAAAAGTACGAAGTCAACTACACTACTACAAATTTTTACATACATAATGCAGTTTATGGGTCATGTTAAAAGTTTAATGACGCAAGGGTTTAGCGTCATCTTTGTGGTGTCATTAAATATATTTTTTATGACGTTGAAAAAGTGTCATGTATTACTTTTAAAGACGCCTAACAAGTGTCATTGAATTAAGAACTTGTGTTATCTACTACCATTTAAGACGCGGAATAAGTGTCATAAACAGAGGAATGAGTTTCATGGTATACTAATTATGACATACGCACAGTGTCATGTATAGCTTTTAGAGACACTTAACAAGTGTCATTGAAATAAAAAAGCGTGTCATCTATTTCAGTTCGAGACGCGGAATATGTGTCATAAACAGAGGAATGAGCGTCATGATATACTAAACATGACATCTGTATAGCGTCATGTCTATAGCACTACAACGTCATTGAATATTAGCAACGACACACAAAGCTTGTCATAAACCATTCAATGCATGTCCTGAAATATGTTTGATGACATATGTAATGTATTTTTAATTTGAAAACAAGACTTACATAATTCATCCAAGAAGTAAGATATTTACCTCAAATAAAATAATATTGTTTCATAAATTTGTAATTCACCCACCACCAAAGTATTACAAAAGACAATATAATGTGTAGAGCTTTCCTTCTAAAATAAAACTATACGTTCACTTAATTTAAAATTTCACAAACTAGCTAATCTAGAGTTTCATCTATTGGGCTGTATTCATCAACATACTCAGCCCACTTTATTCTTAATGCATCAATTTCCTGTTGAGTGTATGTAGCTTTTATCCTTCAAACTGCTCCTGCAAAAAATAAATAAATTGAATGAGAGGATCCTTACCATAAGACAACAGAAAAACAAATAGGAAAACTCTTTGTTGATCACCGTGGATCTTCCCGTCTCCCTTGTCCTCGTTCTTCTTTATTTGTGCACAACTAAATAGCAACCGTAAATTAGTGGTTCAATTTGCAGTTTAAATTAGAGGTTAAATAAAAATAGAATAAACACATATTTATCCAAGACTTGAAAGCAAAGCCTAAACCTGATGCAATTTTTATGAGGTCTGGGTGGAGGGCAAGTCTGTAGCATACTAGCTGAGATCGAACTTGTGGTGCTACAACTTATCATCTCAATAATTGAACTAAAAAAAAATAAACATAAAATTTATAAGATTATATACTGAATGAGCAGGATACGAAATTATTCCTATGACCAAAATGAAGATGAGTGATAGAAAAAAGCAACACGCATGCAGAGAAAGGGAGGGAGAGTGTACCTTTGGAGTGATGTTTGTCATCATCACTGAACAAAATTTTGATTCTGAAAGACCTGTCATGATTCATATAAAAAAAATCCAAGAACAATTTTCAAAAGCATATAAAAATCCTTTAGACAAACCAACTCTCTTAAATACCAATCCATAAGATTGCCTCTGCTTGCTTTACGAATCTTGCAAATATCAGTCTATTAAATATGAATGATGAAGACAAACCTACTCTCTTAAGCATAAACCAGATGCGTCACCACCGCCTGTCCAGAACCCAATTCTAGGAGCGGACACTCGAGAATGAAGACATCAGACCATAATTGAAACAACTACAAACTAAACTGACCAAACCACTTAAAACCACACAACTAAGATAAGAGTTTGTATCATAAAAGCATAAGTTTGAGTGAGTGAAAATTTGAGTACTGACAATGGTTCACTTTTTCTTAGCAGCAGACTTGGTGACCTTGGCATCGATGGGATCCTTCTTCTCAACACTCTTGATAACACCAAAAGCAACAATCTGGCGCATGCCACAAACAACAAAGCAACCTAATGGATGGTACTCAGAAAATGTCACCACAACCATGGGCTTGGTAGGAAGCATCTTCACCATAACTGCATCTCCGTTCTTCAAGAACTTTGTCTCCATCTCAATCTCCTTGCCAGACCTCCTGTCAATCTTGGTAAGGATCTCACCGAACTTCCCAACCTTGCGCAGTTGATAAACAACGTGCTTTTCAAGCGTAGTGGCGTTAAAAAGAAATAATCTATAACTGCTTGAGAGATTTAAGGGATAAATCTTCCACTTTTCCTTTTAAAATCTTCCGCATATTTTATTGAACAACACATTTTTTTTAGTTGCATCATAATATTACTTTAATAACATTTTTAATAAAAGAATGTCATTAAAAATTTTACCAAGTGTCATGAAAGCCCTATTTTGTAGTAGTGCTAGCAAAAAAGAAGACGAGAAAAAACAATCCGTTGTACACATTAGGAATAAAAAAAAAGGAGAGGTTTGGGTGGGTGGTTGGGTCTGTGAATCTCTTTCTCACTAATTTATGGCTTGTTACAAGCGTTTAGATGGTGGTTGGACCCATTGATAAAATGTGGTTAGAATAAGTCTGGATGGCAAGGGCGGAGGCTTGAAACATGCTCTCCAACCCAAAAACCCTCCTCCAGCAGGCTAAGAAGAAGAGGGCAGCCTGAGCAACTTATGCTCAGCCCTTACGCTAGCGGGCAAGGCTTTTTTGTTTTTTTTTGTGTCTGGCGATTGCAATGAACGCATGAACTCAGCAAGTGAGCTAACAACTTCCAACTTCGATTGTCGTGGGGCCCACTGCATAATCTAACAGCCACCATCAACATCTCTATGACGTGACAATTTGTGAGTCGTTAAATTTTCAATGGCCTAATGTTCTGGACTATCGGATTTCCAATTCCAACAGTAAAAAATTGAAAAACTTATCATTTTGACATGTGTCACATTCTAATGCATATGATTTTAGATATGTTTGGAAATGAATGGCCATGATTAATCCAACAGTTAAAAATTATAAAAAAGGGGATTTTTTATTATTTATTATTCTATAAATATTGAATCATCTTCTGCATTTCTCTCAACACAATATTTATTTTTACTACAATCTTCTAAATTTGTTTTCAACTTTTCAAATCCTTTTATTACTAAAAAAAATGAATGAGAAGGTACTTTGGTCGGTCGAGGAAGATGTTGCTTTGCTTTGTTTTTCACTTTCCAAATCCTTCTATCACAAAGAATAATATTGTTTAAATATCGTAGTTGGTTATCTTAGGCCTCATTTGGCTGCTCGGACTGTACTGACTATTTCAGTCGGATAGGATAATCTGTCATCGGACTGTACTGACTAAATTAGTCAGGCGTCTGGTGCAGTATCGTATTAATAACCGTATTATTTATAATGTGTTTGGTACTGTACTGGATAAGAGATCGGATTATATTATTTTTACTAAAAAAATTTGATGACTAATGAAAAAAAAAATCACAACAACCAAATGCATCAAAATAAAAAATAAAATAAAAATAATATTGTTTGTGATTTTGAACTTTGATATTGTATTTTCTATTTGTCCTTTATTTAAACCAAATTATAAAAAATAAAAATAAAAAATCCTTTCTTCCCCAGATCTTCTCCATCGCATAGCCCCCAGACACCCTCACTCCCTTCTCCAGTTTTCCTTACCAGTTCAAGAAAATCTTCCCCCTCTATACAGAAGAAGCGGATTGTCGGTGTTGGCATCAATGGCTAGTGAGAACGGCAGTTACCCATATCAAACTGCAGATTATCAACATTTCCCAAATTTAACGTACTGGAGATTCCCAGTGAGAACGACATTTACTTGAAGTAATGATATGAACTGGAGATTCCCAGTGACTATATGATACCTGATTTCCTAAATTTAATCCATAATTTTATTTTCAATTTATCGAGAGGTTGCATTGGATTGTCGATATCGTTGAACGGTGTTGCAGCGATGTTGGGCAGTAGGTGAATGCAGGCAATTCTAGTGCTCCGACGACGTGGGTTTCGGTCAGATCTAGTTCAAATCCAGGGTCGATGGCACGTGAACCCGTGCGGGTCCCGCGATAAGGAACTAAAGAGGAGAGAGAGAGGCAAAAAAGAAGAAAAGAGAAAGGGAAGAAGAAAGGAGGAGGAAGAAGAACCTGAGATTGACGATTGAGCGATTTGGTGAATGGGTTTGAGGAGAGAGAGAAGAAGAAAGGAGAAGGAGGAAGAAGAACGATGGTAACAGAAGTGAGAAGAGAACGATGCGCCACACCGATGAAGCGAGGACACGAACCCAACTAAATAATACAGAGATTTCTGGAAGGATAAATAAGCGGGCAGACACCGGATAAAAGATGTGGGCCCAGTTTAAGTAATACGGGTACTATTTAGTACGTAGTTGCACCAAACACCCGGATCCATATTACTTATCCTATCCGATTCCTTATATGGACTACCAAACGAGGCCTTAGTATTGTAATACCCTGAAAATTTTAAATATATGAATATGTGGAGAAAATCGAAAATAAATCGATTTATGATTATGAAGAATTAAATCGAGCATATTACTGAGCTTTTATATGATTTTTCAAGAATTTATAATAATTTGTGTAAGTTTAGTTTTAAATTAAACTAGTTATGAGATTTAAAGTTTGGACCTTAATTATTTAAAATACGTAGACCTTTCGAGGTCAAAAATCATATTTTTGAATAGAGCTCGACCTCATGAATGCGTAGGCGCAAACTGTTCGTGAAACAGAGTTAGAACGAAGAATTTATTAACGTTTAAAGTTAGGGGCATTTTAGTAAAATAGTTAAGTTCAAGATAATTCCAGATTTTTGAGAAAAATCTGGAAGGCCACGTGTGTGGCCGAGATTTAAAGACAGAAATAATGGGCGGTGTAGATGGAAAATAAAGGAGAGAAAGGAGGGAGAGAGGAGCCAATCAGAAAAAGAGGGATGAAAGGTGACCAATGAGAGAAGAGAGAAATGGGGAGAAAGGAGAGAAGAGAGACACGGGGGATCGGGACCCGGGTCTTGGTGACCCGACCCGATCGGCATCATACACTTTTCCGGTGGATTTTCACCCCTTTTTTCCGGTGAAATGCATCAAACCACCCCTTGGAAACCCCCTCCACGATCTTCCCTCTTCCTATTGCATCCCAAAAATCATAAAATTTGGTCTTGAAATTTGGAGAAAGAACACTCGGTGCCGCGACTTTCCTTGCTTGAAATCCATCAAAATCTGAAATGTTTTGGTTCAATTACAACCACCATTAGACTCCCCTTAAGAGCTGGAATAAAGCCCATTCATTGGTTGGGGTGTCGGAGTTGCTATGGAGTCGAATTGAGGACACCCAAATCTTAGGGTTCCGACGGATTTTGATGAAATTGGAGCCTTTTCCAGGCCAAATTGGCCTTGGTTGCAGGTGTGAAAGTTTCTCTACTCATTGAGATCTTCATTTCTGTAATTTTTGAGAATTTTTAAAAATAATTGAATTTTTAAGCGAACCGGGACGGCCGACCGCCACCCGCGGTGGCGGGTGCAGTAGCGCACGGCCAGGGAGCCTACAAGTGTGTTTTATGCGAATTTCGTTATTTTAATTATGTTTTTGAGATTTAATTGATGTGGTTTGAATATTACTACGTTTTTGGTATATGTTGGATTAAAAGAATATTTTCAGGTTTGGTTTAAATTTTGAAGTTTTGAACTACGAAAGGCTTGATCCCTGTTGAGGGTACGTAGGCAGTCTAACGAGACGTTAGATGCAGCCATAAAATAAATGTGTTTAAATATTCAAGAATTAGTATATAGATGGAAATTGATCCAAGAGAAGAAAATAAATTAGCTATGTTTTTAGGTTGGGCCTAACATAATTATTTTCCCGAAATATACAAATATTTCGGGGCAGTGGCATTACAAATATGCTATACTTTTGCCTTGTATTTGAAATTAGATAATCGTTTTATTTTAAAAAAACAAACTTACTAAGTTCACACTTAAACATATTTAAACAAACTTACAAAGGTCAACACACTTGCAGATAACACAATTAAAATTAAACATACCAACAAACATGGATCACACTTACAAGGCCAAACAAAGCATATATATATATATATATGTATGTATGTATGTATGTATATGTATATTATATTGATGAACAGTATTGCCCTTGCTCTTGTCTTTGCCCAACTGGTAGTAGAGTTGCACAGAGACAAAGTATTGTTCATAGTAAAAAGTACGGGCAAGCCAACTGCCTTGTTCTTACACTTGCATTCTCCAAACGGGTGAAACTGCTATTATGATCGGTCTGAAGTAGACGCGCTTATTCTTGGGTGAGGAAATTGTCAGTCTCCTTAACAAGAACAACAGCTAACTGGAGCTGAAGTTGGGGATCCGGAACCCCATCATGTAGCTTTTCATATTGTAAGACCAAATTCACCACGCTGCCCTCATCATGAACGCCTAATTTTGGAGTAACTTGTAAAGTGATCTTAAAGCTCTTGTATCGATCTAGAGGGTTTCCTTCAAGCACTGTGAAAGTCACCGAATGATTTACATCGTCTATGGCTTCAGTTAACTCCTTGGAAAAAGTTGGTTTCCCATCTGCTAACATTTCATCACAAAATCAATTACTTGCTTCATCCACAAAAAAACATGTAGACATATACAGTAAGAGAACAATCTTTGAGCCACACTTACCTTCAATATAATCCCACAAGAAGACACAACCCACTTTACCCCATTCACCTTCAAGTAATTTATGACTCGGAACTTTGTCGGGGCTGATGTTGCATATTTCGTATGGTGTTCGTGCGAAGAATTCATGGAACCTGTTTGCTTCAGACTTGATTTCAACACTCGTCTCCACCTTGCTAGAATTTGACATTTTCCACTAGTACCAGAGTTGAAGGAAAAACGACTTTGGCCCTTACACTTATATAGAAGAAAAGAGGGAAACAAAAACTTTACAAGAACCTAATTTGCCCATCAGACATGGATGTATTTATTCACTAAAAAAAATGCGTTAGTTGTATTATTTTACTAGAACCGAACAATTTGCCCAGTAGAGATGGATGGTGGAATGTCTTGATCAATATTATTCCTCGTTTGCTCTCGTCGTTTCTAAGAAAACAATGTTTTGTGGTTTTATTAAATAGCTGGAGACAAAATGTTTCGATCTTGTTCGTTTCTCTGTTTGTATGCTTTTATACATGTTATTTCTAAACAATTTGTTTGTTTTATGGTGGGCATCTTTAAAAGTAAGATACCCATTTGTTTTTAGAGAAATGTTATTGTCACCTAAAAATTTAAGTGTGTATTTATAATTATTTATATTTAAAAAGAAAAATATTCTTACAATAAATGTACAATTAGATTTTTGTAGTGTAAATTTTCTGTCTTCAATTTCGACTACTCGAAATATATGATCCGATTGACCCCCAACCATTGAGGTTTAAATATTTATGGCTGGGGAAGACGAATTCACCCAAACCTCGAACTCCTTTTCTTAGGAAATAAATTGAAAGTTATAATCTAAGGCCAAATTCAAACCGAAACAACAACATTCTATTCTATAATTTCTCCTAGTCCTGATCGGTTAGGGATTCTAGTTAGTTCGTTTACAAACTACGTTGGCTAATATATTTCAGTTACAGCTTCATATATAAATGCATTCTTCGTCGAATTAACAAATAATCAGTTTGTATAATTAATTAAGAACAAGAGGACTCGAAACAGAAGCAGCAAAACATGACCATGACCAACAACGACAACGTTTTGGAGCCGCCCATCAATTTCTCGATGGTGGATGAGGGCGTATTCCGATCAGGCTTCCCGCAGCTGTCAAACTTCCCATTCCTCCAATCCCTTCAACTCCGTTCCATTATCTATCTCTGCCCTGAGCCCTGTTAGGGCTTAAAAAGACTTTACTACTTTGGAGATGTTTATCTCACAAAGAAGAATGTAATGCAGCGGAATTGATAGGCAAGAGAAAGAAAGAACACTCAAAGTTTTTACACAAGATTTTTTATTCACTCACAAACTAGTACAAGAGGAAACACTTAAACACTCTTAGAAGCTTTGTTGCCTCTTCTTACTTCTCACTACTTGCTCTCTTGGTTGTTTCAAATGGTGTGGATGCCTTCTCCTTTTATAGGCATGGATGGAACCTTGGAGAAACATGGAAACATCATGCTAGATATATGACAATTCCACTACCTTCCTATGCTAGAATTATCTACACTAATCTTGTATGTTGGTGGAATCCTCACCATTCTTCTAGACTCTTCCACCAACTTGAACTTTGCTAGAATTCTCTAGCATGTGCATGGATCTTTCTTTGTGCATGGGCTAGATCCATTATCTTTGCGCCAAGACAAGATTACAATTCAACATCCCCCCTTAATCTTGTCTTGTGACGCCGATTGTGTTCCTTAATCTGACAAAGTCTTTTTGCCTGAGTGGTTTGGTGAATATGTCGGCGACTTGGTCTTGTGACTTCACGTATTCCACTTGCACATCCTTTCTTGCAATACACTCTCTTATGTAATGATAGCGGGTATCTATGTGTTTGCTCATGTCATGGAATATTGGATTCTTTGCTAGAGCTATTGCAGACTTGTTGTCGACATAGATCTCTATTGGCTATTCTTGTGGCATGTTTAATTCTTTTAGCAAGTTTCTCAGCCAGATTGCATGATAGACACATGAGGTAGCAGCTATGTATTCAGCTTCGCAGGTAGAGAGAGTGACAATCGATTGCTTCTTCGACATCCATGTGAATGCAGTGTTTCCCATAAAGAACACAAATCCAGTAGTGCTTTTTCTATCGTCGGAATCTCCTGCCCAATCACTGTCGCTATATCCAACAAGTTTGTAGTTATCAGAACTTGAATAGAACAAGCCAAAGTTAATAGTACCTTTAAGGTATTGAAGAATTCTTTTGGCGGTCTTCAAGTGTGTAGTTGTGAGATTCTCCATGTAGCGACTGACTAATCCGACGGCATAGAGAATGTCTGGTCTTGTGCATGTCAAGTAGCGCAAGCTTCCAACTAAACTCTTGAAAAATGTTGGATTTACACTTTCTCATTCGTCATGCTTGGTTAGTTTGACTCCGCACCCCACTGTCGTGCTTATGGGCTTGCAGTCTTTCATTTTGAACTTTTTCAGTATCTCATATGTGTAGCTTTCTTGGGAGATGAAAATGCTTTCTTCGTTCTGCTTGACTTCAATGCCTAGGTAGTATGCCATCAGCCCGATGTCGGTCATCTCAAATTCTTTGGTCATCACTCTTTTGAACTCTTCATACATGCTTGGATTACTTCCGGTGAAGATTATATCATCCACATATAAGCACACAATCAGAATATCTTCATCTTTGACTTTAACGTAGAGAGCATGTTCATGATGGCACTTGATGAAGTTGTTTTCTTGGAAGTACTTGTCGATGCAACTATTCCATGCTTGTGGCGCTTGTTTTAACCCATAAAGGGCTTTCTTCAGCTTCAGAACTTTGTCTTCATGCCCTTTGATTTCATAGCCAAACGGTTGCTGAATGTAGACTTCTTTTTCAAGGACTCCATTTAAGAAAGCAGACTTCACATCCATTTGTTGAATCTTCCATTTGTTTTGAGCTGCCAAAGAAATTAGTAATCGTATAGTTTCCAACCGAGCAACGGGTGCAAATACCTCATCATAGTCGATTCCGGCTCTTTGACTATAGCCCTTTGCCATTAATCTCGCCTTGTATCTTTCGACCTCTCCGTTGGCATTCTTCTTTGTCTTATACACCCATTTGACTCCGATGGCTTTGTGTCATTTCGGAAGAATAGTGAGTTCCCATGTATTGTTCTTATGGATTGCTTCAATTTCTTCATCCATTGCTTTCCTCCACTTAGTATCTTGCATTGCTTCTTGGAAGTCAACTGGTTCACAATCAGCAAAGAGACAGAAAAGTGTAGGATTATCAAGTCTTTCAGCTACCTCATAGAGATCTCGTAGACTTCTTATGTGTGGTACTTCTCTTTCATTTAGACTCCCACTTGATGATGCTGATGCTGGTGAATTGCCATGATTGGTTGATGTTTGTGAAGCAGGTGGAATAGTGGATTCTTGTTGAACCCCTCTTGCTTGCTCCATCATCCCTTGTTCATTCTCTTCTTCAAACTAAGGAAAAAAGTGAAGATCACCTGCATGAGAGCCAAAATCCCATTCTCATTCTTCATCGAACGTCACATCTCGACTGATTACCATCTTCCCATTGTTTGGATTATACAGCTTATAGCCTTTTGAATTTGAGTTATAGCCGATGAAGATGAACTTCTCACTTTTGTCGTCGAGTTTGGTTCTCCTCTCGTCTGGTACATGTACATGGGCTATGCTTCCAAAAATTCTTAGATGGGAGATACCTGGTTTTCTTCCACTCCACGCTTCTTGCGGAGTCTTTCCCCACACACTTCTTGTTGGAGACCGATTGGATTGGTAGACAACACATGATACAGCTTCTGCCTACAACTCCTTAGGCAATCTCTTACTTTTGAGCATGCTTCGAGCCATGTCGAGGATGGTTCGATTTTTCTTTCCGCCACACCATTTTGTTGAGGGGATCTTGGAACTGTCAAATGTCGACGAATTCCATTGGCTTCACAGAATTCTTGAAATTCCTTCGAAGTGAATTCTGCTCTTCGATCAGATCTCATGGCTTTAATCTTGCAACCACTTTCTTTTTCTATAGCAGCTTTGAACTTCTTGAATGCTCCAAATACCTATGATTTCTACTTTAAGAAATACACTCAGGTTTTCCTTGAAAAATCATCAATGAAGAGAAGGAAATAATTTATTTTTACCCAAAGAGCTTGGTTTTATTGGACCGCACACATCGGTGTGAATGAGTTCGAGTGGCTTCTGGGCTCTTGTGGTTGACTCTTTTGGAAAGCTTTTCCTGAACTGTTTCCCAAGTAAACATCCTTCGCAAGCTTGATCAGGACGACTGATGCACGGTAAGCCTCTCACCATCTCCTTCTTGGATAATAACTCCAGTCCCCCAAAGTTAAGATGCCTAAAACGAAGATGCCAAAGCCATGATGTGTCTTTGTAACATATCTTGAGACACTTTGCAACATTGTTTTGAATGTTCATGGGAAACATCCTATTCTTTGACATTTTCACCTTGGCAATTAATCTTCCTTTGTCATCTATAAGAAAAAGGCTATAATTTTTCATGTGAATATCATAACCTTTTTCTAAGAGTTGACCCAAGCTCAAAATGTTGCTTTTCATATTAGGCACGTAGTAGACATTTGAAATTAATTGGTGACCACCATTTTTTAAGGGAATAAGGATGTTACCTTTTCCTTTGATGGGTATTTTGGATTTGTTTCCAAAAGAAACGTTGCCACTCTCCGATTCATTGAGCTCTACGAACATGCTTTTTCTTCCGCACATGTGGTTGCTAGCGCCGGTGTCAAGATACCATGTATAGTCTTGGTCTCCATCATTGTTCTTGCATGCTAGTAGCACAATGCCATTATCTTCTTTCTTTTCTTTCACATAATTGACCTTCTCATCAGGCCTGTTGCTTGGAGCTTTACATTCCCAAGCATAATGCCCAAACTTTTGACAATTGTAGCATTGAACTTGAGATTTTTCATACCTCAAGTTTGAGTGTCCTCTTCCATGACCATTTGTTGAGCTTCCTCCTTTTTCGTAGTTGTTATGATTGTTGAAGTTCCAACCACGTCCACGTCCATGTCCGCGACCTCGACCGCGACTTCTTTCGTACTGGCTTCTCTCATTATCCAATCTTTCTTCTTTCTTCTTTGGCTGGACATGCGTCTTGAGGAGCTGCTCATCATTCCCTTGCCTCTTCTTATGTTTCTCTTCATATGCTTGTAGTGAACCCATTAATTGCTCTATACTAATTTCTTCCAAGTTTTTTGTTTCTTCAATCGTCACGACAATGTGCTCGAACTTGGGGTCCAACGAGCGTAGTATCTTCTCCATAATTCTAACATTTTCTAACTTTTCTCCGTTTCTTTTTAATTGATTGGAAACGGCTAAGACTCTTGAAAAATAATCAGAGATTGATTCAGACCCTTTCATTTGTAGAGATTCGAACTCACCTCTTAGTACTTGAAGACGAACCTTTTTCACTTGTTTGACTCCTTTGTAAGAGGTTTGAAGCTTCTCCCATGCTTGCTTGGCAGAGGTTGCACTCGAGACTTTCTCAAAGCCATTGTCATCTAATGCTTGGTAGATGAGGTAGAGAGCCTTCTTGTCTCTCTTTCTTGAATCTTTCAAACTCTCATTCTGGGGTTGGGACAGAGTAGCTTCATCTTCTGGCTCAGTGTAGCCTTTCTCCACGACTTCCCATACATCATGTGCTCCCAAAAGGGCCTTCATTTTGATACTCCAATTATTGAAGTTGTTGTTGTCGAGCACTGGAACTTGGAAGGCTGTCATAGCGTTGCTAGCCATAGCTCTGGTACCACTTTGTTAGGGCTTAAAAAGACTTCACTACTTTGGAGATGTTTATCTCACAAAGAAGAATGTAATGCAGCGGAATTGATAGGCAAGAGAAAGAAAGAACACTCAAAGTTTTTACACAAGATTTTTTATTCACTCACAAACTAGTACAAGAGGAAACACTCAAACACTCTTAGAAGCTTTGTTGCTTCTTCTCACTTCGCACTACTTGCTCTCTTGGTTGTTTCAAATGGTGTGGATGCCTTCTCCTTTTATAGGCATGGATGGAACCTTGGAGAAACATGGAAACATCATGCTAGATATATCTAGACAATTCCACTACCTTCCTATGCTAGAATTATCTACACTAATCTTGTATGTTGGTGGAATCCTCACCATTCTTCTAGACTCTTCCACCAATTTGAACTTTGCTAGAATTTTCTAGCATGTGCATGGATCTTTCTTTGTGCATGGGCTAGATCCATTATCTTTGGGCCAAGACAAGATTACAATTCAACAAGCCCTACCCGGAGGAGAGTTTGGAGTTTCTTCCGTCGCAAGGCATTCGGCTCTTCCAGTTCGGAATCGAGGGCAAGAAGGAGCGGTCTACGTCTCCGCTGATTCCAGCAGAGACTATCTCCGAGGCACTGAAAGTTTTGGTTGAAATTGAGAATCATCCGGTGTTGATCCACTGCAAATGCGGCAAGCATCGGACTGGTTGTCTGGTGGGTTGCCTGAGGAAATTTCAGAATTGGTGTTTGTCTTCGGCGTTAGAGGAGTACCAGCGGTTTGCCGGCGAAAAATCTAGGGGGACGGATTTGAGATTTATCGAGACGTTTGACGTATTGGGCCCCAGGGGGGATGCCTTCACGGCATTGTCCGCCATTATTATTAAGCTTATGCTTCCGGAAAGAGGCGGTTGTTGTACAAACAAGAGTTGCAAACCCATAAACCCTAGGTGATGTTTTAGTTTTTACGTGTTGAAATTTTATGCCCTTTTAGTTGTACCATAATGAAAATTCCTTCATTCGCTTAGTGACGGGTCCCACGTATGGGAGTGATTTTTTTGTTGTTGTTGATTTAGCATAATCACGAAATTTAGACATGCTTATAAATTTAGTCCTCAATTTAGGAGTAGGAAATTTTTATGAATATATGACGTGCATGTTTACTTAAAAAATTAGAATGAAAAATTATGAATCCAGAAAGTCAAAAATACAATGAAAGAAATTTAGGAGTAGGAAATCTTTTGACATATTTTTTTCTATTTTTATTTTATTTTTTAGTTGTTGAATTATCAATGTAAAGTAGAACTCAAATACTTTTTGACTCCACATAACCACATAAAAATCAAGAATTGAAACAGAGTAATTCTAATACTAGTTCGTACTCTAACCTAGTGCAAAAAGTTAGAATTGTAAAAATTTAGAGCTGATCTTGGTGAAATATAGAACGTCATAGGACCATGATTCTGGAACTCCTTTCCCTCCTTCAACTGTGGTCGGCCTGGGTCAGATTTCTTCGTTCAGGGATTTACCTCTTCTGAATAGTCCGCCCTTGATGGGTCAACTCTAGTTAGTTAATCCAAGCATAGGAAGATGAGACAAAATACACACAAAGTTGTTAGGATATCTTTTCTTTTTATATTTGAGCGATATTCTAATCTAATCCAAATTCATGGGAGGATTCAAATTTGGCTACACTCGGATTCACATATTCGGATTGATTTTAAATTAAATCCAGGTTGAAACAGAAGATATTGAAGTTGGGATTGAAATAGAAGATAAAGCGTAATATAAAGTTACATTACAATAACATGTTCTATTAAATGAAAGTGACTAAAGATTGAAAAAAATGCTACACTGCGTGATCAACTCCGGCAACGAGCATTAGCACTGCATCCACGGTTGTAGGGGTTACTCTGATTCTGAGCACCCGGCTTGCAGTTGTTGGAGGAAGCACCTCTCTGAGAGCAAGGCACAGTGTTTCTCTGCAGAGCTTCATAGCTTATGTTTCGTGAGGTGGCTAAGATGTGTTGAATTATAAGTCTCTAGCTGATTAGAAATAAGTTGTGATGTTAATATGTGTATGCACTTATGTTAAAATACTAAGTGAGAAGATATATAGATGTAAAGGCCATGAGTGCCATGTGTGATGATCTTATAGATTAGCTAAATGTGTGGCTGAGATCTGTTATTTTGAATGTCCATGATCCAGCTCAGGTTTTGTAAAGCTATATATCCTCTCTTGCACGTTGAGTGCAAGCTAGAGAGACATTTAATGAAAACATTATTCTTCTGAGTAATTGCAGAAGAAAGAACCACCACCTTCTCTCTCTGTTTTCTTTTTCTCTTTCGAATTTGCTCTCTTTAAAATACTAACATGGCCTCAGAGCCTATGTTCGATTAGATCTGGGCGTGTTCTGTGCACTCAAACATCACCGGTTTTGGGTTCGGTGAAGTTTGCCGGAGTTTATTTGTGATCTAAGAACTACGTGTTCCTGGATTCACACAAGCTCACGATGGCTGAATCTGGGAGTACTGAAGTAAGGACCCCGATCTTCTCCGGTGAGAACTACGAGTTCTGGAGAATCAAAATGGTTACCATTTTCAAGTCACATGGACTATGGAGTCTGGTGGAAAAAGGAATTTCAACTCCCGATTCGAAGAAGAAGAAAGCTAAGACTGATGAAGATACAGATGTTGATACTGACGATGATGAGAAAATGGCTGCAATCTTCATGAAAGATGCAAAAGCTCTCGGAATCATTCAAGGCGCAGTCTCCGATCAGATCTTCCCTCGAATCGCAAACGCAGATTCAGCAAAAATGGCATGGGATCTGTTATATGGCGAATATCACGGTGGGGATCAGGTAAGATCGGTGAAACTTCAAAATCTTAGACGAGAATTTGAATACACTAGAATGCGTGATGATGAATCTTTGACTGTGTATCTTACTCGTTTAAATGATCTGATTAATCAAATGAAGACGTTTGGTGAAACTCTGTCAAATGAGAGATTAGTTCAGAAGGTGTTAATCAGTCTCACTAAGATGTATGATCCTATATGCTTAGTGATAGAAAATACCAAATGTCTAGAATCTGTTGAACTGCAAGAGGTACTAGCTATATTGAAGAGTCAAGAGCAGAGGTTTGATTTGCATTCCACCGATGTAACTGAGAGAGCATTTTCTTCTCTTACTGTTAATTCAAAATGGCAGAATCGAGGTTATGCTCAGTCTAGTATTTTTAAATCACAGAAAAATTGGAATAAAAAGGGTAAGAAGTGGGATTCAAAACCAAAGTTTCAGCAAAAATCATTCACAAATGTTGCACAGAATAGTACTTCTTCACAAGTTATGGGTCAAGAGAGTGTAAAACCTCAATGTAAAGTGTGTTCAAAGTTTCATTATGGTGAATGTAGATACAATGGGAAATCGAAGTGCCATAATTGTGATAGATTTGGACATTGGGCCAAAGAGTGTACTGTTGGAAAGTCTGTTCAAAAGGCAAACTGTGCAAATCAAATGGAGGTGACAGGAAATCTATTTTATGCAAATTGTGCAGTTGCTGAGACTAAGGTCAATGGAGATTGGTACATAGATAGTGGTTGCAGTAACCACATGACAGGAAATGTGGATTTGCTGGTTGATGTGAGAACCAACATAGCTGGCAAAGTTCAAATGCCAACTGGAGATCTTGTGAATGTAGCTGGAATGGGATCACTGGTGATAGACACAAATAAGGGCAGAAAATATGTGAGAAAGGTAATGTATTTGCCTGGTTTAAAAAAGAATCTGCTAAGTGTAGGTCAAATGGATGAGCACGGATATTTTCTTGTGTTTGGTGGTGGAGTGTGCAGTGTGTATGATGGTCCATCACTGGAATGTTTAATCATGAAAGTGAAGAAGAAAGTGAACATGTGTTATCCACTGGTTTTATTATCTGAGAATCAAGTAGTCTTAAAGGCTAGTGTCACTCACTCCACTGAGATTTGGCATAAGAGATTTGGACACCTGCATCTTGATGGTCTCAAACAGTTGAGAGACAAGGATATGGTACACGGCTTACCTCAGCTTGAAGACTACAATGGAGTCTGTGCAGGTTGTCAATTTGGAAAACAACACAGAGAAGAGTTTCCAAGAAGTCAAGTACAGAGAGCAACTTCTCCACTTGAACTTATACATGTTGATCTGTGTGGACCCATGAAAAATGAGTCAATTGCAGGAAATAAATATTTCATGCTTTTGGTAGATGATATGACCAGGATGATATGAATCTATTTTCTGCGATACAAATCTGATGCATTCAACTGTTTTAAAAAATTCAAAGCCATGGTAGAACTACAAAGTGGTTTCAAGATCAAGTATCTGAGAAGTGATAGAGGAGGGGACTTCAAATCATTCGAATTTGACTCGTTCTGTGAAAAAGCTGGAATTCAAAGGCAGTTTACCCTTGCATATACTCTACAGCAAAATGGAGTAGTAGAAAGGAAAAACAAGACTGTGGTTGAGATGGCTAAATCTATGTTGCATGAGAAGAGTTTACCATATTTTCTCTGGGCAGAGGCAGTTCACACATCTGTGTATGTTTTAAACAGATGTCCCACAAGGGCTTTGAAAAACATCACACCTTTTGAAGCCTACTCGGGAAGGAAACCAGGAATAGCTCATCTGAGAGTATTTGGTTCAGCATGTTATGTTCATGTTCCAAGTGAGCACAGACATAAACTTGAGCCTAAAAGTTTCAAAGGGGTGTTTGTGGGATATGCAACTTGTGAAAAGGGATATAGGGTGTTTGATCCCATATCAAAGAAGTTGATATTATCAAGGGATATTGTTTTTGATGAAGAAGCTGTATGGAATTGGGAAGTGAACTCTGAGCAGCCTATCTCTACTACTGAAAACCTTGTTTATGATGAATTAAGAACAGGAAGAAATGAAGGAATGATGCAGACTCCTACCTCATCAACAGCATGCTCACCTAGGAATGTTCTTAGTATTGGAGATTCTGTCCAATCTAAGGGACTTACATCAGGTGAATCTGTAAACAACTCAAACTTGAGTGAAAAGGATACTCAAGCATTTGATCATACACCATTGAAGTGGAGAAAACTGGATGACGTCTTAGCACAATGTAATCTCTGTATTATGGATCCAGAGAAATATGAAGATGCCAAACAAGATGTGTCTTGGTTAAAAGCCATGGAGGATGAGATGTTCATGATTGAAAAGAATGGCACCTGGATGCTTGTTGATAGACCAACTGAGAAACCTGTCATTGGGGTTAAATGGGTGTACAAAACCAAATTAAACCTTGATGGTTCAGTGTTGAAGAATAAAGCAAGGTTAGTTGCAAAGGGCTATGCTCAAAAGCCTGGCTTGGACTACAATGAGACCTATGCACCAGTTGCTAGGTTAGATACTATTAGAACTTTGATTGCCTTAGCTGCACACAAGAGCTGGAAGTTGTATCAGTTAGATGTGAAATCGGCTTTTTTGAATGGAGTTTTACAAGAAGAGGTCTATGTTGAACAGCCCGAAGGTTTTGTTGTTAAAGGCAAGGAAGAAAAAGTGTACAAACTTCCTAAGGCTCTCTATGGTCTAAAACAAGCTCCACGAGCTTGGTATGGTGAAATTGATAACTATTTCACACAGTGTGATTTTGAGAAGAGCCTAAGTGAACCAACTCTATACATAAAGGCAAGGGGAGAAGATGTCTTGATTGTTTCCATCTATGTAGATGACATAGTCTACACTGGAAACTGTAAAACAATGCTAGAAAAATTCAAGGAAGATATGAAGATGAAATATGAGATGACAGATTTGGGATTGTTACATCACTTTCTTGGAATGGGGGTGATCCAAACCGACTCTAGCATCTTCATTCATCAGAAGAAGTATGCAAGTTCTTTACTAAGCAAGTTCGGTCTGAATGAGTGCAAATCTGTGATCACACCACTTGTGGCAACTGAGAAATTAACTAAAGATGATGGAAGTGGAGCAGTAAGTGAAGAGTTATACAGAAGCATTGTGGGAAGTCTTCTATATCTCACTGCTACTAGGCTAGACATCATGTATGCATCTAGTTTACTTGCTAGATTTATACACTGTCCTACTAGCAAGCATTTTGGAACTGCCAAACGTGTGCTCAGGTACATCAAAGGGACTATAGACTATGGTTTGGAGTATACAAAGGGCAAGAAAGCAATGTTGATTGGCTATTGCGACAGTGACTGGGGTGGATCATCAGATGATAGCAAAAGTACATCTGGATATGCATTTTCTTTTGGAAGTGGAGTTTTTTCTTGGGCTTCAGTTAAACAAAGTTATGTGACATTATCCACTGCAGAAGCAGAGTACATAAGTGCATCAGAGGCTACTACTCAAGCTATATGGCTGAGATTTGTCTTGGAAGATTTCGGAGAACTACAGACTGAAGCCACTTCTCTTCACTGTGACAACACTTCTGCCATTGCAATCACTAGGAATTCTGTCTTTCATCAAAAGACCAAACACATAGACAGAAGGTATCACTTCATTAAAGATGCACTGCAAGAAGGAATCATTGATTTGATTTATTGTCCCACTGAAGAGCAGATAGCAGATATTTTCACAAAACCTTTAGCCAATGATCGGTTCAACTATCTCAGAAATTTGCTTGGAGTGAAATCAGCTCAAGACTTAAAGGGGAGTGTTGAATTATAAGTCTCTAGCTGATTAGAAATAAGTTGTGAAGTTAATATGTGTATGCACTTATGTTAAAATACTAAGTGAGAAGATATATAGATGTAAAGACCATGAGTGCCATGTGTGATGATCTTATAGATTAGCTAAATGTGTGGCTGAGATCTATTATTTTGAATGTCCTTGATCCAGCTCAGGTTTTGTAAAGCTATATATCCTCTCTTGCACGTTGAGTGCAAGCTAGAGAGACATTTAATGAAAACATTATTCTTCTGAGTAATTGCAGAAGAAAGAACCACCACATTCTCTCTCTGTTTTCTTCTTCTCTTTCGAATTTGCTCTCTCTAAAATACTAACATCGCCTGCTAATCTCCGAGTCCATGCCAAACTCATCATCACGATCATCCATACACTCTGCTACAGAACCCTCGCAGCGAGGTCTCACTGGAACCCAGCTCACCCCATGATCGCCGCCTGCATCAACGGAGATGATCAGAGCGGCCACGAAGGCCAAGGAAAAGATAATCGCTGAGGAATTGGCCATAGGTTTTGGTATGGTCTGTGTTTTTAGCTGCCAACTTGTATTTTGTTGTACGCCTGTTTAATTACAGAGGGAGACAGATGAGGCGGCAAGAGAGAGAAGATAAAGTTGGTGAATTCTTATGTGTATATTATTGCACTCCATTGTGTTATTTATAGTAGTAAAAAGTATAAAAAAGGGAAAGTCCTTGTTCTTTAATTAATCCATAGTAGTAAGAAGGGAAAATCCTTATCTTTCAGGTAATCCATCTTAGATAAGACACAATCTACAAGATATTCTGCAGTCCCATAAGGATTTTTTACACACATTCCTAGTAAGTTTGGACTTTGATATATTTAAATTTGATTAAATGAAAAATTGGATGCTGATTTCTTCAAGGAGGTGATTGTGGATGCAAATTTCTCCCTTATTGATCTTGGACAAAATTGCACCTACAAAACAATTAACACCTTAGGATCAAGGCCAAGAGCCTCACGCGCCCACGATGAACGCCGGGGGGGGGGGAGCTTTGGCCGAAGAACCTCTGATGCCAAAGTTAGAATTTAGAGAGAAAAGTGTTTAGAGAGTATTGAGAATTTTGCAAGTGTGTTGGACCTAGGTTTTGGTGAAAATGGGAGTCAATACATAGGGCATAGGGTGTAACTTATGGTTTAATGTGTGATTTAATGGATTAATTAGGCAATTAATCCATTGATTGGTTAATCAACACATTTTTGGAATAAATATTTTGGGGGTTATGTAATTTATACCTTGTGGAAAATATAGAATGAGGATGGATGAAATAACTTTGAATTTGTTACTTATTTTGGGCACGTTTGATTTGGTTGAAGGATAATTAACCGCTGCTCGCACGTAGGAATGCCGTTGTAACTCAAGAGTATTTTTGTCTTCTTTTGTCCAAAAATCCATGTGTTGCCTTGTGATTATTTTTGGCTCCATAGTGATTACTTAAATGACTTGCACTAATTAGCCTTAGGGCTAGTTTGGTATTCCTGTGCTTTGAAAAAAAAACTGCTTCTGCTGTGAAATAAAGCGGTAGAGTGTTTGGTAAACTTTTTTGTAAAAGTGCTTTTAGCAAAAAAATCAGTGTTAAAGTGCTTGGTAAATTTTTATATAAAACTGCTATGATTATGTTAAATGACTAAAAATGATATAATGTTAAATTTAATATATAATTTTTTATTTTTTAATCTCTATAATTGTCGAGTCATCCAAACTCTTCCATTTTCCAAATCCCATTTATAATTCTAGAGTCATCCTTTTCGCCTAATTTTTTTTTTCATTTGACTTTCAGATCCGATATGTTAGCGTTCCGTTGGTCATCAGACAGGATCACACTAAGCGTAGGCTGTTTCCGGATCAGATCTAGCCGAAGAGCTCTCCCCCTATAACTTGAATATGGCAGTTTCCCACTAGCCGCTTAAAGGAGTACTCAAGGATTACCCTATTACCAATCTCGAATTGGCCTCCTACTGTCCTCGCTAAGAAAGAGTCTGCCCGCTTAATTCAATGAAGGAGTTGATATTTATCTATTAAAGTAATTTATCAATTACGGAATTCAAGGTCGGATGATATCAGTTCTCTGTACCCAAGAAGTTCGGGGAAAGGAAATAGAAGCAATGCAGACTGAATTTGACGAACTCCCCACCCATACTAAAAAGCAAATAAAGACCCATGTTTAGCGTCCTCCACTCTAAGGACCACATTATTGAATATGATAGTAGACAGATGGCATTATCCTGTATTGACAAATGTCATAATCGTGTGAGATCATTGTTGAGATGTTAGCTTAGTCAATAAGCTACTATGTTTACTATAAATAGGAGATTGCACCACCATGTAACTAAGTCTTTTGTAATTCATTACAATCAATATACAAAGATATTTTCTCTCTATCTCTCTTTTTCTCTATTTCTTTCTTCTTCCTTGTCGATGGGTTTCTTGATTTCTACTTCCGCAACTCTGTTATCATGGTATCCAAAGCCAAGTTCTCAATTCGATCTTCAGAATTAATGCTGGAATTCAAAGCGGGGGATGGTCTTGTGAAGGGAGTTAGAATTTTTTTTGAGGTGGTGGAGATTTCTGTTCGTCGGTGCCGTGTCGGTGTACTTCAATCTCATCTTCATGCTGATTTCTTTGAAGATTTGATGGTATCTGTTCTTATTCCTCTATAATTCATACTTTGTTGATTTCAATTCAAGGCACGAAGCCATTCTTGAGCACGAAGCTGATTGTCTTTTCCGGTGAAATTGATCATGCAAAATTGGTGTTCTCTTGAGTGTATATTGGACAATTGTTGATTGTATAAGCAAGAAATGTTAGGGCACAATGCCATACTCTTGAAAATTGTTTCCAATTGTTGATATTTGTTGAGTTCTGAGATAATTGAAAAGTTAGGGCACGAAGCCAGATTGTTGAGAAAACTTTGGGGCACGAAGCCAGGTTCATTTTGTAAATCTTGAAGGTTATTGTTGAATTGGTGTGTATTGATTCTGTGGTTCATGATGGCGTCTTCGTTTAAGATTGATGGTTTGTTAGGCATGTTTACCATTCGTTTGCAAGAAGACAATTTTGCCAAATGGTCATTTCAATTCTGTTTTGTGCTTGAAGGGTATGATCTGTTCGATCATTTTGATGGTACTAATGTTTGTCCGCCTAAGTATCTGATTTCTTTGGATGGTGGTGTTACTAAAGAACTCACACAAGCTTATAAGGAATGGATTAAAACTGATAAAGCTTTGTTGAGTTTACTCATCGCCATACTTGGTGACGAGGCTATTGAATATGTTGTTGGTAGTAAGACTACATTTGAAGCCTGGACTAATCTTACTGATAGATATGCTACAGTTTCTAGGGCTCGCATTAATCATCTCAAGACTGAATTCTATACAATCAAGAAAGGGTCCGATTATATTGAGAAATATTTGCTTCGGCTGAAGAATTTGAAAGATCAATTGCTTTCTGCAGGGGAAGTGATTTCTGATAATGATTTGATAGTGGTTGCTCTAGCTGGTTTACCTTCTGAGTATAATATCATTCGTACTGTAATTGTTGCCAGAGAAACACCACTTACTCTTAAAGAATTTCGAGCACAGTTGCTCAGTGCTGAGAGGACTGCTGAAGATTTACCAAGTTCTCTTCATTATCCAATAGCTGGAATGTACTGTCAAGGAGAGTCTTCGAATTCTGGTGGCTATAATGGTTTTCATGATCACAATACAAGTAATGGGAGGCAGTTTTATCATGGAGAGTCTTCGAACTCAGGTGGTCAAGTTAGTTCTCATTCTACTGAAAACTATGGTTTTGTGGGGCAATACAACATCTCTAATCCAAGGGGTCATTCGAGTGGGAGCTTCTCTCAAGCACATATTCCTCAGCAATATAAGTCTCATAGACCTAATAGTAATAATGGTGGTTCCAATGGTTCTCGGTATAATTCCAGATCAAGATTCAATGGGGGTTTTAATACCAGACACAATGGAAATAATGGTTTTTCTAGTAGCAGTGGTTCAAACAGTAAATGGGGCTCTTCATGGAACAATTGGAATGGCAATACTGGACAGAAATCTCATGTGATACCCGAATGTCAAATTTGCAGTAAGAGAGGGCACACTGCTCCCAACTGTTATTATAGAAATGAACAGCAGCCTATGGTTAATCAAGGTATTCCTGAGTGTCAAATTTGTGGCAAGAGAGGTCATGTTGCTCTTAATTGTTTCCATCGAAGCAACTATGCATATCAATGAGCAAATCCACCTGCAACATTGACTGCTATGACTGCTCAATCTTCCTCTGATTTTAATGCAAACCAAGCCTGGATTATGGATACTGGTGCTACCCACCACATGACTGAGGACCTTCATGATCTGAATGTTGTCACACCATTTGAAGGAGATCAACAAATCACAGTTGGAAGTGGAGAATGTCTTCCAGTGAAACATACTGGTTCCAATTCTCTTCACACTTCTTCTAAAACTTTGAATCTTCTTACTGTGTTACATGTTCCTAATCTTGCAGCTAGTTTATTATCCATTTATACCTTGTGTAAGGATAACAAATGCTATGTAATCATGGATGAATTTGGTTTTTGGGTGCAGGACAAGGCAATAAGGGCAATTCTAATGAGAGGAATGAGTAGTGGCGGTCTGTATTACATACCAAAGAGTTTGTTCTTCAAGCACAATCAATTGCGACAGTCTGAATCTTTTCCAAAAGCTTATCTTGGGAAATTGGTGCAAGCTTCCTTATGGCATCATAGACTAGGTCATCCTAGTAATGCAGTGTTACATAGTATGCTTTCTCATTCTCAGATTGTGTATAGGTCTGATAAAAATCAACATGTATACAGTGATTGTTTGAGTGGCAAGATGTCTAGACAAAGTTTTTCTTCTAGTTCTCATATCTCTGTAAGACTTTTTGAAAGGGTTTGTAGTGATGTATGGGGACCATCTCCGGTTGTATCAATTGAAGGCTATAAATACTATGTGATTTTTGTTGATGACTTTACTAAGTTTACTTGGTTCTTTCCTTTGACTTATAAATCTCAAGTTGCATCAGTCTTTGAGCAGTTTTATGCCTTTATTCAGAACCATTTTAAAACCTCAGTACAATACTTTCAATCTGATGGAGGAAGTGAATACATGAGTTCAAATTTTCAGAAGTTTTTGAAAGCTAGAGGTATTATACATTTAGTTTCTTATCCTTATACCCCTCAACAAAATAGGATGGCTGAGAGGAAACATAGGCACATAATTGAGACTGCAATCACACTGTTGAATTCAGCTAAGTTACCTCATAATTTCTGGACACATGCATGTATTCATGCTATCTTTCTCATAAATCGAATGTCATGTTCTTCTCTGGACATGAATTCTCCTTATTTTAAACTCTTTGGAAGTCATCCTGTGTTACATTCTGTTAAAGTGTTTGGGACTGCAGTTTATCCTTATCTTAGACCCTATGTAAAGAATAAATTGGAACCAAGAACTGAACAGTGTGTTTTTCTGGGATATATGTTGGGTTACAAAGGTGTGGTCTGCTATCACAGGTCCAGAAAGAGGTTGTTTATCTCTAGGCATGTTTTTTCCTTTTCACAAACCATGCATAGTTCAAAGCAGACATGATGTTTCATCTTCTTCTACGATCCATCCTATCATTGTTCCTTCTGTATTTTCTGTTCAATTTGCAAATTCAGCTAGTATGGTAGAATTGGGTGATCATCACGATTTTGGTCTACTTAGATCTTCTGCAGTACATACTTCTCATTGTGCACATAACAATGGCTCCTCTTCCAGAGTAACATCTGCTAGTTCATTTTCTTTACAGGCTTCATCAAATTCCACTACTCCACTCTCTTCATCAGCATCTTCACATGCCCTGTTGCCTGTCCCAAGTTTGCCTCACCCTGAGGTACATTCCCATCCTGTTACTTATGCTAATGTACCAGTTAATGATGACAATATTGTTGCTTCTCCTCTATCCTTGTCAACTCATCCAATGCAAACAAGATTGAAGACGGGAACCATTTCTCGAAAAGATTACACTGCATGTTCAGCTAGTACATCTCTTGAATCTTCTGACAATTCATTTGGTTCGAGTGTTTTTCCTTGTCTTGGTTTCACTGATGTCTTTGATATTAAGGAACCTACAGAACCATCATCATATAAACAGGCTGTTACTTGTGAACAATGGAGAGAAGCTATGAAAGAGGAATTCAATGCTCTTCATAAACAAGGAACATGGGAACTTGTTCCAATGCCTACTAACAAGAATGTCATTGGCAGTAAATGGGTATATAAGATCAAACGAGATCAGAATGGCAAGATATCAAGGTATAAGGCGAGATTAGTAGCTCAAGGTTTCAGTCAAGAACATAGTTTGGATTATGAAGAAACTTTTAGTCTAGTGGTCAGACACAGTACTGTTCGGATTGTTCTTGCTTTAGCTGCTACAAATAAATGGCCTTTAAGGCAATTTGATGTTAAAAATGCATTTCTCCATGAAGATTTGCAGGAAGAGGTTTTCATGAAGCATCCTCAAGGTTTTACAGATTCATCTCATCCTGATTATGTCTGTAAATTGATTAAGTCCCTTTATGGCCTTAAACAGGCACCTCGGGCATGGAATTCTAAATTTACAACATACTTGCCTTTTCTTGGTTTTGTGGTTTCCGAATCAGATACAAGTTTATTTGTCAAGACCCAAGGTGATGCAGTTGTTATTCTTCTTCTCTATGTTGATGATATAATCATCATTGGATCTGATTCAGTATTGGTTCAACAAGTTATTTCCAATCTTAGAGAGGTATTTGATATGAAGGATATGGGGGCTCTCACATTTTTTCTTGGATTACATATTACTTACCAAGTGAATGGCGATTTGTTTCTTTCTCAATCGAAATATGCCAAAGACTTGATAAAAAAGGCGGGTATGACTACTTGTAAGCTTTCTCCTACTCCTTGTAAACCTCATACACAACTATTGCGAAATGAAGGAACTCCACTCATTGATCCTACTATTTTTCGAAGTTTAGTGGGTGCACTGCAGTATCTGACTTTTACCAGGCCTGATATTGCGTTTGCTGTCAATTATGCATGTCAATTCATGTCCAATCCTACTGATGTACATTTTGAGTTAGTCAAACGCATTCTGAGGTATTTACAAGGGACTGTTGAGTGTGGTGTTACTTATTCATCTGCTGATACTATGGATCTCACTGCATTTAGTGATGCTGATTGGGCATCGGATATCAATACCAGAAGGCCCACAACAGGATATATGGTGTTCTTGGGACAAAATCCAGTGTCTTGGCAGTCTAGAAAACAAGGTAGTGTTTCAAGAAGTTCGACAGAGGCCGAATATAAAGCTCTAGCCAATGCTACTGCAGAAATAGCTTGGATTCGATTGATTCTTAAAGATTTGAAAGTGTTTCTGCCTTCTCCCCCACTTTTGCATTGTGATAATGTTTCCACTATTGCTCTGTGCTCTAATCCTGTTTTTCATACCAAAATTAAACATCTCGATACGGACTTTCATTTTGTTCTTGAACGGGTTCAAAAAGGAGATTTACAAGTGGAGTACATTTCTTCTACAGATCAGGTTGCTGATATTCTTACAAAATGACTTCATGGACCTGTTTTCTTACATCATTGTCTTAATCTCAAACTGGGTTCCCCAGTTGCGATTGAGGATGGGGTATTGAATATGATAATAGACATATGGCATTATCCTGTATTGACAAATGTCATAATCGTGTGAGATCATTGTTGAGATGTTAGCTTAGTCAATAAGCTACTATGTTTACTATAAATAGGAGATTGCACCACCATGTAACTAAGTCTTCTGTATTCATTACAATCAATATACAAAAATATTTTCTCTCTATCTCTCTTTTTCTCTATTTCTTTCTTCTTCCTTGTCGATGGGTTTCTTGATTTCTACTTCCGCAACTCTGTTATCACACATTATCCAGAAGTTCATTCTCATTTACCTCAAGATCATCGACAAGATCGATCTTCCAATTTCTGAGACTGAGATTTCTACCTTTTTTCCCCCTAGTTATATAACTTCCACTACCACTAGTTTCCCAATTTCATCTCCCCTACCATCCATGGCGTCTGCAAGCTCTCACAAACACCCATCTCCTCTGTCATCCACTACTTTCCCCATCACTTTCCCACCTTCCTCTTGGAGTTGTAGAAGGAGCTTGCTATGAAGATCTGTTGTGTGAAATTGTGCATCTTGGATTGAAAACTTTTTTAACAACTGGGTTTTGGATTTGTTTCCTGGTCTGCAATGCGACGACGAGTTGAAAAATACTCTGATCAGATTTCGATTTCGAAAATTAAAATCTGGTAAAACAAGAATATCAACGATGAAGATTCGATCTCAACCCAATGAGAAGGAGAAACGGAGGAGCGTATTTTTGAGATTGTGAAAGTTTCATTAAAATCTACTGTTCACCCGCCTTCTTGAAAAAATAAAAGCTGGTTTTGAGAAGCAGCAAAAATGCAACTTCTGATTTTTGCCACTTTTCAGCTTATAATGACCTGTGATTTTTAAAATAAGCAGAGTTACCAAACACAAATTGTACTCCAATTTTTTTTCATCCCAGCTTTTAAAATAATTTAAGCAGTACCAAACCTTACCTTATTCTAATTGCAACAAAGAAAGCTGAAACTGGAATAATTCGTGATTTGTTCAAACCAAGAATACGAAATCAACAACCTACTAGAAAATATGCTCGTAGAGATTTACGGGTTGTTTCAGCAAGTAATTTTGCTAAAAGCGCTTTTATTAAAACAACGTTGATAAATCACTTTTATAATGATATAAGCATGCCAAAAGATTAAACTAGTTTACAACATCAATATTATAATGATAGTACTCTCAGTTCATTCTTGCTCATAGAATTAAAGAGAGAAACCGAACTAAACAACAATGCGGACTAGCTTGGTCAACTCTCAGGCCTTTATTCTTGAAGATAGCAAAATTACTCAAAGTTCCATATCATATGTATGCATAAATCTTGTGCTTGGCACTTATTCCTTGAGAAGATGTGCATCAATATCTTTAATGACATTGACCATAAAGCTGAGGTACTTCTGTGGAGGCGGATCGTTCTCGTTGAGTTTTTCATATTCTAAAGTAATTTTCACAAAACCTCCTTCACTCTTTGGAGTGACCTGGAAAATGATCTTGTAGCTTTTGTAATTGTCCAGCACATGTGATCCTTCCAGAGCTGTAAGACTCACCCACTTGTTTACTTCATCTATTTCCACCTTTTCCTTGAATGTCTCGACATTTCCATCTACACGTCACATGGAAAATTACAATGATACATCTATTCATGGAGAGATTTTTCAATGCTCAGAACACTAGGTGGTACGACACATTATTATACAAACGAATGAAAATTATTTTCAAGTGTCTTTTCACTTATATAATGAAATATAATTTATGTATCCATGTTCCGAGCACACTAAAAATTCTCTCATGTCCATGATCCGATTCTTTATATATTCATCGTCAGGTAATGCAAACCTAATGGCGCATGGATGGCCTGGTCAATATATTTCAGTTTTAATTCTAGAAGAATCTTATACGTACATATACATATCACGTTAGCATGTTTATTTCATAGCAGGTTAGTTTGTGTTATTAAAAAAAAAAAAAAATAATAATAATAGTAATAATGTTACAGTATTAACTATAAACGTAACATTATTATTATACAACTTTTTTTAACAAACAATATTATCTACATTAAGGGAAAGAGGTGAGCTTAGCCTCACAATGTTTGAACGATGGAAATAAATTTGGACTTTTGACAAAATTTAGAATTTATAAATTAACATGCACCAATTCTCTTGTCTAGATTCATAAACATAGAAATTTAGAATTTCCGCGTGAAAAAAGGGAGAATTTGAGACCTCCAATTCCCAAGTTTAAATTTCATGTAAATAAGTCACTCAGTATTACAGTCTTATAGTATTTCTCTTCACTTGAAAGTGAGAGGTTATAGGTTCGAATCTTGTTAATGACGAATTTGATACCAAATTAGGCTACCCATTGTGTGGCTTTGCCGAACTCCCCCTCCCCTTAGTGTAAAAATATCGATGTACTAAAAAAAATCATGTAAATAGGTGTTATTCCAAATTTTTATGAGTGAGAGTTTAAAGATAACAAATTCTATATTGAATTTATATTATTCTTTTAAGTTAGTCAAACAAGAAAATTTACAAATTCTAGAAATAAAATTTCATAGTAATTTTAAATTTTCTCATTCAAACATAATGTTAGAGTCATGATGTAACACCCGTCGCTTTTTATTTAACAAAATTAATTATTAGTTTAACTAGGTTAGGAGGAGAGAGGAGGGTGATTAATTTCATATTACCTAGGGTGTATTTCCAGAGCTTGACAGAGCCAGAAGTTTCCCAGTCACCTTCATGTACTGCAACATCGTGTATTTTATCAGAGGCTGCTTTGGGGACGTCGTGGTGCTGGTTGCTGATGACTTTGTACAACTTATCAGCGTTGGCTTTGATCTCTACCTCAACCTCCACAGTCAGCTTGCAAGCACCAGCTCTGTTGAATATATCAGTCCACCTCATCATTCCAGCTCAGCAATAGTTAGTTAGGCTGTTATCAAATTAGTTAGTTAAATAGCTTAGGCTGTAAACTAGTCATGATGGCTATATAAACTGTATTCTCATAGTTGTAAAGATTAATTCAGTATCAATGTAACCAATTACTGTCTCTCTCTCTTATTCCCTTTTCTCTCTTCTTCTTCGGTACATGCTCTTTCTGCAACTCTTCATTTCTGTTAACATGGTATCATCGCCATGGATGATCTTTTGACTTCCGTTGTAGTACCTCTGATGGGTAGCTGATCTCTGTGTAAGGTTGATGACGTTTTGCTGTTCTTGGGAGGCTTCGATACTTGTCTATGGAGTTTTCGTTGGTGATGAAGATCTGTGCGCTCCAGGTGTTTGATAATTTGTGTCAGCCAATTGTCGGAGTTTGCGAGGATTCTGGTATAGGTGTGTCATCGCCGGAGGTCGGTTCTTGGTGATTTGTTGCTCTTCCGCTGTGGGTGAACAAGCTTGGATGTTCGAGTGCGTTTTCTGGGTTTCAAGATTCAAGTTCTCAGGTTTTGTTTCTGATTACTAGTTTTCTTTCCAGCATATCAACTATTGTGACTCAGTGAGAATTTTGTTGGGAATTTCGGAAGTGTCAAGGCCAATAGCCGTATACTTCAGATTTGTGAAGAGTTCAAGGTCGAATGTCATATTTGAGAATCTTTAAGGCAAATTGCCATTTCTCAGTTGCTATAAAATTGTTGATTGTATTTCCCTAAGGCCGATTGCCGGGATTTTATGTTGTCTAAAAGATTGTCTGTTAATTGGGTTCTCTGTGATTGTATGCTGTACTCCCTTAAGGCCGATTGCCGGAGTATAAAGCTGTCTGAAAGTTGTTTTCTTGATGCAAAGTGTTTGTTGGGATAGAGAGGCCGATAGCCATTTCCCTTTTATGTTTCACTTCAGAAAGGCCGATAGCCAGAAGTGTGTGTAGAACATTAACTGATTTAGAAGAATATGAAGGCCGATTGCCATTTCTTCTAAGAGAAAGATTGTTTAGTAGGATTTGAAGGTCGATTGCCATTGTTGAAAGATTGCTGAAAGATTGAATCTTTGATTCATTATTGGGTATTGTTTGATTGTTTGTTGGGTATTGTACACTCAAGAAGGCCGATTGCCAAGAGTGTCTTAGTTCAAGATTCTGCAAAGTTGTTCATATTCTATCTGCAAAAGTGATGTGTGATGATAATGGGATGAGCAACCTGTTTTAGTTTTGGCAAGTTTGAAAGGATGATAACTATATGTGGTTGTACCTTATCGCAAAAGAAAATAGTAGCTACAGAGGTGTAGAAATCAGTTTGAGGGGCTGAAATTCTTTGGGCAGTTGATGGATGAGTATGAAATTGCATCGTTCTTAAGTAATTTTCAATGCTTGCAGCCATGGAGGATTAATTGGTGAGGAGCAGCAGAGCTAGGAGTATATGGACAAGAAGGACTTCCTAAGTTCTACATTTCTCAAAGCACTCATTCAATCTCCAACTAGGAAACTCAGTTGAGATTGAGGGGGGATGTTGAATATATCAGTCCACCTCATCATTCCAGCTCAGCAATAGTTAGTTAGGCTGTTATCAAATTAGTTAGTTAAATAGCTTAGGCTGTAAACTAGTCATGATGGCTATATAAACTGTATTCTCATAGTTGTAAAGATTAATTCAGTATCAATGTAACCAATTACTGTCTCTCTCTCTTATTCCCTTTTCTCTCTTCTTCTTCGGTACATGCTCTTTCTGCAACTCTTCATTTCTGTTAACAAGCTCCACTCACTGCCATTTTCTTTTATTTGTTATTAGTAATATGTGATTAGTCTGGGGAAATTGTAGGAGACGTATACTAACCTACAGGTTTCAACTTCTTATATAGAGTCGCAAAGTTGTAAATTAACATGTTATAAACTGATAGTTATGGAGGCAGCGTGTGGATATGATCCGATCACTTAATTAAATAGTTATATAATAATATTGTGTCTGTGGATCTTCCACGCAGAGTTTTATTATTACACCTACCAAACTTAAGAGCACCCGCAAACTTGATGAGACATATATCAACACGTGAGAACAATGATTGATCAACATTACCTCCATAGTATTATTAGAGTGAATGATTGTATGATATTAATTAAGCATTAAGATCTTGGGAACTTTAATGAAAAATTTCTGGTATTATTCATTTTAATAAAAAATTATATTTTTACATTAAAAAGTCAATCTTAATACTATTCACTTTATTCTTTATTTTGTCCTTATTGTTAAAACTCAAAATTTTCAAGCCATTTTCATTAATTTTCTTTAAGATCTTTTGATTTGGCATGCGGAAGTGTGTGTTTGTATATTATATAGGGATAATACTAAGTTAGGTTCATATTATCTTAACTAGTGATAAATTAAGGGTTCTTTCGAGTTATTCGAAACAGTGGTTTATATTATCTTGACATACGTGCAACCAAACACAAAAAAGAGAGGCTGTATTGGCTTCCAAAATAAAACTAGATGCAAACAATAATGTGGAGTTCCGGTTACTCTTTTGGAATCAACCAAAGCTGAATCATTGATGCCTACTTTCAGAAAGTTTTCCTTTTCTGCATGCAGATCTTTTCAATGGATGTAGCTCGTTTTGGGAGGTAACCACTTACTTCTTCGAGTTCATTAATTTTAGTCAATCTAAAGTAATTTAATTAAGTTTATTAACCTTACAATTTTGAGCGTTAATACTCAATTTTGGAGGAATTGCATCACGTTTACGTAAAGGCAATCGAAATAATAGAGTGGAATTAAATTTCAATTACGGAATACTCCAGTATTTACTAAATATTGGAGAATAAAAAATTTGATAGCACCCACTCAATTTTTTTAATCCAATACTAATTCATACTCAAATTTTGGAATAAAAAATCTAATACTAATTCGTACTCATCAAATGAAAGTAAAATCTAATTCTTCATTTTTTAAGTACTTAATTATTGTAATGTGAGTAAACGCATGAAAATCATGATTTAGAATATTTTCTAATGCAGACTCTAAGTCTGAAATTGAAATATAAAGATAGCCCTTGAAGGGTCGATTCTGGTTAATCTAGGCATGAGAATACGAAAAAATACACACAAAGTTATTAAGATAGCTTTCCTTTTTTATATTTTAGCGATAGTCTAGTCTAATCCAACATTAGACCACATTCAGTAATTCAAACTAAGAGAAGGGGGATTCAAACTTGGCTACACTCGGATTCTCATATTAGGATTGATTCTGAAGTAAAAGAATATAACCAAGTTGATCAAGAAATTTCAAAATTTCTAATGGAAACTTATTAGAATTTTTTTGTGAATGTGTTGAAGTTGGGATTTTTTTGTTTTCGTATTGAAGTTGGGATTGAAACAGAAGATAAAGCATAATATAAAGTTTCATTACAATTAACAACATGTTCTATTAAATGAAAGTGACTAAATATTGAAAAACATGCTACGCCGCGTTGATCAACTCCGGCAACGAGCATTAGCACTGCATCCACGGTTGTAGGGGTTGCTCTGATTCTGAGCACCCGGCTTGCAGTTGTTGGAGGAAGCACCTCTCTGAGAGCAAGGAACAGTGTTTCTCTGCAGCGCTTCATAGCTTATGTTTCGTGAGGTGGCCAAGATGCGCCTGCTAATCTCCGAGTCCATGCCAAACTCATCATCACGATCATCCATGCACTCTGCTACAGAACCCTCGCAGCGAGGTCTCACTGGAGCCCAGCTCACCCCATGATCGCCGCCTGCATCAACGGAGATGACCAGAGCGGCCGCGAAAATCAACGAAAAGATAATCGCAGAGGAATTAGCCATAGGTTTTGGTACGGTCTGTGTTTTTAGCTGCCAACTTGTATTTTGTTGTACGCCTGTTTAATTACAGAGGTAGAGAGAGGGGGCGGCAAGAAAGAGAAGAGATAATCGGTGAAATTTTGATGTGTATATTCTTTCACCCTATTGTGCTAATTATAGTAGTAAAAAGGGAAAATTTTTGTCTTTCAAGTAATTCATAGGAGTTAGGGAAAATCCTTGTCTCTCAAGTAATCCATCTAAAATAGGACATTATGTAAAAGATATTATACAATTCCATAAGGATTTACACAATCATATTCCTAATTAAATTAAGACTGTGACATATTTAAATTTGGTTAAATAAAAATTGGATGTTGATTTCTTTAAGGAGGTAATTACTTAATTGACATGCTTTAATTCAACCTTATTCCAATTGCAACAAAGACAGCTGAAATTGAAATAATTCGTGATTTATTCAAAACCTAACAAGAAAACAAAATCAACAACTACTACAAAATATGCTCGTAGAGATTTCCGGGATGTTTCTGCTCTTAAGTGTTTTTGCTAAAAGCTCTTTTATCAGTACAAGGTTGAGACTTTAGTTAAAAAACTAAGTTGTTCTCGAAAAAATATAAGCATGCCAATAGATTGAACTTGTTTACAACATCAGCATTATAATAATATCACACTCAATTCATTCTTGCTCATAGAATTAAAGACAAACCAAATCAGAAACCGAAATAAGCAACAGTGCTAACTAGCTTGCTCAGCTCTCAGGTCTTTATTCTTGAAGATAGTAATATTACTCAATGTTCCATATCGTATGTATGCATAAATCTTGTGCTTGGCGCTTATTCCTTGATAAGATGTGCATCAACATCTTTAATGACATTGACCAGAAAGCTGAGGTACTTCTGTGGAGGCGGATCGTTCTCGTTGAGTTTTTTATATTCTAAAGTAATTTTCACAGAACCTCCTTCACTATTTGGAGTGACCTGGAAAATGATCTTGTAGCTTTTGTAATTGTCCAGCACATGTGATCCTTCCAACCCTGTAAGACTCACCCGCTTGTTTGCTTCATCTATTTCCACCTTTTCCTTGTAAGTCTCGACATTTCCATCTACACGTCACATGGAAGAGTATAATTATACAGCTATCCATGGTCCGATCCTTTAAATATTCATCGTGTGGTAATGTAAACCCTATGCATGGAGGTCTTGTCATTTTTAATTCTAAAAGTACATATATATGAGGTAACGCAAACCCCTAGCTTGCTAGGTTTCAAGTTAGCATGCCTAATTATTTTGCAGCAGGTTAGTCTGTGGTATTAAAAAAAAAATGTTAGTCATAAGTATAACCTTAACAATGTTTGGTTGTAATTTGCTTGCTCCTTCATGCAATCTCACAGTCTCACTACCACCTCCACAAGTTTGCGGAGTAAGCATCTTCATTCGCCCCAAAAGGGCTTCGTTTCACTATCTTTTACACAGCGGAGGCTGTATAAAGCTACGACAGAACAAAATTCGGCACCCGGGAGAGGGACGATCTCCAGAGATTCTTTAACATTTTTTGTATTTCTTTTTTTGTTGAATCATTTCTTGTAATTTAAACATTTAGCGTCATCTTGTAATTTAAATATTACCTATGGTGTATTTCCAGAGTTTGACAGAGCCAGAAGTTTCCCAGTCACCTTCATGTACCGCAACATCGTGTATTTTATCAGAGGCTGCTTTGGGGAAGTCATAGTGCTGGTTGCTGATGAATTTGTACAGCTTATCAGCGTTGGCTTTGATCTCTACCTCAGCCTCCATAGTCTCCAGCTTGCAAGTACCAGCTCCACTCACAGCCATTTTATTTTATTTGTTCTTTATAATATGTGAATAACGATAGTGTAAGTCTGGGGAATTGTAGGAGACGTATACAAACCTATAGGTTTCCACTTCTTATATATAAAGCCATGTTATAGTTACGGAGGCAGTATGTGGATATTATCCGATCACTTAAACAGTTAAATGATAACAATGTGAGAGTGGATCTTCCACGTAAAATTTTATCACCACTACACACCTACCAGAATAAAACTTTTTTCTTTTTTTTTTAATTAAAAGAAGAAATGTCAATTTCATTCCGCATTATTATCATGGAACAAGACATTATTTTGAATACATTGAAGAAGAAAAAAAAATATATATAATAAGTTAGAGGGGACATGAAGCCTAGCCCTAACAAGAAGTAGAAAACTATTTGAAACAACAATCAATTAAGACAACTCCTAAGAGAAACAAGAATTTGGAAACACCGAAAGATTATGAGCAAAAGTCATAACTGCACATGACGGATAAGAATCACACAAATAATGAAAACTAACATGATCAACATAATAGTTTGCTAAACAATTTGTTACATGATTTCCTTCCCGATTAACGTGAGAAAACTGAACATGCATGGAAGAGAGAATGGTATAGTAATTTGTCAAATCAACCGATAAACTATGGTGCATTGCCAAACAAGAATTACACTCATTTCAAAGAGAATGCTGCTAACCCCTTTCGAAAGCAATATAAATAACATGAATAATAGCTTTAAGTTTCACTTCCAAAGCAGTAACAATGCCAAAAAAATCTTGTATTAAAGCATCAAAGAGACCCAAGTGATCACGAAAAATACCACAAAAACCAGCAAACTTGATGAGACATTTCAACACGTATATATATAAGAGGATCAATGATTGATCAACTTTACCTCCATAGCATTATTGGAGTGAATGATTGTACGATATTGAGGCGTTTGTTTGGATTTGGCACGAGGAAATGTGTGTATATATTGTATATATAGTGATAAAACTAATTTAGGTTTATATTACCTTAACTAGTGATAAAATTAAGGGTTCTTTAGAGCTAATAGAAATCAATGGTTTATATTATGTTGACATAACCTAGAGAGAGAAAAAAAAGAGGTTGTATTGTCATCAAAATAAAATTATGACACAAACAAATAATGTGGAGTTCATGTTACTTATTTGGAATCAATCAAAGCTGAATCATTGATGCCTAATTTCAGAAAAGTTTTTCTTTTCTGGATGCAGCATCTTTTCACAGGATTTTTTTTTCGGTTGTTGTATTGTGAAGGAACTTCTTGGATAGTTTTTTTTCCCTTTTACACTAGCTTAGTGTCTTCCTGCCAAAATAATGACACAGAAATTTTCATCAAAAGGGTTGGCGATGTCGGGCAGCAAATGTAGTTTCCCGTGAAATTGCAAAACTTGCTCACAATCTGATGATTTTGTCTCTTGGGTTGGCTCTCCCTTCTCCTAACTGCTGAAGACTGATGAAGCAGAAATTTAATCATCAATGAATTTCCTTGACTAATCCATTATCTTTCCGTTGCCCGTTCTCTTTGATTTGTTCATAATCCGATTATTGTTCATTCCAATTCCAAGCGCGTAAACGTGCCCTCATAGTTATGGACTTGTTCGCATCGTTTAATTTTCCTTGAATACCTGACTTTGTCGCCTATGGTTTCACAAGAAAATAATCTCTTTGTTAAACCAGAAAATTTAACGGTTCATTAATTAGCAACTATTTCATTTTTTAACAATATTTGGCTACTCAAAGGATGAGTAAGAGTTCCTACTCAAACCTATTTGTTGCCGATCCATAGAACTTCATGTTTATAATAGAGCAGTTCATATTAGAAATCACTTTATAAAAATTGTCTCTACAAAAAATCAATTAGACTAAGGTCGTTTAGTAGTCGAACTGTGAAAAAACAAAGGAAAGAAATTGGTGAAAACATTACAAACCATTTATGTATTTACTAGAATAAATTGACTAAATGACCTTAATTTTAATTCAATTTTTGCAGAAATGATCTCCACAGTGTGATTCATAATATGAACAGTTCTGTTCATAAGCACAAACTTCAGTGATTCGAACATGAAAAATTTTGAGTGGGAGTTCTTACTCATCTTTGAGTAGCCAAGCATTGTTCTTCATTTTTTTTTATGTCAGTAATAGTCTGACAAAGAACAATAATAAGTAAACTGTGAAAAAAAAAATATTTTACAAATGGAAAAACAAACAAAATGAAAAAGAAAATAAATTAATATTTTAAGTTGTTTTCACTTTGAAAATTTTGTTTTATTCATTCCCTCTTTATCTAATTCTTAGCCTTCATGTATTGAATTATGCATTGTATTGTAGAATCCAAAAAAAAAAAAAAAAAAACTTTTTTGGAATCCATATGTGTATAAGCATGAAATTATAGCCCACCCATATGAAAATTTTGACTCCGCGGTTGCATGTAAGGATAAACATGCCAATAGATTAAACTTATTCACACTATAACATAAAAATGCTATTACACTCAATTATAGAAGTTGCTCAAAAGACTAAAGACAGTCCAAGTCGGAACTAAACAACAAGGCTATAGCTTGCTCTTCTTCCAGCCTTTATTCTTGAAGATATAAGATTATCTCCCCTCTTAATCTCTCTTTCCATTCCTCCTCTCCTATTTAAATGTTTACCGCGTCAACATCTTGTTTTAAATTTATTATATAGAGAAAAAGACAAAAAGAAAAGTGTAAGATGAGGAGGGAGAATGAAATGGTATTGGAAGGTAGAGAATCCTACTCCAAGTGTTCGTTAGGGGAGAGGGGGACCCTGAGAGCAGAAGACTCTTCATCTTCAGGTTTGAGAGTAAACGCTTTACTGTTGAAGATATATAGTGATTGACACATCATCATAAGTGCTACATCAGCTATTGGAGTTAGTTAGTTTTTTAAGAATCAGTTACACAAGTGGCTTAGCTGATAAGCTACATGTGCAGACTATATAAAGGAATCAGGGGTCTTTTGTATCTCTCTTCATCCTTATGAAATAACAAAACTTTTACTCATTTCTTTCTCTAGTTCTCTCTCTATTCCTTTTGATCTTTCTCTCTCTATTCCTTTGATATTGCTTGCATACATTCATCTGTTAGTTGTTAGATGAATGTTATCATGGTATCTTCGCCGAGGGTTCGATCTCGTGGTGTGTATTTCCGCTGTGTTGTGCCAAAAGATTGTCTTGATTGCTGTGCTGTGCTTTAGTGGGTTAATGAGCTTTTGGCGTTTGGGAAGTCAGACTTCGAGTTTATCAGGTGTTATTTTTCTTTTTGCACTCCAAGTGTGTGTGTAATTGTCGCAATGATGAATCTTTTGTGAAAGACTAAAAGTTGAAGGCCGATAGCCATTTCTTGATGTTTGGAATATGATATTGAATGTCAATAGCCATTTCTTGATGTTTGGAGTATGATATTGAAGGCCGATAGCCATTTTTCTGATTGAATAATTGTTGAAGCGTTTTCTGTCAAAGCATAAAGGCCGATAGCCATTGCTTTTGTTTGAGTGTTTGTTGGGTTTTTTCACAAGAACAAGGCCGATAGCCAGTAATGTGTGTTCTTGGAGTTATTATACTTCTTGAAGATTGTTTGAGTACTTGATTTCTTGATTCAGTTTCTATCAACAATATGGCGTTTAGTTCTATCAAAATTGAAAGTCTTTTGGGCATGATCACTGTTAAGTTGAAAGAAGATAATTTTGTCAAATGGGATTATCAGTTTCAATAGGTGCTTAAGGGGTATGATTACTTTGATTTCTTTAGTGGGGAGTCTCAGTGTCCTCCAAAGTTTGTAATTAATACTGAGACTGGGGTCACTAAAGAAATTACTACTGCATATAAAGACTGGGTTAAAACAGATGTCTCTCTATTGAGTTTGTTGATTGCTACACTTTCGGATGAAGCTATAGACTATGTCATTGGGTGTAAAACTTCTCAAGAAGCTTGGAAATCTTTTCAGGAACGATATGCATCTGTATCTGTTGTCCGGGTTAATCAACTCAAGACTGAGTTTCATACTGTACATAAAGGTGCAGATTATGTTGACAAGTATTTGCTTCGATTGAAGGTTATCAAGGATCAACTGGTTGCTGCAAGGGAGAGAATCACTGAGAATGATTTGGTCATTGCTGCTTTGTCTGGTTTACCTCCAGAGTTTGAAATGATCAGGACAGTAATCTTAGCAAGAGACACTCTGATTTCAATGAAAGATTTTCGAGCTCAACTAATTGGGGCTGAAGGCAGTATTGAGTCTCGACTGACAACTTTATCAAGTTCTATGGCTGCCATGTATGTTCAGGGCAATGGCTCGAATACACAGGGATCTCAGGGAAATACTCCAAGTTATGAACAATGGGAGAGTTCAAATGCACAAAGGTCTCAAGGGAGGAATAATTACAATAGTGGTAATAACAACAGGAGGTATAATGGGAATAATTTCAACAATCGAAAATTCTCTGGTGGTTATAATGGTGGGAATAATAATTACAGGCCATATTCTACTTTTGGGAATAATGGGAAAGGTGTTCAAAATGGAGGTTCTCAAAGTTATTTTTCTGGTAATGGAAGCAAACAAGGAAACACTTGGAATGGTGATACAAATTACAGAAATGCTATATCTCCTGAATGTCAAATCTGCTATAGAAGAGGTCATACAGCACCAAATTGTTACTTTGGAGCTGATAACAATCAATCATCTGGAGGGATCTTGGTATGTCAGATATGTGGGAAAATAGGTCATCGGGATTTGGAATGCTTTCATAGAAATAACTTCTCATATCAAGGCAGTGCACCACCCACATCTCTTGTTAGGATGGCTGCTCAAGGCTCAAATGTTGCAACTGAAGACTCAAATATCCATGGTTTTTCAGCTGCTGATACATAGGTAGTTGACACAAGTGCAACTCAACCACATGACATCACATGTCGAAGTTTTAAATCATATCACTCCTTATAATGGTGATGCCACGATCACTGTTGGTAATGGAGAAGGTTTGGTGGTTAAAAATATTGGTTCTTCTGTTCTTAACACTCAACAAAAGTCACTCATTTTGCAAAATGTGCTACATGTTCCACACATTACAATGAATTTGTTGTCTGTTAAGAAATTATGCAGAGATAATAATTGCTGGTTTGTATGTGATGATCTGATCTTCTTGATACAGGACAAAGCAACTCGAAGGATTGTGTACCAAGGCCAGAGTGATGATGGGGAGCTCTTCAAGATACCAATAACAGTGCTGTCGAGATCCAGAGTACCAAGTATTGAAAGATGTGCTGCTTTTGTTAGAAAGAAGCTAAAGACTGCAGTTTGGCATAAAAGGTTGGGTCATCCATTTGAAGAAGTGCTTACTGCAATGTTGAATAAGTCTAAAGTATTAGCTAGTATAGATTTGTCTCCATCTATATGTACTGCTTGTATTCAAGGCAAAATGACTAAGTTGCCTTTCTCTGTAAGTCCCGATAGGTCAAAAGTTGTATTTGAAAGGATACATTCAAATATATGGGGTCATTCACCGCATAGGTCAATAGAGGGTTATAGGTATTACATAAGCTTTGTAGATGACTGCTCTCAATTTGTATGGATTTTTCAGATGGTTAATAAATCCGATGCTTTTCCAATCTTTACCAAGTTTCTTACATTTCTTGAGAATCAGTTTAATGCTTTTGTTAAAGTTCTTCAATCAGATGGTGGAGGTGAGTATATGAGTAATGTGTTTAGACAGTTGTTGGAGATAAAAGGAATTATACACCAAGTTTCATGTCATCATACACCACAACAAAATGGTCTTGCTGAACGAAAACATAGACATTTGGTTGAGATTGCTATTAGTTTGCTATCAGATGCTCAATTACCTTCAGCATTCTGGTATCATGCTTGTTTTCATGCTGCATTCTTAATCAATAGGATGCCATCTAGAACTTTGAAGATGTAGTCTCCCTATCAAGTTGTGTTTGGTTGTGTTCCTGAAGTGCAGCATCTTAAAGTCTTTGGTACTGCAGTTTATCCTCTATTGAGACCATTTAATAAAAATAAATTGGAGCCATGGTTAGCTCAATGTGTATTTCTTGGTTTTGCTCATGGATATAAAGGAGTTATTTGTAATGATATCAAGACTAGAAAGTTCATTCTGTCAAGGCATGTAGTACATGATGAAGATGTATATTCGTTTAAACAAGTTTTGCCATCTAAGGATTCTACACCTACAAATAGGTGTTCTCAGACACTTGTTTTGATTCAGTTACAAGTTCCAAGTGAAAAAGTCCTGCCTCATACACACATACAACATGATTCACAAGCAGCTAGTTCTATACATATATCAGCAAGTGATACTGGTTCACATCACAGTATTCCTGTAAATGGTGACAGTATAAATATGGTTGGTGAATTGAATGTTTCTAGTTCGGACAATACACAGGTGATTCAACCTAGTGATCAGGATACAAATTCGACTGATACCACTACTCTACATGCATCTCCAAGCTCTTCCCATCATCACTCTGGTACACAATCCTTGTTGCATGTCCACTCCGAGTCACAACTTGAGGTAATCCTTCCTGATTTATCTCCATTTGATCTCATTTTACATACTGCACCATCGACTTACTCAATGGTCACTAGATTGAAGAGTGGAACAATTGAGAGACAAAATTATGCTGCTTTAATAGCACAATGTCCTGAGCTTTGTTCTCTCCAAATCACTAATGAAGAACCTTTCACGGGTGGCTATTCCTTTCTTTCTGAGATCACTGATGCTTCAGAACCGAAGACATTTCGGAAAGCGGCTACTAATCCACAGTGGCAAAAGGCAATGCAGGAGGAATATGATTCACTTCGAGCACAAGGAACTTGGCTATTGGTTCCTGCACCTGAAGATAGAACAATTGTAGGAAGCAGATGGGTATACGAAGTGAAGAAAAACCCCGATGGCAGTGTCTCTGATGTGAAAATTACTTGACACACAAATTAAACCCTATTGATGACAATTGTAGCAAAGATGTTAGTAGGGATCGTTCTAAACCGGGAATTAACTAGGGCTGCTAATCTACTCAAATTAAACTCTAAAACACTAAACTAGACTTAAAAACACAAGAATAGACTCTATAGACTCTAAACTGACCTAAGACACTCAAATCTGCAAAACTAAGTGAAATTGACTCAATTCTAAACCTAACAAGTGAATTGGACGAAATTAAAACTTACTTTGACTCAAAAGATTAAAAGAAAACAGATTGTAACTTAACTAACTTAGAAAACACTTAAAAGACTCAAAACAGCACAATACTAACAATTAGACTCAAAACAGATTCTAGAGATGAAATTGGACGAATTTAAGACTAAACTAAGACCCAAACAATGGTTATGGACTAAACCTAACCTATATTGACTCAAAACACTCTAAAGAACCTAATTAGGACAGATTCTGACCTAATAACATAAAACAGAAAAGGGTGTTTGATTTCTGACGAAATTGAATTAAAACTAAACAAATTGCAAATCAAAGTAAACTAAAACGAAATTAAGATGAATTCAAGGGTGAAAAGCTAGTTAGAGGATCCTTCTCCACACATGAACATATGCAACATAAATCGATTTCCAGTATTGTTTCTTTAAACCATGAACGACAATGCCCCAAATTAATCGTGAATGCACAAATTAACTCTCAGATTTCCCTAAATTCATTGAATTGGATGAATGCATGCAACAACCCAAATTATTCTTCTCAAGTTCCCTATATGAACATCATGATAGAGATACATTCAAAGATCATTAAATTCCATGGAAATCATAAGCATTGACAAGGCAATTATAACTATGAACTGCATGATACTTTTGCCAAGAATCTACTTAACACGATTGTGACTAACAATCTCCACTACTTGTAATTATAAGTTTCTAACGATTAGGTGAAAGTCCCTTATAATTTAGCATCAGATTCAAGCATGCAAACTAAGTAGGCCTCCTTAATCAACACACAAGAATAAGTTATCAATCAAATAGATAAGTAAATCGCATTCATGTTTTACGAAACAATAACTGAAAGGAATCAATTCATATTAACATATGTCCATGGCTTCAAATTCACCACTAACTAATAAGAGTTTAGTTCCACATGTTCATAACAATTGAAACGCAAATTAAAATAAACATCGAAACTGAAACGAGGGAAGAAAAAACTATGAAAACTCCCAAGGATGCAGATGGCTTGCGCACAAGGCCCTCCTTCATCAATGGAATGCACGACAAGGTTCTCCTTCTTCTCCAAAAGGTGCGGCAGAGATGTATATGGATGTAGGATGGTGTTTTGTGATGTAGAATGGTGATTAGGGTTGCGGCAAGGTGTTTCTGAATGGTGTGAAGGGTGGTGACAAATTTAGGCCTTAAAAACACATATATATAGGCATGGCAAAGCTAGGGTTTTCACAAAATTTGATGGGAAAAGGTTAGGGTTTTGGAGATAAAAGGCTTGGCCCATTCAAAGGAGAAAAGAATTAGGGTTTTATGCAGATTCCTAGGCTTCTAGAACACTAGGTGCGGCACAACCCTAGGGTGGATGGACTAGGGTTTAAATTTAGCAGAAAATAAAGGATTAGGGCCCTAGGGTGCGGCATGGGCTTAGAACAAAGCTGAAAAAGGATTAGGAAACTTCAAATTCAAGAGTAGAAACTTTCAAGAATGGAAACCTCCAAGAATAGCAACTTCCAACTTTAGAAACTTTGGTTTCCAATTCTGAACTCTTTGCTCTTCATGTTCATTTCTTCATTTCTTCCCTCCTTTGATCTTCAATTTCGTTCATCCCTTTGGCTCCAAGCATGTGATATCCATTTTATGCTCAAAACTGCTTCAAAAGGCTCCAAATTGCACTTTCTCGCCAACTTTGTCATTTGGACCTAAAAACACACGAAAATAGCTTAAAACACTATAATAACCACAAACTAACTATAAAAGTGCAAGAAAACAAGCTAACTAAGTTGCATAAATATGCTCCTATCAGTCTCCCAGTATAAAGCAAGGCTTGTAGCTCAAGGGTTCTCCCAAGAACATGGTATTGACTACTTGGACACATTTAGTCCTGTTGTTCGACATACTACTGTAAGGATTATTCTTTCTTTAGCTGCCATGAATCATTGGACTCTTCGACAATTAGATATCAAGAATGTTTTTCTACATGGAGATTTACAAGAAGAAGTTTATATGCAGCAACCACAAGGGTTTATTGATCCATCATATCCTTCTCATGTTTGCAAATTGGTCAAGTCATTATATGGCTTGAAACAGGCTCCACGCGCGTGGAATTCAAAGTTTACAAGTTATTTGACAGTTATGGAGTTTCATGCCTCAGCTTCTGATACAAGTTTGTTTGTCAAGAAGGATGACTCTGATATCATCATCTTATAACTTTATGTTGATGATATCATCTTAACTGGTTCTAATCCTTTGAAGATCCAAAAAGTGATTCAAGAATTATCTGAGGTATTCGAGTTGAAGGATATGGGACAGCTTACATATTTTTTGGGTTTACAAGTTCAATATAAAGCGGATGGCAGTGTTTTTGTTAATCAGTCTAAGTATATCAAAGATCTTGTCCATAAAGCAGATATGGAATCGTGTAAACCAGCAACCACTCCGTGTAAACCTCATCATCAAATGTTACACTCTGAGGGACAATTGTTGACATATCCAACTTCCTATAGAAGCATTGTGGGATCTTTACAATATCTGACCTTTACTAGGCCTGATATTGCCTTTGCTGTAAACACAGTATGTCAGTTTATGTCCTCACCAACTGATGTTCATTTTGGCGTTGTTAAACGCATCATTCGTTATCTTCAAGGAACCATGAATATTGGTATTACTTTTTCTGCAAACACAGTTTCAAAGCTTACTGTGTTTTCTGATTCTGATTGGGCTGCAGACTTGAATACTTGTCGGTCTATCACTGGTTATGTTGTGTACTTAGGCAATAATCCAATTTCTTGGCAATCGAAGAAACAAAACTCGGTATCCAGGAGTTCTACTGAGGCTGAATATAAAGCCTTAGCACATACTGCTGCAGACATAGCTTGGATTCGCAATATATTGAAGGATTTGGATGTACTTTTGGATGCTCCACCAACAATTCACTGTGACAATATGTCCGCTATTGCCTTAAGTGCCAATCCGGTGTTTCATTCAAGAATCAAACACCTTGATACAGACTACCATTTTGTACGCGAACGAGTGCAGCAAGGCGATCTGGAGGTGTTGTATATCCCAACTGAGGAGCAAACTACCGATGTTCTTACCAAAGGTCTTCACAGTCCTTCACTTGTCAAACATTTTTACAATCTCAAGCTGGAAAATCCCGGTTGAGATTGCGGGGGGATGTTGAAGATATATAGTGATTGACACATCATCATAAGTGCCACATCAGCTATTGGAGTTAGTTAGTTTGTTAAGAATCAGTTACACAGGTGGCTTAGCTGATAAGCTACATGTGCAGACTATATAAAGGAATCAGGGGTCTTTTGTATCTCTCTTCATCCTTAATGAAATAACAAAACTTTTACTCATTTCTTTCTCTAGTTCTCTCTCTATTCCTTTCGATCTTTCTCTCTGTATTTCTTTGATATTGCTTGCATACATTCATCTGTTAATTCTTAGATGAATGTTATCATTTACATCCTACACCATGCTAATAATATCCACCAATTCTCTATTTTATTTAAAAATAAATAAAAAATATATATGAGGTAACGCAAGCTCTAGCTAGGTTTCAAGTCTACCATGTTTATTTTGTAGCAAGCAAGTGGAATTAATTAAGAAAAATTTCAGTTTGGGTTAGGAGGATAGAGGAGGGTGATTAATATTACCTTTGGTGTATTTCCAGACTTCACAGAGCCCGAAGTTTCCCAGTCCCCTTCATTTACTGCAACATGGTGGTACAGTATCAGAGGCTCGGGAATGTACACGTGGTGCTGGTTGCTAATGACTTTGTACAAACGATTTATCAGCGTTCGCTTTGAACCCCCCAGTCTCCAGCTTGTAATCACCAGCTCCACTCACAGCCATTTTTTATAAAGGAAATTAATGAAAATGATTCGAAAATTTTGAATTTTAACTATAATAATAAATAAATGGTAAAGTAAATAGTACCATGATTGATTTTTAGTGTAAATATATTATTTTTCCTTAAAATAAACAATATCAGAAGTTTTTCGTTCAAATTCTCTTTTTTTTAATTAGTAATTAATATTAAAGTTCATCTAAGATTATTTTTTAAAGGAGATATATATTAAAAGTATCAAATAGAAAAACAAGACAGCATCATTTAAAAAAAGGAAAACTAATGAAAATTGCTTGAAAACTTTGAGTTTTAACGATAAAGACAAAATAAAAAGTAAAGTAAATAGTACCAGGTTTGACTTTTTAATGTAAAAATGTGGTTTTTCGTTAAAGTGAACAATATCGCTGGTTTTTCGTTAAAACTCCCTTCAAAAAAAGGGAAAGGGATCATTTTCGGATTTGTTCTACCTAATCATCCTCATCAAATAATCCGAGCTTTTAAAATTTGATCTAACGGCTAAAGTTATTATAACTTTTAGAATTAGCCCGTATTTTTAACCGTTTAATCAAATTTTAATGATCTGAATTATTTGATGATGAGAATTAGATAAAAAAGATTGAATGATCGCTTTTCCAAAAAAGGAAAAAGAAAAACAAGACAGCAAGTTTCTTTTAACAGATGAATTTTATTAGAGGTGGAACTGGTGTCCAACATCCCAGGTGTTTTCTGATAGCATAACCCAATAACGTCAAATCCATTAATTTGATTATTTAATAAATGGCTCCCACAATAGGATTTGGATCCTCTCCGAGGCAATTGGTCGGATCCTTCTGATCAATGTTTGTGGACTGTTAGATTTTTATTCAACGACTATAAATAAGGGGACATTCTAAAGTTATAATAATTGTAGTCGTTGGATAAAAATTCAACGGTCCATATACATCGATCTGGAGGATCCCGACTCGAAGAGGATCCAAATCCCCCACAATACACCAATCACGTACCCCACCCAACCAATTTACACAATTTTTGTAACAGTAGGTCCCACAATATATAAGAAAAAAGAAATTTGACTCATCATTTGAAAAAATAAAAAAAAATTAACATTTAACTTCAAATACTCATTTTAGTCATTAAATAAAATTTAACAATTTATAAATGAGTAATGTTAGAGAAGCTAATTTTTTAGACTAAATTTTATAAATTATATGTATTTGTTAACGATTAAATTATTATTTAAGTGTTGCTTAATGTTTATATAGAGCCACAACCCACAAAGTCCTAGACAAATAGCATGTTTTAGTTATGGAGGCAGTTGTGGTGGATATGATCTGATCACTTGAAGAAAATGACGAGTCTGCGGATCCTTGTGCATCTTCATCTTTGACATGGGAGGTTTTATGACTAGACCTACCAAATTTAATCACAACAGCGAACTTGATAATGAGACATCAATAATTCAACGATTCAGAAAACTTCAATTAAATTGGGACCCATAAATAAATATGCTATTACTTCTTTTGTAATCAATCAAAGCTGGATCATTGATGCCTAATTCAGAAAGAGAAGTGTTATTGGCACTTCAAAAGTCTCATTGTACACTCTTTACAAGTGTATTTTTCTTTCTTAATATAGAAAATTTGGAGTGTAGAATAAGATTTTTGAAATGCTACTAACAATTCCCTTAAAAAAAAAAAAGGTTTTTATGTTTTGCATGCAACATTTGGACACAGGAATATTCTTTGGGATTCTAATTGCGCATACGTATTATCTTTCAAATATATAAAATTTGAAGTGCAATTAAATTTTTAGAATGTAAATAAAAGGGGAAACTTGATATAACTTCAATTTTTTGAGCCAATAGTAAGAATAGTCCAATTTATTAAAATAAGTCCAATTCTTTAAATTTAATTATTTTATTATCAATAATTATCTCTTAAAAGAAAAAACTTATTGTAAAAATCAAATTTCTTCCTAATTATCTCTTTGATTATTTCTTTTTATTTATTTATTTGTTATTTCTTGTTCTTCCTCCTGCTTTAACCCATTTATAGATTTTTTTAAATTTTTATAATCAACCTATATCATAGGTTAATTGTATTTATCTACCTATATGACATATTCTCTTTCATAGTCAACATGTCACATATTAATGTGTCTTGCTTGTAGGTATATTATATTTTTTTCTACTTTTTAGTTAGGTTTCATATCTCACTTATAGGTATAATATACATTCATATATTTGCTACTTGAGTTAGGGTTTACTGTTTTGCAGATAGATTTATGTTAGTATATTAATTTTTTTTTGTTTATAAGATATTAGTTAGATATTTTGGAGTTGAAAAATGCATAATATTAAAATATTTTAATTGATTTTTAATATTTTTAGAAAATATAAAAGGAGTATAAAAGAAATAAAAACATATAATTAGATAACTGGAGTCACTTCTAAAAACACTCTATGTTTTTTGACCTGGATCTAAAAGCCCCTAAATAAAATTACCTTCTTTTATTGGTTTTTTTTTAAGGCTCGCAAAAATGGTTGTCTTTGTTGTTTGGCGAAGGAACTTCATGGATATCATCATATTGTGGTCTTCTTTTTCACTTGTATTGCTAAAAAATAACTAATTACAAATCAATTTTCATCAAAAGGGTTGTTAAATAAGATATTAATTAATGCTATTTTTTTTCTTGATACTGTTTGGGTCTCTCAACCTCGATCTATTATTTTGCATTTTATTTCTTCCATGATCATATGTGTCTCCATTGTTTAACAACAACTAAAAATACTATTGTTTCTTTAAAAAAAGTACTATGTATTTGACTAAGGCGATTTTATATGACGATGAGCAACAAAGTGGAGATGGTGCACTACACCTTTTATTTTGCATACCATAGTTCATACATTACAATCTCACATATGATATCCCTTCACGTACATTTGTTACAAGGCAACTTACAAAGCAAAGCATTTTAATTACTTGTAATCAAGCAAAAGGCACGCATTATTAACACAAATATTATATACTAACGATGGACGTCACACTGTTTCACCATTGCATTCTTTTCCTTTCCTTAATTTATCATGCCTTGATAAAGTGAGCATCAAGATCCTTGACGATGTTAACCATCAAACCGACGTATTTGTCCGGACTGCAACATCCTCAGTCAGTTTCTCATATTCAGTCGACAATTTTGCAATGTTGTCTTCATTCTTTTGAGTGAATTGATAGACTGGCTTGAAGCTCTTGTAATACTGGAAGACATCTCCTTTCAGTCCATTCAGTGTTATGGATTTGTTCTCGTTGTTTGACTACACTTTTTCCTTGAATACTCGAACTTCGTCCCCTATGTATTCACAAGAAAGTGGTCTCTATATTGACCAAGGAACAATATAAAGGGAGCGTTTGATAAATAATTTGTTTTAAGTTTTCACAAAAATGAAAATTGAAGTTATTTTTGTCAGTTTTCTAAATTTATATTAGTAATTTTTATTTTTTGAAGACTGAAATAACATGAGATGGTTGAATTATTGCGGCACACCTCGATTCTTTACCAACATATTTTGTTCTAATTATCCATTATATCAATATATATTTTTCACGTATGGGTTAAAAGTTGTTCGCTTGTGAATCAGGGTTTAGTTATTGCGATCCTTCTAGTATTGCTGGATTATGATTAACATATAATTGTGTTCTGATCTTAGAGAAAAAAGGTACATACCATGTTAAATACATGAAGGTATTTATATATAAATATAGAGCTCGTTTGGATGTGCTTTTAAAATGGTTAAAAACACTTTTAGAGAAAGAAAAAAATTTGTTCCAAAAGCACTTAAATTGCTTTCTGCAAGAAGCAACAGTTATGTGCTTTTCCAGGAAGCACTTTAAATGCTTTTCCAGAATTAACTTACATTTTTACCAAGGATTGGTTTTAAAAACATTTTCACAAAAAATGTTTTCAATCATTTTAAAAACATATCTAAACAAACACATATATTATGCACGTATACTGAAATTCCAACTTTTGATAGATCGAGCCATGAGTTTCCTCCTTCATGCACGTGAACTCCCTGGATACTTCCAGAATAAATTTTTGGGACGTGTGGCGAGCCTGGCTATTGAAGATATTGTAGAACTTCTCAGCAGGTGCCTTAATTTCAATCTCTGTTCGTGCAGAGTCATGTTTATGATCAGTTGGGATGGTGCTCAACAATGCGTCGCCAAGGCCTGTTCTAAAGAAAACTTAAGGTCACCCCTCTACTGCTACAGTTAAATTATGCAATATTAATTTATGCTATAACTTTGAAAAAGTAGTGCTTCGAACGATCGCATGAAAAACATTCGTTTATTAAAAAAAAGGTAAATCGTCAAAATGGTCCTTGAGATTTGTATAACTTATCACTTTGATCTCTAAGATTCCAAATCGATAAAAGTAGTCCCTGAGATTGTCTACCATCCATCATTTTGGTCATTCGGTTAAAAAATCCGTTAAGTGTCCCGGAGCTCTTAGCCGGAGGTTTGGACAATTTTCAAAACTTCGTAACTCAATCGTTTCTTAACCAAATTTGACCCATAATATATCAAAATGAAGATAGGAAAGTGTAGAATAAGATTATACCTATTTCAAAGCCCAATGGTTGCCGAAGATTGTCAGAAAATAGCCTCAAAGTTGACTGGTTCGAGTGAAAACTTGAAAACTCGCTGGAAACTGAGTAAACTTTAAACGTTCATAACTTCTTCAATACTCAACGAAATCAAGTGATTCAAAAACAAAAATCATACTTCTCGATGAGATGAAGAGAATGATACCTTTTTAGATGGCTAAATCGTCGTGGTTTGGCCGGAAAGCAGCTCGAAAGTGGCTAACTCGAGACCAAGATAGCCACTTTCAAGCCGTTTTCCGGCCAAACCACGGCGATTTAGTAGTTAAAAAAGGTACCATTCTCTTTGTCTCATCGAGAAGTATGATTTTCATTTTTGAATCACTTGATTTTGTTGAGTATTGAAGAAGTTATAAAGGTTTTGAAGTTTACCCAGTTTCCGGTGAGTTTTCAAGTTTTCACTCTGACCAATCAACTTTGAGGCTATTTTCTGGCAATCTCTGGCAACCATTGGGCTTCGAAATAGGTATAATCTTATTCTACACTTTCCTATCTTCATTTTGATATATTATGGGTCGAATTTGATTAAGAAACGATTGAGTTACGAAGCTTTGACAATTGCCCAAACTTCCGGCCAACAGCTCCGGAACACTTAACAGAGTTTTTAATGGAATGACCAAAATGATGGATGGTGGACAATCGCAGGGACCACTTTTATCGATTTGGAATCTCAGGGACCAAAGTGATGAGTTATGCAAATCTCATGGACTATTTTGACGATTTATCCTTAAAAAAAATTCAGATAAAGAAAATGAGAAATTAATTTCTCATCCCTCTTTTTTCTATTACATTGATTAAAATCTTATTTTTGATCAAGGTCCTAACTTTCAATGAACGTCATTATTTCTGTTATAAATTATTTATATATCAACATAATTAAATTTTATTTTTGAAATATATTCAATTAGTATTAGAAACATTACATTTGGTACATTTATATTTATCATTAAACTTTGTATCATATATTTCTATTTTTAGTTTGTACCATTTTTAATTGGCAACCCTTTTTTAATTTGTATCAATTTTCTTTTTAATTTTAATGTGTACCGATATATTAATTTCATTTTGTGCCCATAATTTTTTTTAAATTTTTTTATACTCATAATTCATTTATAATGTACCCATATTTCATTAAAACTCTTTTTTTTTCTTTATAAATGTACCACTTTGTTATATGTAAGATGTACCAAATTGTTTTTTTTGTAAATGTACCATTTTTATGTAAAATGTTCCCATATTTAATGTAAAATCTATTTATTTTTTTATTAAGAATGTGTACATATTTATAATAAAACGTTCCCCTTTTCAATTTTTTTGAACACTATGGGTACATTTGTTTGACATTTATTATTTCAAAGGTATATTGTTACCTATTTTTATCTATTTATTCAATCAAAATTTTTGAGTATTTTTTTTATTGTAATCGTTTTTAATTTATATGCTATATAATATGGGATTTTAAATCTCATAACATGTCAAGTAATTAATATCAAACAATGAAAATACATATTAATAGCCATAATGAGGTGTACCTTTAAAGTCAAGGGACTTTGATAAAAAATTGAATACTATTAAAGGTTTAGTCAAATAATGTTATTGACTAGGGACTGAATCCAAAGTCTCTCTAAAAAATATATATATATATATAAGACAAACGTACGTAATCACTTTCGGTTCGATTAAGAACATGATTTGGATCAATAATATTAGGGTGCTAATATTGATATCATTAGATTTCAATTACTAATCACTGGTTTTTTTGCAATATTATACTTTTACTCAACTACCACATTTTTTCCCTTCTGGATGTATGAAAATTTAGGTATTGCGTTCGTTCTTTTTTGAGAAGTCATCGCCAACTCCCTTGCCCTACTATTTTTATCAAGGAAAAACTCCCCATGTTTAAAAGCTGTATAATTAACCAGGATGAATGCTGGACAACTGTCGAAAGCAAAACTCAAAGTTCATTGTATAATTATAACAGTGAGACTACAGCCTGACGAAGAACATGATTGTCAAAAGTTATATAAAAAAAATGATATCAGAGTAAATCTCCAATGAATCGGAAAGTGAGTCTTTAAAATATAGAGTCTTAAGTGGATTAGTGTAGAATATCTTTTGTACTAAAAAAAAAGTTATGTATATAATGTTGAGAATGAATCCCACATTGATAGGAGGAGTGATAAGGATTTTTATCACCTGCAAATATAAGGATAAAAACACTTAAAAATACTTGCAAAAGTACAAGGTTGTCGTAGTATAGCAGTTCAAGCAAGGTCATTTTTCACAGGAATTGAATGCATAGTTTATGTTTATACTAATTCTTAGCTAATTATTTAGAACAAAGATTGGAAAAGGTTGATTTTGAATTTAAAAATAATAAAAACGAATTTAATTAAAAACAATTAAAGGAATTTACTAGAGAACAATTTAAAGAAAGTCAATTTGTAAAGATTAGGGTTCCGCCGTTCCCTTAACAATCCTACGCAATTTTACCAATTACTTATGAATTTCCACACACATGCTTTGAAGGTTAGGTTTTCCTAATGCATATTTTTCTCGTGATGTTCAAGCGAAAACATAAATCTAACATGCAACCCTTTTGTAATGTTCAGATCAAATATAAACATGCAAGACTCATTAAGCTTTGTGAAAACCCTTTGAAAAACCATGGAACCCTTAAGAGCGTGATGTTCGCCTTAAGTGAACTTACAATTACTAATCATAAGAAGCCCTCCTCAATTTCAGGGTGATGTTCTGTCACATCCCGGCATCGTGCTAGGTAGATATGAGAATATACATATAAGGATCACTCCCCTGGGCGATGTGGGATCTTACAATCCACCCCCCTTAGGGGCCTGACGTCCTCGTCGGCACACCACAACCAGGGTTAGGCTCTGATACCAAATAGTCACATCCCGACCTGGGCCCCCATCACATCCCGGGCTCGACTCCACCGTAGCACGATATTGTCCGCTTTGGGCCCCGACCACGCCCTCACGATTTTGTTTCTGGGAACTCACACGAGAACTTCCCAGTGGGTCACCCATCTTGAGAATGCTCTCGCGCGAACTCGCTTAACTTCGGAGTTCTTATGGAACCCGAAGCCAGTGAGCTCCCAAAAGGCCTCGTGCTAGGTAGAGATGAGAATATACATATAAGGATCACTCTCCTGGGCGATGTGCGATCTTACATGTTCCAACCGAAATTGCATCAAATTACTTGTCTAAAAATCCTAATGGTCGCAAATTACTAAGACAATTAGATAGCTTTAATCGCAATGATTAATAATTCAAAGCAAGCATGCATCCATTCATAAGGAAATTAATAAAATCACATATTCATGCTAAGGCTCATGGCTTCGCCCTAGCAAACAGAAATTAGTTACGAACTATAAAAACTAAAGAAAATATATTAACTAGAAAAAGGATTGAAAACACCTTGTAGGTAAAAAGTCTGAAATTCTCCAAAATAATGTGTGCCTTCTCCCCCTAACCTTAATGGCTAAAAAGCCTTATTTATACTACTCCAAATTAAAACCCTCATAGAAAAGGTTTTCTAAAAACTAGGAAATAAAATAACAAAAGGATAACTAAGAATTGCATTCCTATTATGACTATGAAATCTGCCCATAAAAAAGATAGCCATGTTTCTGGATCTTCAGGGTTCCAAAACAGACCCAAAATGGCTAGAATTAAAGATTAGGACCTCCTCTTCAAGTTAGAAGAAGAACCCAAGTCCAAAATCCATCATCTTCCAACCCAAAAGTCACAAATAAGCTCTGCAGCCCAATCTGCCAGCACTGCACGCTGGGCATAAATTAATTCACCACGATCTGATGCTTTGAGATAAAATTATGAAATTCTGATACAATCTTCTTGACAGACTCACGAACCCACTCCAATTGGAATCACTAAAAAATTCCACCGTTTGAGTACTTTATGATCAAAACAAGTTCGCATGTCCTACAATAAAAACATAGAGCAAAGCCTCAAAATCTCACTAAAATAATAACCAAAATATACCAAGAATAGGGAATAATATATAGTATAAAATTGACTCATTAGGACATTGCATGAACTTATAAGTAAGTTGGGCTACTTTCTATATTGCCAATTGGTTTTATGGTGTAACCTTAACTTTCTTCATACCCATGTGTGAAGCCAAAAGACCACGCACGCTCCATGTCACCCATTTGTGTTGTTCACGTATTAGACTTGAAAATTCGCCACACGTGAGGGCGCGTATTAAGAATGAATCTCACATTAATGGGAGGATAAATCTTGCATGCACCTATAAGTAGGTTGAAAAACAATATTGGACAAATATTGTAGAGTACACCACATTTTATTTTATAGATGCGATCGACAACCATAATCTATTACATCACAATGTCATATATGACATCCTTCGTACATCTTTTACAATACACACAAACCTAATTAAGAAAAGCATTTTATTTAAGTAGGTACGCATTGATGAACATATGCATGCATGATTACATATAATTGAACCCTTTTTAACAAGACCAGCAAAAGCTCTTTCCAACCGTTGCATATGACGTATGGTTTTTATTCATTAATTAATTAATTTATGCTCCCAGAAGGTGAGCGTCAAGATCCTGGACGAGTTTAACCATCAAACCGACATATCTATCTGGAGCTTTAACATTCTCATGCAGTTTCTCGTATTCGATCCACAGGTTGGCAATGCAGGTGCCTTCATCTTTTTGAGTGAATTTATAGACACCCTTGAAGCTCTTATAATACTTGAACACTTCTCCTTCCAATCCTTTCAGAGTTGCGGCTTGTTCCCATCGTCTAGCTCCACCTGTTCCTTGAATATCCCGACATGATCCCCTATATATATGCATGCATGCATTCATGGTTAATTTCATAACAACAAAATATATAAACTTTCTCACCCTCTCTTATTAGGATCTTGTTTCCACTGTAGCAAAAAGGGGGCAATATGACTTATTTAGGAAACATGTATTTACTGTATATGACTCTCATTGTCTAGAACAAAAATTGAAGGAAGCATTGAAATATATATAAGAGGTCATATATGGTAAATACATGATTTCTACGATTGTTCTATCTCGACCTTGTTTTTGCTACAATAAATCAGAATTTCTGCGAAAAAGCTGTAAACATTGAAACTCGTGCTATGAACGTATGATGATTTGAGCGCATCTGTTAAGGTATACATACATATAAAGTGAATAATTAAACAGGAAAATTGAATTAAGTAGCGGTACCTAGTTCATATTTCCAAATCTTAACAGAGCCGTGTGTTTCCCAATCTCCTTCATGCACATCAACTCCTTTGATATGGGTATTAGAGATGTTTGGGATGAGGTGGGCGCTCTTGAACATGTTGTACAACTTGTCAGCTGGTGCCTTAATTTCTATTTCAGTCCCAATTTTACCATGCAAAACCATGTTTATGAGCAGTTTTGATGGGTGCTACTCAGAAATTATAAGAGAAGAATGTTAAAGGATATGTATAATTTGGGCTCCTACCCTCCTTAAATAGAAGCGACTAGAGTTAAATTGCGAGATAAAACTTAATATATCCGGAACACGATACAGTACGCCATATATATATAATATGTAATATAAATATGGAGGGAAAGTTTTTTTTTTTTTTTTTTTTTTTTTGCAAGTGTTTCTCTACTTGTGTAGACGTATGTACCCGTGTTCTAGATATTAAAAATTCTCCCGTAATATTTTAATAGTGGGTAATCCAATTTAAAAACCAAATCATGCAACACGTGATAAAGATTAAGTCATATATTTTTTAAATCATACTTCTCGGATAATTGGAATCCTATGAAGTAATGATCACAAGTTCACAATATGCATGGATAGATGAAGGGTTTGCTCATGATTAATGTTAGGGAGACCAAATTTCTAAATCAAAATTTGTAAACAAAATAATGTGGAGGTAAATGATTGAATTATTATTTAAGTGTTAATTAATATGCTTGTTTCTTATTAATAACATATCATTTGATTTGCATTCACGCATGCGATAAAGATTAGATTAGTACGATCACACTAAAAATTTATATGTAAATGTTTTAAAATAAAATGTAATTTATCTGCAAAATGTTTTTTTTTTAAAAGGTACGATATTCTTTAATAACAAATTTATACGTACATCAATGAGGATAGGGTGTAAACAAATGGCCTCGATAAAAACCTTGCCGGGGTTTTTAACCCGATCGAAGAGAGATTTTTCAATGTGACCGTCACACAAGGAGGTACACCACGTGTCTCTATGTAAATGGTTAGATATGTGTGTTAAAAGATTAATAACTTAAAAATTAAAATTTTCCACCACTTACATAAAAATACGTGGTGTACCATCCGTGTTCCTGTCACAACTAAAAATTTTCCCCGGTTGAAGGGAAAAAGAGTGTCCCACACCAACATAATTAATTAAGAATTGCTATCCTAAAAAAGAAGATCAAGAATTACATTAGGAAGTTCCTCAGACCAAACCACACATTGTTACCATAACTCAAGCTCATACGTGCTAGCCTGTGTGCCACCTTGTTCGTCTCCTTTTGACTAAATTCAACCTTCCACTTGGACAATGAATGAATAATTGCGTGTGTCGTTTAGAATGTTTCCAAAGTGTGAGGTGTCAATACTTCCTTCTGCAAAATGTTTTAGAATAAAAAGTTTTATATCTTGTAGGATCACATCTATTTATTTATTATCATTATTATATTTTTGGAAAGATCGATACGTATGGGCCATGGCGTCTGGTTCTTTTGTTAAAAAGCCATCAAATGGGGAGGCATGGATGAGGTATTAGGTATCCACAAATGTCAGTTCACAAAATATTATACTAAAAGTAATTGAAAAGAATCAAACAAATATTAATTCTTTCCCAAGATAATCCACTAAAATGAGGGTCCACAACATAGTTTTTCGGGAACTTTAACGAAAAACACCCGGTACTGTTCACTTTAACGAAAAACCACATTTTTACACTAAAAAATCAATCCTGGTACTATTCACTTTACCCTTTATTTTGTCCTTATCATTAAAGCTCAAAGTTTTCAAGCCCTTTTCATTAATTTTCCTTAGTTTTTTCCACTAGAGTTTATTGATCCTTGAAGACTATCATTGACGATTGATCATCCAACAGGTGCATTATTTATTTTTTAACAAACGGTAATAGTTACTATTTCTTGAATTGGATAGGGGTATCGATACTATTTCTTAAATAAAACATTAATACTATTATTATTTCTTAAACTGAATACTGGCACTATTACTATTTTTTAAACTGAACATTCATTATTTCTTAAACCGAGCGCTGGTACTATAACTATTTCTTAAACTGAACATTCAGTATTTCTTAAACTGGACATTCACTATTTCGTAAACTGAACACAAATATTATTACTATTTCTTAAACTGAATATTCATTATTTTGTATACTGAACACGGATATTATCATTATTTCTTAAACGTAACACTAATATTATTACTATTTCTTAAGCTGAATACTGACTATTTCTTAAATTGAACAATAACTATTTTTATAATTGAATACAAGCACTGTCCCTATTTCTTAAACCAAAAATAGTGAATTAGGGTTTAGTTATTACGATATATTACTGGATTATGATTAACATATAATTGTGTTCTGGCCTTAGAGAAAAAAGGTACACACCATGTTAAATACATGTAGGCATTTATATATAAATATATATTACATACGTATATAATTCCAACTTTTGATAGATCAAGCCATGAGTTTCCCAGTCTCCTTCTTGCACCTGAACTCCCTGGATACTGCCAGAACAAATTTTTGGGACGTGTGGCGAGCCTGGCTCTTGAAGATGTTGTAGAACTTCTCAGCAGGTGCCTTAATTTCGATCTCAGTCTCAACCTTACCGTGCAGAGTCGTGTTTATGATCAGTTGGGATGGCACTCAACAATGCGTACAAGGCCTGTTCTAAAGAAACTTAAGGGCAGCCCTTTTCTGCTACAGTTAAATTATACAATATTAATTTGAGGTATTCATCAATTTACCTCCTAACTTATAAGAATTGGTCAATTTTCCTTATCAACTTTCATAATTAATCAATTTGCACCATACTATTAATTTTTTAAAATTTTTCATCCTTTCTTCTGTTAAGTATGTCAAGTGTTATCCGCATGACTGCCTTTAAAGGGTAAAAAGGTCATTTTACCTACACCTTCCGTCTTCTTTCTCTTCTCCGAACTTTCTTTTCTTCTTCTTTTTCACCAAGCCGAGCCCGTACTGTTCCACCGTGCTCCACAGGCACGATTTTCCCGGCGAACACCAAAAGAAACAGTGGGAGGGATCTGAGCTCGTAGATCCGCGTTCACTACATCCCCTTCTTGCACTCCTCGCAAACCCTACCCTCCGATTCTAATGGGACACCTCCCCCGTCGCCACTGAGTTCCTGAAGAAGAACCGCGCATACGACTTGGCCACCACCGCCGCCACTCCAACCACTCCCAGAGCCACAGGCGCGTGCTCCCCCGAAGACCCGCACCTGAAGTTGGCGCCCCCAATTATGATCGAGTACTTGGACTTTCTCTTTCCCGGATCCACGAAGCGCGTGGAGTAGGAGGCGGGGAGGTTGCATAGCGTGTAAGACCCTAGCTTGGCGATGTGGGGAGAAGATGAGATGGATTTGATCAAAGACTTGCCGAAGAATCTGGGGAGAAGATGCGGGGACTTTCTCTCTCCCGTATTACTTATCCTATCATTTTCCTTGTACGGGCTGCCAAACGAGGCCTTAGTATGCTATTGCCTTGTATTTGAAATTAGACAATCGTTTTATTTAAAAAAAAACAAACTTACTAAGTTCACACTTAAACATATTTAAACAAACTTACTAAGGTCAACACACTTGCAGATAACACAATTAAAACTAAACATACCAACAAACATGGATCACACTTACAAGGCCAAACAAAGCATATATATATATATATGTATGTATGTATGTATAATGTATGTATGTATATATATGTATATTATATTTATGAACAGTATTGCCCTTGCTCTTGTCTTTGCCCAACTGGTAGTAGAGTTGCACAGAGACAAAGTTGTTGGTATATGGTCCAGCCCATGATCAATGTTCTAGATTATTCTAGTAAGCAAGAGATGAGGCTGAAGCTTGCTAGACAATTCTAGAATGTTATTAAGTTGATGGAAGAAGCTAGAGAGTACTAGCTTCCTTGGTTGCAAATGGAAAGATCTAGAAGCTACAAGTATATGGCTAGTCTAGATTTTTCTATACTAGAGGTTTGAAGAAGGAACTAGAAACTAGTAGAATGCCAAACCCTCACCTATAAATATGGGTGTGATGTAACCAATTGAGAACCAAGAGTGAGTAGCAAAGGATCAAGTCCAAAGCTAGAGTTCCACTCCAAGAGTGAGAGTGAGAGTGTTCCACTACACATTGTGTGAGTGAAGTTTAGAGTGATAGAAAGTGTGTGTTATACTTTCTTGTATCCATCAAGCCTTGTCTTTGGCTTGGTAAGACTACTCTTGTTGTATTCATCTTTTTCATATAGTGAAGATTGATCCTTGTTTGGTGGACGTAGGCATAAATTGCCGAACCACATAAACTTTTCTTGGCGTCCATTTTCTACTTTACCTTGTGCATTCTCTATCTTGTAGTACCGACATTCCTAACAAGTGGTATCAGAGCCCGGTTGGCTCGTACTACGAGATGGAAGGAAGTGGCACTATGATCAAACTCACCAACTCCAATTGGGTAACATGGAAGCCAAGGATGGAGGACATTCTCTATTGCAAGGATTTGCATGAGCCAATTGAAGGAGATGCCGCTAAGCCCGAGAGCATGTCCGATGCCGAGTGGAAGAAGATGAATCGCAAGGCTATTGGCACAATTAGACAATGGGTGGACGATAGTGTTTTTCACCATGTGTCTAATGAAACCAATGCTCGCGAGTTTTGGACAAAGCTTGAGTCCTTGTTCGAGAAGAAAACTCCAGCTAAGAAAGCCTTCTTGATCAAAGAGCTCATCAATGTGAAGTACAAGGATGGTTTAAGTGTAGCAGAACACTTGAACAATTTCCAGAATATCATCAACCAGTTGGCTACTATGAAAATGATGATCGAGGACGAGCTACAAGCGCTCTTGTTACTTGGATCCTTGCCAGACAGTTGGGAGACCTTTGTGGTGAGTATAAGTAACTCTGCTTCTAATGGTGTTCTTACTCTTGATAATGTTAAAAATAGCATGCTCAATGAAGAAACAAGGAGAAAGACTTCTGGCACAGATAGCAGCCAAGTATTTGTCACAGAGAACCGCGGAAGAAGCAAGAGTAGAGGGCCTAGAGGTCATGGCAGGAGTCCTAGCCGATCCAAGTCAAAGTTCAGGGGTGCATGCCACCACTGTGGCAAAGAAGGCCATATGAAGAAAAATTGTCGAGTTTGGAAGAGAGAGCAAAGGGAAGGAAACAATCAGAAGAAAGATGATACTGGCAATACCACCGCTGTCATCTGTGGTGATGTACCAGAAATATTGTCTGTTGGTGAATGTCTGCATATGGGCAACTCTGACAGAGACATTGAATGGATCTTTGATAATGGAGCTTCCTTCCATGCTACGTCCAAACGGGAGTTCTTCAGTACATACAAAGAAGGTGACTTTGGCATAGTGAAGATGGGGAATGAAAGCTATTCCAAAATTCTTGGAATTGGTGATATCTGCTTAAGAACTAATCTCGGCTGCCAATTGATGTTGAAAGATGTGAGACATATTCCTGATATACGTCTCAATCTGATATCCATCGGTACCCTTGATCGACAAGGATATTATCACCATATTGGCGAAGGAAAATTGAAGCTTACTAAAGGCTTAATGGTGGTAGCAAAAGCACGACTTTGTTGTACGTTGTACCGGTCAAATGCACAGGTTTTGAAAGGTGAGTTGAATGCTGTGGAGGACTCATCTCTAGACTTATGGCATAAGAGGCTGGGCCACATAAGCGAGAAAGGCCTACAAGTTTTGGCAAAGAAGTCTCACATTCCCTTTACCGAAGGTACGTCGTTAAACTCTTGTGAGCATTGTTTATTCGGAAAACAAAGAAGAGTTAGTTTTTCTGTTCCATCTACAAAGAAAGGAAACTTGTTAGATCTTGTTTATTCAGATGTGTGTGGTCCCATGGAAGTCGAGTCACTTGGAAGAAATAAATATTTTGTTACTTATATTGATGATGCTTCACGAAGGGTGTGGGTGTATTTGTTGAAATCCAAAGACCAGGTGTTTCAGACATTCCAGGAGTTCTATGCCATGGTGGAGAGGGAAACTGGGAAACCTCTCAAGTGCCTTCGTAGCGACAACGGCGGCGAGTACACATCTCACCAGTTTAGAGAGTATTGTGTAAAACATGGCATACGTCATGAGAAGACAGTTCCTGGAACTCCACAACATAACGGTGTTGCTGAAAGAATGAACCGAACCATCATGGAGAAAGTCAGGTGTATGTTGAGGACTGCAAAGTTATCTAAGCAGTTCTGGGGTGAAGCTGTAAGGACAGCCTGCTATTTGATCAACCGATCTCCATCAGTACCATTAGGTCTTGATGTTCCAGAGAGAGTATGGACTGGTAATGATGTGTCTTACTCTCATCTGAAGGTGTTTGGTTGCAAAGCTTTTGTGCATGTGCCCAAAGAGCAGAGATCGAAGTTAGACTACAAAGCTACACCGTGCATCTTTCTTGGTTATGGCGGTGAAGATTTTGGTTACAGATTATGGGACCCATACCAGAAGAAGTTTATCCGAAGTAGAGACGTGGTCTTTTATGAAGAACAAACAATTGGGGATTCGGATAAAGAGGCACAACCAGATGGCGCAGTCAGAGGAGTTGATCCATTAGCTTCAGATGAAGAAAGTCACGATGACATCCCTGAAGCAACTGCCAATGAAGTGCCTGCAGAATCAGATAATGCTAATCAAGAGGAGCCTGATCAAGATGTGCCAAACCATGAGATTGCTCATCAGGGGAGCCTAGTCAAGAAGAGCATATTCAAGGAGAACCCAATCAGGGGGAGCCTCCAGCCCTACAAGAGAATGAAGATCAGGTCAGAAGATCCATCAGAAGTCGAAGACCGTCTACCAAGTATTCTTCATCAGAGTATATCATGTTGACTAATTATGGAGAGCCCGAAACATATGAGGAGGCCAGAGCTCATAACGACAGTGACAAATGGATGAAGGCAATGGAGTCGGAGATGGATTCCTTATCAAAGAATGATACCTATGAGCTGGTGGAGCTTCCAAAGGGCAGGAAAGCATTGAAAAACAAGTGGGTGTTCAAATTGAAAAGAGACGACAACATGACAAGGTACAAGGCTCGTTTGGTTGTCAAAGGTTTTGGTCAAAAGAAAGGAGTTGACTTTGATGAGATTTTCTCACCGGTGGTGAAGATGACTTCCATTCGAGTTATCCTTGGTATGGCAGCAAGCATGGATCTTGAGCTCGAGCAGTTAGATGTTAAAACTGCATTTCTCCACGGCAATTTAGAAGAGGAGATATACATGGAGCAACCCAAAGGCTTTGAAGTCAAAGGTAAAGAAAATTTGGTGTGCAAGCTCAAGAAAAGTTTATATGGTCTTAAGCAGGCTCCGAGACAGTGGAATAAGAAGTTCAACTCACTCATGGTGAGTAATGGGTACAAGAGAACTCATGCTGACTCTTGTGTCTATATCAAACAATTTTCTGGAGGTAAATTCATCATCTTATTGCTTTATGTTGATGACATGTTGATTGTCGGACAAGATACCTCTATGATTAAAAAGCTCAAAGAAGAGTTATCTAAGTCCTTTGACATGAAGGACTTAGGGCCAGCCAAGCAGATTTTGGGCATGGATATAATTCGTGACAGAAAATCCAAAAAGTTGTGGCTGTCACAAGAAAAGTATGTTGAACGGGTGCTTGAAAGGTTCAACATGAAAGCAGCCAAATCGGTAAGCTCACCTTTAGCCAATCATATCAAGTTGAGCAAAGAGTCATGTCCAAAAACATATGAAGAAAAGGAGAAAATGGCAGTTGTTCCCTACTCTTCAGCAGTAGGAAGTATCATGTATGCAATGGTGTGCACACGGCCAGATATTGCTCATGCAGTAGGTGTGGTGAGCAGGTTTCTCTCTAATCCAGGGAAGGACCACTGGGAAGCTGTTAAGTGGATTCTCAGATATTTGAAAGGGACTTCTAAGATGTGCTTGTGCTTTGGCGGTTCCAAACCAATCTTGGAAGGATTTACAGATGCTGACATGGGAGGTGACCTGGATGGTAGAAAATCTACGTCTGGGTACTTGTTTACTTTTACAGGGGGAGCCGTGTCTTGGCAATCCAAGTTACAAAAGTGCATTGCTTTGTCCACAACCGAGGCTGAATACATAGCCGCTACAGAAGCATGCAAGGAGTTGTTGTGGCTGAAGCGGTTTCTCCAAGAGTTGGGTTTGAAGCAAAGTGATTATGGCGTTTATTGTGATAGTCAGAGTGCTCTGGACTTGAGCAAGAACACTACATATCATTCACGCACTAAGCACATTGATATTCGTTATCATTGGATTAGAGACGCTATCGAGAACAAGTTGCTGCAGCTGAAGAAGATTCATACCGATAATAATTCTTCAGACATGTTGACAAAGGTAGTCACAAAATCAAAGTTGGAATTCTGCATTAAGGCTGCTGGGATGAACTCCAGGTAACTTGGAGTCATGATCGGAATTCCTCCCTCATGGACTGGAGGGGGAGATTGTTGGTATATGGTCCAGCCCATGATCAATGTTCTAGATTATTCTAGTAAGCAAGAGATGAGGCTGAAGCTTGCTAGACAATTCTAGAATGTTATTAAGTTGATGGAAGAAGCTAGAGAGTACTAGCTTCCTTGGTTGCAAATGGAAAGATCTAGAAGCTACAAGTATATGGCTAGTCTAGATTTTTCTATACTAGAGGTTTGAAGAAGGAACTAGAAACTAGTAGAATGCCAAACCCTCACCTATAAATATGGGTGTGATGTAACCAATTGAGAACCAAGAGTGAGTAGCAAAGGATCAAGTCCAAAGCTAGAGTTCCACTCCAAGAGTGAGAGTGAGAGTGTTCCACTACACATTGTGTGAGTGAAGTTTAGAGTGATAGAAAGTGTGTGTTATACTTTCTTGTATCCATCAAGCCTTGTCTTTGGCTTGGTAAGACTACTCTTGTTGTATTCATCTTTTTCATATAGTGAAGATTGATCCTTGTTTGGTGGACGTAGGCATAAATTGCCGAACCACATAAATTCTTGGCGTCCATTTTCTACTTTACCTTGTGCATTCTCTATCTTGTAGTACCGACATTCCTAACAAAAGTATTGTTCATAGTAAAAAGTACGGGCAAGCCAACTGCCTTGTTCTTACACTTGCGTTCTCCAAACGGGTGAAACTGCTATTATGATCGGTCTGAAGTAGACGCGCTTATTCTTGCGTGAGGAAATTATCAGTCTCCTTAACAAGAATAACAGCTAACTGGAGCTGAAGTTGGGGATCCGGAACCCATCATGTAGCTTTTCATATTGTAGAACCAAATTCACCACGCTGCCCTCATCATGAACGCCTAATTTTGGAGTAACTTGTAAAGTGATCTTAAAGCTCTTGTATCGATCTAGAGGGTTTCCTTCAAGCACTGTGAAAGTCACCGAATGATTTACATCGTCTATGGCTTCAGTTAACTCCTTGGAAAAAGTTGGTTTCCCATCTGCTAACATTTCATCACAAATCAATTACTTGCTTCATCCACAAAAAAACATGTCGACATATATAGTAAGAGAACAATCTTTCAGCCACACTTACCTTCAATATAATCCCACAAGAAGACACAACCCACTTTACCCCATTCACCTTCAAGTAATTTATGACTCGGAACTTTGTCGGGGCTGATGTTGCATATTTCGTACGGTGTTCGTGCAAAGAATTCATGGAACCTGTTTGCTTCAGACTTGATTTCAACACTCGTCTCCACCTTGCTAGAATTTGACATTTTCCACAAGTACCAGAGTTGAAGGAAAAACGACTTTGGTGGTTCCCAACGTGAAAATGGCGGGGTTTAGTGCAGCAACAAAGAAAATGGCGGTGGCTGCTGCAAATGGATGTGGTGATTCCCTCTCCCGCAGAAAAGAAGATAAGTTTTTCTTACAATATTCTAATTATTCTCCATGATGATGTCTGCCATCTGCAATAAAAAAATAATAAAAAGAAAAAAGACAGCCACTGATGATTGGTGAAGTGACGAGATAATCATCAACTAGCTCAGCTCCACCCTCAGCACAACTGTGACGAAACCCACTTTTCTGAGAAAATCACGAGAAAAGCAGAAAGCAAAAGATAAAGCAAAAGGAAGACACATGGGGACACTGCAAAAGTAAGGAATAAACATCCCACCAGAATGATGTAATTTATTTTTATTATCTTTCGGAGACATCTGTATAAACCCCATCAGAGGGTAATTAAAAAAAAAAAGCCCAAAATAATGGGCTGCAAACCCAAAATAAGGGGCTACAATGTCATGGGCGAAGGCCCATATGCCCAAAAGACCCATACCCTCTATTACCACCAACCAGGTGATCAAAAGTACGCCCAGTACTCCACAATTATTCGACAACCTGCCGCTATTACCACCAACCAGGTGATGAAATGTACAACCCGTACTCTAAAATCATTTGGCAACTAGTCATTCATGCCACCAACCAGGTGATGAAATGTACAACCCGTACTCTCCTTCATGCCACCAACCAGGTGATCAAAAGTATGCCCAGTACTTCATATTATACATGAACATTACTCATGTCAATCATACACAAACATTCATGAGTATCACTCATATCAATCATACATATACATTCATGAGTATCACTCATGTCAACATTCATGAGCATCACTCATGTCAACATCCATGAGCATCACTCATATCAATCAAACATTCATGAGCATCACTCATGTCAAACAGCTTCAAAAGCTTCATTTACAAAAGCTCTAGCTTCAAAAGCTTCATTTACAGAGCTTCAGCTTCAAAGCTTCACTTATAAAGCTTCAGTGCAGGGTATACAAATACCGCCTCCGAACAACCGCCACTTCGGCCCATACATGGATTCAATTTGAAGTCTCCAGCTAACAGACTCTATTGACCGAAAAGACTTGGGGGACTACATTATATACCATATATTGGGCCTCAACTGGGCCTCATAAAAAATACTTGGGGGACTTAGCCCATTATCTATGTACTGAGGAGCGAACCCTTATTCTATAAAAGGGACTTCCTCACTTTCATTAGAGAGCATCGCCGCCAGCTGAGCAACCGCCTCGCCGCGAGCATCACTCCTAACCCATCACTTATGTATTGAGGAGTGGGCCCTTATTCTATAAAAGGGACTCCATCACCATCATTAGAGAGCATCAACTCTAGCCCATTATCTATGTACTGAGGAGCGAGCCCTTATTCTATAAAAGGGACTCCATCACTTTCATTAGAGAGCATCGCAGCCAGCTGAGCAACCGCCTCGCCGCGAGCATCACTCCTAACCCATCACTTATGTATTGAGGAGCGGGCTCTTATTCTATAAAAGAGACTCCCTTACCATCATTAGAGAGCATCAACTCTAGCCCATCATTCATGTATTGAAGAGCGAGCCCTTATTCTATAAAAATGACTCTCTCACCTTCAACGCCACAAGCCGAGCCAACCAAGGCAACATAAGCCACGAGCCGAGCAGCCTCGCAGCATGTGCTACTTCTAGTTGAGCATCATCTCAGATTGAGCACCGCCTCATATCGAACATCAGTTCAAGACAACGTCTAGTTACTTCGGCCCACACATGGACTGAATTTCAAGTCTCCAGCCAAAAGACTCTCTTGACTGAAGACTTGGGAGACTACTGTTTATACCATATTTAGGGCCTCGTATTTAGATCTTGTACAAATACTCAGGGGACTTAAATGTAATTATGTGATAAAAGAAGGGGCAAATATGTAATAAGTGAGGAGTCCTTATTCTATAAAAGGACCCCTCACCCTCACAATTAGAGGAGGCCAATTCCTAGGCCCTCTCACCCCCTCTCAACGCTCTCACTATCAGTGCTCCCTCTCCCTCAGATAAATACATAATCAAAGTGGACGTAGCCCAAACCTTGGGGTGAACCACGATACATCTTGTGTCATTTACATTACTTGCAGATTCACGGTCGGATTTACGTTGTTCCAAAACCTCCGGTTTTGTGCATCAACAGCCCTTACATTTATATAGAAGAAAAGAGGGAAACAAAAACTTTACAAGAACCTAACAATTTGCCCATGCCATCAGACATGGATGTATTTATTCACTAAAAAAAATGCGTTAGTTGTATTATTTTACTAGAACCGAACAATTTGCCCAGTAGACATGGATGGTGGAATATCTTGATCAATATTATTCCTCGTTTGCTCTCGTCGTTTCTAAGAAAACAATGTTTTGTGGTTTTATTAAATAGCTGGAGACAAAATGTTTCGATCTTGTTCGTTTCTCTGTTTGTATGCTTTTATACATGTTATTTCTAAACAATTTGTTTGTTTTATGGTGGGCATCTTTAAAAGTAAGATACCCATTTGTTTTTAAAGAAATGTTATTGTCACCTAAAAATTTAAGTGTGTATTTATAATTATTTATATTTAAAAAAAAATATTCTTACAATGAATGTACAATTAGATTTTTGTAGTGTAAATTTTCTGTCTTCAATTTCGACTACTCGAAATATATGATCCGATTGACCCCCAAACATTGAGGTTTAAATATTTATGGCTGGGGAAGACGAATTCACCCAAACCTCGAACTCCTTTTCTTAGGAAATAAATTGAAAGTTATAATCTAAGGCCAAATTCAAACCGAAACAACAACATTCTATTCTATAATTTCTCCTAGTCCTGATCGGTTAGGGATTCTAGTTAGTTCGTTTACAAACTACGTTGGCTAATATATTTCAGTTACAACTTCATATATAAATGCATTCTTCGTCGAATTAACAAATAATCAGTTTGTATCTATATATATAAAGTGAGAGCCCTAGTTTGGTGAAGCATTTGATAAACCAAAAATGCCCTCACTTCATACACTATACCAACGTTAATTGTCCAATAAAATTAGGGTCAAAATTGTAATATAATACAACGAAATTCTACTGTGCGAATAATACATGCACTCATCTGAACAATGACAATTTTCAACCACTAGATAAAAATATACACACTTAAAATTCATTGTGACCCTTAGATCAATCCTCCCACAAATACTGCATCACATTCTATCTTTCCACCAAAACCAAAATAACAAATAAATTGATAAAAACTGACAAACACTCCCTCCAAATTAGAGTAGAACTGTCAAACACGTTGTCGCACAAAACAGAACACCGGTTGCAGCAGTTGCAAAGATCGGAGATAGAACCACCAATCTACCACACGTTCTAGAGGGGATAGCGATCATTCCAACCCCAAATGCACAGAAAAGAGGAAGAACTCATTTTCGTCTTCTGCACAAACCTCTCATCCACGTGTTTTTCCAGAGTTTCTTCTGCATCCACACTCAATTTACACAAATTCAGGTGATTTTTTTTTCATAATTTCTACCCTCCAATTAAGTAATATTACCCACATGAATCTGCTTTTCCGCTTGTTTTGTTTATTATTCTATATAATTTAATAAGGAAATTCGAATCATTGATGGCGTAGGATGGGATTGCTGGGCGTTCAAAATTGCTCAGTGATTAGTACTTAATCGACCACACTGCTTATATTATTTAAACTTAATTGTTGTCATATGGGTTTTTCTGGATTCCATTTCTCTTATTTATGTGATTTGAGTCAGTGGTAGTCAGGTGCATGCAATGAGAGACATTTGAGGCTATAGCTGGGAATTTGGTTTCTATAAAATTACTTCTGCAATTGGTCAGAATTTATAGGAGTTACTAAAATTACCCCATTACCAGTTTTTGTTTTACTATAGTTGGTAATGATTTGTAAGCAGATTGTACATTGAGGTAATGTGTGAATTGAATTCTGATGGTTAAACTAATACGACAAACTGGTAAAAAACCATCACTGAAAAAAGATAAAGCATCACAACTGTAGAGTTTTGCCTAATGAAGAATTAGAACCGCGACGTGGGATTCAACCACCCTCCACGTTCTGCAAACTACAAACCAGATTGACAAAGACTCTTCCTCTACAGAAAACGAGGGGAGGGAGAAATAGAGATACATATTGACAAAGACTCTTCCTCTACATCGACTGATTCTTATCGCAGGTAACTTTCAAACTTGATTCTCAATTTTCTATGTATTCCTTCCAGCGTTTGTTCAAACTTTCAAACTTGACTCTACTCGCCGTGATCAACAACTGCAGCTTCTTGAAACAGCCTTTCACTCGTCATAAACGACAAGTGTGGCTTCTTTACCAGTATGTTTATTAGTCTCTTTTCTAATCAAATTCATTGCCATTAATTAACTGTTTCTCATCGATCATTCATTTCTGATCATATTTTCAATTTCCGTTCTATTCCCATTTATACATCTTTTTCAATTGTGTATGAATTATTTGCTTTGATGAAGCAGAATTAGATTTGCGTTCATATTCAATTCTAATTAATTGACGATGTCCTTTGAGAGCGAGCCCAAACTATCTAGCGATTCGATATAATCGGAGAAAGATTTTCCAGGGTGAACCATATCCTTTACCTGACTATTGAGCCGTAAAGTTTCCGGTTTCTTAAGGTTTCGGATATCCACTCAATCTATTGGGACCTGTCTGGAAATCCCCACAGCCATGTGACTTGCGATTCTTCTTCTTAATAAACGACTTAGTTTTTGCATTTTTTGTTCGAATTCAAAGTTTTTTTTATACAAATTTGAAGCTTTTCTTCAAGCTTATTCATTATATAGATTCCAAAATTTTTAAATCCTCTCAAAGTAGTAGGGATTTGGAAATGAACTCTGCTAGAGAAGGTGGCTTGCGTTGAAATTACCATAATAACAGTGTTGGGTTGGGAATTTTTTACTGGTTTTTTATTTAATATGTTTTGAATCTTATCTTGCAACCTGTTGTTTTTCTTCATGGGGTTCAGGAGGAGGAACTTCACCAAGTATTCAAAGTAATCAAAGATTCTTCAATCCCGAGTTTTACCGATCATTCTGTTTGATCAGGTTGCTACTTCACCCTTTATGATAAGTTATTAGATGCATTTCAGTGTGTCCTGCATTTGATAACTGAGTTATTTCGTTATTGCTAGAAAGGTAAATTTTACGCTAGATTGCAATGCAAGGTATGTAACTCGATAGTTTGATGAGTTTGAATTATTTTTTTTATTAGGGCTGTTGCTACTTATTTAATTATGCTTGGCAATTAGCCTGCTTGATCGGGGGTATGATCGTTGTGAATGCCGTATGATTGCAATGGCAAAATTTTATTGATTCAAGTGTGAAATAGATAAACAAATAAGAAAAAACCATGTTCATGCGTAAACCATGTCATTGTCATTGAAAAAACTATAGGTAACCCTCTAAAAATTAATAGATGAAGTCAATGGAATTGAGAGCTATGTAATCCAAGTCCCAGTTGCATATGTTATTGGTGCATTCAAGAGCTAGCTAATTGAGGAAGAAATTCAGAGGTTGATGTAAGTTGTCTGCAAAGCATCATAACCTAGGGTTGAAGCACTTAGCTTTTCTCTACCCTCTTCCATATAATTAGGATTACAAGTTGTTTTAGATATTCAGTTAATTTTGAAGCCATTGGCAATGTTTCAGTTGCAGAGTTTGATTTATCAATTATCTGCTAAATGCATGGAATTTCATCTTTTTTACTTTCAATTTTGGGTCAAATGTTGGGAAATTTTTACTGGTTTTTTTATATAATATGGTTTAAATCTTATCTTGCAGCCTGTAGTTTTTCTTCATGGGGTTCAGGTGGAGGAACTTCACCAAGTATTCAAAGTAATTAAAGATTCTTCAATCCCGAGTTTTACCGATCATTCAATTTGATCAGGTTGCTACTTCATCCTTTATGATAAGTTATTAGATGCATTTTAGTTTGTGAAACTAGGAAGGGCATTCTTTTTGCTTAGTTGTAAGATACTTGAGAAGCCGAATATTACACTTAATCAAAGAACCGAAATGGCAATGTGCTATTTCACTTTGTTTCTTTGATGACTCAAAATTGTAATATGATTGAACTGAATGATTACCTGTTTTCATCTGCATCTCCAGATTCATTTCTTTCATTTTTAGAATCATCAACTCCATGATTACCTGTTTTCTTTCATATATGTTTTTCTTTTACTAATTTATGTTTTAACTTTTCGTTCTCTTTCAATTTTCGTAAATCTGAGTTTTAGAAAACACATACAATTCATGTTACTAACAAAACTTTTGATGCTTTTACACACTCATTGGGATTGTGTAATGGTACAAGATTATTGTGTCGTGGTAATTACCAAAATCTTATTGATGCTGAAATTCTAACTGGACAATTTGTCGGATCCAAAGTTTTCTTACCAAGAATCCCTCTCAAAAGTACTAATACTGCTGGGCTTCCATTTAAACTTACAAGAAAGTAGTTTCCAGTGAAACTAAGTTTCTCTATCACTATAAACAAATCTCAAGGTCAGACAATACCACATGTAGGCATTTACCTTCCAGATCACATCTTCAGTCATGAACAATGATATGTGGCTTTATCGAGGGGGGTCTCAAAGTCAACCACAACCGTGTTAGTAAAAAATGGCTCCATAATCAGCCAACAAGGTGTATTTACACGGAATGTAGTATACAAAGAAGTCTTGCTTCATTCCAGCTAATTATGGTGATTTCTAATAGGTAACAATTTTATTATCGATAACCTTTCAGTATGCATTTCTCACTTATCAATTAACTCTTTTTATTTGATTTTTAATTTTCTCACTATCATTTGTAGATTGGCAATGAAAATTTGAAGCATCAATCATGAACAAATGGGTGGAAATTGCAGCATTGATATCAAAATGAAAACTTTTTTTTCAAAAGAAACGGTGACATATAGACTCTATGGGTATTGTGAATAATGTACATATTGTTATGCAAGATTTATATTTTGACATTTAAGTTGTTTTGTATTTTTCTACGAGTAATGTTTTCATCTACTCTTTTTTTTACATCTACTTACTATTGTCCATGGACTTTAGGTAGGAACTTGCGTCTAAAATCCCATGTTGTTTGACAAGTGCATGAATAACATTTAAATCATTACTTTACGCAAAGTAAAAACGAAAAACATGATAACTTTTTAGGATATGCATGATAAAAAAAGAGTTCCTCTTTGCACAATACATTTAAAATATATCTTGACAATTACGATGGGAAAAACTAACACAATACACATTTAGGGGCGCGTAGCACCCGTGATGTAAAAATGCCTCTCGCACGCACATTAGTGGGTGCGGAGAGGCTAGTAATTAATTAAGAACAAGAGGACTCGAAACAGAAGCAGCAAAACATGACCATGACCAACAACGACAACGTTTTGGAGCCGCCCATCAATTTCTCGATGGTGGATGAGGGCGTATTCCGATCAGGCTTCCCGCAGCCGTCAAACTTCCCATTCCTCCAATCCCTTCAACTCCGTTCCATTATCTATCTCTGCCCCGAGCCCTACCCGGAGGAGAGTTTGGAGTTTCTTCGGTCGCAAGGCATTCGGCTCTTCCAGTTCGGAATCGAGGGCAAGAAGGAGCGGTCTACGTCTCCGCTGATTCCAGCAGAGACCATCTCCGAGGCACTGAAAGTTTTGGTTGAAATTGAGAATCATCCGGTGTTGATCCACTGCAAACGCGGCAAGCATCGGACTGGTTGTCTGGTGGGTTGCCTGAGGAAATTTCAGAATTGGTGTTTGTCTTCGGCGTTAGAGGAGTACCAGCGGTTTGCCGGCGAAAAATCTAGGGGGACGGATTTGAGATTTATCGAGACGTTTGACGTATTGGGCCTCAGGGGGGATGCCTTCACGGCATTGTCCGCCATTATTATTAAGTTTATGCTTCCGGAAAGAGGCGGTTGTTGTACAAACAAGAGTTGCAAACCCATAAACCCTAGGTGATGTTTTAGTTTTTACGTGTTGAAATTTTATGCCCTTTTAGTTGTACCATAATGAAAATTCATTCATTCGCTTAGTGACGGGTCCCACGTATGGGAGTGATTTTTTTGTTGTTGTTGATTTAGCATAATCACGAAATTTAGACATGCTTATAAATTTAGTCCTCAATTTAGGAGTAGGAAATTTTTAAGAATATATGGACATGCATGTTTACTTAAAAAATTAGAATGAAAAATTATGAATGGAGAAAGTCAAAAATACAATGAAAGAAATTCATATAAAATTAACTACCCCTGATAAATTTGATACCTGGAATGAGAATAAAAAGTCATGAATTGAGAAGTTGGAAATAAGATAGAATAAATCCGTACGAAATCAACTACTCCCTGATAAATTTGATTCTTGGCATGAGAAGTCATGAATTGATACGAAGTCTAATTCTAATTCTTTTGACATATTTTTTTCTATTTTTATTTTATTTTTTAGTTGTTAAATTATCAATGTAAAGTAGAACTCAAATACTTTTTGACTCCACATAACCACATAAAAATCAAGAATTGAAACAGAGTAATTCTAATACTAATTCGTACTCTATCCTAGTGCAAAAAGTTAGAATTGTAAAAATTTAGAGCTGATCTTGGTGAAATATAGAACGTCATAGGACCATGATTCTGGAACTCCTTTCCCTCCTTCGACTGTGGTCGGCCTGGGTCAGATTTCTTCGTTCAGGGATTTACCTGTTCTGAATAGTCTGCCCTTGATGGGTCAACTCTAGTTAGTTAATCCAAGCATAGGAAGATGAGACAAAATACACACAAAGTTGTTAGGATATCTTTTCTTTTTATATTTGAGCGATATTCTAGTCTAATCCAAATTCATGGAAGGAGGATTCAAATTTGGCTACAATCGGATTCACATATTAGGATTGATTTTAAATTAAATCCAGGTTGATAAAAATATTTCAAAATTTTTAATGGAAACTTTTTTGTGAAGGTATTGAAGTTGGGATTGAAACAGAAGATAGAGCGTAATATAAAGTTACAATAACATGTTCTATTAAATGAAAGTGACTAAATATTGAAAAAAATGCTACACTGCGTGATCAACTCCGGCAACGAGCATTAGCACTGCATCCACGGTTGTAGGGATTACTCTGATTCTGAGCACCCGGCTTGCAGTTGTTGGAGGAAGCACCTCTCTGAGAGCAAGGCACAGTGTTTCTCTGCAGAGCTTCATAGCTTATGTTTCGTGAGGTGGCCAAGATGCGCCTGCTAATCTCCGAGTCCATGCCAAATTCATCATCACGATCATCCATACACTCTGCTACAGAACCCTCGCGGCGAGGTCTCACTGGAACCCAGCTCACCCCATGATCGCCGCCTGCATCAACGGAGATGATCAGAGCGGCCACGAAGGCCAAGGAAAAGATAATCGCTGAGGAATTGGCCATAGGTTTTGGTATGGTCTGTGTTTTTAGCTGCCAACTTGTATTTTGTTGTACGCCTGTTTAATTACTGAGGGAGACAGATGGGGCGGCAAGAGAGAGAAGAGTTGGTGAATTCTGATGTATATATTATTGCACTCTATTGTGTTATTTATAGTAGTAAAAAGTATAAAAAAGGGAAAGTCCTAAGGGAAAATCCTTATCTTTCAGGCAATCCATCTTAAATAACACACAATCTACAAGATATTCTGCAGTCCCATAAGGATTTTTTACACAAAAATTCCTAGTAAGTTTGGACTTTGATACATTTAAATTTGATTAAATGGAAAATTGGATGCTGATTTCTTCAAGGAGGTGATTGTGGATGCAAATTTCTTCCTCCTTGATCTTGGACAAAATTGGACCTACAAAACAATTAACACCTTAGGGTCAAGGCCAAGAGCCTCACGTGTCCACGATGAACGCGGGGGGGGGGGGGCTTTGGCCGAAGAACCTCTGATGCCAAAGTTAGAATTTAGAGAGAAAAGTGTTTAGAGAGTATTGGGAATTTTGCGTGTTGGACCTAGGTTTTGGTGAAAATGGGAGCCAATACATAGGGCATAGGGTGTAACTTATGGTTTAATGTGTGATTTAATGGATTAATTAGGCAATTAATCGATTAATTGGTTAATCAACACATTTTTGGCATAAATATTTTGGGGGTTATGTAATTTATACCTTGTGGAAAATATAGGATGAGGATGGATGAAATAACTTTGAATTTGTTACTTATTTTGGGCATGCTTGATTTGGTTGAAGGATGATTGCCCGCTACTCGCGCGTAGGAATCCCGTTGTACCTCAAGGGTATTTTTGTCTTCTTTTGTCCAAAAATCCACGTGTCGCCTTGTGATTATTTTTGGCTCCATAGTGATTACTTAAATGACTTGCACTAATTAGCCTTAGGGCTAGTTTGGTATTACTGTGCTTTGAAAAAAAACTGCTTCTGCTGTGCTGCGAAAATAAACAACTGTGAAATAAAGCGGTAGAGTGTTTGGTAAACTTTTTTGTAAAAATGCTTTTAGCAAAAAAATCAGTGTTAAAGTGTTTGGTAAATTTTTATATAAAACTGCTGTGATTAGGTTAAATGACTAAAAATGATATAATGTTAAATTTAATATATAATTTTTTATTTTTTAATCTCTATAATTGTTGAGTCATCCAAACTCTTCCATTTTCCAAATCCCATTTATAATTCTAGAGTCATCCTTTTCGCCTAATTTTTTTTTTCATCTGACGTTCAGATCCGATACGTTAGCGTTCCGTTGGTTATCAGACAGGATCAAACTAAGCGTAGGCTGTTTCCGGATCAGATCTAGTCGAAGAGCTCTCCCCTATCGTACTTAACTTGAATAAGGCAGTTTCCCACTAGCCGCTTAAAGGAGTACTCAAGGATTACCCTATTACCGATCTCGAACTGGCCTCCTACTGTCCTCGCTAAGAAAGAGTCTGCCCGCTTAATTCAATGAAGTAGTTGATATTTATCTATTAAAGTAATTTATCAATTACGGCATTCAAGGTCGGATGATAACAGTTCTCTTTACCCAAGAAGCTCGGGGAAAGGAAACAGAAGCCATGCAGACTGAAATTGACGAACTCCCCACCCACACTAAAAAGCAAATAAAGACCCATGTTTAGCGTCCTCCACTCTAAGGACCACATCATCCAGAAGTTCAATCTCATTTACCTCAAGATCATCGACAAGATCGATCTTCCAATTTCTGAGACTGATATTTCTACCATTTTTTCCCCTAGTTATATAACTTCCACTACCACTAGTTTCCCAGTTTCATCTCCCCTACCATCCATGGCGTCTGCAAGCTCTCACAAACACCCATCTCTTCTGTCATCCATTACTTTCCCCATCACTTTCCCACCTTCCTCTTGGAGTTGCAGAAGGAGCTTGCTATGAAGATCTGTTGTGTGAAATTGTGCATCTTGGATCGAGCACTTTTTTGACAACTGGGTTTTGGATTTGTTTCCTGGTCTACAATGCCACGATGAGTTGAAAAATACTCTGATCAGATTTCGATTTCGAAAATTGAAATCCGACAAAACAAAAATATCAATGATGAAGATTCAATCTCAACCCAGCGAGAAGGAGAAACGGAGGAGAGTATTTTTGAGATTGTGAAAGTTTCATTAAAATATACTGTTCACCCGCCTCCTTGAAAAAATAAGTTGGTTTTGAGAAATAACAAAATGTAGCTTCTGTTTTTTGCCACTTTTCAGCTTTTAATGATCTGTGACTTTTAAAATAAGCAGTGTTACCAAGCACAAATTGTACTCCAATTTTTTTTCATCCCAGCTTTTAAAATAATTTAAGCAGTACCAAACCTTACCTTATTCTAATTGCAACAAAGAAAGCTGAAATTGGAATAATTCGTGATTTGTTCAAACCAAGAATACAAAAGCAACAACCTACTAGAAAATATGCTCGTAGAGATTTACGGGTTGTTTCTGCAAGTAATTTTGCTAAAAGCGCTTTTATTAGAACAACATTGAGAAATCAATTTTATAATGATATGAGCATGCCAAGAGATTAAACTAGTTTACAACATCAATATTATAATGATAGTACTCTCAGTTCATTCTTGCTCATAGAATTAAAGAGAGAAACCGAACTAAACAACAATGCGGACTAGCTTGGTCAACTCTCAGGCCTTTATTCTTGAAGATAGCAAAATTACTCAAAGTTCCATATCATATGTATGCATAAATCTTGTGCTTGGCACTTATTCCTTGAGAAGATGTGCATCAATATCTTTAATGACATTGACCATAAAGCTGAGGTACTTCTGTGGAGGCGGATCGTTCTCGTTGAGTTTTTCATATTCTAAAGTAATTTTCACAAAACCTCCTTCACTCTTTGGAGTGACCTGGAAAATGATCTTGTAGCTTTTGTAATTGTCCAGCACATGTGATCCTTCCAGAGCTGTAAGACTCACCCACTTGTTTACTTCATCTATTTCCACCTTTTCCTTGAATGTCTCGACATTTCCATCTACACGTCACATGGAAAATTACAATGATACATCTATTCATGGAGAGATTTTTCAATGCTCAGAACACTGGGTGGTACAACACATGTTATTATACAAACGAATGAAAATTATTTTCAAATGTCTCTTCACTTATATAATGAAATATAATTTATATATCCATGTTCTGAGCACACTAAAAATTCTCTCCTGTCCATGATCCGATTCTTTATATATTCATCGTCAGGTAATGCAAACCTAATGGCGCATGGATGGCCTGGTCAATATATTTCAGTTTTAATTCTAGAAGAATCTTATACGTACATATACATATCACGTTAGCATGTTTATTTCATAGCAGGTTAGTTTGTGTTATTCAATAATAATAATAATAATAATAATAATGTTACAGTATTAACTATAAACGTAACATTATTATTATACAACTTTTTTTAACAAACAATATTATCTACATTAAGGGAAAGAGGTGAGCTTAGCCTCACAATGTTTGAATGATGGAAATAAATTTGGACTTTTGACAAAATTTAGAATTTATAAATTAACATGCACCAATTCTCTTGTCTAGATTCATAAACATAGAAATTTAGAATTTCCGCGTGAAAAAAAGGGAGAATTTGAGACCTCCAATTCCCAAGTTTAAATTTCATGTAAATAAGTCACTCAGTACTACGGTCTTGTAGTATTTCTCTTCACTTGAAAGTGAGAGGTTATAAGTTCGAATCTTGTTGATGACGAATTTGATACCAAATTAGGCTACCCATTGTGTGGCTTTGCCGAACTCCTTAGTGTAAAAATATCGATGTACTAAAAAAAATCATGTAAATAGGTGTTATTCCAAATTTTTATGAGTGAGAGTTTAAAGATAACAAAATCTATATTGAATTTATATTATTCTTTTAAGTTAGTCAAACAAGAAAATTTACAAATTCTAGAAATAAAATTTCTTAGTAATTTTAAATTTTCTCATCCAAACAGAATGTTAGAGTCATGATGTAACACCCGTCGCTTTTTATTTAACAAAATTAATTATTAGTTTAACTAGGTTAGGAGGAGAGAGGAGGGTGATTAATTTCATATTACCTAGGGTGTATTTCCAGAGCTTGACAGAGCCAGAAGTTTCCCAGTCACCTTCATGTACTGCAACATCGTGTATTTTATCAGAGGCTGCTTTGGGGACGTCGTGGTGCTGGTTGCTGATGACTTTGTACAACTTATCAGCGTTGGCTTTGATCTCTACCTCAGCCTCCACAGTCAGCTTGCAAGCACCAGCTCCACTCACTGCCATTTTCTTTTATTTGTTATTAGTAATATGTGATTAGTCTGGGGAAATTGTAGGAGACGTATACTAACCTACAGGTTTCAACTTCTTATATAGAGTCGCAAAGTTGTAAATTAACATGTTATAAACTGATAGTTATGGAGGCAGCGTGTGGATATGATCCGATCACTTAATTAAATAGTTATATAATAATATTGTGTCTGTGGATCTTCCAGGCAGAGTTTTATTAATTATTACATCTAGGGGTGGAATTTTTTCCCGAAAATCCCGAACCGTCCCGATCCCGTCCCGAAATTTGACTGAAAAATTCCCGAACCGAATTTTCCGAAACATTCGGTACCCGAAACCGAACCCGTCCCGAAAGTTTTGGGTTGGGATTTGGCCACAGCTTTGAAAGCTTTCGGTAATCCCGAACCGAACCGATTATTATATATATTTATTTTTAATTTTTAATTAGAAATTACTTGAACCGTTGGATTTGTTAAAATCTAATCCAACCGTCCATTAGTTAGGTCATTTTATTAGGTTGTGATCAGATCTCTCGGACTCACTCACTCTCGGTCTCTCCGCTCCACTCTCGCTCACTCTCTGCGCTCCGCTGTCACTCACTCTCTCCGCTCTCTCTTGCTCACAGTCTCAGTCTCCCTCACACGCACTCTCACAAACAGTCTCGCCGCCCGTGCTCCCGCCGCTCTACTCCTCCGTCGAATCCACGCTGCTCCTCATCCTCCACAACTCACGCAAACACAGGAAGGAACCAATTGAGTCCCAAAATCCAGGATAGGGTTTTTAATTTTCACTGGGGTTTTGTCCTTTCTCTCTCTTTAACTCTTCAGACAGCATTTCACAGAAACCCAATTAAACATATGAAAATATACAAGCAACAACCTGTAAAATTTAACATAAATAAACAATGGTAAACTACAATTAACATAAAAATTGCTCACAGAGAGAGAGAGAGAGAGTTCTTACATGAGGTGCTGCAATTGCTTGAGAGAGTTCTTACATGTGGCTTTGTAGCTAGTGTGGATTGTGACCTACTTATTTGTGTGTTTAGATACGCAAGCTAAGTATAGCTGATTGGTTTCGTATCTGTTTGAGATTTTTATTTTATTTTATTTTGCTGTCATAATGTGCAGGACAATCCCAATTTCGAGGGTGAAACATGTAGGATCACTACTAGAAATTTCCACTTTGCCGACAAAAATAGTTTGTAGGCAAAAGTCAAAATTCGTCGGCAAAGAGCCTTTCCCAACGAAAAATTTTGTCGGCAATTTTGTCGCTAAAAGCATGTCGCGCAAGATCTTTCTCGACAAATCTTGATATTTCGTCGGCTCATTTTTAAGGCGACAAATCTCAGCCGTCAAACTGTGCCCATCACCAAAACAACATTGCGACAAAATATTTTGTCAGCATAGGTTGTTTCTTCGCGATGAAATTATTTGTCGGCTTAGTGATCTTGTCGCGACAAAATATTTTGTCGGCTGAGTAATCTTGTTGCGACAAAACATTTTGACGGCTAAGTAATCTTGTCGTGACAAAATGGTTTTTCGGCTATGTAGTCCTATGACAACAAATTGGTTTGTCAGCTCAAATGACTTGTGTAGACAAAATAATTAGTTGGTTGAATCTTTTGTGAACAAAAACATTTGTCGGCTAATTAATTTTGTGCCGACAAAACATGTCAAGTCCAATATTTTCTAATTTTTAATAATATTTTTAACCATCACAAACAAGCAAGCTTAAGAGATCGAGAAGGGGCGTGAATGAAGAATTAATGTAGGAACAACACAAAATTCATGTAATATAAACTAATGTAAGGTTCACAATTCGGTGTAGCTACAAAATACAAAAATATCTATGTTTTCATTTCGAGATTACTATAATATAGATAAAATATCCTTAAGTATCACCATTCTCACTATAGTCCTCATCAAGTTGATATGCAGCATCATGAAATCGGGAAACGATAAGGATCATCATGAAACACTCCAGTATCAAACAACTGTAGAAGAAAAACAAATTAAAAAACTTGATTAGCAAACGTTAAGGGTGCTAAATATCATTGACATTAAGGAACGCAAGGCCACACTAGAGTGGTATTTCTAAACAAATAACTTATGAAACCATAAATGTGTAAACAACAAGATAAAGATATCTACTAATCAAGTTAACTTACCAACGCCATGCAGCATCACAACCTAGCAAAATTACATGTTTAATAGATACCAGGTAATAACCAAGTTAACATCAACTACTTATATGTCATTCATCATTGTAAACAACAAGATAAACATTATAAACAGCAAGGCAACATGATTATCACTCTGTAAACAAGGCAGCATGATAAGTAGATCATATAAATCCTTGAAAGGTATATAATTTATATAAACATAACAATACCAATCACCTATCTAAGTAGGTTATAACTCTAGAACATAAGCATATGCACCTGGAAACATAAATAAACTATACTAAAGCATCCTAATTCATCATTGTTTATAATCTTTATCAGTGTAAACAAGAAGATATAGACATCTACTAATCAAGTTAATCCTCAAATATCAAAATTACCTGGTGTGAATGATCCTCACATTGGTCTCCATGCCGTGCTGATACCAGTTGTAAGCTATCTAGCCCAGAATTCCACTGAGCCATAGACAACCTGCAAGTGTTATAGAAAGGAAAAACAAATATGTCAAACCTAGACCACAATATCGAAAAATTACAGTGGAAATCTGGAATTAAAGTCAAAGGACATTGTTTTCACCAATATTATACAAATGGATTGCCAAATCAACCAAAAATTGGAAACCTAGATCATAAAACTCGAACCCAAATGAAATAGTTCAATTAAGAACATGTTTTTCATCCATATATGCGATTCAATCAAAGCAAATACAATTATTTCATTTTCCAATAAAAACATGGAAAACGAATACAAAAACAAACAAACAAGTTAGCAAATTAATGTGGTAAGGAAAATGCATATACAAAATCATGATAAAACCTGCAATCATGATAAAAAAATATAATATTACAAAGATAGAAAAAAATTCCAGCCTTGAATATTTATAACACAAAGAGAATGAAAACTTCATTTTATATCCAATTCTACTCTCTCACTGACTGATTAATTATGTGTGTTCCCCATTTCCCATATACCATTCCATTCCATTAGTTTTAATAGGAAAGATCATCCAAATCATCTAAAACAATGAAAACTTCATTTTATATCCATGAACAAAAGCTCCAAACTCTGAAAAACAAAACCAATTTTAATTCATTCCAGAGCAACTGAATAAAACAGAACTAAACACAACTGAGAAGAAAAACTGTTTAAGCCAATCACACACAGACTATATTAAATCTTTACAAACCAACCGAATGATGCAGAAATGCTTAATAACAAAATAGTTAAGCAACAAATCATGTAAAATAATCATAAGTCAACTCAACAAAACCAAACAAAACACCGACACCACTGAATAAACCCTGCCCATTGGAAAAAAATAATACCTAACAAAGAACCCAACCACTGCAAGTGTAAATTCAAAAGACATAAGCGTTCAAACACTGCAAAAATAAGTGGAAGAAAAACACAAAGTCACCAAAGACAAAAGCTTCCTAAAACGAAAAATCAAACCAGATGGAACAACCATAGACAAATGATCACAAAATAGAAGAAAACATTTGAAAGAAAGAGCTAACAGACCTTTATTCGAAAGGGCTTGCAACGCTGTTCACAAAACCCCCAAACTCTGGAGACCAATATTTTCTGCAACACAAAAGCCAATCAGATTAGGGAACCACACCGAAATCACTAAAAAAATAACCAAACAATGAATGAAAAACGCTAAAAGTTCAATTTCACACCGATCAAGCAATAATGTATAGGAAAACCCTAAACCCGAAAGACCCAAATTTCCCAAAACGAAAAATCGAATTAGATCGAACAGCCACACCAAAATAAGCAGAAAAAAAGAAGAAAACATTCGAAACAAAAAACTTACAGACCTTAATCACATATGCTCTGCAAGACTATTCCCAAAAACCCTAAAATTCACACACCAACTTTTGCTGAAACCAAAAACCCAATCGGATTAAACAAACACGCTAAAAACAAAGAAAAAATTAGGAAACAACCAATATAACACAAACACTCTAATTTTACAGGCATCAATCTGCAAATTTTCTTCCCAATCAAAGAAAACACACACACACACACACAAAAAAAAAAAAAAAAAGAGAAACGACCTCAAACAGCGCAATGAATCAGAAAAAGAAACTCTTCAGACAACAGAGGATCGATGCAGAGAGATAAGCAGAGACACGAAAGATCAAGGCAGGCGGAAGAACACATAAACAAAGAGGAAGAAAAAAGGGAAAGCTACGGAAGAAAATAAGCGATCCCTCGCTTCCGCACCAAAAACGACGGAGACCACGTGGTAGATGCAGCAATTGAAATTAAACAGACCAAGCAGGGGCAATTGCGTCACAACACTGTTACTTTCACTGTTCATCAACAGTGTTCCACCCGTTTGGGTTTTAGTATATATAGAATTTATACTTTCATTAAGTATAACATAAGAATCTGTGGTATCCACAAGTGTAAATATTTTAAATTGAAGATCGAGCTCATTCATTGTATTCATATAGGATCAAGGAGTGTAGCTGTACAAAATCATCAAAATCGAAGTTAAAATAACCGTTAAATCATGATTTTTCGTTTATAACCGTCAGAACGTTTTGTCTCCTTACATGATCTCTGAAGGTTTTTTTTTTGCAATTTTTGGCGTATACGATCTCGAAACATATATAAACAAGTTTGACGGTTGGATCGTTGAAACTAGTTTCGTATAATGCGTATCCTATGAAAATGATAGATTCACTAACACTTAGAGTTTATTTATACTTTCATTAAGTATAACATAAGAATTTGTGGTATCCACAAGTGTAAATATTTTAAATTGAAGATCGAGCTCATTCATTGTATTGATATAGGATCAAGGAGTGTAGCTGTAAAAAATCATCAAAATTGGAGTTAAAATAACCGTTAAATCGTGATTTTTCGTTTATAGCCATCAAAAAATTTTGTCTCCTTACATGATCTCTGAATGTTTGTTTTTTGCAATTTTTGGCGTATGCGATCTCGAAACATATATAAACAAGTTTGACGGTTGGATCGTTGAAATTAGTTTCGTAGAATGTGTATCCCATGAAAATGATAGATTCACTAACACTTAGAGTTTATTTATACTTTCATTAAGTATAACATAAGAATTTGTGGTATCCACAAGTGTAAATATTTTAAATTGAAGATCGAGCTCATTCATTGTATTCATATAGGATCAAGGAGTGTAGTTGTAAAAAATCATCAAAATTGGAGTTAAAATAACCATTAAATCGTGATTTTTCGTTTATAGCCGTCAAAAAGTTTTGTCTCCTTACATGATCTCTGAATGTTTGTTTTTTGCAATTTTTGGCATATGCGATCTCGAAACATATATAAACAAGTTTGACGGTTAGATCGTTGAAATTAGTTTCGTAGAATGTGTATCCCATGAAAATGATAGATTCACTAACACTTAGAGTTTATTTATACTTTCATTAAGTATAACATAAGAATTTGTGGTATCCACAAGTGTAAATATTTTAAATTGAAGATCGAGCTCATTCATTGTATTCATATAGGATCAAGGAGTGTAGCTGTAAAAAATCATCAAAATTGGAGTTAAAATAACCGTTAAATCGTGATTTTTCGTTTATAGCCGTCAAAAGGTTTTGTCTCCTTACATGATCTCTGAATATTTGTTTTTTGTAATTTTTGGTGTATGCGATCTCGAAACATATATAAACAAGTTTGACGGTTGGATTGTTGAAATTAGTTTCGTAGAATGTGTATCCCATGAAAATGATAAATTCACTAACACTTAGTTTATTTATACTTTCATTAAGTATAACATAAGAATTTGTGGTATCCACAAGTGTAAATATTTTAAATTGAAGATCGAGCTCATTCATTGTAAATATTTTAAACTGAAGCCCTTTTGTGACGCCAGCATTAGTGTCGCTATTCCAATCCGACATTACATTGTTTTATGTCAGATTTTTTTCTAAATTTCCGATAGAAATTGGGTTTCTTGTCGGTTTTTGCTTCGCCACTGATAAGGTATATTGCAGTAGTGGGTGTTGGTACCAAGTAACAGATTCATGATAAATCGTTCATTTATTTGATTCACATACATTATCTCTGAGCGGGAAGATCCCCGCCAAAATATTACATGATATTTTAAATGATTTTTCGTTAGTTTTCATTTTTTATTAAAGTGTAACAAGGTATGTTTATATCTTTCGCCAAAAAAGTAACCAAAAATTGTTAGAGAAGGGAGACAGATAATAGGGGCGTGGATGATAATCAGTTAAGAGTGCAAGAATCGTAAACCTAGGGATAGAAATCGTCAAAATTGTTTCTGAGCGGGAAAGACCCCGCCAAATTGTTAGAAGATAAATAAGAATTCTTATCAAACTGAAATCGGATGGCGTGAGCGAAGAATGTGGGAGGGAAGTCATGAGCAATTGGGATTAGCATGCAATTGGGAGGGAGATCATGAGGCGACAAAATAGGAATAGCATGCAATGGGAGGGAGATCAGGCAATTGGGGGATGTGAACCGACAATTGAGGGATGTGAACTGACAATTGGAATAATAGAAATATTATGGGAGGGAGATCATGAGGCGGCAAAATAGGATTAGACAAAATATGGGAGGGAGATCATGCAATTGGCAGATGTGAACCGACAAATTAGGTTTGGATTGCCACGGGAAATTTATAAGTTTGTTCTTATAATCATATGTTATGTTTTTAGAAAACTTGGCATGCTTGTCGAATTAGAATGGATGATTACATACAACTGTATTCAAATTTACAATTGTAATTGCTAATAATTGATCATAGCCTAAACCAAGTTATATGTTGCTAGAAAGTAGTTTGGAGTTAGAATTGATAGGAAGAACTTTTTCAAACACTCACATATTATGAAATCAAATTGTCAATATAGATTATTGATGGCATAAAACTACAATCCAGAAATATGAAATGCTAGATATCTCTTTATCTATGCTCCCGTTCATATAGAGAAACAAGAGAGAATGACAGCATAAATAGTTGCCAAGAGCTTTGATTGTGTTCCCCGGAAAAAAATGGATAGGTGCACTGGTGAAAACCTCTCACGTAGAGTTATTAATACCTTACCAATGACATACTTTATTGCCTCTCTAATCAATTTGCCGATGAAATACTTTGTTGCCTCACATCATCGGCTAATATTTCAATATAGTGGGAAAAGTTCCCGCCAAAGTTTACCCGTCAAAACAAAATTTGTCAGGGTATCGAATTTACGCCTACAAAATGATCGTCGGCTAACGTTTCAATTTTCTCGGCTAAGATTGGCATTGTAAATTGGTTCTAGTGTGAGTATTCAGCCGACAAATTAAAAATTTCGTCGAGAAAGGACTCTTGTGCCGACAAAATTTTGCTTTGTCGGTTTATAATTTGTCGGCAAAATTATAATTTCTAGTAGTGGATATGCATGAATGCAATAATCGACAGGGGTGTTCTCGATTGCTGCCAGCATTGGTATGTGCTTTAGTGTGGTTTTGTGTGTGTGAGAGAGAGAGAGAGAGAGAGGAATTTTATTTTATGACATGGGTTCATCTTGGGGTTTTCAGGTTCTGTTTCTCATGCATTGACAATTGGGCTACCATTACAAACCTCTGCCCGCTTTGCCAGAATGAATTTCAAATGATCACATGTGTTTCGGAGAGTGATGCAAATAAACAGTTATCGCTTTAGTATTATTTCTGTTATGATTGCTATGGATTATAGAATGGTATTAATGTACAACCAGTTTAAAGCACAGTTGTTACTTTGATTTCTTAACTATCTGTTTTCAATAGTTTTCTTTTTGTTGCAAACAGAATTTTTATTTTGAAGTTTTCTCAAAATAACGATTTGATGCTGGTTTGAAGTGGCACTAAATCATAAGAGTTTGATTTGTATGTGAAGGTATACGATACTATTGGGAGCATCAAAGCGGACGAGGACTCAACTTATAGGTACTTTCATAATTATGGATAATGTGTTTAAGTCTATTGGTGAGGGTTCTTTGTTCACATTTATATGCGGCACATGTTCCCAATTTGGAAGCTTGGTTTGTAAAACTTAACTTATTTCATTTTGGTTGCATGCACTTTTAATTAAATAGTTTGGTAGACAAATACAATTGTGAACTTAAGCTTAACTTGTTAGTTGCTTCCTTTGTATGAAAATTGAAACATGTGGTATTGTGATATTCATATTGTGGTGAAATTGAAACAGGTGGGCTGGGCAGTGGCTGTGTAACCTTAATTTTTTTTTTTTTTGGGGGCAGTGGCTGGCTGCAATCTTAAAAGCCCAACATTTTGGGCTTCAAGGCCCAATCCCGAAGTATCCCGAAAATCCCGAAACACTTTCGGGAATCCCGAATTTCGGGAAATGCACATATTCGGTTCGGTTTCGGGATATAAAAGCCCATCCTGAAATGTTTTGGTTTGGGATTCGGGAAAGGAGTTTCGGTTCGGGATCCCGACCCGAACCACCCCTAATTACACCTACCAAACTTAAGAGCACGCGCAAACTTGATGAGACATATATCAACACGTGAGAACAATGATTGATCAACATTACCTCCATAGTATTATTAGAGTGAATGATTGTATGATATTAATTTACTAGAGTGAATGATTGTATGATATTAATTATGCGTTAAGATCTTGGGAATTTTAATGAAAAATTACTGGTATTATTCATTTTAATAAAAAATTACATTTTTACATTAAAAAGTCAATCTTAGTACTATTCACTTTATTCTTTATTTTGTCCTTATTGTTAAAACTCAAAGTTTTCAAGTCATTTTCATTAATTTTCCTTAAGATCTTTTGATTTGGCATGCGGAAGTGTGTGTGTTTGTATATTATATAGGGATAATACTAAGTTAGGTTCATATTATCTTAACTAGTGATAAATTAAGGGTTCTTTCGAGTTATTCGAAACAGTGGTTTATATTATCTTGACTTACGTGCAACCTAAACACAAAAAAGAGAGGCTGTACTGGCTTCCAAAATAAAACTAGATGCAAACAATAATGTGGAGTTCCGGTTACTCTTTTGGAATCAACCAAAGCTGAATCATTGATGCCTAATTTCAGAAAGTTTTCCTTTTCTGCATGCAGATCTTTTCAATGGATGTAGCTCAGTTTTGGGAGGTAACCACTTACTTCATCGAGTTCATTAATTTTAATCAATCTAAAGTAATTTAACTAAGTTTATTAACCTTACAATGTTGAGCGTTAATACCCAATTTTGGAGGAATTGCATCACGTTTATGTAAAGGTAATCGAAATAATAGAGCGGAATTAAATTCCAATTACGGAATACTCCAGTATTTACCAAATATTGGAGAATAAAAAATTTGATAGCACCCACTCAATTTTTTAATCCAATACTAATTCATATTCAAATTTTGGAATAAAAAATCTAATACTAATTCGTACTCATCAAATGAAAGTAAAATCTAATTCTTCATTTTTTAAGTAATTATTGTAATGTGAGTAAACGCATGAAAATCATGATTTAGAATATTTTCTAATGCAGACTCTAAGTCTGAAATTGAAATATAAAGATAGCCGTTGACGGGTCGATTCTGGTTAATCTAGGCATGAGAATACGAAAAAAATACACACAAAGTTATTAAGATAGCTTTCCTTTTTTATATTTTAGCGATAGTCTAGTCTAATCCAACATTAGACCACATTCAGTGATTCAAACTAAGAGAAGGGGGATTCAAACTTGGCTACACTCGGATTCTCATATGAGGATTGATTCTGAAGTAAAAGAATATAACCAAGTTGATCAAGAAATTTCAAAATTTCTAATGGAAACTTATTAGAAATTTTTTGTGAAGGTGTTGAAGTTGGGATTTTTTTGTTTGTTTTCGTATTGAAGTTGGGATTGAAACAGAAGATAAAGCATAATATAAAGTTTCATTACAATTAACAACATGTTCTATTAAATGAAAGTGACTAAATATTGAAAAACATGCTACGCCGCGTTGATCAACTCCGGCAACGAGCATTGGCACTGCATCCGTGGTTGTAGGGGTTGCTCTGATTCTGAGCACCCGGCTTGCAGTTGTTGGAGGAAGCACCTCTCTGAGAGCAAGGAACAGTGTTTCTCTGCAGCGCTTCATAGCTTATGTTTCGTGAGGTGGCCAAGATGCGTCTGCTAATCTCCGAGTCCATGCCAAACTCATCATCACGATCATCCATGCACTCTGCTACAGAACCCTCGCAGCGAGGTCTCACTGGAACCCAGCTCACCCCATGATCGCCGCCTGCATCAACGGAGATGACCAGAGCGGCCACGAAAATCAACGAAAAGATAATCGCAGAGGAATTAGCCATAGGTTTTGGTACGGTCTGTGTTTTTAGCTGCCAACTTGTATTTTGTTGTACGCCTGTTAATTACAGAGGGAGAGAGAGGGGGCGGCAAGAAAGAGAAGAGATAATCGGTGAAATTTTGATGTGTATATTATTTCACCCTATTGTGCTATTTATAGTAGTAAAAAGGGAAAATTTTTGTCTTTCAAGTAATTCATAGGAGTTAGGGAAAATCCTTGTCTTTCAAGTAATCCATCTAAAATAGGACACTACGTAAAAGATATTATACAATTCCATAAGGATTTACACAATCACATTCCTAATTAAATTAAGACTCTGACATTTTTAAGTTTGGTTAAATAAAAATTGGATGTTGATTTCTTCAAGGAGATAATTACTTAATTGACATGCTTTAATTCAACCTTATTCCAATTGCAACAAAGAAAGCTGAAATTGGAATAATTCGTGATTTATTCAAAACCTACCAAGAAAACAAAATCAACAACTACTACAAAATATGCTCGTAGAGATTTCCGGGATGTTTCTGCTCTTAAGTGTTTTTGCTAAAAGCTCTTTTATCAGCACAAGGTTGAGACTTTAATTAAAAAACTAAGTTTTTCTCGAAAAAATATAAGCATGCCAATAGATTGAACTTGTTTACAACATCAGCATTATAATAATATTGTTGGAAAATATTAGGTTTACTTTAATGTTTGGTTTTCTGGGCTTAGCCCGTTAGTATTAGGGTTTCGTTTTCTTGCTTATTAGGGTTATGTTAGTTCTCTATATATATGGTGTTTTGTAGCTTGTATGATTAACAAGTTAGTCACAATGTAGTCTCTAGGGTTTTTGTAGCCGTCTCGGCATTCTATGTTTGATATCAATAATATTTCTAGTTTTGTAATCCGTTTGTTTGTTCATTGTGGTATGTGCACTCTGATATTCAACTTGGTATCAGAGCGGGTTTGATTCCTCGGAATTTAATCTGTTTTGGATGGATATCAATTTGTTCATCTGTTTGTCCACTGCGTATCAGTTCGTCATGGTATGTTTTGTTGGTTTGTCTGTCTAGTAGTAGTTAGGGTTTTGTTATATGTTTAAAAAAAAAAAAAAATTGAATCAGTTTGCTGCGTCATGTCATCGTCCTCTGCTAAACTTGGAATCGCCGCCACGAACCCCACATCACCAGCGTGCTCCTACCATCAGGACATCACCGCGCCAACCCGCCATGCCTGCACCCAGTGCCACCATGTCCCGCCTACAACCCCGTTGTCTTACCACCACCTGCTGTAAACCCACATCGCTCGCCTGCTTGCGCGCCGTGCAGACGGGATTTGATAAAGCCACACCAACTTGCTGCAAATACATGCAGTTGATCCGTACCCATGAGCCTGCTTGAATCTCCGCACCCGACCCGCTTGTCGCCTGCACCCACTGCTTGCTTGCCGTTCCCATTGTTCGTTGACCAGAACTCGCGCTTGGTTTACGCGTTCTGGAGAAAACCATTGGAAAAAAGGAAGCAGAATAAAAAGTAAGAAAAAGAAAAAAAAAGTGATGTTTGAGGAAAAGGAAAAAAGAAAAAAAAGAAAAAGAAATGCAAAAGTATTAGAAGTTGGGCTTGCCGTTGGTCTTGTTGATTGTTTTGGAGAATGACTATGGTCGTCTGCTATTGTACCCACAACGATTGTTCGAGTGCTTGGATTGTTGATTACTCGAGTGATTATTGTTGAGGTTTTCGTCTGCTTGTTTGTTGCCGTTGGGCTATTGGAATCTCGTCCGTTTAGTGACAAGGTCCATGCTCAAACGAAATATGTCTGCCCTCTGCCATGTGAATCTATATCCACCTGCCTGTCTGTCTGTCCGCGTTGCGGAGCCTGCCTGCCTGTCTGTCTGTCCGCGTTGCGGAGCCTGCCTGTCTGTCCGCGTTGCGGAGCCTGTCTGCCTGTCTGCCTGTCTGTCTGTCCCCCTAACGGAGCCAGTCCACATCTGCTTGTTTGCAAACCCATGTCGTATACCGCCATGAGTTTGACTGGGGGTGTTGGAAAATATTAGGCACACTCAATTCATTCTTGCTCATAGAATTAAAGACAAACCAAATCGGAAACCGAAATAAGCAACAGTGCTAACTAGCTTGCTCAGCTCTCAGGCCTTTATTCTTGAAGATAGTTATATTACTCAATGTTCCATATCGTATGTATGCATAAATCTTGTGCTTGGCGCTTATTCCTTGATAAGATGTGCATCAACATCTTTAATGACATTGAATAGAAAGCTGAGGTACTTCTGTGGAGGCGGATCGTTCTCGTTGAGTTTTTTATATTCTAAAGTAATTTTCACAGAACCTCCTTCACTATTTGGAGTGACCTGGAAAATGATCTTGTAGCTTTTGTAATTGTCCAGCACATGTGATCCTTCCAAACCTGTAAGACTCACCCGCTTGTTTGCTTCATCTATTTCCACCTTTTCCTTGTAAGTCTCGACATTTCCATCTACACGTCACATGGAAGAGTACAATTATACAGCTATCCATGATCCGATCCTTTAAATATTCATCGTGTGGTAATGTAAACCCTATGGTGCATGGAGGTCTTGTCAGTTTTAATTCTAAAAGTACATACATATGAGGTAACGCAAACCCCTAGCTTGCTAGGTTTCAAGTTAGCATGCCTAATTATTTTGCAGCAGGTTAGTCTGTGGTATTAAAAAAAAATTGTTAGTCATAAGTATAACCTTAACAATGTTTGGTTGTAATTTGCTTGCTCCTTCATGCAATCTCACAGTCTCACTACCAGCTCCACAAGTTTGCGGAGTAAGCTGCTTCATTCACCCCAAAAGGGGTTCATTTCACTATCTTTTACACAGCGGAGGCTGTATAAAGCTACGACAGAACAAAATTCGGCACCCGGGAGAGGGACGATCTCCAGAGATTCTTTTACATTTTTTGTATTTCTTTTTTTGTTGAATCATTTCTTGTAATTTAAACATTTAGCGTCATCTTGTAATTTAAATATTACCTATGGTGTATTTCCAGAGTTTGACAGAGCCAGAAGTTTCCCAGTCACCTTCATGTACTGCAACATCGTGTATTTTATCAGAGGCTGCTATGGGGAAGTCATAGTGCTGGTTGCTGATGAATTTGTACAGCTTATCAGCGTTGGCTTTGATCTCTACCTCAGCCTCCATAGTCTCCAGCTTGCAAGTACCAGCTCCACTCACAGCCATTTTATTTTATTTGTTCTTTATAATATGTGAATAACGATAGTGTAAGTCTGGGGAATTGTAGGAGACGTATACAAACCTATAGGTTTCCACTTCTTATATAAAGCCATGTTATAGTTACGGAGGCAGTATGTGGATATTATCCGATCACTTAAACAGTTAAATGATAACAATGTGACAGTGGATCTTTCACGTAAAATTTTATCACCACTACACCTACCAGAATAAAACTTTTTTCTTTTTTCTTTTTTCTTTTTTTTTTAATTAAAAGAAGAAATGTCAATTTCATTCCGCATTATTATCATGGAACAAGACATTATTTTGAATACATTGAAGAAGAAAAAAATATATAGATAATAAGTTAGAGGGGACATGAAGCCTAGCCCTAACAAGAAGTAGAAAACTATTTGAAACAACAATCAATTAAGACAACTCCTAAGAGAAACAAGAATTTGGAAACACCGAAAGATTATGAGCAAAAGTCATAACTGCACATGACGGATAAGAATCACACAAATAATGAAAACTAACATGATCAACATAATAGTTTGCTAAACAATTTGTTACATGATTTCCTTCCCGATTAACGTGAGAAAACTGAACATGCATGGAAGAGAGAATGGTATAGTAATTTGTCAAATCAACCGATAAACTATGGTGCATTGCCAAACAAGAATTACACTCATTTCAAAGAGAATGCTGCCAAAACCTTTCGAAAGCAATAAAAATAACATGAATAATAGCTTTAAGTTTCACTTCCAAAGCAGTAACAATGCCAAAAAAATCTTGTATTAAAGCATCAAAGAGACCCAAGTGATCACGAAAAATACCACAAAAACCAGCAAACTTGATGATAGATTTCAACACGTATATGTACAAGAGGATCAATGATTGATCAACTTTACCTCCATAGCATTATTGGAGTGAATGATTGTACGATATTGAGGCGTTTGTTTGGATTTGGCACGAGGAAATGTGTGTATATATTGTATATATAGTGATAAAATTAAGGGTTCTTTAGAGCTAATAGAAATCAATGGTTTATATTATCTTGACATACTTGTAACCTAGAGAGAGAGAAAAAAAAGAGGTTGTATTGTCATCAAAATAAAATTATGACACAAACAAATAATGTGGAGTTCATGTTACTTATTTGGAATCAATCAAAGCTGAATCATTGATGCCTAATTTCAGAAAGTTTTTCTTTTCTGGATGCAGCATCTTTTCACAGGATTTTTTTCGGTTGTGGTATTGTGAAGGAACTTCTTGGATAGTTTTTTTTCCCTTTTACACTAGCTTAGGGCTGGTTTGGTATTGCTGTGCTTTGAAAAAAAGCTGCTGTGAGAATAAGCGGCTGTGCTGTGAGAATAAGCGGCTGTGAAATAAATCAGCTGAGTGTTTGGTAAACTTTTTTGTAAAAGTGCTTTTGGAAAAAAAAGCAGTCTGATAGTGGATCTTTTCATTAAAGAAGCACTGTACCTCCGTGTGCTTTGAAAAAAAACCAGTTTTCCAAAGCTACAAATAGCAGCTTCAGCTTTTTCTTTTGATTTCAGCTTATTCTCACAGCAGCTTCTAAAATAAGCCTTTTTTTTTCAGTTTACCAAACACCTAAAACCCTCACAGCTTTTTTTCATGGGTGCTTTTTTTTTAAGCACCTCACTCCCAAACTAGGTCTTAGTGTCTTCCTGCCAAAATAATGACACAGAAATTTTCATCAAAAGGGTTGGCGATGTCGGGCAGCAAATGTAGTTTCCCGTGAAATTGCAAAATTTGCTCACAATCTGATGATTTCGTCTCTTGGGTTGGCTCTCCCTTCTCCTAACTGCTGAAGACTGATGAAGCAGAAATTTAATCATCAATGAATTTCCTTGACTAATCCATTATCTTTCCGTTGCCCGTTCACTTTGATTTGTTCATAATCCGATTATTGTTCATTCCAATTCCAAGCGCGTAAACGTGCCCTCATAGTTATGGACTTGTCCGCATCGTTTAATTTTCCTTGAATACCTGACTTCGTCGCCTATGGTTTCACAAGAAAATAATCTCTTTGTTAAACCAGAAAATTTAACGGTTCATTAATTAGCAACTATTTCATTTTTTAACAATATTTGGCTACTCAAAGGATGAGTAAGAGTTCCTACTCAAACCTATTTGTTGCCAATTCATAGAACTTCATGTTTATAATAGAGCAGTTCATATTAGAAATCACTTTATAAAAATTGTCTCTACAAAAAATCAATTAGACTAAGGTCGTTTAGTAGTTGAACTGTGAAAAAACAAAGGAAAGAAATTGGTGAAAAAATTAAAAACCATTTATGTATTTACTAGAATAAATTGACTAAATGACCTTAATTTTAATTCAATTTTTGCAGAAATGATCTCCACAGTGTGATTCATAATATGAACAGTTCTGTTCATAAGCACAAACTTCAGTGATTCGAACATGAAAAATTTTGAGTGGGAGTTCTTACTCATTTTTGAGTAGCCAAGCATTGTTCTTCATTTTTTTTTTTTGTGTCAGTAATAATCTGACAGAGAACAATAATAAGTAAACTGTGAAAAGAAAAATATTGTACAAACGAAAAAACAAACAAAATGAAAAAGAAAACAAATTAATATTTTAAGTTGTTTTCACTTTGAAAATTTTGTTTTATTCATTCCCACTTTATCTAATTCTTAGCCTTCATGTATTGAATTATGCATTGTATTGTAGAATCCAAAAAAAAAAAAAAAAACTTTTTTGGATTCCATGTGTATAAGCATGAAATTATAGCCCACCCATATGAAAATTTTGACTCCGCGGTTGCATGTAAGGATAAACATGCCAATAGATTAAACTTATTCACACTATAACATAAAAATGCTATTACGCTCAATTATAGAAGTTGCTCAAAAGACTAAAGACAGTCCAAGTCGGAACTAAACAACAAGGCTATAGCTTGCTCTTCTTCCAGCCTTTATTCTTGAAGATATAAGATTATCTCCCCTCCTAATCTCTCTTTCCATCCCTCCTCTCATATTTAAATGGTTACCGCGTCAACATCTTGTTTTAAATTTATTATATAGACAAAAAGACAAAAAAGAAAAGTGTAAGAGGAGGAGAGAGAATGAAATGGTACTAGAAGGTAGAGAATCCTACTCCAAGTGTTCGCTAGGGGCGAGGGGGACCCTGAGAGCAAAAGACTCTTCGTCTTCAGGTTTGAGAGTAAACCCTTTACATCCTACACCATGCTAATAATATCCACCAATTCTCTATTTTATTTATAAAAAAATAAATTAAAAATAAATTAAAAAAAATAAAAAAAAACATATGAGGGTGAATAGTACCATGATTGATATTTTAGTGTAAATATATGATTTTTCCTTAAAGTGAACAGTACCGAAAGTTTTTCGTTAAAATTCTATTTTCTTTAATTAGTAATTAATATTAAAGTTCGTCTAAGATTATTTTTTAAAGGAGATATATATTAAAAGTATCAAATAGAAAAAACAAGACAACATCATTCAAAAAAAAGAAAACTAATGAAAATAGCTTGAAAACTTTGAGTTTTAACGATAAGGATAAAGGGTAAAGTGAATAGTACTAGGTTTGACTTTTTAGTGTAAAAATATGGTTTTTCGTTAAAATGAACAATATCGCGGGCTTTTCGTTAAAACTCTCTTCAAAAAAGGGAAAGGGATCATTTTCGGATCTGTTCTACCTAATCCTCCTCATCAAATAATCCGAGCTTTTGAAATTTGATCTAACAGTTAAAGTTATTATAACTTTTAGAATTAGTCCGTATTTTTAACAGTTTAATCAAATTTTAAAGATCTAAATTATTTGATAATGAGAATTAGATGAAAATGATCAAATGATCCCTTTTCCAAAAACAGGAAAAAGAAAAACAAGACAGCAAGTTTCTTTTAACCAAGGTATTAAATATCGGTAATATCGGAAATATCGGTAGTCTGAAAACACGGAAATATCGATGGAAATATCGGTAAAATATCGATATCGATATCGATAAAAATTACATGGAAACCACGGAAATTGTAAGAAAAACTTAGAAATTTTAATTGAAACTTTGCAAGATGTTTATTTAGTCAATTATCTATTAGTTTATCACAAAAAATTGGAAGGAAATGCATTGCATGATGGATTTAACTGATTTAAATTGATTATATAGCGAGCTGGCAAACATTGTGAGTGTAAAAAATATATAGTAATTAATGAAAAAAGTTTAAAGACACCACAATTATTATATATAATGAATTAGTACAATATTTTACACTTTATATATTGCATTTTTTTTTCTCTCAGATAACACACACAGACTGACACATAGCCCGGATATTTTGAAAGCAGGTTTGGATTTTTTTTTTCTTCTCTCGGATAACACACACACACCCCACTTCTACACACACACACTTCAAAGTGCACCCCACTTCTACACACACACGCACAGACACACTGTAACAACCCAACCCCAAATTTTTATATATTTTCGTGGTTCCCCAAATAATTATGAAATTATCGTTTTAGTCCCCTATCTTAACCAAATCTGGACCATTCATCTTGATTTCCAAATTCTCTCAAGCTACCACATGGCAGCACCCTAGCACCCTCACGTATCTCTCTCTCTCCCCACCCCGTGACCTCTTTCTCCTTCTTTCTTCTCTGCACTCACTCTCCCTCTCTCGAAGACCCTCACTCTTTCACCCTTTGACCCACACCCGAGAGCACCCACGCACACCCTTCGTGGTACTCCGTCGACGGCATCGTCATCACCTTCTACACGCCGTCGTCTCTCTCTCTCTCTTTCTCTCTCTCCCGTCACTGCGCAACTCGACGAAACCCCAAGAACCTCCGGCGAGTTCTTCATGGGTTATGGTTAGGTAAGCCTCGAACCTCTCTTTCCGTGTTGGTTTGTTGCTTGGATGTGATTATTGAGGTTATTCTGTCCTTTTTACCAAGGATTTAGCACGGAATCAGCCCGGGAATAGGCGCACCCATCTCCGGCGAGACCGTGGGTATCGAGAGGTTTTCCGACCACCACGGGTCGTTTCACGGCAAATGGAAGGTATAAACGCACTCCTCTCGTCTCGTGCTTTTATTTGATACCTAGATCGGGGTCTAGAACCCTTGTTTGTGGTCGACCGGAGCTGTAGAAGCTCCGGCGTTCTTCTCCGAGTAGCACGGTTAAAAAAATATCGCGATATTATCGATATTATCGATAATATCGCGATATTTTGCCGAAAACCATTTGGATACCTATTTAAATATCCATTACCTGAAAAACCGATAATATCGGCGATATTTCGCCGATATTATCGATATTTTCTTCCATGCTTTTAACAGATGAATTTTATTAGAGGTGGAATTGGGGTCCAACATCCCAGGTGTTTTCTGATAGCATAACCCAATAACGTCAAATCCATTAATTTGATTATTTAATAAATGGCTCCCACAATAGGATTTGGATCCTCTATGAGACAATTGGTCGGGATCTTCCTGACCAGTATTTGTGGGCCGTTGGATTTTTATCTAACGGTTATAAATAGGGGGACCCTCTAAATTTATAATAATTATAGTCGTTGGATAAAAATTCAACGGTCCACATACATCGATCAGGAGGATCCTGACCAATTACCTCAGAGAGGATCCAAATCCCCCACAATACACCAATCACGTACCCCTCCCAACCAATTTACACAATTTTTGTAACAGTAGGTCCCACAATATATAATAAAAAGGAAATTTGACTCATCATTTGAAAAAATAAAAAAAAATTTAACATTTAACTTCAAATACTCATTTTAGTCATTAAATAAAATTTAACAATTTATAAATGAGTAATGTTAGAGAAGCTAATTTTTTAGACTAAATTTTATAAATTATATGTATTTGTTAACGATTAAATTATTATTTAAGTGTTGCTTAATGTTTATATAGAGCCACAACCCACAAAGTCCTACACAAATAGCATGTTTTAGTTATGGAGGCAGTTGTGGTGGATATGATCTGATCACTTGAAGAAAATGACGAGTCTGCGGATCTTTGTGGATCTTCATCTTTCACATGGGAGGTTTTATGACTACACCTACCAAATTTAATCACAACAGCGAACTTGATAATGAGACATCAATAATTCAACGATTCAGAAAACTTCAATTAAATTGGGACCCATAAATAAATATGTGGAATTCCTAATACTTCTTTTGTAATCGATCAAAGCTAGATCATTGATGCCTAATTCAGAAAGAGGAGTGTTATTGGCACTTTAAAAGTCTCATTGTACACTCTTCACAAGTGTATTTTTCTTTCTTAATATAGAAAGTTTGGAGTGTAGAATAAGATTTTTGGAATGCTACTAACAATTCCCTTCAAAAAAAGGTTTTTCTGTTTTGCATGCAACATCTGGACACATGAATATTCTTTGGCATTCTAATTGCGCACACGTATTATCTTTCAAATATAGAAAATTTGAAGTGCAATTAAATTTTTAGAATGTAAATAAAAGGGGAAACTTGATATAACTCCAATTTTTTGAGCCAATAGTAAGAATAGTCCAATTTATTAAAATAAATCCAATTCTTTAAATTTAATTATTTAATTATCAATAATTATCTCTTAAAAGAAAAAACTTATTGTAAAAATCAAATTTCTTCCTAATTATCTCTTTGATTATTATTATTATTTTTTTTTATTTCTTGTTCTTCTTCCTGCTTTAACCCATTTATAGATTTTTTTTAATTTTTATAATCAACCTATATCATAGGTTAATTGTATTTATCTACCTATATGACAGATTCTTTTTCATAGTTAACATGTCACATATTAATGTGTCTTGCTTGTAGGTATATTATATTTTTTTTCTACCTTTTAGTTAGGTTTCATATCTCACTTATAGGTATAATATACATTCATATATTTGCTACTTGATTTAGGGTAGAATGTTTTGCAGATAGATTTATGTTAGTATATTAATTTTTTTTGTTTATAAGATATTAATTAGATATTTTGGAGTTGAAAAATGCATAATATTAAAAGATTTTAATTGATTTTTAATATTTTTAGAAAATATAAAAGGAGTATAAAAGAAATAAAAACATATAATTAAATAACCGGAGTCACTCCTAAAAACACTCTATGTTTTTGGACCTGGATCTAAAAGCCCCTAAATAAAATTACCTTCTTTTATTGGTTTTTTTTAAGGCTCGCAAAAATGGTTGTCTTTGTTGTTTGGCGAAGGAACTTCTTGGATATCATCATATTGTGGTCTTCTTTTTCGCTTGTATTGCTAAAAAATAACTAATTACAAATCGATTTTCATCAAAAGGGTTGTTAAATAAGATATTAATTAATGCTATATTTTTTTTCTTGATACTGTTTGGGTCTCTCAACCTCGATTTATTATTTTGCATTTTATTTCTTCCATGATCATATGTATCTCCATTGTTTAACAACAACTAAAAATACTATTGTTTCTTTAAAAAAAAGTACTATGTATTTGATTAAGGCGATTTTATATGACGATGAGCAACAAAGTGGAGACGGTGCACTACACCTTTTATTTTGCATACCATAGTTCATACATTACAATCTCACATATGATATCCCTTCACGTACATTTGTTACAAGGCAACTTACAAAGCAAAGCATTTTAATTACTTGTAATCAAGCAAAAGGCACGCATTATTAACACAAATATTATATACTAACGATGGACGTCACACTGTTTCACCATTGCATTCTTTTCCTTTCCTTAATTTATCATGCCTTGATAAAGTGAGCATCAAGATCCTTGACGATGTTAACCATCAAACCGACGTATTTGTCCGGACTGCAACATCCTCAGTCAGTTTCTCATATTCAGTCGACAATTTTGCAATGTTGCCTTCATTCTTTTGAGTGAATTGATAGACCGGCTTGAAGCTCTTGTAATACTGGAAGACATCTCCTTCCAGTCCATTCAGTGTTATGGATTTGTTCTCGTTGTTTGACTACACTTTTTCCTTGAATACTCGAACTTCGTCCCCTATGTATTCACAAGAAAGTGGTCTCTATATTGACCAAGGAACAATAAAGGGAGCGTTTGATAAATAATTTGTTTTAAGTTTTCACAAAAATGAAAATTGAAGTTATTTTTGTCAGTTTTCTAAATTTATATTAGTAATTTTTATTTTTTGAAGACTGAAATAACATGAGATTGTTGAATTATTGCGGCACACCTCGATTCTTTACCAACATATTTTGTTCTAATTATCCATTATATCAATATATAGTTTTCACTTATGGGTTAGTTGTTCGCTTGTGAATCAGGGTTTAGTTATTGCGATCCTTCTAATATTGCTGGATTATGATTAACATATAATTGTGTTCTGATCTTAGAGAAAAAGGTACATATCATGTTAAATACATGAAGGTATTTATATGAGACGAAGAGAATGGTACCTTTTTAGACAGCTAAATCGCCGTGGTTTGGCCGTAAAACGGCTTGAAAGTGGCTAACTCGAGACCAAGACAGCCACTTTCGAGCTGTTTTCCGGCCAAACCACGGCGATTTAGCAATTAAAAAAGGTACCATTCTCTTTGTCTTGTCAAGAAGTATGATTTTCATTTTTGAATCACTTGATTTCTGAGTATTGAAGAAGTTATGAACGTTTTGAAGTTTGCCCAGTTTCCGGTGAGTTTTCAAGTTTCACTTTGACCAATCAACTTTGAGGCTATTTTCCGGCAATCTTCGGCAACCATTGGGCTTCTAAATAGCTGTAATCTTATTCTACACTTTCCTATCTTCATTTTGATATATTATGGGTCAAATTTGGTTAAGAAACGATTGAGTTACGAAACTTTGAAAATTGCCCAAACTTCCGACCAAGAGCTCCGGAACACTTAACGGAGTTTTTAACGGAATGACCAAAATGATGGATGGTGGCCAATCGCAGGGACCACTTTTATCGATTTGGAATCTCAGGGACCAAAGTGATGAGTTATGCAAATCTCAAGGACCATTTTGGCGATAAAATTATGAAATTTGGTACAATCTTCTTGACAGACTCACGAACCCGCTCCAATTGGAATCACTAAAAAATTCTACCGTTTGATTACTTTATGCTTAAAACAAGTTCACATGTCCTACAATAAAAACATAGAGCAAAGCATCAAAATGTCACTAAAATAATAACCAAAATATACCAAGAATAGGGAATAATATATAGTATAAAATCGACTCATCATGACCTTGCATGAACTTATAAGTAAGTTGGGCTACTTTTCATATTGCCAATTGGTTTTATGGTGTCACCTTAACTTTCTTCATACCCATGTGTGAAGCCAAAAGACTACGTGCGCTCCATGTCACCCATTTGTGTTGCCCACCTGTTAGGCTTAAAAAATTTCCACACATGAGGAGGCGTATTAAGAATGAATCTCACATTAATGGGAGGAGAAATTTTGCATGGACTTATAAGTAAGTTGAAAAAAAATATTGGACAAATATTGTAGAGTACACCACATTTTATTTTATAGATGCGATCGACAACCATAATCTATTACATCACAATGTCATATATGACATCCTTCGTACATCTTTTACAATACACACAAACCTAATTAAGAAAAGCATTTTATTTAAGTAGGTACGCATTGATGAACATATGCATGCATGATTACATATAATTGAACCCTTTTTAACAAGACCAGCAAAAGCTCTTTCCAACCGTTGCATATGACGTATGGTTTTTATTCATTAATTAATTAATTTATGCTCCCAGAAGGTGAGCGTCAAGATCCTGGACGAGTTTAACCATCAAACCGACATATCTATCTGGAGCTTCAACATTCTCATTCAGTTTCTCGTATTCGATCCACAGGTTGGCAATGCAGGTGCCTTCATCTTTTTGAGTGAATTTATAGACACCCTTGAAGCTCTTATAATACTTGAACACTTCTCCTTCCAATCCTTTCAGAGTTGCAGCCTTGTTCTCATCGTCTAGCTCCACCTGTTCCTTGAATATCCCGACATGATCCCCTATATATATGCATGCATGCATTCATGGTTAATTTCATAACAACAAAATATATAAACTTTCTCACCCTCTCTTATTAGGATCTTGTTTCCACCGTAGGAAAAAGGGGGCAATATGACTTATTTACGAAACATGTATTTACTGTATATGACTCTCATTGTCTAGAACAAAAATTGAAGGAAGCATTGAAATATATATAAGAGGTCATATATGGTAAATACATGATTTCTACGATTGTTCTATCTCGACCTTGTTTTTGCTACAACAAATCAGAATTTCTGCGAAAAAGCTGTAAACATTGAAACTCATGCTATGAACGTATGATGATTTGAGCACATCTGTTAAGGTATACATACATATAAAGTGAATAATTAAACAGGAAAATTGAATTAAGTAGCGGTACCTAGTTCATATTTCCAAATCTTAACAGAGCCGTGTGTTTCCCAATCTCCTTCATGCACATCAACTCCTTTGATATGGGTATTAGAGATGTTTGGGATGAGGTGGGCGCTCTTGAACATGTTGTACAACTTGTCAGCTGGTGCCTTAATTTCTATTTCAGTCCCAATTTTACCATGCAAAACCATGTTTATGAGCAGTTTTGATGGGTGCTACTCAGAAATTATAAGAGAAGAATGTTAAAGGATATGTATAATTTGGGCTCCTACCCTCCTTAAATAGAAGCGACTAGAGTTAAATTGCGAGATAAAACTTAATGTGTCCGGAACACGATACAGTACGCCATATATATAATATATGTAATATAAATGGAGGGAAAGTTTTTTTATTTTATTTTATTTTTTTCAAGTGTTTCTCTACTTGTGTATGACATACGACGTATGTACCCGTGTTCTGGATATTAAAAATTCTCTCATAATATTTTAATAGTGGGTAATCCAATTTAAAAACCAAATCATGCAACACGTGATAAGGATTAAGTCATATATTTTTTAAATCATACTTCTCGGATAATTGGAATCCTATGAAGTAATGATCACAAGTTCACAATATGCATGGATAGATGAAGGGTTTGCTCATGAGTAATGTTAGGGAAACCAAATTTCTAAATCAAAATTTGTAAACAAAATAATGTAGAGGTAGATGATTGAATTATTATTTAAGCGTTGATTAATATGCTTATTTCTTATTAATAACATATCATTTGATTTGTATTCACGCATGCGATAAAGATTAGATTAGTACGATCACACTAAAAATTTATTTGTAAATGTTTTAAAATAAAATGTAATTTATCTGCAAAATGTTTTTTTAAGGTACGATATTCTTTAATAACAAATTTATACGTACATCAATGAGGATAGGGTGTAAACAAAGGGCCTCGATAAAAACCTTGCCGGGGTTTTCAACCCGTTCGAAGAGAGATTTTTCAATGTGACCGTCACACAAGGAGGTACACCACGTGTCTCTATGTAAATGGTTATATATGTGTGTTAAAAGATTAATAACTTAAAAATTAAAATTTTCCACCACTTACATAAAAACACGTGATATACCATCCGTGTTCCCGTCACAACTAAAAATTTTCCCTAGTCGAATGGTAAAAGAGTGTCCCACACCAACATAATTAATTAGGAATTGCTATCCTCAAAGAGAAGATCAAGAATTACATTAGGAAGTTCCTCAAACCAAACCACAGTGTTACCATAACTCAAGCTCATATGTGCTAGCCTGCGTGCCACCTTGTTCGTCTCCCTTCGACTAAATTCAATCTTCCACTTGAACAATGAATGAATAATTGCGTGTGTCGTTTAGAATGTTTCCAAAATGTGACATGTCAACACTTCCTTCTGCAAAATGTTTTAGAATAAAAAGTTTTATCTCTATTTATTTATTATCATTATTATATTTCTGGAAAGATCGATACGTATGGGCCATGGCGTCTGGTTTTTTTGTCATGGCGTCTGGTTTTTTTGTTAAAAAGCCATCAAATGGGGAGGCAGCGATGAGGTATTAGGTATCCACAAATGTCAGTTCACAAAATATTATACTAAAAGTAATTGAAAAGAATCAAACAAATCAAACAAATATTAATTCTTTGCCCAAAATAATCCACTAAAAAAAGGGTCCACAGCATAGTTTTTTCCACTAGAGTTTATCGATCCTTGAAGACTATCATTGATGATTGATCATCCAACAGGTGCATTATTTATTTTTTAACAAACGCTAATAGTTACACTAAGGGAATGGAGGAGTGTGTTAAGTCTTACAATAGGCTTGGCAAAATAATGTGATTCATTTTCGTTTATGGCGAGAATCAAATCTAAGATCTCTTACATATAAGTGAAGAGGGATAGCACTAGACTGTAATACTAAATGGCCACATACAGTATTTATAGATAACAATAATAACAAGAAATACTTTTTTTTTTTCATGCTGGACCATTTTTTCTAAGGTGATGCTAGAAATACCTTCTTTTTAAACTACAATTGTAAATCACGTGATGTGGCGGTTAATGGTCAGATTTTTTTTTTACTCATTAAAAATGTAATCCAACTATCAACAGCCACATCATTTGATTTACAAAATTTGGTCTAAAAAGATGGTCTCCCTAGCATTTTGCTTCTCTGTATAACTTTTAGTCATGACTCTATACCGACTTTCATTTCTAGATTTTAAAATTACGCCACGCTACTCGTTAGGTCCGATTTCAAAAAATCGAAAACAGAAAGAAAAAAAATTGAACCATTCACCAAACCAAAACAGCAAGAACAAAAAATTAAAATTGAATAAGCAGAATCGAACCAAAATTTTGGTTCGATTCGATTTCGGTTTTAGTAGTTCAAAAACCGAACTGCACTGAAATACCTTGTAACCATAACAAGTGCATTTGTTACACTTGACTATCTCGGACTGGATTAAGCTCAGGGACTAAGTTAGACTGGCTTAGACTAGACTAAACTGAATTAATTTAGTTAAGTGTTTGTTCCAATGCCGGACTAACAAGCAAAATAATATTTTTCTTTTTTTTTCTTTTTCTTTTTCTTTTACCATTTTCTACAACACATTCTCTTTTGAGAAAGTTCTCCCTTTTCTCCATTTTTTTTCTTGAAATGTTATCCTCACAACCCAGAATCAACGTCTGCTCGATTGGGTTCTTCTGATAATCCCTAAGTGGAGCCTCTGCAACCACAGCTTCATCTCAATCTTTTGCACATCTTCACAAATTCGCTCAAATCACAAAATCCAAATTCGCGGGAATTGCAAAAACCCATATTCAATTCCAATTCGCTTGAATCACAAAACCCAACTTCGTTGGAAGTGCAAATCACATATTTGAATCATGAAACCCAAACTTGAAATGCAAACCCCAAACTCAAATTGCAAATCCAAAATTCCGTTCGAAGCTTTGCAACATTTGCATAAATCAGTTTCCACCCACAAAATCGAGTAAAGTAAATGATTGAGAGCGCATGAGGAGGAAGCGGGCCTTCCAGAAGACGTGACTTATTTTTGTGTTCTTTGAGATTCGAAATGAACAGACGAAGAAATCCTGGTTTCGCGAGTGTAGGCAACGGCAAAGCAAGCAAACGAAGCAAGCAGGGAGAGGAGAGAGGATGCGATGCAGAGAGAGAACAGGACGGAGCAAGGTCTTAGCAATCCCATGGTTTTCCCGGGGATTGGCCAAGACCTAGTGAAGGAGATAAGCCGTGCGAGTCCTATTTAATCCCACTTAACTTAGTCTGTAACTTAGTCCGTGAACGCAACAAACACGGGAGTACCCTAATGTTTAATCCTATCTAGTCCAGTGATAGTTAACGAGTCCAAACAAACGCACCCTAAGTGTATTCCTCCTCTCCTCCTCGTCCTCATCGCTTTAGTTCAATCCTCTCCTAACTTAAGTCATGTTCCTCTGCGCCTCTGACGCTCCACGTCCTCAATCTTCAATCCTTTCTCGACGTCTTCAGGTCATCTCCAACCGAAGGGTCCAGAAGGCCAAAGGGCCTAAAATAGCCCGAAAACCGTCTCCAACTGAGGGCTAGGCCATAGGGCTCTAGAATCTGGGAGGGCCCCACGGAATCGGAGAGGGCTTAAGGGCTGGCCTTTTTTTTTTTAATGTTTTGTTATTTCTATCGGTTATAACCGACAGAAATAATATATATTATATTATTAATGTCGGTTATAACCGACACTAATAGCAATGTTAATATAATATCAGTTTGAACAGTGTCGGTTAAAATCGACACTAATTTGAATTCCAACGGCTAGCCAGTCACTAGCCGTTGTATTCAAATTTTTTTTTTCTTTTTATGAATTTAAACCTTTTTTTTTCTATAACTTCCTATAACTTTTTTTCTATAACTTATATTTTACAAAATTTGGTTCATATTTTTTCGTATAACTTCTATTTCACAAAATTTGTTTCATATTTTTTTTTAAATTCTATTTTTTTCTATAACTTCCTAAGCCATTATACAACATTAAATTAAATTAAGTAACATAAAACAACATTAAACAATATGAAACAACATTAAATAACATTAACCAACATAAAAATTATACAACATGAAACTTAAACAACATTTTTAAAAACATTTAGCCGTTGGATTTGAATTTAAGTTGTAGTTTTTAAATAATAAATTATGTTTGGCGTGATGGCTCTTTGGCCCTCGGTTGGAGACGGTTTTTTGTGATAGGACTAAAACGAGCCATCTAGCCCTCGGTTGGAGACGGAGACAAATATAATCATGTACTGTTCATTAAAATATTAATATCTTAGAGAATCTTGAAGGGCCAAAGGGCTAAAACGAGCTATCTGGCCAGCCATCGGTTGGAGATGGCCTCATGTTTCAGATAATCAGAATCACCTCGATAGACAAAGAAAAAGAGGGACGTCGAGATCCCTCCATCGCAACTCCTTCACCGCTGCTCTTCCATCACAGCTCCACCGAAACCTGTCACCCTTTAATCTAACAGTGTTTGCTGTTGAATAATTTTTTTTTTTTTTGACAAGTCATAGGATAATCCAAATTTACCGAAACTACGAAGAGGGAAATATTTTGAACACAAGACGCAGTGAGTTAAATAGAAAGATAATAAATTTCTATATTTGGATCATCATGAAATGAATTAAGAACAAAGGAAATTGGTCGTTATAGGACAGTTACAAATTTTTGTTGCTGAAATAGTAAAATCAACACGACCGACATAAGGCTTGACACGTGAAATGTCTCAAATGGCCATGTACGTATATTACCTAGAAGAACACGATCGATCATATTGATTTTCCTATTACTTTCAGCAAAAAGGTTTTGTAATGTCCTACAACCACCATTTTTGCCTAGTCCATTGAAAATGAAAAGAGAAGCAAAAACACAATCCAATATCTAGATGGTATATCATACTTTTGAGATTCGAAATCCTATTTGTATGATGTAATCAGTAACTGTGCACATCAGCCATGCATAATTGAGATCCAGTTAAGATTTATACATTAAATTATATACAGAATCATCTTTGTAAACATGAGGTATTGATCACTTATTTAGCAGATCTATCTTTTCTGGAACTAACTGTAACCGGAGAGGCAGAAAGGCGATTATGTTCATCTGAAACCACCGGGTAATCGAGTTTCTTACTATTGTTTTCATCTTTGTAAGACTTTGAAGGAGATGCTGATCCAAATATCTGCACTGTTAGGCTTCCACCCGCAGAGAGAAACAAGAAGTAAACATGAATAATGCATACCAAAAACAAACAAGTATACATCAACCTACAAGACGCTTGGGGATATGCTGAAGTGCAGGGGAAAGGATAATGCATTGGTCCTTCATGATATAACCAAATGAGCTGGCTTAGTCGCGCATACGTTGTACCTCGGATTGGATTAAAATTAGGGAACTTTAATGAAAAGCACCCGGTACTGTTCACTTTAACGAAAAACCACATTTTTTCACTAAAAAGTCAATCCTGATACTATTCACTTTACCCTTTATTTTGTCCTTATCATTAAAACTCAAAGTTTTCAAGCCCCTTTCATTAGTTTTCCTTTAAAATTACCGTAAGTAGTAAGAAGCTCAAAGTTTTGTCCAAAGGGTTGAAAACTTAAAGTCTAAGACACAAGGGAATAATCAGGTTCCACAAGGATGCCGCCCATGATCCCCATGGGAATTTATAAAGAACTATGAAGTATGTCACAGTTTGAGTTTGAATATTGGTACTGAAGTTCGGTAAACTTCTACCCAATATAACGTCTAGTTGACAGTACGCTCAATCCTATATAACCACTGTTTTTTCTACGGTAAAAGGTGGTTCGAACATCTAGCATGAAACTGGATAAATCTTTGCTGCTGAAAGTTTGTTAAATTCAAAGCATTGCGCTTATTGATGGTCTACTTGGTAGTTTACTAATACTAGGTAATGATAAATAAAAATTGTGAGGTAGAGGTTTTTTTTTATTCCCTCTAACCAGAGGTAAAGAGTACTTTACCTAGCACCAGAGCAGCGCCAACCCAACCAGTAGCACCCCACCTTTCCCCAAGGAGAAACCATGCAAAAGCAGCACCCCAGACCGGCTCCAAACTATAAATTATTGCTGTTTCTGTTGCTGATACATCACGCATTGCGGCCATCTGGAAAAAATACTTTCCATCAAAACTTTAAGCTAAAAAGATGCGTTGCAAATAAAACAATATTGGAGAGTTTTTTTTGTTTGGAAACAGCATAAGTAGTATACTCAACCAGAGGTCCTATAATTTACAAATATTAATTTTTTATACCGGCGATAAGATAAGCTTTATATCGGAGATATTTGTATCCATTGAATCACTAGTAACTTAGAATAGTAAAAGGTCGTACCCAGTGCACAAGGCTCCCGCTTTACGCAGGGTCTGGGAGAGGTGAATGTCGGCTAGCCTTACCCACTCTCAGATCAGCATTTACACATACCTCTACCCATAAGCATAGACCAGTCGAAAATATGCCCGAGTACAGTGCAGGTATCCATGGGAACACAACCATCCATTCCCAGAACATACCGCACGTCCATAACGATGGGTTAAAATCTTGGAGGCCACCCGACCCTACTCCAACACAGTACCATATTGTTGACATGACAGTAACAACACATACCTGAATGGAATCTTAGAACCTTAGAACTGTCCACACCACCAATAAAGATTAACAAGTAGCATTAATCACGATACAATTACCATGGACATAACATAAGGACAACATATACTAACCTCATAACAAACCAGGTACGAGCAGGAACTATTGCTCATGACATACCATCAAGCAAGGGAACTATAACTACCTGTTAAATTCAACAAGAAAATGCCAAACATTGTATCTTCAGGTACTCCCAGAAAGCAAGAAATTTGCCTTCCCATAAATGCATAGAAGGTTAATAAAGGTACTTACAGTGAACATGGACTGAAACGATGCACGACCAGCATCTGAAGTTTGCAATCCCAGTGCCTGCATGAGATACCCTAGACTGACCCAGGGACCCAACTCAATCCCTGCTTTACATGTCTGAGCATCACCTCGAGCTTGGAACACAAAAGGGATGAACGGAATGGCTGACACAGCAAACCGCACAATAGTGAAGGCTGCCGGGTCCATGACGGCTTCCACCTCTTTTACAATCGAGAAATTACTGGCTACTGTTGGAAATTCAAATTAAAAGTCATGTGATCTGTCCATGTGATGCTAACCTTTCTTTACAGATTGTTTCCAGCAAAATATAATCATCATTGCTCCTTCATTATTCAGCCGAATGGTGATGAAAGACAGCAAGTGTGCTGCCATGTGATGTGCTAGCAGGAAGACAGCAGTGTGCTGCCATGTGCTAGTCGAATCTGTGTTATTTGCAGCTGGAAAGACAGCTGCTGTGTGCTAGCCGAATGTAGACAACCTGGAATACATTTGGTCTTTTCATTTTCACGTTCCCATGTGTTAAAGACAGCAGATATGCTGCTGTCTGTGTGCTGTCAATGGATGGTGTAAAGGTGTAGGTTGTCTTGTATTTAAGGAAGCCTCTCGTAAGGCTTCAGTGTGCATAAGAAAAATCCCATCTGATTTGTCATTCAGTTCTTGAAGTGTATTTGCAATCTGTTTTTAATATCAAAGTGCCTTGTTTCCCAAAGCTTGTAGCTTCCCTCATTTCTCTATTTTTGTCCAATTTTATTGAGAGTGAAAGTGAGAGGTGTGATAGAGTTTGTAAACTTATCAACCACATATTTTGGTATTGAGTTAGTAAACTTCTCAATACCAACAGTTGGTATCAGAGCCAGAATACCATTCTGGCAGGTGCAGCAGTTATGGCATCCAACTTAGTGCAGCTCCAAGTTCCCACATTGAAGAAAGAAAATTATGAAAGATGGTGCATCCAATTCAAAGCATTGTTTGGATCACAAGAGCTATGGGAAGTTGTCAGTAATGGGTATGTTGTACCCACTACCGAGCAAGAAGCCACATATACTGCAGATCAAAGGAACACTCTCAAGGATTTACGAAAGAAGGACCAGAAGGCGTTGTATCTTCTCTATCAAGGATTAGAAGATTCAACGTTCGAGAAGGTTGCAGAAGCAACAACGAGCAAGCAAGTATGGGACACACTCAGTACAATCTACAAAGGAGTAGATCGAGTCAAGAAAGTGAGGTTACAGTCACTTCGAGCAGATTTTGAAACTGCTCACATGAATGAAGGGGAGAGCATCTCCGACTATCACTCAAGGCTCATTGTGATAGTAAATCAGATGAGGAGAAATGGCGAGAGACTCGATGAAGTACGAGTTGTGGAGAAGATACTTCGGTCACTCACATCTAAGTTTGAGCATGTGGTGACTGCCATTGAGGAATCCAAGAATTTGGAGGCGATGAGCGCAGAGGAGCTACTAGGATCCCTCCTAGTTCACGAGCAACGCATTCAGAAGAATGCAAGCCCCACAACACTAGAGCAAGCTTTGGAGTCAAAATTGAAAATTGACAAACCAAATAAAGGTCGTGGGCAGTGGAACTCACGTCGTGGGAGTTCATCCAACCGTAGCCGAGGACGAGCCCGAGGAAGAGGTCGAGGCTATGAACAAAACCGAGGTCAATCTCAAGAGTGGAGATCTACCCGAGGAAATGCGCATATCCAATGTCACACTTGCAAGCAATATGGACATTATGCCAATGAATGTTCACATAAAAATGGTGAGCATGTCAACATGGCAGAATCAAGTGGAAATACTGATGAAGAACTTACAGTCTTGCTAGCACACCATGATTCCAGTAGCCAACAAGATGTTTGGTATTTGGACTCTGGTGCAAGCAATCACATGTGTGGAAAGAAGGAGTTTTTTGCCGAACTCAAAGATGGGGCCTATGGATCTGTAAGTCTTGGTGACTCCTCAAAGTTGCCAGTTGAAGGCAAAGGGAAGATCAAGATCATCCAGAATGATGGTAGAGAAGAATACATCTCCGATACCTACTACATACCAGGTATGAAGAGCAACATTCTGAGCATTGGTCAACTGCTCCAGAAAAGGTATATTATACATATGGAGGATATGTTTCTCACTCTCAGGAATGCAAGGAGAAAACTTATTGCACGTGTTCAAATGTCAAAGAACCGAATGTTCCCGTTGAAGTTGAACACAAAGATTGGGAGTTGCAACATCGGTGTAATGGAAGATGAGTCATGGAAATGGCATCTTCGATTTGGCCATCTTCATTTCAATGGCCTAAAGTTGCTGTCAAGTGGAGGAATGGTTCGTGGTCTACCCCAGATTGAAGTCACACGCCAAGTATGTGAAGGTTGTGTGCTTGGCAAGCAAGCACGACTATCATTCCCTGTTGGTGATACATGGAGAGCAAAGGCACCACTGCAAATGGTACACACGGATATATGTGGTCCATTGGATCCTATGTCTTATGGAGGTAATAGGTATTTTATTACTTTCATTGATGATTTCAGTAGGAAGACTTGGGTTTATTTTCTCAAGGAGAAGTCGGCTGCCCTAAAAATCTTCAAGGAGTTCAAGGCACTCACAGAGGCTGAAAGCAACCACAAGCTTGTGGCTGTGAGATCAGATAGAGGTGGAGAGTACACCTCCAATGCTTTCCAAGCATACTGCAAGGAGCAAGGAATTAGGCATCAACTGACTGCTGCCTATACCCCACAGCAAAATGGGATAGCCGAAAGAAAGAATCGAACCATCCTTGACATGACAAGGTCCATGCTTAAGGAGAAGAATTTGCCAAAAGAATTGTGGGCAGAAGCTGTAGCTTGTTCGATTTATTTGTTGAATCGATGTCAAACAAAGAGTGTCAAAAGGATGACACCACAAGAAGCTTGGAGTGGATATAAGCCGAGTGTTGCACACCTAAGAGTTTTTGGGTGTGTTGCATATGCTCAAGTTCCAGAAGCCAAGAGGAGAAAGCTCGATGATCGAGGTGAGAAGTGTGTGTTTGTGGGCTATAGTGAAGAGTCCAAGGCATACAAGCTCTACAACCCACTAACTGGCAAGCTAGTGGTTAGTAGAGATGTCATCTTCAGTGAGGAAGAGGCATGGAAGTGGAACAACAAAGAAGTCAGTAAAGAGAAGATCGTCTCCACTAATTTTGAAGAACCAGAAGTTGTACCACCTGTTGAGCAACAACCTGCTCAAACAACCACAACAACTCCATTGCACAGAACTGCAAGGAGTGGTCCTACATCTAGTGAAGAAAGCAGCTCTTCAACTCCAGTGAGACTAAGAAGTCTCACCGAGATATATGGACAAGAAGAAGAAGAAGAAACCAACCTTTTCTGCTTGTATGCAGACCACGAGCCTCTCTCATTCAATGAAGCTGTGGAAGAAGATCGTTGGAGAATAGCCATGGAGGAAGAAATCCATGCCATCGAGAAGAATGACACTTGGGAGTTGACAAAGCTCCTACCAAATCAGAAGGCAATTGGTGTCAAGTGGGTGTACAAGATCAAACGCACTGCAGATGGGAGTGTGGATCGGTACAAATCAAGGCTTGTAGCAAAGGGCTACAAACAAAAGTATGGAGTGGACTATGATGAAGTCTATGCTCCAGTTGCAAGACTTGACACGGTAAGATTACTAATCTCTCTTGCCGCTCATCATAAATGGAAAATTTATCAACTAGATGTCAAGTCAGCCTTCCTTAATGGAGTACTTGAGGAAGAAGTGTACGTGGAACAACCAGAAGGCTTCCAAGTACAAGGAGAAGAAGAAAAGGTGTATCGTTTGAAGAAGGCTTTGTATGGCCTCAAGCAAGCACCACGAGCTTGGAACTCAAGGATTGACAACTACCTTCACCAAAATGGATTTCAGAAATGTCCATACGAGCATTCAGTTTACATGAAGAATGGTGCAAAAGGGGAGTTCTTAATTATTTGTCTCTATGTAGATGACTTGTTGTTTACAGGAAACAATGAAGCAATGTTCTGTGAGTTCAAGCAATCCATGTTCAGTGAATTCGAGATGACTGACAATGGATTAATGTCATACTTTCTTGGCATAGAGGTGAAGCAAGAAAGTGACGGTATCTACATCTCTCAACAAAAGTACATGAGAGATATATTGGAGAAATTCAATATGGATAAGTGCAATATTGTCAACACTCCAGTTGCAACTGGATTGAAGCTGTCCAAGGAAGGAGAAGGTGAGTTTGTAAACTCAACCGTGTACAAAAGCTTGGTTGGAAGTCTAAGGTACCTTACAATCACAAGACCTGATATAGTTTATGGTGTTGGACTCGTGAGTCGGTACATGGAAATACCAAGGGAGTCTCATTGGCTGGTTGCCAAGAGAATCTTGAGGTACATAAGAGGTACTCTAAACTATGGTCTGTTTTATAATTTTGGTGAAGATGCAAAATTATTTGGTTATTCAGATAGTGATTGGGGAGGTGACCAAGATGAAAGGAAAAGCACAACTGGCTATGTGTTTTTTCTAGGATCAACAGCTTTCTCATGGACTTCAAAGAAGCAATCAATTGTTGCTTTGTCATCATGTGAAGCCGAGTATGTTGCTGTAGCCTCAACAGTATGTGAAGCAATTTGGTTAAGAAATCTATTGAAGTCAGTGTGTCATCCACAAGTGGAATCGACTGTGATTCATGTGGATAACATGTCTGCAATCAAGCTTGCAAAGAATCCTGTTCAACATGGAAGGAGCAAGCACATTGATACCAGGTTCCATTTTCTAAGGGACCATGTGAAGCAAAAGACAATAGAGCTTGTCTATTGTCACACGAAGGAACAAGTGGCAGACATCTTCACTAAGCCATTACCAGTTGAATCATTCCGGCTATTACGTGAAATGCTAGGCATGAAGGCGTTTTAATTTGAGGGGCCATGTTGGAAATTCAAATTAAAAGTCATGTCATCTGTCCATGTGATGCTAACCTTTCTTTACAGATTGTTTCCAGCAAAATATAATCATCATTGCTCCTTCATTATTCAGCCGAATGGTGATGAAAGACAGCAAGTGTGCTGCCATGTGATGTGCTAGCAGGAAGACAGCAGTGTGCTGCCATGTGCTAGTCGAATCTGTGTTATTTGCAGCTGGAAAGACAGCTGCTGTGTGCTAGCCGAATGTAGACAACCTGGAATACATTTGGTCTTTTCATTTTCACGTTCCCATGTGTTAAAGACAGCAGATATGCTGCTGTCTGTGTGCTGTCAATGGATGGTGTAAAGGTGTAGGTTGTCTTGTATTTAAGGAAGCCTCTCGTAAGGCTTCAGTGTGCATAAGAAAAATCCCATCTGATTTGTCATTCAGTTCTTGAAGTGTATTTGCAATCTGTTTTTAATATCAAAGTGCCTTGTTTCCCAAAGCTTGTAGCTTCCCTCATTTCTCTATTTTTGTCCAATTTTATTGAGAGTGAAAGTGAGAGGTGTGATAGAGTTTGTAAACTTATCACCCACATATTTTGGTATTGAGTTAGTAAACTTCTCAATACCAACAGCTACAACAAGCGAACAAAATGAGTGAAACAAATTTAAAATTGTGATCCACACACTTCCAATGCGCCTCTGGAGCCCGAATTTTATTCCAAGCAACTCCCAATCAACCAGCATTTCGTTTGCATTTTCGTTATACATTAGTAATTGAATTTTTGTTAGAAAGTAATTCTGCCCCCTCAATACAAAACGCGGTAAGCTCTTAGTTCGATCTTCACCTAAAGCTCTACATGATCTCTCCGTTCAAGGCCTAAACCCTATATTTCATTTCCCTTTACACACATCCTTCTAAGTTTTCTACTTTTGCTCAAAAATTCGAAATTTTACTTTGCGTATTATCAAGTGAAATATTTTCCCACATTTTCATGGTTTTTATGAACAATCAAACACTTTTCATAAGGATTCGACGTAAACTAGCAGTGAAGGCTGTCGACTACCTGACGCCCTCCCCCTCCTTCTTTATCCGGGCTTGGACCAGCAATGTAAGATAAACTTTATGAACAATCAAACACTAAGCAGAAAATAATTTATGAAAATATTAAAAAGGTTTAAAAAGGAAGAAGCTTTTTACCATGAGCGACGGTGATGACGTTGAGCAAGATGATGCTCCTAACTTTCTTGGAAGCGAAAAAGATCCTTCGCCATAGAGATCGTTTGCCGAACAAGGACTTGAAGCTTAGGGTCGTTACTCTCCTTTCGTCTTGCGATCGATTTCCACTAGAATTTTTAACCAATGTGGTTGGGTTCGGATTCCGATTCGGATTCGGACGATCCAATTTCACTGGCTTTCAAAGTCCCTGTTTGGCATTAGGTTTAGAGCTACTACTAGGAGAAGAAGGAGGAGGAGGAGGAGGAGGAGGAGAAGAAGCGGTTAAACGGGATCGTTTCCGGGGATTTGTGTGGAAGGAAGAGAAAGTTGAGAAGTTAGAAGAAGAAGAGCATTTGATGGCGGTGGTGGCGCAAATTGATGAGTTCCACGACCACCCGAATGGTGATTGGGCAGCCATGCCTGAGCACTGGAGCACTGAACCCAGAACAACTGCGCGTTGTGGCTGGCTGGGATTAATTACCAGTTACACCTGAAATTACTGAAACACCCTCGTTGAGATTTTGGTTAAGGAAGTTGATATTTTGGTCAAGGAGTAAACTGTCGGTTTACCCCCTGAACTTTTACCTCACTTTCGATTTCCCCCTGAACTTTTCCATTGGAAAATTAAGGACTCAAACTAATTTTTTTAGCCAATTTGCCCCCTACCGTTAGTTTTTCATATATTCTATCCATATTTCCGTTAAGTGAGACCATGTGCACAACATGTGAGGGTAGTTAAATTATTTCACTCTTAAAAATGATTAAAAAACTGAAAATAATAAAAAAAGCAAAACTTTCCCTCTATTTTTTCCTGCTAATTCCTATCCTCGATTTTATTTTTCCCTCTCATTCCTATGCATGAGAAATGACATATAGTGTTATTGTCTACCATTTTTATTTTCTCTAACAAATTAATAATTTGACAAATGCTAATGGTGCTATTGTCTCCAAAGCAGTGCATTAATATAAGAAACCCTAGTCTTTTTTATGGACATGTTTCTTATATTAATGCACTGCTTTTGAGACAATAACACCATGAGCATTTGTCAAATTATTAATTTGTTAGAGAAAATAAAAATGGTAGTACATGCTTCAAAAAAAAGATTAACTTAGCTACTTATGAAGACAATAACACCATATGTTATTTCTCATGCATAGGAATGAGAGGGAAAATTAAAATTGAGGATAGGAATTAGCGGGAAAAAATAGAGGGAAAATTATTATTATTTATTTATTTTTAGTTTTTAATCATTTTTAAATTGAAATGACTTAACTATCCTCACATGTTATGCACATGATCTCACTTAACAGAAATATGGATGGAATATATGAAAAACTAACGGTAGGGGGCAAATTGGCTAAAAAAATTAGTTTGAGTCCTTAATTTTCCAATAGAAAAGTTCAAGGGGGAAATCGAAAGTGAGGTGAAAGTTCAGGGGGTAAACCGACAGTTTACCCTTTGGTCAAGTCTCCGACTATCAGTTAAAATATCTATAAAAAATTATTAGGACGGTTCAGTTCGGGTTATCTAAAAGTTAATATAAATAATGTTGGGCAGATTAAATTTTCAGATCAAATTAATAAAAATGAAAATGTTAATTAATATTTAATAATAATTTAATCACCAACTATCATTTTACATGATTTATAAAATATAATTTAAATAGATGGTAGCTTTTGTTCTTTAGTGCTTTTGCTAAAAGCTCTTTTATCATTATGAGATTGAGACTTTAATTAAAAAACTAAGTTTGAGACTTTAATTAAAAAACTAAGTTCTTCTCGAAAAATATAAGCATGCCAATAGATTGAACTTGTTTAAAACATCAGCATTATAATGATATCACACTCAATTCATTATTTCTCAGAGAATTAAAGACAAACCAAATCGGAAACCGAAATAAGCAACAGTGCTAACTAGCTTGCTCAACTCTCAGGCCTTTATTCTTGAAGATAGTAATATTACTCAATGTTCCATATCGTATATGTATGCATAAATCTTGTGCTTGGCGCTTATTCCTTGAGAAGATGTGCATCAACATCTTTAATGACAGTGACCGCAAAGCTGAGGAACTTCTGTGGAGGCGGATCGTTCTCGTTGAGTTTTTCATATTCTAAAGTAATTTTCACAGAACTTCCTTCACTATTTGGAGTGATGATCTGGTAAGTGACCTTGAAGCTTTTGTAATTGTCCAGCACATGTGATCCTTCCAAAGCTATAAGACTCACCCGATTGTTTGCTTCATCTATTTCCGCCTTTTCCTTGTAAGTCTCGACATTTCCATCTATACGTCACATGGAAAAGTACCCGGTCACCAGAGTCTCGACATTTTCATAGAAGGTTTAAAAAATTAATTGTTAGTTTGATTAGTTAGGAGGAGAGAGGAATGTTATTAATATTACCTATGGTGTATTTCCAGAGCTTGACAGAGCCAGAAGTTACCCAGTCACCTTCATGTACCGTAACATCGTGTATTTTATCAGAGGCTGCTTTGGGGACGTCATGGTGCTGGTAGCTGATGAATTTGTACAGCTGATCAGCGTTGGCTTTGATCTCTACCTCAGCCTCCAGAGTCTCCAGCTTGCAAGTACCAGCTCCACTCACAGCCATTTTCTTTTATTTGTTATTTATAATATGTGAATAACGATAGTGTAAGTCTGGGGAATTGTAGGAGACGTATACAAACCTATTGGTTTCCACTTCTTATGCCAAATCAAGGGATCCGAGTCTTTTAAATTTGATTCAATCAGGGAGCTCCTTTAAAAGTTATAATACTTTTAGATCCGAAAAGGATCCCTTTCCTTAGTTATGGAGGCAATTGTGGATAAGATCTGATCACTTGAAGAAAATGACGAGTTTGCGGATCTTTGCGGTTCTTCATCATTCACATGGGAGACTTTATGACTAGACCTACCAAATTTAATCGCAACAACGAACTTGATAATGAGACATCAACAATTCAACAATTCAAAAAACTTCAATTAAATTGTGACCCATAAATAAATATGTGGAATTCCTATTACTTCTTCTTTTGTAATCAATCAAAGCTGAATTATTGATGCCTAATTCATAAAAGGTTTTTCTGTTCTGCATGCAGCATCTGGACACAGGAATATTCTTTGGGATTCTTTGGGATTTTAATTGTGGACTTGTATTACCTGGCCAAATATATAAAGTTTGAAGTGCAATTAAAATTTTAGAGTGTAAATAAAATTACCATCTTTTATTGGTTTTTTAAGAAAGCTTTAATGAAAAGAATTTGAGCTAAGTTTAATTTAATAAAAAACCACCATATACTATTATTTAACCAAAAAGACTTCATATTTAATCATGAGGATAAAACTAATTTATAGTACCATACCCACAAACATTTAACACACATGAGCCCAAAACGAAATGTTTTTTTTCCACCTTTGCCCCTAACAGCAATGCTATTCTGTCAGCCAATTCTGTTACAAATAAACTTTCCTTTACTTACAAGTATGCCATTAAGTCAGCCAATTCTTTCTCTCTTTCTTTTTCTTTTGGCCGTTCGTTATCTCTTCAGGTTTTGCATTTTTTTTCCCCTTGTTTTCTTCATGTCGTCCCCCTCCCTCCTGAAGGAGAGGTAAAACTCAACGTGGGTGAAAGAGAGTGGCCACCTCCTCAAACCATTTTGCACGTTTAAAGAAAATGTGAGTAATTGCTTCCCCAATTTCTTTTATTATATATACATATTTTATATATTTTATATATATATATATTATTAATTTATTAGTTTATTACTTATTTGTAATTAGGTGGTTCAGATTCTTTTGTTGATCAATTTCCACCTTAATTTTGCTTACCACTTAGAACTCACTTTCCTAGAATGCAGGAGCCACTTCCATTGGAAATTATCCCAGTTTCATTTTCAGTTTGTGAGTCTTTGTAGATTTGCCAATGGGGTATCGACTCTTAACGGATAAAACAATGGTTTTGAAGATTTGCCCGTAAAGCTCCGGTATTTTCACCAGCTCGAGTGTTTTCAACATCACCACCTTCTCCTTGTTATTTGCCTTTACCAGCAGTGTTGTTCATGGCTTTGTTCTGTCCTAGCAACAACATGAAAACAAATCAACAAAAAAGAGATAGGTCCTCGTCGGATCCTCTTTGTGAGGATCACGAGGATTCTTTAATCCTGTCATTCCATCGTACATCGTGCAATCAGAAATCATTTTAAATTATATGATTCAAAATTGAACACAAACAGTACCTGACGAAAATTGACCGCACGATGTATGATGAACGAACATGATTAAAGGATCTCCGGGATCCTCACAAAGAGGATCCGGCGAGGATCCTATCTCAACAAAAAAATGCATTGATCTACTAACAATTTGATACTTTATGTCTTCAAATAAAAAACAAGATCAAATAGCTACAATATTTCCCCAGGTAAACAAAATTATCAATTAAAAATATTGAACACTAACTATTTCTCGAATTGGATAGGGGTACCGATACTATTTCTTAAATAGAACATTAGTACTATTATTATTTCTTAAACTGAATACTAGCACTATCAATATTTCTTAAACTGAACATTCATTATTTCTTAAACTAAGCACTGGTACTGTCACTATTTCTTAAACTGAACATTCACTATTTCGTAAACTGAACACAAATATTATTACTATTTCTTAAACTGAATATTCACTATTTTGTATACTGAACACGGGTATTATCATTATTTCTTAAACTTAACACTAATATTATTACTATTTCTTAAGCTGAATACTGACTATTTCTTAAATTGAACACTGACTATTTTTATAATTGAATACAGGTACTGTCACTATTTCTTAAACCAGAAATAGTGAATTAGGGTTTAGTTATTATGATATATTGTTGGATTATGATTAACATATAATTGTGTTCTGGCCTTATAGAAAAAAAGGTACACACCATGTTAAATACATGTAGGTATTTATATATAAATATATATTACGCACGTATACTGTAATTCCAACTTTTGATAGATCAAGCCATGAGTTTCCCAGTCCCCTTCATGCACCTGGATACTGCCAGAACAAATTTTTGGGACGTGTGGCGAGCCTGGCTCTTGAAGATGTTGTAGAACTTCTCAGCAGGTGCCTTGATTTCGATCTCAGTCTCAACCTTACCGTGCAGAGTCATGTTTATGATCAGTTGGGATGGCACCATAATTAATCAATTTGCACCATACTACTAAATTTTTTTAATTTTTCATCATTTCTTTCGTTAAGTAGGTGTGCTATCCGCATGACTGCCTTCAAAGGGTAAAAAAGTCATTTTACCTACACCTTCTGTCTTCTTTCTTTTCTCCGAACTTTCTCTTCTTCTTCCTTTTCACCAAGCCGAGCCCGTGCTGTTCCACCATGCTCCACCGGCACGATTTTCCGGCGAACACCAAAAGAAACAATGGGAGGGATCTGAGCTCGTAGATTCGCGTTCACTACATCCCTTTCTTACACTCATCGCAAACCCTACCCTCCTATTCCAGTGGGTACACCTCCCCCGTCGCCATTGAGTTTCTGAATAAAAACCGCGCGTACAACTCGACCACCACCGCCGCCACTCCTACGGCTCCCATAGCCACCAACGCGTGCTCTCGCGAAGACCCGCACCTGAAGTTGGTGCCTTCGATTATGATCGAGTACTTGGACTTTGTCTCTCCCGGATCCACGAAGCGCATGGAGTAGGAGGCGGGGAGGCCGCAGAGCGCGTAAGACCCAAGCTTGGCGATGTGGGGAGAAGATGAGATAGATTTGATCAAGCCTTGCCAAAGAATCTGGGAAGTACAAAATAATAGGAATATTATTAAACTAACGAGAATGCGGGAATGGCTACAAAACCCTAGAATGCTACATTGTGACTAATTTATTGTTCTACGAGCTACAAAGCATCATATATATAGAGAACTAACATAACCCTAGTAGGCAAGAAAACGAAACCCTAATACTAACGGGCTAAGCCCAAATTCAAACAATAAAATAATCATAAATTCTAACACCCCCCATCAAACTCATGACGGTATACGGCAAGAGTTTGGAACAAGAAGAGGCGGATGCAAGCTCCGTTAGGCAGACACGACAAAACAAGCTCCGTAGGCGGACACGACAAAGCAAGCTCCGTTAGGCGGACACAATAAGGCAAGCGGGTGAGCAACCAAGTGAGCAAATGAACAATCCAAGCTTCAATCAACAAGGCCCAACCAAAGGCCTTCAAACAAATCATAATAGCAACAACACGTTTGCCCCAACAAAAAGCAACAAATACTGCCTACCAACTCTTTTCCACTAGCAACTTTTCACAGGTCAACAAACTTTTTTTTTCTTTGCTTTCTTCCTTCGATCTGCGAACAAAGTGTGGTAACAAATGGTGGGTGCGGCGGTTGCTGGGTAGGGCAAGCAAATTCATCTCTAGGTGCAGTTATGGGACGACATCAGGTTACAAGTCCGGGCAGCAATGGTTCCAGGTGGGTTCAACGGATTATGGGTAGCAATGGGTTTCGATATGGGCTTCAAAAAGTTGTCAGGCAGCAGCAATGCGAATCGATTCAGATGGTACAGGCTATAGCAACGAGTGCGATGGCCAACTCGTGCATGCGTCATTGGGTGGCAAGACGACGACGTGATGCATGCAGCAAATAGATTCAATTTTTTCTCCCTTTTTTTAAGCAACAAAACCCTAACTAGGGCACAACGACAAACCACAACGAAGAAGAGGAATGTGACAAGACAAACAAACTAGCTACCAAGAACAGATTCAACCCATCAAACCTGCTATGATACCAAGTTGAATATCAGAGTGCGCAACGAACAAGACTACAAAATAATATGAATATTATTAAACTAACGAGAATGTCAGAATGACTACAAAACCATAGAAGGCTACATTGTGACTAACTTATTGTTTTACGAGCTATAAAGCATCATGTATATAGAGAACTAACCTAACCCTAATAAGCAAGAAAACGAAACCCTAATACTGATGGGTTAAGCTCAAATTCAAACAATAAAATAATCCTAAATTCCAACACTCCACATACTCTACTGCACCAAATTCCCCTTTCTCTCTCTTCTCTTCTATTCTCTCTCTCTCTCTGCTTTTCCTTTTCACATTGCTTCTTATTGATGACCCACAACCACTCTAACACGTTGCCGCTACTCTCTTCCTTCCTTTCCTTTCCTTGTAAGAAAACAAGTATTCTTCCCCTCCTCTGAGCGCTTTTTACTCTCAGAGATTTTCCCCAACTGAGTTTTTCATTTACTGCAAAAACATATTTTCTTTTGGGGTTTGGGGTTTAAAGGGAGGGTTTTTCTCTGTTTATTTACAAATTTATTGAAAAGTTGAGCTCTTTGTGCTTCCGATGTAATGAGTTCTCTTTCCTTTAAAGGGTCTTGTTTGGTAACTTTGGTTACTGAGAAAATGAGCGTTCTCTATCGTTTGGTATGCAGACGGGACGGGACGAAACGGAATGGGACGGGACAGGACGGGACAGAACAGAGAGGAAGCGAAGATGCCCTCGGATGGAAACAAGAAGGAAGAAGAAGAAGATGGAGAGGTTATAATTTTGTGTTCCACAGATGTGGAACGAGTCGTTCCAGGGGGATGAGGTGGAACAAAAATTCACCAAAAACTCGTTATGTGGAACAGTATGTTCCACCCGTTTTAGGCGCACCAAACATGGGACAGAACGCCCCGTCCCACGTACCAAACGGTACCTAAGAGATGAATTTGGGGAGTACAAAGTGAAAGTGTTGGTGGAGAGAATGGAATGTGCAGGGGAATGACTTTTTTGCCCTTTAAAGGGTAGTCATGTGGATAGCACGCGACCTACTTAATGTAAGAATAGATGAAAAATTAAAAAAATTGACAAAATGTGCAAATTGACTAATTATGAGAATTGAGGGAGGAAATTGACCAAAATTAGAGTTGAGAGAGGAAATTGGCCAATGTTTACAAGTTAATTATGAATACCTGTATTAATTTATGCGATAACTTAGAAAAAGTAGTGCTTCAAAGGATCGCATGAAAAACATTCGTTTATTAAAAAAATTCAGATAAAGGAAATATATAAGACAAACGTACGTAATCACTTTCGGTTCGATTATGAACATGATTTGGATCAATAATATTAGGGTGCTATATATTATTGATATTATTAGATTTCAATAACCAATCACTGGTTTTTTTGCAATATTATACTTGTACATTTTCAAGCTACCACATTTTTTTCCTTCTGGATGTATGAAAATTTAGGTATTGCGTTTGTTCCTTTGTTAAGAAGTCATCCCCAACTCCCTTGCCCTATTATTTTTATCAAGGAAAAATAACTCCCCAGTTTAAAAGCTATATAATTAACCAGCATGAATGCTGGACAACTGTCGAAAGCAAAACTCAAAATTCATTGTATAATTAACAGTGAGACTAAAGGCTGACTAAGAACATGATTGTCAAAAGTTATATAAAAAAAATATATATCAGAGTAAATCTCCAACAAATCAGAAAGTAAATCGTTAAAATATAGAGTATACATACATATAAAGTGAATAATTAATATAGAATATCTTTTGTACTAAAAAATATATATATATATATAATGTTGAGAATGAATTTCACATTAATAGGAAGAAGGACTTTGCATAAACTTATAAGTAAGTTGGGCTACTCTCTCATATTGCCAATTGATTTTATGATAGAACATCAACTTTCTTCATGGTACCAGAGTAGGTTGTCTCACATATGAAGCCAAACGGCCACGTGCGCTCCATGTCACCCCTTTGTGTTGTCCACGCGTTAGGCTTGAAAATTCGTCACACGTGAAAGGATGTGTTGAAAATGAATCTCACATTGATGGGATGAACGACCTTACATATTGGACAAATATTGTAGAGTACACCACATTTTATTTATAGATGATCGACAACCATAATCTATTACATCACAATGTCATATATGACATCCTTCGTACATCTTTTAAAATACACACAAACCTAATTAAGAAAAGCATTTTATTTAAGTAGGTACGCATTGATGAACATATGCATGCATGATTACATATAATTGAACCCTTTCTAACAAGACCAGCAAAAGCTCTTTCCAACCGTTGCATATGCTGCAGCCTGCAGATATGGTTTTTATTCGTTAATTTATTTATTTATGCTCCCAGAAAGTGAGCGTCAAGATCCTGGACGAGTTTAACCATCAAACCGACATATCTATCTGGAGCTTCAACATTCTCATTCAGTTTCTCGTATTCGATCCACAGGTTGGCAATGCAGGTGCTTTCATCTTTTTGAGTGAATTTATAGACACCCTTGAAGCTGTTATAACTATGAGTGTATGATGATCTGAGCACAACTGTTAAGGTATACATACATATAAAGTGAATAATTAAACAGGAAAATTGAAGTAGTGGTACCTAGTTCATATTTCCAAATCTTAATAGAGCCGTGTGTTTCCCAGTCTCCTTCATGCACATCAACTCCCTTGATATGGGTATTAGAAATGTTTGGGATGAGGTGGGCGCTCTTGAACATGTTGTACAACTTGTCAGCTGGTGCCTTAATTTCTATTTCAGTCCCAATTTTACCATGCAGAACCATGTTTATGAGCAGTTTTGAATTGATGGGTGCTACTCAGAAATTATAAGAGAAGAATGTTATAGGATATGTATAATTTGGGCTCCTACCCTCCTTAAATACAAGTGACTAGAGTTAAATTGCGAGATAAAACTATATGTGTCCGAAACACGATGCGGCATGCCATATATATGTAATATAAGTGGAGGGATTTTTTTTTTTTTTCAAGTGTTCCTATACTTGTATATGATATATAACATATGTACCCGTGTTCTGGATATTAAAAAAATCTCTCGTAATATTTTAATAGTGGGTAATCCAATTTAAAAACCAAATCATGCAACAGTTGATAAAGATTAAGTCGTATATTTTTAAAATCATACTTCTCGGGATAATTGGAATCCTATGAAGCAATGATCAGAAGTTCACAACATGCATGGATAGATGAAGGGTTTGCTCATGGATAGGGAGACCAAATTTCTAAACTAAAATTTGTAAATCAAATGATGTGGAGGTAGATGATTAAATTATTACTTAAATGTTGATTAACATGCTTATTTCTTATTAATAATATATCATTTGGTTTGCATTCACGCATGCAATAAAGATTAAATTAGTACGATCGCACTAAAATTTAGGGATATGCTATCCACACACCTCAAATTACTTCCCACACACCCCTTGTTAATTTATGTCTGTTGATCTTCTTCAATTAATCCGATCCGACGGCCGAAAATTAGAAGGGTGTGTGAGAAGTAAAATGGGATGTGTGGATATTACATCCCAAAATTTATCTGTAAATGTTTTAAAATAAAATGTAATTTATCTGCAAAATGTCTTAGAATAAAAAAAAAAATTATCTCTTGAATGATCATATCTATTTATTTATTATCATTATTATATTTTTGGATAGATCGATACTTATCGCGTCTGGTTTTTTTTGTCAAAAAGCCATCAAATGGGGAGGCAGGGATGAGGTATTAGGTATCCAAAATGTCAGTTTCACATAATCTTACTAAAGTTTAAAGATCTTTGAAGACTATCATTGATGATTGATCATCCAACAGGTGCATTATTTATTTTTTAATAAACGGTAATAGTTACACTAAGGAGATGGAGGAGTGTGCTAAATCTTACAATGAACTTGGCAAAATAATATGATTCATCTTTGTTTTTTGCAAGAATCAAACCTAAAACCTCTCACTTATAAGTGAAAAGGAATATCACTAGATCGTAATACTAAGTGGTCACGTGCATTATTTATAGATAACAATAATAACAAGAATTTTTTTTTCTTTTTCATGCTGGGCCATTTTTCCTAAAGTGGTGCTAGAGATGCCATCTTTTTAAACTATAATTGTAAATCACGTGATATGGCGGTTGATGATTAGATTATTTTTTTTAATCATTAAAAATGTAATTCAACCATCAACAACTACATCATTTGGTTTACAAAATTTGGCCAAAAAAGACAGTCTCTTTAGCATTTTGCTTCAATGTATAACTTTTAGTCATGAGTCTATACCAATTTTCATTTCTAGATTTTAAAATTAGGGTGATATATCCACACCTCGTTTTACTTCTCACACACCTTTTTAATTTTCAGCCATTAGATCAAATGAATTGAAGAATATCAATGTACATAAATTATCAAGTAGTGTGTGAGATGTAAAGTGAGGTGTGTGGATAGCACACCCTTTAAAATTACATCACGCTACTCGTTAAGTTTGGTTTTAAAAAACAAAAACTGAAAAAAAAAATTGAACCATTCACCAAATAAAAATAATAAAAAAATGAATAAGCCGAATCGTACTAAAATTTCGATTCGATTGGATTCGGTTTTAGTAGTTAAAAAACCGAACCATACCGAAATACCTTGTAACCATAACAACGTCGTTACACACTTATGGTAACCCTAACTGTATTCCTCTCCTCCTCGTCCTCATCGCTTCAGTTCAATCCTCAACTTAAGTCATGTTCCTCTGCGCCTCTGACGCTCCACGTCCTCAATCTTCAATCCCTCCTCGACGTCGAGATCCCTCCATCGCAACTCCACCGCTGCTCTTTCATCACACAGCTCCACCGAAACCTGTCACCCTTTAACCTAACAGTGTTTTCTGTTGAATAATTTTTTTTAAATGATGATAAACCCACTCCGTTGTCCTATTTTTACATCCATATTATAATTTCATCCACCATAAAAATTAAAAATTAAATAAAATATTATTTCTTCACCCACCATTATTCCTAAAATAACCTCTAATGTCTAATTTTTTAAACAATTATATTAAGATGTTTTTTTTTTAAAAAAAAAAAACTTCATGCTTCCTTAACTGCCACTACTCTAGCCGCACCAGAACCTCCTCCCACCCTATCAAAAACCAAAACTTTTGACACCTGCTTGGCAGCATCTCCTTTGGAAAGAAAGAGAAACCAAAGGGGAAGGAAGAGAGAAGCAGAGAGGGAGTTTTCCAATACAGAAGCAGATTGCTCTAAATCGATTTATTCCAACTGGATTTGGGTATTCTTCGATTTTAAAATCTGGGTTGTCATCGTTATTCGTAGGAGGAGAGGATGGAGGTGGTAGTACCATAATTGAAAGGGAGAGTTGGGTGGTGTTCATTTATAGGGAGGGTAATGGATGATTGGAGATTTGATAGTCGTCAGTCCATCGCGGATGATTTGAGAGGAAGATGGATTTATTTTTACTTTTGTTACTTTTAGTTTTTCTTTATTCTCTTTTAGTTTATTTAATTAAAGTTATAACAAATTTATATAAGTGGATTTAAAAGTCTTTTGCTAAAAGGATAATTATGTGATTAACATTTTTATTAAAAGGTGGGATGAGAAAATAAGATAATGGGGTGGTTTTAGTAGCACTTTTTTTTTTTGGACAAGCCATAGGATAATCCAAATTTATCTAAACCACAAAGAAAGAGAGTTTGAACACAAGACGCAATCAGTTAAATAGGAAGATAATCAATTTTATATTTGGATCATCATGATATGAATTAAGAACAAGGGAAATTGGTCGTTATAGGACAATTACAAATTTTTGTTGCTGAAATAGTAAAATCAACATGACCGACATAAGGCTTGACACGTGAAATGTCTCAAATGGCCATGTATGTATAGTGTACCTAGAACAACACGATGGATCATATTGATTGTCCTATTACTTTCAGCATAAAGGATTTGTAATGTCCTACAACCACCAATTTTGCCTAGTCCATTGAAATGAAAAGAGAACCAAAAACACAATCCAAATTGTATGATGTAATCAGCAACTGTGCACATCAGCCATGCATAATTGAGATCCAGTTAAGATTTATATATTAAATTATATACAGAATCATCTTTGTAAAAATGAGGTATTGATCACTTATTTAGCAGATCTATCTTTTCTGGAACTAACTGTAACCGGAGAGGCAGAAAGGCGATTTTGTTTATCTGAAACCACCGGGTAATCAAGTTTCTTACTATTGTTTTCATCTTTGTAAGACTTTGAAGGAGATGCTGATCCAAATATCTGCACTGTTAGGCTTCCACCTGAAGAGAAACAAGAAGTAAACATAAATAATGCATATCAAAAACAAACAAGTATACATCAACCTACAAGATGCTTGGGGATATGCTGAAGTGCAGGGGAAATGATAATGCATTGGTAACGTCTAGTTGACAGCATGTTGAATACTATATAACCACTGTTTTTTCTACAGTAAAAGGTGGTTCGAACATCTAGCATGAAACTGGATAAATCTTTGCTGATGACAGTTTGTTAAATTCAAAGCATTGCGCTTATTGATGGTATACTTGGTAGTTTACTAATACTAGGTAATGATAAATAAAAATTGTGAGGTAGAGGTTTTTTTTATTCCCTCTAACCAGAGGTAAAGAGTACTTTACCTAGCACCAGAGCAGCGCCAACCCAACCAGTAGCACCCCACCTTTCCCCAAGGAGAAACCATGCAAAAGCAGCACCCCAGACCGGCTCCAAACTATAAATTATTGCTGTTTCTGTTGCTGATACATCACGCATTGCGGCCATCTGGAAAAAATACTTTCCATCAAAACTTTAAGCTAAAAAGATGCTTTCAAATAAAACAACATTGGAGAGTTTATTTTGTTTCGAAACAGCATAAGTAGTATACTCAACCAGAGGTCCTATAATTTACAAATATTAATTTTGTATACCGGCGATAAGATAAGCTTTATATCGGAGATATTTGTATCCATTGAATCACTAGTAACTTAGAATGCAAAACTAAATTACTCTCTCAGATCAGCATTTACACATACCTCTACCCATAAGCATAGACCAGTCGAAAATATGCCCGAATACAGTGCAGGTATCCATGGGAACACAACCATCCATTCCCAGAACATCCCCCACGTCCATAACGATGGGTTAAAATCTTGGAGGCCACCCGACCCTACTCCAACGCAGTACCATATAGCTGACATGACAGTAACAACACATACCTGAATGGAATCTTAGAACCTTAGAACTGTCGACACCACCAATGAAGATTAACAAGTAGCATTAATCACGATGTAATTAACATGGACATAACATAAGGACAACATATACTAACCTCATAACCGAGCAGAGCTAAGAAATTTTCACTTTTCGTGTTTCTCGAAATGTGCTCAGTTCTTAGCATATGGACACCAAAAAACACAGCACTTAAGAAGTTCAACAAGTCTCCAACCTGAAAAGGCTTTGTTTGTTACAATTTGACTAAGAGCAAGTGAGACAGACTGATCACCAAAATTATAAAAAATGATGATGATTCTCTATATATCTAAAAAGGGTAAAAATAACTTACACTGGGGGGCGATCCACTGGATTCCAGCATTGCAACCCCTATGATAGACACAAAAGCTCCAAACCAGGTACGAGCAGGAACTATTGCTCCTAACATACCATCAAGCAAGGGAACTATAACTACCTGTTAAATTCAACAAGAAAATGCCAAACATTGTACTTTCAGGTACTCCCAGAAAACAAGAAATTTGCCTTCCCATATATGCATAGAAGGTTAATTAAGGTACTTACAGTGAACATGGACAGAAACGATGCACGACCAGCATCTGAAGTTTGCAATCCCAGTGCCTGCATGAGATACCCTAGACTGACCCAGAAACCCAACTCAATCCCTGCTTTACATGTCTGAGCATCACCTCGAGCTTGGAACACAAATGGGATGAACGGAATGGCTGACACAGCAAACCGCACAACAGTGAAGGCTGCCGGGTCCATGATGGCTTCCACCTCTTTTACAATCGAGAAATTACTGGCTACAACAAGCGAACAAAATGAGTGAAACAAATTTAAAATTGTGATCCACACACTTCCAATGAGCCTCTCGAGCCCGAATTTTATACCAAGCAACTCCAAATCAACCAGTTTAAAAGCTGCATTTCGTTTGCATTTTTCGTTATACATTACTAATTGAATATCTGTTAGAAAGTAAGTTCTGCCCCCTCAATACCAAACCGCGCTAAGCTCTTTAGTTCGATCTTCACCTGAAGCTCTACATGATCTCTCTGTTCAAGGCCTAAACCCTATATTTCTTTTCCCTTTACACACATCCTTCTAAAGTTTTCTACTTTCGCTCAAAAATTCGAAATTTTACAGAATCGGGTCGTTTCAACTTAACTCGAGCTACCATTGCGTATCATCAAATGAAATATTTTTCCACATTTTCATGGTTTTTATGAACAATCAAACATTAAGCAGAAAATAATTTATGAAAATATTAAAAAGGTTTAAAAAGGAAGAAGCTTTTTACCATAAACGACGGTGATGACGTTGAGCAAGATGATGCTCCTAACTTTCTTGGAAGCGAAAAAGATCCTTCGCCACAGAGATCGTTTGCTGAACAAGGACTTGAAGCTCAAGGTCGTTACTCTCCTTTCGTCTTGCGATCGATTTCCACTAGAATTTTTAACCGATGTGGTTGGGTTCGGATTCCAATTCGGACCATCCAATTTCACTGGCTTTCTAAGTCCCTGTTTGGCATTAGGTTTAGAGCTACTACTAGGAGAAGAAGAAGGAGGAGGAGGAGGATAAGAAGAAGCGGTTAAACGAGGTCGTTTCCGGGGATTTGTGTGAAAGGAAGAGAAAGTTGAGGAGTTAGTAGAAGAAGAGCATTTGATGGCGGTGGTGGCGCGAATCGATGAGTTCCACGACCACCCGAATGGTGATTGGGCAGCCATGGATGAGCACTGGAGCACCGAGCAGAGAACCCAGAGGAACCGCGCGATGTAGCTGAGATTAATTTACCAGTTACACCTGAAATTACTGAAGCACCCTCGTTGATATTTTGGTTCTATTTTTGGGTCAAGAAAGTTGATATTTTGGTCAAGTCTCCGACTGTAACCCCGTTAAAATATCTAAAAATATTGTTAGGACGGTTCAGTTCGGTCGCTTGATCTTAAAATTTAATATGAGTAATGTTAAGCACATTATTTTTTTAGATTAAATTAATAAAAATAAGCATATTAATTAATATTGTAATTATTAACAATGACGTTATATGATTTACAATATATAATTTAAATAGATGGTAACCTATCTTAGTCTTGATTTGATGTGCGAATTAATTTGGTTTGGAATTGAGTTGATTAAATACACATCAAATTTAAATTTTAAAAAGACTTTTTTTAGTTACAGAACACGAACGGTGAACTTGTAGGTTCATTACTTGAGCTCAAGTTTAGAATTCGACTGCCACACAAGTGAAGACAAGTTCTGCACCCAGCTCAGTTGAATGAAATGGAAACTTCCATATGTTATAAGGTGCAGAAAAGTTGCACCCAGAGTCGGGAGAAATATATGAGAAGCTGAAGGACTTATTGACACAAGTGAAGAGTATAGTTTACATTCCAAATACCGGTTCTGTGTTTCATCTTTCATGTGGACATGGAGGAAAAGGAAGCCACGGTGAGCACTCACGGTGAAAAGCTTGCCGTTGCATTTAGTCTCATAAATTTAACTATTTAAGGCCCGAAAGCCCCATTAGGGTGGTGAAGAATTTGAGGATGTGTGACGACTGGACTGCCATAGTTTTTGTAAGTTTGTCTCCGGAGCTACCAAAGGGGAGATTGTCATGAGAGATAAAATCCGTTTTCATCATTTTCGAAATGGAGATTGTTCGTGCAACAACTTTTGGTGATCGCAAGAAATAGTGATGACTTAGAAATGATAAAGGCACGGAGATGTATTCTGGTTGTTGGTTTCCTCTCAATTTTGAGGTGCGTGATTGGAGAAGAACCACTGATGAGCTCACAACGGATACCAACTATTGCACAAGGGTAACTTGTTATTGGCTACATAAATAATACTTGCACTAGCTCTTTTGCGCCATGTACTGACATATCAATAGAAGAAGGACAAAGTATCGATGCCGAGAGGCCAACAGAAATCTCATCTTTAGCAAATGCCAAAAAGGTGGATTTCCAGCATGAACTTCTGCATATCACATTGGTTGATAATGTTTTCAGTTAGGTTCGTTTACTGCAGCACCAAGGACTTTCTGCTCAGAATATGAAACATTCTTAAAAAACGTTACCAGTTGTTCTAATTTGTTCCTGACTCCTTAGCATGCCTAATGGAAGCCTTGTAAAATGGCTTCACTCTCACAACTGATAGATTGCAGAAGCTAAACGCGGCAGTTGGTGTTGCCTTACCATTTGCACATCTCTATCATGGTTGTTAGTCATCTGCAGTTCACTGTGATATAAAGGCAAGCATTGTCCTTCTTGATCAAGATATCGTTGCACATTCATCTGACTTTGGCTTTCCGATCTAGGGAAAAGCAGCATCTACTAATCAAGACTGTTGCTACGGTTGGACATACCGCATCATGTAACGTTTCTAGCTACTTGATTAATTTACTTTTTCTATTTTCGTTGAAATTTTGTTCATAATATTATCGTGAAGGAGATCAAATTTGATTGATAAACAAATCAACGTTGTGATTTTTCCTGTTAGTAGTGAAGATAAATATGACATGGTGTGCGTTGCAGATTGCTGTTACAAAAGTCGAGAAAATAAGAGAGAGATTTCTAGCAAATATGGCAAGGCCTTGAGGTAAAGAGCCAGACTTCTATTTTTTTGGTATTTTCTTGTTTGTTCCTCCTCTACATATATGAGAGAATTTTCATTTCTGTGAAATAAAAATCATGAATGGAACTGTAGCTTGAGCAATTTAAATATACCATAAAAGCCAACAAAATGATCTGCCAACATTAAAAGTTTTCATCTGATATGAGAGCCTCCCTTTTTGGGCAATTCCTCGCAGATAAAGACTTACATGCAACCTCGGGACCTCTCTCTCCTCATTTATGCTCTTTGAGTACCCCAAGTCCCTTCTCAATATCAACCACACTATAAGCTTCTTAAAACTCCCTTTGGACATTCGGGGATGTTTTGGTCGAGGGAACTCTGTATTGGCAATGTTATGGTACCAGCTAGTGTTTCATATTATTTTTTATGTTTTCCAGCATCAACAAGAAAATTACTTATATCCAACTCTTTAATGACTTATACCATAATCCAGCACAAACAAAAAATCTTGCGAAAACTAAAAAAAAATATGATATTTTTACAAAATGGGCTATAACTCGTGGTAAATAAGTTATGAGTAGGGAAAACCCGTAGATCTTCTTGTGTTGTTAAAATAAATATAATAATGCAAAATCTCAAATTCGAAGCTGTCACAAAACCCAACTTGGAAGTTCCCCAAATTACTACTTGAAGAAGTGTAAATCAAAGGGACCAAATGCCCTCACTCAGTCGTATCATTCTTCCAAGAAACATGTCTTTGTCGTTAAACGAAAGGAAATGCCAAAGAAAGTCCTGCATGCACTCTTTTGGTAAATCACCAAGTACAATGTACTTTTCACCTCCCTGCTGAGAGTGGAGCTTTTGTGTTTGTGGCTCCTCTGTTTTACTCCTTGTTATTAATGAAATCCAGCTTTACCAAAAAAAAAAGTACCACCGACTTCCCCAAGGTCTTAATCTACTTGTTTGTTAGTGCATATTATCTTATATTATTATGCTGATATTGGGCTTTGAGTTTCGAAATTAACTTTTACGGCACGAGTATATTGTTATTGTGACGTCTTGCGTCAGTGATATAATATTCGATAAAGAAAAACTTATATATGATATATTACTAACATGAAACGTCCCGATATGTATTTTGTAGCATATACATCCTTCTCAGGTGTTTCTTAATCTTACCCAAAACTTCTTTTAGAGACTTGGAAAGATCACAACTTCAATGTAGATTATATTGTATCTTTAATAAATTTACTGAGAATTGAAGAAGATAATTTTGTAGGATATCAATCCTTGAAACCGATTATCTCTAACGATATCATCCACAACTTCAATCAACCATCACCGAGTTTAATGGCATATATGATGAAGTAAAATTTTTTGGTTGTTGATTTTGTGATAAACTTGGCCTTTCAACCAACTTGTCTGCCAGTGCGGTGTGATAAACTTACTTATCATGAAGAATGAAGTAGAAATTCGTGTGTCCTGCCCTTAATTTAGATCACATCAGTTGTGCGGTACCTCTAATAAAAGAGTAGACCCCTATATTTAGTCTCATTTATCTTCATGCTAGTCCCACGTAGCTAAATGTGCTGCCCTTTACGGACGTCGGCTCACAAAGATTATGTCATATAGCTCAACATCTTTCATCAAGTGATACGTGTCGTTAAGATGTATAAAGAACGGTAATAAAGGATGATTCAATGAAGATGTTGATTGAAGGACCCAAAAATATAAATATAAATGTCTTTGAAAAAACATAAAAAATAAAAAATAAAACATAGCAAGCAATAACATGTAAAATGTGAGTTCAAATCTTTTGCATTTATTTAACTTCTGACCTTTATGCGGTGTCTCAAACCTCTATTATTGATTGACACATGTTCATAAAATTAACTTTTCTTATATTTGTTGTCATAAATTCAACACGTATCAATTAACGATAGAGATTATAAAAAGACTACATACAAAATGAGTGTCGATGATTTGAGCTCGAAAATATTTGGGGTGGGTGGAAGCAATAAACGGGTTTTATGGGAGTTGGCAAAGAGAGAGATGAGGTGGTTGCATTTCGATCAGACCCTCTTTGACATCTCATAACACATTTATGAACGATTCCAAGCAAACATTCATTTCATTGGGAAATGCCCACTCTAATTAACTAATTTTCCCAAACAAATTATTAACCTCTAATTAATCGACATCTTTATTATTACGTGACGACCAGACCAGAATCTTTTGATTTTTTAACGCTAATTAATTAAGTAATAAAAAACTACTTGATTAGATATACTTGCTGAAATAAATAGCATTTTCTGTTCTCTGGCCAATTTTGGGTTTGCGGGCTTTTAGTTCTCTACACAAACTCAATTCCAAGGAAGTTTCCATGGCTTTGTTTAATTGTGGATCTAACCTTGAGAGCTTGAACTTTGTTTTGTCCACAGGTGACATTGAAAACATTGAGGGAACAACTAATACTATATTATGTAAAGCTTAAGTTAAAAGATGCATCTAAAGTACCACCAGTGTGGCTGCCCTTAATTCAAATCCAACAAGTGCGCCCCTACTAAACAAGGCAACAAGAGTTGTCCTAAAACTCTAGGTATGACCTCCTCGAGTTCTTGAGATCGGGGAGGGGCACCCTTCCACTTGATATTCAGGTTCACTTATAGGTGACGTGGCTCTTTCTTGACATCATCACGGCCCAAATTCGCTTAGGAAAAAAAAAAGGAAATAAAAGCTGCCTTACTCTCATCTTTTTGTCGAAATCTCTATGAGCTACGAAAGCCTAAGATTAACTGCATCCACTGGAGCAAGGATTTTAGCCATGCCCCTCCCAATTGCAGTAGTAGGAGTAGCTACTTGTTTCATGGCTTTAATTTGAGCTCTTCAAATCTTGAATCTCCATATTGACCCAATGTCGGGAGAATTGGCTTACCATGCCTCCACTGTTGTAGTTATCGTTGCAGGCGGCTACGGTGCTGTTTAAGCACATCAAAATAAAAATCATATTCAAAGTAAAAGTCAAAAAAACGAGAGAGGTGGCCTGGTAGGCAAAAGCTCTATTTCTCTTTTTTTATGTAAAGAAAAAGCGCCAACGCCAATAACGAGGGTTAAGCTTAAATACAAATACATGGTTGAAACATTTATTACTGTGTAGACTAAAGTTCTAGGATAACTCTCGCATTAGATAGAATAGAACAAACATGAGGTCAAATGAGATCAAAATGTAGAGTGTTTTATGTTGATAGAAGCTATTCTCACCTCAAAACCAATTACCATGTAATGCCTATCAGAAAAAGAAAAAAAAAGTGACCTAAGTTATGTTGCCCATATATGTATGCTTTTTAACTTTCCAGTGATTTGCAACTTTAACTTCATATCTTCACACAAATAATGTGGTCGGAGTTCCTCTTTGCAAGTTTCTTTCCAAGGAATGGGTGGTGGCTTTTGGGAGTGTGAAAAATGGGGGAGTGCCCCGATGACTGTTTCAGGCAAAAAAACCATTGGCACCATTAATACATGTTGGGGGAATAGCACCCTAAATCCTGAGGAAGCGTGTTGGCCCATAGAGACAGGCATCCTCTTTGGGGGCAAAAATTAAAAAAAAATGATGCATTTAAGTCAAATGCAGATCTAGGAACAATCAATCAAAAATTGTCCAATTCCCAGCCAATATTTATTTCGAAGGACTTACAACCACATGAGCCATGCCCCTACTTGCCCACGTGGCTCATTATTAGACGTTCATGTTTTGCCCTAGTAGGTTGAATGCTAGAGATACTTTAGACCAGTGGTCATGGTCGTGCTTTGAGTCAGTGCTGGGTGATTGGGTCTAAATATATTGCAAACCCTGTGTAACATGCATAATCATGGAGAAGAAGCACTAAGATAAATGGAGAAGCTCTTGCCCTTGTTCTTTGGCAATGGGTGAAATTCCACTAATTGGACCTTCAGATCCGGTTGACCATAACTATACACGATATATACCGTTTTCATCTTATTTCTCTTTACACACACTTCAATTCATTTCTAATCTTTAAATACGTCAAAGAAGAATTAAAAGACAGAAATACACAAATGTGGCAATCATTTCCCCATTTAGTTTACAGTTTAGAAGTTCATGGGTATAGTATTTTTTGCATAAAAAACAAGAAACCCTAAATCCAACACTAGACTTTCATCCAAAAGGCATTCACATTCTAGCTAAGATTTGACTCTATAGCTATACATTCTGTGCTGCAACATTGTGAATTATGTCTAGGGTTATGGGGAGCTCTGAACCATGACGACACGAACAAAATTAAAGAGGACAAAAATATAATAACTAGGGACAGCAATGAATTGAAGCTCTCTCACAAATTAAAAGAATTTCTAAACATACAGAAGGTAGAGAGAGAAAGGGTAAGTAAGAACAATTTTATGAGTCACTGTAAAAAGAAAACAAGAGCATTATTAACACTAGCCTTTCCAATTTTTGTTTTAAATCCTCTTACTATTCTCAGCATTTGCTTCTCTGCCCATAACCCTAATCATCAAACCCTACCGGAAAAGGCTAAAGCCATGCTCTCATTCTTTCTACCTCAGAAACAACAATAATTAAAGGAAAAAAAACACTGATGACATAAAGATGTTACACAGTTTCAGTTGATAAAAATCTAGCTAGCTACCTATAGCTAAGCTAGCAGTAGTACGTACTGGAATACACAGGAGGAGGAGCAGCAACGGCAGCGGCAGCGGCCGCCCAGCGACAAAGTAAACCCTAACCACACAACCACTGATATCGAAATAAAAAAGGTAATTGATTTCGATATTAATTAGTTGTGAAGAGGGTTTGGACCTGTATGAACTTTTCTCTTGTCTTCTCCGTATAGCTTGTCTGGGTCACCGTTGGTCGCCGGAAGATGATGAACATGGTGAGATGGACTGTTCGAAGGTGCATAAAACGATACCGTGCCCAGAAATCGTGTTTTCCGCGGCTGCGAACTCATTATCCGGCCCGTCCACCCATCGTCGTGAATAGTACTAGTAGTCGTAGTACTGGCAAAAACCACCAAAGTACTCGTTTGAGTAAAAATTAAAACGAGCCAGAAGACGAAAGTCGCAATGCTTCTAGCTTCTCCACGACCATTTCTGCTTCCTCTTCTTGTTCCACCTTCTCTGGCAGCTCTCATTGCACCAACTAAAAATGTTGTAAAAAATGCCAAAGACTAACAAAACTTATAAAACAAAAAATGCAGTGCAAGTAGAAGTACTACTTCTGGGAAAAGTGGCTTTTTTTGGCAGTGATTTTCAGTGAAGGAGAAGAGGGAAACAGAAAAAAGGTTAAAACCTTTTGGTGCTTGTTGGATTTTCCTTGTCTTGTGGGTCTAAAGGCACATGAGCTTGACCCTTGATTCCTGGAACCTTCTTATATTTTCTTATTTGATCATCTCTTCTGAGACTGAGAGACTTGGGAGTCTGCACCTTTTACTCACCCCACCACCGCTCACCACCGCTTTGATTTGATTTTTTTTCTTTGCTTTGCTTTTCGGTATCTGTTTGGTTTTTTGTGTGTTTTAATGTTTTTTTATATATAATATACATATTTATAAGGTTTCTCATATATGCTGCTGGCTCGGACTTGGAGACGGTGTAGGACTGTCCAGAATTAATAGCCGTTGTCCCCGGAACATTTTCAAACCTAATCTAGCAATGTGGACAAAAAAAATGGAGCCTTGTAATAAACCAACTAGCTCATCTTATGCTATGTTTACTAATGAGGAAATAAAATGTTGGACCTCGATTACCAATCTTTGTGTTTATGAATTATACAGGAATGAAAGTAAAAATGGAGCTTATACAATATCAGAAATCGGATTCAATTTCTAATTTGGGGGGAACTCGATTCTTGATCGGCTAGGAAGTGGCATTCTAATTTTTTTAATAAACAACACATTAGAAATTCAAATTTTATCCACTTTATCCTTATATTATTCCTAAACTTCCAAGCTTTGCTAAAATAAAAAGAACATTTTAGTAAGGCTTTCTAGCCAAAATGATCTTTAAGATTTGCATAACTCCTCATTTTGGTCATTGAGATTTAAAATCAATTGAAATGGTCCCTGAGATTGTCCACCATCAATCATTTTGGTCATTCCAATGCAAAATTATGTTAAATAAGAATCAAAATGACAAAAATTAAGGGTATTTTGATCATTTTATTCTTATTTGATGGAGATTTTTCAAGGAATAATGAAAATGATTGATGGTGGACAAACTCAGGGACCAATTCTATTGATTTCAAATCTCATGGACCAAAATTTGGAGTTATGCAAATCTCATGGACCATTTTGGCTAAAAAGCCTTTTAGTAATCAAAGTAGTTTCAAAATTGATTGAGAGAAATCAATAAACAACTTATATACAATCAATATTATTCTTACTCCAAGTTGAGATAGATTAGTAAATAACTTTAATGTGAATTTCAATTCTAATTCCTCATTAATTCAATTATTATCACGAATTACGAACAAGGAAACATGTCATTAGTATAGTAGTACTTCTCTTTGTAACGCTAAACAATGTCTCAATTTCAAATCTCACATTACAATTATTAAGAAAATAGTAAAACTCGGTCGTTGTATTGTCTTATGGTTTATCAATTGATTGTGACACAAATTTTTTTTCTTTTCTTTTTAGTATGTAGCTAGGGATGTACTAATTTCTCTGAATCTCTATCTCTAATTACATGATTTTACAATTCTCTTATTATGCTTCAACTCTTTGCCCTTCATGACAAGTTGTATGCGTACGTCTTTATCATAGCCATCGTTTGAGAATTCAAATCTCTCCGGAACCGACCGGCGCGGAGATTTGGATCACTTATTTTAAATTTTGCCAGCCTTATTAGTCTATTCCACTTATCCACCTCATACAAACTAAGGATTTGAATCACTATTTTCTCTCTTCAACGACCCAAATTTCCAGATCTTTAAACTCCAAACACAGAGGTCCAAAGAGAATTTCGACTCTTCATTTCAAACTGTGTGATGCTATTTAAATGTAAAGTAGGCAGAGAAATGTTAACCAGCACAGCTAACCTGAAAATCACCAATTTAAGAATGACAGCTAAACTTAGCTGCGAAAGACAAGTCCACCTCCATGAATCCATGATCAGATCTTACAGATAACATAATATTAATTTCAAAGAAATGGAGTCAACAAAAATAAAAAGTAAAACGTCTTGAATCTTGATCTGTTTGTTAATTGTAACTTAATTTACTAATAATGATTATTTAGTTAATTAATACACAAAATTATACAGATGCAAGAGGAACACAATCATGCAACTGTGGGCTCACCGTGAACATGGCTAGGTAGCCCAATATCAGAACGAGCCGATGCTTAGCGGGCCTAGGGCCTGGAGTCTAAATATGGGCCGTCAATGCTGCCTAACGTTGCATTGAGTAGATCTTTTTTCCCGAGTCAGGTTGTGGGGCTCACAATCTCTCTCTCTCTCTCTCTCTCCCTCCCTCCTTCCCTCTCTGCCATGTTCCGTCTGAGGAGTGAGGCCCACGATTTGGACGTGGAGGTAAACTCTGTCTCTATATAAGATTTATTAGTTATCAATTGAAAATTAAAAACAGATTGTTTGAGAATTACAATTTTTTTATTTTCTGAAAACAGATATTTGCTTGAGAATTATAGTGGTTGAGAGAGATGTTACCCTTGCACCATGGTGGGATTAAACCCCGTCAACTCCCAATCTAACATTTGATATAACAATTATATTGTTTGGTCAGAAAAAAATTGTGACAATTTTAAAATTGAGAAGCGAAACAAATTATCAAATAAAGTTTTAATTTGAAAAGGAAAATGGAATAAGAAATAGCAAGTACAAGTTTTGAATGCGATTCTCGTCAAACACAAATTTAATACAAATTATTATGGTTAGCCTATTTTGAGGTTTAGCTCATTTTCTCACCCTTTAGTGTAGATAATATCAATGTATCAAAAAACTTAAATTTAAATCTTATGAATAACGACATCAAACTAATTTATTCCTACACTCTTGACTTAGTATATATTTTTGTGTTAAGAAAAAACAATAACAAAGTTGAGAGAAGAGACAAGAACAAAACACTGCAAAAATGACTTGCCACCCTTGGCTTTCTTATTGCTTAAAAGAAATTAGAATTTTGGTACATTTTAATGGTTTTTTAACAAAAATGATTTATGAGATTGATATAACTTCTCACTTTGATATATGAGATTTAAAATCGATAAAAGTCGTCTCTGAGATTGTCCACCTCAATCATTTTGGTTATTCCGTGAAAAATCTTTGTTAAGTTGAGGGAATTTTGTTCAAAGAATGACAAAAATGATTGATAATAAACAATTCAAGACCACTCGTATCGATTTTAAATATCAAATATCAAAATTATGAGTTATGACAATCTCAAAAATTATTTTGACTAAAACACCATTTTTAATCAAAGAAATAAGAATTTTAGTTTGGAAGGAAAGAACCTTTTGATACGAATTGGGGAATATGCGCAGCCAAATTAGAATTTAGAATTTTGAGAGGGGAGATGCGCATCTTCTTCCCCTTTCTCCTTCCTCCAAGTTCCAACTCAACTGAAATAACTCCCCTTCCTCTTTTTCCTTTTATATTTAAATCCCTTCATTTCGCTTTATTTACACCCAACCCCCCTCATCTTCTGTCTCAGCTCCACCAATCCGACCCAGGTTCTCTCGCTCTCTCGTTCTCTGTTTTGGTAGTACACTTTTCTGTGATGTTTTTAATGTGACCGTTGGTGGCTTGTTTGCTTTGTAATTAATGACTTAACAATCTGAATTTCTTTCTGCTTCCGGGCTGCCCAGTTAACTTGGATTTGTGATGACATCATTGCACCTCTAACCACATTTTCTCAAATTAATTCCTGGCTGATTAAAGTGATTGGTTATATGAGTATTTAAGTCGAGCGGGGGAGACTCATTATCATCTTATGCTGCGGTCACATTAAGCATGCGCCGAGTTCTCGGTTTAGTATGGCATACCCACCTCTGAATGGTGCGTAGCAAACCACAATTGCTGCTCGGATTTAAAAATTCCTGCTTGATTGAATTGATCCAACTTTCTTGCATGTAGCACTACAACACGTAAATTCTGGGCCGGACGGTTACCTGAACTTGTGGGTGATTTCGGTTTTTTAGTATTTTTGGACCGGACTTAAGCGTACATTCAGGTTTCTGCATGGTTAGGTTTGATTTATTGCAGATTGTAGCAGTACAACTTAGAAACATGCACCAGGATGGCTTGTCAGGGTCTAGTTTACATGTTTAGATTAAATTGCAGGGTAAAAGAAAAACTTTACGTTGTCTTCCTTGAACCTTGAACAGTAGTTAAAGCGTATCGCCGCAAACCCTCTCTTAGACTACTACATGCTACATGAACCTTTAGCTGTAAATCAAGTGTTTGTACAAGGTGATCTCACGCCATCGAGATCGACAGTTCGAGTTAGAGAACAAAACCAAAAAAAAAAAAAAACAATTAAATCATGTAAAAGACTGAATGAGCTCTCTAACAACAGCATAGGGATCAAAACCAGATAAAAATCTTTTACCTTTGGAATCAAAAGATTCGTGATTTTCTTTTTGATGCTCGTTTGATTTGTAGCTTCAGTGATTGCTCAACATTATGATTTTTTCCGCTCTTAATTTGTGGAAATACTGCTGCTGTTTTGTAGTGGTGCTCTTTTAAGCAGTATATTGGCTTGCTGTCAGCACGCTTCCTCTGACATTTGCCAGCAATCTTGCTGGCAAAAGGTATTCCAGAAAAAATTATGAGTCCCCAAAGTACATTGAACCCGAGTAGAGCCCTAGAGGGCATGCATGGGGTGCATGTGGTGCCCTGTTCACGGCTTGAAATAGAAGAGACTACTGAAACTGGGGACCTTTCTCATTCAACTTGTGGAAGCTCAGCTATTGGAGGAAATCAGCAGCTTTTTATGCAGTGAGTGAGAAATCTAATCAATGAGACTTGTTTATCAACGTATGCTAATAATATTTTGGATTATGTATAGTTCTCATCAACGATCGATACAAGACTAAGCCATGAGTAATAATTGTTTAAGATAATTGTGATGAATTACCGCAGTCTTGAAGTCATGCTACATTCAGTTATATATAGAAGAGAAATTCCACCTAAATTAACTTTGTCTACTTGTTCTCCAGGCGAGTGTGGCAGCAAAGACCGCCTTGTTTGAAGCCCATCCAGGGCTGCTGCATTCAAGGTATTTTAGATATAAAAGCATTTGTTTTCATATTCATCTGATTTGCAATCCGATTTCTTGCACGACAAACACATATCTGCTTACATATTTTCCCATTTTATTAGGTGATCAGAGTGTTGCAGAAACCGTCGTGAATGTGCTCACTTCACTTCCTTTTATAGTTCTTGGAATCCACTCCCCAAGGTAATACTTTTTTGTAAGTCAGTTGATAGACACAGACATATTCTTACTGATACATCAGGTCTAATTGAATTTATCCTCCTTGGGGAAACAGGAAGAATCTAAGTACCAAGCTATATGCTAATTCATTAATTGGAGTTGGAGTCGCCTCAAGTTTATATCATTCTTCGAGAGGAAAACTAAGGCAGTATTTAAGATGGGCCGATTATACAATGATAGCCACAACAACAGTAGTAAGTCAGATAAAAACTCCCCCAAATAAGTGTTAGTTGTTTATCCGAAGAAGCGCTACGATTAAGAGCCCTCAGAAATGGACCAACTCGTATTTTTGCAGTGTCTATCAAGAGCCCTCAGAAATGAAAACCCAAAACTGCTGATGGCAGCTTCTGCATTATGTTTACCCTTCCAGCCTCTGATGGTTTCAGCTGTTCATACTGGAATGATGGAGGTAACTTTTAAGATTTAACCACCGTTCGTTATCAATTTCATGACTCTCGTCTAGTGTCACCCACGTCGGAAATGCTGTGTGCTCAGCGAGTAATAGGTAAAACCAGCCGATCACGACATTTAGGATTTGATAAAAACTGCTGTTTTAATGCATTTATAGAGTCTAGTGTCTACAACTCTGCATTGTGCACCGAAGCTTGACAAATCAGGAAACCTGATACGGAAGTAGGCATAGGTAACGTGAAAAGTTCACGTAAGCTCCTCGATCGTTCAGCTAAAATTGTTTCCCGCTTTCCTCATCACCCGTTATTTGTTATTTTCCAGGTAGCATTCGCCAGGAGAGCATTGAAAGATCCTGAGCTAAGAAAGGCACACACTGTACATAAGATGTCGTCAATACTGGGAGGCGTGCTGTTCTTTGCCGACGACGTGTTTCCTCAGACTCCGTTCCTTCATGCTGCGTGGCACCTTGCTGCAGCCATCGGTGTTGGCACCTGCAATAAGCTTCTGGAGTAGCTATCATTCAAACAGATTGAAGACCTGGCTAGTAGGCTAGCTACAAATTTGTCGATCCAACCTTATCATTTTTCCGAATGCGGCCGGAATTATTATTTAGTTGATATCTGTAAAATCATATGGGTACGAAGGTTGTCGGAGAAAGTCCGAACAACTCGATGAATGGGTTCAATGTATTTATATTAACTAATAATTTTCCAATTGCCATGCAAATAGGATTCTCACTTGCCAAACCTAAGTATGACCTTTTTGTGTCCATCTCTAGGGTTTCATTGGTCACTTCCAACCGTTGAAACTGGACCGGACCAAGTGAAAAAAAAAAGCTGTAAAACATCGCTTTTGGTTTGAACCGGTTCGGTAATTTGCCATTTACAAGTCAAACCGAACCGGTAATATGATATTACCCGTGAATTGTAGACGTGGGAAGTGAGGCTAGAACAAAGAAACATGATCAAGCTCTTCCATGGAACATTGAACATGGAGAAATATGAAGAAAGTGGAACTTGGAGCCCAAGACATGAGTACTATAAAAAACCAATTAGCCAACCAAACCGACGGGTCGGAAAAGGAATCATAGAACGTGAGACTTGCAGGTAACCCTTCCTCCCCCATTGATGGCAAGGGGATAAGTGCGTCATGCTTCTCAACAAGACTACAAGATTATTGTTGAAGGATGCGAATTTTTCCGCTCCAATAAATAAGTGTGCAGAAATCATTTTCCGAAAGAAAAGGGAGACCAAAGGACGGTTGTCATACAAAGCAAGCAATATACGGCTAAGCTGTTCATATTCGGAGGTACTGTTTTATACTTATTTTCATACAATGCACTATTAACTAAACAGTTCACACCTAAAAAAGCAAGAGAAGATTATTGATTACAATGATAAATGGCTCAGCTTTATTCATCTAAAGAAACAAATGACTCAGCGTTTATCGAATTTCTTCTCGACAACCCCCTTACAGATGTAGATGTTCACAGGAACTTCGAATGCGGAATACCTTCAAAGTAGATGGCTCTGCATCTGCTTGAGGATCATTGCAGCATTGTGTAACGGATCTACAGAGCAAGTTTTAGGTCAAAGAAGATACATAGAGAGGCTCTGGCTCCACTTTTCTCCTGATCCTGGTTAAACATAAAACCAAGCACATTCTTTAGAATAATTCAGTTCAGACTTCGGCAGTAGGCGATGCTCAAGGAAACGATATGTTAGAATCCTAGACACCACACGAGCCCTATGGTGTTCTATAATTAACAAACAAAATCAAGGCTTGCATGAACAAAGTTTGGCTTCATACTTCTAGGCTCCAGCAACCAGAAAAGATGTAGTGTTTACAAGTAATTCCTACGACGAAGGGTAAAGCACAGTGATTCTACAACGCAAGATGTACTTACCAATTATCTTGAGACCATTTGCAGCCATCGGTATCCACCACATGCAAGCTGTACGCATGCCTTGATTTCGAGGACTGATTCTCGAAACTGCAGTTCAAACATTTGACAGCGAAAAAGGCAAAAATAGGCTCTTTAGACCACCCAACTATGGATAAAAATTTAAAGGATCAACAGAGAGAATTTATTTGAACTGACCTTTGATGAATAAGATCACCGTGAATAACAACTAAAGACCCAGCTTTCACTTCGATGGGAATAAAATCTTTTTGATCATACACAGGGGAAGGCCGATCAAAGGTCACACCTTCTTCTCCTCTAATGAACCGTCGTACAAGCCCATCTGTAAAACAACATAAAGACCAATTACAAGAAAGTATTACTAGACCGAACCAAACAATTTCAAAGCCCTTCCAGCTCGCATGCAGAAAATTAAAATTGGCAAAGATGTCTTTAAGGGAAGAAATAGTAAAGAAGAGGTGGAGGAGGAGAATATTACTCTTTTGAGATCCAGGAATAGCCCATAGGCAGCCATTCGTTATTGTTGCATCTTCTAAAGCCAGCCACAACCCTGTGCAAGTTGGTGGATCGGTATAAAGAAATGAATTATCCTGATGTGGCACTACCTCACCTCCGATTCCTGGTTGCTGCAAACAATATTCTTGTGGATTAGTTTGTGCATACTTAAAGAAAAAAAAATACCAGTATAGACATATTAACTAACCAATCTCTCAAACACAATTATATTTAAAACTATAAAAAAAAAGGTCGTACCCAGTGCACAAGGCTCCCGCTTTACGCAGGGTCTGGGAGAGGTGAATGTCGGCTAGCCTTACCCCCATTTATGGAGAGGCTGCTCCCAAGTCTCGAACCCGAGACCTACCGCTCATGGGCGAAAGCACTTGCCATCGCACCAAGTGTGACCTCTTAAAATCATGCAATCAAGGTTTAGCCGGGACTTATTTGCCTTCAAATGATAATATTGCTAATTTCACCGTTTCGTAGACACAAGTGATATCGCATTGTAGACCTAGTCCCAACAAAATTAAAATTAAAAAAAAAAAAAATCCTTGTTGAAAGAGGGGTGAGGCAGGAATGCCGATAAAGTCTTTACCCCTTTCCTTTTCCTGATTATATTTGTGCATATCTGTGTAAAAACTTTTGAACGCATATTTTTAAATGCATATGTTTTCATATAAGTGTATAGAAATGTCGATCAAGTGTCCCCCATCTGCAACCACGAATACCAGTATACATATACATATACATAGTCATTCCAAATGCATTGTGCCTAATGTTTTTAGGGTTCTTTCGACCAATTAGCCTCATTGTCAGAAAACAATCGTTTCATCCAAATGGACTTAATTCTTCATCAATATAAAAATTATAAAAGCCGCAGAACAAAGCGTTAAACACGAGAGAATATGTAATACCTTGAAAATGTACATAGACTGAATGACAATGGGCCTTTTGTAACCCAAGGAGGAGAACAAGCCTGAAATTTTCTCAGAATACGTGAACCTTTTAAATACTGGATCGAGCTCATGTAACGCTGCACCAACAGACCACACGCTTTTACAATCTTAGTTCAACTTAAAAACGCAAAGACAAAAACTACAATCCATTTCTACAACTTTTACGATAAAGAGAAAACTAAAAGGGGTTTGTGAAAGTGGTTCAGAGCTTACCATGGCCAACTTTGTTAATCGAAAGTTCCTTCGGCTGTTGCAGTTCTCCATCACTCCCAAAGGCTTTCTCTGCCAAAATTAACAAGTCCCAACATTGTAAGCTGTGCAAACTAAGTGTTCAACTTCGCTATTTGGAACCAAGTTACTTAAAGATTCAATCTTTTTTTTAACAAAGAAAGGAAAAACAACATACAAACACGAATCAAAGTAAATGGTTTCGAGGTTATCGAACACTGAAACATAAATGATACCTTCGAAGAAAAACGAAATGTTGTCGACGCTATCATAGAAGTAATTATCAGTAGTGTGTTGCTGTAAAATATAATTAAAAAGGAAGATATAATTACAGAGAAACATATACAAATAACTAAAAATTATGATAAAAACATTAAATTAACTAATTAATTTAAATTTAAATTTAAATTTTAAAAAAAAAAAGAAAAGAAAAGAGAAACCTGGTTCTTGGTGGAGAAAATAGAGGCGGTGGAAGAGCAGTCAAAGTCTTGGAGCAATTGGTCCATTCTGCTCCTCATGGCCTCGATGTCCTCCGCGCTCGCAAACGATTCCATGACAAGATAACCTGCGTAACCATAAAACATTAACAACAATTCCCCAAGTCAAAACCCAAAGCTAACTAGTGTTTGCGTTTTCTTAGGATAATACGAGGTAATTAGGAGCTTAATTAATTAAGGTTTTGGTTTGGTTTGGTTTGGTTTGGTTTGGTTACCTTGGGAGCGGAAGGTCTGGAGCTGGTCAGGACTGAGATTTCCGACGATTCCCATGGCGTCTGAGGCTGAGAGGGGCAAACAAACAGGTCGTCAAACGTTGGAAGCTTTTGGAGGCGTTTCGGAGCTGACCGATCGTAATGTCCTCCGGTCCTCTGTGCTGTGATCTTTTATATACTATAAAAAGGTGCAATCTTGGATTCTATATATATTCTCGCGGGGTTGTCAAATTTACTCATCCGATAAGATCGAAGGAAAAAGGAAATACCTTCTTCTTTTTTTTTTTTTTGTAAATATCTCATTTTTGTAAAAAAATAAAAAATAAAAAAATCTGACAAACATGAATATGTTTGACACGAAAAACCCGAAAGATTGAATCTTCAAGTTAATCACGCAATATAATGTAGAAAAAAAAAATCAAGAACTCAATAATTTTATCGTGGAATATGATAATATTGGGTTGACAGTTTCTTATAATTTTACCAACAAAGAATACAAATTCAAGTAATTTATAATTAAGAGTATCTTCAATGCTGAGATACAAAAAACTGACGAATTATATCTCCTTTACCATTTTTTCTTTTTTTTTACAAACGTTAGCGTTAGTAAGTTAAATTATTAATTATTAAAAAAAAGATCTGATATTTTTTCATCACTGTAGTAAAACGCTATAAACCAATTTGGGTTTACCGTTGACCCTCACCAATTTTGGGTCAGGCGAGCAAAATAAATTCCCACCAACGGAAAAACTGGATCATGTGATGGGCAAAATCTCCACATTTCCATGATCCGCATCCCATTCTCATAAAAACCGTATCCCATTCCCATAAAACGCTTGGTGAAACAACACGACAGATAAGTCAATTACGCATTGTCATATATTTTAACTTTTCTACACGGCCCGTTGCAGATTGGACATGGCCGGAAACGCAAGTCCAAAGAATACACAAGTAAAGAAAGAAAACAGAGCACTAGCTCTGGGCAGAAGAAAAGAAAACGAAACACACTACAAGTTCAAAAAATTTGAAGCCAACTAAATACATTGAAGCTCCCTATGTCACAAAAATTAATGTATATACTGATGAGTACGTATCCTGGGAGCGTCAGCAACGACACTAAAACTTCTACGAAAGGGGATAGAGATCAGGCAAAGATACATGTATGAAACCCCGAAAGAACACAGTAAAAAAAGAATCGAAATCAAATCGAATACCCTGATCTTGGATAAATGTACAAAAATTATCCAACCTGACCCTATTTGCACTTGCAGATCAAACTCTAACTAATCTACATGCATGGCCAAACCAGGGTGTGAAAGGAATGTGATCTGTCAGTGCACAGCTTGTCAAATACAGCAGCTGCAGATATGAAACAATGCTCCGTCAAACACCCGGGAAGCTCTTGTGATGAAAGGATTCGTGTCTCGCTACCTTGTCTTCTGACATCATATACAAAATTATCCAGCTTCCTCAATGTACGATCCCGGGTAAGTAATTAGGCAAATGTGACCTCCAACAAATTCCTTGTATCTCCCAAAATTGGTGTATGCCTCTACACGTCAGGACAGAGGGGGGAAAAAATGAAAGAATAGCAACACAAAAGGAGGGGTCAGCGGTAAGGTGTGCTCACGTGATCACAAGCATCTTCAAGCAAAATCATGTAGCTGATGCTGCTCTTGAACCTTCTGTCTTGTTTGTGCGGCACATGCAATCAGGGCACGGGAAGGAATATATCGAGTCATTTGGCCTCTTGAGCTCAAAGCCCTTTGAATCACTATGGGACCTCATGCCAAGCAGGTGACGCTTGAAAGTCTTCCATCTGAGGAATGAACAACAAAACCAAGTAACGTTACTTCTGTGTATGCTGAAGAATGTTAATAGTGAGGAACGATTTTTCAATATTCATGTCACCATTGTTGATGACGACTCATTTCATTCTATTTAGTCACTAAAAACTTCACACAAACAGCCAACTATGAACACTTTGGTAACCCTACTGACGTCCAACATCATAGGTACACATAGAAATTAAGGAAAAATGAAGTTAAACATTCATCACAAAGTTTACTTTGGTGTCCGAGACATTCATATAACTCAAATGCATGAGTCCATAATGTATTTTCATCTATTCTTAATCGACTGCTACAGCCAGAACCATAACAACACTTCTCATTTCCTGCCTACTGCCGCAACACCAATAAAAGAAAGGCCCTGACACAAATATCAGCAAATGTAGCCAAACTTCTAGCTATTTCAATACATACGAAGATGCATTTTTGATGAAACTAAACTAGAGTGGCCCAAACAGAAACTAAGCTAGCAGCAAAAGAAATGTATACATACCCAATTTTTGGATTATCAAAGAGTAATGCTAGCTTCCGCTTGTCGGGCCTGATAGTCTTTGAGTGTCCACCATACAAGTATCTTCTGTGTCCGATCAAGAAATGGGGAAAGTTCCCCCCTTGAGTTGTCACAAATACCTCACTATGAAGACAAACAGTGTAATCTATCGCAGCCATCCTGGAAGAATAATTCTAGTAGCAGTAACTCAAAGTCAGAACAATGGTATTATACCAGACTGCAGAGAGAGTAGAACAAAACAGAATAAAACTATTTGGACCTTGAATGGAGCAAGCTCTTCATCTGACGCTAGCATCTCTTTTGTCTGCAAATTAGGAAACATTTCCAGTAATGGGGCCATTGTCTTCTCAGCATTATATATCTTTCCAGATGCCAAATATATAAATGTGTTCTTATCAAAACCCATTCCCCTAAGCATCAAGCCAACCTGATGAGGTGACATAGAAAAAGAAATAATAAACAATTCATATCAAGAAATACAAAAGAAACTTAAAAAGTCATAAAATCTTTCTGAAGTAAATAATAAACTCAACAAAACGAAAAAAAAAAAAAAAAAACAGTTGCTAGGGGACCCCAGCTGGCAGATGGCATCATGGCACAATGGCATAGGCTGCCTTGCAATGCAGGTGCCTCCTATTCTGGGTTCCAATAGAAGAATGACACAATGGATAAGGGAGTGGTAACCATCTCCTATGTTGCTCAACATGAATATGAAATTTACATGCTCAATTGGAATTCAGGCAGAACTTTTTTGCCGTTTGTCAATAAGAAGTTCAGTTTGTAATTAAACATGCCATCAAGAACTACCCAAAAGCAAAAGATATACCTCTAAGGGAGTGAGGGGGCATTTGCCATTAATCCTGATTGCTCCAGGACGTATAACCCTGCCAGGTTTGGTAAATTTCCCTCTCCAACCTCTTTCCCTTGCTGCTTTCATATCTTCATTTTCTTGCTCTCCACCATCGAAAACACAGCAAGAGAATGCAACCATGTCCTGCAAATAGGATAGCGGTAGTTCCACTTGAGAAAGAAAGATAATACCTTCTTCATGAGGTGATAAAAAGGTCAATTACAATGCCACACTTCTAGTTGATCAAGACAAACCTCCTCAAACCGAAGATGAACAGAAATATATTTTCCGCCATAATTTGTGCTGCGCTCTTTCATTCTTGCAACCAAAACTTCTCCCAAAGTTAGTATAGGACTTGAAAACTTTAAAGCTTCATAATTTGCCAAGCATCTTAGCCGTTGGACAGCAGGAGGAGAATCAAATGATAATCGATTTGCAAAAGGAGAAATCCGTATAACCCTGTTTCATCCACAAATATAACCATCATTAAGCATCATTTTATATATGCATTGCTTGAAACTTGCCACACCCATTGACAAAATTGATGATGGATATGTCCGATCATAAAAAAGAAATGGAAAATAAGCATCCCTAGAATATGCAATGGATATAACAAAGTGTATAACAATCCATATTAGTTCAATGCCGAGAACAAAAACTTTTTAAGTATAGTTACTGGATCTCATTAAAAATAGTAATAAAACAACATATAAATAATGAATCAATGATTGATGGCCACTAATGAAATTAAGATCAAGAACACAAGTTTATTGCGCCTCAACCCTGGAAACCTCATCTGCCAAGCAGAATTTTGATTGATAGAAAACACATAGCCAAAAGTGTCCAACCCAAGAACATCACATTCAGAGGGGCCGGTAGGTCAAGGTTGAAATTTAAAACCTCTACCTGCACACAAACTATCTAATTTGATGCAAAGTTCCATTTTAGAACAATATTTAGCAGGATGACAAATGCGAAAGTAACTTTAAATAACTAAAGGCAAATAAAGATTTAAGAATTTCTGACTCACTTTTCTTCAAGTAGCTTTGGGAGAACAGCTTCCTTATAATACACAATGGGTGACCATGCTTTTATTCTGAAGTTGTAAACATTGGTCATATTGTGGTCAAAGCGTTCCATTAAATATTCAGGAATCTTGTTAACCACGCGGACATCATTTTCCAACATACTGATGAAATAATCTTCGTCATAAATTTCCCTGAATTTACTGGACAATAGTAAGAAGAAAAAAAAAAAGAAAATCAGAGTCTAGTTATATGAGAATGAAGTACCAAATACTATATTCGTACCCATTCAACAGAAACCTCCTAATAAAAACTATGAGGTGATAAGCAAGGTGCAGCACTATAAACAGAATATCTGTAATGCAGTGTTCCTGCCAGCCCGAAAGTAAAAAAAAAAAAAAGTTGTATTGCACCTTATGTCAGTTTATTCCTTCTATCTTATCATGTATCTTTACACTTTTATCCCTCCTCCAGTTTTCTTTTGAGCTGAAGTGTTAACCTGAGTTGAGTTGTATAGGCAACAAACTCAAAACACACACTGTTTCTTGTGAACCTCATATTCTTTTCCCTTTTTTAATAGGATTATGTACCTCATAATTTGGTTGCAAATTTCAATATACTGAGAAAGTTAATAAACATGGATATTCATGGTTAAGCATTCTGATCCTACAAACACAACCAAAAAAGAGATAAGTGCTGACAAACCTTGGATCTCTCCAGATGCTATGAAAGTGAAAATTGGGAATTACAAGTGTTGCATTAAGATAGCCTGCAACGGCAACTGCATTGCATATCTAGAAAGCATCAACAACAACCATGCAGTATGAAGTCAAGAAAGTTGTTATAAGAATGATCTTCCGAATGCAATAGGCAAAGCACAAGCTTAAACAAGAAAAGAAACGCTCAACAAGACGAGGAGTCAAACTTACTGAAGTCCTCTGCTGATTTAGACCACCATTTGCCTCAATGTATATATAACCATTTGACTCAGCCAAACCTACAAGCATAAACAGCATAAACACATTACAAGTTCAGAACTTATAGGAAGATGGAAAGAAACATATAATGCCAAACTAAAATGTAAAGACAACAAATTTTAATGGTACAGTAGGGAAAAATATCAGAAAGGAAGGCTGTGAATGCATAGAAATTCAAAAAGTGTACTAGCAGCTATCAATGTATAAAATTGCAAGAACTAGTTGAGGTAACTCGTACCTCCAGAAGATTTGTTTACACACGGTCTCCACTCGCCGCTTCTATGGGAATGTTTCCATACAGTTGAAATCTACAAAGAATCTGATTGGGTCAGTAAGTAGCATTGCATATGAGGAACCTACTCCCTAGAATTCTAAGTCATAAGCGCATCGAGAGAATCCAAGATCGATAAGAAATACTTCTTCGTAGCCCAATTCTACACACTGCTTCCCATGTAATAGGGGCAGTATCTCGAAGTTTTTCTGTTCCCGGCATTTTCTCTTGATGGTGATTTACTTATTTGTTGTATGACCCAAGGTTAAGATGACTAATAGCACGAAATGCAACCGTAATAAGTTCGATTTCAGCATAGTTCACCGGAGGATTGCAGTAACTAGCTTGATTATCAATGGCAACTTAGAAGATTGACTGTTCAAATCCATAGTCCATTTACACAGGATTTCAAATCCCTGGGCTAAATAATAAGGGCGGATTAAGTACTAATCACTAAGCAATTTGGAACGCCCAGCAATCCTATATCCAATGTAATCAATGATTTAAATTTCCTCATTAAATAATTATGTAGAATAATAAACAAAACAGCAGGTTCAATGAAATTCGAATTCATGTATTCTGAATGAGATCTCAAACTGTAAATCAGGAAGGAAGGAAGAGATGAAACGCACCGCATCGGCGGAGGAGTTATCGGCATCCATTTCGGGGCGGAGCTTGGCGTAGAGTTGGGGGCTGCGGTAGACGGAGCCGGGGGCGAGTCGACGTGAGATGACGGGAACGACCTCGAAGGAGACGGAGCCCATGTAGAGGAGCATGCCGGAGATGTAGAGGAGAGGAGCGAATAGGAAGAAGCCCTGGCGGCGGATTAGAACGGAGAGGAGGTTCCAGACGATGCGCTGGATTAGGGTCCGACCCGGCTGGTTGAACCGACCACCCGCTTTGGAGCGGCCGTGTCGGAACCGGGGCGAGCGGAGCGGCGAAGTCGGCGGCGATGGGCTGTTGCGTCCGCTACTCGGTAGCCGGTTGTATGGGTGCATTGGGATTTCTGCGCTGCTCTCTCTCTCTCTCTCTCTGCTACGTCATGTGGCCATCTCTCTCTCCGGTTGTGTTTCTCGTGAATTGGGTTTTCTCAGAAAATGTTGAGAAAAAGTGCACGGAAAAAAAAATTAGAGAGAGAAAGAAGAGAGAGAGAGAGAGAGGGGTTTGTGTTGTCTTGATTTGAACAAAGAAAGAGTTCCGCGTGCACGTGCTTCTCCTCTCAGGATTGTTAATTTTTCTGATTTGAGTGAGCCTTGGTTGTTAACGAGAACTTTGATGGACGTTGTATAACGTAATCGTGACATTGTGCTAATTTTTATTTTCTTTTTTAAAAAAAAAAAGGATCAGATGGCTTTTCCACAGCAGATTACCTTTTAGGAGGCAGAAAGACGTACATAGGCATTTTAGTCTTCCTTTAATCATCATCGTGCGATTCACTAGCATCATAAATTAAACTCAAAACATAACTTGTGAAATACCTATAATTCGTCTTCTACCACTGAACAACCATATAGTAAATAATAATATTGTTTTATTGAATCAGTACTCTACAATAAACGGTACACATGATCTGTCAAAGTTGCTGTTTGGTTGTTGGAAGCGTTTAAGTTGCAAGGAGCCTTGAATTTTGGAATATTTTCTTATTTTATTTGGATATTACCATTCTCAGTGACAACTAACAACGACGGGCACGCTTCCTTTTGTTTTAAAACAAATTGGCTGTATTTGCATCACTTTTCGCCCATGATTCATTCATGTTTGGCAACCATGTGAACACTGCATTTAAAATTTTATTTATTAGTGTGAAGATCAGCGGTGGTTTTTAATTTAAATCTCGACATTTAGTTAGTTCAAAACATGTTCATCATACGGCCGAGCGAAGCGCACCCGTGTGAAGCAGCCTAGCATCGCGTTAGGTAGGAGTAGGAGCAGAATGACGGACGATTCCCTCGTCTCTCCCTTTTTGGGGAATGGCTGCAATCACAAGCAAGTGATTGAATGGGTGGGGGGGCTCCAAAAGCAAGTCTGGATAAGTAGGTGTTTTAGGAGACGGTCTAAATATGGGTCTGATCTAGAAAGAAAATAGAAATCTTAACAAGCCGAATCGAAAAGAGTGACTCTGTGGTTGCATAATTGTCTTAGTTCTTTATTTTATTTATAATTTTTTTATTAAAATTGTAAATTTAGCTCGACAAGAATTTAGATTATTTTCCTTCGTAATTAGTTTGTATTGATAAGAATGAATGTCGTAAACCAAGTATCTAAGTTATCTCGATGTATATCATACACTAAAACATGATAAAACTTCGCTTGCACAAGAGCCAACTCATAAAATTGGGGAATACAAAATCAACATGGACCCCACTAAATCATCTTCATCGCCAGCTTTCGATTTCCAACACGGAAGTTACGGTCCGGAATGTATGTACGTTGTTCAACCACAACACATGGCAACTGGAAAGTGACCTCTACCCACGCTTGCACGTCAATGTTACAATCTAATAAGAGTGCATAACAATTTTTAGTTAATTTTAATACGTGACCAGGGGAAATCAAGTTTGGTGCAAATAGCGGGCGCATTACAAACTGACATAGCCTATAAGCACGACATTAGAAGTGTTTTAGTATATTCGCTACTATTTGGTACAAGGTCACATTAAACTCGCCCTAAAGATTAGTATTTTAGCTTCAGAAACGAAACAATAATAGGCTCATTTAGAAGTACGTTTAAATGACTTAAAACACTTTTAGAGAAAATGTCTTTGAATTTCAAAACCAATTCAAATGCTTCCTGCAAAAAGCATCATTTAATGCTTAGAAGCACTTCAAATGCTCTTCCAAGATTGACTATATTTTTACTAAGAATTGGCTTCACAAATATTTTCTTTAAAAGCGCATTCAATCATTTAAAAGCACTTTCCAAAAAAACTCATCAAATCTATCACTAAGACTAGAAGCTTAAAATGCGCACTAATGTCCCACTTATTACACAAAGAAAGTGGGTTCGACGTTTCAATCAACACTAATCATAGAGAAATTCCACAAGACAAATCATCTTCATCGGCGTAAAGTCTGCTACTAAAAATTTGAAAGCTACTGCTCTCACTTGCGACTGTCGACAAACAGGCGGTGGACACGGTGGATTCGGCACCACTGCCTAAGCTGGACCATAGTGGGAAGATTTGGCCGCATGGTTATTGCCAAAATAAACCCACAAATTGCGAGCTAAGACATGATGTTTGCATCAAAAAATCTGTTTCATGATACCTCATTGGAAAATACTGTTCTACATTCCAACTCACACAACACACAACCACATGATTTGATGATTTCGACTGTGACTGGAAACACCACAAGTGACCACAAACGCAAACACGTTTAAAATGAAACTCAAGAACCCATTAACTTCAAACTCGGATTCTTTCAGTCATTCGTTTCACATGCAACGAAGATTGACATAACTAAATTATACCGTTTCTAGTTAACAAAACCATACATAGCATATACACATCCATTGTTTAGTGTCTGGAATGGATTGATAACACACTGTATTCAACATATGTTTTGAAACGAAAATTCAGTCACTTCTACCCTAAGAATTGTCCAATAGAACCCAATCCTATGCACCAATCAAATCCATAATGTAAACCATATGAAATGCATTATAAACTGGAAATGCTTCCTTAATGAACAGATGCTGACACATTTGACTAAGAAACTGAACGAATTCGAGCAAAGAAAGCAAGGAAAAGGCTAACTACTATGAAATCCATATCCAATCGCTACTTTTGCATATGTTTGGCAACACTCAACCAACTTTTGCAACAAAGACAACGTGAAACGATCCATGTTTGGAAGCAATGGCAAGTTCACTAATATCCAACAAAGATGATACAAATTGTCTCTACCATTTCAAAACGAAATTTAGTTCATAATTTCAAGTGCCGGAAATCGAATCCAAACAGAAGATGGAAAAATAAATAGATAAAGATGCTTCCAAATTAGTTAATTAAAAAGAAAACTAACATCCCATTAGAACTTCCCAATCCACTGTTTCATCAGCCACATCTGACCGTCAAGTTTTTCTGATGACTCAATCGTGGAGAGTGCCCAAGATGTCTTCGTCCCTGTATAAATGGAACCTGCAAAACAACCAACCAACCAAAAACCCAAACAAAATATCATAAATCTCAGAAACCCTAATGCACTAAATTACACAAACAGGGCAGAAACTAGCACAAAAGACGTACTCTTTGTCACCAAGCTTCACTTGGGTGCCGCCATACTCGGGCAAAAGAACTGTATCGCCTTCCTTCACGGCCACCGGAATCAGATTCCCGGCCTTGTCCTTGGCTCCTGGTCCCACAGCTACCACCTTCCCTGAGTTTAGCTGCGCCGATTGGACCAATCAAAACCGTTAAAATTCAAATCAAGATAAAACCCTAAACCCTAAATACATTTACACCAAGCAAGAAGATGATATCATGAAATTTACCTTGGTGGAGGACTCGGGGAGGAGAATGCCGGCGGTGGTTTTGGAGGGCGGGATGATTTTCTCGATCAGGACGCGGTTGAGAGTTGGAATCAAACGCCTCGCCATTTGGGTGTCTGTTTCTGAAAACAGCGGAGCTACTGGCTTAGGGTTTTGGGGGAAGATGACGATTGCTGATGGTTTAAAGTGAGGGTTTGGAGAGGAGGTGACTGCTTGTTGATCAAGTTCGAGGGGATAGTGGAAGGTTCTAGGTCTTAGGGTTTTTGGGGTTTTTAGGGTTTTAGGCGTTCGGTGCTGTGGGTCTGGGTCTGATATTGGAGGTCGGGCCCTTGTTTAGTAATGTAAATAGTCCCATGCTTAGGCCTTGTATGGTAATGAAAATAGCCCAATACTTTTAGGCCTTGTTCGTACTTTTGAGTTTGGTTTCAGTGTTTGATCAAAAGATAATGTTAAAAAGACCAAATTTTTAAACAAAGCTCAAGTTCATGAGTTCGAGTTACTTTGGAATTTAGGGTTTAGTCCGAGTCATACGTAAGCCCACAAACAAAAGTTAAGACCCATGTTCATTTTAATTGGATAAGTAGGGTCCAATCCGACTCACCAAACAAGCCCCTGTATGTTACGGAAACGGAACCCATAAAATTTGATACATATCTCTTATATTTTGGTTGTATCCAACCAAAGTATCGGATTTGTATATATTTATTACAATCATTATCTCAGCAGTGATTGTATTAATACATAATATTCACATAAATTAAATTAATCGTTAAATGATTATTATATTAAATACATGTAAGTATTGTGGCCAATTCTCATTGTCTCGTTCTTAAACTGAACGTTTAAGTTATAGGTATGTGATCGGTTTGCCCTCCCCATCCTTATCCTCACATAATCTCATTCCCATTCTCCGTTCCATTCACCATCGGAAATTCCCCATTAAAAACCCGTTTGGGAATCGAAGAACAGATCACTATAAGCAGTAAGTGGAAGAGTCGATCATGGTGCCTTTATTAGAAAACAATGTGAGGAACTTTTGAGTCTATTCCTTCGAAAAGATACCTCATTTAGGCTTGACAGGCAACTAAAGTTGATCAACATTATCATGCACAGCAGCACAAGTCATTACAACCTCACGACCTGACCGACACAAGAATTCCAGGCCACACCTAATGCTCATGGTCACTTCGATCAATCTGCAGCTAAAAGTACTTCATGCATGTAAACTTTTCCACCACTTATTTGTTTTGTACGAAAACAAAAAAATATATAGAGGACCATAAACTTTATGACTATATAATGGTTGACATACACATACATTAGGTCCCCATAAGCATTCTGCAATCCCATTGGTCATTGGCCATGCCACCTCCATGCATACGTGATAGGGTTCGGCGGTTCCCACTGAAAGGGAAGGAGCACATATATTTGCTTTTTAGGACCATCCCATCTTTCCAGAAAATTTGATCCATGCTTTGTTATCTTGCAAAGACATGCAACTTTTTTTTTTCAGTGTGTGGAGTGTGGTGCTTATGATTTTCATGCAGATCCTTAGCTTTATTTATTGTTCTCCTCCCCGATCAGAATGTATGGGATGAGTTGCGTGTACAGTTTGTATTTATATTGTTCAAAGGGGATATGGATGAACATGAACCATTCAACATTGCTTTAATTAAATAGAAAGCCGAACCCACCACTGCCACAGAGAGCTGGACATGATATGCTACCTAAATTTTACGGTTTTAGACAATCAAAGCACTCTAGCAAAGATAAGACCCAATTTGACACGACTTCATCACAAGCAATGTCATTCGTAACCTTTCAAAAGCAAATTTAAGTGGAACTTGTTAGATATCCGTATTTTCCATCTTATATATTTAAGTTGCTCTAATGGTCCATTATAAAATGACAATAACTACAACAACAAAGTCTTATCTTACTAAGTGTGGTCCATTGTATGAATCATAGAACGTCATTGTGCTCAATTTTCCGTTAAGTCTTCCGTTAGTTTCAAGTTCCATATCTTTTCTTAGAATATGTTTCCAAGTCTTCCTAGGTCTTCCCTACCCGTTTTGCCCTGAGGCTCTGTCTCATAATCATATATTCTAACCGAAGCATTTATAGGTCTTTGGTTTACATGTCCAAATCACCTTACCTGATTTTCTCTTATCTTATCTTCAATTGCGATCACTCATACTTTACCTCGGATATCCTCGTTCTTAATCATGTCATTTCTCGTGTGCCCACACATCTAACAAAGCATTTTCATCTTCACTGCCTCATTTTTTGCACATGTTCATAATGAGGGGGGACCGGGTCATGCGACGGATGCAAGCTAGACTTTTAAGTAAAAAATCCAAGATTTCATAGAAGAAGGAAAAATCGACGTGGTGGATGAACAGGAAGCTCCTAAGAACCCCAACGATAAAATGGGAGTTTTTGAGAACCCGCTCCCTAGTCACGCTCTGGTCTCAACATGCTGGGCCGAGGAAGTGTCCGATTTCCAACAGCCCCCTACCATCACTACAATTAAAGCTCTCAAAATTATGTCTGGCCCTTTGACATCTTATAAAATTTTCTCTTGAGCTTTAGTGGCATACGTCGGTTACAACACCTGATGCACTCTTTTACTTTATTCATCCAACTTGTATTCTATAGCTGAGATCTCCAATTCCTTTCTTTTGCAAGATATATCCACTATAGCGAAAGTGCTCACACTGCTCACACTTTGATACTTCCTGATCTCCAATTAATCCTCACCCCTACCATTTTGACCCCCATCCTTGCTGAACTTGCACTCCATATACTATGTATTGGACATACTTAAGCAAAGGCCTTTAAATTTTTCATCAACACTTCCCCACCAAAGGTTAAGCTTCACATTTACTCTATGATCATGTGTTTCATCTATCAACACTATACCATCTGTAAAAAGTATACATCAAGGAATATAATCTTGAATATATCATGTTATAACAGGATAAGAACAAACTTTATAGGTATCGACGAGTTTAGGTTTTATGCGCTTGTTATCCGCGTTTAGGGTTTTGGATTCTCCAGCTGGAATTGGATTATACTGTTGTGTCCTTATGACAAATACGTAATCAAACTAATCATCATCCAGTGTAATGACTTGTGAGGTCATTCACTTTCAACTGTACGTGTTCCAAAAACTTTGGTGACTCGTGGTTTCTGAAGCTTCCTATGGCTAATAATGCTAGGGTTGGCTAAGAATCTTAATCGAGGGCTGGCTTAGCACACAAGATCACCGAAGGGAATTGAATAATATGGTATAGGAGAACCATATGGTGTGTTTGATGAACTAAAGCATGATCATGATTTCCTGATTGAAAATTTTTATAGGTGGAATTTACTCGGTTTCCATGTTGATCCATCTCCTTCAACGGTTTGACTGATGATGTGAGAATCCTGCAATACATCAATTTATGATATCAACGACTTAATTTAACAATTTAATGTACGTTGAAGAATTTAAAAGAAAGTTAACGAATGAATATGAGATACTTAAAAGATAATATATTTAATGCAAGACTCCAAACTTAGATACAAGACGACAAACATATCGTAATGATTAACTAGTTTAGCATGCATCTAAATTTTTCCTCGTTTAAGAAATGAAAAATTAGAATTTTGTCCCAACGCCAATATATAGGTATGTCACCTTCACACCTTTGTGTGCTGCCTTATTACAAGAGAGATTTTTCAGCGTGTTGAGAACACGATCGATACATTAAGTGACATAATACAAATGGATTAATACTTAAAAAAAAAATTTCTAACCATTTGTATATTATGATAGTTGGCATATCGAGCCATGCTTCCGACTCACTAAAATATTTCTCTTATAAGAAGATCCTGCACTTCTTTTGAGGTGTATGGGTCCTCTCTCATGTAGCGGAATCTACCTTTCAAAGTGATTAGTCAAATATGGAAAGTAACCTGATTATCTAGTGGACGTGCCGGAGTGGTTATCGGGCATGACTAGAAATCATGTGGGCTCTGCCCGCGCAGGTTCGAATCCTGCCGTCCACGTTTTTATTTTCTTTATTGTCGTTTTTCATTTTTTTTTGTGGGTGTCTTTAGTAAGAATTAGGAATTCCTTCATTCCCTCTCAAATTATTTTTCTCTACAACAGTTGTAAAATTATTGTTTTAATTAAATGTTCTCCAAAACGTGATGTTAAGGATTTATTCCATACCCATTTAATTTTTTTTTTTTTTCAAATGGAGGGTATTTGGATGTTGCTGCTGATTTTTTAACTATATATCTATTTTGTATTGTTGATTTTCTTATGTTGTTTTACCTTTTACACACCCATTTTTTGCTTTCACATACCTCTCTTCATTTTCGGCCGTTAGATCAGTGAATTAAAAATGATCAAATAACATAAATTAGCAGGAGGTGTGTGATAAGTAAAAATGGGTGTGAATAATACCATCCACACCCCTTTTTCATATAAAACGATATCTTACTAACATATTATAGATTGTCGTTATTCATATTAGTCGAATCTGACTTTATCATCAATGGGTAGCTTACAAATAACGTAAAACGAACAATCCAACTTTGGGGTTAGTACTCGGTACTGATTAAGAACAATAGAGGGGAGACCCATGGAAAAGCTAGGTTTGCTTGTTCAGAATTCATCTCCACTTTATGTCGTACATTCACTTACCATTTTTTTGCCAAGTCTTCTTTAGCTATAATGTTCAAAGTTTTTGGCTATGATGAAAAAGTAGTAGGTTTCAATGTTTGAGGAAAAATTCAACATTATTCTCTGAGTTTAGTGCCACTTGAATCTCCCATAAATAATCGAAAGGTCCTACTTTTCTCTTTTAACTAAACCTTAATTTGCAAAGGTGTCTTTGGTATTCGGAATATTTCAGTGGTCGGGCTGCCTTTGTTCATTGGCATTTTCGTAGCCCCATAACTTGTAAAAAACGGAAGTTAATTAATTAAAAATTATGCGGTAAATGCTGAGCTAATTTTTCAAGCCATACATATAACTACGGGTTCTGAGCCGAAGCTTGCTTCAACCCTAAATTTTGGAATTTTCTATATTTGGTTCAGAAATTTATTTGATTGGTTATTTTGATATTTCTAAAACCTTACCCTTATTTTTTTGTTTCTTCATATGTTCTAATTGTTTTAGATTTCTGGGTTTTGTTATATTCCTTATTTTTAATGGTATAGTACTTCCTGGTTTTCTTTGGAAGCAACAAGGTTTTGACGATTCTTTATTTCTCTAGGGTTTGAATAACTGCACGTACGTTTCCCTGCATCTAGTTTCAGAGTAGGAATACTAATTAATCTGCCTCTGTATCGACAAGATATAGAGGGTGATTCCTGAGTTGGAATTAGTTCCTTGTATTTTAATGGAGAATTCAACAACTGCTAAAGCAGATTGTAGATTACTAGAATCGGAAGGCGAATTGCATCCAACCCGAGGAGGATGAATTTTGGTATGTGTTTCTAGAACCCTACTTTTTTCTTCTGATAATTGTCCCGTGTTTTAATTAATTAATATTTTTTTTAATTTAGATTTTAGATTGGTGTTGTTGTTGGGAATTCTTTTATACTTTTCGGGAGGGAGAGTCTTCTGAGATTCGTAAATATTGAAAGAAATGAAGAAAGTATTTTCTTTTAGGGTTGTTTGGAAAATCTTAATAAACCAGATTAAGTCTGGATAATAGCTAGGGAATTATTAGTTAGTGCTCCTGTCAATGTTTCTTCTTGGTTAAATGAACTAACTTTCGGGTAAGGTCCTCAATTTTGAATAAAACATTTCTTGCAGGTGTGCTAAAAAGAAAAAGAAAAATACTACACCAACTATACACAAACATTATAACAGACTTGAAAAGTTTTCACGCTATAATTTGAATGAATTCGTAATACTACTTCATATCGTGCCAATGTGACAAACAATAATTTTCCGTAATAGATGCAAAGAACAAGGCACGGTCTCAAAACAATCAGGTAGATTCAACCACATATAATATTATATAATTATATTTTGGCTCATCCTCCATAAATATTCCTTCTGGCAAATCCATGCAAATTTTTATAAAATGGCAAATAAAGGGCAAATAAAATTATGTGCCTTATATTCCAATCTCCATAGGTCTGAAATCCTCTCTGCCATAGATGATATTTGATTAATATATATGCAATGAACCCTATGAAAAAAAAAAAAAATTGAGTAGGAATTAGTTATAGAAGTGCTTATGGTAAATTATTACAGGGAATATGACCCGTTCATCAAAACCATAATCTCAAAGTCATGACAAATTAGATTCCAACGCCTTTATTATGAGCTACTTTGATTCTATTCATACAAAATTTTGAAGCACACCAAGAATATCAAGCTAGCTATCACTCGATCTCGTGAATCTTTTGTTAAGTAAACATTATTGAACCCTAAATCCTAAGTCTTCAACTTAACTAGTATCTTTGGGTGATGAATTAGGTTATGGTAAAACTTTGATATCTTAATTTTACATACTTCTTAAGTTGTAATTATCACTTTTTATTTCTTGGTCCAATTATCATGAAGACTTAAACCCAAATTTGGTTGTTCTGGGCAATCACGAAAGCAAGGTCTTCCTCCCTCCTTCTCACGGTTTGCAGATTTTATTTACTTACGAATATTTACAATCTATGTCATCATTCATATCATCTATTGATTGAACTCCACATCACTTTTAATTAGTACCATAGGATGTTATATGTATATACACATACATTTTGCTAGTCTCGACCAAAAAACACGTGATATTGTCCTCATCTCCTATAGTTTCTTTCGAGCACAAATTAAGTTGGCTCTTGCAGGTTTGTGTTTTCAGTGGAAATCTCATAGCTGTCGACTGTAGTTTACAGTTAAACCATTCACTTATCGAAACAAATATTTAAAGTATAAAATATCGATGATATCGGAAATATCGGTAGTTAAAAAACACGGAAATTTCGATGGAAATATCGGGATATTATCGATATCGATAAAAAATTGAATAAAAACCACGGAAATTGTAAGAAAAACTTAGAAATTTTTATTAAAACTTTGCAGGATATTTATTTAGTTAATTATCTATTAGTTTATCACAAAAATTAAAAGGAAATGCATTGCATGATAGATATAACTGATTTAAGTTGATTATATAGCAAGCTGACAAACATTGTGAGTGTAGAAAATATGTAGTAATTAATGAAAGAAGTTTAAACATACCATAATCATTTATATATAATGAATTAGTACAATATTTTACACTTTATACATTGCATGGTAAGATACATAAGTGACTTAGCAAGGTCTAAAATATCGATGATATCGGAAATATCGGTAGTCCAAAAACACGGAAATTTCGATGAAAATATCGAGATATTATGGATATTTTAGACCATGCACTTACCTAAATGTCCTTAATTACATTCCAAAGCTCTAGCAAATATCTGTCTTAAAGTTAGTAGGACTGAAACTAAAGGTGATTGATGTTTTTACTTAAAGATAGACCTTACTTTTGGGTAAAAGAAAATGGAATAAATCTGACAGAACGTATTGAATTCTTTTTTTTGGCAGAAGAGACGAATATGGAGTTTTTTGCATCATATTGTGGCACGTCATCACTGGAACCATGTTCTTGACCGAGCTTATTTACCCGAAATTAAGTTAAAGACAAAAATAACGTAATTGGGTTTAGTAAAGTCAGTTAGGTCATTATTCTTTCTGCATTCGATTTGAAATCCCACTCCACATAAGTTAGGTTGCAGTCGGATTTAGAATCCTCTCTCCGTAAAATAGATTAGAAAATCACACGAACCTGAAAGTTTATGCAAAGCCAAACAATTTGAGGATAATAGGCTGCTGATCCTGATTAGAACAAGAAACCGATATATGCATACAGCAACACCGACTCTCTTCTTCTCCTCTCTCTCTCTCTTTGAGAGATTTGAAAGTTTGTAACTTCTGTGTCTGCATTCAACATGGCCAGCAGCTGCTGCAACCGTCCACATAAAATTCATAAACAGTTTTGGACAAATGTGCACAATTATTAACACACTTTCGTCTTCCACCGCATAATTATTTCTACAAACTGATGATATTCAAGAACACAGAGAATATCCCTCAGAATATTACCTCTCCATCATCTTCCTGAGCCAATCACATTACTCTTACTCATCCAATCAGTCCCAACCCTAAATTTGCATGGCACACTCCTTTATGTGAAGTTCTTCAATGTCCATCAATCGTTTTCCCTTCAAAATTAAAGCACTTGTGCATATATACATATATACAGATTGATAGATACACATACAGATATACGGGTAATGGGCAGTGGGAGGTATTTGTCTTTCAATCATCAGGTCTAGTACCTTTCGGCAATATTTTCTACTTTTGTAAGCTTTCCTGTTTTTCATATCCTTCCTCCTCTATTCTTTTTGCAGATTCCCCCCCTTTTTTTCTTTTTTTTATTCTTTGACCACCCACTAGCCTAGCTTAAATGTATATATATGTGCAGGTGGTGAGTGATAGAGTCTTAGAGATAGGTGAGTGATTAATTAGAGATAATTAAACATCATGAGTGTCTTGTCATCAGCAGTAATTATAAAGAGTTGTGGGGGCTGGTAGTAGTAATTTGTTTCGTAGCGGTCCTTTGGAGAAAGTTGATTGATGGGAGAAGTCTCCCATGATAAAAGAGAGGATTGCTGCTCTCCCACAAGGATTAACATCCAGGAGCAGCAGCCCACCACGGACATGCAGCAGCAGCACCACCACCACTGCATGGAAATCCCAATGGGGATGGAGTTGCACAAAGTGGTTGCCCCGCCTTACAGAAGCACTTTTCATAAGCTGCTGGCCAAACTCAAGGAAACCTTCTTTCCAGATGATCCTCTCTACCAATTCAAAGGTCAGCCACCAAAGAAAAAATGGATTCTTGGAGCTCAGTATGTCTTTCCAATCCTTGAGTGGGGCCCCAATTACAGCTTCAAGCTCCTCAAATCAGACATCGTTTCTGGTGTCACCATTGCCAGTTTAGCCATCCCTCAGGTAGTTCAATCATTAGAACTTAATCTTTACTTTTACTTTTGATTTCAACATATATGTGTTAGGCTAGTTGACCAGGACACATTAAGCCGGTTCGGGTACATTTGTTTAGGCCTGTTGGTCAGGATAATGTTTAAGCCGGTCGGCGAGGTCAGTGTCTTAAGTCGGTTTGTCTGGTCAGTCTGTTAGCCTAGTAGGCCAAGATAATGTCTCAGGTCGATTGGCCTGAATGGCGTCTTAGTCCATTTGGCTAAGACAGTGCGTTAGCTCCTCGTATCCGAGTTTGAATTGCTTTCCCGAAAATTAAATTAATTCAAAAAACATAATATCGCCTCATCAACAACCCTTTTTTTTCCTTTTTCTACAGGGAATCAGTTATGCTAAGCTTGCGAATCTACCTCCGATTGTGGGTCTCTGTGAGTAATTTATTTCTGGTATTTCTTTAGATATTCATACGTATCGACTGAAGTTTCTGTACCCCTTCTCACAATTTTTACTTCTGTTGCATTTGTAAATTGTTGTAATGGAATTTGTAGATTCCAGCTTCGTTCCTCCTTTGCTGTATGCTATCCTTGGAAGCTCAAAGGATCTTGCAGTAGGACCTGTTTCCATTGCTTCCCTAATCATGGGATCAATGCTCATGCAAGAAGTATCTCCCACCAAAGAACCCGACTTGTTCCTCCAACTTGCCTTCACTTCAACCTTCTTTAGTGGCATCCTCCAAGCTTCTCTAGGTTTATTAAGGTAGTTAATCCCCCTCCTAATTTTTGAGACAATCGATACTGGGGAGGGGGAATCAAACCTGAAAGTTTAGAGTCAGGGTTGAATGCTCTTAACCAACTGAGCTGCTATGATTTTGTATTTTTGTTTCCGAGAACCCGAAAATGATTCAAGATTGATGTGTGCAGGCTTGGATTTATAATCGATTTTCTTTCAAAGGCTACTCTAATTGGTTTCATGGCCGGAGCTGCTGTGATAGTCTCTCTGCAACAGCTTAAGAGTCTCCTTGGAATCACACATTTCACCAAGAAAATGGCAATCATCCCTGTCCTTAGCTCTGTTTTTCATGAAAGAAAGGAGGTAATTAATTACATTTAAACAGTGATTACTCTGTGAATAAAGTGTTTGGCTTTCCTCGGTAATAACTATCAATCATATATTATTTAAAGGGTGATGCTATAGAGCGACCAATTTTTTTGATCATTTTTATAAATTACATGATGCGATGGTTGATGGTTATATTCATTTTTTAAATACGAGCTCAACCATCAATTATTATATCATGTGTTTTGCAAAAAATGATCTAAAAATTTCATCTTCCTATATACATTTTCTATATATTAATCATATTTTGTGTCATTTTGTTCTGTTCTTGAACTAATAATTTGGGTGCTTTTATGTTCAGTGGTCATGGCAAACCATTTTAATGGGCGTTTGCTTCCTTGTGCTGCTCCTAATCGCAAGACACGTTGTATGTTCTCCTTTCCACTTTTGTCTTAAAACTTGTCCTCTTCTCAGATATTTGATTGGTAGTATCACAATTAATCACACATTGTCATGTTAGAAAATTTTAAACTGGCATGACAACATATTATTTCCATGCGCATCGCTACCGTGACATTTTGTTAACTTGATTAAGTAAATCATTAACATCAATTTGTGATTGTTATAACAACATTTTCTCTTCATTTTAGCATTAAGTGAGATAAAAAATAAATAATTGAAATTAAAAATAAAAGATTTAAAAGTTGTGAAAATCAAATTTAACGGCTAAAACATTAACATTGAAACCAAATCCGTTGTAACAGTTCAAACTTCAAAGTCAATGATGCGATTTTCAAATGTGTTTTATGATGATATTGGATTGGTGTGCGTTATTTTACCCACTCCACTATTATTTCAGTTGATCAAATGGTCACACACCTCTGCAATTTGCAAACAAATACCTTATTCAAATTCTTGTATTCGAATGTCACCGTGGCGGTGTCTCTGTTACACGTAAGTCTGTCTCGAGTAGAAAAACTGACAATTTGATTAACCTTCACATTGGGTTGCGTGCCATGGAATGCAGAGCATAAAGAAGCCAAAGCTGTTCTGGGTCTCAGCTGGAGCCCCTCTGGTGTCTGTGATCATCTCCACTGTGATTGTCTTTGCATTCAAAGCCGATCGCCATGGCATCAGTGTGGTAAGTTGTTTGCTTGCTCGGACCCACACTCCACCATCCATATCTGGACCCACACCAAATTCTAAGATGTTGACTTTCTTGGATTTTTATGTGTTGGCAGATTGGAGAATTACAGAAAGGACTGAACCCACCATCATGGAACGTGTTGGTCTTCCATGGATCCCATCTTGCACTTGCAATCAAGACTGGGATTGTCACTGGCATTATTGCCCTCACTGTAAGTTAAAACCTCTGTATCATTGTAACCAACAAAATGTAGCAATACAGTTTTTACGATTTTGATTGGTTTGACTGATTGATTTTTGCATCAAATTTGTAGGAAGGTATTGCAGTAGGAAGAACTTTTGCTAATATAAGAGAATACAGAGTGGATGGAAACAAGGAGATGATAGCAATTGGGATCATGAACGTTGTTGGCTCCACCACTTCCTGCTATATTACAACAGGTTCACATTCATTGATTATAGATCACAAATTAATAATATCCAACTAAAAGACGCTATTCAGACTCTCTCGAAAACAAGTGCACTTGGACTTGTTGATACCTGTAATATTTTATCTTCGTTGTGTTATACTAGGTCGAAAACTACAACATGAGTTTTATGGAAAAAATTACAAGTGTCAGCAAGCTCAAGTGAGACTTGCTTTCGAGAGAGTCTGAATAGCAATCTTCTTTCCATTTACAAAAATTCTAGAAAAGACCGACCCATAGCATAGATTATTAAGTGAATAAACGGCTGGATGTGAGGTCAAATATCAAAACCTAGGAATCCAACGACCAAAAATCTCGATGCATACTATGCTTAGGTCCAGAGTAGAAAACCCTAGAATTTGATAACAATGTTTTTATTTTGATGATGGATTTCAGGATCATTCTCAAGGTCAGCGGTGAATCACAATGCTGGAGCAAAGACAGCAATGTCGAACATAGTAATGTCGCTGACAGTTATGGTGACACTGCTGTTTCTGATGCCTCTGTTCCATTACACTCCCAATGTAATTCTGGGTGCAATTATCGTGACTGCTGTGGTCGGCCTCATTGATGTCCCAGCTGCTTACCACATATGGAAGATCGACAAATATGACTTCCTTGTCTTGATCTGTGCCTTCTTGGGAGTCATCTTTCTCTCTGTCCAACAAGGCCTCGCCATAGCGGTAACTAAACAAACAATAAACCGTAATTATTTTATTAAGAACTGGTTGTAAGAAAAGAGACTATAAGCCGCATGTAAACCGCAGTTTAGTGCGCAGCGATTGTTTGTTTAGCGTCCCTCCGAATATATTTCTTTTATATAAAGTTTGTTGCCGGTTTGGTTTGTGCATATTTTCCGATGTAACCCTAATGATAGGTACTTTGACGATATGAACAGGTTGGGATATCGGTTTTCAAGGTTTTGCTGCAAGTGACCAGGCCGAGGACGGTGGTGTTGGGAAACATACCGGGAACGGAAGTATTCAGAGACCTGCACCAGTACAAGGAATCGGCAGTGAGTGTGCCTGGTTTCCTAATCATACTCATCGAAGCTGCCATCAACTTTGCCAACACCACTTATCTCAATGAAAGGATTTTGAGATGGATAGAAGAAGAAGGTGACGGGAACAAGGTTTCAAACATTAGATTTGTTGTTATAGATATGTCAGGTAAAGTTTGCTAATCTTGAGCATCAACTCTCTCCTCTTTCAAAGACAAGCTTACATCGCTCGGATGTCACGACATTCCAAACCAATCACGCACTCTAGTGCGCTTTAACTTTTCAACTTGGCAGTGCGTTATTGGCTTGAAATGTCGACACAGTGACATACCTGTTGCATGAAGGTTCTTCCCGCCAATTGGGTATCTCACATTTTACAAAGCCGACAGTTAAAACGGCTCCTTTGTGTCTGTTTTTTTTTTTCAGCTGTGAGCACAATCGACACAACTGGGATCACACTTTTCACAGATATAAGGAAATCAATCCGAAAGAAGGGGATTAAGGTAAGTTGGTTGATTTCATGTCTACATATACGTTGTTCTTGATTTGGATCTTAGGTACCGTAAAATTGACAGTAAATAATGAAATAATTACAGCTGGTGCTGGTAAATCCACTGGCGGAGGTGATGGACAAAATGCAGAAGGTGAATGACGGAGATGAAGAATTCATGCTTTACTTGTCCGTCGGAGAGGCAGTGGCTTCTCTGTCGATGGGAATGAAGAATTCAAACATGTACAATGAAGAAATGCAGGTCCATGATGTTCCCTAATTAATCTTTTAATTAAACCTAATTACTCCTAAATTCAGACAGCAAGATCCAAAATAACGAGAAGTTTTCAGATATATAAAATGAAGCAGCATTAAACGTTCCCCGTTTTTGGGTGTCTTAATATTGTCAAGTTACCTGTAATTTTGTGTGTAAGTTTATTTTACGCTGCCGATCTTAAGCTCGAAAAAAAGAGGAGAGGTAGGGCATCAAGTAGTTGACAGTCAGTACCCTATTTCCACGTCGAATCCCATAGTTGGTGTCTTTAACGGTCTGTATCACCATGTAGTTTTCGTGGGTCGTTCATTCCCCTAGCGTAACTGAAGTTTTCTCCATAACTCAATACAATAGCATGTGTTTTTGTACACTAAACATGGAGCATTACTTGCTGGGCAAGTGATTTCTGCAAACTTATATGTAATCCGTAACTTATAGTTAAATTGAAATATCGCTCGAATAAAAAAACATATGAAGTACAACAGATTAGGTGTGAGATATGCATCAAGCTATATCATAAAGACATGTGCAATTGAGCTGGGCTTGAACGGTGAACGGGCCCAAGCCCAACTAGTCAGTGTCGTATTTATCCAATATTTATCGTATAACAACAGGCTCGCAAAGACAAAAACATTCTCTATCATATTTATCACAAGCACCACGCTGTTCTCTGCAAACTTAAAATCCTTTCAACGCCGAAGGCAACTTGTCAGGATTCATCTGGAAATATGCAGCAATGGCTATCAGAATGATGAGTATGATGACCCATAAGCTCAACACTCCTCCTGCAACCAAACCAAACAGAATTATGTCTCGTACTTAATGAACTCACCGTGCAACGACGTGAATGAACTCGTTACTCGTCCCACCACACAAAAGGTGTTTTCGGGTAGATATAATGGACTCAAAATTTCCCCTTTCAACTTTGCATTTATTCATCAAGTATCAAGAACTCAAGGAGGTCACCAAAACCGTGATGGTGTTTTAATTTCTAAGTTCCGTGATAGCATAAACAATGGAGTGTGTTGGAATTTGGTTGCTTCTATCACTAGAGCCCTGAACAACCGGATCCGCCTCCAAACAGGTTTAGGTTAGGTTTTTTTTTTTTTACCATGATGACTTTACTAGGTCGTAAGAGAAGTTCAACAATTTCCAAGAATAGCGTTAAGGATATGTTATTGAATTATACCACAAAAAATTATGGTAGGCACTTACCATTTTTCTTCTTGTCCTCCTCAAGTGTGGACACCCTTGCACTTGAATCCAGGGATGCCGAAGCCAAAGCTCTGTATTTAAAACCACACACTTCACTAACAGTTCAAGGGGTAGAAGAAACATAAAGTTGAGACGTTGTTTACCTTGAATCATGAGAGAAACTCAATGCAGTTACAAAGCCCATGTGTGCTTTCTTAACCACTTTATGAATCCGCATTCTGGTTGGATTTAATATCACAAGATCTCCACCAGTTGTCCCACTGCATTTTCATCAATCAAACGTGTTACTTTTCTCCTTTGTCCAGAAAATCAATGCAATTACTGTTAAAATGATGATCTCAAACGACACCATTTAAAGTCTCATTCAACACATTGCACTATATGAAAAGCATCTCGAAAAATGTTAAACAGTAAGCTTGTAATATAAATTTTACCATGCAAGGAGTTTTCCGTCAGCTGAAACATCAAAGGCGGAAATAATGTCTTTACTAATAGTCTTTGATCCAATCCTCTTCCAAGTGGTCGTGTTCCATGTTACAATGCTTCCCGATTTATCTACATTATACAATAGACAGATAAAAATAAATAACTCATGCAGAGGTAGAGCGAGAGCAGTTATCCAGAGAACAGATGAATTGTTTTTTATTTACCTGCAAAATATAAAATATGACCCCCATCATCAGTTACAGAAAATCTGCAACCGCAAAAGACTTCATCCTGCATGTATTATACTCATTGGTTACATTAAATGAAAAGCGTGAGGAACCTCTAATTCATATATAATGACCAAGTGGTCACACCAGAAAGGTAGGTTAAATGATTCACAACAATGCAGGGATATAGGTGTCAATGGCTCGATATACATTTTTTAGTTGGCATCCAATAAGCATACAACTAAATAGTAAATACGATGCATGCACCCAGGTCAATCTACAAAGTTAAAGATAATTTCAATCCACATAAAGTTGAAAACCAAATATTTTTATCAGGAAAGAATTTCAGATATTGCTAACCTTTTCTGGTGGTAGAGAAGCTACAACGGTAGATGAAGTTACATCCCACACCCTACCAGGGCCTCTATCTCCTAAGGAGACGAGAAATTTCCCATCAGGGCTGCAAGAAAACCAAGCCAGATCATCAGCAACGACAATTTACAAATAAAAGACGTACAAAGTAAGTTTTTCAATACCGCCATTAATGCAAACCTGAAATCTAATTGCTTCATTGTGGTATGAGCTTTATCTTCGTCGAGAATAATCTCCATGCTAGGCCACTTGAAAACCCTTAACTTGCCATCCTGTACTGCACCAAATGAGAGCATCATTATACGGTATGCTATTCAACATCGCATCTAAAAACAATCCAGAAAATGCAAATGTTGACACTAATACATTTCGACAAACACAATTGAAAGTTGAAACCAAACTAAAAAGGTGAAGGAGGAATGGAGGATCCATACCTCGCCTCCAGCAGCAAGCAAGGAACCGTCTTTGTCGAAAGCCAAGGCTAACTGTTGTCCAACATCTTGCAATTGCTCCAGCACTCTCTCAGACTGCCTCAAAGCCAGTTTAGGAACTTCGTTGCTTTCTTCCTCCAACTCAAACCACCTGCACAAGGAAATGAATTTGCATATATCCTACTGCTCATGAACCTAAATTGGCAATGTGCAGACTTTCATTTAAAAAAAACATAGTAAATCTGAGCTAGATAAAGACCTGCAACTATCAGGGAAGGAGCAAACGAGACCGCTACCGGCGGGGTGAACCGCCATTCTATACGGCAAAGCAGAGCCGGTGTTGAGCTTAGCCACCTGAAAAATCAAACACCAAACACTCCAATTACAAAATTCAGGCACGCCACTTACATATATGCAAAAATTGGAAGGGTGGGATTGGGGATTGAAGTATTACCGGCTGGCTGGAGAGAGAAACGGAGGCGGGATCGAATTGGGCGACGACGATGGCGTTTGGGACGCCGCTGCGGCCCTCTCCGCCACCGCCGGAGAAAACGACGTGGTTTTGGTTGGAATCGAATTGGGCTAATTCAGTCTGGGTCTCAGTCTTCTGCGTCTGAGTCTCGGTTTCCTTTTTGTCGTCGCCGGCGTCGTCTTGATCCTGGTCGGGTCGTTTGGATTTGCCGAGGCCGGGGAGCCAAGCGGCGGCGTAGAAAGGGACTCCGTACTTGTGGTAGTTGTTGGGAAGGTCCATTGACAATTAGGGATTTATTTTCAGATCAGATCTCTCTCCCTTTCAGTGTAAGCGTAGGTGGTGAAGAATCAGATCACACTCGTTCACCCATCCATATCTGTTTTGCCGTTTGCTCTAAGTCCTTGTCTGAAAAAATCAGAGCCAAACTGAATAATATAATGTTTTTTTTTTAATATTTGATTTAGATTTGTTTTGGCGTTATTGTTAATGTTTTCACGGGTTCGATTTCTGATGCTAATAATCATCATAAAATTTAAACTGTCATAACGAAACCATCAAATATCATTTCTTTTTGTAAAAGAAAAATGCTCATCCATTATAGCCATGTGGCTACGCTCATGTATGTATTTGATACTCAACTAGTTACCTTTTTTTTTTTTAGTACATGTTACTTTATATTTTAACTCAGGTTAAAATTCAACACAACTCGTCTTTAGTTTAATTCCTAACATTAGTGAATTACACGTTGATGGAGAGAGAGGCTGAAATACTTATGTAAATCTTTCTAACCCTAAAAGTGTGAATTATGATGGGAAAATCACCAGCTGATTCCTTTTAAAATAAAACAAAAGATCAACAACTATCTTTATGAGATTTCAATTCATCTTCAGTAATTAATTTCACATTTAGTAAATCAAATTTGATTGTGGGTTTCCAATTTGGATTCCATCCGGATTCAAATTGTGAGGATTATAGAAATCTTTACATCTTAATCATTTATCGTGTATAGTGCAATTAAAAATCATTTGATTTTTTTTATTTAAAATTAAACATAAATAGTACTTGACGAAAATTGACGCGAAAATTGACGCATGTACGACATACGACATACAAAGTGAATCCGGAAAGTGTCCTCTTCCGTGGGTTTCATGACAAAACGTTAAACCTCTTCGCAAGCACAACTTTCCGAGTAAATGGGCCACTCATCCATAATCTGCACATAAAAAATATGGATGCGTATTTCTGTGCCTGTAATTTTCATTTTCCCCAGAGTATTCCCAGGATAACGATCAGTGAATACAAATGGCTCTCAATGGCGTATCATCGTGCCTTAAATCGACCATAGTTCCGAAAACCAGGCAAACTATGAACTCTAGTTGGAAGTTACTGTTCAGACTCGTATATTCTGCTGTTGATTTGAACCCGCAAAAGGAGACGAAGGTCGATCTCTGAGGCTGCCGCAGTAAAAATGATATGATCAGTGCAACAAGAAAATCTCTTACTTGCAACGCAAGACAGAAAACAAAACGACATCACTGACGCTTCCTTTGGTAGAGCGAATAACCAACGAGCGCAGACATTAAAAATGTCCAGAGTACCTGTAACAGAAGCACACAAAGGGATGAGCACTGAGTATATATTTATTTATCCAATACATGGACTAACAGCAGTTCCAGCAGAACTAGTTTGTGAGGAAAAAGGTATTGGCAGCACCGTATTGATTGTATGCCACCGCTCAAGTCTTCTAATCCTTGACTGCATGTCTTCGATAACTCCTTCAACCGGAGAAACTTCCCTGATCGGCGACGATTCAGAAGCTGAACTGCTACCCTGTTCATTACACCATAATATTTCCACTAAACATTTTTTCTTTTGAAAAGTTTCCACTAAACATTAGAAATGCAGGCATTCAATTAAACTTTCTAGTTTTAGACGGAAAAAATTGGCATCGAGTGTTAAGGATCTTGGAAGAAAGGCCGGTTTGGATTGCAACAATGTTTTTCTTGTGACAGTTATTTGAACTAAATTCCAAAAATAAATGGAAATACCTGAGATTGAATAAATTCAACAAGTTCCTGCAACCTTGCGGCTTGCTGAGCGTGAATTCCACCCGAGCCTCTTCCCAACGCTGGCAATCTTTCCAGAACTATTTGAAGATAGCTCTACAACAAACAAACCAACTACCAAGTTACCAATGAGAATGAAATTGAATAAAAAGAACAAACAAAAAGAAGAAAAGTAACGTTAAGAATTGGAAACCGATGCAAGGACAGAAACTTTGCAGTGTAAGTAAGGCAAAACACCTTTGTAGTATATGAACCATCCAGTTTAAGCATTGATCCTGAATCTGCTACAGCATCTTTATCAACCCCCTTGATTTGCACGTAAGGGTTTGGGGAATCTTGTAGATGATCGACCTCAACTAAAATCTAAAGAGGCAATCAAAATCAATTCTAAATTAAAATCCAATTAAAAAGGTATAAGTGTACCTCCCACAACTGAAGTACTTTCTAAAAAGCATGCATGTTCAAGAAAACCAAATCTCAGAGATTTTGATATGACCTTTGTGTCTTGGTAGATGAACGCAGATGCTTCAATATAAGCTACAGCTTGATACCTGATGTCACAAAAAGATAAAAACTTATAATAATATTTTTACTAATAGATCAGCAACAAACATGTAGCTTACCCAAGGTTAAGAAGCCCAGCAACTGTACTAATGCTAATATCGAAATCCACTTTCGGTTGGATGATGAAGTTTCCTTCTCTGATAGGCTAAGCAAACAAAATTCAGGAAAAAGAAAAAAAGAATTAAGTGCACACCATGCGTAGAAAGAAAGAGCACTGTATGTATTAACAAAGCCAGAAAATCATTACATAGCACACATTACAAACCTCCCGTATCAGCAATGCAAATCTGCCCTCACATATTCTGACCCTAATGCAGTCACCCTCTGTTAACTGACCATTAGTAGGAAGTCCAGGAAGCTTCAAGTATATATCAATGAAATTCTGCACAGAGCTGCAGAACTTCGCAGGATCCAGTATTTTTAAAATATCTTGATATGCCACCTGTGACCAGATGGAAATAGTGAAGTATGTTAGGTGCAAATCAAATTTTATGAGTTCAAGACAGAAGCAAGATGCTGCCCGTACTTGCTTGTTACTCTTCAATACAAATGATGAGCTCTCAGGGGAAAGCACTGGATCAAAGTCATTTCGAATTTTGAGCTGTTTTAAGATAAGGAGAAACAAACACCAAGTTTAGACCTTGAAAGTCGCAACCAAATATCAGCAGTAAACTGTAAAAGTTCTTTCACATGGCCACTAAGGTTAAAGTCCTAACGTGTGCATGAACAAGATGGGGTTCAATGAACTGCTGGAACATTGGAAACACCGTCATCATGATCTCATTCTGGGACATAAAACACCCCACTCTACTTTTATCCCTTTGAACTCTAGAAATGAGGTGTGAATGAACACCTCCAACCTGATAGCCAAAAATCAATAATGGATAGTTCCTGGTCAGTCTCTCTCATAAACAGCTGAAAATAACTTAGAAACACAGAGAATACATAGATATCAAAGCTGTAAAGGTGCCGAAGGGGTTATACTTACAACAGCAATCCACAAGTCAAGTGATTTTCGGATATTTGGATGCAAAGCATAAACTCCTTCAAAAATAATCTGTTACAGAAAATACAAAGTATAACTAATCTTTTGTTTAATAGAAAACAGAACAATATGACATAATTCCAAAGGAGAAAGCCAAAATTCTGGGAGTAGCCTATCTGATAACTGACCACTCCACAGTCTTCAGAAACTTCAAGTTCCTTAAAGCAACTCCGAGCACCAGTTTCCAAATCAAATACGGGTACTTTTGTCCTTTGACCATTCCTTATGTCATCAATGTTCTGCAAATGGTAACGTAAGACTACAACAAGAAATCCAGGCACTAAAAGTAAACAGTATTAACTTAATTTGGCGCTATGAATTTTGAAGTCAATGAAATCATTGTTGCCATCATAAATTGTAAGTTAAGATGTGATTCAGCAAAGGTCAAAAGGATAAGCCATCAAATTGAAAGTTTGGCAACTGGAAAAACAAATTAGGGAAACATGATTTTAAATAGACCGTCAAGGCTTCAACAACCTGAAGGGCTTATTAAGGGATGAATTTTACATGGTAGCAAGAAAAACATAAACATAATGGGCATATGGAAACTAATATGAAAAAAGGTATGCTTTCTGTTTCTTTTCTTTGGGGGGGTAACATTTTATTGTCTGGCACAATTACACCAATCATCTGACTGGCCATCCCATATGGCCCAGAGTTGTACTAGAAAATAGAATACAAAAACTAGTAAAACAAAAATCCAGTCATCAAACCTTACTTTTGAAAGCAAAGACAGATCGAGCGAGCTGAAGTCATCATACTTGAAATCCTTAACTTGTTCAGATTTATAATAGCTTTCAAGCGAAACAACTTCACATCCTACTATGTTTGCCATTTTATGAGCCAAACTAGTTTTCCCAGAACCACTTGGACCTCCTAGAATAACAACACCAGTGACAACATAAGAATGTACTTCAAGCTCAATTAGGTTGGAATGCTAAAAGGTACTAAAAAATAGGGTAAATTACACAATAACCCCTCAGGTTTGAGGTCTTGCACAAACCCATACAACATCTTTAAAACATTTCACTTTCATACCTCACGTACCAGTTTATTTCAAAATAATACCTCCGTTACATTTTTCATCCATTAATCCGTTAAGTGTTGACGCGGCTGCCAAATGTGTGCCACGTGGCAAAAAAATATTTTTTTTTTTAAAAAAAAACCTAAATCTTCTAAATAAATATTTTTAAAAAAAAAAACTGAAACCTTCGCTCATCCTCCTCTCTTCTCCCCGCAACCCCCAAACCCATATCCCCCATCTTCATCTTCTTCCCTGCAACCCAGAAAGAAAGAAAAAATAAAAATAAACCCCTTCAGTTCATCTTTCCCCCCCCCCTTCTCCTCTCTTCTCCCCCATCTTCATCTTCTTCCCCCTGCAACCCAGAAAAGAAAGGGTAGGAAAAAAAAAAAAAAAACCCAGATTGCGTCTACGCCGCCATTGTCGAGTTCGTGAGGTGGGTGCGAGGGTGGGTGAGGGTGCGCGGGGAAGACGAACTGGGTTGTTTTTTTTTTTTTTTCGGGTTGCAGGAAGGGGTTTCGGGGGAAGAAGATGAACATGGAGGAAGGAGAAGGGGAAGGAGAAGGGGGAGGGAGGGTGAGTGCGGGTGCAGGGAGAAGACGAACTGGTTGCAGGAATGGGGATCTGGGGAGGGAGGGTCGCGGGTTGGGGGGTGTGTTCTGGGTTTCTGCTTTTGGGTGGGCAACACGGGTGGGGTGGGGTTGGGGGGGGTACGGGGGTGGTTTATTTCAGTTTTTTTTTTTAAATTAAAAAAAAAATATTTGCCACGTGACATACATTTGGCAGCAACGTCAGCACTTAACGGATTAATAGATGAAAAATGTAACGGAGGTATTATTTTGAAATAAAATGGTACGTGAGGTATGAAAGTGAAATGTTTTAAAGATGTTGTATGGGTTTGTGCAAGACCTCAAACCTGAGGGGTTACTGTGTAATTTACCCTAAAAAATAACTGTTTTTGAAAATGAATTAGGACTGTATTATTCTGTTTCCAGAATGGAATAGCATAACAAGAACAAAAGACCACCAGTGACAACAAAAACACAAACAGGAGAGAGGGAGAGACTAGATAAAGCTTGTATTACCAATTCCAACTATAACTGGAAACCCTTTATTCTCCAACAATGCCTGAAAAAGATGAATAATGTATGAAGGTACAATCCAACAAAAACATACTAATAAGCTTTTTCTTTTGTATACACTTTTAAGTTTTCAAAATGGAAATCTCTCAGACAATTCCTTACTAACTTCACTCCTTACCTGTATTGCTTGCACAGCAAGAAGCAATCCTCGATCCAAGTCATACGAATCAGGCATTGGAGCAAGTTGCATGGTATCCCTGAAAGAGGAAGGATCTGTGGTTGCTTCATGAGAGAAGCCTGAAACACAGAGAGACATATCCAAGAAAGATATACATCTCTAAGTCAAAGTAGCTTACCTATGGTTGAGCTTTCAGCTTGGGAAGGATCAGATGAGATGAAATGCCATGTCGCTAATATAGGCTCCATCTTAGATTTTGTTGGAGATCTAGTCCATGGCTGAGATAGATCCTCAAGCCGAGTAACAAGGTTTGGAGGAACACGAATTGGTCTTGGTGCAACAATCGTTTTGTCCTGATTACTGGTCATAGATGTATTTGACAAAAGGGGTGGTGTATTAAGGCGAGGTACACCTGCATCGTGAACAAACATGATCTACATTACACGCACAGAGAGAGAGAGAGAGAGAGAGAGAGAGAGATAACAAGACAGACCTTCTTTCCTCCATAAAATGATTAGTTAAAAACACCAATAGTGCAGGCCTAATGGTTCAAAACCAAAAATACAAAAAATAACTTGGAAACAAAAAGATGTAAAGAACAAGAGTTATTTCTAGCCTCTGACCTTTGCTCTCAAGAATCATTTCAAGATATGATTTAGTGATCCAAGGCTCAGTGATACCCATCTTCAATGCTTCAGTTCCAACTGTCTGCACAAGAGTAAGGGAAAAAAAAGAAGGTTTAGTTGTTAACAAATGACAAGACAATATCTCAGGTTTCAGAATCTATATTTCCTTCATTTCAAAACCAAAAAATGTATAACGACTATAGTAAAAATACAAAGTTCATACTTTTCTATCTGTGCCCCTCAGCACCATGAATGTCTCACCAAGGGTATCAATGGTTTCAAGTGACAAGGAAACATTGCCATTATCGACTGATTTTGATGCTCGTTTGTAACTAACAACCACAGCATATCCCAAAGCCAGTAACCCGCCCAGAGTCATCCTTCCAACCTGCTTTCAATGATAAACAGAGCAAACAGATAAGAGTTATTTAACATCTAGAAACTCTACAGTACTATTACACAAGGAGCAGGCCTTCACAAAAATTTCACACATAAATATACATCTAAAATCCCCAAAGAATAACCCCATTATTTGCTCGTCACTGACCAGAAGGCTTCCATAAGAACAATAAACCCTAAAACAGAATGTAGATAGATGAGGAACCAACCTAAAGTATATCCCGATGATCAGTGGCTTTGTGTATTCTCTAGTGTCAATACTATAATTGAAACTTATGATAATACTTCTTACCTCAAACTCAGCTTTTGGCCTGATAATGAAATTTTTGTCAACAATCCTCTGGTCCCCCAGTGACAGATAATATCTTATACCCGATTGACGCACCTTGATCCAATCATTTATCCGCGCTTCTTCACTTGCCGAAGGAGGCCTAAGATACATCTCAATAAAACTGAAAGAAAATAAAATACGTGAAAGTTTCAGTTGCAGTAGAATTCAAAATTTTAGGTATAAAAGCAATTCACTTTTCTTTAATTCTATAATATCAAAAGAAATAGACAAGAGATAGATATAACAATCATCCACCAGACTCACTTATCTATTTGAGCTTCACTTCCTTGAAAAGCATAAGCAAGATGCCCCTCTGCTGCCTGTAACGAAAATGTGAAATGTAAGTCATATTGGTGATAACATGAGGGTGATGAATAATACCCTGTCTCAAACTAAAGTTTCAAGAAACAAGATGGAGCACCAGTAAAAGCTAAAGGAAAAACAACACTGAAATTGACAACAATATTGCCCACACGCATACACATTAAGGTTAAATGATTTGATAGGCTGTATCCTACTGAAAACTCACTTGATTTGATTATATACGCACTTATCTTAAAAAGATTGGGCCAGTTTATTTCTCAGCCAAAAGAGAATGTGGGCTAGTATGTCATCAAGTATTAAAGATAATACAAATAATGTTAGACACTGAAAGCGGGTCTTTTCAGGCTTTAATCAGATCACCCAATCATATAGCCAAAGAGAAACTTAAAGGCTCATTTCCATTGAAAATAAATTATATAAGGCAAATACAGACCTCACTCCGGCATTTCAGCTTGTAGATTGCCTCCCTAAATGATGAGACAAAGCTGTTGTTAATCCTAATCTGCAAAATAAATGCTTTATATTGAGAATTGACGGTAAAATTTCAAAGCTAAGATCAGTCAAACCAACCTGTGCATGATGAAGGTCTGGTTCAATGTGCTTCCTGAACAATGGGAAAATGCTGTCAATAAGGTAATCCAGTGAACAAGAATCTCCGATATCATATCGAACTTTGGACAGAAGGCTAAAATGAACACCACCAACCTATATATCAAAAACACACAATCAATGTCATGTCAATTTTCTTTTAACTGATATTCCAGAAGCACGGACCAACCAAATAGAATTAAGAAGATTTTACCACTGCAACTCGAATATCTAGCAAAGAGCGAAGCTTTGCATGCAAAGCATAGGTACCATCAACTATTACCTGCAGACAAGAGGAGGATAAGAACCTAGCAAACAAGGCAAATCATACAGGCTGCGGGCCAAACAAACTTACCACCCCAGATGAAGCACTCTTTATTGTTTTTGAACCAACACGTTTCTTTTGTTGATAGTCAAATACTGGAATCAATGTATCCTCGCCCTTTGTCAAATCCTGTTTTCAGCATACACTCATGTTACTAAGTTCACAGACATAATCAAGTAATGTGAAACATGACAATAAAGAAGTGGATGCAAACCTCGAGATTTCTGACAAGCATATCAAAATCTATTGAACCCAGATCATTCCCTTCATCAAATCCATCACGATAGTTCTCCATTGATACAACAGTGCAACCAATAACAGATGCCACCTTTTCTGCTAAGCTTCAGGAAACATTACAATTACAATAAAAATTAACAACACAACAAACACGAGCAGGAATGCTTTTTGCCTACAGAAAATAATATACATACCTTGTTTTACCAGAACCACTTGGACCACCAATGCCAACTGTTACAAGACCCTCTTTTTTCTCTCTAAGTTCTTGGATAGACTTTACTAGCAAATAATATCCGTGATCGAAAGACTGCACCATCTCAACACCAGCAGTAATTAGGGCATCTCATATAATATCAGAAATGAATAGGTTCAAGTAATGTAATGGATTCCATGTTTAATCTTAACCCGATTTCGAGATTAAGGTCATTTCCAGAATTCTCATTTCCAACAACATAAAGGATCGAATCCAAAAGCAGCAAATGAGAACCTAAACATGCCAAAAATCCCACCTAACCAGTAACCAGTACAAGTAGAAACACAAATTACAGCTCCAAAACACAAATCCCAATTCCATGAAAACCCAAAACACTAAGACAAAAAATACTCCAACAATTCACAACTACAAGCAAAAAAATTGGAAAAATCTTGGAACTGCAAAGCCAAGTACAAAAAACCCAATAAACCAAAAAAGTGTAAGCACACATGTGTTAGGTGAAAGTGTGGACTTCCATACCACATGGAGAGGAAGCGATTGGAGAATTGAGGAGGAGGAAGTGGAGGGTTGCTGCTGGAAATAGTCGCGGCCTCCTTCTTGGAAGACTCGCTTGACGACGTCGTCGTCCATTTCTGGGGTCTCGACGAGGAAGGCGAAGTCCTGGAAGTGGAGGGTTCGCTGGAGAAATCGCAAATCCCCCACCCAATTCGAGCTCTGCACCTAATCTTTTCTTTTCTTTTCTTTTCTTTTTTTCATTGGATTGTTTGATAGAGAGAGGGGAATCTTTTGCTCCAATTGAAGAAGAGAGAGAATCTTTATTATTTATTTTCCTCGCCGCGCTTGTTTTTGTTTCAGTTTTCTTCCAATTTGAGACAGCATTGTAATTAACAAATTCAGAAAAAAAACACAAAAATAAATTTCATGTTTTAATTAGTATTTGAAATTTGTTCGATATCGATATTTTTGTAAAATATTTGAAAATCACATAAAGAAATCGAAAAGGATAAAATCTAAATCTCACTACATATCAAAAAAAAAAATTCAATTTCAATTGAAGTCGACCGATTTGGTAGATATTTATTATTTTCAATATACGAGTCAGAAAAACTCTTATCACAAACCAGTGTTTAAATTTTCATCATATCTATAAAAAAATAACCCATATCAAAATCGATATAGATACATCCATTAATATTTCTACAAATTTACGTATTTATATTTCCACCGATACCGATATTTTAAATACTGATTCTAATTAAACTCTTGTTTTAATAACAAATTAATTATTAGTTTTCTACTGGTGGAAATGATTTGACGTGAGTGATCCCAAGCATACATGAAAATCAAAACTAGAGATTTAAGATTACCATGGGCTTAAAGGCCCAAAGGCCACTTCTACATGAGATGATGAGAGCCCAAAAAAACAGATGAGGAAAGTCCAGTCCCAAACTAACCGGCCCAAATACTTTATCATCCTCAGCTGCGTGCGTTTTTGGACTTTGGACTCTCCTTATTGGATGCTGAAACATTATAACCCTCAAATTATGCAAACTAATATGGTATTACTAATTCATTCGTGTTGTTCGTCGAAAAACAATCAAAATACTCATATTATAGCACATGAAGTTATAACATTTGTATGATAAGTTCATGACATATTTTTTACATCCTCACTTTATATTATAATTTATTGAATAATAACGTCACATGATGATATGACCTCATACTTAAAAGTTTCTTGTTGTAGTGGCTTGACATGTATTCACAACTACACATCTCTCTTCTTTTTTTTTTTGTCAAACAACTAATTTCATTAAAGAAAAAAACACACTGATACAAAGTAAGGCTTGTCTAAAGACAATCCATAACACAGTAAAAGTTCAACCATTACAAAAGTAAACAAACAAGCCCCAAAAGTGAGCCCAAAATAAAGTGTAAACAAAAAACCCTAGATCTAGAAACGAGAATCAATTGCTTCCACCAAAATAGGCACACCACCATCGCCAAGTTGTCGCCACTGGTAAAATAATCAACAAAATAATGCGAAATGCACTTTAGCAACCATTAAAACCCAAAGCACTAGGGTTGGGCACGAGCCGGGCGAAGTAGAGAGATTTTGAGTTTGTGAACCAGACCTAATCCAACCCGTTTGAAACAGGCTGGTTCGGGACGAGTCCACGGGTCCAATTACTTTCTTCTTTTTTTGTCAGACATTGGGCTGCTTTTTTTATTACCAATAACACATATTTACATTTACAAGAGAAATGCCCACATACAATGTATGGACCTCTAAAGGACAACGAAACCAAGCCCAACATAAAAAACCCTAACAACCTGCATCCTCCGTTGCTGCTGCCATCAAAATGCCCACCAAACTCGAACCAGTGGCCTGAAATCAAGCCAAATCGAGCCCCCAAAGTGGATAAAAAGAAGACTTCAACAAGTCCAGCAAGATCCTTTACAACATGATTTTCCAAAACTAAACTAAAATCAAACCAAAACCAATTAAATCCATAAAATTTAGAAATTATATCCCTAAATCTAGTAACCCATAATTTTCAAAAATCCTAATTCAAACATCCTAAATCCATGAACTCAAAAACCTAGATAATTCAAAAACCCTAATTTAGAAATTACCTTAATTTGAGAGAAGATGACATGATACGATGGTGGTGTTTTCGACAACAGTGATAGGTGGTCACGTTTGGAATGAGAGCTAGGAAATGATGGCGATGGTGGTGTTCGTAAGAGGACTCGGCTCAAGTGGGAGAAGGGACTAATAATCGATAGGGAGGAATTTGGGAGAGAGAGATCGAGAGGGAAGACTCTGGGAGAGAGAGATCGAGAGGGAGGACTCGGAAGAGTCTTCGAGAAAGATGTGATGTATGTGAGATTTGAGTATGTGAGTGTGTGTATGTGTGTGTGTGTGTGTGTATGTGTGTGAGGTTTATTGGATACGGTTTGGGGTAGGGGCCTGTGACGTCAGAAAATTGGATTCGGTTCGCCCCTTTGTTTACTTGGACCCGCCCCTACCCCGGCCCAGGGCCCATTTGCCTACCTTTACAAAGCACGCCTAAACTGAAGTTCATGGATGAAGAACTTGATGAGCCAAATAGCCGAACCAAGTGGGCAGAAGCTCGCGAGTAGGGACAATAATTTGGGAATGAAAAAGCATGAAACTCATATTTGCAACAAGATTGCCAAACATTGAAAAAAAGCTCAAATAAATTGAGACATAGCTCAAGGAAAATGAGACAAACTCAGAGCAAAACAACCAGAAAACAAGGGCCGAAGAAAAAGAAAAGGAAAATGGGGTCTAGGCTGACCCTACCTAAGAAGAAGGGTCGGCGGCTAAAGGTGAGATTGATTTGGAGGTTCTATGCTTGGGAAGAGGGAGTGGCACACTATAGTTTGAGAGAGATATTAGTGGTTTGTCCACCTTACAGATCTCTTCTCTATTTAAGCAATGTTTGAACTTGGATTTATAGTGGAAAATATGTCATTCTAGACAATTTGGGTATATCCATTGCATGCGAGTGACTTTAGTTAAAAGTTATAATGACTATAGTTAAATCTCAGGTCACTTATTAAGGTCATATGGCGTTATAATTGTCACTAATACAAGGCCACATGAAAATAGTCTTATAGATCATTGTTGGATCCTCGTCGGATCCCTTCCCCGGGGATTCTAGGGATCAACGCACGTGAACCGTTGATAAAAAATCGTGCGCCTCCAATTAAATGTTTTTAATTTTTTTAAAAGTACAGTGGCCTCATTTTGCGTGAAAAATATAAAAAAGGGAAAATTTGTGGCCGTACGATTTTTTATCAACGGTCCACGTGCGTTAATCCCTAAGATCCCCAAAAAGGGGATCTGGCAAGGATCCAAATCCATCATTGTATTAGTATCTCATAATGACAGTAAACTCGTCTTACCTGAGTTCATTTCTGTTTTTTTTTTTTGGTCGAGCCCAAGTTTATTACTATATATACAAATCAAGATTAAATTGTATGAAACATGTTCATTATCGCGTGACGTTTCAATTCAATAATGCAATGTCATTTGTCGAGAAACTTACACATTATTATTTTATTTAAACGAAATGTCAAGTACAGTGAACATATTTCAGGTAAGTCAATCTCGTACATATCGGTCGAGAATAAACTAACATAAAAATGTAATGATGATGATTCGATGAATATTTAAAGGAGAGATGGACTTCCTGCAGCTCCTGAAAGTCAACGCCCTTCCTCGGCCACTACTTTATGTTGGCTTTTTGTCTTTTACAGCTGCCCCTTCTTTCTACAATTTTCTTTTTCTACCCGCATGTTCGCTCATTGACTTTCAGAAGGCATCGGCATCATGCGCCACTTTCGCCCTCCAAAGGCATGTTCCTATGTGTGCGCCCTCAATCCCTATCATGTTTAGCGCATGTAAAATATTAGACTGTGAACTATAGGAAGGTTGACAAATTTTCATAAATCGTCACAGGTTAGCGCACATAAAATATTTAATTGCCTAACATATGTGAATTCTAAGTAGGAAAAGAAATCTCGTATTCGTATCCATTTATCATACATTGTGTTATCAGTTTTTATTATGTACTATTTATATTTGAATTTTAAATTTTAAATGATTTCTGACCGCACGATATACGATGAATATATACGATTGTTGGATCCCTAGTATCCCCAGGAAAAGGATCCACCTCTAAGTAGGTTGACAAATTTTCGGATCCTTTTCCCTCTAAGTAGGTTGACAAATTTTCATTAATCGTCACAACTTACCCCAAATAAAATATTAAGTCTCCTGTCAGCATATGTGAACTATAAATCGGTTGACAAATTTTCATAATTCGTCACAATTAGCGTACATAAAATATTAGATTGCTTGTCAATAAATGTAAACTCTAGGTAAGTTGACAAATTTCCGTAATTTTTTTTAAGACTTTTAACGATCTCATGAGAAATATGGAAAAGGATTTATGCCAAGTTCTTTTTCTGGGGATCCGGGGGATTTGTGATTATGATCGTTCATCGTATATCGTGCGATCAATTTTCGTTAGGTACTATTTATATTTAATTTTAAATTTTAAATGATTTATGATCGTACAATATACGATGAATGAACACGATTGCGATATCCCTAGTATCCCCATGAAAAAGATCCGGCGATGATCATTTTCCGTCTAAGTAGGTTGACAAATTTTCATTAATTGTCACAACTTACCGCACATAAAATATTAAGTCGCCTATGAACATATGTGAACCATAAATCGGTTGACAAGTTTTCATAAATTGTCACAATTAGCATACATAAAATATTAGGTTGCATGTCAATATATGTAAACTCTAGGTAAGTTGACAAATTTTCGTAATTTTCTTTTTAAGACTTTAAGATCTCATGAGAAACATGGAAAAGGATCCTCGTCATGTCATTTTCCTGGGGATTCAGGAAATTTCGTGATCATGACCGTTTATCGTACATTGTGCATTCAGTTTTCGTTAGGTACTATATATATTTAATTTTAAATTTTAAATCATTTTTTATCGCACGATGTATGATAAACGATCATGATTACGGGATCCTCCGGATTCTCAGGCGAGGATACTTTTCTGATAAACAGACGAAAGATAAGGTCACGTGTCTACCTATGAGACAGGGATCATGGCAAGAAAGTGAGGGGAGTTGCATAGCATCCTTCCCCGACCTGGAAGAGTACGCTTGATGGGGACGAAGCTTACCTGGGTGGAGAGAGAGAGAGAGAGAGAGAGAGAGAGAGGGTGCGCAGGATAAAGAGTGGGGGAAGTGAGTCACCATTTTGTCCCACAAACCCAAACTCCCACTTTTTTTAATTACTTGGGATTGGATTTCTGATTAGGAGGAAGAAGAAGAAGCAGAGAAAAATGGAGGATCTGCCGCCTGGTTACCGTCCCAACGTTGGCGTTTGCCTCATTAACTCCGATAATCTGGTACCCAAATCTTCTTTTATCTTCTTAATCTCTTTACTTAACTTAATTATTCTTCCGACTTTTTTTTTGTTGGGGGTGGGGGGGGGGGTCTTGGATGTTTATGGGTTAGATAAAATCTAATTTGTTATCATGTTAACTCTGACAAAACCCAGTAAATCGAATCGGTTGTACTTGCATATGTGAGTTAGGCCGGTTGATCAGTGCTCTGTTTTACATAAGTTCGAATCACCCTCGTAGATTGGAGTAGTTTAGAATGTCGTTTTAGATGTGATTTTTGTTTTTTTTTTCACTGGGAACTAACTTGGGTTGGTTGTATACTTGTATTTGTTAAGTGTCTGTATATATTTGAGGGGAAGAAATTGAAACTGTAGGAGATTTTATTGCAGGTTTTCGTTGGATCAAGATTGAATGTTCCGGGTGCATGGCAGATGCCTCAGGTATTAACCCACTTTTTAAAAGTTGCAAATAGAGATTCATGAATCATATACAATGTTGAAACTTGAAAAGCAGGCTGCTTTAATCACATTTAGGGGCTCTAGGGAGGTCAAAAACACTTTCAGACAATCAAAAGCACTTTTAACAACGTTTGGCGTAAAAAGTTAAAATACTTTTGGAAACACGTGTGTTTTTTAGGATTTCTAAAAGTTTATGTTGTGTTTCTAGCAAACGTGCTTTTGCTGAAACAGCTTATGAGCATAAGTGCTTCCGATAAAAGCATCTCCAAACGGGCCCTATGTACAGGATTAAGTTTTTTGCCTACTATCTGCATAATGTTCCTTATAGCTCAGGGTAGAAAGCCTTAGTGGTAAATCCAACACAGTAAAGCCTCTTTGGGAGTACAGATTTTCCGCCAATCACTGTAATGGTTGAACCTTCTGTGTGCTTACTATCGACTTCTTCTGTTTTGTCGAATTACTTTGGTTAACCTTAGTTGCATAATTCTTCGTTTTTGTTTTTCGGATACTAAATCTCAGGGGGGCATTGAAGATGGCGAAGAACCAAAAACTGCAGCTATTAGGGAACTACGAGAAGAAACCGGGATAGAGTCTGCTGAAATCATTGCTGAGGTTTGTATATAGAACACTGGAAAAACTCCATACCATCATGATACTCACAGCATATGTGCATTATTCATGAAGCAATATCTATAATCCCATTTTTTCCTCTGTTCTGAACTTCTAAGTAATTGTTAGATGGAGTTCAAAGCTTTTAAGTTACAGTCAAATTATGTTGCATCCTGAGTTTCATAACTAAGCTGATTGCTGAGGGAGCAGCTGAAGTAAATTTTGCAAACTCATGACAGGTTCCGAATTGGTTGACATATGATTTTCCACCTGCCGTGAAGACCAAAGTTAATCGTCTATGGGGAGGTGAATGGCATGGGCAAGCACAAAAATGGCATGTCCTTATTCCTTCACATGCACAAACTTCATGAGTTAAAAAAACATGAATCTCAAGTCCTGCCTTCTTAAGCTTGGCACAAAAATGGCATGTCCTTATTCCTTCACATGCACACACTTCATGAGTTAAAAACAACATGAATCTTAAGTCCTGCCTTCTTAAGCTTGCAACTTGTCTGCCAAAACTTCTATTAGAATGTGTCTGATGTACTAGGATTATTTCCTCATTAGTCACCAACTTGTCTGTCAACATACGTTTTGATATTAAATTACTGCAGATGTTTGTTAATGTAACATGTGTTCCTATGAATACTCGGCATGTGTAGTAGCGACTCTGGCACATGAAATACCTTTGTATTAGTGTTACAACTGGTGAATTTCGATATTGAGTTTGCTAACCATGTAAATGTTCAGTCGTCATGCTCCTCTCTCGGTTAAAATATGAACTTGCATGATGTAATCTTTCAGTTGTTAGAATGTGCTTCATTGCTGCTATAAATCCGTATGCATGAGTATTTGAATGGATGGCATAAGGATGCACAAGTTTTACTTCCTAATGACGAACTTGGGCAATTGACAGGTTTCTTATGAGATTCACAAAAAATGAGAGCGAGATCAACTTAGCTAATGGAGCAGCTGATCCGGAATTTGCAGAGTGGAAATGGGCTAGCCCTGAAGAAGTCATCGAGCAGGTGCGCCGAAAAAACTATCCTTGTACTTAATTAGTTTCATGAATATGTTTCACGGACATGATAAAAAACGGGTTGTCTGCTGAATACAGGCAGTCGACTACAAGAGGCCAGCATACGAGGAAGTTATGAAGACGTTCGAGTCCTACTTCGATGGAAGTAGTTTATCTGCGAAATGTAGATCGTCAAAATGGTGAACGTTCTTAACTCCTTTTACATCGTTGGATGTGGATCAAGTAGGGCTCGTGCTTTTTGTAAATGATAACGAGAGAACTTTGAAATTAGATTGTGTTTCGGTTGTTTCTGTAACTATATATCAATAAAAATGTATGCGGATGTACTTGTTGCTTCATATGGTTTTTCCTTGACGAAAAGCTCCAGGTACTGTTCACTTTAACGAAAAACCACATTTTTACACTAAAAAGTCAATTCTGGTACTATTTACTTTACTCTTTATTTTGTCCTTATCATTAAAACTCAAAATTTTCAAGCCGAGGTTTTTTTATTTTTTTACTTTTTATTTTTTCAGTTCCATTCGAAAATATCAAGCCATTAATTTGGGCCAAGTAGGCTCCTGGCCAGGCCGAAGCTCAAAACGAAAAGAGAAGAGTATAGTGACAGAAATAAACAAGAATGTGTAATAGACAAATGAGTTTGCAGAAATGATTTGCTGTGTTTCATAGGAGCCAAAAGTTTTCAAATTCCCCTACCTTATTTGGAATTTCAAACGCATGAATCTGAATTAGCATTCTCATGACTAATTCCCAGAAATTCAAACTCGTGCTGTATGCCGGAAAGTTTTAACCGTGATCAGGGAAGCACAAAAACGGCTTTATTCTGAAAAAACGCTTCATTTGACAACCCACAATAGGTAGTTACAACTTACATTACAACCTTAAGCAATAGATCAAAAAAAAAAAAAGGATCAAAGCAAGTTCTGACATCGCGGATTCATCTGCTATTTAATCCTCACATCTTTATGATTGGACCGTATTTACATAAACTATCAGCACGAGCGGCTTCAAGTTTCGTATAGATATGGTACGACATGTTCTACTCATCATCCGGCAACCATCTCTACTTCTACCCACTTCCATCGAGCTGTCCGTGAGATAGGAGGTGCGCCATGTAATGCTGCAAACATGTGCACAAAACGCATAAGTTAAAAAGCACTCTGAACTCGATTTCATTCTACGTAACAGTTATCCATGGACTTGTTGAAGTAAAATCCGGGGCATCGTATTTGAGCTAAAAAAAATCATAGCCGCTGCTTGAGAATGTTGAGGATCGTTCACAAAACAGATCAATCGACATAAAAAATGAACTCTACCCCGAAGTTAACAACGAAGAGGAGGGTGAAGGAAGCAGTTTAGCAGGCATATAATGGAGCTTGTTAATGCTTTCATAAGACCAAAAGTCTCTTCAGAGCTGAGCTCGCTGATACACCTACTAACAACTCCTACAGCCATTCTTTTGGGGTGGGGGAACAACGCAGATATTCACCCCTCCGGGTAGGGGTTGAACTTTATTTTTCTGAAAACATTCGACGCAACACAGTTTTGATAACTTTCCCACTCTGGGCGCAATTTGCCTTACAATGGGAACATATGAATTCTTAAAGCAAAACTGAAAACCACTCTACCCTAAGCGATACGACAAGATGGAATGACGAATGAGAACGCTTTTCTGGCTTGTAAAAATGAGAATTTTTGAATCCGGAAGAATCAAAACACCGATCAACATAGCAATTCTCACAAGAAAAACAGAATTATGAAAATGTAGTTAGAAATTCAAATTCAAGTAGAAACGAGTGACTTACTGCATGATAAGCATAGGGTCCTTTCCCCTGTCGCTCAAAGTGTTTGGCCATGATGCAATACTCAATCGGACCCCATTCTTCGTTTTCGAAACAGTTACCAAGCGCAGCTTTATACAACTGACCAACAAACCAATACAAACCAAATCAAACACATAATTATTTTCGTAAGACGATATTCTAAACTACTCGAATCTCCTTAGAGGAGTTTCCAACACATTGAAAGCTAAAACCTTTTGCATTCAAATAATTTGAGTTCTCTCACAAACCTTTGCCGTGTCCGTCAAGAGCTCCGTTCCAGCTGGGTAAGAAGCATAGAACTGGTCAGCTCTCGAAAACCCAGCTCGAGTTCTGCAACACCAAATACAAAAACCATTGATGAGAACAGTTAAGAACAACAGGAACTTCACAACCCAGATATATTTTTTTTCCCATTTGATACGCGTTCGAGGTAGGTTGTAAAGCGACTCACGTATTGCTTGTGTAGGCGTAGGTCAGGACTGCTGTGAAGCAGTAGAATCCGGCATACGACACCATTCTCCGGAACTTCTGAATCTTCAGAATCTCTTTGCAGCCATTGTACAGATTCATCGTGATTTGCGACTAGAATTTGAGTACCTGAAAGCCAAAACTTTTGCAAATTTCAGCCGCACATTTGATCAAACATGTGGTGTGCCCTTCACTTTTCCGGCGTCGATGGAACATGCAGAGGTTGCAAAATGGCCAAAGTATTAAGCAACTTGGGCCGGCACCACATGTTGTTAAAGAGTTTGACCCGTTTGGAACCCGGCTGGGCCCAAATAACTTTTTTTTTGTTTTTTCTTTTTTTTTTTTAAGAAAGACACGTTAAAAAATAATTTTTTTAAAAAAAGCAGAAAGTAGTTGGACGGACGGTGAGGGTTTTTTGTTTTTTTTTTTGTTCCAATGGATGGACGGTGAGTTCAATTCATATAAATTTATAGGTTTGATTTTAGTTGACTTAAAAAAAGTTATAGCTTTGACTATGCTTTTAGGCCTTTCCAAATCAGAATATCAAATTATTTTAATCAGGTCAAAGATACGATTAACATAATTAATTGATTAATTTCTTTTAAAAAAGCCGGTGAGTTATTTATCAACACATGTTTTAACTTTTATAGCCACCTTCAAACTCCTCTTCAACCTCATTCTCCTCCTCTCCTTTTTGCCTTTCTGTTCTTTCAACTTTCCCTTTATCTTCCCTTGGTCAAATTCATGCCCCACTGTACCACCAACATCCATTAATTCCTAAACAAGCTCACCGCACTAAGTGTGGTTTGGAAATGAGGTGCTTAAAAAAAAAGCACTCATGAAAAAAAGCTGTGAGGGTTTTAGGTATTTGATAAACTGAAAAAAAAAGTTTTATTTTGGAAGCTGCTGTGAGAATAAGCTGAAATCAAAGGAAAAAGCTGAAGCTACTATTTGTAGCTTTGGAAAACTGGCTTTTTTTTCAAAGCACACGGAGCTACATTGCTCCTTTAATGAAAAGACCCACTATCAGACTGCTTTTTTTCCAAAAGCACTTTTACAAAAAAATTTACCAAACACTTTGCTGATTTTTTTCACAGCCGCTTATTCTCATAGTAGTTTTTTTTCAAAGCACAACAATACCAAACCAGCCCTAAATCAGGCTACTTCTTTGAAAACAAATCCTCTCCGGAGCTAAGGAGTTGGAGCCTTCTCATCAAACAATCTGGACCGCTAATTGATGTGCAAGTCAAATCAGGATTATCGATTGTGTGGTGGACCAGTAAAATGAATTAATATAAACCGTTGTATTTAATTTATGCGGCCCAGATTGTTTGATGAGGAAGTTCCCGAGAGGATCCGTTCTCCTCATAGTCAACTCCACCACTTCCTCTTCCATTTTCTACACCTTCTATGAAGCTCAGAGCCTCGAAGCCTCACTCGATCGCGATCCCTCGCAAACCTTGCTTCTCGTTTGGCTCCGAGGCAGCCTGGGATGCTCCTCCTTGTTCGGTAACTTCATGGAGATCGGTCCTTGGCATGACAACCTTCATGGCGGGCACGATGATCATGATCAACAAGTACACTTTGTGCTTGAGTCAAACCCGGGTGCTTGGAACAGAGTTTTCGGCCATATTTTCCTCGACAACCCAATTAGTTCCGAATTTAGCATCGCACCTCTACCTTGCTAACACCACGTATATCGAACTTGACACTGAATTGTTGAGGTCTCACCCGCTTTACATAACGTGTGAAAGTCAGGCTGACAAGTATGTGCCAGCAATTGCGTACTACCTATTGAATAAGAATTAAAGTTCAGAAGGAAATTTGCTAATTATAAAAATTCAGGATGGTAATTGGCAACTCCTTAAAAGTTCGAGGAGAAAATCGGTCAATACCTCTTTTTAAATCCTTTTCTTCTTATTATTATTTAGGATGTTTTGTTAGATGATAATTTTAGATTGGTCAAATTTTATGTCCTTCCACACAAAATTTATTTCATGAATAAAATCCCCCTTGTATGGTCAAAGTTTATAAAAAATCAAAATCAAACTCAAGAGTCAAAAGTGCACATGAAGGCATTAACTAACTTCACAATCATCTCACTTGAAATAATGAAACCCAACTGATTGAACATAATAATCATCATAAGTGAATTGCAATGTGACACCGTTTCTTTAAGCTACGGAGGCTGCGATGATGGGTCCCGGTACCTTAGGTTTAGAATTCACAACGCTTCTAGATAACTAATTCATTTTTCATGGTATGAGTATATTATCACATTCGACAACCGTGTTGATGAAATAAGAGATATCTAAATAAAAAATTACACATGTATTTATTTTATTGACATGAAACGTCAATTTGATGATGTAACCGTCCCACATAAGTAGTGTGCTCGTACAACGTAAATATTTATCCACAAAGAATGTAATATTACGTGAGCATGATGATTTCCTTGCATGATCTGTGTCTTTGTGCATTTGTATTGTACGGTTGTACCCAGAGAAAGACAAGAAAGAAATAAATCGCGTAGGCAACAATGCTTGGAGGTGAGGTGGGTGAGATTGAGAAAGCCAAAGCAAATGAATGTCGCAAGAAAACATGCAATTTATTTGGCATCTTGTATTTCAAAGATTGGAGAAATTTTCGGTGTGTCGTAAATTGGAAAAATTTCAATTAATTGTATTATGACATTTAGTATATCAAGTTATTTTCTTAGCATACTGGAAATTTTCTTCAAAACTTCTTGTGATTATAACAACCCCTAAAATTTGTACCATTTAAAAATACCGAACCATGTCCTGACATACTGAAAAAAACATCTCCAAAGATTCTTATCATTACATCAACCCCAAAGACTTTGCTTTACAACTCTTCCACACTTTGTGAGGGTGCAATGTATGTAAGCAAGCACGCTTGGCCGAGAATTGACTTATATAAAGCGACAACTCTTTAAAATTTATCCGCATCATCACAAAATTCAACTTTTTAAGACAATTTTATAATTAGTTTTATAATTAGTTTAAAATACCGTTGCATTCAAAATCACATGTATCATGCAAAGTCGTATACGTCTATTTCCCTATTTATTAAGCCTTATCGTCAAAGGTGTCTGCACTCCCTTGCACTTCACTTTTATCATCAATGGAGTCAACCGCCCGAAACCATCTCAACCTCCTCTTCCTCCTCCTCCTCCTCCTCTTCTTCTTTCAACGACGCGTCGCCACCTCATCGTCCCTCCCTCTCTTCCCCAGAGAAGCCCACCCCACCAGATCAGGCTACCTCCCGGTCAACTCCACCAGCGGCTCTGCCATTTTCTACGCTTTCTACGAAGCTCAGAACCTCACAACGGACATTTCCAAAGTCCCCCTCCTCTTCTGGCTCCAGGGCGGCCCCGGCTGCTCCTCCATGCTCGGCAACTTCTACGAGCTCGGCCCCTGGCGCGTGAATTTCCACAAACACCCTTCTGATCCCCTGGCCTTGGAACCCAATTCCGCCTCCTGGAACAGAATCTTCGGAGTGACCTTCCTCGACAACCCGATCGGCACTGGATTTAGCATCGCCGCTAACTCAGCGGAGATCCCGAGAGACCAGGGCGCCGTCGCGAAACACCTCTTTGCCGCGATCACGAAGTTCATTGAGCTTGACCCGTCGTTCAAAACCCGACCCATTTACATAACCGGCGAGAGCTACGCCGGGAAGTATATTCCAGCGATCGGGTACTACATTTTGGAAAAAAATGCTGGGTTGCCCGCTGGGTCTAAAGCTGTGAACTTGCAGGGCGTTGCGATCGGAGACGGTCTCACAGACCCCATAATTCAGGTGAACACTCACGCCGTCAACGCTTTCTACTCTGGTTTGATCAATGAGAAACAGAGGAGGGAGCTGGAGAAGCTGCAATTGGTGGCGGTCGGGTTGACGACGGCGAGGAATTGGAGCGCGGCGACGGATGCGAGAAACAAGGTGTTGAATACGCTGCAGCAGATGACGGGGCTAGCCACATTGTACGATTACACGAAGAATGCGGATTATAAGACGAGTTTGGTGGATGAATTGCTGAGGAACGAGGCGGTGAAGGCGGCGTTGGGGGCGAAAGGGGCGGCGCCTTTCGAGCGGTGCAGCAATCTGGTGGGGGATGTATTGAACGAGGACGTGATGAAGAGCGTGAAGTACATGGTGGAGTATCTGCTGAAGAAGACCAAGGTGTTACTGTACCAGGGGCAGTATGATTTGAGAGACGGCGTCGTCTCGTCGGAGGCGTGGATGAAGACGATGAGGTGGGAGGGGATTGGGAAGTTTATGGCGGCTGACCGGAAAGTTTGGAAGGTGGAGGGAGAGGTTGGTGGGTATGTGCAGAAGTGGGGGAGCTTGAGCCATGTTATGGTTTCAGGAGCAGGTCATCTTTTGCCGGCGGACCAGCCGGTGAGGGCGCAGGCGATGATAGAAGATTGGGTTTTGAACAAGGGGTTGTTCGCAAATGTTAAGGAATAAGAAAATACGAAATTGTTCCTTAAATTGTTTGTTGCTTAAAAGTGTTTATTTTTGCACAATAAATTTTGGGTTTAGGTTTAAAATCTTCTACCTTTACATAAAACAGAAAAGCAAAGGTAACGATGTCTGAAATCAGTTATTTATCAACACGTGTTTTAACTTTTTTACGTAACGTGAACGGCATTCAAACTCCTTTTGAACCTTATTCTCCTCCTTTCCGTTTCTGCCTTTCTGTTCTTTCAACTTTTCCCCCTATCTTCCCTTTGTCGAATTCATGCCCCACTTTTACCACCAACCTCCATTAATTCCTAAACAAGCTCACCGCACTAAATCAGGCTACTTCTCTGAGAACGGATCCTCTCCGGAGCTAAGCAGCCGGAGCCTCTTCATCAAACAATTAGGATCATTGATTGATGTGCAAGTTAAATCAAGGTTGTTGGTTGTGTGTGGTGGCCAGTAAAATGAATTAATAGAAACCGTTGGATTCAATTTATGCGGTCTAAATTGTTTGATGAGGAGGTTTTAACTGCTTGGCTACGGAGAGGATCCGTTCTCCTCATAGTCAACTCCACCACTTCCTCTTCCATTTTCTACACCTTCTATGAAGCTCAGAGCCTCGAAGCCTCACCCGATCGCGATCCCTCGCAAACCCTGCTTCTCGTTTGGCTCAAAGGCAGCCCGGGATGCTCCTCCTTGTTTGGCAACTTCATGGAGATTAGTCATTGGTGTGAATGCAAATTTCTTCCTCCTTACTCTTGGACAAAATTGCACCTACAAAACAAATAACACCTTAGGTCAAGGCCAAGAGCCTCACGCGCATATGATGAATGAGGGGCTTTGGCTGAAGAACTTCCGATGCCAAAGTTAGAATTTTGAGGGAAAAGTGTTTGGAGAATTTAAAAAGTTCAGCAAGAGAATTAGGATTAGGTTTTTTTAGAGAAAATGGGGTGGTATATATAGGGCATGGCCAGCCCCCTTGGGAGAGAAGGTGACCGGCCTCTTGTGTGGTTTTTTAGGTGTAATGGTAGTTTAATTAGCCATTAATAGATTAATTAGGTAATAAATTCATTAATTAGCCAATTAACATAATCTAAAATGAATGTTTTGGGGGTTACCTTGTGGAGATGATGGATGAAATAGGTTTTGAATAAATACCTATTTTGGGCACTTTTGACTTAATTGTAGGATGATTGTCCACTACTTGCGCGTAGGAATCCCGGTGTGCTTCGAGTGTAATTTTATCCTTTTTATTCAAAAATCCACATGTCGCCTTGTAATTATTTTTGGCTCCACACTTGACATGTCAACCTTCATGCCGCCCACAATGATCATGATCAACAAGTACACTTTGTGCTTGAGCCAAACCTGGGTGCTTGGAACATAGTTTCTGGCCTTCTTTTCCTCGACAACCAAATTAGTACCTGATTTAGCATCGCACCTCTACCTTGTGATCATAAATTGGACAACATATTGGTTTTTTTCTTTCTTCATTTTTTCTTTGAATTTTAGAGTTTAGGGTTTAGGGGAAAGTTAAATTCAGGAGGGAATTAGCCAATTATAAAAATTCATGATGTAATTGGTTAAAATTAAAATTTAGGATGGTAATTGGCAAATCCTTACAAGTTCGGAGAGAAAATCGGTCAATACCTCTTTTTAAATCATTTTCTTCTTATTATTATTTAGGATGCTTTGGTAGATGATAATTTTAGATTGGTCAAATTTTATGTCCTCCCACACAAAATTTATTTCATGAATAAAATCCCCCTTACATGTTCAAAAGTTTATAAAAAAAAAGAAAATCAAAACTCAAGAGTCAAAAGTGCACATGAAAGCATTTACTAAATTCACAATCATCTCACTTTAAATGTTCATTAATCAATTTGAATGAAACCAACTGATTGAATATAATAATCATCATAAGTGAATTGCAATGTGACACGGTTTCATTAAGCTACGGAGGCTGAGATGATGGGTCCCGTTACGTTAGGTTTAGAATTCACATCGCTTCTAGATAACTAATTCATTTTTCATGACACGAGTATATCATCACATATGACATCCGTGTCGATGAAATAAGAGGTATCTAAATAAAAAATTACACATGTATTTATTTTATTGACATGGAACGTCACTTTGATGATGTAATCGTCCTACATAGGTAGTGTACTCGTACAGCGTAAATATTTATCCACAAAGAATGTAATATTACGTGAGCATGATGATTTCCTTGCATGAACTGTGTCTTTATACATTTGTATTGTACGGTTGTACCCAGAGAAAGACAAGAAAGAAAAAAATCGCGTAGGCAACAAGAGTCAAAATCAACAATGCTTGGAGGTGAGGAATGAGATTGAGAAGCCAAATCAAATGAATGTCACAAGAAAACATGCAATTTACTTGGCATCTTGTATTTCAAAGATTCGAGAAATTTTTTGATGTGTTGCAAACACGAAAAATTTTAACCAATTGTATTATGACACTTAATATATCGAGTTATTTTACTAGTATACTAAAAATTTTCTCCAAAGCTTCTTGTCATTATAGCAATCCCAAAAATTTGTACCGCTTAAAAATACCGAACTATGTCCTGACATACTAAAATAAACATTTCCGAAGATTCTTATCATTACATCAGCCCCAAAGATTCGCTTTACGACTCTTCCGACTTTGTAAGGTTGCAATGTATGTAAGCAGCTTGCTTGGCCGAGAGTTGACCTATGTAAAGCGACAACTCTTTTAGTTATTACTATTAGTACCTAAAATTTATCTGCTTCGTCACAAAATTCAACTTTATAATTAGTTTGAAATACTGCTGCTGGCACATGTATCATTCAAAGTCGTATGTATCGTCCAAAGTCGTACATGCCGCCTCTTTCAAGCTTTCCTTATTTCTATAAAGCCTTATCGTCAAGGAAGGTGTCTGCACTCCCTTGCACTCCACTTTTATCATCAATGGAGTCAACCGCCCGAAACCATCTCAACCTCCTCTTCCTCCTCCTCCTCCTCCTCTCCTTCTTTCAACGACGCGTCGCCACCGCATCGTCCCCCCCTCTCTTCCCTAAAGAAGCCCACCCCACCAAATCAGGCTACCTCCCGGTCAACTCCACCAGCGGCTCTGCCATTTTCTACGCTTTCTACGAAGCTCAGAACCTCACAACGGACATTTCCAAAGTCCCCCTCCTTTTCTGGCTCCAGGGTGGCCCCGGCTGCTCCTCCATGCTCGGCAACTTCTACGAGCTCGGCCCCTGGCTCGTGAATTTCCACAAACACCCTTCTGATCCCCTGGCCTTGGAACCCAATTCCGCCTCCTGGAACAGAATCTTCGGCGTGACCTTCCTCGACAACCCGATCGGTTCCGGATTTAGCATCGCCGCTAACTCAGCGGAGATCCCGAGAGACCAGGGCGCCGTCGCGAAACACCTCTTTGCCGCGATCACGAAGTTCATTGAGCTTGACCCGTCGTTCAAAACCCGACCCATTTACATAACCGGCGAGAGCTACGCCGGAAAGTATATTCCAGCGATCGGGTACTACATTTTGCAAAAAAATGCTGGGTTGCCTGCTGGGTCTAAAGCTGTGAACTTGCAGGGCGTTGCGATCGGAGACGGTCTCACAGACCCCATAATTCAGGTGAACACTCACGCCGTCAACGCTTTCCACTCTGGTTTGATCAATGAGAAACAGAGGAGGGAGCTGGAGAAGCTGCAAATGGTGGCGGTCGGGTTGACGGCGGCGAGGAAATGGAGCGCGGCGACGGATGCGAGAAACAAAGTGTTGAATACGCTGCAGCAGATGACGGGGCTAGCCACATTGTACGACTACACGAAGAATGCGGGATACAAGACGAGTTTAGTGGATGAACTGCTGAGGAACGAGGCGGTGAAGGCGGCGTTGGGGGCGAAAGGGGTGGCGCCTTTCGAGCGGTGCAGCAATCTGGTGGGGGATATATTGCACGAGGACGTGATGAAGAGCGTGAAGTACATGGTGGAGTATCTGCTGAAGAAGACCAAGGTGTTATTGTACCAGGGGCAGTATGATTTGAGAGACGGCGTCGTCTCGTCGGAGGCGTGGATGAAGACGATGAGGTGGGAGGGGATTGGGAAATTTATGGCGGCTGACCGGAAAGTTTGGAAGGTGGAGGGAGAGGTTGGTGGGTATGTGCAGAAGTGGGGGAGCTTGAGCCATGTTATGGTTTCAGGAGCAGGTCATCTTCTCCCGGCGGACCAGCCGGTGAGGGCGCAGGCGATGATAGAAGATTGGGTTTTGGACAAAGGGTTGTTCGCAAATGTTAAGGAATAAGAAAATACGAACTTGTTCCTTGTATTGTTTGTTGTTTAATATTTGTATCAAAATTGAGTGACTAAAATCCTCAACACTTCATATATGTACTTCAATAAAAAGAAAGCATAAAATAAAAAGTAAAATAAATAGTACTTTTTAATATAAAAATATGTAAAAATATGATTTTTCGTTGAAATAAATAGTAAGTTTTTGTTAAAGTTCTTTGAATAAATCCTCAACTATTCATATATGTACTTGAATTAATCCTCAAATATTTAAGATACGAGGTCGGAGGTTGAATAAATTAAAATTGAGTAGAGTACACTTTTTTAGTTAATTTCTTTCTTTTTTCAAGTCTTCTAGACGTAATCCATGACGTTTTCTTTCCAAATAAGTAAACATGCCAAGAATTCACGATGGTTAAGAAAACATTGAGAAATAATAATTTGAATAATATAGTAAGGTTTGTTATATAAAAACATGAAATGTAATGGCGATTGGAGGCGGATTTGTGAGAGGAGAAAAAAGGGAAGGAGGTGGGAAGGGAAGGTTTGGGAGTTTCCCAAATTTCCAAACCCACAAACTGACCAATGATTCAAGCACAAAACCCGTACTATGATGCCATCGTCTCCCACGGAACAGTGAAATCTGTGGAAGGACTTGATCTGTAGGGCTTCCATGGCAGGGGGTCCTGTAGAAAACCTACAGGTAAATCAGAGCCATTGATTCATTGCTCTGCCCTTTTGCCTCAGCCCTTTGATTTACTGAAACTTCAAACTTAGCAGCTGGGTAGGAGAGAAAGCTGGGAGAAAAAAAATGGCAGAAGGAAGATATGAACTAATAAGCTGCGCCCTCCCTGTTGAAACCCTAGCTCAGAAATATATTTATAGTCGCTCTAGAGGGCCATTGATTGTAATATGGCTAAATTGCACTAATAGCCGTTGTATTTTACGATTTTCTTTTCCGTCCTTGTAATTTGTTTTTTGTTGCATTTTTCTCTCGTCGAATGGGGCAAAATTTATTTCAAGCTTGGTGTTTTCGAATGATAAGATATGTTCATAGAAAAAAAGGGATCGTTATACTTATACGGAAAATTAGAGTTATCAATTATCTTTTTTGGTTTCGCTCGTATGCATAAGTAATGAATAGTATAACGATACTACCGCGAGAAAAAAATCAAAGAGGTGGCAGAAAAGAAACACTACAAAGCAGTATCAATCATTTGTATTTGTGGCGTCGGCCTACTTAGAAGTAAGCGAAAGAAAGCAATCAATGCAAAAGGCTAAAGTTAAGGGGTGGTAGGTTAACATACACCATCTTTCATAGCCGCTGCCTCTGCGTAGAACGTTGGCTATATGCTTAACATATTAGAGGAGGGAGAGGTAAAGAGATCAGAACAACATAATTTAAAGCTTTTAAATGAATTTTAGTTTTTAAGGTTCAGAAAACTTGAAGCCCTTATCGAAAAATATTACATAGTTCCCGCAGTTAGCTGAGAGACTTATAGCCGTTGTCGTGCAAGTGGAAGCTCGAGATATATGCCCAAACCAACGGATAGTGACTAATTAGACTAAACTGACAAAACAAATCAAAGGCATGGATGAAAATGTAAACAAAAAAAAATCAGAAGAACGAAAATGAAAATGAAAAAATGATACAAGGATTATAGTGCAATAAAATATTAGCAGGATCGGGATATACGAACACTAAGGTGCACGGCCCAGCATGGCTCGTGAGGATCTCAGCCGATAAAGGCCCGGCCTTTCCTAAAGAGCCAAACGAAAAAAAAAAAAAAACAAAATCCTCAGACATGGAGTGAGAGATATGTAGACGACACACTTCTTGTCACTGTAGCTTCTCTGGAGAACCAAACGTTTCTGGATCGTTTGATGTTCTGTGCTCTAAGCAATTCGCAACGGGTACGCTGATTTCTCTTGTATATTCTGATCTTTTAATGTTAATTTCTTCATTTGACGTTGTCCTGCTGCTTGATAATGTTAAGAATGTTGTTTCCTACTTCCTAGGATTAAACTTTCGAAGCTTTGACACTTTGCAATCTTCTGGTGTGCCTGTTTTCTCAATCCTGTGCAGGTTTTGATGTTTTTCCTGTTTAGGCATGTCCAGCTCTTGGAGTAAGCTTCCTCTTTGCACATGGTATTGACAGTCTCATCTTTGCAGTCTGTAAGTTTCTAACTTTTTTGCTTCCTCCCATCAACAGCCTTAAATTTTATGCAGAATTTTCGATTTGGAAGTAAGATATGATAGAGTTACTCGCTAAGATGCTATGAAGTTGTGAACTTCCCCGAATCATGAATCTGTATCGTGCCGTGTGAGAGTTGAGAATTCACATCAAACTTCAATATTAGCGGAAGGGAATAGCTACAATGTACTTACAATTTTCGGTAGTACGAGAGTTTTCAGAGAGTTGCAGAATAACAGTGCATACAGTCGGGAAAATGGCCCGAGTCAAACAAAATGGCTGCAGTTTTGAGCGTGTAGAATGTGATAATATGTTAGTGTCCATGTGCGGTGTTATGGAGTTTAGGAGGAAAATAGAGCGCAACCATGTGCGGGATTAGAGTGATTGGGAGTGGCTAATATCTAGTTGCCATGTTGTCGTTAATCCTTTGGTATTTTGTTAAAACTGTTTGAAAACATAGGGATAAAGTCGACGTCTTTTATGTGATGATTGACAAATCTTTATAATCTAGATTATAGACAGGCATGGTGTTATATTGTAACCCTTACATAAAGCTTCCATTTCAGCGCTTCAGCGGGAATGGATTGATAAGTGCAATAGCTTTTGAAGCTGAGAAGGGATATCGGAATGCTTTGGGTAGAAAAATGAGGTCTGTAAGTTATATCCAATTTCGATTTTGCTTATGACAGTATGAAAGTAATAACGTGGACATGCCTATTGCCATTTGCAGGTTCAGTAATTTTCTCTTTTCAACAGTATCGAGATTATGTTCTCGTTCGAAGCATAGTCTTGCCAAAAATATTTTGGAAGAAGTAGGTAGTTATGGCATAGCTAGCATCTCAGATCGGTCAAAGTTGCTCAATAAGGTAGGTTGATTCATGAAAAGTTGTACTGTTTTTGTTTGATTGCTGTAACTTTATCTGATATGCATGTACAGACTACGGGAATGTGTAAGTTTGCTCTTCATTTTCTTCTGTTTCTGTTTCATGTAGGTATCTGTTTTGGTGGGTTATGATAGTCTTGATGATTTGGTTGAGAATGAAAGAGCTGAAAGGCAGTCCGGTATGCATGTTAGAGACGTGACAGATGAATTTGATGTCTCCTTGGTGTGTGCACGATTTCCATCAATCATGTTAGGTAGTTCCCCTCGGGTGGAATTGTATGATGGAACCACCAGTTTCAGTGAAAGGATGATTTTTCCAACTCAAAGTTGTGAAGAATTTCCGTCTGATGCTATGTGTGAAGAGCAGGTATGAAGATTATCTTTTTGAAATATGGGATTTTTTGTATCCTGCTTGTACAAGTGTAAAACATTTCTTATTAAGAGAAGATTTTTAAACGTTGCCCTTATCTCTCCAGTCCGCAACTGTGGTTACCGAGGAAAACTCACATCAAACAGTTCCTGTGGAGGAATCTTCTAACAAGGTTTTGCTTAAATCACAAAATGATACTGGGTCTGTTCAGTTTTCCTTGGACAGTTCTATCAGTTTCATACCTGGAATAAGTAAGAAGCGCTGTCAGCAGCTAGAAGACTCTGGCTTTCATACAGTGAGTTTTAGGAAATCATGTTAAAGGAAACATCACTCTTCTAATCGAGAATTTGAAAGAAGCCTTGGGTTCATATTGCTTTGCTTTTGTTTCCATACAGTTGCGGCAATTGCTTCACCACTTTCCTCGGACCTATGCGGATTTACAGAATGCTCAGATGAAAATTGATGATGGACAATATTTGATTTTCATTGGGAAGGTATTAAGTTCGAGGTATTAAATTGTTTCCAAAATATCTAGTGAGTTTTTGGTGCTAACCTTAGCAATTGGATGAGGTTAGGCACTAAAATTATAATCTGATAAATTCCAAGTTAGCTGACTTGTTAAGATTTTTAGTTTGTTTCATAGTTATGACTCATGAAGAGGTCGCACTTGGTGCGATGGTAAGTGCCTTCGCCCATGAGCGGTAGGTCTCGGGTTCGAGACTTGGGAGCAGCCTCTCCATAAATGGGGGTAAGGCTAGCCGACATTCACCTCTCCCAGACCCTGCGTAAAGCGGGAGCCTTGTGCACTGGGTACGACCTATAGTTATGACTCATGAAACAATGAGAAACAAATATGTTTCAAAAAACAATGAGGCACAATGTAACTTGGTGACAGACACCTTGATGTTCTGACATATGAAATGATGTTAATCTGTTTCTTTTTGAGATTAATGGATATCTAGTTCAATGACATAATAAAGAACATTTAATGGCACATTGTTTGCTAGGATTGTGCGTTTGTTTCTCATATCTGGTAAGGCATCTCCAGAGATGCTAAATGTATTTATATTTATTTGTGTATGTATTCACTTATAGATTTACTTCTTTTTCATCCAATCTGCAATAAAGTTTTTGTTTTTAATATCTATATCTTACCTCTTCTTTTACAGGGGAATCAAAGCTAGTAGTTCTTTCTCATTTATTGAGGTAGTTGTTGGTTGCGAAATTATGGACGATGAATCAACTGAACATATGAATGATTCTGCTGATAGTAGAAGAAAGAAGACGATTTCTTTGCATCTGAAGAAATTTTTTCGGGGTGCTCGTTTTACTTCTCTACCATTTCTTAGACTTGTTGAGGGAAAGCATAAAGAGGGGGACTTTGTATGCGTTAGTGGTAAGGTAAGCTTTTAGATACAATGGATGTGCAGTTGCTTCAATTGGCTCACCCTTCCATGTGCTGAAACCATTAGGGAGTAACAGAATGAGACTTTTTTATGAAATTTTGTACCAGTGCTATCTAAAGATTTATCATTTCATTTTCTAGTCTTTCCCTTAATTGCCTTGTCCTTTCGTGCTGCCTTTTAACACAGGTAAGGACAATGCCCGCCAAAGATCACTATGAAATGAGAGAATATAATATTGATGTGCTTAAAGATGAAAATGAAGTGTGTTTTCATGCAAAAGGGAGGCCTTATCCTATATACCCTTCAAAAGGAGGGTTAGATCCAAATATTTTGAGAGACATCATTGCAAGGTTTGTACCTCTGACCTTTTGCATAACTTCATTTCTAACATCATAACATAACCGCTCTAAGTTTCTTCAGCGGGGTTACATTTTCCAATTCTAATTTAGTATCCCCTTACTCTAAGTTCTTTATACAAACATACATTAGTTTTTTGGGTGAGTGGCTGGTTTCTCAATATTAGAAATCTAATTGTGTTTTTATCATTTATGCAATAACATTCCTCCGTTCATCCTATCGGAGTTACTTCTTAGTTCTTTGCAGCTGTTTGGAATTGTTTGAACTATTGTATTAATTGGGTAATTTCTTTGTAATTTGCTCCAAGACGTGTAAACTAAATGTCTACTATTTTTACTCGTTCCAGAGCTGTACAAGTTTTGGCTGTTGATGTTGATCCTGTACCTAAAAATATCACTCAGGACTTTGGGCTGTTAAGCCTTCATGATGTAAGAAACTTCACTTTTATCCTTAGTATCAGCATATATGCAATTCATACTTTTGACTATGGTCACTTATACCCCTGTGTACATGTATATGTTAAAGAGCTAGCTATATGTGCCCCTTGCTGTTCTTTTTATAAGTTGTTTTGGCATTTAGAAAAATTTGAGCTGTTGTGTTTTTGCTCTAATAATACAGGCGTATAAGGGGATTCACGAACCAAAGAGTATGGACGAAGCTGATTTGGCTCGGAAAAGGCTAATATTTGATGAGTTCTTTTACCTGCAGGTGATTTTGATCCAAATTTCTTAATAAGTTTTTCTCTAAGATTTGAACTGACCTAGTTGTCATTGCCTGTCAGTTAGCACGCTTATATCAAATGCTTGAAGGTCTTGGTACACAAATAGAGAAAGATGGATTGCTGGATAAGTACAGGAAACCCGTATCAAGTGCTGCTTATATGAAGGATTGGTCCATTCTTACCAAAAAGTTTTCAAAAGCTCTTCCATATACCCTTACTCCTAGTCAACTCACTGCCATTTCAGAAATCATCTGGGATCTAAGGCAACCAGTTCCTATGAATCGGCTTTTGCAGGTTATACTCTTGTTTACAGGATGTATCCAATATTTTTCAGATTTGTTACAGTATGAAGCAATGTAACTGCATATAATGTAACTGGAGCACCTGCAGTATATACAAAATAAGGACAAAACATGATGGTTTTTGGCGGGCTTCTGGTTGAATACAATTTTAAGTCTAGACTTTTGCCCTAATTCTCTTCCTCACTCTCTTTTCAAATCGGCCTGCCTGGGTTCTTCCTCCTGATTACCATAGCATGCGCAGTAGGTATACTCGAAAAATAGAAAAGATTCTTGATTGATGATATGTTGTTACACATTTTCAGGGTGATGTTGGTTGTGGGAAAACTGTGGTAGCTTTTCTAGCATGCATGGAGGTTATTGGCTCTGGATATCAGGTCTGTGAAACACCTGTTTTGTAGAGTTAAAATATGACTACAATGTGTGAGTTTCTGTTTGTTTCCTTGATTCATTTCAGACCTTTGACCATTTGTATTTTCATAAATGTAATAATAGTTATGATCTTTGTTCCTGATTGTTTTTATTTGTTTCATGTAAATTGTAAAGGCAGCTTTCATGGTTCCAACTGAGTTGCTTGCAGTCCAGCATTATGAGCACTTAAATAATCTGCTTGAAAATATGGAGGATGTTGAACAAAAACCTTCAATTGCTTTACTAACCGGCTCAACCCCATCAAAACAATCACGGATAATTCTTGAGGCATGGATTAATGTCCAGTTCTTTTGTTTTCTTGAGTATAATGTTTCAGGCATCCTAGTTATTGGTAGTGATACTATCATTGATATTGCGTGTATCAGGGTCTCAGGACTGGAGAGATATCGATGGTCATTGGAACCACCAGTTTGATATCTGACAAAATAGAGTTCTCTGCATTACGCATTGCAGTGGTGGATGAACAACATCGTTTTGGTGTGATCCAGAGAGGACGGCTTAACAGTAAGGTTGTTTGCTTCTAATTGAACCAAGTATTCTAGTCATGTCATCTGGTGGTGTAGTACTCCGTTTCTATCCTGTGTGCACACTGATTCCTTTAGACCTTATGGAATATGGAAGATCAGATTTTGATGGTATCTTTCCAGGAATTCATTTTGTCTAAACTTTTTAGTGTGCCCTTGCATGCTGCTTGCGTAGTTCTCAATGTTTCCATGAGTTACTATGTATCGTTATAGGGTATCATTACTGTGGCATGAATAATTCAGTCCTTGAAATATGAAATGATTTTGTTACTGTAATTCGTTTTGTAAGATGAGCTAACTGAGGCACAAATCTCTGCAGCTATACTATACCTCTGTAAATTCTAGAATGGTAGCTGCCAATTCAGATGTGACCTCCAAAGGCGACAACCATATGGCTCCTCATGTTCTTGCCATGTCAGCTACTCCTATACCGAGGACACTTGCTCTGGCTTTATATGGTGATATGTCATTGACACAGGTACGCGTTTTTCTTCTTGCTCCTTGATGCTTTTGATGGGATGGTGTTCTCCCCCTTTCTTTTCTCAATTGGATATCAGGCTTTAAGACAGTGATTTAAATTTTAAAAACTACACTGAGACGCCTAATCCTAAAGGCTTGTTTGCAATGAAAAAGGTTCATGGCACATTTTAAAAGATTATTAGGTCCAAGAATAAAAATTAATGTTATAGGGATATGTTTTTAGTTTAAAATTTAGCGGGCGCTACATTTGTATAAGTTGATATCCTGTATTGAGTGTTTGTTAATTCTTTCGTTTCCATTTCCTTTGAATAACAGATAACCGACTTACCTCCAGGAAGAATACCAGTTGAGACGTTCATCATTGAAGGAAATGACAATGGATTTGAGGATGTTTATGAGGTGATTGTCCTTGCTTAACTTTGTTACAGCGCTCTAATATATTTCTTTTCTTATTTTCCCCTAGAAACGAAGGTGTTCTGGTTTAAATAATTTCATTTTTTCCGATTGCAATGAAATATTTGATATTTGAAACTCGATAAAGCCAGTGATGCATAAAAGGTTTGAATTGAAACTCATCATTCGGTTAAGAGATCATGGTCTTCTTCACAAGACGGATATATTATTTTCTTGCTAGACTAGAATAGAAAGATTTCACTGGTTCTAGCTTTTGATTTTATTATTTTCTGACTCAAATGATATTAGCATGTAACAGATGATGCTGGATGAGTTAAAAGGAGGAGGGAGAGTCTATCTTGTGTATCCAGTTATTGAACAATCTGAACAGCTGCCACAACTTCGTGCAGCTGCAGCAGATTTTGAAGCTATATCTGATAGGTTTCAGGGCTACACTTGTGGATTGTTGCATGGAAGGATGAAGAGTGATGAGAAAGATGAAGCATTGAGAAAGTTCAGATCTGGGGAAACAAATATACTGCTTTCCACACAAGTTATTGAGATTGGTGTTGATGTTCCCGATGCATCTATGATGGTTGTTATGAACGCTGAGAGATTTGGGATAGCTCAGTTACACCAACTTAGAGGACGAGTTGGACGAGGAGTGAGAAAGTCTAAATGTATACTGTTAGCATCTTCTTCCAGTAGTCTAACTCGGTTGAAGGTCCTGGGGAAATCATCAGATGGTTTTTACTTGGCAAACATGGACCTTCTTCTACGTGGACCTGGTAACTTGCTTGGCAAGAAACAATCAGGACATCTTCCAGAGTTTCCTATTGCAAGATTGGAAGTAGATGGCAATATCTTACAGGAAGCACATCTTGCTGGTCTGGTAAATAGTACTCCTTTTGTGTCCTTTTATCGTGTAATTTGGTGATAATTTTGGTTACCATTCTCTTACATCATTTCTGTTTTCCTATGAGAGACTAGACTATTAGTACATAAACACTAATCCGTATGCAAGAATTTTTTGCTGCAATGCCTGTTTGGTTGATGCTCGGGTTCATGCAGTATACCTCCTTTAACATATGCGATGGTTCCTTTTTCGCAGAAAGTTTTAGGCGCTTCCCATGATTTGGAGCAATTCCCGATCCTTAAGGCAGAGCTTAGCATGAGAGAGCCGCTCTCTATTCTGGGTGACTGAGTCTAGTCGTGGTAAAACTGAAACCTTGCAAATCTATACAAGATGAAATTGCTTGTATTGATGGCTTCTTGTCCATTTTTATTTTGTGCCCCTTTTGTAAATGTATAACTGCTTTCAGGAATCATGCCATATATACCATATATGTCGCAAGCTTGATGCTTCTGCTTGATTTCCTTGGCGGTAATCCTTACAACTTAATGATTGTACTTGTGATATGAATTGGTTTGATATTAGAACAGTCCTTTCTTAACGACTAGTCATGAAGAAAGTTGCCCAGATCGAGTTTGGAGAGCAAGCACTAAATATGCAGACATGTCCATTTTTGCACACCGGCGTATCCAGACATGCTTTTTGCCATTGAAGTAGATTGTTAATCGACTAGTTTGTAGTCATTTTTACATATTTCGATATGTCAGCATCCTAACAATCTGCTTGCTTGCATCGAAGAATTCTCAAACATTTGGAAAGAATGTGGCTGATATGCTGTTTAGTTTTTATCGTTTTGCTTCTGTTAACGTTTTGATCTGTACCTAGGATTTTACTGTAGTTGTAAACAGGAAGTTTTATATCATCTTCTACTGATCTCAGTGTCTCACTCCCCCTCTCCTTTGATTCCTTCACAGACATTCGTTTCCTAAATCGACTCGTCTTCTTTAAGATATGCTGTTCGAAACGTAAAGGTTTTTCGACAAATTACAGTAATTTTCATGGAAAGACTGCTGCTCACGTACTTCCCTGTGAAGCTCTCTTTATCTGCAGAACATCCTGCTCAGGAAAGGACTTGAGAATATTTTGTCACAAACTTTTGAAGAAAGTCGGTACATGCTTTCATGGAAATCTTTATGTCGTTCTGTTGAAAATATATGTTGTGTAGAATATTCAAGGTCTTTATTTTTTTGGGCCAATGACTCCCAAGTAAAAAGAAAGATGACTATACCGTAGTGCTAATGACATGTTAACGATGGACTTCAAAGAAAAATAGTTTCTCGAAAATGTCAAGGAGTATGCATCGGAATCAAGTCATCAAAATTTTGAGTAGGGAAATGTATAATTCAAAGGAGATATGATTGATTTCCACATTAATCACTGTATATGCTAAATCTCAATTCGGATTCAGTGTCACCAATATAATTCCTATGGTTTCTATCAAGAACATCATCAATTGATTTTGACCTAATGAATGTGCTATAATAAAGTCTAGATCAGCAATGCGACTGACAATACAACTTTTTGGGACGAATATCATATCGTCACGTTATTAATTTACGTATTATAATATGAATAAACGATATTGATAATATGTTACGGATCAAAAGTGAAATTATGGATTCATGTTTTAACCAGTGGCGAATCTGAAAAATATTATGTGGGGAGAAGGGTCAGTAAAAATAGCGTGCGAATTTATTTTGACAAAATAGCATGCAAATTAGCATTTCATGGTAGGTTCAAGGTCATTTTCCACGTCCATCGACATATATCAACAACTTTTGAGCGAACATGTTGATTTATGTCAACAACTTTTGAGTGAGCATGCCGACATATGCCAACATTGACAAGTAAGCCTATCAACATATACCCATAAAAATGCGTACTAAAGCATGAGGTTAGCAGCTACCTTGTCCAGTGCCCTTAACGGCAATTCGTCAAATAGTTAGAAAATAGCTTTCAAATGTATCTTAGATTTTCAAAATACAGCACCCAATTACAAGTGGATTGATCACTTGACGGTGTAAAGGTTTGTAAATCTTCACGAGTGAGTGTGAAACCACAAGGTTGACAGTGGTGGGCACCTGGGACATGGATCCTCTCCGGCTCCATGCATCCTAATCCTAGGGATTCACCAATCCGGATCATTGAAATTTGATCAAACGGTTACAAATATGGGCCACTTTAAAGTTATAATAATTTTAACCGTTGGATCAAATTTCAATGGTTCGGATTGATGAATCCCTAAGATTATGATGCATGGATCCGGAGAAGATCCATGTCCGGGCACCTGTTATCCAATGGGATTAGGGGGCACGGTAAATGTTTGATGGAATGCCCAATCAGCAACTCACGAGCGGGGACAAGCAGACAAGTGGGTCCAGTACGGTCCCCTACCAATCATTCAAAAGTGGGGTTCACAGCCACCATGTTCCATGACTTGTCTTCTATGTTATGATCGAAGTGGATCCCACATCCCCACGCCTTTGCCAAATATGCAATAATAATTCTCTTTTCTCTTCAGAAATATAATAATTTATCCTAAAAAGTTGGGACTTTACGACCGAAAAATCAAATAAATAAAAAGAAAGAAAAATAAATAATCGAATTTGGGACTTGACCCAATGGCTCTTGCTGGGAGTTGAAAATCTGGGCGATGAGGGCATGGGAAGGCCGTTTTGTGTGCACGAATGAGTGCATACGACGAGAAGCGAAACTGAGACCAGCTGATGATGATTTGACAGCCTTGTCACGTTACGATTCCTAATAGTTTTACTAATGAGAAAAACTTAAAACTTTTTGTGTGCCATGTTTCTCATCATTTAATGCGTGACAGAAACAAAAAACAAAAAATACATACACTTCATTCCATTGCACCAAAGTCACTCTCTAGTTAATGCCAAAGTAATCAATGCAAAAGTAATCAATTGGCTTTTTATCGAATCATATTCATGAGGATGTAGAGAGTTGGTTCATAAAAGAAGTTAAGAAATCTTTCATACGCTAAGACTAAAGCTTGCACCACGTTTGAAGTCCAATTGTCATGCGTTCTCAACTTCTCTCAAGATATGATGTCGAAGTCCAATGTTCAAGAGTCATCACACTTTAGCATTCATGTAAACAACATGATAATTTTACGCCAGTTGTTTGATTTTAATCTATAGAAATGTCGGTGTGTCTCACAAGGTGTTGGGTTTGATTGGTTTGGTATTTGACAAACAAAAAAACACAAATGGCCGGTTGTAATTCTTCACATTCTGTGAAAAAGGGAAGGATCGAGGTGATAAATTATTTGGGACATTGGATATTGATTTTCCTGGTCAAATCTATTGAGTACACATTTCAGTTGTTCTACCTAAATAAATATTCCATTAACTGTTCCTCAATAATTAGGCTCCTGATTTTTATTTTGATGACCAGTCTTCTGGTGGAATTTGGGAAAAATTAACATGTTTCCAAATTCCAACCATGAATAATTAGTAGAGGAACCTCATGATTTCATATAACATCTTATTAGTAGAAGAACAACGAAACATAATGTTCGCCGTTACTGTGGTGTTTCGATCCAATAACACAACATATCATGTAAATCTCTTTAGACGTGGTATTGCATTATCGAACCGAAACGTTGCTATAACGATAAACTCCTTTCATATAAGTTCCTTTGGACTTATATTTTATGTTTAGTGTGAGAGAGAGGGGAAGTAAACCCTAGAACAGTTAATTCAAAGTCATTGGTGCAATTACAGAGGCATTTAAAATGAAGAAGGTTGCAGAAAATTAGCAAAGCTCTTGCTTCATAAATGGCTCTGCTCCACAACACCACACCTCCCCCAGAATTATGTCATTTTCTTCTTAAGCATTAATATTTTGAGTAAACGTTACGACTCCTTTTGTACCCGCAAACCAGATAACTCATGCAGCATTCAATTTTCCCATGACCCAAACACTACGTAACAATACATTGCCATTAATATATATACCCACATATTTTAAATAAAAATTTAAAATTTAAAACAAAAAACATTCTATCTAATGTGTCGCATCCCCATACCATCCCTTTTCCTCTGCATCACTGATCAATCTCTCAATGGCCCTGATTCAATCAATTATCATGAAAGTTGGTAAATAATAATTCCCCTTATATGTATGCTTATCGGTCGGTCCATGAAATCGGTTATTCATTTTCCCTTTAAGAGTAGAGGGGGGACAACAAAAATGTTGTATATTTACATAAAACGAGTATATTGTAAAATTATATAATAACAGGGTTCTAAGCACAATACGGATTATTATATAAAAAAATTATTACAAGCATGATATCACATTATAAATTTAATAAACAATTGATTTATCTGTTTCATGCAAGTCATTCTCGGGCGCGGAGAAATAAGGCTCAATACCTAGGGGTGGTTCGGTATGGGATCCCATACCGAAACCCTTGTCCCGATTCCCAAACTGAAATTTTTGGGAATCCCAATTTCAATACCGATCCCAAACCAAATTTTTGGGAATCTCGAAATAGTTTCAGGATTTCGAGACAAATCGGGAATCCCGAAATGGTTTTGGGCTTTTGGGTTTTGGACTAAAATTTGACATATTATGCTTTTGGGCTCAATTTGCCAATTTGTTTCTACTAATCTGCCAATCAAATGGCAAGGCATGTTTGTACTAATTTGTGCACAAATTTGAGTCCGTGTACACCAGTAAGTACAATTGTAGCATAAAAAATAATACGCTAGCTTAAATTTCTATATAGCACATGAATCTTTCATCTCAATGCATATGTGAACCATCCAGATGAAGAATTATTAAGGAGGGGCAAGGTATCAAATAATCAAATTTATATTCAATGGTTGAGATTAAATCTCAACAGAATCCGACGGCTATTAAAATTCTAAATATATATTTAAAAATTAAACAATATATATATAATTCTTTTTTGGTTCGGTTTGGGAATACTGAAATCCCAAAAACTTGAGACCGATTCCCGTACCTAAATTTTGGGATCGGTTCGGTATTGGGTACCGAAATTTTCGAGAATTTTGGTTTGGAATTTTTTTAGTTTGGTTTCGAGAATTTTTTGGTTCGGTTTGGAATTTTTGGGATTTTTTTACAGCCCTATCAATACCCAAGCTCATGGTTCCCAATCATTTCATCAGCTGACCTTTCAACCGACAACCACCCCCTTCTTTTGTAATCGCCTTTAACAGGAAAACTTGCCGGCTATTATACCACACAGGTTTCTCTTCAGTCCTACACGTGTCTTCCATCCCAACGGTCAGAACCTATGACTTGACGACAACAGTCAAGAAAACCCTAACCAATACTCCATACATCCTCGTCCCGTTCATACTTTTATGCTCTTTTTACTCCTTTGCCCTTCCTCCATTTCTATATGTTGTCCTCTCTCCCCACTAGTTATGTGACCTTTACACCTTTTAACTTTTTCTCTCTATTTCATCATATCTGGTTTTGTGGTTTTAATCTGTCTCCTCCTGTTTTTACTTTACCCTTTCCCCCTCTCTCTCCTCCTTTCTTCTTCTTAATTCTTCATCCCACACCTGCAATTAGGGTTTCTATGGCGGTTTTACCGACGGCGATGGCGATGGGATCTTCGAGCTTGGAGTTGACGATATCCGTACCCGGCTTCTCTTCGTACCCGTCTTTTCCTAATTCATCTGGTAAACGAACCCACCAAGCTTTTCCTCCTCCATTTTTCTACACCATATTTTTCATGCATAAAGTATATTAAATCGATTGATGTTTGTGTATTATTTGGAAACCTATTTTTAGCTTTAAGATATCAGATATTCCCAGTATTTTCTTTTGTTTTTTTGTTTATCAAAACTTAATTAACATATGATCGTTTTGTTTTTAGTTGATTTTTAACATATATACGATACGATCTTTTACCCGGATATCATGCATGTCTTTCTTTTTACCCTTTTCCCCCGAGAAGTCATTCGTATTTTATATGGACAATCCCCTAAACCCTAATAAACTCTCTTTGCCATTTCTCACAAAGACAAGTTTGGTGGCCAATATTTGTTTTAAAACTTTTTCTTTGGTACATATATAAATTAATAATAAGTTTGCAAGAAGGTTGTAGCTCGAGCGGTAAAGAATATTTATTCTATGTTTAAATATGGTGAATTGGGTTTTGCAGTGAGAGACTTGGACATAAACCAAGTACCATCACTACAAGGAGATCAAGAAGAGTGGATGACAGCAGACATGGAAGACGAAGAAGAAAGCAGCAACGGATTGGGCCCTCCCCGCAAGAAGCTTCGTCTCACGAAGGAACAATCTCGTCTTCTAGAAGAAAGCTTCAGACAACACCACACCTTAAACCCTGTAAGCTTAATCATAATTAATTATTAGCCTGTTCTTAATTAAATATTAATTAATAGGTTAAGTTGTTCTTGTTCAAAATAATAAATACAGTTTTGGAGTGTTTTGCAGAAGCAGAAAGAGACGTTGGCGATGCAGTTGAAGCTGAGGCCACGCCAGGTTGAGGTGTGGTTTCAAAATCGTAGGGCCAGGTAAGTGTGTACTCTGATGGCTTTAGCTAGCATATCTAGGTTCATCGATCTCATGGACTTTGAATTCTTTTCTTTGGGTTTGGCCCTTTCCATTAATAATTTTGTTGGTCGTTGGGATTTTTATCTGTCGTCATGTCCTTTTCACAAAATATTTATGCATTTATAATTTCAATCTAATTCTATGTATAGATAATATATCTATGCTTGTATGTGGGCATAATCACCTGTCGAACTCCTCTATATTTATAGGGTTTTGCGACGGTTTTATTTTGTTATATTAGAGATCTTTCGAACTTTAAACTTAGCCTACTTTTAATTCTACTTATTGCCCGGAAGAACATTTATACAAAAGAGTGTGCCTTTTCTTTGTGTAATTTTCCTTTTTAAAGTTAAAAATGTCAGAATATTCTTTTTCTTTTATTCCTTGCAAGAAATGATAGAATTTTTTTCCCTTTTAGGCAAAAACTTGTTAAGATTAATCATAGAATAATGCATATATATATACACACACACACATAATTATAGTAAGTAATGTTGGCAGTTACGATTAGGTGGGTAAAGTAGACAGTCAAATTTATGAAGAATTTGAAGGAAGATAATCATAGTGGTGCTCCAAAAGAATGAAACATAATGATGATATAGAAAATAGCTAGGAGTGAGAGCATTGATGAATAAGAGGATGTTTTTGTTTTTGGTGTTTTATAGCCTCGTGTGCTCTTCAGTTTCATCACTCTAATAAGTGCTTTTTTGACTCACTCACTCACTCACTCAATCTAGCTGGTGGTCTTTACTCTTTGGACTTGTTGCCATGCCATCCACATGTATTTATGATTTCATCTATGTCATCCACCATGCACATTTAATTCTTCAGTATTTGGAACGGGGTTTTCAACTTATTAGTTAAGAGTATTTATTCTTACACTTTCACTGTTGGGTTCGATTCCTCATCCTCAAAAATTGCCCTGGCCTCCCAAAGTTATGCGATGATTCCTCCTCCCCACTTATGTTCGTGTGTGTATATATACATATATAGTGGTGGAGTCAGAATTTTAATTAGTCTAAAAAGGGCTCAAATGTCTCAATCCGAAGTGCTCTCTTGATCTTACAAAAATGAATCCGCTATGTGGTGAGCAACCAACCAACATTGTTTGCGTCTGGTATGGTGGCTTCCACATCATCATCTTCCTTAAACCCAAGGGCGGAGCCAAGATTCTTTACTTGGGTAGGCTAGCTGAAATTAGTACAATAAAATCAGATGATATTTTTTTTGCTTATATAAAATTATATAATAACCAGTATAAAAGGTACATTCAAAGGTTACATTCATTGGAAAATTGCAACATAAGTAAGGAATTGCGAAGATAGGGATTTAATTGTTGATTTAAAAAATTTATTTTTCTTTTCTTGAGTAAGAAGCACAGAGGCTAAATTGCATAGGGTAAATGATATTTTTCTTTAACAAATAAGATAAAAGGGGGATGGGAGATCAAATTAATTTATAATTTTTAGCATAAAACATATAATTTACTACCTATCATCTACTAAATATACAATAAACAATAACCTGTATTGAAATTGAGTGGGCTATAAGCATGAGTTTACAAAAGAATAGTGTTGTCCACACACCCGTTTTTACCTCCAACATACCCTTATTATTTTTTTGCGATTGATCATCTTCAATTTATTCGATCCGATAATAGAAAATTGAGAGAGATATGTGAGAAGTAAAAATGAGTACATGGATAACACTATCCTTATAGGAAACCTCCTTGGGCTACAACGCACCTTAGCCTTGTGGGTGGCTCCGCTATTGCTTAAACCTAAGCCCCAAAACCCCAAAACTCTCTAACTTTCTTCCTCTCTCCCTCCACTGATCCCCGAGTCAAAGTCCTCCTCAAAGCTCATAACCAATGGATTACCTAAATTCCATAGAAGTCACCAACCTCAAGTCAAAACCGATGAAAGAAATTAAAGTAAAAACGTCATATTGGGGCTCTGAGCCTATGAAAAATCTTGAAAATAAAAAAAATGTCAGGATGAGCCTGAGATCATCCTAGGACCACTTCAGAGCTGCGCTTATGTACATATATAAAGATATTTGAGGAATCGCTCAAGTCAGGTTCATTGTGATTATACATATACACACATGCATACATAAACACGTGTGTTTTTCTGCTTTTTTTTTTTTTTTTTTTTTTTTTTTTTAGTGTGGTGTGATCGTGTGAGTGTTTTGGTAAGCACATCGAATGCACATATGTTATGTTTGAATAATGCTCGGTGCATTTAATGTATTAATTTCTCGCATGCTGTGTTTTACTTACGCGTGAATGGTGGCTTTTGTAGGAGCAAGCTGAAGCAAACAGAGATGGAATGCGAGTATCTGAAGAGATGGTTCGGATCGCTGACTGAACAGAACCGACGGCTGCAAAGGGAGGTGAAGGAGCTGAGGGCAATGAAAGTCGGCCCGCCCACCGTGCTTTACCCCCACAGTTGCGACCCTCTTCCGGCATCCACACTCACCATGTGCCCTCGTTGCGAGCGAGTCACCACCACCACCACTCTCGACAGAGACACGGTCAGCGGGCCCACCAAAACTAATAATATCTCGGCCGCCGCGGCCACCACCTTGTCCTCTAAAGTGGCGACGCCCGCCCTCTAAATGCCGCTGCGTGCACTTAATCTTAACTAGTTTGTAATTTGACCTACTTGATCATGCATGGATCGCCATCGATAATTCGAAATCAAAGGAATGAATAGTGAAAAGAAATTAAGATTAAAGAATGTTAATGTTAATTAACGAATTGTTTAAATATGGGACGTGTTTGGGTTGGGACACAGAACACTGACTTGGTTTGGGAATCTGCATAAATTTTTCGGATGTTTTGCTCTGTTTGCCGCTTTTGCGGAGCAATGATTTGAAACCACGGACAAGGAACCCGATTTTCAAAAATGTTACAATCTTTAAGCAGACAAGTCAAATTTAACGACGACAAAATCATTTTTATTATTTTGTTTGTTCATGCAACAGGGTGGGAAAATAATTTATTCTGAACTCGTTATTTTTTGGAATTTAAAATTAAAACTTCTTATTTACCAAAAAGAATATCGCTATATTATAGTTCTAAATGACACAAACTCACATCATTCTTAAAATATTAAACTCCTCATAATAATTTTCTTATAGGAATTGAATCGATTAAAAAAGGACAGAATTATCAATTATATGTAAATCATTGTTGTTGTGGCTTTTTCTTGTGATTGTTTTATTTATTATGGAAGAAGGAAAAAGAAACGAAAATGTAATATGAGTTCAGCAACTTAGTACTACGGTTTAGTGTTCTCTTCACTTGTAAGTAAAATGTATTTAATTTGATTTTCGCTAAAGGCGAATTTGAACCACATTACTATGGTTAGCCCATTGTGAGACTTGTCCAATTCTCTACTTTTTTAGTGTAATATCGTTTGTTAATATATATATATATATATATATATATATATAAAATGGGTTCCGTCCAAAACAACGGGTTCAAAGTTAGTTTATATGCCAACGAAATAGGCCCAACATTTGGTTTCAAGGCCCACAGTTTTGGGCTTTAGTTGTAACAGCTGGGGGGATCAATGGGCGAACCTATAATGCCAGACAAACCCTGATGGAATTGGACCACGTCGGTGCAAAAACAGCTAAGCTAGGAAATGCTGGAACGGTTTCCTCCTTGAGAAAATCTGGGGAAACAGTCCTGTTTGATCCTGTCTGAGACAGGGACCATACGCTCCAACTGGTTTAATGTTGTTTCTGTAGGAGCAGAATTGTACTAACACAAAAGAAAAAAAAAAAATACAGAATATAGAACCAAACGATGACCTAGGAAAGATTTGCTGACCAGACTACACATAAGGGGTCAGTTTAAGTTCAAATCTCGTTGATGGCGAGTTTGAACCAATTCATTTACCCACTTCGTAGTGTAAATAATTTCGTTGTGTTTAAAAAAGGAGTTGGTTTATGGTATGTTTAGAGGAATCGGGATCCTCTTCAAGTCTCCATGTTCGGAGCCCACAGACCCAAAAATCTAGGTTGTTCAAACTGGGGCTATACATTTCTAAGAGAGTGGTCAGAATATCTGAATCCGTAGACTCTGAACACATAAATTTGGGGAGGATTTAGAGGTTTATACATAAGACTTAAACCTTAATAAGTCCAAGCATATAAGAGAAACATGGCAATATGGGGGTTGATGAGTCCCATCCTGTCCTTTAAATTGGGATTATGTGGGGCAAAGTTTAATATCCTCAAAGCATTTGATTGTCTTATAAGTACTTTAAAGTTTCAAATCATGATTCATGAATTGATGATCACTTCATAGCTAGGGCACGTAATATAACCTCCCCTCCCCTCCCAACCCAACATTTCGAATATGTTCACCTATGCTGCCAAACCATGCAATACCACATGGGCCGCACAATGGATACGTAAATCCTTATTCCAAAATCCAAATGGACGGTCGTGGATTCATCTGCCATGACAAGCTATCAAAAAAAGTTTAATCACCAAGTTCATTTCCAATACATGATCTGTCAAAACACACACTCAACATGTCTCCAATTCCCATTTAATATGCTCCCCCGTATTGAAACCTTTTTCCTAACAAAACCAGGAAAATTCCGAAGAGAGGAGTCTATTTATCGCTGTATTTTGGAAATTTGTGCTTCTTGGGGAAGGATTTAGGGTACAACAACAATTGCTTTATTCTATTAAATAGGGTCAGTTATATGATCATAAAATGTCATTGCACTCGGTTTTATACTAAGTCTTTCGTTAGCTCTATATACTCATTGTCTTTTCTTACAGTCTATTTCCCAGTCTTTTTTTGTTCTTCTCTACCTCTTTTGTTTTGAGCTTCTGTCTTATAATTGCATCTTCTAATGGGAGCATTTATAGATCTTCTGTTTACATGTCCAAATCACCTTAACCGAATTTCTTTCATCTTATTTTCAATTGCGGCCGTTCTATTTTCGAAGGGATTGAGGATAATAATAATATATATGCGAAAGGGCATTTGCAGAAGGAAATGGCAGAGAGGAATGTGAGTGTGTGTCACACCAACTGATCAGAAAGAATGTTGCTTTCACATGGTTGGCTTTGGATCCAATAGACTAGAACCTAACAAAACGACCCCACAAGCACGAAATCTACTTGGTTTGGCTCACAGTTTAATTGTTCTTCATAACATCTATGTTTAATTATTATAACTAACTTAATTAGCCTTATCTTTATCTTGATCACAGCCCAAGATTTGAGTCAACCTTGTAGTCACGTGTTGGAACGGATAATTGTGGTTTAACAATCCATATTAATTAAAATGCATGGAGGGGTTGTTACAATATTATACAGTAATGTAGTATTCTAATTAGATACATTTGGATTTGGAGCTAATTTGAAGTTTTATTATATGTAAATAAAGATTACAATCAATTTATGATCATCCAATTAAGGGTGGGATTGTGAAAAACAAAATGCAAGTTGAGCTTTTTAGTTCTTTTTTGGTATGTGCATTACTGATTGGGAATGTGGCATAAGCTTAATAGTGGCAGCAATTGCTTGGAAACCCAAAAAATTGGGCGAATCAATGTTGACCTAATTTGGTACGAAGAAGTATATTATGAATGCCCAATAAAAAGCGGAAGAATTCCTTAACGGGTAGGTTGCTTGCCACACAACACAAGCATAGTTAGAGAAGGAAAATGCACTGAAGATTAATAGGAGAAATTTTTCACCGAGAACACGCGTGGTACACCAAATGTCATATATAATACAATTGGTTGGACATTTGAAAAAAAAAAATTGAACTAATTATATTATGACACTTGATGTACGAGACTATAATTCATTAGGTTTAGTTTAGTTTTTATTTTTATTTTATTTTATTAAGGCTAAGAAAACCTCAATCAGGTTTTCGTAGTTAAGGTAATTTTGAGCAAGATCTTAATTCGATACTGCAAATCTGCTGTCTCAAACCCTACCATATAAGTTAATTGTTTTGGAAAGCCTAAACAACGACCTCGACAAGTCATGTTCCTAGATTCATGATTAAGGGGATGTATTCAATTGATATTTTGAAGGGTTCTAATTTTTTTAATGAATCTAAGGGTATTCAATCATAATTATAAGTGATTTTTTAAGATTATTCAATCAGGATTTTGAGATAGTTTATTAAAATCTTTATAAATTTGGGTATATTCAATTATGATTTTAAAGAAGTTTATAACATACCATGTATATTCTGTTGGTACCACATATATTGGGCCTCCGACATTGACACATTGAGCCTCATTACCCAGCCCATAATTATGTAAAAGGAGGAGCCCCTTATTCTATAAAAGGGGACTCCTCCCCCCTTCACAAAGGGGACTTTGTGAACCCAACATAGGGCAATACCCTCACAAACTCAACAACACTCTCTTTCTCTGGGGGACTCCTCCTCACCCTTGTAATCCATACATACAGTCAGAGAAATACAATCAGTGTGGACGTAGCCCAAACATTGGGGTGAACCACGATACATCTTGTGTTATTTACATTTTCTGCAGATTCACGGTCGGATTTACGTTGTTCCAAGACCTTCGGTTTTGTGCATCAACATATTCAATTATAAATTGATTTTAAAGAATTTGAACAAGTTGAAGAATTAGAGGGAATTAGAGAGATTTCATAGTGTATTCTAAACATCCACAAATCTCATCTCACCTCATGAGATTTCGAGGGAATTGAATCCAAATTTTATATGGAGTCTATAAATCAATTAAATTCCGTAAAAATCTATGAATTTATAAATCCATTAAAATCTCTCAAATTTCCGATTGAATATACCCCTCTAAGTTGTGGCATGCAAGCTTCTTTTTAAGTACGAGATCACTCTAGTGGGGTTTAAAATCTGCACCCTTCAGGGTTAGAAAGTGAAGAAGTATTAGAAAAAGGAGTGTAATTACATCATCCATTTGGGTCAAATGATGCAGGCTATATGATCAAACTTTATACTAAATTATGACTTTTAAGACCACAACTTAAAGATAGTTCGAGAACATATATAATCATGATGAACTTTTTAGATGTACTCTTAAAAGAGATTTACCTCCATTGTATACACAACTGTATCATCAATCTAAACTAATAATGAAGTGTCATGAAAAAAAAAATTTAAATAAAATGACGTTATTAGTTTATGATACTATTACAACGACGTAATTTGTGTAGGTAAGTCCTTCTCGCATAGAAGAGCATGCATATTGTATTTTGCTGGCATGTTGGCAACAGGAAAGGGAAGATGATGAGGTTGAGCCTCCAGCAGCATGGGTTATGGGGGAGGTCCAATGGCCCGACAGGCGATTCACACGTTTTCCTAACTGCACAAAAGGAGAGAGCCACTTCGAACCATTCAGCTTTTAGACCCCTGCAAAAGATGATATTGCCTTTCTCTTTGGCACCCTTCACATCTCAATCATCTCCTCTTTAACCCTAATAATTATATATAGCTTTACGACTTTGCATTACATCTTTTATGGAAAGTTCATATATGTTGATCTTTGATTCCTCATTTACTTACCAATGATGCTATTAATTCAGACGCACAAAATTAACGTATTTAAGGACACTTTTTATTAGTATATGTAAGTCTAAAATATAATAGTAGCCCTCACTTCTATTAGAAAAATGTACATAATGTGTATCAAAATAATTTTATTGTTTCATCAAAGCGTGATGCTATTTGGATACTTAAAACTAACACACTCTCTAATACTATAACAGTGGTAGCACTCACCTATATTAAAGAGTGTGACAACAAGTGTGTCAAAAATAGTTTTATTGTTTAATTAAAAAGTGATGCTATTTGAACACAAAACTGAAACACTTATTAAAATGCTCTCAAATAAAAGTGAGAGACCCACATAAAATGGTATAACTCAACTATATTAGAAATTGTTAGTTTTGTGTGCAAATAACTTTATTGTTAATTAAATACTCATATTATCTTTTTTTTTTTTAACAAACGATTTTATCCACACTAAGGAGAGGGGGTGGACTTAGCCTTACAGTGGGCTATCAACAATGTGGTTCAAACTCGCATTTGGCAAGAATCGAACTTAAGTTAAGACCTCTCACTTACAAGTGAAAAAAATACCACTAGACCGTAGTACTAAGTGGCAATACTCATATTATCTTAATTGTTGAATTGAGTTTTCCTCCATATGATAGTGAAAGATTAGTAGTGTTTAAAAAATTAAAAGTGTCACCAAATTAAGGAAGCTGTTTGAGGGAATATGTCATAAAAATGGAGAATATTCAAAGGGAATACGATCTTATACGAAGATTTATTATCTTTTTGCAACTAAAAAAATTCTTATATGGCTGCCAAATTAAAGCACACTATATACTATTTAGTTAATTAGCATGATATGACCCTGTGAAGCATTAATGTATATAAGCAAGGCCGGCTTGGAGATTTTAGGGACTTTGTGCGGAATATATAGTAAATGGACCTTAATTTGTATAAAAACTCATGCTATACAGCTAATTTATATGTCTATGTATTAATAAGGGATCTAAGTAGTGTATTTACTTCTGACTTATCATTGAAATCAACAAACATCATGAAAAATAAAATAAAAACACAATTAATAGCAAAGCCGGCAGAATCCAAACTAAAAACATAAAAATGATTCTTCTTATGCATGTGGAGGCCCTATTTCTTTTATTCACATGAAGAACCTGGAAAATTTCTGAAAAATGACATCATCCTTTAGCAGGGTTGGGAACCCGGTGCAAGACCGATTGCACATGCCCAAAACCGCCACTGTAGATGAGGTCTTATTCGCATTGACGTGTTAATATATGCTGCTTCCAAAATAATTAATTAGTCAGTCTAGGGTTTGCGTAGAACAAAACCTTTACGTCACTTTACCATCGAAAATACTTTGATTTTCAGTTTTGTCATTAATTAGCTAATCAATCAATTAAAAATGATGATGAATAAATTAACCAATTGCCAAAATATTCGATTAATTGAGTTTAAGTTAATGGCGATATAAGAGCGAGAAATTAAGGAAAGAAAGAGAGGTTGATCAGCTAATGATTTGGATGATCGTATACATGTAGATTACAGAGAAGGGAATAAACGGTGGTGGGAAGTTCATGAGTTATAACATAAAATCTTGAAGAACTCTATCTCTTTCATCATAAAATGGGTTGGTCTGGTTGGACCCAAGAACAAATATTTTGCTCAAACAATAATGTTTAATAGGGAAGGTATTGCCTGCTAGCCTACTCACAGCAGTCCATTATTTTGAGAACCGAAAAGACTAACAGAGCATTTCAGCATCTCTTTGGCCACCATCAACACTAAGGATCGAATCCAAAACATGCCTTGTTACGGGATCGAACCCACTGGGCCACCCCGTAGTGATTTGCCTACCCATCATATGTTGGAGTTTTATAAAAATAAAAAAATAGTAAGCTAGGTAGCAATACCGATGTGACTCTCAACATATGTATTCACTCGTATAGTTTGGCATGTATAGGGTTTTTATCTAAAATAAGGCTTCAACATATTAGGAACAAAACTATTTAGTATAAACTATGTTTAGTTCCACCAATTTTCAAATATAAAACTTTCTACATTTTTCAACACAAGCACGTGATGAAAGAAAAAGAGATGTACCTTGATTACAAGTAAGAAGCTCTTGCTAAGTGGAAGAGCATGATTGGATGGACCAAATCAATGAGGATATATACATGCAACTTAATTGAAATTCGTTGGGTAAATGTTTTAGGATGTGATGGTCAAAATGTGATGAACAATCAGTTTTTGATTGAATTGCGAAGTCTTTGCCAAAGTTCAGTGATTCTGTGATTGATTCTTACTCTTTTGTTTGAAACCGACCAGATTTTGCCACCTTTAACGGCAATCCACAAGTTTGGTATCTTACTATTGCCCAGTTCATAAGGTAAACCTGCTGGGGTAGACTTTGGATCAACACCAAGGAATATTCTTTTACTTATCTTGAGACATCGTCCCTCTACATCTCAGTTTCATGCAAGTCATTTTCATAAAATTGGATGAACCTTTTGAATTCACAACACCTTTCTCTAACTTTGAAAGACAAGTGTAACTAGAACCAGGAACAAAGAAACCAGAAAGTCGATTGATATGGAAAGAAGATAGAAGACTGTCCACGTCATTGAAGAACCGTACCACACGAATGAGGCCACGTGTGTGAACCCATGTTTTTTTTTTGGTCAAAAGATAAATTTTATTAAATTCTAATAGAAACATTCACACCTTCTGCAAGAATATTGAAAAGACATTCATGACCATAAGCATCCTATAGGAACGAACCACAACGCGAGGTTGCAACTCCGCTGAACATACATAAACTTCACCTCCCTAATCTGAGACGCCAAATTCTGAATATAAAAAATGAAGCATTTCAAATTTGCATCAATTGTGCATTCCCCATTTATCATGTTGATAAGAGATAGAGCATCATACTCTATCTCTACCATCTCATAATGCATGTCCCTACACATCACCAAAGCTGCACGAATTGCAGCCGCTTCCACCATAGCTGCACCATTGAAAAACTCACCTCCCACCCCACCAGCCATCTGCAAAAGTCCCGCAAATCTCGCACCACCCACCCATAGCCACCTAACATTGATTTCCCACGCCATGCCCCATCACAGTTAATTTTCAAAGTCCCAAAACTAGGACGTTTGCATCGAACTTGTTGCCCGGCAAAAACCGACGTTGAAGGTTTCCCGCAGCGCTCCTTCTCCCTTGTCTTTTCCTGCATGTAGCGAACCCATGTTGGGTTAAGCTAAAGATATCAGTTGGTCAATTCCAAACCCACCCTTCACACTCTCCTGTCCCGCCTCCCGCCGGCCCCAATGCCCTTGGAACCACGTACCCAACTACAAACATATATTTCACGATCACCTCTCTCCCTCCTCCGCCGTACAGAATTCTACACCCGCCCGTGTGCATCCCTTGCCTGTCTATGTTGTTTGGAAAATATAGAGTACTTTAAAAGGGTTTTCTTCTTTTAAATTAGCATAGACGACTTACAAGAATTTCAAAACAAAAATAATAATCTCATCATAACGTTAATGTACGTTTAAGATAGCGAAAGCTTTGAAATCACTTGCACGTTGGAAGTCAAAAGATGCTCCTACATACAACAACGACGTTGTTTTATTTCACTAAGTGAGGTCAGTCGTATAAATTATAAAACGCTACTGCACTCAATTTTGCGTCAAGTATTTCGTTAGCTCAAAGTACTCAATGTTTTTTTTAAAGTATTTTTTCAAATTTTCCTAGGTCTTCATCGATCTACCCTTTTTGCACTGAGCATCTGTCTCATAAGCGCATTTTCTAACCAAAGCATTTATAGATCTTCGTTTCACATGTTCAAACCACCTTAACCAATTTTTTTTTCATTACCTTCAATTGCAACCACTCCTAATTTGCCTTGGATATCCTCGTTAATCTTGTCATTTCTCGTGTACCCACACATCTAACAAAACATTCTCATATTCTCTACACTCATTTTTTGCATGTGTTGATGCTTGGTAGTTGGTACCCCCAAAATATATTTATATATATTGAAAATAAACAGACAAAAAAATTGGTATAAAATATAAAATTTTGCGGACATGGTCGAGCAAAACTGCTAATTTAAACACAAACAAACTTGCCCTCGATTAATATCATTTGTTATTCACACTTTTATTTTAAGAAGCATAATACTAGTATTGATTCTAGAAGACTTACAATTTTCAAGTAATATAATAATGATTCATTTGTTCTTCACATTTTATATACGACATTATTTGTTGTGTACCCCAATCTTACACTTTAACCATCCATTTAAATAATTATCTATTTAAGTACGATTAAAAAAAAAGAAAATTCGAACAAAAATATAAAGAGAAAACACATTATCTTAAGCAACTAAATTACGTATATGTGTACATATTTCATGTTTCTAGTGGTACAGTAGAGCATTAGTTTATCCCCTCCATCAATGTTCCACCCTCTACCCTCTGGTGGTCCTTACTCTCTTTACAATATTTAAATTGTCTTAATCAATTTATTATTATAACTAAAAATTTATAAAAAGAAATTGGCATATATACGCGCACCCGTGTGTGTGTATGTATATATATTTTTAAAATTGATATTATTATTTATTAGCAAGCGAAATTATTAGTTGTTATGTAAAAGACATTAGTTTTCCTTAGAACGAGAGTTTTAACGAAACACTCATAGTACTGTTCATTTTAACGAAAAATGACAATTTTACTTTAAAAAGTCACTCATTGTACCATTCACTTACAACACATTTTTGTCATTTTGATTAAAACTCAAAATTTTCAAGTAATTTTCATTAGTTTTCCTTAGAATTAAACCTATACTAGAATGCATAATCATCATTACTTTCTATTATTGTCCTAAAATGTCATATGCGTCCATATATCTTGACTTTAGAGTAAGATTTTCTCATCTCCTATTTCTCTCTCCTTGTCTCACACTTTCTTTTTTGTCTTATTTCTCAATAAGAAAATCAATATAAGATGCTTACGTAACTTTTTTTTTTTGACAAGTACAATATTCATTAGGACAGGACAAAATTCGTACAAACTGAGGATAGTGTGCTAAATGGGCATCGATAAAAAACTTGTCGGAGATTTTAACCCGGTCTAAGAAAAAGAGTGTCCTGCACAACGAAAGAGCTATCCTCTTACGTAACTTAATCGTACTATTTAAATAGAATAAGAAGAAATAAGAGAGATTAGGAGAAGATAATCCTACTCCTCGACTATCATTATCTACTCTGTTATCTCTGTCGCCCTATATATAATATTCCCTCCAAAGTTACTACAACTCAATTCCCCTTGTAAAATCACTCCCTCCCTACTCTCAAACGCTCTCTCTCTCTCTCTCTCTCTCTCTCTCTCTCTCTCTCTCACATCAGCAATATCAGAACCTGAGATAACACTGATAGAGCGCAGCCAACAGCAGCTGCGCAAAGTATACTTCCAATTCCCGGTTCGTTAACTAACGGTTTTCCTCTCTTCCCATTTTACCCCTCCCGTCTTCTCCAATTCACATCCAAACGCCATCGCACCTCCACCACGAGATCTGAACACCGGAAGAGTGACTAATAATTAAGCAACGGCGCCGTTTCACTCACGCGCACTCCCAACAGCCAGTAAAAAATGATTTCGTGGCACGACCTTTACAACGTGTTGACGGCGGTGGTGCCGCTGTACGTGGCGATGATCTTAGCCTATGGCTCCGTCCGGTGGTGGAAGATCTTCTCCCCTGACCAGTGCTCCGGCATCAACAGCTTCGTGGCGATATTCGCTGTCCCCTTGCTCTCCTTCCACTTCATCTCCACCAACGACCCCTACACCATGAACTTCCGGTTCATCGCCGCCGACACCCTCCAGAAAATCATCATGCTCTTCGCCCTCGGCCTATGGACCAACTTCACCCGCAACGGCAGCCTAGAGTGGCTGATTACGATTTTCTCCCTCTCCACCCTCCCCAACACTCTCGTCATGGGGATTCCGCTGTTAATCGCCATGTACGGCAAAAAAATCCCGGAATCCGGCAGCCTCATGGTGCAGCTGGTGGTGGTCCAGTGCATCATCTGGTACACTCTCCTACTCTTCCTGTTCGAGTACCGCGGTGCCAAGCTCTTAATCATGGAGCAGTTTCCGGAGACCGCTGCCTCCATCGTCTCCTTTAAACTCGACTCCGACGTCGTTTCGCTCGACGGCAGGGATTTTTTGGAAACCGATGCCGAAATCGGTAACGACGGAAAGCTCCACGTCAAGGTCCGGAAGTCCAACGCATCGAGGCGGTCGCTATCTGCAATGACGCCCCGGCCGTCTAACCTCAGCAGCGCGGAGATTTACAGCCTGAGCTCCTCCCGAAATCCCACCCCGCGAGGCTCCAACTTTAACCCCTCCGATTTGTACTCCGTGATGGGGGTTCATGGGTTCAACAGCCGCCACTCCAACTTCGGACCCGCCGACTTGTATTCGGTTCAGTCCTCCCGCGGTCCGACTCCACGGCCCTCCAATTTCGAGGAGAATTGCGCGGCTCAGACCGTTATGACGGTACCCGCATCGTACCCGGCCCCGAATCCTGAATTCTCGGCGCCCACAGCTAAAAATAGCAACACAATTCAACAGCAGCAGCAGCCGCAAGTGGCAGCGCAACCGGTTTCGGACAGTGCTGCTGCTAAAACGAATAGTCATCTCGATGCTAAAGAGCTCCACATGTTCGTTTGGAGCTCCAGCGAGTCCCCTGTTTCTGAAGGCAGTGGGCTCCATGTTTTTGGTGGGACCGATTTCGGTGCTGCCGAGGAATCTGGACGGTCCGATCATGGCGCCAAGGAGATCAGAATGCTTGTTGCTGACCACCTCCAAAATGGAGAAAACAAAGGTAACTAACGTTTATTTCCCGACAAAAAGTGTTTGTAATCTGAATAAAATACACGAAAATATTTGACAAGTTATCATTTTCTTAATTAATATTCTTTATTTTGTGCGGTGGCAGTTCCGGAGAGTGCGCCAACGGCGGAGGGGTACGGCGGGGAAGCGTTGAGATGTGGCTGGAGGGGTGGCGAGGGAGAGGAGGCTGAAGGGGAAAAAGAGGGAACCACAGGGCTTAATAAGCTGGCGTCCAGCTCCACTGCAGAGCTGCACGCAAGGGGCGGAAGGCAAATGCCGCCGGCGAGCGTTATCACCCGTCTGATCTTGATCATGGTTTGGCGGAAGCTTATCCGTAACCCCAACACGTATTCGAGCCTCATTGGTCTCATCTGGGCTCTCATCGCTTTCCGGTGAGACAACTTAATCCAGTTTTATTAAACTTGTTTTTTTTTAATATGTTTGATACAAATATTTTTAACTAACACTAGCCAATGAGCACACACTCTGTGGGTGGGAATAATTTCATTTTATTTTTAGTATTTTCATTAAGGAGTGTGATTAGTTTTTAAAATTTTAAAAAGAATATGAACAAATAATTGTGGGATAATTTCTCTTAATAAATGCATATTTTATCTTAATATTACATAATTTTTTTTAAAAAGAGTATGAAAAAATAATGATAAGACAATTTCTCTTAATAAGTGCATATTTTATCTTAATATTACATAATTACTGTTTTTTTGTTTTTTCATTAAGGAGTGTGATTAGTTTTGAATTTTTTTAAAAAAGTATGAAAAAATGATGGTGGGACAATTTCTCTTAATAAGTGCATATTTTATCTTAATATTACATAAAAAAATTTAAAAAGAGTATGAAAAAATGATGGTGGGATAATTTCTCTTAATAAGTATATATTTTATCTTAATATTACATAATTATTGTTTTGTCCTCCTTATGTAAATATTGTGTATCAAAAGTGAGGGTAAAATAGGAAAAATAGGAATATGATTGTCATTTTCTCAAAGATACAAAATTACTGTTTTGCCCTAGTTATGTAAGTATTGTGTATTAAAAGTGAGGGCAAAATAAGAAAAAATAGGGTAAAAATTTGACAAAAAGGGTTCTCTAAATAATAGTATAGATTAAAATTTATGATTTGAATTATTGGATTTGTAGGTGGCATGTGGGGATGCCAAAAATAGTAGAAAAGTCAATTTCCATACTGTCTGATGCTGGACTTGGAATGGCTATGTTCAGCTTAGGTAAGTTATATGTTTCTTGATTACCATACTCTTTCAAATTAATAACTTCATATTCTTCTCTTGGATAATACTTAGAAAATTGTTACTAGCACTACACAATATTTCTTCAACATTCCTAATTAGATAAAGAAAAACTGTAACAACAACCACACCAACAAAGTTTTATCACAATGAGTGAGGTTGAGTGCATGAATTCTAGAACGTCACTGTGCTGGATTTTGCGCTAAGTTTTTCGTTAGCTTTAAGCACTCAATGTCTTTTCTTAGAGTCTGTTTTCAAGTTTTTCTAAGTTTTCCTCTACCATTTTTGCCCAGAGCCTCTGTTTCCTAATAATAAGTTGCACCGCCTAGAACAATAGTCATGGTTCGGTAATTTATGCAAGTAAACATTGGCAGAATGTTGTTTGTCTAGCGTAAACCGAAACACACTATGATAATATATTTCAAGTCAATTACGCATTTGTTATAGCATAATTTCAATTACAGATAAGTTTATATGGGTGTGGATACGCAGTACTCTGACGAATCATAACCAACCAGTGGTTCTTACAGCTGTTTGTTTGGTCACAAGAAAGAGAAGTTGAAGGCTGCAGTTTAAGGAGTTCACTATAATTGGACATTTTTCACGACAGATGCGTGATTAGGTCCAAATTAGTCAATGTAGTTGAAAGTTTGAGATAACCGGCTGGAGTATGGGAATAGGAAATTTGAGCTTTTGGTTTGTGTGAAAGAGAGTTTGAAATCATTAGTTTGTGTGAAGTGAGTCAACGAAATGAGTTAATGGAAATAATAAGATGCAATTTAAGTTGTTTGGATTGCCTGATCCTTGGGTCGTAGACAGTAAACTTAGTAAGATTCGGAGTGAATCTATGTCTCTTACGAAAATAAATAAACTTGTTTATGTTAATATATTTCTATTCACGGGTGATTTTAGCACTTCTCGTTTGACTTTCCTTCTCTTTGTAACTTAAATTTAATTTGTAACAAAGGGAATAACGAGTTACTGATGATTTTGTTGTTGTATTGATGATAAAAATGACAGGTCTTTTCATGGCACTTCAACCCAGGATAATAGCATGTGGGAACTCAGTTGGCGGATATGCAATGGCAGTAAGGTTCCTCACTGGCCCCGCCGTTATGGCTGCCGCCTCCATTGCTGTTGGCCTCCGGGGCACCCTCCTCCACTTAGCGATTGTCCAGGTACTTTTAAATTACCCATTACGCCCTTCAACTTTTTCCTTTTCTTTACGCTTAATATTGGGATAATTATTAAAAAAAATTAATCCATGTGTGGCAAACTAGGCTGCTCTTCCTCAAGGACTTGTTCCCTTTGTCTTTGCCAAGGAGTACAATGTTCATCCAGCCATTCTTAGCACTGCGTAAGTAGAAACATTGTATCTCAAACTTAGTTCTCGTTTGAAAGTGCTGTTAAAATGACTGAAAACGTTTTTGGTAATATTGATTTTAGGTGTTAAAAGCACTTTAAGTGATTTTCTCATGATATATTTGAAGATTGGTTTTAAAAACATTTTCACTAAAGCGCTTTTAGTCATTTTTAAAGCACTTCAAATCTAGCGCTTAATCCCTTCTTATCTTAATCAAACTTAATTTTATTTTATAATATTAACCAATTAAATAATTTCTTGCAGGGTTATTTTCGGAATGTTGATAGCGTTACCTATTACATTGGTCTACTATATTCTTCTGGGATTGTAATTGTTGGTGTCACAGAAGCACAGATGGATACACAAAGCTAGGAAAAAGAAGAGAGATCAAATCGTATGTGTGTGGCCACGCAAAAATACTCAAAATGTGTCACACATTGAAATCGACAAGGATTTTCTGGTAGAGAAAAAGCTTAGCTAGCTAGATTAAGTACGATGGAAATCAACGAAGAATCCGCCGAGGTCTGAAGGTGTTTTATTCCAAATTTTGGGGAGCAAATTAATAGATTTTTTTACTTTATGTAATTAAGAAAAGCCCTGTTTATAAGGATCATGCTCCCATGAAAGGCCGAAGTTAGTCTAAATTTGTGAGAGCTTGTTGGAAGGGAGCAAACGTAGGAGAGTAAAACAAGGAAGAAAAGCAGATGATTTATTAATTAATCAATGTGCTTTGTTGCGTTAGATTTTGCGTCAGACTTATTGATTTTTATTTATTTCTTTAATCATACGTGTTCTTTCTGCTCTCAACTAAACTAAGAAAACAAAATATTCGAGAGCAGTAAGTTGAAGATGAAAATCGTATCTAACAATGCGATTCCCCACTTATGCCTCTTCTATATTTTAAGCAATGGGAGCAACTTGTAGTATTGTTCTGTGAAGACTTTTACCACTTGGGGTTAGAGCAACCGAACAAGCAAAGGTTTTTCTCGAAAGCACATTGTCTTTCTATCAACTGAAAGTGAGAACGAATCATGTACGTTTAGGCACAGGAGAGGATTTTGTAGTTGGGAAGGGGGTGATGCTTCTTCTTTCAAGAGAAAAAGTTGAGAGAAAGTAAAACAGAGACGTAGATAAACACAAGTCAAAAGTAGTTTTAGACTGTTACTTAATACTACTATTTAGTGATATTCTTCTTCATTTGTAAGTTGCAAGTGAGAAGTTTTAGATTCGATTATTGCCAAAAATAAATTTAAACTACATTATTATGACTAGTTTATTGTGATGCTTACACTTCCCCAACAGCTAATATTATTGTTCGTTAAAAGAACATAGTTTTAGGCTTAGATTACTCTTTTGCTTTTCGCTTTTGATGCAGCCACACTAAGTCACGAAGCCCACAACCCTACCCTACTTTTTAGTTTTTATTTAGGCCCACTAGGCAGTGGTGGGATGGTCAACACAATTAAAATTTAAGAGTGATTATATTCACACACCTCAAATTATTTTTTTCATACTTTTTTAATTTTTTACACACCACTATACTTGATAGAAAAATATTAAAAAATTAAAAAGATGTGGATGAAGTAATTTGGAATGTGTGAATATAATCTCCCAAAATTTAATTGTATTTTTTTAGTTTTTTATTTTTAAACGATTATTATTAGTACTCTAAAATATAATTATGCATTTCAAATTTTTTATATTTAAAACAAATACGTATAAAATGTGTAAAATTATAATGTTAAAGTGCTAATAGTAGTTCCTTATTTTTATTTTACTTTTTTCCTCATGAGGAAATGATAAATAATACTTAGTTACTCAAATGATGAGTATGAGTTCCTATTCAAAATTATTCGGTGCAAATTCATATAATTCGTGTTTATGATCAGAATCGTTCGTATTATAAATCATTTTATAAAGATCATCTCTACAAAAAAATCAATTAAACCTAATGTCTTTTAGTGAACAAATGAACGAAATTGGTAAAAACACTACGAACTGTCTTTGTATTTGCTACAATAGATTGACTAAACGTCCTAAATTTAATTTATTTTTTGCAGAAATGTTATTTACAGAGTGATTCATAATATGAATAGTTTTGATTATAAATGGGCCAATTAAGTTAAGGGCATTTTTTTAGTACAATCGGTATTTTACATTAGTTTATATTAAAGGTGAATGAAAAGATTTAAACTTGGGACGTAATAGCTTGAAGAAGAGTTTTTCAACTATCAGGGTAAAAGAAATGCTTATGGAACTATCCATAGATTCTCTGTCATCTCAGGTAGTTTTTATCACAATATTTTATAATAGGGTAAATTACATAGTAGCCCCTCAGGTTTGAGGTCTATTACAACCCCATACAACATCTTTAAAACATTTCACTTTCATACCTCAAGTACTATTTTATTTCAAAATAATACAACCGTTAGATTTTCCATCCATTGATCCGTTAAGCGCTGACGTGGCTGCCACATTTGTGCCACGTGGCTGCCAAATGTGTGCCACGTGGTAAAAAAAAATTATTTTTTTATTTTTTTTAAAACCTAAGTCTTCTATTAAAAAAAAAAAAAAAGCCCAAAACAAATGCAGAAACGCGCAACCCAGCAAACTCACTTCCTTTCCCTACCCCCCCACGCCCCCGCACCCGCACCACAGCACCTCCCTTCCCCACCCTTCCCAGACCTTCCCCCCGAGCCCTTCCCAGCAGCTCCCCCCCACCCAGAAACCTTTTCCCCCCCCTCCCGCAGCATACCCACACCCTCCCCGCATGACCCGTCCGCAGGCTTTTTTTGGGTTTTAGGAACTCGATCAAATTAGGGTTCTTTTTCTTCTAATTCCTGTTCAAAGAATCAATCATAGAAGAGGAGGCAATGGCGACAGAGTCATCGGAGGGAGAAGAGGATGCGAAGCTGATGGGAGGGAACCAGCTACTGGTAGTCGACGACGATCTCAGAGAAATGGGCAAGAAGGCTGCCTGGAGCGTTAGCTCCTGCAAGGCCGGCAATGGCGTCTGTTTTCCGTGACGACAATCTCGACACCTACTGGCAGTCTTTGCTCCAATTCCCCTTTCCTACTTTAATCCCTCAAAATATTGAAATCTTTGAATTTTAATTTTGTTTGTTTGTTCTTGGTTTGCAGATCCGACGGTGTGCAGCCTCATTTGGTGAACATTCAATTCCAGAGGAAAGGCTTCAAGGTATGGTGGTTGCAGGTAGGGGAGTCGGGGGAAGAAGAGATGGGAGGAGGAGGGGGACGACGAACTGATGGGTATTTTTTTTTTTCTGGGTTGCAGAGGGGGTTTTTTTTTTTTTTTTTCTGGGTTGCAAAGGGTTTTTTTTTTTTTTTTTTTTCTGGGTTGCAGGGGGAAGAAGATGAAGATGGGGGAGGAGGAGAAGATGGAAGGGGGGGAGACGAACTGGGTTTAGGTTTAGGTTTTTATTATTTTTTTTTAAATTTTAATTTTTTTTTATAAATTTTTATTTAGAAGATTTAGGTTTTTTTTTAAAAAATAAAAAAATAATTTTTTTTGCCACGTGACACACATTTGGCAGCCACGTGGCACAAATGTGGCAGCCACGTCAGCGCTTAACGGATCAATGGATGGAAAATCTAACGGTTGTATTATTTTGAAATAAAATAGTACTTGAGGTATGAAAGTGAAATGTTTTAAAGATGTTGTATGAGGTTGTAATAGACCTCAAACCTGAGGGGCTACTATGTAATTTACCCTTTATAATATTGACATAAGAATTGATATTAAATTGTGATGTGACAGAAAGTCAATAGTCCTACTTTTTAGAGAATCTCTTTAGTATTTCTCACTAGGTGATCCACCACTTGTAAGTTAAGATGGTATTTCAATTACCAATTAATTAAATCAATGTTTCTAGATGCAAAATCCATCGACAAGTTGGTGAATTTTAGGATAATTAGGCATTAGGGCAAAGGGGAACCCCGTATCCCAAGATTTGATGTAAGGAGGAGGGGTTATGTAGTTTTGGGAGGGAACACACGCACTACACAGTGTTAGGTGTTAATTTCCCCCGTAAAAAGTTAAAAAAAGTAAGGAATCAAAGAACAAAAATTAGGCAATAAATCACGGACAAGGGAAGAAAGACCAACATGCTCGACGATCGATCAGTCGGCCAATAAGAAAACGAAAGCGACGGCAGTCATGCATGCATGCATGAGTCCATTTTTGCTCACTACCCTTAAGTGATGGTAATGCTCACCATCCTATTTATAAGTCTATAACCGTTAGATGAGTTTGAATTTTGAGATTTGTCATATCCACTACACAAATCTCGAAATTCAAACTCATCTAACAGTAATAAATAAAGTGATGAGCATACACCATTGTTTATGATAGTGAGGAAAAATACTCTCATGCATGCATGCATGCATGTTGAATGTTGGAGGTTGCAAATTGGCGAATTACGAAACGGCGGACTCAGCCTTGACATGCAGATGGGTTCGCTCTCACATGCGATTGTAGCCACAATCCAACAAATGCAATTAAGCAGCTAGCTCTCACCCCCATGTGTGCACTGTGTTGTCTACCGCACTGTGTTGTCTACCTCACTTTCTTCTCAATAATATATAAGAATTCATGATTTATATTCAAACTTCAAATTACATAGACACGTCTTGTGATAAACTCTTACATTTGTCATGTTGTGTATTTGATAAAATGCTAGTTGAAAGACAATTTATCAATGTAAACTCGTTAGGTACTGAGCTTTTTCATGAAATCTTGACACTGTCTCAACTCACTATCCTGTTTTAGTAGCTACTACTTGCTAATGATTAAATGGCTAATAATTATCAAGTTGTAAATAATATCGGTGTGCAAGTGATAATTACTAAGTTAAGGATAATATCGGAGTTGTTTTAAGTGAATATTTGGCTCGTCTCTCAACAATTTGACATTATTTTCTATTCAAACACGTGACCAAAGTGGCCGGGGTCCATGCTCATGTGGATCTCCATGTTTTGTTCGTGTGGAGCTGGAGCCTAGAGAGCTTGCTAAAACTGTTTCAAACGGCGATTGCAGCCAAACATGCCATTGCAATCTATATATGACTGATCGAATTTCTCATTGACACCAGTAGACAAAAAGATATATATAGAATCCAAGCAAGGTAGGAACTGTTTGGGAACCAAGTTCCTCTGAGGCTTTTGGACTTTGTTGTTGCAACTTTTCTTTGGATACAAAGGGGGAATGGACCCCAATGCGACACGAACCACACAGATACACACACATCAACAACAACAACAATAACAAAGTTTTTTCCCACTAAGTAGGGTCGGCTACACACACATATACATATATATAGTTAAGCAGCTATAAGAGTCTGAGGGTCCTACCATTTTAGGACTTTTTACCCTGTAAAGGGATCGAACCCAACTTTGTGTGGATGATAAAATACATGCATGGAAGCCGATTAGGTTTATAAATTAAGAGTCCCCCCGATATGGAATTATAAGGTCCTAAAACTCCAGGCCTTTTCAAGTTTGAACTTATCTCAATGTAACACACACACACACACACACACACACACACATATAGATATATATATATATATATATATCCTTTTGCAGCTAAAGAAGAAGCCTCTGCATATGCAATGCATGATTAATTGATCGTTTGCTGCTGATTATTCCGAACTTTAGTCGTACATTAATGCCGTCAGTCCATATATAAAAATTTACTTATTCATTGATTGGGTTTTCAACGAGTTGTTTTAACAATAATGTTATTTAGACTCACAAAACTACTGATGTTAATTACTACATGCTCTTTAATAATATAGATGAATTCACCATTGTACGTAAAATATGTTAGCGATATTGTCAATTTATGTAAAGATAAATGGGTGATTAGATTGGACTGAAGATGAGTAGGGTACACCATAAAGAACATATGGTAGTGTCCTTGTGCGCGTGGCTTCATACTTGAGCATACATGGGGGCCATGCTACCCTTCTGGTCCTAAGTTCTGCAGGCACACCACCTCATGATACAAAATCAAATCTTCTGAATAATGAAACTATGATTATGTACTGCGTGACTTAATCGGTTCCTTTCAATATTATATGCCCCCTAGCTATTTCATAACCAAAATTTATTCAGGTGGAAATTTTCAATAACATAAGAGTGTGTGTGTGTGTACATACATATATACATATATAAAAGAATCGAGAGATATCAAAAGAAATGTTCACTAGTACAAAAACATGTTTGCGCGACGGAAACTTGCGCGACGCAGCAAATTTCGTCGCGCAAATAGCCTTTGCGCGACGACACTTTGCGCGACGAAGTCTTGCGTCGCTCAAAGCAGTTTTGCGCAACGAAGGTATACCTACGTCGCGCAAAACATCTTTGCGCGACGCAAGCCTTCGTCGCGCAAAGTGTCGTCGCGCAAAGGCTGTTTGAGTGACGTTTTGTGCATCACCATCCCAACTTTGCGTGACGCATGTGCATATACGTCGCGCAAAGTCGACGACTTTTTTTTCTAAAATAACCACACACAAGGGCCTTTTTCTTCACACTCAACCTCTTTCTTTCAGACTCTCCGTCTCTCTCAACCTTCAGGTATTGTATTTATTTGATTAATTAATTAACTATTTATTGATTACATTTATGTTTGGATTTTTTTATTTTTGTGTATTTATGTTTTTCTTTAATTATCTTTGTCAATGCTTATTTTTAACAAGTTGAGTTTTGGTTTTGAACAATTGAATGAGTAGAATGAATGACTAGGAGTATGAAGGATTTTGATAGGTTTAGGGAAACAAAAGCTAAGAAACTGCAAGTTGCTCAGTTAACTTGATCCAATTTAGGGATAGATTGATGTGTGCAAAAAAATGATTTCATTTCTCACCAAATTGGGAAGAGGAAACTAGAATGTTAGACATTTAGAGAAGAATCCAGTTTACATCTTTGTCAAACCACTATTCTATTATGTGGTTAGTAATCATTTTAGGTGTAGTCTCTACCCTTTACGATTTTGAATACGTAGTCTCATCATATAGGTCCTTAAACAATAATTTTAAGGCATGAGTGGAAGAGGTATACAAGAAGTAAAAACTGTGGAATATAGGAAAAAAAAAACACTTTGCGCGACGGAGGTACACATGCGTCGTGCAAAGCTACTTTGCGCGACGCATGTGTACCTCCGTCGCGCAAAGTGTTTTTTTTTTTTTTTTGCCTTTTGCTTTGCTTTTGGGGTTCTTGCATTGGCTTTTTCTTTTGTGGTATCCACTTGTGTAAATGTTTTAAATTGACGATCGAATTAGTTCCTTGCATTCATATAGGATCCAAGAGTGTAGCTGTAAAAAATCATCAAAATCGGAGTTAAAATAACCGTTAACTCGTTATTTTTTCTTTTATAACCGTCAAAAAGTTTTGTCCCGTTACTTGATCTTTGAAGGTTTGTTTTTTTCCATTTTTGGCGTATGTGATCTCAAAGCATATACAAACAAATTTGACGGTTAGATCGTTGAAACTAGTTTTGTACAATGTGTATCCCATTAAAACAATAGATTCCCTAACACTTATATTTTATTTATACTTTCATCAAGTATAACATAAAATTTTGTGGTATCCACTTGTGTAAATGTTTTAAATTGATGATCAAATCAGTTCCTTATATACATATAGGATCTAGGAGTGTAGCTGTAAAAAATTATCAAAATCGGAGTTAAAATAACCGTAAAATCTTGATTTTTTTGTTTATAACCGTCGAAAAGTTTTGTCCCGTTACCTGATCTCTGAAGGTTTGTTTTTTGCCATTTTTGGTGTATGCGATCTCGAAGCATATACAAACAAATTTGATGGTTGGATCGTTGAAACTAGTTTCATACAATGCGTATCCCATTAAAATGATAGATTATCCAACACTTATATTTTATTTATACTTTCATAAGTATAACATAAGATTTTGTGGTATCCACTTGTGTAAATGTTTTAAATTGACGATCGAACCAGTTCCTTGTATTCATATAGGATCCAGGAGTGTAGCTGTAAAAAATCATCAAAATCAGAGTTAAAATAACCGTTCAATCGTGATTTTTCGTTTATAGCCGTCGAAAAGGTTTGACCCGTTATATAATCTCTGATTGTTTGTTTTTTGCGATTTTTGGTGTATACGATCTCGAATCATATATAAACAAGTTTGACGGTTGGATTGTGGAAACTAGTTTCGTAAAATGCATTTCCCATCAAAACGATAGATTTACTAAAACTTGAGAGTTTATTTATACTTTCATTAAGTATAACATAAGATTTTGTGGTATCCACTTGTGTAAATGTTTTAAATTGACGATCGAACCAGTTCCTTGTATTCATATAGGATCCAGGAGTGTAGCTGTACAAAATCATCAAAATCGGAGTTAAAATAACCGTGAAATCGTGATTTTTTCGTTTATAATCGTTGAAAAGTTTTGTCTCGTTACTTGATCTCTGAATGTTTTTTTTTTACGATTTTTGGCGTATGCGATCTCGAAGTATATACAAACGAGTTTGACTGTTGGATCGTTGAAACTAGTTTCGTACAATGCGTATCCCATCAATTTCAATACATTCACAAAGACTTGAAGTTTATTTATAATTTCATTAAGTATAACATAAGATTTTGTGGTATCCACTTGTGTAAATATTTTAAAATGACGATCAAATTAGTTCATTGTATTCATATAGGATCAACGAGTGTAGCTATAAAAATCATCAAAATCGGAGTTAAAACTACAGTTAAATCGTGATTTTTCGTTTATAACCGTCGAAAAATTCCTGTAACTTGAACTTTGAAAGTTTGTTTTTTGTCGATTTTTGACGAATGCGATCTCGAAGTATATACAAACAAGTTTGACGGTTAAATCGTAGAATGCGTATCTCATCAAGTTGAATGGTACATATATTTATTAAGTAGCTTTAATTTTTTTTATTTTGTACGTATAACACTTAAGAAATTGAATGGTATATATATTTATTAAGTAGTTTTAAATTTATTATTGTACGTATAACCCTTTGCACGACGCACCAACCAATGCATCGCGCAAGTTGTTGAAATTTTGGCGGTACGATTGAAAAAAATAGGCGCTTTTTTTTTTTAATTTTTCTCAAATTACTTATAATTGCTCTCGCTTGGTCTCTCTCTTCCTTCTCGCTCATCTCGCCCTCTCTCTCACTCCGTCTCGCTCTTCTCTCCCACTCCGTTAGACGAATTACAAAGACGAAGGAAGACAGCAGCCACTACCCACCCATCTGTTTCTCCTCCGCTCCACCCTCCGTCGGCGTTTTGGGCATTTTACCTGATAGGGATGTGCACCACCAGTAGAGCCGCGACTTGTGGTACGCATTCAACCGAGAGTCACACACTGACACAAGTACACTATTTGCCTGTAATCTTCGTCTCCGCACAACACACATACGTGGGTCGGTAAGCCCTTCCAATTTCCCAATCATTTCCCTTCTCAAATTTTGACATATATGAATTCCCAGTATTCCAATTACCAGGAATTCACAGTGTTTGCTGTTTGCGTTCCCATTTCACTGTAAATTTCAATCCTCACTGCCATTTTTCACCTTAGTTTCCAGTAATCAGTGAGAAAAAGTGTAAATTTACCTGTTTAAATTTGTGGGTTTTCGTTCTATTACCGTATAATGGCGATTTCTATGCTTTACGGAGCTCAGAATCTCAAACTTGTCAATGGAATAATAGCAGTAACACCAAGTGGGTTAGGTTCTGGTGGGAAAAATTACCCTTATGGGGTTTTTCCCAGAAGGGTTTAGTGAGCTATGGCGGTAGGAGTCGAAACACCAATCGCCGCACCAACTTGCCAAGGCTAAGGAGAAGGAGCCCTTGAAGGAATGCAGGAAAATTGAAGGGGATGCCGATGATCTGCCGTACCCAACTGATTACGTGGATCGATATGTCTCTGCTGGAAGGTACAATTTCTGCTTGTTTTGCTTCCTATAATCAGTGTAATGAATTTGCATTTAAAGGAATCTCAAAGTGTAATGTGTTTACATTTAAAGGAATGTCAAGTGGCGTTTTGAGCAATGGGGTTATTTGTCTGAAGTTCGGGTGTAGAAATGTATCATAAATTTAGCCAAGCTTATTATCACTTATTTCAAATTTTAGTGTCAAATTCTGTTATAATGTTTCCTTGTTGTCAGGTTTGTTTCAGATTTACATCTTTTTCTTTTTGCCTTTGCTAGATTTTCAATTTTGTTATAATGTTTCCTAGCGGGTTAATAGCACTTTATCATATTATACTTGTAAAGCTTGGCATGCCCGTCTTTGCTTCAATCTTGAGGTCCAGTAGCTTTTAGTGTCAAATTCCATTTGACCATGAATTGTAGATCATCACCTGCTTTAAAATTCAAAACTTGTCTGCCTGCTTTGAATTGGAAGGATTCAGTTTAAGTTTAAAATAGGGAATAAGTTGACTTACTTTGAATTGGAAGGATTCCGTTTAAGTTTGCCTGCTCTGAATTGGAAGGATTCAGTTTATGTTTAAAACTTGTGATTTAAGTTGTTGAGTTTATGGCTTTCGCTTCAAAATGCTCATGGATTAAGGAAAATTTCCTGTTATTTGATTTAGTCCTCTCATTTCTCGTATGTGGTTATGCATCTATTGCGAATTCTTAGGGCATATCGCATTTGTCTTTAGGCATTCAATTATTTAGAGTTACCGTACTTACTCTTGCACTCTTGTCACCATTGATGATCTATCTGCCTGTGTATTTACTTTGTTATATATATTTTGGGTCGTGTCTGTAATTTGTACTTCTATAGTTAAGTGTGTGGGGTTTGGCGTTTTGATGTTTTAAGGTCATTTAATTGCAGATAAATGGTTGAATTTTTCAGTGCAAAGTGTTAACTAGATTTCTTGTGGGATATGGTCAATGATTGGGCAATCTCTATGGGATTCGGTATCTAGAATTAAAGATTACTCCATTCTTTTCTGTTAATGTGGATTGATATGCTGTTGTATCTTCAGTCGGTTCCCTTTTTCAGGAGGTTATGATGTCTTTGGGGCTTGGTGTCATTCTACAATGTAGTTTTGATTGTAGGGTTTTTATTTTTGGGTATATCTCTTGTATTGCTGGTCCATTGCTTGTTGTATTTTGCTGTTTAGCACATTTTAGTAAAATTTATCAATCTTCTACAAAAAGCATTATTTTTGTAAAGTGATATGTATATATTGTGCATGGCCTAAAGTGTGTTTTTCCCTGTAGGCATCTCCAATTCATCTAGCTGGAAGGCAAGTTTACATTGAGAAGCAGAGACCAAACAGCACTGGATTAGCAGCTCGAGGAAGTATGTGCTTAATTTCATTATTTTTTTCTTAACATCTTTGATGTGGCAAAATTGTCAGACTTGTGAATGCATGATGTTATTCTTAAATACTGTATCTATTGGAAAAACATGAATGTAAGGGGATGTATTGGGGATGTTGTGTGGAGTCCTCGAGTGGCCCTTACGGTTGTGTTTGTCCTAATGTTGGCAGCTGCTGCAAGGAAGTGGTGTTGCCTTCATAAATCTTAGAAATTTTTTGTAGTAGAGATAGAGAACATACTTTTTCCCAATTAGTCTCGGAATCAAATTTGCATTGCAATCTTCCTTCTTCTAAGATGTCGTTTAGATGTGCAGTACTAGCGTCAAGGTTTTTCATGGAACCAAATCATTTGTCCTGTTCATGAGCTTACTGAGTCTATTGGCATAGCCAGCATTTAGAATGTGATCTACCAAACTATTAAGCATCTATGCATCTGTTTTCCTTAGAGATAACATTTAATTTGCTCAACTTTTGGTCTCCTTACGTGGATTTTGAATTTTTCAACCAGGAGGAAGGGGCAGAGGCAGAGGAGGTTACCAAACTGATGCCACAAGGGGGCGTTTTGGTGGCCGGAGTTCAAGCAGGGGTAGTTACGGATGGAGATTACAACAGACTGAGAGGCAATGGTTTTCATCAGCGTGGCAAGGCTACACCACCAGCCGATACTTAGTAGCCTGATGCATCAAGCCTAAAAGACTACTTGTTGTAGTTTTTTCTTTTATGTTTTTTTTTTGGGTCAATTAGTTTTTTCTTTTTTGTTCGAACATCTTGTACGTACATTTTCATATATTTTATAATTAAATATTTTGCTTGGTTAATTCATTATTGTTTAGAATTTAATTACAATATTTATTAAAAATTTAAAACAAAATATTTTTGACGAAAACATAAAAAAGGGATTTGCGCGACGCATGCCTACGTCGTGCAAAGACAATAAGCCACTTTGCGCGACGCATATCTTACGTCGTGCAAAGCCACGAAGGCACTTTGCACGACGCATGACTACGTCGCGCAAAGACACCTATGCCACTTTGCGCGACGCATGTAACCCCTTCGTCGCGCAAAGCTTTCTGTCACTGCCTTGCCGCGACGGTTTGCGCGCGACGAAGGTTCGTTGAGCAAAGTTTTGCGCGACGTTTTTTGACTTTGCGCGACGAAGGACCTGCGTCGCGCAAAGTGTTTTTTTTACTAGTGGTTGTGCAAATTGGAGAATTGGCTAGGTTTTGGACCAAAGCAATAAAGGCGTGGTGCAGATGAAAATAAATAAGAAACAAAAATGCATCATCAAAAGATGGAGAGAGCAAGGGAGGAGGTGGTCATGCTGCCGTGGTCAGAGTAGGGTGAAAAACGAACACGAAAGCCAGAGGGATGGACCAGCTGCGGCTTTGGGACCATTATTTGTTTAATTAGGGTAGGGTTGCAGACTTGCAGATGAAGACTATTGAGGGCCATCGAGAGAGACATTGCATGTAAATAAGACTTTTGTTCATCAAATCCAATGATAACACAATGATGTTCAAAAAATTAAAGAAAGAACAAAGCCACCATCGATAGTATATAGATATATCTAACTCGGAAAATGAAACTTTCTTGCAACCAATGCACCGTACCATATTATTCGTTTGATAGACATTTGTCATGTATTTAAATAGTGAATCATCCATGTAAACGGTGAATCATTCTTTCGATAGACATTTATCATGTGTTTAAATCGTAACTTAATTTACTTATAAATTAATGTAAAGTTCTTCCTCCCATTAATGTGGGATTTATTCTCAACATATCTCTTCACGTGTGACGAATTTTCAAGCCAAAGACGTGGACAATACCACTGGAATGATGTGGAGCACGTGTGACCGTTAAACTTCACACATGAAACAATCCACTCCAATACCCCGAAAAAAAGATATGTTTCTTTTGTAACTAAATTAAGCGGATGATAATAAAAAATTTCGATCCTGCACAAACAAGGATAAAATTTTACCCAAACATTCAACTAACTACAGTCAAAGTAAACGTGTAAAAAAATATTGACTTTGTTGATTTTATTTATAGAGTAAACACCTTTATATATCTCACAAGGACTTCAAAGAGTAGGATTTCTAAGAAAGAACCGATTACATTAAATTACAAAATATCTTTTATGCGTTAAGGCATGCAAAATGTGAGCTGCGTGGTGCCGGCGAGATGGAAAATATATACTAGCCAAATTGTTAAATTGAGTTTGAAACCACGGGCTGAGTTTGTTAATTATATCAAATATTTTTAGCAACAAATTGAAGCAGAACACAAAAGACTGAACGAAGCTCTTCGGAGCCCCAGAGTAAGATGGGCCAGACCCATTTTGGTACAAACCCTAACCCTAAAATAAAAATCGAAAACTGATTGACAAATGCATGCAATTCAACCCTTATTTTCGTACAAGTTCGGTAATATCTCCGGTGGTCATGGTTATGGTTCCAGGAATTTCAGTTACATGATGATTAATCGTCATGGTTATGGTGTATTCGATTGGTCATATCTCCAGTGCCCACTTTAATCCGACATAACCTTCACCATCTTCCGCCATTTTCCACCCAAACACGCATTAATTAATCAAAAACTATTCCGCCCAATTAATTAATTAATCATGATTAAATTCTTGTCATATATTCATGCATTCAATTGCATAATTTGTACTTGCCTCTGTATATTGCAGCGCATGTGTTAGGATCCATCCTTGCAAGCGGGACTTTATGCCTTGTTTTGGGTGCCCCAAGCGGCATATTTTGGAACATAACTAGTTGGATCAGACGTTCGATATTTGGTCATGCAGATCATTGCCTCTTTTGTCTTGATGTTTGTTATTTCAGGCATCGCCACAGATAGTAGAGCTGTTAGTAATTAATCCCTAATATGCTCATACATATGCATATGTGCACTGCATGCATGCATGCAGATTGGAGAATTGGCATTAATTGCTGTAGGAATGACAATAACTATCGACGTCCTCGTTGCCAGGTACATATATACATATACATATAGCACATATATAAAATACAATAATATTGTACGTTTGGATATATAAAACTAACGTACTTGAATACATATATATGACATGGAGCAGACCGGTCTTAGGGGCATCGATGGACCCAGCACGGAGCCAAGGGCCAACAATAGTGATGCACACAGACAAGGGAATATCGATTTATATTGTAGGTCCATTCGTTGGCACCATATAGACTCGGTGGAGTCGCCTACAATCTCATTCGGTTCGCTGACAAACCACTGAGAGAGTTAACTGACAAAACCAATACTGCGGGAGTTAAGAAGAGTGCTTCCTTCATCAAATACGTTTCCGAAAACAATTTTTATAGAACTTAATTATCACGAGCTGGTGGTCCAATGGTAAAAGGTGGATTACGAGACTTCTTTAAAACTGAAAACTGGAAGTCTCTGGTTTGAAACCCACTACTAGTGTGGAAGCTAGACTTGTGGCCAAGGGGATGCTGAAATGCCTCTGTTAGTCTTCCCCCTCCGGGAAGAAGTGAATAACCGTGACTTGTCGCCAATTGTCCCCTTTTTTTAAAAAAAAAAAATTCGTAGTTAATTCATAATCAATTATTACGTACTGTTGTGATGGAATCGATTGGTCGTCGATATCTTCTCCTTCTACAGCCTGCTGCTGCATGACATGCATGTCAAATAGGTCGTATGTTGTTTGGAAGGAAGAATAAAAAAAATTTTAATTTCTTTTTTGTTGATTTCTTAATCAGTGTTAAATTAAATTGTTTTTTCATATTTTATTATTGGGAAGTGTTATTAGCACTCCAAAAATCTTATTCCACACTCCTCACAAGTGTATTTTTCTTTCTAAATATAGAAATTTTGGAGTGTAGAATGAGATTTTTGAAGTGCCAATAACAATTCCCTTATTATTTTATGAAATAATTTGTAACTTTTGTGTCGTGCTTATGAGGTATTTTAGGTGTACATTGAATGCGGTCACATGCGTGATATAATACTATTTCACGCAAATTATTTCCAAAAGCATAGGTAGTTCCCAATAATTTCAACAGGTAACCATATATAATTGGATTACAATTTCCATAACTAGTTACTCTATCAAAATCATATTTGATTTCAATTGATGTGTAACCATGCATATACATAATGATATATAGCTGCCTTTATTTAATTAATATGCATATAAATGTGACCTTCCTGAGATGCTCCTTTTCATAAACTTCAAACTAATTATTAATTTAGTTATAAACATTAAATAATCGCACTTTGTTTAAAAAAGTTTAGATCCAAAACACATGGAGCTCCTCACATGCGTTAGTCATACGTTGCATAGAGCAAAAATCTCACATGTCCTTCTATTCAAAACTATCACATATTTCTGACTAGCTACTTTAATCGTTTACCAATCGTTACAGGTGTAGTAGGAACTTGTGAAATCAATCAATTGTACTAGCTAATATATATATATATATATATATATATATATTCGTCAAAGGATCTATATAAATATAAGTTGTCAAGTTATTTTCAAAACCATCTTAATCGATCCCTTTGTTTTTTATATAGTCTTCAAAGTTATGGTGATCAGCCATAGACTTTTCCATCTGATATGTCCCTAGCTCCCACCAAATGTATCTGGGGAAAAAACCCTTGACTCTCTCTAATCTTATGGTGCCACATGGGTAATTTTTGGTTGTCATTGTCTTTACCATCTTTGTAATATAAATGGATCGATGTCACCAACATTTTGTTTCTAAGAAAAGAAATTAAAATTAAAAAGCTATACATGTCATATAACAACTTGTATTATAGTTTAGCTATATTTTTCTTTCTTTGGAAACGAGAGATCTCACATTTAACTTCCATAAATAACAAGTTTGTATAATATTTGTGTTGAATTTGATATCTGATTATGTCTTATTTTAAAGTAAAATATCATCGTATGAAAAAAATATGTATGCTCTATTTCATGTTTGGTTGATATAAGCTCACTCTCACTGGGGTTAGGTGTCTATTCTTTTCTTTTCTTTTTTGAATTGCTATGTATTATTTTCAAGTGGACGAAACCAGAGGAATACTACCTCAACCTACATGCTCCACTCACAAAACTTTAACATACAAGCTTCAACAAAAGAAAATTCAGAGAACTTAGCGAAGAAGGCTTTGGTGTATTTAACACAATACGTTGAAATGAAGGAAAGCTATTTATTGATATCCCCGATAAGTCACAAATATATACATATACATGAGTCAAAATAAACAAACAAGAGGGAGCCTTCACAAAGGTTGCTTAGGAGAAGTCTCAGCAGTCGGTAGAGCCCCAGAAAGAGCAGGCATTGGAGGGGGATCATTTGGAGCCTCAGTACTGGACAGAACCCTAGAAGGAGGAGCCAGCAGAGGTTGATCATTTGGAGCTTCATTACGCGGTACAGCCCCAGAAGACGAAGGCAATAAATGACTTTGGAACAAACCCACAAATCTCTGATGATCAAGTAAAACCTGACCATCAGATTCCTTCATCTGGTCAAGCTTCCTCTTCATGTTTGTAGCATAGTCATGTGCGAGCCGGTGCAACTGTTTATTCTCATGCTTGAGCCCTCTAATCTCCTGTTTGAGACTCATCACTTCAGCCGCCAATGATTCAACTTGGTGGGTTCGAGCAAATAGGCGTTGGGCCATGTTAGACACAGAACCTGCACACTGAATACTGAGAGCCAGAGAATCCTTAACAACCAACTCATCAGACCGTTTGGAAAGTAGTCTGTTATCTTTGGGAGTGAGAAGGTTCCTGGCCACTACCGCAGCGGTCATATCATTCTTCATCACGGAATCCCCAACGGTAAGAGGACCAGTAGGGGAGACGAATGATGGACGCCATATGTTGTCTGGAGAAGGCGTGACTGCCTCTTAAACAAGGTTCAAGTCAAAACGACGGTCGGATGGGCCAGACATTTTCAAAGGTGTTGAAGAGAGAAGAGGTTGGACAAATCAAGATCTTAGAAGTGTAAGAATAATGAAGCTTCTACTGGTGGAGATTCAAGTGTGCTTTGGAACTTAATGCCAGCCTCTATAAAAATCTGCACTTGACGGAGCTTCAGAAATCGAAGAGGCGTTTGCTTTCTCAAAAGCTGGGCTGCTCAGAGACCACGAGACGTTTACTTTCTCAAAAGTTAGGCTGCTCAAATACCACGAAGGCCGATCTTAGAAATCGAAGAGGCGCTTGCTTTCTCAAAAGCTGGGCTGCTCAGAGACCACGAGGGCCGATCTCAGAAATCGAAGAGGCACCTACTTTTCCAGCCTTGTCAGCACCTGTCAGCTTTGCGGAAATTATGGGCATTATGTCGAAGATTTCTGGTGAAGTAGAAAGCACATGAATCTTACTGTTCAATCACCCACTTCCCACACGCAACATTAGCTCATGGGTACCACAGATAACTTTGCCAAAGTTCTCTGACAAAGTTGAGACATGTGAAGCTTGCAGCTCCCACTACACCGCTCTGACCAAGAAGGGTAAAAGAATAGCAAAGAAACAGCACTAACAAAGTTTAGACACATAAATTTTAAAGGTCTAGCTACCATATTATTACCCACAAGGGTAAAGGAACAGTACCACTGCTGGATAATTGGAAAGTCCCTGTGTTTCAACCTCTGTGCTTCGTGGCAAGATAGACTAGCAAACATGCCCAACCTTTTCTCACATTCGAGAAAACACTCCCAACAAGATTGCTTGCTCCAAAATCGAAGAGGCACCGCCCTCCGAATCTCGAGAGCCAGACTCCCAACATGATTACTTTCTCAAAAATCGAAGAGACACCGCTATCCGAATCTCGAGAGCCAGACCCCTAGCAGGATTGTTTTCTCAAAAATCGAAAAGGCATCGTTATCCGAATCTCGAGAGCCAGATCTCCGACAAGATTGCTTGTTCGAAAACCGAAGAGGCACCACTTTCCCAACTTCAAGAGCCGAATCTCCTTGGATAAAGCTTGTCTGTAATCTTTACACGCAACATCAGATTTCCAGATACCACAGACCACTTTTTCAAAGTGCTCTGACAGAGTTAAAACATGTGAAGCTGGCAGCTCCCACTACCGTGTTATGACCAAGCAGGGTAAAGGAATAGCATTACTACTTGTTGTTAAGGAGACTCCTATATATGTTGACCTCCATCCCTAACAGACAGGCAAACCTGCAAAAATGCTCAACCTTTCCTCATATCTGAGAGGGCACTCCCAAAGAAGCCTTTCGAAATATTCAGCTTTCTTTCCCCCCGATAATACCTCTGCAAACAAGCTATACTAGAGCAAGAATATCTCATATCATCAGGGTTAAAAGCAAGAGTATCCCATATCATGTTTTTTCCCTGTCTTTTCCTTTGGCCTTGTTCTTACCTGTAAGACAAGGAGAAAGAGAGCAATCAGTCAGCACTTGGAATCAAGCTTCCAGTCAGGAACTGACTGCCTGGAACCCCCTACTTGATTACTTACCTGGCATTGCTCTCGAGTACTCATCTTCAACATCTTATGCTTCCAGGGAAGATACCGCATCTGCCTGAGGAACATATTGAAGGAATTATTTTGAAAAACATGTTCATTTGAGCAACATCATATAGCATGCAATTAACAATTAAAGACGGAATCATGCTTGTATGCACTCAAAAACAAAACATTACCATGAAATTCAAAGCCTAGTAGATTGGTGAACCAATAATCAACTCAAAACAAAGTGAGTTGAAATTAATACCTTTGTAGATTCCTCTTTGCATAAGCAAAGGCTAATCACCTAGAGAGATAGGGGCCTTCATTCCTTGCTTCTTAGATCCATGGATTTGGATGGAAGAATAGGTTCTCCAAGTTCCCAAAATTGAGAACCTCTAAGTCTCTTCACCAAGGTTAGATTGTAGAAGAAATGAGTGACCTTGGAGTAGTAGGATTGCTAGATGTACCCTCCAAGGTGTTGGCCTCTTTAGAGAGAAAATGGAGAGACAATTCTCACCAATTTTCCCCCAAAATAAACCCTTTTAATCCTTAATCACATTATGAATATTTGGCTATAAAGTCCTTTATATAGTCCCTTCAAATAAGTGACCTAAAGAACCAAAACCCTAATTCATCTAACATGGCCGGCCTACCTAGGGATTTTTGGGCTTTTGGGCCTTTGTGAATCTTTATTCATTAAGTTGTCATACAACTTAAGTCAATGGGCTTGACTTTCGAAGCCCATTGGGCCTTAAGGTCCAAAACTATCCCGAGGTCTTTAACGAACTTATTCGTTTGATTAATTAACATATTAATTAATCCTTGCCATAATTTAAATGATTAAACCATTTAATCATTCTTACTCATCTCCGTTTAATCTTCAATCTCCACCTTTTATGGTGTGCGATCCATTAGGTTCCTTTTAGCGAGGTAGTGGGCGATTAAAACCATTTTACATTGATTGTGAATTGAAACTATTTTCAATTCTCCCTTTAGTGATTACACACGTTTAGGGCTTCCACAAACCATGGTTGACGCCTAGCAGCATGTCATGGTTACCCAAGCTAATCAGAAGAGGTTAGAGAACCTATTCAGTTCGGGATTACAAATGCAATACGATCTTTCTCTAATCTAATACTCTTGACCACATTGTTTGGTTTGATAGTTTATTTGTTCATGTCTACTATCCAATGTGAATCTTGTGCTTATATGATTTACTTGAATGTGATTTGGAACGCATTCCCTAATCTCATTCATACTCTGGCCAGAGATTCTAAATCATATCATAGAGTATTCTCCCTCAACTGTTTGAAGGTTAGAGATCCCTTGTTGCGCATTCACTTGTCTCCATAGCTAAGTCACTTGACCCCAACGATGCCGTGGACACCCCGAGGGGGTGACTTTGACATAATCAAAGATCAAGGACTTAACCACAAGACAACTGTGATGCCTCAGGTCAAAGGACTACTTTGCATTATCCCAACCATGAGTTCTTATGTGACATGGAATATGAGAACTCTTCGTTGATCACGTTCAGTGTACTCATTCTCTATTGAGCACCTACGTACTTGTCTTGATGTCACACACACCAATGACTCGAGACTAATCACTCTTCCTGAGAGAAGACATAGTACGTACCGATCTTAACGGACTGTCAATGCCCAATTGACAATCCTATGATCAGGAACATTTAGGATGTGTCTACGAAAGAATGGTCTCATGAATCTAACTTCATTAGATTACATTCTCCCAATCACATATTCCTTGGACTTTATCGTTTAAGCATATAACATTTATATGAGACGGCTCAAACAATAATCTTTGCCCTTTATATGTAAAACTAGATTAGTTTAACATGTGAAATGTCCGTAAAGTATCATCACATGATTGGCTTTAGGGCACATTTCCAACACATATAGGGCAAGTGAGAAGGATACAAGGAAGCATGTGGAGACAAGCGTAACAGCACACGTGCCGATACATCCACTACTCTGTCAAAAGCAAAAGTATCTCATATCAGCAGGGTCGAACGTACTATAGATTTGATGGACTTGTTTTGACCCTCAAATTCTTCAGTCGGCCTTATACTCTGGAGGAAACCAGAAAACCCTCCAGCCTAGTTCAAGAATAAGCCTGTGGAAAGTTACTTCTTCAAAAGCAAAAATATCCCATATCATCTCTTCTCATTTTTCTTCTCTTTATCCTTCATGCTGCCTACAAGATAGGGAGAATGTGAACAATCAGCCGGAACTCGAAATCAAAGTTCTGATCTGGGACTGATTGCTTGGAGCTCTGATTGCTTACCTTGTCTGTCACCTCTTTCAGCAGATCCCCTAGCTCGACGACTTGGAGGACTCCTACTACATGGTTTGTATCGCGCTTGACCAAGCCTGAAACTACAAGTAAGCTTCAAGTGAAATTGATACATTACCTTGTGCATCTCCACCAGTTAAAGATACCACCCCTGGATGGAGGAAGAGTACTTCCAGAGAAGATGCCACATCTACCTACGAGACAGATAAGGCAAGTCAAGACGATACCACACTCCAGAACTTAGAAGTTTCGTGATTACGAGATCATTCTCCCACAATATTTCCTAATGTCATTTGTACTAAATCATTCACTAGTACTTACTAAAAGAGAGCTTGAACCTATGTACTTGTGTAAACCCTTCACAATTAATGAGAACTCCTTTATTTCGTGGATGTAGCCAATATGGGTGAACCACGTACATCTGGTGTTTGCTTTCCTATCTTTATATCCATTTATATACTTATCCACACTAATGACCGGAGCAATCTAGCGACGATCACAAAAAGCGACCGTTTTCGCTACCTAGGATCTATCTTGCAAGAGAACGGAGAATTAGATAGAGGTCTCAACCATAGAATACAAGCTGGATGGATGAAGTGTAAGAGTGCATCCGGCGTGTTGTGTGACCGTCGTAGGTCACTGAAGCTCAAGGGAAAATTTTATAGGACGGCAATAAGGCCAGGGATGTTGTATGGCACAGAATGTTGGGCGGTGAAGCATCAACACGTACACAAAATGGGTGTAGCGGAGATAAGGATGCTTCGTGGGATGTGTGGGCACACGAGAAAGGATAAGATTGTGAATGCGGATATCCGAGGTAAAGTAGGAGTAGCCGAAGTTGAAGGAAAGATGAGAGAAAATCGGTTACGGCGGTTTGGACATGTGCAAAGAAGGCCTACTGACGCTCCGGTTCGAAGATGTGACTACGGAACAGAGGTTCGGGGCCGAAGGGGTAGAGGAAGACCTAGGAAAACTTTGGAAGAGACCCTAAGAAAAGACTTAGAGTACTTGGATCTAACGGAGGACATGACACAAAACCGAGCGCAATGGTGTTCTAGGATTCATATAGCCGACCCCACTTAATGGGAAAAGGCTTTGTTGTTGTTGTTGTTGTTGGACGAAACCAGAGGAAAAAATAGAAAATAAAATAGAACAAAAATTATTAGTGTTCTTCTAACGGACAGGATTACAAGAACACAATTCAATAAACGGACAGAAATTGAGTTTAGAGAGGCGTTGCAGACCGGTATCTTGTATATGTTGGCCACGGCGGGACATGCACAGCCCTTGCACATGGCTCCTCCACATCTTTGGACTTCGTCCCATATGTGTATGATAATGTATTTGTGACTAGTCGGCCCACCCGGATTCTTAACCGAATACCTAAATTCCTACGTTTTCTAATCTAACGGTTCTAATCTTTTCACAAGACTATATTTGTTGGAAAAGAAGGTATGGTTGGAGGAAGCTGATCGTCCTGGGCAGAACAGAAGGCATTAACGACGGAAAGAACGGAGGATATGAAGGCGTTATCGAGGTGTCAGAAGGCAATGATAATATGATGATGCAAATGCAAACCAACCATTTTAAGCAAGTCCAACTTCACATTTTGATTTCGTATATGACTACACTAATCACTCTCTCAATCACTCACCAAAAAGTCTTATGTCTCTATCTCTCTCCTACTCTTTCTCTCTCTAGAAACCTCGGAAGCTTGTTAGCCAAACAACAAGATCTAATCTTGCAACGCAAAAAACACGAAACCAAGATCTAAAGACAAAGACAGACAAGTGGGTTTTGTGTCCTAGATGCATGTGAGTGTGTTTTTGCTCCTAACACGCTTGCTTCTGATTCCCGACTAACATTTTAGCTCCTTCATTCTTCATAACCCAACTGTTTCATCCTCTGGAATCCAATCCCACAGCACTGTTTGATATGCTTTTCTTGTAGCTGTGATATGGGGTTTTGACTAAGGTAAATTCTTAACTTTTCTTGCAATTATTTAACTCGCTCATTTGGGTTTTGGATAAATTAATGGACTTGCTTCCCATGTTTTGCTTGCTTATTAATTTCTGATTTTGTCTCTGAAAGATTGGCATTTCTTTGAGGTTTTGAGGGCAGATTGTAGTGATGTCTGGGGAGATAGAAGAGCCCTTTAGTTTTAGCTTTCAGGTACTTCTCTTCTTATGCTCTTTAATAATTTTGTTAGTGAGAATGCTTCTTAAATTCTACACCAGTATGAGATTAACTGCTTAATCAGGAAGATTATGGCCCGTTTGATAACCGTTTAATTTTATGTGCTTGATATGAGGTTCAAAGACGGATATAAATATACGCCTAGAGGTTGATTAAATGGAATGTTCACGTTATGGTAATTAGTAAATCGTACCAAAAGCGCGATGAAATTGCATACCGGGGTGATTAGTGAACTCTGATCTGTTTTTCTGATCGCTGATTTGCATCCCTTTGATTTACTTTCAGTAGAAGTGCTCCGAAATTGGATATTAATGCATCCATTCTCCCACAATGTGCCATTCTGCTACGAATTTTCAAACTAGTGGATGAATTGACAAATTATGTTTAGTGATTCATTCTGTTTTGTAGTCATCTGCTTTTATAACAGCTACTTCTTCGAAATGGACAGGCAGACTCTTTACACTCTGGTTCCATATCATTTGGGAGGTTCGAAAACGAAGTTTTATCTTGGGAAAAGTGGTCGTCGTTCTCGCATAACAGATATGTTGAAGAGGTTGAAAAATGCTTGAAACCGGGTTCAGTTATTGAGCGGAAAGCTTACTTCGAAGCTCATTTCAAGAAGAAAGGTTTTCCCAAACCAAATTTAGTTGAGTGCTATAGCGGTACAAGTTATCAAGTCTGTGAAAATGGTGTCTTGGAGAGTGATGCGTACGGAGAAGAATTTGAAGACGGAAATGAAGACAACAGTTGCGCTCAATTTGATGAGGGCTCCGAGGGTTCAGAGTACCACGGAGACAGTCAAGTGAATGAATATGAAAAGGAAGATCCTGAAGTTTCATTGTCTGATCTTCAGAGGGCATCAGAGTTGAACGATGAAGATATTCTGGTCGCTATTAAAGATGATAATTCCGAGGAAACAAATCAAATTGGAAAAGGTTGTGACATGTTTTCTTCAATTATCGATGAACCAGAGAACAATGTAATTGAGAATCATGATGGTGATGCTGTGAATGCTGATGAATCATATAATTCTGTTAAGATAAACCCCAAGACTGCAGCAGATGATGAAGTTAACATGACGATTGTGGAAAGTTTGCATAGTTCTTCTTCAAAGGTATGTTCTTCTATTAACTCATTTTTGTTTAGTTGGTATCAGTATTAACTATAAATTCCTCGATTTCCTGTCTAGTTGAAGGCTGGAAAAGAATGCAAAATTTCCAAGTCCAGAGTAAAATCTAAGGCCAGCATTTCTCCGGTTAAGAGAAGTATTTCTTCTGAGTCGTCTAAAGATTGTACAAAGAACTCTAATACAAGAGAAAGAGAGGGTACACGAAGAAAAACCGCCATTCCAACTACACAATCAGTTCCCAGGACTCCAAAATAGAGGTAAGCATTTTATCGTCTTAATGATGTTCTTCACCCTCTACATAGTATATTATAAGCATATTGGTTTCTCTAAAAACGGTGTGCCTTTGGATTCTACACGCAGGAATCTACAAATCTGAAGGGAAAATTTGCTCACGAAAGTAGAAGGTATATATTGGTGATTGCAAGTAGAAATCCTAGATGCTTTACTGAATGGAACCTCATATGCATACTTCTTGCATTGTTCTAGTGGTAAGAAACTTGGTGAACCTCAACCTCCTGCCGTCAAGCCTGAGTCCAGAGGACGCCAAACGGCAAACAGGTTTATTAGAATTTCTTACTGAATGCTTTGAGTGTTTCTATCTTTCAAACTGTAAAATTTTCGTGAAGTCACCCTTCTGTATTCCTCTCTCGTATAGGCTTCACCAAAGAGTCAATTTGACCAAGTCTAATATAAGATCAAGTGTTGCAACTTTCAATTTCAAAAGTTCTGAACGAGCAGAAAGGAGGAAAGAGGCAAGCCACCATGTACTTTCTCTGAATTTGTTGTTTCTTTAGATTTTGGTTTCAGATTTATATGGCTTACAATGCTGAAATTGACTTGTTCCTTTGTCCTTATGGCTCATACAATCCAGTTCTTCACAAAGATGGAAGAAAAAATGCATGCCAAGGAAGATGAGATGAATAAGATCCAAGCAAAAAAGCAGGTATATGAAATCATTTGATTACGTTCATGTGAATATAATACAGAATTATTTCACAAATTCATATTTTCGGATGCATCAATGTGTTGAAAAGATAATTATATCCTTCAAACTAGTGCTGTACTTGCCAACGGCGGTTCTAATTCCTATTTGGATGATAAAGTATATAACTGAGGGAGATGCATGATTGATGGGTTTCGGTTAATGTTATTGCTGAATTTTCCTGAATGCATGCTAATGAAACTTCTCTTAATATTCTCAACGGGTTTCGGTTAATGTTATTGCAGGAAAAAGCCGAAGCTGAGATGAGACAACTCCGCAAAAGCCTCAACTTTAAAGCAGCACCAATGCCTTCCTTCTACCATGTAGCTGTGAATGCAGCGCCTGATGGGAGCAAGGTAAATAACTGCCATTCATAAAGGCATGAACTTCCAAGTGAATCGATGAGTTCAAATTTGAAATAGAGCATAAATTCAAGATTAGAGGATGACTTTTTGTTCCACTGTGTTGCATGGTTCACCACTTTGCCTAAAACTCCTGCGGGAAGGATGAATCGCTTCCGAAAAGGAATCTATTGATTCTCTCCCAATTGATTGGACCGTAGGTGTGATGATTTACTTCACGGGTGAAGTCTCTGGTTCTAGTCCAGGATGGCTCAGCTGCGCCAAGGAAAAGAATAGAAGAAGCATTTCACTCCTTCATGCATGCTCCACTTGGCTCGGGAGGATATAGCTCAGTTGGTAGAGCTCCGCTCTTGCAATTGGCTCGTTGCGATTATGAGTTGGATGTCTAATTGTCCAGGCGGTAATGATAGTATCTTGTACCTGAACTGGTGGCTCACTTTTTCCAAGTAATAGGGAAGAGGACTGAAACATGCCATTGAAAGACTCTACTGAGACAAAGATGGGCTGTCAAGAACGTAGAGGAGGTAGGATGGGCAGTTGGTCATATCCAGTATGGATCATACATAAACAATAGTTAGAGTCGGCAACTTTTCTAGGGTTCCCTCATCTGGGATCCATGGGGATGAAGATCAAGTTGGCCATTAGGAACATCTTGATGCACTATCTCCCTTCAACCCTTTGAGCGAAATGCGGCAAAAGGAAGAAAAATTCATGGACCGACCCCATCATCTCCACCTCGTAGGAACTACGAGATCACCCTAAGGACGCCTTCGGCATCCGGGGGTCGCAAACCGACCATAGAACCCTGTTCAATAAGTTGACTGCATTAGTTGTCCGCTTTTAGGTTGGGTAGTAAGGATCGAAGAAGGGCAATCACTCATTCTTAAAACCAGCATTTTTAAGAACAAGGAGTCGGGTGGAAAAGGGGGGAAAGCTCTCCGTTCCTTGTTCTCTTGTAGCTAGATCCTTTGGAACCACAAGAATCCTTGGTTAGAAAGGGATTCCAACTCAGTACTTTTCCCTTTGAGATTTTGAGAAGAGTTGATTTTTAGAAAGCACAGTTTAATGAAAGTTGTAAGCTATGTTCGGAGGGAGTTATTGTGTATCATTGGCCTCTATGGTAGAAATAGTCGGGGCCCTGAGAGGCGGTGGCAGATGTTAGCGGTTCGAGTCCACTTATCTCCAACTCGCGAATTTAGCCGATACAAAGTTATATGATAGCACCCAATTTTTTCTATTCGGCAGTTCGATCTATGCTATGCTTTATCATTTTATGTTTTTTTTTTTTTGCACCAAACAGTTCTTTTCGGAATGTGAACAAGATTTTGAAATGGAAATTTGAAAAATAAGGGCCCCGTTAACCGCGATATCATGGATTTTCTATATATTTTTCAGGTTGTATCTACCAAATTCTCTAAAGTACAAAGCAAGTCAACAAATCCAGGGAGTGGAGCCGCTGCAAGATTTCCATCACATTCAGAGGCAGGCAAGGTTGAACCTCCCACTGCTAACGTTTCTGTAAACACAGCTGATTTGCATGAGGCCTCGAGAGAAACTAACAGCATCATGGCTGATCCCTCTGAAACTAGTTCAGTTTCTTCAGCTACACTGAGCAGCAGAAACTTATCCCGGGATACTGCAACTAAAAGTGAACACCCCAGGACGAAAGGAAGGGAGAAGGATGCTAATTATACGCAGAAACATCGGTTATTAGAGAGCGGTAAAATGGCAAAAAGTCAGAAAGCTGAAGGGAAGCAGAAAGTGGGAGTCCAAAAAAATGGCAGAGAGATGGCAAGGAAGGGTATGAAAGGCGGTGTCGGCTTTGGAAGCAGTTCAAGAATGGGTCATCTAACGGTTGGTGTTGCCTCATGAATGAACACCAAGAGATCAAATATATTCAGCCGTGCAGGATGAACACTGCAAGCCTGAAATTTAATGAAAGCAAAGCTTGTAACAAACCATGCAGACGAAGGGATAATAATATATGGTTGTGCTGTTTGAGGGAGTAGAAAAATTGGAAGCCTAGGCCCTCTTGCCACCTTTATAAATTAAAAGTTTTATTAAATTTATTCATCGTGTGATGAAACCAGGTCATCTTCCAATGTAATCAAGCATCTTGAAATGGATTAATGAGTGCATTCGCTCTTAAATTTGATGTCTCGAATTTGATTAATCCATCTTCTTCATCATCGCTTGTATAAAAATTGTGGCATGAAAAGTTGGAGAAACTTGACCCATCTTTACGGATTGGTGGATAAAATCCCGGATATCTCATCTTGAGATTTCTCCTTGATATTTTTCATGCCCATGAAACATTCGGCATTCTAGAATTCACACAGTCAACTCCAAGTAGTGAAATAATACTTTTTTGTTATCGTTGTTGTATGAAACACTCAGAAAAGTCACTAACTAGTTTGACTCCTAACTTCAATTGTTTCAGTGAAGTACTCAGTTGTTTAGATTCGGTTGTAAGTTAGAGTTCCGTTCCTTTTGTTGATGGGAGAGTTACGTGCACGGCAAGTGCACCATATGTTAGGGCAAAACCGTGTTTTGCGCGAATAGTTTGACTCAGATTTCAATTTTGGTCAATGTAGTTTTTTTAATTGTTTCAATCAGGTCCCTGAAGAAACAAGTGATGAAAAGTTGGAATCTGGTGCTTAAAAGGTTGTGTGGGTTGGAATGTCGTAGGGGAGATAGATATACTCCATACTCCCATCTGTCTCTACTTTTGACTCTAAATAGTAAATACCAAACATAAGGCCCCTACCATGAATTAAGCCTACCTATTACCCTAATAGATATTGGATTATACTTATTGCGTTTGATTCATGGTTGTAAGATCATCTCCAGCTAAGTACCATGTCTTATATTAGACCGTAAAATTGATAAATATAATTTCCAATTAAAGAGCTAAAAAGAATCACGCTAAAGAAATCAGACCACATTTATCCCTAGGCAGCCTACTAATAACCAGTTCTCCGTCTATTAGTTAAATATTTTTTTTTCTAAAAACGCTTTTAATCATTTAAAAATATTTCTTAAATAAACTGTTAATGATAATGAGGGTCCTTCACCGTATTTAAAAATTTGAAATGAAGACAAAGGTGAAAGGAAGGAGCCAGAGGAGGATAATTAACTAGGAATCGTGAAGTTTCCATGGACCTGCCGACTGTAAAATTAATGATATTTTCTGTCCTGTTGTGAAAAGATAAGCAAAACAAGTGATGTAATATACAAATTGGTGGTTACAAAACGTCAAAACATACTCAAATCATGCACCTTAAGACAAAAGAAAACGAGTATAATATCGTCATCTTCATCTTCTTTCTTATCACTTTTCTGTTTCTCTCACTTCCAGTGCCAATCCTCAATTTACCTAATCATATTTACAACTAAATGTATTGATGGAAGAGATCAAATGCATAACATGTGTTTGTAATCTAAAGCGTCTGGACGTTTACTCAAGAATTTTTTAAAAATTGAATATAATATCATAAAAATACTTAACATGATTAATTTCATTAAACAAAACATGATGTTTGATCATTCCAACGAGAGATAATTGTGACTAAGCTAATTAATTCATTAAAACAAGATGGCTTTTTAACTAATTTTACAGAAAGTTAAAAAAGTAGACGAATACAACGAAAAGATGGGTGGTGGCGATAGTGTTGAAGAGAGTTGACGATCTTCTGATTACAGAGGTTGCCGACGAAGCGTCTTTGTTTCCACGAGCGCCGTTTTTGAAGTAGAATGGAAAATAAGGTAAGATGGGGTCAGGAGGAGGATTAGCACCATAACCATAACCACCGTTATCAGTAGACGGAGGAGGGTTGTACGGGTAATTTCCAGTTGGGTTGTTGACGACGGCCGGGGGCGGGTATGACCCGGTTTGGGACGACGGAGGCGATGGAGTTGTGGTGGTCGTAGTTGTTGGAGTAGAAGTGCTCCCGGTGCCTGTAGGTGGAGGATAACATGGGTATGCGCAGGGATTATCTGATATTGTTATTGCGGGAAAGCTGAGCATTATTGAGAACAAAAAGAGAGCTGACAGGATAAGTGGGTTTATCTTTGCAGCAGCCATGGGAGATCGAATTGAATATGGTGTGGGATCTTAGGGAAATGAATGAGAGAGGAAGGAAAAGGAGAGGTTTGGGGAAGAAAACAAAATGTGAAAACGAGTGGAGTTGGTGGAGGTAAGAGAAGAGCCCTTGTCAACTTTTTGCCCATTTTTCTTTTAATTTTACCCTTACTTTTGAATACACAATGATGACATGAGAAGGGTAAAATAGTAAGTTTGTATTTTATGAACTTTTCCTTTTTTTCCTTATTTTGCCCTCACTTTTGATACACAATATTTACATAAGGAGGGCAAAATAGTAATTTTATATCGAAATATTTACATAAGATAAAACATATGCACTTATTAAGCGAAATTGTCTCACCATCATTTTTTTCATACACGTAAGTGAAATCATGATGTTTTTTGGATAGTTTGACTGAACTGAAGCGGTTGCGCTTGAGGAGAACGTGGGAGGAGATGAACGGTTGAAGAGGCTTTAATTTTGTACCTTTTGACAAAATGACAATCATATCCCTATTTTTTCTATTTTACCCTTATTTTTTTAGAAAATGACAATTATATACCTATTTTGTTCACACACACAAAATGTGTGCTCTCTGCTAGTACCATTAGAAAGAAAACTTTGAGAGTCTTGTCATGACTCAATGAGTAAATAAAAAGAAAGAAAATATAGAGGGGCCAAAAGGGGGACTGTTGAAAAAGCAAATTCTAAAAGTTTTAGCAATTTTTCTTCAATACTACATAACATTGAATGATACAAAAATTGAATAGCTGAGGTTAAACATAAAAAATTCTAAGTAGTAGTAACAATCAAATCCAATAGCTAAAATACCCGTAACAAGGTATAATATGTAGCATTGAAACCTTACCCTAGTTTTAGACCCTGTATAGCTAGAAGATGTCACATTCATACACCTTTGTTTTATGAATATTTTTTTTTCCGTTATACGAGAAGTTTAGAACCCTGTATGTAGTCTTTTTTTACCTATCATCCTAATTACCTTCACTTTTACTTTTAAACTTGGCTATTAGTGTTATTTAAAATCGATAGTAGCCTGCTAAATCAACAAATTTTGAAGTTAATTAACTTGTGCAAGTGAACAAACTTCTTTATACACACCTCGTAGTTCTTGGATGTCAACTCATTTCGAACTTCCTAGGCCTTACGTTAAAAAAAAAAACATACAGTTCAGTTAGGTTAAAATCACTAATCATTCTTTTTGAGCTCAAACGTCACCCGAATTTGTATAATTTGAAGTCATGGGACATTTGGTAAATCCTAATTTACTTGAGTTTCTGTTGACCCTAGAAACTACAGAGCCTACGTGGCGCGCAGGCCGAGTATTTTCTAAGCTAACTACGTCCTTCGGTGATTGCGGGGCGTGCCAACTCGTCGGCCGAGCTCGGCCGAGGAGTAAATTTGTTGATGTTGCGTTGAGCGCGCTGATGACTTCTGTGTCTTGCGATTGCGGCCGAGGAAGGAACAATTCTCGGCCTCTTGGGTTCTAGAGCCTGAAGACAAGGCTGCTAAAATGCGAAGTTCACGAACCGAATTCGGCTTTCAACGTGCCGAATACAATAACCTGGTAACACCTCACTTCGCCGAGAAGGCTGATGAGATGACCTCGACCAATAAGAATTCGGAAATCCTTCTCGACCGAGACTTGGATAGGTAACCAGTCGTCCTCGCCGTAGTGCTGTTGATGCCAACGGAAGATGCTGCGAGATCGGCTGATTCTACGGTGACAGAGCTATCTATGCCGACTTAAGATATCACCGGTTGCTTTCACAGTGCTGTTGATGCCAACGGAAGATGTGTCAGCGAAAAAGAAAAAGAAAAATCACAAGTTGTGAGAGTTTGCGCAAGGCAATTTTGTATTGATTTTGTAGGGCTCTCCTGATGCACAGCGTCCCCTATTTATAGTACTGAACCTTGAGTCCGAGTTTACATCCTACTCGGACTAGGTTTCCATCTCCGGATCACCTCGACCAATCCTACACCTACTAGGACTATGAACCTAGTCCTTAGCTAAGCTGGATTAGTTTCCTGGATATCCGATCCCGTCGAGACTCCCCATTGCACTAGGATTCGTCCTAACCGCCCTAGGTTTGGACTCCCACGGGTTGACCGATCCATGGTCCTTTTGCCGCCCGGCCTCCTGGGCCGAGAGTGATCCTACCCTCGGCCCAAACTATTATTTTGGGCCCAAACATTGCCCCCTCGCTTCTGAGGTCCTCGGCCTGAAACCTTCGGCCGAGTTTCGGCCTTGAAGAAGCGAATCTACCACTCAGGATCCTAATACCCGAGTTCCAAGGCGCATTTATTGAGCACGATCGCACGATCTTGACCCTGCTAACCCACTCGCCACGTGGCGTCTTCTAACATGGCCAATCCCCCATAATGACGTCTAAGGCGTGCGGCAGCCTGAACCGTCTTGCCATCACCATGTAAAAAGACCTAGTCTACCTAGGTTCCTTATCCCATCATTATCCAAGATCATGACTTTAAAATCATCAAATCCCCAAGTTTTTTTTCAATCTGCACGTTCATTGCTAAACATCCAAATTAATTTGAACTGTACCTCTTACTTGAGGATATAATTTGCATCATATCCATCCCGTTTAAGAATATGTCAAGATAATTCAAATTAAAAGATAATTATGATAAAAACCATAATATTATCTTTTAACAAAAATATTTTCACTTTTCCATCCGACGGCTGAGAACTATGTTTACTCTACGGTCTCGATTACACGGGCCGATGATGTAAATTTGGGTCCAAACAGTTTCACACTAGTTAACTATAGTGAGCCCCAATCACTTGGGGAGAGCTTAGACGTACGTATTGGAGGAAAGTTAGAGGAAATTGTGTGGGACTGGGCTAGCTAACTATTATTGTAATTATCTGCAATTATTGGCCTTGCGTAGTGAGGGTGCACGTCAAAGATTAAGAAATGTCATATGATAGCAGCCTTACATGACTGAAACTCAATCATTTTAGTTTTGGGATAAATTATCACTTCCTAAAATATATTTCTTTGCTACCTGTCCCAAGTAATGTTTTATGTCATAACTTATACTTGTGATTCGTCCCGAACCATTGAGTCATTCTGTGATGATTATATACTTGTGAATTGCTAACTAGAAGGAAATATGTTTTTGCTGAGGCAATAGTTTCAATGGCTTGGATGAAAACAGATCACTTAAACCAACCTGCAGGATTTAATTTGATCAATGTTTGAGAAACTTACATTTATTTTGTTTTGGTGAAAAACCCTATAGTTGGTCATCTCTGCAAATAAATTAATAATGCTTTATTCATCTCTCTCCCAATTTCGATGGAATTGTATCCTGTTCCCTAGCTAGCTTCTTCAAACTTGAAACTTGTGTTAATCTGCTATATTATTGGATCTTGCCAAACTATCGAAAGAAGCCGAGTATCGAAGAGATCACTAGTGACTAATGAGTTGTTCATTTGATTCTTCACTATATATAAAAGGGGACATGATGATTACAAGGAACATTCTTCTGGCATAAAGCTACTGGTTAGGTAAAAGCGATAAAGTAATGAATAGAAGTAGATTATGTTCAAAATTCGAAACGCTACTGTTAGAGTAAGTCCAACCCTAAAGATTTTACGCCAGCATCAAGCACATTTATCCACTCAAGTGAACAGTGATATACCACAATGAACAGTAATAGGTCAATTTTATTAAAAAATTATTATTTTTTATTATAAAATAATAAAAAATTATTATTTTATTTTTAATTTCTAACTTTATAAAAAAAAAAAATTATTATTAAAATATTATTATTTTCTCATCTTCCACACCTCCTTTCCCTTCCATTTCTGCACGCCATCCACCCCTGCACTTCCTACATCTCATGCATCTCCTCACCTCCTGCATCTCCACATCTCAACAACTAACTCCTCTACAACATCTCCACACCTCCTGTCCTTCAACGCCGTCGATTCGTCCTCCTGCATCTCCACACCTCTGACGTTGTCGCTTCGTCCTCCCGTCGTTCTCCCTCCGTGGTTCCTTCCCTCTCGACATCCTCTCCCGCCTCGACCAGCTCCGCTCCTCAGCCTCCACAACAACTCCCTCTCTGGCGCAACTCCCTCTCTGACGTCATATGCCCTCCGACGCCACGCTGACGTCAGATAGGCCGGTCCCAAGGTCTGTCGATTTTAGGCCGGCCTGTGGACTGGCTTAGGCTGGGTGCCAGTCGATTTCACGGGCTGGAGTGAATTGACAAGGTGCCAGCCTGATTTTTTGACTGGGTGCTGGGCTATTCCACCTCCGGTGGAACTGCTCTTAGGTAAAAGCGATAAAGTGATGAACTGAAGTAAATTACAGGTTCAAAATTCGAAACCTCTAATATTATAGGAAAAAAAAAACACTAGTCCTTCAAGGCATGCATGTCTTTAAATTTTAAACTACAAAAAATAAAAATAAAATTTAAAGTCGCTTTGGCCGTGCGTATATGTGCGACCATATGCATGCGTATCTAGCAAATTATTGTCGACAGCCACCAGCTAAATTCCACACCTAACGATGTTCTTCTAAATAAGCATAATTAATATTTGTGAAAAATATTTGATAAGCAAATTAATCATGGAAAGAGACAGACAGGTGTAGAAAGATGCAATTGAAAGGCTTTGAATAATTCCGATGATTTTTCTTTGCTGCCACGTAGTCAAAGAGCAAACTTGAAGGCACAACCGCACAGACGGAAGCAAAAAGTGAGCAGAGGTTGAGTAATTTTGACGAACAATGCAACCCAACATATATAAATTCGATCACTCACTAAATAACATGATTACTATGATTTTTGTAAGAGAATTATAGGGTTTACCATTCTATTTCTTACACCTAAGACAGATTCATCCATTATTTGGTACCCTGCGATTTTAAATAAGCAAACCCCTTTGACATGGTAGTTACAACTACCATTTTTTTTTAAATGGACAAGTTGGTGGCAGTCTTTTTTTTTTTTTTTTTTTTGTGACCGTGAAAAGTCACAGAGGCATTGCAGTCTCTTCATGGCCACCATCATGTGAATCATTAGTGCCAAGAATCGAATTTAGGATGTGTCGTGTGAAATACGAACCCAAAATTTATCCACAACTATTGAACCACCCCGTGGTGGTTAGTTATAGCTACCATTGATTCTACTAAAGTTATTAGGACCATAAGGACCCCCTGAACATCGTGCCTTCTAAATCGCCCTAATATGATGATGATGAATTTAAGTTGGACTGGACGAGCACACTATTTTGGCCAAAATTTAAAATAATTTTGCTTACCCAATGATATGCAATTATTTATGTTTTCTATCAATAAGAAATCTTCAATTTTTATTTTAAAAAGTTAGATATTTGGGATGAATTACTTGGTGGAAATTCACTCTCTCAACAATTTATTGACTAATATCAAAATTGTGTTTTCAGCAAGTATGATGAAAGTGTTGCAATCTTTTAAGTGTGAATTTTGGGTATTCGAAAGGATGATGCTTTGCTTTATCATCACCTATAGAAAGAGGTGAGCTGTGATGTTAGAAAAAGTCCTTGGGAGAACATGTACAATTAGAAACTTCCTTTAAAACATTTATCTATCTTATAACTTTGAAATTGAAATCTATAAACGTGGCTGTAAATAATAGAATGGATTTGTCTTTTTTACACACGTATGATGCTAGATGAGAATCATGCATCACCTTTTTATCTTAAACGTTTTCTTTTCATCGAATTAACGTCATAAGATATACATATGTAAATTAAGTCAGTTAATTAGAGTAATAAATGCATTTCAGCATTGCTTATCGTTTCTTCTTTACTCGAAATCAAAATGGGTTGGTCTTCAATTTCATGAACATTGATTTGATGATTTACCATCAATCTGTTATGTTTGGTTGGATGGTTGGTGACTTGGTTAACCTTATCAATGAGCTGCCAACTTGGATTTCCTAGAGCCAATCAGAGACTTGCACGCGACCCATATAATTAAGGAATCACAATCCTTACTAAATTAAGCACTGGATTTATCTCTGTTTTTGTCACATCTTAATATGCAATTTCTAACTCTAATGATTTTATCCAGACTCTAGAGCAATGCATTAAAAAACCAGTCAGCACAACTGCCACTTCCAATTGGTGCATCCATGAATGGTGCTTAGTAGATAATGGCAACTAGCTAAGTCTTAATCAAACTTAATTACCAAACCTGCCCTAGGAGACTATTTAAAGTGATGAAAATTGACCGACGACCCACCAGTCGTTGGTTGTTTATAAAATTCAAGATTAATATGATGTTGAAAAGAGAGAATATTTTGTTACTGTCTTCAAATGGTCGTAATGTTCGTGATTTTATTTATTATTATTATTATATACGTTTAAATTTCAAGATCTATATACATAGATATAGATTTCGAAATTTAAACTTTTATAATTATAATAAATAGGATGTAAGGCGGTGAAGAGAGGACGATGAGTAAAAATACTTCTAAAAAGAAAGCATGGGACCATAGTTTGGTGAAACCGAAGTTGATCTTTCTTTTACAAGCACTGAAGCAGATGCACTTTTCGACATTTGACACGTTAACGGAATGGAATGAAGTCTGACATCAAGATCAAATGGTCGGCATTTTTTAGCATGTCACAGCGACCGGCCCACGTACCCAAATTTGACAGTCCATGTGAACCTTCGTGATAATTGGCTATGATGTGAACACATCAACCGACGAAAGAAATTTATGTGCAATCAGAACAAAACGTCAAAATGCGTATCGTTTTTGTTTGAAGATTGAATACCACCTCAACCTTCTGATTACATCAAGTTCTTCTCTAAGAACATTAAGTTTTGTTAGGGTTAACTCATCCTCAAGAACAATCTCGATCACCCTAAATTTTACTTGGTGTACGACGAAAACTTTATCGGTTTATATTTTTTCTGTCATGAATTTATTTATTTTGATAATCAGAGTTATTAAAATCATTGTTCTAAAAATCTTCGTCTAGACCTTACTTAGACACTAAGACGTTAAATCTTTACCCACCGCTTAGCCCTTTTATAACTTTGTTGAAATACTGTGTGTCGACTTTTTTAAACCTTTATGGAAAAGAGCTTAGTTTGCATGCCTCAGAAAGTTGTTGTGCATTGTATGTATTTTATTTTATCAACGGCCCTTTCACAGATTGCGAAAATTGTGTATTTTGGTTTTGGATTGCATATTGTATTGTCTACTGTTCGCATCTGATGACCATTTTCTCATTAAAAATGAATACACCCAACTAGTACTCATGTACATACAAACGCATCATTGTCGTTATATTTTTTCAAAATTTTAATTTTTTAAAGCACTTGGGTAGTCCAACTGTATATTCATTAGCTTGTTAAGTAAGCAAAAATAGTATTTCTCCAATTTAATTCTAACCGTTCGTTTTCTGTACAATCGCGGAGTCCAAACTATTGAGACTATCATAGGAAGTTTTCTAACATACGCAATTGAAAAATCTGTGGACAAAATGCACAAGTTCTGCCTTGAATCACATTCATAGTCGAGTCCACATAGCACATGCCACGTGGACACATGAGCTTACCCCTTACCTAAGCTACAAGCACATCAGACGTTATATAATTAGAGGGTCCACAAATGAAACGAAGTTTTTTAATTAAGACATCAGTGGAAGTGCAAGCTGGTGAGTTGGGTTGTCGGATCCATACACACTCAATCAAGTTCCACAGGATCGATCGCATCGATTACGAAAGCAATGAAATTTCAATATTAATTTTTAAATTTTCGTAATTTAAATGAATTTATTATAATATATTGCTAATATAAGCCAAAAATATAAAATAATTTGAGAGCAAGGCACCAGAATTGAACGAAAGAAAACAAAACTTATGAGATTGGAAAAATAAAAGTGATTATGTACTCTAATGCTATTCATAATAAAATTGAACTTGAAAGATTTTATGGAAGATTATTACACAATTGGCGAGATATGAGATTAGAGCAAGAATTAACAAAATTATTAACCAATCCTTGGGCCCTTAATAGTTTCCTGGATTACAAAAACTGATAATCCTGCCTTCAAACTCTTTATCCTTCACTATAACACCCAGAAATTCAATTTTATCTCCCTTATAATCATCTGAATTAATTTTGTAATACGTACTTACCATATGAATTAACAAGTCATAACTGATCACCAAAAAGCCAGGATACCCAGCAGTCCTAGCAAAACTGGCAACGCGTTAACCGAACTCCGACTGGCACTGTTGATATTCCGGTCGACAGGGTACAACTGCCCTGGCGGACCTGTGATGTATACCAACGATGAAGGCGGTGGAGGCGGGTATTGACCAGGCGAGTATGGTGACGGTGGATTCTTGGGAGAAGGCGGCTTCTTGGGAGAAGGTGGCTGCGATTTTGGTGGTGGAGGAGGACACGGTGATGGTGGTGGTGGTGGTGGTGGGGATTGAACCGGCGAAGGTGGGCTTGGAGTGCACGAGCCGCACTTGCCCTCGCCGGGCGCGCCTGGGGTGTCATCCCCGTGGGCTGGGCCTACTACGTAGGCAGTCAGAAGGACCATGCTTATTAGCACCGCCGGATGTTTCGAGCCATATTGCATTTTGATCGCCATAATGCTGGCTCGTCTGTCTAAAATCTTGATCGATTATGCGTCTACGTTGGTTGCTATGAATTTGAAGGAGAGGAACAGGCGGTGGTTTGCTACGTTATTAGGTGCATGGGGGGTTGAAACTTGAAAGAAGGTAAAGAAAGTGGTTTGGCTGTAGGGCTTGTGGGTTTTGGTGCGTTAGGAAGAAAGAGGATTAATTTGATGGGCAAACTGGAGTGAGTGAGAGACGTGTTCTTATGGGGCTCTTTTTCCACTAGGTCATCGGTGGAAGGATGTTGCTTTTTGGACCAGGGAATTGCACTGCATGTGGATGGTCCAAATTAGTCGACCCCACCACCATTTACATTTCATATCTAATGGGTGTATGGGCGTATATACATGCAATCAATTTTAAAAAAAAAAACTAACGAAAAGTTAAAAAAAAAAAATCTTTTTAATGAAAAGTTCTTTTTAAATGTATAGTGAATAGTACCAGAAAAATGTATAAATATGATTTTTCGTTAAAAGTGAACAATACCGGAAGTGTTTTAAGTGTTTTATTAAAACTCCTTTTTTTAATGTACCGATATCCATAGTATTATGTACAACATTTTCTGAAACATAACAAAATCTTAGAAAATAGTGAGGGGAAGAAACCGGGAGTAAATCTCCGTACAATAATGCATTGATTGAATTTAAAGATAACTGGTTTAATGTAAAAAATTGTAAGAAATTTTACCTTCGTAAGAAATGCTAAAAAGACTATTTCAAAAAGTAAAGCATTTCATGGACTCTCTGTCCCTTTTATATTTTTAGAGCAATTCCACCCCTAAGGACTTTGCGCCAGCACTCAGCGCATTTATCCACTCAAATGAACAGTAACATACTCCAATGAACAGTAATAGGCCAAGGCATCTCTACCCCTAAAAAAATGCGTTGGCACCTAGTGAAAAAATGCGCTGGCACAAACGATCTCCATCCCTACAAAATGCGCTGGCACCCAGCCCATTTAAAATATTTTTAAATTTTGTCTAAAAGAATAAAAAAAATAAAATAGTTTTAATTTCGGATAGGATTTTTAACCAATCTCGTCACGCCACGTGTCATTATCTGAACGTACTATTTTGTGAATAGATTTCCGCTAAGATTTTTAACCAATCTCGTCACTCCACATTTCTCGCTTATCCATCTCATTACCCGTAATCGGGTCATGAGTAGTGTGAACCCAACATTCACACAACGTAACATCTTCAATGAGCTTCCATGAAGACATTTTTTTCTCTTAAAGTGTAGAAAATATTGAAATGTAGATAGTATAGAAAGTGTAGAAAATATTGAAATGTGGTGTAAAGGTGGAAGATGAGGGTTAGGTATTTATAGGAAAAAAAATAACATTTTTCAAAAATTTCTGTAATTTTTTTAAAATTTTCTGTATTTTTTAATAATTTTTCTGTATTTTTTAATAATTTTTAATGAATTTTAATATAGTTAATTAATCTGGACCGTTGGATTTGAAAAATATTCAAATCCAAGAGTCAGGGAGTTGCCACGTGGCCAACGGTCATATTTCTGACCGTTGGGCCCTTTTTTTTATTTACTTTTTGTGAAAAAAACGTGGACCGTTGATTTTTGATCCGACGGTCTATTTTAAAAGTAAAATTTAATTTTTTTTTACAGTTGGAAATCCAACGGTCTAGAAAACTAGCCGTTGGAAATCCAACGGCAGAGAGGGAGCCACGTCGCAAACTCGGGGGGTGGAACTGACAACGCCTGCACGCGGGCCCGGGCTCTGAAAGCCTGTCGGGCACTCGCGCCACGCCTGCGTGAAGCGCACGCGCCAGGCCAACAGCCCGGCTTCTTGCTCAGTCTCTTTTGGGCTGGTCCAGAGCCTAGCTCGGGCTGGGTACCAGTCAACTTGAGGGGGTGGACTTGATTAACAGGGGCCTGGCTTGTTTTTTGGACTGAGGGCTGGGACATTTTGTCCCCGCTGGACTTGCTCTTAGTGCAATGTTTATAATATTAGCACATGAATTAACGTTAAATAGTGAGATAATAGATATTCTATAAAAAAATCTCATTGAGAGTCTCCTTAGCATATCTCATACAATCGTATTCGTAGTGCAATTTTAAAAAGTATTGGCTACTTCAAATTTTTCTTGTTTACGATGTAGTTAACTTTTTGCTCGTACTTCCATGCTTGTACTGAATAAGATACCCCTTAATTTGCATCATTTGAGACCGAGTTTTCATAAACAAATTGGATCATTAATTGGAACATTCTTATATGTTGGGACGACCGACTCATATTTCGGGGAAATCTTCATGTTGCAGCAGATGGTTGGTGCATGTTCAAGATCGATGGATTACCTGCCTAATTGGTGTGAAGTGTCATCCGATAAGTTCTATGTCTGCTGAAACTTATAGTATACCGACACATTAGCAAGGTCGAATACAAAAGTATGATGAGACTGCATGAGAAGATGATTAGGGTTGCCGAAGACTTGCTGAGGAAGAGCTCCAGTCTTGAGGAAGACTTGCAATGACTGGCTGCCGAGGCACGTGGGGCACGTATACGGGTCAATCAACGTATTCGTCATTGCCTGAGTGAAGTCTTGTCAATTTTAAAGAGATTCCAAGGTTCCTTTGCCATACATTAGACACGTTTGATGACCTAGCCAGTCCCTAATTACGTCCACTTCCATCGTGAAGGGATCCGATGGAGAGATGTCCCTGTCTCTTTTTGGTGTCCACCATACGTTATTGTCCAATCATCAAAATGAATAATTTACGAGTTAACTTCGAGAAAAAAGGACAATAATTACTGATATTAGTGGTACATGTCAATGTTCATTTTTAGAAGGGAAAAAAATCATCAAATTGTAATGACGGGAACTTAATCCTGAAGAAAACGAATAGGAAAAGGGGGAACAGATAGGGGAATGTGGAATCTACTACATGCGTTAATAGGTAAAGAGGCACCGACCCATTTTCCCTTAAAGCATCTACGATTCCTCCCCTCTTCTTGTTGGCTTTCATACTTCCAGCTCAACCTCCTCAATTATATGAACATTCTATTAATTGAAACAATTTTTAAGAGAGATTTTGTATTTTGTCAGACTTTTAGGACAAAGATTAATCGTTAATTTACGTGAATACTGTTCTTTTTCCCAATTAAATCCAAGAGAAAGAAACGTAAGAGGAGAAGCCAATCGCTCAAAAACAACTGTAAAAGCAAGAAAAACTAATGAAAATGGCTTGAAAACTTTGAGCTTTAACGATAAGGACAAAATAAAGGGTAAAGTGAATAGTATTATGATTGATCTTTTAGTATAAAAATATGATTTTTCGTTAAAATAAACAGTACCTTAAGCTTTTCGTTAAAAATCTCTTAAAACAAACCCTTGAAAGAAAAAAAAGTCCAAACAAATAACCAATCCAGCACGGGCCAAATCTACCATCTACTTTGACAGTTGAATCCAAATAGTAGCGAAACCCCTCGGCTTTGATGGGCTGTAAACGATTAAAGCCCAAAAAATCTTACAGGGCATTCAGAAAATACAAGTCCACCAAAGCCCATAAAAATCTAAAAGGGCATTCAGAAAATACAAGTCCAATGTAAAACTAGGAGGAGAAAAAAACAACAAAATTGCCCAAATTTTTGCCTACAAGTTGTAAGTCGTGTACACCACCCAAAGAGAACCCATACAATGTTGAATAATACTTGCTGTTAAAAAAACGATTGAGAATTCCTATTTAAAATTATTCGTTACTAATGCAAAAATTAATTAAAATTAAAATCGTTTAATCAATAAATTGTATAAAAACAGATGAACAAAATTTAACAAAATATTACAAACACCTATATATTTACTACACTATATTGACTAACCGACATTAGTCTTAATTCATTTTTGCAAGGATAATCTTTATGAAGTGATTCTTATAAACAAAATTTTAATCATAAGCATAAAAATCTAAGATTCAAACGTGAAAAATTCATAGTAAAAATTGTTACTTGAGCAACCGAAACTTGTTGTACAATATTTCACTTAATTGCCTTTTTGCTCATCGGATCCTCTCCGGATCCTCTTTGTAGGGATCCGGAAGATCCATCGATCACGATTGTTCATCGTACATCGTACATCGTACAGTCAATTTCTAACCGCACAATGTACGATGAACGATTATAATTGATAGATCCTTGGATCCCAACAAAAAGGATTCTCGGATCCTTTTCCGTTCACTAAACTACTAAAGAATGCGTTGACAAAGAAACCCACCAAAGAAAGAAGAGGATACACATCCATCACCAACTCAATCGACCAACAAATGCAAACAAATCAAACACTCAAAAGCATTCTCATCATTTTTGTCCTTCCCACTAAAACGAAAAATATCCATCTCCATACATCCCTACGTTTGGTGCATGTAGAGCCGAGCCTGAACCCGAACCTCTCCCAATCCCGGAACTAGATTCGAGCCGTGTTCTCTTCGAGCATCCAGATTGTTCGAAAGCCGCGGATTGTCCACTTAAACAAGAGGACGGAGGAGGGCCGAACCCTTGGACCATCTCCATGAACATCGCCTGCAGGTCCTCCATGCTATAACTCTTTGCCTCTCTTCTGGACTCCGCCATCAGAGACACCATTTCTTGCACAAAATCGCCGAACCCCTGCTTTCCACATAAATAACAGAGCAACAGACGAAATCAAACTCACAATTCAACACACCATCTAACCTTTTTTTTTAAAGAAAAAAAAACCAATCAACGAACAGAAATATCCACCTCGTCCTCTTCGTCGTCAGGTTCGTACAGGCCAGCGTCGTACATTCTTCGTTTTCTCTGGTCTGATAACACTGCATCCTCCGATCAAAGCGAACACAGTAAACAACAAAGACGCTATTGATCTTCTTTAAAATTATAAAATAATAACTAATGATTAATTCAAACAGAAATCCCACCCAGTTTTTTATATAAATTTCACCTGAATAGGCTTCTTGAAGTTGCTGGAATTTCCGCTTGGCTTCACCCAACAAACAAGGAGTTCTTGTCCACCTGTCCGGATGCCATTGCTGCATAAAAATTAAGAAACAAGTTGACCAATACAAACCGTCAAATATACGCAGACTTCATATATTTCACCAAAATCTGGGAAGAAACAATCTTCCAGAAACACAAAAATCCAATAAAATCTAAACTGGGTTGGTTGAACTTGAGGATTCAAACTCGTATGCATCGCTCTAGCCAATGTGATTACGCCGCGTCTGATTCTATAAATATAATTTAGAAAAGACTGAAAAGATACGATATTTGATTAATTTTGATATAGTTTTACTTACCATAGCCAGCTTGCGATAAGCACGCCTTATCTCTTCAGTGGAAGAATCCGAGCTGACACCAAGAACGCTGTAATAAGATGGAGACCCCTGAATCCGATCACCCTCCATCTCCATCAAAACCAAACTCTCGTAGCTTCTTCAAATCCCAAAATTGCAGCAAAACACAATTTCCTCAAATAATCTTAATTAACCAAATGCTTAGTCTGTAATTAATTAGTAACGATTAACAGAAAAGATTACGAGGGAAAGGCGGTGGTTGCGTAGTTTATGATGCAGCGATATAGGTCGGTCGTGCATGATATATAGGAGAAGACAGAGCCGAATTATCTGCTTGGCTTTTGATTTTTAACTCACGTTTTGCAATCCGGAACGTTCCGGAAACACTTTGATAAACGTGGAATTTTCTTTCCCTAGATTTTTTCGGCATTCAGATATTTTTCTGTTTCAAGGTTAAGTGCTCGGTTTGGTATGGATTTGTATGCCGGGGTATTGTCCAGCTGACACTCGTAAGTTCACGTCTTCAAACGGAAGGAAAAGGATAATCGCTGGATTCTTTTTTCTGGGGATCCAAGAGATTATGTAATCGTGTCCGTTTATCGTACATTATATGGTTAAAAAATATTTTAAATTTAAAATTAAATATAAATAGTACTTAACGAAAATTGATCGCACAATGTACAATGAACGGACACAATTACATATGTTGATACACAAAACCAGAGGTCTTGGAACAACGTAAATCCGACCTTGAATCTGCAAGTAATGTAAATAACACAAGATGTATTGTGGTTCACCCCAAAGTTTGGGCTACGTTCACACTGATTATTGTATTTCTCTTAGAGGTGAGGGAGATACCTCTGAATATGAGAGGGGATGTGAGAGGGATGATAAGGCTTCAAAAATGGCATCCCCTAATTGTGAGGGTGAGTAGTCCTTTTTATAGAATAAGGGCTCATCACTTATTACATATTTGCCTCTTCCTTTATTATATAATTACACTTAAGTCTCCCAAGTATTTATACGAGATCTAAATACGGATGCCCTAAGTATGGTACAAACAGTAGTCCCCCAAGTCTTCAGTCAAGAAAGTCTTTTGGCTGGAGACTTAAAATTCAGTCCATGTGTGGGCCGAAGTAACTAGATGGCGTCTAGTACTGATACTCGACATGAGGCGGTGCCCAATTTGAAATGATGCTCAACTAGAAGTAGCACATGTTGCGAGGCTGCTCGGCTTGTGGCTTATGTTGCCTTGGTTGGCTCGGCTTGTGGCGTTGAAGGTGAGGGAGTCCCTTTTATAGAATAAGGGCTTGCTCCTCAATACATAAATGATGGGCTAGAGTTGATGCTCGCGGCGAAGCGGTTACTCAGTAGGCGGCGATGCTCTCTAATGATGGTGAGGGAGTCACTTTTATAGAATAAGGGATCGCTCCTCAATGCATGAATAATGGGCTAGAGTTGATGCTCTCTAATGGTGGTGAGGGAGTCCCTTTTATAGAATAAGGGCTCGCTCCTCAATACATGAATAATGGGCTAAGTCCCCTAAGTATTTTTCATGAGGCCCCATTGAGGCTCAATATATGGTACATAATGTAGTCCCCCAAGTCTTCGGCCAATAGAGTCTGTTGGCTGGAGACTTCAAATTGAATCCATGTATGGGCCGAAGTGGCGGTTGTTCGAAGGTGGTATTTGTATACCCTGTACCGAAGCTTTGTAGGTGAAGCTTTGCAAGTGAAGCTTTATAGGTGAAGCTTTGCAAGTGAAGCTTTGAAGCTGGAGCTCTGTAAATGAAGCTGGAGCTCTGTAAATAAAGCTTTTGAAGCCAGAGCTTTTGTAAATGAAGCTTTTGAAGCTAGAGCTTTTGTAAATGAAGCTTTTGAAGCTGGAGCTCTGTAAATGAAGCTTTTGAAGCTAGAGCTTTTGTAAATGAAGCTTTTGAAGCTGAGCTTTTGTAAATGAAACTTTTGAAGCTGATTGACCTGAGTGATATTCATTAATGTGTATGTTGATTGATATGAGTGATGCTCATGGATGTTGGCATGAGTGATGCTCATGGATGTTTACATGAGTGATGCTCATGAATGTTGGCATGAGTGATGCTCATGAATGTTTATGTATGATTGATATGAGTAATGCTCATGAATGTTTATGTATGATTGACATGAGTAATGCTCATGTATAATTTTGGAAGTACTAGACATACTTTTGATCACCTGGTTGGTGGTAATAGCAGCAGGTTGCCGAATAATTTTGGAGTACTAGGCGTACTTTTGATCACCTGGTTGGTGGTAATAGCGGTAGGTTGTCGAATAATTGTGGAGTACTGGGCATACTTTTGATCACCTGGTTGGTGGTAATAGCGGCATGTTGTTGAATAATTGTGGAGTACTGGGCGTACTTTTGATAGTCTGGTTGGAGCTATTTTGGGCTTATAGACCTTCACCCTTTTCACAACATTCCAGCCCATTTATTTTGGGCTTTGCCATTTTTTTTTTTACCCTCTGATGGAGTTTATACAGATGTCTCCGAAAGATAAGAAAAATAAATAAATCATACATCTGTCAAAAAAGTAAATCACATCATTCTTGTGGGGTGTTTATTCCTTGCTTTTGCTTTTCTCTTTTCCATCGCACTTTTCTTTTGCTTTTATGTTTTCTCTGCAACTTTGAAGTTTGCCTCGCTTGAAATGACGAATAGGACTAATTGGTGACAGCTTACACCTTCCTCTTTTGCTTCTGTTGTTCTCTTTTCCACCGCACCTCTCTCTTTTACTGCATTTATTAGTCTGTTGCTGAGGTCCAGATGCATTAGCCTTTGCTTTACTTTGCAGATGGCAGACAAAAGTAAAGTAAAGTTCTTTTTACTTTGCTTTACTTTGCAGATTGCAGATGGCGGGGACATGGACTTGTCTTTCTTCTCTTTTCCTATTTACACACAGTCACAGTTAACACCCCACTCTCCATCGCTGCCTTCACTTGATCAATCTTCGCGTTATCCGGCAGCCTGAACCTTCTTATGAAAGTGATGAGATATAGAAGCATGACCACCTCTCCGTAAGAAACTCTGAGGTGGGCAAGAGCAGAAGCGAGTCTGGTGCATCGTTCAAGTGTCTGTCTCCAAGTGTAGACGATGTTTCCATACACAACAAATGGCTTGTCTTTGTAGATTATGGCGGAGCGCTCCTAGAAGATGATCGGAGAAAAAGGGATGTAGTTGGCAGATCACCTGATCGAACCCTCCATCAATTTTACCAGCCAGGCAGCCCTCCCTCTTGGAAATAATAGATAGAAAGCCTAACAAGTGATTAACTTCCTTGGGTTTGTGTTGCCGTCGGATTAAAGAGAAAGAGGGTCTTCCCTTTGACTTTGGGATTGCTCCAAGCACAGACAAATGATTGAGCATGCACAAAGAAATTGCTAGGTTTTCTGACCCTACAATTCTCCAAACCCTTGTGATTTGAGAGAGTCATGGGGTTTCCCAAGAAATCAACACTCAATGAAGGAAAAGCTCTTGAATTTTCATCTTTAAATTGTGAGGTGCTGAAGGAGAGAGAAACCCTGAATTCCCATTTGGGGGATTTGGAGCCAACTGCAATTTCATCCAACCCAGAAGAAATGCAGAAAACACTCTGTGATGCAATTACCTTGGCCATGTCGAATCAAACGCCCTTTTTCTGAGATTTCACAACGAAAACAAGAAAACTCACCAAATCTCACTTGATCTTCTGCTTATTCCGACTCCAAAAGTCCATTCAGACCATCGAAACCTCTTTGATCTGAGTCGGAAGCGACCTCCTCTTCCACTTCTTCTGCTTCCGCTTCATCGTCGCTGCTGATATTCAAGCAATTATTACGCCCGACGTCGTCGTTTTGCTAGAGAGACGAGATTCCTCCGTCGACCTGATTGACAGTGACGCCGTTGGAGTGCAACTGGGAATGGATCAGGACCGATTTGGTCTTCGTCGTCTTCGGAGTCGACGGCAGACACTGGCTGGTAGAACTTGGCGGCAGGTGCATCATCGTTGTCGTCAATGTTGGTGTCGGAATCGCTCCCGTTCTGGTAATTTATGACTTGGATGACGTCAGGTGGAGCTGTGGCGTTCATCGTCGTCGTTCCAACTTCCAGCGATTAAGAGAACCAAAAATATGAGAAGAGTGAGAACGTTTTGGGGAAATGGACCGGAAACTCGGTTCTTTGTCAGCACTGGGACTCAAGGCGGCGGCCAAGAAACCACCCTGTAAGTTTTTGCCTCATTTCTCAATTCTAAACTTCTTTTATGAAATTAAAAAAAGCTAAGAAGTTGAATTGGGAGTTGAATTATTTGGTTGGTTATCTGCAGATCCACGGCGGAGGTGAAAAAATGAAAAAGAACCAATATAACTTTTCGTATCGATTCCCACAGACGGCGCCAAATGTTGATGCACAAAACCGTAGGTCTTGGAACAACGTAAATCCGACCGTGAATCTGCAAGTAATGTAAATAACACAAGATGTATCGTGGTTCACCCCAATGTTTAAGGTACGTCCACACTGATTATTGTATTTCTCTAAGAGGTGAGGGAGAGATACCTCTGAATATGAGAGGGGATGTAAGAGGGGTGAAAAGGCTTCAGAAATGGCCTCCCCTAATGGTGAGGGTGAAGAGTCCTTTTATAGAATAAAGGCTCTTCACTTATTACATATTTGCCCATTCTTTTATTACATAATTACACTTAAGTCTCCCAAGTATTTATATGAGATCTAAATATGGAGGCCCTAAGTATGGTACAAACAGTAATCCCCCAAGTTCCAGAGTGAGGGAAGCTCATCGGTTGGGGACTTGCAAGATCAAAGTCATTGAGTAATCACGAAACTTCTAAGTATCGAAGTGTGGTATCATTTTCACTTGCCTTATTTGTCTCATATGTAGATGTGGCATCTTCTCTGGAAGTACTTTTCCTCCATCAATGGATGGTATCTTTAACCGATAAAGATGCACAAAGTAATGTATCAATTTCACTTGAAGCTTACTTGTAGTTTCGGGCTTGGTCAAGTGCGATACAAACACTGTAATAGGAGTCCCCCAAGTCACCGAATGAGGTAACAGACAAGGTAAGCAATTAGACTTCCAAGCAAGCAACCTGGATCGGAGGTTCGACTTCGACTTCCGGTTAATTGTTTTCCTTCTCCTTGTGTCGTAAACCGCAACAAGGATAAGGAAAAGCAAATGGAGAAGAGATGATATGAGATACTTTTGCTTTTGAAGAAGTAACTTTCCACGGGCTTATTCTTGAACTGGGTTGGAGGGTTTTCTGGTTTCCTCCAGAGTATAAGGCCGACTCAAGAATTTGAGGGTCAAAACAAGTCCATCAAATCTAGAGTACGTTCAACCCTGATGATATGGGATACTTTTGTTGTTGACAAAGTAGTAGATGTATCGACACATGTTCTGTTACGCTTGTCTCCACATGCTTTCTTGTATCCTTCTCACTTGCCCTATATGTTCCTTAGGCAGATGTGGTATCTTCTCTGGAAGCATAAGATGTTGAAGATGAGTAATCGAGAGCAATGTCAGGTAAGTAATCAGGCAAGGGGTTCCATGCAGTTAGTTCCTGATTGGAAGCTTGATTCCAAGTGCTGACTGATTGCTCTCTTTCTCCTTATCTTGCAGGTAAGAACAAGGGAAAATGAAAAGACAGGGAAAAAGCATGATATGGGATACTCTTGCTTTTAACCCTGATGATATGAGATACTCTTGCTCTAGTGTGGCTTGTTTGCAGAGGTATTATCGGGAGGAAAAGAAACTGAGTATTTCGAGAGACTCTGCTGATAGTGCATTTTCAGATGTGAAGAAAAGTTGAGCATTTTTTTTTATTTGCAGGTCTGCCTGCCTGTGGAGGATGGAGGTCGACATATATAGAAGTCTCCCTAACAGCAAGTAATAGTGTTATGGAGCTCCAAATGATCAACCTTCGGTGCCTCCTCCTTCTGGAGTTTTGCCTAGTACTGAGGCTCCGAATAATTACCATATGGTGCCTCATCTTTCTGGGGCTTTGCCGACTGCTGAGACTTCTTCTGAGCAACCTTTGTGAGGGCTCCCTCTTGTTTGTTTATTTTGATTCATGTATATGTACATATTTGTAACTTATCAGAGATATCAATAAACAAGTTTTGCTTCATTTCAACGTATTGTGTTAAATACACCAAGGCCTTCTTCACTAAGTTCTTTGAATTTTTCCTTTTGTTAAAGCTTGTATGTTGAAGCTTTGTGAGTGAAGCATGTAGGTTGAGGTAGTGCTCCCTTAATTTCCCGAGTAAGGAAAACTTCTCGTTTGGAGACTTGAAAAATCCAAGTAACTGAGTGGTCGTGAGACTTCCGAGTATCAAGGTGCATAATCATATGGTAGGATCCTTTTCCCCGAATCCTCAAGAAAAGGATCCGGCGAGGATCCTTTTCCCAAACGGAATTTGCACACGTACCATTTTATAAAGAACAATCCTTAAGCTTATTCATTTAGGAGAGTGTCTTCAATTGGAAATTTAAGATATTTTAATAGATATATAAATCTATGGCTTTTTATGGATAAATTGATTTGTAGAGATTTCAGGAGTGTATTCAATTGGGATTTTGAGGGATTTTAATTCTTTTAATGAATCTAGGGGTATTCAATTAGGATTTTAAGTGATTCTCTGAAATTCAACGTGTATTCAATCAAAATTTTAAGATAGTTTATTAAAATTCTTAGAAATCCGGGTGTATTCAATTAAAATTTTAAATAAGTTTATACATTCCAAGTGTATTCAATTAGAATTTGAATTTAAAGAATTTGGAAAAGTTGAGGAATTAAAGAGAATTAGAGAGATTTTGTAATGTATTTTAAGCATCCACAAATCTCACATCTTCCCATAAGATTTCGAGGAAATCGAATCAAAATTTTACATGTAATCTCTACAAATCAATTAAACTCCATAAAAATCTAAAATCGCTCAAATTCCCAATATAATACACCCCATTCATGTAAAATTTTGATTCAATTATCTTGAAATCTCATTGGAAAAATGAAGATTTGTAGATGTTATACACTACAAAATCTTTCAAATTTCCTTTAATTCCTCAACTTTTTGAAATTCTTTAAAATCAAATTCTAATTGAATACACCTGAAATGTTATAAACTTCTTTAAAATCTTAAATACACCCAAATTTCTAAGAATTTTAATAAACTATCTTAAAATCATGATTGAATACACATTGAATTTTAGAGAATCACTTAAAATCCTGATTGAATACCCCTATATTCATTAAAGAATTAAAATCATTCAAAATCCTAATTGAATACACCCCTCTAAGTTAAATGGCATATGTTACCACTCATTGTTACCGTTGGGCTCAATTTTGGTTCTTATTTTTTGCATTGGTAATCAAATAGTTCACGAGATATTTAAGATGATATTTCTTGGTGTATGTTTTTCGCAAATAATATAATGCTGATAAATGAAATGCATGAGTGAGTAAATACAAAGTTTAACCGTTAGCGATAAGTGTTGTAATCTAAGGGTCTTCGCCTAAGTAGGTCAAAGCCATAATATATTTAGTGCAAGTTTAGTGAGAATGAGGATCCAAATGAGAGATGGGTGATGATTGGAGATCTGGAAGTACCAAATGGTGAACGCTTTCACTATAGTAGATCAATTTTGTAAAAGAACTTAGATTTGAATGAAGATCTCAACAATAAAATACATGCTAAGTAAATATAGTGAAATAAAGTATTTAATGTATTGTGCGACCGTCCTATGTGCCTCAAGGGAGGAATATGGTGCTCCTTTTGCAACAGGATTCTTTTCACTAGTTTTTTTAATAGTGATATATATGTTTGTTTATACCATATTTAGGGTCTCATATTTAGACCTCATATAAATACTCGAGGGACTTAAATGTAATTATGTCATAAAGGAATGGGCAAATATGTAATAAGTGAGAAGTCATTATTCTATAAAAGGACCCCTTACCCTCACAATTAGATGAGGCCAATTCCTAAGGTTCCTCACCTTCTCAACGCTCTCACTCTCAGAGCTCTCTCTAGCCCTCACTTCTTAGAGAAATACAATACAATCAGTGTGGACGTAGCATAAACCTTGGGTTGAACCACGATACATCTTGTGTTATTTACATTACTTGCAGATTCACGGTCGGATTTACGTTGTTCCAAGACCTCCGGTTTTGTGCATCAACATTTGGCGCCGTCTGTGGGAATCGATACAAAAAGTTGTGTTGGTTCTCTTTCATTTTTTTCACCTCCATTGTGAATCTGCAAAAATCACAAAAAACCAAGAACACCACAGTGTGTCTCTCTCTAAAAATCCTGAGATACCCAGAAAAGCCCATATCTCTGTTTAAAAAAAAAATACAACAGAAACAAAAAGCAATATCCAAACTGCAATTACCGAATCCAAAGCAACATCCGACACCTATGCTTTTCCCTCCCTCTCTGTCCTTGTAATTTGTCGACACCAAGGAAACCCAGCTCCCTCTCTTTCTCTCTAAAACCATAGAGATGTTCAAGTAGTCATGCTGAAGATGTTGTTTCTATCTCTCATTTTTCTTACAAACTAATATAAAATAAAAAAATATCGATGGATTTTAAAACTCAAGCTAGCGAAATGAGGACTATCTCTCTCTCTTTCTCCTCAAGTCCTTGTCTTTTTCAACCTCTCTAAAAATCCATGGATAATCTGAGGTACCCGCCGCCGCCGACTTTGATGGTCCCCAGTCGTCACATAAGCGGGAATCTGCACACACAGAGAGCTGCTCGGAGCAGGTGGTGTAGCTGGAGTTGGCGTGCAAGGTGAGGAGCGAGCCCAAGTAGAAGGAGTAAGAGAGAGACGCACTGGAGACCCCGTCTAGTTACATAGATATGACGGTGGAGAACGGGTTCGGAGCGCAGTTCCAGAGAGGGAATGAGAATAAGTTGCATGCATTTGGAAAATTTGGCGATACCAGTTTGTTGGAGGAGACATCTTCATCATCTCAGTCACACAAGAAATCAACAGCGAACCCGGATATAACTCCCACCAGCCCGTTGATCTTTGACGATCCTGAAATTGCAGAAAAATGACGGAGGAGGAAGAGCTGAAAAAGAGAATAGTGGTCGTGGAATCCCTCGGATGGCTGACAGAGTCCTCAATCATACCGAAGAAGCACCGCGCCATTAGAGGCGTTGGAGCCTCCTCAATCATGGAGCTATGGGCCCAACTTTATCAGTTCCAAGAAGAATCTCATGGCCCATCTCATGGCCCATCATCCCTAAATCTTGCCTCCGTCGATCTCATGGCCCGTCTCCTCTGTTCGGCGTAGCCGAACGACGTTGTTTTTCTGCAAGGATCGACCCTGCCCTTCGCCACCATCGCCGTCATTGTCGACCACCAACCTCGATCCCTCCATCATAGCCGCCGAATCTTGGGCCAGAGCCGAGGAGGCAACCCAGAAGATAGTCTCAAAGATTCAACCCACTCTGGCGGCCTACCAAATGAGGAAGGAGGTCATCCAATACGTGGCAGCCCTTATTACACAGCATCTCAAAGGCTGCAAATCGAGATATCAATGGCTTCTAATCTTCCTACATGACGCATAAGCAACTCAGTGGAGGAGTAGTGGATCAATCAGTACTCCACCTGCTTTAGCTGAATTCGTTGCCACTTTCATTATTGTCTTTGCCGAGAAGACTCTGTTTTTGCTCTTGGGAAGACCAGCAAGGATTTTCTATTATTAACTATGTTATTATTGCCTGCCATTTTCTAAAAGACAGCAAAAGCAAAGCAAAATAGAAAAAGAAAAAGACAGAGATAGAGAAAAAGACAATGGAAACATAATAGAAAAAGAAAAAAGAGACTGAGTGGGAGAGGTGTGGTGGAAAGGAGGAAAGCAAAAGGGAGGCACATGGGGATAAAGAGAAAGCAAAAGGGAGGCACATGGGGACACTGCAAAAGCAAGGAATAAACACCCCACCAAAATGATGTAATTTATTTTCCTTATCTTTCGGAAACATTTATATAAACCCCATCAGAAGGGTAATATGTATAAACCCCATCAGAGGGTAAAAAAAAAAAGGCAAAGCCCAAAATAAAATGGCTGGAATGTTGTGTGGAGGTCGAAGGTCCATAAGCCCAAAATAGTTCCAACCAGGCGATCAAAAGTACGCCCAGTACTCCACAATTATTCGACAACTTGTTGCTATTACCACAAACCAGGTGATCAAAAGTACGTTCAGTACTCCAAAATTATCCGACAACCTACCGCTATTACCACCAACCAGGTGATCAAATGTACAACCCGTACTCTAATATCATTTGGCAACTAGCCATTCATGCCACAAACCAGGTGATGAAAAGTACAACCCGTACTCTAAATATCATTTGGCAACCAGCCATTCATGCCACCAACCAGGTGATGAAATGTACAACCCGTACTTTCCTTCGTGCCACTAACCATGTGATCAAAAGTACACCTAGTACTCCAAATTATACATGAGCATTACTCATGTCATTCATACATAAACATTCATGAGCATCACTCATGACAATCATACATAAACATTCACGACCATCACTCATGTTAACATTCATGAGCATCACTCATGACAACATCCATGAGCATCACTCATGTCAATCAACATAAACATTCATGAGCATCACTCATGTCAAACAGCTTCAAAAGCTTCATTTACAGAGCTCTAGCTTCAAAAGCTTCATTTACAGAGCTCTAACTTCAAAACTTCACTTGCAAAGCTTCACCTACAAAGCTTCAGTGCAGGGTATACAAATACCGCATCCGAACAACCGCCACTTCGACCCATACATGGATTCAATTTGAAGTCTTCAGCCAACAGACTCTATTGACTGAAGACTTGGGGGACTACATTATGTACCATATATTGGGCCTCAATTGGACCTCATGAAAAATACTTGGGGGACTTAGCCCATTACTTATGTATGGAGGAGCGAGCCCTTATTCTATAAAGGGGACTCCCTCATTTTCATTAGAGAACATCCATTATTCATGTACTGAGGGGCGAACTCTTATTTTATAAAAGGGACTCCCTCACCATCATTAGAGAGCATCGCCGCTTACTGAGCAACTGCATCACCGCGAGTATCAACTCTAGCCCATCATTTATGTATTAAGGAACGAGCCCTTATTCTATAAAAGGGACTCCCTCACCATCATTAGAGAGCATCAACTCTAGTCCATCATTCATGTATTGATGAGCGAGCCCTTATTTTATAAAAGTGACTCCCTCTCCTTTAAACGCCGCAAGCCGAGCCAACCAAAAGCAACATAAGCCACGAGCCGAGCAGCCTTGCAGTGTGTGTTACTTCTAGTTGAACATCATTTCAGATTGAGCATCGCCTCATATCGAGCATCAGTTCAAGACAACATCTAGTTACTTCGGCCCACACATGGACTGAATTTCAAGTCTCCAGCCAAAAGACTCTCTTGACTGAAAACTTGAGGGACTACTGTTTATACCATATTTAGGGCCTCGTATTTAGACATCGTATAAATACTCGAGGGACTTAAATGTAATTATGTGATAAAGAAATGGGCAAATATGTAATAAGTGAGGAGTCCTTATTCTATAAACTGACCCCCCACCCTCACAATTAGGGGAGGCTAATTCCTAAGGCTCCTCACCCTCTCAAAGCTCTCACTCTCAGAGCTCTATCTCCCTCACTTCTCAGAGAAATATAATACAATCAGTGTGGATGTAGTCCAAACTTTGGGGTGAACCACAATACATCTTGTGTTATTTACATTACATGCAGATTCACGGTCGGATTTACATTGTACCAAGACCTCCGATTTTGTCCATCAACAATGTTAATTTATCTTAGACATTGCCACGTCACCTAATAATATAATGACAATCATCTAAATTTTAATGGGAAAAATAATGAAAAAATCTTGAAAATTCTGAGTTTTAACGATAAGAACAAAATAAAGGGTAAAGTGAATAATATCAGGATTGACTTTTTAATGTAAAAATATGATTTTTCGTTAAAATGAACGGTACTAAGAGTTTTCGTTAAAGTTCCCAATTTTAATCGACTTCGGCTTGCTTTTGGATCCATAACTTTTATCAAAAGGCCTAACAATCTTTCCACTGAAGGTGAGCGATGGCTGTTCGATTTCTCATACAGATTCATCGGCATTAGATTAGATTAGTTTATCCCTCAAAACAAAACCCTTTGTTGTTTTGACAAGAAATCAAATCATAGCTCAAACAATACTACTGGATTGTTCGACAAGAAAACAACTCCTGATTGAGTTTAGTTTGCTTTGCCTTTTACTATAAATACACTGCGGTGTCGGATGTTTCCATCACTCAAATTCCACTAAACAAAACAACCATGCCTCTAATCGCATCCAGACCATCCTTAATCTCCCTCGTCGCCGCCCTTCTCATCATCTTGGTGGCCCCAATCCCATCGCTGACCCATGCCGGAAAGCCCCACCTCATCAATTTCCGATCCCCCAACCTCTTCCCCGAAGGCCTCGCCTACGACTCATCCGCCCAGCACTTCATTGTCGGCTCCATCCGCCAACGCACCATCCACTCTGTGTCCGACGCCGGCGTCGTCGATACCCTCATCTCCGACCCCACCCTCCCCGACAACGTCACCGTCCTCGGCCTCGCCGTCGATAAACTCAACAACCGCCTCCTCGCCTGCATCACTGCGATGGACCCGCTTCCCCAATTCCACGCGCTCGCCGCCTACGACCTCCGCACGCGCCAGCGCCTTTTCCTCGCTCCCCTCCCGTCAGACGACGAGGGGCCGCGTCCGGTCGCGAACGACGTCGCGGTGGACTTCAAAGGCAACGCCTACGTCACCAACTCGGCCGGCAACTACATCTGGAAGGTCAACGCTCAAGGGGAGGCTTCCATCTTCTCCAAGTCACGCGCCTTCACGTCGCAGCGCGTGGACCCGGACTTTCCGTACAGTTTCTGCGGCCTGAACGGCGTCGCTTACAACAGCAAGGGATATCTCTTGGTGGTGCAATCGAACACCGGCAAGATGTTCAAGGTGGACGCCAACGACGGCACGGCGAGGTTGGTGCTGTTGCCGGAGGACTTAAATATCGCGGACGGGGTCGCGATCCGAAGCGACGGCGTCGTTCTGGTGGTGTCCCACAAGACACTGTGGTTCCTGAAGAGCCAGGACAGTTGGGGGGAGGGCGGAATTTATGACAAAATTGCCCTTGATCCGGAGGGGTTTCCGACTTCGGTGGCGGTCGGGGGGGAGGACAGGGTGTACGTGTTGCGGGGGCACGTGTTGGAGGGTCTGAGGGGAAATGTGGAGCGGGAGGAGTTTAATATTGGGGAGGTGAGGTCGGAGAGGGAGAGCAAGGAAGACGGTGTTTGGATCTTCGTTTTGATCGGGTTGGGATTGGCTTATTTCCTGTTTTGGAGGTTTCAGATGAGGCACCTCGTTGGCAACTTGAACAAAAAAACCAATTAGCCTTTTGGAGGCTTTTTTTTTGTTTTTTGTTTTTTTTGGTTTTTCACGTTTTTAGTTTTCATTCTGTAGATTACTATTTTAACACCTGTAAGTTGTTTGCTCGTTTGATGAAATAAAATAAATTAGTTTTTATCATACTTTGACCTAACGAAAGATATGTGCAAAACTAAATACAATACATTCTAGAGCTTCATATAGCTAATCCCACTTAATAAGATATGACGTTGTTATTGTTATCGTACATTTGATCTTCCAAAATACAACGCCATTTACCAACATTGGATCAATTATTACAATATTTTGTTGAAGAAAACGAACCAGCTAAACACAAGTGATATTTATACTCTAAACTACTCTAAGAGGAGAGAGAGGGTTTGAATTAGAGTCGATATGAGTTGAAGAAGACCATAATCATCAGGGCAATCCACCACTAGCCCTTATGACAATTAAGAATCAAACTGAAAGACCGAACAATTAAATCCGGCTTGTTACAACTTAATCACCTTTCGAGAATACAGTTCAAAGGGACCTTACAGAAAACCAAAAAAGACTCATCCTACTACAAAGCCAAATTTAAACCATCTTCTTAGTTCGTGATCCATTTGTATCTGTGAACAGGTAAATTTATCAGTGCTTAGACCTTTGGGATGAAAACATTGAAGCTGGAGATGACAAAACAGATCATATGTTCGGTACTTCTTACTGAGATCACCATGAATTCATCAAGACAAGCTTGATTACATAAATTATTAAGCATACATTGCGGACAGAAATTAACTCTAGCAATGTGAACCACAAGGCAAAGATTACAAAACATGTGGCCCGCCTAACCGAGACCTAGTATCAAAATCTTCATAACTTATCTCCACCAAAAAAATACGATTGTTAGATTCTATGGACGATAAGTGTGATTGTCTCTTCTCTGCTTGAGTGAAACTCCAGATAGGTTGGGTGCGGAATTACAATGAAATAAAATGCCAACTATGAAATTTAAGGATGCCACGGCCCATGGTTTAACATCATGCTCTTAACTTGTTTCGATATGGACAAAAGTAAGCAGATCAGCCGCATAGAAACAACCGTAACTTATACCACCAACGATGGTAAGGGGTACCATTTATGAAAAGATACACTTAGTTTCACATGGCACGAGACGAAAGCTTCCCATAACAACTGCATAGCAGTCTGCACTCAATGACGCAAATTAGTTATTTCCTTTGAACCAACTAACTGAACTAACTGCAAATAGCTCTGTAGCCTCACATAACATAGGCCGTATCAGCCAATTGCTCGAGTAAAAAACTGCTAACCCTCCCTCATAACAAACATTAGAACATCAAAATAGTGCACGCAAACCTTACATCTTACAGTTTAAGTTTCTCGCTAAATCTCCGGAAATAAGGAACAGAATATGCTATACTTGGCCCATAACAAAGCGTATTGACGTTCTAAGATTCATAAAACCGAGCCCACTTAGTGACTAAGGCTTTGTTGTTGTAAGGAACATAATATACTAAACTAAACTAGTCATTCATTGTTGTGAAATTGCTCATGTCTTTGATCTGTAAATACGCGAACTAAAATAGTAACATTACCCAATAAAGGAAAACCCAGATGCATTTCCAGTTGAAAACTTCACAAATAAATTATAAAAAAAACAAAAAAATTTGAATATTTTGTTGGAATTTAGTTTGGAATCTAGGTTGTTATCTTGCGGGCCAAGGATTAGTTACTTGCCCATTAAGTATTTGAGTTTGTTTAGGATTTGGTTTAGGGTTTTAGTCTAGGGTTTGCTTTGGTCTTTCTCTATATAAAGACCTATTTGTTTTGTTTCTGTTTAATTCATTCAATAAAAGCTATGTTTTTCGGTATATTGTTCAATATGGTATCAAGAGCAGGTTAATTGGACCTGTCTCGGTGCCGTCTGTCTGAGTGATTCATGAACTCGTGAGTATATCACCAGCACTGCACCACTGGACGCTTCCGACTGAACCTGTGCACCGACTTGAATTTGCATCTGCTCAGTTCGCTGCAATCATCGCAGCCAACTGGACCACCGCCACACCGCACCCACCATCTGTCGCACTGCTTCAGTCTGCATCAATCTGCATCTTTGCATCTGCATCAATTTGCATCAGTCGCATCTGCACCTTTGATCTGCATCTGCACCAGGTATCGTGCTCCTTGTTCCTCAGTATTGTCATGGCATCTGCAAAGGACGATTCCTTACAAGCTATTGGTGTGAAATTGAATGGAAATAATTATGTGTATTGGGCATATGTGATGAAGAATTTTTTGATTGGAAAAGGTTTGTGGGGCTATGTTTCTGGAATGATTTCTATTCCAAATAACCCTAAAGATGAGAAACATTTTGAATTGGTTGCTGCATGGGAGATGAATAATTCAAAGATTATTACGTGGATTAATAATTCTGTTGATTTGGCTATTGGAATGCAACTAGCTAAGTTCTCAACGTCTAAGGAAGTTTGGGATCACTTGGCAAAGTTGTATACCAAGGCCAATTTTGCTAAGAGGTATCAATTGGAAATGGAGATTCGTACAATCCAGCAAGGTGATAAGAGTATTCAAGTGTTTTACAATGAACTGACCAATCTTTGGGATCAACTTGCATTAACTGAGCCTGAAGAACTCGGCATTGTCAAGCTCTATTGTAAATATAGAGAAGAACAACGTCTTGTTCAGTTTCTAATGCCTCTTCGGGATGAGTTCGAGACACTCTGTAGCTCCATCCTTCATCGAACTCCTCTTCCATCTGTTGATTATGTTCTTAATGAGTTACAAGCAGAAGAAGTTCGTGTGCAGTGGCATAGGCTCTCTTCATCGTCGTCAAATATTTCAGCATTTGCTGCGGCAAGGTCTCGTAGGGTTGCTATAGATGAGTGTTCTTATTGTAAAGGGAAAGGGCATTGGAAATCCCAATGTCCTAAGTTGTCTCAGCAACATGAACTTCCACATAAAGGAGGAGCAGCTGCTGTTTTGCATATTGGAACTGATTCAAAATCTGAATCTAGGAAGGATGATTGGACATGGTAGTTTGAAGTTGGCATCGGCATTGACATGGTAGTTTGAAGTTGGCATCGGCATTGACATGGTAGTTTGAAGTTGGCATCAGCATTAACATGGTTGTGTTTTGAAGTTGGCATCGGCATTAGCATGGTTGTGTTTTTCGCATTGGCATTAGCACTAGAATTTGGAGTCTTGTATCCACATCTACCTTGCAAACTCATGACTGTGTTCCGCCATGAGTTTGATGGGGGGTGTTGGAATTTAGTTTGGAATCTAGGTTGTTATCTTGCGGGCCAAGGATTAGTTACTTGCCCATTAAGTATTTGAGTTTGTTTAGGATTTGGTTTAGGGTTTTAGTCTAGGGTTTGCTTTGGTCTTTCTCTATATAAAGACCTCTTTGTTTTGTTTCTGTTTAATTCATTCAATAAAAGCTATGTTTTTCGGTATATTGTTCAATATATTTGTGACTGAGGTGAGCTGGAATAAACAGGGTCAATCGATTCAGAGAACAAATATTCATTATTAAACACAATACAGATCAAAAGAAAAGAACTTTAAGCATATTAAGTGAGTTGAAATAGTGCAAGTAGCAACCTGAAGAGGAAAAGCTCTCTTCTTTGTGGTGGTGGTGGTTAACACCGACATCGAGCGCTTCGTGGGCAACTGGGTTTCTCAGACCACCGCCAGAAGACGCGAACCGCCCACCACATTGCTGCAACTAGAGAATGCCATCCGTCTCTCCCGGCAAAGATCAACGGTCTCAAGGCTCGAACCAGTTATTTATTGCAGAGTTTGAAAGGGAAGAAGACCGGACTTAGTGGAGCTGGAGGGACAAAAGGACGAGATGGGCTGGTCTTTGACGGCTCAACTTAATTTTTGGTTCTGAAGTTATTGGGCCTTGGGTAACAGTCTTTCATTGATCCGGCCTGATCGTGATGGGTTTTTTGTTTTGGAACAAAAAACTACCGGTTTTAGTTAAACTTATACTCAATGTTTAAAATATCGGTATCAAATAAATATAGATATGCAAATTTGTGAAAATATTGATGGATATATCGATATCGACATCGGTTGCTTTTAATAGAAATGATAGAAATTTGGTCAAAACGTGGAAATTCAAAAAGAAACTTTAGAGAATGTCACACTAGTTTAAACAAAATATAAAAGTTTCTTTGATATTTAACTGAAATATTAGAAATAGAGACCACAATTGTCCATTTTAGCTGAAATTTAAGAGTTTATCCAATATAGGGTGAAGTCTAAACATCTCCCTCTTTCCATATCTTTTTTTAATTTTGATATATATCTTACGAAATTATTGAATGTATCGAAAAAATTTCAAACGATGCTCATACTATTTTCACACTCACTTTTTTACTAAATGGTATATGATAAATTGGATGAGACTACGACATTATATTTGATAAATTGGATGGGACTACGACATTATATTTTTTTGGAAACATAGCTTTCAAAACGTTTTTACAAGTTGTGGTTCAATCCCCACCCACGCTACTAATGGAACCGGATGCCCTCCTGAGCTTAAGAGGCTAAGCCTCATAAGCAAATCACACGGGCCGTGGAAATTTGATCCAACGGTTGCAATTATTATAACTTTTAGAGGGGCCATCTGTTTGTAGTCGTTGAATCAAATTCCAACAGCCTGAATTCTTTACTCAAGAGGGGATCCGGTTCCTGGTATTCTCTTAAGCTCAAGAGGGGATCCGGTTCCCGCTACTAATACCATTTAAAGTAGTTTAGTAACTTAATACGACATATGACACTATTCACTTTGTTTAATTTGAGCCCATCACCTCTTAGGTCATTCCTCAAAAGTATCCTTGCAAAATTCCTTGAAAGATGAATTTGTTGTGAATAATATATGGATGGGCCACATGAATAGTTTGTTACTATTTATGCACAATATTTTCACTATTCATTTGTGGAAAATTTGTAAAGTGAATAGTGCTTTCTTTTGTTTATAAAATGAATGAGAGGTGAAGAAGGTGGGGAGACTCACGGGATAGATAGGAAGGAAAAAAGGAAGAGAGAAAAAGAGAGGAAGAGAGAAAAGAAAGGAAGAGGAGATGAGATAATAGAGAGAGTTATCTTTGTACTCCTATTATTCCAAATTATAATGAAAGCACCACTGCTGCCCCGAGGATGTACTCCAGTCACACTGACTGTAGAGGAACCTCGTAAATTTTGTGTCTTGTTTCATTTATTCCACTGCACCCATCGTCGATTTTACAACACGTTATCAGCACAAAAAGCTCTTATGTCCGTGGAAAGCACAACGCCATAAATCCGGTGAAGCATTACCTACCTCCCACCTCTGCTAGCAAAAAATTTCACAGAATAAAAGGTATGTCCATTTTCTGTATCTCCCACCGCACCAGAAGCACCCCGCCGTATTCTGGTGAGAATTGAAATTTACAACAACCTGTAGTCGTCACGAGATAAGAAAACTCGTACCTGACAATTGGTTTCCAGAGATCCAGAAAAATCTCATCAGACTTGGAAACCCAGATCGCATCGTTTTCGATAAATCTCGAGAACTCCCGTGAATACTTGGTTGTCTGAGATAGTGATGGCATGACTGACTCCACAAATGCATCCCTCTCTTATACCTTCATGAACTCCGCTATCATTTATGTCCCTATAGGGAAATTCTTGCTTTGTGACGCCATGTTCTCTGGGCCATGCAAGAACAACGTTAGTCTCTGGTAGCCTTATTGGATTGAATTGGCTTTGTGTGACCTCCACAACAACCCATATGGCCCTGGGTTTGAGACTAGTACAGACAGATAAATAAGAAAAAGGAAGGAGGGATTATGGAATGGTGTTTCAAGCACGGTGTGAAAAAGAATTGGAAAAGTGGAATTTTTGGACAAAGGTTTCTAATGATGCATCTGCACCATGGACGGTTTTACCGCCTACTGCTTTAAGTTTTGATTTATGTGAATGGTGTTGGCTTAAAACACTTTCACAAGTTCTATTTACTTTAAAGCAATTTATTTATCATGGACGGTTTTACCGCCTACTGCTTTAAGTTTTGATTTATGTGAATGGTGCTGAATTAAAGCCCTTGTCACAAGCTTTATTTACTTAAATGCAATTTATTTACTATGGCTAGAATTACCGCTTATTGCTTTAATTTATTTAATCTTGTCACAAGCTTTATACTTTCCTTAAGATTTCGTAATTGTTTTTTCAAATTTGCATAAAATTAGACAATTTTAATTTAATCTTGTCATTTTCTTACCAAATGAAAATCTGAAAGAGCACTATAAAATAATTTACCTATATTTAAAAAATATAGGTAAATTATTTGGACATGTGTATTAGTAATAAATTTGCCCTGTATATGTAATGATACATGCAAAATAATTTACTCCAGGGTACCCTCTTGGATGATTGTATGCTGTCTTCTTGACATTAATAAAATCGCTATCGTTTCAACTCAAAAAAAAAAAAAAACTTATAAAAAAAATTGTTATTTGATTCAAAATAAATTTATCTATATTTTATATAATAATATAGGTAAATTATTGCACACATATATATTAGTAGTAAAATGTGCCCAATATACATAATAATACATGAAAATAATTCACCTACAAATAAAGGAAATTTGATTAAAAAATAATATATCTACTACTTTTTTTTATGAATTTCAATTTTTTTTATATTACAAACGTAATGTACCTACAATATAATTTACCTATTGTTTAATCTTATAAGAAAATAATGTATCTACTGTTTTATTTTTATTTTCTTTTCGAATATGTACTGTTTTATTTTAATGGAGATAATTTTTCTTGGTTTAATTTTTACGAAATAATTTAGGCACTATTTAACTTTACCAAAATAATGGAACTACTATTTTAATTTACCTACAAAATAAATGCTATTTGATTCAAAATTAATTTTCTTATATTTTACATATAAATATAGATAAATTATTTTTAACAAGCATATATGATAACAAACAAAAGATGCCTAATGTATGTAATAATCTAGGTAAAATAATTTACCTACAACATAAAAGAATATTAATTGGTTCTTTGTTGTTTTTATCAAACAATATTATTATTTGATGCAAAATAACTGATTGTAGAAAGGATTTTTTTTTTTCATACGAAAAATGTGCCCATAATTGTTTATGAACATGGCTAAATATATATATATATATATATATATATATTCCTAATATTTATCATACAAGAAAGGTAAAATTTCCATATGGGGTTAATTGCTAATCATAATTAGGGTGAGTAATAATATTTATTGACATAATTAGAGTTTTGTGGCATAAGTTGTAAATATGTGATAATAATTGGTTACATATTTGTCTACATGGTACTCTAATTGAAATTTGGGTTTTATTTGGATGTTTAATATTATGTGGGTTTTTGTTTGGAAAATAGGAGTTTCAATAGCCTTTTTCTAAAGAACCCTATATACAAGTGATGTAAACTCTTTTAAATTATGAAAAAGGAGTTCGAACTCGTGTGGAAAGAAAATCACACCACTCAAACTAATTTGTTTGTTTAAATATTGTAGGATGCATGCATGATTGAATAAGGTAAATCATCCCATGTGGATTCATCAATATAAAAATATCTGATGGTGTGGAAGGGAACTAGGGTATTATTACAAAGGCTGTGCTCGTGTGATTCTGAAATGTCGATAGAATCCGAGGGTCGAATACTAGATGTGCTCGTGTCAAACTCAGGAGAGCAAGGAAGACGGTGTTTGGATCTTCGTTTTGATCGGGTTGGGATTGGCTTATTTCTTGTTTTGGAGGTTTCAGATGAGACACCTCGTTGGCAACTTGAACAAAAAAACCAATTAGCCCTTTGGAGGCTGTTTTTTTTTTTGGGTTTTTCATGTTTTTGGTTTTTTTTTTGTATTTGTTTTCATTTAGCAGATTATTATTTTGACACTTATCAGTTGTTTGCTCATTTTATGAAATAGAATAAATTAGTTTTTATCATACTTGTGCAAAACTAAGTACAATGATATTCTAGGATTTCATACCGCTGACTCCACTTAGTAAGATATGGCGTTGTTATTGTTATTGTACATTTGATCTTCCAAAATACAATGCCATTTACCAACATTGGAACAATTATTATAATATTTTGTTGAAGAAAAAGAATCAGCTAAACACAAGTGATTATGTCTACTCTAAACTACACTAAGAAGAGAGAGAGGGTTAGAATTAGAGTCGATATGAGTTGAAGAAGACCATAATCATCAAGACAATCCACCACTAGTGTCAAGTTCAACACGCTTTTTTAACCTCATTTGCTCCTCATGCGTTGCAAAATTATAAAATATTCGGTTTAAAGTGCTGTTCCTCTCTGTCGAAAAGGAAAATTCCAAATTACTTTGATTTGGAGTGCAGATAGCTAAAACAGAATTGTCCAAAGTCGTTAACTAGGAAGCAAAAATGATCACGCACTCATAGGTTTATTACTCATAGGTTCATAAAGTTCTCAACTAACAGGGCAAAAGTCCGCACCAAACAAAAAGTTTGATCTACCCCAACAGTGGGATGACCATTTATCTGAATCGACAATTACCCATCTCAAGGGAGAATTACTTCAACAGGTGGTAGCAATGTCTGAGGCTTTTTCTCCTCCGACGATGGCGGTGATGGGTACGCCTTTTTCCCGTCATTGGTTTTTGGCTTTGACAAACCAAACTGCTCCCTTATCTTCTCTAACTTTTCAAAAATCTTCTTCCTGATCTCGGGATTGACAACGCGTGCTTCCACAGGTTCTATTGGAAGGGTGAGTGCTGCCAGTGTCCCAACAGGCACAGATAACATCACATCTCTTCGTGAAACTCCAAAGGCTTTCGGAGCCTCTACTTTTTCTTTTCCCTCACTTCTCAACTGCAAAGATAACATCACATCTCAGAGATGAATTGAGAAGTAAAAGACAAGTAATTGTTCTACAATCCATCACGGTTTCAGTTTCTGTAAAAGATGATGCTCGAAAGTACTAAACAATGAAAAATCAAGTTGCAGCCTACTTACCCTACATCTCCGGCCCTTATGACAATTAAGAATCAAACTGCAAGACCGAACAATTAAATCTGGCTTGTTACAACTTAATCACTTTTCGAGAATACAGTTCAAAGGGACCTTAATAACCTGAAGCATAATGGACAACTGCACATAAAACCAAAAAAGACTCATCCTACTACAAAGCCAAATTTAATCCATCTTCTTAATTCGTGATCCATTTGTATATGTGAAAAGAAAAATTTATCAGTGCTTAGACCTTTGGGATGAAACCATTGAAGCTGGAGATGACAAAACAGATCATAAGTTCGGTACTTCTTACTGAGATCACCATGAATTCATCAAGATAAGCTTAATTACATAAATTATTAAGCATACATTGTGGACAGAAATTAACTCTAGCAATGTGAACCACAAGGTAAAGATTACAAAACATGTGGCCCGCCTAACCGAGACCTAGTATCAAAATCTTCATAACTTATCTCCACCAAAAACATAGGATTGCTAGATTCTATGGACGATAAGTGTGATTATCTCTTCTCTGCTTGAGTGAAACTCCGGATAGGCGGATGCGGAGTTACAATGAAATAAAATGCCAACTATGAAATTTAAGGATGCCACGGCCCATGGTTTAACATCATGCTCTTAACTTGCTTCGATAGGGACAAAAGTAAGCAGATCAGCTGCTTAGAAACAACACTTATACAACCAACGATGGTAAGGGGTACCATTTATGAAAGGATACACTTAGTTTCACATGGCACGAGACGAAAGCTTCCCATAACAACTGCATAGCAGTCTGCACTCGATGACGCAAATTAGTTATTTCCTTTGAACCAACTAACTGAACTAACTGCAAATAGCTCTGTAGCCTCACATAACATAGGCCATATCAGCCAAGTGCCCGAGTAAAAAACAGCTAACCCTCCCTCATAACAAACATTAGAACATCAAAAAAGTGCACGCAAACCTTACATCTTACGGTTTAAGTTTCTCGCTAAACTTCCGGAAATAAGGAACAGAATATGCTATACTTGGCCCAAAACAAAGCGTAATGAAGTTCTAAGATTCATAAAGCCGACCCCATTTACCGAGTAAAGCTTTCTTGTTGTAAGGAACATAATATACTAAACTAAACTAGTCATTCATTGTTCTGAAATTGCTCATGCCTTTGATCTGTAAATACGCGAACTAAATTAGTAACATTACCCAATAAAGGAAAACCCAGATGCATTTCCAGTTGAAAACTTCACAAATAAATTATAAAAATGACAAAATAATTTGATTTTTTGTGACTGAGGTGAGCTGGAATAAACAGGGTCAATCGATTCAGAGAACAAATATTCATTATTAAACACAATACAGATCAAAAGAAAAGAACTTTAAGCATATTAAGTGAGTTGAAACAGTGCAAGTAGCAACCTGAAGAGGAAAAGCTCTCTTCTTTGTGGTGGTGGTGGTTGACACCGACACCGAGCGCTTCGTGGGCAACTGGGTTTCTCCGACCGCCGCCAGAAGACGCGAACCGCCCAACACATTGCTGCAACTAGAGAATGCCATCTGTCTCTCTCGGCAAAGATCAACGGTCTCAAGGCTCGGACTAGTTATTTATTGCAGAGTTCGAAGGGGAAGAAGACCGGACTCCGTGGAGCTGGAGGGACAAAAGGTCGAGATGGGCTGGTCTTTGACGGCTCAACTTAATTTTTGGTTCTGAAGTTATTGGGCCTTGGGTAACAATCTTTCACTGATCCGGCCTGGTTGTAATGGTTTTTTTTTTTTTTAACAAAAAACCACCGGTTTTAGTTAAACTTCTTATTTATGAGTGATGTTATACTCACTCACTTATACTCAATGTTTAAAATATCGGTATCAGAGAAATATAGATATGCAAATTTATGAAAATATTGATGGATATATTGATATCGATATCGGTTGCCTTTAATAGAAATGATAGAAATTTGGTCAAAATGTGGAAATTCAAAAATAAACTTTAGAGAATGGCACACTAGTTTAAACAAAATATAAGAATTTATCTGATATTTAACTGAAATGTCAAAAATAGAGACCAAAACTGTCGATTTTAGCTAAAATTTAAAAGTTTCTCCAATTTATGGTGAAGTCTAAACTTCTCCCTCTTTACATATCTTTTTCTAACTTTTATATATTTTTACGAAATTTTGAATGTATCGAAAAAATTTGAAACGCTACTCATACTATTTTCACACTCACCTTTTGACTAAATGGTATATGATAAATTGGATGGGACTACGACATATATATATTTTTTTTTTGGAAACATAGCTTTCAAAACGTTTTTACAAGTCGTGGTTTACTAATACCATTTAAAGTAGTTTAGTAACTTAATACGGCATATGACACTATTCACTTTGTTTAATTTGAGCCCATCACCTTTTAGGTCATTACTCATAAGTATCCTTGCAAAATTCCTTGAAAGATGAATCATTAATCTGACATTAGGAGCATTTTTCCTTAACACTATCAATTATGGTGTATACTCAGCATACATTTAAAAATTTGTCACGTATTATTTCATTTAACCTTAATTTAACTTTTTTTTCAAAATTAAAAAGGTAACATTTAATGTGAAAGTTAACTAAAGTTATATGAAAAAACATGTGGCAGATGATTAGGTGCATAGTAAGTATACATCATAATTTATGATGGTGAAAAAAAGACTCATTAATAGAATATTGTTGAAGCAAAAGAGTTTCCTCCAAAAGCATATCAAGTACACAACCACATTTGGAAATGGAAATGGCAGCTCCCTGTAGTAAGTATGACTTTAAATTTTGAGGATCTGTGATGAAATGCATATTAGCCACAAGATTATATTAGGTTAAGATCTAAAGTATTTGACAACTTAATAAAGAAAAATCAACTTAAATCCATGAACCTTTAGAAAACTCATTTTATTATTTTGTTTTATTAAGTTATCAAATATTTTAAGTCTATAAACTAAACTAATCTTATGGTTAATTTGCATTTGATATTCGCAAGTTCTCATTTGAGGACCTTAAGAGAGCATGACTCTTTAATTTAATAGGAAAATTGGTTACTGCAAAACAACCAGCTGGAAGTAGTGGAGTACCGTGTTTTTTTATATTTGGGGATGGAGGGGCATCCACAAATCTTGATTGATTGGAAACCAAGTTTAAACCCACTTCACTTTGTTCACCCTCCAAAAACGAAAGAAGGTTAATTTAAAGGATGTGATATCCACACACCTCTTTTTACTTCTCACACATCCTTCTAATTTTCGGCTATCGGATCGGATGAAATGAAGAAAATCAACGGACATAAATTAACAAGGGGTGTGTGAGAAGTAAAAAGGGATGTGTAGATAGCACATCCCTAATTTAATTGGTAAACCAGATAACAAATTCTACTAATTTGTTATAAAAGTGAATCAGAGAAACCAAGGAATCTAAAACTGCGGCGAGTACAGTGGTGATCAGTGTGTGCAGGGAGATGGATAAAACTAGACTAGAAACCTAGCTAGAGTTTTTTTTTTTTTTCTTTTTTTTAGAAAATAAATTTACGATTAGTAAGAGGAAGAAAATAGTTCGAAACTATTACATTAGTTTAGGGGAGCGAGAAAGTTTCAAACTCATAACACATGGATAAAAAAATTCAACATCTTATCTACTAGAATATTAAAGTGGAAATTCAGTTCAAAATCTTACTTTGTATCGGATATATAGGGAATGAATTATAATATATTAATTTTCAAAACCATATAAATTCAGTTAGCATAAAAAAGGTTTATGAATTTCACATTATATACTGGTAACAAAATAAAAATACAAGAATTTCACATTGGAATATTAACAAAATCGAATGACTTATGTTTAGTTGTTTCATGTCTAATTACATCGAGACATTTTATGATACAAACTCCACAATATTTATTGTGTTATGCAAGTAATATATAATGCAAGCTGGGAAATAATGTCAATGTAATTATATAGTAGTGAACCGTTGACTCTTCGCTGTTTGCTCCAAATCTTGGCATTTGTATCAAATCGAGCCTCTAAGTAGCAACTGATCATGATCCTCCATCGTCCCTTCACTGTGAGTTGAGCCTCCATGCATCATCACAAATCACATGTTGAAATTTGTCAAGAAACATTAAATTTATTAATTTGAAGAAAGAAAGAAAAGTTGATTAGATTAGGCTAAGAGAGACGAAGTGAATTATCTGGGCATAATCACCTTTCTGATGAAAGTTGATCCGCTTCCTAATAAACTTCATATGCAAACATAAGGTCAAGAATCAAGATGTTGAATTCCATGCAAACCCTTGTCAAATGAACAGTCTCTTGCTTATTCCTCAGGCTCGCTGTCTCTTCGACCTATCAACATTCTATGGTAGCAGGCTAGCTAGTCACCACTAGGTAAACCCTAAACCACATTATTTTTCTAATTAATTAAGGACTTGCTTATACGGCTCATGCTAATTACATTCTACAGTTCGAAACCAAGGAAATACTACTTTAGTGTAATAAGTAGCTTTATCTAATTTGGTAACTAGATTAGTTTCAAATCCAATTCAATTAGTATAACCCACATACACCTGAAAATAGAAAGTTGGTGGCCGCAGCCGCAATAACTAGGGTAAAATTCCAACGATTATCAAAATTATGATGTTAAATTACCACAAAAGTGGTACTTCGCAACTTATAGCCAGCCTATTACTATTTCTTTCAATTTCTTTCTTCTTCATATTTCAAAAGGAAAAGAAGGAAAGCCAAAAGATACCTAAACCACTTCCCAAATGAATCTGATAAACGCATATATATAAACTGGATTAGCTTGGGAGTTTTTGCTTTTTTTTTCCGTTCTAGTTTAATGACTGTTTTATGCATAACTCAATAAATTTATAGGTTACTGCAGTCGATCTCGATCAACTACTAGGTCATACTCCAAGATGACACAGAATAAATAGCTAGTTATCTACTAATAAGCTGCCTTGTTTAACTTCTTAGATGATCAATCAAGTTGATTAATTTAGAAAGAGAAAAAACATGATTACTTTCTAATTAGGGTTTTCAAGGGTACTATGCCTAACCTTTAATTACCTTAGGTTTCAGGTCGAACAGACAACGAAACTAAGATTATTTGCAAAGGTACTGCTCACTTGACAAGCATAGCATGAAATCCACTCACCCATATCAAAACACATCAACACATCCGCGATCCTCGATCATATATATTTGTTGACTTGTTCTAGATTTCTTTATTTTCTGCAAAAATCTCACACAAGTTATCATCCCATCTGAAAAAAAATTAAAAAAATTTAAAAAAAATAAATAAACACAACACAACAAACATATTTGATTTGGACTAAGTACGTAAATCAAACTAAATAATTAGCAAAACTACGGAAGAACGTATACGTACGTCAAAGCGGAAGAAGGGAGGGAGAAGAACGTGGTCTTTTGAGCAAGAGACCTAACTGGGAGGTGCAATACAGCTGCTGGTTTGAGCTTCATTTTATAGAGATAAGAAGGAACCTTTCCATGGTTTATCACTTTCAATTACAAATCATTGGTGGAGCGTGCGAATTCTATACGGATCTTCATGTCAGCTAAAACTTTACACGTGACAGATCATTGACTAATCGATATTTAATTGTTGTGTTTCCCTCTCATAATAAATAGTTAATTATAGGTAAGATTCATTGATATAGGATCAACGGACGGTGTAAATTGTATCAGCTGTCACATTAGGGATTTAGGACAACATATATAGTCCGACATTCATGTAAAACTTTTAACGCGGTGGACCACTTACTTTATAGCTTTTGATTAATTCACAAGTAATGCTAAGCATATTAGTTTTTCGGACTAAATTTTAAGAGAAATACTAAGTAAACTTTCAAAAGTGGGAATCTTCATAGACTCTCTTTTATCTTATGTTTTTTTATACAATATTTGATAGTATTGGTACGAGAATTAACGTTAAACTGTGAGGTGATAGAGAGTTCACGAAGAGTCTCACTTTGAAAAAGTTTCCTAAATATTTCTCAATTGGTAAATTATATGTTGTGTCAGGGATAGTAAATAAACACATTAATCACACTCAAATAATAATTCAATCGTCAACAATCACTTCATATAGTTTACAAAATTTAATTTAAATAATCAATCTTTCTAAAATTACCTTTAATTCATTAGCTAGCTCACTTTCCACTCATTTGTTTCATGTTACTTTTTTGCTTCGGATGATTATATATACACCTTAATTTGTTCTCTTTTAACAGATTTCTTGAAAGTACCCCTTGATGGTTGGCCGAAATTTCATGATATTTGGACAATAAATACACTAGATTTTTTTTATATATGCAAGTGATGTAAACTCGTTTAAATTATTAAAAAGGAGTTCGAACTCGTGTGGAAAGAAAATCACACCACTCAAACTAATTTGTTTGTTTAAATATTGTAGGATGCATGCATGATTGAATAAGGTAAATTATCCCATGTGGATTCATCAATATAAAAATATCTGCTGATGTGGAAGGGAACTAGGGTATTATTACAAAAGGCTGTGCTCGTGTGATTCTGAAATGTCGATAGAATCCGAGGGTCGAATACTAGATGTGCTCGTGTCAAACTCAGGAGAGCAAGGAAGACGGTGTTTGGATCTTCGTTTTGATCGGGTTGGGATTGGCTTATTTCTTGCTTTGGAGGTTTCAGATGAGACACCTCGTTGGCAACTTGAACAAAAAAAAAACCAATTAGCCTTTTGGAGGTTTTTTTTTTTTTTTTTTTTTGGTTTTTCATGTTTTTGTTGGACTTCTCTCTATATTGTATGCGCTTATAAGTAGTTGGCCTTCTCCATATATTGCCACGTAGTTTTATAATGGAACCTCAACTTCTTCAATACTGCATTATACATAAACTTAATTTGACCTATACTGAAAATATGAGTATACCCCTTAGAATTCAATTTTTATTAACTAAAACCCACAATTGTAAAATTTTTCTAATAAAAACCCAATGACTAGGCTCCAACCAAGCAATATCCATAATTAAGTATGACTTGGCAAAATTGGTATTTTTGGATGTCAAAATTACCCCTAATATCATTGACTTTGGGTCTATTACTTGTTATCTACATTTATTTTATATTATTTCATTCAATTAAACATTTTAAAACGTTTATGCATATTTGGAAAAGAAAAATTTTAGTGTCTTGATTTCCAATGCATATTAATAACAAAAATTACATGATATTAGAGTTTTGATTCCTTATATAGTTGTTTTCTCATTTATGTAAAATGAGCATTTTTTTTTCCTTTTCAAATAATTGTAACAGGTAAATTAGTATTTTTCACAAATATACAAATGTTGTTTTAGTCAAAATTACCAATAATAATATCAAAACGTGTCTAACATATGTAATAATACATGCAAAATAATTTACCTACAGAATAAATGAATGTTGATTGATTGCAAACAACACATAATAATAACAAATGTGCCTAGTATATGTAATAATACATGCAAAATAGTTTACCTACAAAATGCAAGGATGTTTTTAGCCAATTGATTCAAAGTTTATTAATTACCTATATTCTACTTAAAAACATAGGTAATTTATTTCACACAGATATAATAATAACAAAATGTGCCTAATGTATACATGCAAAATAATTTACCATACCTAAAATGATTGTCAAACAAATATACGAATGGAACAGATGATGGTAAGACAAGTATAAAGCATATACTTTTGTAATAATAAAGCACTTATTTGCCATGATTATGGTGGATAATTAAATTCATCAACATAATTAGGGTGTTGTGGCACAATTGTAAATATTTTGAAAATAATAGGTATTTATTTATTTACATGACAGTTTATTTCAAATTTAGGTTTTATTTGGATGTTTAAAACGAAATGAGTTTTTGTCAAGAAAATAAGTATTGCATGGGCTTATATCTAAAGAACCCAAAGAAAAACTTCAGCCTACATATGTAGGGCTTGGAAGATCATATTCCTACTATATATGTTGCTAGAAATCAAACCAACATTTTTATAACGGAAACTGTATGTGCATTCTCCTTAAACATCTCGATCAACGATAGAAAACTGGAGATAGCTTTACTTGTGTTAGTTTGATCATGAGCTGTTTAATAAGTTTCTTTTAGAGTTAATTAGCTGGATAAGCAATATATATAATCTGCTCATCAGAGATCTTGCCAGGCTCCAAGCTGATGAGGTTCTACGTATACTCCAGTCCAGATTATATTATGTAGCAAGCTAGGGAACAGAAGTGGGTCATCATATAGCTTGGCCTTGCGATGATCTGGGTATGGAAACTTCCTTTTCCTGCACATCATTATTGTACATATCAATAAGGACAATACTTGCATCATCATCTGTGATTGATACATACAACTCTCGTACATGATGAGAACAAGTAGGCAGAGCAGCTCCACATACGAGGCCTATATGGATTGTACGACAATTAAAGACCATAACTAAGAGGGAGTGTGCAGAAAGAGCTCCGCATACGGGGACATATGATTCCTCAGTGTTTTGTGGGGGTGGGGGGAGGGGGGGAGGAAGGAGGATGGGGGGTGGGGGGTGGGGGGGGGTGGGGATGGGGACAATGAACTACTTGTTGTAGCAGCAGCTCCACATACGGGGAAGGGGGGGGGGGGTGGGGGACGGGGACAATGAACATATGATGCCTAAGCGTGTAGAATAGCTAGGGCTGACCTGTCTTCAATGAGGAAAGCTTAAAGGTAGGAATTAACTAGTTATTAGTTATATCTTTAGTTTGTAGTTGAACTGCGTGTGGAACGGATGTGGGCATTGCCAATTTAATAAAGAACATTCTAGTCAATTGTGAATAAAAGTCCACGTGTCAGCTCCAGAATTTTCTGAATTATTTTTTGCTCCACACCAGTTACTTACCATATTGGCCTGTTTATGCCAGCCAAGACCAGATTGCTTGTATCGTGTCATCCACGGGCTTTGCTTGGGTCATTGAAAACAAATTAAATCAGCTATTATATATTTAGCCATACGGGTAGGGATGGCAATTTGACCCATCAAACCCATTTTCTGTAGGTAATCGATCCGAACGGTTTGGTTTTGGGGATTAAATTTCTGGTATTTTACGGTTATGGGTAACCGTCATGTAAATTTTTTGGTTTCGGGTTTGGTTATGGTTATTGGGGTATCCGCCCCGAACCTATACCCAAAACCGAACTGGTTTTGAATTAATACAAAAATATCAATATTTATTATATAGAGAAGAGAGTTATCAATAATCATTAATAATATAAATTATATTCTTATCAATTATTAATAGTATTAATCTCGTTTTTAACAATATTTATTACGGAAGAGGATCCTCTCCTAAGCTCAGGATGAGGATCCTCCTGACCAACCCATCTGGGTCGTTCAAATTTAATCCAACAGCTCCAAACAGGCAGACCCTCTAAAAGTTATAATAATTGCAACCGTTAGATTAAGTTTGAACGGCCCAGATGGACTGGTCAGGAGGATCCCCATCCTGAGCTCAGGAGAGGATCCTCTTCCATTTATCACATGCATTGTTTGTATCAATTGTATTAATAACACTATTTAGTATTTAATATTTAATCTTATTGAATATATGATGTATATGCATTGTATCAGTAATCTATTTAATTTTTTATTTAAAATTTACTATTTAATTAATAATATAAAAATATTATAATGGGAAAAACCGTTGCCTGAAAGAAAATTCGTTACCCAATGGGTTTGGTTATGGGGAAAACCTGTTTGGGGATTCTACGGTTTCGAGTTCGGGTACGAGGATGGCACATCCGAACCCGATCCGCCTCATTGCCATCCCTACATACGGGAAATAAAGATAAACAATAAGCTCATCTGTATACTCAATTGTAGTTAAAAGTAGGAACGGTTATTGTACACTCCAATATAGTCGGTTTATATAATTCAGTAGTAGCATTCAGTTATGTGAGAGAGAAAGAGAGATCAGACCGGGATAGCAGGTGCTGCCTGGGCTGGTGTACGCCATGTTCGGTGAAGACAGTATATTGGTGTGGCAGTAATGGGGACAATTAGAAAACTGACAGATAAGAGAGGGTTGGCGATCGATTGGGGTGTCACATTCCATGCAAAACCTTGTCAAGCGAACAGTCCCTTGCATAAACCTCATATTCATTGTCAGATCAACCTTGCATTGCATACCCTTAATTAGCTAATATACAATAAGCCATTTTCTAGCTACCTTCTCAAATTTTAAGGTAGAGAGGGAATCGATCAAGTTATTTGAACCGTAGTATGGTAAATTACTTAACTGTATGGAGGAGGAGACCTAGAGTTCTTATTTTCCAACATCACCTTATTTTCACCTTGCCATTGACCCTTGATCATGTAAAAGGGCCAAAACTAATTGCATGCATCACTCTAGCCATCTATATGTGCTAGAATCTTAACCTTGCCTTCAACGTTAATTAGCAGTCCATATTTCAGTTGTGTAAAAATATGCTACCCTCCATATGTCATGAGAAAGACAATATAACCCATTAATTCAATTATATATTGTTTAAGATGAAGTAAATACAAACATATTCCTATTAAAACTAGCTTATACACAAATATATGGTTTAATTGGAGCAATAATGATCCCGGGATCTTAATTAGTTAAATGTTCCTAAACTAAAAACTCGTGAGTATTCCTCTCTAAATTACTTATTACGATTTGTAGCAAAAGTCTTTGTGGGTAACTTCGTTATAATATATCCATCCATTATTTTACGGGATATTTTGGATACGGTCTCTAACCCTTAACATTCTTTGATTAAAACCTTAATAGTATTCAAAGTTTGATCAAGGTCCCTTGACTTTGTACACCTCATTATATTACTATTAATATTTATATTTTTATAGTTTTGACATTAATTGTTTGATATTTTATGAGATTTATAATCCTATAAATTTAAAATCCCTCATTATAATACTATTAGAAACGGTTACAATAAAAAAATTCAAATATTTTGATTGAATAAATGTATAAAAACTATGTAAAAATAAGAAATAATAAATGGCAAAAGAATGTATTCATAGTGTTAAAAAAATTGGTACATTTTACAAAAAATTTGGTACCTTTCACATATAACAAAGTGGTACATTAATAAAGAAGAATGGGTACATTAGAAATAAATTAGGGTATAGATAAAAGATTAAAAATTATGAATAAAAATGAATTTTTTAAAAATATAGGCGCTAAAAGAAATTAATACATGGGTACAAAATAAAACTAAAAAGAAAATACTACAAATTTAAAAAAAAAATGTTGCAAATTAAAAGTGGGTACAAACTAAAAATATAAATTTATGATACAAAGTTTAGGCATAAAACATAAATATACCATATGTAATTTTTGTATCATTGATTAAATATACAATGTCACATGACAGTATATACATGGGTACAAACACAAATAAAACTTTAAAAAATATGGGCACAAAAAGAAACTAATATATGGGTACAAATTAAAAATGAAAAGAAAATTGGTACAAATTAAAAAATATTTGCAAATTAAAAATAGGTACAAACTAAAAATAAAAATATATGATAAAAAATTTAGCCATAAATATAAATATACTAATTGTAACATTTTTAACATTAAAGGAATATATTTAAAAATACAAATATTTTATTATTTGAATAATTAATGATGTTATTAATACCTAAGGACCTTGATCAAAAATTGAAAATTAATAGGATTTTAATCAATGGAGTAACAAAAAGAATGATGTGAACCTAATTTTCTCATTATTTTACCTTTTAAACTCTTTATTTTGGATGAAATTTCTGATAGTGTTACTCAAATGGACCATTGCTCTATATTGTGACAAGTTCAAGGGCCAATACTCATGACCTTGTAGTTCATGAACCAAAACTCCAATTAGACTAAAGTTGATAACATTATTAGAGGCTGAAATTGAATGGATATTCTTTCACTCTAGCTATATATCTACATAGATATGCACCCAACTAGCGTTTTGGAATTCTCACTGTACCTGAAAATCACATGCAAAGCTGTACATCTACCAAACAACAAAATGCACACATGTAACGAAATTCATGGAGGGTGGGCACATTTTCCAGGTAATTAAGAATATGTATGAGAAAAGCCAAAAACAATTATAGTAATTAAAAAGTTGATCGACACATAAACAAATCTGGTTACTCACGAAAGAAAAAAAGAAAGTGGTCTTGGAAGCTGAATATTCTCTAATCCTATAACTATGCAAGACAATTCGAGCTAGGGTTTATATATATATATATATCAAGGTCGAACAGACAACGAAACAAAGGGCAATCCAAGAAAGGGCTGCTCGCATGACAAGCACAGCACGGAAAGTACTCATCCATGTATAAAAATAGCATAGAATCTCTTCCTTCAGATTCTGTACGGCTGGAAATTTATTTCCATCTGGTGTAAAATTGTTGTACTCAGAATATGCATAGAACTTATAAAGTAACCAAATTAAGTAAAACACGAATAGCAGAACGCAGAAGATGTTTCGTCCATTAGAAAAAACGCAGAAGATAATAAAAAGAAGAAGAGCAAGTAGTACCTCTGATCTGAGCAGAGAGGATGTGTTAGCCTAGCCTGGTTTTGTCATAAGCGTCAGGGGCTTAATTTATAGAGATGGTGATATATTAATTGATCAAATATGAAAATAATAAATAAATATCTGATGAGAGGGGTTGAAGCGTGTGAAAGTGGGAACATATGGGATTGAGCTACATTTGACACGTGACAGAGGGGATTTGACTTTGACTCACGGGTGACACATTGCACACATGAAGAAATTAGGGAAGTGAATGGTATGGTGCATGTCACGTGCCTCTCATTCTTAACAACTTCCCCTCTACCTCCTATCTCTCTCTCTCTTTCTCGTCTACTCAAATTCTAACATGTAAAGAAATATGCAGCACACAAAAAAATTCCCTTTTTTCCCTTTATCTTAATTTTTCCCTTTTAAGTTCATTTTACTTGTTTTTGGCTTACGGTATCTTATTTCTGATTGGTGTTGATTGGCCAGAAGTAACTAGTCAGAACCTTACTTATAGAGTAAACAAGCCGGGTATGATAGTGGGATTATGTAATCAACACCCAACAAAGAGAGAGAGAGAGAGAGAGAGAGAGAGCATTAATAAAGAAAGAAAACAAGACGACCATGATGGAGGTTAGCTGTGCTCGTGTGATTCTGAAATGAAGATAGAATACGAGGGTCGAAGATGTGTTTGTCCAACCTCTCACATGATGTCACGTCTTATCTACCCATAAACTCAAAACTCTCATTCCGTGCTGAAGTTTCATATCTGAGCGTAATTGACGCTTTATTGTATTTAGTTTAGTGCGTTAAACTAGACATCTCTTTCACAGTTAATCTTTTAGTAAAATATAGCAACACGGCAACACATGGACACTGAGATTAATAGTGTTGAAGACATCAGTCGTTACCTCAATGGTACTACGGATTGGGCTTATTCTATCCCTATGCAACTCAAAATATAGAACACCCCCTTGGTTTTTTGAAAGGGTAATGCTAGAGAAACCAAAATTTTAAACTAAATTTTGTAAACCAAATGATGTGGTTGTTAATGATTGGTTTATTACTTAAGTATTGATTAATATCTCTATTTCATAGTGGTGACACATCATTTGGTTTGCAAATTTAGTTTATAAATTTGGTTTCTCTAGCATTATTTTTTTCAAAATTATGTTTGCTTTGTTGGATATGCTGATGCAGGTTATTTATATGACCTGCATAAGGCACGTTTTCAAACTAGTCATGTCTTTAACGTTGGAAACACCACAATATCTTTAAGGTTAACCAAACAAACCTTAGTTGCGACTTCTTCAAAACATTGAAATTCTAGTCCTTCACAAGGCCACACATGAATTTTTATGGTTGAGAGCTATTGTTGAGTATATTCGGAACACTTGCTGACTTCCTTCCGTCATTGATGTACCGACAATGACCTATGAAGACAATGCCGCTTGTATCAACCAAACCAGGAAGGGATACATCAAATAAGACAACCCAAACATATTGCGCTGAAGTTCTTCTCCTATCAGTAGTAAGAGCATCAAAAATTAATTGAAGTCAAGCAGATATGTTCTATGTTCCCAAAACAACTTTACCAAGTCACTACGGAAGTCTACTTTTCAAAAGCTTGTTCTTGAAATTGGCATGAGTGAATTTTCTGATTTGCAACGCTTGTAGTTCTTAGGGAGAGTTTTATCAAACTCAGGGGAGTATTCTGAAGCATACTTATTTTACCTTAGTGCACCTTTTTCCCTATGATCAATATTATTTTGCCCCATTGAGTTTTTGTTGCCTTACGAGGCCTATTTACTCTTGTGGGCGTTTTACTTGCATCTAGAAGACTTTAGTTTTGACTTATTGCAGTTACTCACTTTTCTTCTTAGATTATATGTTTTGTCCCACATTGCTTTACCATAATCAAATTTTGTGAGATTTACTCAGGTGGAGTTCTCTATGTATGACTCGCATATTCTATATAAGTGCATGCAAGGTAACTTCATCAACTATTATGACGTCCTACCTGAATATCTGATACTACTATTTAAGTATTTGAGAAATGCTAAAGGGACTCTCTCAAAAGTGATCTCTTCATAAATTATATACCACCTCACATTGTAAAGGTCAATTCTCGTGCCAACATTATAATACATTGTGCCCAAAATATAAGGTGACATAGAGTCTAGAGCCTCACTTTTGATAGAATCTCCTCAACATTTCTCTAAGTACTCCAGGGAAAGTGTTCTAATTAATATTTGATGTTATGTGTTTGTGTAAATACTAGGTAGAGTTATGATAGAATTCTTATGTAATATAGGTGATTCTTTTCCGTTAGACTTTGTGTTTTTTGTGAGAAATTTTTCTCTTTATATTGTTTAATACACACACACACACACACACACACACAAAAGGAACTTTTTTCTTCCCTCACTAAATAGGGAACAACAATTAGCTTATTATTCTGTCTCTTTTTCTTTTTCTTTTTTTTGTATCCATGCACTTGCAATTTTTAGTTGGTTTTGGTGATATATTTCGTCATTTTATGGGTTAAATAGAATGGGCCAAGTCATTTCTGAGAGGTCCAACACAAGCCAATTCATGTCCTAATAGAATGGCCCAGATAGTGATTAGTTAATATTTGGGCTGGATCAAGGTTGCCAGACCAGATAAACAATATGATATTGGGCTTGTAAAAAAATTTGTGATATTTGGATTTGGACTTGCTGAAAGTGACAGATTATATTGGAGCATCTCCAATCATGTTTTATTTTTAAGTTAAATTGTAGCTAAAAAAATTAAAAAGTTATTTTGAACTCCTTATAAAATTTAAACTCCGATCTTACTCTCTATTTTAGAAAATCATGATAATTGTGATTTTGTGAACTATATGATTTTATTTTTTATTTTTTGTCAAACGATAGATTTTGTTAGATTAAATATTAGATTAGTTATCGACGGAGTTCGAACCCACACCCTCATGCAAGAACTCAACTCTTTTCCACAACTGTGGTAGGCCACTTGCTTTTATTTACAATTTAATAAAATTGTATTTTAAGCGGAGGGGGAGGAGTTCGAAACTATTAGATTAATTTAGAGGAGGGGGAGTTTCAATCGTAGGACGCATGGGTATAAACCTAATACCCTATCTATTAGGATATTGGACTACCTTCATATTATTAAAATTGTAATAATTAATGCTAGGAGCTCCTTTCTCACTCGCTAGATTTAGGAGCTCCTAGAGGTTTTGCCATCTTAGAGCATAGTAGGGATGGGATTGGAGATTAATTTTTCCAAACTTCTACCTATATTTTCTTTAGGAGCTCGTTTAAGAAGCCTATTGGAGTTGCTCGTACTAATTTACTACCATGCATATAGAAACTTAAACGTTATAAGATAAATATATATCAATAATGCTAGAGTCACCATTTGTCACCAAATTTGTTCACAAATGATGTGTCCACGCATTTGTTAGTAATAAATAAATTTTAAATCAACCCATATTTTTTTCTTCTGAAAATATGATTTTAGCCCCTGAAATTTAATTTTTTCCACATAAAACCCGTCATAAGTTTTTTACTCAAATAAAACCCATTAACTAGATTCCACATTAGCAAATTCATTAATTATGTTTTATGTACACAATTAGTTACATATAGATTGTAAGGGAGAATTAATGATTTTACGAAAATAATAAATAATAAAGTTATTGCCTAATATATAATAACAACAAAACATGCCTAATATATGTAATAATACATGCTTAGTTAAGTCAACAAATTATATTTCACATATAAATGTAGGTAAATTATTTCACACACATATATATAACAAAATAAAATAAAAATAAAAATAAAAATGCCTAGTATACGTAAAAATTCATGCAAAATAATTTACCTACAAAAAATGTTATTTGATTCAGTGCACCTACTATTCAAATTTTAAAATGTTAGATTGCTTAAAAAAAGCAAAATAATTTCTCCACTATATGTAAAAAACATGCAAAATAATTTACCTACATAATAAAGCAAACCCAATGTATGCAAAATAATGTACCTACATAAAAAAATATTATTATTTTATTCAATACTATTTTACCTAATATTTTGTACATATAATAATAAAATGTGCCCAATACATATGATGATACATACAAAATAGTATACCTACAAAATATATGTTATTTACTCATCATAAATTTACATATAGGTAGATTAATTAGTATAATATGTTTGATCATATATGTAGTATTGTGCATACATACGTACATATATATATATATATATATATATTGAGCTTGTGGCAGTACTAGTTACATTTGAACGTATATATATGTGTGTGTGTGTGTGTGTGTGTGTGTGTGTGTGTGTGTGTGTGTGTGTTAGGGGTAAGGTGAGTAATAATATTTATTGATTTATTTTGAATGTTGTGGTACAAGTTGTAAATATTTTGTATTAATAGGTCAATTACTTTCCTACATGGCAATCACTTTTAAATTTGGGTTTTATTTGAATGTTTATAATCAGATGGGTTTTTATATAGGAAATAAAAGTTACATGGTCTATATCTAAAGAACTTTTTTTTTTCTGAAAAAATATGTATATATCTAAATTTACATTAATCAAGCCCTAATGCATCATTTAATGAATAAATTTGGTGTCTCCAGCGATACGAATGCCTCTTTTATTTTATTTTGTCAAGTATGCGTGGTATACAGATTGAGAAAGTGTATGTGCTTCCAAGAAGTAAAACTACAAGAAGATATTAAACAAGGTGCTCGAAATTTTCCCTGTATTTTCTATGGAATTCCAATAACCTTCTGGGAACTGGAACACTATATTCATTTTCTAATCCAACTCTGCAAAAATCAACACTAATTTCCCAGAAAAGAAATGAAAATAATGAGGAAGAAACATAACTGTGCATTGAGTTATCAATCTTCCAAGGTCATGAAAACAAATAAATAAAATAAAATAAGAGAAGTCCCGTTTCTGCTTCTGCTTCTGCTTCTGCTTCTGCTTCTGCTTCTTCTAAGGTTAACTTATATTACGGGCACATGACATAATCATCGTGATTATAAGAGAGCTCGGTGTCCCGGAATGGGCTGAGCTTGTTATGGCATGGCGACGGTCCAGAAGGAGGCATGAGGCCTCTCGGAAGCATGCCTTGAATCGATCTTTTAAACTCATCGGCTTCAACTTCCTTCAAAACTCTGCTGCAGCTTCCCGTTGATGTCATTCTCAAAAGCAGAAGCAGAAAAATAACATAAGTGATTAACAAGCTCTTTGGAGGAGATAACATTATGATCAGCATGCTCATTTCTAATATATATTTTTATATATATAGAAAGAATTATAGGGATGATAAGAGAATAAGTTGAGTGCCGTCTGTATTGGACTGGGTACTGTTAGAATTTTTGACATAAGGGGATTAAAAAAAAACTAATTAATAGGACTATTTGAATGTTATTTAATTTTGTTGTTGGTAGAGTTTCAACGCCAATGAAACAAGGGTGCTCTTAACTGTTGAATTGTGTATGTGTAGTTTTTGAATGCCGTAGATATGATTGTCAAAAAGTTGAACAAACGCAATAGCAGCCATTTTGGAAAACACAGAAATTAAACAATATTGAAGTTTAAATTGTAACAACACCTTTTTTTATTCAAACGAAAACTCATCCCTATCAAGTAATTATTAGTTCGATAGTCTTACCGCCTACTGTTATGAAATCTCAGCCTGTGCGACTGACCACCATTTCGATTAATTTTTATGTGTTTAAGAATTAAAAAATGACGTATAAACCTGCCTAGGTTAGGTTAGGTGCATACCTAGACCCGTCTAAGTTGAGACTCCTTATATTCTTATTCCCCATGTTTTCAATATGTTCTAATACTTTATAATCTATATATGTTATTCTATTTTGCAATTTATGTATCTCTAGAGTTTAAGACTTCACGATTCTTACTCTTCTACTAGGTCAAGTTACTCGATATTCAAATTACCTGAGAGCCAGGTAATATTAACGACATTCAATAAGGTTTTACAACATCAATATTATCATCTACTTATATAATACGTGAATTAGTAACACAACGTGACTGTTTCACGGTCACACTTGATATTTTTTTCCTTTGCAAGGCACAAATGTGAAATGAAAAGGAGGCATTATAAGATTAAAAGATGCTCTCCAAATTATAATAGTATGGAAATTCTTTGAAATAGTGTTTGACTTGCTATGCTTTGCAGCAGAGACAAAATCGGAACCAACTCTACACATGGGTTTGTATGAAAACAGCTCCATATAGAAAAACGTGACAATTAATTGTTTGATGTAAACTATGAACGGCTTCTTTGGCAGGGTTCCAAGAAAGTGCCTACAAATTAACAATGTCCTCATTCGGATCTTGCTATTTTTTGCCCAGAAAAATAATGAGAAATCGCTATCATCCACGAGTTAGACAGAAATTATAGAGATTTGATACAAATATTGGTTAATTAAGCAGGATATTTAGGGTGAGTTTGTTTCACCTCTTTAGGAGGGACTGGCTTAAGTAGGATTATAATATTGTGTTTGGTATGTCCTCGGCCTTCCAGGGTTCGCTAAAGCAGGCTACCTAATCCCAAGCTTTCGCTTGGTATTAAGGGGACTATAAAGGAAGGCCGACATCTAATCCTCAAGTTTTGCTCACTAACATCTGGTCCCTGCTTCTTCTGCGGTGCCATCACCAGGCGTTGCGGTGCTTGCTCCTTCGTGGCCTAAGTCGCCGGGGGGGGGGGGGGGGGTTGGGGGACAACTGCAGCTCACAGTTGAAGCGGCGCTGCTGTAGGTGGACGTTACGGCCAAAATCGATGTGCCAGTGGAGAACCTACAATGAGCTGAGAAGCGAATTTCGAGTCCCTAGTTGAAAAATCGCATTGAATTTGAAGAACTCAGATGAGCGACAAGTCTTCGAGCTTTGTGGAAATTTAAGTGCTTTCTCTCTCTTTTCTAGAAAGCAGATATTTGGCTTCTTGCTGCCCTGAGAAATTTGCAGGTTGGGTTGGATATTAAAAATGGGGCAAACAAAAAGGGGTTGAGTTTTTGGGGCATATTTGACAGTTTGAGGGGGGGGGGGGGAGGGGGAGAGAGGAGTGGAGGGCTAATTTGGAAAATGAGGAAAGATTGAAAATCAATGGAAAGGTGAGTTTGAAAGTTTGAAAAATCAATGTGATTTTTATCTGACTTCTTCTAATTCATATGAGTGGTAATTCAATAGAAAGTTGAGTTCCCAATTGAAAAATTCCAAGGGTTTTAGCTGGGCTTTTGGGTTCCATTGATTTATTGGAAAGTTTTGTTTTTGGGTTGAGAGAATGTAAAATTTGAAGGTTCAAATCACGCTTTTTGAGAGATTGTAAAATTTGGTTGCTAGGTGTAGTTGGACTCTACATAAAATTTTGATGTTGGGTTCGATTTCTTTGCATTAGAAAATTCTAGAGAAAGTTTTGTTAACAAAAACTTTGTTTTCCTTTTTGTCCTTATTCTTATTCAGCTTCTTAGTCTGACTCTGCACCAAACATTTCACTAAGCCAAACCAGTACTAAGTATAGTCTAAGCTATTACAACTTAGTTTATAAAGCTAGTTCGGTCTGAGATAATCCAGTGCAACAAAACACACTTACTAAATTAAACCATGTGCCTGGTGCAGTGCAACCTATTATTTTTGGACTTGTGAATTGAGAACCTACAAATTATCAAGTTAAAATGCAATTATGAGGTAGAGTTTCAAGATAAAAGGAGTAGAGAAAGACTTATGAAAACTTGAAAATAAGACTTTAAAAAAGATACAGAGTATTTGGAGTTAACAAAAAACTTAACGTAAAACTGAATACAGTGATATTCTATAATTTATACAACCGACTTACTTAGTGAAATTATTGATGTTGTATAATCAATGTAGATCAATTTCCTAATAAAAATCCTCTGATATCTTATCAAACTGTCAGACACGTTTCAAGTTGTTATTTCTTTCTTAAATTCGAGTAAATGGCTACACAAGTACAGCTGAAGACACCACTCATTATATTGAATCATTGCAACTTGACGTTCGAATGTGGATACCCCACCCTCCTCGAAAGAAAAGATTGCTACTTTTTTACTTTGACCACCAAAGATTGCTACTTGACAATCCAAGAATACCAAGAATACCAAAGTTGCAAACTTTTTAGACTCATCTTGTTTGTTTGTTTGTTTATTTATTTTGAAAAAGCTTTTTATATAAAATGATATTAAATTACAATTTCTCTTTTCTTTATATTATATTTTATTACTCGTTTAAATGGCGCTTTCCAGCCTCATGATTTACATTATATAAGTGATCAGTCGCTTAAGTGAGAAATTTTATATTTAAATTTCGAAACGTGAAAAGTGAATTCTGCCCTTATTAATTTACTTCTAAGGATATGGTATATTGAAATAGAAAAACAATAATAATTGAAAAGAAAAAAAATGCGTGCCCACTAGGATACTCTTTTGTTACGGCCTCGATTTCGGGGTGAATTGTGATAAGTTGAGTGATGACTTGGTATTGATTTTAAGGAAGTTTATGGTGATGGGTTGCGCCTCTCGTTGTTTCTCTCTCCAAAACTCGGCCGCAACTGGTTCGATTCTCCACCCTCCTCCCCTCTGCTACCGCCTTCGATCGCCAGTCAGGTAAATAGCACTAACCTCCACCCCACCCTACTTTCGATACTCTTTGTTTCCTTTTCTCGTCTTATGAATGTTTCTCGTGCGCAAATTAATGGAACCCATCACTCAATTTTTTGTGTTTTCATGGTTTTTGTGTATTTTTGCTTTAAAGTTTATAGCTTTAGTTCATGCTGTATTGTGGAATTATATGATGTGTGTTGTTTAAATTTGATTTTGGCATCATCAAATTCCGGGCATTTCTCAGTTGCATTGCTTGTGGCTTTATAATTTTTTGGTCGTAGGTTGTATGTTTATCTCTTCCAGTTTAACAAAATTGGTGTTGCTCTGCCCATTTACCGTTCATGGTTACTCCATTTTTTAGTGTTGTAGTAGATTTCAGAGTCAGTAGATTGCGTTTTTGTTCTTGTTAAGAGAAAGTTAATTGAATATGATTTTGACAAAGAAAGTTAGTAGAATATGCTTTTGACAAATTTTCCGGTAGCGATGTCAACTACGACTAGTCTAGTCTCTATCTAATGGTCATTAACTTCCTGATGAGTTTATGTTGAATAATGTACTCTCTAAAACCTTTTGCCATGCTCAGGACGAGCGCAAAAGTAACTTCTTTCCTCACATTAATGCGTAACGTGACTCTAGGAAAGAAACTGTGTGGTTTTGTCAGACATCTTAATTCTGTTCTTAAGTTACATTTGTCCCAACTCTATAATGAAAGTTCAGGTTCTGTTAATGTTCATAGTTGATGACATAATAGACAGATGATGTTCGATGATTTTAACTTGTCTGGACCCGTGCAGGAAGATTATTAGAATGTCAGCTACTCAAACAGAAAATCCCAGAATATCATTTGAATCCTTGCCAATAAAACCTCCTTCACATCCGACCTATGATTTGTGGGGTGTCATCAAGTCAGCCATTACTGAGGATGCTGGGGATCGAGGTTTGAATTTTTTCTTGGTTTCTAAGAACCCATTTCAAGTGGTTTTAGTACTGAGATCCAATTGCTCTGTTCGATTTTTGAATGGCGAGTGTAAGATTTCCTTCACGTTCGAAAGATATTATTTAGCAAGATTGTTGTTTCAATTGTAGGTGATGTGACATGTTTAGCTACCATTCCAGCTGATATGGAAGTAGAAGCCCATTTCTTGGCAAAGGAGAATGGTATAATTGCCGGAATTGCACTTGCGGAGATGGTATTTTATGAAGTTGATCCATCTTTGAAGGTATAAAAGCACTGAATTTTGTGTACTCAACAGTTTTTGTTCTTTTCATCCTTCCATTATTGATTTACATTTCAATACAGGTTGAGTGGTCTCAAAAGGATGGAGACTCTGTACATAAAGGCCTAGGTTTTGGAAAAGTTTATGGTAATTCAGATTCTGAAGAAATTTTAGGAGCTTTTGAGAATTCCTTGAAAATTTAACAAATTGATATGCAGGACGGGCACACAGTATTGTTGTGGCTGAGAGGGTAGCTCTGAATTTTATGCAGAGGATGAGCGGAGTAGCAACTTTAACTAAGGTAATATTTTGTTTCCTTTTATGTTTTGTGCCAACTTTTAATCTGTAACATTAGAGAACATAACAGGTTTATGCCATTGCAAAAGGGAGGCTCAATTTTTTCAATGTGGATCGTGATGGTTTAGAAACCTGAAGGGATTGTTTACCACTTTTATAGTTCATTAAAAGATGGTTCCTCTTCCTCTATGAAAGAAGAGGCCTGGAATTTACCAGGCGGGGGCGGGAGGGGGGGGGGTGGTGGGGAAGAATTTCAGAGTGGAGTAACTCTTCCCTGTTATGGAGTCCTCAGTATCATAAGATTAAAACACTGTATAATACTTAGTTGTGTCTAAATCTTTAAAAGAGGGTCATTGTTTTCTTTCAGTTAGTTGTTACTGATATATGTCTCCAACTTGCTAATAACGGAGCGCTGACCACTTTGAGAAACCATAAAGGAAATCGACAATAGAAATCAAAAGTGGATAGTAGATGAGAGAGAAAAAGTATTTGAGTCATGTTATGCCTACTATATGTGTATTAATATGGCATCTTTTGTTAGCTGTGTAAAGGGACGATTTTTAATCAGTGTTTCATGCAGGCAATGGCAGATCTTGCAAGTCCTGCATGTATTTTGGAGACAAGAAAAACTGCTCCGGGTTTACGTTTGGTGGACAAGTGGGCGGTGTGGATCCTTGCTTATTCTACAAACCAACACACATGGACACACACATATGCACGTTCTTGTCAGGTGTATATTAATTTTTGCTTGACCTTGAAAAGAAACCTCTTGCCGCAGGTACTCATTGGTGGAGGTCGGAATCACAGAATGGGTTTATTTGATATGGTAATGATAAAAGATAATCATATATCAATTGCCGGAGGCATCACAAATGCCCTGAAATCTGTAGACCTGTATCTAGAGCAAAGGAATCTTCAGATGGAGGTTGAGGTAATTTTTGCAACTCATCACATAGTTTCACTATCTTGCTTCTATCACTATTCATGACATCCCTAGTTATTTCCGAGTTTTTCACCGACATTCTGTGTGTTGATATGTCCTGCATTGATGTTGCAATCTGTTACAAAATCCTTCGCTCTCTCTATTATCTCTTGTGTGTGCATGTGGACACATGTGTGAATGCTGACTAAACACAGGGACAGGATCAGCTTTCCTTGGGGCAAAAATCATTAATGGTGTATTTCGTTTTGATTCCCAGGTTGAGACCCGGACGTTTGAGGAGATAGAAAAGGTATTGGAATATGCATCTCAAACAAAGACTTCCTTGACGCGGATAATGTTGGATAATATGGTTGTACCACTACCAAATGGGGATGTTGATGTATCCATGCTCGAACAAGCTGTGAAATTGATTGATCGGAGATTCGAAACTGAGGTAGCTTAAATTATTTATTCAGTTTTTCTATTATCTATAATCAATGGTTCTGCTAAATTTGTTTTCCTTTAGTCCTAAAAACTGATATAACTTAAAGCGTATTTCTTTAAAATGCTTCAAAGCATCCGATTTCTTTTATACATTCGCCATGCCATTCCATAATCTTGGTGTAGATGATGTAGATGATGTAGATTGTTAGGCTGTTTGGAACTTTCCATAAACATCTTATATCGTAGTTTCACTATTTTCTTTTAAGGACACTTTCTTTATATCTAGGTTAAAGAAATTATCTACTAATCGCATGGATTCGATTTTTCCCTTTTTATTTCTGACTTCTCTGCTTCACTGCAACAGGCATCTGGTAATGTCACTCTTGAAACCGTACACAAGATTGGACAAACAGGGGTTGACTTCATTTCTAGGTAACGGCGCAGCTTCCTAATCTGTCATTAAGCCTGCTGGCTTGGCATGACTTAAGCTGTTTAGTCTGTCGTCTGGAGTTATTTAAATGAATAGTAAATCATTCTGCCTTCTTCTTCTTGGCCATTTTATAGTTCCATTTTGATCATCCTCACTTCACATCTGCTGCTTGTAGATAGGGTGCACTGCTGCTCCGTTGAAATAAGACGGTGGCAGTGTGTCATCTCATCGTTTGAGGTTGTGAAAATTGCATCTCATTGCAAATAGGCTGGCAGGGACAACATACGAAATGCTATTTTACCGATATTATGGTTCAGTCATCGTTAGTATATTATTGGCATGGTTTACCAAGTGCTATTTATGTTTGCAGCGGTGCACTGACTCATTCTGTAAAGGCTCTAGACATCTCCCTCAAGATTGATACGGAGTTGGCCCTTCAAGTCGGACGGCGTACAAAACGAGCATGATCGAGAAGTTATCGGCCGGGTAAGGTGGTGACTTTGAATTTGTCAACAATTGGTGCAAAACCCTCTTATGGTAGCCAAATGTATCTTAAAGACAGGCATGCCCCTTTCGCTTGACCTCGTGCCGCCAGACGAGCAACACGCCCTTTGAAGTTTTGAACAAATCTTCAACATTATACTACCACCCCAATTTGAACAAGTCTCATGTCATGAATTGAGATATATTCTGCAGCAATTTCTGAAGTTTTTGATTCCCATTTGACAAATGATAAGACGACGACGGCGCATGCATCCTTGAATAATAGCGATTGATTTGTCGACTTAAATAAGAAATAGTTGCTGCTGTATTGCTTACCTAATTGCTGTTGTACTGCAAAATACAGTAGAGCTTGGAAATATACAAAGCATTTGACAAGTTTATGCAATACGATCCATTTATCCTAAGCTCAGTTCTTAATTGTGTTTGGTGTGTGAGTACGTCAGTTTTTAGACTAAGCTAAAAAATTAAGACAGGCTATTTTTGAACTTGCATTCCGCAGAAGGAAAAAACAATGGCACATACTATTTGGCAGACAAGGATTGAGTTTTTAGCTAAAATAGTTTATGAGATTAGCGTAACTCTTCATTTTGATCTTTGAGAATTAAAATCGTTAGAAGTGGTCCATGAGATTACTCACGGCTTTACGGGAGAAGACTTCTCTTCATCTCTTGTAAGTCACCGTCGTATCTTGAAGTGTTAATGTGATGTTAAATGATAACGTAAAAATACATGGTATCGCGTTATTCGTTTGAAATGGTACAAACCTATTGTGATATATCGGAACCGCAAGTAAGGTCTCTCCAAATTATGGGGCGATGTTCCTTTACTTTCTTTGTATTTGCACTCGTTTAAAAGTCGAAACATGCCATATGACTACATGTAGCAAAGTCAGAAGTTTGGTAAGTATTAATTTAAATCTACAATTATAGCATGGATTAATGAGTTGCTTGATTCACACAATTACAGGTAAAGCTGCACGTTGCATTTAAGTTGTGCCTGAGATCTGACCTACCACCTGCATGAAATGCTGCCGTTAATTAATTTAATTCGATTAGTTAAATTAATATTGAGACGACCAACTATCCGAAAATGTGGACTGTTTAATTTAAAAAAAAAAAAAACTAATAGAAAAATTTTGAATTTTAACGATAAGAATAAAATAAAAGGTAAAGTGAATAGTACCATAATTAACTTTTTAGTGTCAAAATGTGATTTTTCGTTAAAGTAAACAGCACCATGAGCTTTTCATTAAAGTTTCCAATTTTAGTGAATGAAATTATGTTGCAGATAAATTAGCAGGAATTGATCCTTCTTTGGAGTGTGACTGTCATCGTGTTTTGTGGTTGTAGGCAGGAGTGGATGGACTTAGAGATCAAAGGGGACTTCATAAAGTATAATGTATATATGTGAAGGTTTTTCGAGGACCATCTGAATGTTTGATACGAGTATTTTTTGTGTATGTTTCATGTAATGTTTGCTAGGATATCTCAACATGTTGTGTCGACAACACTCGACAAATTTTCTTTGTATCACCTATCAGATTGCTTCGGCATATGTCGATATTTGTTAACATGTGTGCAACTTGGTTTGGCTGACAACAAGCCCACCAAATGTTCAATGAAATACCTCTGTGAATAAACTAAATTTTTTTTTTTGCACAATTCGCGCTCTGTTTCTATCTAAAACTTGTATCTAACACTGCGACCCTCAAAGTTTGAATTCTAAATAGACCTTCATTTTTACCCAAAAACAAGTGTAGACTGTCACAATAATGTATATACATATATATTTCACAATAATCCAAACCTGTCGTTCCATCTTGATATATGAAGTGGAAAAGAAGTACGTTTCAATCTCTTCCTCAAGCAATATACTACATCATTGACCCAAAAAACATTTTGCTACTTGCTATATCAAAGTAATTAACTTTAAATTAACTTGAGTATTTTATTAACTTTTTGCGGCACATGAATCGTATCGTTCTAGAATTGAATCCCCTCCTAAGCAAATGGTGGGATCCTCATGATCCACTAATAGGGATTGTTGAATTTTAATCTAACGGCTACAATTATTATAAATTTTAGAAGAATCCCTTATTTGTAGCCGTTAGATCAAAATCCAACGGCTCATGTTTGTAAATCATAAGGATCCCCACCATTTGCTCAGGAGGGGATCCAATTCCTATCTTTCTGACGTGTAATCTTAAGGAAATCACATTATCATATCAGAAAAAGCACATTCCAAAACCGCACGATGTAAAAAGTAGACTAACTTTAGATTAATTTGAATATTTTATTCAATCTCCACAGTTCATTAACCCTATCTATCTTTTTAAGCTTTTTAGTTAAAATGATATCTGAAATTAACATAACTCATCGTTTTAGTCCTTGAGATTTAAAATCAATAGAATTGGTCTCTGAATTTGTCCACTATCAATAATTGTGGTAATTCCGTGAAAAATCTACGTAAATAAGGAGAAAATGACAAAAATATCCTAAATTTTTGTCAAATCATTTTGGACCAATGTTTTTAAATTAAGGGTATTTTCATTTTGATCCTTATTTAACAGAAAATTTCACTGAATGATCAAAATAATTGACGGTTGACAAACTCAAAAACCATTATTATCGATTTCAAATCTCATGGACCAAAACGATGAGTTATGCCAATTTGAAAGACTATTGTTGCTAAGAAGTCATGTTTATGACAAATAACAAATAACAAATAATATATACAACCAATGTTAAATGAGATAAAAATACATCTTCTCGTGACAACCTGTTACTATGGATCAATGTTCCCTTAGGAAAAGGAAAAGCAAATAGAATAAAATAACAAATTTGATGGACCATAGGAGCTAACATTTGAATAAATAACAATGGTATACTTTTTAATTCCTAGTAATCTAGAGGACTAAATTACTAATCCAGCCCTAAGGTCACCTTTTTACCTACTTAATTAGCAGTAAAAAATCCATAAAGATTTTATAGCTTTATTCTTTTTCATCACCAAACAAAGTTCGACGCTGAATGCCAAATATACGAAATCTTTTCAAGCATGATGAATTAGCACCAATTATTTCACTGTTTGATTGAGACATTTACCGACCGGCTAGAGAGAAAATAGGGTTAGTGGACTTCCATCCATGCACAGCCAATGTCATTTTATCAGGGTAACAAAAAGTTTAGGGAAATAAGAGGTTATTCCATTTCAGAGTTGGGACATATCATAAGTCTTTTTGAAAACTTATAATGAGGGTTTTAGTTTTTTTTTCTTTGATTTTTACAGATCGTCTACCAAAAAAGATTGCAGGTAACTGAACTCTAACCTAAATCTTGGTCTTTAAGGACTCACGTATAGTAAATGTTATTTCGATGTTGTAGCCGACCATATATATTAGGGTAAATACATGCACATATAATACACACGCCACTCTAATTTCATTGAACGAATCATTTCTTTGTAAGAGCACACCAAACTTTTCAAGGATGATGTTGAAAGATACGTACCTATATTTTTACGCATGAATCTTAGTGCTTAATTTGTTTAATTCTGGTTTAGGGTGGCTAATATTGTTTTTTAAGGGTGGCCGATGACAGGTTAACATCACACCTTAAATATGTTAACATCATGCCTAAAGATGCTACTCAAATATTTATTTTTTCACCCCAATTCATGCCTTAATGTATTGTAAGTTAAACCATGTTTAGGAAACGCCCTAAATATTCATTTTTCTAATGCATTACTTTCATAGCTATATTGACTTTAGGGATTACTAAAAGAACAATATTTGGCTACTCAAAGATGAGTAGAAACTCCTACTCAAAATTTCTCAAATTTAGTCATTGTCAATTTATAAAACTTCGTATTTATAATTAGAACCATTCATATTATAAATCACCATATAAAGATCGCCTCTGCAAAAAAATCAATTGAAACTATGGTGGTTTAATCATCAAACTATTTAAAAACAAATGAACGGTATTGGTAAAAGCATTACGAACCATCTATGTATTTGCTACAATAAATTGACTAAAAGACCTTAGTTTTAATTTATTTTTTGCAAAGATGATTTTTACAGTGTGAGTCATAGTATGAATGGTTCTGATTATAAACACAAATCTTTGTGATTAAAACACTAAGAGTTTTTAGTAGAAGTTCCTACTCATCTTTGAGTAGTCAAGTATTGTTCTTACTAAAATAGAGCGAAGATAAGGGATTTCAAAGTACAATGGGATGGGTTAATGTGAATAAACTTTTTAGTGTGCCGAGAATACGGCTTAATATACATAGTGTCATAATACAATTGGTTATAATTTTTTTCTTAAAATTTCCAATCAATCATATTAAAATCTCTCGTTAATGTGGGGTTTTCCTAATTTTATTCTCTTGATAAATGATATGACATTTACAAACCTACTTTCATAACGTATTGTTAACTTGTATTATAACAAGTCACAATGATTCACAACTTATAATCAAACTCATATATGCACATATTATTCTGACATTTGTGTGTGTCAAATCTAAAATCTTCTCTACCTAAATAAAACGAAATGTCGCTAGTCCAACTTTCTTCTCCTTTTCACTTTAGGGTTTCTTAGACATAGAGGAAACGAAGCTGTGGGCTTTTGGTAACCCTGATTTGACAAAGCATTAGAAAAAGACTAAAGGAGGGGCGGTTACGGCCTGATCGTAGTCTTATCCAAAATACATGAAAAGAAAAGAAAAGGTAATTAATCAAACAAAATAACATGTCCATGACATGGACATGAGTCACGAACGACGACGATGACGATGATGATGAAGGAAAATTGGGTAGGGGCGGCTGTATGTCCCTCTGATTCTCTTATCCAATCCATCACTCACTGTTTTTGTGTGCGAATGATGGAACTTTATATTGCTGAGTATATTTTTAAGAAAATATAACCCAATTTGGTCAATAAGGTTGGGGAAGGATGGGGATTTGGAAAAACTATAACCTACCAAAAGAAAACGCCAAGGAGAAAAGGAGAACAAAAGAGTATGAAATAATAAAAAGCTTCATCTTCCTTTCGGTAGACCTCGGCGGCAGAAAACACTTTTGCAGATGTTGGCTTCCCACCAAATGAAAAGCTTACCAAATCCCCCTCCCCTGCTGTCTTCTGCCGGGGACATGACAATTGGCATCTCCCTTTTCTGCACAATATGCATGGGCACAAGAGATTTTTAGTGTTCTCGGAACATAAGTGATGTACTACGTGTTGTAATATAAGAAGATGAATATTGAAAAATATATTTTCTCTCCACTTAAATGATGACCCATGGCATTGGTGAAGCTAGAAATAACATGCATGGAGAGCACAATTAAGCAATGACGGATGCAAGTCCTCATAGAATTTCACACATAGTGCATGTAGCACCAAAAGATATTTCAATTTCAAATTAGGCATTTTGTTGAACACTTGGGCAATAATTACCCATTAAGTTGACCAAAAAAAACTCATACGCATTTTGTGCTTAGCGTACATCCCCATCATTTGAGACATTTTAATTGTTTTTTTAGGGTCAACATTGTTCTAGTAAATAAATAAATTATATATGCATAGTGCTAGGAAGTCAAATTTATTAGACATGTGGAAGGAATTCTTCTTCGTGAGCCACTTGAATCAACTATACAATTAAACTTTGTGTTATATCCGCCTCCTGGTGGTTTTCGATTTGAAGCGAGTGACAAAGTTGGTGATGGTGGTGAGTTGATTATTATTTGTTGTAATCTGATTCGACGTTAAATCGAGCAACGAAAGGCGGCTGCTATATAAGCGGGGCCATAATTCCTGCTCATACCACCATTTTCAAGGCCAAGAACTTAGGGGGAGGGGGACGTGCTCCCTCTGGCCCTTAATGCGTTTCGCCCCATGGTGTACAAACTAGTGCTCCAAATACATGAAAAAGTCTCTCCACGAGTCAGATATTTGGGTTCTTGCTTATCGAGATTTAAATAAAACCAATCTGTTATGCCACGTGGTGAAAACATGAGCTGATTCTAATTGTCGATATAATGCAAGTCTTATGTGCATCAACACACAAATTTTACTAATAAAAATTTACAGTTTGAGTTTGTTTAAGTGACCCTTGTTCAAGGCTAATTATGATCCCCATCAGTAATAGATCTCTCCTTTGTGTGAGTTTGTGGTAATTACCATCGCTATTAAAATTAGTCACATTATTTATCACGATCTTCCCATTACAACTCGGTACCCAAGATGCCAAGCTACCGGGTCAACCTTAGTAAATCGAGAAGCCTTTGATGCTCAAGGAATAAGTGTTCGGGTCACAGAAAACCCGTGAAACCTGACCCACCAAACCACCTAAAATTGACACCCCTGTCGGCCCATCGCGTGCCCATATGGATACGGTTCTAGATGCCGTCACGGAGCGTGTGATACCGACGCCAAAATTCATTGCCCAAAACGGTTTTTAATCTGCACACTGATGCTGACCAATCGACGGCGAGTGCTTCCTGTGGTTGTACAAACTCATACAAGAAAACTCAAAAAGCAAAGTTAATACTTAGAAAATTAAATAAGACTTTAGCCCTAATTAACTATCACGCTGACCAATCGCAGTCTTGAATGCCATGTTAATGAAGAAAAAATTTTCTTCAATAAAAGCACCATAGACTATTTTATGGGGCCATTCGAGAGGGACAGCGCGGTGCGACTATATCGTTATAGCAACGTTTTGAATTAGTAATGTAATGTTACGTGAAGAAATTTTGAAATATAAATACGACATTAGTGGTGTACTCGTTCGTTGCAAGTTTTTCTTTCGGTCGAGATTTTTTTCTTTACTTGTGTAAAAAGCGTATCTTTGAAAGGAACATGTAGAAAATTTTAATTGAAAAACTTAGGGGTATAGTTAAATTAAGATTTGGAAAGATTGATTTTAAAAGACTTTAGAATCATGGTGTAGTCAGCTAGAATTTTAAAAGACTTTGAAACCATCGTGTAGTCAAAGTAGAATTTAACAGGATTTAAAAAAATGCATCGAAGTCCAGGTGTAGTCGACTAAGATTTTAAAAGACTTTTAAGGAGTTGATACAAATCTATAGGTATTCAAAATGTCATATTAACAAATAAATTTTTAAACTTATTTTCTATTAACGAATAATTTTTTAAATGGCAATAAAATCTCTCAAAATTATTTCAATCTTTAAAAATCCATAAGAATCCTTGAAAATTCATTTTAATGTTGTAAGGATTCTTACAATCATATCAAATCTATCACTATAAAAAGTCTTTTAAATCCTTCTAAATCCTTATTTGACTACATCTTAAGATTTATTTATTTATTTATTTTTTGAAAAACACTAAAGTATTTAACAATCACCCCTACACTCCAAGCAAAAACTTATTTAGAGAGCACTTTTATGACGGATAATGTCACATCCCGCCCCCACCACATCCTAGGTCGGGATGTGACAGATAAACATTATAAAATTTTTTATACTAAGCATAATTAGATTTGGGTGAATTATAAGGGTAATGCTAGAAAAATTACATTTTGCAAACTATATTTAAATTATCTCTTTAGTATTAATACAATCAATATAAATAGGTCTCATCGTCAACAATATGAAGATGGGTGCTAATATATAAGGTCTCGTTTGGAAGTACTTTTAAAAAGATTAAGGTAAAAACGTTTTTGAAACTATTTCTTGGTAAAAATTCAAGTGAATCTTAGAAAAACACTTAAGTGCTTCTTGTAAGAAGCATATATCTGGTGTTTCTTCCAAAAATACACTTAAAGTGCTTTTGAAACCTAAAATTAATTTCAACAAAAACGTTTTTAACTATTTTAAAAACACTTTCCAAACAAATCATAAAATATGATTCACAATAAGTAAAAGTACTTTTAACCGATGAAGGCCGTAGGTAATTACAAATTAGGTACGAGCGGAGATTATCAAAAATAAAACAATAGGAAATGGAATAGGAGATGAGAGCGAGAAAGTGCTTTTTGAAAAGCACTATTTTAGTAGCAATAACCAGTTGGGTGCGTAGGAAGGAAAGGAAAAGAAACAGAAACGAAGAAGAAAGAAAGAGAGAAGAAGAAAAACGAAAAACAGAAATTGAAAGAAAAAAGAAACGAAATGAACTGAAGGCGGCAAAATATAAGATGATACAAAAGAGAAGAACAAGTGTTGATGCAGTTGCAACCGGCGGTGGTGTTGGCGGTGGAAGAAGCGGAGAAGAAAGCGGAGGAAGAAGAAGAAGTGACAGAGAGGCAAATGCGTTTCTTGAGATGCGAGTCGATTCTGGCAGAAAGGGAACCTTCTCCGTACTCCTCCTTTTCGTCCTTTTGATCCTCATTCTTCCCAGCATTTAATTTCTTCAATCTCTCTCTCTCTCCTCTTTTTTCTCTCTCTACATACATACTTCTGGTTGTTCATCTGCTTTTGCTTTACTCATACGTATTCTGCTCTTCTATGCTGTCGTTGGCTTCCATATCTCTTGGATTTCTCATGGTTTTTCATTCTGCTTGGACTGGGTGGACTTGGAGCTGCTCCGATTGAATCGCCCTGATATGCTGCAATCGATCGCCGGATGCATTCTTGAGGACTCTGGAATCGGTTAGGGTTTCTTTACTGCTTTAAGTTTCTTCGAGTTTGTTGCTGCTGCTTAATTTTTAAGCACTTTCATTGGTGATAGTATTTTGGTTGTAAATACTGTCAGATTTTGTGCATCCTGAGCCGTCTGATTTCCTCCCGTGATATTGTTTTGTGTGATTCTTGGAGGAGGAGAGGAGGAGCATTTGCTTTCTGTTTTCATTCCAAATTTTTGAAAAAAGAGGAAACAAGAAACAAGGAAAACAAAATCATATAAAAGAAAGAAAAAAAATACATCTTTAATTCCAATTCACCCACCATTTTTATTGTGGGGGATTTTATTTATATTTGTTGATTATACTGAAATTTAGAAGAAGTAAAAGAATTTAGATTTGAGGAGGAGGAGGAGGAGGAGGAGGAGGAAGAGCTGCTGCTGCTTCCTTGTTATTTGTTGGGTTGTTGCCATTCTATGGGAATACCTGATCGTTCACTACTAGATCTAATAGACAAAGTTAGGTCCTCGATATCTGGAGGAGCAAGCGATTCACGGTGTTTGTCTAGCGTGTTTGATATATAGTAACGGTTGCAAGATGTGTTGTGATTGCAATACAAACACCACCGGTATTGGTTCTAGATATCACTGTCAGAGCTGTGGCAGATGGATTTGTGGAAAGTGTATTCAGGGCTCTGAGTGGGATAGCATCAAGAGCAATGATGAGGTTGGAGGGAGTACTATTAAGTACTGCAAGTTTTGTTCTTTGGCTGGATTAAGGAAGGAAGGTGGAAGGAATAATAGTGAGAAAGTGCATCCGTCTGCCTCTCCCCAAGAAAACCCTGAACCACCATCACCCTGTTGTAGTGGTGAAACAGTCAAGTGTTCTGTGGATAATGATGAATCTATTCACGGTGATCATTTCTCAAAGATTTTGGAAGCCCATGATTGCAGTTATTCTCCCCATGCTGTGAGGAGTATGACCTCACTTAGTTCTCACCCATCTCCAATATCTGTTCATCACTCTATTAGCAGGTATGCTTTCATTCAGATTGCAGGTTGTGCATCATGATGCATTTTTATATAATATTGTTTAATTGGATTTCTTGCATATAACTAATCTCTTCACCTGCTATACTATTCAAATTTTAAATATATCTTTTTCATTTGATGTCAAAATATCCTTTCATTAATTCTCTGTTTTGTGATGTAGGAGTGACGAAGAGGAGGCAGAGGATTCTGGAAAGAACTTTTGCAGTCCTTTAAGTGAATATTGTGATGACAATTCGGACATAGATTTAAGTAGTGTTAGTTCTAGAAAAGAGTTTTTCAGGTCAAGGTCACTGGGATCCCATCATTTTGATTGCCCGTCTAGAATTTATTATACTTCTAGTAGAGTTGGGCATTCTGTACAGCAGGGGCAGGAGGGAATCCCTGTGTCTCAGAATGATGGTCCCTTTGGTCAACAGAATAAGGCCGTTTTCAAAAGGCCTGAGAGAGGGAGCAGAGATCCAGATATTACTGATGATTGCTCTGATGACCCGTCAGTTATCCGTAGTCAATATGAGAAGTCACAGCGGCCACTGGATTTTGAAAACAATGGTCTCATCTGGTATCCCCCTCCGCCTGATGATGAGAATGATGAGGCAGAGTGTAATATCTTTTCTTATGATGATGAAGATGATGATATTGGAGATTCCGGTGCTGTGTTTTCATCAAGCAGTAGCCTTTCGAGCATGTTTCCTGCAAAGGAGAAACAGAATGAGGGTAACAAGGAACCACTTAGAGCTGTGGTACATGGGCATTTTAGAGCTCTTGTATCACAACTGTTACAAGGTGAGGGTTTCATGGATAAAGGGGATGGAGATGAGGACTGGCTTGACATAGTTACAACAATTGCATGGCAAGCAGCAAATTTTGTTAAACCAGATACAAGCAGAGGAGGCAGTATGGATCCTGGTGATTATGTGAAAGTTAAATGTATTGCATCAGGAAGTCCAAGTGACAGGTATATTTTCCTTGAAATTTTATTTGACGTTTTGCATATCTCTGTGATAGTGACAGGTTTATATCTTTAATTAAAACATTTTGGATTTGTGCAGTACCCTTATAAAAGGAGTAGTTTGTACAAAGAATATAAAGCATAAGCGCATGACCTCACAGTACAAAAATCCTAGATTACTTATTTTAGGGGGAGCACTTGAGTATCAGAAAATTCCGAACAAGTTGGCATCTTTCGACACATTACTGCATCAGGTTTGTTTTTCTCCTTTCCAATTCAACAGGTTTCTCTCTCTCTCTCTCTCTCTCTCTCAGAGAATTGATGACAATTTTTTGTAACATTAAATTCCTTATAACTGATATATTTCTTACTTTTTTTTGGACAGGAAAACGATCATCTTAGGATGATTATCTCAAAGATAGAGGCTCTTCACCCCAATGTTCTGCTGGTAGAAAAAAGTGTATCTTCGTATGCTCAAGACTACCTGCTGGAAAAGGAAATATCGTTAGTATTGAATGTTAAAAGGTCATTACTGGAGCGTATAGCACAATGTACTGGTGCACTTATTACTCCATCAATTGACGATATCCCTAAGACTCGTTTGGGGCATTGTGAGCTGTTCCGGTTAGAAAAAATTTCTGAACAGCATGAGCCAGCCAATCAGTTTAACAAGAAACCAGTGAAAACCCTGATGTTTTTCGAAGGGTGTCCAAGGCGTCTTTGCTGCACAGTAATGTTTTCCATATACAGCATTTTGTTATTTCTTTTACAGTTCGAGTTTCTGCTGTTTGTTTAATTGTGCTCCTTGCAATTTATTCATAATCTACATTCTGATAAAGCATATAAGGTATTTAGTGCCTGGTGGGGTGATCTCTTATCTTGTCAGTTTCTGTTGTAGGTTCTGCTGAAGGGTGCTTGTGTTGAAGAACTAAAGAAGATCAAGCATGTTGTCCAGTATGCAGTGTTTGCAGCTTACCATTTATCCCTTGAAACTTCCTTCCTTGCTGATGAGGGTGCTACTCTGCCCAAGACGACTCTGAGACACCCAGTTACTATACCAGACAGGACAACAGCTGATGCGAATTCAGTAATCCCTAATTCCCTTGCTTTGAGCAATTCCCAGGCTGTACCTTTTACTTCTGTTCAAGATGATAATATTTTGGGTCTGAAGCCGGAAATTGAAGGATTAGAGTCTTTGCCCGGACATCTTTATCATGGACTTGATTTTCCTGTGTCTTATGGTGACTCTGTGGTTGGAACTACATCTTCTGATGCTTATACTGATGATATAGGAAATAATGTGATTTTGGGATCCTCGTATCAATACAAGGATATAAATGGGATCACAGTCCATTCTTCTGAAACAAAAGACCTTTCCCAACCAGAGTTGCAAGAAAGCTTGCCTCATGACTGGAGTCAGCATGAGGATAATGAGTTGATAAACTCTGAAAGGATTGATCACAATCAAGTTTCAAGTGAGTACTTCTCTTCTGCTGACACTCATCAGAGCATATTGGTATCCTTTTCAAGTTATTGTGTACTGAAAGGAACTGTTTGTGAACGCTCCCAACTTCTGCGCATAAAATTCTATGGTTGCTTTGATAAGCCACTGGGCAGATATCTTCGTGATGACCTATTTGATCAGGTGATTCGTTGTTACTTTACTGCATCCCTCCTTAATTTGCTTTGCTGACTATGAAATGGAATTAAAGTTAATAATAAGGTTTGTAATTGACAGACATCTTCCTGTCGGACTTGTAAAGAGACAGCCGAGTCTCATCTTCTATGTTACACCCATCAGCAAGGAAACCTTACCATTAATGTTAGACGCCTTCCTTCACTAAAGCTACCTGGGGAGAGAGATGGTAAAATATGGATGTGGCACCGGTGTCTAAGGTGTGCCCATATTGATGGAGTTCCACCAGCAACACGTAGAGTAGTCATGTCAGATGCTGCCTGGGGGCTTTCTTTTGGAAAGTTCTTGGAACTGAGCTTTTCAAATCATGCAACTGCGAATCGTGTTGCTACTTGTGGCCATTCATTACAACGGGATTGTCTTCGTTACTATGGGTAAGTACTAATAGATTTGGAGTGTTATTACTTTTAGTGTACTAAATGATCTTATTTTGAAAAAATGACTTGTATTACAGGTTTGGAAGCATGGTTGCGTTCTTCCGATATTCCGCGATTGATATTCTTTCTGTCCATTTGCCCCCTTCAGTGCTTGAATTCAATGGCCAAGTCCAACCAGAGTGGATAAGAAAAGAGGCAACAGAGGTGCTTTTAAGAATTTTAATCTAATTCTTGAATAATCTCTTGATGGGTGGTGAATGATGAACAAGTTTTGTAACTGCTGGTTATGAGATTTCAATTCTAATAACCTGGATTGTTTTGCAGCTTATGGGAAAAATGGAAACCATATATGCAGAGATATCTGATGTACTCGACTGCATGGAGGAGAAAAATAGATCTTTTGGATGTGAAATGTCAGGTACAATTGAATTACAGCACCACATCTTGGAGCTGAAAGATCTGCTTAAGAAGGAAAGAAATGACTACATTGTAAGTGCAAAATTGAGTATCGCATGTGACTATGATTGGTATCACATGTTTCCTGGTCCATGGTTCATGTTTACCCTTTGTGGAATCTTTGTTTTCCTAATCTAGTCTACTTGCTTTTTCAATAGGGTTTTCTGCAACCTGCTTTTGTGGAGACTTCTGAACCAGGACAAATGCCTGTTGTAGACGTTCTGGAGCTAAATCGCTTGAGACGTTCTCTTTTAATTGGTTCTCATGTTTGGGATCGCCAGCTATATTCATTGGACTCACTGCTTAAAAGGACTCCTGTTTCCATGGCTACTGATGAGGATGTATCTTTTGCCCACCTGCAAGAGTTGATAAGTGATCCATCTGGTAAGGATGTCAGTCTTGACTATGGCCATGAAGATCATGTGTCTGAGTCTTCAAAATTCCAAGTGCCTCCCGGCAATGATCTACCAACAGATAAAGAACCTAATGTACCACCACTTGAACCTTCTGAAGACGTATCCCACCATTATAGCCGAGACGACGAGATGCATTCAGATAAGGAAATTGTTAATAAGACATCCTGCAAAGGCTTTTCCTCCCTTAAATCTACACTGTCTGAGAGAATAGATTCTGCATGGACTGGGACTGATCAACTTGTGGTGAAAGCTCAACCACTTGGTACATCACATTTGACTGAAGTTCAAGCTCGTGCTGTCAAGCATACTAGTCAAAATGATGATCCCCCTCTTAGGAGGCTAATGTCGCCAGTGAGAGTTCACTCTTTTGATTCTGCCCTAAGATTCCGAGACAGGATTAGGAAGGGATTGCCCCCTTCTTCATTGCATTTGTCGACGCTTAGATCATTCCACGCGTCTGGAGATTACAGGAGTATGGTGAGAGATCCTGTTTCTAGTGTAAGAAGGACTCTTTCCCAGGCATTGCCACGCGAGGCACAAAAGTTGGATTCAATACTCAATTCCACACCCTCATTTGTCTCCTCTGCATCTCAAATAGCTGATGGGGTTCGGTTGCTGCTTTCCCAGACAAGCAGCAATGACATAGTCGTTGGTGTTTATGATAGCGAACCCACTAGCATAATCTCATATGCCCTTAGTTCCAAGGATTATGAGGACTGGGTTGCTGATAATTTGAACGAGCATCAGGCAGGCTGGAGTATTCATGAAAGCTTTAAAGAAGATTCTGCAGCTTCTATCTTTTCACCCTGGCAGTCTTTTGGCTCTATGGACTTGGATTACATCCATTATGGAAATTATGGATCTGAAGATGCTTCAGGTTCCATGGGCAACCTGTTTGCAGATGCCAAAAGATCTCCACATTTGAGGATATCTTTCGGGGACGAGTCCTCAAATGGGGTAGGAAAAGTGAGATTTTCTGTGACTTGTTATTTTGCAAAGCAGTTTGACTCTTTTAGGAAAAAGTGCTGCCCCAGTGAAGTGGATTTTGTACGATCTTTGAGCCGCTGCCAGAGGTGGAGTGCACAAGGGGGAAAGAGCAATGTATATTTTGCTAAATCTCTGGATGATAGATTCATCATAAAACAAGTCACAAAGACGGAATTGGAATCCTTTCAGGAATATGCACCTGAGTATTTTAATTATTTGACAGATTCCCTTAACTCAGGAAGTCCAACTTGTCTTGCCAAGGTTCTTGGTATGTATCAGGTAAGGCTTCTTCTCTGATTCTTTATTTTTATATTTTTTTACTCTGTTTCATTGTTATGTTATGTCTGTGCGGGTCAGTAGTGAGTAGTAGCTTAAATATTCGTGTGATCGTATTATACTGGTGTATTGGCAGGTCACTGTTAAACAGCTGAAAGGTGGGAAGGAAACTAAAATGGATTTGATGGTGATGGAGAACCTTTTCTTCAAAAGAAACATTTCAAGGGTATATGATCTCAAGGGGTCTACTCGATCCCGTTATAATTCTGATACAACAGGGGTAGACAAGGTACTGTTAGATATGAATTTGTTGGAATCATTACGTACACAACCCATATTTCTTGGAAGCAAAGCAAAGAGAAGCCTGGAGAGAGCTGTTTGGAATGATACGTCCTTTTTAGCGGTATGCCTTCACCCCCTTCCCTTTTGCTTGCCTTCAGTTTTAGATGTTAATCTCAAGATAGTTAAAACAAATTTTCTTCATGTTGCATCTATTCGATTCAATTTCTTCAGTGACACTTATTTACAAAGTTTATTCGGCTCTATTATGAACGTTATAGCTATTAATTTCTGCCAATGCCTCTCCAGTCTGTTGATGTAATGGACTACTCGCTGCTCGTCGGGGTGGACGATGAGCGGAAGGAGCTGGTTTTGGGGATCATAGATTTCATGAGACAATATACATGGGACAAGCATTTGGAGACATGGGTAAAGGCATCCGGAATACTTGGAGGCCCGAAGAATGCTGCTCCGACCATTATTTCCCCGAAGCAATACAAGAAACGATTCAGGAAGGCGATGACTGCTTATTTTCTCACCGTGCCTGATCAATGGTCGTCATGAACTGTTCGTACTTCGCATCAAGCTGCATTTTTTCGCGTTCACAGAAGATGTGTTCACTAATAAGTTTTATAGGGGAATTATTATTTCTGATACACAGAGAGGAGGGAAACCCCTCCATCTTCGTCTTCTTCTTCCCCTTTCTTTTGTACATGGGGTAGAGTTAAATTAACCCACATGAGATTTGTTACCTCTGTAATTGTGAAGAGTTGGTAACTCTTCTTATTTTCTGTCATAGTTACCAACAATGTAGGATTAGCCATGTGATGTAACAGACAAATGTAAATTAAATAGGAAAGGGATCCTTTCTTCTAATCCTCCAAATCAGAAAATTTGTGTCGTTGAAAATTGATCCAACGGTTACAAACAGGAGTTCACGTTAAAAGTTATATTAACTTCAGGTGTTGGATCAAATTTTAACGGTACGAATTATCTAATTCGGTGATTATGTGGAAGGGATCCCTTTCCAATTAAATATTTGATCGATGGATTTTCTGTCCACGTGCTTCATCAGCAAAATATCAATTTTTATTTATTAGTCTCTTGAATTATAATGCTCTGAGCACGTGCATCTCTACTTAAAGATTGGTGGATGAAATTCCTTGAGCACATGTGTATTGTGATATTTGGAAAATACTTTTCGTATAAAGAAATTCTTTAATATTTTGATGCCAAATTATTCGGCTTAACAAGTTTGCTCGTTACTGCATGTGGTGGTTCAATATAATAGTGAATATGGTGTTGATTTTCATTCATGCGTTTGAAGCAGCACCTTTCATAATTTTTTGTAATAATTTCCAACTCTCCTCATTTTTTAATAATAATAAATTGAAAAAAAAAAGTTTACTTGGTACCTATTGTGAGAAATATGAGATAAGTTCATAAAGGTTACGAAGATTATGATTTCACAAAACCGTTCGTGAGTGCAGATATAAGTTAAATCAGTTAGTTAGGACTCAAAGAAACAAGAAGATAAAAAGTTTGACTATAATTTATGTATAGTTATACAGTATAAATAACTAACTACACATGCTTAAAGATAATCCTCAATCAATTCCTCAAAAGTGCGGTTGATGGGACTGCGCAGACTGAAGTAGAGTTACCGGCTACAGGCGCTGCTCATCTCTACTGGTTAAGACCTCTCCTTCATTAGCTGGTCGGAAACTCACTCGTTTCTGCAGGATCAAATACAAGAATACTAGTAAAGAATATTTCAACATATTTCTCTTAACTATTCTAAAACAATAATTTAGACATAAACATTTGTGTACAAATTAGATTATCGTCACTAGTACTATGATTTAGTGGTATTCTTCTCCACTAATAAATCTAAGGTCTCAAGTTGTACTCCCATAAATGACTTCGATGTCTAATTATGGCTGACCTATTTTGTAAGACTTAGACCTAGTTTGGGAGTGAGGTGCTTAAAAAAAAAGCACCTATGAACAAAAGCTGTTAGAGTTTTAAGTGTTTGGTAAACTGAAAAAAAAAGGCTTATTTTGGAAGCTACTGTGAGAATAAGCTGAAATCAAAGGAAAAAGCTGAAGCTGCTATTTGCAGCTTTGGAAAACTGGCTTTTTTTCAAAGCACACGGGGCTACAGTGCTCCTTTAATGAAAAGACCCACTATCAGACTGCTTTTTTTTTTTTCCAAAAGCACTTTTACAAAAAAGTTTACCAAACGCTCTGCTGATTTATTTCACAGCCGCTTATTCTCACAGCACAACCACTTATTCTCACAGCAGTTTTTTTTCAAAGCACAGCAATACCAAACCAGCCCTTAGTCCATATCTTCTCGCTCAATATTAAAAAATACATTAAAATTTTAGTATAAGTTCATATATCTCTGTTTATAGCTGTAAACATTTCGATTTGAAACATGTTTAGATGGAAACAGAGCGGTAATTAAGTTGTAAACTATTTGGTCAGTGTGAAAAGCTTGACTATCTACGCATATTTCCAAAATCGCCCAAACCTTGTAAAATAACTAACACCATGACTTGAACAGATTTGGCTACCGTTTTTACCAATCTGTCGGTACGAAAATTGAGTAAGAGGGTCAGCAGATGAGATCCCAAATCATGATAGCTTTGTCAACTGTGGAAATATTTCACTCTGAACATGAAGGGTAGGTGCAAATTAAGGTAAGATTTGGCTTATGCTTGAAATGCATAATGCTACCTAAGTTCTATGGGGAAGGTTGAAGAATTGGGTATAACGAGTTCAACTATATGATATTACTAATTCATGTATTATGATATAGGTGGATAATATGGCTCACGTATAATTGATATAGAGTATAGTATTAAAAATAATTTCACTACTTATAATTAACAAGTGATCAGTTAATAGTATTACGTGACGGTATGACTGTCAAACTGAAAAACTTATTTACGGAAGGGTTGAGCTTTGAGCTCATACCAAGTCTTAAAGGAAGTCGTCCCTTAAATCCAGTACCTAAAATTGACTTAATATTAAAATTACTCAGTTGGGTGTACCAACATTTCTATGCGTTAGGTTCAAGCAACCAACCTAAACCAGAAATGTCAAACACCACCACTCAACATGGCACAAAAACAGGATCTATGTCTCTCAGAAACCCTACCTGAATCCGATCACGCCCCTTGATTCCTTGCGACCCAAGCAATCTTCCTCCATCCTTCCAATGCATTTGCGGGTTCAAACCCAAACCTTGATCATTGCCCTTCACGTTGTTGGTGTTCACCATGCAAAGATCCATAATCTGCTGAGCTGCCTCCCCGTCGTCTCTACTTTGCCGCATCAATTTCTCCACTTCTGCCCTCGGAAGCCTCATCCTCACGCGCACCGCCCCATTCGCCTCCTCCTCGGGCACAATGCTTGCTGTCGATGCCGATGATTTCATAACCGAAAGGTCCGAAACCGACCTCCGAGAGAGCATTAGGCTCTCGAGCCTGTCCTTAGCACTCATGTTTATTCCCGATCGAACCCTTCTCTGAAAACTCTCTTTTTTCACATCAACCTTTGGCAACTCCACGAGAAAATACAACCTGTTTGGCTCAAGCTGTTCGTGGGGTTCCAACGGCTTTGCCCGAACCCCGAAATGCTTCACCTCCGATGATTTTAGCAAAACATGACCTGGGAAATCCCTGACAACCTCACCGGCTTGCACTGGTGTCTTCAACTTGAATGCCTCTCCATTAACTTGCATAACTTTTGCACGTTTTTTGCCTCCCAAGCTGTTTCCCATAGCTATAGCTCACTGACCAATTAATTTTGGATTCTGTTTCTGGTATGATATATATATATATATATATATATTCGGATTCTCTGAACAAGAACGCTTGTTTTTTTATTTTTGGATCGATAACTAATGTTTTGAATTGGCCTTTTATCATATGCCAAAAGCCTAAAGCTCTCACGATGGTGGGAACAAGAAAGAGACGTTGTTTTAAGGGCAGTAGTTGTTGTAAAACGACTAATTTTAGGGTTTTGACTTTTTATTGGTCAATAACTTTAGGATTTTGACTATGGCATAAAGTACGTATAGTTTCACTTTCGATCCTAAATTTCTAATTTTTGTTAGTATATCAATATTTTCACATTAAGAGGAGGGAGAGTTCGCCTAAGTCACACAATGAGCAGCTTAATTTGATATTAAATTCGCCAATCATGAGATTCGAACATAGAATCTTTCATTTTTAAGTGAAAAGGAATATCACCAGACCATAATGTTAAGTTGGTTAATTGTCACCCATGGAGTTTATGCTTTTTAGATATATTTTCAACGACCTTATATTCCAAATTTTAGAAAATAATGTTGGCCAAAAACTGTGATGTGTGGAACAAAGGTGATTGCATAATCATATTTTGTTCTTATTTCCAAAGGTAAACAGTACACGATAATCACGGTGCAAATTAACTTAAATTTTTTTTCTTTGGAGTCCATTGAAATGATCATGTGAAAAGTTGATTACGGAAAATCGTGTTAGGAAAACGTGATTTCATCGCCATCGGACTATAATCCTTGATTAAGCTCGTGATGATTTGTTTTTGTCAAATTAACGAAGTCATTAAAAACTAAAACATTTCTACTAATCATGTGTAGAGATACGAATTCATCAAAATTATAAAAACAACAATCGAAAAAGTCAAAATTAAAGCGAACTTACCACAAACAACTGAAATATCGGTATTATCACCTAAAACTAGCCTAATCCGTAATAAGATCATGCAACCTAGAACAACAAAAACACGAAATTAAACCATACGCCTAAATCATGACTAGCACTAGGAACCAATCCTGGCTCGAATAGAACTCACCACATCTTACAATGAACTTGTAGGGTAGATCAGGAGATCAGTAATCAGTGATTAAGCTCATTTGCGTGATGTGGCCTAGTAGTCTAATACCGTGTCCAAAATGATGGTCCATTCATCAACTTGGAAGCAATTAGTAATCTCCAACAAGTTATCTAAGACGAGGAAATGTTGAAACTCCACTCCACTGACACAGAAAGCTAATCTTCCTGCAGCTTCGTATATATCTGATTGCATGCGGTTTCTTTTCTAATTCAAATTCCACATGCAGAAAGGTTGCTACGTACGTACGTATTTCAACTGCCATTATCCATCCGATTTGGAATTTGGAAATAATCACGCAATTATTTGTAGGAAAGAAAACTGCCTGGAAATGTAGAACATGGGAAAATTAAACTACATTGACAAGTCAAGCTTCAAAGGAGCATGTGCCTTCTTTCTGTTCATAGTTTTAATATAATTGGTCAGAGGCTTCTATTCTATATATCCATGTATTTTTGAAATTTGCAGTTAACTTATCATTACAAACCCCTTATTATTAAAAATAACAACAAAAAAATAATTGTCGGCAGAAGGCAGATATTTTTTTCCTTTTTATTAGAATGGACCAAGCCCAACAATACTTTATGGCCGAGAATGTTGAACGGTCAAGCATCAACGCATGCAAAAATTGAGTGTGGTGGAGATGAGAATGCTTCGTTTTTTTGCTGTGTGGGTCATGAGAAAGAACATGATTAAGAACGAGGTAAAGTAAGAGTAGCCACAATTAAAGATAAGACGAGTGAAAATTGGTTAAGGTGGTTTGAGCATGTAAAATGAAGACCTACCTATACTCTGGTTAGAAAGTGTAATTATGAGACATAGGCTAAAGGGAAAAATGGTACATAAAGACCAAGGAAAACTTGGATTTAGACTTCAAGAAAAGACATGAAGTATTTGTTGTATTCGAATGAAACATAAAGCTTAGGTAGGACTGAACACCTTCACTACTTTGTACATGTTTAATATACATATTAATTCAAAAAAAAAAGTTATTAGCTCTCGCATCAGTCTAAAATAGTCATCCGTTGCTATTCCCTTTCTTAATTTTCGATTGAAGAAAAACTTAAGAGAAGGACAGGCTAATAATGGTCAAGTGTTAAGAACAATTTTCTTTTAAAAGTTATGAATTTAGACCGACCGAAACAAAAAGACCAAAAAGGAAAAGTAGAGAGTAGAAAAGTCACGTAACTGTTGGATTTTCGTTTTTATAATGTAGGGATTGGTATTGTTTTTTGGGCACAAAGTGGACTAGTTTGGTCACATTGATTCATGTTCATGCTTTATAGTTCAGACCGGATTAATCGAACAAAAGGTGCTAAAATACAATTTTAGTAAGAAAAAAAGAGAGGAAGTTTTAACGAAACTCTTTCGGTACTGTTCACTTCTAACGAAAAACCACATTTCTATATTTCTTTGGTACTATTCATTACACATTTATTTGTTTTTTTTCATTAAAACTAAAGTTTTTTGAACTTTTTATTAGTTTTCCTAAAAAAAAAAAGAAAAATGAATGAAAATGGTTTGAAAACCTTGAGTTTTAAGGATAAGAACAAAATAAAGGGTAAAGTGAATAATATCATGATTGATTTTTTAGTGTAAAAATGTAATTTTTTGTTAAAATAAACAGTACACAAACTTTTCGCTAAAATTCTATTAAAAAAAAAAGGGGGTTGTGGACCATCTAATAAACGTGCTTTATGACTTCCAAGAACTACTGCTCTAACCAACCATCCGTCCACAACAAGGCAACGAAGAAAACAAGGGATTCGGCTTAATATAAAATGTGTGTTCGTTAATTTGTTGTTTTGTGGAGGTTAATATGTTGTCTTCCGAGAAGTTAAGGCAAAGAGAATTTTTGATATGTCAATTTTTAAGTGGAATGTTATGCAATTAAATTTAAAGGTAAAACAACTCCAATTAATATGTTAATCTTACATAAATTGACATCATAATTTTTTGGGTAAATCGCTAAAATGATCTCTGATATTTGCATAACTCATCAGTTTGGTCCCTGAGATTCCAAATCGATAAAAGTGGTCCCTGAGATTGTCCACCATCCATCATTTTGGTCATTCCGTTAAAAACTCCGTTAAGTGTCCCGGAGCTTTTGACCGAAAGTTTGGGCAATTTTCAAAACTTCGTAACTCAATCGTTTCTTAACAAAATTTGACCCATAATATATCAAAATGAAGATAGAAAAGTGTAGAATAAGATTGTACCATTTCAAAGTCCAATGGTGCCGGAGATGGCCGGAAAATAGCCTCAAAGTTGACTGGTCCGAGTGAAAACTTGAAAACTCGCCAGAAACTGGGTAAACTTTAAACGTTCATAACTTCTTCAATACTCAACGAAATCAAGTGATTCAAAACCCAAAATCATACTTCTCGACGAGATGAAGAGAATGATATATTTTTTATGGCTAACGCACCGTGGTTTGGCCGGAAAACCGTTCGAAAGTGGCTAACTTGAGACCAAGACAGCCACTTTCGAGCCGTTTTCCGGCCAAACCATGGTGATTTATCCATAAAAAAGGTACCATTCTCTTTTTCTCTTCGAGAAGTATGATATTCGTTTTTGAATCACTTGATTTCGTTGAGTATTGAAGAAGTTATGAACGTTTAAAGTTTATCCAGTTTCCGGCGAGTTTTCAAGTTTTCACTCGGACCAGTCAACTTTGAGGCTATTTTACGGCCATCTCCAGCAACCATTGGGCTTTGAAATAGGTATAATCTTATTCTACACTTTCCTATCTTCATTTTGATATATTATGGGTCGAATTGGTTAAGAAACGATTGAGTTACGAAACTTTGAAAATTGCCCAAACTTCTGGCTAAGAGCTCCGGGACACTTAATGGAGTTTTTAACGGAATGACCAAAATGATGGATGGTGGACAATCTCAGGGACCACTTTGGCGATTTACCCTAATTGTTTTGCTGTAAATCTTGACATATGAAAAAATGTGATGTTTGTTAATTTTCTAATTGTTTTGTTGTGTGGGTTTCGTTACTGCACCAATTATAAATCATGAAATTTTTTTTTAATTGATTTCTTTTTAAAAATGGGTACTACAAATATTGTTATAACAAACAAAAAATATAGTGAAGGAAGAGAAAATATGACATTGCCATATCAGCCATCAAATTAACATTTGATATTTATCTTTTTTTATTTACTAATTTTTTACTATTATTAGAGGGAGAAAGAGAGTTCGAAACTATTATAATAATTTAGGGCGCTTAATTGGATTAATGGTCCCTATCGATATAGGGTAGTTAGAAGATAGGCCTTGTGGTAAAAATTAGGATTTAAGCCCAAGTTCGTTAGGATTTAAGCTCAAAAGTAAAAATTTCGTCAACACTCCATTAATTGTTAGCACATGAGGCTCACATGTGAGGCTAAAAAGATAAAGTTAGCTCACATGTGAGCTACAACGTCATTTGTACTATTATAATAATTTAGGGCGCTTAGTTGGATTAATGGTCCCTATCAATATAGGGTAGTTAGAAGTTAGCCCTTGTGATAAAAATTAGGCTTACAACATCATTTGTACTGTTATTTTGATACTCGTGAGCTACATTATAGATAGGATGGTGCTATCGACACATCATTTTTACCTTGCATTCACCTCTTTTAATTTTCAACCATTAGATCGAATAAACTGAAAATAATCAAAGATTCAAAGGACATGAAAGAAGGAGTGAGTAGATAGCATCACCATATAAAAAACTTGGAAAAGCACGCTACCCTATTGAATATTTTCTCATACATGCATCGACCATCAGTATCGAATATCTCTAGACAATTAGGAGTTCATATTTTATGGTCGAACAGAAAAGCAAGTGTTTCAGTAAGTAAAGAATGTTACAGCAAACAATGCATCAAATGTTACATTTTACACAAATATTAAAGAAAAGAAACAAATAAATATACAAAGCATTGAGATCGCTTATTCGTCTCAAGCTCGTATTCTCAGTTTCACATCACAAATGGAATATAGTGGAACGAACAATCATTGAGAAACCAAAAAATTTTTGAGGAATCAAACAAATGGGAAATTATTGGCAGTACAATTTGTACACCCTGTGCCTGTTATAGCTGCTGTACTTTTTGAAGATGCTCCAACAACGAAGTTGCCTTCCGTTTGGCCCTCACCGTGCCGCTCCTAACGAGCTCTGTCAAGGGTATCACCGCACCAAGCCTACTTATGCAGGCGAGGCTCTCTTTGTCTCTCTTGCACAAGGCAAGTAAAATGGCAGCTGCGTTCTCTTTGTTACGAGGCAGACCTCTTCGCAAAAGGTCTATCAAAACAGGTATGGTGCCTGCCTTTACTATGGCGACTTTTGCCTCTTGGTGGTTAGCAAGAACTGACATGATAGTCAGTGCTTCATCGATCATGCTCGAATCAGTTAGCATCTTGAGTAAGGCTGTGACTATCCCCGCACGGATAGCCCTGCCTTTGTTGCCCTGATAAATGCACAAATTGAACAATGCCGTTGAAGCATCCTTCTTCCCTCTGGTGCTCCCATTTTGAAGCAACTCTACCAATGCAGGAATTGCCCCGGATGCTCCGATTATTATCTTGTTCTCATCAGCAAGTGACAAACTAAAAAGGGTTGCTGCTGCATTCTCTTTTGTTTCCATGCTTCCGGCTCTGAGGACTTGGACAATGGAAGGAACAGCACCGGCAAGCATTATAAGCCCCTTGTTATTGTCATATATTGAGAGGTTGAGGACGGAAGTTACTGCATTCTCTTGCGTTAGTCCATCTTCTGATGTTAATAGGTTGACCAGAACTGGTATGGCACCCGCTTCCGCAATTAGTATTCTGTTATCAGTGTTTCTTTTGGACAGTGATCGAATCTCAGCTACAGCAGCTCTGTGCTCCTCAATTGATCGACTGGAGAGCTTGCGAACCAAGGCTTGGATCGTCACTATGTCCCCAGTAATGTCACGGAATGATCCATCACTCTTCTTAATCTTCCCGGCGGGCTGCTCTATATTGTTGTTAATACACCACTGAGCAATCAAACTTCTCAAAACATAGTTCGGAGTTAGTGTCAAATTCAGCAGCTTTTGCTGAGTTTTCGGACATGTTGTGTTCCCACAATCCACCCATCTCTGTATGCAAGATCTCTCATACGTCTACAAACACATATCGCAAACATAGTATCGTATTTTAGGGATCAAACCATGAAAAGGAAAACCCGGAATTCAGATGAACGAAAACAAGACAAGACGAATAAAAGAAAGCGTTTTTAGCATACATACCTGACCCGTGGCCACAATAACAGGATCCCTCATGAGTTCCAAAGATATTGGGCAAATAAAATCGTCAGGAATTGCAGATGAATTGGCATCAGGCTTCTTGATATCGCCATGATCGTCAACATGGATGTCATCAGCAGAGTCAACAGCACGAAAGGTTTCGGTTTTACGAATCACCATCTCGTCAGTAGAATCAGCACTAAAGCTTCTGGGAATATTGCCAATCGTCTTTGCATTGTTCTCTACATACACCCATTTTCCAGACTCCACCAGAGACTGGGAGAGGCAATCAAACGACATCGTTCTCCCTTTCATGGAAAACTCATATCTTTCTATCGCTCTTCTCAACTGGGCTGTAACCAATTCAACCTAAAATTCGCCAAGAAATTAAAAAAAAAAGGTTTCATTTTATTATAAAATTATACTAATTAATGGGTTATTAACATGATGATAATTAAGTAGTGAAAAACATGAGCAACGTAGTAGACATTGACAGGCTTAAGTCAGTTACCTGTTCTTCAACTTCCTCGGAGATGTCGAACTGGTCGAACGGTATGTCGCCCAACGCCTTCTCCAATTTCCACGTCACGCATTGGAACTGGAAGCTTATCTTCTTGCTCGCTTCGTCCTTTTAATTATATAAAATAAAAGATCGAAACTTTCATTCAAACAAAATTAAATCAACAAAATTTTGCGAAAAATTATGAACTTAAAGAGAGAGAAAATGTACATTGTGATTGGCGGGGACAGGGGGAGGGGCAAAATTGGAAGTGAAGTTGGAAGCAAGCAAAACGAGGCTCTTGGCGGCCTGGAGGGCGACCACCAGATCAGACACCCAGGATTCCGTCGGACCAGAATTCTTGGAAGAAGTCGACGCATCCAACGGTCCAAATTCACTGCCTTTAAACACCCTTATCTCTTCGAACAAATGCGTCAGCAGGGCGATCCGCCGGACCAGATCGGTGCAGTCCTTCTTAAACATACCGGTAACGCCGCCGCCGAACTTGCTCGCACCAACGACGTCGTTGAGTAATTGCAGTAGCTCCGATGTACGGTCGATGCCGCCGGCTACTGCTCCGGCCATTGGGTCCTTCTGTTTTCTATCTGTCTCTGGGATTGTTGTTTGGCTTTAGGATGGTTCTGCGTCTAAAAGCAGGACATGAACAAAGTAGGTGGTGGAATCGAAATGGCCGGCGGTCATGGGATTAGGGATTTAATCAGAAAATTGAGAGAGAGAGAGATTGGAATGAATTTAGGAAGGAGAGATATAAGAGAGTGAGTGAAGAAGGCGAGAATCACGGTGAGGAAAAAGTGTTGAACGGGGGGCAAAGAAAACAAGAGGATACAGTTGGCGTTTCCAATTAAAATATTATTGGACATTTGAGGCTTAATGTTATTGATTTTGAGAAAATTGGAATATAGAGTGATACACCACGTGTTATTATGTAAATAGTGAGATATGCGTGTTAAAATAATTAATAACTTAAAAAATTAAACTTTCCATCACTTTTATAGTAACACGTGGTGTACCATTCGTGTTCCCGTCACAATGAAAAATTTCTCATTGATTTTAACAATTCCATGAGACTAAACTGTAAATTACATTGTTTAATGGCGGCGTATATGTGACACGTTTTTTTTACACACATTTTTGTAGAGTTTACTCTGTAACGTATTTTTTGAACTGTGTATCTTTTAGAACATTATTGATAAATTATCCTTGCAAAAAAATTAGACAAATCTAAAATAATTAAGACATTCATTTGTAGTGAAGTAAATGGACGAATACTGTTCTACAAAGAAACTCTAAACTCGTAATCCAACGATTGTATGGTTTCGGATAATTTTTGAAGTAAGAATTAAAAGATAGATGATTCGGGTCGTTGAACTACATTACAAAATGAGCTATATTTTAGTAGTTTGGGTTAAGAAGAGAAATGATTTCTGCACCCGTTTTAGTTTCTAACATATGTCTTTATTTATGGTTATCAAATTAAATAAAATAAACGGATCAATGAGCAAGATTAAACAGTAGTGCAAGAGGCTAAAAATTATGAAAGTCACTTCTCTTCCAAAAAATTGACGATGAAACTAAAGCCATTTCAGGCGCAATATATATAATACATTAATATATAATGGATGGACTCCTCTATTAGTAGAGTCGGTGATATATTTATTTTCATTTAGTCGGAGGAGGTTTAGAGTTCAACATGCTAAGACGTGGATGACGGTATATTTGTGAAGTTGCAGACCTAATTAAATAAATAAAACACTCCTCCCCTTTGTTATTGCCACCTTTTTTCCTTCTTGACACAAATTAAAAAGAGGGGCCTCCTGTTCGTTGCAAGGCTGTAAAGGTTTCACATTTTTTTTCCCGCATTATATCCCCTGTCATCTGCATTATTGTTTATGGATTTAAACAAGTATGAGTTTAAATCCTTAATTAAAGCATTAACAAAGTAATGATTTAATCAAGTATGACGTACCTTTTCAATGTGTTTATGGAATTATCCTTTCACCAGAAAAAAAAGTATACGAACACTTCAAACTATAAGAGGTTTGCACTCGGGCTGTTCTTGGTGTCTGAAGGTTTACTTTTAATTTATTATTATTGTAACACCGTTATTAGACGCCCCTAATTGCAGACAGGAGATAGTAATAATTGTTGGAAAATATTAGTATTTTGGTTTATTTGAATGTTTGGTTTTATGGGCTTAGCCCGTTAGAATTAGGTTTTGTTAGAGATTAGGGTTAGTTTATTATAAATGGGATGGTCTGTTATTCATTAGAGAACAAGTTAGCCATAATGTAGTCTCTTAGAGTTTTGTAGCCGTTTCGGCATTCTCAGTTTGTTTAATAATATTCTTATTATTTGTTAGTCTTGTTCGTTGCATACTCTGATATTCAACTTGGTATCAGAGCAGGTTTGATCCTTCGGGATTTAATCTGCTTCGGGTTGGTATCTGTTTGCTCGTTTCCGTTGTCGTTCATGTTCAGATTATTAGTTGGTATTGATTGTTTGCAAGAAGAAAAAAATTGTTCGTTCGTTTTTTGTCCCGTGACTCTGCTTCTGCACTTTTGAACACTGCAGCCTGTAGGAGTATCCGCAAGTCTGTATTGCTACAAAGGAAAAAAAAAAATTGGTTGGATTTTTTGTTTGTTTGTTCAAAAGTTGGCATCGATATTGGCATCAACATTGGCATCGGTATCGGCATCGACATTGGCATTGGTATTGGCATCGGCATTGGCATAGGAATTTGGAGTTTTACATCCACATCTACTTTGACAAACCCATGTCGTGTACTGCCATGAGTTTGACGGGGGTGTTGGAAAATATTAGTATTTTAGTTTATTTGAATGTTTGGTTTTATGGGCTTAGCCCGTTAGAATTAGGTTTTGTAAGAGATTATTGTTAGTTTATTATAAATGGGGTGCTTTGTTATTTATTAGAGAACAAGTTAGCCACAATGTAGTCTCTTAGAGTTTTGTAGTCATTTCGGCATTCTCAGTTTGTTTAAATCCTTAATTAAAGCATTAACAAAGTAATGATTTAATCAAGTATGCGTACCTTTTCAATGTGTTTATGGAATTATCCTTTCACCAGAAAAAAAAGTATGTGAACACTTCAAACTATAAGAGGTTTGCACTCGGGCTGTTCTTGGTGTCTGAAGGTTTACTTTTAATTTATTATTATTGTAACAGCGTTATTAGACGCCCCTAATTGCGGATAGGAGATAGTAATAATATAATTAATCAATAATAGTAGAAGGTTTGTTGCTAGGGTTGCCTATGCCATAAGACAGTCGATTAGCTCAAGCCCTGCCCCTAATCCCTATGGTTATAAAGCAATAAAAACGGCTTGATTCATGCACTCCAAATATAAAATTTGACATTAGCCTGCATCAAGATGAATTTCTCGTCGATTAATTTGGAAAATTATGTAAAAGTAAAACCTATTAAAATTTATAATTAATTAATATTAGAAAACGTATCATATATGCATAGATTAATGCCGTTTATTGTCGGTGTAATATCACTAGGGTTCCAATGTTAATTCAGAATTTGTAACGAGTTCTTTTGAGCATATATATTTCCATTGATTTTTCATAAAATTTTCGCTTTTTACAGTTCAATGAATTTGTGATCTTGTCTAATGTAAGAAAGTCAAATGCTAACTTGGCTTGACCTTGACAACATTGAGCTGTTGCCGGCTGATTTAATTAGCTTAATTTGCTTAAAATATAAAAGAAGTAACCAGAAATTTGCTTAAAATATTCCTTTTGTAAATAATCATTTCCTTTAATTAAATATTAGTATTTCAACAGGTCATTCGATTGGAAAGGAGGGGTTTTTCTTTAATCTTTATTTTGTATGGATTCCTTAATTTAACCAACGAATGACGTGCAGCCACATGGACCGCTTCATTAGAAGAAGAACATGCTGCCAAGTGCCAAGCGACATATTGACAGCATTACTAAATAATCTCATCAAGAACATATTAGAAGTCTATAAGCATGGGAGGGACTTGTGATTAACCATACGTCCATGCTTTAAGCCAATATTAGAGTTTTGATTTCTTGTATTAACTTATTAATTAAACCATCGAGTATCACGTAGCTTTGTAGATCTTTCGATGTAAATGAAGAGGTATGGGCGGCTCAATTGCTTCATGAATTCATTGATCAACAATGTGTTACAAGTCGTCGCCTTTACAACCTCTAAAATTAATGTATGTATGAAGAAAGTTAAGGTTACACCATAAATTCAATTGGCAATTAAGGGAGTAGCTCCTGCAAGGTTTCTCTTTTTACTGATGTGAGACTCTTTAGCCTTCATGTTATCACACGCTCCCTCAAGTGGAGGACACAAATTGGGTGACATGGATCACGTGTGGCGGATGGGCTTCACATGTGAGTCAACATGCTCTAATACCAAGAAGAAAGTTGAGGATCTACCATAAAATCAATTGGCAGTATCCTAACTTATAAGCTCTTACAAGGTTTCTCATTTCACCGATGTGAGACTTTTTAACTTTCATATCCTAACTTATTTCGAATTCTTTTAACCACCAAAACAAAAGAGTAAATAAGAAATCCAGAGAGACGATGACACAAAATGCGTGGTTAACACACATAAATTCATAGTGTGTGTGTCCTTATCTTCATATTTGAATATGGGGTGTGCTATCCACACACTCATTTTTACTTTTCACACACCCCTTGTTAATTTATGTCCGTTGATCTTCTTTATTTCATCCGATCCGACGGCCGAAAATTAAAAAAAATGTGTGAGAAGTAAAAAGAAGTGTGTGGATATCACACCCCTTTGAATATATATGAGAAACAAAAATTCCTCTATCCACATATAAAGATTTTATGTCTGTGTGTGTATAATATATTGTCACTAGCTAATTGCCGATACAGGTATTTATCTAGCTATATATTTTTTTGGGAAAAATATATGTCTTCTTTCAATTTGTTGGGCATAATTGTTGTTTTAATCTTCTCATAGGTCAAAGATTGATTCAACAATAATATTTTGAAAGGAAAACTAATAAAAATAGTTTGAACACTTTGAGTTTTAATGATAAAAACAAAATAAAAGGTAAACTGAATAGTACCATAATTAACTTTTTAGTGTAAAAATATGATTTTTTGTTATAATAAACAGTATCGAAAGCTTTTCGTTAAATGTTGATATTTTGAAATGTTTAAAACATCTTCGTGGTCTGTTTTGGTTGTGTCTTGGACGGTCATTGGTTGTATCATTCATATATATCATATCTCTCAGACCTGACTCGAACTTAGACAAAAATGGATTTGCTGATTTGTTCTTCGTGGTTATCCACAATTCCACAAATATTATTGAATCCAGAAAACGACTAACAATAATGATCAGGTAGTACTCGTTCTGTCAATCTATCAGTCTATATATATGCTAACTGTATTTTACACGACCACGCATCTATGTTTCTGTCTTGAATTGATATGTGTGTGTGTGGTTACTGTGATATGCTATATCTGTAACGCATGGACACAAATACTTGCAAAAGTGGTACCTAAATTCAGTGACGGATCCAGGAAATAATATTAAGGGATCAACAAGAATAGTTCCCGTAGCGCACAAATTTTTTTATACCAGAAATAGCATGCATATCGTCATTTCATCGAGTCTTGGTAGGCCTGAAGTTATTTGGAAAGGCATACTGCACACCTGTTAATGCTTCATTTGCGAGGGTAACTCACATATTCCGAGACTGCTCCTATATGAATACTCAACAAAGAAACAAATTAATAGTGTTTGATATCATTGCATCCCATTAATATATTTGTCCAAAAATGATGATGTTGAAGGGCGTATATGAAGCCAACTCTAATCTTCAAAAGAGCAGCACCTAAGGTATCTAGGGACATTCACTGAAATTCGGAGGGTTAGCACCCAAAATATCCATAGACGTTCACCAAAATTCGGAGGATCAGCTGACCCCCCTGCCCCTCAATGCATCCGCCATTGCCTGAATTATATATACAAATGAAAAGAGAGAGAGAAAAAAGGAATGTGAACATGGATGCATAAAACATCAATCATACACGCGGTAACAAATACGACTTACAAGATGGTAAAATGATTGGAGTGTGCTATTCACACACCCATTTTTACTTCTTATACATCCCTTATTAATTTCTGTCCGTTGATATTCTTCAATTCATCTGATCCGACGGCTGAAAACCAAAAAAATGTGAGAGAAGTAAAAAGAAATGTGTGGATATCACATCCCAAATGATTTCTTACTCATCTTCTTAATTTTTCTGACTTATCTGACGAAAAAGAAGAACAAAAATTATTTGTAACTTTTCAGCATGTCTATGCATATGGAGAAAGAAACTATATTCAATATTATTTGGTTTGAAGGGAAATATATGAGGAATGCAATCAGTGGGAGTGGCGGATATTAATTTAAAATGCATAATTAATAGTTTGTGTGACAGTGAGGACAGAGGATTAGCTTGGTCATTTGATGAAGAAATCTTTGAGTTTCTAAGTCAGATATGTATATATTCGCAGATGCATGTATTTGGGCTCAACCTCAAACGAATATCCAATCCATCACCTGCAGCCATTGTTACCAGCCTCTCTAGTGCCTGTGTTCAGGCAAGGCAATTACAATGAGCCATTCGTTTTCAACAGATTAATTCACACTCAACCTGCTAATGATCAGCAAAATAAAAATTGTAAATTTTACATAGATGTGAGTTATATCAGTTTGTTAGGACAATATACTCGCTCCTTTGTTCCTGCGTTTAAATACCATTAGAATAATTTAAAATCTCGACTTCTCCAACTCCCACTTAAAATTAATGGTTATCTTATGTAAGTATATAATTGCAAAAGAAATTTAAATGGACCGTGGTATTGTTTACAAGTTTTTTTATTTTATTTTTTTGGGGGGGTCAGAGGGTGTTATTTTTTACAAGTTCGATTCAACCCTCTGTTTTAAAGTTTAATTTTTTTTTTAAACAAATTAAAGTCTTAATTTTTTGTTAGGCAACTTGTAAGGAACAACTAACATGCACGATACATATATACGCGTGCACACACACTCAAATGGACAAACTATTTGCTTTAATCTCCATCAGCCAACAGTATCCTGAGATCGGAGTTAGAGTACCGCACACTCAACCTAAGGTAAAAACTGCAACTAACAATATCTTGAAGATCGCATCTTATATATCATGGTATATCAAATGTGCTCATAATTGGTTTGCTTACCTACGTATATTATTGTTCCTTTATTTGATTAATTTGGTAATTAACATATAGTTGCTTCCTTTTATAAGGTATTAATTAGTAATACTTGTTAAGTGATTAACACTTTATAGGAAGTGTATGATGACTATTTGTACTCTTTTCTCAATATCATATTCAAAACATGAACTCCTCAAACCTCCTCCTCCTCCCACTACTCTAATAATGGTTTAAAATATGTGTTGGTGTGGCTCTATATATTTATAAAATGAAAACTCTGTGAACGTGATATCCACTTACATCATTGGATATAAAAGTTGCTAGATGGAGAGTGGACACACATAATCACATCCCCACAGATAGAATCGTGGATCATTTATCAAAGAAAATGCGAGGGGAGGGTGATCATATTTTAAAGATAGTTGGATACCTTCTTTAATTATATATAAACAAGGAATTCAACCATCAATTAAGTGTCACATTATGTGATTTACAAATATATTCAAATAGATAATCTCTCTAGTATCACCCTCAATAAAATTACAACGTTAGGCTTGGAACTGAGAAGTTATTTTCTCAACTAGCGAGCTAGCTACTGCATGTTAAGGCCATCTCCAACCGAGCCTACCAAATGGTTATAGGCCAAAACATAACCCGTTTTGACACAAAACCCATCTCCAATGGAGGGCTGGGCCAGAAAAATATGCGACCCACTAGGCCAAAATATAGCCAAATGGCCAGAGGGCTAGGCAAGCATAGCCAACCCTAAAAGTTGGTACCAATTGTGTTGCTAGCTGACATCAAGTAGCCTTTTTTTCTTTTCTTTTTTAAGAAGAAATTTAAAAAAAGAATTAAAAATTCTAATTTTTCCCTATAAATACCTAAGCCATATCTACACCATCTCCAATGGAGGGCTGCGCCAAAAAAATATGGGACCCACCAGACCAAAATATAGCCAAATGGCTAGAGGGCTGGGCATAGCCAGTTAGCCAGCCTTGAAAGTTGGTACCAACTGTGCTACTAGCTGACGTCATGTAGCCTTTTTTTTTATAAGACGAAATTAAAAAAAATTAAAAATTCTAATTTTTCCTACAAATACCTAAGTCATTTATACACCATTTTCATCAGTCCATACTATCTTACCTCATTTTAATGTCCAAAATTGTTAACATGCAAGTAAAATTAAAATATTTGATAACATGAAACTTAAAACAACATTTAGCGACAAGTGACCCTCAAAATATGTCTAAAAATCTTATTTTAATATGATAGTTTAATTTAATTAACCGATAAAATTAAAGCACAAACTGAAAAATTAGCCCCCTTATGTTGGAGATTGTATATAAATATGGTATGACACTGTTTATTGAAAAAATAATTTCTTGCAGAACCATAATCTAAACGGAGCCTAAATATAACTCTTTCGATTGGAGATGTCCTAAACCCTCACTGCCCCCCTCCTCACAACAACAACAACAACAACAAAAACCGAGAGTAGTCTCATTATTGTATTTACATGACAACGACAACGTTGAGCTACTTAGCCATCCATGTCAAGATTGGGGGACAATCAGTACATAATATAGTCAACAATCTCAATCGTAGACCCCACAATATATTTCCCAAAGTCTTTTGATTCTTGAGTATGTTTTGTAATTAATAAAACATTTGAGATTATTCAGTATATATTTGAATATAATGAAAACTTTGTAGTTTAAGTTATTAAGAACTTTTACTTAAGGATTTTATCAAAAAAAAAGAGTAAAAGAACTAGTTGATGGTTTGATTATAACAGTTTGCCCTTTCAGGGGGCATGAAAGATTCACAAAGGCGTTAGCCTTCCCTGGCCACAATTGTGTAATTCACTAGTGTTAGGAATGGAAGCTAGGATGTACCGTATCGAATATGGACCTGATATTCGTTTTCAACCACTAGCCTACCATTTATGTAAAAAAAAAAAAAAAAATGACTAATATAATATTTCTTTCTAAAAGAAGTTATAGTTGCAACATAAACTCAATTAGCAATAAAAGTGGTAGTTCGACTCTTTATAAAGATCCCTTTAACTTTTCTATATGGGATAACATCTCCACATTCTCACACGGTCATTCACGTGTATGGTACTATGAAGGAAGTTGAGTTTCTACTACAAAACTAATTGATAATTGCAACTACTGTAAATACGTTCGGATGTGAGACAATACTTCACATACTCACACTTTCAACCTCGATATCAATGCCCAAAAGCTTAAGCTCAACTTTATACTACGAGTTAGTTATAAATTATAGTTATTCGTGTTGAGAGTATGAATATTACATCGGAATACTGATTGAATTCAAAACTGTGTTGAGCGTTTTCAATTTCGTGTCTATGAAGTTTCTTGCCCCTTTACAAGAATCTAGCGCGCATCCAATGGTACCCAACTAACCTACATACCACATTGTTGTCCTTTGAACAAATTAAGGTCATTTACAAAACAAAAATGAGAAGAACAAATTAAGCGGAATGAGGAAATTAAGACCTTGAACACTCACATCACAAAAGAGATATATAACTAACATGGGAAGATTACCAAAATGGGACTGTTAGTTCTTCCATCTGTTCGAACGTACTCCATATTGAATGGCAGATATGGGTCGATATCAGGCATCAACATATATATCAACGATAAATGTACAAAATGCATCATGTGTACTATTTAGTTTTCTGTCTAATAATATATGAGTAATTCTAGGTAAACCAAATTTATAGACTGAATTTATAAACTAAATGATGTGTTAACAATAATAAATAAACATGTTAATCAATATTGAAGTAATAATTCAATTATTAACTTCCATGTCATATATGTATGTATGTATTTCAAATACATGTACATTTCGAGATCTACTATTGGTCGGTAGCGGGGTGCGCATGCAACTACCTACTGAAAGTGAACGTCTGAAAGTACTAAAACGCAAGTTAGACGCACACTATCCAGTAATTTCTCTACTGCCCTGGTCCTGGATCTGTCTCCTTTGAATGTTCGGTATTTTAACTCTTTTTATATCCAGCAGCTAAATCTGAACGCATACCAACATCTATTAAATGTATCAAACATATATCTGTGTGTGTGTATCTCTGTGCGTGCGCGCGCGTGATGTATCAATCTTCATATTCTAACTTTTGGTTCCCCTCTAACGTATTCCAACTCAATTGGATTACCATAACACAACAACGTGTCATTAATAATTGACAATACCGGACTAACTAGTGGCACATTATGTGGCTGAAACCACCACATCAACAGGCATGGTTATTACTGGCTTAAAGTTTTAGTCTCACCTCACTCTCAACAGAGTTGCTATTAATGTTATCATCTTGGAATGCATATTGAAAGAAACTTTACTATTTGTTCAGTTTCTCTAGTATGCACACTTGGTGAACCTGATAGAATATATCGAACTCCTTGGCAGTTGGATCCTTACTATTGAATTCTTGACTGCCCACCCTCTTCGTTTGATGCAATGTCATACACCAGAGCATAATAGAATCTTCACCATGTGTTTAGTTACCAAATTACAATATATATCTAGACCATATCTTAGCTTGGCCCAAGATATATAATAGAAAAAATTAGGTTCTCATCCCTTATTTTCATATTACATTGATTAAAATCTTATTATTTTTCTATTTTAGATCAAGGTCATTTGACTTATTCCATGTCATCATTTTAGTATATAAAATATTACATATCATCATAAATGAAATCTCATCCCTTTTTGCATTTAAGGTAAAATAAACTATATGAGTAAGTTTAAAACAAGGAAAATCCACTTGAACTCCTCCAATCTTCTTCCCCTATGCACTTCCGGAATATACAACACCCCAAACCCAATTTTCTCCACTTTTTCTCCACTCTTGAATTGATCCAATGCATATATGGTGAATAAACCTATTGTGCTTAAAATACAAATTAGCATCAATGGTTTTATCGGCTTGTGAGATTTTTGTGGCATAGGCAAGGCAATGTAGGCATCACTTTCTCAAGGAATCTAGTTGATTCAAACATGCAGAGACTGTAGAGTGAGTGGGCTATGTGAAAACTGTAGCATTCTAAAGTCATCTTCATTTGTTCTTTATATTTTTTCTTTTCCTTTTATTATTATATATTAGTCTTGATTATTCAATGTCTGGTTGGCTACACTTTATATCCATGGATACGTTTTTAATCTACATGTTTCGTTCTAATATATCTATTGCTATAATATGTTTTGGTTGGTTCAAATTCGTTTTACATAAATATATGGGTGCAAAGTTTTTGGAGAATATTATGTAAAATGGTTTTTAAGGTTGTTGCATTTTATGTACCCACATATGCATGTCTATAAAACAATGTGGTATGATGTACATTCTTTTCCTTGAGTTTTTAAATGTACCCATGAGTTTTCTTGTAAATTTGGTATGTACCCATATGCTATTTATGTTATGGGTACATACATTATTTTTGGTCTAAGTTCATGGGTACATTGCTTTTGTATGTATGAATTCATGGGGTACATTATTTCCCTTAATACTACTCAATAAAATTCACAAAAACATGTGCAGTTTGCATGAATTTTTATTGTAGAAATTGTTTTTATTTTTTATTTTTAAGTCTCTTAATTCATGAGATTTGTACATATATGATCCCATAAATTTTATTGAATTTTTAAAATTTTATATTTCTTTTAGACTAGATCGATTGATTGAATCTCATGATACTAGAATTTTGAATTACATAAATTCTTGGATTTTAATCCCTTAAATGTTGGACTGCAATCAATATTTTAAATTACAGTTTATTATTTAAGATATCAAAAAGATGACATGGAAATATAGTAATACTAAAATGTTGCGGTGTACAAAGTCAAAGGACTTTGATCAAAAAATGAAAAACAATAAGATTTCAATCTAAAAATTGAGTTGACTAGGGACCGGAACCAAAATGACCCTATATAATAAGTAGGCTTTTTATTCAAAATGGTCCCTGAGATTTACATCATCCATAAGTTTGGTCCCTGAGATTTAAAATCAATAGAAGTAGTCCCTGAGATTGTCCACCATCCATGATTTTGGTCCTTCCGCTGAAGCTTCTGGCCGAAAGTTTGGGCAATTTTCAAAGTTTCGTAACTCAATCGTTTCTTAACCAAATTCAACCCATAATATATCAAAATGAAGATAGGAAAGTATAGAATAAGATTATATCTATTTGGAAGCCCAATGATTGCCGGAGATGGTCAGAAAATAGCCACAAAGTTGACTAGTCTGAGGAAAAACTGGAAAACTTGCCGGAAACTCGCCGAAAACTGGGTAAACTTTAAACGTTCATAACTTCTTCAATACTCAACAAAATCAAGGGATTCAAAAAAAAAATCATACTTCTCAACGAGAAGAAGAGAATGGTACCTTTTTCAACGGCTAACTCGCCGTGGTTTGGCCGAAAAAGGCTCAAAAGTGGCTGTTGAAAAACGAGTCAGCAACTTTTGAGCCGTTTTCCGGCCAAACCACGGCGATTTAGCCGTTAAAAAAGTATCATTCTATTCTTCTCGTCGAGAAGTATGATTTTTGTTTCTGAATCACTTAATTTCGTTGAGTATTGAAGAAGTTATGAACATTTAAAGTTTACCTAGTTTCCGGTGAGTTTTTCAGTTTTCCCTCGGACCAGTCAATTTTGAGGCTTTTTTCTGACCATCTCTGGCAACCATTGGACTTTCAAATAGATATAATCTTATTCTATACTTTCCTATCTTCATTTTGATATATTACGGGTCGAATTTGGTTAAGAAACGATTGAGTTACGAAGCTTTGAAAATTGCCCAAACTTCTAGCCAAAAACTTCAGTGGAAGGACCAAAATCATGGATGGTGGACAATCTCAGGGACTACTTCTATTGATTTTAAATCTCAGGGACCAAACTTATGGATGATGCAAATCTCAGGGACCATTTTGAATAAAAAGCCTAATAAGTATTCTACTTATGCATAGTTGCTGTAAAAGATAGCATTCTAAGGCGAAACTGGCACTTTCTGCAGTTCTTTTTACAGGATCTAAAATTTGGTGGGGTGCAATCACTTTCTTTGGATCCTAGCTAGTTATAAGAGAATAATCAATTAGGAGAATAACCAATAATTAATTATGGGAAGGAACTACTGATTAAACCCAATTTCAAACAAGATTCAATGAAATAAAGATATATCAAAGCTAGAAATACTGTAATTAAATGGAATATTCGGATGTTCATGTTCACAAATTTACATAGCTAATACATTTATTAATCACTTACCCAACTTTATGATAAATAAATTGGCTAATCTATCTAGCCAGCATCTCCGATCAAGTAAATATGCTTTCTTGTTGATACGTTCAGCTTCAGCCATCATCATCTGTTGCAAAGCCTTGTTATAAACTGATAGATTATCTTCAAGTCCAATGATACCGAGCAACTGCAAGCCAACATTGTGAGATGCATGCAAGAGAGATTCTTGGAAGTACATTTGTCGCTCTTTTAAGGAACTGCATTGTAATTTTGGATCTCACGCTGACTTTCCAAGATATGCATCTTGCATTTTTACCCAGATAAGTAGGTTCTACAAAATTAGACCCTTTATATATCTCCAATTGATCAATATAATTAATTTCAATTTCATAAGCCATTTCTGCTAAAATTAATGCTTGTGGAAACCTTCCGATCCACATGAACGAAAATTCGATTATCTGAAGAGAGGAAGGATGGTAGATGAAGCAAATTCTGATGACTTCTTTGACACTTTAGACTCGAAATTTTGCTCCTCCTTGAGGTTATCAGGAACTGGATTAGACCAAGGAGCAGTTATCGTGAGGTCTAGGTTTAAATCAGGCAGCCGGCCACAAGAATCATCCTCTAAGCAACTTGTACCGTCCGATTCATGGTCACAATTATTATTACCACCGGATCTTGCTTGCTGCTGATAATTGGTAGGGTTTTTTAAAGCTTCAGACAATGTTGCAGTGCTACTGACAGTTTGTGAATTTTGATGATGAAGACGAGGGAGATTGACGTTGTTCGGTCGATGATTATTTGGATCTATACCCATGTTCATAAGCTTTCTTCTCAAATGAGAGTTCCAGTAGTTTTTCACTTCATTGTCTGTACGTCCTGGCAATCTCCCAGCAATCAATGACCACCTAAAAAAATTAGCTAAATAGTTAAATTAATTAGTTTACACCAACAAATCTGTAAACTCTACTTATTTATGCATGGTGCAATTGCATACAGTAATAATTGATTATTCTTATTGGATCATTTGTCATAAGAAATAAAAGACAACGGGGGATAACTAAAATTCACACACTTTTCTTTTATCCTCATGCATACCCAATTTAATTTAGCACTTGGATTTAATGAAGTAAAAAAGAATTAATTGATAGAATTAAACAGAGATGTGTAGAGGAGAAATATTGTGTGTATAAATCAGTTCTCTTGAAAGAATTAGCTAGTAAGGACCGGTTGCCCTTGGATAAAGAAAAAAGATAATTCATAGAAATGAACAGAGATATGCAGAAGTAAAAACATGGTGTGTATAAATCAGTTCTCTCAAAAGAATTGGCTAGCAAGTACCGGTTGCCTAGGAGTGCATGAAGCTTGATGATGAGATCTTCTTCATCTTCAGCAAAGTTGCCTCTTTTAAGGTCTGGTCGTAGATAGTTTATCCATCTCAGCCTACAACTTTTACCACAACGAAGGAGGCCTGAATCAAATTGCAAAAAGAAGAAAAAAGAAAAAGAGGTGGCAATTAATACTCATTAAAGTTCTCTGAAATTAATCAGAAGAAGAAAAGGAACAATTAGCATTTGTTGGCTTAGTTAAAATAGAAAGAAGAGACAGAAAAATATTGACGAGGAATGTAAGAAATGAAGGAATTAAAAATGTAAGAAATCAAGGAATTAACTCCTTAATTTGTAAATAGTTTATCTTTCTGATGAATGTTTTTGCTATGATATTACCAAAAAAGATGTTTATATACATATATATGACTTGTTAATCCAGAAATATACAAGTTCATAGTTAATTACCTGCAGCCTGAGGAAGGGTACGCCAACAACCCTCGCCATTTTTACGAATGTATTCAATGAGCTTCAGGTCTTCTTGCTTGGACCAAGCTCCTTTGTTTGTGTCCTGCTTATCGCAGCAGGGTTTCCTCATTCTAAAATCTTATAACTAACCTTAATCTTTCCAAGAAATTAATAACCTAAAAATGGGTGGGGAGGGGGGGTGGGGTGGGAAGGGGGTGGGGGAGGAAGATTGAGAGAGAGGGGCCAACTGCAAGAAGCTAGCGCGGATTGGGTAGAGAGTTGAGGAACAAATGGAGGGGAGGGTAATGGTTTATACTATCAGGTAGGTAGGTAGCTGTAGCTGCAAATGAATTGGATGGCCGGAAGCTAAAAGGTGGGTTGACTTGGAACGGTGGTTCGCCCATGCGTGATAATCAGTGGGCAATAGATACGACTGCGAGTCTCAACATTTTTGTCAGAGATAGAGAGAAGAGAAGTGGATACACTCTGATATTAGTGTTTGAAAATTATAATGCTTACTGTATATCAGTATTAAGAGTGCGAATGTCATATTGTAGAATTGAAGGACTTTGTTTAGTAGTGAAATTTCAAATTACTTTATAATATCAGAGTCAAGTTGGCCCATAACTATAGCGTTACAACAAGGTTCAGCTTTAAGTCCTTATTTTTTTGTATTGGTAATGGATGAATTAACGGGACATATTCAAGATGATAACCCTTGGTGTATCTACTTGAATTTTATAGCTTAATTCTCATTGTATTGCATAACTGAAAATATATACAAGATACAATCCATGTTCCATAAGGAAACAATAAATAATAAAGGACACAAACATATATCCTTCCTAATAAAGGATTCCTAATATTTACAATATATATTTACATACCCTTTTAATTATTACTCACGGCAACATATCTTTTCGAAGAGGATATAGTGTTGATAGATGAAACACATGAGGGAGTGAATGTGAAACTTAACCATTGGACATGACTATTGGACTCTAAAGGTATTCGCCTAAGTAGGTGAAAGATAGAGTTTATGAAGTGCACGTTCACTGGGAAGGGGAATCCAAATAAAATAGGGGTGAGGATTGGAGATCAGGAAGTACCAAAGAATGAACACTTTTGTTATCTTAGATCTATCTTGCAAAAGAAATGAGAATTAGATGGAGATTTGTCAACCATAGAATACATGCTGAATGAATGAAGTAGAAGAGTGCGTCGAGTATGTTGTGCGATTGTTGTATGCCACTAAAGCTTAATGAAAAATATTATAGGACGATAAGAAGGCCAACAATGCTTTATGGCATAAAATGTTGGGCGGTCAAAAAGTAACATGTGTAAAAATTGAGTGTAAAGAAGATGAGAATGCTTAGTTGGATGTGTGGGCACACGAGAAATGATAGGATTAAGAGCAAAGATATTTGAGGTAAATAGAAGTAGCCGCAATTGAAGATAAGAAAATCGGTTAAGGTGTTTGAACACGTGAACCTATTAAGAAAGAAATATCTTATTGATTTACCATATATTGTAAATTGATAATTAGTTATTTACTTCCTTATTTAGTCTTTGGTCAACCTTGATTGTAGGCAATAGAATAGGAATGTGTTGATTGATATGTCTTCAGTATAATCTGATTTCTTAGATGGTATTAAAACATTGATCTGGGAAAGCAACAAAACACAGCTCTAAGGCAAACATGATCATGGGCGACAAGCCAGACTTGAGGTCAACCATTCAAGGCACGATTGTTCATTCAAAATGGAAAAACCCCAACCATCCGCTTTATCTCCACCACTCAGACCAACCTGGTGCAATCATCGTGCCACAACCATTAGTGGAAGACAACAACAACATATGGGTTCAATCCATGAATATGGCCTTAACGGTCAAGAACAAACTCGGACTTGGTCAAGACATGGCTGTTAGGTTCCATGTTGAAAGAGATTTCAGGGAGCGTCATCAACTACAAGGATGCTCGACAGATGTGCACCGATTTGCTGGAAAGGTTCTCACATATGAATATGGTTCAATTATTCCATGTTGAGAATAAGATCCATGATTGTATCCAAGGCAATATGAGTGTAAGTTCTTACTTTACTAAACTTAAAAGTTTATGGGATGAATGCGATACTTTTTGTTGGAACAAAGAATGAGATGACCTCGTATGTTGAAACTCAAAAAACCATAAAGTTCCTTATAGGATTAAACGAATCGTATGATACGGTTCAAAGCAATACTCTTCTCCTTGAACCACTACCTACAGTGAACAAAGCATATATGTTGGTCCTTCAACATGAATGCCAGGCAGAGGTTTCTAATGGGAAAAGTACACGATCGGAGGCTGCTGTCTTTGCAGTGAAGAACTCATCGTGAGAACCTGCGCTGGAAGACAATGAGGTGCGATGTGGAAAGTGCAACAAAACCAATCACATCACCAAAAACTATCATGAACATCTCAAGTGCACCTTTTGTGGATGGAAATGCCACACTTTCAAGTTCTATCGAAAATGGAAGGCAACTGCTGAGACTGAATCCAATCGCCCATTTTCTTCAAAGGGGAATCAAGTTTCCCAACATGACAAGTAAGAGACAATGCATAGTTTCTCATTCTCTCAGGAGGATTGCAAGCAAATCCTTCAAATGTTGAACAAGAATAAGTCATCATTTGCTAATCAAGTCGGTAATCCTTCTAGTCATGAAGAACTTTCTGGTAAAGCCTTATCTTTTCCATATAAAGGCACCAAAAGTATTTGGATCCTGGACAGTAGTGCCACGAATCACATAGTTTGCAGCCCTAGTTTGCTTACAAACTCACGAGTCGTTGATAATCATACCGTTGAACTGCCAAATGGTTCCATTGCCAAAGTCACTCATGTTGGACAAGTTGTTTTTCTCTCATAACCTTATCCTTGATAATGTCTTATGTGTGCCATTCTCTAGACTCAATCTAATATCCATCAGTAAACTATCCTATGATTCCTTATATGTCACCATTTTCTTAACCCGTTTTTGTGTCATCCAGGACCTTCGCTCGAGGAAGATGATTGGGAAGGGAACTGAAAGGGAGAGACTCTACTACCTCGACCCATCGAAGAAAAGAACATGCAACAGTATCCATGCCGTCTGAGCAAAGCTTTGGCACCAACGCCTAGGACACCCATATCATAAAGCCTTTTTGTTATTCCCATTTTTAAATAATGAGACTTATGATTCGGACAAATGTTTAATTTGCCCATTGGCCAAACAAACAAGATCGCCCTTTCCATTAAGTTCTATTTCTACCAAATCATGTTTTGAATTATTACATATTGATATCTGGGGTGGTTATCAGGTTGCTTCTCTTTCAGGTGCCAAATATTTTCTTACCATCGTAGATGACCATACTAGAAGCACTTGGGTTTATTTGATGAAGCATAAATCCGACACAAAAGACATCTTAGTCAAATTCATTCAAATGGTTGAGACTCAATTCAATACTAAAGTTCAAATCATACGAAGTGACAATGGCCCTGAGTTCAAACTTGAACAATTTTATGCTCTCAAATGCATTATACATCAATCTAATTGCGTTAACACACCACAACAAAATGATGTTGTTGAACGTAAACACAGGCACTTGCTCAATGTTGCTTGGGCTTTGCTTTTTCAAGCTTGTCTGCCAAAACGATTTTGGGGGGATGTGATTTTAGCCTTAGCCTATCTCATTAATAGAACACCTACTCCACTTCTCTAAGGTAGAACACCCTACGAAAAACTGTTTCACAAAGCACCTAACTATTCTCATTTAAAGGTTTATGGTAGCTTATGCTTTGCTTCTACACACGCCCAAAGGCCCTCTAAATTCGACCCATGTGCAACCCAATGCATTTTTCTTGGATATTCTTATGGTCAAAAGGGTTATAAATTGTTTGATATGAAACAGAATAAAACATTTGTTTTCAGGGATGTTGTGTTTTTTGAAAACCATTTTCCATTCCAAAACCCTATCACTTCTGCTGCCTCATCCCCATCAAACACTTCACCCTCACCTATTCAGTTTGATTTGGACTCTCACCTTGAGTCGCATCATCCAAGTTTTACACGGAAGCCATTTTAGATACCAACTCTTCCACACTTGTTGACCCCACCCCACCTCCATCTCCTTTACTCAATCCAACTCCACCACCAAATACCTTACCAATCACTCTATCACCAGACCAAACCCCTCCACCCCGTCGCGGCACCAGACAAACCAAACCTTCCACATTTTTTCAGGACTTTCATGTCAAGGTGGCCCTCCCATCCCGTGTTGCTCCCACATCTTCCACAAGCATGGTCAATTCGTTAGGTATGCCCCACTCTCTATCTCGTTACTTATCCTATGACCGGCATTTTAGAATTCATATAACCGACCCTCTAGTGGTATAATACTTGGTTGTTGTTGTTGTAGAGTCAAATTGACCCATGAGCACAATGGCTTTACACATGAGTGAGAGGGCTTGTTAAGATTGTGAGTCTTGTATTGGAGAATCAAAAGACCTTGCATATCTTTATAATGAGTTGGATTCCTCCCGATTTAGTTAGATACCATATATACATACATACATACATATACATATATATATATATGTATGTATACTATAATAACATTGTTGTACGTATTATTATTTTAATATTTGAACTTTTTTTTTTTTTGAGGGATTAAATGTGAACTTAGTTGGTTAAAATCTTTCACCATTATATCTGAAATTCTGAATTTAATTCCTCTCACCACTTATATATTATAAAATGAATACTGGACGGATACAAACTAGAGACCCATATACCATAATTGAAACCCTAGCCTAACTGAGTCGTATACTTGGCTTTTTTCTCTGTATCAATCAAATACCTAAAATTTCGTTCCCAAATTGGTCCTGTTATACCATAACTAATTAATTAAAACCCGAGCCTAACCAAGTCATATACTTTTCTTTTTCTCATATCCGTCAAATCTGTTTGGTATATTCTATTAACAAAATTCATCATTTCTGAAAATATATCTTCAAACATCTTTGAAGAACAATTTTTTTATTTTTCAGTTCTAAAAATTTGTTTGGTGTGTATATATATGGTATCTAACTGAGTTGATTCCTCCCCATTCAGTTAGATACCATATATTCAAAATTGTTTTTGAATCTCTATGATTATCATGACCTTAACAATCTTACTACAATTCGATGATTTTTTTACAATAAAAAAAACAAAAAAATCATGCAATTGTAGTAAGATTAAAACTAGGTGGGGGTAAAAAAAAATATTGATCTGGTAAGTAGCTAAATTAAACAATAGCATCTCAGCCCCTAATTAGACATATATGTATGTGTGCGAGAGAGATAAATGGTGAAGACATCGATCAAGAGAAAAAGGAAAAAGAATCTCCAACTAGTGCATCCAATTATAACTGTATATACACACATATATTCACACACACAAGTTTATTGATTTCTTACTCATCCTTAATTAAGTAGAATTCATATATTGTAACCGTTTGATCACATCCATTAATAACGTTTTGTGCAATTCTTGTGCAGATATTTCATCAACTGTAGTCTGTAGGTACAAAAAATGTAGGTAAGAATTCATCGTGTGAGCTGTTGATCATGGTGTGATTGCACGATAATATGAATCAAGAACACCAGCAGTTTCAAAGATGGTTTTATTTAGGTGAACGTAGGTTCATGTTCAGTTAATAGTTATAGAGAAAATGGAAGGAATGAAGGGGGGAAGGTAGCAATAACAATGTGATCACATGCGCATGCACGTTGACTGATAGCTTCCCATTTTTGTCATCCTCATCAGCATAAAAAGTACTAATATAAATCTTACAAATAACCACTCCCCTCCTCCTTTATCCACAATATTTGGTACTAATTTTACCTACTTACCTACGTGCGTTAATTTGTCCCTTGTGCGCACCTTTCAGATAAGCATGGATTCATCCAAATATAGCCGATAGTCCAGTAAACTAGATTCAGCCCCCATATATATACACACACACACACACTTACTGTTGAAAAAAATACAAGAAAATTATGCCATTTTATATAAAACACGTAGACAGTTAGGTTGAGGCACGGATATCTCAATCTCTTTATTAATTAGGATATTCAAGCCACACGAACCTGTGTAGCAGCAATATATCTATTGACTTGTCGCTCCCTGAATACAACAGCCCAACTGAATCGTTGTGTGACTCAAACCTATCCACACAAAAAGGAAGCGTCCAAAGCTCCACCACAAGAAAACCCTTCTTTGGCCAATAAGTAAAAATGGAAAAGATGGAGTAATGAAGAATAATTGTTGTAGAAGAAATTACTAGTGGGATAATAAATAAAAGGATGACGGAGAAAATGCTACTAATTGTAGGTTTATTATTTCCCATAGTTTTTTTTTTTTTTTGAACAAATATTATCAGCCATAGTTAATATAGTAATAAACAAAAATTAACAAGAAAAATGTTACAAAAGTTACAAAAGATGAAAGGCTAAAAGACTCCATCTTAATTTCCCACTAACAACAATAAATTTCTCACTAACAACAATAAATTTCCCACTAACAATCAAACAATAACAATTTTATTTATTATTTCATATTAAAAATGCACCAACGCTTACACTACAGTCTTCAGTGTTTGGATAAGGATTGTGGACTATAACCTCTGCTGTTTCGTCGGCTCACCAATATGTGTGTCTCTGTCGATCTGATGTTCAGAAACATAGGCCATTTAATATGTATACATAATATATTATATGTGTGTGTCTCTGTGCGTGTAGGGTTTATAGTTTAGGCCATGGCTGTGGCTTGCCAATTATATGTGTGTGTCTCTGTGCGTGTAGGGTTTATAGTTTATTCCAAAGCCCACCATTGTTGAGTAAGACTGGTGCTTCTCTCTTGTTATATATTAATATTATCGGCTTTGATAGCAAAAATCAAAGGATCAAACACAAAATTGATGTGCTACCAAATCATAAGAGTTCCTGTTTCTCATCATCATGAATCTCCAATAGTTTTGTAAGACGAAAAAGCGAAAACCACCCCAAAAAAAAAAAAAAAAAGTTTATAAAGATGAAATAAGAAAGCAACGAGAGGATTGGAGTTGGTGGCATCCTGCTTATTGCAATTTGTATCTATCTACAGCACTATTCGCTAATGGAATTAACAAAACAGTGAGCGCAGCAATTCAGTATTCGTTCGTAGGTAATTGTGTTCAATGATTGACCTACTGCGAAAAATAATTCTCTCTCTGTTCTTGCCTTCCTTTCTGGTAATGAAGTAATGATGACGTCCACATTACCTACACTATGAATCTTCGATTGGAGCTCTCACTTTCTGACCACATTATAAACTTAATAAGCCCAGTGACAATGCTAAAACTGATTCTAGGTGGATCGATCGTGTTAATTTAGACTTAATAATACTAACAATTTTTTAAAGGTTTCTGTATACAAATTGATAGATTAGTTAGCTAGGGTCCAATTAATTAACCGTTAGGGTTTGATAAATCTTTTTCTCTGATTTTGTTTGTGAGCAACATTTGTCGAAACTCCTAGCCTGTGGAGATTAATTAACCTAGAGTTTAGGTTAATTAATACGCAATATTGAGGAAATTAATTTATTAAAACCCCATATATATATATATATGTATATATATTATAAGTATTAGTTTGAAGTTTATATATAAAGGGCCGATGGTGACGCTGATCTTGAATTGTTACATACGTTATATATATATCAACCAGCTCCCACATGCATGTAATTGATTAGTACTGTTTCTCTTACAAAGCGTTGTAACCAACAATTAAGCTACCTGTAAACCTGTTTATTAGTAATTGCTAAAGCTAGAAGGGGACCATAGTTAATGCCCATCTTTGTACGTTTCTAGTCATTGATTGAAGGAGAAACAAGAACAAACAATATATACACACACAGTATCCACAACAAGTTAGGAGTTAGGTTGTTGGACTTCTTGATGAGCATGTGTCTCTCGTGCATGCAAGAAAGATGGGTGTGGGTGTGGGTGTGTGTATGTGTGTGTGTGTGTGTGTGTGTGTGTGTGTGTGTGTGTGTGAGAGAGAGAGAGAGAGAGAGAGAGAGATAGTTGTCTATATATTACTTGTCTAAAATATACGGATCTGGATAGTAGGACGGGTAATATCCTTTTGCTCTAGGATGATTGGAGCTAAGTAAGTTTGTTACTTTATCGTTAAAAAGGGAAAAAAATGTGAAGAATTAAGTTTGTTAACTTCAAATTAAACACTAACAATCATTGTCTGTTGGTAAAATCTCGGCACTGAGCCCAGGTGCATTATATAATATATATACACACACATGACTGCAAGAAGAGTACTAATAAAAAAAGCTAAATAATTAATTAAAGTGTAAATTAATACATGGAGATCTGATTCATCCTTTTTCTTTGTTTGCTAACTACATCTCTGATCGGTATTCCTTATGCTCTACGGAAAACAGACATTTTTTCTTAACAAACAGGTTTCTTTAGATCTTATAGACATACATATGATCATATTTTATCTTAAGCGTAACAATTGAGAAAAATTACTAAGTCATATGCAAGGTTGTGTGTAAACAAAATCCAAGAATTGCAAACCTTATGCGCAACCATATTTGCTTTGCAATATATATAAATAGACTTATGAGAAATATGATAGAAAAAAAGTGGGTTGTCTTTTACAACAAGTAATATACGCCGTTAGAGTCTAGATCTAATTTTTAATTATTTGAGTTAAGATCTTGAAAGCACCTTCAATGATAGTCTTGTTTGAAAATAAAAAATCCTCATATAATTCAATATCGTCAAGGCTGTGAAGAAATCTTGGTAGGGTTGAACTGCAAGTGATCGATGAGCGTACGACCTTTCAGCCAAAAAATAGCACATACATTATCTGGCAATTTAATTTGGATGGTATCAAAATTAAAATTATATATATATATATATATATATATATATGGTTTTATTTCTATACAATATATATATATATATATAGAAATAAAACCCTTAATAAAGGATATTAGAAAGATTGAAAGTAAAGAAAGCATGCCACCTTCCTTTTGTGTTAGCTGCAGCATGATATGTGTATGTATTTGTCCAACAAATGATATGTGTGTTAGCTGCAGCATGATCTGTGTATGTAAAGAAAGCATGCCACCTTCCTTTTGGTTTGCAATGTACTTTTATTCCAAGCTAGTCTTTTAATTTGGAGCTGGAAAAAAAACATCTTTATTGTTAACATTTGTCTTGCGTGGACAAGGAATTGTTCGTAAAAGTCTAAAAAGAAAAATGGTATACATGAAAAATAAGATCGATTCTACATCTTGAATAATTGAATGGCATACAACTACATGGAAAATTCTTGGTTGCTACTCTCTTTATTGTCACTTGATTTTACAATGGAATTTCTTCTTTTTGCATAATATTAAAACAGGTTGCCTTGTCTTATGTTTGAAGTTCAAGGACTACATGTGTTCCACAACACTCAAATGTGTTTTTTATGCGTTTGGCTTGAGTATGGTTACACGAAGAATTAAGGATGTGAAGTGTAGTCCCACCTCAAAAATTTAAGCAACCTTGAATGTGAATAAAGAATTTGGTTATTCTCTTTGTTGATGCACAAAACCGGAGGTCTTGGAACAACGTAAATCCGACCATGAATCTGCAAGAAATGTAAATAACACAAGATGTATCGTGGTTCACCCCAAAGTTTGGGCTACGTCCACAATAATTATGTATTTATCTGAGAAGTGAGGGGGAGAGAGCTCTGAGAGTGAGAGCTTTGAGAGGGGGGTGAGAGGGCCTAGGAATTGGCCTCCTCTAAATTGTGAGGGTGAGGAGTCCTTTTATATAATAAGGGTTCCTCACTTATTACATATTTGCCCCTTCCTTTATCACATAATTACATTTAAGTCCCCCGAGTATTTGTACGAGATCTAAATACGAGGCCCTAAATATAATATAAACACTCTTTATTACCAATTAGTTTTATCGTAGAAGATTCATTCGTTAAATTTTGATTTTTTTTCTTAATATAATTATATATTTACACTAAGGGGTGGAGATATGGGCTTGTCCACACAATGAATCAGTCATAATAATGTGGCATAGAGCTCGCCATCAATGGAAGTCAAACTTTTTTTTTGGCAAATGATATTAACTAAACTAAGGAGGGGTGAGCTTAGCCTCACAATAGGCTAGCAATAATGCATGTGGTTCAACAATAGAAATCGAACTTAAAACCTCTCAATATCACTAAACTATAATATTAATCAAACGACTGTATTTGTAAGTTTTGGTCACACCAAAAGAATTCAAATCTGATCCTATCCTAACCCCAACTAATTATCCTTAGTATTCGCACCACCAGCCTTCTCCTTTTGTTTTTTAGATGCCCACCAACCCTCTCCTATGTCAAACAAAAATCAACAAAGGATTCATCTGGTTTAATCTTATGCTTAAACTGGTCCAACGATGATCGAGGGGCAGGAATGCCGTGTTATTCAAAATTTGCAATGACATAATTTCTAGTATTTGGAAAACTATTTGTTGACTTTTACAGCAATATTTTTATGCATGTCAGTACTTGGATCTTCAACTCATGTTTACTATATTTTTTTTTTACAGGTCTCGATCCATGACAAGCTGCATGCAAGTAACACTGTTTTTCTTGGACCCGACTTTCCATATACTGTAGAACATTATAGCGTAGGGCATTAATCAGTTGACCTGTTTTAAACGGGAAGCATCAACGTATAGACCAACTTTTATGAACCCGTCCACCGTCACTATTACTTCCGGATTTCGTAATATGATTTTATGTGAAGCGAAGTTTACATGCACATGATTGTTTTATGATATAAGTTGTCATCATGACAGTGTGTTCGGTCCATATAAATCATCATCGTAACGGTGTAGACTGTTGAAGATTGGTATAGAATCCAAGAAAGGGTTCCTAGCTGAGATAGGAGTCCTAATTGTAATAGGTATGGGAAACTTGGACGCAAGTTTTCAAATAGGTTTAGGATTCCAACTTAGTTTAGGATTATGTTTGTAACTAGTATATAAAAGAACCTTAACGTTAGGGTGAGGATAGTGGAATATAGTACGAGAGACTTATGTGGCAAGAAACAAGTTGTGTGAGTTTGAGTTTCTTGTAATACTTTATAAATCAATAAAGTAAGCTTCCATTGTTCATTTTTGGGTGATTGTTTTGGTTTGATCGAAGAGGAGTTTTACAACAAGTGGTATCAAGAGCCATAGGTTGCGGGGTCAGATCAAAACAATGTCAAAACCTGAAAGTGGAGATGATAGGGGTACTGAGGTAACCAAAACTTCGGTGCAAAGTGCTAGATTTGAGATCGAGAAATTTATTGGGACCAATAATTTCGCTATGTGGCAGTGTGAAGTTAAGGACGTACTGATTCAACAAGGTTTGCTGGTTGTGCTTGGAGATATGTCGATAATGATGAAGAAGGAGGAATGGCAGCGGCTGAATGCACATGCATGTTCCACGATTAGGCTATGTCTTGGAAAAGCACAAAAATATGGTGTGATGAACATCTCATCAGCCAAAGAACTATGGGATACATTGGAGGCGAAGTACTTGAAGAAGAGTGCAGAAAATAGACTTTATCTTAAGAGTAAACTGTATCGTTTCCAGTACAAGGAAGGAACCAAGATGATTGATCACCTTGAAGAGTTTAACAAGATGGTGGCTGAACTACTGAACCTGGAAGAGACGATCAAGGATGAAGATAAAGCATTGATTCTGATGAACTCTTTACCTGAATCCTACGAGTCGTTTGTTACGACATGGATTTATGGTAGAGAAACCATTAAGTTTGATGAGATCTCAAGCGCAGTGATGAACCATGAAGTTCGGAATCTAGATAGACAAGAGAGGAACAATTCCGAAGCACTACTGATAAGGGGAAGGTCAAAGGAAAGAAAATCTGCAACTAAGAAGAAAGGCAAGTCACGCTCAAGAGGTGCCTCAAGCAACAGGAGGTTTTTGGATAAAGATGAGTGCGCCTTCTGCCATGAGAAAGGGCACTGGAAAAAGGATTGTCCAAAAATCAAAGCCAAAAACAAGGAGAAAAAATATGAAGATTCAGAAGCAAATATTGTTGAAGCCAACGATGACGATTTCGTCTGTGCCCTAACAGCATCAGAAGGCATCGACTATATGAATCAATGGGTGCTTGATACTGGATGCACCCATCATATGACGTCTCAACGTCATTGGCTTTCCTCGTTCAAAACCCTAAATGGAATGGTGTATATGGGGGATGATAACCCATGTGCCACGAAAGGAATTGGCAGTGTTAGGATCAAACACCATGATGGTGTAGTCCGAGAGCTACAAGGGGTACGATATGTTCCAGATCTTAAGAAGAATTTAATCTCATTAGGCACTCTTGATTCTCAAGGTTGCAAATTCTATTCGGAAAATCAGACATTGAAAGTAGCCAGAGGAGCATTAGTGATCATGAAAGCACCTAGAAAGGGTTTGCTATATTTGTTAGAAGGCACCACTATTGAATCTCAGATGGCTATGGTAGCAGCAAGTGATCAATCAGATACATCTTCTCTATGGCATATGAGGCTAGGACATGTGGGAAACAAGGCATTGCAAGGATTGATTAAACAAGGGGTCCTAGATGGAGCCAAAAGTGGGAAGATCGATTTTTGTGAACACTGTATTCTTGGCAAACAAACAAAGGTAAGATTTGGAACTGCAATACATCAAACTGAGGGTATCCTGGATTATGTACACTCGGATGTTTGGGGACCTGCGAAGAATGAATCTCTGGGAGGAAAGAGATGGTTTGTGTCATTCATTGATGATTATTCACGTAGAGCATGGATTTATATGATGAAGCATAAGCATGAGGTACTGGATATTTTCTTAGAATGGAAAAACACCGTCGAAAGGAAGACTGGAAAAAGGTTGAAAGTCTTAAGAAGTGATAATGGGGGAGAATATACGTCTGATCCCTTCTTTCAAATCTGCAAGCAGGAAGGTATCACACGACATTTTAGTGTTAGGGAAACTCCCCAACAGAACGGAATTGCAGAACGGTTAAATCGAACACTATTGGAAAAGGTCAGATGTATGTTGTCACAGGCAAAACTGCAAAAGCGTTTTTGGGCAGAAGCATTGAGTTATGCATGTCACATCTCTAATCGTCTTCCGTCTTCAGCTTTAAACGGAAAGACTCTAATGGAAGTATGGTCAGGCAAGATAGCTCAAGATTATGAAAGACTAAGGGTATTTGGATGTGATGCTTATTACCATGTGAAAGAGAATAAACTGGACCCGAGAGCAAGGAAAGCTATCTTTCTAGGGTTTAATAGTGGCGTCAAGGGGTTCAGATTGTGGAGTACAGAACTCAAGAAGGTTGTCATAAGGAGAAATATGACGTTTAATGAAACCTATATGAAACTGAGAGAAGATAGAAAGGTTGTTCATGAGGTGGAGCTATCAAAGGAACAAACTGAACAATCAAGTTTCGAAGATAAAATAGATAATGAAGATAAAAAATGTGACGATCAAGAAGAAGAGCAAGAAGAAGACAGTATGGTTGATAATGTCCAAGATCAAGAAGAATGTATTGCCAAGAGAAAAGGGAAAAGAGAGGTTGTGCTTCCTGCTAAGTTCCAAGATTGTGTTTCATGTATGGCATACGCATTGCCAGTAATCGAAACAGATATCCCTACCAACTTTAAAGAAGCAGCAAGTAGTGAAGAATCATCGAAGTGGCATGAAGCTATGGATGATGAAATGTTGTCACTAAAAAGAAACAAACTTGGGATCTGGTGGAGCTACCTAAGGGAAGGAAGGCCATTGGATGCAAATGGGTATATGCAAAGAAAGATGGAATAAATAATGCAAGCCCGGTAAGATTTAAAGCCAGATTAGTAGCAAAAGGCTACGCTCAAAAGGAAGGTATAGATTATAATGAAATCTTCTCTCCAGTGGTAAAACATTCATCCATTCGAATTCTACTTGCACTGGTAGCGCAGTTTGATCTCGAGTTAGTACAAATGGACGTAAAAACTGCTTTTCTGCATGGAAATCTATCTGAAGAAATTTACATAAGTCAACCTGAAGGATACGAAGAGAAAGGAAAGGAGAATCTGGTATGCAAGCTCAACAAATCTCTATATGGTTTAAAGCAATCACCGAGGCAATGGTACTTGAGATTCGATAAGGTTATGAAGGATTTTGGCTACACCAGGAGCCAATACGATCACTGCGTGTATCACAAGAAAGCAAGGGGAGGTACATATGTTTATTTACTGATTTATGTGGATGATATGCTTATTGCCTCCAGTGATAAAACTGAGATCTCAAAGCTCAAAACTCAGATGCAAAATGAGTTTGAAATGAAAGACCTCGACGAAGCAAAGAAGATTTTGGGGATGGAAATCACACGGGACAGAAAGAAAGGACATGTATGTTTATTGCAGAAACAATATTTGGAAAAGTTGCTACACAAGTTTGGCATCCTAGATGAAACCAAACCTGTAAGTACACCTCTAGCCCCTCATTTTAAGTTGAGCACGAAGCTATGCCCTAAGTGTGATGAAGAAAGAACTAAGATGCAGGATGTTCCTTATTCCAGTTTGGTTGGAGGGTTGATGTATGCCATGGTGTGTACTCGGCCTGATATTGCTCATGCAGTGGGATTAGTGAGTAGGTTTATGCATAATCCTGGTAAAATGCATTGGGAAGCTGCTAAATGGATACTAAGATACTTGCATGGAACAAGGAACACCAGAATCTGTTTTGAGCGAAATGATAGAGGAATCGGGAAGTTCTCTACTGGCTATGTAGATTCTGATTTTGCTTCTGACTTAGACAAACGACGATCTACCACAGGGTATGTGTTTACCATGGCTAATGGTCCTATATGTTGGAGGTCAATACTACAACCAACCGTTGCTCTATCAACCACGGAAGCTGAATATATGGCAATGGCTGAAGCTATCAAGGAGGCTATTTGGACACTTGGTTTACTATCAGATTTGGGAATAGAGCAGCGCAAGATGGACGTCCATTGTGATAGTCAAAGTGCCATTTACTTGGCTAAGTATCAAGTGCATCATGCAAGGACCAAGCATATTGATGTGAGATATCATTTTGTTCGGGAAATTATAGCTGAAGGTGAAATTCTTGTAAAGAAAATTGCTTCGGCTGATAACCCTGCAGATATGTTAACAAAGGTAGTTGGTGCATCAAAATTCAACCATTGTCTGGATTTAGTGCATGTGAGAAAGATTTAATACTTGGAAATGGTGGAGCAGTGGAAGCAGATGAAGTCTCTAGATGGATTTCTTACCAAGGTGGAGTTTGTTGAAGATTGGTATAGAATCCAAGAAAGGGTTCCTAGCTGAGATAGGAGTCCTAATTGTAATAGGTATGGGAAACTTGGACGCAAGTTTTCAAATAGGTTTAGGATTCCAACTTAGTTTAGGATTATGTTTGTAACTAGTATATAAAAGAAGGCCAAATTGGATTATTCATCCCCGTGGTCATAGGAAACTTGCATGATGACCCCCGTGGTGAAAAAACTAGGAATTAAACCCCTGTGTTCAAGAATATTAGCAAATTTATTCCAAAAGTAAGATTTCTGTTAAATGATTGTTAAAAGTATGGGTAAAACTGTATTTTCAGTTCCAATTGATATTTAAAATAAATAATTTTTTTTATAACAATTAACAAAAAAAATAAGCATTTTTTAAATTAAAAAAAAGCCACAATTCAATGTCAATTGGAATTGAAAATACAGTTTTACCCCAACTTTTAACAGTCCTTTAACAAAAATCTTACTTTTGGACTAAATTTGCTAACATTCTAGACCACAGGGGTTTAATTCCTAGTTTTTTCACCACGGGGGTCATCATGCAAGTGTCCTATGACCACGGGGATGAACAATCCAATTTAGCCATAAAAGAACCTTAACGTTAGGGTGAGGATAGTGGAATATAGTACGAGAGACTTATGTGGCAAGAAACAAGTTGTGTGAGTTTGAGTTTCTTGTAATAATTTATAAATCAATAAAGTAAGCTTCCATTGTTCATTTTTGGGTGATTGTTTTGGTTTGATCGAAGAGGAGTTTTACAACATAGACCGGGTTCTCATAAAATCTGAAACTTAATGCATTAATTATTGTACTGACGTGAGATCAAATAGTATACAAAGACAAAGAAACTCGTTTCTGTACGAAATAATATAAACAATCACATGGTGAAGCTAGCTCTTACATATGATTCACGTTTGCAAATCCACATTGTATTATTATTATTTCTAACACAGTTGTCATTCATGCATGTTATCTAAAATTTCCCAGCGGGCCACCGCCAGTACTAAGTCACGGATAACGGGATAAGCACCTCCACCTTCAATATCTACCTTTCAACTCATCATATAGAATAATATATTTTCTCTCTTTTAATGATTATTAGGTTTTTCTTGTATTTGAATTGAGACAATATTTTAGTGCTCGTGGACCCATTTACGATGAATCAAAACATTGGATTCTGAAATCATAGGTTAAGGTTTTCTGAAATAACAGACAGGATTCTCTTTGGGTCTTTATTTTTTTTTCGAGGATTCTAGAGATTCATGAATTGTATCCGTTTATCATGCATTGTACGATCAATTTTTGTCAAGTACTGGTTGTGCTCACAAAGAGAATCCTGTGAGAATCCTAGAATCCGGATTCTTGAATCACAACCTTAAATCCCTTTATCTTGCATCAACTACAAAGTTATTTGCATTGATTATGGTTTTCTAGAAAGTCGAGCTTGTTTGAGACTACTACTATAACGGATAAAAATAGTTTTTTGACAACCAAAATCATTCATTGTATTTGGCAGAAAAATCCAATAGTACTTTTATGCCACAAAAGTGTTTTTATCGAGAAGCATGCAAAATTTCATTTTTATAGTTGATGGGCAAAATTACATTTTGCAAAGTCTCCAATGCTTTTTTATTATTTATAAAATTATGTGAGTCAAAATTTAATAATAAAATAATCAACAAGTGAAGAAAAATAAAGACATCTATGGACCTAGCATTAAAATAAAACAAACAAACAAAAAATTTGACACCATCCTCAAATTTGGCAGCAAAGTGGAAAATATCGATCCAAGTAGGATTTTGACATCTCATTTGAAATAAAAATACTACTCTTTTTTGTCATAATATTATGCGTATAATTTTTTATATCTCCTTTGAAAATGCTCTTACCAGCACAAGGAAAAGTCCATGCACAATCTATGATCCTTGCAGACTGCCCTTTTCGACAAAAGATGAACAATATTTACTCTGTCAAGGCAGCTTCTAGATTTGAACCTCTCAAGAGTCAAGACTCCTGTTGTAAACTGTAACATAAAAATCAAAACTCGCAAAACACTTCAAACTTGTACTTTCTGCTCTGTATTGTCAATAACCCCAGTTTTGAACGGCAGGTGGGGGTGGAGAGAGTTGTCCCAATTTTTTTAGGACAGGTATTAAGATAAGAACAAGGATAGTACCAACAGATTCTATGGTCATCGTGCAACTAATGTATACGAAGATAAGAACAAGGACAGTACCAACAGATAAGAACAAGGACAGTACCAACAGATTCTATGGTCATCGTTCAACTATATGTATATTTGTATACAACAAACAGATATATCTATATATGTATATGGATATCAGCATTCACATCAAAATTCAGTACAAAATTTGTTCACCACCAGTTGATTTAATTTACTTCTGATCAAGATCTAAAACGTACCGAAACAAATGCGAGACAACCATTGACTTGTAGTTTCACGTTCCATCAACATTTAGGTTGACGAATTGGTATTCGGTGCTGCCTATCCACGTCGAAAGGCGCTTAATTCGTGACCAGATGATTCACCTGGTTAAAAGTCAATAGGGGATTCAACAAGCCACCAAGCTGCATCCGTTCCACCTACTGAAAAATCATCAACATCTTTACGAGAACAGCAGGTTGAATCTTCAACCATTAATCCAACGTGATAAAATTCTCAAGTGTTGAACGATGATATTTCAAATTTTGAATGGTTAAAGCCTAAAAAATTAGTTGGAAAGGGAAATGTAACTACTTTAATCAGCCGATTACTGTGGCATTTTAATGGCATAACCATTGGCAGGCGACAGAGAAGTTTGTTGAAGATTCTTAATCCTATTTCTTCGTAGAGAATGCGGATTTACTCCAGCCTTGTGTGCTGCAATGACACCAATTGCTTCCCAATAGTTTGAGACATTGACCTGCAGGAAAAGTTCCATTTAGCTCAGAAACATAAAGCCCATGAGTTGAAGCAAGGCCATTTTCCTACTGGGTACGTATGTTCAGAACAAATGAATAATGATATCTACAGATCACTACACCATAAATTAGAACAAGAGACATGGAAATTCTTCCATCCCAGAAGTTACTCCCAAGTCCCAACAACCAAAGGGGGAAAAATGAGAAGACGGGATGTGCACACATTTGATTGCACATTTGGATACATACCGCTTCAATCCCAAATTTATCTGGTGTATCATCAAGGACTGTTACATTTTCCTCCACAGCAATTATAAGTGGCTGTAATCAAATTAGAATTAGTATCACAGGGAAAAAGTAACCATATGATATCAGTCAAATCTGCTTTTGATACGTGCAAAAGGCAAAACATCCTCAGTTTCCAAGATTATACCTTGTTTCTTTTGCTTCGTGCAAAAGCAAGAGCGCCATGTCCTCCAAAAGCATCTATAGGAAGGATGACGCTATCAACATCACTAGCAAGTATGCAACCATTCTCCGACTCAGAGTTCTTTACCAAGTACTGTGGTGCATTACTAAGCCCAGCAAGCACACATGGCAAGAATGTGTACCCCAACTGTTTGCACATAGACAAAGAGAGAACAAAGAAATCACCTTCCAGAAGAGCACCGATATCATATTCTATCATTTCTACTCTTTTTTTCCAATGTTCCAATGTTCCATACGAGTATTATCTCCTAACGCTCATAGACCGGCCATCGAGACTTTGAGTTATGCAAAAATTTACTGACCTCCTCAGCAGCTGATTTTGGGCATAGAGATGGGGTCATGGGAAGGGGTGATAAAGCAGGAGCATGTGCACAAGGAATTTGGAACTCCTTCACCACTAGATGGCTTATAACTGCCTCAACCCCTGCCAATAGATCAATTCCCTGTAAGGTACAAAGTGAAATGAGATGTGGACATTATACAAATAAACAGTATGCCTTCAGTCTTGCTGCTGAAGGTAATGTCTGAAGTAGAGTGTAATATCAAACAAACCAAAACGTTCGTATGTAATCATTAATATCACCTCATTCCCTATATTAATCATGGTCCTGATTAGTTTTGAACTGTAAATTGATGTTTATGGTTGTGCGTGGCTATGTGATAACCACAAATACTAGAGAGCGATGCCTGTACAACACATGATGCGTCTAAGTAGTTTCAATTCCTATTATTACACTTGTATCCTGAATTGCACGTTAGTATAGAAGGGTGAAATGGGAGGGAGAAGGAGAAAAAATATTAGCAGCGTCGGCATCTTCCCTATTTTCAATGTTATATAAAACCGGACCACTACCCAAAAATGAAATTTGGAAACTTATTGTTCAGGGTCATGTTCAACGGACTCATTGTAACAAAATTAAGTAAACCAAGTGTAATAAGCAATTGGCTCGCTTCAACTTATTGCATAATAAAATTGTAGTCGAGAGTTCAACAATTCAGGAAAGTTTACACGTAAAAATACAGAACATGCATTATATTGTTGTTAAAATTTAACGTACCATCCCTTGTCGATAATCGTCTGTGTCTTGAACATCATCATCGTCAGGGAAGCGTCCAACAACTGCAACAGCATTTACTTGCGAGCGTTTAACTAAAGCCTGCACAGCCCTCAATAGTGAATCAGGGTGCTTAATCCTCCCTGTTGATTGCCCAGTTTTTGGATCAACCCACTTCTCTACCTGTAAAACTTGTCCCATTCAATCTCGTGCAGTCACAATTATTGAGATGAAAACACATGCTTGGCAGCAAAGAAAAGTGAAGCTGGTAACAACCAAATCTCTTTTCAATTGCCGAGTTTTCAAGCGCTTTCTTCGAATGAGATTGAAACTTGAAAGGCATACATAATGTGCAATTAACGATCAAAAACCTAATAACCAGATAAACGCAATACAAAATCAAATCCAAGTTTCAACAGCTAAATTAGTACCTGCAATGGAGTGTCAGTGACAACATATTCAACAACAGGCAAGCCAAGGGAAGCCCTCGCAGCATCCGCCACTTGCAAATGGCGAACACGAAGCTCCTCCTCGATGCCACAATCAAGAACCAAACCCACCTGCTTCACAAATCAAACACTATGTAAAATAAACCTATAAAATGTGTCGAGAAAATTAAATTTCAATTTCCGAAATTACCTTGTTTTGGTGAACAGGCATGAGGCCCCATAGGCCTTCAGCAAAGCGGTCAAGGGCATAGCCTTCGACGTACAATGCATTCGGCATTGGCCAGTAGAGCATCGCCGCATTCAGCACCTGCCCCGACGGTCAACGTTAGTCAACGTAACAGTGGCAGACTCGCAGACTGCCAAATTAGGGACTTCAAAACGCTGAATTGAAAGTTTAAAATACGTACGTTGGGGTGAGCGATGAGGCAATCGACGACGGAGGAGAGAGTGCGGGCGACGGGCAGGGCGTCGCCGGCGTATCCGCCGATGGCGGCTCCAATCCCGGTGGGGACTATCATTACGCTCGTGTAGTCTCTCTTAATCACCGTATCCAAACAGAGCAACAATTTTAGTTTTAATTCAAATAAATGGGAGGAGTGTTTGGTGGTAATTAACTGACCTTGAAGGAGTGCCGGGAATTGAAGCATGAGATGCTTGGTGAAGCGGACGGTCGGGATTTGTTGAAGCGTCGGTTTTGGACGGGCAAGGAGAGGAACGGACGGCTCAGAATTACTGTCATCTCGTTTCCCCCCGTCGACGGAACTCGGAGGCAGCCCTGTTATCCCATTTCACGCTGTTCCTGACTGGCCGTGATTGGACCAGTAAACGGTTCGGGTTTGGATCGGGTTCAATCCGACCCGTTAAGTTAACTAATCATCCGAATTCGATCCGTTAAGCTAATGGATCACCCGTTAACAATTATTATTATTTTTATTTTTTTTGGTAAATCGCAAAATGGTTTCTGAGATTTGCATAACTCATCAGTTTGGTTCCTGAGATTCCAAATCAATAAAAGTGGTCTCTGAGATTGTTCACCATCCATCATTTTGATCATTCCATTAAAAACTTTGTTAAGTGTCCCAGAGCTTTTGGCAAGAAGTTTGGACAATTTTCAAAGCTTCGTAACTCAATCGTTTCTTAACCAAATTCGACCCATAATATATCAAAATGAAGATAGGAATGTGTAAAATACGATTATACCTATTTCGAAGCTCAATGGTTGCCAAAGATTGCCAAAAAATAGCCTCAAAGTTGACTGGTCATAGTGAAAACTTGAAAACTCGCCGGAAACTGGATAAACTTTAAACGATCATAACTTCCTCAATGCTCAACAAAATCAAGTGATTCAAAAACGAAAATCATACTTCTCGACGAGACAAAGAGAATGGTACCTCTTTTAATGGCTAACTTGTCGTGATTTGGCCAAAAAACAACTTGAAAATTGCTGTATTAGTCTCGAGTTAGCCACTTTTGAGCCATTTTCCGGCAAAACCACGGCGAGTTAGCCATTACAAAAGATATCATTCTCTTCATCTCGTTGAGAAGTATGATTTTCGTTTTTGAATCACTTGATTTCGTTGGGTATTGAAGAAGTTATGAATGTTTAAAGTTTACCCGGTTTTCGGGAAGTTTTCAAATTTTCACTCGGACCAGTCAACTTTGAGGCTATTTTCCAGCCACCTCCGCAACCATTGGGCTTTGAAATAGGTATAATCTTATTCTACACTTTTCTATCTTCATTTTGATATATTATGGGTCGAATTTGGTTATGAAATGATTGAGTTACGAAGCTTTGAAAATTGCACAAACTTCCGGTCAAGAGCTTCGGGACACTTAACAGAATTTTTAACGGAATGACCAAAATGATGGATGATGGACAATCTCAGGGACCACTTTTATTGATTTGGAATCTCAGGGACCATTTTGGCAATTTACCCTTATTTTTTTTGCATAGAGTTTACTTTTTGTTGTTAAGACCTTATTGAAATTACAAAAACATCCTTAACTAACGGGTCTAACGGGTTGACCCAAAGTGACCCGTTATTTAACGGGTTCACCTGTTAAGCATTCACCCAAATACTAATATTAACGGGTTAGGTCGGGTCCAAAATGCCAGGTCTACTTCCAATTTTATCCGTCGACTCTCGTCTTTTAAAGTAAATTTCCTAAATCAAAATTGTTTTTTTAAAAGCGACATCTTTTCAAAATTAATTTTCTATAGAATAATTAGTTTTCGCTATTACAGTAAAAAACGCTATCTAGTGCTAAAGTGATTTAGATCACCAGCAAATGAACTCGAACTTATGTTATATCTTCCTCTACTTTCATTTATGAAGCATTTACTCCAAATCGGCAAATTTATGATGAAAAATTTGTAGGGTACAACAAGTTTACACATTTGAAAAAAAATTCAGACTCACCAAATTAAAAGTTCCTCAAAGATCCAAAAAAGGAAAAAATCTATATCAAGAAGCATTGCAAATTGTTTTTATTGATTGCATCCATTTTTTTCTTGGTGCAATGGGCCAACAGCCCAAAGTTACAAAAAAATAAAAAAAAAAAAAAAAAAACCCCTCGCGATAGCCCAAAGTTCCTACAAAATACAGCTTCTGTTCATTTTAAAGAGTGTGCTAAGGTAGAAAAATAACAGTAATGAAAATGATTTCCGCACTCTTTTACTATCTTAAGCTGTAACAATCAATATTTGTGACAAAAATACCACATTGCCTTGCCGCGGGAGTTCCTTATTACTCAAAGTTGTGTCTATGAATCTTGGTGGAGAGATTTTGTTGTGTAAACGATTATATATCACTTTGTATCCGGGAGTCTCTCGTATCCAGTCGATCTTCTCAATGGACAATTTTCAATGGTCTCATCATGGCATTGTCCTCATGATCCAAGATCTGCACAAAAATAGAACAAAAAATTAACATTACATGTCAAACCCTATGAATATTAACAATTTTTCACCATATTAGAGGTAGTTCAAAATATATCGCTGACACGAAAATAAAATAAAAACACACATAGTGTAAGTGAAACAAAATTTTAGAGAACCATACTTACATGGCAATGGTACACGTAACCAGGCTTCGCAGTAGGATCAAACTCATACGATGCATTCGAGTGTATGTAAGCAAATCTCAAAAATATCTTTGTCACAGTACCGGGTCTCATCTTAAACACATTCTTCCAACCTTTCTCGTGAGCTGGCACCTCTACTCTCTTGCCAACGGCATATTTGCTTATTTGGCACTTGACGGCGTCGTTTAATTTATTCATGCAATCTTTAAACTTCTCTACATTCACCAACTCCCTCTGCTCCAATGCAACGAACAGTCCCAAGTGAATGTGTAACGGATGGTTGTCCTCCGTCAGATTGATCACGTTCCACACCTCACCGGTCCCCGCTTTCGCGATCTCCGTTGCCGGTGCCTCATAAGATTTCCCGTTCAAATAAAGATGTGTCGGCTCATCAGCGTCACTCGTGTACTCATACATTGCGATGTATCGTGTGCGCGATGCACTCAATAAATCAGGAACGGGGTACTGAATTAACCTCGCTGGAACGTGCGACGTGTCCAGCTCTGAATGGTCAACAATCACAAACTGCATGACCTTACTGTTAGCAGTGTTAACGGGATCACCCGACGGGTAAGGATACGGTGCATCATTGGCTAGGATAGCGTTGGCATTCTTGGACTTCGAAAAGTCAACCACCACGTCAGCGATCTCAGAAGGCGCCAGCAAAATGTCCTTGGTCCCCACCGGTTTCCCAAGGTACGCCGAATCAGCCCCCACGTGGATGAATCTCAAACCGTTGGCGAAGAAGAATCTGAAGAACCTCGCATTGCTAGCGTTGATAATTCGGAACCTGTATTTACGACGTCGTACCTTCAACTGCGGCCATGCCTTCCCATTCACAATAATGGCGTCACCAAAATATTCCGGCTGCCACTGCGGGTGTATGGAGGGATTGTTTCCGGTCGAGTTCATGTATATCGAACCGTCGGTGCGAAAGCTACGATCAAACACCACTAGCGTTCGATCAAATTCGCCGCTTGGGAGTCGAAGCGGGTCTTCGACTTCCGGCTGACGGACAATGTAGGCCCCAATCAAGCCAGCGAGGAGGTTGACTCTGGTCAAGCCCATGGCGTGATCATGGTACCACAGGTTCCCGGGTTGTTGCTGGTTGCGGTAGCGATATCTTCGCTTCGGCCAAGAGGGCCCACGGGCTTTGAATTTGGCGGTGAACCATGCTTCTGCGCTACCATCGCTTGCGGGTTCATGGATGCCGCCGTGGAGGTGCACCACAGTAGGAACGCCCTTGTTGGTAGCGGGTAGGGCCGTTGGAATGGTGGGATCCCAAGGCAGAATGTGTTTGGAGGGGAGGTAATTACGCCACGTCACGAAAGTATCGATTCCTTGGAGGGCTTCGATTGTAGGACCAGGCACTGTTGCTGTGCGCTTACGTGTACCGTAGGCGAACACTGGCGTCGCCGGAAGGTCTCTGTGGAATCTCTGCAAAGAAAATAAAATAATATAAAAAGATTACACTGACAAACAAAGGGGCTAAAAATGGATAAAAAATGGGGAAAAGACCAAAATAACGACATCGGAATTTATGTCGCGGTCTAAACGAGCTCACTAATAATTAAATTACGGGAAGCAGCTTTACAACTGTGAATATGGAATTGGGTTGGTGACCTTCTGTTGAACCGGATCCCCTCCTGACCTTAGGAAGTCAGAGCAAAGGATCATAATTTTTTAAATTTGATCTAAAAACTACAAATACATTTTTAAAAGTTATAATAATTGCAGTTGTTGGATTAAATTTTAACTGTCTGTGTGATTTGCTCAGGAGGGGATCTGGTTCCACCTTCTGTGACCTTCTGTGCATATTAAATTATTACTTGATCCGACCTTAGCTATGATAATTGGATTATTACTTATGTGTTAATTAACGTGTTTATTTTTAATTAGTGATAGTTTGCAAAATAGATATGAAATTTAGTCTACCTAACTACCTAAAATTTAGACCTTTGCAATTCATCATCAATCTAAAATAAACGCGTTAATCAACATATATGTAAAAATCTAATTATCAACAATTACGTCATACAGTTTACAAAATTTGATCTAAATAGTCAGTTTCACTAACATTACACAGTTAGAAAAAAAAATGCGAATTGGATGATGGCTAAGTTGCTTACCCATTTTTTCATGTACATGCCAATTTTTAATGACTTGGGTTTGGGAACACCATCTACAACATCAAAGCCTTTGAGTAGAGGCATATCGGGAAGTTCATCCACAAACATGTGCAGCCTGGTCAGATTTACAAGCTGCTCTGCCGCCCTTGAAGTCTCCAAAAGCACCCCGATAAAAGATATTAATAACACCAAAACTCTCTGATGAGCACTAACCATCTCTCTCTCTGTCTTAGCTCGGTTGCATGGAGGAGAGAGAGAGAGAGAGAGATAAGTGCTTATTGGAAAAGTGATTTATCTGAGTAGGTGTTTTGCGGAAAGGAGGAGGTTGAGAGTTGACAGACAGAGTCTGTTGTTTTAAAGGCAAAAAGGCTGGACAGCGTTTTCTTGTTTGGATGTGTTGGATTCGTCGGACTCGGAATATAATGGAAAAAAAGAAGAAAAAAGGAAAGTATTTGGCTAAGGGACATGATTTTCACATACTATTTTTTGTTTCTCACGTGTTTTTCTTGATTTTTGGCCATTATATTAAATAAATCAAATAAAATCAATGATCAAAATTAAATAAGGTGCGTGTTAATTATTTTTCTTCGGTTAATTTGGTCTGTTGGGATACGATGTTAAAGGAAGAAGAAAAAAATTGTTAAAATGTTATACAGAACGGAAAATGTTAGGGAAATTATTATTTTTATTTAAAAACGATATTATTTGCACTAAAAGGAAGTGTGTGTGTTTAACCTCACAATGAGCTAGCAATAATGTGGTTCAAATCTGCCTTTGGTGAGAATCAAATCTAAAATCTCTCACTTACAAATAAAGAATAATATCATTAGATCATAATACTCAGTGACAGAGAAATTATCTTTTTAAACCATATTTTGGTAGATCTAGATACAAAGTTTTTCTGTAATAATTTAATAAAGAAATTAAATCATTAACTGACAAATCACATTGTATATAAAATAATTTAGGTAGATAATCTATCTAACATCACTCTACAAAAAATAGGGAACTTTAACAAAAAGTTTTCGGTACTGTTCACTTTAACGAAAAACCACATTTTTACATTAAAAAAGTCAATCTTGGTACTAATCACTTTACCATTTATTTTGTTTTTATCATTAAAACTCAAAGTTTTCAAGCCATTTTTATTAGTTTATCTTAAAAAATACGCAGCATTTCCTGTAGGTCCCTTCTTCCCCTTTGGATTCTGCATTCTGTGCCAATTTGAGCGTGAGCTCATATCGATGGGCAGCAATGCCTCCTCCCTCTTTGGTGATGGTTTTATCTCGTGACGGTTTACCTGTAAATGAGTTTTGAGGTTGCTGGGTTTGTTCTTCCCTCCTCCTCTTTTGGTCGCCATTTTGGCTTTGGGATAGTACTTGATTGTCTGAGAATATTTCTTGTATATTGAGGTTGTACGGCAAGTAAAAATAATATATAAATATAAACATATTTCTTTTTATGGACTTTGTTATTTGTTAATCACCAGATTTATTTCCAAATCTATTCACCAAAAATGTGTCAACACTTTGCATAATAGTAATAAATAAAAATATAAAGTAAATACCAAGATTAAACAAATCAAATATTGTCACGTAATTCAATTGTTTTTTTCTTTTTTGTCAAACGATATATTATGTTAGATTAGCTACCAATGGAGTTTTAACTCACCATGTCATGGCTCAATATTTTTCCGTAATTCAATTGTTGAATCTGATACTTCTGTAATTAATGAGTTAAAAGTTTTAACTTTGGCAATAGATTTCTTTTCGTGTTCATTTCTTTCTATCACAAATGCAATCCACGGTCTTGTATATATAAACAAAGTAATTGCTGTCAATAAAGAGAGCCTTCCGTTTAGTGTTTTCAGAAAATTAAAAAAAAATAACGAAAAGAAAAGAAGCACATGGACGTGTTCACAAAGGCGTTAGGAATTTCTTTATTTATCATATTTTTATTTATATTACAATTTTTTTTTCTTATGAACAGAAATTTATTGTATCCTTTGCTCTTATTCTTTAATTAATATTGTAATTAAATGAATGACGTTATTTTTGGATGAATCATGATGAGGACCAAGGCAAAGAGGCCCATAAATAATCTCGATTAGGATGTTAAATTTTTTTTTTCATGGAAAAATAAAATTAGGATGTTAATATATTTCTTTATAAAGGTGAAATTTTTTATCAAATATATTGAAAAGCAAATAAAGGAAAATAATCATAGTGCAATGCCACTCTCTCCTAGGAATAAATAGAATTAGGATAATACTTGGCTACCTTTTAATTTTGTCAAATGATATTTTAATAGTGAATTGACGTGACAAAACTATCAACTAATTTCCTTAAAATAAATAAATAAAAAAAAACTTATAGCTTTACATAAGGCGAAGTTTGAATGCAGCTGCACGAGTTTTATCCTCGTTTGGACACATTAGGTTGCCAAATTGATATGGGGGAATGCACACGTTTGATGGGCTGGTTTGGATTGGGATGTGGACATTGGATTGAACTAGGCTAGTTTGGAAACTCATCTAGAGTGGTTTTGTGACCCCACTGATTATGATATAGATCCGAGATCGATATTCAGTCCGTGATACAATAGGCATGAGTTATGTCTAATTTTTTATACAACAACGTATTTGGACGTGATTGACAAATTCGATATCAAATTAGGTTATTTATTTTGTGATTTAGCCGAACTCTTCATCCTCCTAATGTAAAAATATTGATGTACTAATAAAAAAAATATTTATAATAAAAAGATGAAAGAATAAATTGTTATTGAACTCGCCACAAACGAAATTCGACCCTAAGACGTCTTAGGCTCTTACTCACGAGTTGACGATTGGCTGATAATTATATTTTGCTCATCATTACATTCTATTATTTTCTTTGGCCGTCAAATATATCACAAGTTTATATATGTTTAGTGGGGGGGAGTATGACTTGAGTGGTTGAATGGAAAAATTAACAAGGGGCCCTTCCTCTTCTAGTGTGGACCTCCAGGGTGTAAAAGCACTTCTGCTACCACTCACGGCAGTGAGTACTATTAGTGCCAAAATGTATATATATGATATTATATGATATGATGGTGGAGGCCTCATCAATATCAACCAAAGTTGTTAGCTAATAAATAATGCGTTTCAACTTAGTTTATATGCTTCCATGGCCAACAGAGAAAGACAATGTGTTGCACGATGGACTCACTACTAAATCTGACCAAATACGTCCACAATTTAGCCATCTAGGTTTGTAGGGCGGGTCAGGCTCAATAAGTTCATCTATGTGTGAAGTTTAATCTCAAAAAGCTTCGGTGCTAGGTAATTAAGCCATAATCATCTGTGTTAGGTAGCCATTTTTTATCATTTTTTATAAAATTTATTACAAATATTTTTTGTTATTTTAAAAACACTTGTAAACCGAAACGTCTAACTTCTGTATTGACTTACATTGATCACGTTCCAAACCTTCGCAAGTTGCAGATGGGCACCACCCACAAGGCTACAAGTGAGAATTGCAAATAAAGCCCTGTGGTCCTGTCGGTTAACAAGTTTTGTACACATCAAAATTCAAAAGTAAGACGCACGTGACATACGCGTGCAAATCTGGTTCATGTGGCAAATACTGTATTTACAATTTATACCACTGGACATTGTCAACCCAGCTGTTCCTATCCCTGCGCAAATTCCATGATGCCCCTCAGTCCTCCCCACTGACCACAAATGCACCATCCGATGCCACATTTGTCCCCCCATTGGCATCATAAAATTCATCCAATTTCCGAATCGACCGTAACCTAAAAACCCAACCTCCGATGACTTAGAAATAGGGAAACGATTTTCGGACAGTCGTGTTTATTTCTGGCTGATTATTCTTTTTTGATTTTTCGACCTAGACGTGAGCGAGAGTATATAAAGAAAGAAAACGATGTTTGTAAATCACTTCCACAAAAGAATGGATTATTCAGATCAAAATGCAATGAGAGTGCCATTTGTTCACTATGTGATCCGGAAAATTAACTGTTTAGACCTTGCATCGAACAATGTAAGGGATCTTGCAACTGTTATATCTAGCATAAAACTCGTACTACTGAGTGAGATGGAGAGCATTGCACCCGGCCTCCTATTTTCGTACGCATCTTGTTTGAAAACGAAATGTAACTACAAAGTCGAAATTACAAGAACAATGCAGATTATTTACTAGGATAGTAGGATTAAAGTCAGTCCTGAAGCAAGAAGGGGAAACATTACCCCAACAACTACAGATTACATTACACAGACAAGTGATTAGATTCACTCCAACAAACGACTCGTCGCCCTAAAAACCCCACCAATTAAAACAGAGAAGTTCACTCTCCCCTCCCATACACCTCTACACGCTTGTTTTTTCCTAGCTGATGAAATTACATGATTGAACAGCTGCTGGTGTTCTCATCACTGAACATGTGAGCAGCAGTGTTATTACTGCCGTAACTAGGCTCACCGCCGTAGGGGTATGCGGCGGCTGTAGGGGAAAAGGTAGGGCCGGGGCTAGGATAGTAATTGTGGTAGCCAGTACTAGGAGGAACCAAGGGAGACCTATGATACATCATCTGTGGCTGTTGCTGCATTGCTGCTTGCCTAGCCTGCATATTCATCATCTGTGATGGGTGGGTGTACCCATTTGGATTCATCAGGATAGAAGATGGGTGTTGTTGACCAATTTGCCCCGTGGTATATCCACCACCTGGGAAACCTGCTGCATTAGGGTTTGCCTGAGCCTGAAACCCTCCAAGAACATTGGGATTTGCCTCCAAAGCAGCAGCATTTGCAGCGGCATTTCCATGAAAACCGGCCAAATTCATCATCGCACTCAGGTCATTCATGTTTCCTCTTTTAGCTTCGCCGTTATTGATGTTCAGCTTCAGGGCGGCCATTGTTTTCGGATCAATCCCGCCTGGATTCGCCTTCATGTTCTGATTCGGGGGCCCACCTTTCTTCCCGGGATTCACACTTTCAACAATGTTGTTCATCATCTTCACATTGTTGGGAGCTGCAGCAGCTGCGTTGATCACTCCAGCATTTCTCTTTGCATTTGCATTGTTTGCATCATTTGCTTGCTGCTGCTGCTGCTGCCTGAGCATCCCACGGATAAATCGCAGCTTGTCCTCCTCGCTTTCTTCCTCATCGTCTAAGAAGTCATCATCTTCCTCGGAGCTGAAAGACGGAAACTTTTGCTGGTTTTTGAAGGCTTCGAAGTTCTTGAGGATGCCCTGTTTCTGCCCTTTGTTGTTGTTGTTGTTCTTGTCATCTTTGATGCAGTTGTTGTTTCCCTTCTGGCTTTGGTTATTAGATTTCTGGGACCAGATCTCAGCATGTTTCCCAGCTCTGAGCAGTTTCTTGATCAAAGTTGCAGAATCCACACTTCCAGAAACTGTGACTTTCTGCTGATCAGAATCTATTTTCACTTGGTAAACACCTGCAGGAGAATTGGGTTTCAAAAAAAGGAAGAAAACTTAATAAGAAATGCACATAAGGGTAAACTTTAAACAGAAATGGGTGAGAAATTTCAATCATTTCCTGAAGAAAAAGTGAGAAATTTATGCAAAAATTACTCCTAAATTCATCAATGGTAAAATCTTTTTATTTAATTTTACCCTTTTTTCTACTTTTCTCAGTAACCAAACAAGTCTTACAATAATATGCTTTTAGAAAGAGAAAGTGGTAGTAAGTTAGTCACCAATTAAAATACAAGAACACTACAAAAAGTGAGTACCTTCAATTCTCTGAAGGAGTTTCTTGACTTTCTGCTTACAACCATCACAGTGAATGTTCACTTTGAGAATACAAGTCTGTAAAAATGCAACAACAAAAATAAATAAATAAAAACCAAACAACTAAAACAAGAACAAAGATCCTTCGGAAAAAGACCAACATGTTGACTGAATAAAAATAATAATATTTAGTAAGAAATAAATAAATAAGAGAGTGAAAGGAAAGAATGTGGGTTAATAGAAAAGGACCTGGATTTTGAGGAGCTTAAAGTCATCGTCTTTGGTCATTTCTTCAAAACTCTGTTTGGATGGTAAGAAAGTTCACTTTCTCACTCTTTCTTCTCACTCTTTGAGGTGTTGGGAGCTTGCGTGGTTTGAAGTGGTAGCGTAATTGAAAAGGTTGGGCGTGTATTGACCAAAATAAAACATAAAAAGTAAGTGAGTGAGTTTACTGTTTTTTTGGGTTTCCTGCAACTTTTAGTAGAAGACTGGAAGTAGAGAGAAAAAGATGCTTCTTAATTTATTTATATATAATTATTTTTTTATTTCTCCTCAAAAGCAAACAAAAGAAAAGCACATGGGTCTTATCACCAGAGGGCAGAAGCTCAATATTTTATTTGAGAAAAACATTGAGGGTACACAAAAGAAGAAGGAGAGAAAAGTTTGAATATTCAAATGATGTGATTTAACGTTAAATACTGGACAAGAAAAGAAAATAAATTAAAAAAATGAGTAGGATTCTCTATCTTCATATTTTCATTCCCTTCTCTCTCATCCTCTCACATATTATTTTTTATCGTATTATTTTTATAAAAAAATTAATATAAGATATTAACGTGATTTAACTGTAACCATTCAAGTAGGAGGGGAGTGAAGAGGAGGGAGATAATCCTCCTCGTTTAAAAAAAAGTAAAAGAACGACGACTTGGCAGATTGAATTTCTATACTTTCTTTCTAAGAACACAGTTTGATACATCAAATTTAATAATATAGGTAATTGAAAACTTAAAGAAAAATCTTACCAAGAACATTGAAAAGTAGTTTTAAAATGCCACTTAGTACTATGGTCTGGTGGTATTCCTCTTCCCTTGAAAGTGAGAGATATTAGATTCGAATCTCATGAATGACGAATTTAATATCAAATTAAATTACTCATTATGTGCTTTAGTCCAAATTCATATTTTTTTAGTGTAAAAAATTATTAATGTACTCAAAGATTTTTTTTTAAATCACTGAAAATAATTATAGGAAAAAATAACCATGCATCAGGCAGGCACACTAAAATATCTCATTTGTCACATGTACCTATTATTTTTATAAAAATTTAACGAAAAGTTTTTGATACTATTTATTTTAACGAAAAATTATATTTTTACACTAAAAAATCAATTATAGTACTATTTACTTTACCTTTTATTTTATCTTTATAATTAAAACTCAAAATTTTCAAATACTTTTCATTAATTTTCTTTTATTTTTATTCAAAAAGGGCATAATTGTTGTGAAATAACAATACATATATATTTGTATTTTAATTGTGGTACAATAAATAATGTATTCCAAGTCCCATCGGGCTTTGTAAGTAAAAAACACACATGTCCAAACCTGGTTCTAAAAGGTCAAACGTTTTAATTTAAATTAAGTTGTCAGTGATTAATTAATTTAGAATTTTAACGAAAATCTTTTTGTACTGTTTATTTTAATAAAAAATTATATTTGTACATTAAAAAGTTAATCATGATACTATTAACTTTACCATTTATTTTGTTCTTATGGTTAAAACTCAAAGTTTTCAAACATTTTTCATTAATTTTCTTTAATTATTATAATGATTAAGGCTTTTCTATTTGAGTTCGACTCTTTTCTCTTATTTATTATAAAATATTAATTTAAAAATTATAATTAAGTTGTATTTATTTTCACTTATATGAGTAAAAAGTATAATAATTATTCATTTTCACTCATAAATAAAAATATTTTAAATTCAAATTGAGTCATCGATAAATCGTAACGTGATAAATTGTTTTCGGCCTGGCCCATGTTACAGTACCGCACTGAGAAATTGAAAAATAGTGTGAGAAATTGTGTAAAATGATAAGAAACAGGGCACCAATAGTAAATATTGAAAATAAAAAATTGAACCGTTGGTCACGTATCCGGTGAGTGGGGAGGCGGTGGGGTCACAGTTGGTGAACCGTGGGGTGCAAGACAAATAGGGTTGCAGTTACGAGGAATGGATTGGACCGTAGTGGTTTTTCACTTTTTGGATCCCCACATTTACCATTATTTCCGAAAGTTTCCCTCACATTTTCTACTTTTGTGCTTCAACCCATACGGTGTAGAGCCTTTAAATATCAAATACGTGTAAAAATGCAATCTAAATATGAAAATCAAAAGAATTATTGAATGGAATTTACATTTTAAACTTAGAAAAAAGGAATAATCTATATGAAACGAGAATGCTAAAATAGTGATATTTCAAATGAATTATGTAACCTTATATGAAAATTCAAAACACGTAACAATGCGTGATAGGTTTAAAATGCCGATACTTTTACGTTCTATTGCTAAAAGCAAGAAATTGTTAAGAATGTAATAAAGAGGAGAGTAGATGTAGTTAGGGTTAGTTGGATTCTTTACTCTTTCAATTGAAGTGCATTCATATATCCAAGTAATTTTTTACCTCATTGACAACATTGTGAGAGCTCCTATAACAGTGGTCCTAATTCCAGGGACAAGGGTAGTTAGCCAAAGGACGGCAAAATTTGAATAAGACTTTAAGAACTCATCACATTGTTGTAAATGGTGAAGCTAAAGAAATTTTTTTTTTTATATAAATCACATGGTTTAGTAATTGGTGATCGAATTGCTTCTTTTAAATCATGAAACAATGAGTCCACAATCAACCGTTACCTTATGTTATTTGCAAAATATAATTTAAAAAAAACGATCACTTAGCATATTTTTGGTGAATACGAGTAAAAATAATTAATAATGAAGAAAAGTATTTATTCATAACTAAAAATAGATTAAAACCCTAGACGATAGTGTTGAGGTTTGCAGCCGCGCAGCTCTCTACCACCCATCATTCCTTTCGTCTCCCTCACCTCTCTACCACCCATAAGGCCATAATAAAAATGGTAAAGTGTTGAGGTTTTGCAGCCGCAGTGCTGCTGTTACCATTGCCGGTTCAGGTGTCGGTGGGGCTGCCCTAGCTGCCAGCCTGCCGCTGCTCTTGCAGCAGAGTATAAGAAGGAAGAACCCAAGGAAGTGAGTGATGACGATATGGGATTCAGCTTGTTCGATTAGGAGCTCCTTCCAGCAAGATGTAATCTAATCTTCAGTTTGATGGTTTTTAATACTTTGAGATTAGTTTTCTTTTTGGCTGATATGCAGTGGTAATTAAAAATCTTGATTTTAAATAATTAAAAATAAATTTGACAGTATCTTGTCTTGCTGTCATTCCATATCATGCCACATAGGAATTGGCACATCGATTAAAAAATGCTTGCGTTGTCTTTTATTCCTGTTATTGTTGATGTGGTCATTTTGACGCTCTAAGGTCTCGTTTGGCAGCTCAGACTGTACTGATTATTTCAGTCGGATAGGATAATTTGTCATCGGATAGTACTTACTATTTAATCGAGTGTACTGACTATTTAATCGGGCGTTTGATGAGGTACCGGATTAAAAACTCAATTCATCAAAGATTATCATGTTCATTTACTTCCTCAAAAGGAGATTGAAGAACTTTTATGACACTAATTTTCACAATTTAAAATTAGCAAGAGAGATGGAAAAAGAGTCAGCTTGATTTTGTTTTCAGCGATCAGACTAATTAATACCAACGATTTGGAGTGTATAAGTTATCCGGCGTACGTCGTATAAAATAGGCCAGACTGCATAAATAATTCGGTGCTAATTTAATACGGAATAGCACCAAACACCAGATAATATTAAATAGTACTATGCGGTGTGTTATCCGGCATGCCAAACATGCCCTAAGGGTTTATTTTGGGGGAGTTACTAAAATAGAGCATGTATCTAGGGATTGCAATGAAAAAAACCGAAAAGACGAAGGGAAAGTTCACTTTGTTACCCTTTAAATGGTTCACAAATTCCCAACTCACTTGGTCATATTTTATCCATTTCTGAGCAATTTTTCAAAGTCCTGAAGTTGCTTTAAACCAGACAGAGAGAGCAGCACGCAATCAGACAAAAGGTGAAAGGTGTGTATTCCACTTTTCTTGTGTAAGAAGGAAAGTAAGGGCTCTCATTGCCTCCACATTCAATTCCACGCCCTATATTTTGGTCCCGAGCAACTTTTACGAATCGAATAAGCAAATTCATCGATAAATAGGGTTCAAGAACGGGTGAGCAAATTGAAAGAACGTTTGTGCGTGGGCAATTGCTAACAGAAATTTTTATTGTGTCCATAATACATAACAGTACGTTATATGTTATTATATAAGAAAAATTTTCGATATTTAGGTCGTCGTGCTTGTTCCTACCCATTTTTCAATGCAATACACTATCATAGACACTAAGAGCATCTTTAATGGGAGTCCATACTTAGGAACTCCCACTACCAATGTTGAGGACTCATAGAGGCTTTAAAGAAATATTCGAGTCCCTAAGGTACCGTTTGGTACGTGGGACGACACGAAATAAAGTGGGACGAGGCGTTATGTCCCACGTTTGGTGCGCTTAAAACGGATGGAATGCACTGTTCCACGGGACGAATTTTGGGTGAATTTTCGTTCCTCCTCACCCCCTGGAACGACTCGTTCCACATATGTGGAACACAAAATTATAACATTTCCATCTCCTTCTTCTTCCTCCTTGTTTCCATCCGAGGGCATCTTTACTCCCTCTCCGTTCCGTCTCGTCCTATCTCGTCCCGTCCCGTCCCATTCTGTTCTGTCCCGTCCTGTCTACATACCAAACGATACCTAAAAGAATATTGTTTGCAATGAGAAATCCTTATATTATAATCCCTAAATGTAAGGATTAAAATATTAAAAAATTATTGTTTATTTTGTTGGAGTATTGTGACCATTGATAAAAATAAACATTCATTTTTCAAGAGAAAGAAAAAGGTTAAATGAGAAGTTGTCCCATGTGGATGGGTTCAAAATACAAGGAAAAAAACATAAAGAGCATCATCGTTCCTACTCAAAATTAGTAGGAGGTCCACTCTTTGAGTCTCTATATGTTGAGATACTTTGAGGTATTCAATTCCGGCCTATTAAGAGCCTTTTGTCTATATATTTAGAAACTATACGGTTGTTGAGACTCCATTTAGAATCTATATTGGTGATGCCTAAAGCATCGATTTAAAGGTCCCATTCGACCACCATTTTTCTTCTTCTTTTTCTTGGGCCCATGCTAACGGCCCAGATTTATTACCGGGTTACTCTAGGCCATAAGGAAATGAACCTAGGATTTAGGCCCAAGTTTTATTATGGTCGTAGTTTAGGTGCAATTAATCGTTGTAGCTTACTAATTGTTATAATTTCGAAACAGGTTGAATTCCGCCATAATTTCTACGGATTCAGCACTTGAGGTCCAGGCATGCATATGATGTTTTTCCACCGCAAAAACGTCTAATTTACCTTTTACGTATGTAACTCGAGAAAAAATGGCAAATCTAACTTTGTATTTGACTTGCAACAATGAGTATACTACAACGGGAGTTAAATTGCAATAATGGGGGCATAAAATAGTGGAATTTATAATTAGCTCAAACCATCAAGATTAGAGAAATGCTAAGAATATTCTCTCAAAAGTTGGACTCTCCATGAATTCTCTGTCACCTCATATTTGTGGAACAAATGTTAGCACGAGAATCAACGTTAAACTGTGAGATGACAGAAAGTCCATTTTTGGCTTACAACTTATAATTAAGAAACAAAGCTAGGAAATCAAGATGGCAAAGCTTAAAAACGATATCGTGTTCAGGTCCATTCTTCAAAGAATATTCATAAATGAAGTGAACATGTTGTACAAGTATGTATGAAGTACCCATTTTTTTGAATTCAAACTTCCAAAATCCAAAGACGATGAAGCCGACTAACGCAAGGAATCTCCCTTTCCTTTTATACTTTGTGATCGATATTCTTTTTTTCAACCAAAATAACATGCCAAAGGACCTGCATCTTGACCAAGCATGAAGTATCCACCATAAGCATCGTTTAAACTTTTATAAAGGAACTAATTGATTCATGAGCATCAAGTCTTTGCCCTTAAGTTTCCGAGGAGCATTTTTTTTTTTCATCTGATGGTGAAGGTACACTTTTTGAAGAACACGTACAGTAAACGAAAGCAGAGAAACCTCGCGCACGCATTTGTTGCAGTTGCATGCAACATCTCTCTCACGTTCTGCGACATTGAATATAAGCTGCCCATGATTATATACACTATAAAGATGTTGCATGCAACGAATGTATATAAATTTTCTCAAACGAAAGAGGGTATGTAGTACACAATATTAATTATCATTTTGACAGGGTCAATTATGTTGATTTCGTATTTTCGGAATAACTAATATAATCACAAGACTATTGGTTTCGAAATCACAATACTATTGGCTCTTTCTAAATCTGGTGATGTTCCAAATATATGGTATGACCCAAAAAAGTGAGTATTTTTTTTATATATAATAACATATTGATTCATGCATGCAGCTAAGCATATATTTTGGGGGTGAAAGTTACATGAAGGCTTATCTTCTCAATGCTTTTTATAGTTGTATATGAATTCTGATCAGAGTAGGTGGAGTAGTGAAAGTTACATGGAGCTTATCCTTTCAGTGCTGTTTTTGAGTTGTGATTTTACCAGGTGGCAACTCTTATAGAATCTTACTCTTAATTCGGATTAAAACTTTGAAGTGGACTATAGATAAGCTAAGTGCGATTACATGTTACACGTGGAAACTACCCAGAAGCTTAGGATAGTACGATTTACTGGACATGTATCCACATATATATGACCAAATTTTAAAAGTTCGTATTCTGTTTTTGCTATAATTATTATGAAGCTAGATCTAGAACGCTTATGGTGACTAGTATAAAATTAAAGGAAAACTAATGAAAAAGGTTTGAAAACTTTGAGTTTTAATGATAAAGACAAAATAAATGGTAAAGTGAATAGTACCAGGATTGACTTTTTAGTGTAAAAATGTGGTTTTTCGTTAAAGTAAACAGTACCAAGTGTTTTTCGTTAAAGTTCCCTAAAATTAAAGGTATTTTTGTTCAATCAACCTATTTACTTGCTTTTCTATTTAATGAAGATTTTTCATGAAAAAGATCAAAATGATTTATGGTGGACAAACTCATGAACCACTTCTATCAATTTTTAATATTGAGAACCAAAGTAAAGAGTTATACTAATCTCATGAACTATTTTGACTAAAAAACTATATTATATTATGAATCTTTGATCAAATTCTTCCCAATATATTTTTGCCCAATAATGCCAAATGTAGGAGAAGTTTGTTCTGCATATGGAGCACTTGTACCTTATCCCAAAGTTCCCAACCGAAGAGGATGAAAAGTACCGATGCATCTTTCTTCCATCTTCAATGGAAGTGCTGGATATAAAACAATTTAAAATAGATGGTTGATTGGTGTTGGTAGGGCACAAATGCAACATCAGTGTATAAATAATCAAATATAATCATAAAGAATATTTTCAAAAAATTCACAAAAAGGCTTGAAGATTCCGCCACTCTATTGCACATATCTAAGAGACAGTGATTTGATTGTTTAATTGTTTCATTTGCAAACATACGTCGAATGATTTGATTTTATATTGTTAATTGGGTATTATTTTACCCTTTTAGTGTTACAAAACATACCTAATCTAATATTTAATGAGCACGGAAAGATAATAATATAGATAAAACTTGCATACAACGACCTGATCACCTTATTTGTAAGATGAGTTTTTTTTGTATTCCCTTCCGTATTTGACATCAAATAGGGTGAATTTAGGGTGAGTAATATACAACAGGCTCTCTATTGGCGTGACTAGTTCCGCATGGACAATGATCTGAAATGTCACACGCTAGAATTCCTCCATTTCAAAGATATTTTTCACAAAGATATATATATATATATATATATATTTTTTTTTTTTTTTAGAGAACCTCGGCGGTACGAGGGAAATTTATTGATAAGAAAAAAGAAGATACACCTAGACAGGGGGGGACATAAACCTAACCCCTCATAGAACAAGAGAAAAGAAATACAGCACCAATGATAATAATTTTACGTGATAACATGAGAACACTAAAAAAGTTTACCGAAAATGATCATCATCAAATTAATTACGTACAAACCTAAACATCAAGGAGAAAATTAAACAACACAAACAAACCTAAATACAAACAAAACTCAAGGCACAACGTGGCATAGATCGATCATAGTAAGCATACAACAATAATTTACTAACAGTAGTCTAATCTAATTAAGCCAGTGAATTTCAACCCTTCTTAATTACTTCTAAATCACTTCACATGATAGAACAAGCATGTGGATTTTCGTCGCTAAACATAGAGGTATACTTGTCGTCCGGCGCATTCGGGCCCGGAAGTGCCTGAGTCACGTTCCTCACGTAGCCGGAGGGAGCCTTCTTGTCATAAGCTCCGGCGACATAAGGATATGCCACCAAGTTGTAAGGCACGTACGGCCAAATCTCTGCCTTCTTCCCTGTGCTCTTCACTTTCTTTAACACCTTGTTTGGCTCCACGTATCCCGTCACCGTCACTTTGCTCTGCTTTCTGTTCACCTCCACTTGCTTAGCCCCTGAATTTATACATAATAACACGTTAATATTGTATTTAATTAATCTAACTAGGTTTAACTAACAAGGGTTCCGTCCCACATATTATAGCTAAGATTCAATTATTATGTCAGATGTTTGAGTACTGGAGAAGAGAGAGTCAAAGTAAATTTTTCTGTCAGTCGCAGAAAACTTTTGCTTTACGAGGATGCTCAGACACTCTGGGTGTCCAGGCTTTGATGATCATCACATGCATGTGTATATGCTTCCTTTTTCTTTCTTATCATAAAAAATTAATCATGGGTTCCTAATCAAGTACCTAATCATGCTGCAGTTAGGGTTGAGTATGGGTAAATAACATGTATAGAGAAGGAGAAGTTCGAACCTTTCATGTTAGTAACAGCATTTTTTACTCTCCTTTCACAGCCATCACAGTCCATTTTCACCTTGATTTCAACCGTCTGCAAAATTAAACAAGATTAAGAGCAGAGAGATGTGATTTGTTACGTGTTTAGCCATGAAAAAGCGTAATCAGAAGAGATTAAGGCACATGCAAACTACTACATAGAGCAGAATATCACAAGCCAAACAGAGATTTTGTTTTGGTTTTGAAGGTTTTGATGATGTATAGTATACCTGCATTGGCTTTCGTTTCTTCCTTGGTTTTGAGATTGTGAAATAGTCTGAAAGAGCATCCAGAGCACCCATTTCTCCCCACTCTGATAATTCTGATCTGAGTTTTTGAGTTTTTTTTTTGTTAGTGAGAGAGAGAGAGAGAGAGAGAGAGAGAGGGAAAGGGAGTGTGTTGCTGCAAAGGCACTGTGTTTGGGGCGAGAACAAAGATATTTATAATCAGAATGTAGTGCGACTTGGTCCTCATCTAATAATGCAAAGATTTAAAACTCATTTTTGAGTGTTTGCATTGATAAGAAAATATTGGACTAAAAACTCATATTTGAGTTTTAATAATTTATTTATGTTTATTGAAGATTATTCGACTCAAAGTTTAATCTCATTTTTCTTGGTTGAATAAAAAAATTTCTAGTTGGCAATGGCTCCACCTTAAACTGTAATCTCATATTAAAACTGAAATTTGAATCTCACTTTGCCTCAAAACTCAAATATGAGTTTTAAGGCTCATGGGCGGTGCAAGTTGAGCTTAACCAAAAGGTTCACATAGTGCAAAAGATAGTGACATGTGTCCTCAATTCCTGCTATTCTTCAAGATATCACGCGCTCATGCTCAACAACTTGGCAAAAATTAGAAAAAAAATAAAGTATTCTACTATTCACAAACTTATTTTAACTTCTCATACATTATTATTAATTTTTGTCAATTGATTTTCTTCAATTTATTCGATTTGAAAATCAAAAATTGAGAAGAATGTGTGAGAGATAGAAATAAGTGTATGAATAGCACCACCTAAAATAAAAAGAAAAATCAAATTAGCAACTTTTTTTATTAATTTAAAAAACAGGAAAAAGAGAAAAATGAAAGGGAGATATCTGGAAGGATGCAAACTCGATGGTTTGTATATGTTTGACAGCTTAATTGGAGGCTGTCGTCTTGCTGTTTTCTTGAGCCCAAAGAAAAGGGATTGTTCTGTTCAATGGCCTACTATACAGTGTATGCCTCCTAAATGAAAGTTAAAGCCAAATCATGCATAAATGTTGACAAAAGAAGGTTTGAAAATGTGGCAATTAATTTATTACTGATGTTTATGTCCACCATGAACTTGGTTTACGCGCATCCAATTTAAATAATCAGAACAAAATAGTCCCATTGCAAAAGGAGACCTATGAAAAAAATGCAACGAGACTTCTTAATTCAGTATTTTAATATAATTTTTTCATAAACTAGTGAAATTGTACAACAATATGAATCTAAGGCACATTATGTATATGTACGAGAATAAATAATTTTTTTAATTTTTTTTCAATTCTCTTTTGCTGAAAAGCTTAATAAATACATAAACTAAACATACCAAGAAAATACCAGTAGGTCAAAATGAGCATCAAAGCACATGTTTTATTGCGGGGTGTTGGTGTTGGGGATGGGGGTTGGGGGATGGGTATGGAGGTGATGATTGATGAACCTGTTGCAGATGTTTGCTGTAAGATGGCGACGGTTCTCACTGACACCAAAAGAGTTTTCAAAGAATAAAAAATTAAATGATCTGGAGCCCCTCTGTCTTGAATCATTTGCTAGGATGAAACCAGTGTTAATTGCTGGACATCAGCCACCTTTTTTCTCAAATCATACAAGGCGCGGCTACTTCTAGAATTTTGAATGAACCACGTAGTTAATATAAAGTGTGAGACGTAAAGGTTAAAAAGTTATATTTGGCGAAAAGAGAAATCTGATAAAGGCTTATAAGAGGTTATGCCACTTTTTATATTGCTTGATTTTATAATTGAATGTCAATTTTGTCATAGTATCAGAGCATGTTGGCTCACATGTGAATGCCAACGGGACACACGTATTTAATGTCACCTAATTTGTGTTGTTCACGTATTTGACTTAAAAATTTGCCTCAAGCGAGGAGGCATGTGAGGATGTGAAAGTAAAAGTGTTGGAAAATATTATTATTTAGATTTATTTTAATGTTTGGTTTTTTGTGCTTAGCCCGTTAGTACTAGGGTTTCGTTACCTTGCTTATCAGGGTTAGGCTAGTTTAAAATATATACGGTACTTTGTAACTGTATAGAATAACAAGTCATTCGCAATGTAGCATTTAGGGTTTTGTAGTCGTTTCGGCATTCTCATTTGTTTAATAATATTCTTATTTTGTTGGTCTTGTTCGTTGCGCACTCTGATATTCAACTTGGTATTAGAGCAGGTTGGATCATTCGAGATTTAATCTGTTGTTGATGGGTGCCAATTTATTTGTATCAGTTTTGTTTTAGTCATCTTCCGCTATTTGTGTTTTCGTTTTAGATTTGTTAGTTGGTATTGATTGTTGGCTAGGAAAAAGTCTGAAATTGTGTAGTCTCACAGCTGCATCTGGATTTGTCCACAACCGTACACCCGCGAAAAAAAAAAGGGGCTGATGTTGTTGGTTTGCACATAAGGAAAAAAATTAGCATCGGCATCGGCATCGGCATCGGCATTGACATTGGTATTGGTATTGACATTGGCATTGGCATTTAGAATCTAGCACTTGCACCGATGAAATTTTCGTAGAAATTGGCATCGGAAATTAGCATAATGAAGCTTGCATCCACATCTGCTTGTTGGCAAACTCATGTCGTGTACCGCCATGAGTTTGAAGATGGGTGTTGGAAAATATTATTATTTAGATTTATTTTAATGTTTGGTTTTTTGGGCTTAGCCCGTTAGTATTAGGATTTCGTTACCTTGCCTATTAGGGTTAGATTAATTTTCTATATACATGGTACTTTGTAACTCTATAGAATAACAAGTCATTCGCAATGTAGCCTTTAGGGTTTTGTAACCGTTTCAGCATTCTCATTTGTTTAATAATATTCTTATTTTGTTAGTCTTGTTCGTTGCGCACTCTGATATTCAACTAAATGAATCTTACAATAGCGAAATGAGAAACATTACAAGGCTTATAAGAGCTTGGATTACTCTCCTTATTGCTAATTAATTAATGCCAAGTTCTTTGCAAAGATATTATTCAAATAAAAGTTTAAACCTCTAAACCACAAGTACGTAAAACAACTGAGCCTACTGCGGTCAATACATATCTTCCACAAAGACGAAAAACACAATAATGGAAGCTGAGTGTGAGAGAACGAACCTGCAATAATAAATGTCATGCAAAAATCTACAATTTGTATGGTTCTTGAGAACGAGCCGATCAAAACAATCGAATTTATGGGACGGGTCCAATTAGTCAAGAGTTTAGGTGAGACATCGCTAGCCAAACGTAGGCTTATATCACATCCACTAGGGGAAATTTTCATGGTCTTCTTTTTTGTTTTTCTGAAATTCAAAATTTTTATGGTTTGCAGACTTCCAGCTCCATAATTCATGTATGTATACATGCATGTCGTTTTCAGAAATTAAGCAGTCGAATGAGTGGCATCGGAAAGGGTAAAGCTCTTTGCAAAGTAAAGGTTGAGTCATGAAAACAGTATTTTTTCAAAATAAGAGTAATGTTGTGTACAATACACGTTTTCTCCGACCTTAGCAAACCGGGGATCTTGATTAGCTTGGGGTCATGCAGTCGAGTGAGTGGCATGAGTCAACTCAACATGCAGTGATGATTGTTGGCACGACGGAAACCCTACCTTGCAAGGGATTCTTTAAAATTTCCAAATTTACATGCATTATTGAGGAAATATTTGCTTACATATTTTTCATGATCGGTTGTCTTTTATTCCATTACTTTTAGTATAACAATTTAGGAAGAACAAAAGTATATATATATTATAATGGTACACAAGCATGAAAACGAGTAGGGAAATAAAAAGCTAGCTGTTCAATTATTATGTAGGTGGTAGCCCAGGAATGTTGATTCTTTCTTCCATTTGATCCTGACTTTGCATGTTGGTTTCTTATTTCTCAAACTTTTTAGGTACGCAAGCAAGCGATATTTAGCTAGAGAAGTAAAATTCGAAATTAAGGACTCATGGGCGTGTAAGTTGCTTTAAACCGTGTAATTATAACATGAAGAGATAAAGTCTTACCAACTTATAGTTACACGGCCACGACAATCTGTGAACTACGTGCTGTAGATTGACTAAAATTATTAATTTTAGTGCAAAAGAATCGTTAATTTGAGCAAGTTATCTTTGACAATAAAAAAGCAAGTTATCTTGCTGTTCGATTTTTGAAGGATCCACTGCCATCATCGTGACAACACTAACAACAAAATATAGTACAAATTGCGAGTCCTTTGAACAACTTCTGGAATCTCTTGCAAAAAAATTGTAATTTTGAAATAAAAACATGGGACCAGAGATGTTGGAAATTCACTGGAAACAACGTACGGCCAATGCAAACTGGAGGTGATGATGCATGATCGAATGTTGAGGTGATTGGGTTAGTTGGACTTTTTGGTAAACGTCCTTGTACGCGCCTCGATCCCTAGACTGCTACTGTCATTATGTAATGGATAAGAAATATCTCCCCTCATTAGTCTCTCTCTCATTCTTTTTCTTTTTATGTGAACATTTACAATAAAATCAGGTTAATATTTTATATTAATTTTTTTTTATAAAGATAATAAGACAAAAATAAAGTGTGAGAGGAAGGGAGGGAATGGAATGGGATTAGGATTATACTTCTTATGTAACGTACATACAACGTTATAAGTTATAATATATATATATTAGGGTGAAGTGCCAATTCATTCCTTAAACTATCACTTTAGTAAAAATTAGGTCTCTGAACCTCCAATGTGTATCACATGCAAATAATGTGACTTAAATTGACTAAAAATTAAATATAGTATCTTCGAATCTAATATTAGGGATGTAATTGGCAGATTTTTATAATTCAATGACTGATTTTTCTGAAAAAATAGTTTAGGAACCTAATTTTTACTCATGTGATGATTCAGGGATTAAATTAGCAGTTCACCCATATATATATATATATATATATATATTGGCTAATCCAGGATTCAAACATTAGGTGGTTCCAATATTTAAAGGTCTATGTTTTTCCTCGAACATTTGGTGGACTTGTTGCCGTCATTTGGATGATCCTCGGAAGACCTTCACATATATATTTTCTGTACTCTGAATGGTCCTCCTAGACCACATTAGTCCCCATGTACATCCGTCATTTTGTGTGTGTGTGTGTGTGTGTGTGTGTATTTTGTAAAAAAAATGTTTGATCTTTCGTACAAGAAACTCTAACTTGATCAGCATTCGTTTTCATCTGATACAGGTGAGATCATCACATGATCAACGTGACAACCTCCCTTCCCATAATATATAAGATGCTGATCACCTCAAGCTCCAAGTATATTTTTCCCGTTTATTTATTTGAGTGTGTATTTTTGTGTATCAGTAAATATATTGTGAATGTAGCAGGATTAATTATAAGGTTAGTCATACTTAGGACACACACAACCATACAAATTCCTGTTACTAATTTCTTGATCAGATGGGTTGAAGATGAAAACTACGTAACCAATTATTTTTATAAGGTGCTGGATACAAATATAACCTTAGAACGTTGAATTAGTCACCCATTACATTATGGATGTAACATACACAATACACTGAATCATATGACAATATCGAAAGAGGCTTGTAACTAATTAGTTAACAAAATTCACCCTTGCATCCTAAATTTCAAATTTGATGCCCCATGACAATATCGAAATGCCATATTCTAAGAACGATCGCGTTGGATTAGTCACCAATTACATTATGCAGGTAACATATATAACCGTGAGAGACACTCAAGCTAATTTTGAATCTGTATTTAAGGAAGAAAACTGCATGATGGATAGATAAATATATAAGATGGGTCTACGTCGGGAAGTCAATACATAGCGAGTGAAATAAAATAATTTGTTGCTTGTGCGACCATCGAATTAAACAAGCTAATCACTTCATTAAGTAGATTTAAGTACACATCAAACCATTTAATTATGTAAGTGAGGGCTGAAAACAAGAGATATGTAGCAATAACGGTGGTCAAATTGTCTCCTTTCCTTTGTTTTCGAATGCTTGGCACTCAGCAGCTATATATAGAGTCCTAGAGACTTTCTACTCAAGAAATTTCCATCAAATGTTCATTTATTTCATTCTTTAAAGTGGCTTCTAAGCAATTGCGTGCATTATTGATCGACGAAGACAAATTTTCCTTCAAAATCGGGGCATTCGGACCACCCCATCCGTAAACATCTCTTACAAAAATACAAAATTTTCTGTTTTTTTTTTTTTTGTTCTCACCGACTTCAATGGCAGAGCCAGCATGAGATCATTGGTTGTTGATGGCCCCAACAGCTTCCAAAACATTTTTTTTTTTTTTTGTCAAACATATTTGTTAGGTTAGATGTTAGAAGGGGTTCAAACCCACGCCGTTATATAAGGGCTTAACATATTTCCACTACTGTGGTAAATGGCCACTTGCAACTTTCAAAACCTATGAGTATTTGTAGTTTTGAATGGTATTGTATTTGACCCTATAAACAGCTAGGGAAAACTAAATTAGAACTTCCTCCTCATAGTTCCTCTTCTTCTATTTTTTTTATCATCCTTGTCTTTGTTTTCTCTCTTCTTGTGTACGACTCTATTGTCTGCACCAAATGCTCGATGAAATGCCTCAGTTAACAAGCCTTGACAGTCTTCAACATTACTCTACAGTTTCCTATATCCACCCTTGACAAGCCTTTACATATCATAGTTATTGTTGACATATGTCGGGATAAGCCTTCATTAGATGTTGACAAGAATCAACATGTTCCTACACTAGATGCTCGACGAAATGGTCCAATGAAGTTTAATGGTCGAAATCATTGTTCCATTATTTGAAAATTCCAACTCTACCACTGACCGACTTCACACCATTATTAAGAAAACTCTTCTAAAAATACGAGATCCTTTATGTTTTGATCCCACCCAATCTCAAAGTAATCTCAACTAACGTGAGAACTGTCCTAATCCACAAAATTCCCCTTTCTTTCCTTATGAAGCTTTTTCCTATGCTCTCCGTCCTGGTTTGGCCTGTTTTTCACACCACATGGGCGTCCCTCCTCTCCCAGACCCTGCGTAAAGCGGGAGCCTTGTGCACTGGGTACGACCTTTATGGGCGTCCCTCCTCCTAGATCTTCTCCACTTCGATCTGCAGTCACTCTTTACCGCGATTTGTTGTGGTGCATTGAGAAGTTAAGAGTTTTGGTGTTCCTACCGACTAGGGTGTTCACAACACCACCACTTTCTCTCTAGCTACCTTTTTGCCAGCGTTGCACGTGGACATCTGCTGGTCGAGATGCATTGTAGTAGGGAGTGGCAATAGACCTCTCGAGTTTCTTTTGGTTTGTTTCCAGTTTCGACCTGAACTCTTGTTTGGACCATTTTTTGTTAGCATTGTAGGTCCAATTTTGTTTATACTTATTTGTCTTTGGACCATTTTTTGTGTAACTTTGTGCCGTTGGCAATTTTATGGTCTCGGCCCATTACTTATCAATTAATCCACAAAACAAACTCCCTACGCCCTTAACTAACTTTTTGACTCCCTTCCTTCCTCAATATATCCCACACCTCCACGTGTCCCAACTTCACCCCGCCAAAAACACCCTTACAAATTCACACACTCCCGACTCTGCAACCAAGAAACGAAAAGACCTTCGTCAAGGGCCGCCTCCAAGATCTTCCTCTCACTCCTCTCTTTCTCCTCCGCCCTCCGCCCTCCGCCCTCCGCCCTCCACACCCAAACCCTCGCCAACGCCGTCGAAATCCTCTCGGATTCGGGCTACACCTCCATGTCCCTGACCCTCGACCTCCCCTTCCGCTCCCTCCTCCATTCCCGCTCTCCTTCCGTCACCCTCTTCGCCCCCAACGACGCCACATTTTCTCACTCCGGCCAGCCGCCGCTGAACCTCCTCCCGCTCTATTTCTCTCGCCGATCCCTAAAGTCCCTCCCTTCCGGCGCCAAGATCGCAGCTTTACTCTCCGACCGCACTCTCACCGTCACCAACGTTAGCGTCACTGCTTCCCCAATTTTTGACGATTGGTCGCTGATCATTTTTGGAATCAAAAGGTTCTTGGATCCGTACTTTCAGATATCCGATTGGAAGCTACACCCCCGAGAACCTCGGTTGCTTGGCCCCCAAGGAGAACCCAGATCAGAGGATGGAGCTCAGAGACGGTTCCGCCGCGCTGAGATCCAAGGGGTGCTCTGTCATGGCGTCGTTTCTTGAGCTGCAATTTCATGGTTCTTTCTTCAAGTTCCAGACGATGCTGACTGCCTTTGCTCCGCTTGACCAAGTTCTTATGAACCGGGTCGGAAACTTGAGCGAGTACTCCTCCATCTTCCATCGTCACGTGGTGACCTGCCGGCTTTTGTGGACCGATTTGGTGAGCTTGAATGATGGGACGGTTCTGAGGACTAATCTCGTGGGGTTTTCGATCAATATCACCGATGACATCTTGAAGCTCAACGACGTGTCGGTTATCTCGTGGGACTAATCTCGTGTACTTATTGTTGGCTCACAGCCAGGCTCCCTACTTATTTGCTGGAAAATGGAGTAAGCTTCTTCTGTTCTTCGAGCCTTTACCAAGTGGTGCAAGATTATGTCGTAAGTTCGGGCATTGGGACCGATTACACATTTACTCATCTCATCCACCACCCTAAACGCATCCTGCATCTGCATCGACCAGCAGTAAGCCCCCACAAGAGCATTGTACGTGGGTGCCTCTGGTTCGAAACCACTGGCTTTGTTCAGCTCATAAAACTCAAGGGCTTCACTCAACCTCTTTCAGAACCCAACCCATTAATCAAAATGCAGAAGATATGAGGAGTAGCCTTGACATTCTTCGATTCCATCTCACGAAACAACTCAATCGCTTCATCGTACTTCTTCGCTTTACAATGTGCATTGATCAGAATAGCATATGTTGTTGTGCCTTGGTCCGTTCGTTAGTGCGGAAACGAGATTCAGATTACAACCTCACCAAAATCACACTCAGTTAAACAGAATAAAATACAAGAAATAAAGACACCGAGAAATTTACGAGGTTCGGCAAAAAATCCTGCCTACGTCCCCGAAGAGATATTGCTCTTCACTATGAGAATAACAGTACAAGTACACATGAGTTAAATCAACATAACCCAATCCCAAATCCCTTGCACACCCACTCATAGAATTTTCCCAGTAGCCTCACTCTACCCCTCCCTTACACACCCACTCATAGAATTTTCCCAGTAGCCTCACTCTACCCCAAGAGTTCTTTCACTAGAATACTTTTCACTCTAGCTCTCTTGATTTTCTCTCACCCGTGCCCATGCTTTCCCATGGGAGAGCCGAATGCTCTCCCCCTTTAGATGCTCTCTGATGCCTTCTTAGGAGAGAGCCGAATGCTCTCTCTATCTCTCTCTCCACTTCGGCTCTTTGCAGTTAAATGGAAAGAAAATGAATCAACCTCTCCTTTTTTGCACAGACATAATGATGATGCATCATGCTCCCTTTGCCTTTTACTCAAAACCCAAAGCCACTTTCGTGGCATGCAAATGGGAAATCAATAAAAAGGCCAAAACAAAATAATCTCATGAAACATCATCATTGTCTTCCACTATTAGCCAAAATGAGATATGGACACATTCGGTCACTATTCCGAAAGCATAACACACAAAGTCACTTAATTGTTAACAGCTCAAAATATGAGCCAATCACAACAATCTCCACCTTGGCGAATATACTGTGCAAAAATCCTTGCACCCATCACCAAAGTCCATTGGCCTTACGTACCAGCATACACATCCTGAATCAACCTCTTTGGTCCTGTTTCGATTCAGTCACTGCCAATGCATGTGCAGCTGCTGCAAGCTAAAAATCACCATTTAGCTTCAGACAGGATCTCGACACATCCTCGTCTCCTCCAGCAGGTTTTCCTCCTCTTCATTGTTTGCAACCTGGAAACTCGTCAGCGCGCCCGTTTCCAGCAACAACCCATCGAGCCAGACAAAATTCCCACACTTCCTCCTACCTCAGGACCATCTCATCACCTGTGAATCCCATAGCTCCACCTGCTGCAAAACCCCTGCAACACTCAAGACTAAACATCACCAGGAGAAGTGTTGCTTCGAGTACCTAGATGACATACTCAAAGTCTTCCGCCACAAACTTGCTACAACCCGGCCTTGCACTTGTAGCACTGTGGACTCTTGCCTCCGGAACCAGATCTGAACCTGCTGTCTCTCTCAGATCCTCTTTCCAATTTTCTTCCACGATTCCAACCTTTAATAACTTAAGCAGTCTTGTGCCCACCATCATCCATGGTCTCCTTTGTGTATCATTCCACACCAAAGAAGTTTGCACCTGCTCCAAACTTACTGTATTTTTCTATGCAGTAAAGTTTCACAAGGTTCTCGTACAAATCTGAAAGTGAGTTAAGAAGAAAGAGGCCTTTGGCTTCTTCCTCAACATCAACTTTCGCAGTTGATCTAAGCATCCCTGAACACGGCTTCCATTACTCTCCTTTACCAAGAGTAAAACAGCCCCTCCCATTAAACTGCTCAACTGACAATTCCATGGTGAACAACAAATCTGGACCTTCAACGAACCAAGCGTCCAACGATGCTCTGATACCAATTGTTGTGCCTTGGTCCGTTCGTTAGTGCGGAAACGAGATTCAGATTACAACCTCACCAAAATCACACTCAGTTAAACAGAATAAAATACAAGAAATAAAGACACCGAGAAATTTACGAGGTTCGGCAAAAAATCCTGCCTACGTCCCCGGAGAGATATTGCTCTTCACGATGAGAATAACAGTACAAGTACACATGAGTTAAATCAACATAACCCAATCCCAAATCCCTTGCACACCCACTCATAGAATTTTCTCAGTAGCCTCACTCTACCCCAAGAGTTCTTTCACTAGAATACTTTTCACTCTAGCTCTCTTGATTTTCTCTCACCATGCTTTCCCATGGGAGAGCCGAATGCTCTCTCCCTTTGGATGCTCTCTGATGCCTTCTTAGGAGAGAGCCGAATGCTCTCTCTATCTCTCTCTCCACTTCGGCTCTTTGCAGTTAAATGGAAAGAAAATGAATCAACCTCTCATTTTTTGCACAGACATAATGATGATGCATCATGCTCCATTTGCCTTTTACTCAAAACCCAAAGCCACTTTCGTAGCATGCAAATGGGAAATCAATAAAAAGGCCAAAACAAAAGAATCTAATGAAACATCATCATTGTCTTCCACTATTAGCCAAAATGAGATATGGACACATTTGGTCACTATTCCGAAAGCATAACACACAAAGTCACTTAATTGTTAACAGCTCAAAATATGAGCCAATCACAACATATGTCACATCATCTGGATCGAAACCCTCGTCCCTCATTTCTCCATAAATCTCATTCAACCTCAAAAAGTTCTGTTCTTGGCCCCATCCTTCCAATAAATCGTGTACGACTTGATATCGGGTTCAAACCTTCTCTTCTTCATTTTATCAAACACCTCCTGTGCTCTCTCAACCTGCCTCGACTTGCTCAGCGTATCAATCAGTCTATTGAAATCCGACCCTTCCACCTTCATTCCAAACTTCTCCATCTTCTCGAACGCATCAATGGCTTCCTTAACCTTCTTCGCCCTCGCATATCGCCGCGAATCAGCGCAAAAGTCTCTTTACTCAGCAGCCCTTTGATCTTCATGTCGTTCACCAATTCCCACACCATCTTGAACTGTTTGATCTTACCCAGAGCTTCAATCAACGCATTGTAGCTCTCCGTGTTGTGCTTAAACCCTTTCCGCTTCTCCACCCACCGGAAGAACGAGAGCGCGAGGACGCCGGCGTTGCTGAACTTCTTCAAGACCGCCACCACAAGCGTCGGCGAGACGTCCACTGAAGCACCGTTGAGTAAGCTCTCGATTGGAGAACTAGAGCTGCTGGTGGATAGAAATTTGCAGATTTTATCAGCGCCTTCTGAGACTTTGGGGTTTTTGAGAAGTGGGGTTTTGTCACCGGCGTCATCCAGCACTCGGGTTTTTTCCAGACCGTCGTGGATTGCTCTGTGAAAACTACCAGCGCGAACACATAGGAACCCAGATGGATTTTGAGTAGGGAGTGTTGGATTGCGAGTGAAGTTTATGGATAGTTTTGATACACGAGGGAAAATTCGAGAGAGATCCATTTTATTTTATTCTTATTACTTATAAAATGAACGATTTAGATTATGATATTTTAAAGTTAATACACATTACAAGTGATGGGTGAGTTCGAATCTCGTGGTTCTTAAATTCAAATATCATGAGTGGCGAGTTCGAAACCAGAGGGGGAGAGATTCACTATGAATTTAGAACGAGATACAACAGATGAGAGGTGAAAGAATGAATTTGTGATCCAACATTCAAACATGTCCGAACATAATCCGAATCCGAAGTAGACATACAATGGCAGCACAAAAAGAGGGAGAGCCTCTTATTAACCCAGTTACTCAAAAGCTACAAGTGGCAATACCATCGGTAACAGCCCGCCATGCTACGGTAAGTGGCAATACCGTCGGTAACAGCCCGCCATGCTACGGTAAGTGGCAATACCTCAAGCTAACTCACTATGTTTCTCCCTTCTACTCTGCCCCGACGCCCCGTTATAAACAATAGTCAAGCATGAGACTGGAAGAACCCACAAAACGAAAAGTGTTCTTGGGGGCCAAAGAATATATCTCCGCGGTTGCCAGTCTCCTAAACTAATCAAGTTTAGCTCACAGGAAAACCACACTGGGTATCTGGAGACATTTTCAGCACAGACATCGTCATTGGCATTGATTTGATTGTGCATTCCAGTCATCGAGAAGGTTAGTAATCGACTCTTCAAACTTCTTTGCTTGGGGCCCAGGCTTCAAGATATTGGCGTCACCCCAATGAGTGCAAGGATCCATCCACCAGCTTTTCCAGCCCGAGCACCATGCCCCCGGGGCAGCTCGATTTCTCCCACGCTTGAGGATCTTTTTATCGACCATGTCCATCACAGGGTCATCTTTCTCGAATTGTCGGGCAAAAGCAGCTCCGCTTTGAATCATTTGATCAAAATCCGAGGTGTTGAGGAAGTGGGGTTCCATTTTTGGGGGTGTGTCCCAGATCATGTATCTTAGATCACTGTTCACAGTTGTGTTCTTGTACTCTGGTGAATTGCATATAACTGAATGGAAATATCCTTCCTGCGACAATATCACATTTGTAAAGTACATGAGCAGGGTCCGGGGAAGGTTATCCCAACCAAGAATGCAAAATTCCAGAAATGATCTGCTCAGAGTGACCCATGGGGAACCTGCAAATCAGGAAAAAAAATAGTTTCTAATTAGCAGTTCAACATCTGGACAGCATATCGATATGGGTAATCTTATATAAATGTGTGTTAAGACTTTGCCTGTGAATACTTTAAAAGCATCAGGGGTTTTCCGCTTCTCTGTAGCATGAAAAATTTGGCTCCTTCTGGCTAGGTATGTTGCCGGATCAACTACTATTGGCTGGACCCTATGCAACCTACATCAAATATTAAAAACATGGGTTCAGGTTCAATCAGAAATATGTTGCCCCGAAAGCTAAAGAAAAATTAGCGAAAGGGTTTGCCTACTCTTTCCATCCAAGGTCACTAGTGTGATCAATAAAATTGAGATCTCTTCTGACAGATGAGAATACATGAGACAGATCTGAAAGTACAAAACAGAAGCAGAAGTGAATTAGTTGGTGTAATTTATCAAGAAAAACAACATAATGCAATCATTTATCGAAAAAAACAGCACAGTGAAATTAGAGTACATATTTCAACTTAAAAGAAATGCCTGAGAATAAAGCTATAAGAATAGTAACAGTAACAAGAAATAAGTGAATTATCGTCTCCCTTGGACAGATAACCTTCACAGAATTGTCAAAGATGCACATGATGTGCATTGTCACTGATTCACATTGTGAAATGTACCAAGGCAAGAAGCGGGCACAAAGTTGGTGGCCTGGACAACTTCATCGTAAAACATTAAAAGCATTGCCCTTGGTAAAATCTCTAAGCATTGCTAAGGGGGAGCAAGAAACTAAATCAAATGATTGTTTTTTAATCAGCGCCCCTTTTGGGTATGCAAGTACTAAGAGTCTTCTCACTACCAACCAGCAGACATCGTCTGGCTAGGTCTTGCCGGTATCACCAACAAGAAAAACGACCAAATGGAAATAGCAACTAACCATGGCTCTTGGCCCAGGTAACGTCCTAGGCGTAGCATTTTAATTCCTTTTATCTCCATATGTACTATCCGCGTAGATTGTATGCAACCTCGATGCAATTTTTCGTGTTCATTGGAAGAAGTGACAATAAATAGAATCCTTCAACCTAAGTATTCTTTATATGCTCTATTGCAGTTAGAACCAAGTATGAACAGGAAATGTCTTTAAGACCAAAAGACTGATATTCACTTTCATACACTTTCTACTTAAAAAAGAAGTTCTTTAGCATTTTCTGCAGTACAGATTATTAATGTTAAAACTCGGGCAATTACTAAAGATAATAAACCAATATCCAATCTTTCTGCATAAATAAAATCGTGACCAACTAAACTCCCCATAAAATCCCCAAAAAACTCTCTCATCACAAGTGAAATCAACTAGACTTTAATCAAATACATCAAATCAAACACTTGAAATACATCAAACCTCTCGAGTGAAATCCGAATAAGTGTTCTAGATATCTGTCCTGATACGTGTTTTCTTTTCGGGGATTTGTTTGTCAAGGATCTGGTCCCTGGATAATTGGGTTGTTTTTTGGCCTATACTAGCAGAAGCTTATACCCAATCAACAACAACAAAGCCTTTTCCCACTAAGTGGGGTCGGCTATACCCAATCCATTAAAAAAAAGGACAGTCGACGAGAGCCACCTAAACGTTAGAACAATTTAGCTCAAAAGTCAACTTCAGAATGACAGCTGCAGAAGCCAAGAGGTTCAGCATAAGGAGCTGACATGACAAGATTAAGTTCACTAAATTTGGTGTTACCAGGTCAAAGAAACAGCATTCTATTCCTATGCCAAAACATCAAGTTTCTCAATACCCGGCACATCCGACATACCATTTTCCCAATTGTATACGAAAAATAATTGCAGTTGTTCCTATACAAGAATCAGTTAGGACATCTGGAGGAGGGGGATTTGAAGTATTGACTTTTCGCAGTTGCTCCAAACTGGGCTATGCCAGCCTCCCTCCTATACATAAATGGTTCTAGCAAAAATGGAAACTTTTCGCTTTAATTGAGACTACATATAAGTACTTCCCCAGAAAAACACTTTCCCCAACCCAAAGAGCCAGATTCCTTCAGTCAATTTAAACAAAATATTCAATAATAAATGGAATTCCCCAACAAAATCCAATCTTTTTATAGACCATATTTATATTCCCAAGCAAGTTTAAGGAAAAATGGCCAATAAAACAAAGAGCATACCGTCCTGGGTGATAAGTGGATAATCCATGGCGCTCAAAGTGACGAACCAATCCCACCCACTATCAACCTTCAACAAAATCGCCGCCGCGCGCAACGTGGTGGCAATATTTGTGGACCCCATGTAAGTGATTCGATCAGGCTTGCCCACCACATCCACATTCCCAAACGCCTGAATTGCAGGCACAGCCTTGATAGCGGCGGCAAGGCGGCGGCGCTCTTCTTCAGATTCGTCAGCCGAAAGATGCAACAAGTATCGATTTCGGGGATGGTAGACGGCGAGCAGCAGCCGGAAGATCCGAGCCCTATCGCCGCGGCCGCCCCATATGTAGTAAGCGAAAGCGGGCGGGTAGTGAGAGCCGTGCTGGACAATTGAAGGGAAGGGTTTGGGGGAGCTGAAGGCGGAGATGGAGGAGAGAAGGAGGAGAAGGAGAGAGAGGAATGTGGCTGAGAAGAGCGTTAGGAGCCATTTCTTCTCAGCTCCCATAATGGGTCGGTTATGTTGGCGGCTCAGCTGGTTGTTGGTGGCGGAGTTGGGGCATATGGGTCGGTTGCTGAGTCAAATAAGTGGAAATTGGGATGTGGGTTTTGATGGAATTAGGGTTTTCAGACGGATTTAGGTAATGGGTCGGTCAGGATCTTGCAAAAATGGTGGGGAAGCTGTTTGAAGATTGGGTCTTTAAAGATTGAGCTGTAGAAAAAGTAACTGTCTTCAACTATTCGTTATGTGTTGGATCAACAACCGTAAATTTCAGCTCTTTCTCTCTCTAACGCACACTTTCTCTCTCTAAAAAATTTGCTCTCTCTGGCTGTGTAACAGAGCTAGGGTTAGGGTTTCCAAGTTGGATTTTGTTGCAATGAAGAAGAAGAAGAAAGAGTTCATCGATTTTTTCCCTGCGGAATTTTTTGATTTGTTTGACATGATCTTATAAAAGTTTATGTTCACACTCTCTGTCTTTAATTTTAAATTTAATTTGTCGTGTGGCCCCAAATAATAAACTTTCGGGTTGAAAAACATCCCACGCTCGTCAAACGCGCGTGACCGCACGTTCCCTGACCATACTGGCGATTTGGCTACGTGTTTAAGGCGATTGGCATAGGAATTGAATCCTCTCCGAGGCAAAGCTTCGGGATCTTCTTGTCCCAACAGCATAGGTAATTAAATTTTGATCCAACTGATACAAATAGGAAGTATTTTAAAAATTATAATAATTGTAGTCATTGAATCAAAATTTAACGATCCGTGTTGTTAGGTCAGGAGGATCCCGAGCCTTTCCCTCGAAGAGGATCCAATTCCATTGGAAGATGGGGGCGGCGGGCCACTTTCGTTTTGAGAAATGTTTTAGTTTGCTGGGAATACATTTCAGTACGACTTGGTGTATTGAATTAATTGTAGTATGATTCGACGTATTTAATTGTGTTTCCTGTTTACAAAAAAAAGATTTTGCTCATTTTTTCTCCTAGGTACAAATTGTACATGAAAAATGCTAAGGAGCTCTTTATAAACTTCTGTCATTCCATCGTTTAACGTCAAACTCTTAACAACATTATAAATAATTGTGTAAGAAAATATAAAGTAGAAAAAATCTATAAAAACTCTTGACTTCTGTTAAGAGTTTCTTATTGTAAATAGCAAATTTGGTGGGTGGAAATAGAGATCTGCATATTGGGTGACGTGTGTGATGAGGTGATACGATTTTTCTTGTCAAAATAATGTGATGTATTGGGTTTTTCAAAGGCAGATTCAAGATTGGTGATTTATTGGGCCCACAGATGGAGATGACTTAAGCATAATTGTTTTCTTTAAGTGCTATTTATAATTAGGGGCATTTTATGAAATTTTACGGATTAAGGAATGTCACGAGCAATTAAGAGTCATTGACAATAAAATATTTTTTTTATGATACAATAATAACACTAGTAAGTTAGGTTTTCAATTTTAAAACAAGACCAATAATGAATTTGAAGTTCAACAAGATGCCGTCATCGTATCATGCTTCTAGAAAAACAGCGAACCAACCTTTTGTAGGACTACCTGATTAAGATAACTCATAAATCCAATAAGAGCGCATTTACTAATCCATAATCAAATTGAGAAGAAATGAATTGAGGAGGAATTTGATTGATGAGGAATTGAAATGAGGTGGAATCAGAATTAGATTCTTGTTGAAGTTGTTTAATACAACTGTCTGAAATCGGAGTATGAATGATGTTGAGTCTATATAAGTTGTTTATTAATTTACTTCAATTAGAATGAAAACTCAGTTGATTACTATATTGCTCTTACATAAATAAATTATTTTCATACTAATTAATTAAATTAAATTCTTAATTAAATTTATATAATAATATTCATCTATATAAAAATATATAAATAAGTTTTATTTATTTATTAAAAGAAGGTAGGAATGATGTTGAATCCATATAAGTTGTTTACTAATTCACTTCAATCGGAATGAAAACTAGGTTGATTACTACATTGCCCTTACATAAATATATTATTTTCATACTAATTAATTGAATTAAATTTATATAATAAAATTCATCTATATAAAAATATATAAATAGGTTTTATTTATTTATTAAAAGATGGCATAATGAGTATCAAATGAAGGGCAATGTTGGGATAATAAGAAACAAGTGAGGGCATAATTGGTAAATAAATTTCATTCCGGATTCCTCAAGTCACAAGGAATTGAAATACCTCCCTTATGTAGGGAGTCCAATTCCTCCAAAATTAGGAGTTGGATTACTTAATGCTTGTGGACCCCACATGTACTTTGATTCCCCAAGATTACGTAAACAAATGTGTATCCCGTAATCGGAATCCAATTCCGTAAATTGATTCTGATTACGGGTACGTAAACGTGCCATAAGAGTGTCTCAAAAGAACATGAAATCCAATGGTATCTATATATAAAGTCAATGGAAATTGTAAATAGTGATTTTGGTGTCACCAAGCTTTAACAAAAATATTTGGACAAAAATACCCCAAAGACAAAAAAACTTCAAAGGCATCACATAAGGCAGGAGTATTTTACCTCACAATAGGCTAACAATAATGTGATTTAATTTCTATATATTTAAACACATTTAAAACATTTTAAGAGGCGTGTAATACCAACTATAAAAAAAACATTTCGCATACGGATAATAATGTGATTAAATTAATTATCAAATGATTGTTTTTTTTTTTAACAAACGATATTATCTACACTAAGAGGGAGTGGTATGAGCTTAGCCTCACAATAGCAATAATATGATTCAATCAATTGTTTATTAAATACTATTTTCTCTATTCTTAATGTAAATTCTATAGAGACCAATTTTATTATGTGAATTCAGCTGTTTTAATTCGTTTAATATCTTGACAATATTTCTCTATAAACATTGGCCAATAGGATGCCGCCATGCGTAAGGTAAAACCCTAACACTATGGCCAACCCCATCCCCTATAAATACCTCATATTCTACCAAATTTCATAAGCTTTCACTACACTAAAAAAGCCCTAAACACTTTATTCTCCTTTTACGTTGTAACCCATACAAGGTATCGGCTTATGACAAAACTTATGTGGCATCATTATCTAATCTCACAAAATATCAGCATGTACAAATAACAGTACGATTATCTTCTGTTTTTCTTCAAGCTCCGGTTGCCTGCGTAATCATCCTTTGGGACTGTTGACTGTCTTCGACAAACTTTCCTGAAAGATTACAATTGCCCGACATCTCAGATGGAGTTGACTGAATCGTCATCACTGCCTGCATTATTACCACCATTTTCGCTGCCGCTGCTGCTGCTGCTGCTGCTCCCACTACTACTTCTGCTACTGCTGCTCGCACCTCCGCTGCTACTTCTGCTGCTGCTACTTGAACTAGAAGTCTCGGTTTTCCTCCCTTCTGCATTCCCCTCGTCTCCAAAAATATCAGAGTGTGCTTCCCTCCCCTGTGCATTCATCACCTGGGCTCGAAGGGCTGCTGCGGCATTTGGCCCCTTGTCAACTTCATCACCGCTATCATCTACATCAGCAATCTCATTATCACTTTCATTCTGATGTGGCACATTGGTATCAAATCCAGGATTGGCTTCATCTTCGGCAGCATTCCCATCATCGGGTGATATACTACCGAAAAGGTCTTCAATATCTATATCCTGGTGTTTGTTGTCAACTTCTTCATTCTTAGGGCCTGGCGAGGCAGCAGATACATTTGGTTGATCAGATGAGTAATCAACGACACCTTTATTGGCAGCTTTCGCACCTGTAGATTATGAATAAAACATAAGGATATATGATAACTGCACAAACAAAATAGAGAAAAAAACAGTAGCGGCATCATTAGTTTTTGGACAAGACACAGCATAGAGGAATGAAGACATCTGCAAGATGAAATTCTTTATTGTTTTCAGTAGACTTCGAAAAGGCGGGGTGAAGGTCATGTTAGCAAATTCATACGCATGCCAAAGTAGTCAGGCGGACAACTGGCGACTAATCATGTGACCAAGAATCTAGCTACTCGATTGCTTCCATTTGATTAATGCAGTAAAAAACAAGTAAAAAGAAGTTTCTTAGAGTCCAGAAAAAGCTCAGCCCAAGAACAGCGCTCGAAAGTTTTTAACATTTAGGATGGGGGTTGGCACAGTAATATTCAAGTTGGTAAAATGATTTCAGTACAGACATAGTAATATAAGGTAGAACCATTGGGGTTAGACTGAGTGGACTCTTCGAGCGGTCCCAATTAAATCTACATTGGGTTTGGCTACCTCAAATGTGTAGTGAAAGGTATTGTGCATATCTAAGTATCAAATCACAATTGTGCACCAAAAGTGTTTGCAACCGGAGAATGGAGAAACTACGCACCCCATTCTGCGGGACAAAAGAAATAGATTCTTTACGAAAGGGAAAAAAAAAAACACTTGACAGGAAGGTAAGCTGAGACAAAATACGCTCCTCCTTTCCTCTAGGAAAGAATTAACTCGTCAAGGTTCCAGATTCCAAGCCAAATGTCATTACAGGAAAAAGTTTTGAATTTTAGTTTGTTAGAGCTGAGGGCTCGTTTGGAAGTGCTTTTAAAATAACTGAAAGCTCTTTTGGTGAAAATGTTTTTGTCATTACAATACCAAATCGTGATCCTATTGATTTTGTCGGAGGAAGTAAATAAACACCATACTGTTCTCACTTGCATACGGAGCTTCACGGAGTGAAATGCAACTAAAGAACAGGCAATGTCTACTTAATTTAATCATGGCATTCTGAAGTTTGAATCCGATCCTCTCGAGGGAATGGAAAGCATTCTTTGACAAGCGAAAAATCCGATGTATATTTTTATTTCGAAACCAAAACAGAAAAGAACTATCATAAAAACAAACCTGGATTCTCAGGCACGCCAACATCTATCCGTTCCACCTCAACCTGATGAAGCAGAAAAGGAACCAAAAGAGTGCAAATTTCAGCTGCTTTTCAATAACCAAAAACAAAAGATTCAATCTTGAATCATAATATTTCTAATAACCAAAACTCACCGGCACGACGGGGAATGCAGTTCTAGCAGGATTATACTGATGCGTTAGCTTGGGCGCCTTGCCCACCGGAGAAAGCTGCGGGTCCACGGCCATACCAGCCGCCGATTCCCCAGGCTGGCGGTCATGCCGGAGCTGCTTCACGGAGCGGTGAAGCCTCTCCAACCGAAACGTCTGGCCGTCTAAGAATAATACGGCGTCGTTGCCCTTGTACTCCTCGCTGCTCCCTTTAAACGTGACATTGGGTTTCCCCACTTGGTTGTTCTGGAATTCGACCGTAACCCTATTGTCCTTGGTCTTCTTCAGCGCCCCGGGCTTAGTCTTGTCGATCGACGCCGGCTTGAAGTCGTCTGCGATGGATATCAAAAATCGAAATGGATTAAAAAAGAGGCAGATTGGATAGGATACTTACATCGGATAAATACTTACATCGAAGAGTGCAGTACTTGTTCTCGGAGCCGTCTCTGAAGGAGGGGCCGAGGGTTAGGTTGTACCAGCAATTGGACTGGGGGCCGGTCTTGGGCTCTTCCTTGGAGTTGCTCGCCATTGTTAGTTTGTGGAGAATGTTTCAGGCGAAAGTGGGACGACAGAGGTGGGGCCCACACCTTGCTGACATGGTAAGATGATCGGAGTGACGATGGAAACTCAGGAGGGGTCGGGACTGGAACTGGAACGTGGGAGAAGGAGATGGCGACGGCTGGTCTCCACGATCAGCGGGCGTGTCTACTGGGGACAACTGTTAAATTCGATTCGCAACAACCCGATTCGGATGCGGTTTTGGGCTGGCCCAACCAGAAGTTTATTTCGTTTCTCCTCTTATCCTCGACAGGGACACGCGTCGCTCAAGAGCGATTTCAATGAAATGGTTCAGTTAGGCGGGCAAAATGTGGGCCAGATGGTTTTGGGCATCGGCGGCAGCGGGGTAGGCCGGGACCTTCACTTATGACAGCTTTCTTGTATTTGGAGGCTATATGTCAATGCAGAGAATTAGATGGTAAGATCAAAGATCACTTGCCATTTGCCCGAAAGAGAAGTTTTGATTGCTTAGATAGATCAAATGATACAATTAAGTATTGTTTCCTTTACCTTACGGTTGTATATTTCCTTGTACACTTTCAGGGCTTTCCAAGGTCTTTTGCATCAATGAGTTTAGGGGTCTTCAATTTGATCATCAGCATTCTTACGATATTCTAAACGGAAATAAGGTACAAGGAGAATTCCTGTTTGAACTTTCAAGAAAATGAAGCGTCTTCTCTGTATTAATACAATATAATACCATGTAAGAGGCATAGGGTAAACCCTTTAGCACTACCACCTCAAATTTTTTTTTATTTGAACAAACGATATTATCTACAATTTTAAACTTATATGTATATGGTTCTTAAAATTAACGTTGTTTATACCATATTTAGGGCCTCGTATTTAGATCTCGTACAAATACTCGGGGGACTTAAATGTAATTATGTGATAAAGGAAGGGGCAAATATGTAATAAGTGAGGAGCCCTTATTCTATAAAAGGACTCCTCACCCTAACAATTGAGAGAGGCCTCACTCTCACTCTCAGAGGCCATTTCTGAAGCCTCTCACCCCCTCTCAAAGCTTCCTCACACCCCCTAAGCTCTAAGCTCTCTCTCTCCCTCTTCAACAGAGAAATACAATACAATCAGTGTGGACGTAGCCCAAACCTTGGGGTGAACCACGATATATCTTGTGTTATTTACATTTCTTGCAGATTCACGGTCGGATTTACGTTGTTCCAAGACCACCCCGGTTTTGTGCATCAACATTTGGCGTCGTCTGTGGGAATCGATACGAAAAGTTGTGTCGGTTCTCTTTCATTTTTTCATCTCCGTCGTGAATCTGCAAAAATTTGCAAAAACCCAGAAACCAGATCTCAAAATCACTCATCTCTCTCTCTCTGGAAAACACATTGAAGCTAAACAAAAACCCCACTTCTCGATACACAAACACACTTTGTCTCTCTCTCTCTCTCTAAACTAATCCCTCAGCAAAAACAAAAAAAAAATCCAGAAGAAAAAGAAAGAGATTCCATCGTCTCAACCATCATCATCATCTGCTCCGCAGCCCCGCCAATCCTCCGCCGCACCCCAATCTTTCCATCGTCTGATCGCTGTCGACGTCCCCAACGAAGAAGACGAGATCCTTTTCGCAGCTCCTAGCTCTCGTCGCCTCTGTGAGATCAGACACCCAGAAAAACGGCATAGCACCATCACAATCTCCTTCTCTCTCCCTCTAGGCTCCAGCCATGAGCGAACCATTCGTCGCATGCCCACCACCATGCAGCTTCTTTGTCCTAAGCTTTCATATTTCAACGTCCATGGCTGCCAAGAACTACATTATTCTCAGAATGTTTGCCTTGCTGGCAACTATTTTACCGGCTGCGAGTTCGATAAAGTTCAGCTATCCGGCGGTTTTCAACTTCGGGGATTCAAACTTCGACACCGGGGCGTCTTGTCGGCGAGAAGCTCGTTTTTCAAGAACATGTTCTCGGCAAAGAGAGGTTCGGTCTGAAGATGCTTAGATACCGGAGAAAATCATTGCAGAAACTGAAGAGTGAAAGTCGCCCCTGCCAAAATATGCTCGGGGACAAGAACAGGTTTTGAAATATTGTGCCAAGGTTTTAACTGGGAATCTAGTAAATTTGGAAGACGGTACAAGGAACTCAAAAGTAAAGTTGCAGAATTAGCTTCACTATGTTTCATTGTGATTTGGGTCCCACCTCCTACAGATTTTGTGTCGCCTCAAGGGTACATGCCGAGGGATTTATACAATATGAACTCCAGATATGGAAATATGGACGAACTAAAGGAGACTGTGAAGACATTCCATGATACCAGTTTAAAAGTTCTTGGAGATGCTGTTCTAAATCACCGTTGTGCAGAATATCAGAATCAAAATGGTGTTTGGAATATATTTGGTGGTCGTTTAAATTGGGATGAACGTGCAGTTGTTGCAGATGATCCACATTTTCAGGTTAGGGATCCAAAGCAGCTTCCTGCAACCGTTCTTTCAAATATTGAAGTTAATGTTGAAGGTCGGCTACCGGCGGGTTTATGACCGTGGCTGAAATCAATGCCGAGATTGAGAATGCAAAATCAAGGACAAGTCGATCTTACTGGAGTAAAGAAAAAGAGAAAAGGTATGAGAATAATGGAAAGGAAGTAGAAAGCAAGCGTGGCTGCCCACCCACTCCATTGTCGACCACCCACATGCAAAAGAGAAGTTTTGCTCTGCAAGAGCACATGGAAAACAAAAGCAAAAGAAAACAGCCATCATTTTATGATTTCTGAGAAAGCAAAAGGAAAAAATGCTCCACTGATTTCCTGATTTCTGAGAAAGCAAAGGAAAGTCATTTTCTGATTTCTAAGAAAGTAAAAGCCATCTGCAATCTGAAGACTCCACTGATTTTATCTGCAAAAGCAGAAGGGGAAAAGAGACACTCCACATGATTTTCTTGTCTGCCATTTGCAAAAGAGAAAAGAAAATTATGGGTCTGATCCATTGATCGTCGGATTTAATTTTTTTTACCGATGTAATTTATTTTTCTTATCTTTCGGAGACATCTGTATAAACCCCATCAGAGGGTAATCATAAAAAACAAAAAAAAAAAAAAAAAAAAGAGCCCAAAATAAATAGGCTGGAATGTTGTGTAGGGCAAATGCCCATAAGCCCAAAATAGCTTCAACCAGGTGATCAAAAGTACGCTCAGTACTCCAAATTATACATGAGCATTACTCATGTCATTCATACATAAACATTCATGAGCATCACTCATGACAATCATACATAAACATTCATGACCATCATTCATGTCAACATTCATGAGCATCACTCATGACAACATTCATGAGCATCACTCATGTCAATCAACATAAACATTCATGAGCATCACTCATGTCAAACAACTTCAAAAGATTCATTTACAGAGCTCTAGCTACAAAGCTTCACTTGCAAAGCTTCACCTACAAAACTTCAGTGCAGGGTATACAAATACCGCCTCTGACCAACCGCCACTTCGGCCCATACATGGATTCAATTTGAAGTCTCCAGCCAACAGACTCTATTGACCGAAGACTTGGGGGACTACATTATGTACCACATATTGGGCCTCAACTGGGCCTCATGAAAAATACTTGGGGGACTCTAGCCCATTATTTATGTATTAAGGAGCGAACCCTTATTCTATAAAAGGGACTCCCTCACTTTCATTGAAGATCACCCATGATTTATGTATTGAGGAGCGATCCCTTATTCTATAAAAGGGACTCCCTCACCACCATTAGAGAGCATCGCCGCCTACTGAGCAACCGTCTCACTGCGAGCATCAACTCTAACTCATCACTTATGTATTGAGGAGAGAGCCCTTATTCTATAAAAGGGACTCCCTCACCTTCAAACGCCACAAGCCGAGCCAACCAAGGCAACACAAGCTACAAGCAAAGCGGCCTCGCAACATGTGCTACTTCTAGTTGAGCATCATTTCAGATTGGGCACCGCCTCATATCAAGCATTAGTTCTAGACGACATCTAGTTACTTCGGCCCACACATGGACTGAATTTCAAGTCTCCAGCCAAAAGACTCTCTTGACTGAAGACTTAGGGGACTACTGTTTATACCATATTTAGGGCCTCGTATTTAGATCTCGTACAAATACTCGGGGGACTTAAATGTAATTATGTGATAAAGGAAGGGGCAAATATGTAATAAGTGAGGAGCCCTTATTCTATAAAAGGACTCCTCACCCTAACAATTGAGAGAGGCCTCACTCTCACTCTCAGAGGCCATTTCTGAAGCCTCTCACCCCCTCTCAAAGCTTCCTCACACCCCCTAAGCTCTAAGCTCTCTCTCTCCCTCTTCAACAGAGAAATACAATACAATCAGTGTGGACGTAGCCCAAACCTTGGGGTGAACCACGATATATCTTGTGTTATTTACATTTCTTGCAGATTCACGGTCGGATTTACGTTGTTCCAAGACCACCCCGGTTTTGTGCATCAACAAACGTATTATCGTTTGATTGAGACATGCTTCCTCTACGGCCATATCTTGCTATAGTTGTTGGGATTTGGCGATCAGTATCCTATGTCATGAATATTCTTACTACTCGTGAGGTAGATAATTTTATATCTAATACCTTCGGCTCTGTTTCCTCCTTATTTTGCAGGCACCGCATCTCCTTCGGAGGACGTCACATTAGGAAAACAATGGTAGCTCAAAGTAGAATAGTGTTGTTTTGGTATAGCACCACTTACCTTCTCCTTCAGAAAAACAAACCACAATACCAGCTGCTGGAGGCCGCACCTCTTGACCAAATCCAACCAGCGGTGCAGCTTGAGCTCTTAAATACCGAACAAGATGAACAAAACGTGCCAAATGAAGTTAATGAACAACCCGTAACAGTTGGAACAGTCGAATTAAACCAGCCACCAAGTGAATCACCGCCAATTGACTTTGTCCTAGAAGGTTTGTGATTTCTTTGGCATTAGTAGTGTTGTTATGAGACGTGCCACTGTTAATTGATCTATTTCATGCAGGTGATAAGTAGAGGAGATATCTTAGCAAATAAGGGAGCGTCGTGCCTTTTCCGACCCAATGAGCCATATTTTCTATGCAACAAGACGATTGACGATGCTTAATCGTGTTGCATTATTGTATATCCAAATCAACTTAGAAATCTCACGTATAATGAAGATGCCCTTTCGTATTTGATCGTAGAAATCTGGCTTGGACATGAATTTCACTGGGATTTTTTTCAGTTTTTTGTATCCAGAGAAAGGCGTGATTTGCACATCCTTTTGTTTGTTAATTACTCATCTTGCAAATGCTTTTCTATGTTATTAGACATTTGTAGCCGTCGGTTGTGTTTCTTATTCAGTATTGTTTTTTATGTAAATATAGGTTAGGCCAGTTAGCTGAGGTAGGTAAAATCGCACAATACCTCATTTGCACTTAAATTCGAGTCTCTACATTGTAGTCATTATAGTTTAAAAAATCTCATTATAAAAAATAAAATAAAAAAGTTAAAAGTTAAAAACAAAAAGAAAGAAAAAAAAAGTTAAAAGTTTAGAAAAAAAAAAACGTGCATTTATTTCAACGGTACATAAAACGTGGAGAGCAAATCCCTGTAACGTTTGTCACGTTGTTGTTCTAATCCGTATGTTTCTGTAGCTTCGAAGATTTGTTCAAACATCATTAAAAGATAGAACACGTTGCTAAATTGACCAAAATACCCTCGGAACATGTGATATTAACCATTAAAATATGACACAGGCACTACCAACCATACCCCGAAAGTGTGCCGTAAAGAAAAGCAATGCCTGTGAAAAAAAGAGATGGCTGCTGACACGCATAAACGGCGGTAACTTACACAGAAGGTATCAAATCAAGAGAAATGCTAAATAAACGCTCTTAAAGTCAAATTCTGTATGAATTTTTCGTTTCGTATTTTTACATAATATTTTATAATATTAATATTAAAATTACACTAAAAATACAAGTTAATAAAAAATCCAAAAACATGAGCCGACAAAAAAACCTATGGAGAATTCTATTTTTAAGATAGTTCGCTTACCGTTTCTTTAAAATCAAAGGTTTAGGTTTGGGTTGCCGTACCGTCACAATAACTTCTTGGAGGGTTCGCTCTCATCTCTTGGCTCGTGCTACATGCCAACACCGAAAAAGCCGCGCGCAAATTGCCACGTGTCATTCCTACGCGGTCTCTCTCTGATTTGTAGCATCTATGGTTCTATATCTATATATATGTACCATGTACGTACCTCGTTGTCGAACAAAAACACACATCAAAATCTTAATCATCAAACTTTCGAGAAGGTGCAAGCTTTGTCATCATGTCTACATCAACGCTAACCTCTGCTCTTCTCTCAGCTCCGCCACCGCCGCAGCGTTTCATTTCCGGCGTTAACCGAAAGACCGGGTTGCTGGAAATGCGGCGTAGGCGTCGTCCTCTGACGATTTATGCGTCGTCGCGTGGTCATGACAATTACGACGGTAGACTTGTGGACGAGGACATGATTGTGCTTCGGATGCGAATTCACGACGCGGAGATGCTGGAGGAAGACAATCACCAACCGCCGTCGAACTGGATGCGGTGGGAGAAGCAATATTATGCACACTACAACTGGGACATCTGCGAAGGCGTGGGGTTGTTGCAATCCCAATTGATGAACACTAGGCCTAGCGTGGCGTTGGGAATGCTAGCTCTTGTTACAATTAGCGTGCCAATATCCACGGCTGCTTTGATGTTCCCATTGCTGGACATCTTCAAGGGGATCTTAGCAAGTGGGAATATTCATTTTTAGTTCATGTAAATAGATACACATAACTCCGCCTATGTAATTTTACATTGCCGGTCCCAAGCCCGGATAAAGGAGGAGGGGGAGGGCGTCAGGTAGTCGACAGCCGGCACTCCATGATCACGTCGAATACTTATGAAAATGAATCCAGAACAAAATCGCGCTAAAGCTAGGGCGTCACCCGTAAGTGGCGCGCTGTGTGGCCCGAGCACAGTGATAAGTGAGCAAGGGTCGCTGTATCTCCATCGGCACCCGGATGCAGTGTTAAATGAGCAAGGGGGCCGTAGAAACTTCTTTTCGAACGACTCCACTCAAAGTTGTTTGGGAGCATATGCTCCTATCAACTTTACACGGGACACACAAAAGAAGTACTTTGATCCTATTAGACGGGGGAGGGTGAAGAAGCTAGGACAGAAGGGTAGAGTTCAAGAGAGCAAAATGCGTTTAGGAACGTGGAATATAGGAACCTTAACGGGAAAATCTATGGAAGTAGTGGAAGTTATGGTGAGGAGAAGGATAAATATTATGTGCCTACAAGAAACTAAGTGGGTTGGTAGTAAGGCAAAGGATCTAGAAAACTCAGGGTTTAAACTTTGGTATTCGGGCACAAATAGAACGAGAAACGGTGTTGGCATCATCGTGGACAAGACCTTGACACAAGATGTTGTAGATGTCAAGAGGGTAGGAGATAAAATCATGGCAATCAAGATTGTAATAGGACAAGAACTTATCAATGTGATTAGTGCGTACGCACCTCAAGTAGGGTTGGATACGAGTTCGAAGGAGAAATTTTGGGAAGACCTTGGAGACTTGGTGCAAGGAATTGCTCAGACGGAGAAGTTATTTATAGGAGGAGATCTAAATGGACACGTGGGCAGGGAGACAGGCAACTATGGAGGTTTTCATGGTGGCCATGGTTTTGGGGAGAGAAACGAGGATGGGGAAGCTATCTTGGATTTTGCAATGGCATATGATCTCTTCTTAGCCAACACCTTCTTTAAGAAGAGAGAAGAACATGTGATCACCTACAAGAGTGGGTCGTCAAAAACACAAATAGATTTTCTTCTAATGAGGAAAGGGGATCGTATAACTTGTAAGGATTGCAAAGTTATACCAGGAGAGAGCGTGGCTAATCAACATCGCTTGTTGGTGATGGATGTACATATCAAAAGAGGGAGACAAAAGAACAAGACTTGGAAGTGCCCAAGGACTAGATGGTGGAATCTAAAAGAAGAAAAACAAGCCATTTTCAAAGAGAAGGTAATCACCCAATGTGTGTGGGATAGAGAGGGGGAAGCTAGCCAAATGTGGGATTCCATGGCTAGTTGTATCCGAAAAGTAGCAAAAGAGGTATTAGGAGAGTCCAAGGGCTTTGCCCCACACCAAAAGGAATCTTGGTGGTGGAATGAGGAGGTACAAACAAAGGTGAAGGCTAAGAAGGAATGTTGTAAAGCCTTATACAAGGAGATGACCGATGAAAATGGTGAAAGGTATAGAAAAGCGAAGCAAGAGGCGAAGAAAGCGGTCAGAGAAGCTAAGTTAGCGGCTTACGACGATATGTATAAACGACTAGATACCAAAGAAGGAGAGTTGGATATCTATAAACTAGCTAGAGCAAGGGAAAAGAAGACAAGGGACCTAAACCAAGTGAGGTGCATCAAGGATGAGGATGGAAAGGTTCTTGCTACAGAGAACGCGGTTAAAGACAGATGGAGAGGTTATTTTCATAATCTTTTCAATGAAGGACATGAAAGGAGTGCTTCTTTAGGGGAGTTGAGTAACTCAGAAGAGTGTAGAAACTACTCTTTTTATCGTCGAATCCGGAAGGAAGAAGTGGTTGTAGCTTTGAAGAAGATGAAGCATAGAAAAGCAATAGGCCCAGACGATATACCAATCGAAGTGTGGAAAGTTTTGGGAGAGACAGGTATAACATGGCTCACTGACCTTTTCAATAGGATTTTGAAAACGAAGAAGATGCCAAATGAGTGGCGAACGAGCACTTTGGTGCCTATCTACAAGAATAAGGGCGACGTACAAAATTGCATGAACTATAGGGGTATTAAGCTAATGAGTCATACAATGAAGCTCTGGGAGAGAGTCATTGAGCATAGATTGAGGCAAGAGACACGGGTTTCGGACAACCAATTCGGGTTCATGCCAGGGCGCTCAACCATGGAGGCAATCTATCTCTTACGAAGATTGATGGAAAGATATAGAGATGGGAAAAAGGATTTACACATGGTCTTTATAGATTTGGAAAAAGCGTATGATAGGGTCCCAAGAGACATTCTTTGGAGGATCTTAGAGAAGAAAGGAGTACGAGTAGCATATATCCAAGCTATAAAGGATATGTATGAAGGAGCAAAGACTGCCGTAAGAACTCATGAAGGACAAACCGAAAGCTTTCCCATAACTGTAGGATTACATCAAGGCTCATCCTTAAGTCCTTACCTTTTTGCGTTGGTAATGGATGAGTTAACAGGACATATTCAAGATGATATTCCTTGGTGTATGCTTTTCGCAGACGATATAGTGTTGATAGATGAAACTCAGGAAGGGGTAAATGCAAAGCTTAACCTTTGGAGAGAAGTGTTGGAATCTAAAGGTCTTCGCCTAAGCCGATCAAAGACAGAATATATGGAGTGCAAGTTTAGTGCAGATGGAGGCCAAAACGAGTTAGGGGTGAGGATCGGAGATCAAGAAATACCAAAGAGCGACCGTTTTCGTTACCTAGGATCTATCTTGCAAAAGAACGGAGAATTAGATGGAGATCTCAACCATAGAATACAAGCTGGATGGATGAAGTGGAAGAGTGCATCTGGCGTGTTGTGTGACCGCCGTATGCCACTGAAGCTCAAAGGAAAATTCTATAGGACGGCAATAAGGCCGGCGATGCTGTATGGCACAGAATGTTGGGCGGTGAAGCATCAACACGTACACAAAATGGGTGTAGCGGAGATGAGGATGCTTCGTTGGATGTGTGGGCACACGAGAAAGGATAAGATTAGGAATGAGGATATCCGGGGTAAAGTAGGAGTAGCCGAAATTGAAGGAAAGATGAGAGAAAATCGGTTACGGTGGTTTGGACATGTGCAAAGAAGGCCTACTGACGCTCCGATTAGAAGATGCGACTATGGGACAGAGGTTCAGGGCCGAAGGGGTAGAGGAAGACCTAGGAAAACTTTGGAAGAGACTCTAAGAAAAGACTTAGAGTACTTGGATCTAACGAAGGACATGACACAGGACCGAGCACAATGGCGTTCTAAGATTCATATAGCCGATCCCACTCAGTGACTTGGATTTTCCAAGTCTCCAACCGAGAAGTTTTCCTCACTCGAAAAATTAAGGGAACACTACCCCAACCTACATGCTCCACTCAGAAAGCTTCAACATACAAGCTTCAACAAAAGAAAATTCAAAGAACTTAGCGAAGAAGGCTTTGGTGTATTTAACACAATACGTTGAAATGAAGGAAAACTTATTTATTGATATCCCCGATAAGCTACAAATATGTACATATACATGAGTCAAAATAAACAAACAAGATGGAGCCTTCACAAAGGTTGCTTAGGAGAAGTCTCAGCAGTCGGTAGAGCCCCAGAAAGAGAAGGCATCGGAGGGGGATCATTCGGAGCCTCAGTACTGGACAGAACCCTAGAAGGAGGAGGCATCAGAGGTTGATCATTTGGAGCTTCATTACGCGGTACAGCCCCAGAAGACGAAGGCAATAAATGCCTTTGGAACAAACCCACAAATCTCTGATGATCAAGTAAAACCTGACCATCAGTTTCCTTCATCTGGTCAAGCTTCCTCTTCATGTTTGTAGCATAGTCATGTGCGAGTCGGTGCAACTGTTTATTCTCATGCTTGAGCCCTCTAATCTCCTGTTTGAGACTCATCACTTCGGCCGCCAATGACTCAACTTGGCGGGTTCGAGCAAATAGGCGTTGGGCCATATTAGACACAGAAACTGCACACTGAACACTGAGAGCCAGTGAATCCTTAACAGCTAACTCATCAGACCGTTTGGAAAGTAGTCTGTTATCTTTGGGAGTGAGAAGGTTCCTGGCCACCACCGCAGCGGTCATATCATTCTTCATCACGGAATCCCCAACGGTAAGAGGACCAGTAAGGGAGACGAAGGATGGGCGCCATATGTTGTCTGGAGAAGGCGGGGCTGCCTCTTCAACAAGGTTCAAGTCAAAACGACGGTCGGAGGGGCCAGACATTTTCAAAGGTATTGAAGAGAGAAGAGGTCGGACAAATCAAGATCTTAGAAGTGCAAGAATGGAGCTTCTACTGGTGGAGATTCAAGTGTGCTTTGGAACTTAATGCCAGCCTCTATAAAAAGCTGCACTCGACGGAGCTTCAGACATCGAAGAGGCGCCTGCTCAGAAATCGAAGAGGCGTTTGCTTTCTCAAAAGCTGGGCTGCTTAGAGACCACGAGGGTTGATCTCATAAATCGAAGAGGTGTTTGCTTTCTCAAAAGTTGGGCTGCTCAAAGACCACGAAAGCCGATCTCAGAAATCGAAGAGGCGCTCGCTTCCTCAAAAGCTGGGCTCCTCAGAGACCACGAGGGCCGATCTCAGAAATCGAAGAGGCACCTACTTTTCCAGCCTTGTCAGCACCTGTCACACGTACACTCAGCTTTACGGAAATTATGGGTATTCTGTCGAAGACTTCTGGGGAAGTAAAAAACACATGAATCTTACTGTCCAATCACCCACTTCCCACACGCAGCAATAGCTCATGGGTACCACAGATAACTTTGCCAAAGTTCTCTGCCAAAGTTGAGCACGTGAAGCTTGCAGCTCCCACTACATCGCTCTGACCAAGAAGGGTAAAAGAATAGCAAAGAAACAGCACTAACAAAGTTTAGACCCATAAATTTTGAAGGTCTAGCTACCATATTATTACCCACAAGGGTAAAGGAACAGTACCACTGTTGGATAATTGGAAAGTCCCTGTGTGTCAACCTCTGTGCCTCGTGGCAAGGTAGACTAGCAAACATGCCCAACCTTTACTCACATTCGAGAAAACACTCCCAATAAGATTGCTTGCTCCAAAATCGAAGAGGCACCGTCCTCCGAATCTCGAGAGCCAGACTCCCAACATGACTACTTTCTCAAAAATCGAAGAGAGGGTAAAGGAACAGTACCATTGCTGGATAATTGGAAAGTCCTTGTGTGTCAACCTCTGTGCTTCGTGGCAAGGTAGACTAGCAAACATGCCCAACCTTTACTCACATTTGAGAAAACACTCCCAACAAGATTGCTTGCTCCAAAATCGAAGAGGCACCACCCTCCGAATCTCGAGAGCCAGACTCCCAACATGATTACTTTTTCAAAAATCGAAGAGACACTGCTCCCCGAATCTCGAGAGCCAGACCCCCAGCATGATTGCTTTCTCAAAAATCGAAGAGGCATCGTTCTCCGAATCAATCGAAGAGGCGCTCGCTTTCTCAAAAGCTGGGCTGCTCAGAGACCACGAGGGCCGATCTCAGAAATCAAAGAGGCACCTTCTTTTCTAGCCTTGTCAGCACCTGTCACACGCACACTCAGCTTTGCGGAAATTATGGGCATTCTGTCGAAGACTTCTGGTGAAGTAGAAAGCACATGAATCTTACTGTTCAATCACCCACTTCCCACACGCAACAATAGCTCATGGGTACCACAGATAACTTTGTCAAAGTCTCTGCCAAAGTTGAGCACGTGAAGCTTGCAGCTCCCACTACATCGCTCTGACCAAGAAAGGTAAAAGAATAGCAAAGAAACAGCACTAACAAAGTTTAGACACATAAATTTTGAAGGTCTAGCTACCATATTATTACCCACAAGGGTAAAGGAACAGTACCACTGCTGGATAATTGGAAAGTCCCTGTGTGTCAACCTCCGTGCTTCGTGGCAAGGTAGACTAGCAAACATGCCCAACCTTTACTCACATCCGAGAAAACACTCCCAACAAGATTGCTTACTCCAAAATCGAAGAGGCACCGCCTTCCGAATCTCGAGAGACAGACTCCCAACATGATTACTTTCTCAAAAATCGAAGAGACACTGCTCCCCGAATCTCGAGAGCCAGACCCCCACCATGATTGCTTTCTCAAAAATCGAAGAAGCATCGTTCTCCGAATCTCGAGAGCCAGATACCACATACCACTTTTTCAAAGTGCTCTGACAGAGTTAAAACATGTGAAGCTGGCAGCTCCCACTACCGTGCTATGACCAAGCAGGGTAAAGGAATAGCATTACTACTTGTTGTTAGGGAGACTCCTATATATGTCGACCTCCATCCCCAACGGACAGGCAGACCTGCAAAAATGCTCAACCCTTCCTCATATCTGAGAGGGCACTCCCAACGAAGCCTTTCGAAATATTCAGCTTTCTTTCCCCCCGATAATACCTCTGCAAACAAGCTATACTAGAGCAAGAATATCTCATATCATCAGGGTTAAAAGCAAGAGTATCCCATATCATGCTTTTTCCCTGTCTTTTCCTTTGGCCTTGTTTTTACCTGCAAGACAAGGAGAAAGAGAGCAATCAGTCAGCACTTGAAATCAAGCTCCCAGCCAGGAACTGACAGCCTGGAACCCCTTACCTGATTACTTACCTGGCATTGCTCTCGAGTACTCATCTTCAACATCTTATGTTGCCAGGGAAGATACCGTATCTGCTTGAGGAACAGATAGGGCAAGTGCGAAGGATACAAGGAAGCATGTGGAGACAAGCGTAACAGCACACGTGCCGATCCATCCATTACTCTGTCAAAAGCAAAAGTATCCCATATCAGCAGGGTCGAACGTACTCTAGATTTGATGGACTTGTTTTGACCCTCAAATTCTTCAGTCGGCCTTATACTCTGGAGGAAACCAGAAAACCCTCCAGCTCAGTTCAAGAATAAGCCTGTGGAAAGTTACTTCTTCAAAAGCAAAAGTATCCCATATCATCTCTTCTCATTTTTCTTCTCTTTATCCTTCATGCTGCTGCAAGATGGGGAGAAGGTGAACAATCAGCCGGAGCTCTGATTGCTTACCTTGTCTGTCACCTCTTTCAGCAAATCCCCTAGCTCGGCGACTTGGGGGACTCCTACTACATGGTTTGTATCGCGCTTGACCAAGCCTGAAACTACAAGTAAGCTTCAAGTGAAATTGATACATTACCTTGTGCATCTCCACCAGTTAAAGATATCACCCCTGGATGGAGGAAGAGTACTTCCAGAGAAGCTGCCACATCTACCTATGAGACAGATAAGGCAAGTCGATACCACACTCCGATACTTAGAAGTTTCGTGATTACGAGATCATTCTCCCACAATATTTCCTAATGTCATTTGTACTCTAATGTCATTTGTACTAAATCATTCACTTGTACTCACTAAAGGAGAGCTTGAACCTATGTACTTGTGTAAACCCTTCACAATTAATGAGAACTCTTCTATTCCGTGGACGTAGCCAATCTGGGTGAACCACGTACATCTTGTGTTTGCTTTCCTATCTCTATCCATTTATATACTTATCCACACTAATGACCGGAGCAATTTAGCGAAGATCACAAAAAGCGACCGTTTTCGCTACCTAGGATCTATCTTACAAAAGAACGGAGAATTAGATGGAGATCTCAACCATAGAATACGAGCTTGATGGATGAAGTGTAAGAGTGCATCCAGCATGTTGTGTGACCGTCGTAGGCCACTGAAGCTCAAGGGAAAATTTTATAAGACGGCAATAAGGCCAGCGATGTTGTATGGCACAGAATGTCAGGCGGTGAAACATCAACACGTACACAAAATGGGTGTAGCAGAGATGAGGATGCTTCGTGGGATGTGTGGGCACACGAGAAAGGATAAGATTGAGAATGAGGATATCCGAGGTAAAGTAGGAGTAGCCGAAATTGAAGGAAAGATGAGAGAAAATCGGTTCCGGTGATTTGGACATGTGCAAAGAAGGCCGACTGACGCTCCGGTTCGAAGATGTGACTACGGGACAGAGGTTCAGGGCCGAAGGGGTAGAGGAAGACCTAGGAAAACTTTGGAAGAGACTCTAAGAAAAGGCTTAGAGTACTTGGATCTAACGGAGGACATGACACAAAACCGAGCGCAATGGCGTTCTAGGATTCATATAGCCGACCCCACTTAGTGGGAAAAGGCTTTGTTGTTGTTGTTGTTGTTGTTGTAAATAGATACACATATTAATTATTTATTTAATTCCAAAAAAGGCACGCATAAATTGCCACGTGTCATTCCTACGCGGTCTCTTTCTCTCTCTCTCTCTCTCATTTGTAGCTTCTGTATATATGTACCATGTACGTACCTCGTTGGCAAACAAAGACATACATCAAAATCTCAATCATCAAACTTTCGAAAAGCTGCAAGCTTTGTCATCATGTCTACAGCAATGGTAATCTCTGCTCTTCACTCAGCTCTGCCACCGCCGCGGCGTTTCAATTCCAGCGTTAACCGAAAGACGGGGTTGCTGGAAATGCGGCGTAGGCGTCGTCCTCTGACGATTTCTGCGTCGTCGCGTGGTCATGATAATTACGACGGTAGACTTGTGGACGAGGACATGATTGTGCTTGGAATGCGAATTCACGAGGTGGAGATGGAAGACGAAGACAATCACCAACCGCCGTCGAACTGGATGCAGTGGGAGAAGCAATATTATGCACACTACAACTCGGACATCAGCGAAGGCGTGGGGTTGTTGCAATCCCATTTGATGAACACCAGGCCTAGCGTGGCGTTGGGAATGCTTGCTCTTGTTATACTTAGCGCCCCAATATCCACGGCTGCTTTGATGTTCCGATTGCTGGACATTTTTAAGGGGATCTTAGGCGGTGGGAATATTCACTTTTAGTCCATGTATGCATGGCTTCATTGCCTTCTGTAAATAGATAAACATATTAATTATTTTCTTAATTAATTAATTTCTTGGAAAATTGTTCACTCATATAGCTATATCGAATTAATTTATTAGTTATGTTTCATTATCGAGATAACTTGTCGCAAAGTTTTTGCACATGCAATACAATCAAATTTCAACACACAAAATCTTAACTAGTTATTAATTTAAGGGAGACTTTGGATGCGGTCCCTAGTTATGAACAATTTTTTACTGAAACCTTGTTGTTTTTCAATTTTTGATCCAAGTCCCTAAAATTAATTGATAATTTATTTCTATGTACGTTACTATATTTTTTAAATTAAAAATTAAAATTTATAGTTGTTTATAGTAATGAGATTTTAAATAAAAAACCATAATTTGTGGGATTAAAAATATTAAAATATAAATATACTATTGTGTGTGTGTGTGTGTGTGTAAACATGGGTACATTCATAAAAAATAACCAAAATATTATTGTATCAAAACATGGGTACATTCTTCAAAATGGGTACATTTAGCAAAAATAAAAATGGGTACAAATAAATAAAAAAATATGGGTACAATACAAATAAAACTTTAAAAAATATGGGCACAAAAAGAAATTAATATATGGGTACAAATTAAAATTGAAAGGAAAATTGGTACAAATTAAAAAAGGGTTGCAAATTAAAAATGGGTACAAACTAAAAATAAAAATATATGATAAAAAATTTAGCCATAAATATAAATATACTAATTGTAACATTTTTAATATTAAATGAATATATTTAGAAATAAAAAATATTTTATTATTGAAATAATGAATGATATTATTAATACAAAGGACTTTGATCAAAAATTGAAAAGTAATAAGGTTTTAATCAATAGAGTAGTAAAAATAAGGATGAAAACCTAATTACTCCTTAATTTAATGGTATTTCTTCACACTAAAAAAATTCCTAAATTTAAATTCCCCACCCTCATTCATCAACTAACATTTTATGGGCTCTTGAAATCATCATTAATTCCAAAAGAATTTTCTTGGTTTGCTACGTTTTTGTATTTCCTGGTGGGTTTTGCTGCTGTTGCAGGAGTTACAATGTGCTTCAACTAACTAGCTTCCTCAATACTATTAGGTACCGTTTGGTAAGTGGGACGGGACGGAACGGAGTGAGACGAGGCGTTTCGTCCCATGTTTGGTGCGCCTAAAACGGGTGGAACACGCTGTTCCATGGGACGAATTTTTGGTGAATTTTCGTTCCACCTCACCCCCTGGAATGACTAGTTCCACATCCATGGAACACAAGATTATAATATTTCCATCTTCTTCTTCTTCCTCCTTGTTTCCATCCGAGGACATCTTTGCTCCCTCTCCGTTCCGTTCCGTCATGTCTCGTCCTATCCCGTCTCGTCTCGTCTGCATACCAAACGATACCTTAGGGTTGTCCTCATTCTCAGTTAAGCTACCCTTAATTAACCAGTATATAATAAAGGCAATGGTAACGAGACTATTTCAAAAGGAATTGTTATTGGCACTCCAAATTCCTTATTCTACACTTCAAACTTTCTATATTTATAAAGAAAAATACACTTACGAGGAGAGTAGAATGAAATTTTTTGAGTATCAATAACACTTCCCATTTCAAAAGTGAGACTTTTTATATGCATTCTGCCACCTCATATTTTTAGAACAATATTTTATAACATTGTCCCGTGAATTGATGTAAATTGTGAGGTGGCAGAGAACTTACAGAGAGTCCCACTATAGAAAGTCTCATCAGCACTTCTCATATAATAAGAGAATAATGCTAGGTAATTAACTTATTTCTTTTTCACCATATGAGGTACGGAGATATATAGAATAATGTTATACATTAAATGTTTGATAAAAAAAAAATTATAGACTAAATATACATACTAAATGATGTGTTACTAATACAAAATAAGTACGTTAATTGACATTTGAGTTATAATTAAATCATCAACTTTTATATATTTTTAATTTATAAATTTTATCTATAAATTTAATCTTCTTGTTATTACACGATGAAGGTAAATCAGACACTAAATGAATTGAGAGGAACTGAAGAGCCAAACATTGCTCATAAGTACAAATATAAGCGGCCGCCCAAGTCAACCCAATTCTACTCCGGTGGTTCCCCCCAGGTAAACTGCCAATATCATCCCCAATGATTTACAATATAATAAACGAAAGATCCTTTCATTTGTTCTTATATTCCAGGAAGGTTTCTCTGAAATGAGATGCATGCATGTTCGGTAAATGTAACTTCCAGTTCTCGACTCCCTGTCCAAGCTTTTTTAATTTTTATGCATGATAAGATACAAGCAAATCTGTTAAAATTATTAAAAATTAAATCGTAATTGTTGTATTGATCAAGAGGAATATCGATGACATATTAGTTAAATATTGTTAATATAGCTTATTATTGACAATATAACAATCAAACGTCAGTGACATTTTAAAAACCGACGAATTCATTGAGTGTCGGTGACGGAGTTAGAATTTTTAAATAATAATGTCTTGATTTTGACCAAAAAAACCTCGTTAGACCATTTCATCAAGCACCTGGTCTGAAGATGTCGAGTCTTGTTAACATTATTTGAAGGCTTATGCTAACATATGTTAACAACTACTATACTAAGATATGTAGAGGTTTATCAATGGTGGCTACAAAAAACTGTAGAGTAATATTGAAAACAACAAAAATTTGTCAACTGAGGCATTTCATCGAACAATTGGTGCACACAATAAAGTCACACACAAGAAAAAAAAAATGGATGACAAAATAATATAAGGAGAAGTAAGAGAAGGTTTTAATTTTTTTTTTGCCCTAACCGTTTATAGGATAAAATACAATACACATATAAATACATAAGTTTTTTTAAATTGTTATAATAAACTACCAATGATTTCATGCTGGATCCATTTAGACGTTTGGTATTTAAAAAATGATCATTTAATGATTTTTCTAAGCCTTAACGCTTTTCTTGATTAAATCAGAGTCGTCGATTAAAAAAGTGCATCAAATTTGACATATACTAAATTGGCAGCACAAGATTAAAGTCTGGTTATCCGTACCCCACAAGTCTCACTCTGTGTGTGATGTGACAGGAGTTAAACTTCCCGAATTTCTGACGTAAATAGCGCGTTGAACAAGCTAAGTGTCCCTTAAAATATAAAAACACGTTAAGCCTCCATCTCCATTTTCCCAGTTTCTTAGCTAATAAGCTGTGTCACATGCCCCACCGCTTTTTCTCCCTAATCTAGAAAATTAGAACCTTTATCTCTTCAATTATTAGTCTATTATTATTATTATTTTAATTGTTAATTTATTGGCACTACAATTAGGCCTATAAATGTGGGCGCATCCACCACAAAATACCATATCAAATTTCAAGTACACCAATCTTTTCCATTTCTCAATCACCGTAGAAAGCAATGGCAGCAATTTCACTCATTTCTTCTTCTTCTTGTTCCAACATTCTTTCATTTAATCCGATTTCCAGCACGACCCGAAACCAAATCCGGAAGGTTTCTTCAACTAGGGTTTTTGCGTCGAGCAGAAAAGGAGGTGATCATGCAGACCAGTACTACCAAAACTACAGCAGCAGGCTGGTGGACGAGAGCATGATTGTTCTCCGGAAGAGAGTTCACGAAATGAAGATGGTGGAGAGAAACTACGAGCCTCCGTCGGATTGGATGGATTGGGAGAAGCGATATTACACCACCTACGATTCGTTTATATGCCAAGTCATGGGCTTCTTGCAGTCCCACTTGATGGACACAAGGCCAAGTTTTGCTTTGGCATTCCTGGCTTTGATCGTTTTGAGCGTGCCTACTTCAACGCTTATGATTTTCTTCCAACTGTTGGAGCTCGCAAAGGGGGTCGGTCTTCACTAGCGGCTATATATATTAATTTGTTTGTATAAATACATAGACATGTAGGTTTCCAAATTAATGATATATAAGTTCTTTCATCAAAATTTTCAAGGAAGTTTTGGTTCTTCTCGTTTTTTTTCATCAATAATCATATTAGAGGCAAGTGATATACAACCCATGAATCTAGTTAGTTTACAAGAAAGTAATTTTCGCACGTTTAACTTATAACATAAATCAAATTAAGATATACAGATGCTATCTCCGCACATTTTCTTGACTTCCACACCCGAACAAGAAAATGCCACTTTTGTAGCATATGACAGTAAAATGTGAATTAGAAGGATCATTAGCTGCATTTTGGATCCACCCACTATACTTTTGACAACTTTTTAACTAAAATATACATCCTGAAATTGATATAATTATTCACTTTAGGCCCTAACAGTAAAAATTATAGAAGTGATTTTTGAGTTTGTCCACCATTAATCATTTAATTTAGTCATTATGTGAAAAAATTCTCAATATCCCTGTTAAGTGGAGAGAATATTGATTTAACAAAAGTACTCTTAAAAAAGTGGTACGCGTTTGTTCACTAGACAATTTAACGAATATATAGACAGATTTTTCACGGAATGACCAAAACGATCTACGGCCAGGCCTAGTGTGGGTAGGGCGACCATCTGGGGCCCAAAAAAATTAGGGGCACTAAAATGATTAGGGCGGTATATTTACATATGTTTTTAAAAGAGTATAAATTTATAAAATTTTGTTTAGTGACAAAGAAATTTGACTGGAATTGGTGGTTTTGTTGTTTAAAATTAATGAAGAGGTCTTAGGTTCAAAACACCATGTGTGCTTATGTACATTCCAATTTTTACAAATTTCTTTTCCATAACAGTATAAATTATAAAAATTGGCTAGATGATCAAGAGGTTTAATTAGAAGCAATGGTTTTTGTTGTTTAAAATTAACGAGAGGTCCTAAGTTTGAAATGCTATGTGCATGTTTATTGTTTTCAATTTTTACAAATTTTTGTTTGGTTGTTAATTTATTTACTAGCTAGTAGTTATGTGGGTTGCTATTTTTACACATCCATTCCAATTCAAGTCTAATATTCGACAAAGAGTAATGCGTAGACTAAATTTTTAGACCAAATTTGCAAATAATATTACGTGTCATCAAAATGTTTAATTTAGTGTTCATTCATTTCTTATACATATCCTTAAAGACTCAAAAACATTATTATTATTGTAGTCTTATATTGATGAGGTTAGTTTATAAGAAAAAATACCTTATGATTTATACAAAAACATTTTAAAAGTTCAGATGTAAAACAAAACTCATAATCTATCTACTTGTAAGCCCAAAGTTTTGGGTTTCCTTCTCTCAATACAAAATAAAATAGTTATTCCGTGTTTCTAAATTATTGAGTTTGAAGTGTTTTTCTAAATATAATGTTATTGATATCTTACGTGTGAAAACAAATAATTTTTTTATATGAAGTAAGGGCACATTTTTTGGCGTTACCCCAGACCTCAAAAATCTCTGGACTGCCCATGTCTACGGCAGATAAATTCAGAAATTTCTTCTATCGATTTTCATTGTAATATATCATGTGAAATTATACTAATATAAAAAACTATCTTAACTGAAAAGAAACCCAAGTGTGGGCATATCCCTTTGATCAGTTTGAATCTGCGCGTTACAGTTCATCTATATTGGACGCTTGAGTTGGGGCTGCTGGGAATGATTAATCATTATTAAGCACAAGCAGACGTCGTCGTCATTATTGTGGGCCACTCAATTTTTTATTTTTTATTTTGTATTGTTTTAGTTTTTGGTTGACACTCAAATTTTAATTAATTTTCAATAAAAATGTACATTTTTTTTGAAATGATTGAGGAATTGCCGTGGATGCGCACAAACTAAACGGCGAAAACAATTCCATAACCTTGACTGATTTATTTTCTATTATTAGATTCCAATCAATTGCAACGATCTTGAAATATTATTGAATAAAATAACTACGACTTGAAAGTCCTATTATTTAGAGAGAACTCGGATCAACATATACAAAAATTATTTAACCAATGCGGAATGTTTTATATAATTGTAAAAAAAAATTTGTGCGTCCAAAATACAAAAAGGTATTCTATATATTACTATACCGTAAAATAAAATAAAAAATCTCAAGTGTTTATCAAATTTTATATTAACATGTGTATTGCTCCGTATTTCAGACATATTAAAACATTTATCCTAAAATTGTTTAATATTTTTTATTATAATTAGAGGCATAAAATGAGTGGCAAAAATAAATAAATAAATATGATACCTTCTCAAACAACATGAGAGGCATAAAAATGGTCCCGCTGAAAAATGGCCTTGTAAAGATTGACGAGCAACCAACAGTATTATGATTGCTTCAACAATTTCTAAGACAATAGATGCTAATTTTTAACCATCTTAATTGTTAAAGGGGAGAAAAGCATCTATCTATAATAAATCAGCTAACTTCAAAGTTCCGGAATTGGATACTCTCCTGATCCGCTTTGTGAGATCTGAAAGATCAATCGATCGTATTCATTTATTGTATATCGTACGGTTAAAAATTATTTTAAAATTTTAATTTAAAATTAAATATAAATAATACTTAACGAAAACTAACCATACAATGTACAATAAACAGACATGATTGATTGATCTCCAGATCATGACAAACAGGATCTAGAAAGGATGCTCGTCCCAAAGTTCCAAAGGAACGAAAAAGAAATTAACTTTGTAGGTTCTATCTATATGATGAAGCTGCTTGATTAAATATAATTAAATTTGTAATCAAATAATTAAACACTGCTCTTCAATCTTCAATTATTCATTAATCTAATATATACTAATTAATAAAACTCTCTTTGTCAACCAAAAGATGATGAAAAGATAAATTAGTCTTCTATCACAAAAAAAAAATAATGAGCAATAATGTAATTTTACATGTCCAAATTTTATTATTTTTTATTAAAACCTCACATACAGATAATGTTAAAATACATTCAATATTAAAATTAAAAAAAAAAACAAAAGCAAAAAAACCTCTCATTCCCCACATTCTCTCTATCTCTCCCTCTCTCCTTCTCATTTTCTCTATAAAAAAAATGGGCGCATACACATTTGCAAATGCTATTATTTTATTATAATTGGAGCGATTGAACCATCAGTTAATTAAAAACAAGTCACCATTTAAAAAATATAAATTGGGGTTACTAGCCCTTCAAATCCACCAATTAAAATTAGCCCTCATCTTGAAAACAATCTCTACAAACATTTTTTTAACAAAAGTACTTATAATGTTGTATCAATAATCTACCAGTATTGCGTCAAACATATATTAATATTATTTCAGTAATGGAAATATTTTTGTCAAAGATAACGAGTAGATTTTGCATTTTAAAAAGGGCTGGGTTTGTGAAGGGGCTACTAAGCCCAATTTATCCAAAAAAGAGTCGGTTTTATGCACACAAGTTCATCTTTTGACACACATCACTTTCATTTCAAATAAAAATTTACACACATATAAAATTTACCCCAAAAGACTTAGTGGTTTAAAATTATGGAACTTTAACGAAAAGCTCTCGGTACCGTTTACTTTAACAAAAAAAAAACCACATTTTTACACTAAAAAGTCAATTCTGATACTATTCATTTTACCCTTTATTTTGTCCTTATCGTTAAAACTCAAAGTTTTCAAATTATTTTCATTAGTTTTCATTTAAAATTACCCCAAAAAACTTCATGATTCATTAAAAAAAAAAACAATTATTTCCTTTGGACACCAATAGAATTTTAAAACAAAAGTGGTAACTACAAACTGATTTGGATCAAACTTTAGCGTTGAGTCAAGCTAATCGCGTAGCCGCAATATGATTGGGTAGAGAGAAAGGGTGTCCAAAGAAAAATAAAATGGGTGACCTAAACAAAATAAGTAAATGAGGTGTCCACACAAAAAAATTGAGTGTACACAAAACCACTCCAATTAAATACCTAAGTTCGATCTTTCTTAATTTGCCATACAAATACAATACATCGGCCTCTGATGATCAAAGCTCCAGCCGGGAAAGTGAGTCCAGTAAGTAGCTTCTAGCTAGGCGTATGCAGCTCCTGTTGGATTCTCAACAATCGATCTTCAAAGCATGCTCCTCATATGTCATATATCCAGGTAAACCAGCTTCTTCCCAAAGGCATCTTATATATCTCCTTAGTTTCTGCATGAAGTTCTACTGCAAAATAAATTGTGAGTAAGAAAATCAATTCATAAATCCAATAATTAGTAATCTTTTTACCAAGAAAATAAATTTGAAGTTGTGGAATGAATAATTATAGGTAAGGAGCTCCCTTCAGTCCAAGACGTGACAGCAATAACCAACCTCTCGGCTCCTGCTTCGTTGGATCAGAAAAACACCACTTCTTTTAGCAAATGTATGATGAGTTTTTGAACCAACGAGTCAGCAGCTGAGTGCCAGCCCTTAAACTGCCAAGGACTGGACTGAAGAAGAGCTCCTTTCATATATATATATATAAACCCACCCACACGACATTATATATAAAACCCTAGGGATTAAATTAACGAAGCGAATACACGACCACATAATATAGGGTTTGCATGCATGCATTAATTACAAGCCGTTTTGATCAGCTAGAAGATGCATGCTTGTTCAATAAGTACTATACATAATCATATTTATATAATTTAGGGCTTATTGCCATAGATCGAAAAGAGAGAAATAACAGAGGGCACAGCTGAGAAAATGGTAAGGGACGAGAAAGGAAGAAGGAGGGCGAGGGTATATACAGCCATAAAAGGTGAAAACGCCGACATGCAGATCTAAAAAACAGTACTGATTGAGATTGAGGGCAGAGGTAAAGGGCACCAATTCATATCATGTTTGAAAATTTTCGAAGTCCTTTCAACTCAAACAGGACAACTTTATCTTAATTTTGGGAAAGACATCAGCTCCAAATCTCTTCTTCCAAAACCCACGGATTAAGTGATCTGAACTCTTAAAATTTGATTCAACGGTAAAAAATTATTTTAACTTTTAAAAGTTTTTATTAACTTCTCTATTTTTAACAGTTGGATCAAATTTCAAAGGTCCGGATCACTTGATCTGTAGGCTTTGGAGAAAAAGATTCGGAGAGGATCTCTTTCCCTAATTTTGGGAATTAGATCCGCTCCGGACCTTAGTTTCCGGAACCTAGGAATCAATTTATTTGGACCGCACAAATTCAATCCAATGGTCCCTATTAACTCATTTTTCTGGCCACCACACGAAACCAATGGCTCTGATTTCTTTTACATATCAATCAGCGGTCCATATGATTTGTTCCTCAGGCTCCGGACATTAACATCCGGAGCGGATCCAATTCCCTAATTTTGTACCATCTCTGCTGACCTAGCTAGCTGATTTTACATATCTCATCAGACAGCTGGATCGCTCACCACAAACACTTGTCTGATCAACTCTTATATCTCATGGCTCGCTGCCACAACTACACACATATGTACAGCTGAGATTAAATCTTAAATAAAAAAATTATACACTCTTTCAGTCTTTTTAGCATCTTAATCACTCCTATTTAATCTTATTTTTTCATTTGATTAATTTAATTTCATGATAAAACATTAAAAGAGGTGTGGGAAAAGTTAACAGTGTATGTGAAATTCATCTTTCAAATAAAAAATTGTTGCATATGCATACAAAACTACGACCATATCATCAAGGGTAATTTTATCTACACACTCATTTTTACTTTTCACTTATAATTTTAAATTTTTTGACCATCGTATCAAATGAATTGAAAATCAAAGGACAAAAATTATCAAGGAGTATGCAAAAGGTAAAAGAATGTATATATAGCATATATAAGAAAGAAAACTCTTAATATGCTAATCTCAATTAATGTTATGCAAACCCTAGAGTGTCATTTTGGGAACATGCAAGAGCACTTCTTAATTAACATGTTTTTGTTTCAGTGTAGAAAAGACAAAATAGATATAGGCCTATTGTATGCAATTTTTAAAAATAATTTGAACTATTCAGTAGTACGAAAAATGAACGGTCAAGATTGAATTAAAAAAATAACATTTCTGTTTACTTATCAATCTAATGGATATAAAGCCAGACTACCAAGTAATCCAGATTATTAAAGACTCATACCTCTATCGTGTGAATCATGTCTTCACCACATAAGATCTCTTATATATACCACTATTTTTTCCTTACTTTCTTTAGAACACAATAGTTCTATATGATAAAATACAAAGTTATTGCAGAGCCGTATCCTCGTGTTTTCCTCCAATAGCACGGAAACCTTGCTCAGAAGGGGCTCGATAACATGCATTCAGCACAATACCAATTGGTAATCCGCGAAGAGATCAGTTAATTAGTTAGTATAGACGTCTTAATTATCTTTACAATATATGGACTATTGTTGCAAAACGAAAAAACTCAAAGCTGATGATCATGCAGCATCAGAATACATGATTGATGACCTAATGTGTAATAGTATATATGCTCTTTTCGTACGCGTACAACTGTGGACAGAAGATATGGTTGATTCCTTTCCTCAATTCCCGGCTGAGGATGGCAGCCGTTAAATAGGAGAGAGAGATCCCAAAGGCTAGTTATTTTGAAACCAAAAAAGAAAAGGGCTGGTTCGCTCCAATCCCGAGTCCCCAACGAATGTAGTTCCTTTCCAACCATTTCTTTCCCTGGAGGGTAGAGGTAGGGCTAGCTACATGAACAAGTCACTTGGCTACGCGCAGAAAAGAGAGAATATTTGGAAACAAGTAACTGTTACGTGAGGTGGAGTTTCCAAGAAATAAGAGAGCGTACGTTTGGCAGATTGGGGAAGCTAATTGATGTTTCTGATGACTTGTAGTGTCTGCCAGTACTCTCTCAGTCTCACACACTCACGCTCGCTTACTGTGTGTTCTTTTTCTTTTCTTTCTGCATATAAATAGAACAAACATTCAGGGAATCTCAGTCCATATATATGTATGTGTGTCTCTGTGTCTCTGTGTGTATGTATATATCTAACGTACCACTCTACGACTTGTCATTTCACCTCGTTTTTCTTTAGAGTATGATTTTTCTCTTCTTATTTTTACTCTCCTTCCCTTCCCTCTTATTTGAACAAATACAGTTAAACCACGTTAATATTTTATATTATTATTTTTAAAATAAAAAAAATAAAAAAAAGAATATAAGATGAGGAGATGAAATGGGATGAAAAGAGGAGAAAGGGAAAAAATGTTAGTCTTTGTTCTATACCTTTCCCAGGCTTTTACCAGTGAATTAAGTTTTATTTCTATATCTTTTTAAAAGTGTTGCTTATAATTAATATATGATTACGATTTTTAGCAAAATTACTTGTATTATTTTTTTTGCGTTGTTGTGCATGCTAGGCTTCAACCCAAACCTTAGTTCAACCTAGCTAAATCGAACACAGAAGGAGAGTAAAAAAGATTACAATCCACAGTTACAGGCTTACAGCACAGAGAGCTAGTTTCTGGCTTAAGCTCAAACATTCCTAAAACAGACCCCAACTGATTCAAACAAATTACGACAATCAACCAATCAAAATATGACACTTGGACAAATGTACCTGTTAAGAGCTAAGGAATAGCAGTATGCCAGTATCCTATAGTATACTTGTTGGAAAAAAATTATGTTAACTTAAAGTGGGACAAGTCTTGAATGAATGCTATTTATGCGTGATTATTTGGGCATGAGTTTTAGGGTATTTATCATTCCCGTGAAGATGATTTGCTATTCACCTATTAAAGGTGAGGTTTGTCATATTAATTCGAGAATTTAGAGCGTGTTTAATTTGATCTCAACATGAGATGATAATGAATCACTCACCCACTTGATTTGTTTATCATAAAACCAATTACTTTAACGTTTTACTTAATACAAACCTACGCTACTAAACTTGGCAATATGATGTACTTATTTCAACGTAAAATCTTCTTTTTCATTACTTGTGTGTTAGTAAACGCGTAACATACAACATGTCATGAAATTGTCGACTAACCATATTTTTCTTAAGGAGTTGTCACTCTAATAAAAAATCATCACCCACTTTTCTATATACAAATTCTTTTTTATTTTTATAGATTTTAAAATGAGTGATGGTTTTGAAAAGTGTGTGAATATATAAACCTTCCATTGTTGCGGTGCAGTTTCAAATCGTTGCCAACCGATATGAAACAAAAATTAGTTGGTAAGGTATATAACCACTTTCGGGTACAACAGAAGCCAATAGCTGGTTTGCCCGAGAGGTTAAGGGGGAAGACTTAAGATCTTCTGCACATAAGTGCGCATGGGTTCGAACCCCATAGCCAGCACCAATTTAAAATTTTTTTAATTTTAATTTTCAATTAAATTTAGTATTTCAAAATCTACGGCCCATAACATAACAGTCCGCTTGAATAAAGCCCAAACCCAATTTGTAAAAGCCCAAAATACATTACGAAAAAATTATCAAAGTTCCCAGCCCGCCCTTCCTTCGATCAGCACCGCATAATCTCCAACCGCCAAAAAAAGAAGAAATAAAAAAAGAACCTCATACTTCCGAAGGACTCGACGACGACGACTCCTGTTTTTGTTCCTCTTTGTTTTCAGAAAAGAAAAGACAACTCATTTTCTCTCCTTCCGAAAAGGAATACTCACAAGTTGTAATTCAGTCTTATTTGGCTTCAAATTTTGTTGTCAAGGCATTCGCCGGCAAATCTTCCTCCGACAGCCTCAACCACCGCCGCCCCGTTGTCAAACCTGTCGTTCAGCCCTCTCCAATCTCATCATCTCTATCTGTAAGTCTCTTCTTCTCTCTCTCTGAGCACTGCAATTTCGTTGACATTTAGGTTAAATTCTGTGTGTACTGACTTACGCACTTTTCTTTCTGGGTTCGCTAAGTTTTGTGAAAATCCTCGAAACCCGTGTTCCATTTCGGTCGAATTTTGCTTGGCCACGTTGTAATTTAATCTGTCGGATAATGCACTTTGATTTTGTTACATGCATACGTTTGGTATGTTGTTCTGAATCAATGTCGTGGATTCTCAAATTTAGGTCTGGTTTTATTCATTTGAATCTGTGTTTGTCTAATTGCAGAGAGAAATATCACACTTGTTCTTCTGGTAATTAAAGGAAAGGTGTATCGGTATCTTATGGAATTGTATAAAAACAAATTGGAGTATAGTGGGGATGTGATGAGTGCAATAGTTCCCTTGATGAAACTTTTGTCCCTCACGGTTATCGGGCTGGTTCTTTCGCACCCGAAAACTGAGTTGATACCCAGAGCTACTTTTAAGCTCCTCAGCAAGCTTGTTTTCGCCTTGTTCTTGCCCTGTCTAATCTTTACCGAGCTAGGTGGATCGATTACACTTGAAAACTTTATTAAGTGGTGGTTTATCCCATTTAATGTGTTGGTGAGTACGCTTATTGGTTGCTTCCTCGGGTATTTAGTGGTGATCATATGTAGTCCTCCCCCACAGTTGAACAGATTCACCATAATCATGACGGCGTTCGGGAATACTGGAAATCTCCCAGTTGCCATTGTTGGATCTGTCTGTCATACTCCGAAAAACCCATTTGGACAGCATTGTCACTCCCGAGGGGTGGCTTATGTCTCTTTTGCCCGATGGGTTGCTGTAATTCTTGTATATACCTTTGTTTACCACATGATGGAGCCTCCGTTGGAGTACTATGAGATAGTTGAAGAAGGGTGTGAAAAGGAGGAACCACTACCTAACGTTACGAGCAGGCCTCTACTTGTAGAAGCTGAATGGCCGGGTATTGAAGAAAAAGAAACCGAGCTTTCCAAGGCACCCTTTATTGCTAGGGTTTTCAAAAGCATCTCAAACGTTTCGCTCAACACTTTGCCAGATGTTGATCTCTCGGGAGAAGGTGGCCGAAACAGTCCCAGGTCGGCTAGGTGTTTGGCTGAACCTAGGGTGGTCAAGAGGATGAGAATCGTTGCCGAGCAAACTCCATTACAGCACATACTGCAACCTCCAACAATTGCCTCTTTATTGGCTATCACCATCGGGACAATGCCAATGTTAAAAGCTTTTTTCTTCGGAGATGATGCTCCACTGTCCTTCATCACAGACAGTTTAGAGATTTTAGCCGGTGCAGTGGTGCCTTCGGTGATGCTTATTCTTGGGGGTATGCTTGCAGAGGGGCCAAATGAGTCTACGCTTGGCCTCCGGACAACTGTTGGTATAACTGTGGCAAGGCTTTTACTGCTTCCTCTGGTGGGAATTGGTATAGTGGCGTTGGCCGATAAGCTCAATTTTCTGGTCGACGACGATGCAATGTACAAGTTTGTGCTCTTGATGCAGTACACGACACCGAGTGCAATTTTATTGGGAGCAATAGCCAGCTTGAGGGGTTACGCAGTTAGAGAGGCCTCGGCAATCCTCTTCTGGCAGCATGTGTTCGCTCTCTTCTCCCTTTCCTTGTACATTGCTATCTACTTTAAATTAGTCACATATGTCTGAGGTTTGAAGAAGATGGGTTTGTTTCTTAAACAAAAACCTCTGCAACTGGCGAAGGAAAGTGGCTTTTGGCCTTTGTTCTTTCATTTCTCAAAAGCCAGTGATGATTAATTGTCTAAAGCTTCATTAATACCAAAATCAGAGCTGTGAACAAGAATATTAGCACCCGAATTTCGCAGAACTACGTGTTAAAGGTGTATTTTTATGGTAGTTTATGATGATGTTTGGGAAAATGGAGTTAACATGGAGTGTCATGTTTACTTTTAAGGAATGAGAATCCAAGGTATCTGTATCGTTCCCATTATTCTCATTTCTGACCGATTCTCTATTTATTAATCCACAAGAAATGAATAAATTAGTTTGTCCTATGTTGAAAATATATAATCATTCCAAAATTTAACGATATATAATTACTAGTAAACAAAAAAAAAAAAAAAAAAAAAGGTGACCTCCAGCCAACAATGCTCCCCACTTTGTAATGGTCGGGAAAGGAATGTATATTATACGGAACTTTATCCTTTTTACAAAGATATTGTTTTCATGACTCAAATCAGTGACCTTAATTATAAAAGAGCAACCTTTATGTTGTGCCAATCAACAAGATAATCATTATCCTTGGTTATTTCATATCACTCATTCCCAAAACTATTACACATGCTAGCATCAAAGTATATATAGTCGGTGATAGGTTATGAGCCCTGTAAAACTTGTTACATAGAGAATAAGTCATTAATTTATTTAATTGTCAAACTTCTTGTAATTAAATACACGTTAAAGTAATTAGTAGTACAGAGAAAATCAAGTGAATGATGTAAAATTAATGAGGATTGTACAATTAAATTTTTAAAATACCAATAATTTTAAGAGGAGTGTGCATTGTTGCGTTCTCAGGTTAGTCCTCCCCCTAGGTGAGAAGCATTCTTCCCCGCACCTTCATAGGTTGATCATTGACTGGAATATGTGATAAAATCCGTGCGACTTCGGTGGCTTTTGCTTAAGAAGACAATTTCAAGGCAAAAACAAATGTAACCCCCGATCTTTGGTGCACTTTGACCAAAACTTTCTTTTTTTTTTTGGTAAAAACCAAAACTTTCTTTTCGACGATGGAAATCGAAGAAATCCTGGACTTAAAAGTGAGACACGAGAGAAGGGAAAAGAATTTGAAACGAGAGAATCCTATTTAATTTTCTTGAAAAGAGACGTGAAAGGCAAATGGCCCACGGACAGATGAACGAACAAAACAAAGCGTAGAAGCCAATCAAACAAAAGAAAAAGCCAACAAATACCAAATTTACCAAATCACGAAGAGTTAATATTAGGAAAATTAAATTTTAAAAATTAAAAGACATAAAAGTTGATGATTGGTTTATTACTTAAACGTTAATTAAAGTGCTCAGTCTTATTAATGACACATCATTTAGTTTACAAATTTAATTTAAAAACTTAGTCTTCTTAACATAACCCAATTACAAATGCAATGCATGTACAGTTAACTGAGTTCCCAAGAAGATGCCCGGCACTCGCTTATGTCTTTTTCATGGACCACACACAGCAAATATCTTCGTCAAAAACTGCAACAAACAGCTTTTTTCCACTCGTCTACACAGACACCGCAAATATACAACATAATATTGTGAAACATTCATAGTAAATTCATGACATACAAATTTTATTACTCATCAACCTGTAACACGTGAGGTTTGGCAATGCAAAATCAAAAAATATTAAGAAAATGCTAAAGCGAGGAATATCTCAGTTGATAGAGTGTTGAGTTTCTATCGATGCATTCCGGTTTGAAATCCCCCTCCCTTGCATAAAATAATATAATAGTTTCGAATAATCCATTTTCGTTTAATAATAGTTCTTTTTAAAAAAAAAAGCATATGACGATTGCCTAATAATAAATATGTTTGAACAAACAATGTTGAAATCGTTGTTGGTGAAAATGTTTTGGAACCAATCCTTAATGAAAATGCAAGTGAATCTTGGAACCAATCATAAGTAAAACGCAAGCGAACCTTGAAAAAACACTTAAAACATTTTCTCTAAAAGCACTTTCAGTCATTCTAAAAATACTTCTAAACGTGTTGTGTATATGTTTTTTTTTGTAAAACGATAAATTTTGTTAGATTAGATGTTATATTAGTTACTAACGGGATTCGAATTCATAGTATGTAAGGCTCAACTCCTTTTCATTATTGTGGTAAAGGACTATTTGCTAAGAAATTTGGATCATTTAAGAAAATATTATATAATATAAATATATATAGGAAACTTTAATGAAAAGTTATCGGTACCGTTAACTTTAACGAAAAACTACATTTTTACACTAAAAAGTCAATCCTGTTACTATTCACTTTACCTTTTATTTTGTCTTTATCGTTAAAACTCAAAGTTTCAAGTATTTTTCATTAGTTTTCTTATATGGAATTTTAATGAAAAACACCCGGTATTGTTCACTTTAACGAAAAATCATATTTTAATACTAAAAAGTTAATTATAGGGTGACGGTGATATGGCGCCAAAAGAAAGAGAGGAAGGGAATCCGGGTGATGGGGAATATGCGGAGAATTGTAAATAAGAGGAAGCAAGGCAAATCACAATGGACCATGCAGCTGCAGCATGCGTTGTTTCCCATCCATCCCCCACCATGCCTTTTTTAATTTTTAATAAAATAATAAAAAAGAATAATAAAAAAGCATAAAAAGGGTTAATCTGATTCCATTCATATGGCATTTTATTCCTAGCCATTGATCTATTACCATATGCTCAATTTAATCCAAATACTCCACTCAACTCAAAGGGCATAACAAAATGGATGTCCTTTTCTCTAATTTCTTGTCATTCCTTACAATGCCATACTCGATGGATGATATCAAACGTCTTTTTCTTTTTTTTTTTTTTTTTTTTAAGTTTTGTGCTTTTGGATTTCTATAATGACTAAAAACATTTTCTAGAATTTGGAAAAAAAATTCAACTTTCAATCGCAGCGTGTTGGTAAAGTTCAGTGCTAAATTCTACACTTTTTCAATTGAAAACAAAAATAGGAAGGTAAAGTTGTTAGTCGTTTGTTGTTACTAGTCCATTCAAAATGTCAAATTCAACTTAACGAATGTTGTTAATTGTTGAGTAGCTAAACAATCCAATATATACACCAAATACCCTTTCAATTGAAATTGCATTTTGGCTTAATTTCAACCAAATGCAACTTCTTTTGCCCATTTTTCTCAAAAACAATAAATTTAACTAACAATTAAAGTTAAACCCAAAAGCCTATCTCAGAATCTAACCAAAAACAACTCTTTTTTTAATAATTTTTTTTAGTACATCAATATTCTTTACACTAAAGGGAGAGGAAGTTTGGCTAAGCCACACAATAGACAATTTAATTTAGTATCGAATTCACTATCAACGAGATTCGAACATAAAACGTTTTACTTGTAATAGGAATATCATTACTGAGTGGCAATCTATTTCAATACATATAAAAATAAAAAGTAATTTTCTTTTAATCAGAAAAAAGAAAAGAAAGGAGTACTTGAAAGAAGTGCCCCCGCAGGGATACGAGAGTTTTTTCAATATGACCGGTACACATAATGAGATATCACGTGTCAGTATATAAATAATATGATATATGTGTTAGAAATTTAATAACTTAAAAAATAAAAAATTTCATCACTTATATAAAAACATGTAATATTCTTTTCGTGTTCCGGTCACAATAGGAAATTTCTCCAGAGTAGGGTTCCATCATTCCTAGAAAATCTTTTCCCACCACGCGTAAATAGTACCCCCAATCTCCTCCAATTTCAATTTTCAAAGCAGATTTTTTAAAACCACCCAACAATTTCCCATCTCCCACCACGTTCATTGTTCCCCTATAAATACAACTCCTTCCCCAACTCCGCCTCCTCACAAACCCTATCTCCTCCTCCTCCTCTTCTCTCTGACCTTTGGCCCCAAATGCTGACCGCCACACATTCCTAGATACAAAATCCCTAACTCTGCTCCCATTTTTGGTCTCCCCAAATGCTTGAATATCTCAAAAGATAGCATTTTTTATTCGTTTTATTAAATCCAAATTCTGTGTTTTGATTTTCTCTATATTTTAGGATAGCCCAGTAATAGTTTCTTTTTGTTGCCCCCATTTTTATATTGGGTTCTTCACAATCCGGCCATGGAAGCTGGGATTTTGTTGCCTCCGCCGACCTCCTCCTCCCCTCTATCACCTCCTACATCGTCTGTGATTCTAACCCAGGACGAGTTGAAGAAAATCGCCGCCTACAAGGCCGTCGAGTATGTTGAGTCCGGCATGGTCCTCGGTCTCGGCACCGGCTCCACCGCCAAGCACGCCGTCAACCGAATCGGCGAGCTTTTGAAACAGGGGAAGCTTCAGAACATTGTAGGAATACCCACGTCGAAAATGACCCACGAGCAAGCCCTGTCTCTTGGAATTCCGTTGTCGGACCTCGATTCGCACCCTGTTCTTGATCTCGCGATCGACGGCGCCGACGAGGTCGATCCCCACCTCAATTTGGTCAAGGGCCGAGGTGGATCCCTCTTGAGGGAGAAGATGGTGGAGGGTGCTTGTAAGAAATTCGTCTGCATCGTCGACGAGTCGAAGCTCGTGAAGCATTTGGGAGGCAGCGGGCTGGCGATGCCGGTGGAGATTGTGCCATTCTGCTGGAAATTCACTGCTAAAAAGCTCCAGGATTTGTTTGAGTACGCGGGTTGCGTCGGAAAGCTGAGGACTTTCGTCGAAAATGGCAAGCCTTTTGTGACGGACAATGGGAATTACATTGTGGATTTGTATTTCCAGAAAGATATTGGGGATTTGAAGGCGGCCAGCGATGCGATTTTGCAGCTTGCCGGAGTTGTGGAGCATGGGATGTTCCTGGACATGGCAACCACTGTGATTGTTGCAGGGGAGCTCGGAATAACGGTGAAGAATAAGTAGCCTGAAAGTCGAATTCGGAGGTAGTTGGAGATGGGTTTCTAACTTGTTACTGGTAGGAGTAATTTATATAGTCTTGGTTTCCAATCGAAATGTCGAAGTTCGATTGGGGTTTATTGTAACCGGTGAAGTTTTCTTCTCCTAGAGTTAACTTATACTATTTTTTGGGGGACGGTCTACTGACGTTCTGAATTTATCTTTGATTCAATTGAGCAAGAAATATTAGAACGTTTGGATTCTTGGTTTATTGTTCGATGATCGTTGTTATGTTGTTTTGATATAAATTCATCCTCGTTATTAATGGAAATCTCTCACATTTTACAAATAGACATCTGTGGATTGATTTGGGAGTTAATTTTTAACCATCGGCACTCCAAACAAGTGATTTAGTCATTAAAAAGGTGTTCTTTATTGGTGCGGAGAACCCATGGACAGGAAGATATCGTCTTCAATTGGAGGAGTAACGGGGCGTCCAAAGTTCAGCGGCGTCTTAAGATGCAAATACTACTGAGGAGATTACTAGCGAGACAGGAATTGATAAGGTAACTACTGTTCCCAAGTGTTCTTGCTACAGCTTTAGAATTTGTTTCTCAACAATTTTTCCAATTCGAGTGTTGGATACTCTGATGTAGCATACAGATATAGACCAAAACAAATTGAGCAATGAAAATCTCAATCAAGGAACATGAATTGAAACTCAAACCTCAAACCTCAAATGGCAGGGGACACGACGAATTAGTATCGATCGGTTGCACGCAATCTCCAGGGTGTTCAAGAATAGCAATACTTGAACATCAGTTTTAAGGAATTTCAACCTAGAGTCCTAAGCATTGTCCTGTTTTTTTGCAATGAGGTAATATGCTACAAGATAATATGCTGATTGTGTTCCTTTTTCCTTTGGAATGGTGGAGAGCAAACGCCTGTTCTTTTCAACCTTGATCACAGAATTTGGCATTCTTTTTAGATCTTGTCTGCTGACAGAATCTTTTTAAATAATACAGACATTTTTCCTGCTCTCTCTAGATATTATGATAGGAGTTTTAACATTTATACAAACATGACCCTTGTTTTGGAGTCCTATTATGCACCAAGTGACTCTAATCCACCCGTCTAATTCTCTTGAATTCTTAAGTGCACATTTAGCCGTTGAATTCAGCAAGGTACGTCATACATTGATGTATTTTAGAATTTTCGACTTGAACTGCCCGGTTCATGCGTCCTGAATGATTGACAAATATTTGCGCAAGTAACGAGTGCATTGGACGTTTTATTGTCTCAAAACCAGACTTTCTGAATGCGTGGAGTAATTTTCCTCTGGTGCACAACTCCACATGCCTCCTCTTTTCTGTTTTTCGTTTTTGGGTTTGGTTCTGCTACTCGTTTTGGTCTGAAATTTGCATAGATGAACTTTCGGTGTTGGGCCCAACTTCCCATTATTTGAGCCCAACCCGTTTGATCTCCAAATCTTCTGGCCCAGTTATTTTCTTGGGTTGCAAATTGCAATGCAAACTAGTCCTTGATCCGTCGGTAATTAGTCGGCCATTATCCCTAAATACTGTGATTAGGGGCCGTAGGTGGAAATTTCTCTTGGGGTTTCAAAAGCAAAAGCAGATACTGATTGATAGATTAGAAGGCAAGCTCTTCTTACTTTCTCCCTTCTCTTTGGACAAGGATTGTCTGCTCTCCTATTTTTCATGTCCTTCTGTTTTGTGTGGTCACGGTTAAGTCACGTTAACATTTTATATTATTTTTTTATAAAGATAATAAAACAAAAATGAATAGTAATATAAAATGTTGATATGGTTTAACCGTGACCACATAAACAGAAGGGCATGGAAAAAAAAGGACAGACAATCCTTGTCCCTTCTCTTTTTCTCTTTTGGCGGTAAGCTCTTGCACCAATAGTCTGAAAAGGTGAAAGCCTGAAAGGGAATTCTGAATGCTAGTTGGGGGGTAAATTGCAAGTTGCTCCAATGGAGTATTAGTGTGTGCTTAGTTAGTTATTAAAAGATTCTGATTTGTAGATATCACTCTCAATTAGTCATTAGTAGGCCATTATTACTTTCTAGTGGAATTATTATGATTTTGGAGTAGGGTGGATTGATTGCTAATTTGCTAAGCAGCTGGTAAACGGAAATGATAACCATGCATTTTTTTGCTTATTTTGTACGCTTTTCTTTATTTAAGATCATTAGATTGAATAAATCAAACAGAAAAAGAAACGATGAAGAAGATTACAATAAAGGCGTAGGGCAGAAAAAGTATGGGATTATCATTTATCTGAAATTAAATGGCCTTCAATGTACCAAAATCCAGCCAAGCCTTCCACAAACCAGACCAAAAGCCAATAGATTATAGCTTCACATAAAAGTAAAACCATTGGTATGTTCACATTCTGGGTGGTGTCCTTTTCATCCCATAAACGCCAAGATCCAAATTATGCTATGGTTGGTGGATTCTACAACCATCTTTTACTTCTTTAGCCTTCCTTTAGTGCCCTAAAAAGTTATAAAGTATGATGGTGCTATTCATACATTTAGTTTTAACTCTCATACATTCTTTTCAACTTTCGTCCTGCGGATCAAATTAAAGAAGATCAATGGAACGACCCGTAAAATAATTATTCTGAAATGTAGAGGGGCAAAAAGAAATGTTAGGATTTTGATCCTTATGCTGCTGATCTAAAGAGACTCTTAAAAGTAGGACTCTCAGCCACCTCACATTTAATGTTAGTTTTCGCACCATCAATATAAAATATTATGCTAAAAACATGAAATGAGTCCGTAAAGAATCTCAATTTTAAAAGAGTGACAAAGAACCAATATACATCAACAACTTAAAATCATTCATGCTTGACTGGCCTTGGCCATAACATTGTCCCAAGCTACTAATGACCATGAGGACGACCCAACTGTATTTGCCGAAACATTATTATAGCGGCTGCCGATGCCACTACACCAATGGACACCCAAAATCAATGCCATTACACCAATGGACACCCAAAATCAAACGGCAGATACGATAACATTAGAAATCTCTGCATATATTTCGTGTCACAAATGTACAAATACACATGAGCATTGTTAAGGTGTCGCTTGGGTTAGATCTAAAGACAAATTTATCAGGAAGGAACCACCTCCAGCACCATGAAACTTCACCATGTGTCGCATATATACGTACGGACGTATCCATTTCTCTGAGAGTCACTTTCCTTTATGTGGCATTCAAGAAATGCACAATTGTTTTATCAATCTTTTTGGTGAGGGAGAAGATAGCTTTCTGGAGGAATGTATTGGATCCGATCATTGATCACATGCATGCACCACTTTTCAGCTTCCCCTGGTCCCCCTTGTCATCTCTTTTTTCTAAAGCCAGCTTGCCGTTAATGCATGTATGGGGCCATGGATGTACTGCGTAGCATAAGCATCTCATGCTAATAATATAATAACACGAAGAGATAATCTTATATGTATGTATGGGTATATTGCTATCCTATTGTCTTATTTGATATGTGTGTATGCAGTGGCGGAGTCAAGATTTTCAAATAAATGAGATCATGATTTTGACAAAAAAAAATTTGGACCACTTCGTTGAGCACCTGGTAACAACTTGTCGATTATTGCCAACATGTGCTAACAACTTCGATGATTTGTAGAAGCTTGTCAAAGGTGGCTATAGGAAACTGTGAAGTAATGTTGAAAACTATCAAGACTTGTCAACTGAGCCATTTCATCGAGTATTTAGTGATAAAAAAAGAGATTAAAGAAAGACAAGGATGATAATAATAAATAAATAAAGATAGAAGAAGTAGGAGAACAAAGTTGTGATTCAGCTTTTCCTAGCTGTTTATACGGTCAAATACAATACACAAATATGCATACAATTTTTTAAGCTGTTAGAAGTCATTGACAACCATTCGCCTCATGCTAAATCCGCACTGCATGCATGAGCATAATGTGCCTATCTTATTATGCTAAATAATTAAAAAATAGACTGTTTTTCATGAATATGTTACTTGATACTTATACCTTCAATTTAATCAGTACATTTGAATGATTAAATAATTTCGATGGAGCTTTCTTTCTGGAACAGAAGATGGAATTTGACACCCGTGTTACATACTACGGTACAAGTTATATGTGCCATATTTTCATATACGACATTGGAATATGTCTTATGTAGCAGACAATAATGCAAGCATGCTTAATTAATTTGTCTTTTATTTTGGTCACTATCCGATTGCCTTGAGACTAAAACTGTATGAACATGGTTGCTTAATTGATTTAGACATGCACCATCATATGTGTTAGCTGGTTCGCATTGTCTCTCTCCCCCTCCCTCTGATTTAGACCTCAAACAACTCCATATAAAACGGTTAAGCCAAGCTAAGTTAAGCTACATCATCCTGAACCAACTACAAAGAATAACAATATTTCGTTCTGCTTCGTTTCTTTTTAATCGGTAAGAGATAGAAGATTCAAACTCTGGACGTTTCTCTAATAATGAAAAAACTAGTAACACCATACTTAGTTAGAAGTCGAACTAGAAAATTATCTGAAAATGCAAGGTCAATCACACCTATGAATTTTGATATCAAAGATGAAACATAAATTGTTTAGTTTTAATGTTTTAATCTTAACCCTGACACAACGTTCATCAGCAAATGGTGAAAATTGTAAGCAAATGATGAAAATCGTTAGTACAATTAGATGATTAGTGTAGCACGACTCTTAGCAATATGTTTATAGTGCAGTAAAATAGCAGGATTTGAGGGGTGGAGGGATCAGGTGTTTCGTGCGGCACTGATTGCGCTGCTTTTGATGTTGTTTGGGGGGCTGCCTAATTTCGTGTTTAGTAGGAGTGTAGGTAGTGTGGCTGGGTCCCACATGTCCCCATCCCTAAGCTTTGCTTAGTCCCTAATCACGCCGGATCCTTTTCTTAGAATCTTGTGATCTCCTCCGTTTATCGTATATCGTACGGTCAGTTTTCGTTAAATACTATTCATATTTAATTTTAAATTTTAAATTTTAAATGATTTCTGACCGCACGATGTACGATGAACATGTAAGATCACGGAATTCCTAAGATCCTAAAAAAAGAACCTGACAAGGATACTTTTCCCCTAATCACGGTCCTCATGCCTCTAATTATAATATACAATTTTCTTTACTTGTACTAACATATATGGAAGATCGCTTAAACACCCAAAACTTAGAAAAATCTCCTCTCTAATCGGCCAGCCGACCTATATGTCGCAATCTCAGTTTCTTTTGGTCTAATACAATCTCTGTTTATGTTTTACATTTTATTATTTAACGTGTGTATATAAATTTAATATTTGTGTATTTATTTTTATGAATTATTTATGCATACATGTCGCAAAATAACTAATGCCTGCAAGTACACAATTTTTAGCAAATTATAAAATTAAATGTAAAATTGACGAGTTCTAATCTTTGACCGATATCATCCATACCTCTCTGGTCTCAACCTACAAATATAACACAAGATTACGACGTTAGAGTGCACCTAACCTAAACGAACACACTATAAATAAAAAAAATATAAAAAAAATGGTTAGCAAATGATAATTGAGAGATAAATATGGAAAGCAACGTTGCAAATTGTCAAAAAAAGCCGGTTCCGTCCCGTTCTTTGGAGATGCTTCCGTTTTGTTCTCATCCGCTACCGAATCCGAAAGAGGATCCGATTGAATCAAAGTGTTCCACTTTTGTCATGCTTCTTGATTAATATAATTTTTTTCTGCAAAAGCACTTATTTTTTTAATTAATTAATTACGTACTGCTTTTTTATATTACTACGCCCACGGCACTAGAGGAGAATGGAGGCATTTATTTCATTTGCAATGACAACTTCGTTTAAATAAAAATGAAAATGTTTCTGAGCAGCCCCTACTAACATAAGACAAAGACTTGTGTATGGTTGCCCATCACGGCATCGAGAATAGCGGTATATTCAGGATTTTAACATTTAGAATGTTCTAAAATTAAAGATTAACACATTTTTTAAATGATGTGTAATTTTTTTTCTGGTAGTTTTTTTTTTAAGCAATGCATTTCGTCGAAGTGCCTGGTGCATATGTAGTCATTTGTCGTGCTACATCGCATGCTTGTGCCGAACAGGCATGTCGATAGGTGCCGAGGAAGCCTATGCCGAGTAAAACCTATCGAAGCATGTTGTCGAAATCCACCATTCGAGCATTTCTACTAGCAATTCTATTTTGTCGCCTAGAGGAATTTTTGTGTAATGGAAATGACGACATCATATGGTGTTACTATTTTTCTAGTATTTATGAACAGAGGACAAAATTGATATGATTTAATTCCAGAATAAATTAGTAAATAACGAATACGCATGTTATAATTTAAGTAAAATAATAACATTACGGGCAATCCAAATACACCAAATATTTAGTCGTACAACTTGTTATTTGATTCTATGTTAGTCAAGATAACAAGATCTCAAAAATCCAATTATATTTCTCATACCTTTCTTGCAATTTACATGCCACAAAAGTATATAGAATAAAATAAAGAAAATAAAGAAAATAAAGAAAATAAAGGAAAAAGAATAAAAGCAGAAAGGACAAAAAGAGAGAAGTGGTATAAATAAATAAATAAATAATTAAAACACTGTGTGGATTTGCTTGCTTAATGGAGTGTATTTCAACAAGGACGGAAAGGAAACAGTGTAAGCAAGCAGCTGAGCTGAGGCTCGAGGCGCCTAAACCTCGCTTTTTTTTTCGTTTCACACCCGCCTTTTTCGGTTTCTCCCTTCTCTAATCAGCACTTACCCCACCTCCCCATGTGACGTTGGTTCTTCTTATAAATCTCCCTCACCGCCAAGAAATGTAATCAGATTACAACACTGACACAAACGGTTAATTGATTACACTTATTTAAGATTTGGGTTTTCTTCCAAAACCAAATCTTGTAAATGGGTTCGATTCTTATCCGGATTTCGGTCTGAGTTTTTTGGTGAACAGAGAGTGTCAGACGACTCTGCAAATGGAGCGCTTGCCGGATTCCTCCACCGCCGCTCTCTGCTGCTGCTTCTTCTTCTTTCTGGGTTCTGCGAGCTGCGTGTCGGGTCTGGCTCGGAATGGACTCGTACCCACCAGAGATCTTCTGAAATTTAGTCTAGGTACGCTTCTGAATTCGGTTTTTGAAACGGGGTCGGATCTCGTGTGCTTTTCCGGTTGCTGCGGAGGATTTAGTGGTGGGAGAAATGGAAAGTGAGATTTTTTTTGGAGCCATTGGTGTTTTTGGTTTCGAGACAAATGGGAAAATGCATAAACCTTCGGTCGCAATTCATTCCAGTTTTTCGGTTTTCGTCTTTGTTCTTATTTTTAGAAAAAATCTGATCTTTTATTCCCGCTTTTGATCCGCAACCAAACAAGGCAAATGCTTTTTTTTGTTACAAACCTGAAGTTCGAATATTTTTGCAGACCCAAGTTCGAATTCCTCTTCCCGAAAGTTAGATTAGATTAAATCAGAATATCGCTTGAATAAAAAAGTGTTGAGTCTTTTTTAAGTCTAAACGGCTCAGTCTCAACTGCCGAAATTTTGCAGCTTTCTGACTTTGTAATTTTTTGGTCTGTTGTATTTGCAGTGGATGAAAATCTGGGGTCGTGGACAAATGGAATCGAGGAGACTGCTCAATCTCCGGGGCCAAGCGATGCACCGCAAGGGACGCTTGTTTTGGCGGCGAAAAGGACCAACAGGCCGGATATTCTCAGTCGGTTTAAGCGTTATCGGGGAGGTTGGGACATTGTGAATCGGCATTACTGGGCAGTAAGTCTTGATTCCTTGTTGCATTGTTATGGTGTACCTCCAGTATCGGTATAAAGATGCAGAATCTGGTTGTTATGTTACAGAATTTCGTGTTCTTTGTTCACCTTATTAGTATTGCTCCTGCTTTTCCTTTAAATGCAATTATCTACACCTTTGTGAATAGTGTTAGATCAATATATTGTTAAAAAATGGTAATTTGAGCCGGATTATATTGTTACTAGTACGTATAAGTTTACCATCATTTCCCTAGTAATGTGATCTCTATTTTCTGCAGTCCGTTGGATTTACGGGTGCTGCTGGTTTCATTATTGCCGTCTTGTGGTTTGTTGCTTTTGGCATGGTACTTGTGGTTCATCATTGCTGTGGATGGAAGATAAACATTAAAGGTGAAGGATCACACCGCTCGCAGAGAATATGCTTGATTATGCTACTGGTCTTCACATGTGCTTCTGCGTAAAGCTCTGAACTTCATATTTTTGACTTAAGATTGTATAATGAGCATTTTTATGTAGCGTAGGAAAGTTTTTATGCTATACTTAGTTAGGTGAGCACCTTATCGTATTGGCTGTCTGTTGTGCTAGAAAGGCAGTTTCGTTAAGTTATCTGTCTCTTGTGTGCCACAGTTCTAACATGATAAACTATGTCTTCACACAGGACTGGATGTATTCTTCTTTCTGTTGGGCAAGATGAATTTCATGACGAAGTGATGCACACACTAAATTATGTTGTTAACCAGTCGGACTACACTGTGCAGACCCTAAGAAATGTCACGGAGTATCTGACCCTTGCAAAGGCTATTAGCGTGGCCCAGGTTTTCTTACCTTCTGATGTCATGGATGGTATTGACAAGCTGAATGTGGATCTTAACACTGCAGCGGACACACTAACGGAGAAGACAAGTGAAAATTCCATTAAAGTAAAAAGAGTCTTCAATATTGTGTATGTGTCCATAAACTTCAGTACTACAATTTAATTAACGGGTTATACTGAAACCCTATGTTTTTTATGGACTAATTTTGAGTTGATTGTTGCAGGCGTTCATCTTTAATCACCGTGGCAGCAGTGATGCTTCTCTTAGCTGTGATTGGTCTTTGTACGTAACAACATAAACAAACTGATGAATGAAATCTATTATTTGTTCCTCTTGTTTATTGGAAAATTTGCCAACTTTCAATTTCAACTGACTGATGTATCTTGTTGCAGTTCTGTCCCTCCTTAGGCACCAACATGCGATCCACATGTAAGTTGCCCTTGTACTTTGGCTATTTTGCTACACTTGTAATAATTCTACTACTCTTCACATTCTGGAGTGTCTTCATATTTCTGTCTGACAAAGCTGTGATATTGTTGCAGATTTATTGTTAGTGGATGGCTACTTGTGGCAATTACGTTCATTCTTTCCGGAGTTTTTGTGATCCTCAACAAGTAAGAATATGTAATCTTTGATTGAAATGTTTCTGTTTAGGTATTTATTTGCTTGTCTAGTGAATCAGCAACTCAATACATTTCTATGGTGATTGTGTTTCAGTGCTGTTTCCGACACCTGTGTAGCCATGGAAGAATGGGTAGAACATCCTCACGCCGAAACAGCACTTAGCAGTATCCTTCCATGTGTTGACCAGAGAACCACAAACAAGACTCTTAGCCAGAGTAAACAAATTGTAAATGACATTGTCAATGTTGTCAACCAGTTCATCTACACCTATGCCAATACGTATCCTTCCCCCACCAGTCCATACCCATACTATTACAATCAGTCAGGGCCTCTGATGCCACCTCTCTGTTACCCGTACGATTCTCAACTGAGAGACAGCCAATGTGGGGACCAAGATGTGTCTATTTCAAATGCTTCTTTGGTAAGAATCGTCGACTATGACTATTAAGTTGGTGTCTTTATATATTCTACTGGAAGCTGCTTGATTTGTGGAACTAATAGATTAGAGAAACAATTGCCGATGGTTTGCTTAATCCCATTTATTTTGGTTGTGTGAATTCTTCAGGTTTGGAAGAACTATATATGTGAAGTCTCAGCATCCGGGATGTGCACAACTGTCGGAAGGGTGAGCCCGGACATCTACAATCAGCTTGTTGCAGCTGTTAACGAGAGCTATGCCCTTCAGCACTACACCCCGCCTTTACTGAGCCTCCAGGATTGTAATTTTGTTCGAGACACATTTCGAACAATCACGTCAAGTTACTGTCCTCCACTGGACCATTACCTGAAAATTTTGAATGCAGGATTGGCGCTGATTTCAGTTGGAGTGTTGCTGTGCCTTGTTCTCTGGGTACTCTACGCAAACCGCCCCAGAACGGAGGAAGAGTTTGCAAAACCATCCTTGCCAATAAAAGGCAGGAGCAAAAGGAGCGGTTCCAGCACATCAAATGAAGTCTAGTAGTAGAAGTAGTAGGTCTCAGAGTAGAAATCGGTTATACAATTAGGGTTTGTTATCGTCATTATTTTTCGGATTGAAATATCAAAAAGAAAAAACCGAGTGGAGCGAAGTTCCATTACGAGTTGTGGTCGGGGCCTGGGAGCTAATAGCAGTTCCGGTCCTGTATCTGGTTTGTTGTGTATAGTAAAAGCAATTTAGATATTGTTGATCATCCGTCTCCCATTTCCTTCTGAGTATATGCCTTCATAATCTCAGTTTTGGAATCAGACACATTGCTGAACTCGGTTTTGTTTCAGAACGGAATGATCAACGATCAAATGAACGGAAAAGATCAACGATCAAATGACGAAAATATCACATTTTCGAGCGAAATTAATTCAGCTCAGAAGCCAAAATGATAACTGAGCGTTTAACTAATCTGCTGAAATAGCTTCAAAATTTGTTCACAGAAGAAATCTTGTAAAATTCTAAAGTCTTTGAATTTTTTCACTGAACTGATATCTTTGCATTTGCTAATTTTGCCCCCTTTGAATCGCATCAGATACAAAAGAACGAGCGAAAATTACAATAAAAGTCACCAACTTTCCATCTAATTACAAGAAAAGCTGACGACCCAAAAAATTCTTCGGTAAAAAATTGAACTTGTTTGCAAGAAATTAACAGCACTTAACAGAAGTTGATCTCACAATTCAGTATTATAAAAAGGCACCTCATCGTCGGTTCTTCCACTTCCCGGCGAAGACTCATCGGCCGATTCCGGCGTCTCCGGCATGGCAAGAGTCTCGCGGAGGCCGTGAATGACGAAGGTGTCGCCGTAATACATGTTGGCGAAGAAGACTGGAACTCCATTCAGCAGCAAAACGTTGCCGTTCCTCGAGATGGTGATGGTAAAATCCTGCATATACGTCGGAAGCACAACGCCGTCTGTGAAACCAGCCAAATCGCTCCATATCAGCCGGCACGGAACGACGTGTCGCAGAAAGATCGAGGGTTCTTGCAGTGGGTTGTCCATCGCTTGGTCGAGAGGAGCGAACACGGTCATTGGAGTCGCGTTCTTGAAACCCAGAAGTTGCAAGTTGAGGAACGACGCCATGACATTGTAGCCATTGGACCTCAGCATTTCACTCGCTTCTTCGAACCAGGAAGCTCCGGGAAACCTAATTGCAGTTGTGCCGCTGGCGGACGACGGCGGGGAAGAAGACCCACAGACCAGATCTGGAACGGGGATCGGAGTCGGTATCGGGAGATGAAAATTGAGGTCGAAGAAGGTATCGATTCCGAAAATGATGAGGAACCCGTCGTCGTAAATGGGCGACCCGGAAGTGATCTTGACATTGTTGAGCGAAATTGGGGCGCCGGAGGGTGGCGTGGTGACGGAGAGGGAGTGTCCGGAGAGTAAAGTCGGGATCTTGCTGCCAGAGGGTAGGGATTTGAGGGTTTGGAGGGGCAGGGGAACAGGGCAGAAGTGGTATTGGAGCAGAGAGAGGGCGGGTTGACCCAATTTGGTGAAGGCGGTGTCCGGCGGAGTGAAGATGGTGAGGGAGGGGGACTGCAGCACGAGGGACTGGGATACGAGCTCAAGAGTCAGCGCCATGGAGACGTAGCCGGAATCGGAGAGGATTTCGGCGGCATCTTGGATGGCCTGGGCGGGGAGCGCGGATGAGAAAGAGAGGAGTGAGAGGAGGATGAGGGAGACGAGAAGCGGCGCCTCCATTGATGGTTGGTTGTGCGGAGGAGATTCGAGAATCAGAAGGAGGAATTTTGATTCCTTGGAGTGGGATTTCGTTGGGTTGCAGAGTGCGAGTGAGAGTGAAAGTGGCATTCGATGTAAATTTAGACACTGTTCGTTCTTGTTTTGGCGCCAAACATGAACACGTGGCGTGATGGGGTTTGTTGACGCTAGGGTGTTCGTTACGACTAGTTTGTTAAGCGGGTTGCTTTGAATGACGATTACACCCCTGATGTTGTACAATTTTGGAGAAATTGCATTCTCTTCCTTCATTTTTCTTTTTCGTTAATTAAAATTTATTTCTTTTCAGTTTTTTATCAAGATTTTTTTTGGTCAAACCATAGATTTTGTTAAATTAATCATCGAAAATTGATCCACACCATCATACAATGACTCAGCTCATTTCCACTACTTTTATCCTCGTCTATTATTTTAATAATAAAATATTTACATATGAGTACATTTAAATAAAATAGGAGATCCAATGGGTAGTAGTGTGAGGTCACACGCCATGCAAATGCAGTATTATTTATTCCTTTAAGATAGTGCATGACGAATTATATGAAGTTGAATGATATTCAAATACAATGATGGCCATTTAATATGACAAATATTATATTATAAAAAAATGTGTACATTATAATAAAAAAATGAGTGCATTCAATGATGGCCATTTAGCATACAAGGGAGCATGATCCATGGCATGAGAAAGTCGATCGTCACCTCACCTACTCAACTCTCCATCCAATTATGCAACATGCACCAATTAAACATGGGGCAGTTAGATTCAGGTTTAAATTTTCAAATTTTTTTTAAAGGGGGACGACAATTGATAGCAAATCACGTTATTCACTCGTTTCGGACTCGAAGAAGATTAGTTGGGAATTACACCATACTCGTGATCACTATCAAGCAGATTTATAGCTTATAAAGAATAACATATTTATATGATAAGAAGATAACAAAAGTTTTCAAGTGAAGCGCATTTAGATAGCATTGAATACAACTAATTCTGAAAAGGTAGATTACAAATAAAAAATATCTATAGTATAAGTAGCTAAAAACGATTTATTTGTGATGTAGATAGATTATTGACAACAAAATCTTTGATATAGATATATTAAATAAGTTAACAAGCTGAATTAGAATATTACTGTGAACACGAAATTTTCCTGAAACGAAAGAGACAAGAACAACGTGCACAAAATAATATTTGTGTTTGATGATTTTGGGTTACAATCTCTCTCTATTTTGATCATCTGATTCGATCTCCGTAAGGTATTAATTTGTGGATATTTCGTTGATCCAAGGGCCGTCGAGGCTTGATCTTGGATGAACTGTTGGAAGTTTCTTCAAGGGGCCGTGGGCTTGATCTTTGAAGGTGGATTTGAGCGGATTTTCAAGGAGTCGTTGGGGCTTGATCTTGAGGATGAGTATTTCTTCAAGGGCCGTTGAGGCTTGATCTCGAATAATGGTGATGAACGGATCTTCAAGGGCTTTTGGGCTTGATATTGAAGAACAGTGATGAACGGATCTTCAAGGGCTTTTGGGCTTGATCTTGAAGAACGGTTAGATGTGTGGATTTGTCGACGTTGTTGATCCAAAGGGCCGTTGGGGCTTGATCTTGGATGAACGGATGATGAACGATGGTGCTTTCTTCAAGGGCCTTCGGGGCTTGATCTTGAATTGGTGGATGATTGTTGATCCAAGGGCCGTCGGGGCTTGATCTTGGAAGAACGATGAACGAGGAATGAGGAACACTTTCTTAATTCTTCGGGAACCTGGATGCTTGAGAGCTTCGGAGTTTCAGAGCTTCAGAGCTTCAAGGTGTAATATGAATTCCTCCCCTAAATGAATGAATTAGCCTTCTATTTATAGAAATTTCCAAGGCCTAATTTTGAATATAATATTCCAGATGAAATAAGTCGTTTCTGCCAGGTGTTGACACGTGTCCTGTTTGATGACTTTTCCAACTTATTTTGATTTTTTGTTTAGACACACGCCACGTGTAAAATTTATGTAATACATGAGCGTTGAAACTTTGATTTATCGGTCAATATTTATTTACCGAAATTTCGATGTCTACAATTACAATTCTTTCAAACTTTCAGTTTTATCACAAACTTAACAAAAAATAATAATCATTGGATCTATTTTAAAAAAATAGAGTATTCCTAATAATAGCTCACAAAATTATATTTATGTTGAATTTACCCTTACATGCATATGTGTATTAATCACGTACTTTAATTATTTAATTTGTTTATGCAAATAAATTAGAAACTAATTGCTTCGACAAGTCAAAATCGCATCATATAACTCCCACTAATTAATAATTATGATAGTATTTGATGCTCTTTCAGTCGCACTTCCTGCAAATCATACAAATGTTTGTTGATCAACCACACCTCACCTTCTTAAAGTAAACCTAGAAAACGATAAAACCAGATTATTAGTCTAACTTTTTAATTTAATTATGGTTTAGGTCACGAAAAAGGAAAAGAAAATTTGGTTTTGGTGATGCAACAGTTAAGGACTCAAATGTGGCTATCCCACATCCAGAATGGTCAATAATTAAGTAAATATAATAAGTTGTGATTAAGCATCTGATTACGCATGAATATCTACAAAATCAGATAATTGACGTGTTATTACCGGTAAGAAACAATGTAAATATTCAACTTAGATATTGAACGCGTTATTACCGGTAAGAAGATGTGTAAATATTCAGCTTAGATATTGAATGTGTTCTTACGGGTAAGAACACCTACAAATAAAAGATGCATGTCATTACTTGTCTTGACACGTTAACTCTTGCATCATGGCACGTCAAAACATCGTTGTGGGCATTTGACGAAATGTCATGGCATGCATTTTGCATGCTTGACATGGCTTGTCATGACTTATCTTGGCAGGATAACACTCCCATCGTGGCACGCCTAAACATCAATGTTGACCACAATATGACAAGCTTCGTGAATTGTTGACAAAATGAATGTCATGACACGCCATGCATTCTTACCATAAATCCTAATGCTCCACTTGATTTTTCGGAAAATTTAAGCAATTGAAACTAAGAATTAAGAAAGGAGAGAAAGATAGGCTTACATGCATTCTCTCTATAAACCCTAACAATCTTTGACTTTCGTTGCCTACATGATCTCTTCCCCACTCATTTTACCACAAGATTTGAGATAGGTATTGCTATTGACACACTTATTTTTATTTTTCACACATCTCTTACAATTTTGGACCATCCGATCAAATGAATTAAAGAATATTTGAGATGGGTATTGTTATCCACACACTTATTTTTATTTTTCACACATCTCTTACAATTTTGGACCATCCGATCGAATGAATTAAAGAATATTTGAGATGGGTATTGCTATTCACACACCTATTTTTATTTTTTAAACGCATCTTACAATTTTTGGCCGTCTGATTAAATGAACTAAAAAATATCAATGACAAAAATTAACAAAGGTGTGTGAGAGGTAAAAATGAGTGGTTAAAAAATAATTTTCATTTGAGATTACATATATTCATCTTAGACAAATATGACTACATTGGGATAAATTAACCTTTTCGTTTTATCAAAATCTTTTTTTTTTTTTTTGTTTTTTAGTTTTTGTTAAATATGATAGCTTAGTGGTTAGATGTTAGGTTAAGAAGCTAATGTGGTTCGAATCCACGCCGAGATGCAATTGCATAACTCCTTTCAACCACTGTAGTGAAAGTCCACTTGCATGAAAGATGATCAATTGATCTCTCATATATATGCGTTTGAACAAACAACCATTAGTTACGTAATTAAAATGCAATTAACAAACCAAACAAGGAATCTTAAGTTTGTGATATCATGTCATGAGCAACAATGATTTCAGTGCATTTTATTTTCCTATTTAGAGACTTGGTAGTTAGAGATCTGCAGGTGAAAATGTTGTACCAAAGTTACCCCCCAAAAACAACGATGGTGTGGTGAGAGATGAGAAAATGAAATTTACCTTGAAAGTTAAGTTGTGGAAAGTCTTACCAGCTGTAACGGTTAAAGTACAAGGAATCGTGGAAGTCGAGCCTTGGCCTTCCCGTTAGAATCTCTCTCTCTCTCTCTCTCTCTCTCTCTCTCTTAATTCATATGGAAAGGGCTTATGTTCGGATTCATTTTATTAAATCCACCAATCAATCAATTCGGATACTTAAAATTTAATCCAATAATTACAATAGGAGATCATTTTAAAAGTTATAATAATTTTAACTATTAGATCAAATTTCAAGGGTTCAAATTAGATGATTAGTTGGATTTGGTGGAAAGGATCCAGAGATGATCTGTTTCCAATCCATATATAAAAACGATACGTTGTCACATAATACTATGATATGATGATATTCATCTTCACTTAAAAGTGAGAAGTTTTAGATTTGAATCTCGTGGATGATAAATTCGATAACAAATTAAGTTGTCAATGTGTATAGCCGAACTCTCATTTCTCCTTAATGTAAAAATATCAATGTTAAAAAAAAAAAAGAGAAACAACATGTCGACATAAATATCTTGCACAAAAAGTAAGAGAGAGAAAGAGAGAGACAAGAGTGCTGTATTAACGCCACTAATTTAGAACACACATGTTAATTAATGAATTAATCTTGGATTAAGACGCTATATTTGTAAATTGAGCTCCCACAAACAAGTCGCTCAATCTCTTGGCTTCAAGAATACCGTAACCTCTTCGTGTAAGTCTCTCAGATTCTTCCTTTCTTGTTTTCTTGATGCCTTTTAAGGCCTGAGTTTTCATAAAGGTATCGACTTTCTGGCATCTCACTTTGCTTTCTTTTCTGGGTACTTTCTTCTTCCTTTTCTTTTTCCTTCTTTTCTATGATCGTTCAGATTTCTCTACTTGTATTTAATTTGGTTGAATTCTTAGCTGGTTCGATTCGTTACGATCTGTGCTGATTTTCGTGTATCCTTTTACGATATGAATTGATAACGGCGATATTCTTTCGTTGATTTCTGTTGTTTTAATGTAGTTCAACTTCTCATGTATTAAACAAAATGGATTTTTATTTTTTCCAGGGGGTTTCCTTAAAACGTTGTGAATTCCTGTGTTTCTTGTGGAGATTTTAAGGATGGGGGAGCACTTTGTACTGTTGGTGGATCGATTGATCACCGAATCCACGTTAGAGGCTGCGATCGAGAGCAGAAACAGATCGATGCAAGCTACTTCCTCGGCGCTCGAAGATGCGAAAAGCGATGTCTCTTGTCAGAAAATCGATTTCAAAGATACACCTTCCTCTCCTGGGAAGCTAGCAGAATGCAGGATCTGTAAGGATGAGGATCAGGATTCGAACATGGAGACGCCGTGCTCTTGTTGCGGCAGCTTAAAGGTTAGTTAGCATAACACGGAATTGCTAGTCCTAATTCTTAAGCTTCAATTTTGGTGTGTGACATCCTTGTCATAGTTTCGAGGATTAACGAACTTTAACCAGAACAAATGAAAAGATAAAGAAGTGTCTTTAATTTCTTCAAGCTCGTTCCAAGATCAAATGTTCATGTGCGTTTCTGCGGTCGAAATTAATTTAATTGGTGTGTTAATCTTGCAGTATGTCCACAGAAGATGTGTACAGAGGTGGTGTAATGAGAAGGGTGACACAGTTTGTGAGATATGCCACCAGGTGAGTTCACTAATCTTGACATTAATCCAATAGTTAACCCCTTCCATTGAGAAATTTTATTTGATGATATGAAAAATACCCTTGTGACATTAATTATTATTACTTCCAGCAATTCAAGCCGGGTTACACGGCTCCTCCTCCGCTGTTTCAGTTTGGGCGTGTACCTATGAACTTTAGGTGAATTATGTTACTAATCTCCGCGTGATAAGGCTTTGCTTAAGTGCATTTCTTTCTGATTATAACTTTGGTTGTAATAACAGGGGAAACTGGGAGATCTCGAGAAGGGACAGTCCTCGAATCATAGCAATGGTTGCAACTGATCGCGATTTCCTTAACCCTGGCTATGACGAGTTCCCAGTTTCTACTGCAAGAAATGTGTTATTGGGCAGTTCGCTTGCTTTCATTGTAATTCCTCTTCCTCGAGCAGATAGTAAACTGATGAATTCTGCATTTTCTTATCCTGATGATCATATCTGAACAAGTTTTGGTTTTGTTTCTTGGTGTGCATGTAGTTTATGGTTCTGCTGTTTCTCCGGCATACGCTTCCTCTCATCATCAGCGGAAGCCAAGAGTACTCTTTCCCACTTGTTATGGTAAAAACATTTATGAATTAGCTTCAACCTTGCTTCATGAATTTCATAAGGTAGAAGGTACAACATAAGAAAATCTGACCTTCGATTAATTTCTTGCTTGTGTTTGCGCAGTTGTTAGTAGTGCGAACTTCTGGGTTTGTGCTGCCAATCTATGGAATGGTGATGGCAGTAACTGCTCTCCTGCGCAGGCAAAGCCACCAAGTATGTATATGCATGTTCTCCTCCTATTATTTTGTGTATGAATGTGATAGATGGTAGTGCTCAAGTGGTAACCAATTAGTATGCTAACACGGCACTAACTAGTTCACTTGTTGATATGGTGGGTAAAATGCGATTAGGATCTTTCAAGTTCGTCAGCAACCTCCTCGGATGAAGAGACAGAACCTACAACCCTGCAGCTTGATACGGAGCCCCAGCCCCATATCAGTCGTGGTCACTAAATTCAATCTAATACCAGCAAATCGACATAATTAAGTATTGGCTTTGATCAAGAGGAGAGAGGCGCGCAATTTCAGCAGGAGGCATCAATCAAAGACGAAAAGAATGAATCGAAATTGGCCTGCAATGCTTGTTGGTGAGCAGTTAATGAAAAGTATATACCCTACTTGTATTATATAAACAGAAATTATACTGAGAAAATCAAGTCAAGCAACCAAAGCTGACAAATCATATGTAAGTTGAATTGTAAATGCTAAAACAATCCTCAATTGTGTCACAGAAACAACCAGCATTCAGTATTTATTTTAGAGGTGGATATTCCAAGTCATACACATCTTGGTGAGAAATCATGTCAAAGTCTTCATCTTCCTCTACCATATCATAGTCTCCGTCTTCCACTTCGTCGGAAACAATCACATCAAAGTCGTCCTCTTCTTCTTCCTCCTCCTCCTCTTCTTTATTTTCCTCTTCCATCGCAATCTCTGGGTCTGTTTCACCGAAAAGATATTGCGTCATTCCATCCAAAGACAGTCTATGGTTCACTTTCCTGAGGCCCTTGTTTGTACTTATGAAACGCGAAGCTTCCTCGTATGACATTAAAGCATCCAAGCAAGCGTAGCGAACCTGAGTAGGATCAAGGTACGATTTGTCCCAGTCACTGTTTCTCACATTAGTAGGCTTCTCAGGCTTCCTAACCTTGATGAATTGATTAATGTCGATCGGATATGCCACGTCCAATTTATAGTGCTCCTCCAGCTTATCCTTGATGTATGTCATTCTCTCGCTAACAAACACACAACTCTTGCTGCCAAGATAGTTAACGATCGACTGCGGAACCTTGTCACAATCCTTAAACTGAAAGACAAGACATTTATAACCATTCCCACCACCCTCGTCGAGGGAAAAATATTTTGTTCCGGGAGAGCGTTGGACGGTGCAGAACTGCAAAGTGGAAGGGCGAGTATGATCTCCTGTCAAGGATTTGCAACGCCATTCTATGTCGAGTCCTATGATGTTAATATTGTCGTCACGGCTTCGCATGCATCCTACCCAAGAATCCACTATTTCGGGTTTTCTGGTGACCAAGGTTTTGATGGTGGTGCTGCCAAAAACCACGTCGTAAAGCTGGTGGCTGTCTCTGTACTTCACTGATCTAATGGAATATTTGGTATCTGCAGTGGGAGAGGCCATCCCTATCTACGGAATGAAAGAGAACATGTTATGATACAAGCTCAAGAAATATTTAAAAAAAAAATGGCACCCAAATCAAATTACAAAAAACAAAAAGGTCGTACCCAGTGCACAAGGCTCCCGCTTTACGCAAGGTCTAGGAGAGGTGAATGTCGGCTAACCTTACCCCCATTTATGAAGAGGCTGCTCCCAAGTCTCGAACCCGAGACCTACCGCTCATGGACGAATGCACTTGCCATCGCACCAATTACAAAAAACAAAGAAAAAAAATATATCATTTTCATAAATCACGAAACAAACAGGTTCCATAAAACCTTAAAAGTATGAAGGAACCATCTGAATTCTGCATGAGAAAAACCATAATACCAAAGAGTATCAACAAATTAGAGAGAGAAAGAGGAGTACCTGGTTGAGAGAGAGAGAGAGAGAGAGAGAGAGACGCTGTTAAATCAATCTCACAGAAGTGTACTTTCTCAAAAGCCAAAGGAAGGAAAGCTGTCTTTGAGCTTGCATCTACAAGACCTGTAAATATTTAGTGTGTTTTTTTGTTTTTTGTTTGTTTGTTTGTTTTGGTGCGGGATGAGCTATATTTGGGCTTTGTCTCCTGTGTTTTTTTTTTCGGCCCCTCTTTTCATTGGTGCTTCTTGTTTTGGAGTCCGTTTGTACTCGTTCTTTGTTGGTCATGAATTTTACCATTTTTTCAAAAACAAAGAAAAGAAAGGAAAGACTCAAACTTTTTCAGTCTATCTAATCGTGGTATTGCACCTAAGTCGTAATAACATATTTATAAGCATTCAAATCATGAACCAATTTAGTTTCGGTGTCAACAATATAATTATTGTGCAAAAAAGATGAGGTGGTAGATACTTCATAGAGAGTCTCCTTAACTTTTCTCTTCAGATGTTAAGCCTCCATTAATGAGTAAAACAGTTAAGGACCAGATCAATGAGTTTGGAAAATAAAAGATCAAAGGGCGATGTTATCAAGACACATATTTATATCTGATACACTCCTATCCATTTCTGACCGTCTGATCAAGACAATTGAAGAAGATCAATAGACAAGGGAATTGTTATTAGCATTCCAAATATCTCATTTGACACTTCAAATTTTCTATAATTAGAAAAAAATATATACTTATAAAAAATATATAATAAAAATTTTAAAATACTAATAACAGTTCTCTATAAACAAAATTTTATAAACAAAATTTAACAAGACTACGTGAAAAGTATAAAAGGGCGTGAAAAGCACTTATCCAAGACCAAACAAATGAAACATTAACAGTCAAATGCTGAAAGTCCAGTAGGCCGGCTGGATAAATGGGCTGGCTCTCAATGTATTTCGGTCGTACGGCTGATCCTTATCCACAAGTCAATTGTCCGAAAGATGGACACGTGGCGCCCATCTAATAGTGCATCAACACGCTTGAACTATGGAGAGGTTTGACTTTGAAGAGTTACCGACGAAGCACCAACTGAAATCTAATTCAAAATTTGGAATATTCGAAATTGGTGGCTGTCCGAAACCTTCTAGAACCCCTTTTTACCGAAATCCAACGTCCAAATCGGAACCCTCGTCGTCTTCGACTTGTTCAAATCATTCAAATTTCCTCTCAGGTACTCCCGTCTCGTCATTTTTCTTCTCTCGGTCCCATTTTTTTCGCTAATTTTTCGGTACTAGTAGTTTAATTTAATCCAGTTCTCAGTAAATGCTTGTGGTTCATGCGCTTAATTACGCTTTTATTATTTTTTTTGCAATTTTCATATTTTCATTTGTATCTGTGGAGTGTGTGCTGTGGATTATACAAATGTGGTTGAAATTTGAAATTGTTTTAATTTTTAATTTTACAGGATCTCCTTTTTCTGTAATAATTTGGGTGCTTTCGACATTCGCTGGGTATGAAGTTCTTGGAATACACCCCGTTGGAGCGGTAAATTTACAATAGCAGCCACTTAATTTGGTCCTTACATTCTAATTCTGTGCATTTTTTTGTAAATGTAATAAAGTTTTGGGCTTTACTTTGCAGGTTAAATGATTTCTTTAGTGATTTGAATCTCGGAGAGCGAACAATTCAGGGTTGTCTTGAAGCTTACTCGTGTGGGTACTTTTTTTTTTTTTTTTTTTTTTTTTTTTTAATTTTTCGAGCTATCAACGTGTTTGTGATTTGTTGCAGAAAGACTTATTTTCTGTTGTGTTTTAATTACTAGGCAAACACACCGGATCGGATAAGAAATTGTCTCTCGGTTTGGAGAATGAGGTAAAATATAACAATTTTTATAATTCTGTGTAGATTTGCTATGGCTTGCCGCAAAACCGAGTGCAGTGTCGTTTTAGGATTCATACAGCCGACCCCTCTTTGTGGGATAAGGCCTTGTCGTTGTTGTTGTTGTTTTATGTCGATTTGGTATTTTTTTGGGTCATCTACTCTCATTTACTTATCTGTATATTATCATATGTATCGATCTGATTTTATATTTTAGTATGTAAGGATGTTTTCTGTATATCGGTTTCCAAACATCTGAAAGCTTTCTGGCATATTCGTACTTTTCATTTTTTGCCATCCAATATTCTCTTGCTATATAAGTGATAGATTGGTCTCGATATTATTGTTCTGTTGAAATACTCAGATTCTTGATTATCTTGGGAAATCTTCGGACTCTGATTCTTCCTCGCCTGCTGAATTTCTGCTGACCAGATCCAGGTGACCTATGTTAACTAGATAGATGTGGAAAATTGCACGTTGTTTCTCATCGATGTTTAATTTGTAATACTTTATGTGCATTCCAGCCGGAAGACATTGATTTACCTTGTTTTGACACTCTATCACTTGTATCCAGACTATGACTTCAGGTATCCCTGTTTCTTTGGGCTTTATTAAACACATTGTATTTCATTTCATGGAGGTCTGAACAAGAGGATTATGGGTAGACCTGTAAACGGGTCGGGTTTATTGGGTTTGGGTCGGGTTCAACCCGACCCGTTAAGTTAACGGGTCACCCGAACCCAACCCGTTAAGCTAACGGGTTACCCAAACCCGACCCGTTAAGCTAACGGGTCACCCGTTTCACCCGTTAACACCCGTTAACAATTATTATTATTATTTTTTTTTGCATAAAGTTTATTTTTTGTTATTAAGACTTTACTAAAATTACTAAAATATCCTCAACTAACGGGTGCTAACGGGTGTTAACGGGTCCTAACGGGTCTAACGGGTTGACCCAAAGTGACCCGTTATTTAACGGGTTGTTAACGGGTTCACCCGTTAGCGACCCGACCCGTTAAGCATCCACCCAAATACAAATATTAACGGGTTGGGTCGGGTCGGGTTAACGGGTTGGGTCCAAAATGCCAGGCCTAATTATGGGTAATGTCACGGTCAGCTTATTGGGCGACGTGGCAACCCGCTGTATAATCCTCTTATGTTTGCATTGGGAGTGTTGTCAAGAGGTTTGACAGACAGTTCGAACTGTCGCTCTGCATGGAGCTGAGAGTTCAAGTCTCTCCATTTCCCAAGTAAAAAAAGTTGAACATTTGTGTCGTGGATTTTGTTTTTATTTTGCACCTGATGACTTTGGAGTATACTGTACTCTGATGCATTGACGTGGAGTTCCTTCTTAATAGTTTCTTTGTAATTTTTGTAAGTGTATTACCTACATCTTTGTGGTTCCACTCCAGTGCAGTAAATGCTCATCAGTTTTTCACAGAGGAAAGCTGGGACAGTTTTAAGCAGATTTTTGATACCTATATGTTTGAAGCATCAAAGGTATTGCTGTGATAAAAGGCGCTTTTGCTTTGTTGTCCATGTATGTTACTTTTGTGAAGCTACAGTTACATTACTTTGCAATCCTCCTGTTGACCAGATGCTGAGTCTAGTTCATTATTATTTGTCACGTCATTTAGTTTTTATAGAATATTGACGGCTTTATTACGCTGACGACGATGTTGATCCTGTTCTCTGGTTTTGCTGGGACAATTAAATTTCAGGAATGGACAGAGACAAATGAGGGCAGTTCCTTGCTGGAAGCCTTGTACAAGGCTTTGGATGAGGTAAGCATATTTTCAAAAGAAGTGAAAGCAGGTAATTCCAGGAGGCAATTTTCTGATACCTTGCAATGCAGGTTGTTAGACTAGCGGAATGTGAAGTTTACAGTTACAGTCCGGACTCGGATGCTGATCCGTTTCTTGAGAGAGGATCCATGTGAGTTATCTTTTTGTTACTTGATAAATTTACACATTCGTGGCTGCATATACCTGTCAATGACATTGCGCTCTTTTGTTTCCTGCAGATGGTCGTTCAATTTCTTTTTCTACAATAGGAAACTTAAGCGTGTTGTGAGCTTCCACGTTTGCTGTTTAAGGTGGGTTACGATCATCTCAAACTTCTTTAAATTTTAACAAGTGCTCCCACAAAGAACCAACGACTAAGGGGTTTTCTGTTTACCCACTGTTTTTGGCAGTAACCTGGTGGCTGATGGATTTCTGATGGACAAGTTGCGCTACGATGAAGATGGAGAAATTTTCGACAACATGGACATTTGAGCGCAATATGCTGTATTGCTGTAGTTCTGTGCAGTTAGTATGTCAAAGATTCTTGACAACCATCTGTAGTTATGTAGCTTTAAGACTGACGGTCCACCCATTCTCCGTGAGGCCTGAGTAGGTTTAGCAATTCGTCACCAGATATGGATGTTGTTTGTTATGTACGGAAGAGCGATGCTTTTGTATATTTGTCAAATACAATAAACTGAGGCTCGTGAAACTCTTCAATTTCTGTATTTTTAGGTTACTCGCGGACGCAAGACTCCGATTTTTTACAACAATAAATCTAAGAGTTGGAAAACTCTAGATCCCCACAGCGGGGCAAGATCCTTGTACTAATTTGTCTCACGTTGGACACATTGTCCAAGATGTGAAAGCTACGTTGTCCATGATTACTAGATCTTTTGTTACCAATGTTCGCCGTCAAGTTAACGGTGTTGCCAACTGCCTCATGTGTTATGCTGGTTCACCATTACATTGTGGTCCTTATCTAATAATGCGTTGCTATGTGTGTATGTTTCTCTTCACTTATAATTGTATCGCATTAATGACAACCACCTGTACAAGATGTGAAAGCTACGTTGTCCATGATCACTAGATCTTTTGTTACCAATGTTCGCCGTCAAGTTAACGGTGTTGCCAACCGCCTCACGTGTTATGATGGTTCACTGTTACATTGCATCATTTGTCCAATAATGCGTTGCTATGTGTGCATGTTTCTCTTCACTTATAATTGTATCGCTTTAATTACAAGCACTTGTTCCTTTCATTTCTTCATCATTGCAAGATTTTATATTCTTTGTTTTCATTCGAGCAATATTTTAATTTAATAAATTACGAAATGGTAATTCAAATTTGAGTGTAGAAGAAAAAATATTGTCCTATACTAAGTTAATTAATCTGCTATATTTAATATGATTTATAAACTTATGAACTAAAAATAAAATTACAAAGATCTAACTTCGCGTTCCAAACCGACTTCCATGCTTTACAATAGTAGTAATAAATTGGTGATTAATCACCAACCAAGCCACAAATTAATTCAAATCCAACTTCTTCCTTGTATTTGGAAAAAAAGAAAAGAAAATTCCGTTCAGCTACCAGTACCACCATTACAGTTTCGATAGAAATTAATACGATATTAATCTCCCTATTAATCTAGTATTAACGATCTAAAGATCATATACTGAACCCCCGAAAAAAAGGACATCCAGGAAATGAAAAATTATGATTAATTATCTAGAACCAATCGGCTCTTCTTTGATGGTTTCCAACACCGGCTTCCTTGACCTAGACGCAGCTAATCTGTACCGAAACTCTGCCACTTGCAACCCCTCAACTCCGTCCAAGCTCAGCCGCAACGGACCTTGATGATCACCTTCATGATCTTTATCACCATGATTTTCTTTCCCACTCTCCACCGCCGCCACTTCTCCTCCTCCGCAACCACTCTCCGGCAATATCCTAACCTTCCAGCCGGATATACGCTTGGCAGCGGAGTTAGCCGCCATGAAGAACACGGCCATGTCGGCCGCCGTGACTATGGAGCTGAGCCTCCTCATTGGAAACATGATGTATGCGTTCCCAAACTCCAACTCCTCGTCGGCGCTGAGGGCGGAGAATCTCCTGCCAATGTGGAGAGAAGTCGAGTTGGCCAAGAAGGTGTTGGGACACTCCAGCATGAGCTCCGCCGCCTTGGTCGTCTCCCGGAACTGCCGGACGTCGCCGTTGGGGAAGATCACCCTCGCTGACTTGGAGCTCTTGATCATCGGCGTGGCCAAAGTGCATGAGATGTAGTTTCCCATTTGAAAGTCGAGAGAGAGAGAGATAGAGAGAGCCCTATGTAAACTTTGATGAATTGGAATCTGGTTAAAGAGTTGGTTGGTTTGTGAGAAAACGTTGCGAGGGGGTTTTATAGAGGGGAAAGCGAGTCAATCAGAGTCGTAAGTGGAAGTGGTTCTACTCGTTTGGTGTATGGCACTACGTGTCTGGTGTTTTGCCAAAAAAGTTAAGTACAAATTTGCTCCTTGAATTTTAGTGGTTGTTTCATTTTGCTCCTCAAATACAAAGTTGACAAACTTAAAAGGGAGCGTCTATGGTGTCGATTATGGCAGCACTACATTTTATCGACCAACTGTCACAACGCAAAATGTGGAGGGAGAGAAAGAAGAGAGACAAGGGGAGTAGTAGTATTGTATGTGGTGAAGTGTTAATATGTTATTTAAACAAAAAATAAGAGTTTGTTCGGTAATTTACTTGAATCTAACTTTTTGTATGTGACAAAGTTTTTGTGATTTTTGAAGAGTATTTTAGTAACTCATATAAGTTGACCAAAATGCCCCTCACCGACTTATATGTGATTGCTTATGTCTACAACTAGGCATTTATTGCTAATTAGTACTATAGCCTAGTAATATTCATCTTCATCGGTAAGTGAGAGGTTTTAAGTTCAGTTATTGCAAAAATTGAATTTTAATCACATTGTTGCTAACTCATTGTAAGGTTTAGTCTTTCTCATTTGGTATAGATAATATCGTTTGTTAAAAAAAAAATTGAAATACAATAACGTTTCATACTGTCAACGTTTGTAACAAAACCCACTTTATATTTTTTATTAGACATACTTTCAAAGTTCAAGTGTGAACTTGAGACGAAAGAAAGTTGAAGGACGAAAGTGAAGTAACTAGAAAATTGTAGGGGAAAAAGATGAAATCAACCCTTAACAAAATAAAAGAAGAAAATAAATGCGCGTTTGGGGATGAAAAGGTTGGGAAAAGGAATGGAAGGAGCATGTGTTTGAGTGTCTCAAACTTTGATGTGTTCCTGCGAATTTTCACCGTGAATGCGTGTGGGACCCAATTATTACCTTCCCGAATTCCAGCTAGAGGTGCTGAGTCACCGGACTCGCTGCCCCCAATAGTTTTCGGATATTTTCAAGTCAATTTTTATTCATGTCGTTTTCGTGGGTTTACTTCTGGGCCCGGTCCAACCGGAGTTGTTCGACACGTACCAAGGACCAAGTTTATCGCCTTAATCATTGGAAATAATAGAGTTTAATGCGTCTTTCCTATTGTCCACTCTTTTGTCCTTTGGAGACTTATCTGCTCGTTTTTCATTTTTTTACATTAAGAAATTGCCTTTTAATTTCTTCCAAATTACATTCTTTTTCAGTTACTTGTTGATTAACGAGTAATTCTGATGTGGATGGATTTCGTCAAGGAAATGCAGAAATAGTACTTCAAGATCCACTACGTGTCTAATATCATTTGCTCTTCTCGATATTTGTTAAAAATTTTGAATTTGCCTTTTTGATCCTAAGGGCGGTTGTTTCGGGAAATAATTGACACATACTTTTTGTTTCTTCCTACGTACTTATGTTTAATTATGTGGCTGTAAATAAAATGAGAGTGAGTGAAAAGCTAAAACAAGGTGTGTGAAAATCATCCCATTTTAAGTATATAGTTATTACGATGTAAGTCATATTATAATTATTAAAGGAGAGGAGCTTCAAATCAAACACATGATCTTGACTGCAAGGCTAAACACATGCAATTATGCAATAACCTTATAACTCAAGTGGTTAGAAACATGTACCTTTCCATTGAGTTTTTGAAGTCAATTTCCGCTTTCTTAATATAACTTGTATTAAAAAATTATTATTAATTGTTTGAGCTACAAATCCTTCTTTCAAGACTCTTGACTTAAAACATCAAATACCATATTGGAATTATAAATTATGAAACGTTAATTTAAAACATTAAAAACTATGTTATTACTTATTAGTATATGCATAAAGTTGGAATGTCGGGGAGTTCATACTGTTGAGAAAATATTATTTGTCGGTAGGTTGCACGCACGCCATGCCAATCACAGTTGAGAATGTGTTTTTGTCACGAACAGATTGGGATCATACGAGTAATGCTGGTGGCAAACTATTTAGATTAAATTTTGTAAAAATTACGTAACATAGTTGTTGACGATTTTATTATTCTTTAACTGTTGATTAACGTGTTTATTTTCTATTGATCATATATCACATGATTTGCAAACTATGTTTAAAACTTGGTATATCTAGTAATACTCGGAATCACACAGTATACGGTTTATAATAAGAAGTTTTAACAAAACACTCTAGTACTGTTCATTTTTAACAAAAAACTATATTTTTACCTTTCCTTAATACTATTCACTACACCTTTATTTGTTCTTTTTCATTAAAACTAATTTTTTTTGAATTTTTTGTTAATTTTTCTTTTATAATAAGGATAATATATATGACTGCACACAAGACTGCATCATCCACACCAAGGAACAAAATGCCGATAATATCGGCGATATTTCGCCAATATTATCGGTTTTTCATGGTACCGATATTTTAATAGGTATCCAACATGTTTTCGTCAAAATATCGCGATATTATCGATAATATCGCGATATTTTGGAACTGTGCTACTCGGAGAAGAACGCCGGAGCTTCTACAGCTCCGGCCGATTACAAACGCAAACCTTAGACTCCGATCTAATTACCAACGTGAAGAGGAAAGCGAGAGGAGTAAGTTTATACCCTTGGTTCGCCGTGAAATGGCCGAAGGTATTCGGAAAGCTCCTTAACAGTCACGGGTTCGCCGGAGTTGGGTGAGGTTTCCCCCGACCTGATCTCGTTCCATAACACATACCCAAGCTTACCTAACCGGAGAAAATGAAGAAAACTCGTCGGAGGTTTCTGGGTTTCGTCGATCTTGCAAAGACAAGAGGAAGAGAGAGAAAGATGAGGTTTTGATGGTGATGCCGTCTACGGAACGATGATGTGGGTGCCATGTACTAGGGTAATCACGGGAGAAAGAGTGAGAGTGATGAGAGGGTTTTGAGAGAGAAGAGAGTGTGCAGAGAAGGAAAGAAAGAGAAGGAGAAAGAAATGGGGTCTCGGGTAGGATCTGGTTGATCTCGATGACGATGGTGACGAAGCCGGAGGAGGAAGAGGAGGAGGGGAGGCGGCGGAGGGAGAAGGAGTAGGAGGAAACGAAGAGGGTTTTGTAGGGGCGGAGATTGCGAAGATGGAGAGGAGGGCGATGAGGAGGAGGAGGGATCGTTGACTCGTTCTCTATGTCTTCTCTTCTTTCTCGTTTCAATTGGCAATTTAGGGATTTAAGCAAGTTTCAGGCCCCCAAATCATCTACTTATATTGCCCTAAAAAACTCCAAGTAATTACAACATCGTATTAGAATTGTAATTGATCCTTGTTAGATTTGGTTTAGAAATTCTATGTAATTTAGTGATTGTTTCATATTAGGTTTAGATTTAAATTTTTTACTCCATTCAGATTTTAAAGGATTATAATAGATTTAAAAATTTATGAATTTTGATGAAGTTTAATAATTTTTAAAACTTTTATGTAAAATTTTAAGTGAATTCCCTCAAATTTTCAGGGAGCGATTTGAGAATGTTTAAAATATTATGTGAAATATTTCTAATTTTTTCGAGTTTCCCAACTTTTTAAAAATCTCTTCGAATCAATTTCTAAATGAATACATTTGGAATGTATGAATTTCTTAAAAATCATGATCGAATACCCCTTAAACTTTAAAGAATCACTTAAAATCCTGATTAAATGCCCTTAGATTTTTAAGGAGAATTAAAATGTTTATAAGCCCCAATTGGATGTACCGCTTAATTTAACTAATTGACACAACACAACAAAACCAGTTAAGATTACAAATTAACACAAAAGACGACTTGATGCGAGGTCATATCTAAAAAACTTGCCGCAATAAGCCTCAATTGGTGTGTTTAAACTTCTTTCATTAATTACTACATATTTTCTACACTCACAATGTTTGTCAGCTTGCTATATAATCAACTTGATAATGTTAAATCCATCATGCAATGCATTTCCTTCCAATTTTTTGTGATAAACTAATAGATAATTGACTAAATAAACATCTTGCAAAGTTTCAATAAAAATTTCCAAGTTTTTCTTACAATTTTTGTGGTTTCCATGTAATTTTTATCGATATTGATATTATTCCGATATTTCCATCGATATTTCCGTGTTTTCGGATTACCGATATTTCCGATATTACTGATATTTAATACCTTGATCCACACATAAGCAAGTTGTCGTTCTTAATCAACGCCGGACAGCTTATCATAATCCCACAAATGATAAATAATCCCATCCGATTCCCCACCAAGTTTCTTCATCTATTTACTAACTTGCATGGTGGAGTTTCTACCGAAAATTTAATGATTAACGATGCTTAACTAACCAAACCAACCAACGATGTGCACGTTACGCTAACTACTAGTACTTAGTATTAATTTGGTAGCATGTCCTCATCAAATTCACGTTTGAATTTTAACATACACTTATCATAATGCGGTTTGCATAGGTTATATTGTACGACTTGGAAAATGTCTACCTTTTAGGTTGAAGAAGAGACTTTTGTTATGATGCGATATGATTATAGGTGTAAAATAAGTCAAATTGGCCCGAACATAACATAGAACTGACCATAATGTTACTTTGTGGGCATGACTAGGAGTCGAACCATGAAAATTTTCTCAACATTATAAGATTGTATCGAACCATCCATAGGGTTTGTAATTAGTTTACTCATGATCTAGCTTTTGATCAAACACGAGGGTGGGTGATGTTGACTAGTCTTCAAATTAAGTGGTCTAATTCGATATTTCGTACCAGCCCACAAAGCCTTGTAAGCATGCTTAGATGGATCGAAGAAATTCCAGAACAAAAGTTATAATAACTTTAGTCAAATCCAAACATTTGAAATTTGATATAACGGCTACACATAAGGGTTCATTTTAAAAGTTATAATAACTTTAGCCGTTTGATCAAATTTCAAATGCCCGGATTTGTAGCCTTGGTGGACTTGGTAGAAGAGATCTAGAGAGGATCTCTTTCCGTAAAAGTTTTCCTGAAAAATGTGATAGTTGGGTTTTTTTTTAATATGGATGAGGATCCTCTCCAGATCCACTTTGTGGGAATCCTAGGGATTTCCACATCCTAGCCGTTTATCATATATTGTGCGATCTGTTTTCGTTAGATACTATTTTTGTTTAATTTAAAAAAAAGTCAAATAATTTTTGACCGTATGATATATAATGAATGACTAAGATGTGAGCATCCTAAGGATCCCCACAAAATGAATCCAGATGGGATCCAATTCCTATTAATACATTTTGCTTGTGCAGTAAGAAATATTTTATAATCCATTTGATTTGATGTTGTCATTTACTGCCACGCATATCTTTATTGAATTTTTGAGTTTTTTTTTAGTAAAACGAATATATTTTACACTAAGGGAGGGGAGAGTTCGGTTAAATCACACACTGGGCAACCTAGTTTAGTATCGAATTCGTCATGCATGAGATTCGAACCTAAGACCTCTTACTTACAAGTGAAAATGAATACTACCAGACCGTAGTACTGAATGACAAAAAAAACAAACCAGAGTGGCCTGAAAGGTAGCCAAAACGGAGTTCCGACGGCTAAAACATCTTCAAAGTGTCTTGAGAAGCTTTTGATGCGGCAAAAGTTCCATAAAATAGGTTTAACCCACAGTTCATGTAAGTGAAAATTCAAACTACTGTTGCCTAGAAATCATAAATGGGCCTCATTTTCATTTCTGTGGACAGCGGTCCAGTTGAGGTAATAGTGCAGCCCAACTTCAACGACGGGCTAGTTTCTCAAATCCGGCCCAAATCATACGACCTGGGTCACCGTTTAATTAAGCTTCAATCCTTGGGGCAGACGAAAACGACGCGTTTCGAACCATTTGTTTCCCTGTCTCCCTTTGTCGTTGTCCTTTCTCGTTCTCACAGTTGGCTCTGGCGCGACTGTGTCTGAGCGATGAGCAGTCGAGCAGTGGAAGACGACGCACTGGCCAAAGCCGCAAGAGCTGCCGAAGCTCTTTACCTCCTCCGAGACACCTACTTTCCGGCCGACCCGGATGACAAAATCTCCAGATTAAACGCCGATTCCGATCTTGCCCTCAACCTCCTCGATTCCATTCCTCTTGGTAATATTTCCGTTTACCCATCTCGTTTTAATCTCTGTTAATTCCACTTGAAGCTGACCTTTAGGGATGGTCAATGGATACCGATTTAGTTAAATGGAGGTCCATTTAAGTGTAGATATGTGTTTATTGTCGTGGTGAGTGGTGATGTTTGTGCTTGTGATGGGGATGATGGTGATATATGGAGTATCCATGGCCACCCATTAACCATCCCTACTGCCCTTTCATTATAAACCCGATTTGTGCCTTTCTCTTTTGTGGGTTTTCGTTGATATGCTCGTTTCAACTTTGAAGTTCCAATTTTGGACTACATTGGTTCTCATAGAAGCTTAAAATTTGAGAAATAGACTAAAAAGTTGATGAATTCAAAATCTCCCCCTGATATAAGTTTATTTCTGTGACGATAATGCCTACATTGGTTCTCGAATCTGTCACTGCTAATTCCTTTGTTATTATGTTGCATTTGTATTTGTATCTTATTAGTTCAAGTTTCAAACACTGTGTCTTTAACCAGAGCAAAGAAAACATCCGGCTCAACGTGCGAAATATGAATATCTGAGAGGAAAGATACTGGATGTTTTACCGAATTATAGAAAAGAAGCAGAGGATCATCTCTCAAAAGCTGTAAGAATGCATTGTGACTTCCTGTAGTTGAGCATGTTTGTAATGCTGTCAGTTCACTTCCACTGAAATAGATTAAACGATGATGCAGGTTAAGTTGAATCCATCTCTTGCAGATGCTTGGCTATGTTTAGGTAACTGCATTTGGAAGAAGGGAGATCTATCTTCAGCCAAGAACTGCTTTACTCTTGCCCTAAGCAAGGTTATTCTTGATTAGATTGTTGTAGTTTATTGCAGTGACCTCTCGATTCATTGTGCTATAAGTTTTATGATTGATATGTGCATTGCGTTTGGAAGCAGGGTCCAAACAGGCAGATACTTTGTCAACTTTCGATGCTTGAAAGAAAAATGGCTCAAGGCAACCGTTTTGTCTCTCAACTTGTTTTTCTTGTTGTTTTTCATGATGTGTGCGTCATTATGCTTACCTAATTTTCGTCATTTTTCTAGGTACCGACAATGAGGCAGAACTTGTTGATGAAAGCATTCAACATGCCAAGGAAGCCGTAACTCTTGATGTCAAGGATGGGAATTCATGGTGTAAGATCTCATAATCAACCATCTCAAAAAGTTCTATATTCTTCGGATTTGAGTAAGATTTATACTTGATAAGTTGTATAGCATGTAACACTGAGTTTGCTTTGCCATTTACCAGCCTTCTTCCAGTTAGCTTGATTTGACTGGTATCTTGTACATGCATAAATATTTTCTACTGATTCACTTAATCCCTTGTTTCATTTCTTTGGTTATTTTTTGGAGATCATTGCTTATTCTGTTTAACTGAATTTTTCTAACTTAATTGGCAGACAATCTTGGAAATGCATGTCTTACAAGTTTTTTTGTGACTGGAGCTTGGGACCATTCCAAACTTCTGCAATCTTTGAAGGCATACCAAAATGCTGTAAGTGCGTAAAGTAAGAACTTCTGCAGAGTCAGTTGTCTATGTGCTGTATTTCTTGTAAGTATGGATCTTCTGTCAGTTAGAAGATGTTCTAATGTTTTTTGTTGCGTATCAGGAAAAGGATGAAAGAATGCAGTCCAATCCAGACCTATATTTTAACTGTGCCACTGTAAGCTCAGTTTTTCTTGTGTTTTGTCTGGAATTAGTACTCATAAGTTTCTCAAGTAGATGTGATTCGTCAATCTTTCCTTTCTATGAATCAGCGTCTAGAAGGTTAAAGATGGAGTTGTACTAATACAAGGGGAGAGAATAGGAAACAGTAATGATAAATTATTTATTATTTTCTGTTTTTGTTAAATACAGAGGAGGATGTATATGAAGTGACATAAGTTGCATGAGTCTTAGAAAGACATGCTGCCATCAGATTGGGTCCTTAGTACTGCTCAATATCTCATGTTTTGTACGATTGTAAGATTAAGTTTCTGGTTTCAGGTAAACAGATATCTGGAAAACTATGAAAGGGCCCTTTCTGGATTTGAAGCTGCTGCTTTAAAGGATCCTGGTCTCAATGCTACAGAGGAGGTTCAAAAGATTGTTAGCCTTCTTGACAGGCTGGATAATCTGTTAAGGGTAATGCATTTCTCGTTATAAATGTGGTATTTCGGTGTCTTCAATGTTGAGATTAAGTTAGAAATGGGAACTAAGCACACTTAAATATCTATGTAATGTTGTGAGTGAAATTAAGTACTTCAAGAAGCACAGGTTAAGGATATCCTACAGCAAACGGTTTTTAGATCAATATGATATGTGCCGGTTCTCGACCTTATGATTTTGTTTTGCAGGGGCATGCTAGATCTAAACGACTTCTGTCTTTAGCATCATCTCCGGCTGGTGTAAACTGTATGCTTCATTATTCTTTCATGTATTTTGGATTATGGTGATTTGTAATTTTCAGTGAGCCTCCCTCATTGCTCTTTCTTTCCCACAGGAATATACTGATTTTCTTTGTTTGCATCTTCTATTAGTGAACTCCTCATATCAAAGAGCTACTGTAGATATTCTATCAGAGGGTCTGAACAAATCAGTAGCACTAGTGGGAAAAGTGCTATTCTTTATTAAGCATGACAACGTTGCTCCACTGTAAGTCCTCTGCAAGGCACCTTTCTTTTACATCTTCTGTCACTAATATGTAGAACTAAGTCGTCGTGAAACTTGAAGTGATTAGAAATATAAACTTGCTCGTGTGTGAGAGAGTTTGCTGGGTGCTCAGTGCATTTGAATTGTCAGTGCTTTTGCTTTGTTCTTGACTATTTTATCCTTTCATCTTCTTTGTTAGGTACTACTTGGCATGCGATTCAAATCAAATATGCTTTGTTGTGTCAGTTTATGGCATTCAATATGATTCGGTAAGACTTGGCAGCTTAAGAATAAAATGAGAAATAGAAACCATGTACTTTCTTTACATCCCAAATACGGATTGGTTTGACCTTTATGTATATTGAGCAACTATGCTATCGTCCCTCACCAATTCAAGTGATTAAGAGTCAAACTGTACCTCGTTCTCACAGATCAAAGAAGGAGATCAGCTAACAATACTGGAACCTTTTCATCGGCGTTTCAAGTTTTCTTGGAAAGAAAAGGTACTCATTTCACGTAATTTAGATGTTCTTTATTTTCATTAGTTATAATAAAAAGAGTTTTTAATTAGAATACTTCAGATAATCTTATTCTTGGAACGTAAGATTGTAGATTTTTATGAACAGCAGTAACAATTATTTACTCTCTTTATTGATTAATCAATGAATATAATGATTTTTTATTAATTTTGGTTTTCGGTTCCCATTATTGGCAGTTCTACGACTTCAAATCATTTCGTGTGGATTTCATAGAACAGTTGCTTGTGAACGGAAAGGCCCTTACTCCTCACCAAGCTGTCCGTACCTCAATTTATGCACAGCACAAACCATGACTGTATATAGTGGTTTCGAGTGAAATGTTTGCGAGTAATGTACTTTTGCTGAGGTTTTGTTTGTCTGCCCTTGAGTTTTTATGTTGTATTCTTCGTGAATAGATTAGGGAATGAAGAAAGAAAAGCTAGACGGGGCCGAAGTTGTTGCCCAAGTGAAATGCCGTCAGTGCAGTGAACTGAGATATACTACATTTTGACGGATTTTTCTTTTGGCCATGTATTTGGATGGATACTATTCATATCGAAAATTCGCCTTTTTATATCTTACGTTCGTATAATTTTTAGGGAAATACCAAAAATAGGACAATTTCTTAATTTTGGGACAGTAATAGGACATTTAAAATATACACACGGCATGGATATGTCATGCACAACAATCGAACATAAATAGAATTTTTTTACATCTTGAAATTACTTAATTGTTCTCATATATAAATGGGTTATTTTCTTTCATTTTCTGATTTCCATCTCTCTCTACTCTCTCTTCTCTCACATTCCCCCTCATGCACTCTCTCTTCCCTTCTCACTGTGCAGAGTCCTCCCGACTAACACTGTCCAAATCGAAGCCACCACCAATTTCATCTCGTCTTCACGAGTCCAAAACACCTAACCTTATCACGAATCTCATCCCCAATCGTTGGGATCGAAACTCAAGTAATTGCGAGTTTTTCGACTATTTTCTGGCAACACGACAAACAATCGAGGCTCGAGACCACCACCACTGGACTCGCATCGATAGTGGGAACAAAGCTCAGTCATTAATTGCTATGCACAAAACCCATTTGTTTTTTGCTCTCTTCCTTCCAATATTTGCAGATTAGTGGGACTAAAGAAGTTAATTTTTTTTTTCATATTTGGAGAAGGGGAGAATAAACCCAGAAGTTGTATGAAGTTGTGATGGGATTCCCTACCTTGTTTGAATGTTGTGATAGTGTTTACTAAAAATTGGCAAAAATTTATGTTTTGTTGGATGAATTTTTTAGGATAAGTTCATTGTATGTACACGGCATGCACATGATATACTCACAGATCTGAGCCAACCCAAAAACTCAGAGCTCATAGCTCTCTCTTCAAAATCAGAAAAATGACGTCTTCACTTGTGACATCACCACCATTTACACTATATGCACACCATATGTACATCATATGTACAGTACATGCACATAATATGCACAGAGCTTGAGATCGAGTAATGAGCTATTCTTTCACATTAATAAGAAATTTTAACGGCAATCTATTGGTATAGTGGATACAATTAAAATATAATTGTTACGTATATAAGGTTATAGTGGCAGTTTGAAAAGTCTTGTTATGTACATCAATCATCATTTAACCGTGCATGTGGAAAACATGATACTTGTCATTATTTCATGGACAAGCATGATCCTTAATGTCCTCTAAGCTTTTTCTTATTTTTTTTTTTCGTCGAGGCTCATACTCACTAAATTCTGGGGCACAACATTCGTGCATCATAACTAGTGAACAGTCCTGCTTCTCATATTAAGATGTAGCCATGCACCATATATGCACACCGCATGCACATTACGAAAAAAATTTCACAAATTTCTGCAATTGGACACTTGAACCAGATATTGTTCCATCTCAGTTTTGTAGCATGTCAAAACTTGAAATTTATTCCATAACCTATAGGCCCCAACATGAAACACAAAACCTAATTTAACTTCCAAGTTTTTGGGTTGGTTCAGATCTATGAGCATATCGAATGAATGTCGTGTACATACATTGAGCAAATCCTGAAAAATTCATCCAACAAAACACCAACATTTAATGATTGGGCTTTGTTCTCATTGTAGATGCGAGTCCAGTGGTGGTAGTCTCGAGCCTCGATTATTTGCTGTGTTGTAAAAAAATGGCCGAAAAACTCGCGGTTGCTTGAGTTTTGATCCCAACGATCGAAGATGTGATTCGTGACAAGGCTATGTGTGTTTGGACTCGTGAGGACGAGATGAAATTGGTGGTGACTTCGATTTGGACGGTGTTGGTCGGGATGATAGTGCACTGTGTGTGCACAGTGAGAAGGGGAGAGAGAATGTGTGAGGGAGAAAGTGAGAGAAGAGAGAGGAAATGAGAGAGAGAGTAGAGAGAGATCAGAAAATGGAAGGACATAACCCATTTATATATGGGTATTTTAGTAATTTTGGTTTTGTGCATGGTGTACATGGTGTGCATGGCTTGTGCATGGCTGGTTTGTCATATTTTTGTCCCAAGATTAAGAAATTGTCCTATTTTGGAGTATTTCCCTAATTTTTAAGTGTATGAAACATCAAACTAGCATTACGAAGGTCTCAAATTCGACTTCAACTTAAAGTCATGGTGATGATAAATCTCATACCTCATTGACAGACAGTTCAACATTTAATAGAAAAATGGACAAACTGATAGAGTTTTGACGTTAAAAGAAATTGTAAGATTAGGTATGACATTGCAATGTTTTAAACATGAAGTATGACATTGTGGTAGTTGAGATAATTTTGTGTTGTACCCATTTAATTATGATAAATGAGATTGTTGTTGATTGGGGTTCCTATAGCACAGATGTAAACGAATCAAAGTGGGCCTTGGCCCAAGTCACCAGGGATCCATAGAATAGAAGCATATTATCGCAAAAGAAAATTTTCATGGTATTCCAAAATTCTCATTTTGTGTTCTAAATTTTTTATATTTATAGAGAAAATATACTTATGAGGAGTACAAAATGAATGAAAATTTTGTAGTGCCAATAATAATTCTGTTTACTCAAAGAATGAGGCATTGACAATGAGTTTATTCAAAGACTAATCCAACTAGCATGCCCACTTTCAAATTGCTCTTTGAATGTAGGAGAAATTAGGTTCTCATCACTCTTTCTTTCATTGCATTGATTAAAATCTTATTTCTTTTTTATTTTTGATTAAGGTCCTTACCTAACGTCATTATTTCAATTATATTTACATACCAATATAATTAATTTTATTTCAAAAATATATTCATTTAGTGTTTGAAACGTTACATTTGATATATTTACATTTATGGTTAAACTTTGTATTATATATTTCTATTTTTAGTTTGTACCATTTTTAATTTGCAACTCTTTTTTAATTTGTACCAAATATCTTTTTAGTTTTAATTTGTACCTATATATTAATTTCATTTGTGCACATATTTTTAAATTTTTTATTTATACTCATAATTTATTTATAATGTACCCATTTTTCTTTATAAATGTACCACTTTGTTATATGTAAAATGTACCTTTTTTTTGTGAATTTACCTTTTTAATGTAAAATATTTTTTTTATTTGTTTATCATGTATACATATTTTATAATAAAATATACCCCTTTTGCAATTTTTTTGAACACTATGGTACATTCGTTTGACATTTATCATTTCAAAGTTACATATTGTTACCTGTTTTTATCTATTTATTCAATAATTTTTTTTGAGTTTTTTCTTTTTTATTGTAATCGTTTTTAATTTATATGCCATATAATATGGGATTTTAAATCCCATAAACATGTCAAGTAATTAATATCCAACATATAAAAATACATATTAATAGTAATAATGAGGTGTACAAAGTCAAGGGACTTTGATAAAAAATTGAATACCATTAAGATTTTAGTTAAAGAATGTTAGTGGTTAGGGACTGAATACAAAGTCTCCCTTAAATGTAACCCGATTTCTTTAGTTTTCTGATGTGACTCAACACGTAACATATTTTCACAGGCCCTTCTATTTGTGGTGAAATCTTAAGCCTGATCAAGTTTAATTACGTATTGTGTGTGTGATCTGGAGTAGGTGTCATTGTTGCCTTCATAAGTGGGCTAACGTGTTTGGATATTATCAAAGAAGTCAAGATTTCATCTTAAAACCAATCGAGGATAGTGAAAGTGGGAGTCGCTCAAATACATGATGCATCAACAGACTTTCGAAAGTAAACGGTTTGCAACTATTCTATATAAATGAGTACGTGCGAGGTACCCCTGCATAATTAGTTATCTTGGCAGCAGCCTCATTTGCCAGGTTCATATCACATGTTCCTGAACTTCCATCCGAACTCTGGTATGAGTAATTTGCTTCACTGGCAATTCCTCCGTTTTGTTGAATGTATGCAAAGGCGTTAGCCATGTTACCACCATCGCAGCCGGAGTTACTTGTATCACAGCTCACAAATTGTTGCTCAGACAGTGAGATCAAGTTGCCAATTTTGATTTTGGTAATCCCTTCGACTGCTGCCACTGCAGAAAATGCCCAGCAACAACCTGCATGTATTCAAACAAACAGATATGAATTAATTTCCGTAGGAAAGAATGCATGAAGAAAGTAATTAAAATATATATGTACGAGTAAGCTTAGCCCAATATTAATACGGTGGTTGGTGCTTTTACCACAGAGCCCTTGATCTTTTACAGGAGTAACAGCTCCTTGCTGTTGGAGCTTAAAAAGACTTCACTACTTTGGAGATGTTTTTCTCACAAAGAAGAATGTAATGCAGCGGAATTGATCGGCAAGAGAAAGAAAGAATACTGAAAGTATTACACAAGATTTTAATTCACTCACAAACTTAGTACAAGAGGAAACACTCAAACACTCTTAGAAGCTTTGTTGCTTCTTCTCACTTCTCACTTCTCACTCTCTCTTATCACTACTTGCTCTCTTGGTTGTTACAAATGGTGTGGATGCCTTCTCCTTTTATAGGCATGGATGAAATCTTGGAGAAGCATGGAAGTATCATGCTAGAGATATCTAGATAATTCCACTACCTTCCTAAGCTAGAATTATCTACACTAATCTTGTATATTGGTGGAATCCTCACCATTATTCTAGACTCTTCCACTAACTTGAACTTTGCTGGACTTCTCTAGCATGTGCATGGATCTTTCTTTGTGCATGGGCTGGATCCATTATCTTTGGGCCAAGACAAAATTACTATTCACTTGCTCCCTCCAGTCAATGCTTGGGGGAACATCCGTCAGGCTTAGGTTTTTGTACGTAAAAGATGCATCTGCGGATGAGGTTGATTCGGTGGGCTTCTTGTATACAGTATGATGTCTGAGAAATTCTTCATGGGTCATATCAGAAAATTGATTGATGCCTAGCTTGTATATCTTCTTCCTTTCACTGTTGAATTTCTCCACAAATCCCACATTGTTCTTAAATATGTGGAAACGCCTTTCCTTCTATGCGCTGTCCTGGTAAACGCACCCAAAATTTTCCATCCATTGCTCATGTTTTGCAGCAATGGAAGCTTCGTACAACGCGCGGGACGTGGCTTGAGATGCCAAGGTCCCCAAGGTGATGAGTATGGCAACAATTAAAATGTTTCTTTCAAAAGCCATTGCTCACAAAGTACCACTGTTGATGAGAGGGGCGCTCTGTATCGACAATGGCTTTGATTTCAAGTTGTGATTGGTGTGAAGAAGCAAGCATGCTATCACGGGTTTATATAGAAGCCGATCAGAACCTCATGTATGTGCACCTTGTTGAAAAATATTATTATTTAGATTTATTTTAATGTTTGTATTTTGGGCCTAGCCCGTTAGTATTAGTGACACATCTAGTCTTGACTCTGCCGTAGCATGATATTGTCCGCTTTGGGCCTCGGCCACGCCCTCATAGTTTTGTTTTTGGGAACTCACACGAGAACTTCCCAGTGGGTCACCCATCCTGGGAATGCTCTCGCCCGAATTCGCTTAACTACGGAGTTCCGATGTACTCCGAAGCCAGTGAGCTCCTAAAAGGCCTCGTGCCATATGGAGGTGGGAATGTACAGTACAGCACATCACCCCATCTCCGTTGGTCGATGTGGGATGTTACAATTAGGTTTTTTATTTCCTTGCCTATTAGGGTTAGGTTAGTTTTCTATATATATATATGGTACTTTGTAACTCTATAAAATAACAAATCATTCACAACGTAATCTCTTAGAGTTTTGTAGCTGTTTCAACATTCTTGTTTGTTTAATAATATTCTATTTTGTAGTCTTCTTTGTGGCGCATTTTGATATTCAACTTGGTGTCAAAGCAGGTTTGATCTGTCGGGATTTAATCTGCTATTGCATGTCTCATGTCAATTTGTTATCGTCTTTCGCTGTTTGATTGTTGTTTGTACCATACTTGACTAATCTCGAAACTACTGAGCACCGGTCAACGTTATACCGTCAAGGACCCAGAAGAGTTTCCCTCCAACCAGGAGACCAATCACAGCGCGATACGTGTCGACATCAGAAGCCAATCATAGCGCGACACGTGTCAACATCAGAAGCCAATCGCAACACGACACGTGTCAATGTCAGAATGAAAATAGAAACTCTCTTCTATAAATAGAGATCATTCTCTCACAATATTTCCTAATGTCATTTGTACTAAATCATTCACTAGTACTCACTAAAGGAGAGCTTGAACCTATTTACTTGTGTAAACCCTTCACAATTAATGAGAACTCCTCTACTCCGTGGACGTAGCCAAACTGGGTGAACCACGTACATCTTGTGTTTGCTTCCCTATACCTATCCATTTAAATACTTATCCACATTAGTGACCGGAGCAATCTAGCGAAGGTCACAAACTTAACACTTTCTGTTGTACCAAAGTCTTCACTGATTTTATGCATCAACATTTGGCGCCGTCTGTGGAAACGACACTTATTCCCACTCTCTTCAGCTTTGCCAAGCTGGTTTCCACCATTCATACACTCTTTTTTGACCAGGAATCCCTCTCCAACATAGGGAGCGAAGGAAGCCACAACACACAGAATGACACCCTTCTTGCACCTAGTGCGAAGCAACGAAAGAATGAAGGAAAAATGGTTGCTCTTCAAGCTAAAGTCGATGAGTTAGAAGCTTAGAACAATAAGATAGCAATGAAGAATGAAGTCCTCCAGGAGTAGTATGGGAAACTTTTTGAGACGCTCCACGAAGCTAGGCGTACTCAAACTCGTTGCCCTTGTGGACATCAACCAAACATCTGGGTGCCCCCAACACAGAGGGTCACCTCCCTTCGACATGGGTATCCCCGATGAGGAACGAGCTAATCATCAAAACATTGATCAACATGAGACTTTTCTCAACCCAGATGCTTCGACTCAAAGTAGAAGAAGTGGAGTAAGACACCTCATTGTAGAAGGGTTTGAATGATTGAAAGCCGTTTATCGTGACTGCCGGGACTTCGTAAAGCAACGTCGAGAGAATCCCCTCCACATATGCTAGAAGATCAATGACCCAAGGGTTTCTGAAAGACTCGGTCCTCTCTCACGACCCAGGCCAGCTGTCAATCTAGGGAAGAAACGACAGGTCCCAGAGGAACATGAAGGTACGGGGGACTTTGATGTATTCCGACAGACTCACCCTAGAAGTCAGTACGGCGAGTCCAAGGAAAAATCACACGTCCTTGCTCAAACTTTCCTAATTCCAAGAGGCGATGGAGACTTACGAAAGAAAATCTTAGTGGTACATGACTCCACTCAAGACCCATTTGTCCTACAGCTCATTGAGGAAGTAAACAAGTTGAAGGCTGAACGTCAGGCCGAGATACCTGACTGGAACCAACCCAGGCCTGGCCCTCTCACAAGGAGGATCCTTGACACCCCCTTCAAGCGAAGATAAAACAAAAGCTTGGTTTACAACTCTATACTGGAAGGGAGACCCGATTGAACACCTTAATCTATTTAAGTCCACCATGGCATATCGGATGCACATCGACGAAGAGTAATGTCTTCTCTTCCCCTTCACCCTTTCTAGCGGAGCTCTAAATTGGTATTGTCGTCTTCCACCTGAGACAGTAGACTCATTTAAGGAAATGAGGAAATTGTTTGTCTCTCAACACATCTTCTAGACCGATCGCTTGCATTATGCAGATGACTTGTACACTATTCACCAGAAGCTGGACGAGTCATTATAAAAGTATGTTGGTCGTTTCAGCTATGAGTATTCTCGCTGCGCTGAGGCAGATGACAAGATTGCCCTCAATGCCTTCACGGCAGGCCTACGTGATTGTTTCTTCAAGTACATGATCAATGCCAACACTTGGAAGACGTACTCTGAGGTGATGGCACAAACTTATAACCATGCCTTCGCCGAGGCAAGGACATATCAAGGGAAACCCCCCATAGCCACCCCTTATCAGCAAGTAGGGAGTGGAAGCCAGATCTAACCAAATGAGAAGACATCAACCTTCCAAACGATAGCGGTGCCTCCCCTTGCCTTACTTAATACTTTGCTAAGTCAACAGACATATCAATCTCATGGCCAAAGGAAAGATTTCCATCCTCACCAGTCTCATTTTAGTAGAAGGAGTAAGGGACACTACCGCGATAACCAAGGGTATCGCCACAATAATCCCCGACCCCAGGCAGTCAACACAGTGGGTCAAGCACGTGTCAGGACAGCCCCTACCCCGAGGTATGAGGCATACACACATTTGAACGCCACATGCGTGGCCATTTACCCCAGCATAGCACACTTGATACCGAAGCCAAAGCCAAGGCACCCGGATTACAAGTCCACAAAGAAAACGGGCACGTTTTGCTGCTACCTTGAGTATAACGGCCATGGTGGCGAGAAATGTATCACCCTTCATGATCATATTGAAACTTTGGCACGTGAAGGAAAAATTGATCAATTCCTCCTTCACCCTCCAAGGGGTAACCGTAACCAACGCTAGGTGAATGTGATATATTCCATAAGTGGTGGCACACCCATATCTAAATCTTCCAACAGGGCCATCAAAAATAGTGAACGAGTTTTAAGGTTTGGCCACCAAGTGTTTCACGTGGAAGACATCAGGGGAGGTAAGTATCAAAAGCCTAACTGGGATCCAATATGTTTCTACCCTGAGGAAGAAAGAGGTATCATCTATCCTCACAACGACCCACTGATCATGGAAGCTCACATAGCCAACTTTGAAGTACGACGAATCCTGGTAGACACGGGGGCTTCGGTCAATATCATGTTTGCTGAAGCTTTCAGGGCACTTAATGTAGCTGAACACTTGCTCGACCGCTCGATTTCCCCTTTGATAAGCTTCTCCGGTGATATCGTGCAACCTTTGGGGAGCATACACTTACCTTTCACCATTGGTACATGCCCTTACACAGCTACCATTACCATTAACTTCCTGGTGGTTGATTGCCCAATGACATACAATGTCATCTTCGGACGCACATGCATCAATGATCTTAAGGCCATGGTATCCACACATATGTTGTTGATGAAATTTCCAACCCCCTATGGCAATGGTTACATCAGAGGAGATCAACTTAGTGCACGATCATGTTACAACACTTCAGTCAAGCAACAATACCTGCCTGTGCCCAAGGAAACCCTTTCTATACATGACCAAGTCATAAAGACCAGCCCAGACGAAGCCAACTTGGATCTTCACGGTGGCAACAATCAACTCGACGATCCTCGAGATGACTCTTTCACCCAGCAAGCACAACCCGCTGAAGAGTTGGAGAAGGTCTTTATTGTTGTTGTTCAATGTTTGTCATTAGTTATTGTCCCGTACTCCAGCGACTGACCTGCATCCCTAGCAATCTCATACCTGCCACTGGTTTTGACGAAGCCCAGACTCGAGAACCACAAACTTGAATCGAGTTCGTCTCTTCCTTGGACCACCTTCATCTGCATTTGCTCTTGATCTGCACCTTGACCCGCCACACCGCTGCAGCAACATGACCCACAAATCTGCTGTCTGACTAACCCCAAACCCAAGAATTGAGGTATTAGGCACTAGCGTTGGTCTGTTATTTGTTTATGAAGTCTGGGGTTTTGATGTTTGTGGAATTGATGATGAAATTTGGAATTTGGATTGGACTTTGAAGTCAAAATATCTGTAATGGTATTTGTATGCACTGTCGAGTAATACTCAACGTGGGAGAGGAGGAAGGAAGAAAAGGAAATTGAAAATTGTTTGAGGTTTAGGCCCAGAGAGGCAAGAAAGAAATATGGTCTGTTTGGTTTGTCTGTTGTTCCACCACGACGATCGCTCGAATGCTTGGACTGGTGACCATTCGAGTGACGTTGTGTACATGGTGAGTTGGATTTTTCTTTTGTTCAGAAGCTCACAATTGGCAATGGGAAAGTTTGCACTAGCATTGTTATTGGTCTTGCACTGGCACTGACATTAGAATCTTGCAATGGCACTGGCATTGGAATTTGGAATTTTGCACTTGCACCGATGGAATTTCGTATTGAAATTGACATCGGAAATTAGCATAACAAGCTTGTTTCCACATCGTCTGTTGGCAAACTCATGTCCTGTACTGCCATGAGTTTGAAGAGGGGTGTTGGAAAATATTATTATTTAGATTTATTTTAATGTTTGGTATTTTGGGCCTAGCCCGTTATTATTAAGTTTTTGTTTCCTTGCCTATTAGGGTTAGGTTAGTTTATATATATATATGGTACATTGTAACTCTATAGAATAACAAGTCATTCAAAATGTAGTCTTTTGAAGTTTTGTAGCCGTTTCAGCATTCTTGTTTGTTTAAAAATATTCTATTTTGTAGTTTTGTTTGTGGTGCACTCTGATATTCAATTTAGATGGAACTCTTAGGAAGGGAATTTCGAAGGGAGCCAAATTTCTAGGAATATTTCATAAGTTGATGACCACAGTAAACTTATTATCAATCAATCTCGCCTGAATGCGATTTTTGTTTTATTTTTTACTGGGAGTTTCCACACAAAGATGTTTGAATGACTTAATCCATCGATGAATCAAGAGTTGTCTATTGATCTGATGACTACAGGTCCTTGTCCATTTGCCGGAGTCTCTGCCCTTTGTCTTTTAGTCGCCGTGAATGGTACTGATGACTACAAGTTTTACAGTCTGTAGACCTTAACCGCGTACGTACCGTGTTAAGGACTGCAGTCTTTGATGCTGATTTTTGAAGTTCAAGTACTAAAAATGGTAAGCCAATGCAGTTGCCCTCCAACTCAGAGTTGCCAAACTAGCTGCGTAAATGCGTCCATACTCAGCCATCCATTGCTCATGTTTCTGCGCAATTGAAGCTTCATTCAACGCGATGGATGAGGCTGTAGACGCCCAAGTCGCCATTAACACACTATGAACAAGGAATTAGGGATTTCCATTTTAAGTGTCAAAGCCATTAATAACAATTATAAGCTGAATAAAGCTATGGGACAAATGGCTTTAATTAAATGAGTGATCACTACTAGATATGAAGAACCAAGAACAAAATTTTCATATATATATATAGATCAAGATGATGATTGTCTTTATTCTTTTCTGTACATGACGCACAATCTTTGGCAACAAATGGAAAGGTGCCCATATATTGAAAAATTTAAAACCGGTTTAAAAATAAGTGGATTGACTCACTTTCTGCTTCACTGTGATGAAACACAATTATAGTATTAGGTCACTAATCACTAACTTCATTGCTTTCACTACAAATTCTGGATATAAAACTTGATAAACGCGTCGTGTCGACTTTTATCATACCTGGCTAGGTTTACATAAAATGTATGCACATACTCAAATATCACTCGATTTCTGTAAATAAAAATACTGCAACAAAGTAACTTTTAGACAATTAAGCTAACAGGGCACAGATATTGATGCGAAAATAACTTAACACATAAATTAAACCCTCTTGTTGTCAATTGTAGTAAAGAATTAATGTAAGTAGGAATCGTTCTAGGCCGGGGATTAGGAGGGATTACTAAAACACTTGAAATTGACTTAAATATGTGAAAACAAACTTAAAAGCATGAAATTAAACTTACAAGACTCAAAACAAAGTCACAAGACTCAAAACAGATTATAGAGACTCAAAACTGCCTAAAAACAACTCTAAGGCAGTTTCTGCCACTAACACAAAGTTTGGACGAAAATTGATGTTATCTTGACTTAAAACACTTAAAAACACAATATAAAACAAGTACTAACTAATATGACTTAATAAAATAAAGGGGATTTTGGTTGTGGACGAAAATAAGGAAAAAAAAGCAAGAACAATTTAAACAGATTCTTAGACAAATTTAGGTGAATTGATGGGTGATGGGTTAAACTATGGATGATGGGCTAGCTAGAGGGTTCTTCTCCACACATGACATACTTGCACATAAACCAATTTTCAGTTGTTATTTCGATCAATCATGAAACTCAACACCCCAGGTTAATTAAGTCCGCTTAAATTAACCTTCAAGTTCTCCTTAAGTTATTGAATTGAATGGGAAAGCGCATACAACATTTCAAGCATTCTTCAAAAGTCCTTTACGTGAACAGCACAATAAAGATACAATCAAAGATCATTAAGCATCATGAAAACTATAAGTATTGACGAGACATTCGTTACTATGATGAGCATGAAACTCCTGCCAATAATTCATTTAACGCGATCGTTTATAAGGGACCTACACTACTTGTGAATATAAATTTGTAACTATTAGGTGAAACTCCTTTATATTCTAGCATCATATTCATGCATGCAAACTAAGTGTGCACTCTTAATAAACATACACGAATAAGTTATCAATCAAGCAGTTAAACAAATTGAATTCACAACTTATGAAATCACAACTGAAGGTAATCAAATCATATTGCAAGTATGAACATGGTTTCGAATTCCCCCCCTAGCTAAGGGGGGTTTAGTTCCTCATACTTACAAAGCAAAGATAAACAAATTTAGACATTGAAAACAAAAGAAAGAAAACACCTAAACGCTCTAACGATCCAAGTTGGACAACATGCACGTCCTAGCACTTCCCTTCCCTTCCTTTGCTATGGCACAAGGTGTTGGTGAGTGTTTGAAGGTTTGGTTGTATGGAGGAATGGATGTGAAGATGAATGAATGTGTTTGGATGAAAGCTGTATTGAATTGGGGATGAATTATCAAGCAAAAATTGAATGTAATGGCTGCCACACACACTTCCTTTTATAGAGGAAGTGCATGGCATGAAGGGATGGAAGGTGGTGTGAGCAATGATTCAAAGGTGAAAGTGAAGTAATGATGCAAAACATGGGGGGGGTGAAATGGAGTGGTGTTGCAGCTATGAATGCAAGTGGGGAACATGAATGATTGTGCACATGGTAGATAAAGGAAAGGGAGGTTGAATGGTGCATAAATTAGTCATAGGTGCAGGTGGATTCATGATGCATGGCATGGGCAAGGAAAGTGAAGGAGTGGTGCATCAATGAGTGCATGTAGTGGAGGTGAAAGTGAATGAAATCTGATGGGTGAAGGGGACAAGGGATGTGCACCACTTGAGTGTAATGATTAAATGTAATGGTGCATGAAAACAGAAATAATGAAGGGGACAAGGGTGAGTGTTGTGGTAATGAGTGAATGTAGAAGTGTATTTTATGCCCATGCTGTGCCTTTCCTTTGCCCATGTGTGTGTGTTTCCTTTGCCCATTTGCACACACATGTTCCTCATCATTTCAACCACAAAACAAACACATTTTCTATCCTCCAACCTGTCCATGCAGTTTGCATGTGTGTGAATGTCATCCTTGCAAGTGTGTGAGCTGTTTGATGTCTCCTCCCTTTGCATGTGTTTGTGCCTTCTCTTTCTAGCTGTGCATTTCCACTTGCTCCAAAGCCAAATGAGTGCAATCATAACCCCATTTGTTGCTGAGTGTTGATGACAAAGCAAAACACAAAACAAGTACCTTTACTTTTTCATTTTCTTAGCCAAATCTGCTTAGCCCTTTTCTGAACCTTTCAGTGTTACAATGCCCATAACTTCTTCTAGAAAAAGGATATTAATAATCTGTAAATTGCTCTAGAAAATAGACATCTGTAGATTTCCAAGCATATAAGGCTCATTCTCTCATTCATTCTGAGCTGTTCATAACATGCTTCCAAAGTCAGCTAATCTGCACAGGCAGTTTTGTTGAATTTGTTACTTAATATCTCACTTGTGCTACTTTTCTTTTCTTTGCTTGATAAATCACACAAAACAGAAAAACATAGTAAATAGCTCAAAAATATAAGGAACTAACTAAGAAAAGACAAGTGAATTTTATGTAATATATATATAAATATGAGCTTATCAAATACCCCCACATTTAGCTTTTGCTGGTCCTCGAGCAAACTAAAGAAAACAAAACACAACCTAAACCTTCCAACGTTTGCCTCATGGATTTCCAACGCACATGACAAGTTAAAAATCATCATTCCCACAGATTTTAGTCAACTTAACACTTGAGCACATACTTAATCACAGTCACCACTTACTAGTTCACAATTAACCAATTAAAACAATGTTTTGAATGTAGTAACATGCCTTAGAGAATTTGCTCAATTCCTTACAAGATACTCTCTATTTTCACACACATTTTCTGATTACACACCCTACACTAGATGTATGTGAGAAGATTGATGTAAACATGAAAGACTAGTACTCACATATGTTACAACAAGGAAAGCAATTTCTGGAGTTAATAAGCATGTTTAAATATGATCTCATGAATGGAATGCTACTACTTAGATGCGAGAACTAGTGACACCATATGCTCATACCAAATTCAAACTCCACAAATTGAAACATATAACACTCAAGATAGAAGTTAAGGGTTGTAACGGGGCTTGGGAGTAATGGCTAATAAAGGAAGGATAGGGGTAACAAACGTTCTTAAAGCGATAGCAAGCAGAGAAATGAAATCGACACTTGGAATTTACTTTAGAATGCAGAATCAACTTTTAAATACAAAGGGAAGATTCATGCAACATTTATGGCCGAATTCAATGTTTTTGGACCCTTTCTTCAACAAACGACACTTTAAAGCTCTTTTTCGCAACTTTTCATTCTATTTTCCATGAATTTTTCTTTTTCTTTTTCTTTCCTACCCTTGCCTTATTAAGGATTTTGGCACACACACACAACAAGAATCACTTCCCCCACACTTATTTTCTACAATACTTTAATAAAAAGTATGATACACGGCAATTTGGCTTTGGTGGTGGTCACTACACAACTTCATCTTGAATATGTGTTATGCAAATCAATAGCATACTTTGAATGAAATAGGCATGAGTTCTAGCATTTGGAACTAAATGATGAAACGCCTTCTAAGTAGTAACCAAGCAAAGAATAATGATATCATGCAATGACTTTAGAAAACAAGAATGCACAGATTATTAACTCTCCAAATAAACGTTTTAGGCTCATGTCTCACAAGGTTGTAGCGTTCATTTGAGTTCCTTCCTTCAAGCATGTTACAAAACTGATTTTTCTTTTATGATTGCATGTGAATTCATAAATTTAAACCACAACCAAGCATACACCAAAGAGTAAATCAAATTTTCATCCATGTTTATAACTCTCTTTAACAGTCATGTAATTAAAAACCAAAACCTCATCATTGTGTTGGAAGGTACCCTAAGACACAAACACATAAAAACAACTATTTTTGGGTTTTTCAAAACAATTTTTTCAAATTTTTATGAGATTTTCGGATTTTGCTGTCAAAACACACTAAAACACTCCAAAACAGCTTAAAAACACTTAAAACAGCAAGGAACAACACTATAAGTAATGGGTGACAAACTCCTACGAATTTCATGTAAAACAATGGTTACCCCCCACACTTAGATCAAACATTGTCATCAATGTTTCAAGCATAAACTCACACAAAAACAAGCAACCAAACAAACAACGAATAAACATGACAAGTATAGCAAAGTAAAAACCAGACAGACTAGAGTTTAAGAACGCAAATATGGTTTTGGAGATAGGTGATCATGTTGTCTTTCCACAGCTTTGATCTCGAACTGGTTCAGAATTCTGAGCGAGAGTTCCTTGGTTTCAAATTAGGCTCCTTCTACTGGTTTGATTTGATTGTGTAGTTTGCATTCTTCTCTGCTTGTTTCTTCTGCACGGCAGGCAGGCACGAGGTAGAGGTGATTGTCTGTTTCTTTTTTTAATTTGTCCAAGTGCCCACCTTTTGCTTTCTTTCTCCTTGTCCCTAGCTGAGGATGAATTAGCATATTGTCTCCATATGCTTTGAGGTATCATTTTCACTTCTCTTATCTGTTATGCAGACAGATGTGGTAGACGAAGAGGAAACATAAGATGTTGAAGATGAGTACTCGAGAGCAGGGCTAGGGAAGCAGTCACGAAGGGGTTCCAGGCAGTCGGTTCCAGATCGGAAGATTGATACCAAGTGCTGGCTGATTGCTCTCTTTCTCCTTGTTCCGCAGATGAAAACAACGACAAGGAGAAGGACAGGGAGAAAGCATGATATGAGATACTTTTGCTTTCAACCTTCATGATATGAAATACTTTTGCTTTGGATGAGTTGTTTGCAGAGGTATCCCAAGGAATAAGGAACACTGAGTGACTCGAGAGGCTTCGTTGGGAATGCATTCTCGGAGATGAAGGAAGGTTATGTATGTCTGCCTTGCTATGGAGGGTGAAGGTCGACATTTATAGGAAATAATAACCGGTACTATTCTTTCACTTTTGTCGGCAACCGTTGGATGATTGAACAGTAGACTTCACGTGTTTTCTACTTCACCAGAAATCTTCGACAGATTACCCCGTAATTTCCGCAAAGCTGAGTGTGCATGTGACAGATGCTGACACGTCTGGATAAAGCAGATGCCTCTTCGATATCTGGAATCGGCGCTTCGACAAACTGCCTGTGATTTCCAGAAAGTTGAGCATGCATGTGACAGATGCTGACACGTCTGAAAAAATAGATGGCTCTCCGATTTCTGAGCTTGCCTCTTCAAGTTCTGAGCTCCGTCGAGTGTAGAGGTTGCACGTGGTTTCTGAGCAAGCCCAACTTTTGAGAAAGCTAACGCCTCTTCGATTTTTGAATTGGCCTCTTTGAATTCTGAGCTTGCCTCTTCGATATCTGAAATCCCGTCGAGTGTTGATTTTTATAGAGGCACGCAATTCATTTCAAAGCACACTTGAATTTACGCTTGTAGAAACTCCCTTCTTGCTCTTCTAAAATCTTGACTTTTCTGACTTCTTCTTTTTTCAACACCTTTGAAAATGTCTGGCCCTTCCGACCGTCGTTTTGACTTGAACCTTGGTGAAGAGGCTGCCATGCCTTCTCCAAACAACATATGGCGCCTGATGCGAAATATATAAGCACACAAATTAAACCTTCTTTTTATCAATTGTAGTAAAGTATGTAAGTAGGGATTGTTCTAGGCCGGGGATTAGGAGGGATTGCTAAATCACTTGGAAACTGACTTGAAAACGTAAAAAACAAAGTTTAAAACACTAACTAGACTCAAAGAATGCAAAACTATACTTTAAAACACTAAAACAAACCAAAAGACTCAAAACAGCCCCTAAACACTCAAAACTACCTTAAAAACACAATCTGGGCAATTTTAGGACTCTCACACAAACTTGGACAAATTTTGGTTTTCTAATGAACTAAAACACTTAAAAACATAATCTAAGACAAGTTCTAATTAATATGACTCAAAGAAATAAGATGGGGTTGCTTTTTGACGAAAATAATTAAATTAAGACAAGAACAAAGTAAACAAATTCTTAGACAAATTTGGGTGAATCAAAACACTCTAACACACAACCAAAACAGAAATTAAACACTCTGAAACAATAAAGTAAAAGGGGGATTTTGGTTTTAATGAATTTGAAAACAAAACAAACTTTGTAAAACAAAACAGATTGTAAGTGAATTTGAATGAAACTTATGGATGGAAGATTAGCTAGGAGGTTCTTCTCCACATATGTCACACTTGCATACAAAACGATTTCCAGTTGCTTTTCGATAAGCTATGAATACTCAACGCCCCAAATTAACCGTGAATTGCACTAATTAACTCTCAGTTTTTTCCACAAGTTATTAGGTTGGATGATTGCATACGACAACCCAAAACATTCCCTACAAGTTCCCTACATGAATTGCATAATAGAGATACAAGCAAGAATCATTAAGTTCTATGAAAAACATAAGCATTGACGAGGCACTCGTTACTATGATTTGCATGAAACTTATTCCAAGAGTTTACTTAACGTGATTGTGACTAGCAACCTTCACTACTTGTGAATATAAGTTTATAATGATTAGGTGAAACTCCCTTATATTCTAGCGTCAAATTCATGCATGAAAATTAAGCGTGCACTCTTAACCAACATACACAAATTAGTTTTTATATGAACGGATAAGTAAATTGAATTCACAACTTATGAATCACAACTGGATGTAATCAAATCATATTACAAGTATGAACATAGTTTCGAATCACCCCCTAACTAAGAGGGGTTTAGTTCCTCACACTCACAAAGCAAAGATACATAAAATTAGACATTAAAATCAAAGGAAAGAAAACACCTAAAATGCTTCAACTTGGTAGCAAGTGCATCCAAGATTCCTCCTTTCCCTATGCTTGCGGCAGATTGGGTTATGGACAGATTTTGGGTAGTTTTATGATGTAGAATGGATGGGGAATGGTATGGAAGGGTTTAGGGTGAGTGTGGTGTTGGAAATGTGCCCTAAAGCCAATCATGTGATGATACTTTACGGACATTTCACATGTTAAACTAATCTAGTTTTACATATAAAGGGCAAAGATTATTGTTTGAGCCGTCTCATATAAATGTTATATGCTTAAACGATAAAGTCCAAGGAATATGTGATTGGGAGAATGTAATCTAATGAAGTTAGATTCATGAGACCATTCTTTCGTAGACACATCCTAAATGTTCCTGATCATAGGATTGTCAATTGGGCATTGACAGTCCGTTAAGATCGGTACGTACTATGTCTTCTCTCAGGGAGAGTGATTAGTCTCGAGTCATTGGTGTGTGTGACATCAAGACAAGTACGTAGGTGCTCAATAGAGAATGAGTACACTGAACGTGATCAACGAAGGGTTCTCATATTCCATGTCACATAAGAACTCATGGTTGGGATAATGCAAAGTAGTCCTTTGACCTGAGGCATCACAGTTGTCTTGTGGTTAAGTCCTTGATCTTTGATTATGTCAAAGTCACCCCCTCGGGGTGTCCACGGCATCGTTGGGGTCAAGTGACTTAGCTATGGAGACAAGTGAATGCGCAACAAGGGATCTCTAACCTTCAAACAGTTGAGGGAGAATACTCTATGATATGATTTAGAATCTCTGGCCAGAGTATGAATGAGATTAGGGAATGCGTTCCAAATCACATTCAAGTAAATCATATAAGCACAAGATTCACATTGGATAGTAGACATGAACAAATAAACTATCAAACCAAACAATGTGGTCAAGACTATTAGATTAGAGAAAGACCGTATTGCATTTGTAATCCCGAACTGAATAGGTTCTCTAACCTTTTCTGATTAGCTTGGGTAACCATGACATGTTGCTAGGCGTCAACCATGGTTTGTGGAAGCCCTAAACGTGTGTAATCACTAAAGGGAGAATTGAAAATAGTTTCAATTCACAATCGATGTAAAATGGTTTTAATCGCCCACTACCTCGCTAAAAGGAACCTAATGGATCGCACACCATAAAAGGTGGAGATTGAAGATTAAACGGAGATGAGTAAGAATGATTAAATGGTTTAATCATTTAAATTATGGCAAGGATTAATTAATATGTTAATTAATCAAACGAATAAGTTCGTTAAAGACCTCGGGATAGTTTTGGACCTTAAGGCCCAATGGGCTTCAAAAGTCAAGCCCATTGACTTAAGTTGTATGACAACTTAATGAATAAAGATTCACAAAGGCCCAAAAGCCCAAAAATCCCTAGGTAGGCCGGCCATGATGAAATGAATTAGGGTTTTGGTTGTTTAGGTCACTTAAAGAAGTGACTATATAAATGACTTTATAGCCAAATATTCATTATAGGATTAAAAAGGTTTATTTTTGGGGAAAATTGGTGAGAATTGTCTCTCCATTTTCTCTCTAAAGAGGCCAACACCTTGGAGGGTACATCTAGCAATCCTACTACTCCAAGGTCACTCATTTCTTTTACAATCTAACCTTGGTGAAGAGACTTAGAGGTTCTCAATTTTGGGAACTTGGAGAACCTATTCTTCCATCCAAATCCATGGATCTAAGAAGCAAGGAATGAAGGCCCTATCTCTTTGGGTGATTAGCCTTTGCTTATGCAAAGAGGAATCCACAAAGGTAAAAATTTCAACTCACTTTGTTTTGAGTTGATTATTGGTTCACCAATCTACTAGGCTTTGAATTTCATGGTAATGTTTTGTTTTTGGGTGCATACAAGCATGATTCCGCCTTTAATTGTTAATTGCATGCTATATGATGTTGCTCAAATGAACATGTTTTTCAAAATAATTCCTTCATGTGGAAGAGTGTTTGATGGTTGGAGGGTGGTGGAGAACTAGGCAAAGAGGGTGGAAGAAGGTGGAGTGGCTGTTATGTTTTCTAGGCACTAGAATGGTGTTTTTGGGGTGTTTTGCTTCCTAGGGTGTGTATAGACGAATTTTTGTGATAAAATGATGAATATGGGGGATTGTCCTTTGGCCAAGGGGTGTAAACATGTATTTATAGGCTCCCAAAAACCTTAGAAAATCAGGTTAGGTTAAGGATGAAATGCATGGCAATTTGTGTGTGTGGTGTGCAATGGTCCAAGGGTGAAAATGAAGTAATGATGCAAAGTGTGAAGGGTAAAATGGAGTGGTGTTGTAGCTAGGGAGCATGAATGATTGTGTACATTGCATAGAGATGGAAAGGGAGGTGAAATGTGTCAACAAATGGGTCAAAGGTGCAACAACATGTGTTGCACATGGCATTGGATTCCAAATGTGAATGATGGAGCATCAATTGGTGCATGTAATGGATGTAAATGTTGTCTAAAATCTAATGAGTGAAGGGAACAAGAGGTATCAAGCAATTGAGTGTAATAATTAAATGAATTGAAGCATGAAATTAGAAATTATGTAGGGGACAAGAGTGATCAAGCATGGCATGGAATCCAAAGGGAATTCTATGTGGTTTGCATGGCAAGGAATGCAAGTTGGGGTGATAGATTTTTGGGCTGTTTTCTTCATCTTTTGGACCATAATTCTTCATATTCTTGGCCTCTTTAGTTCTCAAATTCGTCCATCCACTTGGCCCATGCATTTGCTATCCATTCCAAGCCCGAAACATGCTCCAAAGGCCTCCAAAATGCATCTTCTTGCATACTTTGTCCATAAAATCTGAAAACACACGAAAATGACTTTAAACATTAAAATAACTAAGGAAACACGACATAAATGCACAAGAACAAGCCAACTAAGTCGCATAAATGTGCTCCTATCAGCGCCCATCCTTCATATCCCCTACTGGTCCTCTTACCATCGGGGATTCGGTGATGAAGAATGACCTGACTGCTGCGGTGGTGGCCCGGAACCTTGTCACTCCTAAAGATAACAGACTGTTTTCCAAACGGTCTGCTGAGTTGACTGTTAAGGAGTCTTTGGCTCTTAGTGTGCAGTGTGCGGGTTTTGTGTCCAATATGGCCCAACGCCTATTTACTCGAACCCGTCAAGTTGAATCGTTAGCGGCTGAAGTGATGAGTCTCAAGCAGGAGATTAGAGGGCTCAAGCATGAGAATAAATAGTTGCACAAGCTCGCACACAACTATGCCACAAACATGAAGAGGAAAATTGACTAGATGTAGGAATCTGATGGTCAGATTTTACTTGATCATCGGAAGTTTGTGGGTTTATTCCAATAGCATTTGCCTTCGTCTTTTGGGGATGTACCGCATAGTGAAGCTCCAAATGATCAACCTCCGATACCTCCTCCTTCTGTGGCCCCGCCGACTGTTGAGGCTCCGCCGACTACTGAGACTTCTCCCAAACAGCCTTTGTGAATGCTCCCTCTTGTATTTTTCTGTCTCCTGTTTCTTTTCCATGAATTTTAATGTGAAAATACCTTGCATATCTGTCAATGTCTCGAAAATAAATCCAAACCCAAAAATAATTAAATAAGCAACAAACAAATAAATTAAAAAAAATGACAATCAGGCAAAATAAAAATGCAAAAAAGGGGAGGTTTTTAGAAATGCAAAACTGCTTGTGGAGCGATTAAAAAATCTTCCTCATTTGAATACATGAGTTGCCTTCCAAGAAGCGCTTGCTTTAACGTCTTCCAGCTGGACGATACCTCCATTTAAGCTTGAATAGGGCCCACGACATGGAGGGGTATGTCCTCTACGACATGCTCCTCAAAATACTCATACATTGGCTCTATGAATGGAAATGGATAGTAATTCTTCCCGATTGGGGCGTTGAGCATCCTTAAGTCAATGTAATCATTCCCACCAGCTTGGATTCGATTGGGGACCTGCATCATACAAGGTAACAACCTATTAGTTGAAATGGGAATCAAAATTAGAATAGGTGGTTTACCAATGTGTTGCAATGAAGTGGCAGCAATGTCAACAGATTTTCCAAATGTGCTTTCAGCCAGATTATGCATTTGGAGGTTCGTGGTGTGTTCTTTGTGATCCACTCCAATTTCATCTTCGTTGGTGGTTGGAAATTCATCCTTCTTGGTTGGTGCTGAAGGTTCTTGTCCTATGTTTTCAACTACGTTAATGGCAAAACAAGAACGAACATCAGTAAGATTCACATTAGATTCAAGAATTTTAAAGTGAATCATATCACCACCAAATGCCATTGTTAATGCTCCATTGGCCACATCAATCTTAGTTTGAGCTGTTTTCATGAAAGGTCGTCCAAGTAAGATTGATGATGGTGGAGAGTGGGCTGCATCCTCCATGTCAAGCACATAGAAATCTGCAGGAAAAATCAAATGGTCTACCTGCACCAAAACATCATCTAAAACTCCTTTCGGGTCGGCATTAGATTGATTGGCTAGTTGAATAACAACACCATCATGTTTAAGCTCTCCTAGATTCATAAATGCATAAACAGAATATGGATGACATTAATTGATGCACCTAGATCTAGCATAGCATGCTCAAACCTCGTATTTCCAATAACACAAGGGATAGTGAAACTACCTGGATCTTTGCATTTGGGTGACAGCTTCCTTTGCAACATTGCAGAGACATTCTCATTCACATGTACCACCTCTTTCTCCCGAATCCAGTTCCTTGTTGTGCAAAGCTTCTTTAAAAACTTAGCATACTTTGGGATTTGTTTGATAGCATCAAGGAGTGAGATATGTCATGTACCTTTCTAAACGTCTCCAGAACATCTTTTTCCTCCTCTTCGTTCTTGGTTTGCATAAATCTACTAGGAAAGGGTACATTTGGAGGAATAATGTTAGAATTAATTGGAATTGGACCTTTCTTACCTGTGGTGGACGGATTGGATAGATTAGGAGCAATGAGGGCCTGCGGCAAAGGTGTTTCCACCATTTTCGTGGGTTGATTTTTTTCCTCCTCCTCGAATTGCAACTTCTTGTCCTCCTTGGGGGTGGATTTAGATTGTTGTGGATCAGTTCCTACTTCTTTTCCACTCTTTAGTGTAATTGCCTTGGCAGTTTCAAAGCCTCCTTTTGGATTCACAATGGTTGAACTAGGAAGCTTTCCTTGTTCTCTAAACTGCCCAACAAACTCCGCAATCTGCCCAATTTGCTTTTCCAATTGATCCACCCTAATGTTCGTGTTTTGCATTGCTTGGGCTTGATTTTCTTGCCCCTGAGACAATTTGGTGAGTAACTTAATAAGTGTGTCGTTATCCAAAGAAGTACCTGAAGTGTTTTGGGCAGATTGTTGTGGGGCTTGTGTGGGTGCGTATGGCTTGGTGTAGAAGCCCAGGGGTTGCTACCTAAAGCCTCATTGTTGTTGGGTTGTTGGGGCTCCCTCCACTTGAAATTTGGATGGTCTCTCCAACCTGGATTGTACGTATTAGAATATGGATCGTTCCTTGGATGGTTTTGGACTTGAAATCCAATTGCATTGGCGCTTTCCCATCCACCATTTTCAATCAATTGAGGGCACTTTTCAGAGGCATGTCCTTGGATAGAACACACACCACATACACTTGGTTCTTTCATCCTCATTCATTCGGCCATCTGAGACACAATGGAAGTAAGATTAGCTAATTGCGATTGAATGTCGGATGTGGAACTTACCACATTCACTTGCTGCCGTGGGGTGTCCCTTTGACCAACGCCTTCATATTGTTGAGCATTCAAGGCTTGGTTAGCAATTAAGGTCTTAGCAGCTATGGGTGTTTTGTCTACCAAAACTCCTCCCGCTGAGGCGTCTAGCATTTGGCATTCAATTGGTAGAAGCCCTTCGTAGAAATATTGAAGAAGAAACTCCTCCTTCATCTGGTGCTGTGGACATGAAGCAACAAGGGTTTTAAAACGCTCATAGTAAGTGGGAAATGATTCACCTTGGTTTTGCTGAATGCCATTAATCCTTTTGCGTAGTAGAATGACTCGAGAAGTTGGGAAAAACTTCTCCAAAAATGCCCGTTTCATACTCTCCCATGATGTGACAGTTCTGGGGCTAACTCATACAACCAATCTTTGGCCTTTTTAAAGAGAGAAAAGGGAAAAGCCTTCATTTTCAGAATGCTCCCATCAACATTCACAGGAGTCATGCTCGAACAAACAACCTTGAACTCCTTCAAGTGTTTATTAGGATCCTCCATGGACATCCCGTGGAACTTAGGTATGTGATGCAACAAACTTGATTTCAATTCAAACTCGTCCGTCTTCCCTAGGGCAGCCAGGGGGTATTGGATGCATAGGGGAGCGACATTGTCCAATCCTGAAGCGGAAAGCTCCTTGATTGTTCGATTGTCCGCTGCCATGTTGAGATCTTCTTTTTCAAGTGGATGTTCTTCAAACTCAGGTTCAGGAATAGGTGGGTTACGATCTTGTTGATTCTTATTCCTTCTCAAAGTCGTCTCAAAATCGTCGTCAAAATCCAAGATATGCTCACGAATCGGATGAGAACTCCGAGTCATAAACTAGTACCTAAAACAAGAAAACAAGCAAGGTCAGTAACTAACACACGAAAATAAACAAAAAAGAAATAACAAGGGATTAGCAATGTTGCTAGTTCCCCGGCAACGACGAAAAAATTTGATGTGAAAATAACTTAACACACAAATTAAACCCTCTTGTTGTCAATTGTAGTAAAGAATGTAAGTAGGTATCGTTCTAGGCTGGGAATTAGGAGGGATTGCTAAAACACTTGAAACTGACTTAAATATGTGAAAACAAACTTAAAAGCATGAAATTAAACTTACAAGACTCAAAACAAAGTCACAAGACTCAAAACAGATTATAGAGACTCAAAACTGCCTAAAAACAACTCTAAGGCAGTTTCTGCCACTAACACAAAGTTTGGACGAAAATTGATGTTATCTTGACTTAAAACACTTAAAAACACAATCTAAAACAAGTACTAACTAATATGACTTAATAAAATAAAGGGGATTTTGGTTGTGGACGAAAGTAAGGAAAACAAAGCAAGAACAATTTAAACAGATTCTTAGACAAATTTAGGTGAATTGATGGGTGATGGGTTAAACTATGGATGATGGGCTAGCTAGATGGTTCTTATCCACACATGACATACTGATCACTCATATATTTCATGCATTTATACCATCAATTTCTAAAGTCTTTGTGATGTTTTTGTGTTAAAATGGTGGCATTTTACCTTACCTTGTGTTAGTGTACAATTAAATTTGCTTTAGGATTAATTTCAAGCAAAGTGGAGAAAAAAAAAGAAGAAGAAAGAGACAGGACACTTTGTGTTTTGTATAATTGAACCTAATCCAGTCCGTTATTATGTGCATATGGGTCCAGGATATTCCGTTTTCAATTATCTTTATCCAAAGCTGCAGACCACTACAATAAAGTACATCTTAAGGCTTAAGTGGGGGGCTCGGTTAACATGGCTGGGACAGAAAAAGGTTCAATTCATTTTGGTGCTGTTACTGTTTTTAGACAGGGGGCACACGGACAGAAAGAAGATTGGCAGACAGAGAGGAGTGGAAGAAAATAAAAGAAAAAAAAATAAAGAAGGACAGAGGATGACAGAGAGAAAGGCACACGGGATGGAAACTGACAGTGGGATGGAAACTGACAGAGAGGAAAAAACAGAGGGGATAGCATCGCAGAAAAGAAAGAAAAGAAATAAAAATATTAAAAGAAAAGAATAAAAGAAGATAGGCAGGGGAGTGAAAGTGAGGAGAGACTGACAAAAGGAGAGCAGAAAAATAGAGGGAGAGGCAGGGAAGGCAGAGCACGGACGAAAAAAAAAATAAAAGAAAGGAAGACAGTGCGCAGAGAACTAGGCAGCAAGACGAAGGCAGTGACCAGGCGCAGAGGAAGTCAGGAGAGGAAGAAAAGGGAACGGAGAGCTCGTCTGGAAAAGAATGGGTGTTTTCGTTCTTTGTTATTTTTTTATGGATAATTTCTTATGTATTAATACAAGTATGTGTAACTAATTTATTTTGCTAGAGTGAGGCCATGAGCCGCAACATGATTACGTAGATTTCTCTTTCAATTGCTTAAGTGTTGTTAAATGCTTGCTTTGATATTTTCAATCTCTAAATTAAACTATCTATGTGTCTTGATGCTTGATTACCATTAGGATGTTTAGAAAAGTCATTAGATGCAATTTTGAACGAATGTCACGTTAAAATTGGTTATGCTTCTTGTGATTGAGGATCATAATTTCTCCTAAGGTAAATATCATACTCTTAGGGATTACATGGTTTACAACAACAACAACAAAGCCTTTTCCCACTAAGTGGGGTCAGCTATATGAATCCTAGAACGCCATTGCGCTCGGTTTTGTGTCATATCCTCCGTTAGATCCAAGTACTCTAAGTCTTTTCTTAGGGTCTCTTCCAAAGTTTTCCTAGGTCTTCCTCTACCCCTTCGGCCCTGAACCTCTATCCCGTGGTCACATCTTCGAACCGGAGCGTCAGTAGGCCTTCTTTGCACATGTCTAAACCACCGTAACCGATTTTCTCTCCTCTTTCCTTCAATTTCAGCTACTCCTACTTTACCTCGGATATCCTCATTCCTAATCTTATCATTTCTCGTGTGCCCACACATCCAACGAAGCATCCTCATCTCCACTACACCTACGTGTTGATGCTTCACCGCCCAACATTTTATGCCATACAGCATTGCCGGCCTTATTGCCGTCCTATAAAATTTTTCCTTGAGCTTCAATGGCCTACGACGGTCACACAACACGCCGGATGCACTCTTCCACTTCATCCATCCAGCTTGTATTCTATGGGTGAGATCTCCATCAAATTCTCCATTTTTTTGCAAGATAGATCCTAGGTAGCGAAAACGGTCGCTCTTTGGTATTTCCTGATCTCCGATCCTCACCCCTAACTCATTTTGGCCTCCGTTTGCACTGAACTTGCACTCCATATATTCTGTCTTTGATCGGCTTAGGCGAGGACCTTTAGATTCCAACACTTCTCTCCAAAGGTTAAGCTTCGCATTTACCCCTTCCTGCGTTTCATCTATCAACACTATATCATTTGTGAAAAGCATACACCAAAGAATATCATCTTAAATATTAAGTTTGTGATATTCGCTAGATTGCTCCAGTCATTAGTGTGGATAAGTATGTAAATGGATAAAGACAGGAAGCAAACACAAGATGTATGTGGTTCACCCAGATTGGTTACGTCCACGGAGTAAAGGAGTTCTCATTAATTGTGAAGGGTTTACACAGTATATAGGTTCAAGCTCTCCTTTAGTGAGTACAAGTGAATGATTTAGTACAAATGACATTAGGAAATATTGTGGAAGAATGATCTCGTAATCACGAAACTTTTAAGTACCGAAGTGTGGTATCGTCTTCACTTGCCTTATCTGTCTCATAGGTAGATGTGGCATCTTCTTTGGAAGTACTTTTCCTCCCTCCAGGGGTGGTATCTTTAACTGGTGGAGATGCACAAGGTAATGTATCAATTTCACTTGACGCTTACTTGTAGTTTCAGGTTTGGTCAAGCGCGATACAAACCATGTAGTAGGAGTCCCCCAAGTCGCCGAGCTAGGGGATCTGCTGAAAGAGGTGACAGACAAGGTAAGCAATCAGTCCCAGATCAGAAGTTTGATTTCGAGTTCCGGCTGATTGTTATCCTTCTCCTTATCTTGCAGGTAGCATGAAGGATAAAGAGAAGAAAAGGAGAAAAGGTGATATGAGATACTTTTGCTTTTGAAGAAGTAACTTTCCACAGGCTTATTCTTGAACTGGGCTGGAGGGTTTTCTTGTTTCCGCCAGAGTATAAGGCCGACTGAAGAATTTGAGGGTCAAAACAAGTCCATCAAATCTAGAATACGTTCGACCCTGCTGATATGGGATACTTTTGCTGTTGACAAAGTAGTGGATGTATCGGCACGTGTTCTTTTGCGCTTGTCTCCACATGCTTCCTTGTATCCTTTTCACTTGCCCTATTTGTTCCTCAGGCAGATGTGGTATCTTCTCGGGAAGCATAAGATGTTGAAGATGAGTACTCGAGAGCAATGGGGTTCCAGGCAGTCAGTTCCGGACTGGAAGCTTGATTCTAAGTGCTGACTGATTGCTCTCTTTCTCCTTGTCTTGCAGGTAAGAACAAGGCCAAAAGAAAAGACAGGGAAAAAGCATGATATGGGATACTCCTGCTTTTAACCCTGATGATATGAGATATTCTTGCTCTAGTGTAACTTGTTTACAGAGGTATTCTCGGGGGGAAAGAAAGCTGAGTATTTCGAGAGGTTTCGTTGGGAGTGCCCTCTCAGAAATGAGGAAGGGTTGAGCATTTTTGCAGGTCTACCTGTCCATTGAGGATGGAGGTTGACATATATAGGAGTCTCCCTAACAAGGAGTAATACTATTCTTTTACCCTGCTTGGTCATAGCACGGTAGTGGGAGCTGCTAGCTTCATGTGTTTTAACTCTGTCAGAGAACTTTGAAAAAGTGGTTTGTGGTATCTGGAAAGCTGATGTTACGTGTGAAGATTACAGACAAGCTTTATCCAAGGAGATCTGGCTCTTGAAGTTGAGAAAGCGGTGTGAGGATTATAGACAAGCTTTATCTAAGGGGCTCTCGAAGTTGAGAAAGCGGTGACTCTTCGGTTTTCGAACAAGCAATCCTGTCGGGGATCTGTCTCTCGAGATTCGGAGAACGGTGCCTCTTCGATTTTTGAGAAAGCAATCCTGCTAGGAGTCTAGCTCTCGAGATTCGGAGAGCGATGTCTCGTCGCTTTTTGAGAAAGTAATCATGTTGGGAGTCTGGCTCTCGAGATTCGGAGGACGGTGCCTCTTCGATCTTAAAGCAAGCAATCTTGTTGGGAGTGTTTTCTCGAATGAGAGTAAAGGTTAGGCCTGTTTGCTAGTCTACCTTGCCACGGAGCACATAGGTTGACCCACAGGGACTTTCCAATTATCCAGCAATGGTCCTGTTCCTTTACCTTTGTGGGTAATAATATGGTAGCTAGACCTTCAAAATTTATGTGTCTAAACTTTGTTAGTGCTGTTTCTTTGCTATTCTTTTACCCTTATTGGTCATAGCGATGTAATGGGAGCTGCAAGCTTCACGTGTCTAAACTTTGTCAGAGATTTTTGGCAAAGTTATCTGTGGTACCCGTGAGCTGATGTTGCGTGTGGAAAGTGAATGATTGAACAGTAACATTCACGTGCTTTCTACTTCACTAGAAATCTTCGACAGAATGCCCGTAATTTCCGCAAAGTTTAGTGTACATGTGACAGGTGCTGACAAGGCTGAAAAAGCAGGTGCCTCTTCGATTTCTAAGATCGGCCCTCGTGGTCTCTGAGCAGCCCAGCTTTTGAGAAAGCAAGCGCCTCTTCGATTTCTGCGATCGACCTTCGTGGTCTTTGAGAAGCCCAGCTTTTGAGAAAGCAAACGCCTCTTCGATTCCTGAGATCGGCCCTCGTGGTCTCTGAGCAGCCCAACTTTTGAGAAAGCAAATGCCTTTTCGATTTCTGAGCAGGCGCCTCTTCGATTTCTGAAGCTCCATCGAGTGCGGATTTTTATAGAGGCTGGTATTAAGTTCCAAAGCACACTTGAATCTCCACCAGTAGAAGCTCCATTCTTGCATTTCTAAGATCTTGATTTGTTCGACCTCTTTTCTCTTCAACACCTTTGAAAATGTCTGGCCCCTCCGACCATCGTTTTGACTTGAACCTTGTTGAAGAGGCAGCCACGCCTTCTCCAGACAACATATGGCGCCCATCCTTCTTATCCCATACTGGTCCTCTTACCGTTGGGGATTCCGTGATGAAGAATGATATGATCGCTGCGGTGGTGGCCAGGAACCTTCTCACTCCCAAAGATAACAGACTACTTTCCAAACGGTCTGATGAGTTGGCTGTTAAGGATTCTCTGGCTCTCAGTGTTAAGTGTGCAGGTTCTGTGTCTAATAAGGCCCAACGCCTATTTGCTCGAACCCGCCAAGTTGAATCATTGGCGGCTGAAGTGATGAGTTTCAAACAGGAGATTAGAGGGCTCAAGCATGAGAATAAACAGTTGCACCGGCTCGCTCATGACTATGCTACAAACATGAAGAGGAAGCTTGACCAGATGAAGGAATCTGATGGTCAGATTTTACATGATCATCAGAGGTTTGTGGGTTTGTTCCAAAGGCATTTATTGCTTTCGTCTTCTGGGGCTGTACCGCGTAATGAAGCTCCAAATGATCAACCTCCGATGCCTCCTCCTTCTAGGGTGATGTCCAATACTGAGGCTCCGAATGATCCCCCTCCGGTGCCTTCTCTTTCTGGGGCTCTGCCGACTGTTGAGACTTCTCCTAAGCAACCTTTGTGAAGGCTCCCTCTTGTTTGTTTATTTTGACTCGTGTATATGTACATATTTGTAACTTCTTAGAGACATCAATAAATAAGCTTTGTTTCATTTCAACGTATTATGCAAAATACACCAAAGTCTTCTGCACTAAGTTCTTTGAATTTTTCTTTTGTTGAAGCTTGTATGTTGAAGCTTTGTGAGTGGAGCATGTATGTTGAGGTAGTGTTCCCTTAATTTCCCGAGTAGGGAAAACTTCTCGATTTGAGACTTGAAAAATCCAAGTCACTGAGTCGGGTCGGCTATATGAATCTTAGAACGCCATTGTGCTCGATCCTGTGTCATGTCCTCCGTTAGATCCAAGTACTCTAAGTCTTTTCTTAGAGTCTCTTCCAAAGTTTTCCTAGGTCTTCCTCTACCCCTTCGGCCCTGAACCTCTGTCCCGTAGTCGCATCTTCTAACCGGAGCGTCAGTAGGCCTTCTTTGCACATGTCCAAACCACCGTAACCGATTTTCTCTCAGTTTTCCTTCAATTTTGGCTACTCCTACTTTACCTCGGATATCTTCATTCCTAATCTTATCATTTCTCGTGTGCCCACACATCCAACGAAGCATCCTCATCTCCGCTACACCCATTTTGTGTACGTGTTGGTGCTTCACCACCCAACATTCTGTGCCATACAACATCGCCGGCCTTATTGCCGTCCTATAAAATTTTTCCTTAAGCTTCAGTGGCATACGACGATCACACAACACGCCGGATGCACTCTTCCACTTCATCCATCCAGCTTGTATTCTATGGTTGAGATCTCCATCTAATTCTCCGTTCTTTTGCAAGATAGATCCTAGGTAGCGAAAACGGTCGCTCTTTGGTATTTCCTGATCTTCGATCCTCACCCCTAACTCATTTTGGCCTCCATTTGCACTGAACTTGCACTCCATATATTCTGTCTTTGATCGGCTTAGGCGAAGACCTTTAGATTCCAACACTTCTCTCAAAAGGTTAAGCTTCGCATTTACCCCTTCCTGAGTTTCATCTATCAACACTATATCGTCTGCGAAAAGCATACACCAAGGAATATCATCTTGAATATGTCCTGTTAACTCATCCATTACCAACGCAAAAAGGTAAGGACTTAAGGATGAGCCTTGATGTAATCCTACAGTTATGGGGAAGCTTTCGGTTTGTCCTTCATGAGTTCTTACGGCAGTCTTTGCTCCTTCATACATATCCTTTATAGCTTGGATATATGCTACTCGTACTCTTTTTTTCTCTAAAATCCTCCAAAGAATGTCTCTTGGGACCCTATCATACGCTTTTTCCAAATCTATAAAGACCATGTGTAAATCCTTTTTCCCATCTCTATATCTTTCCATCAATCTTCGTAAAAGATAGATTGCCTCCATGGTTGAGCGCCCTGGCATGAACCCGAATTGGTTGTCCGAAACCCGTGTCTCTTGCCTCAATCTATGCTCAATGACTCTCTCCCAGAGCTTCATTGTATGACTCATTAGCTTAATACCCCTATAGTTCATGCAATTTTGTACGTCGCCCTTATTCTTGTAAATTGGCACCAAGGTGCTCTTTCGCCACTCGTTTGGCATCTTCTTCGTTTTCAAAATCCTATTAAAAAGGTCAGTGAGCCATGCTATACCTGTCTCTCCCAAGGCTTTCCACACTTCAATCGGTATATCGTCTGGGCCCACTGCTTTTCTATGCTTCATCTTCTTCAAAGCTACAACCACTTCTTCCTTCCTGATTCGACGATAAAAGGAGTAGTTTCTACACTCTTCTGAGTTACTCAACTCCCCTAAAGGAGTACTCCTTTCATGTCCTTCATTGAAAAGATTATGAAAATAACCTCTCTATCTGTCTTTGACCGCGTTCTCTGTAGCAAGAACATTTCCATCCTCATCTTGATGCACCTCACTTGGTTTAGGTCCCTTGTCTTCTTTTCCCTTGCTCTAGCTAGTTTATAGATATCCAACTCTCCTTCTTTGGTATCTAGTCGCTTATACATATCGTCATAAGCCGCTAACTTAGCTTCTCTCACAGCTTTCTTCGCCTCTTGCTTCGCTCTTCTATACCTTTCACCATTTTCATCGGTCCTATCCTTGTATAAGGCTTTACAACATTCCTTCTTAGCCTTCACCTTTGTTTGTACCTCCTCATTCCACCACCAAGATTCCTTTTGGTGTGGAGCAAAGCCCTTGGACTCTCCTAATACCTCTTTTGCTACTTTTCGGATACAGCTAGCCATGGAATTCCACATTTGGCTAGCTTCCCCCTCTCTATCCCACACACACTGGGTGATTACTTGCTCTTTGAAAATGACTTGTTTTTCTCCTTTTAGATTCCACCATCTAGTCTTTGGGCACTTCCAAGTCTTGTTCTTTTTTCTCACTCTTTTGATATGTACATCCATCACCAACAAGCGATGTTGATTAGCCAAGCTCTCCCCCGGTATAACTTTGCAATCCTTACAAGTTATACGATCCCCTTTCCTCATTAGAAGAAAATCTATTTGTGTTTTTGATGATCCACTCTTGTAGGTGATCACATGTTCTTCTCTCTTCTTAAAGAAGGTGTTGGCTAAGAAGAGATCATAGGCCATTGCAAAATCCAAGATAGCTTCCCCATCCTCATTTCTCTCTCCAAAACCATGGCCACCATGAAAACCTCCATAGTTGCCTGTCTCCCTGCCCACGTGTCCATTTAGATCTCCTCCTATAAATAACTTCTCCATCTGAGCAATTCCTTGCACCAAGTCTCCAAGGTCTTCCCAAAATTTCTCCTTCGAACTTGTATCCAACCCTACTTGAGGTGCGTACGCACTAATCACATTGATGAGTTCTTGTCCTATTACAATCTTGATTGCCATGATTCTATCTCCTATCCTCTTGACATCTACAACATCTTGTGTCAAGGTCTTGTCCACAATGATGCCAACACCGTTTCTCGTTCTATTTGTGCCCGAATACCAAAGCTTAAACCCTGAGTTTTCTAGATCATTTGCCTTAAGACCAACCCACTTAGTTTCTTGTAGGCACATAATATTTATCATTCTCCTCACCATAACTTCCACTACTTCCATAGATTTTCCCGTTAAGGTTCCTATATTCCACATTCCTAAACGCATTCTACTCTCTTGAACTCTACCCTTCTGTCCTAGCTTTTTCACCATCTCCCGTCTAATAGGATCAAAGTACTTATTTTGTGTGTCCTGTGTAAAGTTGATAGGAGCATATACTCCCAAACAACTTTGAGTGGAGTCGTTCGAAAAGAAGTTTTTATGGCCCCCTTGCTCATTTAACACTGCATCCGGGTGCCGATGGAGATACAACGACCCTTGCTCACTTATCACTGTGCTAGGGCCACACAGCGCGCCACTTACGGGTGACGTCCTAGCTTTAGCGCGATTTCGTTCTGGATTCATTGTCATAAGGATTCGACGTAACTGTGGAGTGCCGGCTGTCGACTACCTGACACCCTCCCCCTCCTTCTTTATCCGGGCTTGGGACCGGCAATGTAAGATAAACTTACATAGGCGGAGTTAGGGATTACATGGTTTAACAAAAGAATTTTCATCAAGATTAATGAATCATTCATGTTTATATTTAATCCAAATGTCATGGATATATTGCATGTAGTGGTATGCGTTTTAGCTTGAATGTCACAAGTAAAACATACATAATAAAATCCAACCTTCAAAGAATAGGTATTTTCAATTATTTAAGCAATTGGAAGAGCTACGTAGGAGTGTTGTTAGTAAAGGTTGAACTCTAGCACCTTGTCAATCTAATTTTCTTAAATGAATTGTATTATCTTGAGTTTATATTTTTAATTGTTTTGTTAAGTTGAATCATTGTTCCTATAAGCAAATTCCCATTTTAGATATTTGTTTAATTCACATCCAATAGTATTTAGTTTCGTCAAATTAGTGTAATTCTTAGAGTTAAATAAGTAAATACACAAAAACTCGTAAATTGTTTATATCAGTCCCTGAGGAGATCGACATTGCTTGAACCATTATATACTACAAACACTTGTTCTCTTGCAAGAATTTTCTATGGTTTAACCCTTTGTTTTACAAGTGGTAAAATCGCTATCAAGAAATTGGCGCCGTTGCCCGGGACTGTGCCAACAGTTCCCGAGCTTTTGTGTTTATTTTTCTTATGCTTATGTTTAAGTCGTATTTTTATTAATCATTAAATTAAAAAAAAATAACAATTAATTTAGTTGAATTTCGATCTTTGATTAAGTGCAGTGGATGTGTGGTGTGAGATTTTTGTCTTTGTTTAACTAACTAGTGGTTGCCAATTTGCATAAATTGTGTTTTTGATTCATCTAGGTTTACTTATTTTTTTTTTCCTTTTTGTTGTTTAGTTAGTTTATGTTAAGTTTTATTTTATTTTACTTTTATTTTTATTGTGGCTTAATATTTCTGTTGTTTGTTCAGGTGTAGTATATGGTGATTGGAACAAGGTCCAAGAATCAAGTGCTTATTCCTTACGACCCTGAACCAGAGAGAAGTGCAAGGAAGTTAGCTAGAGAAAAATATTTAGCACAAGATTCCAACCTTGGTGATACTTTTCTTAAGGATTTGTTCCGTGATCCTGAGAGCAGCACATCTATTTTCCAACCTTTGGCACCAGTTGCACACATGGCCCTAGCCTTACCTGCAGCAGGTCAACCTTTAAGGAATTCATTGGCAGCGAGAATCAATGCAGTGCCAAGGTGCATTATATATCCAGATGTGGAAGATGGGACAACCTTTGAAATCAAACCTCACATCCTCAACATATTGCCATCCTTTCATGGGTTGCCAAACAGTGATCCCAACATGCATTTGGCTGATTTTATTGAGGCATGTGACAACACCATAATCAGAGGTTTCTCTTCTGAAGCTATCAAGTTACGCTTGTTCCCGTTCTCTTTGAAGGACAAAGCCAAGGCGTGGCTGCATTCTCTGCCTGCCAATAGCGTTACAACATGGACAGAATTGCAAGAAAAATTTCTCAATAAGTTTTTTCCTTCTTCCAAGACTCTTGCACTCAAGAAAGAGATATTGGTTTTCGTTCAAAAACCAAACGAGTCTTTCCATGAAGCTTGGGAAAGGTATATGAGATGTACACAAAATGTCCTCATGCTGGGTTTGATTCTAACCTTCAAATGAACATATTTTATGATGGTCTCAATGCCACCACCAAGAGTCAAGTGAATGCATCTGCTGGAGGGTCGTTAATGTCAAAATCTGCAAGGGAAGCATTTGAGTTGTTTGATATGATGGCTTTTGAATCCCAACAATGGACAGAAGAACAAACACAAAAGAGGGGAGTTTTTGAGATTTCTCAGAGTTCTTCTAATGTTTCTGCTCAAATTGCTAAAATGGAAAAGAATTTTAATGCCAAGTTTGCTGCCTTAATGCAGGTCTCTTCCATGCCCAATGCCAAGGAAGCTTGCATCATTTGTAGTGAGAAAACTCATGACATCACTCAATGCCCCAACAAGGATAGCTATCCTGAGCTTGTGCAAGAGCATGTGAATATGGTGAATAATTTCATTAGACCCAGAAGTGACCCTTATTCCAATACATATAATCCTGGGTGGAAGAACCACCACAATCTCAGTTGGGGTGGCAACCAACAGCCATGTCAATACCAACAGTCTTACCAATCAACTAGTGAGACTAAGAAACCATATCTTGAAGACCAAATGTCACAGCTAGCTCAACGTATGTCTGCTCTCTCTAATAGCACCAACAATTTTGTCCAATCCACACAAACTAGCATTCAGAATCTCACGGCATCAGTGGGGAATTTGGAGACTCAAGTTGGACAGCTTGCTACCATGTTCAATGAAAGAGAGAAAGGAAAGTTCCCGAGCCAATCTGAGCAAAATCCAAGAGGGATGGAGCATTGCAAAGTAATACGGACATTGAGAAGTGGCAAGAGTTATGACAACAGAGAAGTGGTGCACCATGAAGCCGAAGTGGAAGAAGAAGAGTTTACTGAAAGTGCACCGTTAGCTGCAAAGTCTCGATTAGAGGCTATTTCTGTAGCAGGTATTCCAGATCCTAGTACAAGTGACAAAGTGCAATCTCGACCCAACTCTGATGCAAACAAGGAAAAAGGCCTTGGTAGTTTATTTGCACCTTCTGACAAGCCACCATACAAGCCACCTTTGCCATTTCCACAACGGCAGCAACAACGTTCCAAGGATCAACAATGCATTAAATTCATGAAGACGTTGGCTAAGGTTCAAATTAATTTGCCTCTATTAGATGCTATTAAACAGATCCCATCTTATGCCAAATTTCTGAAGAAGCTATGTTCTAAAAAGAAAAAGTTCTTGGAATACGAGAAGGTGATTTTAACTGAGCAATGCAGTGCTGTCCTCTTACATAAGCTACCACCCAAGAAGAAAGATCCAGGGAGTTTCACTATCTCTTGTACTATTGGTAGTCTTGATTTTCATAAAGTATTGATTGATTTAGGAGCAAGTGTTAACCTTATGCCTTATTCTGTTTTTCAAAAATTAGGTGAAGGAGAACTCAAGCCCACATCTGTGAGTCTTCAATTGGCAGATAGGTCCGTGACCTATCCTTTGGGTATTCTGGAAGATGTGATTATTAAAGTGGATAAATTCTATCTTCTAGCTGATTTCATTGTACTTGACATGGAGGAAGACAAGGAAGTGCCTCTTATTTTAGGCCGACCGTTCATGGCTACCGTCCGGACACTTATTGATGTGGAAGCAGGTACTTTAACCTTAAGAGTGCAAGGAGAGTCAGTTGTATTCAAACTCTTTGAAGCTGTCAAGCGTCCTTTCGAACCTGAAGAGTGTTTTCGTGTTGATGTTGTGGATGGGATTGTGCATGCAAACTTTGCCTCACGATCATCTAATGATGAGCTGTTAACTTGCCTCACCAACCATGATGCTACTTTATCTATGGAAGAAAATATGGTGGACGTCATTGCTGCATTGGATAGTGCACCAATTCATAATCCAAGATGGCGACATGTTTATGAAAGCCTTGGAGTACCTAAGCAGCCCCTCCTTTCTTCAAGTGAGCAAGCTCCGAAGTTAGAGCTCAAGCTACTGCCGAGCCACCTCAAGTATGCTCATCTCGGGGTGAATGAGACCTTGCCTGTTATTATTGCTGCTGATCTTAATGACACGGAGGAAGACAAATTACTAAGAGTTCTTCGCAAGTATCAATATGCTCTGGGGTGGACACTTGCTGACATAAAGGGCATTAGTCCAGCTTTGTGCATGCATAGAATTTTTATGGAAGCTGGGACTAAACCAATTGTTGAAGCTCAAAGACATCTAAATCCGATCATGAAGGAAGTTGTAAGAGTTGAGGTGATGAAGTTGCTTGATGCAGGTATTATTTATCCAATCTCGGATAGCAAATGGGTGAGCCCAACTCAGGTGGTTCAAAAAAAAAAACTGGTATTACTGTGGTGAAGAATGATAACAATGAGCTTGTGCCTACAAGGATGACCACCGGATGGCGAATGTGTGTTGACTATAGAAAGCCCAATGACAGCACTAGAAAAGATCATTTTCCGCTGCCATTCATTGATCAGATGCTCGAGAGACTAGCTGGTCATTCTTTCTATTGTTTCTTAGATGGTTATTCAGGGTACAACCAAATTCCAATTGCCCCTGAGGATCAAGAGAAGACAACGTTTACATGCCCTTTTGGTACATTTGCATACAGACGAATGCCATTTGGATTGTGCAATGCCCCTGCCACTTTCCAACGATGCATGATGAGTATTTTTTCTGGAATGGTTGAAAATTTTGTTGAGGTTTTTATGGATGACTTTTCTGTTTTTGGTAATTCTTTCGATATATGTTTGGATAACTTGTCTTTGGTTTTGGAAAGATGCAGGGAGACTAATCTTGTGTTAAATTGGGAGAAATGCCATTTCATGGTTAAGCATGGCATTGTGCTAGGATATCTAATTTCAAGCAAAGGAATAGAGGTCGACAAGGCAAAGATTGAGGTGATCACCAAATTACCACCACCAACTTTTGTGAAGAATGTGAGATCTTTCTTGGGACATGCTGGTTTTTATCAAAGATTCATCAAAGATTTTTCCAAAATTAGTCGTCCCCTTTGTAATTTACTTGCTAAAGATGCTTGTTTTGATTTTAATGCAGATTGTCATGATGCTTTCAACAAATTGAAGGATCTTCTCACATCAGCCCCAATTATAATAGCTCCAGATTGGACCCTTCCTTTTGAGCTCATGTGCGATGCTTCCGATTACGCTGTGGGTGCTGTCCTTGGTCAGCGACGTGACAAGCTCCCCCATGTTATATATTATGCCAGCCGCACTTTGAATGATGCTCAGCTGAATTATGCCACTACAGAAAAAGAATTACTTGCAGTGGTATTTGCTCTTGAAAAGTTTCGATCGTACTTAGTTGGTGCTAAAGTTATTGTGTATTCTGATCATTCTGCTCTCAAGTACTTATTGTCTAAAAAAGAGGCCAAACCACGATTGCTTCGATGGGTCCTTCTCTTGCAAGAGTTTGATTTGGAGATCCTAGATAAAAAGGGACGTGAGAATGTTGTGGCGGATCATCTCTCAAGATTAGTAAATGCAAGCACTGATGAGGCAGATTCATTGCCCCTGCAAGAGAGCTTTCCAGACGAGCAACTTCTAGCGGTTACTCATCAAGTACCATGGTATGCTGACATCGCAAATTATTTGGCATCTGGAGAAATACCATCAGAGTTCAGCTACCAACAAAGGAAGAAGTTCATCTCCACTGTAAAACACTACTTTTGGGATGAGCCATACCTTTTCAAGCATTGCCAAGATCAAATCATTCGTCGGTGTGTCCCCTTAGAAGAACAAGAAAGCATTTTGAAGTTTGCTCACCACTATGCATGTGGTGGTCATTTTGGACCAAGAAGGACAGCGGCCAAGATCTTACAGAGTGGTTTCTTTTGGCCATCTTTATTCAAAGATGCATACCTATGCTGCCAGGCTTGTGATAAGTGTCAAAGAGTTGGAAATCTTTCTCAAAGAAATGAGATGCCTCAACAAAGTATTTTGGTGATTGAACTATTTGATGTTTGGGGTATAGACTTCATGGGACCTTTCCCTTCTTCACATGGCAATCTTTACATCTTGGTAGCGGTTGATTTTGTCTCTAAGTGGGTGGAGGCAATAGCTTCTCCAACATGCAAAAGTTCTGTGGTGTTCGGTTTCTTGCAAAATACTATTTTTCCTCGATTTGGAGTACCTCGTGCTATCATCAGTGACGAAGGTACGCATTTCTTAAATCGCACCATGGCTGCCCTTTGTGCCAAGTATCATATTCATCATCGCATAGCCACCCCATACCATCCACAGACATCTGGACAAGTTGAAGTATCTAATCGTGAGCTCAAGAGGATTCTTGAGAAAACTGTCAGTTCATCTCGAAAGGATTGGAGTTTAAAGCTTACTGATGCTTTGTGGGCATATAGGACAGCTTATAAGACACCAATTGGGATGTCTCATTTTCGTTTGGTGTATGGGAAGGCTTGCCATCTACCTATGGAACTTGAGCACAAGGCATATTGGGCTATTAAGCACCTCAATTTTGACTACCAAGCAGCGGGAGAGAAGCGAAAGCTGTAGTTGAATGAACTGGAAGAAATAAGGAATGATGCTTATAAGAATGCAAAGATTTACAAGGATAAGACCAAGAAATTTCATGATGCTCACATCCTTCGTAAAGAGTTTCAACCGGGTCAGAAGGTTTTGCTTTTTAATTCGAGACTGAAACTATTCCCAGGAAAGCTCAAATCATGTTGGAATGGTCCATATTGTGTTGTACAGGTCCATCTTCATGGGGCTGTGGATATCCAAAACATGCAAACTGGTTTTGTCTTCAAAGTTAATGGACATCGCTTGAAGTTATACAAGGAGTCTCCATATGATCTTGCCAAGGATTCCATCACTTTGAAGGAACCTGTTATTTGAATCAAACTGCCAACAGAATGTCTAGCTCTAGACAGTAACTAAAGCGCTTATCGGGAGGCAACCCAAGCTTTCTATCTTTCATCTTTAGTTTGAATAATTTTAAATGTTTTTGTTCTATTTTTATGTTGTTTTCTGGTTTGTGTGTTTAAGTCCTACTTTTGCTTCCTTATGCAGGTAATGATTTTGCAAATCTCTACCACCACTTCTTGCAAAGTTTCTTAATCCCACGGGTTACTCACACATTTGTTATGCATAATGGGACGTGTTGAAACAAGTTTGGCGATGATTTGGAATTCTATTATGGAACAAAAATGCATCTTTACTGCTGCTCTCCTCGCCTACACAAATTGGTGTGTTCTTTCCTTTTCTTTATGTGTATTGATTTCATTTTGTATTTCTTTCCTTCCATTTTTATGTTTATTGTTCAAAATTCCTTTCATTATCATTGGGGACAATGCTATAATTAAGTTTGGGGGTGGAAATATATTTCGTTAGTTTACTTCTTCGTAAAATAAAAGAAATAAAATTGTTTTTTTCATTTTTGTTGTTGTTTGTAGCTACTTCTCAATTCAATGATGAGATTTGATCTTAATTTCCTTCTTCCTTTCAAGAAGTCTAAGTTCTTTTCATTGTCTTTGTGTTAACTGTACTTTCCAGCAAGCATCCTTGAAAAATAAATGTGTCTAGTCTTGTCAATGTGAAACTTGAGCATGATTTAGCGTTTCATATGTGAATCATGTGAGATTATGTAAACCTTGTGAGCTTTTGAGCCGTTACATGATTGAACCATTATGCATCAATCTCATTCCTTCTTGTGCGTATGATCTCACTGTACATGTATCTCTAGAACTTGGTTTATACTTCTCGATTCATTAATCAATTCATGTAATAACTTGGAAGTGATATAGGCCATCTTTGGATCGTTTGAGCCTTTCGTGCCTACCTTATATGCTATATTTATTCGTAGTAGCCCGTTGAGCCTTTAACTAAGCCATTTCTTTTTTTAGCCACATCTCTTTACCATGCTCCGATATTGGAGTTGAGCCCATACACAGAAATCAATTCCTTATTGTTTTGAGAAAGTATTACATGGGTTGTGTTCTTGGGGGTTTCATTTATGTAGAAAGATGGATGGAGCATGTGTATTACAATGAAATGTGAATTTGATGGGTGATGTAGTTTTTGCAGATTTATGCATAGCTTTGCAGATTTGTTTCTGTCAAAAAAAAAAAAAGAAAAAAAAAAGAAAAAGAAAATTGGAGAGTGTTGATTTGTTGAAAATGTGTCTGCAGAGTATAAATTTCCTTTTGAAGTTAAATTTGGGGAGTAACAGTTGCTCGAAGTTTTATTATTTTGCTTTCAATTTGAGGTGGTGTGATATTGAGGTGTTGGACAACTACTAAAGTGTACTTTCTAAAAAATTTTGATTTCCATATCCTTTCTTTCATTAGCCTATCACCTTTAGCCCCATTACAACCGTAATAAAATCCTATTGATCCAAGGTATTACTAAAATATTGATAGCGAGTTAGGTGGACAAGCAAGTATATGGCGGCATGTACAATGAGATCACTTGAGTGAAACACATTAACCAAAACTTATGAGTGAATGAGCGTATGTCTTGTGAGAAGCTCACATGTTTGCATATGATGATTTAAAGGAGCTTGGAATTGCATTGACATGGCTAGCTCACACATGGCATTTCAACGTTTTGTTTGAAGGAAATTTGGTTAACTATTGGATGATGTTTTGAGCTTTTACTTAGTTCTTGGCTGTTGTTTCATGAGGACTAGCAAAAATGCAAGTTTGGGAGTATTTGATCACTTATATATTTCATGCATTTATACCATCCATTTCCAACGAAGAGGGAATTGGAGTGGAGCACAAAGAACACACCACTAACCTCCAAATGCATAATTTGGCCGAAAGCACATTTGGAAAATCTGTTGACAGTGTTGCCACTTCATTGCAACACATTGGTAAGCCACCTATTCCAATTTCGATTCCCATTTCAACAAATAGGTTGTTACCTTGTATGGTGCAGGTCCCCAATCGAATCCGAGCTGGTGGGAATGAATACATTGACTTTAGGATGCTCAACGCCCCAATCAGGAAGGATTACTATTCCTTTCCATTCAGAGAGCCAATGTATGAGTATTTTGAGGAGCATGCCGTGGAGTACATACCTCTCCATACCTTGGGTCCTATTCAAGCTTAGCTGGAGGTATCGTCCGGCTGCAAGACGTTAAAGCAAGCGCTTCTTGGGAGGCAACCCATGTATTCAAATAAGGAAGATTTTTGATTGCTCAACAATCAGTTTTGCGTTTCTAAAAACCTTCCCTTTTCTGTAGTTTTATTTTGCCATGATTGATATTTTTATTTGTTGCTTGTTTAATTATTTTTGGTGTGGGTTTATTTTTGAAACACTGACAGTTATGCAAGGTATTTTTACATCCATAAAAAAGGAAGGAACATTAAGCAGATAAATACAAGAGGGAGCCTTCACAAAGGCTACTTAGGAGAAGTCTCAGTAGTCAACGGAGCCTCAGCAGTCGGCGGGGCCACAGAAGGAGGAGGTATCGGAGGTTGATCATTTGGAGCTTCACTATGCGATACAGCCCTAGAAGACGAAGGCAAATGCTGTTGGAACAAACCCACAAACCTCCGATGATCAAGTAAAATCTGACCATCAGATTCTTGCATCTGGTCAATTTTCCTCTTCATGTTTGTGGCATAGTTGTGTGCGAGCTTGTGCAACTGTTTATTCTCATGCTTGAGCCCTCTAATCTCCTGTTTGAGACTCATCACTTCAGCCACCAACGATTCAACTTGACGGGTTCGAGCAAATAGGCATTGGGCCATGTTGGACACAGAACCCACACACTGCACATTAAGAGCCAGAGACTCCTTAACAGCCAATTCATCAGACCGTTTTGAAAGCAGTCTGTTATCTTTAGGAGTGACAAGGTTCCGGGCCACCACCGCAGCTGTCATATCATTCTTCATCACTGAATCCCCAACGGTAAGGGGGCCAGTAGGGGATATGAAGGATGGGCGCCATATGTTGTCTGGAGAAGGCAGGACTGCCTCTTCACCAAGGTTCAAGTCAAAACGACGGTCGGAAGGGCCATACATTTTCAAAGGTGTTGAAGAAAAAAGAGATCAGACAAGTCAAGATATTAGAAGTGCAAGAAGGGAGTTTATACAAGCACAAATTCAAGTGTGCTTTGAAATGAACTGCGTGCCTCTATAAAAATCAACACTCGACGTGATTTTAGATATCGAAGAGGCGCTAGCTTTCTCAAAAGTTGGGCTTGCTCAGAAACCACGGGCCATCATTTGTTCCAGATTTGTCCGCACTCGTCACATGCAACCTCTGCACTCGACAGAGCTCAGATTTCGAAAAGGCAAGCTCAGAAATCAGAGAGGCATCTGCTTTTCCAGACGTGTCAGCATCTCTCACATGCACGCTCAGCTTTGCGAAAATCACGGGCAGTTTGTTGAAGCACCGATTCCAGATATCGAAGAGGCATCTGCTTTATCCAGACGTGTCAGCATCTGTCACATGCACACTCAGCTTACGGAAATCACGGGCAATCTGTCGATGATTTCTGGTAAAGTAGAAAGCACGTGAAGTTTACTGTTCAATCATCCAACGGTTGCCGACAAGAGTGAAAGAACAGTACCGGTTATTATTTCCTATAAATATCGACCTTCACCCTCTATGGCAAGGCAGACATACATAACCTTCCATCATCTCCGAGAATGCCTTTCCAACAAACCCTCTCGAGTCACTTAGTGTTCCTTATTCCTTGGGGTACCTCTGCAAACAACCCATCCAAAGCAAAAGTATTTCATATCATGAAGGTTGAAAGCAAGAGTATCTCATATCATGCTTTCTCCCTGTCCTTCTCCTTGTCGTTGTTTTAGGACAAGGAGAAAGAAAGCAATCAGCCAGCACTTGGTATCAATCTTCCGATTTGGAACCGACTGCCTGGAACCCCTTCCTGATTGCTTACCTAGCCTTGCTCTGAAGTACTCATCTTCATCATTTTATGCTTCCTCTTCGTCTATCACATCTGCTTGGGGAACAGATAAGGGAAGTGAAAATGATACCTCGAAGCATGTGGAGACAATTTGCCAATTCATCATCAGCTAGGGACAAGGAGAAAGAAAGCAAGAGGTGGGCACTTGGAAAGATTGAAGAAAGAAACAGACCAACACTTCTACCTCGTGCATGTCCGCCGTGCAGAAGAAACAAGCAGAGAAGAATGCAGACTGCACAATCAAATCAACCCAACAGAAGGAGTCTGATTTGAAACCAAGGAACTTTCATATTCCTCGCTCAGAATTCCAAACCAGTTCGAGATCAAAGCTGTGGAAAGATAACAAGATCATCTATCTCCAAAACCAGATTTGCGTTCTTAAACTCTACTCTGTCTAATTTTTACTTTGCCATACTTGTCATGTTTATTCGTTGTTTGTTTGTGTGAGTTTATGCATGAACATTGAGGACAATGTTTGATTTAAATGTGGGGGGGGGGGTTAACCATTGTTTTGCATGAAATTCGTAGAAGTTTATCACCCATTACTTCTAGTGTTGTTCCTTGCTGTTTTAAGTGTTTTTAAGCTGTTTTGGAGTATTTCAGTGTGTTTTGACATAAAAATCCGAAAATCTCATAAAAATTTGAGAAATTGTTTTTGTATGTTTATTTGTGTCTTAGGGTACCTTTCAACACAATGATGAGGATTTGGTTTTTAATTACATGACTGTTAAAGAGAGTTAAAAACATGGATGAAAATTTGATTTACTCTTTGGTGTATGCTTGGTTGTGGTTATAATTTATGAATTCACATGCAATCATAAAAGGAAAAATCAGTTTTTGTAACATGCTTGAAAGAAGGAACTCAAATGAACGCTACAACCTTGTGAGACTTGAGCTTAAACGTTTATTTGGAGAGTTAATAATCTGTCTATCCTTGTTTTCTAAGTCGTTGCATGATCTCATTATTCTTTGCTTGATTGCTACTTAGAAGGCGTTTCATCATTTAGTTCCAAATGCTAGAACTCATGCCTATTTCATTCAAAGCATGTTATTGATTTGCATAACACATATTCAAGATGAAGTTGTTTAGTGAGCCAAGAGCCAAAAAACCTATCATGTTCATTATGTGTTTAAGTTTAACCCCGTTGAGCCTTGTGTAGCCTATGTTCTTTGTTACCCATACTATCCTCACCTAGCCTAGATTAGGACCATCCATACCCTTGTTCTTGAAGCATAGTAAAGCATAATTTAGAAGGAATTCCTTTTGTTGAACTCTTGCAGAAAAACAAGTGTGGGGGAAGTGATTCTTGTGTGTGTGTGTATGCCAAAATCATTCATAAGGCACGGGTAGAAAAGAAAAATTCATGAAAAATAGAATGAAAAGAAGAAAAGTTGTGAAAAGAGTGAAAAAGAGTTGAAAAATATATGAGAAAGAGCTCTAAAGTGTTGTTTGTTGAAGAAAGGGTCCAAAGCATTGAATTCGACCCTAAGTGTTGCATCAATCTTCCCTTTGTAATTAAAAGTTGATTCTGCATTCTAAAGTGATTTCCAAGTGTCTATTTCATTGCTTTGCTTGCTATCGCTTTAAGAACGTTTGTTATCCCTATCCTTTCTTTGTTAGCCATTACCCTTAAACCTCATTACAACCCTTAACTTCATCTTGAGTGTCATGCGTTTCAATATGTGGAGTTTGGAATTGGTATGAGCATATGGTGTCACTGGTTCTTGCATCTAAGTAGTAGCATTCCATTCATGAGATCATATCTAAAACATGCTTAATAACTCCAGAAAATCGCTTTCTTTGTTATACATATATGTGAGTGTTCGTTTTCATGTTTACATCAATCTTCTCACATATAACTAGTGTAGCGTGTGTAGTAAGAAAATATGTGAAAATAGAGAGTATCTTGTAAGGAATTGAGCAAATTCTCTAAGGCATGTTACTACATTCAAAACATCATTTTAATTGGTTAAATGTGAACTAGTAAGTGGTGACTGTGATTAAGTATGTGCTCAAGTGTGAAGATAACTAAAATTTGTGGGAATAATGATTTTTAACATGTCATGTGCGTTGGAAATCCCTGAGGCAAACGTTGGAAGGTTTAGGTTGTGTTTTGTTTTCTTTATTTTGCTCGAGGACTAGCAAAAATGTAAGTTTGGGGGTATTTGATCACTCATATATTTCATACATTTATACCATCCATTTCTAAAGTCTTTGTGATGTTTTTGTGTTAAAATGGTGGCATTTTACCTTACCTTGTGTTAGTGTGCAGTTAAATTTGCTTTAGGATTAATTTCAAGCAAAGTGGAGAAAAAAAAATAAAAAAGAAAGAGACAGGACACTTTGTGTTTTGTATAATTGAACCTAATCTAGTCCGTTATTATGTGCAGATGGGTCCAGGATATTCCGTTTTCAATTATCTTTATCCAAAGCTGCAGACCACTACAATAAAGTACATCTTAAGGCTTAAGTGGGGGGCTCGGTTAACATGGCTGGGACAGAAAAAGGTTCAATTCATTTTGGTGCTGTTACTGTTTTTAGACAGGGGGGCACACGGACAGAAAGAAGACTGGCAGACAGAGAGGAGTGGAAGAAAATAAAAGAAAAAAAAAATAAAGAAGGACAGAGGATGATAGAGAGAAAGGCACACGGGATGGAAACTGACAGTGGGATGGAAACTGACAGAGAGGAAAAAACAAAGGGGATAGCACCGCAGAAAAGAAAGAAAAGAAATAAAAATATTAAAAGAAAAGAATAAAAGAAGATGGGCAGGTGAGTGAAAGTGAGGAGAGACTGACAAAAGGAGAGCAGAAAAACAGAGGGAGAGGCAGGGAAGGCAGAGCACGGACGAAAAAAAAATAAAAGAAAGGAAGGCAGTGCGCAGAGAACTAGGTAGCAAGAGGAAGGCAGTGACGAGGCGCAGAGGAAGTCAGGAGAGGAAGAAAAGGGAACGGAGAGCTCGTCTGGAAAAAAAAGGGTGTTTTCGTTCTTTGTTATTTTTTTTATGGATAATTTCTTATGTATTAATACAAGTATGTGTAACTAATTTATTTTGCTAGAGTGAGGCCATGAGCCGCAACATAATTACGTAGATTTCTCTTTCAATTGCTTAAGTGTTGTTAAATGCTTGCTTTGATGTTTTCAATCTCTAAATTAAACTATCTATGTGTCTTGATGCTTGATCACCATTAGGATGTTTAGAAAAGTCATTAGATGCAATTTTGAACGAATGTCACGTTAAAATTGGTTATGCTTCTTGTGATTGAGGATTGTAATTTCTCCTAAGGTAAATATCATACTCTTAGGGATTACATGGTTTAACAAAAGGATTTTCATCAAGATTAATGAATGATTCATGTTTATATTTAATCCAAATGTCATGGATAAATTGCATGTAGTGGTATGCGTTTTAGCTTGAATGTCACAAGTAAAACATACATAAGGAAAATCCAACCTTCAAAGAATAGGTATTTTCAATTATTTAAGCAATTGGAAGAGCTACGTAGGAGTGTTGTTGGTAAAGGTTGAACTCTAGCACCTTGTCAATCTATTTTTCTTAAATTAATTGTATTATCTTGAGTTTATATTTTTAATTGTTTTGTTAAGTTGAATCATTGTTCCTATAAGCAAATTCCCATTTTAGATATTTGTTTAATTCACATCCAATAGTATTTAGTTTCGTCAAATTAGTGTAATTCTTAGAGTTAAATAAGTAAATACACAAAAACTCGTAAATTGTTTATATCAGTCCCTGAGGAGATCGACCTTGCTTGAGCCATTCTATACTACAAACACTTGTTCTTTTGCAAGAATTTTCTATGGTTTAACCCTTTGTTTTACAAGTGGTAAAATCGCTATCACATACTTGCACATAAACCAATTTTCAGTTGTTCTTTAGATCAATCATGAAACTCAACATCCCAGGTTAATTAAGTTCGCTCAAATTAACCTTCAAGTTCTCCTTAAGTTATTGAATTGAATGGGAAAGCGCATACAACAATTCAAGCATTCTTCAAAAGTCTTTTACGTGAATAACACAATAAAGATACAATCAAAGATCATTAAGCATCATGAAAACTATAAGTATTGACGATGCATTTGTTACTATGATGAGCATGAAACTCCTGCCAAGAATTCATTTAACGCGATCGTTTATAAGCGACCTACACTACTTGTGAATATAAATTTGTAACTACTAGGTGAAACTCCTTTATATTCTAGCATCATATTCATGCATGCAAACTAAGTGTGCACTCTTAATAAACATACACGAATAAGTTATCAATCAAGCAGTTAAACAAATTGAATTCACAACTTATGAAATCACAACTGAAGGTAATCAAATCATATTGCAAGTATGAACATGGTTTCGAATTCCCCCCTAGCTAAGGGGGGTTTAGTTCCTCATACTTACAAAGCAAAGATAAACAAATTTAGACATTGAAAACAAAAGAAAGAAAACACCTAAACGCTCCAACGATCCAAGTTGGACAACATGCACGTCCAAGCACTTTCCTTCCCTTCCTTTACTGCGGCACAAGGTGTTGGTGAGTGTTTGAAGGTTTGGTTGTATGGAGGAATGGATGTGAAGATGAATGAATGTGTTTGGATGAAAGTTGTATTAAATTGGGGATGAATTATCAAGAAAAAACTAAATGTAATGGCTGCCACACACACTTCCTTTTATAGAGGAAGTGCACGGCGTGGAGGGATGGAAGGTGGTGTGAGCAATGATTCAAAGGTGAAAGTGAAGTAATGATACAAAGCATGGGGCGTGAAATGGAGTGGTGTTGCAGCTATGAATGCAAGTGGGGAACATGAATGATTGTGCACATGGTAGATAAAGGAAAGGGAGGTGGAATGGTGTAGAAATTAGTTATAGGTGCAGGTGGATTCATGATGCACGACATGGGCAAGGAAAGTGAAGGAGTGGTGCATCAATGAGTGCATGTAGTGGAGGTGAAAGTGAATGAAATCTGATGGGTGAAGGGGACAAGGGATGTGCACCACTTGAGTGCAATGATTAAATGTAATGGTGCATGAAAACAGAAATAATGAAGGGGACAAGGGTGAGTGTTGTGGTAATGAGTGAATGTAGTGGTGTATTTTATGCCCATGCCGTGCCTTTCCTTTGCCCATGTGTGTGTGTTTCCTTTGCCCATTTGCACACACATGTTCCTCATCATTTCAACTACAAAACAAACACATTTTCTGTCCTCCAACCAGTCCATGCAGTTTGCATGTGTGTGAATGTCATCCTTGCATGTGTGTGAGCTGTTTGATGTCTCCTCCCTTTGCATGTGTTTGTACCTTCTCTTTCTTGCTGTGCATTTCCACTTGCTCCAAAGCCAAATGAGTGCAATCATAACCCAATTTGTTGCTGAGTGTTGATGACAAAGCAAAACACAAAACAAGTGCCTTTACTTTCACATTTTATTAGCCAAATCTGCTTAGCCCTTTTCTGAACCTTTTAGTGTTACAATGCCCATAACTTCTTCTAGAAAAAGGATATTAACAATCTGTAAATTGCTCCAGAAAATAGACATCCGTAGCTTTCCAAACATATAAGGCTCATTCTCTTATTCATTCTGAGTTGTTCGTAACATGCTTCCAAAGTCAGTTAATCTGCACAGGCAGTTTGGACGAATTTGTTACTTAGTATCTCACTTGTGCTACTTTTCTTTTCTTTGCTTGATAAATCACACAAAACAGAAAAACATAGTAAATAGCTCAAAAATATAAGGAACTAACTAAGAAAAGACAAGGGAATTTTATGTAAAATATTTATAAATATGAGCTTATCAGATATGCATAAACAAATATTGGTCTAAGCAGTCAAGAGTAAGCAGGATATGACATGATCTGCAATATATGACCAGAGGAAATCAAATGCAGGAAAGAACACAATTGAGTTTCATTGTCCTTTCTTTCTACTTTTAGTAGTTTAACTTCTAGCACTCGCGTTCATCTCCTTAGTTATTTGCTGGTTTAGGTACACACTGTATTACATGATATGTGGTTTTGCATTGGATCGGATTTTGTTGGCGATATTGGTAGACACTCTGTATTACATGATATGTCCTTGCTCCTCTGTTTTGCTTTATCTATTAAAAGGCATATTCCATCAAGCCGCCGTTGCAGCTGTGGTTATGAATTTAAAAGGCATATTCCGTCAAGCCGCCATGGCAAGTGCCTTCGCTCATGAGCGGTAGGTCTCGGGTTCGAGACTTGGGAGCAGCCTCTCCATAAATGGGGGTAAGGCTAGCCGACATTCACCTCTCCCAGACCCTGCGTAAAGCGGGAGCCTTGTGCACTGGGTACGACCTTTTTTAAGCAAGCGGGGTATGAGAATTCATTGTTGAAGCCAAATTTTCCAGGAATATTTCTCAAGTTGATTACCACAGTAAGCTTATTATCAATCAGTCTCGCCTGAATGCGATTCTTGTTTTGTTTTCTCCGGGGAGTTTCCACACAAAGAAGTTCGAATGAATCAATCAATCGATGAATCAAGGGTTGTCTATTGATCTGATGACTACAGGTCCTTGTCTATTTGCCGGAGTTTCTGCCCTTCGGCTTTTAGTCGCCATGAATGGTACTGATGACTACAAGGTTCAGTCTGCAGTCCTTAACCGCGTACCGTGTTCATAAGGAATTGCCGGCAGCTCGCCAAAATTCCATTCCAGTCTGTGATGTTGATTTTTGAAGTTGAAGTACTAACAATTGTAAGCCAATGCAGTGGCCCTCCAACTCATAGTTGCCAAACTAGCAGTCATAGTGTTCAAGACGTAATTAAGTGTCCTTTTCAAAACAAATTGTCTTGAGGTTTGCAGATCTTCTATATTATTTTAAAGCTAAACAAATTGATAAAAAGTTCTCTACCGTATATCCAGTTTCAACTTCAGCAAGTGCAAGAACAATATGAAATTCTAGATAAAGTCTAGAGAATTGAGGTATTTTGAGATAAAATTCCATACCTAAATGAGTAGAAAATTAAATCTATCCACTTAATTATATTCTTTTGAAAAAATAATAATAATGCCATCTTTAGTTTCGCCAATCAGATACAAAATACAACACTTTTTATTGACTAACATTTTCAATATTAAGTAGAAAATTAAATCTACACACTTAATTATAGCTTGTATAAGTGAAGCTGATAAGATTAGTCTACAATTGGGTAGGAAGCCATTGTGGCAAGGCCACAAAGACCTCCAGGAGGACTAGCATCTCCTGAGAATTCTCATGTAGCCAACGATGGTGACACCGTGGTTTGGGATTGTCCCACAACCTTCTATGGCCTTGAATACCTTGCTTTTGTAAAACCTAAAGTCCGGCCAGATGACATGAATGCCAATTGAAATTGGTTGCATGGACAAGGCCTTGATTAGATAGCTTTTGCTGTTGCGGGGCACTATTTGCTACTAGTAATCCGGGCACTGGCAGCATGCCAGTTTGAGTTGTTAGTATCACATCTTCACTCAGTAGCCTGGTACAGGTTTTCTGCTTCTCTTGCGACTCCTTGGCATCCTAGTATGTATTTAAAGTCAGACTCCATATAACCACTACGGCAGCGCTTGTTTCCATAAATTCTGCTACAATCCCAATGTTGCTATTCGGACAGTGAAATCAACTGACCTGTTCTGATTTGGGCAATTTCTTCCAAATCTGCCACTATAGAGAATGCCCAGCAAGAGCCTACAGTATATAACACACCATTAATTTCTATACATACTACAAAATTGATAAATCGTGATGCGTTCAAGAAAAAATAATGCAAGTCTACATCGTCAATATTTGATAAGATCAAATATTGATTAAATATGGACTAAAAACCGACCGTATGCAGAAGAAGGCAAAAGGAATAATGGCTTCAGTTTCAGCAGCGTGGTTGCCGTACCTTTCCACTCGAGCCTCCACACCTTATGCTTCTCTCACATTCCTCACTAGCTCCACAACTAGGAAGAGTTCCGTGTCTCTCAGCGGTGGCGCCGCTGCTCGTTCCCCGTTGCTTCACTGCTCCTTCATCTCTTTCACCTCTTTAGCTTCCACTTCCGTCTTCTTAGGTAACTTACCTTCAATTGTTTTACTGTCACTCTGGATAAAAAATGGATGGTTGAAGTATTATTACTATTTTTGGGTGATTTTGGGAAATGGGTGTTTGTTCTTTTTTCGTAAGATGGTGAATTTATGCTTTTTCATTGAAATTTGTCTCTAAGTTGAAATGTAGGGTTTTTGTGGCTTAAATTTTGGTGTGTTTTATTTTTGTTGATTCATTTGGGTTGAATTTGATAAGCTAATAGGTTGTACATTTCACATTCCATTGTTTACTTAAATTCTGCTCGGTTTTTTTGTCTTGTTAGGTACTCTAACTTCATAAAAGTAAATTTCTTGCTTACGATTTCCGTAGTTTTAGCAATGTAAGTACTTCCATGGTAATGAAACAAGTCGGTGTCTTTTTTGGTTTCTGAAAATTAAGCTGAAGAGCTAGTTAAACGATATTTAGTCGGGCCTTGAATTGATTAGAACTTGGTTTTTGATTTGAAGGTTTATCTTTGGGCTTGGATTCGAGCTCTAGTGTGGAGGTTAGAAGAAGAAGAGGCTGTGGCTTAGTGGTGAGGACCGGGAAGGCTGCCCTGTGTCTAACCAAGAGAAGTAGGTCCAGGAAATCCTTGGTTCAAACTCATGGATTCCGTTGCCGCATGAGAACAACTGGCGGGAGAGCAATGATGAAGCGCCAACGTGCTAAGGGGCGGAAGGTCCTCTGCACGAAGAGCAATTCCAACTGTGGAAAACGTGCCTGATTGTGCCCTTTTCATATTCAGTTTATTAGGTAAGTGCAGTGGTATGTAATGTAATGTAATGATGTTTAACAGCCTATTCTTGTGAACAATGGCAGAATTTCAAACTTATTTCTCATGATACCTTCTGTATTGTTCAAGAACTCATTGTCGGTTATCCATCTTAGTAAAACTGAAAGGCTCGTCAGGGAGACACAGCCTTCAAGAGGTCGTTTTCACTGTGGAAGGCACGTTCCATAACCAGTTATCTGGGAAGCAAGCTCGTTTTCCATGTTAGTATTGCTACTTGCTCCTTTCGCTTTTTATATTCAAAGGCATAATTCATCAAACCGCCGTTGCAGCTGGGGTTATGAATTTAGTCAAAGGTAAGTAAGCGGGGTACGAAAATTCGTTCTTTAGATTTGAATTCCAAGTTAACAATGGTAAGTCGATGCAGTTGCCCTCCAACTAGCAGTCATAGTGTTCTTGGGGGTAATTAAGTGTCCTTTTAAAAACTAGTTCTCTTGAGGTTTGCCGATCTTCTAAATTAATTTTATGCTCGACTGCTTGATAAAAAGTGCTCTAATGCATTTCAAGTTTCAACTTCATCAAGTGCAAGAGCTATATGAAGTTTCAATTAAAGTCTAGAGAATTGAGGTATTTTGAGATAAAATTCCACATCAAAATTAGTAGAAAATTAGATCTACGCACATAATTATACTCTATTCGAAAAAATAAACTTAAATCCGTCTTTAGTTATGCCAATTGATACAAAGTACAAGCACTTTTGGATCGGCACACTTAATTATACCCTGTATAGGTGTAGCCGAGAAGACCAATATATAATTGGGTAGGAAGCCATTGTAGCAAGGCTACAAAGACCTCCAGGAGGACCAGCATCTCTTGAGAATTCTCATGTAGCCAACAAAGGTGACATCGTGGTTTGGGACTATCCCACAACCTTTTACGCTGTGAAGACCCAGCTTTTGTAAAACCTAAAGACCGGCCAAGTGACATGAATGCCAATTGAGACAGGTCGCACAGACATGGGCTTCATTGGATCGTTTTCACTGTTGTGAGGCACTATTTGCTACCAATTATCCAGGCACTGGCAGCATGCCAGTTTAAGTTGTTATTGTCACAGCTTCCCTCAGTAGCCTGGTACGGGTAATCTCTTCCTTGCGATTCAACGGTTTTCTGGTATGTATTTAAAGGCAAACTCCATATAACCACCACGGAAGCCCTTGTTTCCATAAAATCTGCTACAGTCCACAAGTTGCTGCTCGGACAGGGAGATCAATTGACCTATTCTGGTTTGGACAATTCCTTCCAAAGCTGCCACTGGAGAGAATGCCCAGCAAGAGCCTACAGTATATAACACAACAATATTTTCAATACATACTACAAAACTGAGAAATCGTGATGCGTTCAAGAAAAAATAATATAATTCTGTAGTACTTGATACATCGTTAGTATCTGATATGGTCAAAGATCGATAAAGTATGGACCAAATATTGACAGTATGCTAGTTTAGGTACGAATAAAAACATTAACCAACGACTGTAACACCATGGTCGAGATAAAACCCACAATCTCCAGAGAATACCCCACCAGAGTACCGTTTAAATTGTATTGATAATTTATTTCGCGGGTAATACCGTTTGACTATTATGTAATCAAAGGCATCGGTCATGCTACCAGTTATGCAAGCTTGATTTACGCCCTTTTTGGAACAGTCCACTAGTTGCTGCTCCAACATTGAGATCATTTGACCAGTTTTGATTTGTATAATCCTCTCAGCAGTTCCCACTGCTGTAAAAGGCCCAGCAACTTCCTGTAGATGCTGACAAATAATATTCATGTGCTTGTTGATTATAAATTATTTTGGTATTTGTGCGATCAATATATGCATTAAGTGAAAGTAACGAAAAATAAGATCACATTACCACATAAACCTTCGTTTTTTACTGGTGTGACAGCTCCTTGGCTCGTCAGGGAGACACAGCCTTCAACAGGTCGTTCTCACTGTTGAAGCCAAATTTCCAGGAATATTTCTCAAGTTGATGACCACAGTTAACTTATTATCAATCAGTCTGGCCTGAATGCGACTCTTGTTTTGTTTTCTCCGGGGAGTTTCCACACAAAGAAGTTCGAATGACTCAATCAATCGATGAATCAAGGGTTGTCTATTGATCGGATGACTACAGGTCCTTGTCTATCTGCCGGAGTTTCTGCCCTTTGGCTTTTAGTCGCCATGAATGGTACTGATGACTACAAGGTTCACAGTCTGCAGTCCTTAACTGCATACCGTGTTCATAAGGAATTGCCGGCAGCTCTCCAAATTTGAACGTAAAAATTCCATTCCAGTCTGTGATGTTGATTTTTGAAGTTGAAGTACTAACAATTGTAAGCCAATACAGTGGCCCTCCAACTCATAGTTGCCAAACTAGCAGTCATAGTGTTCAAGACGTAATTAAGTGTCCTTTTCAAAACAAATTGTCTTGAGGTTTGCAGATCTTCTATATTATTTTAAAGCTAAACAAATTGATAAAAAAGTGCTCTAACGTATATCCAGTTTCAACTTCATCAAGGGCAAGAACAATATGAAATTCCATACCTAAATGAGAAGAAAATTAAATCTACGCACTTCATTATATTCTTTAAAAAAAAATAATGCCGCTTTAGTTTCGCCAATCAGATACAAAATACAAGCACTTTTTATCGACAAACATTTTTCAATATTAAGAAAATTAAATCTACACACTTAATTATAGCCTGTATAGGTGAAGCCGATAAGATCAGTCTATAATCAGGTAGGAAGCCATTGTGGCAAGGCCACAAAAACCTCCAGGAGGAACAACATCCCCTGAGAATTCTCATGTAGCCAACGATGATGACACCGTGGTTTGGGATTGTTAGTATCACATCTTCCCTCAGTAGCCTGGTACAGGTTTTCTGCTTCGCTTGCGATTCCTCGACATCCTAGTATGTGTGTAAAGTCAGACTCCATATAACCACTACGGCAACCCTTGTTTCCATAAAATCTGCTACAGTCCCCATGTTGCTGTTCAGACAATGAGATCAACTGACCTGTTCTGATTTGGGTAATTCCTTCCAAATCTGCCGTTGCAGAGAATGCCCAACAAGAGCCTACAATATATAAAACAACATTAATTTCTATACATACTACAAAATTGATTAATTGTGATGTGTTCAAGAAAAAATAATGTAAGTCTATAGTACTTGATACATCGTCAATATTTGATATGATCAAATATCGATTAAACATGGACCAAAAATCGACCGTATGCTAGTTTAGGAATGAATAAAAATATTAAAATAAAAGCATTTAATGTTGATCTGTTACCACAGGGTCCTTGATGCTTTACAGGGGTGACAGCTCCATGCATCTTCTAGTCGACGCTACAGGGAACATCGAAAAGACTTAGGCTTTCATACTTAAAATATACAGCTACGGATAAGGTCGGTTCAGCGGGATTTATGTATACAGTACGTAGTTGGACAAATTCTTCATGGCTCAAATCAACAAATTCATTGAGTCCTAACTTGCAAGTCTTGTTCCCATCTATTGAAAGACCTCTGGTTACTTAGGGTTCCTCATGGTTAGGGTTTCTCGGTATTATCTGGGTAATAGGGTTTGTGTCAACCCTATTAGTGTTTTACCTAATTAATAGCCGTTTATTTTCTTCTTGCTCTTAACAATTTGTATAAGGGTCTTATCTTGTTGTCAACTCCTTAATCCAAGGAGCTTAGTTATGTTCCCTATGCCAGCTGTTTAGCATGATTCAAGGAGATTTGGGATAGGTAACTTGAGTGTTGAGTGTAGTTTGCAACTCACTCAAACTCTTTTATATATTTGTAACCTGTGTTTGCTCTCATTATGATTTCCATAATACGAAATCAAAAACTTCAAAAGTGTATCAGAGCGGGCATCCTTCTGAACCTGTCTCTGTATAACTCAGTTGTTGTGATTTTCCTTCAGCAAAAATATGGTTGATGAGAATTCAGATGATGAAAGCACCATTTCTTCCCCTTCTGCTTTCATCTCTGAAATGGATATCAATGCAAATCAATGACTCAGTTGAGTATTACTGAATGAGTTTAATTATTTGCCGTGGGTAAGAGCTGTTAGTCTTGCGCTTGGTGAAAGATCCAAACCTGGTTTCATCGATGGCAGTCATCCTACTCCTGAAGTTACTTCTCCAGAATATGGAGGGTGGCTTTGTAAAGATCAATTGGTTATGTCATGGTTGCTTAATTCCATGGAAAGGAAGATTACTGAAATCTTCAACTATTCCATGTCATCTCTCACTCTCTGGACAACTGTGAAGGAGATGTATGGTAATCAAAACAACTTTGCACGCATCTTTCAACTTAAGAAGGATATCTCTAACATTCAACAAGAAGGTAAAACTTTTGTTCAACATCTTGGTTCTCTGAGAAGCATGTGGAATGTGCTAGATGTTTACAGACCTCACACAACTGATCCCACCGTGTTTTTTTAAAAGAACTGAAGAAGATAAAAAATTTCAATTGCTGTCTAGCTTGAGCTCAAAATATGAGGATTTGAGAAGTCATATACTCATGAATCCTGAGCTACCATCCTTCACTAGCATCTGTGCAACCATCTAATGTCAGGAATTAAGAAGAAAAGTCATGAACAATGAGTTTGCAGCCTATCTCCAACAAAAGAAGGGAAGGGAAGATCGAGCTGTTGACCATGAAAATGGAAGTGCGACTGCATTGCTGGGCAAGTTTGCAGGTTTTTTGGCCGATTATGATCACTTACCTCAACAAAACATGAAATGTGTCATGAATGCTTTCAAAACTGCTCTTAAAATCAACGAGTTGCATGATTTTTGGGTTGTAGATTCAGCTGCCACAGATTATATGACTAATCAAGTGTCAAAATTGCATAAATTTGAGAAACTTCATAAACCATCACATGTGTTTGTAGCTAATGGTGAAGGTGCTAGGATTGTAGGAAAGGGAAAAATTCACTTGATATCAATCCAAATGGATTCTATGGCCTTATATGTTCTTTCATTTCCATTCCAACTTCTCTCTATGGGAAAAATCACAAATTCCTTAAACTGTTTAGCAATTTTTTCACAGAAAATGTCATTTTTCAGGATTGTGTCACCAAGAGGAAGATTGGTGAGGGGTTTTTCCTAGATGGTATCTATTACATATCGAAAAGCTCTCCCAGTGGATTCTGAGCCAAGTCTAAGTCCATTCATTCCTTCATTCAAGATCATTCCTTGTGGCACCAGCCACTAGCTCACCCTTCTCAACATTTTTTGTCAACCTTGTTTCCTAACTTAGGTAAAGAACAATTTCACTGTGAAACTTGCCATATGTCAAAGGCAACTAGACTACCTCTAAGTTCATCTTTGTCTAGAGCTTTTCATCTTTCATAACCTTTGTTGATGATTATTCAAGAGCCACTTGGTTATATTTGTTAAAATCAAAGAGTGAAGTGATGGAAGTGTTTAAGGACTTTCATAACCTTGTTAAAAATCATTTTTCCTCTCAAATCAAAACTCTAAGGTCTGATAATGGCACCGAATACATGTCCCAAGTCATGACTAAATATTTCAGCAACAATAGCATCATGCATCAAACTAGTCGTGTTGGCACACCCCCAACAAAATGGTATTGTCGAGAGAAAAAATCGAGATCTTTTTGAAAAAAACTAGGGCCTTGATGTTCCAAATGAATGTACCAAAACGTTTTTGGTCTCAAAGTGTTATGGCAGCAGCTTACCTAATCAACTGGTTACCTAGTAGGGTTTTGGGGTTCAAATCACCAATGGAAATGGTCAAAAACAGAAAAGTGGACTTGTCACACCTTAAGGTCTTTGGATGCATTTGTTTTGTCCATGTTTAGCCCTTGCATCGAGGCAAACTAGATCCTAGGGCAACCAAATGTATTTTCCTTGGTTGCTCGTCCACACAAAAAGTATACAAATGTTACAATCCACAACTTAAGAGATTAATTGTTTCCAAGGATGTTAGATTTCATGAAACTAACCCTTATTATAGCAAATCTCTGGATTGTACAAGTTAGGGGGAGTTTTTCTTGGACCTTTTTCCATTGCCAATGACCGAGATACTTACCACTGAAGTCACTCAATCTAATGCAATGGTGCTTGCACATGACACAAAGTCCCTCATTGCAACTGACCAACTAGCTTCAAGTGATGACACCAATACTTCTGTGGAAGATGAATCTCTCCACAGCGTTGGATCTGAGGAATCTCCATACATGTCTCATTTTACTGCGCCTCGATGAAATCCCATTCGTGAAAAACATCCTCTAGCAAGACTGCAAAACTTTGTCACTTACAAGCTAAGGCATCCACTGTCCAACTATGTGTCCTATAAAAAACTGTCTTCTAAATACACTGTTCTTCTTTGTAATGTATTTGAGCATGTTGAGCCTCAGTCGTTTCAAGAAACAAATTAATCATAGGTTTGGCAGCAAGTTATGCAAGATGAACTACATGCCCTTGATCAACATAAAACCTGAAGCATTGTGACACTGCTCAAAGGAAAGAAAACAGTAGGTTACAGGTGGATATACAAGGTTAAATTCAACTCAGATGGGTCCATAGAAAGACACAAGGCAAGATTAGTGGCTCGTGGCTTCACTCAAACATTTAATGTGGACTATAAGTAAACCTTTGCTCCTGTTGCAAAGATGAACTCAGTGAAAGTACTCTTTTCAGTCGCTGTTAACAAAGGGTGGCCTATATATCAAATGAATGTAAAGAACACCTTTTTACACGGTGATCTTGAAGAAGTCTATATGAAATTACCCCTAGGTCATCCTCAAAGTCATGCACCAGATGTTGTGTGTAAATTGCACAAATCGATTTATGGTCTTAAACAGTCACCGAGAGCTTGGTATGCCAAGCTCAGTTCAGTCCTTACAACTGTTGGTTTTAAAAGAAGCAACGCAGACTCCTTATTGTTCGTGCGCACATGAACTGCTGGGAAATTGGTAGTCCTTGTATATGTAGATGATTTGATCATTACAGGAGACAACCCTGAAAAAATAAAGGAGCTTAAGCATTCACTACAATAATGTTTTGCAATCAAAGATATTGAAATATTGAGATATTTTCTTGGCATAGAAATGGCAACCTTTCACAAATGTTTCTTTCTCTGCCAACGGAAATATGTTCTGGACCTTCTTAACGAAGCAAACATGAGTGATGCTAAACCTGTGTATACACCTCTTGACATCAAGCTCAAACTCAGCTTGGAGGGGCAACCACTTCCAAACATAAGCTATTATCAGCGACTTGTTGGTAAGTTGATATATTTGACTATTACAAGGCCTGACATAGCCTATTCAGTGAGCATTGCTAGCCAATTTATGCACTCTCCCACGATGGAGCATTGTAATCTTGTCAACAGAATTCTTCGGTACCTAAAAGGTTCAGTGGGTCGTGGCATAATCATGAAGAACTCAAATCATAGGTTATTGTGATGCTGATTGGGCTGGTAACTCTATTGATCATAAGTCTACAACATGGTATTGTACATTTGTAGGAGGCAACCTTGTTACATGGAAAAAGTAAAAAACAAGTAGTTGTTGCAAGATCAAGTGCTGAGGCTGAATATCGAGCCATGGCATCTACTACGTGTGAACTAATATGGCTGAAAGGTCTACTATGTGACTTAGGTGTCTTCACTCCTCAATCCATATCTTTTTTCTATGACAACCAGGCAGCAATGCACATTGCTGCCAACCCCGTCTTCCATAAGAGAACCAAGCACATTGAAGTTGACTGTCACTATGTTCGTGCACAAGTACTATTACAAGTCATCAAAACTCATTTTATCACCATTAGCCTCTCATCAGTTTCAAAGGCTTCTCGGCGAGCTTGGATCCATCAACCTTCTGGATCCAACTTGAGTTGGAGTATTGAAAGACCTCTGGTTACTTAGGGTTCCTCATGATTAGGGTTTCTCGGTATTATCTGGGTAATAGGGTTTGTGTCAACCCTAATAGTGTTTTACCTAGTCAATAACCGTTTATTTTCTTCTTGCTCTTATCAATTTGTATAAGGGTCTTATCTTGTTGTCAACTCCTTAATCCAAGGAGCTTAGTTATGTTCCCTATGTTGGCTGTTTAGCATGATTCAAGGAGATTTGGGATAGGTAACTTAAGTGTTGAGTGTAGTTTGCATGTAATATTCCACATCGCCCAAGGGAATGGATCCTGTAAGCCTTATATGTATATTCTCATCTCTACTTAGCACGAGGCCTTTTGGGAGCTCATTGGCTTTGGGTTCCATCGGAACTTCGAAGTTAAGCGAGTTCGCGCGAGAGCAATCCTAGGATGGGTGACCTACTGGGAAGTTCTCGTGTGAGTTCCTAGAAACAAAACCATGAGGGCGTGGTCGGGGCCCAAATCGAACAATATCGTGTTACAGTGGAGTCGAGCCATGGATGTGGTAGGGGCCCGGGCCTAGATGTGATATTGGAACTCACTTAAACTCTCCTATATAATTGTAACCTGTGTTTGCTCTCATTATGATTTCCATAATACAAAATCAGAAACTTCAAAAGTCAACACCATCACAGTTGAATTTTTCCACATACTCGATGTTGCTCTTAAATGGCGAAACGCCTTTTCCTTTTTTTTTTCGCTGTTTGGGTAAACGCGTCCATACTTTACCATCCATATATCATATTTTGCAGCAACATAAGCTTCATACAATGCTTGCATAAGACTTGAGATGCCAAAGTTCCCAAGATGATGAATATTGCAATAATCACAAGAAGCATGATTGTACCGAAAATTGGGAAGGGAGAAATATTTGGGAACAATTAATCTTCGAATGGCTAATTCTTTCTTCTATTTTTTTTAATAAGAACCTATTTTGAACATCATTTTGTTCTGTTAGCTTTGTTGTAAGAACTCATTTTCGGTTATCCATCTTAGTAAGACTAAAAGGCACGTCAGGGAGACACAACCTTCAATAGGTTGTTTTCACTCTGGAAAGGACATTCCATAACCAATAGGTCGTTTTCACTCTGGAAAGGCTCGTCAGGGAGACACAGCCTTCAATAGGTCGTTTTCAAATTTAGTGTCATCACTCGCTCCTATGTTTTGCTTTATCTATTCATAGGCATAATCCATTGAACCGTCGTTGCAGTTGTGGTTGCAAACTGTTAGAATCTGAACTATTTGATGGTGTATTTGCAGCAATTTAGCACAGAGAGAAAGAAGATTTAGAGAGAGAGTGTGAAAAGATAGAGAGAGCTATAATGCTCTTTTTCATGTGCTCATTTCATCACACCAGCATTTACATAACCATTAGGAATGGAGAGAATCTAGGAGAGCCTATGAGCTTATCCAACCATTCATTACAAGACCCTATGAGATCTTGACACTTGCTCACATTTGAGCCTACTACAAATTGATCTAATCTCAGCCCTTGATCACTAACAACTCTAATTACTCAAACTAACAGCTGGCTATAAATAATGAAATGATAGTTTATACCTTAATCAACCAACACTCCATTCTTTTAAGGTCTCGACTGAAATTACTCCAAGCTTGTCCCTCAAAGCATATAATATGTCTTTAGCCAAAGCCTTGGTGAAGATGTCTGCCAATTGCTCCTTACTCCTACTGAATTGTAAATCAATTATTCCTTCTTGGATTGCATCCTTGATGAATGGAATTTCCTCTTGATATGTTTAGACCTCTAATGAAATACATGGTCCTTTGACATTGTAATTGCAGATGTGTTGTCACACATCAAGAGGGTTGGTTCAATCAATTCTTCACCAAAATCATGCAGCAAAAATCTTAGCCATATGGCTTGAGTAGTAGCTTCAGAGGCACTCATATACTTGGCTTTTGCAGTTGAGAGTGCAACACTTTGTTGCTTTACAGAGGCTTAAGAGAAAGAACCACTACCAAAGCTAAAAGTATACCTTGATGTGGATTTCATGTCATCTTCATCCCCACTTCAGTCACTGTCACAGAAACCTATAAGCAAGGCTGCATTTCCTTTCTTATACTTGATTCCAGAATCCACAGTTCCTTGCATATATCTCAGGATTCTCTTGGCAGTGCCAAGATGCTTAGTGGAGGGACAATGCATGTACCTGGCAAGTACACATGTTGAGTACATGATATCAGGCCTTGTTGCAGTCAAATACAGAAGGCTGCTGACAATTCTTCAATACAATTCCTCATCTGCAGCCTTACTCCCATCATTTTCCTTAGTTTATCAATAGGAAGTAGAAGGATTGAGATAGGTTTGCAATTTTTCAATCCAAACTTGTTAATCAAACTCAATGCATATTTCTTTTGATGAATGAATATGCTCCTTTCTTGTTGAATAACTTCAATTCCTAGCAAATGATGCAACAATCCTAAGTCTGTCATCTCATACTTACTCATCATGTCGCATTTGAAATCTTCAATCATCTATGAACAACTTCTCGTGTAGACAATGTCATCTATATTGAAACAATTAAAGTTCCCTGTCAATCCTTATGCTTCACTTGGACTTTTTGTAAACCCACACTGCACCAAGTAGGTGTCAATGTTGCTATACCAAGCTCTGTGAGCTTGCTTCAGTCCATACAAGGCTTTCTTTAGCTTGTATACCTTGTGTTCTTCTCCATTGACAAGATACCCATCTGGTTGATCTATATACACTTCTTCTTCAAAGATTTCATTCAGAAAAGCAGACTTCACATCTAACTGGAATAATTTACACCCTTTCTGTGCTGCCAAAGCAATGAGAATCCTTATAGTGTCCAATCTAGCTACAGGTGCAAAAGTCTCATTAAAATCAATCCCAGGCTTTTGAGTGTACCTTTTGGCAACTAATCTTGCCTTGTGTTTTTGTATAGTGCCATCCAAATTCAGCTTAGTTTTGAAAATCCACTTTACTCTAACAATTGGTTTGTGACTTGGCCTATCAACCAATTTCCAAGTACCATTCTTCTCAATCATAGTGATCTCATCATTCATTGCTTTCTTCCAAGCTTCATCTTGAAAGGCTTCATTGTAGTTGTCAGGGTCAATGACACTGAGTCTACACTGAGCAAACACTTCATTCAAGTTTCTCCACTTCTTTGGTGTATTGTCATAAGTTTCTGTGAGTTGGATCTCACTCTCCAAATTCACAGCAATAGAAACATTACTATGTACACCAGTAATACACTCTTCACCTGTGGTTAAATAATTCGACGTAGAAGAATCAATATTAGATTCCTCATATACACCATTTTCAATCTCAGTTATGCTTACACCTTTATTAGCTTCTGAATTAGGCAGATGGATGTGCACTGTCTCCATATTCTCCCAATTGAGCACTGCATCTTCATAAAAAATGACACTGCTGGAAACAATGATCTTGTTTCTTTTCAAATCATACACTCTATAGCCCTTCTCTCTTGTCCCATATCCAACAAATATACATTTCTGTCCAATTTTTGCCTTAACTGAGTTGGCATATGAGTGTAGCACACAGAACCAAAAATTCTCAAGTGCTTTACTCCTGGTTTTCTACCACAAAACTCTTCAAAGGGAGTCTTGTTTTCCAATGCTTTTGTAGAACACCTATTAAGTAGGTAGACATCAGTGTGAACTGCTTCACCCTAGAACTTGAGTGGTAGCTTTTTTTTTCATAGAGCATGGTTCTGGCCATCTCTACAATGATATGATTCTTTCTCTCAGCAATGCCATTTTTTGGGGGAGAATAAGCAATAGTGAGTTACTTTTCAATACCAACATCTTCACAAAACTTCTCAAATTCCAGAGATGTATACTCTCATCCCCTGTCACTTCTGAGCTTCTTCAACTTATGACCAGTTTGTAGTTCAACCATAACCTTGAACATTTTAAAAATTATGAATACCTCAGACTTATACTTTAAGAAATAGACCCAGCACATCCTTGACTTGTCATCGATGAAGGTAAGAAAGTATCTGCTACCACCAAGAGTCTTACTTATGGGTTTGTTGAATGCCTCTCTGTGAGCATTTCTAGGGGAAATGTTGCCCTCCATCTCAGTTCTTTGTTGAATGCCTCTCTATGAGCCTTTCCAGTGGAACACCCTTCACACACCTGATTATACTCTTGTAGGTGAGGCAGACCATACACCATGCATCTTTCTTGGAGCATTCTCAAACTGTCATAGTTCAGATGCCTAAATCTTCTCTGCCATTTCCATGTATTTCTTTCTATAGTTGCTTTATTTGCTACAATGTGATCCACAGATTCAAACATTAGAGGGAAACATGCATTTCCCTTCATTTGCACAGTAGCAACATGGTCTTGCAGTTCCCTGTCATCAAATATGCAAGCCATGAAATCACCAAGTACTAGTCAATACCCATGTTCTACCATTTGGCCTACACTAAGAAGGTTCTTATCTAAATCAGGTATGATCATGACTTTTGGTATGTACCTAGTTCCTCTCTTAGTCTCCACTACCAGAGTCCCTTTCCTAATTGAATCAACCAAGTCCCCTGTGCCCATTTTCACCTTACACCTTATACTCATGTCAATGTTGATAGCAATGATTCAGTACTAGTCATGTGGTTACTGCAACCACTGTCCAGTTACCAAACACCACTATTTTCTTGCACATAGGCCTTATGGCAAGCATATAACATCATTGCATTGTTCTAAACATGGTTCAAATAGTTGGCAACATATGTTTTCTTAAGCTGACAATCTTTCACTACATGTCCAAATCTGTTGCAATTATGGCATTTAGATTTTCCTTTAACCAACACTCTCCATAGTGAGCCTTATCACATATTTTGCACTTTTGTTTAGCACCCTCAGTGATCTCACCCTGTCTCTCAGGCCGGTGAGTATTGTTTTCCCATTTCTTAGGCTTAGACTTCCAAATCTTCTTTCCCTTACTATGATTTCCCTATGTAAATGGCTTATTTTGTGCTTTAGGTACAAGATTCATACTAGAGAAAGCATGATCTGAGCTTGCAGCATCATCCCCATGTCTACTCAACCTAAGCTCATAACTCTTAAGAGATCCTACAACTTCTTGCACATTCACAACATTTAAATAAGAAGTTCTTTCAATCACAACACAAATTGGATCATATTTACTAGATAAACAAATTAAACCTTTCGAACCTCTCTTTGGTGAGTGAGGATCTCACCATCAAATTTCATCTGATTAATTAGTTCAAATAATCTAGTAAGATACGCAAATAGAGATTCATTTTCTTTCATCCTTATATTTTCAAATTCACGACGCGAACTTTGGAGTTTGACATATCTTGCTTGTTCATAGCCATGAAATTCCTCTTGGAGTAGATCTCACGCACCCTTGGATGTCTCTTAGTTCACAATTTGAAGGAAGATCTCCTTAGAGACTGCACTTTGAATGATTCCCAGTGCTTTAACATCCTTCATTAGTTGATCCTCCATGAGTGCATTGAGCTTATCATCGTCTCCTTTAACACCGTCCGACTCAGATGAATCTTCTTTGCCATCTTCCTTCTTTGGTTTTCCCTTTTCTCACTTCCTCTTCGATTCTGGAATAGTAATCCCGTTGTCTACCAGTTTCCAAATCCCATACGATGGTGACCATTCTCACCTTCCAGAACTCGAACTCCATTCCATAAAAACTTGGAGCTCGTAAATCGCTGCTTCCAGACCCAGTCATTTCAGCTTGAATCAGAATGAAATTGAGAGTTTTCTCATTGTATTCTCTCACACAATTTCACAGAAATCAAAGCCCAGTTCGACATCGAACCAAGGCTATTGATACCATGTTAGAATCTGAACTATTTGATGGTGCATTTGCAGCAATTTAGCACAGAAAGAAAGAAGATTAAGAGAGAGTGAAAAGATAGAGAGAGCTGGAATGCTTTTGTTCATGTGTTCATTTCATCATACCAGCATTTACATAACCGTTAGAGAGGGAGAGAATCTAGGAGAGCCTATGAGCTCATCCAACCATTCATTACAAAACCCTGTGAGATCTTGACACTTGCTCACATTTGAACCTACTAAAAATTGATCTAATCTCAGCCCTTGATCACTAACAACTTTAATTACTCAAACTAACAACTTGCTTCAAATACTGAAATGACAGTTTAGACCTTAGTCAACCAACAAACTAACAGCTTGATGCAAATAACCAGTTATCCGAGAAGCAAGGACGGATCCACATAGGGACCTGGGAGGTCCCAGGACCCGTCGGCGATCCTAAATCGCTCCTAGAAATTTTCCGGGGACCCCTCGTACTCGAGCATGAGGTTTGTGCAGGTTGTAGGTTGCAGGTTGCAGGTTGCAGTGGCTGTCTTCTTCTAGGAGAAGATGACCGCGCACGGAGAAGAAAGAAAATAGGGACCCTTCCAGTCTCTCTCCTCCTTGTTTCTGACATGGTCTCATCCATTGGTGCCACCCACTTCTCCTCCAACCTTTCTCTGTCGTCTAGAGGGGCAGTACATAAGCCCAAATTTCCCCAAATTATTTCAACCACCTTAGTAATTTTTCTTATGGGTGAAATTTCCTACATAAGGTTAGTTGTCATGGGTTGGTGAAATTTGGGGGTGGAGCTGCCATGGCTTCGGGAGAATGGGGATGAAGGCGGTTAGTAGAGGTATGGCAGCTGCGTTCTTAGTGAGAGAGAAAGTGGATGTTTGGAAACTAGTAAAAGAGAAAAATGGTGTGTTTGGTTAGAAAGATAGTGGGAGTTTGGGGAGAGTTTTATTTGACCGGTGTTTTAAATTTAGTGGTCTATATTAGATAATCAATAACTTAGGTACTCCCTAGTAACTTAGGAAACCTCGTAATGGACGCTTGAATTATGATTTTATAATTTGTAATATTGTTTTGCATATGATTTTTTGAATGAAATGTATTATATTTAAATTTTCAATGTTGTTTTTGTCTATAAATTTTTTGACCTTTATTATTGGGACCCCCCGAGTTTAAAATCCTGGATCCGTCACTGCCGAGAAGCATCATCGTTTTCCAATTTAGTGTCATCACTTGCTCCTATGTTTTGCTTTATCTATTCATAGGCATAATCCATCGAACCGTCGTTGCAACTGTGTTGCGAACTTGGTCCATGTGAGCAGGGTATGAAAATTGATTTGTTGAATATTGTTGGAAGAATAATGCAAGCTTTTATCTAGTTTTGATGGATAACAACTCAGCTTTCGGCATCTTTCGGCTAGTCTTAGTGCTAGTGTTAGCTGTTTGTTTTAGTCATGGTGGATCTCTTATTTAATGTTTACTTTAGGCATAGTTAAGTGATAATATTCCTTCATCATTGTAAAGCTAGTTAGTGGCTTAAGTTAGAGAGAGTGGAGGTCATCATTATGCTTGCTTAGCTGCCATTGTCCTCTACCTTTTGTCCTCCATTTTCTTTCCTGTTTCTTCTTCTATATATGTTTGATCTTGTAACTGTTTTATATATGAAATATACATCAAAAATTCAATATGGTATCAGAGCAGGAACTTTGAATTCCTGACTCTAGTAATCGTTTCTGCTAAGTTTCTTTTGCTCTAAGCCAAGATGGTTGAAGAACTCTCTGAAACTAAAAGCTCGATGGATGCTCTAGCATTTTCTGACGTTGAGGTCAATCCTAATCAACGTCTCAGTTCTGATTTGTTGAATGAATTCAACTACCTTCCCTGGAGTCGTGCAGTATCTCTTGCACTTGGAGGAAGATCAAAGCTTGGCTATGTAAATGGTGCTATTGAAGCTCCAGTAGTCACTTCTTTTACATACCAGTCGTGGCTGTGCAAAGATCAGTTGGTCATGTCTTGGTTGCTCAATTCAATGGAGCGAAGGATTGCTGAAATTTTTAGTTATTCCGAGTCATCCATACATCTCTGGAAGCAAGTAAAAGAGATGTATGGAAATCAAAATATTGCTGCCCGTGTCTTCCAGCTTAAGAAGAATCTGGCAAGTGTACAACAAGGAAGCAAAGCATTTGTTCAACACCTTGGCAGTTTTACAAATATGTGGAATGAACTCGATATTTATCATCATCATACCACTGATGCCACTATGTTGATTAAGAGAGCAGAAGAAGACAAGATTTTTCAACTTTTGGCAAGCTTAGGTCCAGAGTTCGAAGACCTCAGAAGTCACATCTTAATGAATGCTGAACTCCCTTCCTTCACTGGTGTGTGTGCCATAATCCAAAGGGAAGAAGTAAGGAGGAAGGTAATGAATCAAGAGACTAAAGACAGCGTTTATAAGACTAGGGCTTATGTCTCTAGCAACAAATGTCCTGAAGGCAAAGTTTACAAGGGAAAAAGACCAGATTTAAAGTGCAGCTACTGTGATTCTCTTGGCCATATAAAAGACAGATGTTGGATTCTTCATCGGGAATTGAAGCCTAAGTTCTTAAATGGAGGACAAAAGGTAGAGGACAATGGCAGCTAAGCAAGCATAATGATGACCTCCACTCTCTCTAACTTAAGCCACTAACTAGCTTTACAATGATGAGGGAATATTATCACTTAACTATGCCTAAAGTAAACATTAAATAAGAGATGCACCATGACTAAAACAAACAGCTAACACTAGCATTAAGACTAGCCGAAAGCTGAGCTGTTATCCATCAAAACTAGACAAAAGCTTGCATTATTCTTCCAACACTCCCCCTCAAGCTGGATCTAGGGGATCCCTTGAGCCAAGCTTGGACAGAATGCACAGAAACGGAACCGTAGGAAGAGATTTGGTAAAAATGTCAGCCAACTGATCATGACTGCGAGTATAGTAGGTGGTTACAGAACATAGACATAGGTTCATTGGAAGTAATGTGCATGGCAGCTTGATTGTCACAGAACATAGACATAGGTTCATTGGAAGCAATGTGCATGGCAGCTTGATTGTCACAGAACATAGACATAGGTTCATTGCTGGGAAAGCCTAGATCCAACAGAAGGCTTTTCAGCCAAATAAGTTCACACGCAGTGAAGGCTATAGCTCGATACTCAGCCTCTGCACTGGATCGAGCTACGACACTTTGCTTCTTGCTGCGCCATGTTACCAAATTGCCATCTACAAAGGTGCAAAAACCTGTTGTTGACTTGTGATCAAGAGAATTTCCAGCCCAATCAGCATATGTATATCCCATGATGACAGTGCTATCATTTTTTGTCATAAGGGGTCCTCGACCAATAGACCCTTTTAGATAACGAAGAATTCTCTTCACAATTTGCATATGAGCTAATGTAGGAGCATGCATAAATTGACTCACAATACTCACGACATAAGAGATATCAGGACGCGTGATTGTGAGATAAATAAGCTTTCCTACAAGTCTTTGATACTTAGTAATATCAGAGAGAGCTTCATTGTGAGTACTAAGTTGTAGCTTGCAATCCAAAAGAGTACATGCAGGTTTACTATCTATTAAGCCAGAGTCATTCAAAAGATCAAGAATATATTTCCTTTGATTAAGAAAGAGGCCTTCCTATGAATTTGCAAGCTCAATACCTAGGAAATATTTGAGACGTCCCAAATCTTTGATTGCAAATTTGTTTTGAAGAGCGAGCTTGAGAGAGTGAATTTCTTCAGCATTGTCACCTGTCACTATAAGATCATCAACGTAGATTAAAATGATTACTTTTCCAACTAAGACATCACGAACAAATAGTGAGGAATCAACACTACTTCTTTGAAAGCCAAACTCTTCAAGAATGGAGCTTAGTTTTGCATACCATGCACGTGGAGACTGTTTCAATCCATAACGGGATTTGTGCAGTTTACAAACCATGTCAGGGTCATCTGATTGAGGATGTTCGGGTAGTAGTTTCATGTACACCTCATCCTCTAATTCCCCATGCAAAAAAGCATTCTTCACATCCATTTGATAAAGAGGCCAAGACTTATTTACGGCAACTGATAATAGAACCCTTACAGTGTTCATTTTGGCTATGGGAGCAAATGTTTCCTTGTAATCCAAGCCATAAGACTGAGTAAATCCACGAGCCACCAAACGAGCTTTGTGCCTTTCAATCGTCCCATCTGAGTTGAACTTAGTCTTGTACACCCAACGGCTGCCAACTGATTTCTTCCTTTCGGGAAGTTTAACTACACTCCAGGTTCGATTGTCATAAAGAGCTTGTAGTTCATCCCTCATCGTTTTTTGCCAAATTTCAAGTTCATTTGCTTCTTGAAATGTTTGTGGTTCATGAGTATTGTCCAAGGTACTAAGAAAAGAAATATGAGAGGGGGAAAACTACTTATAGGAAACAAAGTTTGTAAGAGGATACCTAGAAGTGTAGGTGACATAATCATGTAGTCGAAGCGGAGGCTGTCGAACCCTAGAAGGGTTTCGACGAATTGGAACTTGAGGTTCAATATATGTGGTTTGAGATGAAGGTTGCTCATGCAGTAGAGTTGTTGGGTTACGTGAAATGGGACTTTCTTGATAGAGAGGAACACTAGGTAATGGAAACATGTCACTCAAAAACTCCTCCTGATCTGCATCACTTAGTTTCTTGGAGAAGTAGGGCATGTTTTCATCAAATCTCACATCCCTTGAAACCATTATTTTCTTTGTGATTGGATTGTAACACTTGTAGCCCTTTTGGGTAGATGAGTAACCAAAGAAAACACATTTGGTTGCTCGAGGATCCAGTTTATCATGGTGGAGAGATTGGTTGTGAACAAAGCAAGTGGACCCAAAAACTCTCAAGTATGAGAGATCATTCTGTCTGTCCTTCAATACTTCATATGGAGACTTGAAACTAAGTACTTTACTAGGCAATCTATTGATTAGGTAGGCAGCTGTAAGTACTCCTTGTGACCAAAATTTCTTTGGCACATTCATATGAAACATGATTGATCTTGTGGTCTCAAGAAGGTTTCTATTCTTTCTCTTAGCAATCGCATTTTGTTGGGGTGTGCCAACACATGTTGTTTGGTGCAAGTTTTTGCACCTTTGTAGGTGGCAATTTGGTAACATGGCGCAGCAAGAAGCAAACTGTCGTAGCTCGATCCAGTGCAGAGGCCGAGTATCGAGGTATGGCCTCCACTGCGTGTGAACTTATTTGGCTGAAAAGCCTTCTGTTGGATCTAGGCTTTCCCAGCAATGAACCTATGTCTATGTTTTGTGACAATCAAGCTGCCATGCACATTGCTTCCAATCCAGTCTTCCACGAGAGAACGAAGCATATTGAAGTGGATTGTCATTATGTTCGAGCACAGGTTCAATCCAAAATCATAACCACCTACTATACTCGCAGTCATGATCAGTTGGCTGACATTTTTACCAAATCTCTTCCTACGGTTCCGTTTCTGTGCATTCTATCCAAGCTTGGCTCAAGGGATCCCCTAGATCCAGCTTGAGGGGAGTGTTGGAAGAATAATGCAAGCTTTTGTCTAGTTTTGATAGATAACAGCTCAGCTTTCGGCTAGTCTTAGTGCTAGTGTTAGCTGTTTGTTTTAGTCATGGTGCATCTCTTATTTAATGTTTACTTTAGGCATAGTTAAGTGATAATATTCCCTCATCATTGTAAAGCTAGTTAGTGGCTTAAGTTAGAGAGAGTGGAGGTCATCATTATGCTTGCTTAGTTGCCATTGTCCTCTACCTTTTGTCCTCCATTTTCTTTCCCGTTTCTTCTTCTATATATGTTTGATCTTGTAACTGTTTTATATATGAAATATACATAAAAAATTCAATAAATATCAAGGTAAAGGTTTCAGTCTAGAGTCTGCTCAAGTTTAATTTATTAGTGTAATTTCATTGAGCATATTTTAAGCAAGTACAATATACAGGCATTTTCACAGCCTACGGGTTTTATGGGTAGTACTTCATCCTTTGATTAATACGTTACATAATTGGATAGGAAGCATCCATAGCGAGGCCACAAACACCTTCTGGGGCATCGGCGTATCTAAGAATCTTCATGTAGCCATTCTCACCCCACGACGTGCCCCATGAGTTCTTGATTAACCAATAGGGGGTGTCATCTTCCGTTGTCCCATACCCAATGATGGTAACAGCGTGGTTTAAATTTGTCCCACAATTATCATCAGTGAACAGCCCGCCTTTATAGGCTTGAAAGGCTTGTGAGGCAACGATGGCAACGGAGATTGGTTGCATGGACACAGCCTTGTTTATATCAGCTTCACTGTTGCGAGGTACCCTTGCATAATTAGTTATCTTGGCAGCAGCCTCATTTGCCCTGTTCTTATCACATGTTCCTGATCTTCCATCCGAACTCTGGTATGGGTAATTTGCTTCACTGGCAATTCCTCCGTTTCGTTGAATGTATGCAAAGGCTTTAACCATGTTACCACCATTGCAGCCTGAGTTACTTGTATCACAGCTCACAAGTTGTTGCTCAGATAGTGAGATCAATTTGCCAGTTTTGATTTCAGTAATCCCTTCGACTGCTGCCACTGCAGAAAATGCCCAACAACAACCTGCATGTATTCAAACAAAAAGATACGAATTAATTTCCGTAGGAAAGAATGCATGAAGAAAGTAACTAAAATATATATGCACGAGTAAGCTTAGCCCAATATTAATATGGTGGTTGGTGCTCTTACCACAGCGCCCTTGATCTTTTACAGGAGTAACAGCTCCTTGCTCCCTCCAGTCCATGCTTGGGGGAACATCCGTCAGGCTTAGGTTTTTGTACGTAAAAGATGCATCTGCGGATGAGGTTGATTCAGTGGGCTTCTTGTATCCAGTATGATGACTGAGAAATTCTTCATAGGTCATATCAGAAAATCGATTGACGCCTAGCTCGTATGTTTTCTTCCCTTCACTGTTGAATTTCTCCACGAATTCCACATTGTTCTTGAATATGTGGAAACGCCTTTCCTTCTCTGCGCTGTCCTGGTAAACGCGCCCAAACTTTTCCATCCATTGCTCATGTTTTGCAGCAATGGAAGCTTCGTACAACGTGCGGGACGTGGCTTGAGATGCCAAGGTCCCCAAGGTGATGAGTATGGCAACAATTAAAATGTTTCTTTCAAAAGCCATTGCTCACAAAGTACCACTGATGATGAGAGGGGCGCTTTGTATCGACAATGGCTTTGATTTCAAGTTGCGATTGGTGTGAAGAAGCAAGCATGCTATCGTGGGTTTATATAGAAGACGACCAGAACCTCCTGTATGTGCACCTTGTTGAAAAATATTATTATTTAGATTTATTTTAATGTTTGGTATTTTGGGCCTAGTCCATTAATATTAGTGACACATCCCAGTCTCGACTCCGCTATAACATGATATTGTCTGCTTTGGGCCCCGGCCACGCCCTCATGATTTTGTTTCTAGGAGCCAAATTTCTAGGAATATTTCATAAGTTGATGACCACAGTAAACTTATTATCAATCAGTCTCGCCTGAATGCGATTTTTGTTTTGTTTTCTACTAGGAGTTTCCACACCAAGATGTTTGAATGACTTAATCCATCGATGAATCAAGGGTTGTCTATTGATCTGATGACTACAGGTCCTTGTCCATTTGCCGGAGTCTCTGCCCTTTGGGTTTTAGTCGCCGTGAATGGTACTGATGACTACAAGTTTTACAGTCTGCAGACCTTAACCGCATACGTACTGTGTTAAGGACTGCAGTCTTTGATGCTGATTTTTGAAGTTCAAGCACTAAAAATGGTAAGCCAATGCAGTTGCCCTCCAACTCAGAGTTGCCAAACTAGCTGCGTAAATGCGTCCATACTCAGCCATCCATTGCTCATGTTTCTTCGCAATTGAAGCATCATTCAACGTGATGGATGAGGCTGTAGACGCCCAAGTCGCCATTAACACACTATGAACAAGGCAATTAGGGATTTCCATTTTAAGTATCAAAGCCATTAATAACAATTATAAGCTGAATAGAGCTATGGGACAAATGGCTTTAATTAAATGAGTGATCGCTACTAGATATGAAGAACCAAGAACAAAATTTTCATATATACATACATATATATATATATATATATTGATCAAATGCAGGAAAGAACACAATTGAGTTTCATTGTCCTTTCTTTCTACTTTTAGTAGTTTAACTTCTAGCACTCGCGTTCATCTCCTTAGTTATTTGCTGGTTTAGGTACACACTGTATTACATGATATGTGGTTTTGCATTGGATCGGATTTTGTTGGCGATATGGTCGACACTCTGTATTACATGATATGTCCTTGCTCTTCTGTTTTGCTTTATCTATTAAAGGGCATATTCCATCAAGCCGCCGTTGCAGCTGTGGTTTGAATTTAATCTAAAGTAAGCATGCGGGGTATGAAAATTCATTGTTGAAGCCAAATTTCCAGGAATATTTCTCAAGTTGATGACAACAGTTAACTTATTATCATTCAGTCTGGCCTGAATGCAATTCTTGTTTTGTTTTTTCCGGGGAGTTTCCATACAAAGAAGTTCGAATGACTCAATCAATCGATAAATCAAGGGTTGTCTATTGATCTGATGACAACAGGTCCTTGTCTATTTGCCGGAGTTTCTGCCCTTTGGCTTTTAGTCACCATGAATGGTACTGATGACTACAAGGTTCACAGTCTGCAGTCCTTAACCACGTACCGTGTTCATAAGGAATTGCCGGCAGCTCGCCAAATTTGAACGTAACAATTCCATTCCAGTCTGTGATTGCCAAACTAGCAGTCATAGAGTTCAAGACGTAATTAAGTGTCCTTTTCAAAACAAATTGTCTTGAGGTTTGCAGATCTTCTATATTATTTTAAAGCTAAACAAATTGATAAAAAGTGCTGTAACGAATATCCAGTTTCAACTTCATCAAGTGCAAGAACAATATGAAATTCTAAATAAAGTCAGAATTGAGGTATTTTGAGATAAAATTCCATACCTAAATGAGTAGAAAATTAAATCTATCCACTTAATTATATTCTTTAAAAAAATTAATAATAATGCCGTCTTTAGTTTCGCCAATCAGATACAAAATACAACACTTTTTATCGACTAACATTTTTCAATATTAAGAAGAAAATTAAATCTACACACTTAATTATAGCCTGTATAGGTAAAGCTGATAAGATCAGTCTACAATCGGGTAGGAAGCCATTGTGGCAAGGCCACAAAGACCTCAAGGAGGACTAGCATCTCCTGAGAATTCTCATGTAGCCAACGATGGTGACAATGTGGTTTGGGACTGTCCCACAACCTTCTATGGCCTTGAATACCTCGCTTTTGTAAAACCAAAAGTCCGGCCAGGTGACATGAATGCCAATTGAAACTGGTTGCATGGACAAGGCCTTAATTAGATAGCTTTTGCTGTTGCGGAGCACCATTTGCTACCAGTAATCCGGGCACTTGCTGCCTGCCAGTTTGAGTTGTTAGTATCACATCTTCACTCAGTAGCCTGGTACAGGTTTTCTGCTTCGCTTGTGACTCCTTGGCATCCTAGTATGTATTTAAAGTCAGACTCCATATAACCCCTATTGCAGCCTTTGTTTCCATAAAATCTGCTACAGTCCCCATGTTGCTGTTTGGATAGTGAGATCAAATGACCTGTTCTGATTTGGGCAATTCTTTCAAAATCTGCCACTATAGAGAATGCCCAGCAAGAGCCTATAGTATATAACACAACATTAATTTCTATACACACTACAAAATTGATAAATCGTGAGGTGTTCAAGAAAAAATAATGTAAGTCTACATCGTCAATATCTGATATGATCAAATGTTAATTAAATATGGACCAAAAACCGACCGTATGCAGAAGAAGGCAAAAGGAATAATGGCTTCAGTTTTAGCAGCGTGGTTGTAACAACTCGTCCCGGGATTTACTGTACATAAATGGTATTTTTGTATTTTCATCAAGTTTGGGAATTTATCTTCCTTTTAAAATTGTTTTAGTTCTTAAATGGTGAGCCACGTGGGGCCCACCTTATGATTTTTTTGGTGTTTCCCGGTCTCTCTCTCTTCTCTCCTTCATTTTCTTTTTCCCTCTCCCGTAACTCTCTCGGCCCTCTCTATCTCAACCCCTCCGAGAGTTTTCTTACCAACAGACATCACCATCATCTTTATCTCGTTGCTACGAACTCAACCATAGTCTTCGTATCTTGGAAATCGAACCTGGAAGCCTCGTACACGAGCTCCGACGCAGACCGGCGACTTTCGAGGCCATTTCCGGCCAAACAACGGCGAGTTGGCCGGCGTGCAAGGTATCAATCTCTTCGTCTCCCTGAGTACTACAACTTTCCTTTTTGTTTCACTCAATTTCGTCTCTTCGAGGGCTACAACTTTCGTTTTTGTCTCGCTTGATTTCGTTGAGTAGTGATAAAGTTATGGCCGTTTAAAGTTAGGTGGTTTTCCGGCCTAATTTCCGGCCTTCTTCTTCCTTGGCAACAGGCCACCCGGCCTTTCCCTCTCCCTCGGACCTTAGGCCCGTGTTGTCTTAAGCCCAAAACCCTAGCCCCTTTAGTTTTTTATGTTTTGTTATTTGGTTTTAAAACCCATAAGGGCTCGGGCCCTAGTTTAATTTGGCCCTGGGCCGGTTTGGACTTAAAGGGCTTAAAGCCCTGTTTATTTTTGTGAGGCCTTAAGGCCTTGTGCTTTGTGTGTGTGTGTTTTGGTGGAGTGTATATGTTTGGGCTTAAGCCCAAACCTCAATTCTCATCCTAAAACCCTTTTAACCCAAAACCCTTAGAGCCCTAAAAGCCCAATAAATCCTAATCCTATTTAACTTAAATCCTAATCCGGATTTCAAGCCTAAAACCCATTAGACCTAATTTGACCGTTAACCCCCGGTCAACGTTGACTTTAGGGTTGACTTTTCGGGTTTTCGTCCGGGACCCTTCTTAGGGTAATTCAACGTTCTGAATCCGTTTTCAATGTGCGTTTTCCCAAATTCAATCGTTTAAGTAGAGTTTGACTAAATGTGCTATTTATGTGCTTAGGGGCAATTATTGTGACGTTTCCGTCTTCGCTAGTGGCGCAGCTTTTGGCGGCTAAGTACTGTGAGTGGACCCCTTCTAAAATTACATGATTTGATAATTTAATTGCATAAATGATTAGCATGCCTACAGATTTATGATTTGATTTATGTGAAGCTGGTTGATTTAATATATTGATTATCGTCTCGTGTTTTGGTGAGGAATTAATTGTGGCCTATATTGAGCTATATTTTGATATATCGTATTTTCTATAAAAACCATGAACTGGTAGACTATCTGATAGATGACGATAGGATGCTAGAACATGTTTTGAACCCCTCTTTATAGTATAGACGATGCTCGATAACCTACGCTATGAAGTGGTATTTACGAGAGGCGTAACATTTTGTGCGTACCTAGTGGACACTATGCCACCTGGGGCGAGGATCTGGTGTTGGTATTTAGGCCGGGAGAAATAATCCCTAGCTACGGGCTGAGGGACATGAAGAGGCATTGGGCCGGGTGGTAGTTATCTCTAGCTACGGGCGCAGAGACTTAGGTGCAGGCATTGGGCCGGGAGTTATAATTATTCGGTGATCTTACTAGCAGCACACCGCGTTTACGAGACGATTTATGAGACGTTTACTGTTTTGATTTCCGCGATGTTTTTCCGCGAGATATGGCTTTTGAGATATTTTTGGCATGCTAGGATTTTTATTAAATCCATCATTTATTATGCTAGTAGTTTTCATTATATAAACTGTGGGGGTTAGTATTTTGATAACTGTTTTATTATTATTTTATATATATATATATATATAAAGTTGGTCCACTCACCTTTGTTTTGCGTCCCCATTCAGGACTTAGAATCAAGGCACCTAATCCCGGCGTGAAGGCACTTCCGCAGCAGCATCTTCAGATCTTTTCGATGTAGGACCCACTCTTTTATTCATTCAATTTTATCTTAATTCTTTTTAGTGATTAGGTTTAGTTGTATGCTCTGAACACGTTCCTAAATTGTTAGTTCATTGTATTTAAATTTCTAACCCTTATTTATTTCTTATTCTTAGCTTTTATATCAATTAATGGCTTTCGTCACCCTCAGGTGTCGGCCAGCACGTGTCTATCCTGGTATTTGGGGAATATCAAGGTCGGGGTGTGTCAGTGGTCGCCGTACCTTTCCACTCGATCCTCCATACCCTATGCTTTTCTCACATTCCTCACTAGCTCCACAACTAGGAAGAGCTCTATGTCTCTCAGCGGTGGCGCCACCGCTTGTTCCCCGTTGCTTCACTGCTCCTTCATCTCTTTCACCTCTTTTGCTTCCATTTCCGCCTTCTCAGGTAATTTACCTTCAATTGTTTTACTGTTACTCTGGATAAAAAATGGATGGTTGAAGTATTATTACTATTTTTTGGGCGATTTTGGGAAATGGGTGTTTGTTCTTTTTTCCTAAGATGCTTTTTCATTGAAATTTGTCTCTAAGTTGAAATGTAGGGTTTTTGTGGCTTAAATTTTGGTGTGTTTTATTTTTGTTGATTCATTTGGGTTGAATTTGATAAGCTAATAGGTTGTACATTTCACATTCCATTGTTTACTTAAATTCTGCTCGGTTTTTTTGTCTTGTTAGGTACTCTAACTTCATAAAAGTAAATTTCTTGCTTACGATTTCCGTAGTTTTAGCAATGTAAGTACTTCCATGGTAATGAAACAAGTCGGTGTCTTTTTTGGTTTCTGAAAATTAAGCTGAAGAGCTAGTTAAACGATATTTAGTCGGGCCTTGAATTGATTAGAACTTGGTTTTTGATTTGAAGGTTTATCTTTGGGCTTGGATTCGAGCTCTAGTGTGGAGGTTAGAAGAAGAAGAGGCTGTGGCTTAGTGGTGAGGACCGGGAAGGCTGCCCTGTGTCTAATCAAGAGAAGTAGGTCCAGGAAATCCTTGGTTCAAACTCATGGATTCCGTTGCCGCATGAGAACAACTGGCGGGAGAGCAATGATGAAGCGCCAACGTGCTAAGGGGCGGAAGGTCCTCTGCACGAAAAGCAATTCCAACTGTGGAAAACGTGCCTGATTGTGCCTTTTTCATATTCAGTTTATTAGGTAAGTGCAGTGGTATGTAATGTAATGTAATGATGTTTAACAGCCTATTCTTGTGAACAATGGCAGAATTTCAAACTTATTTCTCATGATACCTTCTGTATTGTTCAAGAACTCATTGTCGGTTATCCATCTTAGTAAAACTGAAAGGCTCGTCAGGGAGACACAGCCTTCAAGAGGTCGTTTTCACTGTGGAAGGCACGTTCCATAACCAGTTATCTGGGAAGCAAGCTCGTTTTCCATGTTAGTATTGCTACTTGCTCCTTTCGCTTTTTATATTCAAAGGCATAATTCATCAAACCGCCGTTGCAGCTGGGGTTATGAATTTAGTCAAAGGTAAGTAAGCGGGGTACGAAAATTCGTTCTTTAGATTTGAATTCCAAGTTAACAATGGTAAGTCGATGCAGTTGCCCTCCAACTAGCAGTCATAGTGTTCTTGGGGGTAATTAAGTGTCCTTTTTAAAACTAGTTCTCTTGAGGTTTGCCGATCTTCTAAATTAATTTTATGCTCGACTGCTTGATAAAAAGTGCTCTAATGCATTTCAAGTTTCAACTTCATCAAGTGCAAGAGCTATATGAAATTTCAATTAAAGTCTAGAGAATTGAGGTATTTTGAGATAAAATTCCACATCAAAATTAGTAGAAAATTAGATCTACGCACATAATTATACTCTATTCGAAAAAATAAACTTAAATCCGTCTTTAGTTATGCCAATTGATACAAAGTACAAGCACTTTTGGATCGGCACACTTAATTATACCCTGTATAGGTGTAGCCGAGAAGACCAATATATAATTGGGTAGGAAGCCATTGTAGCAAGGCTACAAAGACCTCCAGGAGGACCAGCATCTCTTGAGAATTCTCATGTAGCCAACAAAGGTGACATCGTGGTTTGGGACTATCCCACAACCTTTTACGCTATGAAGACCCAGCTTTTGTAAAACCTAAAGTCCGGCCAAGTGACATGAATGCCAATTGAGACAGGTCGCACAGACATGGGCTTCATTGGATCTTTTTCACTGTTGTGAGGCACTATTTGCTACCAATTATCCAGGCACTGGCAGCATGCCAGTTTAAGTTGTTATTGTCACAGCTTCCCTCAGTAGCCTGGTACGGGTAATCTCTTCCTTGCGATTCAACGGTTTTCTGGTATGTATTTAAAGGCAAACTCCATATAACCACCACGGAAGCCCTTGTTTCCATAAAATCTGCTACAGTCCACAAGTTGCTGCTCGGACAGGGAGATCAATTGACCTATTCTGGTTTGGACAATTCCTTCCAAAGCTGCCACTGGAGAGAATGCCCAGCAAGAGCCTACAGTATATAACACAACAATATTTTCAATACATACTACAAAACTGAGAAATCGTGATGCGTTCAAGAAAAAATAATATAATTCTATAGTACTTGATACATCGTTAGTATCTGATATGGTCAAAGATCGATAAAGTATGGACCAAATATCGACAGTATGCTAGTTTAGGTACGAATAAAAACATTAACCAACGACTGTAACACCATGGTCGAGATAAAACCCACAATCTTCAGAGAATACCCAACCAGAGTACCGTTTAAATTGTATTGATAATTTATTTCGCGGGTAATACCGTTTGACTATTATGTAATCAAAGGCATCGGTCATGCTACCAGTTATGCAAGCTTGATTTACACCCTTTTTGGAACAGTCCACTAGTTGCTGCTCCAACATTGAGATCATTTGACCAGTTTTGATTTGTATAATCCTCTCAGCAGTTCCCACTGCTGTAAAAGGCCCAGCAACTTCCTGTAGATGCTGACAAATAATATTCATGTGCTTGTTGATTATAAATTATTTTGGTATTTGTGCGATCAATATATGCATTAAGTGAAAGTAACGAAAAATAAGATCACATTACCACATAAACCTTCGTTTTTTACTGGTGTGACAGCTCCTTGGCTCGTCAGGGAGACACAGCCTTCAACAGGTCGTTCTCACTGTTGAAGCCAAATTTCCAGGAATATTTCTCAAGTTGATGACCACAGTTAACTTATTATCAATCAGTCCGGCCTGAATGCGATTCTTGTTTTGTTTTCTCCGGGGAGTTTCCACACAAAGAAGTTCGAATGACTCAATCAATCGATGAATCAAGGGTTGTCTATTGATCTGATGACAACAGGTCCTTGTCTATCTGCCGGAGTTTCTGCCCTTTGGCTTTTAGTCTCCATGAATGGTACTGATGACTACAAGGTTCACAGTCTGCAGTCCTTAACTGCGTACCGTGTTCATAAGGAATTGCCGGCAGCTCGCCAAATTTGAACGTAAAAATTCCATTCCAGTCTGTGATGTTGATTTTTGAAGTTGAAGTACTAACAATTGTAAGCCAATGCAGTGGCCCTCCAACTCATAGTTGCCAAACTAGCAGTCATAGTGTTCAAGACGTAATTAAGTGTCCTTTTCAAAACAAATTGTCTTGAGGTTTGCAGATCTTCTATATTATTTTAAAGCTAAACAAATTGATAAAAGAGTGCTCTAACGTATATCCAGTTTCAACTTCATCAAGGGCAAGACCAATATGAAATTCCATATCTAAATGAGAAGAAAATTAAATCTATGCACTTAATTATATTCTTTAAAAAAAAATAATGCCGCTTTAGTTTCGCCAATCAGATACAAAATACAAGCACTTTTTATCGACAAACGTTTTTCAATATTAAGAAGAAAATTAAATCTACACACTTAATTATAGCCTGTATAGGTGAAGCCGATAAGATCAGTCTATAATCGGGTAGGAAGCCATTGTGGCAAGGCCACAAAGACCTCCAGGAGGAACAGCATCTACTGCGAATTCTCAAGTAGCCAACGATGATGACATCGTGATTTGGGATTGTTAGTATTACATCTTCCCTCAGTAGCCTGGTACAGGTTTTCTGCTTCGCTTGCGATTTCTCGACATCCTAGTATGTGTGTAAAGTCAGACTCCATATAACCACTATGGCAACCTTTGTTTCCATAAAATCTGCTACAGTCCCCATGTTGCTGTTCGGACAATGAGATCAACTGACCTGTTCTGATTTGGGCAATTCCTTCGAAATCTGTCGTTGCAGAGAATGCCCAACAAGAGCCTATAGTATATAAAACAACATTAATTTCTATAGATACTACAAAATTGATAAATTGTGATGTGTTCAAGAAAAAATAATGCAAGTCTATAGTACTTGATACATCATCAATATTTGATATGATCAAATATCGATTAAACATGGAACAAAAATCGACCGTATGCTAGTTTAGGAATGAATAAAAATATTAAAATAAAAGCATTTAATGTTGATCTGTTACCACAGGGTCCTTGGTGCTTTATAGGTGTGACAGCTCCATGCATCCTCCAGTCGACGCTACAGGGAACATCGGAATGACTTAGGCTTTCATACTTAAAATATACAGCTACGGGTGAGGCCGGTTCAACGGGATTTATGTATACAGTATGTAGTTGGACAAATTCTTCATGGCTCAAATCAACAAATTCATTGAGTCCTAACTTGCAAGTCTTGTTCCCATCTATTGAAATACCTCTGGTTACTTAGGGTTCCTCATGATTATGGTTTCTCAGTATTATCTGGGTAATAGGGTTTGTGTCAACCCTATTAATGTTTTACCTAATTAATAGCCGTTTATTTTCTTCTTGCTCTTATCAATTTGTATAAGGGTCTTATTTTGTTGTCAACTCCTTAATCCAAGGAGCTTAGTTATGTTCCCTATGCCAGCTGTTTAGCGTGATTCAAGGAGATTTGGGATAGGTAACTTGAGTGTTGAGTGTAGTTTGAAACTCACTCAAACTCTCTTATATATTTGTAACATGTGTTTGCTCTCATTATGATTTCCATAATACAAAATCATAAACTTCAAAAGTCAACATGGTATCAGAGCGGGCATCTTTCTGAACCTGTCTCTGTATATCTCAGTTGTTGTGATTTTCCTTCCGCCAAAATATGGTTGATGAGAATTCAGATGATGAAAGCACCATTTCTTCTCCTTCTGCTTGCATCTCTGAAATGGATATCAATCCAAATCAACGACTCAGTTGAGTGTTACTGAAAGAGTTTAATTATTTGCCGTGGGCAAAAGCTGTTTGTCTTGCGCTTGGTGAAAGATCCAAACTTGGTTTCATCGATGGCAGTCATCCTACTCCTGAAGTTACTTCTCCAGAATATGGAGGGTGGCTTTGTAAAGATCAATTGGTTATGTCATGGTTGCTTAATTCCATGGAAAGGAAGATTGCTGAAATCTTCAACTATTCCGTGTCATCTCTCACTCTCTGGACAACTGTGAAGGAGATGTATGGTAATCAAAACAACTCTGCATGGATCTTTCAACTCAAAAAGGATATCTCTAACATTCAACAAGAAGGTAAAACTTTTGTTCAACATCCTGGTTATCTGAGAAGCATGTGGAATGAGCTAGATGTCTACAGACCTCACACAACTGATCCCATGGTGCTTCTTAAAAGAACTGAATAAGATAAAAAAAAATCAATTGCTATCTAGCTTAAGCTCAAAATATGAGGATTTGAGAAGTCATATACTCATGAATCCTGAGCTACCATCCTTCACTAGCATCTGTGCAACCATCCAATGTCAGGAATTAAGAAGAAAAGTCATGAACAGTGAGTTTGCAGCCTATCTCCAACAAAAGAAGGGAAGGGAAGATCAAGCTGTTGATTATGAAGATGGAAGTGCCACTGCATTGTTGGGCAAGTTTGCAAGTTTTTTTGGCCGGTTATGATCACTTACCTCAACAAGACATGAAAGGTATCGTGAATGCTTTCAAAACTGCTCTTAAAATCAATGAGTTACATGATTTTTGGGTTGTAGATTCACGTGCCAGATCATATGACTAATCAAGTGTCAAAATTGCATAAATTTGAGAAACTTCATAAACCATCACATGTGTCTGTAGCTAATGGTGAAGGTGCTAGGATTGTAAGAAAGGGAAAAATTCACTTGATATCAAACCAAATGGCTTCTATGGCCTTATATGTTCCTTCATTTCCATTTCAACTTCTCTCTATAGGAAAAATCACAAATTCCTTAAACTGTTTAGCCATTTTTTCACTAGAAAATTTCATTTTTCAGGATTATGTCACCAAGAGGAAGATTGGTGAGGGGTTTTGCCTAGATGGTTTTCAGGATTCCAAGCCAAGTCTAAGTCCATTCATGCCTTCATTCAAGATCATTCCTTGTGGCACCAGCCACTAGCTCACCTTTCTCAACATGTTTTGTCAACCTTGTTTCCCAACTTAGGTAAAGAACAAATTCACTGTGAAACTTGCCATATGTCAAAGGTAACTAGACTACCTCTAAGTTCATCTTTGTCTAGAGCATTTCATCTTTCATAACCATTGTTGATGATTATTAAAGAGCCACTTGGTTATATTTGTTAAAATCAAAGAGTGAAGTGATGGAAGTGTTTAAGGACTTTCATAACCTTGTTAAAAATCATTTTTCCTCTCAAATCAAAACTCTAAGGTCTGATAATGGCACCGAATACATGTCCCAAGTCATGACTAAATATTTAAGCAACAATGGCATCATGCATCAAACTAGTCGTGTTGGCACACCCCCAACAAAATGGTATTGTTGAGAGAAAAAATCAAGATCTTATTGAAAAAACTAGGGCCTTGATGTTCGAAATGAATGTACCAAAACGTTTTTTGTCTCAAAGAGTTATGGCAGCAACTTACTTGATCAACAAGTTACCTAGCAGGGTTTTGGGGTTCAAATCACTAATGGAAATGGTCAAAAACAGAAAAGTGGACTTGTCACACCTTAAGGTCTTAGGATGCATTTGGTTTGTCCATGTTTAGCCTTTGCATCGAGACAAACTAGATCCTAGGGCAACCAAATGTATTTTCCTTGGTTACTCGTCCACACAAAAAGGATACAAATGTTACAATCCACAACTTAAGAGATTAATTGTTTCCAAGGATGTTATATTTCATGAAACTAACCCTTAATACAGCAAATCTCTGGATAGTACAAGTCATGGGGAGTTTTTCTTGGACCTTTTTCCATTGCCAATGACTACGATACTTACCACTGAAGTCACTCAATCTAATGCAATGGTGCTTGCACATCACACAAAGTCCCCTACTGCAACTGACCAACCAGCTTCAAGTGATGACACCAATACTTCTGTGGAAGATGAATCTCTCCACAGCATTGCATCTGAGGAATCTTCATACAGTTCAGTCCTTACAACTGTTGGTTTTAAAAGAAGCAACATAGACTCCTTATTGTTCGTGCGCACATGAACTGCTGGGAAATTGGTAGTCCTCGTATATGTAGATGATTTGATCATTACAGGAGACAACCATGAAGAAATAAAGGAGCTTAAGCATTCACTACAACAACATTTTGCAATCAAAGATCTTCGAATATTGAGATATTTTCTTGGCATGGAAATGGCAACCTTTCACAAATGTTTCTTTCTCTGCCAACGGAAATATATTCTGGACCTTCTTAAGGAAGCAAACATGAGTGATGCTAAACTTGTCTATACACTTCTTGACATCAAGCTCAAACTCAGCTTGGAGGGGCAATCACTTCCAAACATAAGCTATTATCAGCGACTTGTTGGTAAGTTGATATATTTGAGTATTACAAGGCCTGACATAGCCTATTCAGTGAGCATTGCTAGACAATTTATGCTCTCCCACGATGGAGCATTTTAATCTTGTTAAAAGAATTCTTCGGTACCTAAAAGGTTCAGTGGGTAGTGGCATAATCATGAAGAAGAATGAGAACACTCAAATCATAGGTTATTGTGATGCTGATTGGGCTGGTAACTTTATTGATCGTAAGTCTACAACGGGGTATTGTACGTTTGTAGGAGGCAACCTTGTTACATGGAAAAGTAAAAAGTAAGCAGTTGTTGCAAGATCAAGTGCTGAGGCTGAATATCTATTCATAGGCATAATCCATTGATAGGCATAATCCATTGAACCGTCGTTGCAGCTATGGTTGCGAACTGTTAGAATCTGAACTATTTGATGGTGTATTTGCAATAATTTAGCACAGAGAGAAAGAAGATTAAGAGAGAGTGTGTGGAAGGATAGAGAGAGCTGAAATGCTCTTTTTCATGTGCTCGTTTCATCACACCAGCATTTACATAACCATTAGGAATAGAAAGAATCTAGGAGAGCCTATGAGCTTATCCAACCATTCATTACAAGCCCCTATGATATCTTGAGACTTGCTCACATTCGAGCCTACTACAAATTGATCTAATCTTAGCCCTTAATCACTAACAACTCTAATTACTCAAACTAACAGCTTGCTACAAATAATGAAATGACAATTTAGACCTTAATCAACCAACACTCCTTTCTTCTAAGGTCTCGACTGAAATTACTCCATGCTTGTCCCTCAAGGCATAGAATCTGTCTTTAGCCAAAGCCTTGGTGAAGATGTCTGCCAATTGCTCCTTACTCCTGCTAAATTGTAAATCAATTATTCCTTCTTGGATTGCATCCCTGATAAATGGAATTACCTCTTAATATGTTTAAACCTCTGATGAAATACAGGGTCATTTGACATTGTATTTGCAAATGTGTTGTCACACATCAAGAGGGTTGTTTCAATAAATTCTTCACCAAAATCATGTAGTAAAAATCTTAGCCATATGGCTTGAGTAGTAGCTTCAGAGGCACTCATATACTTGGCTTCTACAGTTGAGAGTGCAACACTTTGTTGCTTTACAGAGGCCTAAGAGAAAGAACCACTGCCAAAGCTAAAAGCATACCCTGATGTTGATTTCATGTCATCTTCATCCCCACTTCAGTCACTGTCACAGAAACCTATAAGCAAGGCTGCATTTCCTTTCTTATACTTGATTCCATAATCCACAGTCCCTTGCATATATCTCAGGATTCTCTTGGCAGTGCCAAGATGCTTAGTGGATGGACAGTGCATGTACTTGGTAAGTACACATGCTGAGTACATGATATCAGGCATTGTTGCAGTCAAATACAGAAGGCTGCCAACAATTCTTCTATACAATTCCTCATCTACAGCCTCACTCCCATCATTTTTCCTTAGCTTATCAGTGGGAAGTAGAGGGATTGAGATAGGTTTGCAATTCTTCAATCCAAACTTGTTAATCAAACTCAATGCATATTTCTTTTGATGAATGAATATGCTCATTTCTTGTTGAATAACTTCAATTCCCAGGAAATGATGCAACAGTCCTAAGTTTGTCATCTCATACTTACTTATCATGTCGCATTGGAAATCTTCAATCATCTATGAACAACTTCCCGTGCAAACAATGTCATCCGCGTATATTGAAACAATTAAAGTTCCCTGTCATTCCGTATGCTTCACTTGGACTTTTTGTAAACCCACAATGCACCAAGTAGGTGTCAATGTTGCTATAGCAAGCTCTGGGAGCTTACTTCAGTCCATACAAGGCTTTCTTTAGCTTGTATACCTTGTGTTCTTTTCCCTTGACAAGATACCCATTTGGTTGATCTATATACACTTCTTCTTTAAGGATCCCATTCAGAAAATAAGACTTTACATCTAACTGGAATAATTTACACCCTTTCTGTGCTGCCAAAGCAATGAGAGTCCTTATAGTGTCTAATCTAGCTACAGGTGCAAAAGTCTCATTAAAATCAATCACAGGCTTTTGAGTGTACCCTTTGGCAACTAATCTTGCCTTGTGTTTTTGTATAGTGCCATCCAGATTCAGTGTAGTTTTGAAAATCCACTTTACTCCAACAATTGGTTTGTGACTTGGCCGATCAACCAATTTCCAAGTACATTCTTCTCAATCATAGTGATCTCATCATTCATTGCTTTCTTCCAAGCTTCATCTTGAAAGGCTTTATTGTAGTTCTCAGGGTCAATGACACTGAGTCTACACTGAGCAAACACTTCATTTAAGTTTCTCCACTTCTTTGGTGTATTGTCATAAGTTTCTGTGAGTTGGATCTCACTCTCCATATTCACAGCATTAGAAACATTGCTGTGCACACCAGTAATACACTCTTCACCTGTGGTTAAATAATTCGACTTAGAAGAATCAATATTAGATTCCTCACATACACCATTTTCAATCTCAGTTATGCTTACATCTTCATTAGCTTCTGAGTAGGGCAGAGGGATGTGCACTGTCTCCATATTCTCCTAATTGAGCACTGCATCTTCATAAAAATTGACACTGCTGGAAACAATGATCTTGTTTCTTTTCAGATCATAAACTCTATAGCCTTTCTCTCTTGTCCCATATCCAACAAATACACATTTCTATCCAGTTTCATCCAGTTTCTGCCTTAACTAAGTTGGCACATGAGTGTAGCACACATAACCAAAAATTCTCAAGTGCTTTACTCCTAGTTTTCTACCACAAAACTCTTCAAAGGGAGTCTTGTTTTCCAATACTTTTGTAGGACACCTATTAAGTAGGTAGACAGCAATGTGAACTGTTTCACCCTAGAACTTGAGTGGTAGCTTTTTTTTTCATAGAGCATGGTTCTTGCCATCTCTACAATGGTACGATTCTTCCTCTCAGCAATGCCATTTTTTTTTTGGGAGAATTAGCGACAGTGAGTTACTTTTCAATACCAACATCTTCACAAAACTTCTCAAATTCCAGATATGTATACTCTCCTCCCTTGTCACTTATGAGCTTCTTCAACTTGTGACCACTTTGTATTTCAACCATAGCCTTGAACATTTTAAAATTCTGAATACCTTAGACTTATACTGCAAGAAATAGACCCAGCACATTCTTGACTTGTCATCGATGAAGGTAAGAAAGTATCTGCTGCTACTAAGAGTCTCACTCATAGGTCCACACACATCTGTGTGTACAAGTTCTAGTGGAAATGTTGCCCTCCTTCTCTGTTCTTTGTTGAAGGCCTCTCTGTGAGCCTTTCCAGTGGAACACCCTTCACACACCTGATTGTGCTCTTGTAGGCAAGGAAGAAAATATCGGTAATATCGGAAATATCGGTAGTCCGAAAACACGGAAATATCGATGGAAATATTGGGATAATATCGATATCGATAAAAATTACATGGAAACCACGGAAATTGTAAGAAAAACTTGGAAATTTTTAATGAAACTTTGCAGGATGTTTATTTAGTCAATTATCTATTAGTTTATCACAAAAAATTGGAAGGAAATGCATTGCATGATGGATTTAACTGATTTAAGTTGATTATATAGTGAGCTGGCAAACATTGTGAGTGTAGAAAATATGTAGTAGTTAATGAAAGAAGTTTAAACACACCATAATCATTTATATATAATTAATTAGTACAATATTGGGAGGTTTTATTTAGGATATTAAAAAAAAAAAAGGGAAGTGAATAAAATGATGAAGAATAATGTGCCGAATTTGACACTGGTTTTCCGGCCAAACCACAGCGAGTTGGCCGGCGTGCAAGGTATCAATCTCTTCGTCTCGTCGAGTAGTACAACTTTCCTTTTTGTTTCACTCAATTTCGTTGAGTATTGAAAAAGTTATACTCATTTGAATCTTACCCAGTTTCCGACGACCTCAGTGACTTTCGAGGCATTTTCCGGCCAAACCACGACGATTCAGACGTCGTGTGAGGTACCATTCTCTTCGTCTCTTCGAGGGCTACAACTTTTGTTTTTGTCTTGCTTGATTTTGTTGAGTTTTGACAAAGTTATGGCCGTTTAAAGTGGGTGTGGATTTCTGGCCGAAATTCCTATTTTCTTCTTTGGTCGAGTCCCACATCGCCCATGCGAGGGCAGTGAGCAAGCAAGAAGGCTTATAAAACCCACATTCCAAATCTGAGAAAAGCATGTCTTGGTTGGCCTTTGGGCTATGACCAAGTGTAGTATGTGTTGAGATTTCTCAACATTTTTAAGTATTTTTTGAATATTATATCCCGATATTATCGATAATTTTGAAAATATTGCGATATTATCGATATTATCGATAATATCGCGATATTTTGATGAAAATCATTTGGATATTTAAAAAAATATCGGACCTCCAAAAAAACGATAATATCGGCGAAATATCGCCGATATTATTGATTTTTTCTTCCTTGCTTGTAGGTGAGGCAGACCATACACCATGCACCTTTCTTGCAGCATTCTCAAACTGTCATAGTTTAGATGCCTAAATCTTCTGCGCCATTTCCATGTATTTCTTTCAATAGTTACTTTATTTGCTACAATGTGATCCACAGATTCAAACATTAGAGGGAAACATCTATTTCCCGTCATTTGCACAGTTGCAACATGGTTTTGCAGTTCCCTGTCACCAAATATGCAAGCCATGAAATCACCAAATACTAGCCAATACCCATATTCTACCATTTGGCCTACACTGAGAATGTTCTCATCTAAATCAGGTATGATCATGACTTTTGGTATATACCTAGTTCCTCTCTTAGTCTCCACTACCAGAGTCCCTTTCCCAATTGAATCAACCAAGTCCCATGTGCCCATTTTCACCTTACACCTTATACTCATGTCAATGTTGATAAGCAATGATTCAGTACTAGTCATGTGGTTGCTGCAACCACTGTCCAGATGCCAAACACCACTATTTTCTTGCACATAGGCCTTATGGCAAGCATATAACATCCTTGTATTGTTCTGAACATGGTTCAAATAGTTGGCCACATATGTTTTCTTAGGCTGATGACAATCCTTCACTACATGTCCAAATCTGTTGCAATTAGTGCATTGAGCTCATCATCGTCTCCTTCAACACCATCCGACTCGGATGAATCTTCTTTGCCATCCTCCTTCTTTGTTTTTCCCTTTTCTCCCTTCCTCTTTGATTCTAGAGTAGTAATCCCCTTGTCTACCAGTTTCCAAATCCCATACGATGGTGACAATTCTCACCTTCCAGAACTCGAAGTCCATTCCATAAAAAACGAGAGCTCGTAAATCGCTGCTTCCAGACCCAGTCATTTCAGCTTGAATCAGAATGAAATTGAGAGTTTTCTCGTTGGATTCTCTCCCACAATTTCATAGAAATCAAAGCCCAGTTCGAAAAGGAACCTAGGCGCTTGATACCATGTTAGAATCTGAACTATTTAATGGTGTATTTGCAGCAATTTAGCACAGAAAGAAAGAAGATTTAGAGAGATAGTGAAAAGATAGAGAGAGCTGGAATGCTCTTCTTCATGTGTTCATTTCATCATACTAGCATTTACATAACCGTTAGAGAGGAAGAAAATCTAGGATAGCCTATGAGCTCATCCAACCATTCATTACAAAACCCTATGAGATCTTGAAACTTGCTCACATTTGAGCCTACTACAAATTGATCTAATCTTAGCCCTTGATCACTAACAACTCTAATTACTCAAACTAACAACTTGCTACAAATAATGAAATGATAGTTTAGACCTTAATCAACCAACAAACTAACAGTTTGCTGCAAATAACCAGTTATCCGAGAAGCAAGGACGGATCCACATAGGGACCTGGGAGGTCCCAAGACCCATCAGCGATCCTAAATCGTTGCTAGAAATTTTTCAGGGACCCTACGTACTCGAGCATGAGGTTTGTGCAGGATGTAGTTGCAGGTTGCAGTGGCTGTCTACTTATCGAAAAAGATGACCACGCACGGAGAAGAAAGAAAATAGGGACCCTTCCAGCCTCTCTCCTCCTTGCTTCTACCATGGTCTCATCCATCGGTGCCACCCACTTCTCCTCCAACCTTTCTCTGTCGTCTGGCGGGGCAGTACAGAAGCCCAAATTTCCCCAAATTATTTCAACCACCTTGGTAATTTTTCTTATGGGTGAAATTTCCTACATAAGGTTATTTGTCATGGGTTGGTGAAATTTGGGGGTGGAGCTGCCATGGCTTCGAGAGAATGGGGATGGAGGTGGTTGGTGGAGGTATGGCAGCTGCGTTCTTAGTGAGAGAGAAAGTGGATGTTTGGAAACTAGTAAAAGAGAAAAGTGGTGTGTTTGGTTAGAAGGATAGTGGGAGTTTAGGGAGAGTTTTATTTGACTGGTGTTTTAAATTTAGTGGTCTACATTAGATAATCAATAACTTAGGTACTCCTTGGTAACTTATGAAACATCGTAATGGACGCTTGAATTATGATTTTATAATTTGTAATATTGTTTTGCATATGATTTTTTGAATGAAATGTATTATATTTAAATTTTCAATGTTGTTTTTATCTTTAAATTTTTTGACCCTTATTATTGGGACCCCCCGAGTTTAAAATCCTGAATCTGCCACTACCGAGAAGCATCCTCGTTTTCCAATTTAGTGTCATCACTTGCTCCTATGTTTTGCTTTATCTATTCATAGGCATAATCCATCGAACCGTTGTTGCAGCTGTGTTGCGAACTTGGTCCAAGTAAGCGGGGTATGAAAATTAATTTGTTGAATATCAAGGTAAAGGTTTCAGTCTAGAGTCTGCTAAAGTTTAACTTATTAGTGTAATTTCATTGAGCATATTTTAAGCAAGTACAATATACAGGCATTTTCACAGCCTACGGGTTTTATGGGTAGTACTTCATCCTTTGATTAATACATTACATAATTGGATAGGAAGCATACATTACATAATTGATCAATCAGTCTCGCCTGAATGTGATTTTTGTTTTGTTTTCTACTGGGAGTTTCCACACAAAGATGTTTGAATGACTTAATCCATCGATGAATCGAGGGTTGTCTATTGATCTGATGACTACAGGTCCTTGTCCATTTGCCGGAGTCTCTGCCCTTTGGCTTTTAGTCGCCGTGAATGGTAGTGATGACTACAAGTTTTACAGTCTGCAGACCTTAACCACATACGTACCGTGTTAAGGACTGCAGCCTTTGATGCTGATTTTTGAAGTTCAAGTACTAAAAATGGTAAGCCAATGCAGTTGCCCTCCAACTCAGAGTTGCCAAACTAGCTGCGTAAATGCGTCCATACTCAGCCATCCATTGCTCATGTTTCTTCGCAATTGAAGCTTCATTCAACGTGATGGATGAGGCTGTAGACGCCCAAGTCGCCATTAACACATTATGAACAAGGCAATTAGGGATTTCCATTTTAAGTGTCAAAGCCATTAATAACAATTATAAGCTGAACAGAGCTATGGGAGAAATGGCTTTAATTAAATGAGTGATCGCTACTAGATATGAAGAACCAAGAACAAAATTTTCATATATATATATGTATTGATCAAGATGATGATTATCTTTATTCTTTTCTGTACATGACGCACAATCTTTGGCAACAAATGGAAAGGTGCCCATATATTGAAAAATTTAAAACCGGTTTAAAAATAAGTGGATTGACTCACTTTCTGCTTCACTGTGATGAAACACAATTTTAGTATTAGGTCACTAATCACTAACTTCATTGCTTTCACTACAAATTCTGGATATAAAACTTGATAAATGCGTCGTGTCAACTTTTATCATACCTGGCTAGGTTTACATAAAATGTATGCACATACTCAAATATCACTCGATTTCTGTAAATTAAAATACTGCAACAAAGTAACTTTTAGACAATTAAGCTAACAGGGCACAGATATGCATAAACAAATATTAGTCTAAGCAGTCAAGAGTAAGCAGGATATGAAATGGTCTGCAATATATGACAAGAGGAAATCAAATGCAGGAAAGAACACAATTGAGTTTCATTGTCCTTTCTTTCTACTTTTAGTAGTTTAACTTCTAGCACTCGCGTTCATCTCCTTAGTTATTTGCTGGTTTAGGTACACACCGTATTACATGATATGTGGTTTTGCATTGGATCGGATTTTGTTGGCGATACTGGTAGACACTCTGTATTACATGATATGTCCTTGCGCCTCTGTGTTGCTTTATCTATTAAAAGGCATATTCCATCAAGCCGCCGCTGCAGCTGTGGTTATGAATTTAATGTAGAGTAAGCAAGCGGGGTATGAAAATTCATTGTTGAAGCCAAATTTCCAGGAATATTTCTCAAGTTGATGACCACAGTTAACTTATTATCATTCAGTCTGGCCTGAGTGCGATTCTTGTTTTGTTTTCTCCGGGGAGTTTCCACACAAAGAAGTTCGAATGACTCAATCAATCGATAAATCAAGGGTTGTCTATTGATCTGATGACAACAGGTCCTTGTCTATTTGCTGGAGTTTCTGCCCTTTGGCTTTTAGTCACCATGAATGGTACTGATGACTAAAAGGTTCACAGTCTGCAGTCCTTAACCGCGTATCGTGTTCATAAGGAATTGCCGGCAGCTCGCCAAATTTGAACGTAAAAATTCCATTCCAGTGACACGCCCCGACCCCGATATTCCCCGAATATCAGGATAGGCACGTGCTGGCCGACACCTGAGGTGACGAAAGCCATTTATTGAAGTACAAGAGAAATGATTAGGAGAAACACGCACGATTAAATATCTGAATCCAAAGGGAGTTACAAACAAAGTTTAGGGAAATATCTAGAGTGCGCAAAACACGTTCGAAGTCAAGATCACGAAAGGGAAAGATCATTACAAATATTACACAAGTGGAAAATAGACTGCTACTGGTAGGGGAATGCCTCGTATGATGCCTCGTAGTCCTCGTTCCTAAGACCTGAATGGGGGCGCAAAACAAGGGTGAGTGGACCAAGTTTATATACATACGTAGTACGAAAACAGTTATGAACATACTAACCCCCACAGTTTAATAATGAAAACTACTAGAATAATAAGTGATAAGCTTTTCAGAAACCCTTAGCATGCCATAAAACAATTCATATATCTTTCTGCAAATCAATCTCAGAAAATCATATCAAAATTTATCTCAGCAATCATATCAGGAAGCATAGTACAAGTTGTGCTGCTAGTGAGTGCACTGAATAACAATACTCCCGGCCCAATGCCTGCACCTCAGTCTCTGTGCCCGTAGCCAGAGATATCTCCCTCCCGGCCCAATGCCTGTCTCCGTGTCCCTCAGCCTTTCGCTAGGGATTATTTCTCCCGGCCTCAATGCCAACACCAGATCCTCGCCCCAGGCGGCATAGTGTTCACTAGGTATGCACAAAACATAATTCACCTCTAAAATACAACTTTGTAGCATAAATTCATCGATCCTTTATACTACGAAGAGGTGTTCGAAAGTCATTTGAAACACATTCTTAGCATCCTATCGTCATCGATCAGATAGTCTACCAGAATGAGGGTTCTATAGAAAATACGATATAATGGAAATAGTTCAAAACATATATATATAATCACGTATAATCAAATCATCATGCTTCCTGTAAAGTATTTCTCAAATCAATAATTCTGCAAGGCATGCTATTAAATTATGCATTTCTATCAATAAAACATGCAATTTTCGAAGGTGGTCCACTCACAGATACTCCGAAGCAGCAGAATTGTGTGGAAAAAGATTAAGGAAGTCTCCACTAGCAACTTCACCTAAGCACGAAAATGTACAATTTAATAAACTACCCGAAAGATAGAATTTTAGGAAATGGAAATGGGTTTTGGGTTTGGGTAGGTTAGGAACAAGAGGGAGTTTTGGGCTTAAGCCTAAACCCAAACTTATACACACACGGTACACACACCACACATTCACACACACATATATATATATATACACACATATATAAACACACACACACTCCCACGCATGCACACATATATATATACAAATATACACACAGAGGCAACATGCATATATATATATATATATATATATAGATACATACATATAAACACACACACGCACAGCAAGCATACTTACACACACACACACACGGTTCACGCACACACACTTGCACAACGTACACACTGCACAAACGCACACTCACGAACTCGCCGGAGTTCGTCGTCGGAACCGGACATGCATGCACAAGGGATGGTAAGAGTTAGGGCTTGAATAAGGGGTTCTAAAACATCACAAATATACCTAAGAACTCACCTGGACGCACTGCAGCAGGTTTTGGGAAGAGATGGACCTCGAACTCGTCAGAGTTCGTCGTCGGAGCTAGATTATTAGCACAGAGAAAAACTGAGATCAAAACCCTTGAGTTTTGTCATAAAACCAACATGCATAACCCAGAAATTTGAAGAAGGAACACAATCCTCACCTGGGTTCGCGCGTTAGAGCTTTGAAGCTCTCGGCTTCAATGGCAGAAAAGCCCACGGTGCTCAGATGGCGCATGCAAGGGTACCATTGAGTTCGTTAGGTCTCAAGGATTCCAAATATATGGTTTTTGGGGTTTGATTTGTAAGGGGAGTGAGGTGAAAGCTAGAGAGAAGCTCTCGGAGCTTAGAGATAATGTGAGTTCCTGAGAGTTAGAGAGAGATAGTTGATTCAGATATTAGAGGGGAAAGAGAGACCGGAACCATGATAGAAGTATAAAAATAAGGCGGGTCCCACGACTCACTAATTAAAGACTAAAGAAATCATTTTAATAAGTAGAAAGTGGGTGTGGTTGTAACAATCTACCCCCCTTAAAGAAAATTTCGTCCTCGAAATTCAATTACCTCAAGTGAAAAGGAATGGGTACTGTGCCCGCATCTGTTCTTCAGTCTCCCACGTTGCCTCCTCAAATGCATGATTCCTCCAAAGTACTTTTACTAGCGGAATGGTCTTGTTCCTCAACACTTTATCTTGTCTATCAACAATCGCCACAGGTTCCTCCACATAACTCAAGTCTGGACTCACTTCCAGAGGTTCTGGTTGGATAACATGAGAAGGATCTGGTACGTATTTCCGGAGCATGGAAACATGGAAGACATTATGGATCATTGACATCTCTGGTGGTAGTTCCAACCTATAAGCAACTGCACCAATTCTTTCAATAATCTGATAGGGACCGATGTATCGAGGGCTCAGCTTTCCTCGTTTACCAAAACGAACAACACCTTTCCAGGGAGACAATTTCAAGAACACAAAGTCGCCCACTGCATACTCACGATCTTTGGAATGTTTGTCCGCAATGCTTTTCTGTCGGTCTTGTGCTGCTTTCAAATTTGCCTTAATCAGTTGAATATTAGCATTGGTGGTATCCACAATCTCTGGTCCCACCAACGACCTTTCACCTGCCTCTGTCCAACATAACGGCGTTCTATACGTCTTCCCGTAGAGTGCTTCAAAAGGTGCCATACCAATACTCGAGTGATAACTATTATTGTAAGCAAACTCTACCAACGGCAAATAGTTATCCCAGCTACCTTTCCACTGTAACACCGACACTCTCAACATGTCCTCTAAAGTCTGAATTGTCCGCTCGGACTGACCATCAGTTTGTGGATGATAAGCAGTGCTGAACAGTAACTGAGTACCCATAGCGGCATTAAAGGCTTTCCAAAACCTGGAAGTAAATCTGGGATCTCTGTCTGACACAATGGAGACAGGTACACCATGAAGACGAACAATATTATTAATAAATAACTTCGCCAATTTCTCTAGTGAGTAGGTCTGTCGAACTGGTAAGAAATGAGCAGTCTTGGTAAGTCGATCAACAATTACCCAGATACCATCGCACTTTGACGGTGTTCTCGGCAATCCATACACAAAGTCCATAGTAATATCCTCCCACTTCCAAACTGGTATTGGAAGATTCTGCATCAGTCCCCCAGGTCTCTGTCTGTCTGCTTTAACCTGCTGACAGATTAGACATCTGTTCACATACTTTGCTACATCCCGTTTCATCCCTTCCCAATAATAGAAAGGATAAATGGTGCGATACAATTTAGTACTCCCTGGATGCATAGCATAAGCTGAAGTATGAGCCTCGTCAAGAATTTCCTTCTTAACTGCTTCATTATCTTTAGGCACGAACAAACGGTTCCCTTTCAATAACGCTCCGTCTCTACGGATGATGAATTCATCCTTATCCCCTTTCAGCACTTGTGCCTTTATTTCATCGCATTCTGGATCAAGTTCCTGAGCTTCTATGACCATGTCCACGAAGATAGGTCTAACCTGAAAATGTGCTAGCCAAGCTCCATGATCACCTGCTTCTAAATTGACACCGATTTCCCGAAGAGAGAATAGTAACGGAATATGCACATTTTGAAGTGATGCAAGCTGCTCATGGTGTTTCCTACTAAGAGCATCAGCTACGGCATTAGCATGTCCAGGATGGTACTCAATCGAACAGTCATAATCACTGATAAGCTCCATCCATCTTCTCTGTCTCAAGTTCAGCTCCTTCTTGGTGAACACATACTTAAGACTTTTATGATCCGTAAAAATACGACATTTTTCTCCATACAAGTAGTGCCTCCAAATCTTCAAAGCGAAAATCACTGCTCCTAACTCCAAATCATGAGTAGGATAATTTCTTTCATGGGTTTTGAGTTGTCTGGAAGCGTAGGCAATAACTTTTCCATGCTGCATCAGTACACACCCAAAACCTGATAGAGAAGCATCAGTGTACACCTCAAATTCACCACTGTCATCTGGAAGGGCGAGAACAGGAGCTTGAGTGAGACGTCGCTTAAGTTCCTGAAAACTCTGTTCACAACTCTCATCCCACACAAACTGGACACCTTTACGAGTTAATTTAGTAAGAGGCAGAGCAATTGCAGAAAAATTCTGAATAAATCTTCGATAATACCCTGCCAAACCCAGAAAACTTCTCACTTCTGTGACATTCTTTGGTTGTTCCCAGTTAGATACTGCTGACACCTTCTGAGGATCTACACTAATTCCTTCTGCAGAAACTATATGCCCAAGAAAACCAACCTGAGTTAACCAAAACTGACACTTACTGAACTTGGCATAAAGCTGGTTGTCCCTCAGTCGTTCGAGCACTATTCTCAAATGTTTCTTGTGTTCATTAACGCTCCTAGAATAAACTAGAATGTCATCAATGAACACAATCACAAACCTATCTAGATACGATTCAAAAACTCTGTTCATCAAATTCATGAATGCTGCAGGTGCATTTGTCAATCCAAACGGCATGACACAAAATTCATAGTGCCCATACCTTGTACGGAAAGCAGTTTTCGGGACATCATCCTCGCGAATCCTCAATTGATGGTAACCCGATCGAAGGTCAATTTTGGAAAATATCTGAGCACCTTTCAATTGATCAAACAAATCATCGATCCGAGGCAGAGGGTAACGATTCTTCACCGTCACCTGATTCAGTTGCCTATAATCGATACAGAGTCTCATTGATCCATCCTTCTTTCTAACAAAAAGAACCGGAGCTCCCCACGGGGATGTACTCGGCTGGATGTAACCTTTTTCTACCAATTCCTGAAGTTGGATCTTCAATTCTCTCAACTCCGCTGGTGCCATTCGGTAAGGTGCCAATGAAATAGGATTTATACCTGGAAGTAAATCGATAGTGAACTCAATTTCCCTCGCAGGTGGTAACCCCGGTAAATCATCAGGAAACACATCGGTGAAGTCCCTTACAACTGGCACATCTTCAGGACGTAAAGAAGATTCATCATTCACGACTACATGGGCTAGAAACCCCGTACAACCCTTACTCAACAACTTAGTTGCTTGAATGGAAGAAATAATACTATTGGGGAGGACACGTCGCTCACCCATAAATGAAATTGACGGAAGTCCTGGTCGATTGAATGTCACAATTTTCTCCCAACATGCGACATTCGCTCGATGCTTAGACAGCCAATCCATTCCTAGAATGACATCAAACTCCGCCAGTTTGAAAGGAATTAAATCAACCTCTAAGTTTTCCCCTTCCACAAAAACTGAACAATTCTGATATTGCCATTGAGCACAAAACAATTCACCACGTGGCATTTGAATCAACATATCAAAGCCTAATGGTTGAGGTTGAAATGGTATAACCCGAGCAAAAGATGAAGAAACAAAAGATCGTGTAGCACCCGGATCAATTAAAACTCTAGCCCAAGTATTACAGATAGGTAACATACCGGTGATAACTCGAGGATCCTGATCGGCCTCCTGCTGAGTCATGGCGTTTATACGTCCGTATACTTGTTGCCCTGCATTATTGTTTCGACCACCACGGCCTCTGTGACTGCCACCAACTCTGTTCCCCTGGCTACGGTTACCAGAGGATGTTCCAGCCTGCTGCTGGTTCAAAAACTGAGTACTCCGGCTATCAGTACCTCTGAAACTTTGACTACCTCTGCCACCAAACTGTAGACTTCGGTTACCCCCATAGTTCTGATTAGTGCTGCTACCAAGGCTCCGACTACTACTGCTACCGCCATCAAAGTTCCGTCGATTGCCAAAATTCTGAACTGTCTGATATCCACTGTAGCCTGATCCGGAAGCAACATCTCCAGGTGGTGGTGCAGAAGGACAATCACGAATAAAATGGCCAGTGCCACCGCACTTGTGACAAACTGCAGTAGTCATCCCACAGTTCCCTCGATGACGTAACCCACATCGATCACAGACCGGGTAACTCGGAGTGAAATGACTGAAAGGTCGTCTCGCCGACTCAGTGCCTGAGCTTTCACTGGACGATCCTGAGCCCCGACCTGACCGTTTAAAAGAAAATGGTTGGCTGAGACCTACAGAACTGGAGGGGCTCGCTGATTCTCTAATATTCTGTGACCGGAAATTTCGACTCCTCTGATTCTGATTCCGCGGTCAATTCTGTCTCTGAGGCTGGCTCCAAGCCTGAGGTCGATCCTGTATCTCAGTATCCCACTTGGACTGTTCTATACTCAGGCTTATTTCAATTATTTCCTCATAAGTTTTGGGTCTCTGAGCAGCTACCAGTGTACGGTACTCCTGGTTCAGTGCAAACATCGCCTGATCCATCTGTGCCTGCGGATTATCATATGTCCCATCATAATGCCTGGCCAAACGCCTGAAAGTACTATCAAATTCTGTGATACTGAGGTCACCCTGTCGGAACTCTAAGTACTCTTGCCTTTTCCTCAATCTGTAACTGGGGCTTAGAAAGTAAGCAATAAAACGTTTCCGGAAGGCAGCCCATGTCATCAAAGAACCAGGCGGACGAGATTCCCTCGTTGTTCTCCACCAACTTCTAGCATCACCCTGAATAAAATACGCTGCTGTGTTTGCCCATTCATTTAGTGGACATTTCATAACCTCCAAGGTATCCTCCATCTTTTCTAACCACTGCTCAGCCTCCTCACCATTTCCCACAGTTTCCAAATCAGTAACTCCATGGCTTCTAGCAATTTCGATATACGTCCGATTGGGCCTATGACCCGGAAGAGCATTGATCAAAGCATTAGTAAACTGCTGAAGTCCTCCCATTATAGAAGAACGAGGTCGTCGAGGCACATTCCCACCAGGATTAGCCATGATTCTGACAAAGACAACAAGATTTAGAAAGACCTAAATTTACCAAATTGGTGAAAAGAAATCCTAACCATGCTCTGATACCAATCTGACACGCCCCGACCCCGATATTCCCCGAATATCAGGATAGGCACGTGCTGGCCGACACCTGAGGTGACGAAAGCCATTTATTGAAGTACAAGAGAAATGATTAGGAGAAACACGCACGATTAAATATCTGAATCCAAAGGGAGTTACAAACAAAGTTTAGGGAAATATCTAGAGTGCGCAAAACACGTTCGAAGTCAAGATCATGAAAGGGAAAGATCATTACAAATATTACACAAGTGGAAAATAGACTGCTACTGGTAGGGGAATGCCTCGTATGATGCCTCGTAGTCCTCGTTCCTAAGACCTGAATGGGGGCGCAAAACAAGGGTGAGTGGACCAAGTTTATATACATACGTAGTACGAAAACAGTTATGAACATACTAACCCCCACAGTTTAATAATGAAAACTACTAGAATAATAAGTGATAAGCTTTTCAGAAACCCTTAGCATGCCATAAAACAATTCATATATCTTTCTGCAAATCAATCTCAGAAAATCATATCAAAATTTATCTCAGCAATCATATCAGGAAGCATAGTACAAGTTGTGCTGCTAGTGAGTGCACTGAATAACAATACTCCCGGCCCAATGCCTGCACCTCAGTCTCTGTGCCCGTAGCCAGAGATATCTCCCTCCCGGCCCAATGCCTGTCTCCGTGTCCCTCAGCCTTTCGCTAGGGATTATTTCTCCCGGCCTCAATGCCAACACCAGATCCTCGCCCCAGGCGGCATAGTGTTCACTAGGTATGCACAAAACATAATTCACCTCTAAAATACAACTTTGTAGCATAAATTCATCGATCCTTTATACTACGAAGAGGTGTTCGAAAGTCATTTGAAACACATTCTTAGCATCCTATCGTCATCGATCAGATAGTCTACCAGAATGAGGGTTCTATAGAAAATACGATATAATGGAAATAGTTCAAAACATATATATATAATCACGTATAATCAAATCATCATGCTTCCTGTAAAGTATTTCTCAAATCAATAATTCTGCAAGGCATGCTATTAAATTATGCATTTCTATCAATAAAACATGCAATTTTCGAAGGTGGTCCACTCACAGATACTCCGAAGCAGCAGAATTGTGTGGAAAAAGATTAAGGAAGTCTCCACTAGCAACTTCACCTAAGCACGAAAATGTACAATTTAATAAACTACCCGAAAGATAGAATTTTAGGAAATGGAAATGGGTTTTGGGTTTGGGTAGGTTAGGAACAAGAGGGAGTTTTGGGCTTAAGCCTAAACCCAAACTTATACACACACGGTACACACACCACACATTCACACACACATATATATATATATACACACATATATAAACACACACACACTCCCACGCATGCACACATATATATATACAAATATACACACAGAGGCAACATGCATATATATATATATATATATATATATATATAGATACATACATATAAACACACACACGCACAGCAAGCATACTTACACACACACACACACGGTTCACGCACACACACTTGCACAACGTACACACTGCACAAACGCACACTCACGAACTCGCCGGAGTTCGTCGTCGGAACCGGACATGCATGCACAAGGGATGGTAAGAGTTAGGGCTTGAATAAGGGGTTCTAAAACATCACAAATATACCTAAGAACTCACCTGGACGCACTGCAGCAGGTTTTGGGAAGAGATGGACCTCGAACTCGTCAGAGTTCGTCGTCGGAGCTAGATTATTAGCACAGAGAAAAACTGAGATCAAAACCCTTGAGTTTTGTCATAAAACCAACATGCATAACCCAGAAATTTGAAGAAGGAACACAATCCTCACCTGGGTTCGCGCGTTAGAGCTTTGAAGCTCTCGGCTTCAATGGCAGAAAAGCCCACGGTGCTCAGATGGCGCATGCAAGGGTACCATTGAGTTCGTTAGGTCTCAAGGATTCCAAATATATGGTTTTTGGGGTTTGATTTGTAAGGGGAGTGAGGTGAAAGCTAGAGAGAAGCTCTCGGAGCTTAGAGATAATGTGAGTTCCTGAGAGTTAGAGAGAGATAGTTGATTCAGATATTAGAGGGGAAAGAGAGACCGGAACCATGATAGAAGTATAAAAATAAGGCGGGTCCCACGACTCACTAATTAAAGACTAAAGAAATCATTTTAATAAGTAGAAAGTGGGTGTGGTTGTAACATCCAGTCTGTGATGTTGATTTTTGAAGTTGAAGTACTAACAATTGTAAGCCAATGCAGTGGCCCTCCAACTCATAGTTGCCAAACTAGCAGTCATAGTGTTCAAGACGTAATTAAGTGTCCTTTTCAAAACAAATTGTCTTGAGGTTTGCAGATCTTCTATATTATTTTAAAGCTAAACAAATTGATAAAAAGTGCTCTAACGTATATCCAGTTTCAGCTTCATCAAGTGCAAGAACAATATGAAATTCTAAATAAAGTCTAGAGAATTGAGGTATTTTGAGATAAAATTCCATACCTAAAATGAGTAGAAAATTAAATCTATGCACTTAATTATATTCTTTAAAAAAAATAATGTCGTCTTTAGTTTTGCCAATCAGATACAAAATACAAGCACTTTTTATCAACTAACATTTTTCAATATTAAGAAGAAAATTAAATCTACACACTTAATTATAGCTTGCATAGGGAAGCCGATAAGATCAGTCTACAATCGGGTAGGAAGCCATTGTGGCAGGACCAAAAAGACCTCTAGGAGGACCAACATCTCTTGAGAATTCTCATGTAGCCAACGATGGTGACACCGTGTGACACGCCCCGATCCTGATGTTCTCGGGACATCGGGATGGTCACGTGCTGGCCGACACCCGAAGGGTGACGAAAGCCATTTAATTTAAGTAAAAGCTCAGAAATAAGCTAAAACAGGCATCAGCAACTAGCAACACAATACTAAAGTTCAACTCCTAATTTATAAAATTATGGTCATACACACAAGCTCAGAGCATACGTCTATTACAAAGTACAAACAGAATTTAAGATAGAGATGTGCTATATTACAATAGATGTCGAAGCAGAGGAAATATAGCACTGAAACACTCGTAGGGAAATGCCTCGTAGCTTAAATCGTAATCCCCGTTCGTAGGTCCTGAAGGGGGTACAAAACAAATATGAGTGGACCAATTTGATATAAATATAATAAAACAGTTATCAACATACTAACCCCCAGGTTTATGAAAACACATATATAGTGAAAAACATAGGTTTTCCAAAACCTAACATGATGTGCAGTATTTCAAATTCATAACTTGTATAAGTAATAAACACTAATGATTTGTTCGATAACCTCCAGGTCCCATGCCAGATCCCCGTCTCTGAGCAGATAGTCAGAGGAAAATACACTTCAGGCCCCATGCCGGCTCCCCATCCCTGTGCTAAATAGCCAAAGGAAACACACTCCAGGCCCTATGCCGACACCAAACCGTCGCCCGGGACGGACCAGAATCTATCCCTACGTCGCGTAGCAGAAAGGATCACTAGGTAAGTACAAAACCATTAAACATATCTATATTGAAAAACAACTCCATAGTATAAAGTCATCCATCATCTATACTATAAAGAGGTGTTCTAAATATGTTCTAAATATCATATCGCCATCCATCGGATATTCTATAAGAACATGGGTTATATGAAAAATAGTAGTAATTTAATCTAGCCTCAGTAAGCATGTTATCTCACAAAGTACTTCATAAAACATAATTATTAAATCATGCTTTTCATGTATGCATTTTTATTATTAAAACATGATTTTGAAGGGGTCCACTCACCGTACACCGATGGTGCAAAGTTGTACCAAAAAGGTATAATGAAATCACCATTAATAATTGCACCTATTCACATAAAGGAGTACCTTTAGTCAAACTCTATTTAAATGATTGAATTTGGGAAAACAGACTTAAAAAACGGGTCCAGAACATCGAAATTAGCCTAGGAAATGTCTTGAACGAAACCCCGAAAAGTCAACTCAAAAAGTCAATGTTGACTGTTGATCGGTCAAAGTCAAAGTCAAAGTCAACTCTGCCAGTTGACCGAGTCAACTGGTCAAAGTCAGACTGGGGCTTTGGATTGGGTTGGGCCGAATGGGCCTTAAGGGTTTTGGGTTGCCCCTAAGGCCTTACTTCCTAAAATAGAAAATAACAAAACCTAAAAAGGTTTTGGATTGGGTCAACGGGCCTCAAACCCTAAACTTAACGGCCCGAAGGCCTTTGGGGTCCTAAAACAATTAAAACTAAAATTAAAAAGGAAATGGGTTAGGGTTTTGGGCTAGCCTCACCACAGCCTTAGAACCGGCCTGCACGGCCTAGCGCACTGGAGAACAACGCTGGAGCTTCTACAGCTTCGACTGACTGCAAACAGGGGTATTAGACCTCGATCTAGGTACCAAATGAAAGCACAAGACGAGGGGATTGATTCTATACCTTCCTTTCACCTTGAAATGGCCGTAGATGGCCGGAATCTCCCCCGACACCCACGGTTCACCGGAGATGGGTGTGTCTACACTCAAGTTCGATTTCGTCCTAAAACCTCCAAAATCACGCATAAAACACAATTAAACCACATTCCATTAAGATTCTAGGATGAAAAAGGAAAGATTTGAGGCTTACCTAACTGAAGAAATGGAAAATCTCGTCGGAGTTCCTTTCAGGGTTTCTGGGTTCACAACACGGGAAAGAGAGAGAGAAGGATGAGGAATGATGACGATGGTCTTCCTCGAGTGCGAGTGAGCCTCTGCGTGTGGGTGTGTGTGCGATTTAGTGAAGAGAGGGAGAGAAGAGAGAGATTCGAGAGGGAGAGACGGGAAAGATAGAAAAGAAGAAGAAGATGATGCGTTCACGGGGGGGGTCAGAAAGAGAAGAATGAGAAATTGCTTAGGGTGCTGCCACGTGGCAGCTTGAGGAAGAAAAGAATCCAATGTTTTAATTTCTGATTGGTAGATAAAATAGGACTAAATTGAAAGATTCAAAATATTTAGGGGTAATTACACAATTATATTTTTATAAATGGGGTGGGTGTTACACCGTGGTTTGGGACTTTCCCACAACCTTCTATGGCCGTGAATACCTCGTTTTTGTAAAACCTAAAGTCCGGCCAGGTGACATGAATGCCAATTGAAACTGGTTGCATGGACACAACCTTGATTAGATAGCTTTTATTGTTGCGGGGCACTATTTGTTACTAGTAATCTAGGCACTAGCAGCATGCCAGTTTGAGTTGTTAGTATCACATCTTCACTCAGTAGCTTGGTACAGGTTTTTTGCTTCGCTTGCTACTTCTCGACATCCTAGTATGTATTTCAAGTCAGACTCCATATAACCACTACAGCAACTCTTGTTTCCATAAAATATGCTACAGTTCCCATGTTACTGTTCAGACAGTGAGATCAACTGACCTATTCTAATTTGGGCAATTCCTTCCAAATCTACCACTGTAGAGAATGCCCAGCAAGAGCCTACAGTATATAACACAACATTAATTTCTATACATACTACAAAATTGATAAATCATGATGCGTTCAAGAAAAAATAATGTAAGTTTACAGTACTTGATACGTTGTCAATATATGATATGATCAAATATTGATTAAATATGGACCAAAAACTGACCGTATGCAGAAGAAGGCAAAAGGAATAATGGCTTCAATTTCAGCAGCGTGGTCGCCGTACCTTTCCACTCTAGCCTTCACACCCTGTGTGTTATATCCCACATCGCCCAAGGGAGTGTATCCTCTACGCCTTATATGTATATTTTCATCTCTACCTAGCACGAGGCATTTTGGGAGCTCATTGGCTTCGGAGTTCATCGGAACTCTGAAGTTAGGCGTGTTTAGGCGAGAGCATTCCAAGGATGGGTGACCCACTGGGAAGTTCTGATCGCATGAGTTCCCAGAAACAAAACTGTGAGGGCGTGGTCAGGGTCCAAAGCGAACAATATCGTGCTACGGCAGAGTCGAGCCTGGGATGTGACACTGTGCTTCTCTCACATTCCTCATCAGCTCCACAATTAGGAAGAGCTCCATGTCTCTCAGCGGTGGCGCCGCCGCTCATTCCCCGTTGCTTCACTGCTCCTTCATCTCTTCCTCCTCTTTCGCTTCCACTTCTGCCTTCTCTGGTAATTTACCTTCAATTGTTTTACTATTACTCTGGATAAAAAAATGGATGGTTGAAGTATTATTATTGTTTTTTTTTTGGGTGATTTTGGGAAATGGGTGTTTGTTCTTTTTTTCCTAAGATGGTGAATTTATGCTTTTTCATTGAAATTTGTCTCTAGGTTGAAATGTAGGGTTTTTGTGACTTAAATTTTGGTGTGTTTTATTTTTGTTGATTCATTTGGGTTGAATTTGATAATCTAATAGGTTGTACATTTCACATTCAACTGTTTACTTGAATTTTACTCAGTTTTTTGTCTTGTTAGGTACTCTAGCTTCATAAAAGTAAATTTCTTGCTTACGATTTCCGTAGTTTTTGCAATGTAAGTACTTCGATTACCAATCACAAGATGCTTTACAGCATAGTGAATTGGAGATAGAATTGGTTTAGCTAGGTACTTGATATGTGTTGTTTAGAGAAATGCGAGTTCTTTATCAGTAGGATGTCGATACTTCCATGGTAATGAAACAAGTTGGCATCTTTTTTGGTTTTTGAAAATTAAGCTAAAGAGCTAGTCAAGCCTTGAATTGATTAGAACTTGGTTTTTGATTTGAAGGTTTATCTTTGGGTTTGGATTCGAGCTCTAGTGTGGAGGTTGGAAGAAGAAGAGGTTGTGGCTTAGTGGTGAGGACTGGGAAGGCTGCCCTGTATTAACCAAGAGAAATAGGTCCAGGAAATCCTTGGCTCGAACTCATGGATTCTGTAGGCGCGTGAGAACAACTGGCGAGAGAGCAATGATGAAGCGCCAACGTGCTAAGGGGCGGAAGGTCCTCTGCACGAAGAGCAATCCCAGCAGTGGAAAACGTGCCTAATTGTGCCTTTTTCATATTCAGTTTATTAGGTAAGTGCAATGGCATGTAATGTAATGATGTCTAACAACTTATTCTTGTGAACAATGGCAGAATTTCAAACTTATTTCTCATGATACCTTATGTATTGTTCAATTTGGAAAGGTTAATTTTTGAGATTGCTTGTATGAATCCTAGAACACCACTGTGCTCGGTTTTGCAACAAATCTTCCATTAGCTTCAAGACTTCATATCTTTTCTTATAGTTTTGTGACATATATCATGATAAACATAGGTTTTCCGAAACCTAACATGTCGTGCAATGTCTCAAATCATAATTTGTATATATAATAATCAGTAGTGAATGTCCAATATTCCTCCAGGCCCTATGCCAGCTCCTCATCTCTGAGCAAACAGTCAGAGGAAAATTACCCCCAGGCCCTATGCCGGCTCCCCATCTCTGAGCAAACAGTCAGAGGAAAATTACTCCAGGCTCCATGCCGGCTCCCCGTCCCTGTGCTAATAGCCAGAGGAAAAACACTTCAGGCCTTATGCCAACACCATAACTGTCACCCGGGACGGACCAGAATTTATCACTTCGTCCCATAGCGAAATAGGGACCACTAGGTAAGTACAAAATCATTGAACATATATACATTTCAAAAGCAACTTCATAGTATAAAGTCATCCATCATATATACTATAAAGAGGTGTTCTACACATGTTCTAAATATTATATCGACATCCATTAGATATTCTATAAGAACACGGGTTATAGGAAAAATAATAATAATTCAAACTAGCCTCAATAAGCATGTTATCCCACAAAATGTAATCATCAAATCATGTTTTTCATGTATGCATTTCTACTATTAAAACATGCATTTTTAGAAGGGGTCCACTCACAGATACTTCACCGCTGAAGAGCCACGCAAACTAGCGAAGACCGAAACGCCATAATAATTGCCCCTAAGCACATAAAGGGTCCAATTAATAAAACTTTACTATAACAATTGAATTTGGGAAAACGGATGTCGGAAATAGATTTAGGATGTCAAATTGCTCTAAGAAGGGTTTCAGGTTAAGGGTTTTGGACTTGGGTTAGGGTTTAGGGGTTGAAAGGTTAAAGGGTTTAGGCATAGACTTTTAGGTGGGTTGGGTTTAGTTTCAAACAAATAAAATACATAAATAAATAAAAAGGTTCTAAGGCCCAAACGCCATATCTAATTGACACATCCCGGCTCGGGCCCCCACCACATTCCGGGCTCGACTCCGCCGTAGCACGATATTGTCCGTTTTGGGCCCCGACCATGCCCTCACGGTTTTGTTTCTGAGAACTCAGATGAGAACTTCCCAGTGGGTCACCTATCCTGGGATTGCTCTCGCGTGAACTCGCTTAACTTCGGAGTTCCGATGAAACTCGAAGTCAGTGAGCTCCTAAAAAGCCTCGTGCTAGGTAGAGATGAGAATATACATATAAGGCATAGATGATCCACACCCCAGGACGATGTGGGATGTAACAATCCACCCCCCTTAGGGGCCCAACGTCTTCGTTGGCACATATCCAGCCAGGGATTGGCTCTGATACCAAATTGACACATCCCAGCCCAGGCCCCCACCACATCCCGGGCTTAACTCCGCCGTAACATGATATTGTCCGCTTTGGGCCCTAGCCACGCCCTCACGGTTTTGTTTCTGGGAACTCACACGAGACCTTCCCAGTGGGTCACACATCCTGGGATTGCTCTCGTGCGAACTCACTTAACTTCAAAATTCCGATGAAACTCGAAGCTAGTGAGCTCCCAAAAGGCCTCGTGCTAGGTAGAGATGGGAATATACATATAAGGCATAGAAGATCCACACCCCAGGACGATGTGGGATGTAACAAAAATGGAATGTATAGATTATCTATTTTCAATTTATAAGATCTCGAAAGTTTATTGAAAAAATCGAAAAATAAGTGGATTGACTCATTTTTTGCTTCACTGTGATGAAACACAATTTTAGTATTAGGTCACTAATCGCTAACTTCATTGCATTCACTACAAATTATGGATATAAAACTTGATAAATGCGCTTCGTGTCGAGTTTTATCATACCTGGCTAGGTTTACCTAAGTTTAGTGAAAGTTTCTCGTCGTGCTTCGTCCGTAGTTGTAAGCTTTTATGCTGAATCACGTTAATCTCTTGTGTTTTTGTTTTTGATATTGTTTGTATCGTTTTCACCTACGATGGTAATATTGGTACTTTTGTTAAAAGTTGATTCAGTTTGCGCATAAACGTACAACAAATCAAATGCAAGAAAGAACAAAAATGAGTCAGTTTCATTGTCCTTTCTACTTTTAGTAGTTTAACTTGTAGCACTCACATTCATCCCCTTAGTTGCTGGTTTAGGTACTCATTGTATATTACATGATGTGGTTCTGCATTGGATCGGATCTTATTGGAGATAATGGTAATGCAGAAGAGTATGTATACATACATAAATAAGCATACGATCCTGTAATATTTGATTTTTAAACTTTGTAATTACTTGAAAATAATGTTATAGATACGAAGTAATAATCGGAGCAAGTCTTGATGTATGAAAATAAGTGTTATGAACTTAATTTGGGGTGCTTCTGGAATGGCTCAAAGTAGGGTTTGATAATCAAACTCACTTATGTCTATGTCTAGCACAAAAGCTTAAGATCACTTTCGGGTCGTATACGTATGAATTTGTAATAAAAAAATTTTGTATGTTACAACAAAATCAATACTTCTAGCAGAAGTGCTTATATAAAGTTCCTGATGAAAAGTGATGCAACCCCACGTTAATTAATAAGAACACAGATGAATATTGACAAAATAATTTCCTAAAATTTGCTACTAATTTCAAGCTGTAGGATAAGAAGCTTTCATGGCAATGCCACAAAGGCCTTGCCTACTACGAACATCTCTTTGCATTCTCACATATCCACCCTCGCCCCATCCTCGACTCCATGAATTTTTCACTAACCAATACTTGGTGCCATCAGCACCTGTCCCATACCCTACCACAGCAACATGATGGTTCAAATCGGTTCCACAACCTCCTGTGAAGATCCCACCTGAGTAAAACTGGAACGGAGACGGGTTGTTTAGCCACAGCCTTCAACAAAGCCAACTCATTGGCTGGTACATCTTCATAGCCTGTGATCTTGGCTGCATGATATGTATTGTGTTAGGAATGTCGGTACTACAAGATAGAGAATGCACAAGGTAAAGTAGAAAATGGACGCCAAGAATTTATTTGGTTCGGCAATTTATGCCTACGTCCACCAAACAAGGAATCTTCACTATATGAAAAAAGATGAATACAACAAGAGTAGTCTTACCAAGCCAAAGACAAGGCTTGATGGATACAAGAAAGTATAACACACACTTTCTATCACTCTAAACTTCACTCACACAATGTGTAGTGGAACACTCTCACTCTCACTCTTGGAGTGGAACTCTAGCTTTGGACTTGATCCTTTGCTACTCACTCTTGGTTCTCAATTGGTTACATCACACCCATATTTATAGGTGAGGGCTTGGCATTCTACTAGTTTCTAGTTCCTTCTTCAAACCTCTAGTATAGAAAAATCTAGACTAGCCATATACTTGTAGCTTCTAGATCTTTCCATTTGCAACCAAGGAAGCTAGTACTCTCTAGCTTTTTCCATCAACTTAATAACATGCTAGAATTGTCTAGCAAGCTCCAGCCTCATCTCTTGCTTACTAGAATAATCTAGAACATTGATCATGGGCTGGACCATATACCAACAATCTCCCCCTCCAGTCCATGAGGGAGGAATTCCGATCATGACTCCAAGTTACCTGGAGTCCATCCCAGCAGCCTTAATGCAGAATTCCAACTTTGATTTTGTGACCACCTTTGTCAACATGTCTGAAGAATTATTATCGGTATGAATCTTCTTCAGCTGTAGCATCTTGTTCTCGATAGCATCTCTAATCCAGTGATAACGAATATCAATGTGCTTGGTGCGTGAATGGTATGCAGTGTTCTTGCTCAAATCCAGAGCACTCTGACTATCACAATAAACGCCATAATCACTTTGCTTAAAACCCAACTCTTGGAGAAACCGCTTCAGCCACAACAACTCCTTGCATGCTTCTGTAGCGGCTATGTATTCAGCCTCGGTTGTAGACAAAGCAACACACTTTTGCAACTTGGATTGCCAAGACACGGCTCCCCCTGCAAAAGTAAACAAGTACCCAGACGTAGATTTTCTACCATCCAGGTCACCTCCCATGTCAGCATCTGTAAATCCTTCCAAGATTGGTTTGGAACCGCCAAAGCACAAGCACATCTTAGAAGTCCCCTTCAAATATCTGAGAATCCACTTAACAGCTTCCCAGTGGTCCTTCCCTGGATTAGAGAGAAACCTGCTCACCACACCTACTGCATGAGCAATATCTGGCCGTGTGCACACCATTGCATACATGATACTTCCTACTGCTGAAGAGTAGGGAACAACTGCCATTTTCTCCTTTTCTTCATATGTTTTTTGACACGACTCTTTGCTCAACTTGATATGATTGGCTAAAGGTGAGCTTACCGGTTTGGCTGCTTTCATGTTGAACCTTTCAAGCACCCGTTCAACATACTTTTCTTGTGACAGCCACAACTTCTTGGATTTTCTGTCACGAATTATCTCCATGCCCAAAATCTGCTTGGCTGGCCCTAAGTCCTTCATGTCAAAGGACTTAGATAACTCTTCTTTGAGCTTTTTAATCATAGAAGCATCTTGTCCGACAATCAACATGTCATCAACATAAAGCAATAAGATGATGAATGTACCTCCAGAAAATTGTTTGATATAGACACAAGAGTCAGCATGAGTTCTCTTGTACCCATTACTCACCATGAATGAGTTGAACTTCTTATTCCACTGTCTCGGAGCCTGCTTAAGACCATATAAACTTTTCTTGAGCTTGCACACCAAATTTTCTTTACCTTTGACTTCAAAGCCTTTGGGTTGCTCCATGTATATCTCCTCTTCTAAATTGCCGTGGAGAAATGCAGTTTTAACATCTAACTGCTCGAGCTCAAGATCCATGCTTGCTGCCATACCAAGGATAACTCGAATGGAAGTCATCTTCACCACCGGTGAGAAAATCTCATCAAAGTCAACTTATTTCTTTTGACCAAAACCTTTGACAACCAAACGAGCCTTGTACCTTGTCATGTTGTCGTCTCTTTTCAATTTGAACACCCACTTGTTTTTCAATGCTTTCCTGCCCTTTGGAAGCTCCACCAGCTCATAGGTATCATTCTTTGATAAGGAATCCATCTCCGACTCCATTGCCTTCATCCATTTGTCACTGTCGTTATGAGCTCTGGCCTCCTCATATGTTTCGGGCTCTCCATAATTAGTCAACATGATATACTCTGATGAAGAATACTTGGTAGACGGCCTTCGACTTCTGATGGATCTTCTGACCTGATCTTCATTCTCTTGTAGGGCTGGAGGCTCCCCCTGATTGGGTTCTCCTTGAATATGCTCTTCTTGACTAGGCTCCCCCTGATCAGCAATCTCATGGTTTGGCACATCTTGATCAGGCTCATCTTGATTAGCATTATCTGATTCTGCAGGCACTTCATTGGCAGTTGCTTCAGGGATGTCATCGTGACTTTCTTCATCTGAAGCTAATGGATCAACTCCTCTGACTGCGCCATCTGGTTGTGCCTCTTTATCCGAATCCCCAATTGTTTGTTCTTCATAAAAGACCACGTCTCTACTTCGGATAAACTTCTTCTGGTATGGGTCCCATAATCTGTAACCAAAATCTTCACCGCCATAACCAAGAAAGATGCACGGTGTAGCTTTGTAGTCTAACTTCGATCTCTGCTCTTTGGGCACATGCACAAAAGCTTTGCAACCAAACACCTTCAGATGAGAGTAAGACACATCATTACCAGTCCATACTCTCTCTGGAACATCAAGACCTAATGGTACTGATGGAGATCGGTTGATCAAATAGCAGGCTGTCCTTACAGCTTCACCCCAGAACTGCTTAGATAACTTTGCAGTCCTCAACATACACCTGACTTTCTCCATGATGGTTCGGTTCATTCTTTCAGCAACACCGTTATGTTGTGGAGTTCCAGGAACTGTCTTCTCATGACGTATGCCATGTTTTACACAATACTCTCTAAACTGGTGAGATGTGTACTCGCCGCCGTTGTCGCTACGAAGGCACTTGAGAGGTTTCCCAATTTCCCTCTCCACCATGGCATGGGACTCCTGGAATGTCTGAAACACCTGGTCTTTGGATTTCAACAAATACACCCACACCCTTCGTGAAGCATCATCAATATAAGTAACAAAATATTTATTTCTTCCAAGTGACTCGACTTCCATGGGACCACACACATCTGAATAAACAAGATCTAACAAGTTTCCTTTCTTTGTAGATGGAACAGAAAAACTAACTCTTCTTTGTTTTCCGAATAAACAATGCTCACAAGAGTTTAACGACGTACCTTTGGCAAAGGGAATATGAGACTTCTTTGCCAAAACTTGTAGGCCTTTCTCGCTCATGTGGCCTAGCCTCTTATGCCACAAGTCTAGAGATGAGTCTTCCACAGCATTCAACTCACCTTTCAAAACCTTGGCATTTGACCGGTACAACGTACAACAAAGTCGTGCTCTTGCTACCACCATTAAGCCTTTAGTAAGCTTCAATTTTCCTTCGCCAATATGGTGATAATATCCTTGTCGATCAAGGGTACCGATGGATATCAGATTGAGACGTATATCAGGAATATGTCTCACATCTTTCAACATCAATTGGCAGCCGAGATTAGTTCTTAAGCAGATATCACCAATTCCAAGAATTTTGGAATAGCTTTCATTCCCCATCTTCACTATGCCAAAGTCACCTTCTTTGTATGTACTGAAGAACTCCCGTTTGGACGTAGCATGGAAGGAAGCTCCATTATCAAAGATCCATTCAATGTCTCTGTCAGAGTTGCCCATATGCAGACATTCACCAACAGACAATATTTCTGGTACATCACCACATATGACAGCGGTGGTATTGCCAGTATCATCTTTCTTCTGATTGTTTCCTTCCCTTTGCTCTCTCTTCCAAACTCGACAATTTTTCTTCATATGGCCTTCTTTGCCACAATGGTGGCATGCACCCCTGAACCTTGACTTGGATCGGCTAGGACTCCTGCCATGACCTCTAGGCCCTCTACTCTTGCTTCTTCCGCGGTTCTCTGTGACAAATACTTGGCTGCTATCTGTGCCAGAAGTCTTTCTCCTTGTTTCTTCATTGAGCATGCTATTTTTAACATTATCAAGGGTAAGAACACCATTAGAAGCAGAGTTACTTATACTCACCACAAAGGTCTCCCAACTGTCTGGCAAGGATCCAAGTAACAAGAGCGCTTGTAGCTCGTCCTCGATCGTCATTTTCATAGTAGCCAACTGGTTGATGATATTCTGGAAATTGTTCAAGTGTTCTGCTACACTTAAACCATCCTTGTACTTCACATTGATGAGCTCTTTGATCAAGAAGGCTTTCTTAACTGGAGTCTTCTTCTCGAACAAGGACTCAAGCTTTGTCCAAAACTCGCGAGCATTGGTTTCATTAGACACATGGTGAAAAACACTATCGTCCACCCATTGTCTAATTGTGCCAATAGCCTTGCGATTCATCTTCTTCCACTCGGCATCGGACATGCTCTCTGGCTTAACGGCATCTCCTTCAATTGGCTCATGCAGATCCTTGCAATAGAGAATGTCCTCCATCCTTGGCTTCCATGTTACCCAATTGGAGTTGGTGAGTTTGATCATAGTGCCACTTCCTTCCATCTCGCAGTACGAGCCAACCTGGCTCTGATACCACTTGTTAGGAATGTCGGTACTACAAGATAGAGAATGCACAAGGTAAAGTAGAAAATGGACGCCAAGAATTTATGTGGTTCGGCAATTTATGCCTACGTCCACCAAACAAGGAATCTTCACTATATGAAAAAAGATGAATACAACAAGAGTAGTCTTACCAAGCCAAAGACAAGGCTTGATGGATACAAGAAAGTATAACACACACTTTCTATCACTCTAAACTTCACTCACACAATGTGTAGTGGAACACTCTCACTCTCACTCTTGGAGTGGAACTCTAGCTTTGGACTTGATCCTTTGCTACTCACTCTTGGTTCTCAATTGGTTACATCACACCCATATTTATAGGTGAGGGCTTGGCATTCTACTAGTTTCTAGTTCCTTCTTCAAACCTCTAGTATAGAAAAATCTAGACTAGCCATATACTTGTAGCTTCTAGATCTTTCCATTTGCAACCAAGGAAGCTAGTACTCTCTAGCTTTTTCCATCAACTTAATAACATGCTAGAATTGTCTAGCAAGCTCCAGCCTCATTTCTTGCTTACTAGAATAATCTAGAACATTGATCATGGGCTGGACCATATACCAACATATTGGCCTCGTTCTTGTTGCAAGTTCCATCAACTCCTTTGTAACGGTAGTGTGCTTCAGCAGCAATGCCTTTGTTGTGCATTATAAACTTGGGGTGTGCTATCCACACACCCTTTGATAATTTCTGTCCATTGATTTTCTTCCATTCATCCATCCGACGACAGAAAATGTGGGGTATTGTTGGAAGTTTTGAGACTCTTGTCCCATTGGGGAAAACAAGATTCTCAAGGGCCTTTATATAGATTTAGTGCTTTAGTCTAGTAATTAGAATGTGGGCCATTTGGAAATGGATTGAAGGCTTGGGCTTTATGGTTGTGTGGATTAGGCTTGTATAATATAGCCTAAATACAATTAATATTAATTAATCAAGACAAGGGCCTTGGGCTTGTCCTTGAAATTTAAAATTAATCTGATTCATTAATTTTAATTTTCGGATTAAGTTTTTAATTAATTTATTATTAATTAAAAACGTTTTGATTAAAAGACACAGCTCTTAGAAAAGAGTTGTGAACCTTCAAATACACTGAACTGGTATTTGAAAGGGTGTGAAACAGCCTTTATATCTACAATCCATGGTATCCAAATGAATCATCTTTTTCTTCTTCCTTTTCTTCCGTACAAACTATCCACAAAGAGTAAACACACAAAGCAATTCGCTAGAATTCTTTAATCCAGTGCGGGTTATAGGATTAGGTAATTGTATCCTGGTCGAGCAGACGTTATAGAACCACAAGCACAAGAGTGAGACGGAATTACTGTTCGAAGGACATAGCTTTTACGCTAGCCTCTACCTTCTGTAATCAAGTTAGTACCGTTGACATTCTTATATTATTTTCTGTATTTATTGTATACTTTTCATTCTGTATAGCAAGTACCTTTTGTGAAATAAAAATTGTGAATTTCAAGTTCTGTTTATTTCTGTTATTCTGTTTATTTCTGAATTATTCTCCCACGAAAAATATGTGTGAAAAGTAAAATGAGGTGTATAGATATCACACTCCTATAAACTTGGCAGCCTAGATTCTCACCCTCGGTAGCACAATCCGTTGGCTCTGGAACCCAGCCCTCAAACAGAGGCCCAAAAATACAAAAGCCTATGAGATGGATTGTAATGGGATGCAGCCCAGAGCCTAACGGCTTTCCCTCTCTCTATTTCAAAACAGCCCTCTCTCTCCTTCATTTCTGATTATATTTAGAAAACCTAGGTCTTTCTCTCTCTAGAAACTGAGAGAGGTCTCACATGTCTCTCAGCCCTCTCTTTCTTTAAGAACAAAAAATGGTTCTCATTTCCCTATAATGGAGAACCCTAGCCGCGCCTCCTCTTCCATTTCTACTTCAATGCCTTACCATCCTCTCTCACATCAACACAAACCCTTCACTCTAGCCGCTCCTCCATGTTCTCTAGGTCTCCCAAAATTAAACTTCAAACATGCCTCCAATGTTCTCGGTCCCAGTCATGGAGTTCATCATCCTTACTGGATCTCGGCTGCGAAACCCAAGTCCCCAAAGGTAAAAATCTCTCCTGGCTGCCATTGAGCTCCATTGGGTTTATTGTCATGGAAAAATCAAAGAACTAACACATGCATATACTTTTTCTGCGTGGGCTTGCGGATCCACACAAAAGAAACACACTAAAACCCAGCCTTCATAGATCTATAGCAAAGCGTCCAAGACTCCTCCATCTGCAGGTAAAACTCCCAGATCCGTTGATGGCAAGGAAGAAAAAAAAATAAAGGAGAACCTCTTGGAGTCAACAGATCCGTGGAAAGAGAAGGTAAAATATCATGTGTTGATGTGTCTTGGGTTCCGATCTGTAAAAAATAATGTAGTTGGGTTCTGCATGTACTCATATGGCTCTGCTATCTGTGTAGGAAACTTAGAGTCGTGATATATCCGAGAGAAAAAAAAATGTTCGAGTTGCAGATTCAGTCGACAAAATGGCAAAACAAGTTTCCAAGTAGCCACGACTTCGGATCTGAAAGCTATAAACCCTCATCTCTGCTGGAATCCATGTTGGATGTGTAAACTTATGCAAATGAGTATGGCATGCATGTATTATCTGTGAGATCACCCCAAACTTAATATAAGTAATAAACGGAGATTGTAATTGCTGGACAAAAATAAATAAAAGGCTTAGATCTGTATGGGGATGAGAATGTTGGACTTAGAACACGCTGTCTCCCAGTAATAAAAGTGAATGAACACCTGGATCAACCCTGAACATGTATGCGGACCATTTGGGCTTGAACCTTGCGGAGGACAGTTAAAGAACCAACCTCCAAACTCAAATAATGGCATACACGGCATCCTCAAATGTGAAAGTTATAGATCTGCAGAAAATAATTATGGTTCCTCAGTAACTCATCAACCTGAGTGATTTGTTGTAGGAATGCTTGAGATCCACAATGGCCGACACTGAAGAATGGCCGCGCAGCAAAACAGAAAGGTATAACGTTCTATCCCTGCAATTCGGGTCACAGATTTGGTTGCAAGAATGTAGATCTGGTAAATATGATGGAGATCAGTTTTGTGGTATGTGGATATGTGATTTCTATTTATTCTGTTTCCACATATCAAAGAACCGCATCCCAGAAAACAAATGGTCAGATGTACACTTTTGTGACTGGATCCGTGATTCTGCAAGATCTTCGTAATTTCGACATTATTTTTCAGCCTAGCATAGGAATGTGGTTTATGTTAATGTAGACTTGCTGCTGGGTTCATGATCCAGTCTTAAATAATCTATGTGCATGAATTCTTGATTATCTTGTTTGCTGCCTCCAAAAACCAAGTTTTGAATATCAGAAGTAGAATGTAGACGACACTAACTATAAACTAAATTTATTTATGAAAATAAAACAAGGAAAAACAAATGTTCTTTTTTTTTTTTTTTTTTTGTATGGTTTTTTTTTTTCCTTTTTTATTCTTTTTTTTTTTAAACTAAGTGACAACCTAGGAAATTAAATGCATCTAGAAACTGTAAATAATGAAACAAACTTAAACTAGGAATACGAAAATTAAGCTCTGCCTACTCCCGATTTTTTTCCTAAGAAAAATATGAGGCTGCAACATGAAACCCACAAACCAATTTGCCGTGTCACTCCTTGATCCTGACATATGTCCACGATCGACATGTGATGTCATCACATCCCTGTTTATCCATCATGTCTTGCCTCCAAAACAATCAAAACACAATCAATGATTCAACCACGCAGTCATTTCCTTTTATTTCATGGTTGCATCTAACCTTAGCGTTAGACTGTCTACGTACCCTAAGAAGGGATCAAGCCATTCGTAGTTCCCTAACATACCTCACGTTATTACAAAATCTGATAAGAAATCCATCTCATATCAAAGCAAACCATAATTACACCAATAGACATCCAACAAAAGCAATAATTCAATTACCATCCAAGTCATCCAATTGTCCACACGATCAAATAACACCCAACAAGAGTAATCAACCAATGAGATAAATAATAATATAAGATTCCACGAAGTTTAGTATAATCAAATTCCGTAAATGTCTGTCGTATTTCCCTTAACTAGATTCCTAAGCATTGCTCTTAGTCACTAGTACATGGATCCTTCAACATGGCCAATTCCATTTTCACAAACATAAGACATTATTAATTGCATGACATGAACTTTAATTCTAGTCAAAGTACTTGGAATTACTAATTTAACAGCACCTAATTCAAATGCCATTTTGGTTGATTTATAATAACTTCATCATTGCCAATACGTTTGAATGGAAATAATTATGGACCATAAATGATTTATGTGTTTCAATAGGTATAAATGCACTGATACATTAAGTCATTGAGCTTATAATTGTACAAGAATATGGTTCTTTGAACACCCATAACTATATCGGTTGATGTAAACTTATATGGGTTTCGAAGCTTGTTTTGTGTACTTTAGAAGCATAAAAGATTTGTAGATAACGGAGTTCTAAGTTGAAAGTTATGCAAGTTACAAAATAGAGTCTCAAAACCCAGTATTTGCTGCTATCTGGCAGTTTCGGGACTCCAGTTTGAATATGATTTTGACATATCAATACTCAATGGAATTATGTGAAATTAAATGGGTTTAGATCACAAACATGTCTAGTTTTAAACCACGTACTATACGCTCAAAAGGAATTCATAAAGACAGAACACAAGAGCCAAAGTAGGCCACTTAAAACATAGTTTTTCTGTAACTTATAACCTATACTCTCATGGTTCAATTACATTTCCAGAATGCCTCCACACAATTCAGAATTCATGTTTATAACCTCGATTTCAATTATAATTAATCAAACAGAAAAATGCATCGAGATTCAAGTCTTTAAATTGGTAGCTCCATCAGTAAATTTCCGACAAAAAAAAAAAGAAAGAATTTCCAAGCAAGAACATTAAGATTTAAGAGAGATTAGATTACAAGTAACTTGGAAATTGGTATTATTATTGTTATTACCAGTTGAAAGACTTCATGGGTTCGATGAGATTGACGAGGTTGGCGTAACCTTTGATGAGTTATTCGATCTTACTTTTTAAGATTCCGTCTTTGAACTTTGCCAGCAGTACATGCTTCACCAATCCCTTTGCTTCCTCCATCTCTCTCTCCCCTTTTCCTGATTCATAGTTTCAGGGCCATGCGATCCCTTGTAATCCCCCCCTTTATTTTTCTTCTCTTCCCTTGTCCAGAAGCCTCTTTTTTTTTTCTTTACTTTAGTTAACATTTTATAATATTATTAGCTTTACTCTTTAAATTTAGAATTACAAGAATACCCTTAACATTTGTGTTTTGTAAAATCTTTTCCTCCCCACTTGCGCTCATATCGACGAGTACTACGAACATGTGCTAAGACATACGTGTCACAAGTTCAATTGTCAACACAAGTCAACACTTTCTCCTATGGGAGTATGTTGGACATTTCACAATTTTCAGAAAATGAAATATAGTAACTAATAGACGGGTTGTAACAAGCCGTCTCTATTCTGCCCTCTTCTGTCACATCCCGGCATGAGGTCCATCACATCTCAGGCTCACTCCACCACCGTAGCATGATATTGTCCTCTTTGGGCCCCTACTACGCCCTCACGGTTTTATTTCTGGGAACTCACACGAGAACTTCTCAGTGGGTCACCCATCATGGGATTGCTCTTGCACGCTACTCGTTTAACTTCGGAGTTCCGATGGAACCCGAAGCCAGTGAGCTCCCAAAAGGTCTCGTGCTAGGTAGGGATAAGAATATACATATAAGGATCATTCCCCTAGGTGATGTGGGTTCTTACATCTTCCTTGCCTTCCACAGATAGGCTAAAATGGGTCCTCAACTGTATCCTCACTGTCTGTGGGCAGATCTTGATCGTCCAGATCTAGATTATGTTGGGGGTGGTCCACCATTTAGAGGTGAGCCAATAGTGGGAGCCCCTGCGGGGAAGAATCATCATTTGCTTTTCTTTGATTGTTACTCCTACGGTTTCTCCAAATTCACCAATAATCCATCCATGCAAATGTTGAAGTAGATGTACAAATAAAACATTATTTTGAATATAAATGTTTATATTTACACTATACCTAATTCCTTGCTCTACCGGCAGTGGAGGAAATGTCGTAAGGTTTGCTAGAACATGCCCTACGTATACAACTTTAAAATCATGAATTCTGAGCACATTCTCGAGTTGCATTTTGAGGTTAATACAGTAGCCATGCGATATGAGCGGTAATATGTTCTCGGGAATGGGATTGTCAATATCAATGGGTAGAATCACTTGTCCCAAGTTCGTTGCAGTGTCCGAAGGATGGACTCTATATCTTGTATGTAGTGTTGGTATGTCAACACCAATAATGGTGTTTGGAGTGCACGAATTCCTTATTGACATACCAATAGTACAGACAAGTTATAGAGTCCATCATTCGGACATTGTGAGGAATTTGGAACAAGTGATTCTACCTTTTGATGTTGACAATCCCATTCCTGAGAATAGATTACTGCTCATATCGCATGTCTATTGTATTAGCCTCGAAATGCAATTTGAGAATGTGCTCGGAATTCATGATTTTAAAGTTGTATACGTAGGGCATGCTCTAGCAAACCTTACGACATTCTCTGTATCACCGATAGAGTAAGTAATTAGGTATAGTGTAAATATAAACATTTATATTTAAAATAATGTTTTATCTGTACATCTACTTCAACATTTGCATGGATGGATATTTGGAGAAAACGTGGGAGTAACAATCAGAGACAAGCAAATGATGCTTCTTCCCTCGTGGGCTCCAATATTGGCCCACCTCCCAATGGTGGTCCACCCCCAACAATAATATAGATCAGGACGATCAAGATCTGCTCTCACACAATGAAGACCCCTCCAGCCTATCGGTGCAACGGAGGCGAGCAATTTGGTTCGTGGGTTTCATGTTGCAGCCTTAGATTTTTCTTAGGAAAAAATGGGGAGTAGGCAGAGCCTAATATATTGACTATTTTTTAATGAGAAATTATTTCTTTAAACTACTAGGTACATTAAAAAATTACTAACCATCACCACATCGTCAATTAAAATTCCTTGAGTGGGTAAGTTGATGGTGACTGCCATTGACTATGCACCCATTGCAAAAGAGAATCTCTCTTTCAAGAGACAATCACTCGAGCCTGGATTAACGAACCAATATTCTTTTGAATTGGGCTTAAATTTCGTGTTTGCTTGGAAACCTTGTACTTTACTTCTTTTGGTACAAAAACACCCATCGGGGATATATCCTTACGACTCTATATAATTTCGACCAAAAGGAGGATATAGGGAAATTCTGTATCCCCAATTTTAGGTAAGAATTTAATTGTCAAAATACTTAAAGATGATTCGCCCCAACTAGAATTGGCATTTGTTTAACTCGGAGATGAACAACTAGGCCCTGGAGAATTTTTAAAGAAATAATTTCTCATCAAATTACAGCAAAATTGGCGTACATGAACCATATATACACAAATTGTTTAATACATAATCTAGTGTCTCAAGCATGCCGAAAAGTTTCAGTTCATGAACATCTAAGTCAATTGTGTACATCAGACGTCAAATAACACTAGCAACTTCCCTCGTATATCCTTGCAACGCGGATCGCCTAACAGCCGAAATAAGCTTGAATGTACGGCTGAAATCAAACATGGTCAAATTTTGGGAAACATGAATTACTAGTTGATACGGAGTGATGCTGTCAAAAGATTGCTTTGCTATGGAAGATGTACCTCATGAAAAATGAACTAGTGAACAGAAATCAATAGCCCCATGAGGGTTAATTATGCTTGCTCCATTGAGCTCCGTCATTGGACTACCGTGAGATTTGTACTTGCGTATTTTGGATCACATGTGGAATTGACAACGATCTGCAAAAGGTCACTCGAGTCTGAGCTTTGATTTTCAGGTAACGAAACAAACATATTCACGGCCATCAAGCAGTCGAAAAAAGTGAAAGTTTTAATTTATGGAACCAACAGAAAGAGCATTTGGACTCTGCCCAGATTAAAGATTCCTTGGGCAGCCAAGCATTGAACATCTACAGGAATCTCACCACCTTTGGGAGCTAATACAGACTAATACGGTATTGATGTATTGACCGGGCTGCATTGAAACAGAAACTTGTCACAAATTACATTACATGTTCCCTATATAAATAAATGACGATGCATCTAATAGTCGTGCACCAGTTTCAGAGTAAATTCAGGCTGAAAAAGCCACTAACTTACAAGGTTTTCAAGACTCTTATGACGATTTCCATATGTTCGATTTAGTGCATCTGTAATAGCAGTTAACAAAAGCACCTATTATCGGAACAAACTGAATCAACTCAACATGTAACTTGACATGGAAAATAAATAATGTGTTTGTTAATATCTGTTGAGTTTTGGTTTCAATATCTGTTGTATATTTCATTATGAAGATTACAAGAGAGTGAAGGCAACTTTTATAGAGAGCCAAAAGAAAGCTACAATAGATTGTAGGATAACTACACAAACACAATCCCTAAAATCTGCTCTAACAAGTGGAAAAGCAAAAACCAAATTACAAGTAAATAAGTTTTTACAAGCAACTAAGAAAGGTTGATGTAAGGTGAATGACAAGCTATGGAAAGTGATTGGTGAATGACAAGCTATAGAGAAAGGTTGATGTAAGGTGAATGACAAGCTATGGTGAGGATGACAACTCATACATACAACCCATCCATACAAACCGATTTCAATACACCCCCTCAAGCTGGATCAAGGGAATTGATTGATCCAAGCTTGCACAACAAACGCTGAAACTGAGTAGAGTCTAGTGCTTTTGTGAATAAATCAGCAAGTTGATCGTGGCTGTGTGTGAACACGGTGTCTATCACCTTGGATTGAACTTGAGCACGAATATAATGACAATCAACTTCAATATATTTGGTCCTTTCATGGAATACTATATTGGAGGCAATGTGCATGGCAGCTTGGTTATCACAATACAAGGACATAGGTGCTATGCTTGTGAATCCGAGCTCGGAAAGAAGACCTTTCAACCATATGAGTTCACAGGTTGTTTATGCCATAACCCTATACTCAGCTTCGGCATTAGATCGAGCAATAACAGTTTGTTTCTTGCTCTTCCAAGTGACAAGGTTCCCTCCAACAAATGTGCAAAAACCTGTTGTGGATTTTTGATCAAGGGCATTTCCAGCCCAGTTAGCATTTGTGTAGGCCAAGATGTGATTTGATCCATTGTTCTTCATAATTATCCCCTTTCCTACTGAGCCCTTGAGATATCGAAGTATTCTTTTGACGATTTCCCAGTGAACTAGAGTAGGAGAGTGCATGAACTGACTGGTTAGGCTAACTGAATATGAGATATCAGGCCTAGTAATGGTGAGATAAATAAGTTTCCCAACCATTCGCTGATAAACACTAGGGTCCGAGAAAGGTTCACATTTTTCATGCCACTGAAGTTTGCTAGCTAGGGGTGTCCGAGCCGGTTTACATTCCATCATGTTAGCTTCATCTAGAAGATCGAGAACATACTTTCTTTGATTCAAGAACAATCCCTTTGAAGAGGTAGCCACCTCAATTCCAAGAAAGTATTTCAAGGGCCCCAAGTCTTTAATGGCAATTTTTTGGTGAAATGACTGCTTAAGCGTCTTGATTTCACTTATATTGTCACCTGTAATAATTAGGTCATCAACATATATAAGCACAACCAATTTGCCAGCAATACTACTTCGAACAAACAAAGAAGAGTCATCATGACTCCTTTTGAACCCTACAGCTTCAAGAACTGAACTAAGCTTCGAATACCAAGCTTGAGGGGATTGTTTGAGACCATATATGGCTTTATGAAGTTTACAGACCTTGTTGGGTTCATTTTCTCTTGGATGACCAGGAGGCAACTTCATGTACACTTCTTCTTCAAGATCCCCATGAAGAAATGCATTCTTCACATCCATTTGGAATAAGGGACATGCATTATTGACTGCCACAGACAACAATACCCTCACTGTGTTCATTTTGGCAAGAGGAGCAAAGGTCTCCTTATAGTCAATGTCATAAGTTTGAGTAAAGCCTTGAGCTACTAACCGTGCTTTGTGTCTTTCAATGCTTCAATTGGAGCTGAATTTGGTCTTATATATCCACCTACTTCCCACGACCTTCTTGCCATTTGGAAGATCCACCACACTCTATGTTTGGTTGTCATTCAGAGCATGAAGCTCTTTAGTCATAGCATTTTGCCACTCAGACATATGGGACAATTTGTGTGGGACAATTTGTTAAGGAAAGAAGTATGAGAAGATGAGAATCTATGATAAGAAATGGCTGCAGAGATAGGATGTCTTGCAGTGTAAGTAACATACTCTTGTAACCTCAATGGTGGATGTCTATCTTGTGTAGGATTTCTTCTTGGTGCACTTATAGCTTGTTGATTTGGTTGAGCTTCTGATGGTCCAGAGGAGCTTGGCACTGCATCAATTACACTCTCAGTGAGTTGAGAATTATCAGTGCTGATATGAGCATGAGTGACTTCATGAATTTCTGCTGGAATAGGTAGTGGAAATAGGTCTATAAGATCTTCCATATTAGCATTAATCTCCAACCCTTTGTGGAAATAAGGTGAATATTCATCAAATCGCACATCTCTAGAGACTGCCAGCTTCCCCGTGTTAGAGTTGTACACTTTGTAACCCTTTTGAGAATTGGCGTATCCCATAAACACATATTTGGCAGCTCGAGGGTCGAGTTTGTCACGATGGAGAGCTTGAATGTGCACATAACAAGTACAACCAAAGGTCCTGAGGTGAGACAAGTTTATAGGCATGCCCTTTATGACTTCAAAATGAGATTTAGTATTCAACACCCGAGTTGGCAGTCTATTAATGATGTACGTGGCAGTGAGTAGGGCTTGAGACCAAAATTTCTTAAGAACATTCATTTGGATCATAAGTGATCGAGTCTTCTCCAATAAATCTCAATTCTTTCTCTCTGCCACACCATTTTGTTGTGGTGTACCAACACAGCTAGTTTGATGCAAAATGCCATGATTGCTCAAGTAATTACTCATGTTATTGGAAGTGTACTCAGTACCATTATCTGATCTTAACATATATAACTTAGATGAAAATTGATTGGTGATTAGGTTGTGAAAGTCCTTAAAAGCATCAAACAAATCACTTTTAAGTTTTAAAATATACAACCAGGTTACTCTAGAATAGTCATCAATAAATGTAACATAATATCTATACCTATCAAAGGATTCTACACGAGAAGGACCCCAAATATCAGAGTGAACAAGCTCAAAAAGTTTACTAGTTCTAGAATTAGAGGAAACAAAAGGAAGTCTAGTGGCTTTTGACATTTGACAAGTTTCACACTCCAGTGTGTTTTTACAAAAAAAAGGGAAACAACTTGGTCATCACATGTTCTGAGGGATGGGCAAGGCGTTGATGCCAGAGTTGGTGTTCCTGAACTTGACTTAAGTTGACACTGAGCTTTTTGACAAAATTGGACTCCTTTGAGAGATAGTAAAGTTCATTCAAGAAGAACCCTTCACCAATCTTCTTCTGAGTAACTCGGTCCTGAAACACAACATTGTGAGGGGAAAATATAGCAAGACAATCTAAGGTTTTTGTGATTTTTCCTATTAACGAGAGCTGAAAAGGAAAAAAAGGTACATAGAGAGCAATGGAATCAGTATGCTCACTTAGCAATCTAATCTTTCATTTCCCTAGAATAGGTTCCCCTTTCCCATTTGCAACAGATACATGAATTGGATCAATAGTTCTTTGAAAATCGTGGAGACTAGAGGGTTTATTAGTTATATGATCAGTGGCACCAGAGTCAATAATCCAAAAATCATGTGTAACATTTGCATTAAGAGCAGTGGCAATGGCACTGATAATACCTGGAATATTGCCTTTCGATGTGTTCTCCGAGTCAGCCAAGAATCCAACAAATTTCCCTAGCATTGCAGTAGGGTTTTCAGGTGTCATTTCATCAGGTTCAGTGCTTCATTGCTTCTTTTCAAGTAAAAACAGCAAATTCGTTGATCAAGGACACAAGATTTGTTTAGAAATTGGCCATCCCATCAGTTGAGGAACAAGCTGAATGAAATGCTTTTGGAATGACTCCACCCTTCCCATCTTTGATCATCCTACCTTCCCTATCAAACTTAGGCTTTAACTCCGGATGAAGAATCCAACATTTTTCTCTCAAATGTCCCTTCATGTTGCAATAAGAACATTTCCAGTCTGCTTTCTTGCCAAGCACCCTATCACCAGTTGCTTTGTGATTTTTCGTGAAAACCCTAGCTTCAGAGTTGGATTTGGGCTCAACGTTCATCACTCTTCGTCGAGTTTCCTCTCTTTAGACTGCATGACACACATTGGTAAAAGAGGGCAGCTCTTGAGTCATTAACAAGTGACTACGCAGGTCTTCATACTCCGCTCCCAAGCTTGCTAAGAGTTGAAACACCTTGTCTTCATCAACCCTCTTCAGTAGCACAGCGGAATCAGTCATGTGTGGACGATACATATCAAGTTCATTCCACATGGATTCCATACTTCCAAGGTGTTGAACAAATGAGTGATCACCTTGCTTTAAACTAGCCACACTCTTCTTCAATTAAAAGATGTGAACTAAGTTGTTTTGGCTGTCATATATATCTTTAACAGACTCCCATAGGAGAAGGGAAGACTCTGAGTAGCTGAAAAGCTTAGACAGTTTTGGCTCCATAGAGTTAAGTAACCAGGACATGACCAGCTGATCAGTAGCATGCCATGCATCGTAAGTTGGTGAAGTGGATTCTGGGGGCTCAGAGCTTCCATTGATAAACCCTAGCTTCGATCTTCCTCCTAGAGCAAGTGACACAGCTCTTGACCAAGGAAGGTAGTTAAACTCGTTCAGTAGCACCGAGCAGAGTCATTGATTTGGATTGTTCTCAACCCTTTGGGTTAAGTTTGGGGAAGAGGATAAGGCATTGTCGGCACTAGACACATTTTCTTCTGCCATCTCAATCGATGATGAGCAAATGAAAAAGTAAAAAAAAAATGAACAGAGTCAGAACCCTATGGTTCCTGCTCTGATACCATGTTGAGTTTTGATTTCAATATTTGTTGTATATTTCATTATGAAGTAGAGAGCCAAAAGAAAGCTACAATAGATTGTCGGATAACTACACAAACACAATCCCTTTGCCCTAACAAGTGGAAAAGAAAAAACCAAATTACAAGTAAAGAAGCTTTTACAAGCAAGTAAGAAAGGTTGATGTAAGGTGAATGACAAGCTATGGAAAGTGATTGGTGAATGACAAGCTATGGAGAAAGGTTGATGTAAGGTGAATGACAAGCTATGGTGAGGATGACAACTCATACATACAACCCATCCATACAAACTAGTTTCAATAATATATATAAGGCGAATCTGGAGTATTAGTATATCAGGTAACATGTAACTCAAAAGTGTGATGAATATGCACCTTCAGGTTGGACTTTGAAGATATAATCTCCCCAATGCCAGTCAATACCTAAAGAATGTGGTATAGCAAATGAAAATTATGAGTATACAGGTTTCTCACATCTGGAAAAATATTACCCGAAAAAATGAAATGTTACCAGTGATGGGCAAATACAAGTGAAGAAGGATCACATGGCATAAACCACACAGTCCACATTACGTAACTGATCCAGGAAAACTGGGTTTGCAGCAAGGAAGACCTAGTCAATGAGGAAACCATTGGAATTAGTTACGATTTCAGAAGATGCTCAAGCGTATATACACAACCATGTGAGTTTCAAAAGCATTTCTTAGTACACCTTTAAAAACATTTCTTAGTTGAACGAAGTGGATTACTGAATTCCATTTAAGTACCAGAAACAACAAAATAGAAATACACTAAGTCATAGCTATGTAAAGACTTCACACCTGCCATTACTGAAGCAAAATGATTCTGTAGAAACTCATAGCTCTGTGAGAGAAATGCTAGGAGTAGAGATAGAGAGAATTGTAGTGAGAGAAACTTAGAGAGAGAAGTTGTTGTGGAGAAATGATTTTATTCAATTCTTTACAAATTGTGTGTACAACCAGTATAAATAACTTTACAGATTCTAATTATAACCGACTCTAATCAATCATAGCTTAACAGCTAAGTAAGTTCCTAATCAAGTACATCATTGACTGGTACTCCCATTGTATCATTAACACACCTCCTCAAGCTAAAGTTAGGAGCTCTAACTGAAAGCTTGGAAGTTAACTCTACAAAACGAGCAGATGGCAAGGATTTAGTAAAAATATTGGCTAGTTGAAAAGGAGAAGCTACATGATGTACACGGAAGTGGCCACCAAGAACCTTTTCTCAAATATAGTGGTAGTCAATTTCCACATGTTTACTCCAAGCATGGAAGACAGGATTAGAAGTTAGTGCGATTGCGCTCTTGTTGTAAAAAAAATTGCAGGAGTCTGGAGAAGAAGGAAAGAGATATCCTACAGGATTTAGCAAACCCAACTAAGTTCAGCAGCTGTATTGGCGAGAGACCGATACTCAACCTCAGTTGAAGACCAGGCAACAATGCACTGTTTCTTTGCACTCCATGAGATTAGATTAGGACCAAGAAAAAACACAGTAACCACTTGTTGATCTTTTGTCAACAGGACAGCCAACCCAATCTGCATTAGACCACACAATGAGACATTGAGAGCCTTGTGTAAACCATATACCAACATCAAGAGTACCCTTCAAATATCGAAGTATCTGTTTGATTGCTTACAAATGGATCTGTAAGGAGAATGCATGTACTGACATACTTGATTCACAGCAAAAGCCAAATCAAGGCGTGTCCAAGTTAGGTATTGTAAAGCTCCAACAGTTGATCTGTAAATGTAGGATCAGGTAGAAGAGTGTCGAAGTGATCTAACTTAGCAGAACCAATAGGAGTGGAGTAAGGCTTGACACCAATCATATCAATTTCTTTAACAGATCAAGGGCATATTTGGATTGGTGGAGGAACAACCCTTTTAGGAGATCTGTGGACTTCAATGCCCAGAAAGTAATGAAGATCGCCCAAATCCTTCACATTAAACATAGTTTGTAATTGAGCAATAATAGATTGACATACTGAGCTTGAACTACCAGTAACGATAATATCGTCAACATATACTAAAATAAAAGTGATGGAAGAATCCTTTTTTATAAATAAACTGGTGTCAGAAGATGAATAGAAGAACCCCAATGACAGAATTGATGTGTAGAAGGCTTCATACCAGGCCCGAAGAGCCTGTTTTAAATCATAGAGGGACCGGTTAAGCTTGCAAACATGTCGTGGTTTAGTTGGGTCTGGCTGGATCATATACACATCCTCTTTTAGAGTACCATGTAAGAAAGCATTACTTACATCAAGCTGATGTATAAACCAGTTATATGAAACATCAATTGATAACAGAATACGTATAGTTGTAGGCTTAGCAACAGGACTAAAAGTTTCAAAGAAATCAATGCCCTCTTGTTTATGAAATCCTTTTGCCACCAAACGGGCGTTATACCGTTCAATGGAGCCATCAGGCTTATGTTTGACTTTAAACACCCATTTGCAACCGACTAAATTTAAGTTTGGATGGAAAGGAACCAAATCCCAAGTCCCAGTGGACTGCAAGGCTTGAAACTCATCCTTCATGGCAGCCATCCAATTTGGATTCTTTGAAGCTTGCAGAAATGTTGTAGGTGTTGGAGGAAGACAAGCAAGGGGATCAATAGAAACTGGAAGAAAATGTTTTGTGGCAGTGAAAACTTTTAGCTTATGAATTCCAGCCTTAGCTCTAAGCCAACCGTCAATGGAAGAAGATCTGATCATCAAGATTTGATCTCTTTCGCACCAAGTCTCATACGCTGAATTAAGAACTCGAGATCCAGAAGAATTAATCACAAATTGAGAAGGACACACATCAATTCCAGTAACAAGCCTTAAAAGTTTGAATCGTTTTAGAACGGGGATGAAGAGACTGCGCCAGGTAATGTAGTTGTGACGATTGAGTTTCGTCGCAACCATACCAGTGATGTTCTGAACAATAATTGAAGAGAGAGATTGAAGTGACAAATTTGTGACATCGTTATGAGAGCCAAAAGAAGCAGTCGGAGAAGTGGAGTTCGTAGCGTGTGTCATCGTTATCAGAGTATTGCAAGAAAAAGAAGAAATTGAGAGAGGAAAGAAGAAATTCAAGGAAATTAAGGCATATAAGATCTGTTTGGAAGGAAAGAAAATGTAAGAAAATGGAAGCAAGGGATCAATGTCAATGGACTATAGCGAAGATGCCATGTAGAAACTCATAGCTCTGTGAGAGAAATGCTAGGAGTAGAGAGAGATAATTGTAGTGAGAGAAACGTAGAGAGAGAAGTTGTGGAGAAATGATTCTATTCAATTCTTTACAAACTGTGTGTACAACCAGTATAAATAGCTTTACAGATTCTAATTATAACCGACACTAATTGTGATGATTGGGTTTCGTCGCAACCATACCAGTGATGTTCTGAACAGTAATCGAAGAGAGAGATGGAATTGACGAATTTGTGATATCGCCATGAGAGCCAGAAAAAGCAGCCGGAGAAGAGGAGTTCGCAACGTGTGTCATCGTTATCAGAGTATGGCAAGAAAAAGAAGAAATTGAGAGAGGAAAGAAGAAATTCAAGGAAATTAGGGCATATAAGATCTGTTTGGAAGGTGAGAAAATGCAAGAAAATGGAAGCAAGGGATCGATGTCGGTGGACTATGGCGAAGATACCATGTAGAAACTCATAGCTCTGTGAGAGAAATGCTAGGAGTAAAGAGAGAGAGAATTGTAGTGAGAGAAATGCTAGGAGAGAGAAGTTGTTGTGGAGAAATGATTCTATTCAATTCTTTACAAACTGTGTGTACTACAACCAGTATAAAGAGCTTTACAGATTCTAATTATAACAGACTCTAATCAATCATAGCTTAACAGCTAAGTAAGTTCCTAATCAGGTACATCATTGACTGGTACTCCTATTGTATCCTTAACAAATTCATCTGATCGTCGGAGAATCTGAATTTGAAATAGACAATTGAAGAAAGTTCAGAAGAGTTGAGCATATAAACAAAATTAAACAACATGGTTTAGGCACTCTCGCCCGATAACTCACTTGATTCTGAAAATAAGCCATAAAAACTCGAATGGTTTCCCTGAATGGTTTCGAATTTCGATACTCCCATCCATAGAGAATGTTCTCCTTCCACAATATCATACCTGTCAAATTCTCAACTCAGCAGACTGTTACTCAATACCCAACCACAGTACCACAAACCAAGTAAATAAGGATAATTTAGGATAACAGAACAACAAATAACCTCGAAATGACGAACATACAAGAAAGTACAAGCCCCATTTGCTAAAAAGATAGGTTTTTTCTTTGTTTTTCGCCGTTAATAAATCCAAAGATCGAAAATTTGCAATGCCTAACGTCATTTATAAGGGAAAATGGTGCTGTAAAATGTCAACAAATAGCAGTAAAATCACTAGAACGGTAGAAAAACATTACCATTCGGATTTGGCCAGCCGCGAATCCAGCGGTAACCGGTGGCCAAGCAATCTATGGACGGCCACCGCCTCGAAAGTGCTCTTATCAGCCAATCTCAAGCATCTCGACCGTATATCTCCAACAGCGGGACCGCCTAATGCATAACCACAACAAATAAGAAAAGCAACACTACTACAAAAGTACCCATTAGTGTCGGTTTAAAAACCGACAAGAAACGTATAATACTATCAGAAATTAAGCAAAATCCAATAGAAAATGAGTGCAGTGACGGATATAATAAGCGACAGAATTGCCTGCGTCAGGAAATGAATTTTTCGACAAAAAATACTCTAAAACCGACAGAAATTGTGTCGGATATAACCGACAGAGAAGTTATTAATAAGAATAAATAAAAGAATTATTGTCAGATAAAACCGACAGAAAATTTATTAATAATAAAAAAAATATAAGCCACTTTCTGCATCACAAGAACCCCTCGAAGAACATTGGATAGGGAGAGAAAATAGTTTCGGAACATCCCCTCTTCCAAAAGCCATGGATTTCTTCTGCAGTCTAGACAACCCTATTTCAAAAGCCATGTACCAGAAAGTGAAACTCCACACTCGAACTTTTTTTTTCCGCCATTTGTGTAATAATTTCGAGCTTCATTTTCCATATCAACACAGAGTTTTGTTTTCAATTCATAGCTAGAGAGAGAAAGACAGAGCTGATAGTTCATGGCCAGAGCTCCGTCGTAAATCCTAATCTTCCTTCGCCACAACCACCCTGCCCTGCAAAACACAAATACCCAAATTAGATACCTCACAACCGAAACCAACGATTCCGACTTTACAAAAATTGCTTAACAAATTTGTAAGATTGTTAGAACAAAACCCAGATGATTCATCTCAACAATTTGGAAGAAACATCAAAAAATTTCTCTCGATCACTACTACAGTTATGCTCTTGATTCATCTTGATGAGGAATTGACAAGATCTCTCCCTTGATAAAATAAGTGTGTAACCTATTTATGTACTAAACAAGATTAACAATGCCTATGGTGAATCCATGAAGTTTTCGTGATGATAGTTAGCCCCAGTTTGGGGTTGAGGTGATTTTAAAAAAAGCTCCTATGAAAAAAAGCTGGGAGTGTTTTTGGTGTTTGGTAAACTTAAAAAAAATGGCTTATTTTGGAAGCTGTTGTGAGAATAAGCTGAAATCAAAGGAAAAAGCTGAAGCTGCAATTTGTAGCTTTGGAAAACTTGCTTTTTTTCAAAGCACACAGAACTACAGTGCTCCTTTAATGAAAAGATCCACTATCAAATTGCTTTTTTTTTCAAAAGCACCTTTACAAAAAAGTTTACCAAACACTCTGCTGATTTATTTCACAGCCGCTTATTCTCACAGCACAGCCGCTTATTCTCACAGCAGTTTTTTTTCAAAGCACAGCAATACCAAACCAGCCCTTAAACTCGAGGAAAAACTAACCTTGTTTTGCAGCCTTAGTCTACCAAGTCGAAGACCATCCCTGATTCCATAAATGTCAACGTTGATTTCATAAGGCTCCTCATCAACTAGTTTCATTGCTTATGTGCAAGCATTAATCCCTGCACAAACAGACGAATAACGAATTATCAGCAATGTGAACATGTATATCAATATCTCATTTCGGCTTCTGTACTCCATTACAATTGCAAAGTCCAAGCATTTGAGGGAGAACATTTAAAACAGAAATAGTAAAACACACACTCCACACTCAGAATCCACTTCCCCTCCAAGATACCCATCAAACTTTGAGGGTTCTTCTGCATGCTCCATTTTCATCTGTCGATGCAATAATATGTGTAACACTAGAATTCCAATTCTTCAAAACTGTAAGTCCAGATAATCTTTCAAATCCAGAGACAGACTCCTGCAGTTCAAACCAGCAAGGATTAGTGAAATAATTTAGAACATTTCGATTTTGAAAAGGGAAAAAAATGAAAAAAAAAAAGAACAAAGAAAGCGCTCTAAGCATCTCTTTTACCCTCTCTGCATTTGTGAGAGATGAACAACAAAAAATCAAATAAAAGATAGACCTTGTCAAAATCGAAAATACAAAGGAAATGATGAGAGGAGAAAAGGGGGAAGGAAGGGGGAAAGGAGAAGGCACCAACGCAAGGAGAAGAATGAGGGGTTTTATTGTGGAATATTTTCATTAATGTTGGTTAAAACCTACAGAAACATTTTTTTAATAAAAAATGACAGAAACATTTTCATTACTGTCGGTTATAACGGACAGGAGTTTTATAATATCCGTCAGTAATTATCTACCAGGAATTTATGTCGGCAAAAATCCCCCCAAAATTTCCTCCCAAAAATTTAAATTCCCTCCCAAAATTTTAAATTCCCCAATTCAAAAATATTGTCGGTTATAACCGATAGGAGTTTTATAATATCTGTCAGTAATTATCCACCAGGAATTTATGTCGGTTATAACCGACATGATTTTTCTAATATCTGCCACTAATTAAATAATGTGTCGAATATAATTTATCCGACAGTATTTTTCTAAATCCGCCACCATCATCCGCCACCTAAAGCTAATATTGTAGTAGTGCAATTCCCCAAATACAAAATAACCCAATCGAAAACGAAGACCGGAACTACCAAGAACGTGGAAAATCTCTGTCGTGCTTCCGCCGTCGTCGGAAACACGAAGGACATGGGCGACGCGAGTGGTGAAACTCTTGAGTTCCTCGACGACGCAGTTGAAGGCGGTCCCGCCTGAGAAGACTAGCAAGGAGGGCGTGGGAGGGGTAGGGCTGGGGATGGGGGGGAGGAGGAGCAGCGAGGTGGTTAGGGCTTTAGGAGCAGAGGGTAGACATGGTGGAATGAGATCTGAGAGGGAATTGGGGGACAGTGAGAGTGAGACGAAGAAGAGAGGGACAGGGACCCAACCAAATGTTCGCCATATTCCCGCGTCTTTCCGACCACACTTTTTTTTTTCTTGGGTAAATTACATTTTAACCCCTTAGATTTCGGTGCAATTACAAGCTTATACATTATTTTTAAAATATTTCAATCTCATACATTTAGTATTATTATTTTTTCAATTTCATACAACTATTAAAAAATCTATTAAGTTAACCGTTAAGTAATGACGTAGTAAATATAAGGTCCTCATTTGTGCTGATGTGGTTAAAAACGTAATAAAAATTTTAAAATATTAAAATAATTAATTAAAGAAAAGTTAAAAAACCAAAAATCCCCTTCGTCTTCCTCACCCGAGCACCCCCTTCTCCCATCCCCCATCACCCACCCAATTCCCCATTAATTCTACACCTCCGTCTAACCCAAAATTTCAAATTTCCCTTCATCTTCCCCACTCGAACCCACCCCCTTCTCCCATTAATTTTGAACTCCTTCTCAAACCCAATAAAAACCCCAAAAACCTATCTTCCTCATCAAAACACCAACTCTCCCTAACCTCAGCATTCGTTTGGTTTTCCAACGATTCGACCTTCTTTTTTTACCACCCTTATCCACCCACCAAGCTCATGTTCGATTGTAACGACATCGAGCCTCCGCGAATCAGGACTTACAACATCGACACCAAGCCGAGCCGGATCTGCACCACCAAGTCGCGTCATACCGTCACTGCTGCTTGAAATCGAACTCACCTCATGCAATTCCTTAGTGATAGGCAAGGGGTGGCTGCATCGTGCGACTTGGGGTGGGAAAGAATTGGGGCTATGAGTTGGCGATGGCAGAAGGAAGATGTAGAAGGGGAAAATTTTGGGGGAAGGGGGTGGATCTGCCTGCGACCTAAGGTGGGAAAATTTTTGGGCAAAGGATTTGGTGATAGGAGAAGGAAGATGAAGGGGATTTATGGTTAGAGACAGGTGCATAAGTGATGAGGGAACGAGGTGGAGTCGTGGATGGGGAGGAGGGGATGGAGGGGTGGCTCGGGTAAGGAAGATGAAGAGGGGTTTCTGTTTTTTTTAACTTTTCTTTAATTAATTATTTTTAATTTTTAATTTTTTTGTTAAGTGTTTAGCCACGTGGCACAAATGTGGCAGCCACGTCAGCACACATGGGGACCCCATATTTGCCATGTCATCACTTAACGGTTAACTTAACATATTTTTTAACGGTTGTAAGAAATTGAAAAAAAAATACTAAATGTATGAGATTAAAATATTTTAAAGATGTTATATAAAGTTGTAATTGCACCGAAATCTAAGGGGTAAAATGTAATTTACCCTTTTTTCTTTTTTGAATGCAATCTTCCAATCAATCTTTTTTCTTTTTCATTTTAGTCCCAAAAATAAATAACATAAATAATTTATTTATTTCAAACAAAAAAGCTAATTACAAAATACACCCACGTGAATCATGATATTAAGGGCCACTTTTAAAAGAGACGCAACTTTTTAATTTGTTTTCACTTTACTACGTAGAGATATTAAAACGTTACAATACATGTGAATTTTGAAAGTGTTTATAAATGATTGAAAGTACTTGTTTCTGAAACCTCTAAGTAGATTCTGAAAAAGTACTTGAAATGTTTTATGTAAAAAGCATATATCTGGTACTTCTTCCAAATAGTAATTGAATTACTTTTGTGATGCAGGAAAACACCCAGGGGTCTCGAGGAGATGAGGATAAAACCTAGGATTCACTCAACCAGGAGCAACGGAGCTCGCTCGACATTGCTAATTGTGGATTCGCTCACACGACCAAGTTGATTTAAGAATGAGGAAACACTCACTTTAATTGCACAAAGCAAATATATAAATAAATAAATATATATATATATTTAATCAAGTCCCCCTTTCTCAAGGGTTTAGTACATCTTGAAATTTGATATCTTCCACTCCAGCATCGTGATCTCTTACATATGCAATGTGGTATTAACCTACTTCCTTCAAATATTCTTGAAATGAGAACCCTTCTTCTTTGCCACCGAAATTTTTGTAAGACACCCATTTAGCATGTCGTGGGTTGAGCATTAAGACAATGAATTGCCTCATGATCAGAGTTCTATACAAATGCTGCATTTTCAGTAACACTCTTGCAATAGGCAGCACCGAGGAACGTACACTGGAGCACGACGTTTCATCATCAACATACTCATAGTATATTGGAGGAGAATTCCAATCTACCAAGTTAATCTCTTCACCCATTTGGTTTTCAATGATAGAAAATATCACCCATGATCTTCTAATGCAGTGGAAAACTTGCTCTGATGCCACTTGATGCAGGAAAGCACCCAGGGGTCTCAAGGAGACGAGGATAGAATCTGAGATTTAATCAGCCAGGGGTAATGAAGCTCGCTCGATGTTGTTAATCATGAATTCGCTCACATGACCAAGCCAAAGAGGAAACACTCACTTCAATTGTACAAAGCAAATACATATTTTTTTAATGGGCAAAAGACTGTTTACTACCCTCATGTTTCGTGGTTTTCAACATTTAGTACATCAATTTTTTTTCGTCCCAGAGTCATACCTAAAGTGTAAATTTTAGGACATTCTCATACATCCGTTAGTCAAACTGTTAAGTCAGCCGTTAAATGTGACGTGGCGCTCATGTGGCCAATGACTGGGCGACACGTGTCATCCACGTGGAAATTAAAAAAAATTATAAAATAATATATATATATATATTATAAAATTAAAAAAAAAAACCGAATCTGGGCAGAAGAGGAAGGGGAAGGAAGAAGGAGGAAGAAGAAGGAAGAAGAAGGAGAAGGAGAAGAAAGGAGGAAGAAGAAGAAGGAAGAAGAAAAAAAAAAGGAAAAAAACTGGGCAGATTCGAAGAAGAAGGAGAAGGAAGAAGGAGGAAGAAGAAAAAAAAAACTAGGCAGATTCAAAGAAGAGGAAGAAGAAGGAAGAAGAAGAAGAAGAAGGAGAAGGAAGGAGGAAGAAGAAGGAGGAAGAAAAAAAAAAGGAAAAAAACTGGGCAGATTCGAAGAAGAAGAAGAAGGAGAAGGAAGAAGGAGGAAGAAGAAGAAAAAAAAAAAATTGGGCAGATTCAAAGAAGAGGAAGAAGAAGGAAGAAGGAGAAGAAGAAGAAGGAGAAGGAAGAAGGAGGAAGAAGAAGAAAAAAAAAAATTGGGCAGATTCGAAGAAGAGGAAGAAGAAGGAAGAAGAAGAAGAAGGAGAAGGAAGGAGGAAGAAGGAGGAAAAAGAAGAAAAAAAAACTGGGCAGATTCGAAGAAGAACAAGAAGGAGAAGGAAGAAGGAGGAAGAAGAAAAAATAAATAAATAAATAAAAACTGGGCAGATTCGAAGAAGAAGAAGAAGAAGAAGGAGAAGGAAGGAGGAAGAAGAACAAAAAAAAAAACTGGGCAGATTCGAAGAAGAAGAAAGAGGAAGAAGAAGAAAAAAATGGGCAGATTCGGAAGAAGGAGAAGGAAGGAGGAAGAAGAAAGAAAGAAAAAAAAAAAAAAAACGAATCTGCTACCCAGATTCAGAGGAAGAAGAAGAAGGAAAAGGAAGGAGGAAGAAGGAAAAAATAAAAATAAAAATAAAAATTTATTTATTTATTATTTTATAATATATATATATATATTTATTTTTTTTTTAATTTCCACGTGGATGACACGTGGCGCCCAGTCATTGTCCACATGGGCGTCACGTCACTGTTAACGGCAGACTTAACAGTTTGACTAACGAATGTATGAGACTGTCCCAAAATTTACACTTTAGGTATGACTCTGGGACGAAAAAAACTTGATGTACTAAATGTTAAAAACCACGAAACATAAGGGTAGTAAACAGTCTTTTGCCCTTTTTTAATTAACCAAGTCCCCCTTTCTCCAAGGGTTTAGTACATGATATTTTTAAGGAATACAACACAATGAAACTCTAGTCTGAACTGGACTTCTACTCTCTCCCAAAAATATTTAAAATGTTCTCAAATGACTACTTAATTATTTGTGTTGTTCTAAAACTCAATTAAATATATTTGATGGTTCCAATACGTATGAGACTCTTGGTAGATTCCATTACATGCATGAGCCTCATTTTGAAATCCAAAATAAATTTCACTTAAAATTTTTTAGTCATTTTAAAGGCACTTACAAACAAGTCTTATAAGATTCATTTATAAAAGGCAATCAAACTACACCCTAGCCTAATATATGTTTTACTGGCCAATTTTGGATCCAACACAATGCTCAAATCTCAAAGTACGCTAACTCTAAAAATAAAAATTTGACGGGTTAGAGATGTTGGGTTAGCTTATATCAAGGGAAAAGTTGTGAACTCATTATGGATCACACTTTGCCATCAATAATTAAAAAGGAACAATACTTAGCTACTTAAAAATGAGTAGGAACTTCTACTCAAAACTCTTAATGTTTTAATCATAGAGCTTTGTGCTTATGATCACAACTGTTCATATTAAGACACGCCCCGACCCTGATATTCCCCGAATACCAGGATAGACACGTGCTGGCCGACACCCGAATGTGACAAAAGCCATTAATTGATACAAAAGCTAAGAATAAGAAATAAATAAGGGTTATGAATTTAAAATACAATGAATTAAAATTTAGGAACGTGCTCAGAGCATACAACTAACTAGAGTTCTAAAAGAATTAATATAAAATTGAATAAATAAAGGATGTGGATCCTACATCGAGAGGACTCGAATATACCAATGCGAAAGCGTTGACGTCGGGATCGTATGCCTCGATTCTAAATCCTGAAAAGGGGTGCAAAACAAGGGTGAGTGGACCAAGTTCATATACATACATAATACAAAAACAGTTATAAACATACTAACCCCCAAAGTTTTAATAATGAAAACTACTAGCATAATAAATGATAGGTTTTTCTAAAACTCTAGCATGCCATAAAACATCTCAACAGGTATAACACGGAAAAACATCATATAAATCATCGCGTGTATAGTCTCGTAGATCGTCTCGTAAGCGCGGTGTGCTGCTAGTAAGATCATTGAGTAAATATAACTCCTGGCCCAATGTCTGCTCCGTGGTCTCTGCGCCTGTAGCCAGAGATTACCAACTTCCGGCCCAATACCTGCTCCGTGTCCCTCAGCCCGTAGCTAGGGATTATTTCTCCCGGCCTTTCTGCCAACACCAAATCCTCGCCCTAGGCGACATAGTGTTCACTAGGTACGCACAAATAGTTACGCCTCTCATAAATAACCACTTTATAGTATAAGGTCATCCATCGTCTATACTATAAAGGGGGGTTTCTAAAACATGTTCTAGCATCCTATCGTCATCCATCAGATATTCTACCAGTTCATGGTTTTTATAGTAAATACGATATATTAAAGGAAAAATTAGTATCCGATCCCTAGTTCTTACTGTTCATTGATTAAGACCTTATTAGTTCTCAAATTTTGATTCAAGTCCCTAGCATTAATGTGATAATGAATTTACATGTTTATTATATAATTTTTTAATATAAAAATTAGTAATTAATTTAGGGTTTAATACTCACACCTCTATTAAACTTCTAATTAATTTTCAATTCAAACATTTCCAAAATAATAAAAAATTAAATTAAATTAAGTTTGTACCTATTAGTTTTTTTTTATATATAAAAAGATTCTCAATTTTTTAATCTTAAATGTACCCATTCATATAATTTTTCAATTTTTTTAATCTTAAATGTACCCATTCTCAAATATATCAATTTGCTATATGTAAAATGTACCCTTTTTTAATATAAAATCCATTCAAATTTTTTAATCCATGTTTAAACTTATATGGGTACATTCTTTTTCGTTGATTTGAGAATGTATCCATGTTTTGGTACAATAACTTTTTTTGTTAATTTTGGTTAATGTACCCATACATATATGTGTATACACACACACACACACATATATACAATAGAGAGTATAATTTATATTTTGTTATTTTTAATCCCATAAATTATGGATTTTATTTAAAATCTCATTAATATAAACAATTACAAATTTCAATTTTTAATTTTTAATTTAAAAAAGTATAGTAACTTATATTATTACATTAATGTTAGGGACCTCAATCAAAAACTAAAAACTAACAAGGTTTCAATCAAATAATATTGATAGCTAGGGACCGCATCCAAAGTGTCCCTATATTAAAATATAGCTCAATATAGGTCAACAATTAATTCCTCACCAAAAACACGAGACTAAAATCAACATATTTAAAAAACATGCTTATCATAAATCAAAATCATAAACTCATAAGGCATGCTATTCATTTATGCAATTAAACTATGAAATCATGTAAATTTTAGAAGGGGTCCACTCACAGTACTTAGCCGTCGAAAAGTCACACAGTTAGCAAAGACAGAAACGCCACTATAATTGCCCCTAAGCACATAAAGAGTCCAATAAATAAAACTATATAATAGCAATTAATGTAAACAAAGTCAACACTCGAAGAATTTAGTGTAAAGCTAACGGTCAATAATTAGGAAACTTAACTTGTAACACCCACCCCCTAGTTATAAAAATATATGTTTGTAATTACCCCTAAATGTTTTAAATCTAGCAATTTGGTCCTTTTTGACTACCAATCAGAATCTAAAAACATTGGATTCTTTCTTTTTCAAGTTGCCACGTGGCAGCACCCCTTTCACTCCCCTCACTTCTCTTTATGTCCCCCCCCCCCCGGTGAACCCCTTCTTTCTTCTTCTTCTTTTCTGTCTGTCCCGTCTCTCTCCCTTTCGGCTCTCTCTCATCTCTCATTTCTCTCCCTTTCTTCACTAAATCGCACACATACCCACACACTGAGACGCACGCGTACGCGAGGAAGACCCATCGTCATCATCTCTTCATCCTGCTCTTTCTCCCTCTCGTGTTTGCGAACCCAGAAAACCCGGAAAGGAACTCCAGCGAATTTTTCTATTTCCCAGTTAGGTAAGCCTCAAATCTTCCCTTTTTCGTCCTAGAATCTTGTGAGTTGTGGTTTAATTGTGTTTTATTGCGTGGTTTTGGAGGTTTTAGGACGAAATTGAACTCGGGTGTAAGCACACCCATTTTCGGCGAACCGAGGGTGTCGGGGGAGATTCTGGCCATCTCCAGCCGTTCCACGATGAAAGGAAAGGTATAAAATACTCCCCTTGTCTTGCTCTTCGTTTTGGTACCTAGATCGAGGTCTAGGGTTGTGTTTAGTGGTCGGCCGAAGCTGTTGAAGCTCTGGTGTTTGTTCTTCGGTGAGACCAGGCCTCCCAGGCCGGTTCCAAGTCAATCAGGCCTTAGGCCCGTGTGGTGAGGCTAGCCCAAAACCCTAACCCAATTGTTTTTCTTTTGTTTTTATTTATTTGTTTTTGTTTTAGGACCAAAGGCCTTCGGGCCATTATGTTAGGGCTTAAGGCCCGTGACCCAACCCAAAATCTTTTAAGGTTTTAATTATTTTTTGTTTTAGGAATTAAGGCCTTGGGCCAATCTGAGTGGGCTTTCAGCCCTTTCCCAAAACCCTTTTAACCTTAGACCAACCCAAAACCCTTAAAGCCCATTCGGCCCAACCCAATTCAAGCCCAAGTCTGACTTTGACCTCCGACCAATTGCCTTTGACTGTTGACTCGGTCAACGGTCAACTGTCAGAGTTGACTTTGACATTGACTTTGACTTTGACCAGTCAACAGTCAACGTTGACTTTTTGAGTTGACTTTTCAGGGTTTCATTCACGACCTCTACTAGGCTAATTTCAACATCCTGGACCCATTTTTTAAGTCCGTTTTCTCAAATTCAATCATTTGAATAGAGTTTGACTAAAGGTACTCCTTTATGTGAATAGGTGCAATTATTAACGGTGATTCCGCTATACCTTTTTTGTACAGCTTTGCACCATCGGTGTACTGTGAGTGGACCCCTTCAAAAACATGTTTTAATAATAGAAATGCATACATGAAAAGCATGATTTAATACTTATGTTTTATGAAGTACTTTATGAGATAATATGCTTACTGAGGCTACTTTGAATTATTACTATTTTTCCTATAACCCGTGTTCTTATAGAATATTTGATGGATGACGATGTGATATTTAGAACATGTTTAGAACACCTCTTTATAGTATAGATGATGAATGACTTTATACTATGAAGTTGCTTTTCAATATATATATGTTCAATGGTTTTGTACTTACCTAGTGGTCCTTTCCGCTATGGGACGTAGGGATAGATTTCGGTCCGTCCCGGGCGACGGTTTGGTGTTGGCATAGGGCCTGGAGGGCGTTTCCTCTGGCATTTAAGACCAGGGATGGGGAGCCGGCAATGGCCCTGTAGTGTATTTTCCTCTGACTATCTGCTTAGAGACGGGGAGCCGGCATGGGGCATGGGGTTATCGAACAATTCACTAGTGATTATTATATATACAAGTTATGATTTGAGATACTGCATATCATGCTAGGTTTCGGAAAACCTATGCTTTTCATTATATATGTGTTTTCATAAAATCAGGGTTAGTATTTTGATAACTGTTTTATTATATTTATATCAATTGGTCCACTCATGTTTGTTTTGTGCCTCCTTTAGGACCTACGAACGAGGATTACGATTTAAGCTACGAGGCATTTCCCTACCAGTGATTCAGTGTTATATTTCCTCTGCTTCGACATCTATTGTAATATAGCACTCCTCTATCTTGAATTATGTTTATACTCTGTAATAGACGTATGCTCTGAACTGATGTTATGATCCTAATTTTATTAATTAGCAGTTGAACTTTAGTATTGTGTTACTAGTTCCTTATGCATGTTTTAGCTTATTTCTGAGCTTTTACTTAATTAAATGGCTTTCGTCACCCTTCGGGTGTCGGCCAGCATGTGACCATCCCGATGTCCCAAAGACATCGGGATCGGGTCGTGTCATAACTTCGACGTTGAAGTAAGCAAAAGGGTTAACGATAGAACAATCATTGAATATTGTTCTAAAGATCTATACAAATTTCCTCAGCAGGAACGAGTCCAAGAACGTTGATTCAAATTCCAACTAACACTTTCCAGATTCGTCATAACCAACGTTTACTTGTTTTCCTCCAGCATGCATTTCGAATGTTTTAAGTAGTTTCCACATAAATGTGACCTTGCCCGCCGTTCCTGGGTAACGCATGTCATAGAGTGACATCATCGATTCCGATTTCCAGTTGGTCTTAACCAACTCGTACCTTGAAGATTTTTCTATTCCCCAACATTCTAATGTAGATTCAATTCCGCCCGAAATTCCTAGGAATACATATTGTAGAGTATCGATCTGATGTTAAAAGTCGTCCGACAAATCAAACACATCACCGATGAGGCACAATCCCGACACGAGTTCTTGAATTTCAATAAGAAGATGACAATTCAAATAGAGAAAGGTTCGCACAACTGTGCCAAATGGCACCAAACCTAGAAGTCCTGACATCCAAATGATGTCAAAACCGACACTTTACGAGAATAGAAGAGAATCCTAAGTATGCTCTAAACAAACCATATTCTGATACCAATCTGACATGCCCCGACCCTGATATTCCCTGAATACCAGGGTCGGGGCGTGTCATATTATGAATTACACTGTAAAGATCATCTCTGCAAAAAAGAAATTAAAACTAAGGCTGTTTAGTAGCAAATACATAGCCAGTTCTTAATGCTTTTACTAATACCGTTCATTTGTTTTTAACAGTTTGATGACTAAACGACCTTAGTTTTAATTGATTTTTTTGCAGAGGTGTTAATAGGGTGATTTATAATATGAATTGTTCTAATTATAAATACGATGTTCTATAACTTGACCACAAACAAATTTGAGAAATTTTGAGTAAGAGTTCTTATTCATCTTTAAGTAGCCAAATATTGTTCATTAAAAAATTGAGTACAAATATTAAACTCAATCAGCATTCCGACCACACAAATGGAAGCATACTTTTTACAGCCTTTAGTCACCTCAGTGTTTTCAACTCTACAACAAATAGGAGGCAGAATGGTAATCCTCTTATACTTGCATATCAACTATCAAGAAACAAAAATGGTACTCTAATTTAAACTATCTTCCACTCGGACTCAGAAAATTCGTAATCCTGTGAATTAGATTTCTCAATGACTGCGGTGGTTGTGAAATTTTTTCTTTCTGTTGATCAAATCCTGCATCAAGATTCCCAGACGGATCTGCCGGCTGCTTATGGTGTTGCATATTCAATAATCTTATTTTCGAAGCAAACGCTTCATTTTTTTCTGAGAACCAAAAGAAGAAAGAAATCAAATCATATCAGTTGCGCAAATGTGAGTAGAGAGCTTGAGTTCAAATTCTTATGATGTATTATCACTTCCGAGATTTATCAAGTTCCATCAAAGGGTTTATGTACCTTGTAAGACCCGCATTTTGCCTCTTCACAAGAAATGGATTGAATTCTGGTACCATCCACTTTAATGCAACTTTCGTCAAGCTTTATGTTCAATGATTGCGTAGTCTGTAAACCTGACTTAGCAATGTCATTATCCCACGCTTCTGAAATGGAGCCATGAGATCTTTATGAAGGAATAGTTGAAAACATATACTTCCTTAATACTACTGCTAAAACATAATTTGATGTAATCAAAGAAACTGCCGATATGCATCAAAAGTCTGTAGGCCCTCTATTAAAGGGCAAGATAATGATATGCACGCATGCAAAAACCGGAAAACATTTAGACAATAGTATAACATGTTAGAACGTAAGGCAACAGAATTGCAACATAGGAAAGAAGATCGATGAAATGATAAATTACCACTTTCTGGAAAAGGCATGGTAGATTGATCCTCAAAACTATTGCACACTGGCAAAGGCACGGCAGACTTTAATTCATCAAAACTATTGTGCAGTTCAATACCATTGGGAGGAGAAACTGTCGCATCCGTGGTCAAGCAGGCTGCACCATTGTCCGAGGCAACACAAAAATTAGTAGAAAAGAACGCATAAATGAAGAAACATACAAATATTGGGAATCTAGACGTGGCTAGACTTACAATTTGATATTGAAAGGGCATCAGCAGGACAAGATCTAATAATCGCAGGGTTTCTCTTACATGGTTCTACCAAGTTAACAAAATCGTAAAATTGTATGTCATCTGAAATATTAGAAGACATGTCAGTGTGGTTACTACTTCTGTAATCTGTTTCCATAAGAGAATTGCACCCTCCTACATCATCCAAGGCTGGGACTAACATATTGTCTCCACCATCCAATTCAATTTCTTGACTTGCATGATAAATTCCATCGAGCTGAAATTTATTCACCTTGATATCATTAGTTTCTTCCAATGATAACCACACGATATGGTCTTAACAAATTCCACAGAACCTAAGTGGACTCTGCCATTTGATGACCTTTTATCGCGGTTTTCGTAAGTAGCGTTTTGTACAAGAGATGAGTCAGAAGCTGCCCCTTCCTCTATATCCACTGAAGATTGAGAGAGTGCATCTCCTACAGGTTCTGACGAGGAGAGAAGGTTTTCAACAGTCTCACAAAATGTCTCCAACTGGCTTATAGCAGGTTCAATTACTTCCTGCAAAACAAAGGAATTTTCCATAAAATTAAGTCAAGCAACCGTGAGAGTGGAGCTGATATAGCTGAGCTTGAAAATAACATGTCCACATTGACTTAACAATTCGGAAAATGTAGATGTTAACAGAAACTTGTGGCGTAAGGCAAAACAAGAACTAGATGATTGTACATAACAAGAAACAATACCTGCTGCATTATTTCCTCCACCTCCCGGCACATATCTTCGAACTTCAGGTATATGTTGTTGGTATTCAAAGTTTACTAACTCAATACCAATATATGTGGGTGATAAGTTTACAAACTCTATCACACCTCTCACTTTGCACTCTCAATAAAATTGGACAACCGAAAGGAAAGAAGTAGCAAGCTTGGTGATAACAAAACACTTTGAAATATTAGAAGAGTTTATAACTCTTAAAGCTTACAAGCTGAAAATGAGAATGGGAATTGGATTGATGTTCTAAAGCCTAGCAATAAGGCCTATTTATACAAAAACAGAAATTGATTAACAATACAACAACATGCAATGAATGATGGTGTTCACCATCTTTACACCCTTTCACACATGCACCAGCTGCTAGCTAGACACTTTCACACACATGCTTTGCATCTTTCCAGCTTGCAATCACCACCTTTGGCCATCACATGGCAGCAAGCATGTTTGTAGTTGCTGGAAATGTGAATACAACTTGTAAAGCAACTAACAGCTAGCAGCTGCCATTTACAACCTGTTTTGATTTGAATTTCCAACACACCTCCTCATATCAAAACACCTTCATTCCTAGCATTTCACGTAGCAACCGGAATGATTCAACTGGCAGGGGTTTTGTGAAGATGTCAGCTACTTGTTCCTTGGTGTGACAATAGACAAGTTTGATTGTCTTTTGCTTCACATGGTCCCTCAGAAAATGGAACCTGGTATCAATATGCTTGCTCCTTCCATGTTGGACTGGATTCCTAGCAAGCTTGATAGCTGAGATGTTATCCACATGAATCACAGTCGATTCCACTTGTGGATGACACATTGACTTCAACATATTTCTTAACCAAATTGCCTCACACACAGTTGAGGCTACAACAACATATTCGGCTTCATACGATGACAAAGCAACAATTGATTGATTCTTTGAAGTCCATGAGAAAGCTGTTGATCCTAGAAAAACACATAGCCAGTTGTGCTTTTCCTTTCATCTTGGTCACCTCCCCAATCACTATCTGAATAACCAAATAATTTTGCACCTTCACCAAAATTATAAAACAGACCATAGTTTAGAGTACCTCTTATGTACCTCAAAATTCTCTTGGCGGCCAGCCAATGAGACTCCCTTAGTGTTTCCATGTATCGACTCACGAGTCCAACACCATAAACTATATCAGGTCTTGAGATTGTAAGGTACCTTAGGCTTCCAACCAAGCTTTTGTACACGGTTGAGTTTACAAACTCACCTTCTCCTTCCTTGGACAGCTTCAATCCAGTTGCAACTAGAGTGTTGACAGTATTGCACTTGTCCATATTGAATTTCTCTAATATATCTCTCATGTACTTTTGTTGAGAGATGTAGATACCGTTACTTTCTTGCTTCACCTCTATACCAAGAAAGTATGACATTAATCCATTGTCAGTCATCTCGAATTCACTGAACATGGATTGCTTGAACTCACATAACATTGCTTCATTGTTTCCTGTAAACAACAAGTCATCTATATAGAGACAAATAATTAAGAACTCCCATTTTTCACCGTTCTTCATGTAAACTGAATGCTCATATGGACATTTCTGAAATCCATTTTGGTGAAGGTAGTTATCAATCCTTGAGTTCCAAGCTCGTGGTGCTTGCTTGAGGCCATACAAAGCCTTCTTCAAACGATACACCTTATCTTTTTCTCCTTGTACTTGGAAGCCTTCTGGTTGTTCCACGTACACTTCTTCCTCAAGTACTCCATTAAGGAAGGCTGACTTGACATCTAGTTGATAAATTTTCCATTTATGATGAGCGGTAAGAGAGATTAGCAATCTTACCGTGTCAAGTCTTGCAACTGGAGCATAGACTTCATCATAGTCCACTCCATACTTCTGTTTGGAACCCTTTGCTACAAGCCTTGATTTGTACCAATCCACACTCTCATCTACAGTGCGTTTGATCTTGTACACCCACTTGACACCAATAGCCTTCTAATTTGGTGGGAGCTTTGTCAACTCCCAAGCGTCATTCTTCTCGATGGCATGGATATCTTCCTCCATGGCTATTCTCCAACGATCTTCTTCCACAGCTTCATTGAATGAGAGAGGCTCGTGGTCTGCATACAAGAAAAAAAGGTTGGTTTTTTCTTCTTCTTCTTCTTGTCCATATATCTCAGTGAGACTTTTTTAGCCTCACTGGAGTTGAAGAGCTACTTTCTTCACTAGATGTATGACCACTCCTTGCAGTTCTGTGCAATGGAGTTGTTGTGGTTGTTTGAGCAAGTTGTTGCTCAACAGGTGGTACAACTTCTAGTTCTTCAAAATCAGTGGAGACGATCTTCTCTTTACTGACTTCTTTGTTGTTCCACTTCCATGCCTCTTCCTCATTAAAGATGACATCTCTACTAACCACTAGTTTGCCAATTAGTGGGTTGTAGAGCTTGTATGCCTTGGACTCTTCACTATAGCCCACAAACACACATTTTTCACCTCGATCATCAAGCTTCATTCTCTTGGCTTCTGGAACTTGAGCATATGCAGCACACCCAAAAACTCTTACGTGTGCAACATTCGGCTTGTATCCACTCCAAGCCTCTTGTGGTGTCATCCTTTTAACACTCTTTGTTGGACATCGATTCAACAAATAAATCAAACAAGCTACAGCTTCTGCCCACAATTCTTTTGGCAAATTCTTCTCTTTAAGTATGGACCTTGTCATGTTAAGGATGGTTCAATTCTTTCTTTCGGCTATCCCATTTTGTTGTGGGGTATAGGCAGCAGTCAATTGATGCCTAATTCCTTACTCCTTGCAGTATGCTTGGAAAGCATTAGAGGTGTACTCTCCACCTCTGTCTGATCTCACAGCCAGAAGCTTATGGTTACTTTCAGCCTTTGTGAGTGCCTTGAACTCCTTGAAGATTCTTAGGGCAGCCGATTTCTCCTTAAGAAAATAAACCCAAGTCTTCCCACTAAAATCATCAATGAAAGTAATAAAATACCTATTATCTCCATAAGACATAGGATCCAATAGACCACATATATCCGTGTGTACCAACTGCAGCGATGCCTTTGCTCTCCATGTATCACCAACAGGGAATGATAGTCGTGCTTGCTTGCCAAACACACAACCTTTACATACTTGGCATGTGGCTTCAATCTGGGGTAGACCACAAACCATTCCTCCACTTGACAGCAACTTTAGGCCATTGAAATGAAGATGACCAAACCGAAGATGCCATTTCCATGACTCATCTTCCATTACACCGATGTTGCAACTCCCAATCTCTGTGTTCAACTTCAACGGGAACATTCGATTTTTTGACATTTGAACACATGCAATAAGCTTTCTCCTTGCATTCCTGAGAGTGAGAAACATATCCTCCATATGTTTAACATACCCTTTCTGGAGCAGTTGACCAATGCTCAGAATGTTGCTCTTCATACCTGGTATGTAGTAGGTATCGGAGATGTATTCTTCTCTACCATCCTTCTGGATGATTTTGATCTTTCCTTTGCCTTTAATTGGCAACTTTGAGGAGTCACCAAGACTCACAGATCCATAAGGCCCATCTTTGAGTTCGGCAAAAAACTCTTCTTTCCACACATGTGGTTGCTTGCACCAGAGTCCAAAAACCAAACATCTTGTTGGCTACTGATATCATGGTGTGCTAGTAAGACTGTAAATTCATCACCAGCATTTCCACTTGATTCTGCCATGTTGACATGCTCACCATTTTTATATGAACATTCATTGGCATAATGTCCATATTGCTTGCAACTGTGACACTGGATGTGCGCCTTTCCTCGAGTAGATCTCCACTCTTGAGATTGACCTTGGTTTTGTGCATAACCTCGACCTCTTCCTCGGGCTCGTCCTCGGCTGCGGTTGGATGAACTCCCACAACGTGAGTTCCACTGCCCACAACCTTCATTTGGTTTGTCAACTCCAAAGCTTGTTCTAGCATTGTGGGGCTTGCATTCTTCTGAATGCGTTGCTCGTGAACTAGGAGGGATCCTAGCAGTTCCTATGCGCTCATTTTCTCCAAATCCTTGGATTCCTCAATGGCAGTCACCATATGCTCAAAGTTGCATGTGAGTGATCGAAGGATTTTCTCCATGACACGAACATCGTCAAGCCTCTCACCATTCCTTTTCATTTGATTCACAATTACAAGTAGTCGAGAGTACTAGTCTGAAATGTTTTCTCCTTCTTTCATATGAGCCGCTTCAAAATCTGCTCTTAATGATTGAAGCTAGACTCTTTTTACTCGATTTACTCCTTGGTAAATTGTGCTCAGAGTGTCCCAAACTTTCTTGCTGGTTGTTGCTTGTGCAACCTTCTCGAACGTTGAATCTTCTAATCCTTGATAGAGAAGATACAGCGCCTTCTGGTCCTTCTTTCGTAAATCCTTGAGAGTGTTCCTTTGATCTGCAGTATATGTGGCTTCTTGCTCGGCAGTGGGTACAACTTACCCACTACTGACAACTTTCCATAGCTCTTGTGATCCAAACAATGCTTTGAATTGGATACACCATCTTTCATAATTTTCTTTCTTCAATGTGGGAACCTGGAGCTGCACTAAGTTGGATGCCATAACTGCTGCACCTGCCAGAATGCTATTCTGGCTCTGATACCAATTGTTGGTATTCAAAGTTTACTAACTCAATACCAATATATGTGGGTGATAAGTTTACAAACTCTATCACACCTCTCATTTTGCACTCTCAATAAAATTGGACAACCGAAAGGAAAGAAGTAGCAAGCTTGGTGATAACAAAACACTTGGAAATATTAGAAGAGTTTATAACTCTTAAAGCTTACAAGCTGAAAATGAGAATGGGAATTGGATTGATGTTCTAAAGCCTAGCAATAAGGCCTATTTATACAAAAACAGAAATTGATTAACAATACAATAACATGCAATGAATGATGGTGTTCACCATCTTTACACCCTTTCACACATGCACCAGCTACTAGCTAGACACTTTCACACACATGCTTTGCATCTTTCCAGCTTGCAATCACCACCTTTGGCCATCACATGGCAACAAGCATGTTTGTAGTTGCTGGAAATGTGAATACAACCTGTAAAGCAACTAACAGCTAGCAGCTGCCATTTACAACCTGTTTTGATTTGAATTTCCAACATATGTTCCCAAACCATGATATGCCTTTACAACTCGTATCCATGTAGACCACAATAATTTATAACTTTCAGATGCAATTGAAGGTGTAACTTCTCAAGCTCCTCGGTCCAAGAAGAACTCAATATAGCTGCGGCCATATAGATATAGGATGGATGAGTACAAAATCAAATTTTCTTGATCAAGGGAACGCTAGGGCAACACATACTACCGAAAGTAAACCACACCAACACTTTACACAAGTAACACTAAAGCAACCTCAGATGCTATATCAATTTCAGACCAAACCCTACTATAAAAATATAAGATTTCACTCCAAAGGCTGTTGGAATTTTTTAGATCGATGGACCGGGAGGCCCTACTCTAACAACACTGATACTATTCCCAACTTGATCTCCTACCCAATCCGTTAGGTGTGGGGTTTTATTACAAAAGATCTCGATATTAGTTAGAATGGGGTAATCATATTTAAACCTATTATTTTCTTTTGCACCCACTGATGTGGGATTCCAACAAAGGCAACTGGGTTGCGTCCAAATTTACTGAAACAGCGAGAAACGCAACGCAAAATCATCACTATGATTTTGTTGATGCTAGTTTGACAATGGTTAGATATATATTGATGCCAAATTGTATCGCCTAAATTGCTAAACAGAGGGAACAGACAATGAAAACATAAAGTAAACATAAATTATTATGCTGTATGGGAGCTTAGAAAATTCTACGGAAAAATCTTAATGGCTTTCAAATTATTGGACACCTTAAATTGAAAATTGCCTTCTTCAAATCATTAAAGGTACAGTTCAAATATATATACGTAAACATAGTACAATTATTCAATATATAGCATCTTTTTCCTGCGTTTTTTCCTTCTTCGAGTTCTCAACAACCAAACACACGATACGCAGAACAGCATGAAATCCAATAATCGCACGCAATAAAGACTGAGATAATCAACACTTAAAAAGACTCTGTACGTAATTTACTAAAAGCTACATGAAAGTAACCTGCTTTCATTGATCAACAAGCAAGAGGCCACAAAAGTTCAAACCTTCGAAAAAACAAGCACAGTAAAACAACGAGGCAGATAAAAAGTAAAAACCCATGAATTTGATCACTTACAAGCCCCAACGATGGACGAACCCAAAAGCTAAAACCACGAGAAACCGAATATTCCGTCCACGCCCAGTTGAAATTTAGGCTCAGCAAAGTGCAACAAGGAGGTCCGTTGCCTGCATAATAGAGTTAAAAACTAAGGGGGGTGTATTCAATTAAGATTTTGAGACAATTTCAGGAAATTAATAATTCTAGAGGTATTCAATTGGGACAGACTTTATAAAAGTCTTGGTGTATTCAATTGAGATTCTTAAAGACTTCTTACAATTCCCTATAAATTTAGGTGTATTTAATCATAACTTTTGAAAGTCTCTACAAGTTTAGGTGTATTGAAAAAGGAATTGGATTTTAACAGATTTGTGATTTGGTGGATTTTGAAGGATTTCAAGGTGATATGTATAAATACCAAAGAGCTTGGCAAATCTCACCTCAACCCTAGACACTTTGAGAGATTTTGAGCGTGTTGCTCTCTCCTCTGGAGAGTGTCTTCTCTTCTCCAGAAACATTGGGCTCCAAGGTAAAAAATTTCTCACCTTGTACATGTTATCTTTTTTTCTCTCCTTCAAGCTTCATGATTTTTCTTGTTTTGATAGTGTTGTTCTAGGGTTAGGGTTTTTCTGGTTACTTTGGAGTTAAGGTTTTTCTTGTTAGGGTTAGGGTTTTTCTTGTTAGGGTTAAGACATTTCTGGACGACGTTTCTTTAATTTCATACCACGAAACTTTAGTTGAGCACATGATTATGTTTATGGCTTGTTGATATTGCAATTGATGACTTATGTTTAGGGGCCCTGATGTATTGTTCCAGTATGATCTTTAGAGATATGAATTCACATGGATGTGTTTCTGTAAAGCATACTACTATGGTAGATTTGCAATTTGGTTGCCATTGATTCGACTACGGCTGTATGCTGGATACGGGACAACCTGACTCTTGCAACCTCATTCTTTATCTTTTCATCTTAAATAATAAAAAATTATTGCATGGCTCAAAAAACAAAAAAGTTTAGTCCAAACATGGTAGGGTGAAGTTGTTGCCTTGATTTTTCAACCTTTGTATCGAAACCAGTGGACTTTCCCCTCCAAAAGATGTTGACTTTCTGCTTTCTTTATTCTTTTAAAATGTTTCATTCTTTTAAAATGTTTCTTGCTCACTTATATGAATTAGCTATGAATAAAGAATCCATGTGATCATATACATAGACTAATTAATCCTTTTTTATCTTATAGGGAGTTCAGTTGGAGTTGCAAGGCATCGATTTCAGAGGTGAGGCATTTTAATTGTATGTTGTATTTTTAATTCCATTGATGTCCAATATTCTTCTAAACTATTGTCCTAATATTCAGAACTCACCTTGATATGTAAATATCTTATTGGAACGATTTATGAGCTTATTTAGACTTGTAATCCCTATTATCATGCTATGCTTTTATTGTCATGTCTCATTGTTTTATGATAATGCATCATCTAGTAAGACAATACAATTCAGGGTGCATACAATTCCCTGAATGTTCCAGGAACCCCGTTTCATGGTGCGATGAAAGCAGCAGATGCTATGAGAGAGGAGGTCTTGCTGTTGATCAAGGACAAGAAAGCAGCTGTGTACAGTAGTACTAGTGAGATCAAAATAAATGAAATCATGTTTCGCTGTTTAATCCCGATCCCCGTGGCCAGTTCATGCCGGAAAATGAAGATGCTGACAGAGTTATGGGTTTGATGGTGGCTGGATTTCACTCACATTCCATGGTGAGGCTTAAGGTTCGATTTTAGTTAAAGACGAATTTGAATCACATTATTGTTAATTTATTATGACACTTAGCTTACTCATCCACCCCATTAGTGTAGAAATATCATTTTTTAAAAGAAAAACCAAAAACACATGCCATTTTTCAATTAGGTCAAATTAGAGAGTGAGTACATAGAATACTCACTAGTGAGTTTCTAAGTATTATCTATACACAACATTAATAGATTTTAAAAAACAAACACGTTAATTAGTAATTCAATTATCTACAACCACATTATTTGGGTCACAAAACTTGGTTTAAATATTGATCTAGCTAACATTACCCTTTAGATTGAAATTAGGCTAATGCGTGACTTGGTATTTGACTTAAAAATTGAATACCGAACATAAATAAATAATAAAAAATTTATTTTTATCTTATTGGGTTCGATTTTTGAACTACTAAAACAGATCCTAAACCAATAGTTTTCCGTTCGGTGTCTAAAGCACCCTAAAAAAATAAATTCTTTCTTTTTCTAGCACTCCATGTGGCCGAGTTCAAATTTAATGTATTCATTTTGTATACGGTGTCTCTGTAGTCTCTATTACTAATTGATACGTGTTAATAAATTTAATCATTTCTTAATTTTGTTGTCATAAACTTAACACGTGTCAATCAATGATAGAGTCACAAAGAGGCCATACACAAAATAGGTGCATCCCATTCGGTAGATGTCCTCGAATTTGTCCTGGAATAAAATAGGCTACACTTCCAACTTCTCTATTTCCTTTATCACGTCGTGATAAGGTACAAACAGCAAGTGTTAAATTGCCGTTAGTCTGAATCCGGTACCAGCGGGCGATCACATTCCCCTTCATCCTTATATGTGAAGGCAGACGCACACTAGGGTCAAGGTGGTCCTAGGACCACCTGGAGTTTGGATAACATACATGAAAAGGTATTGTGATGACCCTCCCAATGTTTTGTACTGTCCCTTTTGTACCTACCAAGTGTTTGATGTAATACCTGCTAGGCATATTTCGACATGTTGCATCGACAACACAGGACAAATTCTCTTAATATCACTCAATCAACAATCCTACTTTCCTAAGGTCATCATTTTGAGGACTTATGAGGACCAAATGGGAAAGAGATCCTCTTCGGATCTCTTCCTCCAAAGCCCACGGATCAAGTGATCCGGGACCTTGAAATTTGATCCAACGACTAAAAATTATTATAACTTTTAAAAGTTTTTACTAATCTCTCTATTTTTAGCCGTTGGATCAAATTTCAAAGGTTTGGATCACTTGATCTGTGGGCTTTGGAGGAAGAGATCCGGAGAGGATCTCTTTTCGACCAAATGCATATTAATCACAATATTATATTAGTTTAGATCTAAAGGCTTAAAATATTTAACAATTTAATACTAGTCCAATTATTTTATTATATAGATTAACGTGTCGGTGCATAAATAAAGTTGAACTGCATTCACAGAATTATAACATGATATAATTGAACTACTTGTTGCTTGACACTTTGTTTAGCCTTGACAGTTATTCTTGATAAAACTTATGTCTCTACTGAGCTATGATTTCGCTCACCCTTTACATTTTAGAGCTTGCAGCTTTCGAACGAGAATAACAGGGGCTAGATGCACTGGGGTTCTTTTAGAATAGTGCGATAGAATTTTTATTTTTTGTACACTTGTAAGGAGTTTTTTATATAAGTGGTATTTATTTTCAACCCTGTATTTCATTTTTTATTCTCTTCTAATTTTTTTTTTTCCTCCAACCCCGAATTCGGAGCATGACAACAATACTTGTATTAAAAAATAACAAAAATTAGAGATCTAAATTCGAATGAGTTGCAAGCATAAACAACATGACAGCAAGTTTATAACATTATTGTTATAATACTGTTTTTCAGTACAAAAGAGGAAGAGGGGCGCTGAACTACAAGCAATTCAAACTGTCTTGACGAGGTCGTGTTCTTGCGATTATATATTTATCAACGCACGTCATCAAGTCCAGGAAGGTTGGAAGATTGGAACCAGCTAAATACGTGTAATAAAATATGCTACGCACAACGTCACGACAAGTGATTAATGTAAGACATGTCATTGATGCACTAACTTTATGCCAAGAGTGATGATATTTAGACACACAAAACTAACATACTTGCCGACACACTTTCTAATCTGTTAGAGTAAATGTAGAATTATGGAGAATAATCCGAATAATGACTTTGAGGTACGACTTGAATCATTTCCTTAAAGTGTTATTTGCCCCCACTCGAATGAGTTTGCTAAAGGGTTCTTGGCAAATCACTTCCAGGATACAACAAAGTATGGAATATTCGATTAGCAAAACCGAATTGTATTCCCTTAGAAATAACTAGAAAGAAATTGTATGAATGTGATGAAGAGAGTAGAGAGAAATGAATGTAGAAATAAATCTCTGAATTGTGTATGAAACATTATGCCACAATAGGTATTTATAGGCATTATGGCACCCATTCATCGAGTCCTTTCATTTTAATTGAAGATATACAACTCTTCTTAAAAGTGTTGATCTAAAAGACATGTCCTCTATTTAGAATTTTCAGAAAATAAATATTTACTAATTATATCTTTTAATTTTACTCATACAATTTGAGTAAGCATCATATCTTTTAACTAAAAGTTGTAACCATTCAACTAATTACATTCTGCGTACTGCAGCACCCTTACATTTGCTGCGCACTGCAACATCCTTTCATAATACACACGCGCTGCACAATGCAGCACCAAGTCATTATATATATATATATATATATATATATATATATATATATATATGTATGTATGTATAAATATAATATAATATATATCATAATAATTTATATATTTATAATTGAAATCTCTAGCAATCCTTCCCAATTTCAATAATATGATAAATAATATAATAACATTTCTCTCTTTATAATTAATCACAAGCATACCGATATAATCATGCATACAATAAAGGTGTCTTTCGAATTAAACCTTTAATTAGTGTAAGTAATTCAAAGTTATAACGAATGCGATGGTGACCTAAGTTTAAACCACCTATTCTTATGTTAAAACCGGAATCACTACACACATGATTATGTCTTATTTCCTTAAAGAAATTTCTGAACTAATTAAGCACTATTATGGCCTTGTGCTTCATCCTGGTTTCATAAACATTTACAAGAGAAAACCCAACTCTTGGTAGAAGCGGCACCACTTCTTATGTTCATATAGGTGAGGTTCCTTCCCATGTCCCTGCTACTATAGACATAACTACAAATAACCTCATTAAGAGATAAAACTCATCCTCCTAAACGTAGCAGTCTTGCACTGATCATCCTGGAATGAGCTATATAATAATTTTCAGTGCTTTCACAACCACTTAACAATAACTTGTTATTACCCATTAAACTTTTAAACTAGTGATGTTCTAGACAAAGTCGGGTTACCATTATTGGTGGCTAATTTTCAGTAAAGGGTTTTAGCCCCATTCCACTAGATGTACTAACTACCAAAGCTCTTGAAAGTGCTTTTGTTAACGGATCCGCCAAGTTATTACTTGATTTAACATAAACAATATTAATAACTCCATCAGTTATTAATTGCTTGACATATTCATGTCTCAAGCTAATATGTCTAGATTTTCCATTGTATACCTTATTGTATGCTCTAGACAAAGTAGCCTCACTATCACAGTATAAAGAAATGGATGGCATTGGTTGTGGCCACAACTCTATTTCCAATAACAAATTTCTAATTCATTCCGCTTCTTTACCTGCTGCTGCTAATGCTATAAATTTAGATTCCATAGTTGAATGTGCTATACATGTTTGCTTCTTCGAAGCCCAAGAAATTGCTCCTCCGGCAATTGTAAAAATCCACCATATTTGCGCTATTGGTCTTATTGGCATATTCCTCACTTGTTTTTCTGTGTCTACAATCACGAATGTAATGGCCTTTCTTTCCACAATGGTAGCATACACCATTTGCATTCTTTTGATTGTTGTTGGAATTGGTCTTCTTAAACTTCCCTTTGTCAATTTTGACTTTGAAGTTCTTTTTATATTTGTTTCCTTCGATAATATGAACTTTAGAGAAATTTTGATTTGCAAAATTCTTATCACGATTTCGAGTTTCCTCTTCAATTTGAATATCCTTTTGCAAATTCTCCAAACTAATATCTTCCACCATGTGTAAAAGTTTCTTTCTATAGTTATTCCATGTTTGGGGTAATTTTGCCATAATAGCCCCAACTATCATAGGATCCGGAATAACTATTTTAAGGTCATGAAGCTTTGAGACCAAGACCAATAATTCATGAACTTGGTCTAGGATGGGTTTGTTATCAAACATAGTGAATTCATAATATTTGAACATTAAAAATTTATCGGTACCTCTTTTTTCCGTTGTGTACTTGTGTTCAAGTGCTTCCCAAATTTCCTTTGGAGATTGTATGTGTGCATACAGGTCATATAAACGATCAGATAATGTGCCCATGATGTGTCCTCGACATACCAGTTCATCTTCTTCACGCTTCTTTCAATCGGCAACTATATTGTCCGAGTCTTTGTCACTTGGTTCACAAATAGGCTCCAATTTCGGGTGCAACACATATATGACATTTAGAACAGTAAGCATGAAACGCATCTTGTCCTTCCATCGGGTGAAATTTGATCCATCAAATTTGTCTAACTTGTAGACATCTTGATTGATAATCTTCAAAGCCATGTTATCAGATTTATTATCCATGATGAAAATAACACTTTAAGATTGTTAGAGTAAATGTAGAATTATGGAGAATAATCCGAATAATGACTTTGAGGTACGACTTGAATCGTTTCCTTAAAGTGTTATTTGCCCCCACTCGAATGAGTTTGCTAAAGGGTTCTTGGCAAATCACTTCCAGGATACAACAAAGTATGGAATATTCGATTAGCAAAACCGAATTGTATTCCCTTAGAAATAACTAGAAAGAAATTGTATGAATGTGATGAAGAGAGTAGAGAGAAATGAATGTAGAAATAAATCTCTGAATTGTGTATGAAACATTATGCCACAATAGGTATTTATAGGCATTATGGCACCCATTCATCGAGTCCTTTCATTTTAATTGAAGATATACAACTCTTCTTAAAAGTGTTGATCTAAAAGGCATGTCCTCTATTTAGAATTTTCAGAAAATAAATATTTACTAATTATATATTTTAATTTTACTCATACAATTTGAGTAAGCATCATATCTTTTAACTAAAAGTTGTAACCATTCAACTAATTACATTCTGCGTACTGCAGCACCCTTACATTTGCTGCGCACTGCAACATCCTTTCATAATACACACACGCTGCACAATGCAGCACCAAGTCATTATATATATATATATATGTATGTATGTATAAATATAATATAATATATATCATAATAATTTATATATTTATAATTGAAATCTCTAACATAATCCGCATACAAATGACAGGTTCCACTTCTGTTAGAAAGTGTGTTGAGTAGTGCGTTAATTTTCTCTGTCCAAATAGGTATACTGTTGGAGCAAATATGGTTGGATACGAATGTGAATGCCTTCTTCTGGAACTGGATTCATACTAGTTCCCACTTGTATTTTGTGACAAAGTGATGGAGGGAACACAAAAGTTGGAGTCTAGCATATTCTTTTCCCGGACAAATTCGAGGACCGCTGCCAAATGGGATGTTAGAGTAAGCCGGAGGAGTTTTTCCGTTCTCAAACCTAGTCGGATCAAACTCTTCCGGATCAGGAAAGTATTCGGGGATTTTGTTCGTGCTGCTTGCCGACCAATACACCTAATAACTTTAACCTTATCAATTAAGAAACACAAACTAATAAATTAAACAACTGGACTGTAATTATATAATTAACCTGATTAAGTACTATATTAATTACCTTCCACCCTTTTGGAATCGTTTAACCTTCATAGGTGAAGTCAGTTGTAACCTCCTCCCTAAATGTTCATTGGAGAGGTGGTACCAGCCTCATAAGTTCAAGTGCCACACCCCATGAATATTTCATCTTCTGTTTGTCTTCCCAGTTCAGTGCCTCGCCCGATTTTTTTGAGCTTGCGATCTCCAATTGTCCTATAACAACAAAATAAAAATTTCATCATGTAAATATATACCAATTTCCAATTTAAAGAAGATCTCTATCAATTTTAATTAAGGGATGGTTTAGTTGTTGTCCCTAGTCTTTAAGGGTGTGTTTGTTTGACCTCATTAAATGGGATTGGACTGGACTGGATTACTTCCTAGTGTAGTCCCATGTTTGGTCCGTGCTGGGACTAAGTTAAATGAGATTAAAGGGGATTCGCGTGGACTATCGGCCTCGCTAGAAGTTCTTGGCGAGACCCTCCCCCAACCATGGGACTCGCTAAGACCTTCTTTGCTTTGCTCTTTCCGCTTGGCGCTTGGTCCCTTCCGCTTCGCCCCTCCCATCTACTTCTTCTTCCCTACTCTTATCTACTTTTTCCCCACAGCTTGCATACAGACAAAGAGAGAGAAAGAGAAGAAGGAGAAGAAGAAGAGCCGCATAAAGAGGGCAAAGGGGAAAAGGTTTTGTTATGGGCTACTGGGTGAGAAGAAGATGGAGGTCTGATTCTCCAATTTTCCTGTTTTTTATTTTATTTATGGGATTAATATGTTTGGATTCTGAGAAATCGTTCAACCCTTGTCGCTAAGGTTCTAATCCTCTGTTTGTTTACACCCATTTGAAATTGCAGAATCTAGGGCAAGCAAGGACAGCGGTCATCAATGGATCTAAAGTCGAACTGGGTGACCTCGAAGATAACTTCATGGGTATGTTTAATTTTTGTTTTGGTGAAATGGGTATGTTTTGAATAGTTGTTTTCATGTTTGATTACTGTTTTTTCAGTGTTTTATGCATTTTGGTTGTCAGATTTTTGGTAGTTGATGAATCCAATGTTGGGAAATCGAAAGTGAACTGTGTTCGCCAAATTCTCCAAGAATTGCTTAAATTTAGCTTTGTATCTCGATTTTTCGATTGTGTTCTACCACAAAGATTGTCAATTTTGTGTGTAATTTTTTGTCTGTTTTGTCTGTAATTTTAGTTTTCTTGAGTCAGTAGTGGCTAAGTGGTACGAGCGGGTGGTAGGTGATTAGCGCCGTTGAAATTGTTTATGTACTTTGCAATGGCATTAGTCTGGTGTACTGAGCTGCAAATTTTGATTAGAAATGTAGTATGAAAGACAGAATTGTGTGTATCAGCATGCTCGTCTATTTCCTATCAAGTGTTCTTCCTAATGTTATTACTTTGTGAAATGATCAAATGAGGATTACTTCTTAGTCTGAGCAAACACCAAATTGGTGAACAGTACTGTTTTCATTATCCTGCTTCTTAGTCCGACATTGCACCAAACGCTTCACTAAGCTAGTCCAGCTTAGTCTAGTCTAAGCCAGTCCAGCTTAGTCCCTATAGCTAATCCAGTCCAAGACAGTCCGGTGCAACAAACGCACCCTAATTGTTATAAACTCAAACCTTATGCATTTTAGGTTTTAGATTGAAGTCCCTCTCCACATAAATAGCATAATAATAAAAGAGATGTAATAATATCAATAAAGACTCAAACTGTTATTATACTTTCATTTACACCACCAATTTAATTATTGAAATTTGCTTATGAGTTTCATTTTCAACAACAACAAAAATTGCTTATGGGTGCATTCTAGATTTATTTTATTTTATTTTATAATATGAGTACATTTATATAATAAAATTTGGGTACATTTTACATATAAAAAATTGGTACATTTATATAAAAATGTATATACATTTCACATACAAATTGTCACATCCCGGCCCGGGCTCCACCACATTCCGGGCTCAACTCCCCCGTAGCACGATATTGTCCGCTTTGGGCCTCGACCATGCCCTCACGGTTTTATTTCTGGGAACTCACACGAGCAGAATTTTCCAGTGGGTCACCTATCATGGGATTGCTCTCGCGCGAACTCGCTTAACTTCGGAGTTCCAATGGAACCCGAAGCCAGTGAGCTTCTAAAAGGCCTCGTGCTAGGTAGAGATGAGAATATACATATAAAGCTTACATTATCCACTCTCTTAAGCGATGTGGGATGTTACACAAACAATTGGTACATTTTATACAAAAAAAGAGAGGTTGTTTTTATATAAATTAAATGGGTACATTTTATATAAAAAAACAAGAGGTATATTTTATATATAAAAAAACAATGGGTACATTTTAGATTAAAAAAAAATAGATTGTGCATTAAAAAATGGGTACATTTTACATAAAAGGAATGGTACTTACAAAACAAAAAAAAAATTGGTACATTTTGCATGTAACAAAGTGGTACATTTTTAAATAAAAATGGATACGTTAAAAATAAATTATGGGTACAAATAAAAGGTTAAAATAAAAGGTTAAAAAATTATGAGTACAAATAAAAGTTTAAAAATATGGGCACAAAAAGAAATTATTAAATGGGTACAAATTAAAACTGAAAAGAAAATTGGTACAATTTAAAAAAGGGGTTGCAAATTAAAAATGGGTACAAACTAGAAATAGAAATATATGATACAAAGTTTAGCCATAACTATAAATATACCAAATGTAACATTTCTAACACTAAATGAATATATTCAGAAATACAATTGAATTGAAAAGAAAACAAAATTTAATTATCTTGACATGTAAATATTTTATTATTGAAATAATTAATGACCTTATTAAAACGTAAGGACCTTGATTAAAAATTAAAAATGAATAAGGCCTTAATCAATGAAGTCGAAAAAATAAGGATGAGAACCTAATTTCTTCTTTAATTAATTACCTGTACAGACTTTGTCACATATTTCATTCAGGCCTTTATGCGAGAGATACTTGACGAGCAAACTTGTAGCCATTGAAGGTGAGTGAAATCCACCCGCCATCAAACCCGTTACTTTATCAGCAACTTCATTCTCCGGCATGAACCTTCCAGTCGGGTCCGGGTTAAATAGTATGAAAGACAAGGTGTCGTGCATTTGGACTCCTCTGGAAGCAGCCGCTTTCTTCTCCTTAATCAACAACAAAACCTCCTTCCTCATTGCGTTCGCCGCCTCCAGCATCTATCTTCTAAAAAAAAAAAGAGTTATATATGAACACAATGGAGGCTCTCTTCCTTTCTCTACAACATACAGTCCCATGTTATTATTATTACTCAATGCTCTTGCTCTCATCATTTATGCATTCAAGTTTAAACCTTCCAAAACTAAACCTCCACCGGGTAGTTTAGGATGGCCGATTATAAGCGAAACAACCGCCTTCATGAATGAGATGCAACAAACGTTTGTGGGAGAAAAAATGAAAAAACACTCCACAAAGCTCTTCAAAACCAGCATATTCTGCGAGCGGATGGTTGTTTTATGCGGCACTGCCGGTCACAAGTTCATTGCCACCAACGAGGAAAAGCTTTTAGGTAGGAAGAGCGGCACTTCCACATAAAAGCTTTTCCTGGTTGGTGGCATTGAACTTGTGACCGGCAGTGCCGCATAAAACAACCATCCGCTCGCCGAATATGCTGGTTTTGAAGAGCTTTGTGGAGTGTTTTTTCATTCTTTCTCCCACAAACGTTTGTTGCATCTCATTCATGAAGGCGATTGTTTCGCCTATAATCGACCACCCTAAACTACCCTGTGGAAGTTTAGTTTTGGAAGATATAAACTTGAATGCATAAACAATGAGAGCAAGCGCATTGAGTAATAATAATAACATAGGAATGTATGTTGTAGAGAAAGGAACGAAGAGAACCTCCATTGCGTTCATATATATCTCTTTTTTTATAGAAGATTGATGCTTTTATGGTATGGAGGCTGCCAAGCTTCCCTTTAGGCGTTGTATATTTTACTTCGCGTCCACACTTGGGCGAACCTTAACCAACCATTAATTTTGGGATTTAATTACCAATGATGCTATTCTTACCCAGTGTTCAAAATATTCACAAAATTGACGATGTTTCGGTAGAAATATCTGAAAAAAATTAAGGATCAATATAAGAAAGGGGATTAATGCAAACTTCACTCTTTATAGGCGAGATATAAGAAAATCAATGAATCTTTATAAATTTACCGATTCACTAAAGAAAATTTGCCGAAACGCATGGTATCCATTTTTTCATTTACGAATTTCAATCTAGAACCTCTCACTTACAAGCGAAAGATAAATATTATTAGAACGTAGTACTAAATGACCTTACACTGACTTAAAATAATTTGTTAAGACTAGCTTTTAATAGAATTTTATTTTATAATGAAGAGGTAATTTTCCAATCATGTAAGTGTGACCCACTAGTTGCTCCCTTATTTCTCTCATTTTCCATTTAGTGCTTGTCCTTTAATCGTATGAAAAACTAAAGTAGTATTGCACCTGGTGAAGGGAGCTTGCCCATTGTCATCAGTTTCTCCAGAGAAAAACCTGATGAGAAGATTCCTGTCGGCAATGGAGAGAGGACAAGTGCGTTGATATCACCGGAGCGTTTGTGTCAAAATATGACATGTATAAAATAAACTTTAAGATGTTGATATATTATTAACACAAGACGCTACAATAACAATGTACGTATTCGTGCTAAGTGATTCTTCCCCTCTCCTTGTACTCGTCTTACTTAGCATCTGATAAACTTTATAGGTATGGTCTATCACTAATATTATCGATATTGTCCTAACTTAACCACCTATTCCTAGGTGTTGAATTTTATCACAAAAAGCATCGATGATATTAAAAGTAAAAAGTCTCGTATATTAATTGTATAATATGCTACACGTCTCACGTACAATTTCGCATGCCGGGCAGCCAACAAGAAGCAATCAGACACTTCACTCCATAAAAATTGTGTATTACAAGATAACTTTGACAAATTCTGGTCCATAAATACTTCAAATACATGAATTCATTATTTTCTACACGTCTACATATATCAAAATATGCTCAGGCTATACACTGAAAAATAAAATGTCTGAACGAGAAGTGCACTTCACACGAAGGAATCAAGTAAAACCCCCAGTCACCTCGAAATATTCCGACGACTACATCTTCATTCTACCGGGAATTCATTAAAATGACAAAATTCACAACACTATTGTTGGCTATAGTAACCACCCTGTTGCGGAGGACGGTATTGACCTGGAATGGTGTAAGGAGGTCGAGGGTGCGATCCGGGTTGTTGTGCATGGGCATTGTAGTATGGACCCCTCCACCCTGGATAAGCAGGTTGACCATAGTCATGGTTTGCAGGTGGCTGTTGCTGGGTGTGTGGAGGTGGGTACGGACTACCAGCTTGAGGAGGTGGGTATGGACTACCAGCTTGAGGAGCGTATGGACTGGTAGGTTGAGGTGGCACAATGTAAGGAGATGGCATCTGCTGCGTTGAGCTATAGGGGGGAGGGTGAGAATATCCAGCCATTGCTGGCTGCTCAGGAGGATGGTAGTACGGTGGTGTTTGAGAACGAGGATCTGTTGGCTGTTGTGAACCAGATCTCTGAGCTTGATGTCCCACAGAAGGATAGTTGTTGTCGTATGCACCTGTGGTTTTAGTATCCTGGAAACTGAGGCCTGCCATTTGTTTGTGCACATCTTCAATCATTTCCTTGCACTGGATGTTTCTAGTCATCACAAAGTCACTGCACTGCTGCTTTACATTCGTTATTGCATCCTGTTGAAAATGGACAAAGCAATCAACCACTGGAACACTGGACATGAAGTCATGGAAATAAGTTCTCAAAGAAAACTATGTGAAGATTGATAGCATGCTGTCACAACAGACACCGGAAAAGATCCACCCAGAAAAAAGAAAATAGTGCGCTCAAATAGTTATAAGCGCACATTATTGAAATTACCTGAAGAGTAACGTAGAACTTTAAGCCCTCATTTATATTCTCCTTAATTTCGCGGAACTTTGCTATGGCAGCTTGAATCTGCTTGTAACATTTCTCACGAGATGCTAGAACAAAATGAAAAGGAAACAAACAGGAAAAAGATAAGAATACACTCCACTTTAATTATTATATGCAAAAAGATGGCATCACAGAAGCAAGGAAATAGATTTTATGTCATGAGACAGTCGGACAACTTCCCCACAAGCATTTACCATGGTCATGAAGGGGTAGGATAATACAACCAATGAACATCTATGATTAAATAATGCATCGAAAGATGATACCTTAAAGCATACAAACCATTTACGAAAAATTAAAAGAATAGCCCACTCCCTAAAAGATCTACCTTTATAATCTTCTAGATTGAAGATTGCAGCAAACTCATCATTTTGGGCCTGCAGATGACAAACACACATTTTGAAAATGAGATATTTAAGCGCTAAGATCCATTTCCATTTATTTAGGAATATTATACAAGGAAAGGAATTTTCAAAACTCATAGCAAATACTATAGATGAATTTTCAATACATGAAATGACAGACAGGCGACAGCTCACTGGTAAGCAAACTGGCTTGATTTGACAAAGGCATTTCTTTTTTTCATTTTTTTTTAAGAAAAAGAATAACAGGGTAGTAGTATAGCATATATTTTCTCAGCAGAGCTTCCAATTGGTACGTTGATTACCAATTGCACACTCGAAACAGATGCTGGGAGGAAAAGGGAAATTGAAGAAATATGCATAAAGAAAGTCCAACAAAGATTAGAAAAGAAACGGACCTGGATTTGTAGCAATAATTGTTCTTGTGCCTCAATATTATGGGCAATGTCTTCACTTATATTATCATATTTAGATATCTCCTTCCTGAAAAGATCCTCATAGGAGCCGGTTGACGTCATCAACTTAGGAAGTATATCATCCTGAGGCCACATAAAAATAATAAGCACACAAAGCACTAAACTTAAGAACCAAGGCATCATTAACAATTGACAAAGCTGATCATGAATTGCTGATTGAACAAAAAAAAAATTCTCAAAAAGTTGCATCCAATATCAAATAATCAAATAATCAACGTACCTTTCTTTTCATCTCTTTAAGCATGTCTTCAAGACCAGCTCGTTGAGCACCAAGGGTTTCCAGTTGCCTCTGCATTGAGTACAGAAAGTTAAAAATGCAAAAATAACAAAACTAGTAATGGCCAAACCACTCATGTTAGAAGTTTAGAAAACAAGTTTAATCTATTCTCCAGTACAATGCAAAAGGAAAACTAGGTCTGAGTTTATACATATATATGCGCGTGTGTGCTGGGAGAGTACTTCATACAAGTAATCAAATTCAAACCACACAACATATGAAACTAACATTTAATAAAATTGATACAACAATATGCCTACATTCAGATAAATATGAGATGAACCACTACGCTGTCATGGGGTTATAATCGTTTTCTTTCAAATATTAAACTGATCCAAAAGCAATAAATCACTTGCATCAACTAAGTAATCAGGACAAATTTCACCACAATCAGACAGAGAGAAAAGAAAAGGCATGTCATAAGACATAAATCCATAAAACAGACAGGAATAACCATACAAGTTATCATGCAACCTTTATACAGACGAAGTAAAAAGGGGTGAAAAACTTACCAAGCTCTGCTTCAGGGCCCCCAAAATAGCATCTTCATTGGCATCCAAAGACATTATTGGCCTAGCCAGAGTTGGGAGGGCAGATTCAATCTGTGAGAAGAAAGAACATAAAACCATTTAGAAAGCCACAACACCGACATACAGGAGATACATGATTCAAATATACTAAGCCTGATTAACTTATGAACTTCCAGAGAGAGAGACGGACAGGAGGAAGATAATTAGGAGAACAAATAAGGAGCATGTCAATATGAAAGACTAAACATATTAAAATGAGAGGAGAAGAATAAATTAATGAAATCAAACAATTGTTGGTGGATTGGATTGTATTATTAACATTGGTTAAGAAACGAGGACAAACGAAAAACAAAAACACTTCCACCTATGATGGACAAACGTTCCATGTGCATATAAATTTTATTAAAATGAACAAGAATATAAAATCCAAAATGAAATAAATGAATTAAGACATATAAGAGGACACTTGGGAAACATGAAGAAGAAGAAGAGTTCCAAGAGAATTACCGGACGACGATCAAGGATTGACATGAGAGCTGAATGTTCTCGGACCGAGCGCTCGATCCGAGCATCACTATCTGCAGCTTGCTTCAAGTTGCCTGCAAACCTATTTAGCCTATCCTGTAAGTTCTTTGTCAGAGTACTTGACTGCGGCCTCGTCCACCGGGTTCCAAATTGGCTTCTAAACTGAGCATCTTCTCTGGCTTCTTTCTGCAAGAGTTCCTCAATATGTACCAAAATTTCCTGGTTTACTCTTTTCAAATCCCTAAGCTGCTGTAACTCAGCTTCCAAACCAGCAGGACCTCCACATAACTGCACTGCCTCCACATCTTCTTTAAGATCTGTAGGAAGAGTAAAATTCCCTTCCAAGGCAAGAATAGACTCCGGAAGGTCCATTTCCTTAAGCCTTACTCTGGTCAGTTCACTGGCTTGTTGTAACTTCTCTGCTTGTGTTCTGATAATGTCATCAACCATTTCAGTGTACCTAGAAAGAGCTTTTGCACTACTGTCTGGAACAAGACTGGCAAACATCTTCTCCTTGCTCGCATCCAGGACCTCGCTCATTGCCAAAGGCTTCACCATGGAAAATGCCGGAAGAGGTGGTAAGGAACCAAGGGAAGGAACCCTCATGAGATAAACTCTATCATTCTCCTTCACAGCCCTCTCCAGGTTACGGTTCAGATTGACCTCTAACTTGCTAATTGCGTCCAGAATCTGTGCAGCAGCCCCCTTTGTGTTTTTCTTAGCCTCAGACAAAGCACTGATCCCACTCTTTAACCGTGCAATTTCTTCTGCAATCTCATCTTTCTCATGCAACTCTAGACCATACCTATAGCAAGCTTCTGCATAAAAGAGAGCTGCCTTTAACTGCATGTGTGATATCCAGGCCCTGTCAAAATGCTGGTTCAAGGGCGGAGCATTACATGTCACTAAAGCTTCCTCGTAATACAGCCCAACCTGTAACCACATCAGTGTCAAATCAATTCATAACAAAATCAAGTGGGTCAGTAAAACTTGTATTGAAACATTATTTCTCCATTCAAGGAAAACCCGAAAACACAGTAGTCCAGAGGTAACTAAAAGTTAAGATTCCGAGAGTATTAATCAAACATAGTCTTTGGTTCAATATAATTTATATGGTATTTGATGAAAGCGAGGTAAAATCCACACTTGCAAACAGAATACCGAAAGCAATCAGCTTTCCAACAGCCATACGATCCATTTTCCTCTCTGCTACCACAACTTTTAAAATAAATGGCAAAATTAACATTTGCATAGCAGAATCACTTCACTCAAACACACCCACAGTTGCAGTTCAATCAATCAATCAATATTAAGTTCTACCTACACTATTAAAACCCAATCTGTAATCAATCAAACAAGCACAATACAATCCTCACCTGCCTCGAGATCTTGGCGCAAACACCCGGCGTGCTCCCTTTGGCAATCGTATTCTCAAAGACGCACTCTTGGGCCTGAGCCAGGATCAGCCTCTCCAGCATCCCAGCGCACTCCACCGACAAATCCACCGTCGTGGAGCTCCCAATCGACGCCTTGGTCGCCGCATTGTCCCTCAGAAATGCGAATGCCCCAGCCGCCGCAATAAACGCGTGCGACGCCTGCCGTCGACCATCGACGGTCGTGCGATCGTAGGAGAGCCCAATCTGACTGTACACGGCCCCCAAATTGAACAAAACGGCGGCCTTTTCCAGGTGGATGTTCTGCTGGGAAGCCTTCTGCTTGTTCTTGAAGGCGTCGTGCCAGACGAAGGTGACGGTGTTGATGTGATCCTTGTCCGGCGAGATGGGGAAGCGGGTCTCGACGAGGCAGAGGGTTTTAAAGTAATTTTGGAGCAGGTCGCGGCGGGTGGTGAGCGATGGGTCGGGTTGGCGCTCGACGTCGGAGCGAAGCTGTTTGACGGTTTGGAGGTCGTCTTCGAGGTTCTGGGCTTCGCGCTCGGAGTAGTTGAAGGCGATGTAATTGCGGAGAGGGCGGTAGAGGTCGATTTGGGTCGTCTTCTTCTCGAAGATTGCGAGCATGACGTGGGTGGCGGTACCGGAGGCGGAAGACGCCATCTTTGGGTTTTGGATTTGATCGGAATCGAAATTCTAAGAAAAAATTGAAGAAGAAGAGAGAGTTGGGAGTTTTAACGAGTGAAATTGACCAGGTCAGTCTGCCTTGTGCGGAGTTGTTTTTCTTTTTCTTCTTCACAAAGCAAACTAGAAATATAGAAATTTCCTTTCCGGTGTTTTTCGGTTGGGAGCTAATTACAAATTCGTATTTCACACATTTTATTTTAGGTTCAATTTTCATACCATACAATGGTCAATTTAATTGAATTTGTTATTCACAATATTCGAATATAAACCTCTCACTTTTAAACGAAAAAGAATACCATCACACTGTAGTATATGGTGGTTTCTCTGTTGCTATTTACGTTCCTTTTGGGTGCGTTTGGTACGCAGACGGGACGGGACGGGACGGAACGAAGGTGTAATTTTTTAAAAAGATATGGGTATATTTGTCTTAAAATGGTAAAACATTGTGTTCCACAGACGTGGAACAAACCCGTTCCGGGGGGGGCAAGTGGGATGCAAAAACACTCAAAATCTGTCCCGTGGAACAGCCCGTTCCACCCATTTTTGACGCACCAAACGCGGGACGGAACGCCTCGTCCTGTCTCGTCCCACGTACCAAACGCACATCGTTTGGTATGCAGGGACGGGACGGAACGAAATGGGACGGGACGGGATGGGACAGGATGAGACGGAACAGAAAGAGAGCAAAGATGTTCTCGGATGGAAACAAGGTGGAAGAAGAAGGAGACAGAGAGGTTATAATTTTGTGTTCTACGGATGTGGAACGAGTCGTTCCAGGAGATGAGCTGGAACGAAAATTCACTTAAAATTTATCACGTGCAACAGCACGTTCCACCCGTTTTAAGCGCACCAAACGTGGAACGGAAGACATCGCCCCACTCCGTTCCGTCTCGTCTCACCAAACGGTAATAGTGGGGCATTATCGTCCTTTTACCCGAGTAATAAGAGTGGTGTGCCCTGTGCTGTGACGTGTGCGTCCCTCTCTATTTATACATCCCCAATCAACAACGCCCAACGCGTAGACGCTTCTGGAAAGCTAAAAGTCAAGCCCTGTCTGTCTCTCTCATCTCTCATGTACGTCACCGCTGCTAATCCTATTAACTAGTTCAGTCAATTGTCAATTTAGGGTTTTTTCTTTGTTTCATTGACTGCCTTCAACTGTTATCTATCGTAAAATTTGGGGTTTTGATCCTAAAGTTTCTGTCTTTGAATGTTTAGCGGGTCTCTGGGTTTGAGATTTTTTTTGTTTAATTAATCATGAGGGGACTGTATATGTGTTCATTCTGGAGTTTCTGTTTGGTTACTGAGAAAAAGAAAAACTTTAGTTAGCGAAAGTAAATTGCGCGCTCTTAAATGTTTCAATTCATCGTGATGCGAAGCATTGGATTTTTTATTTGGGTTTTTGTTAATTTGAAGATTGATGCTGCGAAAATTAGATAACCGGCCTCATTAAGTCTCAAATTTTTGTGCTCGCAAGTATACGAGTCAAATGATAGGATAGCATTGAAGCACATATATCGTCCCACAGAAATCGAATTGATTCTAATAGTCTTACTAACTAAATTGAAACACATTATAATTGAGAAGTTCTAACGAAAAAGATAGAAGATTTTGCATAAACTGAAACAAAATAAAGCTCGAAAATAAAATGCATGTAAATAATAAAATGAAAACATAAGAAAACAAGACCTAGGGTATCCGAATTCACCATAACGAATTCTACTTAATTTCCTTAATATGTTATGCTCAAGTAGTTCTTCAATATTAATGATCGATTTTTTCTAAATTATTCAATGGTCATGGCATCCTTACATGTTAACCCTCAATGGCATCTAGATGAATTTAAACAAGTAAGGACCCATTAAGCTTTATAGAAATTGTTGGAAAATAACACAAACCCTAATTCCATGGCATCTACCAATAGGTGTTTATGGTATCAATTACAAGAAGCTAAACCCAAGTTAAGTAAGAAATCTACTCTAACTTGCATCAAATCAACTTAACTAAAACTTAGATGGTGATCAAGCATCTAAATAAAAATCAAGCGCATTACGAATAGCATAAGATATTCAATAAGGAAGAAAAACTTGATAATAACAATGCCACAAGGCAATTAAGTATTCATGATTAGGCTACATCGTAGCCTAGAAAAACTATAAACTTCTCTTCCTCTTCCCTTCTTTGCCGCAGCCCCTCTAAAGTGTGATATATTATGGTAGCTTTTTTCTCAAAAGGAGAATGAGTCTCCTTTATTAACACCCACGGCAAACATTGGAAATACCAAGTAGAAATGGTCAAATAAATGACCACTAATCCTACCTCTAATGGACTTTGAAGTCCTTGTTAAACAAAATGAAAAATAAACGAAAATAATAAAAACTAGTAATTATGTCTCCCCTAAAAGCCATTGAATAGCATTCCCATGTCCCTTTGTTCGCCAATACCGTTGCTTCTTCTTTTTACTGTAATGCATGTCGTTGTACAGAAGTAGACTCTTGCCCAATTGGAATTTTACTCTAGACATCCGAAAAAGCTTGTTTTCCATTCCTTTTTTGCATAACTCGGTATTGAATGCCTATAAAATAAGACAATAGATTTTAGTGCATTTAACCCATTCATATAGACAAAATCCAAAGGAAATATATGATAATAATATATGAAAATATGACCACATCAATTGAGTAATTGGTTTTTGACATTTGACAAAAAGGCATTACCTTGCAGGGTAGTTTGGAAGAAGAGCTGCAGCTTTGTGCTTTTGACGCTGGACTTTTGGTCTGTAGAGCTGTGGTTTGCTCCAGATAAGGTAAGAAATCCGAATTGAATTTCCGGAGTTCCGTTTCTTTTGTGATGTGAGAATTTTCATTCTTTATGTTGTGGAATGGTTTTGTTTTGATTGTGAACTTGGGTCGCTAATGAGTTACAGATTAACCTAGTATAGGACCTGATTCAGGATGTTTCGTTTACCGGGTTTTGTGGAATACAATTCACTTTATTTGTTGGTTGGAATTTTTACATGGAAGGGGACCATTATGATTAGGATTCTTTTCTGTAAGCTCATTAGGTGATTTTCCGTATCGGATTGACATGCGTTTAGTATTTGTCTTCTTTATGTGTGATGCTAAGAAGTATGTGATTTGTGTTTGAAAGAGACTATAGTTAAGGAACTAACATTTTTGTTTCTCTTGTTTGAGATGCACTTCCGGTCATCATCGTACCAACATGCAGATATTGTGCTGGTTTTTATATCTAAATGGATGCAACTGGTTGAGGAGAAAAAGAAACGAGCCTGGGAGAAGAAAGAAGCCCCGCTGAAGTGGGAGCAGAAACTAGAAGCTGCTGCAAAGGCAAAAGCCGATGCCGAAGCCAAAGAGAGGAAGTTGAAATCTTCAAAGCACAAGAGAAGATCTGTGTCAGAGTCTGATAGCAATAGCGACACTGACAGAAGTGATGGGAGAAGAAAGTCAAGTAAAAGAACTCACAAGAAGCACGGGAATCACTCTCACTCTGATGCAAATGACAGTGAAGTGAGGAAGGAGAAGAAATCCAAGCGAAAGCTAAAGAAACATTCCTCAGGCTCAAGTGATGATAGCAGTGATGAGTATGAGAGTGATTACGACGAAGATAGGAAGAGGAAGAAGAGAAGCCATAAAAAGCACAGGCATCATGATTCTAGATCAGATTCTGGTCCCGATTCTTCCAGTGATGATGAGTATGATACAGTGAAGGGAAGTCATTCGAGGCACCACAAGCACCATCAGAGGTCAGACTCAGAATCTTCTGGTTCTTATAGTGATGAAGACGAGTGAAGAACCCGAAGGGGTCGTGCCAAGCACCACAAACGCCAGAGACATTTGAGATCCGTTTCCCCCGAGTCTAGTTATGAGGATGGTGAGGTTAGAAGGAAAGGGTATGCAAAACACCATCCACGTCATAGGCGATCACGACCGCGTAGCGTTGATTCAAGATCATCAGAGTCTGATTCCCACAAACGTGACAGAAGGAGCAGATCTGTGGGGAAGTCATCGGATGACAACCGTGATGAGGCTGACAAACAGTTGAAGCACAGGAGAAGTGGCCAGCATAGCCATCATCATCACAAGCATCGTCACCACGATTCAGAAGAGAGAAAAGATCACCATCCTCGGGGTTCAACTGAGCCCAACGGAAAGCACTTAGAAGATGCTAGAGGAAAAACAGGTGAATGACAGATCTTTAATATGCGGGTTATTGCTTTGACCGGATTGGTCTTCTTTGCCTTCAATTCTTGATTGCAGAGAGGGACCTCCCTCCTCTAAGCATTGCATTCTCGGTTGCCTGCATTTGTACCTAAACTTGCTACTTAAATTCAGATGCCTTTCCCTTGCTTAATTTGTTCCAATTATGCATGATTGATTAGAGATAACGCAGCATAAGCATCTTGTAACAATCATTATTGTCTATTTACCGCTCACTCCGTTGATACGAAATTTGACTATAAATAAATAAAAACTAATGAAAAGAACTTGAAAATTTTGAGTTTAAACGATAAGAACAAAATAAAGGGTAAAATGAATAATACCAGGTTGACTTTTTAATGTAAAATTGTGGTTTTTCGTTAAAATAAACAGTAACGAAAGTTTTTCGTTAAAATTTCCTAAAAATAATGTACTTGAGAGTCGATTTTATAATTTAACTGCCGAGATAATTACCAGTTTGAAAATACAAATTACAAATATGTCAGAATCTCCCAAAATTGTTTTTATTTTGGTTTTTCCAAGCTGGGACAATTTATCCTCAGCAGTGGGGAACAAATCAAATACTGTTCATTCAGTAAAGATACAACAATTTAATTTTGATAGATTAGTCAGAAATTCTTCAGTATGTTTTCAGTTGATACACCATCTGCTACAAGAATTGAGGTAACCTCCTGCAAAGAAAAATCATCTAAAAAATGTCACGTCCCCGTAGAAATTCGATCGTGCTCGAAATAGAAGCGATGATGCTCATGTTAATAGCCAGAATTAGCATTCAAACTTTTCCACAGAGACAGGCATCACAACTAAATGAAGTGGCATTTATTTGAAACATGAGACCCCTCCCTTGCTGGGGTTAGTCTTTTTATCTAAGATTTCTCTTCACGTGTAATCCTCCAAGGTAAGAAAAATTCTGTAGGTGGTGGACGAAGTCTAGCCACCCCAGATAAGGGCAGGCCACTTTTTGGTAACAACGGGGGAAAAGAACCCTAAACAACCTAACTCAACTCAGCATAACGCAACTTAGAAAGACAAGGGACATCAACCATTAGAGCTACACCAATCCAAGGAGGACTAATGAACACATGGCAACCAGGCCATTTTAATATCACAAATGGTGACTAAATCTATTACGGCCCAGAAGACGAACCTCTTTTCAGTAAAGAAACATAAGACGAGAAAATTAGCAGCTGCCAATAGATGTACTATAGTGAAGGATGGCAATCCCACAGAAACTAGGACCAAAATTGGTTTCGTAATCAGCAAATGCTTCTAAGCAGATGAGATATAGTTAGACTGAGGACAAGCTCATATCTTTTTTTTTGTTTAATTTTCGCACAAAAAAAAGGTGTCGAATACATTCATGAATAGATAGTGACCTCAACATCATCTACTGCAGAAATCTTCCCTCCAACATGCGCCTTACAGCTTTGCTTCTTTCAGTAAAATGGCTTGGTCCAAGACCATTGAAGTGTGCAGCATTTTCGGTTATCTTTACTACTTACACGAGTTTAGAACCCTAGAACAAAATTCGTTTTTATGCAGAACCCTAGAGGCCAAATACAATCGGCCCTCCGTGAAGACTATAATAGGTGGTCTTATAACAAATTATTTGCACCTAGTAAACACGACAGTGGTAGCACCTTGTCTGGTGCAGATCAAGACTCAGAATATGAAGTTGTCTTATATCAAAGTTATATATTCACAGAACAATATCAATCTTCAAGCCCATGTTCGACATTGAACATGGAAAAAGACAAGAGGGATTCAGCCGGTCCGGCCATAACCAAACTTGAAAATCGACATTCAGCCGATTATAAGTTTTCATTACCATGTAGCCACAAGATCTCATCTAATACGAACCCAAAAGATGCTTAGAAAATATTCAATAAACAAGTAGACACACACTTGAAATATAACAATAACAAACGTAACGAATGCAAACTAATAAATGTGAATCGGACAGAAAGGATACCTCAGTCATCTGCTTCTGCCCACATAAAACAGCAGCTGTAGAGGGAGGGTTATCAATTTGCTTGGCTCTGGAAAAGGCAGCCTGAAAATGTATAACCACAGAAGGCATTAACTTCGTACGCAGAAGTGGAAACACTTGGAATAAAACTTAGGGCGCATGGGGTGAAGGTCTACCTGCACATAGCCGCTTTGTCCCGTCCAACCGCCGTGGGGTTGTGATAGTACCGGCACAATCTCAACACCTGAAGATTCCCAGTCCTTAAATCTATCCTGTTAGAAATTAGACAATCAAGTAGCGGAATTAATCAAAGTCATAAATTGAATTGGGGAAATGAAAATAAATAAATAAACAGAGTCAATACCTGATACGCCATTCTGTCAAGGTTTCTGGCGCCATAAAATAGCTTAACGGCGGATCTCTTATCGGCGCTAAACCCCGATTCGATCAGAGACCGGATTGGACTGCACATATTCAAGAGCTGTGTCATGTCAAATTGCTTGTAACACTCGATTAAATTCACTTGAATTCGATTTTTTCTACTTTTACGAACCTGATTCCAGATCCCGTGGCGAAAATTAGAACCGTAGGGTAATTTTCCGGCGGTTCGATCCGTTCAACGTCGAAGCCTTTTCCCATGACCTGGCTGAGCTCCACCACGGCCCCTCTCTTGAGCCCGCACAGAAGCTCCGCCGTGGACCCGGCCACGCTCTTCACCAAAAACTCAAACACCCCTTTTGTGGACGCCAACGATGGCGGCGACGCGATGGCCAGAAACGAGGGCTTCGACTCGTCCGGGACGCGAAGCTGGAGGTACTGGCCGGCTCGCGTGTGGGACGAGGCGAGGTCGGGGGCGTCGGACAGGTCGACGCGGACGTGGAAGAGCGACTCGGCGGCCGGTTCTATCTCGGAGAGCGGGGCGGGGGTCCAGAGGGCGGTGTCTTGGCGTACGGCGGCGGCGACGGTGGCGAAGCGGTGGCGGCGTAGTTTTAGGTGGTGGGGGTTGAGGCGGCGTAGGATAGACATGGGGTGGAGGGGGGAGCTAAGGTGCGCATGGGAGTGGAGGGTGACCGATGCGGGTTGGAAGATTGCGAGTGACATGGCTGTTGGGTTTGGGCTTGAGACGGTTTTATGTTGTGGCCGGGGGGGGTTGTAGGGGTGCGGAGGGCGGCGCCGAAGCTGATGATCAATTAACACGAAGACTCTAGCGATGTGGGTTGAGGTTAGACTGGTAATTGGATAGCCGCGAGTCCACGTGGCATGGTTTTGTTAGATCCTGGACATGTGGAGGATAACTGATCAAGCAGATGATCGAAGCCATTGGTTGTAAAGTAATTTACATGAAACGTAATGAGGTCCCGACTCAGTAATACAACGTTAAATATCTTTCGTGCAATCTTCCTTTTAACACTGCATCGACAACGACGACAACAACAACAAAATTTTATTCTATTAAAAGAAGTCTGCTGTATAAATTATAAGTAACATTACGCTTAATTTTGCGTTATATCTTCTGTTATTTCCAAGTATTTCATTTTTTTTTTTAGTCTCTTACCAAATCTTTCTTTTATCTTGTCTGCCTCTCATGCTTTGAGCCTATGATAATCTAATCGAAGCCTTTGTAGTTCTTTGGTTTACATATTTCTGATTCTCTCATCGTATCTTTAATTGCAACCACTTCTACGTTCTTAGTTCTATTGTTTCTTGTGTGCCCACAAATCCAACTAAGATTCTCATCTCCGCTACACTGAATGAACAAATTTCTTCTTTTAATTTTGCGATCAAGGATGGAAGAAAGGGCATCCGAGTTCAATGATATCCTCGACTGTAACATTCAAATAATATCCCGCGACGGTAACGCAATAGCTTTAGAGCAGCTACTCAACAAAAAGACGTACATATGAAGTGAAGACGAGCAAATTCGAAAACAAGGCATGGTCTCCAACTATCAAGTAATTAACATGAAAAAGTGGGTTTATGACTTTAACAATCATCGGTGCACCAGAATTCAAATGTTTTAAATTTGAAAAGGAACAAAATACAATATACACGCGGTCGTCCTCTTTGTTTTCCTTCCCCTTATTGAACAACAAGAAGAAAAAAAAGGGGATCGGCCCATTGACACCATTTCTCTCTCACTCCGATGCAATAAGCTTAAATCTGAAATGCGAAGTGCTCATACAGTTTTGTCTCAAAAATGAAAATCCTGTTCGCTTGGCAATGCCAGCTGCATCTAAGATTATTTGGGTTTTTCGCAATTATCAAACATAAAACAACAGAAAAGATGATTAAGCAGCGGACTCCTTGGAAATCTTCTCTGCCTTGGCAATGACCTCCTCAATACCTCCAACCATGTAGAACGATTGTTCTGGAAGGTCATCGTACTTTCCGTCCAACACACTCTGTCAACAAAATTACAAAAACAATTATACGAATTGAGCTCATAAGTATTCGTATCATTATTCTAAAAGCATCTTATTTAAGCTTTGGTAATGTTCCTGAGTGCAAAATGATGGATGCATTCATGAAAACAAACAAATTACTCGCTTTCAATTGATCGTGAACTGATAGCCAAAAGGTACAAACTACATCTCACCATTACGCAGTCATAAACAAAATGATTATCGAGATAATAAATTATTATACCAGATCTTGATGGAATTTTGCTAACCTCACCCTACTCTTACAGATTGATTCTCATGTTACTACTTAGTTTGAGTAAAAATCAATCAACAAATTGAACTACAATGCAATTTGAGGAGCAGATGCATTTTTCCTGAATCTATCAGGACAGACTAATATTAAGTAATCAATCTTTGTCTATGAGAAAACCTCCTTAAATTGTAAGCAGGTAACTGAGATGATAATAGAAAGAACTTCAGTGTGAAATATATGGAGACATGCAGAATGGAGATTGAGAGAGAGAGAGAGAGAGAGAGAGAGAGAGAGAGAGAGAGAGAGAGGAGGGAGAGGGGGTACCTGGAAGGAGGTAATGCTTTCTTTCAACTCCACGTACTTCCCAGGGGCACCCGTGAAAACTTCTGCAACGTGGAACGGCTGACTCAAGAACCGTGAAATCTTACGAGCACGGGCTACAGTCAACTTATCATCTTCACTGAGCTCGTCCATCCCCAAAATAGCAATAATATCTTGCAAATTCTTGTAGTTCTGAAGAACCTTCTGGACACCACGAGCAGTGTTGTAGTGCTCCTCACCCAAAATATGAGGGGAGAGCATACGAGATGTGGAATCAAGAGGATCCACAGCAGGATAGATACCAAGCTCAGAGATCTGTTCAATGCAAAACATCAACAAGGTTAGCAAGAGATGGCATGGAAAGATTGTTTTACTATTAGTCCATATAGACACGTCAGACCTGTCGTGAAAGCACAGTTGTGGCATCTAAGTGAGCAAAGGTAGTGGCAGGAGCAGGATCTGTCAAGTCATCAGCAGGCACATAGATAGCTTGGACAGAAGTGATGGAGCCCTTCTTGGTAGTTGTGATACGCTCCTGAAGACCTCCAAGATCAGTAGCTAAAGTAGGTTGGTACCCGACAGCAGATGGGATACGACCAAGCAAAGCAGACACCTCTGAGTTTGCCTGCAGGATGGACCAGAGAAAAACACAGACCATTAGATGCAATGTCTGATGACATATAATCTTCTTGTTTGAACAGGCGACATATAAGCTTTCACAGTTCTCCACCAAGAGTACTTACTTGGGTAAATCGGAAAATGTTGTCAATAAATAGAAGCACATCTTGCCCTTCAGCATCACGGAAGTGTTCAGCCACAGTGAGCCCAGTCAAACCAACACGAGCACGAGCACCAGGGGGCTCATTCATTTGACCGTACACAAGAGCACACTTGCTGTCAGCCTGACATAAGACAGAAAGAGGAGAATAACAAATAAGGAACAACTTCCAGAAAACAGTAACAGTAACAAATGCATAGAAAGGGGTGGCATGTGAAAGCAGTCTCTACCTGCTTTTCACCTAGCTTAATGACACCACTCTCAATCATTTCCCTGTACAAGTCATTGCCCTCACGAGTACGTTCTCCGACACCAGCAAACACAGAGAAACCACCTAAACAATGAAACAAGGATATGTAAACAAGCAATAAAAACAACCAAACAAGTTTGTTAACATGCACATCTTTTAAAAAAACTGACCATGAGCCTTAGCAACGTTGTTGATAAGTTCCATAATAAGCACAGTTTTTCCCACACCAGCACCACCAAACAACCCGATCTTTCCTCCCCTTTGGTAGGGAGCAAGAAGGTCGACAACCTGTATATCAAGCAGGTGAAGTAAGTATACTTAAGCACCACATAGAATCCAAAGGCAATGGAGAAATAAAGCAAAACAGAATCAAATTCTAAAACAAATTACATAGTAAACGTTCATACCTTAATTCCAGTAACAAGGATCTGCTGCTCGGTTGCTTGCTCAACGAAAGCAGGAGCTTCTCTGTGAATGGGCAGAAAGTGATCGGTGCCTGTTGGAGTGTTCACACATAAATTATCAGAAAGTGGGCGCAGTGTATTAACGTAATACACCAGAATATGTACACATCATAACCAAGTGATTATTTATTTCAAGGTTTACAAATTTCTTACTGATATCGCCTCTATGGTCAATGGGCTCTCCAATGACGTTCATGATACGGCCAAGGGTAGCCCTTCCAACAGGAACCTAAAATAGCAAATAAAAACCAAAATACAAGTCAGATATCAAGGAAAATCCAAATGTAACCACTAAAATCATCTCCAAAACAATAAGCACATCAAGTACGCCAAAACAAAACTGTAAATGATCAGAACTAAAAAGGATAGATAGGAAAACTCCGACGAAAAGATCACAATTTGTCCACTTAAATTCTGAAGAAAATCTAGTCTTTGAGAACACGAGTAATTCTAATGGCTAACAATGCACCATAAATGTAAATCAATCAAACAACAATTCTACATTTCTACTACAAAAATGTGTACCATAAATCAATCAATAGTAGTAACACCAAGATCTGAAAACCCCCACCAACAATTCACAAATCAATCAAAACCCATCTCGTTTCTATCAATCCAATCATCAAAGTCAAACACTCATTTCTTATCAAATCAGAAAGCGCATACCGGAAAATAATCATATATAGCTTACAGTGATCGGAGAACCGGTGTTGAGCACGCGCTGTCCTCTCACAAGCCCTTCAGTCCCATCCATAGCAATGGTCCTGACCATGTTCTCACCCAAGTGCTGAGCCACCTCGAGCACCAAGCGGATCGAGTTGTCCAGCACCTCAAGCGCCGTCAAGATCGGGGGAAGCCCCTCCTGGAACCTCACATCAACGACGGCTCCGATCACCTGGCACACCTGCCCGATCGAGCCTTTCCCGGTGAACTCGTCGGTGATTTTTCCATTCCCGGAATCCTTGCTCTTCGGAGAGGCTGAAACCGTCTGGGGCTCGGCGGCAGCGGCGGTCGCGTACTGAGCGACGCGGTTGAGGAGGTAGCCGTATGGGGAAGCGGATCGGGAAGACGGCGATGGGGATGCGACCCTGGGGTTAGGGCTTGAGATCGGAGATTTGGACGGCGCCCGGCGGACGGAGGACCGGGCAAGAGAGGATAAGAGCCTACGCGAAGCCATTTTTGTTAGGGCTTCTGATAGAGAAAGCAGAGAGAGAGTGTGAAGGAAAAGACTAGGGTTTGCGGAGTCCAGTTGCAATTGGTATATGTACAGCTGCTCGGTCCCAAAATTAGAATATTCTTTTTTTTTTTACTTTTCACTTTTTTTCACTTTGTTATTTTTCATTTTTTTTTTTTTTGATCTTTTGGGCAATTTTCCGTATTGATGGATGGCGAGTGTGTTTGTATACGGTCTAATATATCAATTGTTATATATATAATTATTTTAAAAAAAAAATTTAATATTTAATTATTTGTATTATGATATTTAATGTATCGGATCGTGTTGTCAACACGTTAAAAAATCTTTTGTTGCCAAACACTCCCAAATGTTTAACTTTTCTTCTATTTTAATTTTCCATTTTTTTTAGTTTCATTTAATTTTCTCATTTTTTGGCATTTAAATTTCCTTTTTTTTTAACAGGATAATTTAATTTTATCTGATGTTGTGAAATGCATGGTACGGGCAGTGGATCTACGTCCACGGTGGCGCTATCATGTGTCAGGTTAATTTTCCTTAGGATTTGCAAGCTTGGTCGCATGAGCTTTGTATGCCCTCGCGTCGTATGGCGATTCCACATTTCCAATAAACCAGGTAACAAACAAGTCAAAGCATATTTTTAGATTTGCCTTCACACACAATTGTTTTGTTTCTTCCAATTTTATTATTCTTAGTATTAAAAGACATCACAAGTTCAAGTCTCATCTTTTCATTCATTGAAGAAAAATGAATAATGTACGCAAAAAATTTGTCACATTACTAGCAAAATTAAGCAAATTGTAAATTAGTTACTTGGAAATTACTCTAGTAAATTCGTAATGTAATTTAGTAGCAATTTCGCTTGTTCTTAGTGTCATGACTTACACGAGGAAGAGTAGAGAAACTAAACTTTAGCAATGCTACTTAAACTTTGAACATTGTGTCTACTTTGTTCCGTGAACATTATTTAGGATTTGCTTTTAAAATGTCTAAAAGTGTTTTTGGTTAAATTGATTTTGAGTTCCAAAAGCACTTTAAGTGCTTTTTGGAAGAAATATCATATATGTGATTCTTGCATAAAGTACTTAAAGTGTTTTTTCAGGATCCACTTAGATTTTTACTAAGGATTGGTATCAAAAATATTTTTACCAAAAACGATTTCAGTCATTTTTAAAACACATCCAAACGAGCTAACGAGTCCTTAATTTGTTACTATAGGGCCGAACAATTAGCTAGGAGCGTGACCCACTGGTGGGTTTGGGCTCAATCATCGTCTGCCAGTTAGCTCAAAGCTAACGGGTCGGGTAAAATGGGCCCGAACAACGAGGCCCAACTAAATTCCAACTCCCCCCAATTTTCACTGCCTAAATCCAACAGAGTTGAAAACTCCCGCCAAAGTCCGTACCAGTTTTCCCTCCACACCATCTAATTAATACATATTTACATTTCCTCGAAAAAGCGTATCCCATTTCCCACTTCTTCACGTCTCGCAATCTCCGCCTCCTCCTCCTCCTCCTCCTCCTCCTACTTTCCTTTCTCCTCCTTCATCCGCCAGCCGCCGGATCATCGCAGGATATCAAAACGACGGCTAGGATTGGTCTATTTAACGAAGCAACGGAGTCTCGATTCGCTCTGAGAATATGAGCGCCGTCAACCTTACGAACGTCGCCGTTCTGGACAACCCGGCCGCTTTCCTCAGCCCTTTTCAGTTCGAAATATCGTACGAGTGCTTGACTCCCCTCAAAGACGGTAATTTTATCAAACCCATGATTCTTCAAATTAGTTTATTTAATTTATTAGCTGAATTTATAGGAAGTTTTTATAGGGTTTTGCTTGAGATTTGGCTAGGGTTCTTGATATAATTTGCCCAATTAGGGATTTCAAACATTGGGCTATTTTGTTAGTAAAACTAGGATGAAAAATTGAAGGGCTGCACAGCTAGTAGATCGATCACGTAGTTTAATCATTTGGGTCATCAATTTCACTGATTAATGACCCCAATTTTACTCACCATTTACTGCAACATCAATGGTTTTGACATGTAATACTATTCGATTTCTTGCAGACTTGGAATGGAAGCTGACATACGTGGGATCTGCTGAAGATGAAACTTATGACCAAATGTTGGAGAGTGTGCTTGTTGGTCCTGTCAATGTTGGCAACTATCGTTTTGTCTTTCAGGTAATTACACCGATTTCTTGTTCCGAGTATGTTTTAGTATTGCAATCGCTAAGAAACTGAATCATTTTCTGTTTGTGTGCGTTTGTGGGTGTGTTATGTTACCATGGCAGGCAGACCCTCCAGATCCGTCAAAAATACGTGAGGAAGATATCATTGGTGTCACGGTGCTGCTACTGACATGTTCATATCTGGGGCAGGAGTTTGTTAGAGTGGGGTACTATGTGAACAATGATTATGATGATGAACAGCTGAGGGAGGAACCTCCCTCTAAGGTGTTGGTTGATAGGGTTCAGAGAAACATTTTAGCTGACAAGCCGAGAGTCACAAAGTTCCCTATTAATTTTCATCCCGAGAACAATGAGAATGCGGAGCAACAAAACCCTCATTCTCCTGATCATGTAACTGAAACAAGGCAGCTCCCTTCTTCTCCTGATCGTGGAACTGAAACAAAGCAGCCCCCTCCTTCACCTGATCATGCAGCTGGAACAAACATCAAGGGTGAAGAACTACCCCTCTCAACTGTACCATCTGTTTGTGTGCAGTAGTAAAGTTGAATGGCTTCATGATGGATAGTCACATTGTTACGAGAAATTTGGGCGTGGCGATCATTTCAGTTCACAGAACTATGCTAATTTCAAACATCCCCATTTTTTTTTTAATATTGTACCATATAGACTAGAGTGTTGATTGATCTGTATTGTTTGGGCTGATAAGATGTGGTACATGGGGTTAAACGATTCTATGTATTTATAATTCTCGCATGACTGTCTCGTACGGAACTGTGAGTTTTGGTATTCAGATTCCTAGTGCACTTCTATCTTTAGAGAAATTCTGTACTCATGTATTGTGTTGGAAATTAAATTGAAAATGGAATGCAGTTCTTTGAAGTTCTGGAAACATATTGAACCCTTGCTCCTATTACAAGGTGTTGTTCTTTCGTTTCTAATCTATGTTGCCTTGTCGATGGCTAAGACAGTACTTTGGACACTATTCGCAGCTTTCGTTGCCTGAAACGGCAAAATGAAAAGACCTATAAGAACTTGTATTAAACATAGACAAAATGCTTTAGCAATGTGAAATGAATGACTTACCTCTTCATGCCAATCAGTGCACAAATTTACTGCAACAAGTGCTGTGACTTGAACAAGAAGCCCACAAATGATCCCCATCCAAAGCCCCTATTCATACAAATTTAAACGTCAATGGCGCGCACACGTACACACACATACATGTATGTATGTATATATATAGAGAGGGAGAGAGAGACTCACCATGCCTCCAATATGGAGGAAGAAAGCAAAAAGCACAGCAGTAGGAATTCCGACAACATAGTAAGCACCAAGGTTTATGACTACACAAAGATTTTGCCATCCACACCCTCTGGCAGCCCCTAGATAGCCAATTATATTTCTTTTTAGCAGCGAAATCAGAATTTAGACAAGAAAAACATGTTAATTTAAAAGTTTCATCAAGCAGTTCGATGCAGTAATATACAGAGATTGATTAGGACCTGAAAGCACACATTGGAATCCATCCAAGAAGTCGGAAAGTGCAAGCAGTGGCATCATTCTAGCAACATATACAATCACTTCATTCTCATTGCTGTAGAGCTTTCCCCAAACAAAGCGTACCAAAACCGTTGCTGTTGCGATTCCAGCACCCTCTAACAAAGCCATTGCAGTCATGACTCGTAGAGCTAATTGCGCGCCTTGCGGCCGTCCTGCTCCCAATTCATTCGACACTCTGGTGCTGTTATGATAACAGGGAAATATTATTCTCAATTTCTTAGAATAAAACATGTATACAAGTACAATATTTGACGTTCATATGCTATAGAAAATTACATGGATCACTGACCTTATAGCACTGCCGAGACCAACTGAGATCATATAAACCATCCAACATGTGTTAAGGCTGCATTAATGATAAAAATTCAGAAGCTATTCCAAATTTATTTAACGATGAGAAACTGTAATTTCTACTTTGTGTTTCCTGTTTCTGTTTTTATCTGTTACATATGATAACATTACCTTATCGATAATACGGATGTTTCCAGTTTTGGGTTCGGGAGAAGACCAGACAAGAGAACAACCATTTCGAAAGACCAATATTCGAAGCTGCAACGCGAAAGAGTATAGTTGGTTAGTGATTCAGATGGAATAAAAAGGGTTTTTCACATATATGTGTCATTGATGAGAAACTTACCATATCATTATAGCTGATGAAATCGCAAGTTTGACAAAACTGACAATATCATTCAAGGCTTCTTCTGAAAATCCAGTCCAAGTGTTCTTGCAGGCGGACGAGAACTGCACGTAACATGCCAGTAACACCACATTAACCCAATTCGAAATGCAAATTGCCAATGCTGCGCCTTTGTTTCCCAGTCCGAATTTAAAACAAAGTGCCCAACAGACCACAATGTGAAGAAGAGCTGTGACTCCAGAGCTGATCATCATTGGAAACACATTGTTTTGTGTCTGTAAAAATCTGTTGAGGCATTGGAGGAGACTATAGGCAAACAGGCTCGGAATCATCCAGCGGTTAAAGGTTCCTGCCTCCGCAGATATCTCATGGTCTTGGCCAAGAGCCATGAGAATGGTGCTTGTGTAGAACCAGATGACTGCTAAGGGGATGCTTACTGCTAATAGTGTAAGCATTGCTCTTTGCATGTGGACTCCAAGCATGTGGTACTGTTTGGCTCCGTAGGCTTGTCCACATAGGGTTTCTAATGCACTTCCCATTCCCAGCTGTGAGACATATTTCATGTTTTTGAGAGAAAATTAGAGGAAAATCACTTAGGGCTTACAGATAATTTAAAGTGCAATGTTCTATAAAAAAAAAGTTGAAAGTGCTCTTATGTTGTGAAAGCACCATAAAGAACCTTAATTTTAATAAAATTTTTGGTAGGCCTCAAAATTAAAGTGCTTTTAGCAAAAACGCTAACGGACCATAAAGAATCACAGTAATGAAGGAAGTCCATGTTACTCAACTGATTAACGACTTACATGAAATGGGAATAAAAGGTCGTTGTGTAGCAAATCAATCATATTGGCAATACAAAAAAGTTAAAAAATGCGCGACAAAGATGAAAAATTGCCACCTTAGCATCTTCGTTTCATGTGAAGAGAAGCAACTTACCAGTACACTGAAACCAGTGACAGAAGCAAATGAAGAGGCCATGGAAGCACTGGAGAGTGCCAACTCTCCAAGATGGCCAACGAACATGACAGATGTGACTTGTAAGCTGTACTGCAACAAGCTCACTGCAATCAGAGGCCCTGCCAGCCATAGCTGCAATTTTGCTTCTTCAATAACATCCCCACCTCTCCAAATTCCTCTTTGAGATGGTATTGTTTCACCATCAAATTCTCGATGATCTGGAATTAGAGGAGTCTTAACACTCGAGCTCACTTCTGCCATTTTTCACCAAATTAGCATCTTTTGCCACATGAATTTGATTGTTTTTGTTTATTGCTGCTAACCACAGAGAGAGAGAGAGAGAGAGAGAGAGAGAGAGAGAGAGAGAGAGAGAGAATCCATACAAAACAACAAAACACCTAAAAATTTGAGGGTTGGCTAATATGATGGAGAAGAACTTCCAAAACTCTCATCGTCTGTCACGAGTCAAATATTTTTTTAAGCATTTTTTGTAAGACTTTCAGCTCATTCCTAACCACAATCAAACGAGACACGTCTTTTTAAAGTTTTCAATCAGAAATCATCTTGTCGGGGGATTGGTCCAAATATTTATTGACAAAGGGATCAATTAATCTTACAAAATAGTTGCAGGTTGAGTCTACCAGCATCGACCATTCCATCCCCCAACTGTCTCGTAAAATTTATCATGCAATACAAAAAAGTGCTTGAAAAGACGGGGGGAGGACGGACGTTTTCCTTTTGCCCCGAGGGCGCCCGGCGGGGAGGGGGCGGAGGACAGTCATGATTGAAAGTGGGGGGGGGGGGGGGGGCGGTCGTGATTTTAGGGGGAGCAGGACGGGCGTGATTTGGGGTTGGGGTACGACGGTAGGTAAGTGTTTTTGTGACATGACGAAGACGATAAAAAGTCTTTTTTTTTCACGTATGGTTTGTTAAATGAATTTTAAAAAGTTATTGCACTTGATTCTGCGTTAGTTGTTCCGTTATTAATGTATTTTCTTAAAAAAAAATTTCAAGTTTCTAAATTATCATTCTCTTTTTATTCTGAGCTTGTCTCGTGTTTTTTTTTTTTTATGAAAATTTTAACGAAAAGTTTTCAGTGCGGTTCATTTTAACGAAAATGTACATTTTTACACTAAAAAATCAATCCTGATACTATTCACTTTATCATTTATTTTGTCCTTATCATTAAAACTCAAAGTTTTCAAACCATTTTCATTAGTTTTTTTTATTTTTTTATTTGGTAATGTTAGAGAGATTAAATTTAGAGACAGAATTTGTAAACTAAATAATATGTCACTAATAAAAATAAGTATAATTATCAACATTTAATAATAAATCAATTATCAGCTATACTCTAGTTTCTAAAATTTTGTGTTATATATTTGTCTATTAAAACTTTACTTTTGGCCTCGGTCCTTGAAAAGGTAAAACTTTCCCCTCCACTCCCTCCGCAATCCGCACATATTACGTAAAATTCCAAATCCAAACCTCCAAAGTCATTAGGCGACGAGTCACTGATTGAGCTCCAGGATTCCACAGCAGACGCCGCCATGGAAGAGAGCTTGCTGTTACCAAAACGCCGAGAAGAAGAGCAGCAACAGAGAAGATATGGTACTACAAGTATTCTAACATGGACTTCTTTCTTCGAAGAAGTGAAGAGGTTGGGATGCATAGCGGGACCCATGGTTGCCGTGATTCTATCTCAGAACTTGTTGCAGTTCATATCGATGATGATGGTCGGCCACCTGGGCGAGCTCGCTCTCTCCAGCACCGCCATCGCCATCTCCCTCTCCAACGTCACCGGCTTGAGTGTTTTCGTAAGCGCCCTCTCTTCCTTCATATCTTTTGGAATTATATATGCTTTTAATTTCCAACTGTTTTCGTTTGCTACGTGTTTGAAGAAATGCCAATAAAACATCGTATCTTTTTTCTTTTATGAATAAGATTACATTGTTTTTCAAAATGTGAGATTCTAAACTACTATAATTTGTTGGGGGAGAAACTCAAATTCGGGTGCAAAAGACCTTAATCAACTGGTATAACACACGTCTGCAAAACTAAATAACTTAAACACGAACCAAATCAGGATTTCCAGATTATATATACTTCTTGTATGATTGTACTTGAATATTTGCTCTAATCTATACCAGTTGCATTGCATCTGGGCAGTTTTTATTAGAACTAGCTGGTAGCCAAGAATTCAGAACAAGCTAGGTATGTGCGGATTTGCTAGGGTTGATGCAGCAAAGGATCGGACCGAGAAGCTTGATTCCTCTGATATTCTCTAATGAATACGAATACTACACCAAAGTCTTTTAGATTTTATAGGAAGCGAGTCGCGTTATCCACACACCTCTTTTTACTTTTCACATACATCTTCTTAATTTTTTTGTTTGGTCCTCTTCAGTTCATTTGATCCAACAACTAAAAATTGAAATGAACGTTTGGAAAGTAAAATTAGGTATGTAGACAGCATCCCGATGCATGTATGACTCAATTCCACTGCACCTGGTATCAATCTATGACAAGAATGTCGAGACGCAGCACAAAAAAATTGACTTTGTTAGCGTCTAGGTCACTGCTTTATGTCGTTTTTGGTTGTATTTTATTTGGATTTTTCTTTTGTTTTGGCCAAAAGGTTTCAGGTTTTATTTGATTAAATATAAGAGGTTAGACTTTGCCATCAATCATGGGGCCAGCTAATCATGGATTATATTTAGTATGAGAGTTTAATTTGTCTACTCAAACTATTGTGTCCACTAAAAATGTTTCCCGTAGAAACGTTGTCCACAAACCATGAAGATTAAATCTGTGTAGCTTTTGCAAAAAGACTACAGATGTGAGGATGCTATGACGTATATCATGAAACTACTTAATGATAATCTTATAAGCAACAAATTGAAGATAATTAAGTACAAATTTCGGCGTAGATGCAGTGTTAATATCGAAATAATGACGAGTTTCAGTGTAACAATGCTAAAGGGTAGATCATGTACTAGTTTTTGTATAAATCTCTCTCTTATAACTAAGTGGATTTTGTAACTTGCTGTTTGAACAGTTGGGAATGGCTAGTGCATTGGAAACTCTGTGTGGTCAAGCATATGGAGCAGAACAATATCAGAAACTTGGACTTCAAACTTACACTGCTATATTTTCTCTCAACTTAGTCTGCCTTCCATTATCTTTGATATGGATTTATATGGAGAAATTACTGATTTTCATGGGTCAAGACCCTGTAATTTCTCGTGAAGCCGGCAAGTTCACAATCTGGCTTATTCCCGCGCTATTCGCTTATGCCACTCTTCAGCCGTTCATTAGATACTTTCAGACACAAAGTTTAATAATTCCTATGCTCATAAGCTCGTGTTCGACGCTTCTGTTCCATATTCCTCTGTGTTGGCTTCTAGTATTCAAGTCTGGACTCAACAACCTTGGAGGAGCATTAGCAATCAGTATTTCATATTGGGTGAATGTGATTCTACTTGCATTATACATGAAGTTTTCTGCTGCCTGTTCCAAAACCCGAGCTCCAATTTCTGTGGAGATCTTCCATGGAATCGGAGAGTTCTTTCGCTTTGCCATCCCTTCTGCAATAATGATATGGTAGTCAGTTTATTTTTTGCATGCTAGTCTCAAGAAGACGTTTCGCTATGCTGGATTCTTACAATATTTTATTTTAAACGTCATTTCTTTATTTGATTGATTTTTATTGATGGTTGTAGCCTTGAGTGGTGGTCATTTGAGCTGCTTATCTTGCTGTCTGGACTTTTACCAAATCCGGCTCTTGAAACTTCAGTTCTGTCTGTATGGTATATATTCTGTATAATAAAATAAATTTGCCAGTTTGATCACCATGTAGGAAAAAGTGCGTATTCTAACTGATTGTTGTTGACAGTCTGCAGACGATTTCGACGCTCTATGGAATACCTTATGGGTTTGGTGCCGCAGCAAGGTATGCTCAAGCACATTATACCATCAGATTACATATTTATAGGAAAAAAAATCAGTTTCTTTTTCTTTCTTTGCTTATTGTGCAGTACTAGAGTTTCAAATGAACTAGGAGCTGGTAACCCACAAGGTGCTCGAATTGCTACTTTTGCTGCGATGTTTCTTGCAGTCACAGAGGCAAGTATAATAACCACGACCCTCTTTGCCTGCCGGAATGTATTTGGTTACACTTTTAGCAATGAGAAAGAAGTCATCGACTATGTCACAACCATGGCTCCTCTAGTTTGCCTGTCTGTTACCCTAGACAGTTTGCAAGGGGTCCTTTCAGGTTTGTTTCTTTGTCTTCTCCTATTAGCAATAAACGATTGAGTTCTTTCATGTTTCAGTCTAGTGTTATGTGTTTTGTGAATGGTTAAACCAGGTATTGCTAGAGGAACTGGGTGGCAGCATATAGGGGCTTACATAAACCTCGGAGCGTTTTATCTTTGTGGGATTCCAGTTGCAGCCACATTGGCTTTCTGGGTACAGCTGAGAGGAAGGGGCCTTTGGATTGGAATACAAGTTGGTGCTTTTGTGCAAACCATGATGCTCTCCTTAGTAACAAGTTGTACAAATTGGGAAAAGCAGGTATATAACTCAACCCTAACTTCTTGACAATGCTGATCTTCTCCAATTGCTTCAACGATTCCGCTATTTTCTGTTTGGTTGGCAAGAATTTGGGAGGGAAGATGAAGAACATTTCTTATCTTATGACTACCATTCTAATCCATTTGCTTAAACTGTCCCAAGATGTTTTATTTTTCGTCAAACTCCCCACAGCTTTGGTTTATCCTTGGTTTTTCTTAGCACTTAAACAGAACACCTATCCAAAACTAATGTTTCTGAGAGGATTTTGATGTTGGTCTTTTGATGTTTCAGGCAAGTATGGCAAGGGAGAGGATATTTGAGGGAAGCCCCCCACAAGTTAATGGCTTGTGTGACAAGGCAGAGAGTAACGAGTTTTGATTAGCACAATTCCCTTTATCGCGGGAATAAGGAGAAAGTATTAGGTTTATCCGTACTTTTGGCACCCAAAAAAATTGTATTAACACATTCGATTCGAATATGATTCATGCATATAAACTTGTGGCATTCGGTCTTGACTACAATCAAGTGAGATAGACGTTCTCGAATGCAATATGGTGTCCTGAATCTCCTAATAGCTTGCCTCCCAGTTGCTGCACAAAATTTTATTTTTAAAAAGCCCGAATCCAAAACGACGTCATTTTGGACAATTTTTTTCATAAAATTCATGGCTTTATGATGTGAATAGAGAAATAATAATAACAGTCAAATATTTGATTCCTTGGCTTGCTTGCTTGATTGTTAAAAAAACGTTCGTGTAGGAGAATTCAGTTAGAATTCTATTGGGCTCGATCTTGTAAATTCCTGTGGGTTTTGAATTACTTGTACTCTTTAAGTGATAGACTAGTAAATAAAATATTGTACCTTGTGTTATCAATATAATTCACTTAATTATTATAATTCTACATGGCATCAATCATTTAGGTTTCTTTTTTTTTTCCTGGTTTCAACCCTAGCCCTGGCCGTTCCCACACAAACACAAAACTATATATCTTTATATACTAAAACCCAATCAGGTGGTACTGTGGATGACCAGTGGGCGGACTGTTTTGCCCCTCCGTTTTATATCGATTTCCCTTGCTGCTCCCCGCGTCCTCATCGTGCAACTTTTCGTTGGATTTTCTTCCTCCTATAGTGTTGTACACGTGTTGCTCATAGTGGAAGGGAAGAAACATGGAAAAGCGGGCTCTTCCATTTGCTTCCACAGATTTCTCGAGCTCTCTCTCAAGCTCCGAATCGCTGGCCTCTGCAAGAAGGTATTTGTCTCTCACTTTTTTTTTTTCAATTCGAATTTTGTTTGAATGAATGTTGGATCTGTTGCCTTCGGGAAGAAATTTTAACCTAGAAAAGCTTGATTTTCAGGAAATCGCCAATTCGAAAGCTTGGGTTTCCTGGTGAGTTCTACGACATATTTGTTGAAATTTTTGTGATTTTAATTTTAAAAATCTGGGTTTTTTTGTTCAATGGTTTGCTCCATCTTATTAGCTTTCTCGCTAGAGATCTCTGCCATGGCTGCTCCACCAAACTGGCGTCCGCTCTTTCGAACCAGGTACGACTTCTTTCGTTTTCTTTTGTTTCCGGGAAAATTTAGGGCTCGAAAATGTGTAGAATTGTAGAAGTTAAAGCCTGTCTCAATCTCTATGTTGGTCTATACACAATGAAATTGAATTTTGTGTTTCAGCATACCCTTACTGGAATTTTATGATTTGGGATAGTGGCGATTTGAAACCGTTAACTGGGATGAGAATTAGAGTGATTTGAAAACGAAGAGCAAGGAATTGCAGGTGGGTAGTGATAAATGATAATGGTGGGGATACTATGATGATAACACAAATTCACTATTTTGCAGAGTTTTGAAAGTTGATTTCTTTTCTTTTTTCATTTTGATTTTTGATTTTTGTATTTTTGAACAGGTGGTGTTCTGGTTTTTCATTCCTTCTCATCACTTCTACAAGAAGTTAGTTTTCTTTTCTGCATTTAAAGAGTGTCTAAAGAAAAATTGTATGTGATGATTTTCTGCTATAATGTTTTGAAATTCCTTATTTTACTTGAATGTATTAGTGCTTGCTTTTGCTTTCACCCAGGTATCAAATTCGGTTTTGTTTGTATGGTAACATGGATTGCTCAGGTTACGTAGGAGAGGATGGAGGTGAGAAATACAATTGGGAAAGATATGCTGAGAGGTTTACAAAACACCTTTGAAGCTGTCGGTGAGGATTCTTCTGTTTAAAAGTAGGAATTTTTTAATTTTTTGTGGAATCGATGTTTTGTTTTTTACTGAGTTTATAAAGGATTGCTTGGACAAGTACAGGGTGTTTGGGATTGAAAGGTTGGGAAAGGCCACATATGGGTTCAGAGAGAATATGTTTTTTTTTAATCTCTATACATGTAATTCCCTCTACATTAGAGGATATTTTCATATTATTTTGCACATAATTTTATTGAAGGGTTTGTGTATAAAGGTTTCATTAATGGGGATTTCTATGCAATGACTGCTTGGGATTGAAAGGTTGTTCCAGCGTTTATTTTAAACTTACTGCAATGACTGTTTGCAAATTTACAAAATTTGTGTTAAATTTCAGTAGCTTGAATGGAAGACGCAATTCCAACACCTATCAATCAGGTACAACCGTATAAAAAGGCAACAAAGATTAAAGTCCACGTGTGTAGAATGTGGAGACCGAGAATTTCAGGAACGACTGATAAAATTACAAGTCTGCACTGTATACTGGTTGACAAAAGGTGAGCAATCATTATGTAATGATTTTAATTAATAAACCATTAGTTTTGCCCATTGAAAATTGTCGGAATAAGTTAAAGGTAAGGGTCACCAAATCATACTATTTTCGTTGCTATTTATTTCCTTGCTGAACATGATGAAGTGAATCTCTTCATTTGCATTCTTGCATTTAAATTTGCATGTCAATTTATGGTAAATAATATTCAATTTTCATTGTCTTAGATTCTACTGAGTTGCAGTTTTATCATCTATTTATAAAACCCATTTAGACTCACAATTTTTTTGTATGGTAAAACATAAATTGAAACATTATGTATATCCAAGATTGAAGAAGAAATTTAAGTTAAATTAGATGGACATCCAATACTAGGGGTGATGTTGTCAGGGTTGTAACCATATCAGTAGTTGATTTTATAAATAAAGTGAAATACAAGACTAACCCAACATGTATCATAAAATAATGTAGAACTACTTTTTTCTCTCTCTCGGTACTCAACATATCATTCCTCACTTGGCCAAAAATGATAGATTATCCCTCATGATGTGCTTTCCATGTTTGAATATTTTGTTCATTCAGTGTCAAGTGTTTTCTTTTTGTGTATAAGAATATCTCAGGTACTCGTTGTTTTTTCTTTCCTGTAGGTGGTACAATAGTTCTATCCGATGATGGTTGCTATTTTTCAAAGGATGCTGTGGAATTTCAAGATTGAAAACCGCTGGCTTTCAATCTTTTAAAACAAATTACCTTTGTAAGGTATCAAAACTGTAATTTTTCTATAGCAAATAATATTTTTTCCTTCACTATGGTAATTTTGTTTAGATTAATTAATGTTACGCTGATACTAACTCAAATTTATACACTGCTATAAGATCAATTTGTAATCCCGCAGCAACGCGCGGGCATTACTAGCTAGTATTAACTATTATAATAATTTTGGGTACTCTAGCCTCACACCTCAAGCTTATCGCCTAAACGAGATTATTCATAAAACGCCGTGATTTCACTTTTGCCTTTTAAAACATTGAACTTATCCACAATAAATGATGAAAATTCATGCATCCAATACAACGATTACTTCTTTCCTCTATACAGAAAATTAACGTGTACAACATGATTTTTTTTTTTTGTTCATATGGGTGTTGAATAGAAGCGCAACTTACCAATAGACTGAAAACAGTGACAGAAGCAAATGAAGAGGCCATGGAAACACTGGAGAGTGCCAACAAACGTGACTGATGTGACCTGTAAGCTGTACTGCAACAAGCTCACTGCAAGCAAAGGCCCCGCCAGCCATAGCTGCAATTTTGCTTCTTCAATAACATCCTCACCTATACAAATTCCTCTTTGAGATGGTATTGCTCCACCATCAAATTCTTGATGGTCTGGAATTAAGGGAGTCTCAACGCTTGAGCTCACTTCTACATTTTTCACAAAATTAGCACCTTTGCCACTTGAATCTGATTGTTTTTTTTTATTATTATTGCTGCTAACCACACAGAGAGAGAATCCATCCAAAATGTATAAAAAATTAGTGAGAATAGAAAATAACAAAAGACAAAATATATGAGGGCTGGGTAACATGATAGAGGAGAACTTCCAAAAGTCTCACTGTCTGTCACTCGTCAAGGATTTATTTATTTATTTATTTATTTTTTATTTTTTTGGTTGGAAGCATGAATTATTCCACAACTTTGAATGGTAGGGTCAATTTCCAATGGGCTAAAGACATTTCGACTCATTTCTAGCCACGGTCAAATTGTACACGTCCTTTCAAAATTTTCAACTACAGATTCATCTATGTTTTTGTTCTTTCACTTGTTAACTCAACTCACCCATAGACCCATCGATAATATTTTATTGTGGTTGCATATTTTGTCATTAAAGATCATAACGGGCATTCTATTGTTGCTAGGATGCACAATCTTGAGAGAATACCACATCTATTACTAAAGCACTTACCTTACGTGATGTGAAATTTGCAAAAGTCAAATATTTTAAGGGTGTCTGTGCTAAGATGACTCAACCCATTATTGATTCCATTTTAAACAAATGCAGAAACGTCATAGTGTGTGAAGACTATTATTGAGGACATCAAATTACTTGCACGATCATTTTCTTCTATACCTTGGGCTCATGTCTTCTGAAATGTTAACTTTCTTGCTGATGTCATTTCTAACTATGGACACTCCATTCATGATACTTGTTTACCCAATATTGCTAAAAAAAAGTTTTTCTTTTTTATTGTACAGGAAACATTTGTAGTCCAGATTTTTATTTTTGAATAAATTTATTTTTCCATAAAAGGTCGTACCCAGTGCACAAGGCTTCCGTTTTACGCAGGGTCTGGGAGAGGTGAATGTCGGCTAGCCTTACCCCCATTTATGGAGAGGTTGCTCCCAATAAAAAAGAAGGTTTACAGGGAGGAGAGGTTACCCCATTCCAGCGCCAGGCCGCAAGCCTCTTTGAAGACCTACATATGAGGTATTAGCGCTTTTTTTTTTTTTTACCAACTCAACCAACCTTTGTTAGCCCTAATAAATTTTTAGTTTCTTATGTTCTTTCCTTTCTTTAAGGTTGACAAGTAAAGATTGTTCATATTGATCTTTTTCCTTGCTGTCATATTAGTCGTATACTGCCATTCTACTCGGAGTCAAGAGAAAAATGAAAACTTTTGACCTCTGTTCTTGAAAAAGGTATAAAATTTCTCCTCCTCTCCCTCCGCAATCCGCATGCACACACACACACACATATATATTCCAAATCCAAACCTCCAACGTATTAGGCGACTACTCATTGATTGAGCTCAACGCTTCCACAGCAGACGTCGCCATGGAAGAGAGCTTGCTATTACCAAAACGCAGAGAAGATGAGCAGCAACAGAGAAGAAATAGCACTACAAGTATTCTGACATGGACTTCTTTCTTCGAAGAAGTGAAGAGGTTGGGATGCATAGCGGGACCAATGGTTGCCGTGATTCTATCTCAGAGCTTGTTGCTGGTCATTTCGATGATGATGGTCGGCCACCTGGGCGAGCTCGCTCTCTCAAGCTCCTCCATCGCCATCTCCCTCTCCAACGTCACCGGCTTCAGTCTTTTCGTAAGTCTTTCTTTCTTCATTCGTATCTTTTGGAAGGACTGTTCAACTGTCTTGTTTGCTATGTGTCTGTACAAATGGCAATGAAGCATCCAATCGTTTTTTCTCTTTTGAATCAAGAATACATTGTTTTTCAAAATGCGAGATTCTAAACTACTATAATTTGTGTGAGGAAGAGATGGGTGCAAAAGATCTTAATCAAACACACGCTCGTAACGGACAAAATTAAGCACAAACCAAACCAGCATAGTAGATTATATTTACTTCTCGTATGATTGTACTTGAATATGTGCTCTAATTCATACCCAGTTGCATTGGCAGTTTTAATTTTTTGTATTTGGTTGCAATTTTGCTATATATTTAAGGTTTTTTTTCAGCCAAAATGGTATCTGAGATTGACATAACATTTTATTTTGATCATTGAGCTTTAAAATCGATAGAATTAGTCTCTCAATTTGTCCACCATCAATCATTTTGTGAAGAAAAACTATATTAAATAAGGATAAAATGATAAAAATACACTCATTATTTGTCAAATCATTTTTGCCTATTGTTAATTAAATTAATAGTATTTTTGTCATTTTGGTCCTTATTTAACTGAGTTTTTTTTTTCTTTAGAATAACTAAAATTATTGATGATGGACAAACTCACGGACCACTACTATCGATTTCAAATATAAGGACTTAAAATTATGTCAATCGCATCAACCATTTTTGCTAAAATGTCTATATTTAATCAGAGCAAGATACTTTCTGACGAGTACGAATACGACACCAATCTGGGGTCAGCTAATCACTGATTATATTAAGTAAAGTATGCGAGTTTAATTGGACTCTGCTGCTGTTACCTGCTGGGGCATCTTTGCTAAATGACAACAGTGGCACATTCAGATTAATCTGTCTTCTCATAACTATTTTGTCCACTGTAAATGCTTCCTGTGCAAACATTATCCACAAACCATGTAGAAATTAAATCTGTGTGCACTGTGGGTTTGTAAAAAGACTACAGATGTGAGGATGCTATGATTTATATCATGAAGTTACGTACTTAGTGATTAAGAAACAAATTGATGATGATTAAGTACGAATTTCGGGGTAGATGTAGTGTTAATAACGAAATAATGACGAGTTCCTATATAGATTTCTGTCCAAAAACTAAGTGGATTTTGTAACTTGCTGTTTAAACAGTTGGGAATGGCTAGTGCATTGGAAACTCTGTGTGGCCAAGCATATGGAGCAGAACAATATCAGAAACTTGGACTTCAAACTTACACTGCTATATTTTCTCTCAACTTAGTCTGTCTTCCTTTATCTTTGATATGGATTTATATGGAGAAGTTACTGATTTTCATGGGTCAAGACCCTGTAATTTCTCATGAAGCCGGCAAGTTCACAATCTGGCTTATTCCCGCGCTTTTCGCTTATGCTACTCTTCAGCCACTCATTAGATACTTTCAGACACAAAGTTTAATAACTCCTATGCTCATAAGCTCGTGTGTGACCCTTGTGTTCCATATTCCTCTGTGTTGGATTCTAGTATTCAAGTCTGGACTGAACAACCTTGGAGGAGCATTAGCAATCAGTATTTCATATTGGGTGAATGTGATCCTACTTGCATTGTACATGAAGTTTTCTGCTGCCTGTTCAAAAACCCGAGTTCCAATTTCTATGGAGGTATTCCATGGAATCAGAGAGTTCTTTCGCTTTGCCATCCCTTCAGCAATAATGATATGGTACCCAGTTTCTTTTGGATTCTAGTCTCATGAAGACGCTTCGCTATGCTTGATTCTTACAATATTTTATTTCAAAAATCTTTTTTTTATTTGATTGATTTTCATTGATGGTTGTAGCCTCGAGTGGTGGTCATTTGAGCTGCTTATCTTGCTGTCTGGACTTTTGCCAAATCCGGCTCTTGAAACTTCAGTTCTGTCTGTATGGTATATATTCTGTATAATAAAAATCAGTGTGTCAATTTGATCACCATGTAGAGAGAAAAAAAGTGATTTTATAACTGATTGTTTGGGACAGTCTGCAGACGATTTCTACACTCTATGCAATACCTTTTGGGTTTGCTGCTGCAGCAAGGTATGCTCAAGCACATTTATACCATCAGATTACATTTACACCATCAGCTTATCTTTTTCTTTCTTTGCTTATTGTGCAGTACTAGAGTTTCAAATGAACTAGGAGCTGGTAACCCACAAGGTGCTCGAATAGCTACTTTTGCTGCGATGTTCCTTGCAGTCACAGAGACAACTATAACCACCACCACGCTCTTTGCCTGCCGAAATGTATTTGGTTACACTTTTAGCAATGAGAAAGAAGTCATCGATTATGTCACAACCATGGCTCCTCTAGTTTGCCTGGCCGTTACCCTAGACAGTTTGCATGGGGTCCTTTCAGGTCAATTTCATTATCTTCTCTATTAGCTATGAACGATTGAGTTCTTTCATGTTTCAGTCTAATGTTATGTGTTTTGTGAATGGTTAAATCAGGTATTGCTAGAGGAACTGGGTGGCAGCATGTAGGGGCTTGCATAAACCTCGGAGCGTATTATCTTTGTGGGATTCCAGTTGCAGCCACACTGGCTTTCTGGGTACAGCTGAAAGGAAGGGGACTTTGGATTGGAATACAAGTTGGTTCTTTTGTGCAAATCATTCTGCTCTCTTCAATAACAATTGGTACAAATTGGGAAAAGCAGGTATATTCATCAACCCTAACTTTCTTGATAATGTTGACAGTCTATTCCACTATTTTCTGTTTGGTTGGCAAGAATTTGGGAGGGAAGACGAAGAACATTTCGAATCTTATGACTTCCATTCTAAATTTTCTTAAACCGTCCCAAGATGTGTTCTTTTTCTTCAAACTCCCCACTGTTTTTGTATTTCCTTGGTTTATCTTGGCACTTAAACAGAACACCTATCCAAAACTAATGGTAGTAGCAATCCATAGACGCAACGTTTTATGTTTCTGAGAGGATTTTGATGTTGGTCTTTTGATGTTTCAGGCAAGTAAGGCAAGGAAGAGGATATTTGAGGGAACCCCCCCACAAGTTAATGGCTTGTGTGACAAGGCAGAGAGTAATGAGTTTTGAGAGCACGGTTCTCTCTATCGCGGGAATAAGGAGAAAGTATGAGCTTTATCCATTCTTTTGGCACAGAAAAAATTTGTAATAACATGTTCGAATATGATTCGTACATATATAGACTTGGGTCCTCAATCTCCTAATAGCTTGTATTGCAGTTGCTGCTAAAAAAATTGAAATGTGTCACTACAATTTCATACAAAAAAGGTGGTGAAATAAATTTGTGCGTGACCATAGCAGTACTCTTATCTATTTGATCTTTGTAGAAGTTTGCATAATCTTATGAAATTTGTCACTTAAAAATATTTTTTTAATTCTAATTTAACTACACCCCTAATAGAACATTTTTAGTTTCTTATAATCTTGTCTTTTTTTTTATAACAGGACCTTAAAGAAACAAAGTTTTGAAAGATGTCCATGTCTGCAGTCTAATATAGTTAGGTGCAATAAGAGTTGGATCAAGTTAAACTTGAATAATACATATTTTATTATCACCTTAATCAACCGGTTGACGAGTTACATAAAATGGGAATAGAAGGTCGTTGTATCACAAGCCAATCATACCGGCAATATAAAAAAGTTAAAATGCACGACAAAGCGCTATAGTTTTTAAAAATTGTCATCCTATCATCTGTTGTGCCTTGGCCCGTTTGTTAGTGCGGAAACGAGATTCAGATACAACCTCACCAAATCACACTAAGTTGAACAGAATAAAATACAAGAAATAAAGACACCGCGAAATTTACGAGGTTCGGCAAAAACATGCCTACGTCCCCAGAGAGATATTGCTCTTCACTATGAATAACAGTACAAGTACACATGAGTTAAATTAACATAACTCAATCCCGAATCCCTTGCACACCCACTCATAGAATTTTCCCAAGAGCCTCATTCTACCCCAAGAATTCTTTCACTAGAATACTTTTCACTCTAGCTTTCTTGATTTTCTCTCAACCCATGTTCAACCTTTCCTATGGTAGAGCCAAATGCTCTCACCATCTCCTTGGATGCTTCCCTAATACAAGCCTTCTCCCTTGGCAAGCACACATAATGCAAGCATTTCCTTGCATTAAATAAAGGACAAGTCATCATCACATTTCTTCATAATCATTCAAGTAAAAGCAACCACCTTTTTCTATTTTCTTACAAGTATCATCATTGTGTCTTTACTCATGATGATGTCCACCAAACTTTTCTTTGTTTAGTTTACTAGCCAAAAGAAATTTGGCTTGTTGTCCACTTTTGCTTTTACTTTGCAGTACTTGTCTGCAACTTTCATGCAGCCCACACCATGTGATATTTCCACCGAAAGCAAACACAGGTCACTTCATTGTTGCCAGCTCAAAATATGAGCCAATCATAACAATCTCCACCTTGGCGAATACACCATGCAAAAATCCTTGCACCCATCACCAAAGCTCATTGGCCTTACGTACCAGCATACACACTCTGAATCAACCTCGTTGGTCCTGTTCCGATTCAGTCACTGCCAATACATGTGCAGCTGCTGCAAGCTAAAAATCACCATTTAGCTTCAGACAGGATCTCAACACACCCTCGTCTCCTCCAATAGGTTTTCCTCCTCTTCATTGTCTACAACCTGGAAACTCGTCAGCGCGCCCGTTTTTAGCAACAACCCATCGAGACAGACAAAATTCCCACACTTCCTCCTACCTCAGGACCATTTCATCACCTATGAATCCCATAGCTCCACATGCTGCAAAACCCCTGCAACACTTGAGACCAAACATCATCAGGAGAAGTGTTGCTTCAAGTACTTAGAGGACATACTCGAAGCCTTATGCCACAAACTTGCTACAACCCGGCCTTGCACCATAGCACTATGGACCCTTGCCTCTGGAACCGGATCTGAACCTGTTGTCTCTCTCAGATGCTCTTTCTAATTTTCTTCCACGATTCCAACCTTGAATAGCTTAAGCAGTCTCGTGCCCACCATCATCCATGGTCTCCTTTGTGTATCATTCCACACTAAAGAAGCTTGCACCTGCTCCAAACTTACTGTATCTTTCCATGCAATAAAGTTTCACAAGGGTCTCGTACGAATCTGAAAGTGAGGTAAGAAGAAAGAGGCCTTTGTCTTTTTCCTCAACATCAACTTTCGCAGTTAATCTAAACATCCCTGAACACGGCTTCAATTTCTTCAGGCTTCCATTACTTTCCTTTACCAAGAGTAAAACCGCCTCTCCCATTAAACTGCTCAATTGAAAATTCCATGGTGAACAACAAATCTGGACCTCCAATGAACCAAGTGCCTAACGATGCTCTGATACCAATTGTTGTGCCTTGGCCCGTTCGTTAGTGCAGAAACGAGATTCAGATTACAACCTCACCAAATCACACTCAGTTGAACAGAATAAAATACAAGAAATAAAGACACCGAGAAATTTATGAGGTTTGGCAAAAACATGCCTACGTCCCCGGAGAGATATTGCTCTTCACTATGAATAACAGTACAAGTACACATGAGTTAAATCAACATAACTCAATCTCGAATCTCTTGCACAACCACTCATAGAATTTTCTCAAGAGCCTCACTCTACCCTAAGAGTTCTTTCACTAGAATACTTTTCACTCTAGCTCTCTTGATTTTCTCTCAACCCATGTTCAACATTTCCCATGTGAGAGCCAAATGCTCTCACCATCTCCTTGGATGCTTCCCTGATGCAAGCCTTCTCCCTCGGCAAGCACACATAATGCAAGCATTTCCTTGCTTTAAATAAAGGACAAGCCATCATCACATTTCTTCATAATCATTCAGGTAAAAGCAACCACCTTTTTCTATTTTCTTACAAGCATCATCATTGTGTCTTTACTCTTAATGATGACCACCAAACTTTTCTTTGTTTAGTTTACTAGCCGAAAGACATTTGGCTTGTTGTCCATTTTTGCTTTTACTTTGCAGCACTTGTCTGCAACTTTCATGCAGCCCACACCATGTGATATTTCCACCGAAAGCAAACACAAGTCACTTCATTGTTGCCAGCTCAAAATATGAGCCAATCACAACATCATCCTCATTTCATGTTGGTGTTGAAGAGAAGCCCCAACTTACCAATACACTGAAACCAGTGACAGAAGCAAATGAAGAGGCCATGGAAGCTCTGGAGAGTGCCAACTCTCCAAGATGGCCAACAAACATGACTAATGTGACTTGTAAGCTGTACTGCAATCAGAGGCCCTGCCAGAAGGACAAGGATTGTCTACCCTCCCACTTCTGATGCCCCCCGTGCCCTCCTGTTTTGTATGGTCACGGTTAAGCCACATCAACATTTTATATTATTTTTTTTATAGAGATAATAAGATAAAAATGAATAGTAATATAAAATGTTGACGTGACTTAACCGTGACTACACAAACAGGAGGGCACGGGAGGGCATCGGAAGTGGGAGGGCAGACAATATGATATAGTAGAATATGAGGGTTGGATAATATGATACAGCAGAAATTCCAAAAGTCTCATTGCTGTCACTTGTCAAGTTTTTTTTTTTTTTTTGGTTGAAGCATGAGGTATTATTCGGGGTAAGACTATTTTTAATGAGACTAAAAGCATTTCAGCTCATCTCTAATCACAGTCAAACAACACACATCTTTTTAAAGTTTTAACCAGAAATAGTGTTTTTGTCCTGGGGATTATTTTTGAGAAATGGGTGCTGGGCTATTATTTTTTTGAGAAATGACAAGTAGAATTTTTTTTTTTAATATTATACCCATTGGTTAGTCTTTCCCTTTAATTCTAATTCAACTACACTCCTAATAAATCATTTTTATTGATTTGCAAAAGTTTAGGAGGAGAGGAGGCTACCCCATTTAAGAGAGAGTGCATACTACGAGATCACTATTAAGAGGGATTGTTGGCAGCAAGACTAAGCTTTAGTCTAGCGAAGAGATCGATAATAAAACATTTTATTTTCTTATAGTAGTGTCAGGTTTTTTTATTTTAAATTTAAATCTTGCCTGTTTTTGTAGATTAGCAAATAAATTGTACAAATTGGTCTGTTGTTCTTGCTGTCATATTGGTCGTATGCTACCACCACGCAGTCATAGAAAATGAAAACTTCTGGCCTCTGTCCTTGAAAAGGTATAAAATTTCTCCTCCTCTCCCTCCGCAATCCCCATATATATTCCAAATCCAAACCTTCAACGTCGTTAGGCGACTACTCATTGATTGAGCTCCACGATTCCACAGCAGACGTCACCATGGAAGAGAGCTTGCTATTACCAAAACGCAGAGAAGAAGAGCAGCAACAGAGAAGAAATAGTACTACAAGTATTCTGACATGGACTTCTTTCTTCGAAGAAGTGAAGAGGTTGGGATGCATAGCGGGACCCATGGTTGCCGTGATTCTATCTCAGAGCTTGTTGCTGGTCATTTCGATGATGATGGTCGGCCACCTGGGCGAGCTCGCTCTCTCAAGCTCCGCCATCGCCATCTCCCTCTCCAACGTCACCGGCTTCAGTCTTTTCGTACGTCTTTCTTTCTTCATTTGTATCTTTTGGAATTAATGTCCAACTGTTTTTGTTTGCTATGTGTTAGTAGAAATGCCAATAAAACATTCTATCTTTTTTCTTTCATGAATCAAGTATACATTGTTTTTCAAAATGCAAGATTCTAAACTACTATACTTTGTTGGGAAAGAGACTCGAATCCAGCAAAAGACTTTAATCTCAACTGGTCTAACACACGTCTGCAAAACTTTTCTCGTGATTGAAAAAGTTAAACATAAACCAAACCAGCACTAAAGATTATAATATACTTCCTGTATGATTGTATTTGAATATTTGCTCTAATCTACACCCAGTTGCATCGCATCTGGACAGTTTTAATTTTTTTGTATTGGGTTGCAATTTTGCTATATATTTATGTTGGTGCTATCCACACACTCATTTTTACTTTTCACATAGCTATCTCAATTTTTGGCCGTCATATCAAATGAAATAAAGAACATCAACAGATAAAAATTAACAAGAATGTGTGAAAGGTAAAAATGAATGTGTGAATAACACTACCCTATTTTTAATCACTTCTTCTGATATTCTCTGATGAATACGACACCACGGCACCAAGGACTGCCTTTGGATTCTATAGGAGGTCGGCTTTATTGAACTATATGATATGGGGAATATTTTTGCTCAAACTCCTTTAAGTGACGGTGATATTCGCCACTCATTCATTTATCATTATTGGATTTAAATTTTAAGATCTGTGTAGCGGATAAATACAAATCTGAAAATTTAAACTCATTCAATAGTAATAAATAAGATGGTAAGTATTACCACCGCTTGAAGGTGGTAAACAAATATGCACCGGAACCATGAATGATGTTAAAAATCAAGGATCTGTGAAGAAAACAAAATTCTAGAGAGAGTTTAGACAGAGAGAGAATCTAGAGAGAGACTGAGGTTGTTGAAGAATGAATCTCATTTCTTTCACTCACAGTACAAGTTGTATGTTATACATAAATACTCAGTAATGCTGACTAAGCATTCTAATACAACAAACTCTAACAAACCAAAACTTAACAACTAAGCTAAGTATCTAGGTATTAATCTGATACATTATGTTCATGATTAGTAGATAGTCCTGCAGTATCCTTAACACACCCCCTCAAGCTGAAGGGAGGAGAACAAACTGAAAGCTTGTGACTGAGAGTAGCAAACCGAGATGCAGATAAAGACTTAGTAAAAATATCAGCAATCTGAAGGAGAGTAGGAACATGATGAATGCTGATATGCCCTTGAAGAACTTTTTCGCGGATGTAATGGTAATCAATCTCGACATGCTTTGTTCGAGCATGAAAAACAGGGTTCTTAGCTAATGCAATAGCACTTTGATTATCACAAAAAAGCACAGGAGGGCGAAGAAGAGGAAAAGAGAAGTCCTGCAAAATTTTACACACCCAAGTGATCTCAGCAGCAGTATGAGCTAAAGATCGATATTCTGCTTCAGTAGACGAACGTGCCACAGTGGTTTGCTTCTTGGCACTCCAAAAGATCAGATTTGGACCCAAGAAAACACAATAGCCACTAGTAGAGCGGCGGTCAACGGGACAACCTGCCCAATCAGCATCAGACCAAGCTGTGAGAAACTGAGTGCCAGGTTTAAACCATAAACCGAAGTCAACAGTACCCTTGAGATAGCGTAAGATCCGCTTGACAGCCTGGAGATGAATGGTACGAGGAGCATGCATGTGTTGGCACACTTGATTCACTGCAAAAGCCAAATCAGGGCGAGTCCATGTCAAGTACTGAAGAGCACCAACAGTTGATCGATAAAAAGCAGGATCGGAAAGAATGGTGCCAGAATGATCCAACTTGTCGGAACTCACTGGAGTAGAACAAGGTTTGACACCAAGCATATCGGTCTTCTTAAGCAAGTCCAAAGCATATTTGGATTGATGAAGAAAAAGACCAGTAGAGGATCGGTGAACCTCAATGCCAAGGAAATAATGAATATCACCCAAATCTTTGACAGGAAACAAAGATTGCAACTTCGAAATGATGGAGTGGCAGACAGTAGGCGAACTCCCAGTGATGATAATATCATCCACATAAACCAGTATAAAGGTAATAGTAGAGTCTTTCTTGATAAAAAGACTAGTATCAGATGAGGAAGAAATAAATCCCAATGAGAGAATAGCACCATAGAATGCTTCATACCAGGCTCGGGGTGCCTGTTTGAGACCATAGAGTGATCTTTGCAGTTTACAAACGTGATGCGGATTGGCTGGATCAATAAAACCAGGTGGTTGCACCATGTACACAGCCTCTTTGAGGGAACCATGAAGGAAGGCATTCCTCACATCCAACTGGTGAATAAACCAATCATAGGTAATTGCAATAGAGAGGAGAAGACGAATTGTAGTAGGTTTAGCTACAGGACTAAAAGTCTCAGAGAAATCAAGGCCTTCTTGTTGATGAAATCCCTTGGCCACAAGCCGAGCTTTGTAGCGCTCTATAGAACCATCAGCTTTATGTTTGAGTTTGAACACCCATTTGCAGCCTACCAAATTATATTGAGGATCAGGAGGAACGAGAACCCAAGTACCAGTGGACTGGAGAGCTTGATACTCAGCCTGCATTGCTGCCAACCAGTTTGCATTCTTAGAAGCTTGTAAGTAGGTGGTTGGAGTAGGAGGAATAACAGTAAGGGAATCAACCGTGGGAGGAAGAGGATGTTTAGTTGCAGTGAACACTTTAGGCTTGTGGATGCCGGCATTAGCCATTGTAACCATGGTGTGAGTATTAACTGGAATAGAAGGTGCAGGAGGTTGAGCAATGGATGCAGATTCTGGAGAAAGAGCAATGAATACAGGTGCTGTAGGTGCTGGAGAAGAAGAAGTAGGAACGGGTAAAGGTGTGGAAGGAGGAACTGGTATAGTAAAGGAAAAAGAAGGAGCGGATGGTGGAGGAGAGGATAAAGAAGAAGTAGTAGGAGAAGCAGGGAGGTGCTTAAAAGGGAAGGAAGATTCATCAAAGACAACATGTCGGGAAATGTACAGCTTGTTGGTAACTGGATTGAGGCATCGGTAACCACTGTGATTCAAACTGTAGCCCAAAAATACACAGAGTTTGCTCTTTGTGTCCAGTTTGTGAGAACTATAAGGTTGCAACCAAGGGTAACAAGCACAACCAAAGGTCTTCAAGGTGTGATACTTAGGTGCAGCCTTGAACAATAACTCCCAGGGACATGATGAAGACTAAGAAGGTAGACGATTGATGAGATACACAGCAGTTTGAAAAGCTTCTACCCAAAACCTGGATGGCAAACCATTGTGAGATAACAAAGTCCGACCCATCTCAACAATATGCCTGTGTTTCCTTTCGGCACAACCATTCTGCTGGGGAGTGTGAGGACAACTCAACTGGTGGATAATACCCTGAGTATTAAGAAATCCTTGTAAAACAGAATTGAGAAACTCACCCCCTGAATCAGAACACAAGCACTGAATCGTACTGTCAAACCAATTCTGAACTTTCAAAACAAAAGTTTTAAGAACAGAACAAACATCAGACTTGAAGTGCAAATGATAGAACCAACTATATTTGGTGAAATCATCAACCAAAACAAGATAATATTTATAGCCAGTACATGAAAGAGTGGGAGAAGGACCCCATACATCAGCATGAATGATATGAAACGGCCTAGTGGATGTACAAGGTACAACAGAAAATGGAAGCCTAGAAGCTTTCCCAAATTGACAATCAGAACAAAAAGAATGTTTATGTACTGAACCAGCAACAGGCAGGTGACTTTTATTAACAATCTTATTTAAAACAACACTAGAAGGATGTCCAAGCCTTCTGTGCCAGATATTGATATCAGCTTGAGCAATCATAAGAGCATGAGGAGAAACAGCAATCCCAGAGATGCCATTAGATGCATTCCAATAGAAAGGATAGAGACCTCCTTCACTGGGGCCCTGGAAAAGCGTCCTCCCAGTGCGTAGGTCCTTGACATAGAATCCAAATGGATCAAATGTCAGAGAACACCAATTATCATGAACAAATCGATATACGGAGAGCAAGTTATGAGATGCTTGAGGAACTAAAAGAACATCATGTAGTTTAAACACAGCATTAGCAGTTCGAATAAGAGCAGATCCTGCTCATGAACTTTGGTGTGAACGTGATCAGATTCTGACGATTTGGATCAACTCTACCCTTGCTGAGGATCTTCTTCCGTTGACGATTGGGATGGCGGATTCGCGATCTCTTTGGCAGTCTCTTGAGCGTCGTTTTGCTGGTGCTTCACGCACTCATGGCTCTGATACCATGTTAGAAATCAAGGATCTGTGAAGAAAACAAAATTCTAGAGAGAGTTTAGACAGAGAGAGAATCTAGAGAGAGACTGAGGTTGTTGAAGAATGAATCTCATTTCTTTCACTCACAGTACAAGTTGTATGTTATACATAAATACTCAGTAATGCTGACTAAGCATTCTAATACAACAAACTCTAACAAACCAAAACTTAACAACTAAGCTAAGTATCTAGGTATTAATCTGATACATTATGTTCATGATTAGTAGATAGTCCTGCAGTATCCTTAACAAATGACACAGTTCCACTGCACTAGGTATCTATCTATGACAAGAGAGTCGAGACAAAGCACAAAAATTTGTCCTTTTGTTCTGGCCAAAGGTTAAGGTTATATTTCATTAATTATAAGAGGTTCATCAGGATTTTGCCACCAACCGGCTGATCATGGATCATAATAAGTATGCGAGTTTAATTGGACTCTGCTGCTGCTGCTGCTATTGGGGCATCTTTGCTAAGGTTCACTGCATGACAACAGTTGCACATTCAGATTAATTTGTCTTCTCATAAACTATTTTGTTCACTAAAAAGTGCTTCCTGCGCAAAAATTGTCCACAAACCATGTAGAAATTAAATCTCTGTGCACTGTGGGTTTGCAAAAAGACTGCAGATGGAAGGATGCTACGATGTATATCATGAAACCACCACTTCTTCATAATCTTATAAGAAACAAATTTTGATGATGATTAAGTACGAATTTCAGCGTAGATGTAGTATTAACATCGAATAATGACGGTTTTAGTGTGATAATGCAAGATTGAAACCATTAGCCATGCATTGCTGAAGGGTAGATCATGTACTGGTTTTTGTATGCATCTCTTTCTTACAAGTTACAACTAAGTGGATTTTGTAACTTGCTGTTTGAACAGTTGGGAATGGCTAGTGCATTGGAAACTCTGTGTGGTCAAGCATATGGAGCAGAACAATATCAGAAACTTGGACTTCACACTTACACTGCTATATTTTCTCTCAACTTAGTCTGTCTTCCTTTATCTTTGATATGGATTTATATGGAGAAGTTACTGATTTTCATGGGTCAAGACCCTGTAATTTCCCGTGAAGCCGGCAAGTTCACAATCTGGCTTATTCCCGCGCTTTTCGCTTATGCCACTATTCAGCCACTCATCAGATACTTTCAGACACAAAGTTTAATAATTCCTATGCTCATAAGCTCCTGTGCGACCCTTCTGTTCCATATTCCTCTGTGTTGGCTTCTAGTATTCAAGTCTGGACTCAACAACCTTGGAGGAGCATTAGCAATCAGTATTTCTTATTGGGTGAATGCGATTCTACTTGGATTGTACATGAAGTTTTCTGCTACCTGTTCTAAAACCCGAGCTCCAATTTCTATGGAGGTATTCCATGGAATCGGAGAGTTCTTTCGCTTTGCCATCCCTTCTGCAATAATGATATGGTACCCGGTTTATTTTTTGCATTTTAGTCTCAGGAAGACAATTCGCTGTGCTTGATTCTTACAATATTTTATTTCAAACATCATTTCTTTATTTGATTGATTTTTATTGATGGTTGTAGCCTTCAGTGGTGGTCATATGAGCTGCTTATCTTGCTGTCTGGACTTTTATCAAATCCGGCTTTTGAAACTTCAGTTCTGTCTGTATGGTATATATTCTGTGTAATAAAAATCAATTTGTCAATTTGATCACCATGTAGAAGAAAAGTGATTATTCTAACTGATTGTGGTCAGTCTGCAGACGATTTCGACACTCTATGCAATACCTTATGGGTTTGCTGCTGCAGCAAGGTATGCTCAAGCATATTTATACCATCAGATTACATTTATACCATCAACTTATCTTTTTCTTTCTTCGCCTATTGTGCAGTACTAGAGTTTCAAATGAACTAGGAGCTGGTAACCCACAAGGTGCTCGAATAGCTACTTTTTCTGTCATGTTTCTTGCAGTCGCAGAGATAAGTATAATAACCACGACCCTTTTTGCCTGCCGGAATGTATTTGGTTACACTTTTAGCAATGAGAAAGAAGTCATCGATTACGTCACAACCATGGCTCCTCTAGTTTGCCTGGCCGCTGCCCTAGACAGTTTGCAAGGGGTCCTTTCAGGTTTTTTTCTTTATCTTCTCCTACTACCAATAAACAATTGAGTTCCTTCATTTTAGTCTAATGTTATGCGTTTTGTGAATGGTTAAACAGGTATTGCTAGAGGAACCGGGTGGCAGCATATAGGGGCTTACATAAACCTCGGAGCTTGTTATCTTTGTGGGATTCCAGTTGCAGCCACATTGGCTTTCTGGATACAGCTGAGAGGAAGGGGCCTTTGGATTGGAATACAAGTTGGTGCTTTTGTGCAAACCGTGATGCTCTCTTTTGTAACAATTAGTACAAATTGGGAAAAGCAGGTATATTCATCGACCCTAACTTTCTTGATAATGTTGATCTTCTATTCCACTATTTTCTGTTTTTTTTTTTTTTTTAGTCAAACGACTATTTTCTGTTTGGTTGGCAAGAATTTGGGAGGGAGATGAAGAACATTTCAAATCTTATGACTACAAGTCTAATTTTCTTAAACTGTCCCAAGATGTGTTCTTTTTCTTCAAACTCTCCACGGCTTTGGTATTTCCTTAGTTTGTCTTGGCACTTAAACAGAACACCTATCCAAAACTAATGGTAGTAGCCATATATAGACACAACGATTTACGTTGCTGAAAGGATTTTGATGTTGGTCTTTTGATGTTTCAGGCAACTAAGGCAAGGGAGAGGATATTTGAGGGAAGCCCCCCACAAGTTAATGACTTGTGTGACAAGGCAGAGAGTAATGAGTTTTGATGAGCGCAATTTTCTTTGTTGCGGGGATAAGAAGAAAGTATTAGCTTTATTCATTCTTCTGGCACTAAAAAAAATTGTAATAACATATTCGAATTTGATTCATACGTATAGACTTGTGGTATTCGGTCTTGACTAAGATCAAGTGAGATAGACGTTCTCAAATGCAACATGGTGTCCTGAATCTACTGATAGCTTGCATTGCAGTTGCTGCTCAAAATCCGTATCAGAATGTCAGCGGAAAGTGTACTGCAATATCCGGCAAGAAAGAGCAGCTGAGTTCCCGGCAATTTAATCATGATGTAAAGTTGACAAAAACTCAGCTGAGTTATGCAATTTATTCACACATCCAATACAAAGATTACTTCTTTCTCAACCCCTATATCGAAAATTAACGTGTATAACATGATTTTTATTTTTTTTATTCATTTCAAATCAGCCCTATAATATTTGCTCTGATTTTCTTGCTGTCACATTGGCTCTTTTTTTGTAGCCTAGCAAATAAAGAAAGCAAATAATTGCTCCATTTTTTGTATAATATTAAAAAAATCTGCACAGAATCATTAGAAAATATGTAAACTACCACTCTATGCAAATAAAGATGCTACATAACTGGTTTGCTTCTCTTGCTGTCATATTGGCTGTATACAACCACTCTTTGCAAAGGCGGCCACGGCGATTGAGTTCCACAGCAAAAGACACAGCCATGGAAGTGAGCTTGCTATTGTCAGATTACAGTAGAGAGCAACAAAGAAGAAGTAGAAATTCAAGTAGTAGTAGTAGTAGTTGTCTGACATGGGGTTCTTTTTTCGAAGAAGTGAAGAGGTTGGGATGCATTGCAGGACCCATGGTTGCTGTGGTTCTTTCCCACTTCATGCTGCGGTTCATTTCAGTGACGATGGTTGGTCACCTGGGTGAACTTGCTCTCTCTAGCTCCTCCATTGCTTTCTCCCTCGCCGGCATCACCGGGTTCAGTCTTTTTGTAAGTCTCTATCTTCCTTCCATCTTCTTCTTCATCTTTTGTTTGGTTTCTGTTGGTAGAAATCCCAATTAACATTACCATGTATAGAATGCAAGAAACTTTTGTTTTTTTTTATGAATCAAAAGTCCATATCTTTTCACAATGTGATATTCTAAGCTACTACGTCTATTGAGATGGGATTTGAACTCGGGTACAAACTGCCATGATCAACTGGCATAACCACATAAATTTTATCGTAGAAATAATCTGTCTCGAAAAACTAATTTGATTTGTAACTTGCTGTTTGAACAGACAGGAGTGGCAAGTGCACTGGAAACTCTGTGTGGGCAAGCATATGGAGCAGAACAATATCAGAAACTTGGACTTGAAACTTACACTGCCATATTTTCTCTCAACTTAGTTTGTCTTCCCTTATCTTTGATATGGATTTATATGGAGGAGATACTGATTTTCACCGGTCAAGACCCTGTGATTTCTCATGAAGCCGGCAAGTTCATAATCTGGCTTATTCCTGCTCTATTTGCTTATGCAACTCTTCAACCACTCGTTCGGTACTTCCAAACTCAGAGTTTATTAATGCCTATGGTCATAAGCTCTTTCGCCACTCTTTTATTCCATATTCCTCTCTCCTGGGTTCTAATATTCAAGTCTGGATTGGATCACCTTGGAGGATCATTAGCAATCGGCGTTTCCTACTGGTTCAATGTTATTTTTCTTTGGTTATACATGAAGTTTTCCCCTGCCTGTTCAAAAAGTCGAGTTCCAATTTCAAAGGAGCTATTGCATAGAATCAGAGAGTTCCTTCGATTTGCCATCCCTTCTGCAGTAATGATATGGTAGCCAGTTTGTCCCTGTATTCTAATTTCTTACATCATTTAATCTCAAACTTCAACTCTTCCTTTTTTTTTATTGCTCATGACTGTAGCCTTGAACTCCGCCTATGTAAGTTTATCTTACATGGCCGGTCCCAAGCCCGGGTAAAGGAGGAGGGGGAGGGCGTCAGGTAGTCGACAGCCGGCACTCCACAGTTACATCGAATCCTTATGAAAATGAATTCAGAACGAAATCGCGCTAAAGCTAGGGCGTCACCCGTAAGTGGCGCGCTGTGTGGCCCGAGCACAGTGATAAGTGAGCAAGGGTCGCTGTATCTCCATAGGCACCCGGATGCAGTGTTAAATGAGCAAGGGGGCCATAGAAACTTCTTTTCGAACGACTCCACTCAAAGTTGTTTGGGCGCATATGCACCTATCAACTTTACACGGGATACACAAAAGAAGTACTTTGATTCCATTGGACGGGGGAGGGTGAAGAAGCTAGGACAGAAGGGTAGAGTTCAGGAGAGTAGAATGCGTTTAGGAACGTGGAATATAGGAACCTTAACGGGAAAATCTATGGAAGTAGTGGAAGTTATGGTGAGGAGAAGGATAAATATTATGTGCCTACAAGAAACTAAGTGGGTTGGTCTTAAGGCAAAGGATCTAGAAAACTCAGGGTTTAAACTTTGGTACTCGGGCACAAATAGAAGGAGAAACGGTGTTGGCATCATCGTGGACAAGACCCTGACACAAGATGTTGTAGATGTCAAGAGGGTAGGAGATAGAATCATGGCAATCAAGATTGTAATAGGACAAGAACTTATCAATGTGATTAGTGCGTACGCACCTCAAGTAGGGTTGGATATGAGTTCGAAGGAGAAATTTTGGGAAGACCTTGGAGACTTGGTGCAAGGAATTGCTCAGACGGAGAAGTTATTTATAGGAGGAGATTTAAATGGACACGTGGGCAGGGAGACAGGCAACTATGGAGGTTTTCATGGTGGTCATGGTTTTGGGGAGAGAAACGAGGATGGGGAAGCTATCTTGGATTTTGCAATGGCATATGATCTCTTCTTAGCCAACACCTTCTTTAAGAAGAGAGAAGAACATGTGATCACCTACAAGAGTGGGTCGTCAAAAACACAAATAGATTTTCTTCTAATGAGGAAAGGGGATCGTATAACTTGTAAGGATTGCAAAGTTATACCAGGAGAGAGCGTGGCTAATCAACATCGCTTGTTGGTGATGGATGTACATATCAAAAGAGTGAGAAAAAAGAACAAGACTTGGAAGTGCCCAAGGACTAGATGGTGGAATCTAAAAGAAGAAAAACAAGTCATTTTCAAAGAGAAAGTAATCACCCAGTGTGTGTGGGATAGAGAGGGGGAAGCTAGCCAAATGTGGGATTCCATGGCTAGTTGTATCCGAAAAGTAGTAAAAGCGGTGTTAGGAGAGTCCAAGGGCTTTGCCCCACACCAAAAGGAATCTTGGTGGTGGAACGAGGAGGTACAAACAAAGGTGAAGGCTAAGAAGGAATGTTGTAAAGCCTTATACAAGGATAGGACCGATGAAAATGGTGAAAGGTATAGAAAAGCGAAGCAAGAGGCGAAGAAAGCTGTGAGAGAAGCTAAGTTAGCGGCTTATGACGATATGTATAAGCGACTAGATACCAAAGAAGGAGAGTTGGATATCTATAAACTAGCTAGAGCAAGGGAAAAGAAGACAAGGGACCTAAACCAAGTGAGGTGCATCAAGGATGAGGATGGAAAGGTTCTTGCTACAGAGAACGCGGTTAAAGATAGATGGAGAGGTTATTTTCATAATCTTTTCAATGAAGGACATGAAAGGAGTGCTTCTTTAGGGGAGTTGAGTAACTCAGAAGAGTGTAGAAACTACTCTTTTTATCGTCGAATCCGGAAGGAAGAAGTGGTTGTAGCTTTGAAGAAGATGAAGCATAGAAAAGCAGTAGGCCCAGACGATATACCAATCGAAGTGTGGAAAGTTTTGGGAGAGACAGGTATAACATGGCTCACTGACCTTTTCAATAGGATTTTGAAAACGAAGAAGATGCCAAATGAGTGGCGAACGAGCACTTTGGTGCCTATCTACAAGAATAAGGGCGACGTACAAAATTGCATGAACTATAGGGGTATTAAGCTAATGAGTCATACAATGAAGCTCTGGGAGAGAGTCATTGAGCATAGATTGAGGCAAGAGACAAGGGTTTCGGACAACCAATTCGGGTTCATGCCAGGGCGCTCAACCATGGAGGCAATCTATCTCTTACGAAGATTGATGGAAAGATATAGAGATGGGAAAAATGATTTACACATGGTTTTTATAGATTTGGAAAAAGAGTATGATAGGGTCCCAAGAGACATTCTTTGGAGGATTTTAGAGAAGAAAGGAGTACGAGTAGCATATATCCAAGCTATAAAGGATATGTATGAAGGAGCAAAGACTGCCGTAAGAACTCATGAAGGACAAACCGAAAGCTTTCCCATAACTGTAGGATTACATCAAGGCTCATCCTTAAGTCCTTACCTTTTTGCGTTGGTAATGGATGAGTTAACAGGACATATTCAAGATGATATTCCTTGGTGTATGCTTTTCGCAGACGATATAGTGTTGATAGATGAAACTCAGGAAGGGGTAAATGCAAAGCTTAACCTTTGGAGAGAAGTGTTGGAATCTAAAGGTCTTCGCCTAAGCCGATCAAAGACAGAATATATGGAGTGCAAGTTCAGTGCAAATGGAGGCCAAAACGAGTTAGGGGTGAGGATCGGAGATCAAGAAATACCAAAGAGCGATCGTTTTCGTTACCTAGGATCTATCTTGCAAAAGAACGGAGAATTAGATAGAGATCTCAACCATAGAATACAAGCTGGATGGATGAAGTGGAAGAGTGCATCCGGCGTGTTGTGTGACCGCCGTATGCCACTGAAGCTCAAGGGAAAATTTTATAGGACTTCAATAAGGCCGGCGATGCTGTATGGCACAGAATGTTGGGCGGTGAAGCATCAACACGTACACAAAATGGGTGTAGCGGAGATGAGGATGCTTCGTTGGATGTGTGGGCACACAAGAAAGGATAAGATTAGGAATGAGGTTATCCGGGGTAAAGTAGGAGTAGCCGAAATTGAAGGAAAGATGAGAGAAAATCGGTTACGGTGGTTTGGACATGTGCAAAGAAGGCCTACTGACGCTCCGATTAGAAGATGCGATTATGGGATAGAGGTTCAGGGCCGAAGGGGTAGAGGAAGACCTAGGAAAACTTTGGAAGAGACTCTAAGAAAAGACTTAGAGTACTTGGATCTAACGGAGGACATGACACAGGACCGAGCACAATGGCGTTCAAAGATTCATATAGCCGATCCCACTCAGTGACTTGGATTTTCCAAGTCTCCAACTGAGAAGTTTTCCTCACTCGGGAAATTAAGGGAATACTACCTCAACCTACATGCTCCACTCACAAAGCTTCAACATACAAGCTTCAACAAAAGAAAATTCAGAGAACTTAGCGAAGAAGGCTTTGGTGTATTCAACACAATACGTTGAAATGAAGGAAAGCTATTTATTGATATCCCCGATAAGTCACAAATATGTACATATACATGAGTCAAAATAAACAAACAAGAGGGAGCCTTCACAAAGGTTGCTTAGGAGAAGTCTCAGCAGTCGGTAGAGCCCCAGAAAGAGCAGGCACTGGAGGGGGATCATTTGGAGCCTCAGTACTGGACAGAACCCTAGAAGGAGGAGGCAGCAGAGGTTGATCATTTGGAGCTTCATTACGCGGTACAGCCCCAGAAGACGAAGGCAATAAATGCCTTTGGAACAAACCCACAAATCTCTGATGATCAAGTAAAACCTGACCATCAGATTCCTTCATCTGGTCAAGCTTCATCTTCATGTTTGTAGCATAGTCATGTGCGAGCCGGTGCAACTGTTTATTCTCATGCTTGAGCCCTCTAATCTCCTGTTTGAGACTCATCACTTCCGCCGCCAATGATTCAACTTGGCGGGTTCGAGCAAATAGGCGTTGGGCCATGTTAGACACAGAACCTGCACACTGAACACTGAGAGCCAGATAATCCTTAACAGCCAACTCATCAGACCGTTTGGAAAGTAGTCTGTTATCTTTGGGAGTGAGAAGGTTCCTGGCCACTACCGCAGCGGTCATATCATTCTTCATCACGGAATCCCCAACAGTAAGAGGACCAGTAGGGGAGACGAAGGATGGGCGCCATATGTTGTCTGGAGAAGGCGTGGCTGCCTCTTCAACAAGGTTCAAGTCAAAACGACGGTCGGAGGGGCCAGACATTTTCAAAGGTGTTGAAGAGAGAAGAGGTCGGACAAATCAAGATCTTAGAAGTGCAAGAATAGAGCTTCTACTGGTGGAGATTCAAGTGTGCTTTGGAACTTAATGTCAGCCTCTATAAAAATCTGCACTCGACGAAGCTTCAGAAATCGAAGAGGCGTTTGCTTTCTCAAAAGCTAGGCTGCTCAGAGACCACGAGACGTTTGCTTTCTCAAAAGTTGGGCTGCTCAAAGACCACGAAGGCCGATCTCAGAAATCGAAGAGGCGCTTGCTTTCTCAAAAGCTAGGCTGCTCAGAGACCACGAGGGCCGATCTCAGAAATCGAAGAGGCACCTACTTTTCCAGCCTTGTCAGCACCTGTCAGCTTTGCGGAAATTATGGGCATTATGTCGAAGATTTCTGGTGAAGTAGAAAGCACATGAATCTTACTGTTCAATCACCCACTTCCCACACGCAACATTAGCTCATGGGTACCACAGATAACTTTGCCAAAGTTCTCTGACAAAGTTGAGACACGTGAAGCTTGCAGCTCCCACTACACCGCTCTGACCAAGAAGGGTAAAAGAATAGCAAAGAAACAGCACTAACAAAGTTTAGACACATAAATTTTGAAGGTCTAGCTACCATATTATTACCCACAAGGGTAAAGGAACAGTACCACTGCTGGATAATTGGAAAGTCCCTGTGTGTCAACCTCTGTGCTTCGTGGCAAGATAGACTAGCAAACATGCCCAACCTTTTCTCACATTCGAGAAAACACTCCCAACAAGATTGCTTGCTCCAAAATCGAAGAGGCACCGCCCTCCGAATCTCGAGAGCCAGACTCCCAACATGATTACTTTCTCAAAAATCGAAGAGACACCGCTCTCCGAATCTCGAGAGCCAGACCCCTAGCAGGATGGCTTTCTCAAAAATCGAAAAGGCATCGTTCTCTGAATCTCGAGAGCCAGATCTCCGACTGGATTGCTTGTTCGAAAACCGAAGAGGCACCACTTTCCCAACTTCAAGAGCCGGATCTCCTTGGATAAAGCTTGTCTGTAATCTTTACACGCAACATCAGCTTTCCAAATACCATAGACCACTTTTTCAAAGTGCTCTGACAAAGTTAAAACATGTGAAGCTGGCAGCTCCCACTATCGTGTTATGACCAAGCAGGGTAAAGGAATAGCATTACTACTTGTTGTTAGGGAGACTCCTATATATATTGACCTCCATCCCCAACAGACAGGCATACCTGCAAAAATGCTCAACCCTTCCTCATATCTGAGAGGGCACTCCCAAAGAAGCCTTTCGAAATATTCAGCTTTCTTTCCCCCCGATAATACCTCTGCAAACAAGCTATACTAGAGCAAGAATATCTCATATCATCAGGGTTAAAAGCAAGAGTATCTCATATCATGTTTTTTCCCTGTCTTTTCCTTTGGCCTTGTTCTTACCTACAAGACAAGGAGAAAGAGAGCAATCAGTCAGCACTTGGAATCAAGCTTCCAGTCAGGAACTGACTGCCTGGAACCCCTTACTTGATTACTTACCTGGCATTGCTCTCGAGTACTCATCTTCAACATCTTATGCTTCCAGGGAAGATACCGCATCTGCCTGAGGAACATATAGGGCAAGTGAGAAGGATACAAGGAAACATGTGGAGACAAACGTAACAGCACACGTGCCGATACATCCACTACTCTGTCAAAAGCAAAAGTATCTCATATCAGCAGGGTCGAACGTACTATAGATTTGATGGACTTGTTTTGACCCTCAAATTCTTCAGTCGGCCTTATACTCTGGAGGAAACCAGAAAACCCTCCAGCCCAGTTCAAGAATAAGCCTGTGGAAAGTTACTTCTTCAAAAGCAAAAGTATCCCATATCATCTCTTCTCATTTTTCTTCTCTTTATCCTTCATGCTGCCTGCAAGATAGGGAGAATGTGAACAATCAGCCGGAACTCGAAATCAAAGTTCTGATCTGGGACTGATTGCCTGGAGCTCTGATTGCTTACCTTGTCTGTCACCTCTTTCAGCAGATCCCCTAGCTCGGCGACTTGGAGGACTCCTACTACATGGTTTGTATCGCGCTTGACCAAGCCCGAAACTACAAGTAAGCTTCAAGTGAAATTGATACATTACCTTGTGCATCTCCACCAGTTAAAGATACCACCCCTGGATGGAGGAAGAGTACTTCCAGAGAAGATGCCACATCTACCTACGAGACAGATAAGGCAAGTCAAGACGATACCACACTCCGAAACTTAGAAGTTTCGTGATTACGAGATCATTCTCCCACAATATTTCCTAATGTCATTTGTACTAAATCATTCACTTGTACTCACTAAAAGAGAGCTTGAACCTATGTACTTGTGTAAACCCTTCACAATTAATGAGAACTCCTCTATTTCGTGGACGTAGCCAATATGGGTGAACCACGTACATCTGGTGTTTGCTTTCCTATCTCTATCCATTTATATACTTATCCACACTAATGACCGGAGTAATCTAGCGACGATCACAAAAAGCGACCGTTTTCGCTACCTAGGATCTATCTTGCAAGAGAACGGAGAATTAGATGGAGATCTCAACCATAGAATACAAGCTGGATGGATGAAGTGTAAGAGTGCATCCGGCGTGTTGTGTGATCGTCGTAGGTCACTGAAGCTCAAGGGAAAATTTTATAGGACGGCAATAAGGCCAGCGATGTTGTATGGCACAGAATGTTGGGCGATGAAGCATCAACACGTACACAAAATGGGTGTAGCGGAGATAAGGATGCTTTGTGGGATGATTCGTGGGATGTGTGGGCACACGAGAAAGGAGAAGATTGTGAATGAGGATATCCGAGGTAAAGTAGGAGTAGCCGAAGTTGAAGGAAAGATGAGAGAAAATCGGTTACGGTGGTTTGGACATGTGCAAAGAAGGCCTACTGACGCTCCGGTTCGAATATGTGACTACGGAACAGAGGTTCGGGGCCGAAGGGGTAGAAGAAGACCTAGGAAAACTTTGGAAGAGACCCTAAGAAAAGACTTAGAGTACTTGGATCTAACGGAAGACATGACACAAAACCGAGCGCAATGGCGTTCTAGGATTCATATAGCCGACCCCACTTAGTGGGAAAAGGCTTTGTTGTTGTTGTTGTTGTTGATGACTGTAGCCTTGAGTGGTGGGCATTTGAGATGGTTATTGTGCCGTCTGGACTTTTACCAAATCCGGCGCTTGAAACTTCAGTTCTGTCTGCATGGTAAATTTTCTATTACAGAGCGACATGCTAAGAACTATGCCCCAAAAAATAAGCTAATTTGTGATTATTCTAATTGATTGTTGTGGACAGTATCTTGGCGACGAAAACAATCTACGCAATACCAACTGGGTTTGGTGGTGCAGTAAGGTATGTTCACACTCTTAAGTTTCATCAAATTATACATATTTGCGTACTGCTAACCCTGTTTCAGTTAAATTTGCATAAAATCATCTCCGATAAGCAATACCTTGTCTTTTTCTTTCCGGTGGGTATTGTACAGTACTAGAGTTTCAAATGAACTAGGAGCTGGTAACCCACAAGGTGCTCGTATAGCTACTTTTGCTGCGATGTTTCTTGCAGTCTTAAATGCAAGTATAATAATAACGATCCTTTTTGCCTGCCGGAAAGCATTTGGTTACACTTTTAGCAACGAGAAGGAAGTCATCGATTACATCACAACCATGGTCCCTCTACTTTGCCTGTCTGTTATACTGGACAGTATGTACGGGGTCCTTTCAGGTTGTTTGCCTTAACTTTCTGGTGCTACCAATAAGCACTTGAGTTATTTCGTGTTTCAACCTGAAGTAATATGTTTTGTGAATGGATGAAACAGGTATTGTTAGAGGAACTGGGTGGCAGCATATAGGGGCTTGGGTAAACCTTGGAGCATTTTATCTTTGTGGAATCCCCGTTGCTATCGCATTGGCTTTCTGGTTACAGCTAAGAAGAAGAGGCCTTTGGATTGGAATACAAGTTGGTACTTTTGGGCAAGTCAGTCTGCTCTCTTTAGTAACAATTTGTGCAAATTGGGAAAAGCAGGTATATTCCTCAACCCTAAGTTTCCTGATAATGTTGATCTTCTCCGCCGTAATTTTCAGAGTTCTCATGTTTGCTTGCCAAGTAGTTAGAGCGAAGATAAAACGTATTTTTATCTTGTGATTACCATTTTAATCCATTTGCTTAAGCATGGCATCAACTTCCCCGGTTTGTTAATTACGAGGACCCTTACGTTGGTATTCTGTGTTCCAGGCAAGCAACGCAAGGGAGAGGATATTTGAGGGAAGGCCCCCAGAAGTTAATGGCTTGTGCGACAAGGCAGAGAGTAGTGAGTGTTGATGAGCACAATCCTCTCTATCTGAGAGAGATTAGCTTTATCATTCTTCTGCAACTCAAAAATTTCGTAATAACGCGTTTGGATGCTTGTGGCATTCCGTCTTGATTACGTGCAAGTAAGAGAGATTGTACGAGTTCTTGACTCCAACATGGTACCCCTATAACCTTGTGGTTTCTGCAGACAATGTGAAAAGCAGAATGCAGGTGGCAAGTCTACTGAAATATCATGCAGTAAAATGACAATAAAAGACATTTCATACACCCCAAACACCCTCCATCTCTCTCGATCCGTCTTCTCCCTACAACAAATCACATAAAATAAATATTAGTAAATGATAATTTATGATGACATGGTAAACCATATAAAAATAATGAAACAACAACGAAATACTTATCTTTGGTAGGTAGAGAACGCTCTTCGTCGATCTTTGATTAGAACAAGATTTTAGATTGAGGCATGTAAGTTCACTATCCTTAAGAGTAGATTTCGCCTCTTTAAGACTAGGTCTCGGTGTAGCAAGTTATGACGCCCTACCCTCCAAAATACAACAACCTATGATCTGTGTAAACGTACACTCACAATACTTGAATTGGATGAACAATCCAAATTTTCCTTTAGCACAAAAGTGAACAATGAAAGACAAGGATTGAAGACTTAGAGAAGTGAAAAGGGCAGAAGATTGGAGCTCTATATTTCCCATCTTTTTATTTAGGCAATCAAATGCTAACATTATAAATCCCTTTTAAAGCATCAGTTTTGGTTTTACAAAAAAAAAACAGAAATTAGGACTTTAAAACAAATTGAATAGTATTAAGGGATATTTCCTACTTTCAAGAGGAAGTAATATATGATACATCTAGATTTAGATTAAAGCAAGTGGTAAGGTATGGTCTTTCAATGGAGCAAGTTCAAGGACCTTCTAGATATAATTGGTGATTTGTTATTCGAAGATAAAATTTCATTGTAATTAGTGCGGGATACTCTTTTCTTTTTTATCAAGTTGAAATCTCTGATAATGTTTTATCCAGGCCTAAATAAAGGCACCATATCCTTGTATTGTACTTATTCATTTACCTCATCAACAAATATCATACTTTTCCTAAAAAAAGTGATGGATAGGTTTTGTGGTTAAGTTGTGAGAAAGCACACCAACGGGGTTGTACGGGTTCCACACGCACAAGTTGGTATTCCCAATATTCCCCCACTTTAGCCACCCGGAAGCAACGGGTATGGGGTTTTACTAAAAGGTCTCAACAATATTTGTGTGTGTGCTGTATACCTTCAGTAGATGGCTCTCCTCTTGGCCGATGTGGGACTCCAAATTGGCTCTCATCAAAGCCACGAAACACCAACAGTTTTCCCATTCAACTCACTACGTATCTAGTTTCAACTATTCTCTCTCCCCTAAGTTTCCTTGTGATCCTAGATTTAGTTTACTTATCTAATTAAGATTGGTCTAACGGTATTCATTTTCACTTGTACGTACGTGTGAGGTCTTAGGTTCAATTCTCGCCAAAGGCGAATTTGAACCACTTTATTGTTAACTCTATTGTAAAACTCAGTCCACCTTCTATCCCTTATGGTAAATAATATCGTTTGCTAAAAAAAAAAAAAATTCATAACGGGCCGAAGGTCATTTAGCCCAATAAAAAGACGAGACGTCGTCGATTAGCGGAACTGGCTGTTAATCGCGTTACCCTATTGGCACTTGCGGCAGAAGATTTTCCCCTCCACAAAACCCCCAAAACCTCTGAGAATTTTGAGAACCCGCTGCTGCAGCAGCAATTCCTTCCGTCAAACGCCGAGCGATGGGCCGAGCCGAGAGAGACCAACTGACTCGAACTCTCAATCACCACCTCAACACCGTCCACGAGACCTTCCAGGTTCAATCTCTTTCTGTCTCTAGAAATTCAATCTTTCCTTCTTTTTTAATTTTTGTAATTTTGTAATTTTGTAATTTATTATTATTATTATTATTATTATTTTATTTTATGGTTTTGTTTGTTGAATTGGATGAAATCAGGTGTTGGATCAAACCGCACCTTCAACACTTGAGAAGGTGAGCTGGGTGGAGGTCACAAAGATGGGCGATCAAGTCTCCAAACAAGCTACCATTTGTAAGTCCTATCAATCTTCGATTTTTATTTTTCTTGCTTTTATTTTAGTTTTTTTATCATCTGTGTCCACTGCTAATATCTTGGTATAGTTAATTCGAAAAAGTGTCCTTTCGAATGGCAAAATCTGGAAAATTTATAGAAGGAATTGTGATTTCACCTTTCTGGACCTTACAAATAAGGTAATGCTAGGGAGACTAAATTTTGGAAACTAAAGGACATGGAAGTTGATGATTGGTTTATTACTTAAGCGTTGATTAACATGCTCAATCCTATTGATGACACATCATTTAGTTTGCAAATTTAGTCTAGAAATTTAATCTCTCTAGCATTACCCTTACAAATATGCTTCTGTAACTCAACAACTTTTCCATATTCTTCAATGTGCCTTGAGTGATCATGTGCTCGGAAAAAAGGTTCGATGGAGATCTGACTTATATGGTTTTTGTCTATCTATGTTTCGATTCGGTGATCTGGTTGTATAGTTTCTTCTTCTCCCCTCTGTTGCATAATGCCTGATGCTCAAGTGACTAAATGTGACTTGATAATGCAGTTGGAATGCTTTGGACCGGAGGAGAAACACCGCAAGTTAGAGCACTTGAAGAAAACATGGTTTCCTACTTCAATACCCTGCAAGGTTTTCTTCTGCTTTCACATGGGAGTACAGTCGGTGCAGGGCCTACGCTGGCTTCTTGTGTCCATACGTCTGTAAAGCAAGTTGTTGACACCAGTTTTAAGCTGTGGAAGGAATCTATCTCTTTGTATGGTAATCTCTCTCTCTCTCTCTCTCTCTCTCTCCAAACCATACATTGTTCAAGTAGCATTTCTTGTTCTTAATCACTGCATGCTTGTATTTTTGTTGAATCACGTACCCATGGTCATTGGTGTATGACTTCAAAGTGACCATGAACTTCAGCTTCTAGAGTTAGCTTTCGTGCAGACCTTTGACATCAGATTTTGGAGGCTAATGCTGATTAATAACCGTTAGAGTCTATTTGATTGCATATTATGGTAGTCGGAAGTGTTTTGTCTTGGCTAAAGATTTGACGACTACTTTAGCTAGTAGGAACCTTATCTTCACTTGGAACATACACTTGCAGGAGCACGGAATAAAGATGGGAAACTCTCAATTCCACAGTGGGTCGGGGCAGTATGGGAAGCGTGTTCTGCTCTCAAAATGACACCTGCCACAAATATTACAGCAATTGGGCGAGCAATGACAAAGGTTGCAGTTTCGGTGAAAGATGTTCTTCGTGAGATGAAGGAGCTTAAGCCAGCTTCCTCTGACCCGACAGATGGATCCTCTATTGAGCCTTCTACTGAAGCAGAGATTGAACCCGATGATGATGAAATTTCAAGTGATGGTGATCTGGGCAATGACTTGTCACCTGAAGAGATGAGGGTTTCTCAATTGGCAATTGCCGTTGTGTCAGAGGCTCTTGTGGTAATAAAGGAACTAATTCGCACCATCAGCGGTCTGCTTAAACTGGAAAACCCAAATGGCGGCAGTAATCTTGTGGATTCCTTGGAGAAATTGTTGAAAATGTGTAAAGAAATCGGAATACAAATAGACGAGCTTGGAGCTTGTTTATACCCCCCACAAGAGGTTCCCGCTATCAAGGCAGCATCCGAGAAAATCTCCAGTTTTGTTGATGATATGCAATCCGAATTACAGAATCTCAACGGAAATCTGGAAGCTTTTAGTCAGGCGTGCAATTGTTTGAAGAGTTCATTGAGACAGCTCGAATCCGAAGTGGCCTCTCCTAATACTGTTGATTTAGAAACCAGTGTGCAGAATATTGATTTGAACAGCTAGGCGAGCGAGTGAGAGACGAAATTGATTTTGCAGAGCTTTGAAAGTCTTTGTTTTCGAGAAGAAAATATACCTTGTTTCGACATTTGAATTCAAGTTTAGAATCCACCCTCGTTCTATATAAGATCGCATTTATGTTACACGTTGCAAATGTAAAGATCCTTACAAACACTGTATGCGCGATACTACAAATAAATTTCATGCGTTTAACAGGGTTCACCGGCCAGTAAGCTTAACCACCCACGCACCCCCTAAGTAAAGACCGAGGAGGGGTGCTGCCAGAAGAACCTGAGTGAGTGGATCCGTTGACGGGGTAACCACAGCGGCTGCCACAACAGCGCCAACCACAACATACCTCCAAATTGATAGCATTTGGTCTCCTGATACCAGACCGACTTGTCCAAGGAGAAATTGTATAACCGGAACCTAGAATAAGAAGAAAGGTAATTCGTTAACGGAGCTTCTACTGAGAGATCCACTTCAATAAATGCATTTTAGGGGCACAAACCAACAGTCAATTTCGGTTAAGAATACTTGAGAGGAGAGTCGTTACCTGGAAAGACAAGCCTGTGCTGAACATGAGAACAAGTACGAACTCAAAGTATTGATCGATGGACCATAAAGATTCCACAACACCTTCTGCATACGTAACAAAAAAGTTCAAGGCTGCTGGTGTCAACACCATATAGGAGAAGGTGATACCAGCATAGAAAAGAACCGATGAGCCTATAACAATTGGCCCCAGAAATTTTCTCTCGTCTCTCGTTAATCCTGGAAGAACAAAGGCTATAAGCTCATACAGAATGATCGGGCTCCCCAAGAGAAGGCCGCAATATCCTGATACCTGCAGTAAACAATCAAAAGAACTTGTTACAGTGATTTACTTCTGAAATAACCAAATGAAAACACATAAAAAAAGGAGCAAGAGGTAATGTTCTCATTTAAGACTGAGATTATTATGCGAAATACTAATCATAAAGTCCCTACAACACTTCATTACACTTCCGCAATAGCTAGCCGGACTGATTTGCACTTCTGGAAAACAAAATCTTAAATGCAACAATCATTTCAAAGACCGGATAGATATTCACCGAGTCTAACCTTTAAAGTAGTAAAGAAAAACTCGCCAGGAGCTAGCTGCAGGAACTTTACACCTTGTTCTTTAACCGGAGCTTCAAGAAATACTATAAGGTCTTTAGAATATGCAAAGCACCCCGCCATAGAAACGCCAACCGCTATAACTGATATAAAAAGTCTTTGACGCAGCTCTTCCAGATGATCGAATAGGGTCATCTCTTTATCATCCGGGAGGAGCTCTTGACTAGGATACAGAAAATTGGAAATCGAACTTCCTCCATTGTCTTCTTCCACTCCATCAACTAAATCTATATGTACATCAAAATGGCATGTCAAACTTCTAACTGAAGACATTAACACGTACTTTCTCAAGGCAAGATCTAAATTGTGATAAGTGAGTAAATTTATATGCTTTTACAGAAGCAAAACCTGTACAAACAAATTGTTTTTGAAAAAGGTCCAAATTACACTAGGAGCTAAAGAAACTCGGTTTCTAATCTGTAGTAGCAAAAGCACATTCTTCCATTCAATCAAACGCACTTCTAATTACATTTGGAAGAAAAACTTAGAAGTGAAGCGCTTTCTAGAGGTGCTTCTCACGAAGCACTTCCAATTGCTTTTCCAAGAAGCACTGGATTTTTAGTGAAAAGTTCAATTATTATAGAGCTCCCAGATCAGATTTAAGGTATATTTTGCTTTTCCAAGAAGTACCAGACAATTATTATACTTAACGGATATTACAGAGCTCCCAGATAGGTATATTTTGCTTCTAAACATACTCAAATTACTCAGATTAGCAAAGAATCAAAAGCACTAGAATTACTAACAATTGTAAGAAAATCCATGTTTAGCTCTTATTAACTTAATAACAAAATTCAGTGAAAAAAAAGTTACAAATTGTGGATGTTGAGCGTTACCAGTAGAAGGCCTCTCCTCGACGGCGGACCCAACCCCAGGTCCAGCGCCAAACTCCTGCTGCTTCTCTCTCAAATCATCATCAACAGCGCAGCAAACGACGTCACCGCGGAGGCTCCTCCGGATCCGCAGAAAACTGAGCTCCGGTCTCGGCCTCCTCGAGTGGTGGACTCGAACGGAACCCAGCTGGTTTCTGATTGGTCCCCGCCGGTCGAAGCAATTGCGGGTGCCATTCCGGACGAAGTTCAAGTTGGAAATGGAAGCACAACTGGTGCTTCCCATCTCTCCTCCGACTCTTCCAACTGCAAGTTCGCTGCTTCTTCTTCTTCCTCTGGTTCTTCTGAACGATGTCTGAATGTGAATGACTGGTGGGTTCTTCTTTCTTCAGCTCGTCGGGACGATATTTTTGGAATCGCAGCCAAAGACAATGGCGCATCGTAGCGGGTTCTCTATTTGTTTTCTACCATGCGCCGATGACGTAATGTGTGGCGTAGAATGGGCCTTACAAGCACTTTCCCAGTTGCAATTTCGGCCCACCGAAAAGTTTCAGTTCGGCCCATAGTTAACTTGGGCCTTCGGTCTTAGGTGGGGCATATGTTGGTACTGTATAAACCGACTGCGCATTCCTTCCCGCCATTTCTCTCTCGTCTCAATTCTTCTCGCTCTGAGCTTGCTTCGCGAAATGGCGCGGGAAAATCCGACGGAGAGTGCCCTATGTCTGCTCCGGACCCGGCTCTGCGACCCAAATTTCGCCTTCAAAGCTCTCTCTCACTCCGACGACTCAAACTACAGGTCCCCAATTTCCTTCAAATCTCACACACTTCGACCCTAATTTCAATTTTAAAAAATAAAAAATTGGGGGCTTTTTGGCTTTGATTTTCTTAATTTTTTTATTGTTTTTGCAGCAAGTTGAAATTTTTAGTTTCGAGTTCGATCACTGAGGCCTGCAACAACTCCATTTTGCTTCTGGGTCCCCGTGGTTCCGGAAAAATTGCTGTTTGCCCCCCCAAATTTTCCATTGTAGTTCCTCTTATAATTGTAATATAAATATACAGTTGATTTTATTATTCTACTCGTGTTTTAGGTATTGGAGCTTGTGCTCAGCGATTTATTACAAGAATTTCCTGATATGATTTCAGTGGTATGCTGGCATTTTTCACTTTTATTCTATAAAATTTCTTTGCATTTTTCTGCTTTTTTTAATCCCGTTTTAATGTTTATTTGCAATTTAATTTGGAGTGGAAATTGTGCTGCAGATTAGGTTGAGTGGCCTTTTACACAGCAGTGACAACTGCGCATTCAAGGTTGATGATTCTGTCTACTTTTCTTTTTATTTTTTCCGGTCTGGGGTTGAAATTGTGATGAATCATTCAGGAATCCTAGATAGTAACATTATGTTTTTCTTTTTTTAATATGCTTGTTGGTCATTCAGGAAATCGCTAGGCAGCTATGCGTGGAGCATCAGTTGGTGTTCTCGAGAATGGTAATGTGCATAGTTTTATCTGAAACCACTTTTGAAGCATTGTACTTTCGAAAACTTATGGTTTCTTGATGTTGTGATCATTTTTGTAGGCATCGTTTGATGATAACTCTCAGTTTATGATAGCCATGTTAAGGTACGTATAAAGTTTCCGTGGTGCGGATTCTTGTCAAATGGTTTAGAGGTTCTGACAGATCTGTTTATCTGCTAATTAGGGAGTGTGGATTAGCGCATAAAACAATTATTTTTGTGTTGGATGAGTTTGACTTGTTTGCTCTGGTAAGACCTCATCTTCCTTTGCCCGTTTGTTTTTCAATTCTGCAGCCTTGCTCTTTGACATTCATGATTTATCTTTGGCTTCTTCGTTCTTTGAAACTAGTGAAGATTTGTGAAAAGCAATTAGTTAACATGTAAAAACTTGTGAATCTTTTCTCGGGCTGCAAAGTTACACTGGAAATCATACGAAAGTTTATCCTTTCATAAGGAGTAATTTATGTCTATTATTGAAGAAGAGTATGTGCAGACTGAAACATAAAGAACAAGCACACTCTTCGGTCTACTGAAACTAAATGTTGGAAGAATGTCAATGAAAACGTAATTATAACCTAGAGAAAATATATCTTGTACTTTTTTCTCTCTACTGGAGCTTTCATGAAAGGGGTTTGCTTGATCAGAGCTCAAATGAGCATACTTGTTTTCTCAAAATTGACTCTGGTTGGGTGCTTTTGGTTGAAGTATCAACTATAAATATTAAGACAAGACGATATTGTGCAACATATAAGGTGTAAGAAGTGTATGACTTACAAGCTAAACCTACACATACCTTAAAGAGTTTATTGTCGGTTACTCATGGGAATATGTTATGAGTCTCGACAGATATGAATTTTGACCCATGTCGCATCTCTGCAAGTTGTGCAACTCATGCAGTGCAAATGCCTTTTTGAGTTCTTAAACTCACGCTGTCTTTATAGAATAAAGATAAACAACCATTGACTCAATATTTCTTTTTCATTTATGGTTCCTTACAGGGAAAACAGAGATTGCTTTATAGTTTACTTGATGCAATGCAGTCAGTTACATCTCAGGCTGTTGTCATTGGTGTGAGTTCGCGACTGGTATGTTGCTTTAAAGTTGCTGTGATCTTTTCCTTGTTAACTTTTGTTGCCATAACTGTGAATGCCTAGGTTTTAATGTTAGCATGTGGATTAGTTGCATCAAAGTTGAGAAGAAATTTTCATGCAGGATGCTGATATGCTTTTGGACAAAAGAGTAAGATCTCGTTTTTCACATAGAAAGCTTTTGTTTCTTCCTCCTGCTTATGAAGACATACAACGGTAAAGTTATTAACTTATGGCTTGGGTGCTGTTATTGTTTCTTCCCAAATATTGACACTTCCAATGTAGTAGTTGCTTTTCTGATTTTCTTAATTTCCAAGCGAGGCAGATTGTTGGAGCACATTTTACTTTTGCCAACAGATTCAAGCTTTCCACCAGACTATGTTATTGCGTTCAATGCAAAACTTCAAGTATCCTTTCCTGACTATGTCTTTTAATGAGATAATATAGAATATTCATGTAAAACAATTTTTTCATTCTATAGTATTCTAGCAGAGGTCGCACTTGGTGCGATGGCAAGTGCCTTCGCCCATGAGCGGTAGGTCTCGGGTTCGAGACTTGGGAGCAGCCTCTCCATAAAATGGGGGTAAGGTTACCCGACATTCACCTCTCCCAGACCCTGCGTAAAGCGGGAGCCTTATGCACTGGGTACGACCTTTATAGTATTCTAGCAGATCAGATCCTTCAGCTTGTAAAGTCCTTGACATTTTACAGACTATATTGGCCGATGAGAGATTCAAAGAGATTATTAATACATATCTGAATCTTGATTCAACCGTCAAACATTTGTTAAGATATCTGTAAGTTTTTCTTTTGAATGTGAGAGAATTGAATGAACGTATTGCTTTTAGTGTTCATCATTTGTCGTATACTAAAGTTACTCATCGTGGATCATGGTACTAGATTCCGCGCTGTTTCTGATATGGATTTAGAATCTGGAATGCTGTCGCTAGAAAACTTCAAAACTGCACTTTCAAATATCCAAAGGCATCCAAAGTTGGAATGCATAAAAGGTCTGAGAATTTATATCTTTCTTTGTTGGACTTCATTATCTGCATTCTTTGTTCCTCCCATATCCATCATTTCTGCCTGCCAAAGACTTGTGTATATAACTATTAAGTGAAGCAAAGCAATGATGTATTGTTTCCTGTCTTCTTCTTTTCTCGTTTTCTCCTTTTTGTTTCTTATGAAAATTGACGATTTAAACAGATTGCTCTGTATTGGAACTTTACATTCTGGTATGCATGAAGAGGTTGGAAGTTAAGGAGCAGAACTCATACAATTTCAACGCTGTAATGAAAGGTGAATATGTGATTCTTGTCTTTCTAAGTCCTATTATTAAGTTTTCGCTTACATGTTTGGCATGTCTGGCAGAGTACAAAAGCATACACGATTCGGTCAAGACAGCTGACTATTTTGCAAGAAATGTTTGCTTACGGGTATGCTTATCTCCTTGCTAAAATTGTGTTATAACAAATCTTATTGTTGTGTTACATTTTAGCAGAACATTTTCATTTTTTGCTTCTGCAGGCATTCGAACACCTTCTACAACGTGAACTAATTGGGTTTGCAGACAACAGAGGACAGAATCAATCCATTGAATTCAGTCCTGTAAAACTTTTAATCTCATCCCATGAACTACATCAGGGGATGAAATCATACGGTTCCTGTCCTGTAAGTCACTACAACAAAACTGTGTTTTTTTTGGGATAAAATGTATCAAAAGCTCAACTGAAACCGATCTTTCAAGGAATTTAATCACAATGTAGGAAAAGTTTTTAACATGTATCAGAACTTTTTGTTAGGTTTTATGTTGTCATCGTCGATCTTAATGACGAAAATAACGTGTACCAGACCACTTGGGTTTCATGAGTTGTTTGTGTTGTTGACAGGCAATTCTTCAACAATTAATGGATCGTCAAAAGTAGAGTTGCTGAAGGGAGCTGCTTCATGTGTATCATAAGCACAAGACGTGGTGTAATCTCCAGCATTTGTTTCATTTGATCTTGTTTGTGTATCAATATAAATAATTTATTTATGTAAAAGCATTATTGCTTTCCGTCACTATGGTACAGTCATTATGACACGCTAAAGTAGGGAGTATGACTGGAGTACAACTTTTTTAAAGAGCTACTAACATAATGTTTTGATAATTTTAGCTAGAACCTTGATATAAAATAGAGAGCTTGATTGGAGATACTCTACAATCTAATATAATTTAGGAAATGCTACCGATTTTTTCAGTGAGACCTTCTCATTATATTTTTGAGCTCTCATTCTCATCATTTAATGTTACACGGTTCATTTTATCTATTTGATTAACGTTTTTAAATTTGAGTCTTCAACAGTATTAAATTTTTCATTAAAATAAATAAATAACATGATTCGTCTAAATAATTTTGAATTTAGTTGATTTTTGGTCGAGTTGATCTTTAAAGTGTGTGAATTAAAAAAATAAACAGTTTTGAATCATAGAGTAAAACCTAACAGTAAACCGGAAATTCGGATTACGAAGTCCAGTGTTTTGGTTTGGGCTCAGGTCCGCAATACATAGCCACCATCACCATGGCTGCTTCCACACCTTTACCCAAGCTCACTTCGATCGGAGCCGCCCATCAACCGTCGAGCTCACTCGAAACCCAAAACCCAAAACCCAAAACCCCTCTCTCTCTCCGATCCTCCGCCACCGGATGAGTCGCCTCTGCACTCAATGACCCTCTGCGCCAGAGCTTCAAAAGCTTTAGCCGCCACTGCCTCCTCCTCCTCCGCCGTACACCACCGTCCTCTCAAGGTACGCCATTTCTTCGCCCTCTCTGGGTCTTCCCAGAACTGCTCCTCAATTACTTCTCTACGCACCACAGCTTTCTCCCAAACCCATTACCGGGACCTTATTTTCGACACCATTGACGAAAAGCCCTGGGCTTTTTGCAACTCCAAGTGGGTCTCCGATCGTTTCCAAGCTGTTATTGTCGACCCCGACTTGTTTGTTCGAGTCCTCGTCGAGATTAGGACCCGACCCAGAATCGCTCTGAGGTTTTTCCGATGGGTCGAGGGCCAACCGGGTTTTAAAAGATCCGAGTTTGCGTTCTGTGTGATTCTTGAGATTCTGGCTCACAACAATTTGATGAGGCCGGCGCATTGGGTTATGGAGAGGGTGATTAGTGTAAATATGCATGGGATTGTGGATGTTTTGATTAATGAGTATGTGTTTTCGAAGGTCTCGTTGAAGCTTCTCGATCTCTTGTTCTGGGTTTATACAAAAAAATCGATGCTTGAGCAATGTCTCTGGATTTTCGATAAGATGGTTCGAAACCGGTTGTTGCCAGACGTGAAGAACTGCAATAGGGTTCTTAGGATACTTAGAAATAAACACCTTGTGACTAGAGTTAAAGACGTTTACAGAATGATGGGCGAGGCTGGGATTAAGCCGACGATTGTTACCTATAATACTATGTTGGATTCATTCTGCAGGGAAGGAGAAGTGCAACAAGCACTTGACCTTTTGTCAGAGATGCAAAAGATAGAGTGTTTTCCCAACGATGTAACGTATAATGTGTTGATCAATGGGCTGTCAAAGAAAGGGGAGCTGGAGCAGGCCAAGGGGCTGATCAAGGAAATGATGAAATCTGGATTGAGGATTACAGCATTTACTTATAACCCTTTGATTTGTGGGTATTGCAACAAAGGACTGCTTGAAGAGGCATTATGTCTTGAGAAAGAAATGGTAATTAGAGGAGCGAATCCCACCGTGGCTACTTATAATTCGTTAATGTATGGACTCTGCAAGCGGGGAAGAGTGACTGATGCCAGGGAACAGTTTTCCAATATGTTAAAGAGAAATATAAGGCCGGATATAGTTTCATACAACACTCTAATATACGGGTATTGTAGATTAGGGAACTTGGGGGATGCTTTCAGATTGTTTGATGAGTTGAGGCATAGAACTTTCACTCCTACTCTCGTCACCTATAACACACTTATGGATGGTCTTTGCAGATCCGGAGACTTGGCTGTTGCTCGACAGCTTAAAAAAGAAATGACCAATCAAGGAACTTGCCCTGATGTTTTTACATATACCATCTTGGTAAATGGATCTTGCAAGGCGGGAAACTTATCGATGGCCAAGGAGTTATTTGATGAGATGTTGCATAGAGGAGTGGAGCCGGACCGATTTGCGTACAATACTCGAATAGTGGGTGAATTGACGCTTGGTGACCCTTCCAAGGCATTTAGCATGCAAGAAGAAATACTGGCAGGGGGTTTCCCTCCTGATTTGTTCACATACAATATTTTTGTGAATGGGATTTGTAAATTGGGCAATTTGGATGAAGCATATACCTTGTTGCAGAAAATGGTACGTGATGGTATCGTTCCAGACCATATAACTTATACTAGCATCATTCACGCTCACCTGGAGAGTGGCCAACTCATGAAGGCAAGAGAGGTGTTTTATGAGATGCTTGGCAAAGGTTTGTCTCCTTCGGTGATAACTTACACAGTATTGATTCATGCACACGCGGCTAAGGGAAGACTAGAACTGGCATATATGTACTTCTCAGAGATGCAAGAGAAGCATATTTTGCCAAATGTGGTCACCTACAATGCGCTGATAAATGGCCTTTGTAAAGTGATGAGAATGGATCAGGCTTACAAGTCGTTTACTGAGATGGAGGAGAAAGGAATAGCTCCAAATAAGTATACATACACTATTCTAATAAATGAGAACTGCAACATAGGGAACTGGAAGGAGGCTTTGAGGTTGTATAAACAGATGCTTGACAGAGAGGTCGAGCCTGATTCTTGTACACACAGTGCACTTTTTAAGCATCTAGACAAAGACTATCAGTTGCATGCAGTTCGGTACCTTGAGAATTTAATTTCAAGCTAGTGAAGGAACTGCTCGTTTAAAGTCTTGATGAGGCTATTGGTGGCGTTCAAGGTTTCTCAGCTGACTTCAAAGAGAGGCATGAGATATTAAGAGGGATTTCTCAACTCCGAGAGAACTCTGTTGTGTTAACCACCAAATTCCTTTGAGTTATACTGCAAGTAAGATATCTCCTTTCAAGTTTCACTTCAACATAGCAAATTCTCAAACTTTTAATATTCTTCTTGGCTTGACAGCTTTCCCGGTTCAATGTTTTACAGGTCACTTGCTAAATAGGGCTGCTGATGGTGATTGGTGAGTTTGGCAAACCTGTAACTTGAAAGGTTGAGTCCATATTTACCAGATTTTTGTGCTGTTGCCAAGTTTAGAAGAATATACTCAAAATCAGTTGTTGAATTGGATTATTGATTAGTTATCAGAAACCATTTTTTCGGAAGAGTCAACATCAGAGTGTACAGATAAAACTCTCAAGTGAATCATATTGTTCCAAATAAAACTTCTGACAAGATTATTGGTTCATTCTTTTCCTTCTTATTTTGTTTCATGAGGTAATATGAAGGATGGAATTGCTGCCATGTTCTGTATTATTGTAACGAATGTGGTTTTTGTCCGGTTTAAAATCTGATGTATTACTTTTTGTTTTTAACAGAGCTTTATTTAGTGCTGTGCAGATAGTGAAAATTTAGCTTCTAGTTTATCCAATTCCGCTCGAAATATCGTTAATGTTCCTGTAGCGTTATCTTGGACAGCCTTCCTATAACCATTATGAAATGTAGGTTCCTGTGATTCAAGAACTTTAACAGTACGGAAGGACTTTTTCCAGAGGACATGCACGTTTCAGTATTGTTCACGTTTGCCTGTCTCTTCAATTACTTCCAGAGGCGTAAAATGTGGCAAGTAGAACTTCAACTTGAAACATAACAGCCACTACATTCGTTACCCTTCTGGGCAGAAATGAAGACAGGATTCGTGTTGATCTGCATCTCCTCGGTTGCTGCATGAGGTGCGTGTGAGGTGACTGAAAGAAAATTTATCTGTGGATGTTGGCCAAGGAAGTCAAAGAGTCTCACTTGCACACATTCACTTCTAATTTATAATCGCCTCTTTTGTTCTTTCTGATGAACCCACTTGTTAGCAATGTGGGGCAGAAGAATGTTGTTTATATGGTAATTAGTAATTAATTACGCACTTAATCTCGAAGAGCAACATGTCTAAAAGTCCAAACATTCGTTCAACCCGATGCTTAGCATAATCAGACCAAGGGAAAACAATTGCATAATCGACATGGTAAACATCGGTCGTGCTTAGTTTTACTAATTGAGTCTACTGCTTGTCTCATTATGTTTGATGGACACATTCCTTAATTCTCCCTTTGGCTTTGCTTGTTTGTTCCCTTCGTATGCAAGGCATCCCCAACCTCATCTCCCTAACTCTTGCCTGTTCACTAACTCACGGCGACGCCGTCATCGTTGCAAGTCAAACTTTGCTTGGGCGTAAAGAAACAGAGCAATTTCCCAACTTTGCTGATGTTGAAATCCCGGCGTTGAATGACACCGACGTGTTAGAATTTTTCCAGAACTTAGATGCAGAAAAACGAAAGGGATCTTCTCCGGATCATTTCCACCTAATCTTCCTCATCAAACAATACGGACTTTTGAAATTTGATCCAATGGCTAAAGTTCTTTTAACTTTTAGAGTGGGCCCCTGTTTTTAACCGTTGAATCAAATTTCAAGAGCTCAATTGTTTGATGAGGAGAATTAGGTAGAAGAGATCCAAAGATGATTCTTTTCCGCAGAAAAATACTGATAAGAGTTTGAGTTCACACTGTAACTTGGCATTGAGGAATACGTGGACGGTGGACCCCAAGAATCAACTTCTTGAGGCAGTCAAAAATTATGCACTGCTCATCTTGTGTTAGTTTTCTGTATTACAGCAGCATTGTGGATTTCTTTTTCATTGGATAACAGAAGACCTAGAAAGACTCTTAACTGTAATAAAAGATATGTAGTATTTAGAGCTAACGAAAAACTTGGCGAAACGGTATTCTAAAATTCACACAGCCAACCCCACTTAGTGAGATAAGGCTTGATTATGATTTTATTCTCTTTCATCGGATGTAAATTTAGAATGGTAAATGTAAATTTATTCACCAGAATTCACCTCCTACAACAACTCAAGGCACAGCTTTGTACTAAACATATGCAATTGTTTTATTTTTATTTTTCTTTTGGTCAATATGCAATTGTTTTATTTCACAAAAAGTGAAGTAATAACAAGGGTTGTGTGAGCTTGTGAAATGACACTTGTAGGTTAATCGGTACGTTACATCTCCATGCAAAGACGTATATTGAGCTTAATAGCTGAGATACAAATTTTTGCTAGCATGCTCAAAGCGAACAAACTGAGACGGGAAAAAAAGACGTGCGGAGATCACTTTGCGATAACTTTTAACTGTGAAACATCCCATAACATCAATTTTACTTTCTGCCTTGAAGTGTACAAAAAACAAAGGTAACCTTCAAAAGCAAGAATCAAAATCAAATCAAGGGAGGCAAGTCTTGGAGAGAAGGAAGAGTTTGGGTTTTCTATATCCAACAGCCAATCGGTTCCCCCAGATGTCCTTTTCCTACGGAATGGTTTGGAATGAATTGTTTGTTTGTATTAATCCAATCATGCATTAAATTCAAACCGTGCTTAATCGGAGACTACGAGCGTCAAATCGTACATTACTACGGTCCTCACGCTGATGCCATGCCTTAAAACCGCCACATCCACCTCGCTTTGTATTTTGCATTTTTGTTAACACGAACGATACGTATATGACCAAAAAGACAAACTTTAACTTCTCTGAAAAAAATGGTGTATTTCAGCTAAAAGCGTTTTTATTGCAAATACGTAAAAAAATCTGCAAGTGCTTTCTAGAAAAGCATTTGGAAGTTCATCATGAAGAAACATGCTCGTGAAGCATTTTTTTTTTTTGTCAAAAAACACTTTTAGTGCTTGCAAAAACACTCTCAAATGGAGACGAACTCACTATATACATAAATAAAAAAGAAGTTGAAATTTCATCATAAAACTAATTAACAGTACTAGAAGTAACCCAACTTCTTTTGAGCACATGCACGATCCTTCAATCTTTCAACATATGATATCATTATCGCATTTGCGTGAGTTAAACTTGAAACACCCTCTTCAACTAAGTAAAACCCAAACACCGCTAGACCAACCAATCATGTGCACTTTGTATTGGCATTTCTCTTCCAAAACATGACAAAAACAAAAGAAAAATATGCGACAAAAACCTATACACTAGCCCTTTTGTCTGCTTTTTGAGATCGATTAAACCTATGTTGTCACAACTCAAAAATTTAGAGCACCAAAAACTTAACCTTCAACACACACAAGGCAATTCTTTGAGATATACAACTCCTTCCTCTTTTGTCCTCTCAAATTTCCTAACTTTTTCCGTCCAGAAACAACTATTTAACCATCTCCTTCCCCATTTCCAAATTTCAACCTTTCTTCTAACTAAAACAAAAAAACAAAAAAAAAACAAAAAAAAAAAAAAATACCCCCCAGAAAAAAGGTTTTATGCCATGGCCACCATCTCTTATCTTACCTACTTCCCTGTGAGGTGTTCTTCCAGCAGAGATAGCCACGACTCCAATAAGCAAAAGCTGAGCAGCATCAAGATCAATGGAACTTCCACGAAAACCGCAACCAAAGTTGATATGGCAGCTGGTGTGGCAACCAGAAATGACTTCGTGACTCAGCAGCAGGCTCGACAGAACATTCCGACAACCAAGCAGTCCGTTGATCATTTCCGACAAGCGTTTAGCATCGAAGGCGGCGTGGGGTACAGGCAGAGGGTTGTCATTAGGTCCTATGAGGTCGGCCCGGATAAAACTGCCACACTTGAGAGCATCCTCAATCTGCTTCAGGTGATAAAGTTAATTAAGAAAGCTGTTTTTCTTACATGTGATGATTGTGTTACGTTGTTTCGGAACTCGAAAATACTGAATTTTTTTGGGTATGATGCAGGAGACGGCATTGAATCATGTTTGGATGTCTGGACTCCTGAGTGATGGATTTGGAGCAACACATGAAATGATGAAGAATGATCTTATTTGGGTTGTTTCAAGAATGCAAGTTCAAGTTGACCAGTATCCAATCTGGTAAGTCCAATCATCGGTTTTCATTGTGATCGAGCGATATTCTAGTCCAATTTAAACCTCAGAGAGGGGACTCAAACATGGAGTTGTTCTTTTTTTTCTATAAATTTTAAAGCTAGGTAGTAGGACTCTTTGTAGCATTGAACAGTTTTTAAATTAAAAAAAATGTGACAATCACATCCTGCAGGGGGGAGGTACTGGAAATCGACACTTGGGTTCAAGCATCAGGGAAGAATGGTATGAAGCGAGACTGGTTGATCCGAAGCCAAGCTACGGGCCATATTTTTGCTCGTGCGACCAGGTATTGTATGATTTCTTCAAACTTCCAATCACTTTCATGATCTCCTCATGAATGATTTGTTTCAGTCTTGTCATTGATTAACCATGGTTGTAATAAAACATGGAACAGCACCTGGGTGATGATGAACCAGAAAACTAGGCGCCTTTCGAAAATGCCAGAGGGAGTGAGGGGTGAGATTGCACCTTGGTTCATAGAGAAGCAGGCAATCCCAGGCGATGTCCCTGAGAAAATCGTAAAGTTGGACAACAACGCTAAGTATGTCAACAACGATTTGAAGGTAACATTTCGTGTCCAAATTACTCCCATGTCTCAGAGCTACATCCATGTATACAGTTAAGACTTGCGAGAATTAAGCATATGCTGAATATGCAATTTTCTTATTACTTGTAGCCCAAGAGAAGTGATTTGGACATGAACCAGCATGTCAACAATGTCAAGTACGTACGATGGATGCTTGAGGTAAATAAAATCTATCTCCCCTCGTTAAAAGCATGTTTGGCAAGCCTTCTGAAAGGGTTAAAATCTCGGAAGTAGTTCTAAACGGTCACTTAAGTTTCTTTTTACCATAATTAACTCTTAATTGACCAATTTAATCTATGTTTTCGATAGACGATTCCTGACAATATTTTGGAGTCTCACCAACTGACTGGAATCACACTAGAATACAGAAAGGAGTGTGGAAGTTCAGATATTGTTCAATCGCTCTGCGATCCAGACAAAGATGGAATGTTGATAGAGGGACTAAAACAAGAGAATCATGACACAAGTCTACTGAATGGATTTTCTCTGGGAGCTGGGATTCTTGAGAACAGCGTGTTTTTGGGCTCCTTTGAGAAGCAGCCATTGAGATATACACATCTCCTCCAAACAACTGGGAACCATAAAGATGAAGAGATTGTTCGGGGACAGACTGTTTGGAAGAAAAAACCAGAGCCCTCCCCATTTGCTTCTATGTAGAAAAATTGCATTAAAAAGAAGCTTACAAGCTTGTCCTCTAAGAAATGGGACGGCCTGAATAGTAAAGGGCATGTTGTGGATTAGGTCTAAGCCCCAGGATCCTTCATTGTTTCGGATCTTGCTAGCTTCATCGAAGCTGACTAAAGATCCTAATAAACGAGCTAGACGTGTAAATGGTGAGTCTCCGAAAATAGGGTAACCAAAAACAAGAAGCATCATGGATTCTATAATGTGTGAAAATAAGTCTAATGTGTGGTCATGAAAGTAAGAAAGTGAACTTTAAGCCTAAGAGGGTAAAGGGTACAGGGATTTTGATTAAAAGAAGTCATTTCATTTGGGTCTGTAATTTGTACAGCCGTTGTCGTAATACTATTTGTAAAGAATAATAGTAAATTCATCACTAAAATTGTTTACATAACATAATTTTACTCGTTTTAACTTCCATTCGAGAGAAACTACAATAAGGAGTCATGTAGTACGAAATATAGATATCACATTTTGCGAGACGTGCTTTACAATCGGTACACCTGCACACAAGTTTTTCTCTCCACGAACATTTCCACATATCTGAACGAGCAAAGCGGATTGACAAATTCTATACCATCAATGAAATTTGACTCAGCTGTTTGCCATGACTCATTTGGTACATTATTACATAGATGAAATATTGATGCAACTAACAAATTTTTAACTGCAAGTGGCGCTTTACCACAATGACGAAAAGTTGGAAAGTAATAATAATTATGCCCCTTAATGCAGATTCGATCACCACCGATTTCCCTTCCCTTAACATTTAACCCTAACGCTTTTGTCAAAAAACAAAAATTTAACCCATAAAAATAAAAAATAAAAAATAAAAAACTAAACAAGGCTCATCCTCTTAAAAATTTGCCAGTAATGGGGGCAAACCAGTAATTTCACCAGCTGCCTTGCAAGAAAAGAATGAATATTCTCTACTCAAGGAACTGTGATCCACTAATCTATAAGAAAATCAGGATGGATGTACAAATTTAATAAAAAGCTGATAAAATATTTACAACACGCATCGACATCGAAACCCTTTGAGACGACGAAGCAAATCAAAGAATGATGTACACAATTGTAAATTCATTGCCTCTTTCGCCGTAAACTTTGATGCAGTTGCCATGACCAGATTATCAAAAAAATCACGAGGGCCGCTCCGGCGGATGCCCAAAACGTTACCAGCCATAATGGCATTGGTTTAGGATATAATCCTGATCAAAAGCAATAAAAACAAATCAAGTAAATTAGCATCTGTCAATCAATGGACGGAGAAATTTCACAAAACCAAGGAACCCGAAGAAAAGAAGTGCATACCATGTCCAAACTTGATGCAAATGAGAAGTTCAATAATGCAAATAGCGACAGAAAGCCAACAAAATGCCCCTACTTTCTTCACTGGTTTACTGCAAATACGGTAGTGGAGCAAAAAGAGTAAGCCGTAAACTACATCATTGCAAATAGTTTCTGATGAAATGTGGGGGGTGTGTGTGTGTGTGTGTGTGTGTGAGAGAGAGAGAGAGAGAGAGTACCGATCTTGAAGGTATGAATTGTACTCGCGAATTGTCGGAATTGCAATTAGCCACCACAGGATTAACCTATAAACGATCAAGGGGTTCCGGGGAGGAATCCATAGACAGAACTTAAGAAAGAATGTATTAAGCTCTACAGTCATGAATATAATGCAAAGAGTGAGGACTTGAATGAAACGCCATGGATCTAGCAAGGGATGCCACTCGTCCTTGTCCCACTGAGCCGGTGTAAACTGCCCCAGTGTTCGTTTGACCTGAAACCATACAGATTGCATCTCCCAAAATCACATATTGCGAATAACTACGTACAGAAAACCAATTGCAAATAACAATGTCGAAACCACACTAACTATTTATTATAATTGCAGTAGCTAAAGAAATTTGCCCATGTTATATGATTACTTCCAATTTATTATAACTGTTTCAGTTAAAAAATTCCACAAGCCAATTAGCAAAAATAATGCAATCATGGTTCAACCAAAATGTGTAACTGAAACCCAAAACATACTTTTCCAATAATATTTGGCTGACGGCTCAGACCAACCCACTTGTATGTTTTTCCATCAAAGTACCTGACCGTATGCATTCCTGCCCAGATACCTGCAAAGTATCCAAACAGAAAACTCAGGAGGCCACAACAATAATCTCTAGATATTGACTTTTAACTACAAACTTTATTGAAAAAACGATGGTAGATTTGGCAAATGATTACTGCAAATACAAGATCTCATCGTGCCAGTTTTTGCATAATAAGCAACTGGTGGTCTTAAAGTTCTTAGCAAATCGAATAATAAACGGAGATTATGATCAACTGACAAATGGAAAATCAAAAAGATTTTAGTCAAGTGAGTCAATCTATTTGAATCCGAAGAACAGTCTCAAGAGTAAGCAAAAGTTTCAGTATACTACTAGGGAACTGACCAAGATACATCCCATGCACCACAGCCGTAGCCCCAATGTTTTTACTAAAAATAAAAACTGAACTTTTATTTGCTAATAAACCAAAAAGTTAAATAAACGACAGAAAATGGGACAAATAACAGAACTCCTTCGCTAAGATATGCAAGATATTATGCTAAGAGAAGCTCAAAATAATGTAAGAGAATTCTCACCAAACCAGTTGCAGATCAAAATGTCAAGAATGATACTATCCCACCAGCATTCATTGAAGTTTGGTAACATATGGCGGAAGGTAAACTGAACGTGCCAAATAAGCTTTCGATTAATATCAAGTCAACCACTTGAGCGTACATAGAATTAGGTAGAGGGTCAAGAATCTAACCTCCATCAACTCAAATCCGATTGAAAGCACCCACAGAAGGGGCTGATTACGGATCAATATAGCCTTTCCCCACCATCCAACTATATGAGCCACAACAAATTCATCAAAAAGAGTTTCCTGGGGAGAAAGGAGAAAGAGATATTATAAGATTCAGACCCTGATACTGTATTAATGTAGATTGAGAACATAACGATACATGAGAAACAATTAAAATGGATGGCGTGAAAGAAGAAATCATACATAAACATTCTTAAACCTGCTAGTAGGATTTTCAGGCAAATATATGCGACAATCGGCACCATAAGATTTTTCTGGAAGTTCTGTATGAAATCAAGAAATACAAACAACAGATGAATACCTTGATTATGCAGCCTACCTAAGGCATCCCAAATAATTTGAGTATAAAATGCTTTACAAATCTCATACGCATAACAAATTGAATGATAAATCATCCCTTATCAGCTAAAATGCCATATTAAAAATTTATAACAAGGAATTGTGTGACCCATAGTAAGATAAGAAAGGTTAGGTTAGAAACTTATCAGCTAAAGTTCCACATTAATAGATTTGAAAGAAAAAAAAATAATTGCATTACCAACACCAAGATCTGGATGGAGAAACTTCATAAACTGCCGAGCATCATCACGCTTCTGTAAAGTGAGAAACCAAAATTAACTATCACAATACTGAAGACATTAGAACTTCCAACAAACAGACTTTCAGGTTTTATACTTGCATATACCAACATACATGCATGTATACACTGAACCGACAAAGAAAAATCTCATTATAATACTATAAAAATAAAAACAATGATAATAATAAAGCCAAAAACTGACCTGGAAAAGCAAAAATGTGAGAGAAACAAGGTAAACAACAGCCATTCCATGAACCAAGCGCCAAATTGCTGGATGTGGTCTGATAAGCACCCTGTATGAAACATAATAGAACATAAAGCTAACAATTTCTCACCCGATTACTACTGTGAATACTAGTAGCAAAAGAAGTACTTTCATATAGGAAAAACGAACAGGGAAAAGTAAAACCAATCAAAATTTTTTAATCCCACTCGTTACCAAAACAACCATCCAGTAAAATATTGGCAGAAACATTTTTTTACCATAAAAAATATACAACTAGCTCAATCCAAGAACTTACGTAGATGGGGCTTGCAGCAAGCAATAAGCAAGAAAAACTGCAATCATCGCCCATATACCCCTGCAGGAAAAGAGTCAGCATGGTATTTGTAAAAGGCAAATAAGAGTATACTGTCAAACTAATCACCAAATATAACAAATAAGAACTAACCTTTTTACAGATGTAACAACATCTCCAGATGCACTGCTTTCTGGGTCTAGGGATCCACTTACCCAACTGGTACATTTAAACAGACAACAAGCTAAGAAAATGTATTAACCAATTGTTTAATACAAACACAGCTCACAATTTCTTCAACAATGACCAGTCGAGTATAAAAGGAGACCTAAGGCCTGGGATGTGGTGGGTAAGGCATGCTAATTTGTAACAGTCACTATAATTGCATGAACGGCAAAATCAAATGATTAGAGAGATACACTGTTAAACCTTAAAAAGAGACTACAAAACCTAATAATGCCATTTACAATTGGAAAATAAATTCTGTAAGCCTAATAGAGGGACCTAAAAGCATCATTGCATCACCTATGTCGGTGGTAGACAATTTGACATGCTAATGCAATCACATAAGCTTGAAATCTAACAACTCAACTACTTCTATATGACAACTGTAAGAAGAAGAAAATAAAATCCATGAGAATATTACTTGCCCAAAACCATCTGATGCCCCAATAGCTTTGGCAGGGATTGTAGTAAATAATGCAGAAGACCAGAAGTATTTAGTTTGTGATCCAGAAAATAACCTGTAAACCTACTATTTTTAGAGAATCTACTTAGTGGAAAGAGCACTCACATAAGGAAGCATGCGCCAATAAGCAACATTGAAATGGTCCGAGGTTTGTAAGCCCATGCAGTCCATGGATCCAGCTCATCACCTGAATTTGACTGACTCATGTCACCATTTTCTAGGACATCCTTTCTCCTTACTCTCCTATGACCATTAGGCTCCATCAGCCTTGAGTACAAGGTGCCTACTTGTTCACTACAAATAATAGATAACATTGTTAAGGTTATTATTTTTGCATGATAAGTATAAATAAACACAAGCTTTTCAAAATGCTATGAAAAGTATATTATTCATGACCCACTTATACCAGATATGCAAGTGGTAGTTTTAGACACATATGCTATTACAGTATCACCACAATACCTCAGCTTTATAAAGATTAAGGGCTCATTTGGGAAATGCTTTTAAATGACTAAAAGCGTTTTTAGAGAAAAATGTTTTTGAAACCAATCCTTAGTAAAAATGCAAGTTAACCCTAGGAAATGCTTTTGGAACCCAAAAGCATTTTCTCTAAAAACGCTTTCAGTGAATTAAAAGCACTTCCCATACAATCCCCAAGTTTTCTTTTCTTGAAAAGAATTCAGCTTTAAAAAGATCGTATCATATAGAATCCACAACCTCCCAAATTGGGTCCTAACTCCTAACACAAGATGACTCATTGATGTAACATAAAATCTAAAGCAAAGACCAATAGAGAAAGATATAATGTCCCGTTCCGTAAAGGTCCCATTCCTTGTAGTGTTATGAATGTTACAAAGCAGATATTCGATTCCCACAAAACCATTGAGTCCTATATGTTTGGGACATAGATTTCACGAAGAAATGGAAAATCTAGTCACGCACAATGTGATGCATCTTGCCCTACATAAGGGTACAGTCCCTGCAGGTTGTCCTACAGGCTACAAACATCCAGCATCATCCTCTATAAAGTAACTATCCCCTTCCACACAAAATTTCCCACATAAAATTCTACCACTCCTTTATAGAAATTTACAAAGACACAGCGGAAAATTTACAACAATCCTTCAATTAATCAAGTATATAGACCACTTCCACCTACAAAACCATATAAAGTTCAAACTTTTAGGGGTGTGTTTTGGACATAATTGAGTAGGCATCTATAGACTGGTTTGCCCAATGTCTTTTCGAGGGTATTTGATTTGGAAAAGCGCATATCTGTTTATATCTAATATTTCAAACTAAAGCAAGTTCATCAACAATTCTTCCCCACACTTAACCCATGTGTGCTTAAGGTCCAAGACTCTCAAACCTAATCCCTATAATTATTATCTATGCTCAAAATTCTTAACCTAGTTTTGCAAACCCAGAAAGCAAAAGAAGTTCTACACATCATTGAATTGAAACGAATTAACAATTATGCACACTGTGCAAGGATCATTAGATTACATTCAACAACACGAACTACGATTAATAATTCACCAAAACCGTACCACCGAAATCTAACAAACTCTTATAAGGTATACCAGCAATACAAGATCAAATTTAGCTGCTGAGAACACTAGCAAAATACTCATCAAGCAATTTTCGAAATTTACGGCTTTAAAAGCTATCAAACACTGCTTTGATCATGTACTAAACAAGCGGTAAACACACTTAGCAAACGAAATGCAGAAACTCAAATACCCCCCGAGCAGATTTCAACAGAAAAAGTAAATCAGATATCAGTAGCCAAAATCCAGAATCCCCATATCAGTTAACAAGTCATATAATCCAAAGTTAAATCACTGCATGTTGGAACTAATCAAAGATTAAGTGTCAGATTTTAAAAACAAAACATGGGTTTTTTTCAAGAAATGAAATTTCGTAATTTCGAATGAAAAAGAAGAAACAAAAACATAAGATTTATGAAGATACAACAGTAAACAAATGAAAAGAATACAGAAAGCGTGCATATATAGTGATATAAAAATACCCAAGTACGTATATCAGCGTAGAAAGAGTGAAGAGAGAGAAAGGTTGGTCAATAAGGCTATGTATTTGATGAGGGAGAAATACTTACGTAGAGAAATAAAGAGGAAGTTGCCGTACGAATGGATGACGAGAAGATCGTGGCCGTCGGATCAGAGCTTTTTGGAACTTTGAACAAAACAGATAGGGCGTGCGCAGATAGGAAGAGAGAGGGAGTCAAATTATGAAGAGGGATATAAGTGCTGCACTTAAACAGAAAAAGATGTGTATTTAATCAATCCAATCCACGATGTGTGAAGCTTTTGCAGTGCAGAGAGAACCAAAAGTGAAATAAGAAAAGGATCACTCACTCTCTCTCTCTTTTCTTTATCTCACAACACGGGTAGAGAGCCTTTCTCTGCAAGAACGGCGAAAAGGCGAAGGATGATGATGGGAGAAAACCCAACAAAAAAAAATCTGGAAAACCAAACTATATATATTTATTTGTATTTATATATTTATTTTGCAGAGGAGAGAGAGAGGGAGAGAGGGAGAGAGAGACAGTGCACGGCGGTCAAAGGGAGATTTGAAGATGTGTCAGCAGAGAAATAAAAGGGGAAGAGATTTTGAAGATGTTTTTGTGTTTTTTCAGATGTGGTTGGATTGAGAACTGAGAACCTGAGAGAGATGCCTGATGCAACAATTAAATAGGCAAGAAAAACGATGCTTTATGCCGAAAGTACCCCTGGGGATCTTCTTTAATTGCGGTATATTATCATTGATGATCCATTGATTCCTTTTTTTTTCCAATGTTTTTCATCATGCTTGCCTTTTTAAATTCGACTCCCTTTGATTTTATTTTAGATGTTAGTATATGATGGTAACCTTTTAGTTTATGATGCAAAGGATGCAATGTGGTGGGAAAATAAAAATGAAATGATAGGTAAAATAATGGAAACTTTAACGAAAAGTTTCTGGTACTGTTCACTTTAACGAAAAATCACATTTTTACATTAAAAAATCAATTTTGATATTATTCATTTTACTTTTTATTTTGTTCTTATCGTTAAAACTCAAAGTTTTCAAGTCATTTTTATTAATTGTTCTTAAAAGAATAAGTAAGTAGGGTCTACTATCTCTTAGTGCTAGAAGAGATCAGAAAATCTTAGGAACTTCTTTTTTAGTACTAGCCTATGACGTAGACACCTAAAAGAACAAAAATGAACAATCTCACAAGAGAAAGACACTTAAAAACAAGTTTACAACTCAAATATTAATATGATAATTCCAAAAACTTCCACTCCTTTTATGCCTTACAACTACGAGTATTTATAGGCTTACAACTTTTAGTGAGAAATATGAGAAGACAAATGAAATAAAGACTTACAATATAACTTCTAGAAAACTAAGGGCTAATTTGGTATTGATGTGCTTTGAAAAAAAACTGCTTCTGATGTGCTGTAAGAATAAGCAGCTGTGAAATAAAGTAGTTGAGTGTTTGGTAAACTTTTTTGTAAAAGTGCTTTTGAAAAGAAAAAAAACTGTATTATAATGTGTAGTAAACTTTTATGTAAAACAAATGTGAAAAAAAAAAAAACCGGTTTTTCAAAGCTGAGTTTTGCAGCTTCCTGTTTTTGGCTTTTTTCACCTAAAACTGTGAAAAAATACTTAAGCTAAATGTTTACCAAACACAAAAAAGCTGGCAGCTCTTTTGATACCAGCTTTTTTCAAAATCATCACAGTACCAAACCAAGACTAAAAGATTTCAGATAATCATAAGCCATATATTTAAAGCACCATACATGCATCATAGCTCCAAAAATGCACATATTAATTATAATGCTTAAATTCCAGCTGCCGCTTGTTTAATATAATAATGACGTGGGTCCATGGCCTACATCAGTTTAAGAGAATGTATCATTGTGTTCGAGGTTGAATTCTCTATATCGATTACGTTTGAAGAGACCAATTATTTGAACTATATCATTTATCTGTCACAGTTTAGACTAATTCTAATCAATGGGAATTTGTCTTGTCAACATAAACATGGCAATGTCAGCTTGGAATCCTACTTCGTGCATGATTTTTTTTAGTTTGTCCGAAGCACCATATTCTTGGAATTTCATTAAGTTATCTGGAATCCTGGTGGTTGGATGGTTACATTGAGTAGTCTTGAATGTAATGAATCATAATTGTTGAGTTCTATTGAGTGGTTCTGGAACTCTATGTTTTTTAGTTTAACAAAATGGTGAACTACAACTGGCTTGATCCTTTTATCAGGTCTGTAGATAGTCTAACCTTAAGGTTAGGTGCATCCATAAAATAAAATGAAAGGGTACTACGATGTAGTACTAATGGTTTGTTTTTAGTCATGTCTTGGGATTAGAGCGTGACACTAGTCGTTACTATTTTGAGAAAGCATGACTGGTCATAATCCGTTTACACGTATAGTCAATTGATCTTAATAGTCGTTATGCAAACATGCATGACATTGATGTTGATTACATTAGAATTTGTATCTTATCAGTTAAAACATTGGCAACGCTAATTTTGGTCGTTTCTATTTTGTGGATCCATGATCCGCTAGCACGTGTAGTCAAATGATCCTAATAGTCGTTATGTTTCTAAGAAACATTTGTGACATTGATGATTGATTATATTGGAATCCAACATCATACTGATTATGGCCATTCCTATTTTATAGATATACGATTCGCCTGCATATGTACTCAATTGACCATAGTGCTTGTTTTGGAATCATTTGTGATATTATTAATTTACTAAATTGTCATTCGTACCTTGTAAATAAAAATATCGACAATGCTGATTTTAATAGTTCTTATTTACTGAGCGCGTGATCCACTTGAACATATAATCAACTTATCATGACACTCATAATGGAATCATTTGTAACATTAGTGGTCGCATTACTAATTTACTTGTGTATAATCTTAATATGATTGCTTCAAATCCAAAACAACGAAAAATTAAAACTTAGATTGCAATTTGACCAAAACATGTGATAAAGTGTAAGACCACAAGCACTCAATGTCCACTCATTTTCAGATTCGTTTGCACGTGTAAACGACCTAATCTGGCTATGAAACTTAATCGATTGCTTTAAATCAAAACAATTATAACGTAATTAAAACATTGGGTTGAAATTTGACCAAAACAAGTGATAAGACGAATAGCACCAAATGTGCACTCATAGCCATTCAATCAGCACACACGGGTTGCTCTCAATGTCCATGTCATGATGAGAAGGGCCTTCGGGCACGACACTGCAAATAGTCATCGATGAGAAAAAGCAAAAGCACTTATGACTCATGAGCCACACAACTCGACAACAACAATATCAAAAGTTTTATCCACTAAGTAGATCGGCTGCATGAATTCAGTGGCGCTCATTTTTGTATCAAGTCTTGTATTAGTTTCAAGTACTCTATATTTTTTCTGAAAATCTTTCCAAGTTTTCTAGGTTTTTTCCTACTTATTTTACTCAAAGCTTCCGTCATGCATTCTCTAACCTGAACATTATAAGTCTTCGTTTCAGATTAATTGAATTCACAAATCGAATAATCAGACTATCAAAATGAAAGGGGATCAAATCAAGCAGGAAACGACCAAGAAAAATAGAAGCCCGTGTGACCAAAGAAAGTCTGCATTATCAGTTTAAACAAGTTGGTACTTTGTACAAAAAGTTGGTACAGCTTGTATCCTGAAGACTCAAGTGGACGCCTTGGTGAGAATTCGACAGCTCCGGAGCAGTTCGATACTACCACGTAAAAGCATTTGAGAGTTCTATTTAGAAATCAAACTCTTTTCTGACAAATACGCTCAAAAGTCAAAAGTATCGTTAATTGTCATAAAACACTTTTAACTCTTCTATGAGTATTCACACACACAAACCGTTAGCAAAAGTTCAAGTATTGCAAGAAGAAGCACTTGTCATGTGTTTCAAGTAATTAAGGGCCTATTTAATATCCTCAAAAAAAAAATTATTATTTTCAAATTTTTTTCTGAAGGCCCTTTCTTAAGTTAAGACCAATATTTCATAAGACCAAAAAACTTATTTGGTATAAATTCAAAATTGTTTTCAAAGACAGGGAGAGAGAAGAGAGAGGATCAAAAGAACGGAGACAACGAAGAGAGAGATTTTGGAGTGAGAGAGACGAGAGAGACAGAGAAAGTAGAGGTATATGAGGAAAGGATTGGGAGAGAGAAGAGAGAAAAATAAGAGCAGATAGGAAGAAAGATGAGAGACTAGGAGGAGAGAGAGGGAAAAAAAAAGATCAAGATGAGTTTTAAGACTTAAAAAATTGCCTTTTTGGTTTTTTATCAAGGTTCTAAAAAACGCTAGGCGCTAGTTGGGCGGCGGGCTAGCGCCTAGTGCCTAGGCGGCCTAGACGGATTTAGGTAAATTTCTTGTATATCTTGTAAATAAGTGCATATTGACACCTAAAAAAAATTATACTTGTATGGATAATAAAATAATGATAAAATGCAAATTAGATACACCATTTCCATAAGTATACCACCATGAAACTAAAAAAGAAAAAAGCACGCAATTAATAAAAAAATAGATAAAAAAAAAAACCTCCTAGGACCGCCTAGGGCATTTTTTAAAACACTGTTTTTTTATTAATAAGCTAATTTTTTAAGTTGGTTTGAGTTTACTTTTTGAAGATAGTCCTATTAAACAAGGATTACTGAGTTGAGATTTAAAAACTGTTTTTAAGTTAAAAAAAATTAAATTCAAGTAGAATATCAAACGTGTCCTAAACACTTTTAAATTTACCAATTAGACGTAATTAAAAACATTTGACTGTCAAAATGCACTTTCAATCATTATTGGCAATTAGTGCCACCTACCCCAGATTTTCTTGTGTGTTTGAAATGATTAATGAAATTAATCAATATTATGCTCCAATCAAAGACAAAAGGCATTTGATTAATACTTAAGTACTTTGTTGAAATGTTGTTGGGGTACTTGATTAGTATGACTGGATGTGATTCGTGTGCGTTGATTTAATGATGATGAAGAATCGTGTAAAGTGTAGGGTTGGGGGTTCTATATAAAATTAATAAAAGCTCGTTTGAAAATGTTTTTAAAATGACTGATAATATTTTTTGTGAAAATTGTTTTAGAACCAATCTTTAGTAAAATAACAAATGAATTTTGTAAAACAGTTTATTGTTTCATGCAAAAAACACATAAATAGTGTTTATTGTAGAAAGCACTTTAAATGTTTTTGGAACTCAAACACATTTTTTCTAAAAATGCTTTCAATCATTCTAAAACAAGCCAAAGTGAACGGGATAATTGGTGAATAAATATTGGGTGCATTTTTATTCACTATCTTGACGTGGCAGTAATGCTCACCATCCGCAAGTGATGGTAATGATCATTCTAAAACAAGCCAAAGTGAACGGGATAATTGGTGAATAAATATTGGGTGTATTTTTATTCACTATTTTGACGTGGCAGTAATGCTCACCATCCTCAAGTGATGGTAATGATCATTCTAAAACAAGCCAAAGTGAACGGGATAATTGGTGAATAAATATTGGGTGTATTTTTATTCACTATCTTGACATGGCAGTAATGCTCACCACCCTCAAGTGATGGTAATGCTCATCACCATATTTAGTATCATCGGATGAGTTTAAGGTTTGAGATTTGTATCTATTCATTACATAGATCTCAAAAACTAAACGCATCTGCACTAAATAAGATGCTGAGCATCATCATCACTTGAGAATGATGAAAAAAAATATTCTCATGAGTATTGAATGAGAAAAAGAAGAGAGAGCAACACAAAATAGTAATAATAATGATAATGACAATGATAATAATAATTTGTAGTAGTTGATGTTGAACGGAGGTAGGAAGAAGAATAATCCAGCTGGTGGTACTACGACTACTAATGCTTCTGTGTTTTGGGGAATATTTGCTTTGAGTTGTTCCACATCAAGACATGGCTCCACTTATGACTTCATCAAACCCATCCCCTCGTTGCACACACATACCCTTCATGGACCATGGTGCATGCATTTCTCTTTTTTTTTTTTCTTTTTATGGATCAATTTCAATTTTACAAGATTTGACTTTAAAATTAGTCGAAAACGCTGAATTCAAAACTTCCTAATTCGACCATTTCCTTAGTTGTACACACCTCTGTCGTACATGCATTTATTTGTTTTGTTTATCTTGTATCTATAAACAACAAAATGTTTGTGAAATTTGACTATTAAACCTATTCTAACGTGCGAGCAATTTTGGTAATGTCACCTAAATAGGAAGCTCTTATACCAAATAAAACCAGCGAGAGATCAAATGGTACCAAAATTCAAGAAAAATGATATACTTTTGTAAGAGTTGTTTCACAAATAGCGTGGTCAGATTTCTCAATTAAAACTCTTCTCTATCAAACACGGTACCTAAATTAACATTTTCATTTCAACCCAATGGTCGAGAGATAGATCTCTGATTAGGAATCAGTTGTATTTAATTGCATGGTCGATGTAGACTGACAGGTTCCTCCTTTTTCTTAGTATTTTTTTTCTCTAAAAGTTCAGACTTGTTAAATTAATGTCACGGGATTCACAAACCCTGCGATGTGCGATCGGACTAAGTGGCCCAAGCTTGTGCTCCCTTGGCACATAATCCACCCACACACTTGCATTCTTTTATTTGTTTTCTGATTTGAGTTTATTAACATACAAGGGCCAATGGGGTCCGCCAACCTTACTTCCGTCAATTTCAGTTCGCTTCCGTCAATTAAGGGCCAACCTTATATTGTTACATCAGTGTGTTATAAAATGAGTACACAGCGTGACTGATTTGTCATGAACATAGTTAAGTTAAGCTTGTCAAAGTTCACCTGACACGAAAATAACAAGTTTCGAGTTAACCTGTTAACATGTTGAGTTATTATCGGGTTACCTATTAAGAACTCGTCAACGGATCAAGTCATTATTGGATCACCCGTTAAGAACACGATAAGATATCGTTTGTCAGATTTTGACATTAGGCATGATAATTTCTTGCTTGGCCCATTAACCCGACACGAGCCAACACAACCTGTTGTCAAATCGGTTTGTTATCAGGTCACTTGTTACAAATTCGTTGAAATAATAGATTTGACACGACACGATCCGTTTGCCAACTTGCATAATTAACACATTAATTAATATGTTACAATATAAATAAAATAATAATATCATGTGAAAGTAAACGGCAACACTGAAAAATTCATGATTTGAGACTTTGAAGAGATTTGAGAGCTTCATTTGGGCACAAAAAGAACCAGACTTTGTCACCTCTCTAAATATCTACCCAAAATGTAACATGCTTCAAGTTTAGCGCGCCCTAAGAACAAGATGGTCATATGGACCATAGGACATGAGAGGGGCAGAGCTTTCCCAGCCTGTCCCGTACTCGTATCTTACGGTTCAGATTCAATATTTTTTTTTCAACAGTATTTACCGAATCAATAAGAGCCTGAACCCCGACAGCCGTATCGGTGTCGCATTTCGAGGAAGAAGTGGGATCGAAATTTGCCTTCTGCGTTTTCCATATTTTAAACAATTAATTTAGTATATCATCACAAAATGCCAACGATGCTTCAATTGGTTTGTGGCTGGGAACAATCCTAGCGCAGTGTTATTTGACTTAAACGCCACTGTAACAATGCATTTGGTGACTGGTCTCAGAGGCGAAGATATGAAGGTACTAGAATGGTTTAAGGCTTATCCTGATATTTTTTTTTACGCAGAAAGTGTTATACTTATCATTTTCAAAGTTTTTTCGTAGGCTTAGAGCTTCAATTTGACTTTTTATTTTAATTTCTTTTATCTGGTTTGATTTGAGGCTTGTGGCTCCTAGGGAGTTCATGCAATCTATTGCTTTTGAGACTCAGGTTTGGGGATCAGTGGAGGGAAAGAGAGCAAGAGAATCAGATAGGTTTAGAGTTTAGATTTGAGGAAAAGGATGGTGAGGACAACATACTAGACTCAAAATGATAGTGATCGGTTACTCACCACACGACAAAGTAATTTTTATGAGATCAAAAAGGCGTTTCAAATCGAAACTTTTGAACCTTCTAGGCTAAAATTCTATCTCCGTCATTGTCTGGTCCGTCTAACTTGCTCTTAAGATTTTTTTGCAAAAAGTTATTTTAATTGAAAAGTGATTGTGGTCCCTTAATTTTTTTTTTCTTGGAAAAGAAATAGAATTTGTTTTAATAAATCGAAATCAAAGACCAATCAGCGGTTTTATCTCCCATACTATTATAACAGTCACATGCAGGTGGAAGTCGTTATGGGCAATTGGGCATGGATAGGTACCCACATGCAAAATATGTAAATTTCCAATCCGCCTGTATTTTTGTACTTTGCTTACCCAAGTTTGACAGCTCTACTATAAAAATTTACCTATCGCAAGTTGCATATCACCCTCCGTTTTATGAAAGTTACTCTCCCGCTCTACCATTTGTGGGAAAAGGATCCTAGGGATCTCATGATCTCACCCGTTCATCGTACATTATGCGGTCAGAAATCATTTCAAAATTTAAATTTTAAAATTAAATATAAACAGTACCTAACGAAAACTGACCGCACAATATACAATGAACGAGCGAGATCTTGGGGATCCTTAGGATCCCTAGGAAAAGGATTTGGCGAGGATCATTTTCCCCATTAGTGCCCTTGCCCTTAGCGAGCCCAAGTGTGTGGTTTAAAATCCATCCATCCAGGACAGTACTGGAAGCCATTAGGTCTTCTCCAATGAAAGGCTAAAGGTACAAAACCTAAGAAACGACCTAGTTTGTCTTAAAATTCATTTCTGACAGATAACTGAGTTATAATTCTATGAAGCTCACCTAACCATTATTGATAAGGCTAAGGTCTGGTTTGGTATTGAGGTGATTCTGAAAAAAATTGGGTATAAAAAAAAACTGGGAGTTTTTTAGTGTTTGGTAAACATTCAGCTTCAGCTTTTTTTACAGTTTTGGATGAAAAAAAAGCCAAAAACACAAATCTGCAAAACTCAACTTTGAAAAATCGATTTTTTTTTTCACATCTGTTTTACATAAAAGTTTACCAAACACTATAATACTACTTTTTTTTTTCTTTTCAAAAGTACCTACTTTTTTTTTTCAAAAGCACTTTTACAAAAAAATTTACCAAACACTCAGCTGCTTATTCTCACAGCATAGCAGAAGCAGTTTTTTTTCAAAGCACAGCAATACCAAACCAGCCCAAAGTTTAACTCCTTCGATTGGAGACGATGTATGAGTATAGCCTGACACTACTTATTTCAAAATAATTTTTTACCGGGCCATAATACTGAACAGGACTATATTTAGCCATCCCGGTTGAAGATGGCCTAACAAAGGGGAGAGAAGGAAGTTACGATTACACTACACTAGTCTTGCAAGCTATCCAGAAGAATAATATGTTACAGCAAAGTGAAAATCTGAGCCCGCAACGGCGTGTGAAGTCACTTTTTTTTTTTACTTGTGCGAATGCGCTGTGTATATTTCTCCTCGACACTTTCTAAGTACTGTTTAGCTACAACTGTACCCATCTTTGATGAGATACCTTGGTCACGACTCACCATCAATGTCTTGATCCAAATGCAACAACAGAAATAGCCAAAAACGTCGACTTCCGTCCCCTCAACTTTAGCTCCGATGTATATTTATGTCCCGATGCAGATGATCCAAGAAGCCAAAACCAACCACAAATTTGGCACCTCGGATACTAATTGCTGGTGATGTCTGATCAATTATGGGAGTAAAAGAATGTAGATACAAGGCCAGGTCTGCTGGCTTTTTAGTTGATAATGCTGCCCGACCTTTACTGTTTTCTGCGGCAGGTAGAAAGTCGGACATTGTGACCACATAGATTCTAAGTCTCTCCGAAGCAAGCACCACACGTTGTGCTCACCGCCCCCTCGTAAAGTCCTTTTTCGAGAGGGAAAACAGCAAACAGTTGATTTATTTGTGCTCCTTTTTGCTTTTCTTCAACATGATTGACATATGATTGATGTACTCATGGCCCATTTGTGTTCCACTCACCAGCCACTGAATGGCCTCTGCTGCCGCATCTTTTTCTGCACTCTTCTTGTTGTTACACGGGTGGCCCATAATTTGCATTCCGTTAAACTCCACTGTAGCTCGGAACTGGCTGTTCTTCAGCTGCGTGGTTTTGTACGTGGGTGCATTATATCCTGCTCGTGTGAGCAACGTCTGGAGCTGACTCTTGGAATTGTCACCCCCGGGTCCACTTTCAGTTCTTGAAACCAAGGCTGGCTGTGCTGCCACCACAGATGGCTTTGACTTTGAGGGTGCAAGGACCTGGCGGCCAAATACAAATCTACCTTCACCTTGATCCTCGGAGAGCAGCAACCGCACTGCAGAAAGGAGTTCATGATAACTGTGTGTGTCCATCCTGGGGTTCAGTAGCTGTTCAGGATTCACAATAATTGACATTAGCCAGCAGTAACATGTGGAGAAAATACATTCAAAACCCTCTTCACTGGGCAACTCGGAAAGTAAAGTAGAAAGGAAACCAGACATTGAAAAGGAAAAGAAACGATAAGAACAGAAACAACAAAGCTCCATCAGGTTAAGACTTAAGAGAAACGAAGTATGCTCATAGTTTCACGTACTTTGATTTGAATTAACTCATCAAGTTCCTCTTTTAAGCATTGATACATTTCTGCTATAGCAGGTTTCATGAAGAATTCCAAATATCCTCCCAGCATTTTCAAGTGTCCATCCTGCCAGAACAGGAATCAATTGCATTATATCACTTGTACAGAAAACAAAGGACATCCAGAACCAAAATACTTACAATATCCCCTTTCGAAAAACTTCCACCAAATAGGAGGAGCACTGAGTCAGACACAGCTGTTGAATCCCGTAGGAAAACAGAGTTCACCTTTATCTTCTCATTGAAAACCAGCCATGGATATGGAATTTTAGAATCCCTAGCATTGACAGAGTTCTAGACAAATGAAAAGAGCATGAGACTAAATTGAAACAGAAGAGAGGCCAACTTTTTCGTAACCCGACGCACAAGAATGCTTACCGAGTATAGCAGCACCTGGCCATCCTCCATGGTTTTCAGCGAAAATGACTTCTCATTGTGCTGTATTCAATATATGTAAGTCCTCAAGAAAATTATATGAGAAGAAATGGAATCCTACTTGTGCGTATCGGACAAACCATATAACTCAATAACAAACACTAAAACAAATTCAGTTACATTCTTATGGTTAACTTATCTTTACTTCCCAATTTGATTAATAAGACGTGCATTCATCATGAAATAACCATCATGAATCCAACATATGTAGGAGATTGACAGCATCAAGAATTTAGGGAAGTGAACAAAATAGATCTTGCTCAGCTATATAACAGAAGGAAAAGAAAATGGATCCATGCTTACCACAACAGAGCAGATTCCAGGATACAGGCCATAGCAAATAACTGCACGGATGAGATGCTCATCATAACTCCATGCATTATGAGTGGTGGTGTTGGTATCAACAAGATCAGTATCCCTAAGCAAAGAGAGGAACTCCTTCCTAAGGGAATCAATAGCTTTCATCGATTGTGCTGAAAGAAAATTCTTCCAGCAATAATCATATCCAGCAAAGTCTCTTTCAGCAACCTTCCAGCCCTCATAGGCCCGCACAAGTGCAAGGTGATCACTATTGTCCCGGGAGAACTGAGATTTTGCAGCCTCAGCAAGCTACAAAGACAAACAAATACAATATTTATCATAAATTGTTTTTAATGATAAGGATACAGGCTGATGCAACTTTCCAATGTTGTATCTCCACCCAAAATGACTAAAAACGACTTCAGCCAACAATTTGTCGCTAAGAGGCCTCTGATCACGGAGCCAAAACCAGATGGGAAGAAAATATATTATCTTTAATTCTAGACTCGCTCCTCCCTCATAGTCTTGTTTTAAAGTAAGTGATACATAATTACAATGTGAACAAGGAATATAACTTAATAAATCCAACTAGTACAGCCGGGCATGCAATATATCCACAAAAACAATAATTTGAGCAAGCACGTCAAAATAACAATTCAACTATTTGGCCTCCAGTTCTGACCAAGAAATAAAGAGCACGATATACATAATGAAATGGGAGAGTGGCTTACATCTTTCTTGTCAAATGGAGTAAGGAAAGGATCTCTGACACTAAGGCCAGAAACAATAGTCAAAACTGGATCCAGGCAGTTGAAGATGGCACCTACCAAGAGCATCTTTCCAAGTTTTGGCTCAACAGGAAGCATAGTAAGATAGTGTCCTGTCAAGTGATTTAAACTGCATTAGGCTAACGATTTTCAAATTTAAACTCTCAACCATTACAAAGAATTGCAAGCATCACAATGCATAATTGAAATATTAAAAGAATAATAAATCTCTCCCCACCTAAAACAGTCAGATTCTCATTCTCATCCAAGGCCCCAATGATCTTTAAATACTCTATGGCGTTTTGCACCTGTAAAAGATATCAAGAGACAAAAGGTGAATTGCAGATGAGCAGCAAAATTTACAAATAAGCACAACATCATTTCAGGAGGAACAATTTGGGGTGCAGGGTGCAACTAAACCACCATATGTCACTAAGATAACATGACAGACATTAAGAAGCATATGCACTGAATGCTAAGGAATTAACAATCTTTAGCTCTAATCAGTTTAAGAAAGTAACGCTACAATGAAAAGAAAATTACAACAATTCACAATAAGCTTTCAGCAACAAAAAATTATGCAATTGAAGATTTAAGTTAAAATAACATTAGGTAGAGAAATATAAATTGACTGTTACAGTGTTACCGCGAGTAATTCTGGTGACTGCAGAGCCCTAGATAAGAACTCAGAAATGCTTCCGAGGTTTAAACTTTTTATTTGCAGACAGAGAGACTGCAGAGGTGTCCTCAAAATCTCTGGCAATTGATACTCTGCAAATGCATCATAGACACATCTAGGATAGAGATGATAACATTCCCCTGGCTGGACACGTCCTGCTCTTCCTCTTCTCTACAATATACAAGCAGAGAAGATTGTAACCAATCAATGTAACAGACTGAAACTTGAAATGTGCTGAAAAACATAAAGGAAAACCAAAGTTGCCCACAAGAAATCACATAAGCATGCACACTCATAAACAAAGACCAACATGTAAATAAGCATTTATAGACCGTCTCCTGCTGGGTGTTTAAACAGGAAACCTAATGATCTCAAAAGAATTAAAAAAACACATGTTAAATTTAATGGAAATTGTCTAATCACAGAAAGATGAGGTTGCCTTCAGGAACGTTTTCTCTGCTACTCATTCTACCACACTTGCATGTGCACAACAATGTAGTTAACAACCTAGGATAGATTTCGTCTAAGAGAGAAAAATCTTCAGCCAGAACATATCCTTACTTGTTGAGCAGAAACCTTGGAAATCCAGGAAGGAAGCAAACAAGGAGTATTGTTCAGTGCGTCATATGAAGTCTCTTTTGCCTTTCCACAATCAAGTACAAAAACAACATCATTGATTGTGATACTCGTCTCAGCAATATTAGTAGCCAGCACTATTTTCCTCACTCCATCCCCAGGCTCATCAAATATTAGCCTCTGCATGCAGTCACAACATGGAAACGATGAAAATAAGAGAAAACACCATATGAAAATTGGCTAGAAAGTGATTCGGTGGTAATTCTTTAATTCACCACCATAGATAACAAAGAACTATGGAAGTATCTATCCAGGATGGATCACTAAATGTGAAGACAAATTATGGCAGCATTAATTAATTAATTGATAATTAAGTCAATATATGCTGAACAGTGTACAAGAAGCATGCACAACATGCTAGCGATAGTACAACTATTGGAGCACTAAAAATTACCTGCTCAGTACTTGCCATAGAACCATGGCATGCTAGTAACAAGACTCGGCTTGGATCACCTAATAGAGGATTGGCATGTAACTTTTCCTTCAGAGAATTGATGTCATCCCACCCAGTCATAAAAACTAGAATGGCACCAGGCTTGTCACTCTCACAGATATTGCACAAGAGATACTCAATCAGATAAAAACCGATACTATCAGGATTCCAACATGCTAGAGACTCCCGAGTCTGTGGACTATACCCCTTAAAATCGGCTGCTTTAAGTGCATCCTGAATACATTCCATGAGGGAAAAATTGAGATGATATGGAAAACAAAAAAGGACAAAACTGTTTATGCAGTAACTTGTATACCTCAACAACAGAAACAATTTGGCTTTTCCTCTTTCTTGGTGCCTGTTTGCTCATTTTCCACATCTTTTCTTGGCCATAATCATCAATCTGATTGTATGGAGTTAATTTGCATCCCGTAATTTCCAGAACATCCTCCAGAAAATGAGTCCGAACTGGATATGTAAAACCCTAGTTTAGAGGGAAAACAACAGAGATAGAAAACCCATATCAGACATTATTATCCATCTCTGCAATCATCATTAAGAGTTCCCTCAGGAAGCAAACAGAAATACGCAACAACAACCTCAAATAGAGGAAATACAAATTTTTAACAGAAATACACTGGAATTTCAAACTTACTGGAACATGAATTATCTGAGCCCTACCAAAGTAGGATGAGAAAAGTTCAGAATCTAGGGTTGCACTCATCAAAATCAACCTCAGTTCTGGTCGCCGAGGAAGGAGATCCTTGAGTACAATAAGCAGAAAATCTGGCATCAACGTATTACAGTGAGAAATCACCCCTCATCATCCAAAATTGAACCCTTAATCTAGCTCTAAGTTACCTTCATTCATTCCACGTTCATGAATTTCATCCACAATCACATGAGTTACACCTTTCAAATTTCTATCAACTAGTAATCTTCTCAACAAAATGCCAGTGGTGCAAAAGAGAAGGCGAGTGTCCCTTCCCTTCATACCTTCTAACCGAACCTTATACCCAACCTAAGACCAAAGGAATGCAAGGAAAAGGTTAAAAGAAAAAGAAACCACCAGAAGTTCTTTTTAATTTAAGGGTAATAATTTGGTCAAGTATTGCAAGAAACTCACCGAGTCACCCAATTTCTCTCCTCTCTCTGAAGCAACTCTTTCAGAAACAGACATAGCAGATATTCGTCTAGGCTGTGTACATATAATACTACAAACAGCTCCACGAACAGCTTCTATCTCAGATTCTAAAATGAACTGTGGAATTTGAGTAGTCTTGCCACAGCCAGTTTCACCTGATATGATAACAACCTGCAAGTACAAACGTGCCAAAAAGTACATTGTCAGGTTACAGGCCACCTTGCATAATTGAACTAAAATAATTGCATGATTCACCATGTATCCACATCTACTACCTTACCTTTGAAAACAACCCATAAAACAAAGAAAAGAATGACCACCACTTACAAGAGAAAAGAGCTGACCATCAACACAGGCCAACTACTGAATTGTAAAACTAGGATCAAAGCCAGAATAAGAGTCCTGCGTGAATTTTTCCAAAAAAATAATTACTAACCTGATCCCGTGAAATTGCTGCCAATAATGCATCCTTCTCTTTATAAGCAGGAAGACTTCTGCGAAGTTCAAGCATTTTTCTACCTTCAGGAGATTCCTGAAATAAAAATATATATCACAAACACATAGAACAAAACACATGATTCATCTTATGAGTTATAAGTGAATGCAATCATGCAGAGCAATCTGCCGAGGTAAGACAAACCTGCCAAGCTTGTTGCTTATCACGCAGCTGCATACTTCTCCGCCAAAGAAGTTTTTCCATCACACCCTTACTCGACGCAAATGATTCTGGTTGCTCAAAAAGCCCTTCGTCAGTAGCAATGCTGCCACTACTGTTTGATCTAGAAAAGGAAAGATCTTGAAAGCTTTCCTTTGTCCTAGACTTCTGGGAAAGGAACTCTCCAAGATAGCTCTCAACTCTCCTCAGCAACCCAAGAGGCAAGGTCACCTTTCAAATTTAAAAACCTTCACGTAAGAACCGTGTAGAATGAAGTACCAAATATTCAGGCATTAAAAACATCATGAGGTGGAGGGAAGCCATCCTAAACTCGTAGCTAATCCATTATTACATTTTCACATAAGTAAACTAGTCTGTTGGGACAAATTAAAATAAGAAACATCAACTGAAGATGGGGAGCAAGAAGTGAGGGTTATCAACAAAAGGAATCCCCATTAACACTAGAACTCAGTGAATTAAAGGCAGTATGTTTTGAATGACTTTAAGATTATGTTAAACAGAAACGTCAACTTTAAGGAAAACAATACAATCAGAATTACCTCTCTCTGAGGGCGCCTATCATCCAGGTCAAATCTGTAGTTTGGCAGTGGAACCTTACTAAACACTGCAACTTTCGAATATAGATGGCTGTAAAAAATTCTTACAGTCAGACTTCTATAAAGTTAATGAAACACTTAAACGCTGACATAAACCAAAGATACCTATAAAGCCCCATTTTGCTTGCCAAAGCAGCTATTTTATCAAAGTCGCGTCTATCTTTTTTCTCCCTTGTAACCAACTCTTGCTTCGCCTTGTCACGTAACAGCATGGTTAATTTCCGTTTCCACTCATCAATATCAGATGAGTAAGGACTCTGTGTCTGCAATGTTCGGATAAACAAAGACCATAAGCATCTATCCATGCTATACCTTTCAACCGGATAAAAATCTATGTAAACATCATGTTTTGATGCCTTAATAAATCAGTCATAATGGTACGCCTTGAATTAACCTAAAGATGTACGGGCATGAAAAGGCTAAATTAATATGCAATTTCGAGCCATTAGTGGTTGATGAGAACTCCATGCAGGGCTAACGAAAACACTCCACCATATATTGTCTGCGAGGGAAAATGTGGATGGAAATCTCCCCACCTTAACTCCCAACGCGCAAAAGTGATTTTCTTAACTCCCAATGCCTTTGAGTATGCAATGGAAAGCAGTAAAAATGAAATTGAAAGATTTAAGCTGCTAAACCAAACTCCACAAAATCTCTCCACTACTTTCAATCATCGTCCGCAACCTAATCAGATTAAGCTTTGAATAAACTACCCGAACCGCAAATAGAAAATCAACACTGCATTTCACATCGCACCAAGTACACGACTCGATCAACAACCAAATCAAAAGCTAAAAATGAAACACCCAACTACCACTTCCAAAATTCAGAGTCTGAGCCCTAGTTGAAACCCAATTAACAACTCTACGCGCACACAATTCACATATAAAATCCTCACCGGATGCGACGGGAACTCAACTTCGCGATCGGAGCCTTCCTCGGAAACGCTGTCGTCGTAAGCAGAAGTGTGCTGAAGCTTGGGCTTCTGAAACTGCTCCTGTTGCTGCAGCTGCTGCTGCTGCTGAGTCTGGTAGTACGCCAGAGCACCATTGGTGCTGCTCCTCCGGTTGAGAGCAGCAGCAGCAGTCTGGTTTTCGCGGAGCTTGGAGCCGATTGAAGCAGGGGAGGTATAATTGGGGGTGCTGATGACGGAGCGGAGGCGGTGGTGGGGAGGGACATAGACGGAGCCGTACGAGGAAGGAGGCCGGTCCTTCATCGCCAGGAGTGAGGGTTTGGAGGAGGAGGCAATGGGTTTTGGATGCGAAGGCGACGGCCAGCAAGGGAATTGCAGAGACGGAGGAGATGGGGGGAGGAGGAGGAGGAAAACAAAGGGCATGCAAGGTGAGGCAGCAAAGTGGCGTCGTGTTCGAGATCAGAGGAGTGAGTCTCCGGAAGCCAAGAGTTTTAGTGTACTTTGAGTTCGCACCTCAGCGCTGCACTTTGGGCTTTAAACTGCAGCTGGTGCATCTTATGCTCTGGGCCTCTTTTGCAGATAAAACGCTTTGCACTCTGGAATTTTACGATTTATTTCTCTTTATTTTATAAAACAAAATTCAATGCCCTTTCTGCCCGGATTTTACAAGAAAATATACATGCTTTTTCAGTTTTTCCAAATAAAAAATTTATTTTAGATGACAACTTTTCTTTTCTTTTAAAAATGAGGACAACGGGTGGTAAGCCACAATTATCCATATTTTCGAAGGTCGGGAAAACTTAAAGAGGCATTTCAACCTCTTTCTGGTCACAAGTCTGGCTTCCACACCAGACGCAGGTTTCGAATTCGAGACATCTAATTTTTAGTTTTTAAGGAAGCTTTGTAATCCGTTCTTTATTATTAGGCCACCAGCTCGTGGTTTTAGATGACAACTTATGTGCAATGTATAGGGTTGGTAGGTTTTATTAAGGTATTGAGTTACGGATTTATTGTGGCACTCACATAGTTTTTATTTGTGTACATGAGGAAATTGAGAAAATTTTTAGTAATTTTAATATTTCCCGTCAATTTTTAGAAAAGGAGTTGCTATTGTCATCTGAAAGTCATTGAGAAGAAAAAAGCTTTGTCATCTAAAAATGGAGACCAAATCTTCTGCACCCAAAATGGGTGTGACTTCTCTGTGGCTTCAATAAGTGTCTTACACGTATTTAATATCTTAACTTTTCTTAAATTTGTTGTCATGAATTTAATGTATCAGACACTTATTAAGGCCATAAATAAGCCACACCCATTTTGGGTGCAGAAGATTTGATCTCCTAAAAATGTCATTGTGAGGACAAAGTGCATGTCAGCCTCGTTTGGAAATGTTGCTTTTTCAAGATCCACTTATATTTTTTTTTTGGCGAACTGGAATAACTAACAACCGGGCAAAGATGCCAAAGATACAAAGAAGCCTACCCCGAGGCAAAAGCAAGCAGCAACAACTAAGGAAAAGCAGTACAAAGAGGTAAAGACGACATCGCACCAAATGCTAAAAATGTCATTCCTCATACTGCCAGGAAGAAATTAATGGGGACAAGGGAGACCATCATTACATAGAACATGAACAAGGGAGGATGGGGGTTTGTTGACCCAAATATTATCACATACCTCCCTACTTTGCCGCAACGCCAGAAGATCCGCAGCCATATTGGCCGATCTTGGAACCCAAGACCAGTGGCAATCATTAAAAGACTCCCCCATTCTTTTGCATCGCGCTAAAATTGGGAAAGCTTCCCAACTGCCCATCGTATCCAAGTCTCGAATACAGGATATGGATTCCTGAGAGTCAGATTCCACGATGACAAAATTCCATCCCATGTTTCTTCCAAACTCACACCCATGCAGCACTGCTAAAGCTTCTGCCACTGCCACAGAAGAGCCCGTGACCCTCATCCTGTTCGCTGCCACAAACCTGCCCGCATCGTCCCGAGCCACAACACCCACAAAACCCGAAGCCCCACTCCTTAACCAGCTTGCATCCACATTAATTTTGATAAAACCCACACAAGGTGGAGACCAATGGACATCAGAAGCCGATCCATTTACAGAAATTGGCAAACTAATTACCGTAGCCTGAGAAGATTCCTTGAAGGCAGCCACAGAATGGGTGATAACTGCAATGATCTGTCGAGGAAAGATAGGTTGTTGATTGAAGAGAAAGTTGCATCTTGCCTTCCATATATACCAACATGTGGTAGCAACATATGAAAGCATGTTGTTCCTCACACTTGTCTGCCCATTTACCGAACCAACAATATCACCCAACCAATTAGCCCAAGTTGTGACCGCTCCCCTCCGCAAGCCTCTAGTTAACCTTCCCCCAAGGCATACCTCCTCTACCCGATCCACTTATATTTTTATGCAATACCGCACTAGTTATATGTTTCTTGAACAAAGAACTCAAGTGCTTTCCAGGATTCACTTACACTTATATAAAGATAGGTTTCAAAAGCACTTTCATCAAAAACACTTTTAATCATTTTAAAAGCATTTCCAAATCCGTCAACTACTAGACAGGAAGCACGAACCAATCTCAAGAATCACAAATAAATAGGCGGATCTTAACCTTGAGAGGATAGAAATACTTTCACCACTTCCACCTTCATAAGTTACAATTTGCAAAACATATCGTTTTATCATCGGTCTTATTCAAGCCCTCGAGTCTTCTAATGGGGGAAAAAGAAATCAAAAAGCTTTTACTCAAGCATACGTAAGCTAACACCGAAAAAGAAACTGCTGTAAATTACACCCGTCTCGAGTTTCAACTTCCAAGGAGAGGAATGAATTGCCTCAGACTCTGGCTTAGTATGTATAGCCCTTGACGAACATACCCTTCTTGGCTTCCTCGTCCTCACCCGCGGCAGAGTACTTTCCTAGCTGAGCCAAGGAGTTTGCCTTTGCTCGCACCAAAAGTGCCTTTTGTGCGGCCTCCACATTCTCAGGACGTCCTTGCCATGCCTTAAGCACAGAATTCTGCAGGGCACGTGCGTACGAGAAGGATACATGCCAGGGGTTGGGGCTTTGGTTCATTGCATGAAGGTTGAGGGTTGCTTCTGCTTCAGATTGTCCTCCTGACAAAAACTGAGAAGTAAACAGAGAAAATATCAATTAGCCTATGGGTCGATGGTAACAAATATCATGAGTATTACGTTCTTTTAGTAATATTATTGTAGTAATATTCAACAACACCAGAAGGTGAACAAACAAGTTGCACAGTTCGGTATTGTTTGCAACAATCTTACCATGATTCCTGGCACCGCAGGAGGAACTCTCCTTTTAAGCACTGTGAGGGTAGCCTTTGCAATGGCTTCTGGAGTAGCCTTTTCCTTGTGTTCAGCCCCTGGGGTAACCATGCTAGGCTTAAGAAGGATTCCTTCGAACACCACATTGTTTTCGGCCAAGTAATAGAATACTTCTGCCCAGACCTTCTCTGCAACTTCAAGTGTCCTTTCGATTGGGTGATCCCCGTCGAGAAGAATCTCAGGCTCTACAATGGGCACCAGACCATTGTCCTGCAAATAATGTCATACCAATGAATCATAACCATAATGTTTTACAATTATCACCAATGGGTAAAAAAAAAAAAAAGGAAATATCTATTTTTTACTTTCAAGTTGGCAAAAAAATTTTCACTCTTACAACATAAAATGTTTTACCAAATCCAACTAACATAGCTATCTAAAATTGAACATACCTGAGAAATGGCAGCATAACGAGCAAGTCCCCATGCAGCTTCCTTAACAGCTAGAGCAGAAGGACCACAAGGAATGCTAACAACTGTACGCCTGCACATTTCAATGAGAGGACACTTCGATAAGTTTATCTAAGAATAGATCAAATGGACTGAACAATAGTAGAAACTCTATATAGCAGACGTCCACAAGAGATACTAGTTGACTTACCATTTAGCAAAACGAGCACCTTGCTTATAGTACTCCGCAGAACGTGAAGCCAATCCATCTAAGCCTTGGCACCAAGATTCATTGTTAGACCCGGGGAGAGGAACCAAACCCTGAACCACGAAAGAAGCACGTGAATGACAATCAAAGATCTCATCTGAGATTCTGAAGTATGTAACGAAATTTCACAAACTATATAGAACCCAGATTCTAGTGGCATCTTACCTTATCAACTTTGATTCCAGGTACAATTTTCTGGTCGCACAAAACATCCACAAATTTCTTCCCATCGGTTGTAGACTGGTAAAGTGTTTCCTCAAAAAGAATGGCACCTGAAATGTATTCGCCAAGGCCAGGGGTGGTCAACAAAAGTTGCCTGTAAGCCTGTCGGTTAACCTCGGTATTGTCCAACCCAATCGAGTCTAACCTCTTTCCACAAGTTGCATTTGATTCATCAATAGCGAGTATACCACGACCAGGGGATGCAATAGTTTTCTGTACCATCCAAAAACAAGCAAAAACGAGTTAAAATCAATTACAAGCAGTGTCAGATCAAACTACACAGGAAAGTAGAAACACAACTTTCCAATCTAGTCACCAAAATCTTCAGCAATTCTATCGAACACCAAATCTTTTTCTTCTCTTTAGGAAATCCACACGAAACAAGAACATATATATTAATCAATTGAAGAGGAATAACACTAGACCACATGATAAGCCATACTAATTAGGTATGAAACTCGCCATCTGAGCCAGTCGAACATGAGACCTTTCACTTACTAGTGAAGCGGTATACTACTGGACACCGTAGTGATAGTGATATACTAATCAACTGAAAGGAATAGCACTAGATCACACGATGAGCCATAATAATTAGATATGAAACTCGCCGTCTGATCGAGTCGAACATGAGACGTTTCCCTAGTGAAAGCGGAATACTACTAGGTAGTGATAGTGACATATTGATCAATTGATTAAGCAAGACATATTAATCAGTTGAATTAAGCAAACAAATCAAATTCATATCCGGACAAACAAATCAAATCAAATCAAATCACAAAAAAATTATTAAATAAATCGTAACTAAGAAAATGATCAGTCTAAAATAGATTCAAACTTTCAGCCAGCGATGAAATCACCAAACAAAAACCTCGAATTGTGCATAAATATTAGCGAAACGAAAACAAGTTAAAGAGAATACGCACGGCGGTTAGGACGAGTTCGTCGGTGTAGGCCTTGGCACGGATCGGGACGGCGACTCGGCGAGTAGCGAGGCTAGTCGACGATCCAGGACGCTGAGTGAAGGACTGCTGTCCGATCCACTGAGACGACGCCGCATTAAGCTTCGCTAAGCTGGAACAGGCCATGGCTTCGAGCAGAGACGATCGAAATTACTTTGGAGAGGTCGACTGATTGTTTGTTTCCCGATAAAATGTTTAAGCCTGACGGGGGTTGGTGGGTGCGAAGAGAAAGAGAGATGGTGTGATATAAAAATAAGACGTTATTCTTGGGGAGTCCGCACTTGGCTTTACGAGTTGCAATGGGACAAGCAACACGCGAGACTACCAAACGGTTCTTATTGTATCATTGTGTGATTTACCAGATTAACCTTTCGTAAATGACGATCTTGTCCTTGCAGTCGCCAAGAAAAAGGATTTTTGGGGTATTAAATGGGTCGGGTCACGTTTACCCTTACCTACCAATTGACAGCTTTGCCAATGCGGCTTGTGTTAGGTTGGCGGAGGAAAAATAAAAAATAAAACTATTATTATGTAGGAAATTGTGATCATTTCATTTTTCAAATAACGCTTCAGTGAAGCGATTATATTTATGTATACTGATGTGAGTTTAATCTTTATCGATTTTCTTCTTTTAATAATGATATATCGCTATACATAAAAAAAATTATAATCTACCCTTAATGAAAATTTTGTTTGTTTTTTTTAACAAACGATAATTTACACTAATGAGAAATGAATGTGTTAAGTCTCATAATGTGATAGCACCAATGTGGTTCAAATTCGTCTTTGACGATAATCGAACCTAAAATCTCTTACTTACGAGTGAAAAAGAATACTACTAGACTATAATACTAGCTGACCTCATTTTTTTTCTTTATTAGGTATAAAAATGTAAAATAATATTTTTAGAGTGCGAATTACATCTTCAAATTTAATTAGGAAAAAACAAAAAACAAAAGAGAAATAAATGAAAAGGAAACCGATCCCCCACGGGACATGACAAAAGAGCCACACCTTCGTGATTCACGATTCGACGCTTGCTTTGCATGACAAGTTTGACATAGGCCAAAGGAGGCTTTATTTTTTTTTTGGGTAAAGGTCAAGGAGAATTTCCTTTTTTCTGAAAATAGTGAATTAAGTAATAACGGATAATTTCCGTTTTATAAGAAAAAGGAAGATAATATTTACTTCTATATGATGTCTTCATTTGGTGAGCTATATTCTTAGCCTAGCCCATAAAATTGAAAAAAAATATAAAAAGATTCCTATTTGTCTTTGAAGCCCACGGCCCACCCGTTGACAATTTGAACACTGAGTCAAACGTTAAATTCAACCGGTGTTAATAAATAATAAACAAATGATTGTCAGCTCCTAATGATATTTAGTGTTTTGCTTGTTACTTTGATTTTTATGAGGGAGAATCCTCGTAGGATCGTCTTTGTGAGGATTCTTGAAATCTTTCAATTATATCTGTTTATCGTACATCGTGTGGTAAAAAATTATTGTAAATTTTTTTATTTAAAATTGAATATAAACAGTACCTGACGAAAATTGACCGCACGATATACAATGAAATGATATGACTTGTGGATCCCCAGGATTCTCACAAAAAAATATCCGGTGAGGATCCTCATTCGATTTCTATTTCACATGCAGTTTTCTTTGTACTTAGAGAAAAAATTTCAGTATACTGAAAACACGGGTTTGAACACCAATTATCATAATACAATTGGTTGTATTTTTTTTTTTTAAGTTTTCAACCAATTGTACTATGACACTTAGTCTTCTTAATCGTATTGCCAGCACACTAAAAAAATCTCTCATACATGTGAGATGCCTCTCCTCCTTAACTAATTATTATTTTCATTTATTACTCGAGTTACATGTACTTTAATCTAAACTACAAAGAAAAAATCAATCAAACTTAGGAGTAGGTAAGAGACCACGTTGCTCGTGCCAGATTGAGACCTAGTTTGGGAGTGAGGTGCTTAAAAAAAAAGCACCCATGAAAAAAAGCTGTGAGGGTTTTAGGTGTTTGGTAAACTGAAAAAAAAAGGGCTTATTTTGGAAGTTGCTGTGAGAATAAGCTGAAATCAAAGGAAAAAGCTGAAGCTGCTATTTGCAGCTTTGGAAAACTGGCTTTTTTTCAAAGCACACGGAGCTACAATGCTTCTTTAATGAAAAGACCCACTATTAGACTGTTTTTTTTTTCAAAAGCACTTTTACAAAAAAGTTTACCAAACACTCTGCTGATTTATTTCACAGCCGCTTATTCTCACAGCAACTTTTTTTTCAAATCACAGCAATACCAAACCAGCCTTGACTACTATACTTCTTAGCCGATTACTTTTAGTTCGAAAAACAATGTAAATATCTGATTAAAATCAAATACACACTACTAAAAAAAATTTAAAATCGTATAAAAAGTTTCTCTTTATATCCACATCGTGTTGTTAACTATTTTTAGTAAGTAATTGAACAATGTTGTTTTTTTTTTGTTTCGTTCGTGTCTTGCAGCTATAATACTGGTTTTTGTTTGGCTACGTTAACATTATTTGTACGTTGGATCGTATAATGCAGCCAAAGTAATTTGTATACCATATCGCGTTATTGACTATTTTTAGTAAACAATTAAACAATTTTGTTTTTTTTTTCTCGTTCGTGTCTTAGAGCTATAATACTGGTATTTGTTTGGCTGCATTATACATTACCATGTGCTTTTTTGTTTAGATGTACTCTTCTATTTACACGTGGAAACGTATAATGCAGCCAAAATAATGTTCTATATTAGATTGCGTTATTAACTATTTTTAGTAAACAGCTGAACAATCTTGTATTTTGTTTTCCTTCGTGTCTTGCAGCTATGATACTGGTATTTGTTTGGTTGCACTATATGTTGTTAGGTGCTTTTCTATTTACTGGTATTTGTTTTTTTCGTTATTTGTAACGGTTTATCATTATTCGAGATTAACTAAGCTGGAAGTCGAACAGATGATTTTTTTTTTTTAATAAGGATGATAAAGAATTAAGCGAGTCGAGCTACGCATAAGGTTTGGTCATCGGACTACAATAGTAGAAACCTTACTCTCTAAACCTGCACAAGTCGAACAGATGAATCACGAACAAACAAAGAAGTGTTACATTACAGTGATGTATAATTAGCTCTCTGTTTATTTATCACATGTCGCAAACCGAAGCATGGTAAAATTTCCACTTTGTGTAACATTCAACCCTATTCAAAATAGGTTTTTTTTAATCCAAAATAATATTTGAGATTGGCATAACTCATCACTTTGGTTTCTGACATGAAAATCAATTGAAGTAATCTTTGAGTTTGTTCGTAAATGATTTTAGTAATTCCATGATAAATTTGTCAATATCTTTATTAAGTTGTCATGTCAACGACCATGTGATTACATTTTCAAGAGTATTTTTGTCAAACCAACCCCTTCACTTAATGATCATGTTGACAAATTCTTCACAAAATGACCAAAATGATTGACAGTTGACAAACTCAGATACCACTTATATTGATTTTCATTGTTGAAGACCAAAGTGATGAGTTATGTCAATCTTATAAAGCACTTGAGCTAAAAAGCCTTCAAGAAAATCTTCAAAACTCAACTTGTTTTGATGTTGATGTGTCATGTATAACGATTAGAACCCATAAAGAACGATGCAGCCCAACTACACCACAACATTCCCAAGGTGAGTGATTTATCACATCGGAGATGCAAATAAGACCAAATCCATTTTCCACCAAATCACCTACATGATCAACACATTTCACCCATGCAACCATAAAGCGCCAAAATGGCCGTTGCCTTTACACAGAACTCCCGGAAAAAAATCCAAAAAGTGAATTGAATTCAAGAGCCCCCACATCCACCGATGCAATATAAAGATAAAACAAAATTGTATAACGCCATCACAGCATAAGCTGTAAATTTATCAAGTTTCCATATAATACTATATTGGATTTGGAGCTGTATATATACTACGTGTTTCTGTTCATGGCTAAGTTATCAACCTATGAATCGTGACCCTCCGAGAACCAGAGCGAAACGGGCAGTTTCCGATACAACTAGGGCACATTCCCGCCGTCCCTCTCAAACCCATTTCATCGTTTTCTGTGTAACCAAAAGGTGGTGGAGGAAATTCTGAGTGAAGTGAGGGAGACATGGGTGTGTCGTTCCAGGTTGCAAAGACGGGTACGAGGTACAGACCGAAGCTGCTTCCGACTGAGGAGAAAGACAGCAGTGAAAACGATTCGGGTTCTGACCCTCAGCAGCGAGAGAACGAGGTCTTGTAGATGTTATGAGTTCGAGTTTTTTCACCAGCCAACCTTTTATTCAACCTGCTTCATAGTATTATTTTGATTGATCGGTTGTTGTTTGTTGTATTGTTGTTTTATTGTCTCGGTTGGATTTTGGGGTTTCTGGTTTTTATGACATTTCTGTGGTTTTGGTTGATGGGTTTCTTTTCGGGTGGTGCTATCCACATATCCATTTTTACCTCTCACACATGGAAGGTAAAAACGAGTGTTTGGATAGCACCACCTGTTTTTTTTTTTCCTTGCCTGTAATTGTGATTCGTTGTTTGCATGGTTGAAGGTTGATTAATTCAGTGGGGAGTGAACTTTCACTTGTTTATGTGTTTTTATTTTTCCCCCATCTTTCGCTTTTTTTTTGTTTTATCGAAAGATTGCCCTTTTTTATACAAGCGATGTTGGGAGAGGAGAATCGAACTTGGGAGCTTGGATGAAAAATTTCGCCTTTAATTGTTGTCTTTTGTTATATAAAATGGACGTTTTAAAACATAATTTAGTTAACAAGTTGGATGTTTAGTTGAAACACATTTTCAAGTGCCTGTAAGGGTTTTAAATTATTAAATCTTCCAATGGTTTTGTGAAGGTTAATTGTACTGGGATGGGAGCTAAGGTTGCTGCTGCTGATCCTTCAAGTGTATTAGTCAATCTTTCAGAGGGTAACGCACCACTTTGATCTTGTAAGCTTATGATCTGCTGAGAATTTTTTCTTGTTGAGAGTCGATTTTTCGTGCAGACTTTGAGGTATCCTTTTCACTGAAGTTGTTTGAGAATGGATTTAACGTGGGAAAAGCTAACGAGGTCAGAAATCATGACGATAGATTCTTACAGAAGTTGCTTGCATTTGTTAAACTATTGTATCATTTGTAATCTTTCCACCGGCCATTAACGCACACCTTAATGCTTTTGTAGCTGCTCAATGGCGTACCAGAGCACTTGCATCCATATGATAGAGCATCAGAGAAACTTTTTACGGTAAGTCTGTGATTCATTATTTGCGCGGTGTGATTCACCAGAATGTCTTGGCAGTGACTTAACTTTTTGTTAGATAGGCTACAAGTTATTAATAGATAGCTAAGTGGTTCCCTTTCCTCCTCAGTTTTAACTAGATTGTTGAGGCCAAGATGACTGTTTTGCTTGCACATGCGAACTCAGTTCCACGGTCCGCTATTCCATTCCGCTCGGGCCTCTCTTTGGAGACTCCCTTCTTTCCAATCTATAAATATAGTGCTGCCTCGCTATACCGAGTCTTGCTATCTTGTTGTTGTACTTAGATCTTAACGGGTCATAGCCAGTGGCTTTTCACAACGACACTCATGGTCGATTGCTTCTACTTACGCTGCTTGTGCTGCATTTTATGCTTGTTAATTGTTTGAGTTCCTAAAACCCGGTTAAAATTTTAAGATAGGAAGGTCAGTTTCCATACGCATTTTATCGCCAGATAAACAGTTTACCTCTTTTCCTAAAACCCGCAAACATCACAGATTTTTAGGGGAATATTGGATAGAGCTATTGAAAAAAATGTTCCTACATATTGGGGTTTGTTTAGTTGTTATTGAACATCAAATGCTGGAATGAAAGGTCATGGAACTTTGATATCTTCTTTTCTTTTATTTTTAGATAAAATCTTCGGAATATTGTTCAACCTTAAAGCGATTCGTTAATATTTTAATGCAAGATGCAGGTTCTTTACTGTATATTTAACACTCATAATTTGGTTTTCTATATTTGTCGTGTTTATCAGGCGATTGAGTGTGGTTGGTTACCTGGAGATGTTTTTGATGCCTTACCTTGCAAATATGTCAATGGAGCCATCCTTTGTGAGGTGATGTCTTTGTTTTAGTGTTTATTTGGTCATTGGCATTAGGTATGGTAGTTTTGTCTTCTTGAAAGATGTTTCCTTCGCAGATTCAAGATTACCGCAGTTGTTTGATCCAAGAAAGAGCGACTGTTCCTACAAATAAAGTTCCAAGTGTTCACAAGGTTCTCTTGCATATGCGCACGGAAAATGTTGTCAAAGACATCTTGTCAATCTCCAATAATTCTTGGACCTACAGAGACTTTTTGGTTGGTAGACTTTTGTAGTGAGCATCTGTATGCTCCTCGGCTTTCCGCTCAAGCTTATTGCCTCGTTCTCATGTTCATTTCCTTGTTCTTGTTCAGGAAGTTGAGTCCCAAATTGTCAAGGCTCTGCAACCTGCTCTTCATCTAAATCCACAGCCATTGCAGGACATATACTCTGGAGAATCCTTAAGAAAGAAGGTACTGGAAGTGATAGAATTCGTGTAACGCCTGCCAAAGTTCCAAATGCGTGAAGCATATTACCTAACTTTTCCATTTTTTAGCAGATCAATCTTGGAATTATGTGGAGCTGGAAAAGGCGAAAGCTGAGTAATGCATCAGACACCGACATAGATTTCAACAACTCTCATCATGTAGCTGACATTACCGTTAATTGTGCTACTCAGAGTTGCAGCTCTCTAGCTGGTTTATCGTATCAAGAAAGAGGCATTACATTTTCGGAGCACAATGTTGTACGAGAGAACTCATTATCCACAAGAAAACAACCTTCTTCAAGAGAATTGGGGAACTCACTTTCCAATCTGTTGACATCACAGCCTACATCTAAAGCTGCATATAGTTGTAGCCAGGCTTCTTTACCGATGGTTGCAGTGTCTGATTTTGCCGCTTTACCCAAACCAAGTCTTAACTACTCAAATAATGGTTTGGGAATGCCTGGTTCATCGGCTCTTGATAAGAGAGTCAGATGTGAAACACAAGCAGTTCAAGCACCAATGCTAAAGAAACCCAAGCCAGAGCCCGTGGACTTATCTTATCAGCAGCTTACTGGAAGCCAAGCTGAAACCAGTCTTCTACCTTATCTACAGTGGAAGAAAAAATTGTTGCATCAACCCAGTGAGGGTGGAAAAGTTATACATGAAAGAATCCAGGAGAAAGAGCGTCCCTTGGCGATAATAAATAATGGTCAGACAAGAAGTTTTCAAGGAATCTCAGAGCTGCAGGCTGCTTTCGACACTTCTAATGTTAAGTTAGAGCCTGAAAAAGATAGTTTCCCCAGTTCAAATTTTAGGAAGACCAAAAATGAGCACCGTGTGATGGACAGGATACCTGTTCAGTCTTATCTCCAGCAATCACAAAAGCAACAATCATCATCTCAATTAAGAGATAATGTATCTACTAATATGAGGATGCACAGAAGTGTCTCTCAATTGAGGACGGGTTCAGATATATTCCAGGTTGCAGCTCCTGAGAATTGTGCGTCTGCAAGTTCTCCAAACATAACCTTTCTGCCATCAGAGGTAGTTGTTCCTCCAAAGCAGAAAACAGATCCTCGTCCTAAACGCTCCAGAAAAAAGACTGATGATTCTAGTGCTAGCATGGGCAATACCAATGCTGCTGATGCAAACCATGTTTCCATGAATCTTACTTCATCTCGGCCATCAAGACCTAAAGCTGGATCTTTCCCTGAGAGCTTTTTGAAGATTCAAGCAGTGACTGAGAGGTAGTATCATAGTTAAAGTCATGCCAGTTATACTGCAAATAGTTCTGTTTCTGCAGTCTTGCTTGTTATGATGTGTAATGCTTTGTAATGCATCAGGTATGGACTACATAACAGGGAGTACAAATTGGACCCATTTTTGCGAAGGAAACCCTTTTCTTCCGTAACTCCATTGGTTTCTTACCAACTCTTATCTTCAGGAGATAACAAAAAGTGGGAGAATACTTCCGCAGATAAAATTTCTCTCAAAGAATGCTTTCTGGACAGGGGTATCGGTATTTATGAAACTCGGACATTGACTTTTCTACGTCAATCTCACATCCATCAAGGTAAAGAACTGATTATGTTTGTCTTCCATGCATGTTATATATATACATGTATGTAATTTTCAACCCTTATCGCTACCTTTCTTCTCATTTTGAGTAATTCTATGCAATCCTAGAAAATGAGACTCCCATCGTTGATAGAGAGGCTCAGGTCAGACTGATCATATCAGAGAAGCTGAATGAGGGAATGATGAAAGCAAGTGTTGCTTATGGAACCGAAAAAGAGATGTTTTCAATTGATTATCCTCTTCTACCGGCTTCTACTAGCACTGTGAGTTTCCATTTGTGATTATTCAGAGTCTCCTCTTCTGATATATGATTGCGACGTTCCTTTTGGAATGCAATAAATCTTTCGATTATCAATCCCCTGACATCTGTTTTGAGTTTGTTACCCTGTGGTCTATTTTACATAGCAAAGCTCATGGTTTACAGATATTTCCTTGATATTTCAAGTAACTAATGAGCACTTATATCTTTTGTCAACTACTTCCGAATTGCGGTCCCATGATTTTATTTGCGCGTTCCCATAATTCCTTATTCCAATTTTCTTTTTCGAACCAACAGTTGGTCTATTTTGTGACTATAATTTTACGAGATTAAAATCTATCCAGCCTCCGTTAGCAAACTGTATAGAATAAGAAACGGAAGCCAGTTTATATCTTAGAATCGTGTTGCTGGGTTGATTTGATGAAGAAAGCATCTGATTTCATGTATTGTTCTTGGCAGCATTCTGCATACCTCTTGGCTACTCAGTTCACCACACTGGTATGTTTGTATCTGTTGCGGATTTTTCATGGATTAGGTTTGTTTCTCAGAACATAAAATAATACTTCGTTATTTACTCTTTCGTCATTCTTTTGGACAGATGAAGCATGAAGGGTACTACCTAGCTAGTTATCATGTAGGGCCGATTTCTCCCAAGGCTGACGGGGGCTTCAGCATTCAGTGGCATAGTGCTAGTATTAGTGCCACTCCATCAGCTCGACCAATCGCCCAACCTTCCTCAACTCTGACCCCAAGGTTATCACCTTCCGGACTCAGTCCCATATCCATGCAACGCCATTCACAGAACATTTTCTCTGGAGGCCAATTTCTCCCACCTGAAATCATACAGTTAGCTGCACAACTCCCGGACACTTGTATACCCAAGCAAGCTCTCAGCATTGCTACACAAGAAAATTGCATGATGCCGCAAGTCCGGCAGATTCTGAATAATTGTGCCTATTCAATGTATCAGACGCTGCAAATACAACAACAACAACAACAACGAAATCAATTCATGCAGGGGGGATCAGGAGGTGGAGGAGTAAGTGCAAGTGGTTTAGGTATGATTGAACGGGGTGGAGTCCAGGGACTTGGAAATTCTCGTCTTGGTTTGTTGGGTAATGGCATGGGCTTGAGGTCCTCTACTCCTCCTACGGAATTGGGAGGACGGATGCCTTGGGTTGGCAATGTAGGCCTGTTTAACAATCTTGGCAGTGAAGTATCTAGTTTAAATGACAGCAAGCTACCTCTTGGCCCGGTTTCTGATCTTCTGAGGGCCACAGAAGGCCAAGGGAAAGCCTTGATGAATGGGGTTTCGGTGGACATAACAAATTCTCGAGGCGTGACTACTAAATTAAGCAACCAGCAGCTGCTACAATTGCAGATGCATCCACTGGAAATGAGATCACTGTTTGAACAGAGGATACAACCGGAAATTAGATCACTGGTTGAGCAAAAGATACCGCCACAGATGCATCCACCAGAACTGGAATCATCAGTCCAGCAGCAGATACAACCGCAGATGTATCAACCGGGACTGGGATCACCAGTTGGGCAGCAGCTACAACCGCAGATGCATCAACAGGAAGTGGGATCACCAGTCCAGCAGCAGATGCAACCGGAAATGAGATCACCAGTCCAGCTGCCACAACAGAATACGGAGCAGCAGCAGGAAATGACATCATTGCTCCAGCATTCAGATACAGCAGCCATCGTAGTACAGCATGCAGGTTCACCTCATTGTCAAGTTACCCGTCATCAACAATTTGATCAAAGCCAACAACTTATCCCAGAGCCAGCAGCGCAACAGGCGAATGGTAAAGAGTCATCAAAGTGTTGATAAGAATTGCTTATAGTTTGTTTTAGTTGTTTTGTAAATTGTTAGTTTGGTTAAGGGCATAAGTGTAATCTGTTAGAATGCCCACAATATATATATCAAACTTTGTGTAATTATCTGATTGTATTGAATGAAAGAAAGATATTCAGTTTCTATATGGTATCACGACCGTCTCGCCTCACGGCCTTCTCTCTCTCGATCCTCTTCGCTTTCGCTCCTAATTTCTGATCTTTCTCTCTGAATTTTGCTGTGATTCTTCATTGTTCTTCTTCGATTGTCGCTTCGATCTTGTTGTTTGGTGTCTTTCTCGCTGCAATCAGCCATGGCGACTCCGTCAAATTCGTCTTCTCCTCTTGAGTCGGTGCAAGCTCCAAACCCTAATTCGTCAAATTATGCCATGTCTTCGTCTTCATATGCTTCTCTGACGATCCAAAACATTGGAAGTATGGTGCCAATTAAACTCAAACGCTCCAATTATCTCCCCTGGCGTGCTTTATTTGCTCCAATTCTGCGCCGGTATAAGCTCCTTGGCATCATTGATGGTACTGAGGTCTGTCCATCACCTCTTCTTTCTGATCGCTCTATCAATCCCGACTTTGACATTTGGAATGAGAAAGATCAGAACCTTCTCATCTGGTTGAATTCTACTCTGTCTGAAGAAGTGATTCCTTTCACTGTTGGTGTCTCGTCGTCTCGGGATCTATGGATCAAGCTTGAGCAGCGCTTTGGAGTAGTCTCTGATGCTCACATTCATCAGTTACGATCTCGTCTCCAATCCATTCAGAAAGGTTCACAGTCAATTTCTGATTATCTTCAACAAATCAAGGAAATCTCTGATGCCTTGATGGCGGCTGGTGCTCCTGTCACAGATCGTGACCTAATTGCGGCTACACTGGCTGGCTTACCTGATGAGTTTGAATCTTTTACTGATTCCCTTCTTCTTCGTCTTTCCCATACAACTCTGGATGAATTGCATGGCTTACTGCTCACCAAGGAATTATCAATGACTAGAAGGAAGAAAGCTGCTTCCTCTAACACCACAGAGCCTTTCCATGCCTTTGCTGCTCACTCGCTGCCTCCTCTTTTGCCTACACCGCCACCGCACCAAGCTTTTGCTGTTCAACCTCAGTCTTCTCGCGACAATTACCGTGGCAGTCATCGTGGAAACTATAGAGGCAATGCTCGTGGACATCGTGGCAATTATAAAGGTACCAATTTTCGTGGCAATTATCAAGGCTTTCGTGGCAACTCTCAAGGCTCTCGTGGTATCCAGTGTCAAATATGTGGATCAAACAGTCATGAGGCTATTGACTGTTTTGATCGAATGAACCCTGATATATTTGGCAAAGTTCCTCCTGCTAAACTTGCTGCTATGTGTGCACACTTTTCATCAAAGCCCACTCCTTCTTGGCTTATTGATTCGGGTGCAACTTCTCACATTACAAATGACATCTCTAACATTTCTTCTCCTACTCCTTACCGTGGTGAAGACAAGGTCTACATTGGTGATGGTAAAGGTTTGACAATTACCAACGTTGGTTCTTCGTTTTTACATACTCCCTCTGCTACATTTAAACTGCAACATGTTCTTCATGTACCATAAATGCAGCACAATTTACTATCTGCATATCAATTTCTCAAAGATAATTACTGTTCTTTGACTCTTAATTCTGATGGATCCTTTGTAAAGGATCGTTCTACGGGGAAGACGCTTTTGCGGGGACCGGTTAAAGATGGTTTTTATCCCCTGCAATGTACATCTCAGTCATCTCAGTCATCTCATCGTTCTGCTACTTCACCTACTGCCTTAATAAGTGTCAAAGCATCGATTTCAGTTTGGCACAGTCGACTTGGTCATCCGTCTTCATCAATATTCAGGCGTGTTCTCTCAACAAATAAGCTTGCTCTCACAGGAAAGGCTTCAGTGGATTTCTTTTGTTCTCACTGTGCTCTTGCAAAAAGTCACAAGCAGCCGTTCAGTTCTGTTAGTTCTACTTCTTCTTCTTGTTTAGAACTTTTACATTGTGATCTCTGGGGTCCAGCTCCTGTTATGTCAGTGAGTGGATCTAGATACTATCTGTTGATTGTAGATGACTATAGTAAATATAGTTGGTTCTTTCCTTTACAATCCAAATCTGCAGTGTATTCTGTATTGGTTCAGTTCAAGAGTTATGTAGAAAACCTTCTTGGCAATAAAATCAAAGTGTTTCGTTCAGATTCAGGGGGTGAATTTACTAGCACTGCACTACAGAATTTTTTCAAAACTCATGGTATTATACATCAATTCAGTTGTCCACATACACCTGAACAGAATGGTTGTGCAGAAAGAAAACATCGTCATCTGGTCGAGACTGCTCGCACACTTTTGGTTGCTTCTAATGTGCCTCATGTTTTCTGGGTAGAGGCCTTTTCCACTGCTATATACTTGATTAATCGACTTCCAATTTCTGGCATGATGCAGTCTCCATGGGAATTATTATTTCATACTTTCCCTGATTATTGTCGGCTGAAGGTCTTTGGTTGCAGCTGTTTTCCATGGCTTAAGCCTTATACAACTTCCAAACTGGACAGCAAAAGTAAGTATTGCGTGTTCTTGGGGTACAGTCTTCAACATAAGGGATATCGGTGCTTGGATCCATTGACACAGAGGGTCTATATATCTCGTCATGTTATTTTTGATGAATCTACATTCCCATTTCATCACTCTCACCCATTGTCCCCGAGTGCTTCCCGATTTAATACTGCATCTCCAGTTGTGTCTTCAGTTGACTTGCAGTTCACTGTCCCTCATTCTTCCCGATCCTGCACTACTAGTGCCTCCCTTACTGTCCCACCTACTGCCCCTATTGCCTCACATGCTCCTACTGCCCCCACTGCTCATACTGCCCCTATTGACTCACATGCTGCTCCTGTTGCTTCACATGCTGATTATGTTGCTTCACATGTTGATTCTGTTACTTCACATGATCTACTTGCTGCCCCTATTGACTCACATGATCCTACTGTTGATTCCATTGGTCTTCCCATCTCGGTTCCTTCTGTCTCTTCTACTGTGCACAATACTCATCCTATGCTTACTCGGTCAAAAGCAGGGATATTCAAACCCAAGGCCTTCTCGGCAACCAAGCATCCTCTTCCATCTTCTCTTGATTTTGTCCCATCTACTTATTTGCAAGCTTCCAAGCATGCTCACTGGAGAACTGCTATGTAAGAGGAGTTTAATGCATTGCAATCTACAGGGACATGGGTTCTTGTACCCTCTTCTCCTCTTCACAATGTTGTTGGTTGTAAATGGGTCTTTCGGATTAAGAAACATCCTGATGGTTCTATTGATCGCTACAAGGCTCGCCTTGTTGCCAAAGGCTTTCACCAACAAGCAGGCATCGATTATAAAGAAACTTTCAGTCCTGTAGCCAAGCCTGTTACCATTCGTATCCTGTTGTCTTTTGCTGCTCAGTTTCACTGGTTTTTAAATCAGTTAGACATTAGTAATGCCTTCTTGCATGGGGATTTACAAGAAGATGTTTTTATGCAGCAGCCTCATGGCTTTACTGATCCCTCTTTTCCACATCATGTCTGCAAGCTTAAAAAGTCCCTTTATGGTCTTAAACAGGCTCCAAGGGCTTGGTTTGACAAATTATTTCAGGTGTTGAGATCTTTTGGTTTTCAGCAGTCTTCTTCTGATGCCTCTTTGTTTGTCTTACGAGCTCCAACCTTGGTGATCATCCTTGTATATGTTGATGACATTTTGGTAACTGGTCCTAATGCTACACTCTGTCAGCATTTTATCAACAAACTGAGCACTGTTTTTCCTGTCAAAGATCTAGGCTCATTGCATTATTTTTTGGGACTTGAGGTGCACAAGTCTTCTGAAGGCATATTCTTACACCAAGGAAAATATTTACTTGACCTTCTTCAGAAGACTAAAATGGATGGAGCTAAACCATGTTCCACTCCCTTAGGCACGGCCAAACTTGATCATACCGGTTCTCTCTTGTCTAATCCCACAGAGTATCGATCCTTAGTTGGTGCCTTGCAATATCTTACATGGACTCGGCCAGATATATCTTTTGCTGTGAATCAAGTATGTCAATTCATGCATGCTCCGAGGGATTCCCATCTTCAAGCTGCTAAAAGAATTCTCAGATTTTTAAAAGGTACTCTCACCCATGGCTTATGGTTCAAACCCGGAAATCTGCACCTTACAGCATACTCTGATGCTGATTGGGCAGGGTGCACATTTGACAGAAGGTCCACCAGTGGCTATTGCATCTTCCTTGGTTCTAATTTGATTAGTTGGAGTGCCAAGAAACAGCCAACGGTTGCCCGATCCTCTACTGAAGCTGAGTACAGGTCTTTGGCTCACACTTCGGCTGAAATAACATGGATCTGTAAAATTTTCCGAGATATTGGTTTTCAACTACCTCAGATTCCTCATCTCTGGTGTGATAATATCTCTGCAATATCTTTAGCTTCTAATCCTGTTTTTCATGCCCGGACTAAACACGTTGAAATTGACTATCATTACATCCGTGAGCTGGTTCTTGCTCATCTTATCAAGGTCCAATATGTTTGTAGTCAAGACCAATTGGCCGACATTCATACTAAGTCTCTGTCTCGGCAAAGATTCCTCTATCTTCAATCCAAGCTTTCTCTTGGTTCTTTTGATGCTTCCAAGTTCAGCTTGAGGGGGTGTAAAGAGTCATCAAAGTGTTGATAAGAATTGCTTATAGTTTGTTTTAGTTGTTTTGTAAATTGTTAGTTTGGTTAAGGGCATAAGTGTAATCTGTTAGAATGCCCACAATATATATATCAAACTTTGTGTAATTATCTGATTGTATTGAATGAAAGAAAGATATTCAGTTTCTATAAATGGAACGCGGCTTATGGAATCCAGGAGATGAGCTTGCAGGCTTATGGCTATGCGGGAAGTAACAAAACTTCAGCTCAATGAGTGTTGTTTTTCTAGCCTTTTGGTCTTTTCGTTTTTGGTCAACAGTAGTCAAGAGGTAAGATTTAGTGGGAAAAACCAGGGTTTTTGGGTGTACATTTTTACATACCAAGGTAGGGAGGGGAAGGGTATACATCCATTTTGTCTTTTTGAAATAAAATGTAGGGGAAAACAATCAGCCTCATGTTTCTTCAATGTTTTTCTTCTATCTATTTGCTTCATCTGGGAGAATGGTGTGCCAAGTATATGTTGCCAAAACAAGATCAACAGTCCACTTACCTGGTTGGAGCAGTGTGCTTCTCTTAATGAATTCAAGTTTGATTTTTTTTTTTTTTTTTTTTGTGATTTAGATTAATTTGATATAGTATTTCTCGTGTAAAAAAAAAAAAAAAAAACCTCAACGGTTCATTTTTTAATACAAACAATGCCTTAATTCATACTAATTAAATTATACAAAAGAAAGATTCAAATTTTGAGTGCATATTAAGACACATTTTCTTTAGCTAATGCGGCTATCCCCCGTCTAAATAATTAGAAAGTAAGTCAACATTGCATCGGATTCAAATAGGATTGTAATGATAGCTGATTCAATTACAATGAATTCGTATAGAAAGTTGTTCGTATCCCATTAACTACACCAGATTCGGTCCATTCGGATAAGATTGTAATTACCATTTTCAAAAACAAAAGTGCATAATGAATTGTTGAAAAAATGCATCGGATTTGAATAGGATTGTAATGATAGCCGGTTTAATTACAACGGATTCGTTTAGAAAGTTGTTCGTATTCTATTAATTACACTAGATTCAGTTAATTCTGATAAGATTTTAATTACCATTTTCAAAAATAAAACTGCGAAATGAATTGTTGTTGAAAGAAATGCTTCGGATTCAAGTAAAATTGTAATGATAGCCGGTTTAATTACAACAGATTCGTATTAAAAATTGTTCGTAAGTTATTAATTACATCAGGTTCGAATAAAATTGCAATTAATATTTTCAAAAAAAAAAAAAAGCTCGATGAATTGTTATGGAAAAAAGAAGGTGGGAAAAAGAAGTGGAGGTGGATTGTCTGGCCTCCTATTTTCATACTCTTCACATCCTCTCTTGTTTGTGTGGTCATGGTTAAGTCACGTCAACATTTTATATTATTTTTTTATAAAAATAATAAGAATATAAAATGTTGACATAACTTAACCGTGATCACAAAAAACAATTGAGAATAGAGAGAGTATAGAAATTGGAGGGCAGATACTCCACCTCCAAAAGAAGTAAATGCACTACTTGAAAATTTGTGGATAAGTTTCCAACACTCCACGTCAGAGTGTCCCCACAACTAAAATAAAAAATGAAAACTAATAAAAATGGTTTAAAAATTTTGAGTCTTAAATGGTAAAGTGAAAAAGTACCATGATTGACTTTTTAGTATAAAAATGTAATTTTTTGTTAAAATGAACAGTACCAGAAATTTTTCGTTAAACTTCCCAAATAAAAACCACCCCACGTCATCTCTGTGGACCCACGTCCAGATTCTGCTCGCGCGTCCACTGTAGTGTTTAACCAACTAACCACGCCACAGGGAACCCCAAGCCCTAACCTGCAGCTCAAACTTCTTCTGCATTTTTCAATTCTTCAAAACCCTAACAAAATTCCGCCAATTCAGTCACCATCTCTCTCTTAAAATCCCCAATCTATCTCACGAAGAGTCGAAGACTATGGCTACGGACGGCGCGGCGGACCGACGGAGGCCACCGCCGCAAACGCTGAGCGCAGGCAACAACGGAAACTGCGTGATGAGCTTGTCGAACAGACTGAGACTGATGCCGAACAAGGATCACAAGGCGGAGAGCTACGAGGACCTGGAGCAGTTGGAGTTCAGTCCCTTGCTCTTCAGCTCGCTGGAGCGCTACTTGCCACCCACCATGCTCAATGCCTCACGTGACCTCAAGCTCCAGTACATGAGGGACATTCTCCTCCGGTACTCACCCGAGAGCGAACGCACTCGTGTAAGACATGATAACTCTCTCCCTCAAGTTTGGTGCATGCATGAAACTGAAAATGAATTTGATTATTGGAAGTTTCGGAATTTCTTGTTATGTGAATTTGAATATTTGGATGAAGGTGTGAAATGAGTTTGCTCCAGTTGCGATTGCGGTAGAATGTGTAATTTCTTTGAATTCTCCGGAAATGATTGATGCGGATATACAATTCCTGTGTTAAAATTTGATTATTGATGCGGATTTAGTTTATGTGCCTAGTCAAGGGAGATAAGCTTGAGTAGAAATAACGTATAGTCAGAACAGGCAGGGGCAATGTGCTTTGGTTAATTAGTCAATCCGGCGTCACTGCATTCCTGAGTGGGTCATATGTTTTTTTCTGTTTGAATAAACAGGTTCAACGACATCGAGAATACAGGCAGAAGATCATCACACACTATCAGGTGCGTTTGATGGCTAATATGCAGTTAACATTTCAAAACTTTCTGTAATATGTAAACAACACATTTATGGATCACGGTCAAGTGTTGCAGTCATTAAAGTTAAGCCCCTTCTTTTGGTACTACTGGAATTGGGGGCTCGAGTTTTCTGCATAAGACATTTAGTCATGATTGCATGTCAACAAACTTAAGTAATTTCCTTCTTAATCGGTCTCATTGCAGCCTCTACAAAGGGAGTTGTACACTCTGCAAGCTGAAAAGTTCTTTGTCCCCTCATTTCTCAGAGCAATCAGTGAGAACACAGAGGATAGCTTTAGAAGTATACTGTCTGAACCCTCTCCTGGAGTTTATACATTTGAAATGCTTCAGCCGGATTTCTGTGACTTGTTAGTAACTGAGGTATCATTTTGAATAAAAGTTAATTTTCCTTTATGTTACCTTTTCTATTTTCTTATCAAATTCTGATTGCTTAGGTGGAAAATTTTCAAGGGTGGGTCCATGAGACAAATTTCAGAGTCATGCGACCAAATACAATGAATAAATACGGTTGTGTTCTTGATGACTTTGGCCTGGAAACCATGCTTGACAAGTTGATGGAGGACTTTATACGTCCTATGTCCAAAGGTATTTCATCTCTAGTATTGTGAAATTGTAATTGGAAAAAGTTCTTATATGTGAAAGATTAGAAATAAGGTTATACTTTTTTTTGTTGATGCAGTTTTCTTCCCGGAAGTTGGTGGATCCACACTGGATACTCATCACGGTTTTGTTGTTGAATATGGAATCGATAGGGATGTAGAGCTTGGTAGGTGCTCATCCATCTAAAGGTTTTAGATTTAGTTTTTCGATAGAAACATTTGTACTTAAGCCTCTCTTTCTCTCTCTCTGCCATTTCCACTCTTTATATTTTCTTAGTGAAGGGAGTTATGCTGTAGACTGCAGAGTAATACTGAGGCTTTAGTATCTGACTGGACGATAATGTACTCTATTGCATTTTTGAGTTATTTCTACTGATTATCATTATTTCCTAGGAACAGTTTTGATTGTTGGTTTAGCTGATATGGCATTATTTCTCCTTATGTTTTCATAATTGTGTCCAATTGTTCAATACTGTATGCGTGTCTTCATCTCAAACCCCTGTGCTAGATTTATAGCTTGTTAAGCTTTTATGAATCCACAACAGCTTTATATTGCAGGTTTTCATGTGGATGATTCAGAAGTCACCTTGAATGTTTGCTTGGGAAAGCAATTTTCAGGTGGAGATTTGTTCTTTCGAGGTGTTCGATGTGATAAACATGTTAATTCAGAGACACAATCTGAGGTGTGCTATTCTTTATGATCAATTTTTGGTACAATTTTTTATGTAGGGTCATATAAAGACTTTGGGGTATCATATTGGATATCATTTCTAATTTATGATAAATAGTAAGTTGCATGTATATTTTTTTTCTTATGTTTTATTTTTTTTCTTATGTTTTCTTAGTTGTAATAAATCTTTTATTTTCTTACATTTTACCATATAAGTATTGAACTTAATTTTACTTAATAGGAAATCTTTGATTATCCTCATGTCCCGGGACATGCCATTCTTCATCATGGTCGCCATCGACATGGTGCTAGAGCCACGACATCAGGGCGTCGAGTCAACTTATTATTATGGTGCAGAAGGTACCATTCTCCATATTTAATCCCCCCCCCCCCCCCCCCCCCCCCCCCTAAAAGAATTTAAAGAAACCTAACCTAAGGATTTCAAGGATTCACAATCTCCCTAACTTTCGGGTTACTACACAATCTCCCTAACTGGTCTTAAAGTAGAGTTCAGTGAAATGTTGGAATATCCGGGTTTCACACAGTTGGTTTCTCCTAAACGCTATGTCCTCTATTGTTTTCTCAATTGATTGTGCACATTGCAAAACACACTGAATGGCCTTGTAAACATACATTACCAAAATGTGCCATCTAAGAAATTGATAGAATTTATTTAAGGCTAAGTAACCTTTGGATCCTGGTCTCGTTAAGTACTAGGATTTTTTGCCTGTGTGCCGGTTAGTTTACTTACAAACAGTTTTGCAGAAGCTTTTCTAGGTATACTTACAGTAAAACTGTCAAACATAGGGTTTTACTGCAAGGATTATCTCAATTATGCTTTCTTGTTTACCAAATTACTTACTTTGGATCCCCAATCTTCTTGTAGTTCGGTCTTTAGGGAGCTGAAGAAATATCAGAAAGACTTTTCCAACTGGTGTGGCGAGTGCAAACGTGAGAAGAAAGAAAGGCAGCGCCAATCAATTGCCGCAACCAAACTGGTATGGAATATTTGATGAGACAGAGAAAAATATTCAGCATGTTTCTATGTTTGGCATTCATTAACTTCTGACCTCTGATTTTCTTTTCACAGGAAATACTTAAGATAAATGGACAAACTGCTTGAGCTGCTTATTTCTTTTACGTTTTTACTTCCAATTCTTCTTGATCTGTTCATTTTGCAACTTTTGCTCGTTAAGTTGTAAAATCTCATCCTTATCAGCACATAGACGTTTTTCGTGTCTATTTTCAAATTTGTATTCCATCCATTAATACAGACTACAGTCGGGCTATTTGTTAGTAATATGAAAGGCCGGTGGCGGTGTGGTTTCACTGTGTGTTTCAACGCTTTAGCTGTTTCACTGTGTGGTTTCACCTTGAAACCACTCCGGTGACGTTCTTTCTTATCATTCAAGGTGTGGTTTCACTGTGTGTTTCAACAGGTAACATACGATTGTACTTGACATTGCGTGATTGGCTTGGATAACCCCACAATGGCAATATGGTCTGTAAGTTTCTCTCCCACCATCCACGTACAAATCTCATGAAATTCAAAGTGTACAAATCTCATGAAATTCAGAGTATAGAAAATCCGCTCTGGCATCATGAAAGACGATGTTACTCAACACCATCTTTCGTTTGACTCGTTCTACACGTTTGATCAAAATATTCAAGTCAAACATGCTTTCTGCGTGTGTCTACTCAGTAGGTCTGTCTCCACAACACTAGCTCTTAAGGAATTGGTCCAAATGGTATAGTGTTGCTTAAACCCATATCCCAAAGGTCGTTATGCGTGCATGAATCTGTCAATTATCCTTCTGCATTCTTCACATATTACCATATAAATGGAAGAACGTCAACCATCCGATCACAAATTTTCCACGTGAATATGAGTGGCGGTGATGCTTAATTTGACTCGATTACAAACAGAGTGAGTTTAACTGAGTGTTAAAAATAACCATTAGGTGAGAACAATGTTCAATGTCTGAAAGAACACCTTAAAGTTTTTAAACTTTTTATAGGAGATTTTTTTTCCATGTCCTTATTCAAACAAGTACTTTACGTGTCATAAAATAAATAAAATGACATAAAAAATTATATTATTTCCTTTTTTTTTTTTTTTTGAACGACTGTTTCCTCTTCTTTTTTTTTATATGTGAAGTACCCCTTAAATACTCAATATTAAAAAAAAAACAATATTATCAATAGGTAATGGTCAAAGTAAAAGTACCCTTTTGGATTCAATTTCATCAACACACTGCACACGTGTTAGTGCTATTAATAGGGTAAAGATAGAAGGATTAATTGTACACTATTAATGTGGGCTCCTTTTCCACCCCTAAAATAATACAGGCCTGGAGAAAATCCAAGAGAAGGACAAAAAAATATCAAGTCAGTGAACTTATAGGCCAGCCCGATAGGACCAAATGAATGAGGCCTGACCGTTTAATGGTCTGGTTTGACTATCAACAAAGAAGCTTACAAAAGGGACATAAAGATTGTCAGACCTAGTGTTCGGGGTGGTATTCTCTTGACACCTCAGGGATGAGCAAAGTGCTCGACACGTATTCGATTAGGAAACATCGCAACTAGGAGCAATCGTGTTCGTTCATCGTACATGGTACGGTCAGTTGTCGTTAATAATTTCCGACCGCTCAACGTACGATGAACATATATGATTACAGGATTCTTAGAAAAATGATCCCAGGATCCTTTTCCGGAGCAAACGTCACTTCACTTCCACGTGTTACTTAGACAGTGGAAGAATAATTTGTTGGTTAGGTTTGTGTGTTCTGACCATCTAATGCGAGAACAGTGGAATACTATGTGCCAAGACTTTGTGAGACTTTTTGGCTCACAAAAGGCCTAGCCGCCTCTGTAAAGACTAAAGAGGAGCAAGTACTTCTTATAGTCATCGGACGGAACGATACACTGTTAGTACCGAGCGTTTCTTGTAACCTATGTCATATAAATACAAATCACTACAGTGGACATAATTCAGTTTTGTTGAACAACTTCAATATTGTTGTCCATTACTTAAAGTCGTGATCCCAAATCCCACAAAGAGTTGGCCATACTCATCTTTGTTGACCTCTTAATTTTGAGCGTCAACAAACAAAATTGTTGTTTTCATCTCAACCATAGAACTAATTGCTAGTGTTAGGCACAAACTATTAAAGAAACGTAAACGTATCTTAGCCATAAGTAGTAGTGATTTTTAAAGTTTCTTCTTTAGGTGGCCTGTCTCCAAGGTCTAAAATATCGATGATATAAGAATACAAAAACACGGAAATTTCGATGGAAATATCAAGATATTATCGATATCGATAAAAATTGAATAAAAACCACGGAAATTGTACGAAAAACTTGAAAATTTTTATTGAAACTTTGCAGGATGTTTATTTAGTCAATTATCTATTAGTTTATCACAAAAATTTAGAAGGAAATACATTGCATGATGGATTTAACTGATTTAAGTTGATTATATAATGAGCTAGCAAACATTGTGAGTGTAAAAAATATGTAGTAATTAATGAAAGAAGTTTAAACACACCATAATCATTTATATATAATGAATTAGTACAATATTTTACATTTTAGTACCACATAGAGTTCCTATCAAGGTCTAAAATATCGATGATATCAGAAATATCGGTAGTCCAAAAACACGGAAATTTCGATGGAAATATTGGGATAATATCGATATTTTAGACCTTGCCTGTCTCAAGCCTCAAGTGCAGTGAATGGGAATAACTTTCCAAGTCATCTTCTTTTACCTACTAAATTTTCTCTAGGATTCTTCTCGACTCTCGAAGACCTACAAACAAGGCATCCGAAAGGGACCTGGATTGTCTGCCCTCCCCATCTCATAATCATACTATTCTCATCTCCTTTTATTTATGTGGTCACAGTTAAGTCACGTCAATATTTTATATTGATTTTTTTTTTTTTAGAAATAATAAGATAAAAAGTAATGGGAATATAAAATGTTGACGTGGCTTAACCTCGTGACCACAAAAATAGGAGGGGATGAGAAGGATATGGGATAGGAAGGGCAGACAATCTAGGTCCATCCGAAAGGGATTCCTGCTAATAAATATATTATTTTTCTTCTCGACTATTCCTACGGGGATGTGATCGTGTAATTATAATATGATTTCAAAGCTTTTTCTTGAAGTAATTGTGATTAGTTTACTCTAATCCATTGCTAGGGCGTCCTATATACCGTCCTACCCGTCGTCCTTTTCATTGTCGTCGTCGTCGATGTCATTATTTATCGTCAATCAAATATTGTCTCGATCCTTCTAATAAGAAGGTCTTTGGACTGACTAAATTATAATATGTATATGATTGGCACTTTTTCGTCAAGTAGACCATAGATTGGACACCCCTATGCACATTTTGTTTATGATAAGGTTTTTATTTGGTACAATAGGAGTTTCGGTTACTTTCGTTTAAGAGCATCTCCGATGAAAGAAGCTAAACTTGGAGAGTTGAGTTGGTTTAGCTCTTCCTTTGCAACTTTAATGTGAATAGTTGAGTTCCCTCACTTCAAGATGAATGTGCACATTTTTTAGCTATTTTAACAAAGCTAACGAAATGTCTTCAATTGAGATAAAGCGAGACACAAAATTGACATTTAGAGGATTAAGTGAGACGTTTTGAATTTTAATTAACAAAGTGAGATTATAATTGAGTTTCGAGGGACATTGATGTAAATAAGTCTTCTCAACAACAGAAAAGCTTAGGCCTTTGGGGTAACTTGGAATTTTATTTATAAAAATAAAAAATAAAAAATAAAAAATAAACACCGATATTATCTAGGGAGAGAGGGTTAAGCTTATCTTAGAAACGGAAAATTGGCAGCTAACAATGAGATAGGTCACTCAGTACTACGATCTAGTGGTATTCCTATTCACTTAGAAGTGAAAGGTCTTAGGTTCGAATCTCATGGATGACGAATTTGATACCAAATTAGGTTGCCCATTGTGTGGTTTAACCGAACTCCTCATCTCCTTAGTGTAAAAATATTGATATCATTGTATTTAAAAAATAAAAAATAAAAAATACAGTGTGGTCAGCGGATACGCGGATTTTCGTGGACGGTGGAGATTGCATCATGCATCTTCTAATTATATTATTTCTCTCTTTCTGATGAATTAATAAACAAACACAGGGGTTACTAATTCTAATTTATATGTAGGTTTAGTCCTCAAAATTTAATGCATCTTTGATTAACTAGTCAGCGGAGATCACGAAAAAATCTTTCACCACTAATCATACGTCTGTTTTGGTTTCTGGTTGGAATGACACATGTGTTGGAAATTATTTTGGCCCTGAACAGATCCCGGATTTCGTAGGAGCTTTAGAGAATTTAGCCATATCAATTCTCATAAATGTGGCCTCATTTACTCCTATATAGGTGACATTAGTTAAGAATAGTCTGCTATATTCCTCTTGATAACAAGATATTAATGTCATTAAATGTATAAAACATAACCCCTCAAACGTCAACAAACAACACACATTTTATCATAAGAATGGGTAAGTTGTGTGTTCAACTTTTGAATCAAACTCAACCAGTTTGCCTATTGAACCTAGACCATGGGATCTCCAATCAGTTAGGTTAGGTTTCCGCCCAGTTCAATTCATTGAATTGGCTTAAGACCCATTCCCCTCGATGTAAATAATATTTGCTCTCTTGGTAGGCCTTTTGTCAAATGATCAGCTATATTTTCCTTTGACTTCACATAATCAATGGATATTATTCCATTGGAGAGCATCTTCTTAAGAGTATTGTGTCGACGTTTGATGTGACGTGACTTCCCATTGTATACATGACTTTTGGCCCTTGATTGAGCGGCCATACTATCACAATGTATACATATAGCCGTTACCGGCTTTGGCCACATTGGAATATCCTCCAGAAAATTTTTGAGCCACTCGGCTTCTTCGCCAGCCAAGTCTAAAGCTATAAACTCGGATTCCATGGTGGACCGAGCTATACATTTCTGTTTAGAGGATTTCCAAGATATTGCTGCACCTCCCAAGATAAAAACATATCCACTTGTCGACTTGGATTCTGTAGTGTCATAAATCCAATTGGCATCACTGAAGCCTTCTACAACAGGTGGATATTTTGTGTAGTGTAATCCGTAGTCAAGTGTATTTTTCAAATACCTTAACACTCTTACTAAAGCATCCCAATGCTCTTGTGCCAGATTACTTGTATATCTACTAAGCCTACTTACTGCATAAGCTAAGTCGGGCCTAGTTGAATTCATCAAGTACATTAGACTTCCAATTACTTGAGAATATTCAACTTGAGATTTGGCATCGCCTTTATTTTTCTCCAACTTGCATCCAGCATCAAAAGGAGTCGCAGCAGGTTTGCATTCAAATTGACCAAACCTTCGTAATATTTTTTCTGCATAATGGGATTGTGTAAGGACATATCCTTCACTATTTCTCTTAATTTGAATTTCTAAAATGACATCGGCTTGACCTAAGTCTTTCATGTCAAAACTTGAATTCAACATTTTCTTTGTTTTGTTTATTACATCTTTATTGCTTCCCATTATGAGCATATCATCCACATACAAGCAGACAATAACACAAGTTTTATCATTACTCTTAATGTAGACACATTTATCAGATTCATTTATTTTGAACCCATGTGTCAACAAAGTATGATCAAACTTTTCGTGCCATTGTTTTGGTGTTTGTTTAAGTCCATATAATGACTTAACTAATTTGCACACTTTGCTTTCTTGTCCTTTAAGCACAAACGCTTCAGGTTGTTCCATGTATATTTCTTCATCTAGTTCTCCATTTAAAAATGTTGTTTTTACATCCATTTGATGGATATCAAAGTTGTATACAGCCGCAATTGCTATTAACGTCCTAATTGACGTTATGCGAGAAACTAGAGAATAGGTGTCGAAATAATCCAACCCTTCTTTTTGGCGATAACCTTTGGCTACTAAACGTGCCTTGAACTTGTCAATGGTTCCATCCGCCTTGAGTTTCTTCTTGAAAATCCATTTATGACCAATTGGTTTACTACCGGGAGGTAAATCAACCAATTCCCATGTGTTATTTTCCATAATGGATTCCATTTCACTTTTAATTGCTTCCTTCCATAAAGGAGCCTCAGAAGAAGACATGGTTCTTTAAAAGTTCTAGGTTCATTCTCGGATAAGAAAGCAATGAAATCTGGTCCAAAGTTTTTAGAAACTTTGATTCTTTTTCCTCTTCTTGGTTCCACATCATTTCCTTGGACACCAGAAGAAGATGCTTCATCATGACTATGATCATGAACCCTCTTTGTATTAGAACCAGATTCCTTTTCTTTGTAAGGGAATATATCCTCAAAGAATTCTGCATCTGCTGATTCTAATATAGTGTTAACATGTATGTCAGAAATCGAAGATTTCACAACAAGGAACCTATAAGCAGCACTATTATTTGCATATCCAATGAATACGCAATCAATAGTTTTAGGTCCTAGTTTCGTTCTTTTTGGTAACGGAACTTGCACCTTTGCTAAGCAACCCCACACTTTGAGGGTTTTATAAGTGGGTTTATGTCCTTTCCATATCTCATAAGGTGACTCGTCAATCTTTTTTAGAGGAACCTTATTCAATATGGTATTTGCAGTAAGTAAAGCTTCACCCCACAAACTGTGTGGAAGCCCAGAACTATTTAACATGGAATTAATCATATCTTTGAATGTTCTATTTTTTCTTTCGGCAACACCATTTTGTTGTGGTGTGTATGGAGCCGTTGTTTGATGTATAATTCCATATTGTGCACAAAAATCTGAAAAGGCAGTAGACTCATACTCTCCTCCTCTATCGGATCTAAGTGCTTTGATTTTTCTCTCAAGTTGATTTTCAACTTCGGCTTTATATGTCTTAAACATATTCAAAGCTTCGTCCTTGCTATGAATCAAATAAACATAGCAATACTTACTGCAATCATCAATGAAAGTGACATAATAATTCTTTCCTCCATGACTTGGTGTGGATTTAAAGTCACAAAGATCACTATGAATTAATCCAAGTAATTCATTTGATCTTTCCAAAATTGACTTTCTCGTTTGCCTAGCAAATTTTGATTCAGTACATGTTTCACACTTATGATTAAAATTAATTTCGAATTTAGGTAATAATTCTAATTTAACCATTTTATGCATGGAACGAAAATTAACATGTCCTAATCTAGCATGCCAAATATTAGAAGACTCAACAATATAAGTAGAAGCATTTATTTTATTAGCATCATCAATGGCAATTACATTGAGTTTCACGAGGCCATCAGCCACATAACCCTTTCCAACAAACATCCCACCCTTGGTAAGTACAAATTTGTTGGATTCCATTACAAGTTTAAAGCCCTTAGCAATTAGAATTGGTCTAGAAACCAAGTTCCTCCTCATTTCAGGAACATGCAGTACATTCAGCAAGGTCAAACTTTTCCCAGATGTGAATTTGAGTACCACCTTGCCATATCCCTCCACAGAAGATGTGGCAGAATTGCCCATATATAGCTTTTCTCCAAGAGCAGCAGGGTGATATTCTGTGAACAGATTTCTGTCAGCGCAGATGTGCTTTGTAGCACCAGTATCCATCAACCATTCACTCACATTTGAGACCATGTTAACCTCGGACACAACAGCAGCCAATTCTTCATCGGTGGTTGCCATGTTAGCATGGTTGTTGTTGTTTCCGTGGCCATGATTTCCATCCTTGCGATGATAACAATCTTGTGCCTTGTGACCAGATTTGCCACACACATAGCAGGCGCCCTTAATCTTCTTCAGATTCTTGCCTTTAGGAGCAAGGGCAGATTGCATAAACTGCTTGGTTTTCGGAGCAAGAGCCTTATTCTTTTTTGGCTTAGCCTTGGAGTTTCCTCCCTCAACATAATTCGCATTGGCTTCAATGGCTGCAAACCCTCCAGAACGGTCTGCCTTTCTGTGGTCTTCTTCCACACGTAGCCTCAGAATCAAATCCTCCATATTCATCTCACGACGCTTGTGCTTGAGATAAATTTTGAAGTCATTCCAGGAAGTTGGCAATTTCTCAATTATCGCCCCAACTTGGAAATGCTCATTGATCTCGCATCCCTCAGAATGCAATTCATAGATCAACTTCTGGATTTCTTCGACCTGAGAAACAACAGATTTGGAATCCACCATTGTATATTTGAGAAACTTACCGATAACAAATTTCTTTGAACCGGCATCATCAATCTTATACTTTTTCTCTAGGGATTCCCACAACTCCTTCGCTGTCTTGCACATAGAGTAAATGTCGTAGAGATTGTCATCCAAACTATTCAGGATATAGTTTCGGCAACAAAACTCAGAATGATTCCAAGCTTCAATTGCCATGACAGTCTCTCTCGTCATTGGATTCTCATTAGACTTCGGAGCTTCTTCCTTAACAACATGAGCGAGATTCATTGTTGTCAGGAAGAACAACATCTTCTGTTGCCATCTCTTGAAGTCCAACCCTTTGAACTTCTCAGGCTTTTCTGAGTACTTTGGCACATCACCATTCACATTCACAGATTGTTGATCCATAACTTTCTGTTTCAAGATTGTTGGTTATATGTCAACAATCTGTGATAATTTATATATGCTAATAAATAATAAATGCAATAGAAATTAACATAATATAAACTAGAATACGAATTATAAAAACAAACAACTTGAAGATCGAGGCTTGCGTACCGCAATGTCCTTGAAACAGAAATTTCGTCCCTACTCTGTGCTTGTAGTTCTACGGACGTCTGCTTCACCAGGATTCAACGATCAAGTTAAAATTCCAGCACCGGAAAATTTAACTTCTGGCGAATTTAGTGTGGTTCTCTCAGTAAGAAGGTTTAGGAATGTAGAAGATGAAGTTGATTACTTTCTGTGTTTTAGATGCTATGCAGATGAATGTATATATAGCAGATGGATGCCTGTTTGCAACAGGTATGAGAATGGGGTGTGACTGTTGGGAGACATCTCTTCAGATGGGTGCTTTGTTCTGTGTTCAGAAAGAACTCTCAGACTTCATCTGAAAGGATGAGTCTTTTCATAAAAAATAATTAATTAATTAAATTCGAATTTAATTAATTAAATAATTTAATTATTAGAGCCCAAAGGTCCAAGGCCCATCTTTTGACAATTAAATATATATTAAATATATATTAATTATAATTAATTATATATTAATTACCAAATAATTAATACACCCCAAAGCCCAACCCCAAGGGTGAGCCCAATTTTAGTCTCCAGGCCTATTACTCAAATCACTTTCTTTAAAGGACAAAGCCTTATAAAGTGATAAAATCTTTTGGGAATGGCCAATGTGGGATAAGGAAATTTCTACTCAAACTACTCAAATTTCCAACAATGATATTAATATAAAGAAATAATCATGAAAGTGTGGGGGTCTTTCAAAAAAGGACAAGACCATACTGAAAATGTAAAAGACATTTCGCAGATTTGAATTCGACATAATGATGCTTATTAAGTAAGCATATGATTGGACATGGCCATTGGGTCATGCATGTTAGTCATAGTAAGGAAAGAATGAAAGCCAAGAAGTGATTTTCTCATAATTTCTAGTGAGGCATGAAGGCCTAAAAAGATAGATAAAGTCTATATTAGTTGTTCCTTACTTCTTAAAGTGGAAAATGTGATCAATTTAATGATAGCATTACAAGAAACTACAATTATGAAAGAATTGTGGGGGTTGGTTAAAAGTAATTTGCTAATTGAATGACATTTAAGATGTCATCTCATGTAATGAGTAATTGTTTAAGGTATGACAAGGTTAGAGACCTTCTTACAACTACCTTAAATGTGGGGGAAGTCTACTTCCAAGGGTTAGCAAATTATTGAATAAGTCCTAACATATGTTTTGAGGACGTAACATTGGAAATCAACTACTCTCATATAAAATATAATTTTATAAGATGGATTGTGCACACCATTATAGATAGTCAACCTAGTAGTGGATCCAATTATTCAAGGTTAGACTAGAGAGTAAGTTGATCATCGAGGGGAATGAAGCTAAAGCCAACATAACTAATGAATCAGCCGAGCGGAAACCTAACTTAGTTGATTGGAGATCCCATGGTCTAAGTTCAATAGGCAAACTGGTTGGGCATGATTCAAAGAAGTTAACACACTATATACCTCATTCCTATGATGGAAGAAGTGTGTTGTCTGCTGAAGTTTTAGGTTGTATATTTATACTTAATGACAGTGATATCTTATAAATAAGAGGAATAGAGCAGACTATTCTTAATCAGTGGTCACCTATGTGAGAGTAGAAGTGGGTCGCTTCTATGAGTATGAGATGGCTAAATTCTCTAAAGCTCTCATGAATCCGGGATTTGTTCAGGACCAAAATGAACACAACCGCATGAACCAGAATATATTAGGATTAGTGATGTGTGTTGCTTATTGTCTCGGTTTACTATTGCGGTGAATAGTTCAAGATTTTATATTCACTGCGTCACCAAGTAAATCCGATAAGTATTCACTAGGGTAGGTTCAAGTTCAAAAGACACCTCTCCCGATGCATCTCTTGTCCGCCTGTACTCTCAAAGTCTTCCTGATTTTTCATTCATGTGGTTGATTGTTGGAAATTATATATTATAATATGAAATAGTGTAATATATAATTTTAATAATTGAATAAAAAATAGTGTTAACCAACATCTTAGAAAGGTTATGTTGTTTAAGTGATATTCCCTTGATAAGTGATGTATACTTATAGTGAAAAGTTACATCTCTTTAATAAGTAGATGTTGGATTCTATATAAACCCATGAAACCATTGGTATTAGATATAGAAAATTAGAGTTAATTTTTACTTTTGAGAAATAGGGTTTCCCCACTTTGTTTCTCTCATGCTTTGTGTGTCAAATTCCGAGTTGTGTATTGAGAGTACGGAATATATAAAGTTCACCAGAGTCCGAAGATTGAAGGGCTTTGACTTCGGATTATAGATTGTTGAATCCTGGGAGATAGACGCCTATCGAACTACAAGCACAAGAGTAGGGGCGAAATTCTATCTTTAGGACATTGCATTTATGCAAGCCTCAATCTTCAAGTTTGTCAGTTTTTCTAACTTTATCTCTAGTTGTTTATATTAATCACATATATAATTGATGTTGTGAAATTTCTTTATGATTATTATCATTGAAGTTCTTGTGTTATTTTTCATATTTTCTAATATTGCTCCAACAACATGTTTGTTTATATAGGACAATATTTGACTACTCAAAAGATGAGTATGAATTCTTATTCAAAATCATTCGTCGTTGATTTATAGAACTTCGTGTTTATGATTGGATCCGTTCATATTATAAATCACTCTTTAAATATCATCTCAGCAAAAAATCAATTAAAACTAAGGTCGTTTAGTAATTGAATTGTATAAAAACAGATGAACAGAATTGACAAAACATTACGAACCGTCTGTATATTTGCTATAAAATTATTTTTGTGGTTTAACAATCAGAAAATTGGAGTTCATGCACATAATTTCTTGGACATGGATCGTTACTAATATTTTTTTCTAGTTTTTTACATCAGTAATACTTTACATTAAATTATCTAAATTACAACAAAATATTCAATAATTAGGTGTAAAAGGTGAAGTACATTGTCGTATCTCTAATCAACTTGATGAAGTTCAAACTTGCAGGTCACTGTCACCTGTCACTAATTATTAATGTGGTTAATTCCAACCAAAAATAGAAGAAGATTTGGTTTTTGTTATAATACATCCTCTTTTCTTTATTTTTAATTACTATTTTTTCCTTATCGTTGTTATATCAACATGCAAATCATCTCTTTAGCAAGATATGTAGATGTGACCTTTAACTGTTTAATAATTTTATATTGATTACCACCTATAAAGCAGCATGACTTTATCAACAGTACATATAATTATTTTAAACTTAATTAACTAACAAATTGATCAAACCATATTATTTTGCCAAGAAATCAATTTATTTGTAATGCAAATAAAAGAAATTATACGGGTCTAAGTGTTATAAACGATATTCTATACTAATCTATACGATAAGGGAGAAGAGTTTGAACTTGGAATGTAATGAACAATCCACCACCTACAAATGAGGGTCATCTTCAGTTGTCGAAGGCTAAACGTAACCCTTGACTATGTTTTAGCCCTACAAACGTTTTATATTTTACAGACTAATTTAGGGCTAATTTTTTTTCATCTCAAACCATGCGGTGCTTTATTTTATTCCTCCTTCATATTTTATTACTTTTTTGGACCAAACTTTACCTACTATGGGGCAACATATTACTTGCTTTGTGACCAAACTTATCATGATTATGTTAGCCCAAATTCTTTTAGCCCTGTGGTTGGATACTGATCTTTACAAATTTTATGGCTAATAGTCCTTGGCTCGAGAGGACCTAATTATATATTAATTTAATAATTAACTTATAAATAATCAAATGTATCAATCGCACATTAATGTTAGGAAAATAGGTTTCTAAACTCAGAAAGAGTAAAATGATGACCATACGATCGGAACTAGCTAGTGGCGATGGGCCATGCATGGCCATATATTCAGACTAAGACAGGCTGAGCTACAGGAGAGATTTTTTAATGTGACTGGTACACAGGGTAGTACACCACGTGTCACTATATAAATGGTGAGATATGTGTGCTAAAAATTTAATAACTTAAAAAATAAAAATTCTCACCAATTCTATTAAAACACGTGATGTACCACTTGTGTTCCCGTCATAATTAAAATTTTTTCGAGCTACAGCTCTACTGGTTATGTAATGTAATGCATGCATCGAAAATTCGAAAAGATCAAAGAAACTTTCATATTCATTAGGACTGGGATCGGGGTTGAGTTGGATTTTATATAAAGTATATTGGATGGACGGCAATTTGTAATTTCGTACGCAAACTATATTTATTGGTTAATGGTTTTTTGCGTGTTGGAGAGCAACTTACGTATTACAGATATATTGTCAATGTAACATTTTATTTTAGGGGTGTGCTATCCACACACCCCTTTTTACTTCTCACACACCCTTGTTAATTTCTATCCGTTAGATCTTCTTCATTTCATCCGATCCAACGGCCGAAAATGAAAAGGGTGTGTGAGAAGTAAAAAAAGGTGTGTGGATATCACACCCCTTTATTTTAATACCTACAATATTTTGTATAAATTTTCTAGTTATATTATTAGCACAGAATAAGAATGAATGTGTACTCATATCACAAAAGTCGTACTCATATCACAAAAGTCCTTCTCCTCGTATTGTCAAGATCTCATGCAAGAAGATCCGAAGTATATATGATGAGAAACCACATGGATGAACATGCATGATTAGGCTTTGCAGTTGGCAATTTGGCATGCACACCTGCACTTTCCCCTTATTTTTCACGTGGAGTGGGAGATGAAATTTACATAAATCTAATCAGGGTTTCGTGTGGTTGTTTTGACGTATTGGTGTATCAGATTCATTTCATATGCAAAATTAAATGAGGGCTGGTGGGGAAGTAATTCTAATCAATCATACAATGTTAATTGTGTAAAAAACTTAAATTAAGTATAGTTTATTTGGGATGCCAATACTTTAATGTTCTTGTTTCATGCAAGTTACCGTTGCACAAAAGAGAGGTTCGAATTCATGTGGGGAGCGCTTGGCTCCTTGCCTCCTCCGCTTAATGCTAGAGAGATAACATTTGGAGACAAAAATTAGAAATTAAATGATGTGTCACCAATATAAATGAACACGTTTATCAACGTTTGAATAATAAATCAATCATTAATTTTCGTGTCTTTTAGTTTCTAAAATTTTATTTACAACTGTCTCCTCCAGTCAATCAGTCTTATCCTATTTCACACTTGGCCTGCTTCCTTCCTCTTCCAATCACAAAACTGAAACAAACAAAAGAAAGCAAAGAAAAGAAGTGAGAGGCCTGAAAGTTGCAACTCGCAATCGTTACGTCGCCCCTTCACCGACACCCATCCCTCCCTCCCTGCTGCCTGCTGTCTGCTGTCCTCCCTCTCTTCCCCACAAGTACTACTCAGTACATTCACTGTATACCCTCCTTTTCCCCTACTTTTTAGTTTCCCCCACCTATTGCCTTTGCCCTTTTGATTTCCTTCCCCTTTTAACCCTATGTATTTACCAAATTGCCATGCCCACTGCCTAATATATATATATATATATAATATATATACATAGCTGTATATTATATCTCACCTTCACAACATTCACAACCACTTTTCCTCTCACTCCATATATATACATCCACCATGGAAAGATCCTTGAGAAGCTAACATCATATATATAACAAATATGTATCTATAGCCTATTGTTATACATCCACCATGGAAAGATCCTTGAGAACTAAGCTAACATCATATATATAACATATATGTATCTATAGACTATATTGTTGCTATATACAGGCATACGAAGAGAGAGAGAGAGAGAGAGATCATAATCCATTAATTTAGTATGGGGTTACAAACCCAGCTGAACGACGTCTCATCCGACTCCATCCCACTCCTACTCATCGCACTCATCGCCGGTTCTATCTACCGCCTCCGCTCCTCCCTCCTCACCCTCCTTCATTTCCTGGGTCTCAGCCCCCATCCCGGTCCAGGCACAGACTACGACGAAGGCGATATTGCGGGCCCGACCGTGGGCTCGGGACTCGCGGGTCTCGTTAACCTGTCCGACCAGCTCGCCATCAACCGCCAGTTATCCTATCCATACGACCGTGACGACGCCGTTGCCACCGCACGGGATTGCGATTGCGTGGTGTGCTTGTGCACCTTGAGGGATGGGGAGCTGGTCCGCATGCTCCAGTGCCGCCACGTGTTCCACAAGCACTGCTTCGACTCCTGGCTCAACAACCTCAACTTCAATTGCCCTCTCTGCCGCTCTCCCGTCCTACACCGCGACAGCGGCGCGCTCACGCGCTGCCGACTCTCCCGCGACCTCCTCCACTGGCTTTCCATCCGCTGAGAATCAATGGAGATAACGTCATAAATAAGTTCACATGGTGTCCACTTATATCCGCCCATCCGCCGGTGGCTTCTTACTTTTTTCTTTCTCTGCTTGTTTTCAATACTATTCGTACTATGTTTTTATATCACATTTTTATACCACCTTAAGCGGCATCTGAACATCATTTGAAAAATTTGTAAAACCCAAGAAAATAAAGGAGAAATACTTATTGTATACCACAGTCATCATTTAATTAACTAGTTTTTCTTAATTATTAGTTTATTAAATAATGAACTAAATTTAAAACTTTGATTAATTCAAATAATGTGTTTCTATACCACTTTAGGTGGCATCTAAATATCATTTGAAAAATTTGTAAAACACAAGGAAAGAAAAGGAAAGAAAGGAGAAAGACTCATCGTACATCATGATCATCATTTAATTAACTAGTTTTTCTTAATTATTAGTCTATTAAATAATGAACTAAATTTAAAAATCTGATTAATTCAAATGATATGGCTATCAACATCAAATACCACCTAAGATAATATGAAAATATGGTACAAAACATGGTGCATTCTTTTTCTTTTATTTTTTTTTATAATTTAGAGAATTGTTGGCCATGGATTGTTTGGTCCTTCTAACTTGTTTAAAAAATAACAATAATAAAAAAAATAAAAAATAAAAAACTCTCTGGGGTTTTTTTTAAAAAGGCTAAATAGCCAAAATGTTCCCTGAGATTTACATAACTCATCACTTTAGTCCCTAAAATTTCAAATCGATAAAAGTGGTCCTAGGGATTATCCACCATCCATCATTTTGGTCATTCCGTTAAAAACTCCGTTTAGTGTACCGGAGCTCTTGGCCGAAAGTTTAGGCAATTTTCAAAGTTCCGTAACTCAATCATTTCTTAACCAAATTCGACTCATAATATATCAAAATGAAGATAGGAAAGTGTATAATAAGATTATACCTATTTGGAAGCCCAATGGCTGCCGATGATGGCCAGAAAATAGACTCAAAGTTGACTGGTCCGAGAGAAAACTGGAAAACTCGCCGGAAATTGAGTAAACTTTAAACGTTCATAACTTCTTCAATACTCAACAAAATCAAGTGATTCAAAAACGAAAATCATACTTCTCGACGAGATGAAGAGAATGGCACCTTTTTAGATGGCTAAATCGCAGTGGTTTGGCTGGAAAAATGCTCGAAAGTGGCTAACTCGAGACCAAGACAGCCATTTTCGAGCCGTTTTCCGGCCAAACCACGGCGTTCAAAAAAGGTATCATTCTCTTCGTCTCGTCTAGAAGTATGATTTTCATTTTTGAATCACTTGATTTTGTTGAGTATTGAAGAAGTTATGAATGTTTAAAGTTTACCCAGTTTCCAGCGAGTTTTCCAGTTTTCCTTCAGACCAGTAAACTTTGAGGCTATTTTCCGGCTATCTCCGGCAGCCATTGGGCTTCCAAATATGTATAATCTTATTCTACACTTTCCTATCTTCATTTTGATATATTATGGGTCGAATTTAGTTATGCAAATCTTAAGGACCATTTTGGCTATTTAGCCTTTTGTTTTTTTTAGACTGTAAATTTTTGGTGTGCTAATTAAATAAGGAAGAGGGATGTTTTTGTATTTACCGCCATTTTTAATATATTCTATGATGAATGTTAAGATTAGAAATTTTTAATATATTCTATGATGAATGTTAAGATTAGAAATTTAAAAAGTTTACTAAATGGTAAATAAAAGTGTGGAATTATATGATTATTTGGGTTTTACTAGTTCTATGTGCGTGTAAATATAAAAATTAATATATATATATATATATATATGAAAAATAGAGAAGTTTGACAGAAATGTGAAAAAAAGAGGGAGAGAAAATGTGGGTTATGTTTTCTTTTTAGAGTAATGCTATACTTGTACTATCATTTGTATCATTTTTCTAATAGATGTAGGGTTCATTAATGCATGTACGTCTTATCTCTATTAGAAAGAGGATACAAAGAAATAGGGCTGGGCACGGGCCGGGCCGGGCCCAATTTTGAAGGGACCGGACCAGACCCGGGTTTAAAGGGAACTGGCCGAGGCGGGCCGGATAATGCAATTTCAGAATCTAGAACCGGACCTAATCCGCCCTGTTTGAAACGGGCTAGTCCGGCTCGGGTCCACGGGTCCAGCAACATTTTTTTTTTGTCAAGCCCCCTGCAATTGCTAAAGACAAATCCCTCTGCAATTGCTGAAGACAAATCCCAGCCAAGCCCCAGGAACAGAAACAAAAAATAAATCCCTTCAATTTCATGTCGAAAATTTAATTCAAACACACATCTACCCACCCATTACACCAAATTCAAACATGTCGAAAATTTCATGTCTTTCAAGGTGGCCAACATACATTTCTACATTCACTTTCAGTTAAAAACCAAAGATTTTTTGAAAATCCATGGACATGCAAAAGCAATAAAATGAACAACCCACAACAGAAAATCCATGAAAATCCATCAAACAAGTGTTTTTGATGTGCTTAACAGAGGTCAAGACATAACAGAAACAATAGATCTGAAACAAGAACATAACAGAGGTCAAGATTCAAGAACCCAACAAAATCCATTCGAGTTTGATAGAAAGAGAGACTGATTTCTTGCATGCATTCAGAAATTAAAGAAAAAAAAAACACGAAGGAATTTCAGCAAAAAAGACGAGAGGATATCAGTGATCATGGATCGAGATCTGATGATGATGGCGACGGACGGAGCTGATGATGATGGCGGTGGACGGAACTAGGACGGTGGGAGAGAGTCAGGAGGAGAGATCGACGTCTGATGATGATGATGGCGGACGGATGAGAGTCAACGTCTGAGTGAGAGGAGAGGAGAGGAGCCATGAGGAAGGATTGATGGAAAGGGAAAATGAATAAATGATGAGGGTAGGCATTATTTTCGAATGACTTAGATTAGGACTGTTAGAAACGGGCCGGGCCAGGGGCCCGTTCACTTCTATTTTAAGAACCGGCCCGCCCTGCTAAATTCGTATACCCGCCCCGCCCCGCCCCGTTGTGTGTTCTGAAATTTTGGACCGCCCCTTACCCGCCCCAAATTGCGGGTACCCGCCCCGACCCGCGAGTCCTGGACCCGTTTGCCCACCCCTACAAAGAAATGGTAAAAGTAGTATTTTTATTTATTTATAATTAGATATGCTAAGTGACATAAAACAGAAAGAAAAAAAAAGTTGGGCCGACTGTTAAATAATTGCAAAGCCCAAACAGATAATTGTTCTACTTCCTGCGGAGAAATCCAAAACATCAAGTACTATTTTCGTCTAAAGGGAGATCCATCTGGCTGCGAAGATCCTGACGACGAGTTTTCTTGCGTACGTGAACAGACAAACCATCTTAGAAATTTTCCGGGGAAAATACCACGTGCACAACATCTTATATGATGATCAAATCCTCCGTTTGGTCGACGTCAACTTTGCCATAGGATCCTGCAGCCTTTCGTCTGGAACTGTCGAAACAGGCGACGGGAATGTCAAGGATTTTCAGTTCCAAGGAGCTGTGATCTACCATATTAGTCGTTTTCGATTCGTCAAGAGCTTCAAAAACATCAGCGGCCTGCCAGCAGCTGCTAAATACACAAGAGTTCCATGTTTGGCCGCCACAAATGGGAGCTACTTCTCTGCTGTTTGTGTCCCTGAGTATATTATCGTCATCAATCGTCATGCTCGCTTGTTGCAATGGCTCTTGTAGATTATCATCCGGACATGAAGTTCACTTCCTACGAAGCCGTCATGAAACTATTGCAGGCAGGGTTTGATATTGGATGTTCGGTTGAGTGCAGGGATTGCTCCTTGGCTAGTAAGAGTTGCGGAGTAAGTTCATGGGATGCCACGTAGATAAGAATCATATCTAAAATTTGCACAACCACTTACATCTCGACACGTGGCACCTAAAATCCTATCCGAAAAATTAGTAAGATTACATAAAGATAAGAAATTTGGAGAGTTACTCACTTTAGCGACACGTAACACTCGAAATCATATCCGAAAAATTATTGAGATTACATAAAGATAAGAAATATGGAGAATTACTCATGTTAGTGACACGTGTCACTCGAAATCATATCTGAAAAATTATTGAGATTATATAAAGATAAGAAATTTGGAGGCTTATTCATTTGACGACAAGTGGCACTCAAGGTATGTCCAAAAACCTTATTTTAATATGGTAGTTTAATTTAATTAACATAATAAATTAATTTTGGCCTATGGTCTTTTGGTCCCCTCGATTGGAGATGGTTTTTTGTCAAATGGCTATGTTTGGCCTATGGCCATTTGGTCCCCTTGGTTGGAGATGGTATAAAATATGGGGAGTTTTAACGAAAAGCCCACGGTACTGTTCACTTTAACGAAAAACCACATTTTTACACTAAAAAGTCAAACCTGGTACTATTCACTTTACCCTTTATTTTGTCCTTATCATTAAAACTCAAAGTTTTCAAACCTTTTTCATTAGTTTTCCTTAAAATATGGCATAGCACTGTTTATTAAAATATAATTTCTTGCATAACTATAAGGCTAAAGGGAGCACTTTAGCCCTCATTCGGTTGGAGATGACCTAAGCCACGCACCTATGCATGTTCACAAGTTCAGTATCATATCCCAAATTACCATATTGTCACGTCACAATGTAACAGCCACATTTAATAATTTATGAAGTACCATATGCAACTAATTATGTGCATGCCTAAGTTTATGACCACGCTTAATTTTATCTCTTACTTATGTAAATCCATGTCAGAAATGATTTTTGAATTAGTTAAAAGTGTTTTCTAACAATCGAAAATGTTCATTTCACTTAACATTCGTAGGAATCGGTGTGGGAGGTATTCTATTTTTCTATATATACATCATTCATTAATCTGGTTTAAGTTTGCAACTTATAGAAATCATATTTTCTCTGCATTTTCAGCTCTAATTGGTCTGTTGTGTATAATTCTTGTACTGGTGGTTGTTACCCCAAAATGTCGTAGAAGTGGAAACGAAGCCCAGAAAAATCTCCAGAATCATAACCAGCAGTCGTCGGCCCCAGCAATCAGCAATTCTTGAGCTTAACATTTGTATGTTGATGTGTGCAATTTCAAAAGCTCCTGGGCAGTTGATGCAAATAATTCAGATATTGGGCCAATTTGGGCCTATTGGCAGTTTGGTCTAGTTTGTGGGTTATGGGCCATTGCGCCTTGTACATTTTCCAAATAGGCCTCATTTCATTGGGCCAATTGTTATAAATTGTTTCTCCAAAGACTATAAATCTCCTTCCAACATTAAATTGCATATTATAAAAATAACTAACTAATAAATTAAAAAACTGGGCACACCATGGTCCCAACAATTAAATGGCTCCAATGACAACCAGCCAGCTTGCTTATGAGCTTATCCAATCCAAGACACTTGACATCTTCGGTCTTCAAAATTCAGAATTTCAGATAACGCGTTTATGTCATATATGAATATTAGTGAGGTGCACTAGGTTCAAATTTACTCTTTTAGTGAGGGGTCTTGCAAATAAAATTTTATTTGAAAGACGTCTTACAAACTTTTTGAAAAAAAAACCCTATAAAATAGACACTTACAATAACAACTATCAAATTTTATCCTATTAAGTAAAGTCGACTTTATGAATCCTATAATGCTATTAGACTCAGCTTTGTGCTAAGTTTTCCGTTAGCTCTAAATACTCCTATTTTTTTGTAGTCTCTTTCAGAGTCTTCATAGATCTTCTTCTACTCCTTTTTCCTTGAGGTTACGTTTCAAAATCGCGTCTTTGATCAGAGCAACTGTAAGTCTCTGGTTCACGTGTTCAAACCATTTTAACTGATTTTCTCTCATTTTATCTTCAATTGTGATCACTTCTACTTTACCTTGAATATTCTCATTCTTAATGCTATCATTTCTAGTGTCCTCATACGTCTAACGAAGCATTTTCATCTCCGCTATACTTATTTTTTACATGTGTTGCTAAAAGATAAACGATTAACATCTTAAAATACAATGCGGCTGTGGGCTTTACAAAATGCCCTTCAATGATTCCAACCGTTACGGTAGGCAACTTGACAAAGTCATTACTATCTTTAGAAAAAAGACAACCCAACTTTACGTCTTTGTGCGGAGAAATAAAAAAAATCAGCTACCCTTTTCGCCTAAAGGGCGATCCACAGCATGTAGCTGGAAAGTTTTGACCTACTCCCTTTCGTTGACTAACAAAGGAACGTCAATGGAGATTTCCTTTAAGAAGAAGATAGGGCCATGGCATTCCAAACTTTGGATAAAAAACAACACGCCTAAACATTTTTTTGAAATTCCACGAGACTATATATATGTAGAGCTTCATCCCAAATTATTCACCCAAAGTTCTGAATTGCATGATTATTCTGCAAAAGCATATACTATATATATCATGAGGACGGTCCAATATACATCTTCTCTTCTCTATTCTCTGCTGATTCTTCTATTTTTCGTTCAAATTCAAGCACAACCCAACTGTTCGTCTTCGTGCGGAGAAATAAAAAACATCAGCTACCCTTTTCGCCTAAAGGGCGATCCATCCGGCTGTGGTGACTCCGATTACGAGCTCTCTTGTGTCGACAACAAAGCCATCCTAGAGATATTCCCCGGGAGATACTACGTGCACAACATTTCCTACCATGATCAAACAATCCGGTTGGTCGACGTCAACTTTGCAAACGGAAGCTGCGGACTTCCGTCTGGTCCTGTCGAAACAACGGACGGGTTCGTCCGGGATGTTCGGTTCAGGGGATATGGGTTGAACCCAGGAAGTCGTTTCCGGTTCGTCAAGTGCTCAACAAACATCAGCAGCGTGCCGGAAGCTGCTAATCACACAACGGTTCCTTGCTTGACAAGAAACGGGACTTACGTCTACGCCGTTTATGATGGCGATTACTCGTATTATGAACCTCGAAAGTCATGCTCTGTCATTTCGTTGGCTCCTGTCGATCTTCGTAAAGATGTTACGAAGTTCAATTCATATGAGGCTGTCATGGAACTATTGAAAGCTGGCTTTGAAATTGGATGGTCAGTTAAGTGCCGAGATTGCTCTTTGGCTGGTAAACAATGCGTAGTAAAATCAATGGATAAGCCACTCATCTATATCTGTGAAAAAGGTCAGTTCCTACAGTACCTTTTCAAGTGGTTTAAATTCTTCTGTTAAATTTCCTAAAATTCTTCAACGGATGTTTAACCATTAATTACGCAATTTATTTTCACAGTTTGAATTCGTAACACATGATCAATTGCACTTTATGTCTCTTGATTATGTTTTCTTTTCCCTAATGTTACACCTTTTTTTTAATGCAGAATACAAAGAACTGACAAGAGCTGAAGGAAACTGGATAATTGCTGCAATCGTTGTGGGAGGTAGTATTACTGTCGTATTTGTACACACATTGACAAACGTTATTTTCTTCCCATTTTTTTATTCCATTCCGATTTGCAACTGATAAAAATCTTGTTTCTGCATTTTCAGGTCTGATTGCTCTGGGAGTTATCATTGGTATAATTGTAGTTGTCATCCGAAGATGTCGGAGAAGACGAAATGCAGCAGATAACACGAACAAGAATCTGCAGAATCGGATTGATGCTTGAGCCAACAATCAGAAATTCTTGGATGCGTGAATTCCATAAAAAATTATTTCCTTCTGTTTTTGTAATGCAGTTTAAAGAATGTAGCTCGATTTTTCCGTTTCTTTTTTGGATGTATAATTCAGTAAATTACTAAGTGTAATTCCAAATTATTTCGTAAATTACCAGGAGAAATAAATCAAATGTGAATTTTGGCAAAAAATCGGATACGTGAATTCCATCATTTGTTATGTTTGATATAAAGATTACACGTGGCCACTTAGTACTACGATTTAATGATATTTTTCTTCACTTGTAAGTAAGAGGTATCAGATTCGATTTTCACCAAAGACGAATTTGAACCACATTATTGCTAGCCATTGTGGGACTTAGCCCACTCCCACACTCCCTTAGGCGAATTTGAACGTTCATTACATGGTTGTTTCCATGTTTTCAATATGTTCTCATATTTTATAGTCTATATGTTAATTTTTTTTTTGGTCAAACTAGAAACTTTCATTAATTATAAAAACTGTTACATGAAAGAATAAGCCCAAAGGCAGTCCAAATAAAAGAATAACCCATAAGAAATTACAACATAAATGCCCAAAAACACACAAGCCCACAACAACAAAAACCCTAGATTTGGAAGACTACTGCCTCCACCATAGCAGATGCGCCCGCCATTGTCGATTAGCCTGAACCATCAAGAGAAAGAGCCCACGAACAAGTTGGATAAAGGGAAAATGAGGGCGAGCAAGCCACCAGTGCAAAAAGCACTACAATAATCCTACAAATAGTGCTAAAAGCACTTTAGTAACCACCTAACACCAAAGTGTGCCATCGAGAAGAGACGCACAATGGGTCGAGTATCAAAGGTCGGCGGTGGAGGACTGACGACGGGTAAAAGTAACTGGGAACGAAAGGGGCATAAAACCCAGATCTGAGACAAGCTAAGAGAGGTTGAGACAAGTTTAAGGAAACTAGAAATTGAGAAGGTTACTAGAAACAAGGAAGAGAAAGAAAACGGGAAAATTGAGAAGAGGGGACCATAAAATATTGGAGGGAATGGGAGGTTGGGGAGAGAAGATGGGAAGGAAGGAGGGTTTGAGGGAGAGGTAGCGGGCTAGAGAGGAGAAAGAAAAGGAGTAGCAAGGGGGTTGGTTGGAGTCGGTGGTGAAGGCTGGGGACTTGGGGGGGGGGGTTGTTTCGAGCGAGAGAGAAAATGGGCTAGAACAGCTTCTAAGAACTTTTTCATGTAGTTTTCAATTTATATATCTCAATATAATTATGTATTTTTTGAGCATAAGTAGATATTTATTTATATATTATATAATAAATTTAAAACTAAAAAAAAATATGCCTATGCCCATCTATATGTCTAGGCACTAAGCCTCTAGCCGCCATCCTAGTAGTACCTAGCGCCTGAACCTTGTTACATAACATAAAATATCACGAAGTGTAAGGCATAAAATATTTTACATACCCATGTATATGTGTACCACGTAAACAACATATTCGATAACCAAGACGTTCATCTATTATTTACCTAACATAAGACCATTCTTTTCCGGCCCCGGGTGGGGGGGGGCGCAACATAAGACCCATTCTCACTCATTTATTTATTTAAAAATAGAAAAATAAATAATATGTCATGGATTGGGTGACCCTGACCTAATGACTCTTGACCGTTTGATTTTTCAAACACAAATTGCGTCTTTGCAGATTGATCGAAAACTGCATCCACTATTCTCTTTTCTGTGCTGATTTTCCTTATTTTCATCAATGGCGAAGCTCGAAGTGACAAAGAATTCTGTTCTTCTGCTTCTTCCTGCGGGGAAATCCGAAACATCAGCTACCCTTTTCGCCTAAAGGGAGATCCGTCAGGCTGCGGGGACCCCGATTACGAACTCTCTTGTGTCAACAACAAAACAATCTTGGAAATTTCTCCAGGAAAATTCTATGTGACAAGCATTTCGTACGATGATCAAACACTCCGTCTGGTTGATGCCAACTTCGCCGATGTCAATGACAGCTGCAGCCTTCCGTCTGGTTCTGTCGTAACAACGGATGGATTTCTCAAAGATATACGATTTAGAGGTGTCTCAGACCCTGATAGCCGTTTCAGATTCGTAAACTGCTCAAGAAACATCAGCAGCGTGCCGGAAGCTGCTAATCACACAGCAGTTCCTTGCTTGACAAGAAACAGGACTTATGTCTATGCTGTTTACGATGGCGAATACTCGTATTATTCTCCTCAACCGTCAGGCTCTGTCATTTCGTTGGCTCCTGTCGGTCTTCGTAAAGGTGTTACGAAGTTCAATTCTTATGAGGACGTCATGGAACTATTGACAGCTGGCTTTGACGTTGGATGGTCGCTTCAGTGCAGGGATTGCGCTCTGAAAGGTAAACCCTGCGTGTAACATCGAGGGTTAAACCGATCACCTACAAATGTGAAAGAGGTAAGTTTTTCGTTATTAACTTTATGATTAATAATTTAATTACACTTATGAGTTATGTCATTTGATTAATTAGTCATTTTCCTTTAAATGTGCAGAGAACAAAGAGCTGACAAGTACTGAAGGAAAATTAATAATTGCGGCAATCGTTGTGGGAGGTATTTTTTACAATTTTAATTGTAAATCTTGTAGGTGTTTTTCTTGCCAGTTTAGATTTCGTGGGGATTTGCAACTGATGGTAATATTTTTTCTGCATTTTCAGGTCTAATTGCTCTAGGGGTTGCCATTGCTAAATTGGTATTTGTTATCCGAAGACGTCAAAAAAGACGAAATGCAGCTGATAACACCGCGAAGAGTCTGCCGAATTAAGTATACATCCTTGACGCCAACAATCAGCCAGTCTTGAACCACATCACGAACCCTTACCTTATTCACCCTTCACTTGTGTGATTAAAAAGTTTGATTCAATTTTTTTCTTTGTTCTTTTTTCGTGTACAAGGAGATTGTAATGTTCTGTATTCAACTTGTATGTGGAATCGAAAACTATTTCGTAACATTCTAATCCATGAAGTTGGAAAAGAGTGTGACTGTAACCTTGAAGATTATGTCGAAAGCTCCTTTAAAGTGACTCGGACTAGAAAGTATAAAGCATTACTTACTTGGATCGAAAGATGCAAGTATTTCAAGAGGAGCAGCGCCTTAATCTATGTCTATAACAAATGTGATTCATTAATTAAGCACCTTAATAAACAAATTAGGCCGGTCGAGTACACCGATTAGTGATCGAATCAAGCCAAAGAACTATATAATTGAGAGGATTGCTTGCCAAACAAGCAAACAGAAAATCCAAGGGATTATATATTTTATCAGCAAACGGTACTGATATCTGCATATTTTAAAAGTAAGACGGCCTAGAATATTTCATAATATTAAAGTTGGTGATTGGTTATGTCATCTAATTAATCAATTAATTAATTAATTTGTGAAATGTTGAAGACTCAGTAGGTTTCAGCCAAAGAGAAAGAGAAAGACAAAACGAAAAAATGAAATCTGTGGGAGGCACCGTGATCGTTCTTTCAAGCTTGCTGTGTCTGCTCCTCCTCTTAGGTCTCATCAAGATCTTTCATAAACTATGGTGGACTCCGATTCGAATACAGAATCTGGTCGCTCTGCAGGGAATCAAAGGCCCTTCTTACCGATTCATCCATGGAAACACCAAAGAGATCTCCAGCATGCAAGAAGAAGCCATGAGCAGGCCCAAAAGTTTATCACATGACATATTTTCTCAAGTTCAACCTCACATACACTTGTGGACAAAGACATATGGTGAAGAACCTTTTACCTGTTGATAGTTTTCAAATCATTATTCTAATCTAAGTTTGTTTCGTCTTTGACAACAGGAGCAAATTTCCTTCAATGGTATGGTGCTCAAGCCCAATTGATCATCACAGAGCCTGAACTGTGCAAAGAGATACTTACGAACAAAGATAAAGCTTATCCGAAAAGCGAGACGAAAGGCTATGCGAGAAGGCTATTAGGAGATGGACTTGTGGTAAGTGATGGTGAAAAATGGGCTAAAATGAGAAAGTTAGCCAACTATGCCTTCCACGGAGAGATCTTAAAGGTAATATTACTTGTGTGTTGGTTAAGTTAGTCGGTCAAAGTAATGTGCCCGTTCTCTTGCACTCTAGTTTGAATAAGCTAAGAGCAAATAGGAAACAAATATGTTAATTGCTTTTCCTAGGGTATGGCTCCAACAATGATAACTAGTGCTGAGACGTTGCTGGAAAATTGGAAAGAACACGACGGCAAAGAGATTGATGTGTTTAAAGAATTTAGGTTGTACACCTCAGAAGTGATTTCAAGGACGGCCTTTGGCAGCAGCTACTTAGAAGGGAAGAACATTTTCGAGAACCTGGAGAAGTTAGCCTACTTATCATTCAAAAATGCGTTCAACCTCAGGTTTCCCGGCATCAGGTAATTACTTCCATTTTACTAAATAACCATGAATTGGAACATTGCACTACTTAGGTTCTGATGTTTAATCTGTCCTTGATCAATGCCCCAGTAAGTTTATTAAATCCAAGGATGAGATCGAATCAGAAAAGCTTGAGAAAAGTATCCGCGGCTCCATCATGGAGATGATCAAGAAACGAGAAGACAAGGCAATGGTTGGAGAAGAAGGCAGCTTTGGTAATGATTTTCTTGGAGTACTTACAAAAGCTCATCATGACGCCGATGAGAACCAGAGGATTTCGATTGATGAGATAGTTGACGAGTGCAAGACATTTTACTTGGGTGGACAAGAAACCACTAGTAGTGGACTTGCTTGGACTGTCTTTCTTCTGGCAATCCATACCGATTGGCAAGAGGAAGCAAGGAAGGAGGTGATCCAAATATTTGGAAACCAAAACCCTAATCTCGATGGCATTGCCAAACTAAAAATTGTAAGAATGTCAACAACTCACTCATTTGCTTGTTTTTGTTGTAACATCTCATATTGACCAACGGAGAGGGGGTGATGTGTCTTTTATATATATATATATATATATGCCCACTTCCATATAGCATGTGGCATTTTGGGAACTTACTAGCTCCGAGTTCTATCGGATTCTCTGAAGTTAAGCGAGTTCGGGCGAGAGCATTCCTAGAATGGGTGACCCACTAGGAAGTTCCCGTCTGAGTTTCTAAAAACAAAATTGTGAGGGCGAGGCTCAAAGCGGACAATATTGTGCTACGACAGAGTCGAGATTGGGATGTGAAAGAATGGTATCAAAGCCAATGGAGAGGAGGTGATGTGCTTTATATGTACATGCCCACCTCCTATAGCACGAGGCCTTTTGGGGATTCATTGGCTTTGGATGCCCACCTCCTATAACACGAGGCCTTTTAGGGATTCACTGGCTTCGGATTCCATCGGAGTTCCGAAGTTAAGCAAGTTTGGGCGAGAGCAATCCTATGATAGATGACCCACTGGGAAGTTCTCGTCTGAGTTCTCATAAATAAAACCATGAGAGCGTGGTCGGGGCCCAAAAAGGACAATATTGTGCTACGGCGGAGCCGGTCTGGGATGTGACATTTGTTGAGGCATATATGTTACCATGTAGCTCGAGGTTATGTATTCGATTCTTTTTCATGATTCATTTTTCATGCAGATGAATATGATCTTCAACGAGTCGCTAAGGTTATATCCACCGGTAGTTACCATGGAGAGGAAAATTGGAAGGGAAGTTAGGCTGGGAAAACATGTCCTTCCTGCTAATGTTGAAATAACCATTCCATGCTTAGCCCTTCAGCACGAGCCTCAAATTTGGGGAGAAGATGTGCTACTTTTCAAACCGGAGCGATTCTCGGAAGGTGTTGCTAAAGCTACGAAGAACAACATAGCCGCGTTCTTACCATGGGGATTGGGACCTCGAAGTTGTGTGGGATCTAATTTTGCAACCATGGAAACAAAGATTGCTCTGTCGATGATTCTACAACGCTTCTCTTTCACACTTTCCCCAGCCTACATCCACTCGCCCTACCGGCTTCTTACAGTTCGGCCGCAACATGGAGTTCAAGTAATGCTACGCTCGCTCACATGATGATCAATTTATTTCCATTGCGCTTTAAAAAAGGTCGTACCCAGTGCACAAGGCTCCCGCTTTACGCAGGGTCTGGGAGAGGTGAATGTCGGCTAGCCTTACCCCCATTTATGGAGAGGCTGCTCCCAAGTCTCGAACCCGAGACCTACCGCTCATGGGCGAAGGCACTTGCCATCGCACCAAGTGCGACCTCTTTCCATTGCGCTTTAGGTTACAAATAATGCAACTCTGCTTTGAGCTTCAGCCAGAAGGGGAAATAAGATTTGCAATGGTAAATACTATATATTTTTCTTTTCCTGTTTTGCTTTTGGGGAATGTAACGATCAACAATGATGGCTTGTTTGGAACACTGTAGAAAGTACTTTTTTTAGAAGTGCGCTTGCTAGAAATGATTTTACTAAATTTCGTAGAAATTTTACAAAAAATTCAAGTGTCATATGAAAAAGTACTTGAAAGTGATTCTTTAAGAAGCATAGCATCTAACGCTTCTCTAGAAAATGCTTTTATATATGACCCAGAAATACGGAATAAGATATCCTCTCCAGAACCCTTCCATCCAAATCCTTCATTCCTGTCCATTCACCCAAAATCAAACGGTCAAGAAATAATTCCTTGTTCATCTTCTTCCGCCTTTTTCCATGTTCACTTCTCATGTTCATCTTCTTCCCTCTCCTCCATCTCTTTCTCACAGTCTCTCTCCAGTTTCAGAATTAAAGATCCGGAAGATCCGAATGAATGAATCCGGAGAGAATCCAAGTTCCAAAAATACTTATCGAAGGAGTTTTTGTTGTCATGAAAGTAGCATGTAAATCATTTTCCTTTGACCATTAGTAGAATGTGGGCCTAAAGAGGTTAATCGTTCGCTGCCAAAAACGAGGTCGCTCTGGCCCAAACAATAATGGGTCTATATAATTCCGCGTACGAACCGGGGAAGGTGTGGTCCAGACTTCAGGCACAGAGACAGATGTTGCATTTGCTTTTTGATTCTTTCAATGATATATTATGAAATTATTATCAAAGAAAATTCCTTTTACCTTCTTCCTCCTTCCAACAATAATGGGATGTTGGACAAAAAAAAAAAAAAAAAAAAAACAATAATGAGATGCAAATGCGTGTAAGGGTTCGTCTGGAAGAGATTTTGAAATGACTGTAAAAACTTTTTTAAAAAAATTTGATTCCAAAAGTACTTTTAAAATTTTTCTTCTTCAAAATTCACTCATATTTTTACTAAAAATTATTTTCAAAAATATTTTAACTGTTTTAAAAATAATTTCAAACGAATCCAACTATATGCAGGGAAACAAAAAAAAAAGTGTAAATATATAATAATTATATACAGATTATATATAAGGACGATTAGTCACTGGAGTTTGTTATTATATTATATATAATAAACTATGAATAAATGAATTATGAACCTCGGGAACAAGGACTTGGATTCTCTGCCCTCCCAATTCGGTACCCTCCCCATGCCCTCCTGTTTGTGTGGTCATGGTTAAGCCACGTCAATATTTTATATTACTATTTATTTTTTGTCTTATTATTTTTATAAAAAAACAATATAAAATGTTAGCATGGATTAACCGTGACCACACAAAACAGGAGGGCACGGAGAGGACACCGAAATGGGAGGGCAGAGAATCCAAGTCCCGGGAACAATGGCCGATTCTTTTCTTTTTTTATGTATAAGATACTTTTTTCTGTTTTTGGAATGGACAAAAATTCGCTTCTAGCTAGCTCGCGGTTTTAACCCTATATCTGGATTATCATTATATTTGGTGAAATTCTACTACTTAATTTTGGCTAAAACTCGAACTTAATTAATGTAATTATTAAAGATTAATTATCAAAGGATCAAAGTGCAGAAAAAAGAAAAGGAAAGCATGGAATTTCACGCTGCCAAGCTTTCACAAAAATCAGATTCTACTTTGAATCAGCATCTAGCTAGAACAAGAACAAGAGAGATGACACCAAAAACAAAAAGGAAAAGAAGGTTAAATAGGGAGAGACAAAAGATCGGAAAAATTAAAGTTCTTAATTCCATTAATTCTTGATAACAAAGCAAATTACATGATAGGTGTAAGCGATGCATGCCCAGCAGCATTACAAACAAACAAAAACCACTTAATTAACACAAACTGGCTACCTCGTATGCATCTCTTACATCCCATGTTTTATAACATTGAACATGCAAAAAAAGATAAAAATCAAAAGGAGAACTAATTAAGAGCAAAGACTTACATATTCAAGCACAAAGAGGCCAAAGTCAAGTAAGTAATAAAAGAAAATTAAAGACCTAAGTTGTTAAGGTAAATTCGGACCGCTACCCTCAATTCCCCGCAATGCAATAATGCCGCTCTCCCGACTCTGCCCGGCACTTGTGTGCTAGCAGGCTAGAAATTCAGGAGAGCGCAATTGCAAAGCTTGTTTTGTATGTTGTTTTTTCGTCACTTTTCATCCATATTTACAACACAACCCTTCTCCACCGCAGTGCTGCTGCTGCCAACCGCGGTCACCTTCATGCCCTCCACACAAGTAGACGAAGTCCCACTGGTGGCAGCTGGCTATCATGGTCGACTTTGCTTCGTAAGTTGTCAATGAGAAAGCTATGTAGTTGATGAGATGAAAATTTTATGGATAGCAAGAAAGAAGGACTAGAAAGAGGGTGATGAGTATAGAACTGAGGGGACATGATAGGTCGTATATAAAGACGAGATTGTAAGCTTTTTGTTGAAACATGAGTGTCATATTTTTCTTTTTATTTATTTGATAAATTTTTATTTTCGTAAAGTAAGGTCGAAATTCTTGGTCCAAGCTGGTTAAGGGCATGTTTGTGGGGAATGCAAATAACTCCACTATCTCGGTTTCCAAAGCTCTTGGATTTTTCATATTATTCTCTCATGGAGAAGAGCAAAAAAAAGGAGAAAACAAAAAAAGAAAAGTGGAACTGGATGGGGTTAATTTGTCGGAGTGTGTGAACGTGGCGAGTTTGCTGCATACAAAAGTTGCAAATTTTCCCATTGAGCTCAAGACAAAAACATCTGAGAAATGTTTAAGGGACTTTCTTAAAAATGAGTTTTTCATGAATTCATCGTCTGGAAAGATTTATTTAATATGATCGGTACACAGAATGGTACATTAATTGTAATTATATAAATGGTGGGATATATATATTAAAAATTTAATAACTTAAAAAATAAAAATTTCCATCACTTATATAGAAACACGTGGTGTACTATCTGTGTTCTGATCACAATGAAAAATTCCTCCATCACTTCATAGTTTAACTTTAATTCCTATGCCAGAATTATAAAACATTATGCATTAAATCTCTATTATCTTACAATTTAACGTTAATTCTCATGCCGACGTTATAAAATATTATGTCAAAAATATGAGGTAAATTGAATTCCAATTTTTAGAAAGTCCCTACGCGCTTCTCAAAAAAAAATTAATGGGCAACTTTATGGGTTATTACCATATAATTGTGTAGCTAGGGTTAGGGTTTTTGGGTGGATGAGGTGAATGCGTGGTGGGTCATTTGCATAGAACCCTGTGCATGCATGGAACTTCGAAGCAGACAAATGGTCCGGATTTCAGCTAAATCCCAGCTCTGTGCAATGCAAATTATGCAATACGAAGGAAAAGGCCGGATGATTGAGCAATAAGACTCTCTCGTTTTAACGTTTTAATACGTCAGCTTAATCGTTAATTATACACAGAAAGATGAACTAATAATAATAATCATGATGAAGCTAATGAAGAACGTAAAGATTAAGTTTAGGCAACGTTAAGATGATCCTTTTTGTAGAGTTATGATTAGCGAGCATGCATATTCCTCTATATGCCCGCATGATCAAACCGGATCACATGATATCTTTTCGGCCATGCATGTTTTGATGCTTCAAACTTTAAAGCTAAATCATTATATTTTCAGTGGGTTGGGTTCAAAGATCTCTACCTTTTCAAATCACAAATGTCTTAGATTTTCCTCTTTACACACTATGTATTAGCAAGAAATCAGGGCATGGTCATATGTCTCCAAAATATATAAATACTAGCTTAAATTGTACTGATCAAGGCTATCCACAACTCATTTTTACTTTTAACACACCGTTCTCAATTTCCGATCATCGAATTAAATGAATTGAAGAAAATTAATGGTCAAAATTAATCAGGAATAAAAATGGATGTGTGAACAACACTATTGTTTTTAAAATATACTTTAAAATGAGAAATATCAGCCAAATCGTCTACTTTCAACTCAACACGTAACATTATACACCATATTAACTTGTAGTCTCTAGATATCCATGAAAATATCTCTCAAATTATTGATAGTTTGTCAAAAGGAAGATCGTGTGGGTGGTTTGATTGCCTTAACCCAAGAAACAAACAAAGAAAATGAAGCAAAATCACTTTGCCAAGGATACGTCCATGACATGATAAAGTAAAAGTTTATAAAGACAATGCATAAGTCAGCGCTCAGATTCTTTGTCTGTCACTTTACCAATTATTTTCTCTATTAACTATTTAAAAAATATATATCTGGTGTTTTGAATTGTCATGAACAAATGGATGATACTGTGCAAACCAGTCCACAAGAAGTTGGTGGACTGTCTCCATCTGTGTTTTTTCAGAACATTACCTCGAACAGCCGTCTGATCCTGATCAAACGACTTGTGTTTTGACAACAATTATGTGTGGTAGTTGTCGTGAAAGTTGACATTCTGATCCATCATGGAGCAATAATAAATGGGACCCATTACGCATTTGGGGGTAGGGCCCCAGCTCCTGATCGTAGAATTTGAGGACTAGCATTTTTCATGCTCAGCCTCACTGAGTGGCCTCCTACAGTCCTCCTCCTGCAAAATATATTTAAAAGTTGATCATATCATCGTTATTAATTAACACGCCAAGTTTTACGTCTTGATTACGTCATTTGTTACATCAAGTGAACGCTGATAATCTTCTTCATCTAGTGGTTGGCCTTAGGGTTAAACCTTTTTTATAAGGAAAGTTATAAAAAAACTTGAAAACTTTGGGTTTAACGATAAAGATAAAATAAAAAATAAAGTTAATAGTAACATGATTGATTGTTTAGTGTAAAAATGTGATTTTTTGTTAAAGATAACAGTACTATTAAGTTTTTCGTTAAAGTTCTATTTTTTATATTATTTTGAATGTAATTGTGTTATTTACTCACCCAAAATTAGTCACATCCTAGATCAATTCACTAATAGCGTATTTACGTGCCCGTAATCAAAATCAAAATAAGGAGTTGAATTCCGATTACAGAGTATTGAACCGTTTACTAATTTTGGAGGAATCAAAAGTGTGGTGGGGCCCACACGAAAGAGGGAATCCAACTCCCCAAATTGAAGGAATTGAAATCCCTATATAGATGTGGTATCTGAGTTCCGGAAGATTGAGGTAATGGGAATGCATTTGTCCTGCCTATTATGCCCTCTGATTATTTTTATAATTTCAAGTCTACCACTCAACTCACCGCTCCCCATCGCTCCTTTTGCACTCTGCTTCATGCAGCACACCTCACCTTCCAGTTCCACCTCCCCGTGCGACCTTCACTACCCAACCCACCAACTCAAGAACTACATCCACGTATTCCGAAATTGGATTAAAAAATCAATCACCCAAACCCTGAAAATAAACAATTCAAACCATACTAAAACCCACAGATGCGAGGAAGCAATCATTCAAAAACCCATAAAATTATGAAATACTTTGCGGGCATAAGAGGTGGTGGCTATGGGGTAGGGTGAGTGGGGAAGATGGAGGTGAGGGCAGGGATAAAAGATATGAAAAATTGCAGGGAGAGAGGAGTGTTCTATTCAAATGGGTTTGAATAAGGGCATTATTGATACCACGGGTCTCCTCGAGGAAGAAAAGAGAATCGTGGCTCTGGTGAAGAGCACGGGTACTTCCAAGGGAAGCAGGGAATGATGAGATTTGCATAGATTTTCTAATAAATTTGTATACAAATTTAATTTTTTTGAAGAAGGGCATTATAGTAATCACATTGGTTTTCATTCCGATTAAGGTGAATTAGTAAACAACTTATATGAATTCAATACTATTTTTATTCCGATTCCAGAATATTTAAGTAAACAACTTCAACATGAATCTGATTTTGATTCCTTTTCATTTTAATTCCTCATCAATTCAATTCGTCTCGTTTTGATTCCGGTTACGTAAACAGACCATAAGAGTATAACTTGTACGTAATAAAAACAACCTAATTGTATTAGAGAAGTGAACTCCTAGTTGAGAATGAATTTCAAGTTTCCATTTTATACGGCATGTTCTGAATTCGATTCTTAATGTTGTGTAAATCACACTATAATAGCAAAAACATTGCTAAAATACCTCTGTAAATATTTCCGTCACGTATAAAAACTAAACAAATTAAGATTATCCATGCATACACATAAGCATTTTTAAAGTTTGACAGTGATAACCCATGAAACTAGTCGAGTCATCCCGAATCCCAACCCCAGTTCATGATTCTAATTTCATCATATCCATCCAGAAAAAGGAGAAGGAGAGAAAGCAAGCAACATCCAGAAGTAGCGAAGAAAAAATAAAATGAAATTACAATCATTGGATACTCGAGAAATATCGAGTTGTCGTCGTCCTCGTCAGGAAAATCCAATAAAGCGCCATGTGTTCCTTGACTGTCTAGTGGTTGGTGGACAGGAAGCGGCGCGTGAGGCCTCGATAGTCCATCTCAGCTAGCACCGCGTTGGTCCCCTCCCAACCCCCGAACCCTTTTTAGCCGTTTCAGGTCAAATACGGCGCCCCATTGGACCAGAAAGCAGCGTCCAACCGAGCCAGCACGCACGCTTCCGCATTGGATCCCTCGTAGGCATGTAAAAGCCCAAATAAAGAAAGAAAAGGAGTTACTGTTCTTCTTCTTTTTTTAACTGTGGTTAATGGAGGCCAGGTAACATGACTGACTACAAACTTAATGGAGAAATAAATTAGGGTACTTCATGTATTTTATCTTAATTGTTGATTTGCACTCGAAACTTTTATTTTGGGCAATTTCTCCTTGAATAATTATAAATATTTAAATTCACCGCTACTGTTATGTTATTTTTCACTTGTTATTTCGTTTAGTTTTATTTCTACAAATGTTAATTTTAACAACGTTAGTTGTTAAGACCATCTCCAACCCTTGGGCTAAAAACCAAATTTTTTAGCCCATAAAATTTAGCTTTTAGTCCAGAAACATCTTTTCTGCTCCAACCCTTCTACCCTAAAATTTTAGCCCGGAATTATTAAAGAATGAAATTAGCCTAAATTTTTTTCTTAAATCAATTTAAAAAAAAAAATATGTAGATTATTGTAAATTAATTTTATGAACATTTTAATCTAAAAAAATTTAAATTCCGATAAACATTTCACATTTAGCCCGGGGGGAAAGCTGGGGGGTATTTGGCCCAGAAATAGCATTTGTCATTTAGCCTAAAATTTTAGCATGGGTTGGAGAGTGTTTGGGGGGGGGTAATTCGGCTTTTAGCCCAGGGTTGGAGATGGTCTAAGAAGAGATTTTGGCTAAAATAAAAATTTTAAGACACTATTATTCATAAGTTCAGTTAAAAAAGGATTTGGATTGTCTACCCTCCCCATGCCCACTTATTTCTGTGGTCACAGTTAAATCACATCAACATTTTATATTCATATTACTTTTTCTCTTATTATTTCTATAAAAAAAATTCATATAAAATGTTGACATGGTTTAACCGTAACCACATAATATAAAAGGGCATGAGAATGGTATGGGATGGAGAGGGCAGACTGACAATCCAAGTCTGTAAAAAAATCGGCACAAGATGCTATTAACAGTTTTTTTTTTTTTTTGTTGATGAGTTTTAAAAAAAATCTATTTAGTTTACTTGGCCTTCCCTTTTTTGTTTTGGGTCCTCTCTTTTTCTTTTATTTTTTTATAAACGATATTATCTATATTAAGAGTGGGAGAGTAGGCTAATCCTCACAATAAGCAAGTTATAATAATATAATTCAAATTTAATTTTGACGAGAATCAAATTTTTTCTATTTAGGGGTCTCTTTATTCTTTTATATTGTCTTGGAGTGATTTGTCATCTTTGATATGATATATCATTTTAGGGATATGCCCTTCGCATAAGGTAGTGATTTAATATTATTTCAGGGGACGAGGATTTGAGTATTCCGGTCGCTCTGTGTGAGATTTGGGTACTGGGGATTCCTCCATCAATATCGAAAGAGACAATGACTGGGCTCCTCCCCTTGGTCACAAAGAACGGAGCTTGGCTGTTGAAAAATCAGCAGCAGCTCCTGCTGCTAGCAAATTACAGGTAGATATGTGTTCAAGTAATAAATTTTTTAATCACAACTTTAACACGTGTTTATCCGTAATTCACTAACAACAGGAGTTGTTGCTGATTTTTTCAGCAGCCAAGCTTTCTCCGGTCATAAATCTTAACAATGACCGGGCTCCTCCCCTCAGTCATAAATCTTAATAATTAACAGGCTTTAACTTTCAAACAGAAATTAAAAGGATTGGATACTACAGCCTCCTCATGTAAAACGACAAGTAATAAGATTAGAGGGAAAAAAAAACAAGGTAAGGAACAAGTTATGAACCACGAAGGATGTATGGAACATCTAAATCAGAGAACTGGCTCATAGTCACATATAGCATTTCAGCACACAACTTTTCTTGTTCGTTTTTGTTGTGTTCTTCCCAATCTCCACATTCCACAACTTCCTGCTACTTCTACCTTCCCATTCTATTCCTTTCTCTATTTTATTTCCCCTCACAACTATACACCTAATTTTTCGAGGGAACAAACTAAGCAGGGAAAGTAAGGGAAAGAGACCAAAAGACATGGAATCATTGGCCTTGGTGGTTTTAGGGAGAGAAGAAAAACCTCCCATCATATCAGATATATGAAGTTTTAAGGTTTTCTCTTCTTCCTAACCCACTAAAGCCAATAATTCCATGTTATTTCTCTCGTTCCGTCCTACAGTCCTACTGCTTTCTCTCTATTTTATTACAAACCTTTTTTCTATGCAGGAAAAGTTAGGGAAGGAGATGAAAGGGCATGGAATCGTTGGCTTGAGTGGTTTTAAGAAGAGAAAATACTCCACTTTATGATTTTCATATTTGTGGATTTTTCTTCTTCCAAATCCACTCAAACCAATAACTACAAGTCTCTCCTCTTTTTCCCCCTCCTTTCTATTTTATTCTCTCCAGAAGGAGAAGATGGGATGTGTATATAGTGGAAGAGGGAGAGATCAAAGTACAAATGGTGGGTGAGACTTCTAGTTCCTGAATTCAAAAGCATTGAATTTGAACGCATGCAGCTGGCTCCTCTGCCTGGGAAGATTATGGGAGCTATGGTGCAGTCTGACATATTGATTCTCTCCAGAGCACTAGACGACAGCCTATACGAGCTTCATGTTGGGCTTCTCTTACCAATTTACCATAGCTCGGACTTTCAGTTTCAAGAATAACAAAACGAATGCTCAGCCATCTTCAACCGACTCGATCAAGGTGTTATAGGGTAAAAAATAGCTCGAAATGACACGAAAATCGTTTTCAATCGAGGGCTAGGCCAAATGGCTTATAGGCCCCACTAGGCCCAAACCTCTAAATCAGGCCAGCTGGTTGGCCATTTCTAGCCAGCTAGAGCCAGCCTCCAGTCTAGCCCTCCAACGCCAGAATGTCAAGTTTGACATTTTATCAGCTGTCCAGCTCCAGATTGTCAAGCTCGACATTTTGCCAATCCTCCAACTCAGCCTAATTGAATGCTAACGGCGACATGAAGTCAACATGACGCCATCTAGCAACGGTTGGCTAGCGTCATGTTGTTGTTAGGTTACCGTTGGAATTTGATATATATATATATTTTTTTTACGAATTTAAAAAAAAATTCTAATTTTTTTTCTATAAATACCTACATCATTCCTACAACATTGAAAGCTTAATATGAGAAGTGTCATGTTAATAAGAATCTTATTTAAATTTGCAACACAACCAATACATCTCGACACGTGGCACCCGAAATCCTATCCGATAAATTATTAAGATTACATAAAGATAAGAAATTTGGAGAGTTACTCACTTTAACGATATGTGTAACTCTATATCCTATCCAAAAAATTATTGAAATTACATAAAGATAAGAAATCTGGAGAGTTACTCACGTTAGCGACATGTGACACACCCCGACCCGGAATGTCCACTAGGACTCCAAATCAAGCTGTGCTGGCTGACACCAGGAACAAGTGTCACTTGAAATCATATCCAAAAAATTATTGAGATTATATAAAGATACGAAATCCGGAGGCTATTCATTTGGCAACAAGTGGCACTCAAATATGTTCGAAAACCTTATTTTAATATGGTAGTTTAATTTAATTAAAATAATAAATTATGTTTGGCCTATGATCCTTTGGCCTTCTCAGTTGGAGATGATTTTTTATCAAAGGGTTATGTTTGGCCTATGGTCCCCTGGCTCCATCGGTTAGAGATGGTATAAAATATGGCATAGTACTGTTCATTAAAATATAATTTCTTGCAGAGCTATAGAGTTAAAAGGAGCTCTTTGGCCCTACTTCGATTGGAAATTACCTCATATGTTGGTTTTAGGTTTGGATCAACGCTTACTCGCGAAACACGATAATGAGATGTTATCTTTGTCATATATGATTTTATCTCTTTTTTTTTTTTTTTAGGAAAGAAAATCATTTAGTAAACATTATAACTTATTTTCCAGGTATGATTTTCATGGTCAAATGGTTTGGACATTTGTTATATAATAACGTTTTTGACATAAGATTTCATGGTTTTATGGCCTGTTTTCTCTATGTTCTATTTGATATGATTCGAAAATGTTTTGTAGTTTTTTGTTCGATTGACAAAAGGAAAGAAAAGAAACAAGTAAACAGGTGAAATACAACACGTGACATATTGTAAAATCTATAAATGGTTCATAATTAGACACGATATGTTAACATGTTTGATTGAGTTAAGCATAATTTCACCCGGCCCGAAATTGACAAGAGTCGCGTTGTTAGACATAAAGAATGATATATGAAATGTTTGAGCGTTGTGTTACTATATCCCCAGTCCATGTCCACAGACGGTCATAATTCCATGCAACCTCACCCTTTGCCTCTCTTGCATTAATTTGTCGAATAACGATAACAACTTTTATTAATTAATTACTCTCTAATTGGGATTAAGCTCTTGTGGCTATGAGTAATCTTTCAAGGTATTTTTGGTGGGTTAGTTGAGATAGGTTTGTGACGAATTAAAATAGACTTGATTTCAGTCATTTATTCATTGTGGCAAAATATGAGATGGATATAAATGGACATGATAGGTTATAAATCCACAATAGAGGAGGTTATCCAACATATTCTTATACATACGTTACAAGTCTTGCCTTACATGTCTTTGCCAATCCAATTATAATTGAAGGTCCAATCCCATCCAGCTCACCATATATGTCAGGGTTAAGCTCGTCTCTAGTGTCAGTTGGAACATAAGAAATGATGCAATTTCTCATTAATTTTGGCGTAAAATTTTATGATACAAATTAATTTTCAGGCTTTAAACGATGCATATAACACATACTTGATTAATTAATACTAGCAAACATTTGCACAACAGTTTGAGTTTTTGACTAAAAACTATTGAGATTATGAATCCCACAATCAGGAAAAGTAGCGAATTTGCAAGTGTTTATAAGGAGTTATACGATTCCTCATATTGTCAATTGATTCCAACTTCATTCACGGTATCAGATTGATCAAGGTCTTATATACATGGTCCAATGAGATCGGAATACATAGTACAAAAATACAACGTTGTAACATTTGGTTCAATAAGATCGGTTAACCAGGTCAATAATATTGTCATAATGATTTGTCATCGATAATAAGATTTGGTTCCAAAATTTTCAACGTGAATTTTAATTTTTTTTATACAATGGTAAAATTGATTACAAAGAAAAGTTACAAAGCAAATGTCCACAATAATTACACAAAGGAAAAGTGGATTAAGAAGTCGCAAAGAGATTTCCAAATTTCTCACTGTTAGAAAACAACTCCAAATTGCCAAAAACCAAGGATCATCTTCGTGAAAATTAGATGAAGCTGCAAAGTATGATTAATTAATATAATGCATCTTTAACGAATACTACTTAATTAGGAAGAAAATTAGATGAAGCTGCCGATGGAAGAAAATGCAGGAAAAGATAGGGAAAGAGATGAACAGTAGGAAATCGTTGAAATGAGCGGTATTGGAAAGAACTTTTCTTTTTCTTTTTCAAAGATTGTGTTCTTTCCACTCCGCTCATTTCGACAACTTCCTGCCACTCCTCCCTTTCCCCTTACTCCTTTGATCACCATTTTATCTCCCCCCACAACTAGAAATGCACCTCTTCCTCTGATGGAACAAGCTAAGTAGGAAAAGCTAGGAAAAGAGACGAAAAGGTAGGGAATCATTGGAATGAGGGGTTTTGGGGAGAGAAAAAAACACCACTTTATGAATTTATGTGAGTTATTTTTTTTCTTTCTTCCCAATCCGCTCATTCCACTAACTCCATGCCTCTCCTCTCTTTCCCCCTTAATCCTTTATGTTTTAATTTCCTTAGCGACTTAAATTAAACAGGAAACGGTAGGGAAAGAGTAAAAAGGCATGGAATCATGGGTGTAAGTGGTTCCGAAAGAATAATCTCCACTTTCTGATTTAATTTTTTTAAATAGTTGTGGGTTTTTTTTTCTTTATTTCCGATCCACTTACACCAATAACTCCATGCCACTCCTCTCCTTCCCCCTTCCCCTTTTTATTTGATTTTCCATAGCTCACATAGAAGAAGAAGAAGATGGTGTGTTTGTATATATAATGGGAGAGGGAGAGGATAAAAGTACAGGGGTTGGTGAGGCTTTTAGTTTCGGAATTCGAACGACTTGAAACACGCATTGATTGGAACTTGAATGCATTCAGCTGGCGTGCTGGCGTGCTTGCATGGACGACTGGCTGTGTTGTATGGGCTTCACATTACATTGGGCTTGTTTATTTTGGGCCTTGAGTTTACAATTTAATCATAGCCCAAATTTGGAACGAAACTGAACCAAGGTAGACTAGAAGACGTGTTCAAAGCTCAAATCCACCTTGACCTAAAAGTCCTCCAACTCCTTCTCTATCAAGTCTCTAAAGTTAGGTCTGTGTTGTTGGTCACAGGCACAACTCATCTATTAGTATGTCTTACCATATATCATATCATCGCACAAGGGATTTGAAAGCACCATTTCTTTTCGTATTCCATAAAATCCTATATGTGCTAGTGAACACTCTGTTTTTTGTCTTTGTTTTTATTTTAGTAAATAAAAATTTTTGTGTTTCATTTTGTTTATTTATTTATTTTAAATACAGTTGGAATGAATATCTTTTATCTTTCAAATCACGGTTAGTGCAAATACAATGATTGCGAGTTGAAATTTTGTAAAGGTGCATTTTTTTTCATCACCTTCAAGGGATGGTAATGATCATACTTTATTTTTCACCATTTAATGAGTTTAAATTTCGAGATATGTGTAATGGATATACACAAATATTAAATTATTAAGGTCTCAATCTTTCAGATACAACGGATTTAGAATTAATCCACATATCTAATAAAAAATAAATGTTAGAAAATATTAAACAAGGCAAAAAATGGGCAAATCAAACTATTAATGAAAAATAGCACTGCAAAAAACAAATATTAAAGTAGGAAGATGATTAGTTAAGAAGAAAATGAGATCACGTCACAGATAAGTTCTGCACTGTGTGGACCCATTTTGGGTGCAGAAGATCCTGTCGGCTCTCTCAAAAGTTCAAGGCAAGAGTAGAAGCTAATGGAGGATAAGTTAGGGAAAGAAAGAGATGCGAAAAGTCGTTAGAATGAGCAGTTTTGGAGACAACTCTAGAATACTTTCGTGTTCTTCCCAAAATTCATATTTTAACAACTTTATGCAACTCATCTTTTTTCCCCCTTATTGCACGATTTTCTCTTTTCACTCGTGTTTTCTTCCCCGAAAAAACAAACAAACAAACAAACAAACACACTATTTGCTAGTATGTATGTTGAAATACGCAAGAGGGGAAGGAAACGGGAGAAATTTAGGAAGTTGAAGGAATGGAGGGGGTGGGGAAGAAATGCCCTAGCTATTTTTTGTTTTCGTTTTTACCCTTTATCCTATTGCAGCCCCCACCCAATCCTACCCCTTAAATTAACTTTTTCAATTTTTATTCGAATATCGTAGATGGTGAATTCAATACTAAATTAAGCTGTCTATTATGTGGCTTAACTGAATTCTCCCTCCTCTTAGTATAAAAATATCGATGTACTAAAAAAATATATAAATGTTTGGGATATAGTACATTGATGGAGTTTTTCTGATAGAAAGAGATATATGGAGACTGACGAAAGATTACGATTTGAGGTGGAATTGGAATCCGATGCGGATGCTTTGGTGTTCTTCTTTCCTCCACCAAAGTATAATTAGCCAGGCAAAAGAACAAGTAATTATTACAAATTAAAAAATCTCATGACCAATCAAAGAGAAATTATGAATTTTAATTTACCAGAGGTAATTTGCTTTCTTGAAATTTCCTCATTTTCCTGTCGGTTATTTTTCTTGGTGAAAAAGGTTGATAACAAGAATTTGATTTTACGAATTTTTTTGTTATCTTTGTACATTTTGGTCAAGTCATGCTCCTATGTTATTACTTTTAGGCTTATTTTTCACCATGATTTACGAAAATTTATTACCTCCTACTCTACCTTATTTTCACTCATTATTTTGGTCTTTTTACCACGTTTCGTCAACTGAGTGTTTTTTTTTTTTGTAACTTGTTTTCAAATTTTAAACATTTTAAATTATTAAAAAATAAATACGTTAATCATACTTTTTATCGTTTTTACTATTAAACTCATCGGTTTGGAGTCGTAGGGCAACCAGACAGTCGGTAACGCAGGGTCATCAAAATGATTTAGCGGTTACAACGGATTCCAAGCAAGGTTTGGACTCGAAATTGGAGGTCTGGGAGGAGCGGAGACGCCAAATGATACAAGAAGACGACGCTCGCATAAACACAGGGCCAGAAAATTCTCGACACCCAAGTCCGGTGAACGTTAACAAAAGGACAGAGCCTGCCCGCAGGTAGGCAAGGGTAGCAGGATTTCCTGTATTTGTCAATGGCGTTGGAAATTCCATGCCAAAATATTGCAGGATTTACAGTTTGCAGCTTAAAATATAATAAAATGAGAAATACTTTCAGGGAAGTAAAGCGCAATTTACAAAGTTTCTGTGAGCCTTTATTTTCTTTCAAATTTATCCTTTTCTTTTACAAACAAGGGACCACTTTCATGAACCAAATTAAGCTGCTAATTAACATCATTAAATTTTGCTACGCAATAATATTAAAACAGATCAACTTACTTGAATCCAAAATATTGTAAACAATTAACAGAAAATTAAGGAATAACAAAGGAAATTGAAAACGAGAGGGCAAGAGATCTGATGACTTTACCAGCATCTGAAAACGCATAAAATAATTACAGATAATAATTTAATTAGAAAAAAGGTGGGAAAAGGAGGAGGCAGAGGAAATCATGGGACTTAGTGGCATCGGTAGGAGAAGAAGAACTCCAGATCCTCAATGTTTTCTCACCGAGCTACTAAGTCCAATAACTTCCTCAAACTCTTTCTCCCTTTCCCCCTTCTCTCACGTCATATTTCTTCCTCCAGCGGACGACGGGTACAATGCTTGCCTGCTCCCTTTTATACACACTACACAGAGAGCGTCACGAAGCCCTAGTCAACCAAAAACTGTTCAGGCCCTGGACAATATTGGACTGGTTTCGTATATGGGCCGAATTTTATGACCCACTGAACCGGCCCAACACAAACCACAAACTTTCATTTTTTGTTTCATGTTTTTGTTTAAGTAGATATATATAAAATTGAAGTATATATGATGATGCTTCCAAATGTTCAATTTAGTTAAAACCCAAATCAACATATACAAAAATGAAATAGGAGCTCATATTTTGTCCACCTTCCGGGCCATGAAGTCTTTCCACATTTTACCTCAACAAATTTACCGTAGCATATGACACTAATTATTATTTGTTTTATGTATTTCTGTCCGTATTTATACTTACTTCATACCTGGTATATACCATTTATATACGATATCTTCCGATGGGAGGCATATGTAACATAAACATTTGGCTCTCCTTTCTCATCTTATTACTGTTGTCTCCATCATCATAATACCCCTTTATTTTACCTGTCCAGATTGAACTGCCTTTGCCTGGGCTTGTTTGGAACCATCAGCTTTTCATTCTCGGTGAGGGCGTGGCGGAAATGGCAGCGGTGACCGTATGGGCAGACAACGCCGGAAAGCACCATCCTACAGACCTCGGTCTTGTAGCGTGGGTGGCGGATCACAGGGCGGAGCTCCTCAATCCCATGTGCAAACTGGCAGTGATCGCCGTAAGGACACTCTCCAACCTCCTGCCACTTGTTGCACAGCTCTGTCTTGTACATGCCTTGGTTGTACACCTCCAATTCCAGCGGCGCCTCCTCCTCTTTCACCCCTCTCGGAACAAACACCTTTTGCTGCATCATCCATCGTCATCATCAGTTCCCACCACCATCATTACACAAAATCAAACCTTAAATTAGTACACTGTTTATTAAAAAAAAACTGTAAAGGCTACCAACTAGTCACTTTTTCTGTTGGAAAATTTCACAAACACCTTGCATGTCATCCGCCATTGGTGAACTTCCGAAATAAACAAGTGGCAAATTAAAAATCAAAGCCGCATCGAAGTTAGATTAAGAACTAAGCAAATCAAACAAACTAAGTAAAATCAAAACCGCATTAAAATTAGACTGAAAATTATTATTTTGTGAATTAACTTAAAGAAAAATCAATGGTGGAGGATGTAGAAAATGGCTTACCGAAGCATTGAATGTAGTGGCGGCACGAGGTCGAGAGGTGGTCCGAGTCCGAGAGGCAGTGCTAGCACCGGCTTGAGCGGCCTGAGCAGCCTTCACGTATCCATCAGACCTCACAGATATGCTCTTAGGCAGCGAAAACCTCTCCACATCAATATTCTCCGCGTCACCGCCTTCGCTCTCAATCACACTCATAGGGCTCTCGTCGGACATGTCCTGCTCTGCTCGCTTGTCATCAATTTTCATGTCACGAAGTCCGTTAACGATCCCAAACGGCGCGGTCGTCTGAACAGAGGAGGGGGAACCGAATTGTTTCTGCACGGAGGCGTGGACGAGCAGACTGAGGTGCTTGTTGAGCTCGAGATTGAGAGAGCGGAGATGAACGTTCTCGCGGCGGAGAGCGTCGGCTTCCTCGGAGGTTTCTTGGAGGCGCTTGAGGCAGCGGCTGTGGCGGTTCACCATCTCCTGATGATCTTGAACGAGGAGCGAATTGTAGAGTTGGCGGTGGCGGTGAGCTGAAGACGAGCTGTGGTCCGATTCGACGTCGTATTGACTGACCGAAGCCTTGCGATCAAAAATGGCGGAGTAGAGTGAAGCGAAGACGGCGTCGTCTGTGTGGGATTGCGGCATTGCAGATGTGGCGTGGCCGCCATACGCGGTGTCATTTTGCATCTGCGCGGTTGTTGTTTCGCTGCACAAAAGTAGCGTTAAATTCAATTCGCGAAAGGAAAACAAGAAACCTCTCGCTTTATAATCAAGAAAAGCACGCAAGGGAAGAGGAATCGTACTTTTTCTCGAAATTTCGCTTTTATTTCTTCAATTTTACTCTGGAATTTAACAGAGGAGTAGTGTTGTGAATTTCAGAAGCAATCTAATTAATCAACGGAATCAGATCTAGGTTTAATTTCACAAATATTGGAAAAATAAATATAATTATCGAAAAAAATTGATGAGAAATTGAACAAAGAATTAAAGCAGAGACTGAAAAGCTGTTTGGATCGAGGGAAAACGAAGAGCAGTCGTTTACCTTCCGAAGCAACAGAAGATCTTCTCCTCCTCCTTCTCCTCCGTTGGAGTGAGAAGAGTGACGAATGGAGGTGCTCAGGTCCGGTGGCTGGTTTTATAGGCTTGGCGGTGGAGGAGAGATTTGGAGGGAAAGGGAGGAGCAAAACAGATTCGAAACTGTTTTGGACAAGCGTTTAACTGAATGCCTCATCAGCATTTCAATCGAGGCGGCTTAGCGTTGTTTTGCCTGATCTGCCCTCACTGTCAGACCAGCTTCGTTGCATTATTCATGGTTTTTAAGTCATTCAGTAGCAACAATTAGTTAAGACTGAAAAGCAAGAAGTTGTTTCACTTAGCTACTTTGAGCCTTTGGATTTTTATGTGCTTGATCGAACGGATTCAAAAACTCTAGGTCCCGCCAAACGCGGGGAATGATGAGATATAACAAACAGGCGCCCCCTGCAGATGATTACTCTTTTGAGTGAGTGCCAATTAGTAAACAGTAACAAATACAGATGTTACAAATTCCATCCATCCAATTGAAATGACTTAATTGATCAACAATCTCAATCCTCTATTTTTAGAACACTATTCATAAATTATAGAAGAAAAAAAATTAGATAAATTCAAAACTACTAAGTATACATTTGTAATGAATAAAATGGATGAATACGGCTTTACAAATAAACTCTTAATCCAGTGATCATATGGTTTCAGGTTTGGGTAATTTTTGGTGGAATTGATCTTTGAGGGAATACCTAAAAAATAAACGGTTTGAATCGTTAAAATATATTACAAAGTAGGTTCAACAAAAACGTATGTCAAAAGTTGTGTCACAAATCCATTGTCTAATTTGTATCAACTTATGGATTGGTCAACACATAAATTGACATAAACGTTCACATTCTATCAGTCGAGAAGGGGTAAGAGCGAGAAGTGGTCCGCTTAAAGCAAGCACCTTGCTAGTTCATGCTAAACCAATTCCTAGAAGAAGGCTTCACTAAAGCCTGGTAATAATATAGTAAGGGTAGTGATCAGATCAAATAAATTAAAGAAGATCAATAACAAAAAATCAATAACGGTGTGTGGAAACTAAAAATAGATATGTGAGTATCACTATCATGTAATAATACTATAACTCATCTTATTACACACACACAAAAATTAAAAAAAATTAAAAAAAAGAGAAAAGATATTTCCACCTAATCCACCTAGCCCGGGATCCGAACCTTTGTAATTTGATCAAATGACTACAGTTATTATCATATTTAAAGGGGCCCCATGTTTGTAGCCGTTGAATTAAATTTCAACGATCCGAATCCCAAACTGGATGGATTAGGTGGAAAAGGATCCGGAGATGATCCCTTTCCTTAACAATATACACATCAAGTTTTATATTTGTAAAAAATTTGATTCATGTAACGTGTTATGTTCCGAATTGTGATCCCTGCCCATATACATATTGTTCAAAGGAGAGACTGCTAGAGGTAGAGCTAGAGCTAGAGGATTTAGGTTATGTTGTTGCTTGGTTTGGAAGGTAATTGAGAGACGGGTGAGGGGGGAGATCTTGCTTCATTTTGCTGTAAACCGGTTTTCCATTAATTTTTAATTAAGGTGGTTAATTAAAGGAGCGATTAGTGTTGGTATATGGTCCAGCCCATGATCAATGTTCTAGATTATTCTAGTAAGCAAGAGATGAGGCTGGAGCTTGCTAGACAATTCTAGAATGTTATTAAGTTGATGGAAAAAGCTAGAGAGTACTAGCTTCCTTGGTTGCAAATGGAAAGATCTAGAAGCTACAAGTATATGGCTAGTCTAGATTTTTCTATACTAGAGGTTTGAAGAAGGAACTAGAAACTAGTAGAATGCCAAGCCCTCACCTATAAATATGGGTGTGATGTAACCAATTGAGAACCAAGAGTGAGTAGCAAAGGATCAAGTCCAAAGCTAGAGTTCCACTCCAAGAGTGAGAGTGAGAGTGTTCCACTACACATTGTGTGAGTGAAGTTTAGAGTGATAGAAAGTGTGTGTTATACTTTCTTGTATCCATCAAGCCTTGTCTTTGGCTTGGTAAGACTACTCTTGTTGTATTCATTTTTTTTTCTTGTAGTGAAGATTCCTTGTTTGGTGGACGTAGGCATAAATTGCCGAACCACATAAATTCTTGGCGTCCATTTTCTACTTTACCTTGTGCATTCTCTATCTTGTAGTACCGACATTCCTAACAAGTGGTATCAGAGCCCGGTTGGCTCGTACTGCGAGATGGAAGGAAGTGGCACTATGATCAAACTCACCAACTCCAATTGGGTAACATGGAAGCCAAGGATGGAGGACATTCTCTATTGCAAGGATCTGCATGAGCCAATTGAAGGAGATGCCGCTAAGCCAGAGAGCATGTCCGATGCCGAGTGGAAGAAGATGAATCGCAAGGCTATTGGCACAATTAGACAATGGGTGGACGATAGTGTTTTTCACCATGTGTCTAATGAAACCAATGCTCGCGAGTTTTGGACGAAGCTTGAGTCCTTGTTCGAGAAGAAGACCCCAGCCAAGAAAGCCTTCTTGATCAAAGAGCTCATCAATGTGAAGTACAAGGATGGTTTAAGTGTAGCAGAACACTTGAACAATTTCCAGAATATCATCAACCAGTTGGCTACTATGAAAATGACGATCGAGGACGAGCTACAAGCGCTCTTGTTACTTGGATCCTTGCCAGACAGTTGGGAGACCTTTGTGGTGAGTATAAGTAACTCTGCTTCTAATGGTGTTCTTACTCTTGATAATGTTAAAAATAGCATGCTCAATGAAGAAACAAGGAGAAAGACTTCTGGCACAGATAGCAGCCAAGTATTTGTCACAGAGAACCGCGGAAGAAGCACGAGTAGAGGGCCTAGAGGTCATGGCAGGAGTCCTAGCCGATCCAAGTCAAGGTTCAGGGGTGCATGCCACCATTGTGGAAAAGAAGGCCATATGAAGAAAAATTGTCGAGTTTGGAAGAGAGAGCAAAGGGAAGGAAACAATCAGAAGAAAGATGATACTGGCAATACCACTGCTGTCATATGTGGTGATGTACCAGAAATATTGTCTGTTGGTGAATGTCTGCATATGGGCAACTCTGACAGAGACATTGAATGGATCTTTGACAATGGAGCTTCCTTCCATGCTACGTCCAAACGGGAGTTCTTCAGTACATACAAAGAAGGTGACTTTGGCATAGTGAAGATGGGGAATGAAAGCTATTCCAAAATTCTTGGAATTGGTGATATATGTCTAAGAACTAATCTCGGCTGCCAATTGATGTTGAAAGATGTGAGACATATTCCTGATATACGTCTCAATCTGATATCCATTGGTACCCTTGATCGACAAGGATATTATCACCATATTGGCGAAGGAAAATTGAAGCTTACTAAAGGCTTAATGGTGGTAGCAAGAGCACGACTTTGTTGTACGTTGTACCGGTCAAATGCCAAGGTTTTGAAAGGTGAGTTGAATGCTGTGGAGGACTCATCTCTAGACTTGTGGCATAAGAGGCTAGGTCACATGAGCGAGAAAGGCCTACAGGTTTTAGCAAAGAAGTCTCACATTCCCTTTGCCAAAGGTACGTCGTTAAACTCTTGTGAGCACTGTTTATTAGGAAAACAAAGAAGAATTAGTTTTTCGATTCCATCTACAAAGAAAGGAAACTTGTTAGATCTTGTTTATTCAGATGTGTGTGGTCCCATGGAAGTCGAGTCACTTGGAAGAAATAAATATTTTGTTACTTATATTGATGATGCTTCACGAAGGGTGTGGGTGTATTTGTTGAAATCCAAAGACCAGGTGTTTCAGACATTCCAGGAGTTCCATGCCATGGTGGAGAGGGAAACTGGGAAACCTCTCAAGTGCCTTCGTAGCGACAACGGCGGCGAGTACACATCTCACCAGTTTAGAGAGTATTGTGTAAAACATGGCATACGTCATGAGAAGACAGTTCCTGGAACTCCACAACATAACGGTGTTGCTGAAAGAATGAACCGAACCATCATGGAGAAAGTCAGGTGTATGTTGAGGACTGCAAAGTTATCTAAGCAGTTCTGGGGTGAAGCTGTAAGGACAGCCTGCTATTTGATCAACCGATCTCCATCAGTACCATTAGGTCTTGATGTTCCAGAAAGAGTATGGACTGGTAATGATGTGTCTTACTCTCATCTGAAGGTGTTTGGTTGCAAAGCTTTTGTGCATGTGCCCAAAGAGCAGAGATCGAAGTTAGACTACAAAGCTACACCGTGCATCTTTCTTGGTTATGGCGGTGAAGATTTTGGTTACAGATTATGGGACCCATACCAGAAGAAGTTTATCCGAAGTAGAGACGTGGTCTTTTATGAAGAACAAACAATTGGGGATTCGGATAAAGAGGCACAACCAGATGGCGCAGTCAGAGGAGTTGATCCATTAGCTTCAGATGAAGAAAGTCACGATGACATCCCTGAAGCAACTGCCAATGAAGTGCCTGCAGAATCAGATAATGCTAATCAAGAGGAGCCTGATCAAGATGTGCCAAACCATGAGATTGCTGATCAGGGGGAGCCTAGTCAAGAAGAGCATATTCAAGGAGAACCCAATCAGGGGGAGCCTCCAGCCCTACAAGAGAATGAAGATCAGGTCAGAAGATCCATCAGAAGTCGAAGACCGTCTACCAAGTATTCTTCATCAGAGTATATCATGTTGACTAATTATGGAGAGCCCGAAACATATGAGGAGGCCAGAGCTCATAACGACAGTGACAAATGGATGAAGGCAATGGAGTCGGAGATGGATTCCTTATCAAAGAATGATACCTATGAGCTGGTGGAGCTTCCAAAGGGCAGGAAAGCATTGAAAAATAAGTGGGTGTTCAAATTGAAAAGAGACGACAACATGACAAGGTACAAGGCTCGTTTGGTTGTCAAAGGTTTTGGTCAAAAGAAAGGAGTTGACTTTGATGAGATTTTCTCACCGGTGGTGAAGATGACTTCCATTCGAGTTATCCTTGGTATGGCAGCAAGCATGGATCTTGAGCTCGAGCAGTTAGATGTTAAAACTGCATTTCTCCACGGCAATTTAGAAGAGGAGATATACATGGAGCAACCCAAAGGCTTTGAAGTCAAAGGTAAAGAAAATTTGGTGTGCAAGCTTAAGAAAAGTTTATATGGTCTTAAGCAGGCTCCGAGACAGTGGAATAAGAAGTTCAACTCATTCATGGTGAGTAATGGGTACAAGAGAACTCATGCTGACTCTTGTGTCTATATCAAACAATTTTCTGGAGGTACATTCATCATCTTATTGCTTTATGTTGATGACATGTTGATTGTCGGACAAGATGCTTCTATGATTAAAAAGCTCAAAGAAGAGTTATCTAAGTCCTTTGACATGAAGGACTTAGGGCCAGCCAAGCAGATTTTGGGCATGGAGATAATTCGTGACAGAAAATCCAAGAAGTTGTGGCTGTCACAAGAAAAGTATGTTGAACGGGTGCTTGAAAGGTTCAACATGAAAGCAGCCAAACCGGTAAGCTCACCTTTAGCCAATCATATCAAGTTGAGCAAAGAGTCATGTCCAAAAACATATGAAGAAAAGGAGAAAATGGCAGTTGTTCCCTACTCTTCAGCAGTAGGAAGTATCATGTATGCAATGGTGTGCACACGGCCAGATATTGCTCATGCAGTAGGTGTGGTGAGCAGGTTTCTCTCTAATCCAGGGAAGGACCACTGGGAAGCTGTTAAGTGGATTCTCAGATATTTGAAAGGGACTTCTAAGATGTGCTTGTGCTTTGGCGGTTCCAAACCAATCTTGGAAGGATTTACAGATGCTGACATGGGAGGTGACCTGGATGGTAGAAAATCTACGTCTGGGTACTTGTTTACTTTTGCAGGGGGAGCCGTGTCTTGGCAATCCAAGTTACAAAAGTGCATTGCTTTGTCCACAACCGAGGCTGAATACATAGCCGCTACAGAAGCATGCAAGGAGTTGTTGTGGCTGAAGCGGTTTCTCCAAGAGTTGGGTTTGAAGCAAAGTGATTATGGCGTTTATTGTGATAGTCAGAGTGCTCTGGACTTGAGCAAGAACACTACATATCATTCACGCACTAAGCACATTGATATTCGTTATCACTGGATTAGAGACGCTATCGAGAACAAGTTGCTGCAGCTGAAGAAGATTCATACCGATAATAATTCTTCAGACATGTTGACAAAGGTAGTCACAAAATCAAAGTTGGAATTCTGCATTAAGGCTGCTGGGATGAACTCCAGGTAACTTGGAGTCATGATCGGAATTCCTCCCTCATGGACTGGAGGGGGAGATTGTTGGTATATGGTCCAGCCCATGATCAATGTTCTAGATTATTCTAGTAAGCAAGAGATGAGGCTGGAGCTTGCTAGACAATTCTAGAATGTTATTAAGTTGATGGAAAAAGCTAGAGAGTACTAGCTTCCTTGGTTGCAAATGGAAAGATCTAGAAGCTACAAGTATATGGCTAGTCTAGATTTTTCTATACTAGAGGTTTGAAGAAGGAACTAGAAACTAGTAGAATGCCAAGCCCTCACCTATAAATATGGGTGTGATGTAACCAATTGAGAACCAAGAGTGAGTAGCAAAGGATCAAGTCCAAAGCTAGAGTTCCACTCCAAGAGTGAGAGTGAGAGTGTTCCACTACACATTGTGTGAGTGAAGTTTAGAGTGATAGAAAGTGTGTGTTATACTTTCTTGTATCCATCAAGCCTTGTCTTTGGCTTGGTAAGACTACTCTTGTTGTATTCATTTTTTTTTCTTGTAGTGAAGATTCCTTGTTTGGTGGACGTAGGCATAAATTGCCGAACCACATAAATTCTTGGCGTCCATTTTCTACTTTACCTTGTGCATTCTCTATCTTGTAGTACCGACATTCCTAACAATTAGGACGTGAGTAGCATTCAAATGAAAGACGGAATATAATCATCACTTTCTATCGGTTATGGTTACGGGGAGGAGGTTGCTTGTTTAACACAGCCGCAGGTATAACAACCAGCTTGTGCTTTTGGGGAGAGTTGATCTCCCATCAAAATCTAATATCCAATGTTTGGTGGTGAATGATAATAATATGATCGATCCCACATTGACTCCTCCCAATAGCACTGCCACTTGTTAGCAACACATGTTTTTCTCAGTCTAATTAACCTTTTTTGTTTTTAAATTCAATTTTTCATCGTACGTATTTAATGAGAGGATTGTTTATTTTCTTGTTCATCATTTAAAGATTATTTATGCAATAAATTTGAAGATAGTTTAGTTTTTTATATGTATGAAACACTTGATGATTTTGGTAACAAATAAGATCGTCGTGATTAACTGTGTATTTATTTGATAAATAAGGATGGCTAAAGCATATTCATTTTTATTGTTTTTTTTACACATATGATTTTCTAAATGTAAATTAAGAAATGAACCATTTTGATTATGACAAGTGCATGTTAAAACTCGTTAACCACAATTGGTGGACAATGAATAACTGTTTATGGGTTTTTGATTCACTGCATGTAAGGCGCGTTCTAAACTATCATTTTGTCGAGTTTACAAATTCGTGATATATATCAACAAGGAAATCATATTGTATTAAGTAAAGTAAAAGATGGCGACCCAAGCCAACAAGGCTCCCCGCTTTGCCAGGGTTGAAGAAGAGATGTCTATTGTACATAGTCTTGTCGTTTTGCAAAGCGACTGTTTCCACAACTAGAACTCGTGACCTTTTCGTCATAAAGGAGCAACTTTTCCGTTGCACCAAAGGTCGCAAAGTAATTTCTAGATGTGATATTTACCAACAAGGAAATCATATTGCATTAACTGAAGTAATTTTTTTTTTTTATAATTTAATGTAATGTGAGATGATATCAAGATTTTTAAACGAAGCATGAAATGTATTTTTAAACCAGAAAATCAAGCTGTACAGGTATATGTACAAGACCAAGATGCATCCAATGCAGAAATTCAATCAGCTTCTTCTTCTCATCAGAAGTCACGTTAATCGCGTCCAAATCAGAGTCTTCTCACTTTGCAATTCTGCCTTTTGCCCGCCTTCTTAAGTCAGACGTAGATGATTGATGTCGATTTTTTTCTCTGAAGTATTAACATAAAACGAGAACAGAATTTGTTAATTTAGATAAAACCTCGTATTTGAAAGGTTTAGAAGAGCAGAGAATCCTTGTTCTTACAGGCTTACAGCCGGGAATGCTTCTAATCTTTGTTCCTCCTCCTTTTACTTACATGAGGTGAACTGCTTGAGCTCTCCCCTCCGGTGATGGGGGAAATCTCGCTGTTATGACAATCATTCCCACTGCCTTCGGTGCTGTGCCTTGAAATACAGAACGACAGAGTTGAACACGGTTGAATAGGACATGGAGAATCCATGTTTTCTTGATGGTTTTCAGGTTGGTTACAAGCCTTATCGTTGTCCAAGTGAGCAGACCGATTAATGAAAACAGATGAAGCCTCTGATGCATCATGTTCCTGCCAAATGATCATTTAGGAACATAAATGAGAAAAGAGTTTAAGTCAGAAACCAGAAGAGAAGGAAAATCAAAATTCGCACGCTGCACTTGCATTGCCATTATCCGATTTGTCCAGGGATATGCCCTTCTCCACCGACGAGTAAGACACATCTTTATCATGAAGCACTGCAGCTCTGATAGGATCTTGATCACCTCCGAATAGTTCTTCGAAGTTTTGAAATGTCATATCAACATCAGGTATATCGAAATCATCAGAACAAACAAGTTCTTCACAAACCCCTATGTCTTGCATATTTTGAGGCCACAACTGCAAAACCAATACATGATCATATGGAAAAACAAAATGAAATGTGTTATGATCTTTAACAAGGCCTAAAGTTATCAGTTGTTGTTGAACATAATTAAAACTTAATCTCCCTTGTGGCACTTCTAAACGATAGCCTATCCGTGTTTAAACGAGTAACAAGTGAGATGTAACTACATATCATTCCAAATGAATCAATTTCACCGGCGTTGATCGAACCTGATTACTTTGAACCGGACTTCTGCATTGCCAAAAGGATTCTGTATGCAATGGAAGTCCAGCAGGTGAAGATGGTTGCATATGCTCCATTTGAGAAAATGGAAATGATAAATGATCAACTTTCAGTTCCTGAACCGGACTGTCCCTTTGCCTAAATTTAATGCCGGCATTCTGAGAATGTTGTAAACGCTGATCAAGATGAACATCGAGCCTCTTCGATGTCCGAAGTACTGAGGAAGATAGGTCACTTTGCTCTCTACCGGGTTCCAGCAGTGAAGGGCCGTTTCCCCCAGAAAGCTGAATCCTTTTCAATTCTAGAATCTGGTGCAGAATGAAATTGTTCTCTTGACCTTCAGGAGATATCTGCAAGATAGAACGCAGTCAGATACACTTTAACGCACGAAGTTACAGCGAATTCCCAGACCTAGTCACATAAGACTGCACCTCATCCATAACGGCAGATGTTCAATATCAAGAGAAACTCCAATTCTGATACTCTCATGCTTTTTAAGCGCGGATAAATATAAACTAGTTAACGAATATTTACATACCAAATTCATATTGTATATTTCAACAGTGCCAATTACATTGTCAGCCAAGTTTAAAGAGAACAATTAAAAGCTCCTGCATACCTTGTATTGTTGACTGCTCGATCCCGCTTCAGGTTCAGCACCTGAAATCCAGGTGAGAGAATTTGCTGCCAGAAGGCCTTCAGCTTGAGAGCAAGACTGCTCTAGACTATCCAAGTTTACTGCACTTGAGTCGCACGAAGAGCCACAAGAATTGGACAGAGTCCCATTCAAATCCAAATGCGCACTACAATTGTCGGTCTCGTTCAATTTGAAACCCCACAATGCTGCAAAGTCCTCAGCAGACGGGGAACCTGTGCACGAAAATTCTACAATGCATCAATGTACTGCGTATTTTGCGGCCGTCAGATATACCAGTTCTATCTTCTATCTGTCCAGTTGAAGAATGTAGTGCATACATTGATGCGTACTAGAAAAACTCACCTGTGTAACTGCTGATTGCCCTTTTTGGATGTTGGGAGGCGATCGTGTGCAAAGCACGGTCACAGGCACGGCACATAAACATCTTGTGATCCAAACACTGAATACAAGCCGGGAAATGTCTGCACAAGTCACACAAGATACTGCGCAAATGCCGGTTGAAAAGTGTGTTTGCCGAATGGACCTTCGCATCGCAGGAGAGGCAAAGAAGTGCTGCATCAGCTTTGCAGTACACAACCGGCCTCAATGCCAAGCAGAACTCACAAAATTTCTCCATTTTATTATCCTTCCAAACTTTGAAACCCCAAATCTGCCGAGCCCTATTTCTGCCAGATATAACCAACATGAAATGTACAATCTTTTTTGCATGTATATATACAAACGTACTATTTGAGATTTTCTGATTAGATCTTAATAAGATCAGAGCTTCATGTTCCTCAGCTTTTAGATCGGATGCGGATGGTTGAGAGACAAGGCAATGAATCTTTATGCATTAACCGAATGGCTAAATGATTTCCGATTTCGGTGAATTTCTACGGGGATGATCTTTAAACGAGAATTTAGAAGATAAACTGTTCGGATCGTGTGTTTAAGTTAATGATGCGTGGTTAAACAGGTAATTAAGGCTGCATTAAAGTTTGAAATTTTAACATCATATAGAAAATTCAATTACAATTTCAAATAATAAAAAAAAAGGTTGGACGAAATTCGGAGAAAAAGTACCTCTTTCTGTTGAGCAGGGAATTAAAGGTGAGATGGTGAGTGAGAGAGAGCACAGAGCTCGTTTGTTTTGGTTATCTTCTACTTCCTTCTTCTTCCTGCTTTTATCGCGCTTTATGGGTCTGACGTGGACATGTAAGAGGGGAAACTTTTCCAGCGTGGATTCGGATACGTGGCTCGTGGCAATGGGATCATCATCCACGTTATCCAGTTCCAATTGGCTGAGAGACAAGTGTGAATGCACGTGAATTACGCGATCCATGTGATCCGAAGTCTCACTTGCTGTTTCAATTTCTCTACTTTCTTTCGGTTTGTAATCCACCCACCTATTCTGTTCTTTCAGTTACATAAAATGTGAGTGCACTTTTTATATTTTATACGTGTTCCTTTCGTATTGATTTGAAATATTATCATAATTGCGTGATTGATTTAAATTACTATCATAATTGCGTAAATGAGAATTCTACAGTTTTCGTTATCGAAATAGGCTGAAAATAGCTATTGTGGTTTTGAATTTTGATAACGAATGGCAAAAGAGATGGAGATAGCATCTCAAAAATTGAACTAGCATTAGCAAATAATCGCTCGTTTGGAAGTATTTTTAAAATAACTAAAAACGGTCTTAGAAAAAATGTTTTTGGGTCCAAAAGCACTTGAAGCACTAGTTATGTGCTTCTTGTAGGAAACATTTAAAGTGTTTTTTCAAGATTCACCTGCATTTTTATAATGATTCGCTCCAAAAATCTTCACCAAAAGCGCTTTCAAACATTGTAAAAGCACTTCTAAACGAATGCTAACAAATCACAAATTCCAGCCAAATAAAGCTACGTGCCCGTTTAATGCAAAACAGAATTAGGGAGTACTGAATCAGGTCCACTATCCACGTTCACATGAGATTTGTGAAGAATATTTTCTTTCTCCAAATCCAATCTCTGTACTTCGAAGCTTGCACTTGTTCTAAAATAATTTCAAAATACAATGACACACTATACAGTTAAAGAGCAGGTACTGCACAAACTACAAACATACACCAAAAGATGCCGGTCAAAGGCCCTTCCAGTCCCCATCAAAGATTCATCAAGGTGACGGATTAAGTTCTTCGGTTGAAGAAACACCTGAATTCAAAGAGGAAAGCCGAAAGGAACCAGAAACACAAACTATTATAGCTAAAACTCAAACAATGGGCAAATATGAGAAATAAACATCTAAAACAAGTATTTGTCGACAGCAGCAGTAACGAAGCAAAATTGGATTAGATTCCAGAAAACAATGAACTCAACCGCTAGAATCAATATCTAGAGTACTGATGTTTCAGCATTAGGACCAGCCACGGTTACACGATATGACAATTATTCCACTTCGAGATCAAAACTTCGTAATTTGGTTCTACCTAAAAAAAAGACTTTCTTGGCACATCTAATGATTTTAATGTGGCAACATGTTTATGAGATTCCCCAGTTCTGAAGCCGGCGAAACGGGTTCTTGCTCTTAATCAACCCAACCATGTCCACTCTTTCAAATTTAAGCATAACCAAACCAAGGCTTTTGCTCCTAATCTCCTTTTTCCAGGAAATTTGATGAATTTATACTTTTATACCTAAAACGTTAATACCATGAGTGTAAGGATATACCCTAAAGCAAGAATGTAAAAAGCGATACAAGTCGAAAGATAGATTGCGAAATCATATTTGATGCATTACCATGTCATCTTGAGGTAAAATGCACTTCAATAATGTCATTTTCCTCCATCCCAAGGGCATCAGGCGTAGCAGCTGGACCTATTTTGTCCCCATCAAAACAAAACACCAGACTCTGAAGGTCAAGCTTAACATTATCAGCATACATTTTGAAGAGCCGCTCAAACTTGTCGTCCTGTTGAAGTAGAAGAAAACACAATTGAAATATTACATTGTTTAATATCACATAGCCCGTATATACATCAGAGATTAGGCCAAAGAGTACTAGACAAAAATATTGTAAAGGTTAATACTTCTGCACAACATACCGCATAAATACGGAACTGCTTAACTCCATCTTTGTCTTGAATAGATATAACAATTTTGTTTCGTTCAGGGCGGGGCTTTGGAGGTTGTTCTTCAACAGCCTCCAATGAGCTACTAAGTTCTCTTTTCACAGACTCCTCTACCGATCTCAACACATTTTCAGCTGATTGTGCAAATGATGCCAGCTCTTGCTTCTTTTTCCTACATTCACAGACCACATTTAATTGGAAAATTTGAATTGCAACAGAGAAACCAAAACGAAAAAGGGTAAACCAAAAACAACAAGCATAACTCGTCATCACTATATCTGAGACCCAAATAAAGCCTTAATATTCTAAGATAACTGGCCACATTGAACTATACTTCTTTCATAAAACAATAAACGCATAAATTCCAATTACCAACTTGAATCTAATGAACGGGAAGCGCATGCACTAGCTGCTAACGCGTCACAAATTTCTACTTGAGGCAAAGATAATCTATATGTTTTGAGAGATATAATAATTACAGTAAAAAACCCAAAATCCAAATACCTCAGTTCCATTATGGTAGAATCCCCACCCTTCCGCTTAGCGCCGGCAGAAACCTTGGGTGGAGGAGGTAACCAGTCCTCCTCTTCCTTATCTTCACAGCTAATAACATTCACTACCTTCACAGGTTCGTCAACCTTCTCAACCTAATCACAATATTATCCAAAATAATGTCAACAGATACTGCAATTTACATCAATTCCTCTTATCATATGGAATTTAACCCACACAGAGACAGAGCACAATTTCAATAACAAATTGTTACCACGGAATCGGAAATTTTCCTCCTTTTCGGAGGAGAAGCTGACGGAGCATCTAATTCATCGTCTATACAAACATAAAAACAAAAACAAAAATCGAATCAAGCTTTTTTTTATGAAAAAGTTGAATAATTTATGCGTCCTCTCAACCGAATCGACCAAAATTAGGAGGAAAGAGCTCACCGTCGAGGCATATTAGATTGACGGGCTGAACGCGTCTGTAATCGAATAAGGGCTCGAGCTCTTCGGAAAAATCCTCCTGGAAAATCAGAAGTTACAGTGAGATGTGCGACCACTGCTGAATATAGTTATAGAATAAAAATCGAAATCTGAACAAATTAAAACCCTAATGCGTTTGGAGTGAGCATCTCACCATTGTCGACCCGAGAAGTCAGACTCTCCGACTTTTCAATTCAATTTAATTCAAGCGATAGTTTTATCTTTTAAGCGTCCCGCCGAAAGAAGCAGCCTAATCAAACACATTTTCGAAGAAAAAAATCTCTGGGCTGGGCCTGATCTATTGATCCAATTATCCAACATGCCAAATTTTTTATACGAATTTCAAGAGTCATGCTCTTTTAAGGTTCTCATTTGAGAATTTGTGAAGACCAAATACTTAAAATATTTGATAACTTAATAAAACATACAGTATGTTTTGAAAAACTTGGTGGTTTTTTAATTTTTAATTTTTATTATTCAACGATGCATTACGAGTAGGGGATAAACTGATATCAAATTCGAGTTTAGGAAAACTTGACGATTTTAGAGTGTGATGACAGGATTTTGAAAAGTCGCGATGACATTTCCCTTGAACCCTTCTTTAAGGTGACATTCAAAATTGTTGTATAAAAAAGATAATCATTAATTGTTATTTGGGTGAACCACTTAAGACTCTTAAATTTTAAGGTCGACTTCAAATTAGTACCGGAATTTTGATGGCTCAACAAAGTCATATCCGTCGATAGACTCGTCGACTAATGTGCCTAAATGTATAGTTTTCGCGTGTTGGGTCTAGTTTGTTAAGACATCAAAGTTCAAGTAGTAGTTTGGAATCAACCCTAAAGTTCGAATAATTTTAGGTAATTCACTCCTCTCTTCTTTTTATATGGCATATAACGAGAATTTTCTTTTGTAAAGCAAAAGTTATATTGAATTAGTAATATATGGAAGTTTTACAAATTAAAAAAAGATTGAAGCGCGGGAGCGCCTACCAAGAAGCCCAAGGCTACTTCCGCCACGCCAATAGGCGCAAACTTTGTTTTAATTTTTAATATAACAAGTTATTCACACTAATCGTGGCTAAACTAGTTGCTCAAATTATTTTCTATTTAAGTATTGAGTAATCCGACTCCAATTAAATTCGTCTGTAATATATAGGGCTAGTTATTCGTAATTAACAGATTTAGTAACATTATTTGGTACTCATAAGTAATCAGCCTAAGCTGCAACATAATTTTTATTTTAAAATAATACTAGTCATTTTAAATATTAGGAAATTAAGTTTAAAAATAAAAACCTCATTAAAACTCCAAATAACTAACTCTTTGACTCATCATTTCTTGGAGCAATTTTATACTTTTAAGAGAAGTCAATTCAAGCCACGTGTCAGAGTTTGTTGCTGACTTTGAACATTTTTTGGATTTTTTTCACTTTCCATCAAAATTAAGAATTGGAATTAAACATTATTGTTAATCAGGATAAGGGCTTCTAAATTAGTCATGAGTCATGACTTTTGAATTAATTTGCCTAAAAAGCTCATTGGTCAAAAACCTTAATATTAGGGAATTTTTTCATAATTTTTTTTCTTGTTCTATACTTTCCTTGTAATTATGCAGAACATGCATCTGCAATTTTTTTAGAACTATAATAACAATCAAGTCTTAATTGAGTGGAATCGGCCTTAAGAAACTAAGTACAGTTTGGACATGTACGGTTTAAAATTACGTCGAGGATCTTCGTTGTAATGTTTTCTGTTTTCATAAACAAAAATAATGGCTAAAACTTAAAAATGCATTACAAATAAGAAAATAATTGAAATTTTCTCCTTCACTTCTTCTTAGTACTTCAGTTTCAAGTTTTAACCACATTGGTCGACACTCCGTTGACCAGAGTGTGGCCATTTCACTCACAATTTGAGCTTCACTACAATTTCTTCAGTTATATAGATAAATGTGAGCTCTCACAACAAATAAATTTCAATTTTGCTTAAGCACCTCAAAGTTCATGTCATTGGTAACTCTCATCTTTTCTCTCTCTATATCTCTCTCTAGGTTAAGAGCTTAAAGCTTCTTAATCTATATCTAATCCTTTTTCTATGATATTAATCCCCCTAATCTAACTTCTAAATAATTTTTCTTTTCAGATTCAAGCTTCTGGATCTCGTACTTTCTTTGTCGCACTCAGTCTTGTTGTAATTGTTTTGGTGTCCATGGAAGACATGAGCCCTAAAGAAAGTAATGGTCTCCCTAGCTTTGCCCATGGCCTCCAAATCTTGGTGGTAGATCATGATACATTGTCCCTCATGTGCATAGCGTCGACGTTAGAAAAATACTCCTTCAAAGGTAAATCATTCCATAATTCTCATCATTTCTTTTGTCTAGGCCTATGTTTTGATACCTTCAAAGATCTTTAGTCAACAAAAGCTTAATTTGATACGCCAATATTAATATATGGTGTCAAGTTGATCTATGAAATAAGAGTGACATGGATACGAAATTCCACCTACATTTTATGTATACACGTCTATAACAAAGTAATTGATTTTAGATTGAAAATTTGAAATTGTTTGTGTGGATCTAAAGCATGAATAACGGGGATTTTCTTATGAACAAGGGACATTTAAATGATTAAAGTAGTTATCGCATACACAACGATATAAGATTTATCCTGATTTTATCAGTCTATATAATTTTTGGTCTCTATATTCTTGCATACACATTAAGATAAAATTTCTTTGATTTTATCTGTTTATATGTCTGTATAATTTTTCGTTGATGATTAAGATAAATTTTTCTGATTTTATCGGTTTATTTGTGTGTATAATTTTTCGTTAATATTATCACTTGAAGATTTCTTGTGTGTAGGCATATGTATTAATTTTCTTTCATATACATCATTTGTTTGCACATAAAGTTTATTTATTTATTTATTTATTATTTTTTTAATATCTGGATATTTTGTAACTTGGTTAATGGCTCTCTCTCTCTCTCGTTTCTCTTCTAGTTACCACAACTGCACTGGCTTCTGTTGCTTTGTCGATGATTAAGGAACAAAAGTATCATTACGATCTAGTAATGGCTAACATCAGCATGCCAGATAAAGACAAATTTTCGCTTTTACAGGTGCTTCATAAGAACGAGATTCCTGTCATATGTAAGCCTCAATCTATCTAGAACTTTCTTTTCGGATTGATTGGCTTCTAGAACTTTCTTCTAGTTGTGCACCAACTGTTCCATAACTTATATTTCATCGCAGTCATGTCCTCCGAAGTGAACATTGATGTCGCCAAGAAGGCCCTGGCTGAAGGAGCATGCTTTTTTCTTCAGAAACCAGTTTCTTCAGAGGATCTGAAAAATGTGTGGCAACACGCTTATCGGAAGGTAAGGAACCCAAGGAAGGACACGCATAAAACAAAATGTGGCAAGAAGATTCACGAGGCCGGTGGTGTGCTTATACCTCCCACTGGAGGTATTAGAATCCATGAGGTTGGCGGTGTGTCTAGGCTTCCCACCGGACGCGAATTGTGTCTTGACACACAAGACACTCGCGATGAACGGCAGATAGCCGCAGAGAATTATACACAAGGAGCATTGGGGATAAACAGACCAGTCGATGATAAAGAAGACCAAGAAAAAGCGAAGAAGGTTAAACTAAACACAGAGCAAGATTGCGATGAGGAAGGAATGGAAAATCAAGATTGCGATGGCAGCTCCAAACGGAAGAAGTGGCACCCCGTTTGGACAACGGAACTTCATCTCAAGTTTACAGCAGCCATAAGTGCATTAGGAGATCAAAGTAATTCTTACTTCTCATAAAACAATCTAATATTTCGTTGTAGTTTTCCTTTCACCTTGAAAGGTGCTAAATTATGTTCGTTTTCTTGTTTTCTTTTGGATGCAGAAGCTCGTCCTAGAAGGATTCTGAAATGGATGAATGTGCCTGATATAACGGTGCGCCAGGTTGCAAGCCATCTGCAGGTTTCTCTTCTACTTGTATCTCAAGTAACTTTTTTTCACATTTGTAATTGTTTTCAGAAGGATTTATGTTACGTTCTTTTTCCTTCCAGAAATATAGAAAAAACGTACACCGGATTCAGGAGGTTGGCACGACGAGCTTACCTTCATTAGGCAAATCATCCATTTGGAATAACAGAAATGAATTTCCACCAGCAAGGCAGACTTCTCTGGTATGCCACCTGTACGAACAAAGGACTTCAAGTTCTGGAGCTCAAGGCAATCCAACGCAATTAATGACTCCGAATTCTTTCACTGGATTCAATGACTACAGAAGGCAGAATCTGTATACAGAACACAGAGTCATGTCTCACAACACAAATCATCAAAGCGAAAGCCTCTATGACTTTTATCTGAGAACTCAAGGAAAGTTTGAGAATTTGGATCAGATACTAGAAACAAACAGTTTCACATTAGGAGCTGACATGAATAAAATCGAGAGAAACCAACCACTTGGATTGGAAGAGATCATGTTTAAAGCAAGCGAAAGAACCTTACCGAGTACCAACTACATGACACCAGAGTTTGGTTCTCCCTACATATCAGCAAATACTTTTCAGGTCCCGAATGCGTCTGTCAGCATAAATCAAGCGCAGAATTATTGTCCAGCACCGACTGCTCCGTTCAATGCCCAAAATCAGGACCATTTTTCAGCAGAAGCCACGAGAACAACTGAAGTAGGCCTGAATCAAGCGCAGTTTTATGCTCCAGCCCCAACAACTCCTATCAATTCCCAAAATCAGAACCATTTTTCAGCAGAAGCCACGAGAACAACTGAAGTAGGCATGAATCAAGCACAGTTTTATGCTCCAGCGCCGACTACTCCTATCAATTCCCAAAATCAGAACCATTTTTCAGCAGAAGCCACGAGAACAACTGAAGTAGGCATGAATCAAGCACAGTTTTATGCTCCAGCGCTGAATACTCCTATCAATTCCCAAAATGAGAACTACTTTTCAGCGGACGTCATGGGAACAACTGAAGCAGGCATGAATCAACCACAGTATTATACTCCAGCCCCGACTGCCCCAATCTACTTCCAAAATCAGAACCACTTTTCAGCAGAAGTCACCGGAACAACTGACGTACTTGAGGTTGTGCCGGAACAGATACCTTCAGTCAATGAAACCAATGCAGAAACATTTCCAGCAAACTTTACCGGTGGAAGCCAAGAGCTGGATGCTGCAGCAAGAGAAGCTCATCCAGCTAGTTCAAACAATAACCAACCCATGTCGGAGTACGATGATCTGTTGAAGCTGCTTGAAGAAGATCCAGAGAAGTTCAACTGGTTTGAGCCGTTTGACAGTGCACCAAATGCAGGTGATGCCAATCGTTACCGTGCATGGCTGACGGAAACTTTACTTGAAAAGAGCCCGGATTCACCATAGTTTATCAGTTCCCAATGCAGGGTTTCATTCAAGCATGCATTATATTTCCTTCAAGTTCGTAATTTTAGTTTCGCTTTACAGAAGACTTCCTGTTTCCCTTCCATCTTTTATGTTGGTTAAAAGTTTGTTTGTATCAAGTCAAATATTTGTAGCCAAATGAGATTTCATTTCTATAATCTGCAATATTATTACCATACAACGAGTAATTTAAACAAATTAAGCCAATCAGCTTTTGATAAAACAAAGTAAATTCCATGTGTAGATTTTCTTAAAAACTAAACCTATTCTATAGATGATTGCAACATTGAATATACACAAGTTCATGCTTCTATGTTCGTTATAGGACCTTTAAACCAGTGCCGAGCGCTCAGGATCCAAGCTAAAACTGTGATGATCAGCAAACCGCCAACAGCAACGGGAGTATAGTTGAGTGTCTCGATGGTAATTGGATAGGCCACGGGCAACGAGAAGAGGACAGAGATAGTTGCTACCCAAAGAACTGAAATCCAACCAACAAGGACCCCGTAGCGTCCCAAGTTGAAAGGTCCCGGGACAAAGGATTTGCGTGCCATGGTCACCCTAAAAAAGATGGGTAGGGCATAAGCAATGTACAGTCCAATGGTTGCTATAGAAACCATGGCATTGAATGCCACAAGGCTTCCGAGAGACTGCAAAGATCGAAACAAACATGGTTAGCAGTTGCCGAAGAAAGCAGAAATAAAATTTTTGCTACAAGTGATCATGTGCTTACTGTTAGTGCCATGCAAAACGATATGAAAGCAGAAAGCCAAACAGCGTTTACGGGGACTTCGTGTTTGTTCACTTTATGCCAAAATGGTGATAATGGCATGGCTCCATCTCTAGAGAATGCATACACCATCCTGAGAAGAAAATTAAGTGCAGCGAACAGCTGAGAGACTAAAACCTACCCAGATGGCTCTTGTTGTAGGAGAAGAATAAAACAGGCTTGCTTACCTGGAGTTGCTAGTAACTGAACTCATACCACAGAAGAATATGGCAACCGCAACCACTCCCAAGCATACAATTCCTCCAACTCCACTGCCGTATCTACTCTTGAATGCAAGGTAAAATATTTCAGCAATGGCATAACCGCCAGCTTCATTGTTCTCATCCAAAAGGTACGGGATGTTAGTAACTGCAAAGGTGATGCCGAGTATATAACCCCATCCAACGATAATGGATATCACGATGGAACTAATTATTCCTTTTGGTCCATTCGTATCAGCGTTCTTTGTTTCCTCTGTCTAGAAACAGAAGTTGACGGAAACACAAGGATTTAGTTAGAATTATTTGGCCAAGTAATTTCAAAGTAAGGGAAATATATACTAACCATATGGGCAGAAGCATCATAGCCAGTTATGGTATATTGACTCAACAGAAGTCCCAGAACAAAAATGTGAAATTTGTTGCTGATTCCCTCCCCGTTATCAGTGTTGAAGTGAGTGAATACAAACTTCGCACTAGCCCTCTCCGTTGCAACACAGGGTATGAGAATCATGAGGAGAAAGACACCTAATATTCCAAAAGCAATAAGAAATACAAGATATAGAAGGCCTCAAACAGTAAACTGAAAACGAGCAAAAAAGAGCTTGAAAATACATTGTAATTTACACCTGCAACATTCCACGCAGCAGCGACTTGTCCAAACAAAGATAAGTACGAGATGGGCAGACTGTTTATAAGAGCATGTAGAAACAAGATTCCTGCATGGATACCAATGGTTCCGTACTTATTTATCGAAGTGCCATCACCACCATTCCCTCCACGTGTGCTAAGGAGAACGATCACGTTAATCAGCTGTGCAAGTGAGAAATCCACGCTAGTTGTAACTGCCCACTGCAATTTAAAGGTATAAATGCAGTTAGAGCTTATAATGGATTATATCACAGCCATAACAAGCTTGATATCACAATGAACAATGGAGGAATTTAAACTCTAGAATGTAAAAATTCATGGAAGTACCTGACCAACTATGTTGAACCTGCAAAACATAAAAACATTTACCGTCGTCAGAAATAGTATGGCAGAAAGACCAACTTGGAACTGTCTTGTGATTAAAGTTGCAGGGCAATATACATTTCAGTTTTAGGCTCAGAATAACATGGTAATCATATCATCATTCTAGTATCTTTGAGACATCACAAGCGAAAAAAAAAAAACTCTTAAGCGGATGCATCAGAGCCTATTCCCTCCTTCATTCCACATAAATTCTACTAAAACTGATCATCATCACCGTCCTGATGTCTAATTTACCTTATCTAAAGACAGAGCTATTCATGTTGAGCATGTCCTACATTTAATCCCCACCACGATTGTGAGCAACCAAAAAAAGAACTACACACCAACCTATGCCAAATCAAGTTTCCTTCACAAAATTTGGAAGTTGACATACATGTCTTCAACATACGCTGGATCTAGTAACTTATCCAATCCGATCCAATCCTAGCAATGAAGCATCATAGCAATGAAGGATTGATTTTCAAACCAGTAAAAACTACTTAAACACATACTCACAGACAAAACTCCAAAATTTTATTCATTTTCTAAGCAATCAAATCCAAAGTGAGTGAGTAGCACTGTTAGTAAAAGTAAAAGAACTGAAAGGAGAGGAAAGTAGTACCAGCCAGTGAGCCAAGAAGCAAAGGGTGCCCATTTGGGGCCAGCAAGCTTGGCACTCCAGTAGTACAGCCCCCCAGAAGTTGGGTACGAGGAGCAAATCTCCCCCATTGACAACCCAACGAAGACGGTGAAGACACCCGTTATAAACCACCCATAAACGAAAGACACAGGGCCGCCGTATCTCAGCCCAGTATTATACAGAGTGGTCACTCCGGTGAGCACCGATATGATGGAAAACGAAAACGCAAAATTTGAAAGCAGCCTGCAATTCCAAACCAGCCAACCCATCAACCAAAAAAACCTCAGAAATCAGTAAAGCTTGAAGCTTTGGATTCAAAACGAAGTAAAAGAGTGGAAGTTTTGAAAAATTACGAGAGGTCACGCTTGAGCTCTTGCTTGTAGCCGAGTTCGTGGAGGCGGGCGTGGCCGGAATCCTGTGAAACGCCACCGTTTGGAGGCTGATGAGACGGCAGTGCCATTCTGTCACCGCCACCACTCACCATTTGTTCTTGGATTCAAAGAATCAAACCCAAATCTCTTCTGGTATTCTGTTTCCTTGACTTCTTGGCAGGGTGGGAATAGTCAACGGGATGGGTGGGAATAGAAAAACAAAGAACGGAGCTTTAGGAAGAAGAGGTGAGGCCAAACAGATCAGCCAGTACCAGTAGGCAATGCACCTTGTCGCGCGGAGAAGATGATGCTCCCAACGTGGCAGGGCATGGACTTTGGGTCTTTGGACTTCCCCAACGACAATATAATTATTTTAATTAATTTTTCTGTTAATGGCGTGTTCATCCCATAAACATTTTCAGGAATTGGTGCCAAATCTTTGGGTTCCTATTTGTTTGGTGTGAACGCTGAATTTTCTTATCATGTATATTTTGGCTTCAAAGATGAAGCAACACGTAACTCTAAGGAAAGGGTTGTTATATGATACGTTGCAAATTTCGAATCTAACACACGTGTGTAACAAGGTTCGGAATGAATCTGCATTGATCCATACATACGAATTTATTCATAATTAAATTATCAAATTTAAATATGATCGTTTCTAAAATCTCATCCATTCACTTTCTGTTAATTGAAACCGAATTAAACACGATTTATTAACAGACAAAGTCGTGTGTGTAATCTTCCAAATAAAACAAAGTTTTGAATTTTCATGAGCTGACAAATTATTTGTGAAAGGTCATTGATAGCATGGCAATTACAGATATGGGAGGACAAACTAGTGTCATACCACAAGTGACAACCCCAATAAATGATAGGACAGGCAAATCATGTTACTCAAGAGATTTTTCACCATATTGAAAATAAAGTTGAGTACATTAAATATCATAATATAAATGATTGAACGCATAAAGGAAAACTTTTAATTACTTGTATTACAATACTCGGTATATCGAACCATATTTTCGATACATTAAAAAATTTCTCATGTTGACAGAAAATATCACTCCGGTTATTGATACTAGAAAATAATTATCATACACTCGTCCGTGCGTAATTTATTGAATATAAAAGTCAATAAAATGCAATTACGAGAGATTCTGATCTCAAATGATTAGTAGTTTTGAATCTGAATATTTGACCGAGTATCCCATGTGACCGTCTAATTAGAATAGTAATAGTGGATTAGTGATTAAACAAACTATTAATCAATCAATGAACAAGTTAAAAATTCCTCAAAAATATCCCGTCAATGGACGAACAACAGTGATGGTCCCACTAAATGGGTCGTGGGCCGACGACTTCCTTAATACTTGAGCACACGAATTGTGGAGGCCCACTTCATAAATTGGGCTCTAAATTATCTTTGGCCCATATCCACCAAAATTAACACATTAATATTCAAATTTATTAGGAGTTAAATTTAGTTAAAACAGCATGCTACTTTTCTTTGGAGTTAATTAAATTTGAAATGTTTTTTCCACGATTAAAATTATATTAGAAAATCGCTTAAATAACAAAATAATTTGATTCTAAATGCTAATGCTATATTTAATACTTCATCAAAAAAAAAAAAAAAAAAAAAAAACTTCAGAAACAAATAAAAATATTTTGACAAAAAAAAAAAATCAAAAGAGAAAAAATAAAAAACGTACCAGCCAGTGAGCCAAGAAGCGAAAGCGCCCCATCGTTTGCCAGCGAGTTTGGCGCTCCAGAAGTAGAGCCCACCAGAAGTTGGAAAAGCAGAGCAAATCTCGGCCATGGACAGGCCCACCAGAAGTGTGAGAAAGCCCACTACGGGCCACCCGTAGACCATGGTAACGGGCCCACCATATCTGAGGCCCATACTGTACGTTGTGTTCAGACCGGTCAGAACCGATATGATGGAGAAAGTCATCGAGAAATTGGCTATTGCCCTACACAACGTAACATGCACCGTGTGAGTAGCGCATTCCTACCCTTTTTTTGCTCTTGAAAATCAAGATCACAAAAACGAGTTACACGAGGTTATGTACAATTTTGGATTGGACAAGGATTGTTTGCCCTTCCGTATCCTGTTGTTTTGTGTGATCACGGTTAAGTCATGTCAACATTTTATATTTTTTTTATAGAAATAATAAGACAAAAATGAATAGTATATATAAAATGTTGACGTGGTTTAACCGTGACCACACAAATAAGAGGGCACGGAAGGGCACCGGAAGTAGAAAGGTAGACAATCCTTGTCCTTTTGGATTTTCTCGTCTTGCCTAACAAATTACTTAATTTAGAAATCAAGAATTTTAGATTCGATTTTGTAATGTTATCTATACACGTAAGTTGTTATTTCTCTTTTTATTCTTCGTTTGTAACATTTTGACTGCAGATTGGGTCGTAACTAAGTAAGTTATTTATTCAGTGTGACCAATTAAATTATTAGGCGGAAAAGTAGAAAATTAAAATAAATTGACTAGATATTTGTTTAAAAATATTATTCAAAGTCACTCTCTAATGTGACATGTTGAATCAATAAATGATGTTCAAAAACAACGGCCAGGAAAATATGCAAAAGAAATAGATGGCATGAAACCCCAAGCAATTTGAAACATTGAAAATTAAAAGAAAGGAGCTTTTCCTGGTTTAAAATATCTATGAAATTGTGGATATAGGAAAATTTATGAAGATTCACTACAAATATTTTGCCATTGCAGGTTTCAAACTTTCAATTTTCTTTTTATTTTTTTTCTAAGTTCGACTAAATATAAATGAGTTGATATATTCACCCTATTGCAAATGTTCAAGACAACCTATATCGATATTTTTATAAATTTGCTTCTCGTTATTCCTATATTAATATTTTAAACAGTAGTTGAGAGTGACAAGAAATATACCAAAATATCTGATGCATTTTCGATATTTTAGTGGAAATTAGCAATCATATTATATGTGCTCATGTTAGAACTGATATTCAACGACTAAAAGTCCAAAACAGCTGTGATGAATAAATGATAATTATCCAGAAGTAAACAGAACTGAAAAATATGTGATTGTGATGTGGGAAACAAAATGCACACACAATGAAAAGTGCTTTAACTGCATAAACCCAGCAGCCCCAATACAGAAAGGTCAAAACTCAAAAGTGCTTTCAGATATACAGCAGAATCAGATTCAAGTACAGAAGAAGTTAAGGGTAAAATGAAATTCAAGGGGATAGGGTTCATACGAGAGGTGACGACTGAGCTCTTGCTTGTAACCGAGCTGGTTCAGGCGAGTGTCGTCGGAAGAAATGGCGTCCCCGCCTTGAAGAGGCTGATAAGGACCTTCCTCCTCCTCCATGCTATCACTTGTTGCCCTCGATCTCTCGAAGCACTGAAAGATTAAAAGATCTGTCAACTGTTGAGAAATAGAGATAGCTACTTAACAGTCAAACACAAGCACATGGACCAAAGAGTTCGAGCTTAAAAGCTAAAAGCACTTTTCCAAATAGTGGGTAGAACTTATTATAAAGTTAGGTCGAATGGGGCCAGACACAGTAATATAGATATGATCTTTAGTTTGCGTTGCAGGGAACTGAACTGCCATAAATTGACGAGTTTGAGGCGTGTGGGGAACTGCTTTTTTTTAATTTGCTCTCTTTTTTTCCATAATTGTTCAATTTTTCTTCGGTACAGCTGAGCATGAATACAGAATATTTTTCTCACCTTCTGATTTGATCCTGCGGCTGCGATTGAGTGACATGTTGACAACACAAAAAAATTGTTAGTTGTCTTCTCTCTTCTTCTTTCTTACCAAACAAGCTGATTCCACTCCATCTTACTTGTGTGTCAATGCGCTATGGAATTGGATCCTCTCCTGAGCACAAGCTCATGATCCTCTTGATCAACCCACGTGAGCGGTTGGATTTTGATCAAACGATTACAATTATTATAATTTTTAAAGGAATCATCTGTTTGTAACCGTTGGATTTTGATCCAACGGTTCACGTGGACTGGTCAGCAGGATCTGATTAGCCCACGTGAGCAGTTGGATTTTGATCAAATGACTACAATTATTATAACTTTTAAAGGAATCATCTGTTTGTAACCGTTTGATCAAAATCCAACTGCTCACGTAATCCTGAGCTTGTGCTCAGGAGAGGATTCAATTCTGAGAGTTATGTAACACAAGATAATCACATACTGTTATACATTTCTTGTATAATAATATTTTATTAGTTTAAAATATTGACACCCTAATATCATAAAAGTCCTCAGCGAATGATCCGCATCATGTATGTTCTTTTCCTACACACCCTTTTTGAAGTAAGACTGGAACAGTTACATACTGTATAATTAATTGGTCTTATCATTGAATTTAATCACAAATAGTTATCTTTTGTCTAAAGAAAAGTCACAAAGTTATCTACTGAGAGATGATTGAGTTCTCAAAATATATAAAAACGATTGGCACGTAGGAAAATTTTAAGGGAACTTTAACGAAAATCACCCGGTACTGTTCACTTTAACGAAAAACCACATTTTTACACTAAAAAGTCAATCCTGGTACTATTCACTTTACCCTTTATTTTGTCCTTATCATTAAAACTCAAAGTTTTCAAACCCTTTTCATTAGTTTTTCTAAATTTTAAACACACTTGATGAGTACTTCAAAAGGTCCCATGAGGAGTGAGGAGAACATTTTTACAGTTACAAACTGTTTAGTTATTACAACGTCACTGTCTCAAACAGCCTAACTTTCAGACTTCTGATAAACAGGAAGAAAAGTGAAGTAAATATGAAACTAAATGTATATCTGAATTCGAATCAGCAGCCAGCTGCTAGTTGGCGAGAAGCAGCCAGCCTCTTGTAAATCTCCAAAACCAATCTGCTGTCAACTAATTCGTCACCACAAGAAGCCATTGAAATCTGGTCTTGGGGTTTTGCAATCTTCTTCGCGGCAATCCTTCCCACACCCCCGGCCTTGCCCGCCATCCGAATCATCATGTCAACGTAACCATTATGCAACTTTGCCAAAAGTTTTATTGGTGAAACAAACTTCAGAAACCTCAGCTTGGTCTTGAGCTTCCAACTCCGCCTAGGACTGTTGCTCCCTTTAGCTCCTCCGCCGAGCCTGGTGACCCTCATCTTCTTTCTGGTCTCACCATTCATCCTTTGGTACCTTCTCCTCCTCCAGTACCTCTTCAAGTTGTCGTAGTATGTTGTCGGGTCGATCTCCATTTTAATTGATTTCTACTAGCTAGTAGTGTGTCTGCACCCAGTTTCTTTGTTGTGTTTATATAAAGAGAGAGGGTTTTGAGGGTTTGAAAGAGGTGTGCCAAGAGAGGAAGTAAGAAGGGTTTATATAGACGAGGAGGAGAACTGTGTGCCAAGTCAGAAAGTAAGGCTAGGTCTTACATTACTAGAGGGAATATAATCATACTAATTTATGAGAATATATATGTGAGTTTTGCAGTGTACTTGGTCAATATTGTACGTCTGACCAGGTGGGCTAATCTTGTTTATTTGAGTAATCAACATTGATATATCCTGCATGTTATACCGAATTGATTATACTAAATCTAATCCATGGAATACTTATATCTGTATAATTACTAGGGCTCGTCGAGAAGTGTTTTTAAAATAACTGAAAGTGTTTTTGGTGAAAATGTTTTTTTTTCTAAACTAATTTTTAGTAAAAATGCAAGTGAATCATGAAAAAGAACTTGAAGTGCTTCTTGCATGAAGCACATAACTGGTTCTTCTTACATGAAGCATATAACTGGTTATTCTTGCATGAAGCACATAACTGGTAGTTAGTGCTTTTGAAATCTAAAAACATTTTCTCTAAAAATGTTTTCAGTCATTTTAAAAACATTTCCAAATGAGTCATTTTGCTATCATCCATATCCTTTGCAAAAACAAACAAGAAAAAGGCACAAAATTAATATAACAAATTTACACCACATTCAGATGGAAAACGGAATTAATTATATAAATATAAAAATATTATCTTGTCATATAATTTGATAAGCAATGAAAAGGAAGACACAATTTGGCACATAGCTAGGGAAAAAAATTGGTGGTTGAAATTTCACTTAGGAAACTCTCATATCAAAAATCCATATATTTGTGCTCTTCTTGCATGCATGAATGGTGAATTATATACGATTGACTTTGTGCAAGTGATCATCTTAAATTTGTTGTATGCATGCAGATTTTGATCATGATCATATGTTTTAAGTTTTTAGAACTTCACAACAACAGTTGTAAGCTTTCAAATTAACCATGTTTCATCAGATGATTATCCCTTGACTACATAAAATTAGCTATATATATATATATATATATATATATATAATCTTCTCACTATCGGTATCTAATTTCACAGTGGTCCTGTTTCCGATCAAGGCCATCAACCGCATGCAGTTGACTTAACTTGTGCTAAAAGAAAATAAGAAATGAATCTATCGTATGTGATTTGACTAATGTTAAAAGGTTAAATGTTTGCTTGAGATTGCTTTTAAAATGGTTAGAAGAGGTTTTTAATAACCCAAAACATTTTTTACTACGTCTGTCAAAAATTACATAAGCACTTATGAGTGGTAAAAATATATTTTCAAGAAGCATTTTAATTTTTCATCAAAGTCGCTACATGTTTATAATAAACGCACTGCATTCAATGCTCTATCAATTCTCCAATGAACCCAAATTTCATTGCTTCATACACACACACACACTCTCGTGGTTTGACTTTCCATCCTCCTCTTTTGTGTTCAGAGATAAAATTTTAAAGTACAGAAATTGAAGCGGAGATGGTTAATTAAGTTATAAGAGATTACATACACATACAAAGAAAAATTAATTGAATAAATAATTGAGTTCTTGAGAAGCTGCCATGAATACAAAATTCATACAATTACAAACTTTTTGAGTAACAAATATAACTAATCAAACACTGGTCACACTGAAGATGAAACTAAATACGAAGAAGTTGCTTGGGCTTCAACTTATCAAGATTCAATAGGCAGCTAGTTGGCGAGAAGCTGCCAACCTCTTGTAAATCTCCCAAACCAATCTGCTGTCAACTAACTCGTCACCACAAGAAGCCACTGAAATCTGGTCTTGGGGTTTTGCGATCTTCTTCGCGGCAATCCTTCCCACACCGCCGGCCTTGCCCGCCATCCGAATCATCATGTCAACGTAACCGTTATGCAACTTAGCCAAAAGCTTTATAGGGGAAACAAACTTCAGCAGCCTCAGCTTAGTTTTGAGCTTCCAACTACGTCTAGGACTCCCCTTAGCTCCACCGCCACCGAGCTTCGCCACCCTCATCTTCTTCTTGGTGTCAGCATTCAGCCTCTGATACCTTCTCCTCCTCCAGTACCTCTTCAAGTTGTCGTAGTAAGTGGTCGAAACAATCTCCATTTTAATTGATTTCTAGTAGTACTAATGTGTCTGCACTCAGTTTCTTAAGTTGTGTGTGTAGAAATGACTTGAGAGAGGTGTGTCAAGAGAGGAAGTCAGATGGGGTTTATATAGAGGAGGAGAAGAATTTCGGTGCCAAGTCAAGGTGGCAGGCTAGGTCTTATGGTTGAGCGCGGGATATATCAAACAATTATGTGAATATATTCAGTTTTGTAAAATGAACTTGATCAATATGTCTGACTGGGCAAGGGCTAATCCTTTTTTGTTTGAATAATGAATCGACATAATATTATATTCGAATTTGATTACTAATTCAGTCCCTGTTACATATGATTGCTGTCATCCATTACAAAAACAAACAAAACAAAAGGGTATAAAATCAACATCAACAAATTCACACCACATTCCGATGGAAACGGCATCAATATTATATAAAACAATAATATTCTCTTCTCAAATAATTTTATATAAGCAAAAAACAAGATTTGGCACATAGAAAAAGACTTGGTAGCTGAAAGGCCAAATATATTCCAGTTAGAAGCTCATGATCAACCCGCAAAAAGAGAGATTTTTTAGTGTGATTGGAATATGGAGTGATACACTACGTGTTACTAAATAAATTGCGGGTATGTGTATTAAAATGTTAATAATTTAAAAATTAAAATTTATCACCACTTACATAAAAACAAGTGATGTATCCCCCGTGTTCCCTTCCCAATGAAAAATTTCTCCCGCATAAGAAGTGCGGCTCGACTTTCTCGTTATCCATATTAATTATTAAATAATTCCGATATCCTTGTGCTCCTATTGAATGATTCGTGAAGTATATATAATTGATTTGTGCAATTTGGTAGTATTTAGACTAAATTTGTAAATCATGTGATGTGTCATCAATAAAAAATAAGCACGTTAATCAACATTTAAGTAATAATTCAATCATTAACAACCACGTCATATGATTTATAAAATTTGGTCTAAATAATTGATCTCTCTAGCATTACCTTTTCAAATCATTTAACCATTATCAGTATAGGTTATTTACAATAAAACCATAACATTTTAGCCCTTGATTACATAAATAGCTATTTAACCCTAGCTTTCCTAAAAACTCTCAGGAGGTGTTTGTTGTACCGAACTGTCTCGGACTGGACTAGCTTCAGGAACTAAGCTGGACTGGCTTAGACTAGACTAAGCTGGACTAGCTTAATGTAGTGTTTGGTGCAGTGTCGGACTAAGAAGCAGACTAATTAATAAATTATAATATTATATATATATCTATCAATATTTTATGTATCTATTAATATTTTATCTATTTTATTTTTAATTTATTTTTTTCTTTTTGGATTCTCTTCCTTTTTTCTGGAAACATCCACCATTTTTCCACCATTCTCCCTCGTTTTCTCCGGCACACCGTCTCCCTCTCATCCCTCTTTTTTCTCCCCTTTTTCTCCCTGTTTTCTTCTTCAACGGAGGAAGCTGTGCATTTTGCACCTAATTTGGATCAAAGACCAACAAGTCTTTCTTCTTGTTCCTCTAACTAGAGATAGCTCTCTTTTTCACAAAAATCCCAAATCAAGGTAATAGATTTCTGGGTTTCTAGAGAAGAGCATTGTGGATTTCTGGAGGTCTTTCGTTTTTTGCCTACAAATTTCTGGAGAAGTGCACAGCAACCCAAGGTAATAGATTTCTAGGTTTATTGCAGATTTTGATATTTTATATATTTGGGATTTATAAGGTTTAATCTTCGAATTGAAGTGTTGTGTATGGTGTGGATTAAGCTTATTCGAAGCTTAACTGAATGAATTCATCTCTGAAGCAAACAGGGGGTTGGGTTCGCGGGACGGAATGGGCAGAGCCATTTCAGATTTGGTGACTAGAGAAGAGGGCGGAAGGCATGATTTGGTAACTGGGTTCGCGGGAAGAAGGAGATCCGGGATGTATGCTTGCAGACGACGTGGGCGCTAGAGACGAGATTAGCAATCCGCCAGTTTTTGGGGGGACCAGCTAAGAACAGCTAGTGAAGCTTTTAGTCGGTGCGAGTCCGACTTAATCTCATTAAAGGCAGTCTTTGTTTGCGCCATACACGGGCTAGGACTCCTACCTAAGGCAGTCCAGTCCAGTGAGACTTAAAGAGGCCAAACAAACGTGCCCTCAAGTGACTAATTATAAAGACTAGGACTGCAATATTTTCTACCAAATAGTATAACTGAGTTCTAAAATTTATGGAAAATGTGGTTTGACTCACAAGGCGTACATAGTTTGAGAAGTTAAGGGCTCGTTTGAAAGTGTTTTTAAAATGACTGAAAACGTTTTTAGAGCAAATGTTTATGGGTTACAAAAGTGCTTCCTGCGTACAAGAAGCACATAACTGGTGTTTAAAGCACTACAAGTATGCACTTGCATTTTTACAAAAGATTGTTTCTAATAACATCTCCACAAAAAGCACTTTCATCCATTTAAAAAACAGTTTCAAACGAGCTCTAAGTTTCATTGCTTAGGCCGCCTCGGGAGTACAACGTTTTTTCAAAGATGGCTTGCAGACTTTGTATACACACTCATTTTTAGTTTCATGCACTTCCCTTGCGTGTTGTAAAAAAATTCAGTTACCAAGTGTAGGTGGATGAAATATGTATGAGTGTTAAATTAAACGCACATACGTACCAAAAATTCAACCAATTTATATTGAGTTTCTTTAAAGGCTCCCAGAGTACAAAAACTTTACAATTTCTGCAGACGTCCAAACTTTTGATTAACATTTAACAAATAGAATTATCAAAATGGTAACACTAATTAAAAACGAAACTACATATCCATCAAGTTGAAGAAGTTGCTTTGACTTTCAACTATCAATCCATGATCAGCCAATTGGCGAGAAGCTGCCAATCTCTTGTAAATCTCCAAAACCAATCTGCTGTCAACTAACTGATCACCACAGGTAGCCACTGAAACCTGATCTTGGGGTTTTGCAATCTTCTTCGCGGAAATCCTCCCAACGCCGCCGGCCTTTCCCGCCATCCGAATCATCAGGTCCACGTAACCGTTATGCAACTTTGTCAAAAGCTTCATTGGTGAAACAAATTTCATCAGCCTCAGCTTGGTCTTGAGCTTCCAACTCCGTTTAGGACTAGTGCTCCCTTTAGCTCCTCCGCCGAGCCTTGTGACCCTCATCTTCTTTCTGGGCTCACCATTCAGCTTTTGGTACCTTCTTCTCCTCCAGCACCTCTTCAAGTTGTCGTAGTACGTAGTCGGAACAATCTCCATTTCAATAAAAAAAAAGTAGGAATATATAGCTCGCACTCGCAGTCGTGTTTGCCTCAAATCTCAGCCGTAGCCCCTGAAACAGACGAACAAGTTGAGAACTGATGGTTTTTGAGGTTTTGAGGTTTCAGAGAGTTGTTTGAAGAGAGGAAGTGAAGAGGGGTTTATATATAGAGAGATTAGAGAGGCGAGGAGGGGAAGAATTGGGTGGCAAGTCAAAACATGAGGGCTTGGTCGTACTAGGGTTTCTCCAGGAAATGAGGGCTTTGTAGGGCAGTGTGCTTGGTCAATATTGTCTGTCTGCGTGTGTGTGGCCACTTACCAGGCAAATGCTAATCTTATGCAATTGAATAATTAATTAGGTTTGATTAAGTTAAATATGCTTTTAATATTTTGGGTCAAAATATGCTTTTAATTGATGAATCGGTTACTAAATCCAATGCGTGGCATTCTTCAAAAAAAAAAAAAAAAATCCAATGCGTGGCATATTTATATATTATATGGTTAATTCGTCGAATATTCTCATGCTTGAATTGGTTAACAAGTCCAATCGGTATTGATCCATGGTCCAATCTCTAATTAATGCTCTAACTCTGACTTAAACAGAACTCTTCCGTACATACCAACTAAGGGTGCTTGCTTTGAAGTTAAGTGATCAATATTAAATGGTTCAATATAAAATTAGATATTTAAATGGTTTATTTTTCATTTTTCATTTTTTCAATGCCCATTTTCCCTTTTCAATTTCTGAAGAAAATATGGGTATTGATTTGACTATAATACATATGAGTACAAAATATTCTTGCATTTGGAGCCTTTGATATAATTCTAAGGGTTGGATCTAACGGCTCTAAATGACGAATGTAATACATCAGTGTATTATAAAAAAATTAAAATAATGATACGATTAAATGTAAATGAAAGCTTTATTTTTCATTTTCTGGCAATGAGCACTTAAAATTCTGATCGTTGATCCCGTTTGATTATTCAATTTAATGGTTAAAAATAAAATAAAAATGTGCGCCGATAGGTAAAATTGCCTAAAAATTACTTGTCCAAATTAAAATGTGAAGGGTATTTCTCAATTCCACATCTTATTAGAAGATACGCTCACTAAACCAGTATTGGGCCTACTGAAGAAGAAAAAAAGTGGCTGGCCCATTGATTAGAAAAATCAGCAATGCGCCAACACCATGCGTCTGGACGCGAACACATGCTTATAATATAAGGAAAACTAATGAAAAGTGAATGGAAATTTGAGTTTTAACAATAAGGATAAAATAAATAGTACCATGATTGACTTTTTAGTGTAAAAATGTAGTTTTTCGTTAAAGTTTAGAGTGTAGAATGAGATTTTTGGAATACTAATAACAATTATATATATATATATATATATATATTAAAGAGAGACAATTAGTTATTTAAAAAAAAATAACTAGTGACAAGCCATGGTTATTTACTTTTTTTTTTTTTTCAAATCCAGCGGTATGAAAAGGACAAAGCATATAGTTTATGACGTGAAATGTGAACGTGAATATTGGCATCTGGTTGGCAGGGAGTGTTGATCAAGAAAATCCTGCGGCTTGACTTTGGCTGCTTCTCGAATCTCATGTATTTCAAAAAAGGCATATAACATGTCACATCACTATTCTCTTCTGTTTTTCAAACTAATTCGTTCCTCACACTCCAACCGGATGACAAAGAAAAACTGGGTAGATGTGTCTGCTCACGTCATTTGTAGAACATCTTTCACCTTAACATCCAATAATAGCCAATGTTGGTACCACATATATTCGGCTTCAGACTTTGACACATTAGGCCTCAACATTTGAGCCTCATTACCCAGCCCATAATTATGTAAAAGGAGGATCCCCTTATTCTATAAAAGGGGACTCCTCCCCCCTCACAAATGAGACTCTAGGATACCCCAAAACATACAAGTCTCAGACAACTCAGAGACAACACTTTCTTCCTCAGGGGGACTCCCCTTGAGCTTGTAATCCATACATACAGTTATAGAGAAATACAATCAACATCAGTGTGGACGTAGCCCAAACATTGGGGTGAACCACGATACATCTTTATGTTCTTGGGCGTTTGCACGATTCACGGTCGGATTTACGTTGTACCAAGACCTTCCGGTTTTGTGCATCAACATTTGGCGCCGTATGTGGAAATCGACATGAAAAACTATGTCGGTTCTCTTTCATTTTTTCATCTCACCACCGTGAAAACTTCACGACCTCCACCGTGAATCTGCAGAGAAATCAGAAATCCCAAGCATACCCCAACCCGGTCCCGAATTCCCAATTGGCAAAGGACTCCCACATAGAGAGGGAGAGGGGGTCAATTCTTTTGTACGCCCACCAAACCCACACCCTCCCCCCTTCTCTCTCAAAACCCAAATTAGAACCCAAAAATCCAAATCAATCGCCCAGCATTACTTCCTTCGGCTGCTCCAATCCCAATACCACACTTCTCCAATCTTTTCTCTTCTCAAATTTTAAGGATTTTTTGAAGCGCAGCCGCCTCGCAACGAGCATCGCCTCCAGCCGAGCAAACGCCTCGCCGCGAGCATAGCCTGTAGCCGAACAGCCTCGCAACGAGCATCGCCTCTAGCCGAGCAATCTCGTAACGTGTGATACCTATGGCCGAGTATTGCTTTATGTTGAGCATTGCCTTGGGTTGAGTACTGGTTCAAGACATTTAGTCACTTCGACCCATACATGAATTTGATTTGAAGTCTCTAGCCAAAAGACTCTCTTGACTGAAGACTTGGGGGACTACTGTTGGTACCACACATATTGGGCCTCAGACTTTGACACATTGGGCCTCATTACCCAGCCCATAATTATGTAAAAGGAGGACCCCTTATTCTATAAAAGGGGACTCCTCCCCTCACAAATTAGACTCTGTGAACCCAACAGAGGACAATACCCTCACAAACACAACAACACTTTGTAATCCATACATACAGTTACAGAGGAATACAATCAACATCAGTGTGGACGTAGCCCAAACATTGGGGTGAACCACGATACATCTGTGTGTTCTTGGGCGTTTGCATGATTCACGGTCGGATTTACGTTGTTCCAAGACCTTCCGGTTTTGTGCATCAACAACCAATGTAATACGAACAACGCAAAATTCATCTGGATTATAAACAACGATTACCGTCTACCAAATTCACACGGCATGGATCCTAGAATATGAACATCTGCTCATTAACACTATCCTACTCTACAAACAGCCTATACTCGGGTGCCTTCTCCCATTTTCGTGTCCGTGTAGCATGGAGTTCGTGTCTCCGCTATTGCCTCGCGATAATTCAGCGCCATTGTGAGGTTGGACGTATATACTCGTCAGCTCTGCTGGCTGCACACTAAGACTATTGGCATTGTTAGACGAGGATTCATCGCGATTTTGAGATTCTGCCAGCATCTGAAAGTATGCATGAGGTCCCCAACCTGCCCATCCAACCAAATAAACAGAAAGAATCTCGTGAACAATGAGTCCGCCAGGCTACTAATATGCACACGAGTTCAAATAACGAACTCTAGAAATCACAGTTTTTCATTGCAAGATAAAATGTTCATGGGACTTGACAGAACTAGAAAGCCTTTGCAAGGAAGACAGAGTTATATATACAGAAGATAAGGAAGATAAAATTACCATCTGCGTCGTATGGAGGTGGAAAGAATTGCAGGTAACAAAATGAAGCAATGGTGATTCCTGCACAAAGAACATACAAGTAAAATGGAAAACCCGACAAACTCATTGTTTTCCCACAAAATCATGCCGGTGATGCCAGAGGCAGACAAGGTACCTATAAGGCTGCCAGCACAAACATCTTGCCAATGATGCCAATAGTCATCAACTCGAGAAACTCCCACCAGTGCTGCAATAAGTAGTGGTAGAAAGACAATACAAAGCTTATCAACATGTCCTCTACGATCAAACGCCCGTACTTTCCCCGATAAGTACCATGCAAGGAAACCAAGACCTGCAAAGGACCCTGCATGTTGACAACGGCACTGTCTTTTGAGCTACACAGTACAATGTCAAACATACATATGCACTAAAGAAAATAGTTGGGTAACACGAAGACAGAATATGCAGATAACCTATAGGAAACAGATAGGCAGCATGCAGCCCTAAACTTTAATCGTCTTTCATGTATACAGTTTCTCGAAGTATCAAAATGCTTACATGAAGTATGCCCGCTTGGGAAGCTTTTATGTCCTTCCTTAATGACACTCTTGCTTCCAGTACACATGACATCCTTTGTGGTAGGATCAAATACCTGGACGTGGACAGTGGATCAATCGTGTATCATATGCATGTGTAAGTGAGGAGGATCAAAACTAAACAACGAAAAGAAGGCCCACCCCTTTTCCATCGGGGAAACAACGCCAAAAGAAGTCCGGACGAGGTCGACCAACACCATCTTTGATTGCATCAGTTAAAATGGCGGTTATGAAGACAGAGAATAGAAGGCCTAAATGAGCATAGATAGACAATGCAAGCGTTAACAAAATACAACAACACGCAAACAACATTACGCAATGCAAAAATCACAAAAACGAAAAAGAAAGAGATGATAGTTACCCAAAATGGCCTGGTGCAGATCATAGACATCCTTTCGGATGAAGTAGTACACAAGAATGACAGCAAGCGGCAACAGTACCGCAATTATCTGTTACCAGAAGTACAAAATAAGATTCTTCTTCTCCTTACAGTGTCATCACAAAAGCGAGACCAATGCAAAATTCAAACTTATCCAAATTTTCCCAGCATGACATTGTTTTCGCAAAAACAAAACCTACCGGGACACTCCAGAAGGGAACTGTATTGACTTTCAAAGGGTACTTGAGGTCTGTCATCATGTCCTCCCCAACAAAGCGGTGAAACGGCTCTATCAGGTTCAAACCAAGATCAATTCCGGCCAGAACCAACAGAATCAGCCAATCATGCATATGAACCTTTGCCACCTGGACTCCATGGGACCTTACAGTGTGGCAACCCAACTGAATTTCTGGCATTTTTCACTAAATGGAAAATGAAAAACACTGTAATTATCAAGTAATCACATCTTAGGGGTGTATTCAATTGGAATTTTGAAGGATTTTAATTCTTTTAATGTATCTAAGGGTATTCAATTGGGATTTTGAAGGATTTTAATTCTTTTAATGAATCTAAGGGTATTCAATCAGGATTTTAAGTGATTTTCTGAAATTCAAGGTATATTCAATTATAATTTTAAGATAGTTTTTTAAAATCCTCAGAAATCTAGGTGTATTCAATTAGAATTTTAAAGAAGTTTATAACATCCTAGGTATATTCAATTAGAAATTTATTTTAAAAAATTTGAGAAAGTTGAGGAATTAGAGGGAATTGGAGAGATTTCGTAATGTATTTTAAGTATCCACAAATATCACATCTCTCCATGAGATTTCGAAGGAATTGAATCAAAATTTTATATAAAATATCTACAAATTAATTAAACTCCATAAAAATCTATGAATTTATAAATCCAATCTCACTGGCATTTCAAATTAAGAAATGAATTTAAACAATAAAATTAAATTCAACATTTCGGCTTGATTGACATTAGAGTTTTTCCAAATTTTCTTTCTTCGGAAACAAAAGCGACTACGTGAAGTTCTAGTTTCTTTTACTTTCCTAAATTTTCTATGCAACAAAACACAAAACATAACTAAAAAAAAAAGCCAGAAAATTTGAAGAAACAAACCATAGTAAGCTGGATACACAGAGTAAAAATTAAAAACGAAATGAACAATTTGAAACAAGAACATTACAATGTGCATAAAAACTTATAAAAACTAACAGAGAGAGCAAGAGAGTGAGAAGTACATGCAAATTCCGTACGACAGGAGCAGTCTCCGAGCGAGTAATAGTAGGGGGCGGGGTTCCGGCTTCGAGCTCAAGGCGGCGAAGGGAGCAGCAGGGTGAGTGGTTTTTGGGGAAGAAGAGCGGAAACCAGAAAACTGAAAAAGGAAAAGCGTGGAGTGAAAGAAAGTACAACGGAGTTTACAAAAAACTTTTTGAATTTTGGATTTTAAATATTAACCAAAAGCAGTGAGAAATCGCGGCTTTTTGCCGAGGGCTGATTGCTGGCCGTGGACGTCGAGGACAGGCAAGCATAATTTGATCAAAACTAATCACGATTAATAGTAAATTACTTAGGTTTATCCGAAATGAAATGATTAACAACATGCTTAGGCGTCATTTTAGCTTCATAACGTACAAATGAATATATCTAGGCTTGAACTTGCGATTTTTTTTTTACCTTTTACACACTCCTTTCAATTTCAACCGTAACATCAAATAAATTGAAGAAAATTAAATGATAGAAATTAACAAAGGTAAAGAAAATAGATGCAATTTGTAAAATATTGGCTAACAAATTTCTATTAATTAAAAAACTTATTAAAGTAAACTTTTTTTAAAATTTTGCTTGAACCTTATAACTCGAGCAATTAAAAACATCAATATTTGACTCAGTGTTCTCTTAAATTAAAAAAAATAAAAATTGCAACTTAAGTAATTAAAAATATTTATTACTGGGCTCGAGATCACGTATTCAAATCCCACATCTCTTGGAGCTTTGTTGCAGGCAAATGGGATTCGATTCAAAATTCCAAAAGGGAATGTCTTTATAAAGAGAAGCTCTTTTGGTGCTTAACATTCCATGCACCAACTACAAAACTGGTGATTCTCTCTCCGTGTTCTTTACTTGTTCTACGGGCAAGCCTTTTCCACTTTTTTATCTTTTCAAAAAATTTCACCGTTAAAGGAAACAGAGTAGGTGGCACCACACCATTTGTGGAGGAGTTTTAACTTTTAAGATAATCAAGATTAACTTAATTATATTAGAAGATAAGCTAGTATAGCAAGATTAGTTATTCCAATAATTTAATCCAACCAGGGCGTGCCAAAGTCAAAGCTCTTAAGGATTAAGCTTTTTAGTCAAAATGATCCATGAGATTTGACAACTCCTTACTTTGATCTCACATATTTGAATATCAATAGAAGTAGTGCCTAAGTTTGTCCATCATCAATCATTTTGGTCATTCCATGAAAAATCTCCATTAAATAAGGCTAAAATGACAAAAATACCTTCAATTTTTGCCAAATCATTTGGCCAATTGTTTATTAAATTGAGGGTATTTTTGTCATTTTGGTCCTTACTTAATATAATTTTTCATGAAATGATCAAAATGATTGATGATGGTCAAACTAAGGGACCACTTCTATTGATTTCAAATCTCAGGGACCAAAGTGATGAGTTATGCATATGTCAATGACCATTTTGGCTAAAAAGTCTGAGGATTATTTGGTGAAGTATGATGATAGAGTCTACAGAAAACCAAAAATACACACATTCATCTTGAGGCATACCTAAAATCTACCTCAAATAGTCAGGTACTCGGTATCGTAGAGTCTACGGATTACTTCCCAGATACCGTATTATTCTCTATGTTCCGTATTTTTACTTACGTGACGGTATCTAAATCTTTACTTTAGCCTTTAGTCACACCTTGATCTGGAAAAAATGAAAAGTTAGATCAAAGGAAGAAATGTTAGGCCAACTGCAGATTTAGACTTCTTCATAAATTCATCATTAGCAAACTAAACTCTGTATATGGTACTAAAAACTAATAACCTGTCTACGCAAGGTGTCTTAAACCGGTATCTACATAAGCATAAGCAGTACGTGGAGTACCTAAACAAAGCCCGCCATGTACAACACTACTTTTCGCCCGATTCCATTTCATGCAAACTAATGCTTGTGTATCGGTTGTGAGACATTGCTGCAAGTGCATCGCCAATTTGTATGTGTTGTTCGTTCACATTCTGAGCCCCGATCACCTGCACACTCAGTGCATTGTTCATAGGATTGACACCCGGATTTGAATGGCTACGTGTTTCCTCCAATGCAGAGAAATACGCATAAGGACCCCATCCTGAATTCATCAAGAAATAGTTAGCGAACTGAAACGCAAAAACAACAAACATACAGAACAAACGTAATCTAGCCACAGGTATTTTGTGGAAGTATACAGGAAAAATAAGGAACAGATGAAGAAGATGCGACCTTGATCGGTATAAGGGGAAGGGAAGAATTGCCGGTAACAAAATGAAGCCACAACAAGTCCTGCAAAATATGAACCGCGTATAAAGCTCTCACATTCTTACATTAGAGCGTTAACTAAAGAAAAGAGATGGGGAATGGGAATGAACATGACCTAAGAGGCCTCCAGCAAACACATCTTGCCAATGGTGCCAATAGTCATCTACTCTTGAAATGCCAACGAGAGATGCAGCAAGTAGAGGAAGCAAGACAATACATAGTTTCGCCACGTGCCCTTGGCGATCAAATGCTTTAATCTTCCCGCACAAGTACAACGAGAGAAATCCCAAACCTGCAAAGGACCCTGTAGAACAATGGCAAGCTGTATCAGTTGTATGGACATACATGCTGAAATTCGAGAAAGTAAACGGGTCTGGTAGACTTAAACTGCGTATAACAGCAGGAAGCATTTCTTACATGAAGCGTGACCGCTTGGAAAACTCTTATGTCCTTCCTTTATGTCACCGCTCTTACCATGGCACATTACACCCCCAAAAGTATCATAAACCTACACAAAGCAAAAAGATATATAAGTATCAGATTTTACACGATACAGAGCAAATTTCCATATCACATTACAACAAACTTTCCATCAGGATATTAATGGAAGCATACATCTTTTCCATCAGGAAAGCAACGCCAAAAGAAGTCTGGTCGAGGCCGGCCAACCGCATTTTTAATCGCATCCGTGATAACACCAGTAATCAGCACGGCGAACAAGAGGCCTGCTCTTGCAGATAGATATATAACCAAATTAATCCACAGAACAAAATAAACAAATAAAAGGTTCCGAGTTTGATAAAACTAATCAAACAGCAAAAGAAATATATTACCTAGAATGCTGTGGTGCAGATCATAGACATCTTTCCGACGCATATAGAAAAAGAGGAAAATCGCAATAGGCAACAAAACCGAGTACATCTAAAGACATCGACAGAAGAATCAATCCCGTTAACCTTAGTACTGCTATCAAATCCATACAATCCAACCAAATGAACATTGATAAAAAATGGAATTGGACTAAAAGAAGAAGCGAAAAACGTACAGGGACAGCCCACAGAGGCACCGTGCTCTCTTTCATGGGATATCTAAGGTCTTCCATCATATCCTTCCCCACGAAACGGTGGAACGGATGAATGATGAACAAAATGAGATCTATCACTCCAAGGAGCACCAGTATAAGCCAATCGTGCATGTGCTTCTTTGCAAGTGCAGCTCCATGGGATTTAATCGTGTACCTTCCCAGTTCCGTCTCCGAAGTTCTTCCCTGCTCGAACAAATACACTAAATCACTTCCCAACAGAAATACATTGGCCAAGATAATATTTGATTTCATTTGAAATTTTATTAAAAGATGTCTCCAAATCTATATCAACGAACGGACAAAAAGAACCCAAAAGTTTACCGCTTTATGTGTCACAGTTTGAAGCTACTACAAATTAATCTTCCAAAACACAAAAAACTTGATACCAATTTAACCTGAGACATTGAACTTCAATCATTCTTAAACAATAAATCATACTTTAATAAAGTAAAAATCTGCTAAAAGAGGCATGTGACTGATAACAGCGTAAATTCGAAAGAGAAATGTTAAGGGTTCTCTCTCAAAAGTGGAACTCTCAGACTCTCTGTCGCCTCACATTTTAATGTCAATTACCGTCCCAACATTATAAAAAGTTGTGCCAAAAACATGATATGACAGAGAGTCTATAGAGATTCCAACTTTTTGACAGAGTCCTCTTAGCATTTCTCAATTCGAAATGGAAGTTACAGTCACTATTCCAATTTCCAATACGATAAACAGTACATTCAAAAGCTAGATTAATTTACCAACCTGAAAGATACCCCGGAAATTAAAAAGCGATCCCAGATTCCTCCACGCCATAACCTACAGAACCCAGAAATCCACAGGTAAAGTTGTCAAAGTGAACAAACACAACAGAAAGAGGAGGATATAAAAACTCACAAACAGCAAAGAAACAAAGAAAAAGCAGACGAGTGGTGAATTGAATTCAAAGCAAGGACGCTTCAGCAACTTGGTCTGCCTCCAATACCTTAATAAAAGAAGACTTCAAATATTTTTCCAGGAAAACGCGAGCACTTCCCAGGAAAATTTGAGTACGGAAAATTTCTTCTTCTGGCGGCGGACGGTTAAGATTTCTCGGAACACCAACGTTAACAATAATGTAGGATATAGTAGAAGAAGGGTTGCTGTGAACTCTGGAAAAAGAAAATTGTGTGAATATTAAGGAGGCTGATGAGATAACGACCGTTTTAAATTTTTTGGCAGTTTTCTGTTTGGAGGGGTCAAGACTTTGAAGCGATCTCGCAGAAGCCGTCCGATTTGTTGACCTTTACCGTCGTACAAGGATCATCCGTTTGCTGACGTATGCGGCCGTGCGGCACGTTGGAATATTATTGTTTTGAATTCTACGAGCCTACGGCGTCGTTTTATCGTGGATGACAGCTCTGCTTGTAACATGGGGCTTTGATGAAGGATGGATAACCGGCGCAGTGGGTGGTTGGTACGGACGGTTACCTTCAGTTGGCGGGGCTTTTGTTCCATTCACCTCACAACTATACATAAGGGACTTGTCGTTTTATGATTGTTTTTGTTTTTGTTGAGCTTGTGGTTCGCACTTTATGTTGAGTAATGAGTTTCTTAACTTCAACATTTGCCGACACCTTTGAATTTAGTGTTGTGTTGGCAAGTTGGAAACGTTACGGAAGCGATGTTTGAACTCATACATTGTTAGATCGAAATATTAATATAGAATTTTTCTTATAAATCTTGAATGGTTTATAAGTAATGGGTGTTTTTAGTATTGTTTTGGCTACTTTAAAAATGTTACGGTAGCTATGTTTTAAACAGTATATTATTAGCTATGTTTTAAATCCTGAATGGTAAACAACCAAATAGCCCATAAATCGTGGATGGAATGTGATTCATGAGTTGGGGTTGGATTAGCAAAAATGAGGAAATTGGCCACTTTGCAACCATGATTAAGAAACATTAACCAATCATTAAGGTAAAGAAACTGAAAGATGATTAGCACTACTCACCACCATTGACAACGACCCCCACCAGCTCCTTGTGGAATATTATCCTTTAATATGAATCTAACTTTGAATTAATTACGAATTAGTTGGGCTATTCTTACCAATTTTATACCACATTTGGACAAGCCACGTTATTTAATTTCAATTTCAATTTTTCTTGTTAATTCAAACACTTAAATAAGGTAAATTGCAAACTTCAAGTCTCTCTCTTGGGTTAATAACTTAATTGGGTATGAACCCCAATCCGATAGACATTTGATTTTAACTCCTAATTCTCATGAAAGCTAATAGGCATTATTTAATGAAATAATTAGATGAAATCCTTCTTTTAAACCAATGTTTGGGCCCAAAAATATTGTTTTGGGCCGAGTTTAGATCTTTCTCGGCCCAGTGTTGGATAAGCTAGAGTTTAGAATCCTTCTTGGCCCAGAAGTCGTGTGCAAGTGTCATTGGGAGATTGTTTGGACCCAAATTTACATCATCGGCCCGTGTAATCGAGACCGTAGAGTAAACATAGTTCTCAGCCGTCGGATGGAAAAGTGAAAATATTTTTGTTAAAAGATAATATTATGGTTTTTATCATGATTATCTTTTAATTTGAATTATCTTGACATATTCTTAAACGGGATGGATATGATGCAAATTATATCCTCAAGTAAGAGTGTTTGGGCTCAAATTAACATGTTGGGCCGAGTGTAGAACCATTCTCGGCCCGGAAGGCCTTGCGACAAGAAGACCATGGATCGTTCAGCTTATGGGCTTCCAAACCTAGGCCGGTTAGGTCAAAATGCAATGACTAGTCGAGTCCTAACGCGATAAGTAGTCTCGGCAAGGGTAATAACCCGGAAGTGAATCCGGCTCAATAGAGGACTAGGCTCACAATCCTAGTAAACATAGGACTGGTCGAGTGGGTGTTTGATCCGGAGAAGAAGACCTAGTTCGAGTAGGGTTTTGACTCGACTTCAAAGGTATCTAGTGCTATAAATAGAGGAGGCTGTGCATCATTCAGGAGGACCTCCAACACACACAAAACTGCCCTGCGCAAACTTTCTCAACACCTTGAGATTTTTTTATTTTCTTTTTTCGCCGACACATCTTCCGTTGGCATCAACAGCACTGTGAAGGCAACCGGTGATATCTTAAGTCGGCATAGATAGCTCTGTCACCGTAGAATCAGCCGATCTCGCAGCATCTTCCGTTGGCATCAACAGCACTACGGCGAGGACGACTGGTTACCTATCCAAGTCTCGGTCGAGAAGGATTTCCGAATCCTCATTGGTCGAGGTCATCTCATCAGCCTTCTCGGCGAAGTGGGGTGTTACCAGGTTACTGTATTCGGCACATTGACAGCCGAATTTGAGATTGAACTTCGCAAATTAGCAGCTTTGTCTTCAGGCTCTAGAACCCAAGAGGCCGAGAATTGTTCCTTCCTCGGCCGCAATCTCACCACAAAAATCAATACAAAATTGCCCTGCGCAAACTCTCACAACTTGAGATCTTTTTCTTTTCCTTTTTCGCTGACACATCTTCCGTTGGCATCAACAGCACTGTGGAAGCAACCGGTGATATCTTAAGTCGGCATAGATAGCTCTGTCACCGTAGAGTCGGTCGGTCTCGCAGTATCTTCCGTTGGCATCAACAGCACTGCGGCGAGAACGGTCGATTGCCTATCCAAGTCTCGGTCGAGAAGGGTTTTCGAATCCTTGTTGGTCGAGGTCATCTCATTAGCCTTCTCGGCGAGGTGAGGTGTTACAGTTATTACATTCGGCACATTGTAAGCCGAATTCGGTTCGTGAACTTTGTAAGAAATAGCAGCCTTGTCTTCAGGCTCGAGAACCCAAGAGGCCGAGACGCGTTCCTTTCTCGGCCGCAATCGCAAGACGCAGAAGTCAGTAGCGCGACCCAACGCAGCATCATCAAATTTACTCCTCGGCCGAGCCTCGGCCGACGAGTTGGCACGCCCCGCAATCACCGAAGGACGTAGTTAGCTTAGAATATATTCGGCCTGCGCGCCGCGTAGGCTTGGTAGATTTTAGGGTCAACATTTTGGCACGCCCAGTGGGACCCAGTGCTAAAACTACGAAGTTCATATGATATATCAAGATGTCAATCCGGCTCCATTTAGCCGATTGTACGAGCTCCTAGAGGAATTGAGAAAACACAATGAGGAATGTAAAAGATCTTTGGAAGTGGAAAAAGTTCTTCGTGGCCATGGAGAGATGCAAAAGTCATTCGCTTGCATGTTGAGAATAAAAGCTCATGTTACCCTGCAAAGGCAATGGGTAAATGAAGACAGGGCTCGATTTAATGCCTGGCTAGATGAAGAAAATTTTCCTTACGTTTCTGATTACAGATCAATTCCATTTGAAAAATGGTTAGGCTCAAAGGCCGGGGGGCAATTTTTCGCTCCGGCCGTAATCAGACATCGGCCTAAGAAAATTGTTAATTTGGCCGAAGAACAAAGGCCACTTATTTTTTCGGTCGAGGCTGAAGATATGGTCGGCCACGAAGAAAAACTTAGGCCACCTATTTTTTCGGTCGAGACTGGAAGTGTGGTAGGCCTAGAAGAAAAAGTTAAAGTTTCTGAGCCACAAATCGACTCAGAAAATGATTCGTCAGAGGAGTGCTCCAATGACGAACGAGGCCGAGATATTGGCCTCGCCCAAGAATCTACGCCAATTGATATGATTATTGGCGATAAAGTCGATATGGAGAAATCCTATTCGGCTAAGTTGTTTGAATTAAACGCCGAAATTATGCCTGGGGGGCATAATACTTGTTCCACACATTCGGCGGCCGAAAATGCAAAATATTTCACCAAGTCAGAAATATTGGGAGATGATCTTTTATTCGGTTTTGGAAAATGTCAAAGTGAAAATTTTGATGTAAAAAGATCTTGGCTTGGAATAAAGCATCGTTGGCCTCCTCCTGACTACGTTTCGGCCACTTTTCTTTTCGTTTGCTAAAAATATAATTATATATAATAAATTATTTTCTTAACCATTCGGCCCTTGACCGATACTTAAGAAAATAAGAGGGGCAACAAGTGGTGTGCTCGGCAAAATTTTGGTCATTTTGTTTTTAGCCGAGCTCGACAAACAAGCCGACCCGAGAAGAGTTATTTTCGCTGCTATCAATAGTACCATGCCTATGGTTAAAGTGTGGGGACAAGTTTCAAAACCATTTAATCAGGAAGATGTTAGGGTCAAAGTTTGGCCGAATAAGTCATGGTTGCTGTTTTGAGGTTATATATATATATATATATATATATATATATATATATATATGTATATAGTCATGATTGCTGACAATGGGTTTGATATGCATATATATGTAGGCAGGCCGAGCTGCCAAGAAAAGACTCTTCTCGACCTCGGCCAAATTTATCCTCGACCCCAATTCCAATTCTTCTCGACCCTGGTTCATAACTGTTTATCTTCGGCCATGAGTTGTTCTTTGGTCGAAAGGAGCCGTGAGTAAACAGCAGCAAGGGATGACGGTCAAAAGTACATCTGATTAGGCTGGAGATACTTAATTTCCTTAATCATTCGGCTTACGAGCCGAAGTTCAAGGAAACTGGGGGGCAATGTTTGGACCCAAATTTACATCATCGGCCCGTGTAATCGAGACCGTAGAGTAAACATAGTTCTCAGCCGTCGGATGGAAAAGTGAAAATATTTTTGTTAAAAGATAATATTATGGTTTTTATCATGATTATCTTTTAATTTGAATTATCTTGACATATTCTTAAACGGGATGGATATGATGCAAATTATATCCTCAAGTAAGAGTGTTTGGGCTCAAATTAACATGTTGGGCCGAGTGTAGAACCATTCTCGGCCCGGAAGGCCTTGCGACAAGAAGACCATGGATCGTTCAGCTTATGGGCTTCCAAACCTAGGCCGGTTAGGTCAAAATGCAATGACTAGTCGAGTCCTAACGCGATAAGTAGTCTCGGCAAGGGTAATAACCCGGAAGTGAATCCGGCTCAATAGAGGACTAGGCTCACAATCCTAGTAAACATAGGACTGGTCGAGTGGGTGTTTGATCCAGAGAAGAAGACCTAGTTCGAGTAGGGTTTTGACTCGACTTCAAAGGTATCTAGTGCTATAAATAGAGGAGGCTGTGCATCATTCAGGAGGACCTCCAACACACACAAAACTGCCCTGCGCAAACTTTCTCAACACCTTGAGATTTTTTTATTTTCTTTTTTCGCCGACACATCTTCCGTTGGCATCAACAGCACTGTGAAGGCAACCGGTGATATCTTAAGTCGGCATAGATAGCTCTGTCACCGTAGAATCAGCCGATCTCGCAGCATCTTCCGTTGGCATCAACAGCACTACGGCGAGGACGACTGGTTACCTATCCAAGTCTCGGTCGAGAAGGATTTCCGAATCCTCATTGGTCGAGGTCATCTCATCAGCCTTCTCGGCGAAGTGGGGTGTTACCAGGTTACTGTATTCGGCACATTGACAGCCGAATTTGAGATTGAACTTCGCAAATTAGCAGCTTTGTCTTCAGGCTCTAGAACCCAAGAGGCCGAGAATTGTTCCTTCCTCGGCCGCAATCTCACCACAAAAATCAATACAAAATTGCCCTGCGCAAACTCTCACAACTTGAGATCTTTTTCTTTTCCTTTTTCGCTGACACATCTTCCGTTGGCATCAACAGCACTGTGGAAGCAACCGGTGATATCTTAAGTCGGCATAGATAGCTCTGTCACCGTAGAGTCGGTCGGTCTCGCAGTATCTTCCGTTGGCATCAACAGCACTGCGGCGAGAACGGTCGATTGCCTATCCAAGTCTCGGTCGAGAAGGGTTTTCGAATCCTTGTTGGTCGAGGTCATCTCATTAGCCTTCTCGGCGAGGTGAGGTGTTACAGTTATTACATTCGGCACATTGTAAGCCGAATTCGGTTCGTGAACTTTGTAAGAAATAGCAGCCTTGTCTTCAGGCTCGAGAACCCAAGAGGCCGAGACGCGTTCCTTTCTCGGCCGCAATCGCAAGACGCAGAAGTCAGTAGCGCGACCCAACGCAGCATCATCAAATTTACTCCTCGGCCGAGCCTCGGCCGACGAGTTGGCACGCCCCGCAATCACCGAAGGACGTAGTTAGCTTAGAATATATTCGGCCTGCGCGCCGCGTAGGCTTGGTAGATTTTAGGGTCAACAGAGATATTCAGCCCATGGACCACGCGGTCGAAGATATTCAGCTCATGGGCTGCACGGTCGAAGTTGGCCATATCCTATCGAAAATTAGGAATGTGGGCGAATCCTGTTATGAGAAGGAGTTTCGACAAGATCAAGATGCTGAGATTGAATATGGTCTGATGACGAGTTATGTTCAAAGTCCTAGTAGGAATAGGATTGGCCGAGATAAAGTTGGATCATGAGAAGAAGTTTTAATCCGGAATGATTGAGATTCAATACATGTTGGCTGCTATAAATAGGGAAGGAAGACATCAAAACAAGGCCCCTCCAATTCAACACATAAATTGCCCTGCGCATTCTCTCGCTCTACGCGAAACCTCTCAACAACCTTGAGATTTTTGTTTTTCCTCGTTTCGCCGACGCACCTTTAGGTTTGGATAAACAACACTGTGAAGGCAACCAGTGAACATCTTTAGTTTGAATAAACAGCACTGTTGTTGTAGAATCAGCCGATCGTGGAGCATCTTTAGTTTGGATAAACAGCACTGCGACAGGACCGACTGGTTACTTATCAAAGGCTCGGTCGAGAAGGATTTTTGAATCCTTATCGGCCGAGGTCATCTCGTTAGCATTCTCGGCGAAGCGAGGTGTTACAAGTCATTATACTCGGCACGTTGAACGCCGAGTCATTTATGATTGGTTATTCGCAAGTAGGTTTTAGAGTTTGGCACTTTGACGGCCGAACCACTTTCACTATCAAGACGTATATTCGTTTTGAATACTTGTGTCCTTATACTCTGGTGTCGATTCGGCATGCTTATACTTTTACGAATATAATCATAGTGACCTAATCTGGCGCCGACAATTTGTGAACTTCACAGAACTAGTAGATTTGTCTTCAAGCTCTAAAACCTGAAGGTCGATGCGTGTTCCTTCCTCGGCTGCAATCGCACGATCGAGAAGTCAGCCGCGTACCCAACGCAACATCAACAAATTTTACTATTTAATCAAGCTCGGCCGACGAGTTGGCACGCCCTGCATACAACGAATGACGTAGTTAGCTTTCCCAACTTGCTCGACGAACATCACAACTAAGAGGAAGGTCAAGAGTTAACACGAACGACCCCCAGTTTTGACGCAAAGCGGCATCCTCGCTTTCACTCCAAGTTGAGGTGGGAAGTCTGATGGAGCGGGGGCATTCTTGACGACAACATATCAAAAATTTGTCATCAGAAATGACATCCAGGCCGAAGAGGTGTTGAAAGACTTATTCGGCTCGGTGAGGGGGCACTGGTCGGGAGGCCAATTGAAGGCTGAGCGCTACAGTAGGCTGGAGGTCGGAGACTTCTAGTCGAAATGTGGAGAAATAAACCTGCAGCCAGAGTTGGAACACCCAAAGAGGTCTATTCTGGTGCGGGTCGATCTTGTCGATAGCTGTCTCTGCCAAGCAACGAAGAAGGTTGGCAAGGATGGCAAGACTGAGCACCAAAGAGTAACCACTAGCTAGGGCTTCTGCCACGGGCATATTCTCGACCACGCATTTATTTGACTTACAAAAAATTTCAAAAAAAAAAAGAAAAAAATCATGAGATGAAAAGCCATGGAATACCAATGAAGATTGGAGACGAAAATACTTGAAGGGGGAAAGAGGATTAGGGCTACGAGGCAGGAGTCTAGAAATAGAAATCAATGGTGATTGTGGTATATGAGTGAATTCTATAAAGCTTGATCATAATCATGGAAATAAACAGAAATCAATCAAAAACTAACATGAAAGAGAAATGGAAAGGAAGAAGCAGAATTCAAAAGGAAAAGAAGAAGGAAACTGCTCTATACTACCATCATCATTTAATTAACCAGCTTCTTTTTATTAATTATTGATTTATTGAATAGTTTTTAATTGATATTAAATGTTAATTAATTTAAATGATGTAGTTGTCTACATCAAATGTCAATTAATTTAACCAATGATTAAGGTAAAGAAACTGAAAAGATGATTAGCACCACTCACCACCATTGACAACGACCGCCACAAGCTCCTCGTGGAATATTATCCTTTAATATGAATCTAACTTCGAATTAATTAGGAAGAATTTTTGTTTAGGGAGGAAATTAAGGATAAATTGGTGGCATCGAGTGGTTCCACGTGAACACCTTCCTATCAAATTTGAGAATAGTTTATATGGCCCACTCTCCACTACCCAATGATGGGATTGCCGGAAAATTTTGGTTCAGAAGTTAGACAGATTTATTCAATTAGGAATTTGAGAGATTTTAATCGATTTATAAATTTATAGATTTTTATAGAGTTTAACTGATTTGTAGATATTCTATATAAAATTTTAATTCAATACCCTTGAAATCTCAAGAGGAGATGTGAGATTTGTGAATAAATTATAATTAAATACACCTAGATTTCTAAGAATTTATCTTAAAATCCTGATTGAATACATATTAAATTTTAGAGAATAGCTTAAAATACTAATTGAATACCCCCTATATTCATTAAAAGAATTATAATCCCTTAAAATCCCAATTGAATACATCCCCTAAGATTAGGCACCTGCTACTAATCTCTCCATTAGGGATTTAAGGTTTAAGCCGGAGTCTAATCAAATTGTTTGGGCCGAATAAGGCTTTACGATGCTTTGTATGGGCTATTAGGTTGCAGGATTAGATAGAATATGGGCCTTTGAGCAACTGCATACTCCAGCCCAATTATTTTCACAGGCATAAAAAGGTCCATGATGCAATTATGCTCTTTTTATTAAATGTAAGCAATAGAGTAATGCTATTTATACCATATTTTTATATCACATTTGTATACCACCTTAGGTGGCATCTGATGTGGACAGCTACATCATTTGAAAAATTTGCAAAACCAAAGGAAATGAAGGAGAAAGACTCCTCATATACCACAATCATCATTTAATTAACTAGTTTTTCTTAATTATTAGTTTATTAAATTTAAAAATATGATTAATTCAAATGATGCGGCTGTCCGCATCAAATGCCACCTAAGGTGGTATGAAAATATGGTATGAATAGCATTACTCTAAGTAATATTCTAATTTAATATGAAGTACTAAGAAATGTGGATTACTGCTGGTCAGTTTTGGGTGGAAAGAAGGATTCCAATTTGGGATGTTACAGTGATATCCTAGACTAATAATACAAAGGTAATACTTGCATTCATCTCACAGGGTGGACAATGCTTGTGAAAGTCTTTTTTTTTTTTCAAATTGCATAATTTATTAGTCTAAAACATCATGATAATTTTGTCTCCATTAGAGTTAAATTTGCCCCGTACAAGAAGAAAACACCCTAATACAAAATAGAAACGAGAGATAAGACTCATTAGCAGAATTGGCGTGAGTCATGATGCCAATTCTATGACGTCAATAAGCATATACAGTGTATAGAAAACTTGTGCGGAAAGGAATGCGAGATTTCTAGTAAGTGTTTTTTTTTTTTTTTGGTGGTAAAAGTTTGACTGTAACAAACTCCCTTAACTTTTATTAGAACAAGCCCAAAATAACAAACAAACCAAAGGCCCTACTTACAACCATACACAACTACAAAAGGCCCAAAACCAAAAGAAAAACAGAAAGAGGGCCCAACAACAGTGAAGCCCAAAAAACACACAACTGCCAAGAAACTTCTATTGAAATCTCCTTCACAGACAGAGATCCAGACCAGCCAATTAAAGCATCATCCACCACCGAATATCGCAGCCGCAGACACCACCACCAACCCTGAACAACAACCAAATCATAACCATTGAAAAGAGATAGTCAGCACCAAAGAGGGATTAGCCAACTACCAAGAAGAAGCTTGAGGAAACCCACTAGAAACACTGTCGAAAATGACATATAGCAAAGAGAGCGTGGCGGTGTTGGAAATATTCGAGCCAATAAAAAAATCCCAACGCTACACACGAACTCAAGAGGAAAAGTCGTTGAAGATTGGACAGAGGGAGAGATGGGGAGATGGATACTGACGAGAATAGCAGAGTAGGACAGGCTAAAGAGAAAATTGGGGAGAAACATCAGGAGAAGCGAAAAGAAAATAAGAATAAGAAAAGAGGAAAGATGGCACGTCATAGAAGGGGAAAAAAAGGAGAAAACAAAAGAAATATGTTGATGCACAAAATTGGAGGGGTCTTGGAACAACGTAAATCTAACCGTGAATCTGCAAGAAAGTAAAGAACACAAGATGTATCATGGTTCACCCCAATGTTTGGGCTATGTCCATACTGATGTTGGTTGTATTTCTCTTTAACTGTATGTATGGGTTATAAGGGTGAGGAGGAGTCCCCCAGAGAAAGAGAGAGTTTGAAAGAGCCTCTGTTTAGGGGATGTGAGGCTTGAGGTTTGTGAGGGTGTGGAGTCCCTTTTATAGACTAATGGTTCTTCACTTATTACATATTTGCCCCTACATAATTACATTTGAGTCCCCCGATAAATACGAAAACCCTAAGTATGGTACAAACAGTAGTCCTCAAAGTCTTCAGTTAAGAGAGTCTTTTAGCTGGAGACTTGAAATTCAGTCCATGTATGGGCCGAAGTAACTAGATGTTGTCTAGAATTGATACTCGATATGAGGCGGTGCTCAATGTGAAATGATGCTAAACTAGAAGTAGCACATGTTGCGAGGCTGCTTGGCTTGTGGCTTTTGTTGCCTTGGTTGGCTCGGTTTGTGGCGTTAAATGTGAGGGAGTCCCTTTTATAGAATAAGGGCTTGCTCCTCAATACATGAATGATGGGCTAGAGTTGATGCTCGCGACGAGACGGTTGCTCAGCAGGCGGCGATGCTCTATAATTATGGTAAGGGAGTCCATTTTATAAAATAATAGTTCGCTCCTCAATACATAAATAATGGGTGCTCTATAATGAAAGTGAGGGAGTCATTTTTATAAAATAAGGGTTCGCTCCTCAATACATAAATGATGGGCTAGAGTTGATGCTCACGGCGATGCGGTTGCTCAACAGGGGGCAATACTCTCTAATGATGGTGAATGAGTCCCTTTTATAAAATAAGGGCTCGCTCCTTAATACATAAATAATGGGTGCTCTATAATGAAAGTGAGGGAGTCCATTTTATAAAATAAGGGTTCACTCATCAATACATAAATAATGGGGTAGAGTTGATGCTCGAGGCGAGGCGGTTGCTCAGTAGGCAACGATGCTCTCTAATAATGGTGAGAGAGTCCTTTTTATACAATAAGGGTTTGCTCATCAATACATAAGTGATGGGCTAAGAGTGATACTCGCAGCGAGGCGGTTGCTCAGCAGGTGGCGATGCTCTCTAATGATGGTGAGGGAGTCCCTTTTATAAAATAAGGGTTCGCTCCTCAATACATAAGTGATGGGTGCTCTCTAATGAAAGTGAGGGAGTCCCTTTTATAAAATAAGAGCTCGTTCCTCAATACATAAGTGATGGGCTAAGTCCCTCAAGTATTTTTCATGAAGCCTAGTTGCGGAAGCCCAATATATGGTACATAGTGTAGTCTCCAAAATCTTCAGTCAATAGAGGTTGTTGGCTGGAGACTACAAATTTAATCCATGTATGGGTCGAAGTGGCGGTTGTTCAGATGTTGTCTTTGTATACCATGCATTGAAGCTTTGTAGGTGAAGCTTTTAAAGTGAAGCTTTGAAGCTGGAGCTTTGTAAATGAAGCTTTTGAAGCTGGAGTTCTCGAAGCTGGAGCTTTGTAAATGAAGCTTTCGAATCTGATTGACATGAGTGATGCTCATGAATGTTTATGTTGATTGCCATGAGTGATGCTCATGAATGTTGACATGAGTGATAGTCATGAATGTTTATGTATGATTGACATAAGTGAGGCTTATGAATGTTTATGTATGATTGACATGAGTGATGCTTATGAATGTTTATGTATGATTGACATGAGTGATGCTCATGTATAATTTTGGAGTACTGAACGTACTTTTGATCACCTAGTGGGTGATAATAGCGGCAGACTGCCGAATAATTTTGGAGTACTGGACGTACTTTTAATCACCTAGTGGGTGATAATAGCGGCAGACTGCCGAATAATTTTGGAGTACTGGACGTACTTTTAATCACCTGGTTGGTGATAATAGCGGCAGGATGCCGAATAATTTTGGAGTACTGAACGTACTTTTTTTTTTTTGCCTTCTTTACACATCAGTATAACTATACAATAATTGCTACAGTTTGCAGAAGACACTTAATAAAATATTCATCAATGACAATGGGTATAGGTGTGCCATGCTTTCCACTTCCTCCTTGGCTTTTCTCCATCTCCAGACATCTTTTCATTTTTCATTATTTTCCTCCCTTTATTCCTTGCTTTTGCTTTCTTCTTTTTCTCGGTTTTTCTGCTTTACTTTTGCTTTCGGCCTGGTTGCTGCTAGGACCTTGTAGTGGGATGGCAAACAGCTTGGCATCATTAGATGTATAAATTCATTTACCATCGTGGTCGCCGGACCACTTTCCAGCTGTGTGTTTAAAGGAACCTGCTTTACCTTCACTACTTTTCCAATCAGATGTCACCCATGTGCTACCCATCATCGAAAACAAGCTTTACGTCTTGAGACTTTAGGGAAGTAACAAGATAGTCTATGAACTCTAACCAAGACCTTCTTATGCCAATGTTGTCTCTCAGGTTGTCGAGCTGGGAGACGGAGCACACAGCCTTCCAGTGGAAATCGGTGACATGGATTCTGAGGTGTGCATGACCAGCAGTGGAGCAATGGACGTGGAACAAGAACTGCCGCGGAGAAAAGATCACACTTTCCATTTGGTGAAGGTATCTGGTCCTGTTCTTCATCTCCTGGAACTTGCCTAGAAATTGGCTCATCTGAATCCACAGTATTTTCGGGAAAATGGGTTTCTTTTTGGGTTTCTTTTCCTGCAGAGTCCAAATTCCCATTGGACCTTGAAAGTCGGGTATACAACAAAAAGTCGAGATTCCTGTACCTGTAAACACTACTAGATGCTTACTCTTTTGTATCACAATAGTAAGCTGCTCAATTGTTTCTTGCAAAACTTGAGGCGTGTCGAAATGTTCAGTCATTTCGATGCGTAAAAGGAAACGGACGGCGGCGACGACTGTTAAAAAATCGCGTTGATTTAGCAAAGCGTAAAAGGAAAACGACTACAAACCTGGAGGAGTAGAGAAAACGGACGAAGGCCAATACTGCGTCGTACGGAACACTGAGAATCGGAATGACCCGCTCAGAGCTCTAGTGCTTATGCGGCCAGTCGATTACGTTCTCCCGCACTGGCGACACTGAGGCCAGGATGTAAGAGTGCACCGGGATGCAGAGGCGTCGTAGGTGAGGATGTTGACGTCGGGTTCGGGGATAGATTTGGTGCTGGAGAGACCGTACAGATCGACAGAGGTGCCGGAGGTTGCGGTCGGATTAGCTTCCATTGAGAGAGACAAAGAGACTATGAGTAAAGAATGAGTCTGCTTTTCGTGAGTCAGTTGTTTTGTTTGTATGAGGATGGATCTGCAGCTTTCTTTCATTTTTTGCTGCTTCTGATTTCAGAAGCTTAAAAATTGAATGAGTTGGGTTCTGTTTCGTTTTGTCATTTGACTTGGAAACGATGAGTACTGACTACGAATGAAGGGAGAAAGAAAGAAAGGTTACTGAGTTTTTGTGATTTTGCAGATTCACGGCGGAGGTGAAAAAATGAAAGAAAGCTGACACCACTTTTCGTATCGATTCCCACAGACGACGTCAAATGTTGATGCACAAAACCGGATGGGTCTTGAAACAACGTAAATCCGACCGTGAATCTGTAAGAAAGTAAAGAACACAAGATATATTGTGGTTCACTCCAATATTTGGGCTACGTCGACACTGATATTGGTTGTATTTCTCTTTAACTGTATGTATGGGTTACAAGGGTGAGGGGGAGTCCCCCAGAGAAAGAGAGAGTTTGAGAGAGTCTCTGTTTAGGGGATGTGAGGCTTGAGGTTTGTGAGGGTGAGGTGTCCCTTTTATAGACTAAGGGCTTCTCCCTTATTACATATTTGCCCCTACATAATTACATTTGAATCCCCCGAGTATTTATATAAGGTCTAAATACGGAGACCCTAAGTATAGTACAAACAAAAAAAAAAAGGTACAACCGACTCCAACCAAAGCTAAAGTCGATGCTATAAATGGTGGGATGGAAACCCTCACAAAAAGGGGGGAACAATTCTTACAGAGAAGGAGATAAGCTCTCTCACGGAACGAGAGTTTTTACCAAACATCCGTATTTCTAGTGAGTGTTTAGGAAAGAGATAATAGAAAAAGAAAAGGGAGGCGTTCCAAGTTCCAACGTCCGAAATCCAACCGGGAAGTCAAGGTGGCACTTCCCTTTGTTAACGTTGACGACGACATCTCGGTCTTCTAAAACAAAAACAAAACGCACAGAATGCTTGAGCAGCTTCCTAAAGTGGTCCTAACACTGTTACCGTAAGACCATTGGACCAAAACCCCTCCCTTCAATGTCCAATCATTCTCTTTCTACACCCTTTTATTTTAGTTAATTGCATTTCCATCCTAATTCCATAATTAGGATGCAGTCTAAAATATTCAAAAAATAATTTCGCTACAACATGTATGACTAGCGCTAGCACAACAATAAGCACTAATAAGTGCGAGACTCAATGTGTCAGTTTCTTGCACTTACATACGATTGATTCAACTGCATCTCATCCAAGTAGTCTTCACGTAATAAATTACGTAGTACATCTTGATTATGATTTACTTTTTAATTCATGCTAAATTACTTACTACGTCTAAATTTCAAATTATACCATCATTTTATTCATATGAAACCGGGTTAATACAATTCATCCGAAAAGCCTTGGCATAATAATTTACTTACTACGTCATGGATGCAACTTACTTTTTATCCATGTCGTGATGTTTTTCACAATAAAAAATTACAATCAATCAATGGAAATCATCATCTTATTGAAAAAGGAGTCCAAGCTTAAAGCAATGATATGCAATATTTACGTAAACAATATATTATTCCCCATGAGAGACGCCAAAAGAATCCGAATTTTGTCATCTTATTTTCAATTAAGAGAGGAAATGCATTGTCATTCAATATTACAGTTTAGTGGTATTTTTTTTCATTTATAAATGAGAAGTCTTATGTTTGATTCTTGTCAAAGGTAAATTTAAACCACATTATTGCTAGCTCATCTTTAGACTAAGTTCATTCCCCTCTTTCAAAGTAGACACTATCTTTTGTTCAAAAAAAAGGAAACGCATTGGGACGGATTGCTTTTATTTCATGTCAACTCAACCAACGTCTAGATGGCTCTTTCCTTTTGAGTCAAGACCTAAATTATTAGTCTGCCTTATCTCTTAGAAACTAGCTTCAACAAACTGGGAAAAATACAAAACCCACGAGTGGGTGGTTTCATACAAAAATCTTGTACATGTCTTGTGCCGTTTGGAATATTATCTCGGAAGCGTGCTTCCGAGAGTACAAACAAACACCAGTGCGTATTAAGGTATTTAGCATTATGATCTAATAATATTACTCTTTACTTCTAAGAGAAAGATCTTAGGTTCGATTCTCGTTAAATGTGAATTTGAACAACATTATTAATAGCTCATTGTGAGGTTAAGCCCACCAGTCTCCCTTAGTATAGATAATATCATCTGTTAAAAAAATTAAAAAGAAAACAAAAACTTAGCTTCACCTACATGAATAATTTAACATTCTAATTGTAAACAAAATGCGAGTGGCCCTTACCTAATTGCTTGCTATTAGCTTATTCCATATGGTAGTATGTTTAATAGGTTTGGTTAAAATTTTAAAATTTGTGTCTTATATCAAGTACCGTGTTAAAACCTGAGCATCTAGTTTTATAATTAATAATGGAGCGGTTTTATGAGGATATGAAAAATTGTCTCATATTATAAAGTTATGAAACCTTGAAAAAAAACTTATAAGAAGTTGTGCTACTTCATGTATCATCAATTAGTTATAAAGAACAACCACCATGGGGTGTCTAATAGTTGCTAATGAATTCTAGATTCGAATTCCACACGGTAGGTACTAGATCAATATCTGGCACTCGTACATCACAATATGGCGACCAGCAAGAGCCTAAAATATCTTTATAAGTCTTTACGATCCTTAAAAATGAATTGTCATAACAAAATCAACCATTCGTTTTCTTAAAAAAAAAAATAGTTACAGAGAAATCTCACCTCAATTTCAGGATTAAGATGTTTGTTAGTTGAACCGTTATTATATTTTGCTTTGGGATGCGTCCACAAATCATTGTCACTTGTGAAGGTTTCCAATTCAAGTTTGTGTACTATTATATTTATTTTTCAGAATAAAAAAATTGTTTCCAATATCTATAAAAATAAAATAATAATTTAAGATGACATATGCGTATGGGTGAGCTGGAGAGCGGTGCGATGCGCCACATTATCCCTCCTATTACGTCACATTTAACCTTATAAATTGTTTAATTGGAAAAACGTAAAATAAATAATTTAAGTCGTACTTCTTCTAGATAATAGGTAAGGAGCTATTTCTTTTTACACGACAAGCGAGTCATTACTTACACGAATACACGTTATAATTTAAATTATTTATTTTTTAGAAAAAACTTAAAGTCTGTTTAGATATGCCAAATAAATTTACAATTACAATAACTAATAATATCGTTACATCTAGACCTGTAAACGGGTTGGGTTTATTGGGTTTGGGTCGGGTTCAATCCGACCCATTAAGTTAACGGGTCAACTGAACCCAACCCGTTAAGCTAACGGGTCACCCGAACCCGACCCGTTAAGCTAACGGGTCACCCGTTTCACCCGTTAACACCCGTTAACAATAATTATTATTATTTTTTGCATAAAGTTTATTTTTTGTTATTAAGACTTTACTAAAATTACTAAAATATCTTCAACTAACGGGTGCTAACGGGTGTTAACGGGTCCTAACGGGTCTAACGGGTTGACCCAAAGTGACCCGTTATTTAACGGGTTGTTAACGGGTTCACCCGTTAGCGACCCGACCCGTTAAGCATCCACCTAAATACAAATATTAACGGGTTGGGTCGGGTCGGATTAACGGAATGGGTCCAAAATGCCAGGCCTAGTTACATCATTCGTCAAGTTATTTGATTTATATTGATTATTATCTATCTATGAATCGATTGATATTTTGTAAATAAAATATTAAGTTATGTCACGTCGTATAAGTAGTTAAACAATGTTCTTCATCAAAACACCATGGTATGGTTCTAGGTCCTCCTGGGTTATGTCATCAAAGAGAGATATCACTCAAGATGGGAGGCAGATTGTCTGCTTTCATGTTTAGGTACTCTTTTTATCCTCTCCTATTTCGTACGGTCACAGTTAAAATATGTCAATATTTTATTTAATTTTTTTATAGAGATAATAAGACAAAAAATAATAAAAATATAAAATGTTGACGTGGCTTAACCGTGACCGCACAAATAAAAGGAGATGGGAAGGACACCCAAACAAAAGAAGGGCAGACAATCTGCCTCCCACAAGATGGGTCCTTCTTTTTTCTTCACTGAAGGCGGCTACAGTAAGCCTATAAAGCTATATAACTGAAGTAAAATTGTAGGGGGAATCTGAAAGTAAGAAGAAGTTCCTGCTATATCTTGCTGAACACTTCCGGATCTAGTTTTTGATTCGGGGTTATTCTAATTTTGGGGGTGACGGCTTCATTTGGGGATGAAGCGGCGGCGGCGGCGGCAGTTTGAGTTCTATTACTTCGTTTCTATTTTGTTGTTTGTTTATGTTGTTTACATGTTTAAGTTTGTGTGAGTTTTTCGTTGTATTTTATATTTTGTCTATTTAAGTTTTTGTGTTTTGTTTGGACTTAAGTCCATTTAACGCAAATTATAATTTTTGCAGATCTTTAATGACGTTTACTTTCTGACGAAATAAAAAATAAAATTTTTTAATGTTAAGGCCTCTTTGTTAACTATATTTAGCCCCGGATTGATAAATAAAGTCACCCACATAATTAGCAGTGTATGATTTAAAATTTGACCCGAAATAATATGTCTATCCTCAATTATATTATATTATTATATGTGCCTAAGAAAAAGGAAAAAATGTACAACTCGTGGTTCGTCATGTACATCATGACTCATGAGAGCGGGATTAAGGTACGAATTTCATTTGCATTACTCATACTCTACCCTGTCTTTGTAGACAAGTTGTGTTCTTAATCATTATCGCTATTATTGTTTTTTCGTGGAAAATATTTTTAAACTTCTTCTTGAGAATATGAAAGGGAGAAATTGAACACATAATCACTGATGCATATATAAATGCTCTTTAAATGTATGAGTTGTAAATTTTTTACGGTACTCAATCTTAAAGCCAAGGATACAAAAATTTGATTTCCTTTCTTTTGATTATTTTGCGATTGTAAAGCAAATAAGGTGGTTCACTAGATCATGCTACGTTTGTGATGTTTTGACAATAAATTATGAACGGAGCAAAACTCTATCATTGTAAAAGATAAAAAAGCATATCAATTAAGGCCATCAATTACAATTAGTAGCTGAAACTTACCATCAATTATGTGATTAAGAATAATAGAACAACTCACTCTTTTTTGCACGCGGACAGTAACAGATAAACATAAAAACTCTGCCTCTGGCAATTACAAAACGTCGTCACTTCACAGCAGGGAGTCTTCATGTCTGCCTTTGGTAAAGTAAACCATCATGTTTCTCAATCACAATTCACACCTACCAATAATAATACATGGTGTTGCCAGATGACTGCCAATCGCAGCAAGCGTTCTGGCGCGTGCGAAACGGATGAGCGTGGTTCTTTGATTTCGGCGGATCGGTGATATGCTTAAGTAACAAAAAAGTGAGGAATGATTACGTCACCCCGTGGGTGATGTGTAACCAGATTTGCGGCTAAGACCGCGTTTGGATTGCGTGGAAGTTGTGGAGTGGGAGTGGGGAAGCTCGTTTTATTTCTTAATCACTTTCCTAATTGGGATTAAGCCTGCATAAATCAAGGCTCCGATACGCGTTTAAAACACTAGTTTCCTTATCGGAATTGCGAGTAATTTAAGTTTGCGGTGTCTATAATGTCTTTTTTATTTTGAGGTAAATTTTGCCTTTTGGTTTTGCTTTTCTGTCCATTATTTTGCAGATTTTATGTTTGAATTCACGAATAGCTAGTAGATGTTTTTTTTTTTTAACAAACGATATTATCTATATAAAAAATGGTGAAGGGTAGAGAAGTGAGCTAAGTCTCACACATGGCTAGCCATAATAATATCGTTTAAATTTGTATTTGACGAGAATTGAAACTAAAACCTAAAATCTCTCACTTACAAATGAAGATGAATATCATTATATTGTAGAACTAAGTAGCCATAATATATCACATTTAATCCTATAATTTGAGAAAACACCAGAAATTAGAACTGATTCCAAAAGGTTGCTCCCTCACAATTCAGCAGTCATATTTATTCTATATAATACTAGGCTCCTTATATACGTAAGGAGCTATATCTTTTTACACGACCGCGAGTCATTACTTACACGCATAAACTTTAGAATTCAAATTGTTTATTATTTTATCATCATCTGAATATCATAATTAAAAGAATTTATTTAATTTAAAGTCTTTTTATATGTGTTGAATAAATTAACAATTACAATAATAAATAGTAGCTTTACATTACGTCAAGTTGTGTGATTCATATTGATTTAATCCATCTATGAAAGGATCGATATTTATTAAATAAAATATTTAAGTGATGTCACATCGTATAAGTAGTTAAACAATGTCCCTTGTCAAAGGACTTTGATTATCTACCCTCCCTATCCCATATCCTTTCTATGCTCTCATATATTTTATGGTAACAGTTAAGGCACGTCAACATTTTATATTGATTTTTTTATAAAAATAATAAGACAACAAAGCAATTAGAATATAAAATGTTGACGTGACTTAACCGTAACCACATAAATATGAGGGCATAGAAATGGGTATGGGATGGGGATAGCAGACAATCCATATCCCTTGTCAAAACCTCATGTTATGACTCTAATCCCTCATGGGTTATGTCATCAAAGAAGAGAATTTCACTTACGATGGGTCCCCCGTAGTTCTTCATTGAAGGCGGCTATAGTAAGCCTATGAAGCTAAAGAATTCGAGTAAAAATTGTGGGGGTGAATATGATGGTAGAAAGACGCTTGTACCTCTTGCTGAACATTCTCAGACCTAGTTTTTTGTGTGGGTGTTATTTAAATTTTGGGGTGATGGCTTCTTTTGGGGATGAGGTGGCGACAGTAGTTTGCGTTTTGATGCTTAAGGTTTAGGTTTTATTTGTGTTGTTTGTTTTTGCTGTCTACAGGCTTAAACGAGGACAAAAAACGAGATGAGCTTTTGGCACGCAAGGCGAGCTTAGCGCACAATGAAAAAATGGCATGTAAAATGAGGCGGACTGGCGCACAAAAACCGAGATAGGTCAGTGCATGCAAGGCGAGCTTAGCGCATGACAAAAAAATGGCATGTAAAATGAGGCGGACTGGCCCACGAAAACCGAGATGGGTCAGTGCATGCAAACCGAGGCAGACTGAGCATGCCAAACACTGTGAGCCCTGGCGTACGGTTCAACCATTATTGCCTACACGAAGCATTGGTGCCGAAGGTGGAACATATATAAGCTGCTATCAATATGGGGTAGGATTTAGTTTTAATCCCACGGGTCAACCATTGTTGCCCATACGAGTCATTTTTGTCGGAAGCTGGACATTTATAATAGGTAGGGTTTAGTTTTAATCCCATGCGTCAACCATGTTTACTGTATGAACCATAAGTGCCAAGGGTAGGCATTTATATAGGGTAGGTTTATTTTTAATCTCATGGGTCGACCATTGTTGCCCGAACGAAGCATTGGTGTTAGGGGCATTTGTAGGCCGCATCAATAGGGGATCGCAGGGGTCAACCATGGTTGCCGAACAAAGCTTTGTTGCCGGGGTGGGGCATTTATAGATCGTTATCAACCATTATAGAATTCACACTAAAATCGTAACTTTTAACATAGTAACCCCTTCTTAAAAAAAAAAACATTTGCTCACCGTGCTGCCGCGAGGGGAAAAATTCGAATGTGTCAGGAATTGAAACACATCGAACTAAGGGTGCTATTTTTACGGTCCAATACTTTTCACCTATTACTATTCACGAGCCCCTAGACCTTAAACCTCATGGGCCTCTATTGCTTCTGCTTCACCTTGGGCCTTCCTGAAGGCATGAGTTTGGGTTGCGCCTTGTGCCTAAACCATTAATTTAAATTATTTTGTTTTTTAATTTTGTTGAATTTTCGTTTTTCCCATACCACAACACCAAACTATTATTTTCATGTTCTACAAAATGTATTTTGGTGAAAATTTCCTTATAATTTATGTCAAAATATTCAAAAACAAGGATATAAATTTAAAGGTATTTCAATCTAGATAAAGTAACGTGGAAGAAAATGAAAACTAATGGGAAAAGAAAAAAGGAGGAAAAAATAAAAAAGTAGGAAAGGATACGAACGGTACATTTTACCGATCTCTATAGAATACTGTCGCTAAAATGGAGCGACTATACATGGAACAAGTCACTACATTCTTACCGATCACCATATTTTCAATTTTTTTTATTTTTCATTTATTTTTGTTACTTTTTTTTTATTTCTCTTACCATAACAAACTATCATATTTATGTTTTTCAAAATATATTTTTCAGTGCAAAATCTATTATATTTCATATTTTAAAACTTGGAATCAACGATTTAAAACCTAAATTTAAAGATATTTTTTCTATTTTTCATCTTTAAAAATCAATAAAAAATAGTTTTGGGACCTAATAAACGGTAGGACCACATCCAAGGTTCTTGCAATATTTTCCTCAATTGCTACGCAAAATATTTCTAAAGCTAAATATGAGATCCCACATTAACCAATGGAGAGGATGTAATGTGCCTTATATGTACATGCTTCCCTCCCTATAGCACAAGGCCTTTTGGGAACTCACTGGCTTCGGATTCCATCGGAACTCTGAAGTTAAGCAAGTTCGTGCGATAGCAATCCTAGGATGGGTGACCCACTAGGAAGTTCTCGTGTGAGTTCCCAGAAACAAATCTGTGAGGGAATGGTAAGCCCAAAACGGACAATATGATGATACGGCGGAATCGAGACTAGGATGTGACATAAAACTGTGAGTTATAACAAATGCCCCTAATCCCTAAAGCTAAAATTTTTAATTTTTTCACCCGTTACTATTCAAACACCCCTAATCCCTAAACTTCATGGGCCTCCATTGCTTCTTCTGCGCCTTCCCGAGGGCATAAGTTTGTGTTGCGTACAGAGACGCCTAAATCATTAATTTTATGTTTTATTTTATATTTTTTTTTTTAAATTTTCGTTTTTCACATACCAAAACATCAAACTATAATCTTCTTGTTCTACAAAATATATTTTCAATAAATTTTTGTTATAATGCATATAAAAAATTCAAAAGTTTTTCTTATACTCTACTTAAATTTAAATTTGTGTATATTTACCGTACAAATTTTAAAATTTAAATTTAATTAAGGGTAATAAATAAGAAAATGAGCATGGCATCTTAGTGTCAGTTGATGACCGAAAATATACCATCAGTAAACTAGCTGCCAAGTGTCAACCCATCAGCAAAAATATACCGGACCTGACTTCTTTGCCCTCCTAGTTCCCATACATTCCCATCCCCTCTTATTTGTGTAGTTACGGTTAAGCCACGTCAACATTTTATATCACTATTATTTTTTGTCTTATTATATATATTAAAAAATCAATATAAAATGTTGACGTGGCTTAACCGTGAGTCCGTGACAGCATAAAATCGGAAGGGTGGGAGTGTATGGGAACTGGAGGGCAGAGAAACCAGGTCCAAATATACCCACAGTTTCATTTCCAACTTTGGCCTTTTCCCCACAGTTCCCTCCCTGTTTCCCCCTTCCCAGTAAAATATTCACAATTTTATTTTTACTTAACATAATTAATCGAAAGAATTAACCCAAAACCCCCCTTTACTACAATTACCAATCAAATTATTAAATTAATATTTAAAAAAATAAAAAATATATAATATATATAAAAATAAAAAACAACCAGAGCTTTGAGGAGAGCAGTCGAGGTGTGGAGTAACTATATGAGGAGCATCCACCCCCCATTCTTCCGTCCCTCACCCCCAAAAGAAGGAGAAGAAGAGAGTTGAAATTCTAAACCACCACCACCCACCAAAAAACCCCCACAATCCTCTCTCACTCACTCCACTCTGCCGCCGCCATGGACCCACCACCAGCGGGCCCGCCGCTGCAACCCCACCACCTCAACTACCCGGAGTCCCTAGACTCCTCCCCTCGCTCCCGCAACACCGACTCATGGGACGATCCCATCCCCCCCACCAACAGGCTCCGCCTCATGTGCAGCTACGGCGGCCACATCGTCCCCCGCCCCCACGACAAGTCGCTGTGCTACGTCGGTGGCGACACCCGAATCGTCGTCGTCGACCGCCAGACCTCCCTCTCCGAACTCTCCAACCGCCTCTCCAAGACTCTCCTCAGCGGCCGACCCTTCACCCTCAAGTACCAGCTCCCCAGCGAAGACCTCGATTCCTTAATCTCCGTCACCACCGACGAGGACCTCGACAACATGATCGACGAGTACGAACGCACGGCCAACCACAGCGGCGCTTCGTCCAAACCCTCACGCCTCCGTCTCTTTCTCTTCCCCCTGAAGCCCGAGTCGTCGCAATCGATGGGGCCCATTCTCGATATTCCAGCCAATAAGTCTGAGGACTGGTTCCTGAACGCGCTCAATGGCGAGTCCGATATGCTAAATCGGGGCTTCTCCGACTCCGCCTCTGTCAATTGCTTGCTGGGTCTCGACGACGATTCGATTTCAGGCGGGGCTGCCAATAATTTGGACTCCGGTTCGAGAGACGTCGAGGCTTCAGTTCCTGCGAATGGCAAGAATGCCAAACAGGGCGGAGGTGGTGGCGGTGGGAACGGGCAGGACGTTCACTCCGTCCCCGATTCGCCGATGCTGGAGAACTCCTCTTCGTTTGGGTCCACGTCATCGTCGCCATCGCTTGCGAACTTGCCGCCGATTCGGGTCCACGTGGAAGATGGTATCGGCGGCGGAGGTGGAGATCGGATTAGAGTGCAGGATCAGAAGATGGGGATAGAAGAGCAGTTCGCTCGGATGACTGTTGGTGGTGGTGTTGGCCCTGTTGGGCAGAAGCAAGACGATGGTGGCTTCGCGGTCCTTTCATCGCCTCCTCTGATTCCCACTACCATCGTGGCATCCGCCGCGCCGCTGAGCACGGCCACCGATTACTTGAATCGCGTAGTTTCGGACGATGAGCGATCCGATCACGGCGCACCAGTTGGGTATCGGAAACCGACGCCTCCTCAGCCTCAGCTTCAGCCACAGACTCTGCCTCCTCAGTCTCAGCAGCCTAAATCTAGTGGCGTTCTTGATTTGCCCTCCCCAGATTCTGTTTCAAGGTATGCCTTATTTTTCACGATAATTGGCTTGATTAATCGTTTAGAATTAGAACTTCTGTTTTTAATTATCTGCCTGTTTAAATTACTTTTAAGTTGTTGTTTGGGGTGATGATCGAGTGATTAATTGGGGGTTATAATTTCAATTCTGCAGTGACAATAGTTTATCAAATGCCATGTCTCGCCCAAAACCTGTAATTTATCAAGACCCAGTAGTTCAAATCCCCTCTGCAAACGCCAGGTTTCCGGCAAACCTAGTTGATCCGAAATTAAATCTTTCCGATCCAAACTCTCGGATTCAGATGCAACAACAGGTTCACGATTCTGGGTACGTTTTGCAATCGCAATTCGATCATCAGCAGCAGCAGCAACACCAACAACACCCACAACAAGCACAACAGCCGCATCAATTTATACACGCTGGAACACATTACATCCAGCACCACCCAGGTTCGGTCCCCATTCCAGCGTACTACCCAGTATATCCGCCCCAGCAGCAACAGCACCACCATCATCATCCCCAGCTTGATCAGCAGCAGCAGCAGCAGCAGCAATACCAAGTTTATTACATGCCTGCCAGGCAGCCACAACCTTACACCACTTTGCCAGTTCAGCAATCGAATATCAGCGATTCTGCCGCTCCTATCCCTTCGACCCGCTCCCAAACGCCTCCTAACCCTGCCATGTCCTCCTCTTCTGCGCCTTACAACCAGATGAGGAATCCCCAAATTGCCAAACCCGAACTGGGTGCCCCAACAGGGGTGTACAGAACGGCAACCACAGCAGCTCCGCCTCTAGTTCAAGTCCCATCTGCTCAGCATCAGCAGCAGTATGTCGGCTACCCCACCCAGATGCACCATCCGTCCCAATCGGCCGTTCCTTCTTCTGGGGCCAATGCCAGTTATGCCTATGAATATGCTACTGATCCCTCTCATGCGCCGATATACTACACACAGCCTCTGGCGCCCTCAATGCCTTCTCAGTACCAAACCATGACGCTGCCGGAAGTCTCTGCTCAGCTTCCCACCGACAACATCAAGCAGCAGAGATGAGGGAAGTGAACAATGCCTGGAGAAGGAAACAATTTTGGGAAGGTGGGAAGCTTTGGTTTTTATGTTTAAAACTTATATATCTGTTTCTAGAGTCTTTGCTTTGGTATTGGTAATTGGTTGTGGTATGTATTTGTGATAGATAATAAGCAAACTTTGGTCGTCCTCGTCGCCTTCGTCTTCGTCTTCTTCGTTCCTGTAAGGTTATATGGTTGCTGCTCCATTGCCGCCGCCGTAGTCGTCATCCAAGAGAAGTGGATAGGAATATGAAAAGGTGGTGTCTGGGATTATAATTTTATACTGTAAAAGCTGGAAAACTCAACCAAACATGGTATTGTGTGCTTGTGCAGATCAGTTTCTGAATAAATGTTTTGTAAGTAACATGTAGTTTTCTTTTAATATTGTTTTGCCTAGTGGATATGGGATGAGAATGGCATATACATGCTTTGCCACGCAATTGCAAATTTGTCTGCAGAAGCAGCCGCTGTAATTGCAGTTTCGTGATGAGAGGGAGAGGGAGAAGAACAAGCAGTCACTTTGGTCGGTTTGCGATTGTTTTTCAAGGAAACATTTCTGCTCATAAGTGCTTTCATAAGTGCTTTCATTATAACGGCAAGTGCTTCTTGATGTTGACTGCCGGCATGAATTTAACCGCAACTTCTTCCTCGAGTCGATTGCGACTTGGCATTGCCCTTCGCTCACGAAATATTCTCGGATCGGGTTTTTTGCCCATTGCTCAAGATTCCCTGTTATTAACCCCCGCAGGAGTCCGGGCCGTTTCTCCATCCAAATGTTGCTAATCATCCTCCACAAACTAAAAACGTTTTTAAGTGGTTTTGTGTTAAATATATTCAGAAACGTTTTTTTATTATCAAAAAGCACTAGTCCCCACCACTCTAATTTCTAACTCTAACGGATCAAAAAAAGGAGTGGTTCGTTGGATGAATTCTTACCTCTCTATAATAAAAACTCTGGATTATAATTTGGATATATCCCCACCAAAGCAAATAGTGTAGCTTTGCCTTTAAACTTAGTAATGGCATCTGCGTGGATGGGGACACAAATCTTGTGTGGAATTGGAATTGAGTAACATCAATCGACAACGACATCTTGATCTTGTCAAAATTTGAAAACTTAACAAACAAACAAATAAAAAAATAATGTCGACCAACCACAATCATCTAACCTCATCAGATCAAAGTTGACCCGTAGCAAAAAGTGCATCGTATTCGGCTGCTCACTGATTTTCATGTGATTAAACCAGTCACACACAGCGTTTTAGATTCTTCTTGTTTTATTTAACCCAGTAATTAAATGGCCGGCGATAGTACAAGGTTTCTGTTTTGGTTTTGGGATGTGAGAGAGATTTCACAGATAGTTGTACTACTGTGATTATAATTAAGTTACACGTGTTTCAAAGTTTTTCAATTTTGTGGCACGTTAAAGTTGTTTTCGAGAATTTTTTTAGTATACCAAAAATACGACTCGATACATTGAGTGTCATAATATAATTGGTTGAATTTTTTTTTTTAAGTTTTCATCAAATTGTATTATTACATCTAGCGTAATGAACTATGTTTTCGGCACACTGAAATATCTCTTCTTGCTTTCACTCCAGTCTAAGTGAAGACAAGTAGCTCATTACTTTTAAGTTTTAAGCAACAGTTTGCGACTACTATACTAACTAACGGAAGCAAAAGTGAGTTAAGCAAGTTAGTCATGCAAAAAGCATGTTCAACCATGCTTGCATCCAAATTCTCTCTCTACTCGTAGTTTAGATTAGAATAACGCAATTTGCAGCGGATATCAAACAAGTCCAAATAGAAAGAGGGACGGACCATGAAATTTGACAATTTCAACATTCAATGTTCAACATGAAGAATATGTGAAATGTCGTATTTTGATCCCTAGATTGGCAGATGGGGCATACTATTCAATTAACGAATTATTATTTATTTATTTATATGATCTCATATCTCTGGCTTTGCGAAAGACAAAGAAAGCCCTGACAGAAGAAATCGGCGCCATCAATTCTTCATCATTTCATGTCACATTCATACACGAGGAATAGTTTTGTTTTTGGAATTCGAATTGGATTCGATCCGATTTGCAATGGCTCCCACCAGAAGAGCTTTATTTGATATCTACTTAGTGCGGATTCTGGGGCCCACTATTTTCAAAATTATTTTTCGTTCTACTTACTCACTCGTTGAAACTTGTATTAAAAAGTGCGCCAACAAATCTGTCTGTTTCAATAATATTACTCGCTCGTTAGAATTGGTAAATTAATATTGGCCATTACAAAAAATTATTTTACATGTAGGTAAAACGATAATATGGTTAGTTAATGTTAACCTGGAACACTCTCACACATTGATCTGCCCCGCAAGAAGCGAGCTGTAAGCTACCGGAATCTTCATTCTTGCAGTTTCTCCATGCCAAACGGTTTACAGCAGAGACATGGCACATCAACGGCTCAAGCCGTACGACAAGGGAAGCAACTGCGCCTGCTACTCCATCATCAGATCTTTTAACAGATAGATTCCACAGTTCAATGAGTCCGTTTTCCATTCCAACTGCGAGGAGCCCTTCGTTGCTGTTGCAATCAAGACCGACCCAAGATAGGGCCATGACGCTACTACTGAACTGGGGAAGAGTCGCGAGCAGCTTCACTGAAGACTCATTTTCCACAGTCCAGATCTTCACTGTCTTGTCCCTCGAGCCTGTGGCAAATTCGTACCCGTATGGATTCCAAGAGCATGCCCATATGATTCTTTTGTGTGCCTCCTGCTTTGCTACGAGCTGGTAAGTAATTTCATCGGTGCCTAAACAGAGACATCAGATGAACTATGTATCACGGGAAGTCTTACAATCTGCTGATTGGCACTGGTAACAGTGAAAGTACCAATTGGCTTAAACTAAAGAGTACCTGCTTTATCGATTGAAAATACAGAGAACTGGCGATCCCTTGATACAGCCAACAGGAATTTGTCATCATGAGAGAATTCCATTTGTGTCACTGTCAAAGTATGAGACTGCAAGCGACCAACTGCTTTCCATGAACCAATTTGCCATAGCCATATTTCTGCTACCGCTGCTGATTGGGCCTGCAACATAATCATGTTTAGTATAACAAATAAACGATAACTTATGAAACAAGTTATTCTTGTTATGCCTTACTTTCAAATGATTTACACTTCTTTCAGGACTATCAAATAATTTCCTTCAATTATCCACCACTAAAGTGCGCTCCATTCTCCGGAGCAATGTTTTGCCTAAGAACTTTATAAGATTACCCATGTTTCAGTAATTATCCCGGCAAGTACAATGACTCCACATACCTTACATGAAGAAGCAACAAGCTTCCCATCATGATCACTGCACAGAGCAAACAGCTCATTCCCATGACCGTAAAGTTTGTGTGACTCTGGCCATAGTGTATGCCATGCCAGTTGATCTTCAATGGGAGGTTCAGTCAACACAACTGGAACAGCATCAGGAATGGTTTCAAGTGTGTCGAGGCCATCATTCACATTCTTGTCTGGGGTATGCTGCTCAGCTGACAAAAAGAAACAGAATCAATAAATAAATTAAGCCCGTAAAAACTATTCCTAATTTACAAAACTTGATTAAAGAAAAAAAGGAGAACGATACTTGCAATTAAAACCACATTCAAATTACAAAAGAAAGAAAGGAGAGAGAGAGAGTTACCATGAACATAAATAGGTTTCTGTGATAGCCCAAGAGCAGACATATTTGCACCCAAAATCTGAACACCTACTTGGGAATCATCTGAAAAGTCAGATGTTTGTGAAATGGCATGATCCAATGTCTTCAAGAAAGACAATGGAGCTTCAAACACTCTGGCAACTTTCTCATCAGCTCCGCTGACAAATCGATGGTTCCCCTTTCCTTGGATGATGGCCACACAGTTAATATCATGACCATGAACTTGAGGCCGAGCAATTTCATGCCAAGACTCCTCGTCTCTAGGAGATGCCTCATTTTTCCAAGGAGCAAAAATTCGAGTTGTCTGATCATGACTGACTGACAGCAAGTATTGACCAGATCTTCCCCATGCAATATCTGCTATTGCTGCAAAATGCCCAGATGGAACCTTTTGTGGTTGCCAATTTTCATACTCAGTGCCGACATTTTTCCAGAGATGGAAAGATCCACCATATCCATGTGCTAATATTGAATCTCCATTAGGGCTCCAGTGGCCACCATAAAACCCTAGAGCACAATGACTGAGTTCTCCAACAGTAACAACATTCATCCAGATACCAGACGTCTTTTCGGGTTTCCATATCATCATTGTCTTGTCCATAGATGCAGATAAGATGCTTTGGGGTTGACAGTAGGCAATCCCTTCAGAAGATGCATTTGACGGGGGTTGCCACTCCACTGAATACACCCAATCTTCATGTCCAATTAGAAGAGATTCCAATGATATCTGATATGACGTCGTGCCAGCTATAAGTACAGGGCCTTCAATATAAGATGCTAAGCTTACTTTTTCTTTCCGGTAAGCACTCTGGTTGCTGTCCAAAGACTCCTTTAAAGCCATCTTCCATATGCGTATGCCTCTGTCTTGAGATGAACTAACAAGTAGTACGTTGCTTGCCTCACCATTGGTGCACGTAGGTAATGCGAAATCCAGACTTCTGATCCAATCTGTATGCCCTTTCAACTCGCACCCTCGAACAAACTACATGTACATATGAAAAGAATTCAAAACATATTTAAGGCACAAAAATGTCTAAAAAAATCAGACAGTAATATTGATTAATATAATGCAACATACCTTTCCTCTCCTCTCCCCGCTGTAAAGGTGAATTTTGTTATCCAGTCCTCCCATTGCCAGGACTAAGTGCCCAGTACTTCCAGGCAACTCTGATAATGAAAGCGCTACCATGGGTTTTGTACCAACAGAGAGAGAATCCAGATGCAACAGTTCACAGACACCTAGAATAACTCAGAAAAGTCATGTTTCCAATTGATTTTGAAATTCTTTCATTTGATGTGAAGGGAGAACTTTTGGCTCTGTCTTCATTACAAAAACATGATATTTTCGTGCTCGAGAGATGTTCAAAACTTTTTATAATGTTTGTTTCAAATCCATAACATGAACCTAAGTAGATCGATTTAGGGAAGAGTTTGGAGGAATGGTGTTGTCACTTCATGAATTGTCTTGTACCCCTTCTTTGACTTTGTCAGTAGAATCAAATGTGCAGAACTAAAGCAAATCAACTTACATATTAAATCTATAAAACTTATGAAAGTAAAACAATTTGATTTAGTCCATTGAACTTTGGGCTCACCTCCACTAGTTGATGGAAACACAACCTCCCATATATAAACCATACTATCGGAAGACGTAGAGGCAAAGACTGCCTCAGTTTGAGAAACCATAATTCCAGTTATGCATGTGACACCCTTCTTGTGTAACTGAGGTAGTTGTTGCACATACCTCCACTGTAAAGGAAAAGCAAAGAGAATCCATGAAGATAACACATTTCAACAGAAAACAATTCTTTCAAATATACTCGTCACTCAGAGACAAGTCTTCCAAAAACTGAAATAAGTAACGAACCCTCCAACTAGCTAGGAAATAAATGATAGGACCTAAAACTACAACTTCTCACACAGTTTTAACTAGCTATTCGCTACGTTCGTTCGGCAATTCAATGCAACCTACTGTACTGATAAGTTGTGAAGGAAACTTTAAGAAAACACCAACAAAAAACAATAAGAATTGCGATAACATGAACACCGGTAACGACAAGATTATACCTTTCCTTCAAGAACAGAGTACTCCCACAAAATAATTTCACCAGCAGCATCTCCAGAGAGCAAATAATGCCGGTCCAACTTTTTTGCTGTGGAAATCCGCAAAATCTTGTCAGCAACCCAAATAACAACTTAAAAAATGTAAAGTTGAATTCAGAAAACACTAAAAATACTCTTCTTTTTTTTTCTTCACTTGTTTCTGAGAAGTCCCAAAAGTACCTCTGAATGCAAACTTGTTGCTTGGGAGCCACTGCGTGCAATTCACAGCAGCCTTGTGACCTGGAAGCGTAGTCCAAATTTGAGCAGTCTGCAGCCATTTTTGTAAAAAACGAAAAGAAAATTAGTTTCAATAGAAAACTGAGTTCATAAAGGAGGTACAGAGAGAGAGAGAGAGAGAGAGGACCTCGGGATTGAAGATAGCAACGGCGTTTTGGGCACCGAAAGCGACTAAATCACAAGCACCCCACGAACAGTTGTTGACGATTCTGTTGCAGCCTGCTCCTATGAACACTCCCTTCACTCCAACCCCACGCCCTCCTCCTCGACCATCTCCGCTAGACATGGTGGAAGAACTGGCTCTGGTTTGGCAGACAGACGGCGGCTTCAGCCTTCAGGTGTTGGAGGCTCACGTTCTGCTTTTGCTGGTTCGGCAACACGCGAGAGAAAGGAAGAAAGGAGTGTTTGGGCCGTCGTTAGACGAATGGGGCGAGGCCCAAAATCTAAGACTTACTTCTTGGCCCTAAAAACTATACAGTCAAGATCCATTACACCTAAACATCGATATTCCTGTCTAAAACACTGTTTTAAAAATTCTTGCCTAGCGTTGCTCAGGTCCCCACCTAAGCTATAGGTGGCTGATCATCACTCCAATTAATTACTAGGCGTGTCAAAATTAAGAAAGGTCGTCGAAAACTTATTTAGGAGTCTGCCTAACCTGTCTAAGAGCTCGTGTAGCTCACCTAATGCCATCTCCAATTGACCCGGCCAAAGGGTCATAGGGCTAATAATAGCCCGTTTTGACATGAAAACCTTCTTCAACTGAGGGATTGGCCAAAAGACTCGTGGTCCCCACCCGGCAAAAAATGGGAGAACCAGCCAAAGGGCTGCCCAAGAGCAGCCAACCCGTCAGCCCTATAGCCTAGCCCTCTAGGTCAAAATATCAAGCTTGACATTTTGCCAACCCTCCACCACCAGAATGTCAAGCTTGACATTTTGCCAGTCATCCAACTCAACCCATTTGAATGCTAACGACTACTTGGCATTAGGTTACTGTTGGAATTTGATTTTTTTTTTTTTGAGGAATTTAAAAAAAAAATCTAATTTTTTTTCCTATAAATACCTAAAGCCATTCCTACACCATTTTCACATACTTTTCACCATTTCATACTATCTTACCTCATTTTCTTTCAATTCTTCACATTCTATTCTCTTACATCTTCCAATAATCTTCTATTTAATTTTTTCAATAATCTTCAAATGACCACATCTGCAATGAAAAGAAGAGCTTAGACCCGAAAAGAAGATGAAGTTCTTTGTAGGGCTTATAGATGGGTCTCAGAAGATAATATCAAGGGTAGTTCTCAAACAAGTGAAGGTGTTTGGAAGTGTGTGAATTCTACCCCAATATCTAGCCAATTTATTAACATTGGAAGTTGAAGATAAAAAGTGCCACATAGAATCCTATATGAAATTTGCACAACAAATTATATATCGACTAGTGTCACTCTAAATCATATCCGAAAAATTATTGAGATTACATAAAGATAAGAAATTTGGAGAGTTACTTACGTTAGCGACACGTGTCACTCGAAGTACTGGTTTGGTACTGAGGTACTTTTATAAAAAGTGGATATAAAAAAAAGTTGAGCTAAAAAAGGGTGTTTGATAAACACTTAAAAACAACTTATTTTCATAGTTTTGGATGAAAAAAGGCTGAAATGTGAAGCAGCAAAAATGAGCTTATTTTTATAGCACATCAGAATTTTTTTATTTTTTTTTCAGAGCACAGCAATATCAAATCAGCCTGAAATCCTATCCAAAAAATTATTGAGATTATATAAGAAATCCGGAAGCTTATTCATTTGGCGACAAGTGACACTCAAAATATGTATGAAATCCTTATTTTAATTAAGTAACCATATTAATCTCTAATAATTAATAAAACACTCATTGTCAACCAAAACCCTATGAAATTACCAGTTTAACCCTCTAATTAAAACAGAACATGAATAAGAAATATGGGGCATAAATGTAATTTCAACAACCAATTTTTGTTTTTTTTTTTCAAAGCCTCACTTACATGTAATCCTAACATATCACTAACTTTAAAAAAAAAAAAAAAAAAAAAAACTTCCCACTCCCACATTCTCTATCACTCTCTTCCTCTCTCCTATTTAAAAAACAAAAATAAAAAATTTTCTCACACACGTGTGCCCATATGCTAGTCAATTTAATTAAAATAATAAATTATATTTGACCTATAATCTTTTGACCCCCTCAGTTGGAGATGATATAAAATATAACTCGAAATTATTTATTAAAATTATAAAATAAAATTTCTTGTAAGAAGCTAAAGAGAGCCTTTTGACCATCTTTCAATTAGAAATGGCCCCGCCTAGTCTGCCTAACCCATTAGACTCCTAGGCGCTAGGCCAGCCCACCTAACGAGTGTACCCGCCGGAGCGAACGTGGCGCGGCTATTACTACGACTTCAGTTGATTATTATCCAGTCCACTTGTCCAAGTTTGAATCTAAATTAATATTCCACAAACTAAAAAAATAAATAAAACAAAATAAAAAGTTGTACAGGAGGAAGCCGAACCGTCTGTACACACCTGTCCCTGAATCCTTAGGTGTCGCAAGAGACTCAGATTCAGATTCAACGCCCGACTCCACCGTCTCAGCCGCTTCCACCGCGACATGCTCAAACTGTAGCATCCAAAAGACCAAGCTTCAGATGGCGGCAATCCAGTACGACATTCGCTGCGCGCTTCTCCTGAATCATCACGCATCATCGTTATCATCGCCATCATCATCCACGTCACCGCCGTCGTTATCCACGATTCGGTCCCTCTGCCCCACCCTCCTCGGCTCGCGCGCCTCCGCGGCGCGTCGAGTCCTCTCGCTGTCGACCTCGTGCTGGACGACGTCGTTCCGGCTCAGAACCTTCTCCACCGGCGCCGGAGAGGCCGCCGTCGTCAAGCTTCCGGAGAAGCCGCCGATATGCACGGCCGATGAACTCCACTACGTGTCCGTGCCGAACTCCGATTGGAAGCTCGCGCTCTGGCGATACCACCCGTGCCCCAAGGTACTGAATCTAATTTTTGAAAAGGAATTAATTTCTGTTCAATTTTAATTTTTTTGATTTAAATGGAACAATTTTTAGGAATTAATACTTATAATTTACGAGAAACTAAAGTTGAGTGTTGACTGAAACAGGCGCCTCAGAGGAAACATCCATTGCTGCTGTTATCAGGCGTGGGGACCAACGCCATTGGATATGATCTCTCTCCTGAGGTAACATTTGCATGATATAATTGTTAGTAATGCTCAATTAATCGTTTAATTAATATATCTATTAAAAAAATCATTTTTCTCGTTAAAATATTGTTAATTTATAGCCAGATGATAGAGAAAAGTTGTAAAAAATCCCAAATTTACGGCTTTATTCATAATTTTTGCGGCTTTGTTCATAATTTTTGAGAAAGAATACCATAAGGAGTGAGTTTTCAGTGTCAACGTGTGCATTTTACGAGTTTGTTTATTTGTGATTGCTGATGAATGTGGCATATCTGCAGTCTTCGTTTGCGCGTTACATGTCTAGGCAAGGATTCGAGACATGGGTTCTCGAAGTTCGTGGTGCTGGATTGAGCGTGCAAGAATCAGATCGCAAGGAAATTCAGCAATCTGCCCATGAAATATCTAAAGAGATGGAAGCTGTTTCTGAGAGTGCAACTGATGCAGCTTTTCCTGCAGGAAAGCAGTCAAATGGTTTTCCTGTTGCCTCGGCACCTGAGACTCCTGCTCGAGAAGAAAAACATGATAATTCAGCTTCTAAGAGTGCCACTAATGGATCATTTTCTGCAGAAAAGCAGTCCGGTGCCTCAGCATCTGAGGTTCCTGCTCAAGGAGTGATTTCAGCTTTCAGTGGAGACGTTACAAATATAATAACTGTAGGGGATGAATCAAAATCAGTGACAAAGTCGACAGAAACTTTTACGCAGCTGTCAGAAAGATTTTCTGGCTTTCTCAGTGAAGGTCAATCGAAGATCATGTCTGCTAAGTTGCTTGACCAAATTTCAAAACTGTTCGCTGGTTCTGCATTATCTGAGCGTGTTAATGAGATAAGCTATAAGATTTCAGGCCTGTTAGAGACGAGACAAAACTCAGCTATTGCTAGCCAGATCAAGGACCTCAGTCAAAGGCTTGTAAATATCATTGAAGAAGGTCAGCGATCAGTTTCGCCTCCATTGTTTGACTTGCAAGAGCGTTTTAATTCCACGCTGGAAGATTTCCAGAAACAACTTGAATTGATGGTGAAATATGATTGGGACTTTGACCATTACTTGGAAGAGGATGTACCTGCTGCGGTGAGGTGACAATTTATCTTGATGGAAGGCTTTCATATGATTGCCCTTTTTGAATTTAGTCTTTAGAAGAAGCATCCATTTTGATTACACATAGTATCTTCTCTATTATATTGAATCAAGTGATTATCCTTCCTTTTACATGATGAATTTATGGTCTTCAAATGTTATCTTTACAGATGGAATATATAATGGCAGAGAGTAAGCCAAAGGATGGGAAATTGTTAGCCATTGGACACTCAATGGGTGGTATTTTGCTTTACTCAATGCTTTCACGATGCGGTGAGAATCCCTTTTTCCCCCATGCATTTCTTTTTCTTTATTTGCCTTTTGGGTGGAATTCGCTGCTCTATGTATCATTGTTGATACTTGATTGGTTGCATACTGGTTTACGTGCTGTTTTCCTACCCCTCACGCAGTGTTTTAATATGTTATTTTCTTTCCCCAATACAATTGAGTCCGGTTGAGTGTTATTCAATTACATGAAAATTTCTCTTAAGAACTTGCTTAAATACTGATAGCATTTAGCATTGATTGAATGCTTCCAGATCTGGTTCCTTGATATGCTTTGGTACTATTTTCATTTTGTAATACGTTGTGAGAAATGCTCCAGTATATGAATCTGATCTGGTAGCTTCATTATTTCACCTTTAAGGTTCTGAAGGAAGAGAGTCCCAATTGGCAGCTGTTGTAACATTAGCGTCGTCACTTGATTACACATCTTCAAAGTCAATTCTCAAATTGCTCATACCCCTTGTAAGTGGATGCAGAGTTGCGGTAGATCATCTCTAAATTAAGTACAATGAATGTGTGTTAGTGTAGCTTAAACTTTGTTAAGGAACTAATGTCAAGGAACTTGTCATGCAGGCTGATCCCGCCGAGGCTCTCAATGTGCCAGCTATTCCCTTAGGAACACTACTGGCAGCAACTTATCCTCTCTCAAATGGTCCTCCTTATGTTTTCTCTTGGCTTAATAACTTGATTTCAGCAGAGGACATGATGCATCCAGAGTTGTTGAAAAAGCTCGTTTTGAATAACTTTTGTAAGCATATTCCTACTGACACGATATACTTTGTCAATTCCATTTGAGAAATTCGAAGTCAACCATGATGGGTTATTTAAAAAGAAGTTGTTAGAGCCATGTATGTCTCTTACTGATTCATCAACAAGTCAACCATTAGTGATTCTGTGCTTTTTACACATGGCAGGCACCGTACCCGCAAAACTTCTATTGCAGTTAACAACAGCTTTTCGGGAGGGTGGACTACGTGACAGGAGCGGTACCTTTTTGTATAAGGACCATTTAAACAAAAGTAGTGTCCCTATTTTGGCAATTGCCGGAGACCAGGATCTAATTTGCCCACCTGAAGCCGTAGAAGGTAAATTCATATCATGGACGGCTTATGTTCTCTCTAAATTTTCTTTGATTCGTGCTCATGATACTTTGGTGAACCAGAAACTGTGAAGCTGATTCCACAGCACCTGGTTACATATAAACTATTTGGAGAACCCGGTGGTCCACACTACGCTCATTATGATTTGGTCGGAGGCAAATTGGTACGAAGTTTTCTTCTCCGTCTCTCTCTCTCCCTCTCTTATGGTACAATAGTGTGACGTTTCTATTGATATATTTGTTTGCACCGCAACTTGTTTATAGCTATATTCGTTTGAACTACAGGCAGTGGAGCAGGTCTATCCATGTATAATCGAATTTCTTTGTCAGCACGACTCCAAATAATTACCAAAACCATAAAACTTAATCCCTTCAACTTGTTACGGGAGTAAGCTTTATTTCACAACCAGCTTGAAAGGCTTTCATCATGTTTATCAGTGCACGGCCTGATCAAGTTCTTTACGATTTCCGGGTGCAGAGAAGCACTCCACACAGGAAGAACTTAAATTCTTAAAAGTTAATACACAGGTGACCCCTTTTGTTATTTTTTGTTTGAGGACGCATGATGGAGGATTAGTTTATTCACCTTCAGCATTTTGTCAGCAATTAGTAAAGTAGCGAACTCGAAAAATTATTGTATGATACTATAACATAGCTACTTGGTGTAACCAAGTTACGGATTACAAACCCACGTGGCCGTATATCAATCTCTTGTTTTCTTCCTTAGATTCTTGGGTACAAGTCCTACCAAGAGTGTAATATCCTATTCGTATCTTTCTCATCACATGACAATAAGGTCCGCTATTCTAGCAGTACGTTTTGTGTTCTCTTAATAAATTTCATGGGGTGGTGGAAGAGCAAGTAAGAAGTAGAGAATCTTATTATCTGAAAGTTTCATGTCTTTTATCTTAGAGGGCATGTTTTTTAATTCGTTGTAAGTTTGTCGAACCGGCTGATGAATCCGATCTCCCGCGTCCGATTTCCGGTGAATTCTGACCTGAATTTTCGGACCCTTAATTTGTAGCAAGCTTGGGTTGCAGAATCCAACCAATGCTGTCAGGATCACAGAGACCATCCCTTGTCGTTGTGGTGTTTTGTAGCAGCATAAGTAGATAAGCAAACACAACACTGGGCGATTGGTAATGGAAGCACACTTTCTGTCTTCCATGTTACAATGTCTACTCACTACTGCTTCCAGTATATAGTAGCAGATGTAAAAGCTAAGTAGTGAGTCAAATTTAATGGCTCGAAATGCATCAAGCTTTCAGACATGCTAAACCCTCCTAGTGGCACGCCATAACAAGCCTCGTGAATTGTCGACAGAATGCAAGGCATGTCATGACATGCATTTTGTCAACAATTAGCGATGCTTGTTGCGACAGAATTCCAACTTGGTTCAAGACATGCCAACTGGCCAAACTCACATATCTCTGCGTTTTCTTTCTTTTAACAATTGTGCCATCCTGCTTGTAACATATGATAATTGCATTTTCTTGTCTAGTGGTGAGCTTGGAGGGGTATGACGCTCTGATAGATTGGCCCCGGGCTAACCCGAATGTGAATAACTCGAGCATTCTGCACGAGAGAAATGTCGCCGGAGATTGCGATGAAGAAGCAGAGGGAGTGCAGAGCAAGGAGAGGTGTGCCTTGTTATTTATTCCTTCATTCCCGACTCTCGCATTACGTGAAAAATATCCAGTTACACTTACGATATCGCGACCCCACCGACACATAAACGGGAGACGTTCTCGTGTTTGTTTACTGCAGTGACTAGTGAGGAAGAAAATCAGAATCCACAAGGCCACTGAAAGGTCAGTGACATAATGCAAAATTGGACGGACAAGGATTGTCTGCCCTCCCACTTCTCGTGCCCTCCTGTTTTATGTGGTTACGATTAAGCCACGTCAATATTTTATATTATTTTTTATCGAGATAATAAGACAAAAATGAATACTAATGTAAAATGTTGACGTGACTTAACCGTGACCATACAAATAGGAGGGCATGGAAGGACACCGTAAGTGGAAGGGCAGACATTCCTTGTCCAAATTGGACAAGTTAGACCAAATACATTCGGACAAAGAAACTCTGCTTTAAGTGAATAGAACAGACCACGCAGATTAATTACTAAACAGATCAAAGGACAGCTGGAATCTTACTGTCTGATTCTTGATTAAATAGTTTGGTGGAATCCACTCCCCCTGTGTTCGCGCTAAATGGTAGGTACATAGTTAGTCAACTGTCTTAATCCTACTGTTTAACGTGATGAAATCATGAAAATATACAGTTAAAAACACTTTCCAGCCAGTTGCTAACAAAAGATAGTTTATATTCTACCTTAAACTAGTCTAAGCTGCGATAAACGAGATTCCAGCTTAGGTGCACAGGTAAACACATTCACTCTAACAATGTAGCTTAGCCAGCATTTGTTGCTAACATAACAAGTATAAGTTCAAGGCTTTTTTGTTAAAATGGTACCTAAGATTATCATAACTCATCGCTTTGGTTCCTGGAATTTAAAATCAATAGAAGTGGTTTATGAGATTGTCTATAGTCAATCATTTTGGTCCTTATGTGAACATTTTTCGTTAAATTAGAGAAACCACTGGTTCAAGTGGAGCGGTTGATTTACAAAAATATTCTCAATTTAACTGATGTTTATCACGAAATGACCAAAATGATTGACGGTGGACAATCTCAGAGACGACTTCTATTGATTTTAAATCTTAGAACCAAAGTGATGAGTTATGCCAATCTCAGGGATCTTTTTGGCTTAAAAGTCTAAATTCAATGGCGATTATCGTTCATATCCTAGAGGGGGAAGGCAAACCCGTTTCGTTCAATGGTTAAAAGATTATCTGGGAGATAGAGGGTAAAGAACAAGAAACAAATCAACAACTTCATTAACCTACGAGGACAACAAGATACAAAAGGTCTGCAATAAGAGCATGAAGATATCATCCTTCACATATATCCAGTTAACAATGCTCTTTCAGCAGAACTACCTCAACCTAGCTCTATCAAATGACAGTAAGGAAGGCAGAAATCTTACTGTTGGAATGCCTACGCCAAATACACAAATGCACGATCACTAAGATTGAACTAAACAAACATCAAGCTTCACAAGTGGATTGAATTTGCCGCAATCATATCTCAGACAGCAGATGTGGCCAACCTGTCCAAAGCATCGGAAATATGCCTCATTATCGGTCTCCTTTCAGGGCTGCTGTGAACACAAGCCATTGCAATCTTCAAAACCGCTATAATCTCTTCTTCCTTATCCACGTCGTGCATCAAATTTGGATCTAAAACATCTAAAAGAGGCTTCTTCTCTTCAATGTTGAGCTGAATCCATTGAACCAGGTCCATTTCTGAGGAACCCACTTGGACTATTGGCAATCTTCCGGTAATCATTTCGAGTAAGATTACTCCATACGAATACACATCCCACTTCTGTGATGGTTTAACCACTTTCAGAGATTCTGGAGCCTGATAACAAGATCCCAAATTGCTGGATGAACTAACCACAGAAACTTCAGATGGCGCTGCACTCTTTTGTTGCCTTTCTTGTGATTTTTCTGTGGGGATTCGATTGGATTGTAGAGTCGGGGACCCTCCAGCGATATTTGCAAGGCGTCCAAGTCCAAAATCAGAAATGCGGGGTTCCATGTTTTGTCCAAGCAGTATGTTATTTGGCTTCAAATCTCCATGGACATATTTCTTGGGGCTAAACTCATGCAGATAGACCAAGCCTTTTGCAATTCCCTTCATGATATTCAACCGAACAGACCATGATAGCGGTGTAAATGATACCAGCCCTGGCTTCCCTAATGACATAACAAAACAATCAAATCAACAAAAACACCACACCTATAATTTTATTCGCAAATCTGAGTTAAATACACCTACCATTAATAAGAGAATATAACAACCACTAACAAGAGTATGAATACCAAAATTAGACGAGGAAAAATGGTAAGCTTACCATGAAGGGCGGTGGCAAGGCTGCCATTAGGAATATAGTCATATATGAGCAGCTTTTCATCAACAGACCAGTAATATGCCTTCAGAGTAACAACGTTAGGATGCCTTAGCTTTCCAATTGCTTCAACTTCCGTCTGAAATTCCTTGAATCTCTGGGAACCCCCTTCGCCCAATCTTCTCACTGCCAGGGTGATTCCTTCTTCAAGCACAACTTTGTAAACAATTCCAATTCCACTTTTTCCAAGAACAAAAGCAGACGCCTTAAGAAGCTCGTCCAGATCAAATGCCACGTGTGTATCCAATGCCACTAGATCGAACTGCTCCATATTCTCCGATAATGTCTCTGATTCATCTCTTCTGAAGCACAAGCACTCCTTCTTTCCCTTACCTCCCTTGCCAAAACCATTTTCATCCTTAACCTTACTACGAGCCCAAAACCTCGAATAACAATACGAGAAAAGCAGCCCAACAAGGCAAATGCCAATTACATCACTCACTATAATTGCAATTACAGCTGTTTTACTCAACCCTCTTGCTTTCCCACTCTTTCCACCATTATCGTCAGAATCCTGTGGGGGGGAGTTATCCGGCAGAAACGGAATCGAGGAAGGCGGACTAGCACCGGAAACTTCGGAAGAACACGGGTTCTTCAATGGGGTGCCACAAAGACCAGGATTCCCAATAAAAGCAGTTGGTCCTCTGTTCATCAGAGCACCGGTTTGCGGTATTGGACCACTCAAATTGTTATATGTAAGATCAATGTAAACCTTCTCGGGAAGATTTCCAAGGCTAGCCGGGATTGCACCAGAAAACAGATTATGAGACAAATCAACAGTGCCTTGCAAGCTAGACAGATTTCCCATATCACTTGGAATCGAGCCATTGAATTTATTGAAAGAAAGATCAAGTTTTTCTAAAGAAACAAAACCACTTCCAAACCCTTCTGGTAGAAAGCCAGTGAAATTATTCTGACTAAGATCGATGGTTCTGAGCCTCTTGCATTGTATAATCGACGTGGGCAACGAACCATTAAACAAATTTTCTGATAAATCTAGGGATTGAAGGTATTTGAGCTTACCAATCACATTTGGGACAGACCCAGATAAGGAATTTCCATAAAGCACCAAACTTTGGAGCCCCAGAGCTTGGAAAAGCTCAAGGGGCAAGCTTCCGTACAACTTATTGTTCCTTAAATTGACGTGGCGGAGCTCGGAGAGGGCTCCCATGGCGGAAGGAAGAAACCCAGAAAGTTTCTTCTTTGGAATGCTGAGAGAGACAACCCTTTGGTCGTTGCATGTAATCCCATTCCATGTGCAGGGGTTGGAATCAGAGGAGTTCCAGTTGCTCAGAGACCCTTCTGGGTCTTCCGCAATGGACTGCTTGAACGACAAAAGGGCGTAGCCTTCCTCGTTCAAGGAATCCACCAGGGAATGAGAGTTGCAGAGCAGCAGAAGCACCAAAATCAAATAGAACATTTCCAGCAGAAAATTACAGAGTCGGAGTTCAGAGGGATTACCTTTATCGTTCTTTCTGCTGCGGAAACCAAGTGAGGGGTTGTGGAGAAAGCTGAGAGAGACAATGGAGGTGAAGGGAGAGAAAGGAAGTGTGAAAGCTTCAACAGTGATGGAGAAAAGGTAGAGGGGCTCAGCAAGCAAGGACCTTGGGAATATAGAAAAATGGCAAAAGAGAAGTTGGTGTGGGGACCCATATGGAACTGTGTCTCAAATCCCTCCAATTCAATTTGTCGCGATATTTTGTTGGACTCCATGCTTTTGTCCATGGGAACAGTGCAATTTAGTTGTTTATTTTTACTTTTATATTACAATTCTATGCTAATTTATATTAACTTCTACATTAGGGTCGAAATTCTATGCTAATTTATATTAAAAAGAGGGAGTAGGGTTTGAGTTCAAAACGTAGCGGGATGATGAAAAATGTTCTAAATCACCAAAGTAATTAATTACCTTCTAACAATTAGGCTATCCGAAAAAAATCATTGAATTTAATTAAAATATTTAAGCTAGCCGTTTATTACAATCTATCACTTATGATCATTTGTGGAATAGCTCTCATAAATAAATATGGACTTCTATAATAGGGTTTGATTCGACCCACAATGGTCCCACACCCACATTGATATCGATCTCACACTTGTGAGAGGTGCCTTACACATGAACAAATTCTTGTATGAAAATAACCGCATGCAACGTTTTTTAAATGGGATGAAACTATGGGTGGATATGGATGATACCAAACTATAGGACACCTAATTTTTGTACGTCTGATTGCACAAACACTTAAGCTGCTATCAAATCAAATACTAAATTTTCTCCTAATCATGATGCAGGGAAATGTGGAGTGACGGAGGCAACTAGCTAGTGGAAAGATTTTTCAATGTGTTCAAAACACATGATAAAATGTCACATGTTACTGTACAATTGGAAGAACATATCAATGTACAATTTGAAAAACATATGAAAATTTATATAACATATCATTTTTCATTCGTATTTTTGACATACTGAAAAATTTATCCAGCAAGTGCAATAGTGCATATTAGAGAGTGATGATTGTTCCACGCGGGTTATAAACCGTTAAGGGGGCATAATCATAATCCGCTCCGACGACGACCTTATTAAATTCACTGGAAACATGACCAAAACTCGTGCTGACATGGCATGGAACAAAAATAGAAAGTGACAGTTGTAAATATATCGCGAAAAAATGAAATGGGAAATGGAGATAAATTGACATGTGAACTTCGGTTCAGACTACAGGGTGGGAGTGTCTAGAGAGTAGCCGTTTGTCAGTGGTGAGGCCCACTCTATAAAGCTTCGTACTTTACAGAGACTAAAGAGTAAATAATTCATTTTGGAGGGCCTCAGTTGCAAATTGAGAATTCCAGTGCAGGGATTTGGGGTGGCTGGCTGGACCCGAGTTTTGTAAGACCATCTCCAACCCGACGAAGGTTAGAAAGCTCGTTTTAGCTCTCTGTCTCTCTAATATATTAATATTTTAACAAATAATACATAACCATATTTGTTTTCATCTCCAACCGAGAGTCAAATGGCTCGTTTTAGTCATGTGAAAAAAAACCGTTTCCAACCGAATGCTAAAAGGCCATAGGGTCAAACATAATTTGTTATGTAAATTTAAAAACTACAACAACTTAAATTTAAAAATGGTGAAAATTATGTGAAAAATTGTGTAGGAATGACTTAGATATTTATAGAAGAAAAAGGGGAATTTAAAAAAAAAATTTGGCCCAAAAAAAGGACAATACTAGGATATATCCAACACTAAAGAGGACAATATTGTCGGATATATCCAACAGAAAATGTATTAATAATGAAAAATTCAGCCTGACTCGGGGCTGATTGGTTGGCCGGATTGGACCAGTCGATTGGTCCTTTGGCCCTTTTTTGTCTAGTGGGGCCCAAGAACACTTTGGCCTAGCCCTCGGTTGGAGACGGTTTTCGGACTATTTTTTACTCTCTGATCCTTCAGTTGGAGATAGTCTAAGGGGGCGGGACATGAATGGAGAGATGCCAACGGTTCAAGGTTCAACCCTTTAATTAATTTATGAACTGATTTTAATTAAAAAACAACATAAGAATAAATAACGACCGATCAACGTTAATTAATTAATAAGTTAATACAACGTTAACTACTTGTTTGTGTGTCGGTAAATGGTGACTTGAGGCGAGGACAAAGACACAGCAGGCTCCTTCCAGGCCACCACCATATACAAAAGCAGCTTTACAGCAGAAAGTATCTTTGTTTAATTTAGGGGTACCTTTTTCTCCACTCGTGTCTGTCTGCAAGTGCATTGCTTTGCAAAGAAGAGAAACAACGCCAACTCGACGTATCTTTATACAAAGAATTTTTCTTGGCAGCACCCACAACGGAGAATGGACCTCCATTTTTCGGAAGCAATCAGCCATATATATGGGCCCTCCAATTTCATCGTGCTTTCGTTCTTGCTAAATTGGTATGGAGGAAAGTAGGAACATTTTATTTATGTCACAACGATCATCTTCGACAAAAAAATTGTAACTCAAATGGTTGAGAGTATCCATATGTACGCCAAATTTAAATGTCATTTGTTCGATTTTTCTCCCTAAATGTGCTTGTGAATCGACTTGAGTTCGGCAAGTAACAACGGTCTTTCACAATATTCATTGTTAATGCATAAAATCAAGTTGACTTTGGAACGTATCAAGGTGTGATATTCGCAAGGTTGCTTTAGTCACCAAGTGTAGGTAATATGTAAAAAGATAGAGATATGAAAGTAAACAAAAAATATCGGTCGTTCACCCTAACTTGAGCTACCCTCCACGTGAGTAGAGGAGTTCTCATTAATAATAAAAATTTTACATATTACAAAGGTTCAAGCATAATTACCCAACATGCATCTCGTTATAATTGGTATCTTAATTGGAAAGCAACTCATGTGCTTTGTCATGAGTGCCAAGCCGACGTTATTTGAAATTGAGAGCATAATTAGGCGGCAGCAGAGACCGTCAAAACTTAGAAAATTTGGAGCATAATTAGGCAGCAGCTGCCCTCTCCTCCGCCTATCTCGCATGAAAATCTGTCATCAACGATCAAATAAAATAAAAAATTAGTCAACTCATTCCGATGAACGATCAAATCAATCAGCAAAGCAGCGCGGAATTATTTGAACGACAGACCCTACAATGTACGACTATGTTGGCTGGACAAGTCTAATTCAATTGGGCCCCAGATTTAATGGGCCTTTGTATCGGGCTCCTCAACGTACCAGAATGGAATGGGCCGGACCCCATTATGATCATTTGAGCAGGTGGCGGGACCCATAGTTGAATGGTCCCGCAGAACTCGTTACACAGAAGAGAACGACACCGTTTTCGGGCTGCGGACAGAAGAAGACCGAAGAAAAGGAGAGAGAGAGAGAGAATCCGATGGATGACGACGATGGAGGAAGACAGGAGACGACGATGGAGGAAGACTGCATGAGTGCGCGCCCTAGTATGATGAGCGCGAGAACAAGGACACTAGTGGAAGCCATTCACTCGAGCCCCACGCAGTCCGTCCTCTATCTCGTCTGCGGAGCCTCTCAGGTAACATTTACGGCTAAATTAATGTGTGTGATTGAGAGTTTATCATGATTAATTAATCAGGATTAGCGTAAATCAGGTCGTGGCGTGGCTGCTGTCGATTCCTGGAGCATCGAACACGGTCCTGGAAGCGGTGGTGCCCTACTCCAGAATGTCGATGATCCAATTGCTCGGCAAGGTTTTAATTCTTCTATTTCTCGCTCTTAATTGTTTATTATTTCGTCAATTTATGGAATTTGATCGAAATTTGTTTGCTTTCTGTGTTGCTGCAGATTCCGAACCAGTTTTGTAGTGCACACACTGCTGAAGAAATGGCTTTGTTGGCCTACAATCGCGCTCTCAAGCTCTCATCGCCAGGTTAGTGCTATTTCACACTCACTGGTTCACTATGTGGTTATACATACATACATACATACATACATACATACGGTTATAAGTATAGAATCATACTTGAGTTCTGAATTCGGATTCGGATAGTGTTTTAAAGCTATGTCTTGCAGTTGCATTTCCTCCAAGCTTTGTACTCTATACATGATTCCATATATATGATTAGTTGGTTCACTAGCTTTGCGTAGCATGGAAAGCTTCAACTTTCTAGTTGCTCTAGTGCCAAACACAGGATAATGAGGTGGCATCTGTAGCTTAAGTGCTGACGAACTCATGCATAATGTTTTAGGTATTATGTGAATGTGGCTCTTATACCCCATCTTTTTTCTATGCAATAGGTTCCCCGGTTCTTGGTGTAGGTTTCACTGCTACTTTGGCTACCTCACGTCCAAAACTCGGAGACCACAGGTATAATTTGAATGTGTGCATATTTTATTTGATCTAGTTGGATATGCACTTGTTGTATGTTCTAGCATGCATAAATAGAGCCACTGAGTAATGATGGCAGAAACAGAGGATCCAAGTAAGAAACTGCATTTTGACACACGTTGATTTTCATAAAATCCAATTCGTTTGTGCCATTGTACATATTATAGTTTGGTTTTATGGTTTTTACTTTAAGATATGTTACACGCATAACACCTCCCATAAGGGCTTGCTTTATTTATTTAGTGTTTTCTTCATGCTTCGTCAACCTAGGCCTGCTTACTTCATTCTTTCTTCTTGATGTTTAGGCTTCACTTGTCAACAAGGACATCCGACAGACTTTGGGTGTCAACAGTGACTCTTTCTAAGGTGATTGTCATTTATTATTGTCTTGATTATGATCTTCAAGTTTTCCATTTCTTATGTCATGCTTGTTGTCATTTTAGGGTCTACGAAATCGAGAGGAAGAAGATATGGTTGCAAGTCATCTTTTACTCAAGGTCTGAGAAAATTTCTACTAGTTACTCTGGGGACCTTATATATAGGGAAAGAAAATTTAGCAACATAATTCCACACCTTTATTAGCTTCGTAGCTTTGCTAAATGTGACTTGCTTAAACTCATATTTCAAATCTGTTTCTTTCTATTAATTTGTTACAGGCAATTGCAAATTCATGCAAAGTTCCCGGGACATTTGTTTCAGAGCTCACTGAATCTGAAGTACCTGATGAATGTGAAATGAATTTTAGTGAAGATGAAGAGTTGGAGCAACTTATTAACGGGCAAATATGCTTTAAGGTGTATCCATTTTCAAGTGGTAGGATTTAATTAACATAACCTCAGCACAATGTGTTCTATAGTTATACAGGTCAGTGTGCTCCTTGGCTGTTTGCATAATGCTTTGTTTTTCATTGAGTTTTGCAGAACCACACATGTTGACTGCAGAAAGGAAGATAATATTGCCTGGTTCTTTTGATCCATTACATGAAGGTCACATGAAGCTCTTGGAGGCTGCTACTAGGTACAACAGCTTGCTTTAACTGGCACTCTCTCTTTTCTAAAATTGAAAAGGCATGTATAATAATACTCGTCAATCACTCATTTATATGCAGCTTATGCGGCAATGGCTATCCATGCTTTGAGATTTCAGCAGTCAATGCTGATAAACCTCCACTTTCAGTATCAGAAATCAAAGATCGTGTCAAGCAGTTTGAAAAAGTTGGTAAGGCTGATTATCTATGACATTTTTTTGTCTTCCTTTTCCTTTTCCAGGATTTTGAGGGGTAATGAGTCTTTATACGGGATTAGTTGGTGAAATTTTTTGAGGAGAAAATCTTTTCACGTTATATATGCGTATAACATGGATAATGAGTCATTACTTATTTGATGTAGAAGTCATAATTTTTATCTTTGTCTAACAGGAAAAACAGTCATTATATCCAATCAGCCATTTTTTTATAAGAAAGCTGAACTTTTCCCGGGCAGTGCTTTTGTGATTGGTGCGGACACAGCAGCGAGGCTGATTAATGTATGCTCCTTCAATGCATATAGTTAAAAGTTAGATGGAGCGGTTAGTTTTATAACATTTGTATCTTGATGGTGGATATGCATGCTGAAGTTACATATGGAAGTTATCACTACTTTAATCACTTTTGCGAGCTAATTTTCTTCCTTTACAGCCGAAGTACTATGACGGGGACTACAAGAAGATGCTGGAGATACTTCTTGGATGCAAGAAAACAGGGACCACTTTTCTTGTGGGTGGCCGTAATGTACATGGTGTTTTCAAGGTAAGCTTTGCGATCATTACTGACCATCCATCCATTTTACCGTTCTTTACGAAAGTTGTTTATTCGATCTGTTGTGTAATTACCTTGTCAGGTTCTTGAAGATTTTGATATTCCTGAGGAGTTAAGAGATATGTTCATCTCAATACCAGAGTTCCGCGTGGATTTATCATCCACCGAAATTAGGAAACAGGTTGGAAAGTAAATATCTCGCTGAATAAAATGCGATACCAAGAACTAGAGTGTATTCATATGTTTAAGAGAGGACATATCCTGTAAAAGTTGTACATGGGAGGGACACGGTAAAAGTGACATTGTTTTAAACCTATTATTGTGGTGTCATGTGTCTATACCTTTCAACATAGCGTCGTGTGATTGGTTAATAACATCGTCGTCATCTTGCGTGTAACTTGTTCTCGCTGTTTCAAGGCATCCGGTGAGTTTGATGGATGTATGCTATGCTTTAGACATGTGACTTTGCCTAACCAAACGCTAGCTCATGGCAACATGTCAGCCACTGGAATCAAAAAGGCCAGATAAGAGAACTACTTGCATTCGGAAAAAATACGTTCATTATCCATTGATCATCCTAATTACATCCATTTGTAAGGCTGTAATACACAGGTAACATTTATCTTCGAAATAAACATTTCAATCAAAATCAAGTAATAAATAGTAAAAATAAAAATTTACACGCTTTTTATCTAAAGTTGTTCATGAAATTGTTATAACTCCTCACTTTGGTATATGCGATATAAAATCGATAGAAGTGGTTTTGGAGATTGGTCCACCGTTAATCATTTTGGCCTTTTGTGAGAAATCTCCGTTAAATTGAAGATAGTTTTGTCAAACCAACATTCCTATTGGATTGATGGTTTCTTCAATTTAACGGAGATTTTTCAAAAAATGATCAAAATGACGATGGACAATCTAAGAGTCAACTTCTATCGATTTTGAATCTCAGAGACCAAAATAAGAAGTTACAACAATCTCATTAACTATTTTGGCTAAAGAGCCAAAATTTACAGTTTCCTATTCCCCGGCCAATTTGTTTTTTTCAAAGTTGTATTCTGCTGCTATCTCACCAGCCACAAGCGTGGTTCTTGGAAGCTGAGTTTCAGTCGCGCGCCGGGTGGCGGTTGCTGATCAAGCACCGCAGCCAGCTCCACAGCCTGCAGCGGCGCAAGTAGAACCGTAAGTATCGTGACCGTTGGTGGAGGCTTTGTCTTTGGGAACGCCATCTGCACAGGAGAAGATGATGGCTGAGATAACAACAAAGGTGGCCAGAGCTGCCCACAACATCACGAAAACTGATGCACTCCCGCCGCTTAAACCAGTCCCTCCACCTCCACTTCCTAGCTCTTTCCAGTCCCTCACCATATGAACTGATAAACTGCAAGCTCCTACCTTCTCCCTTAGAAATGGCTGATAAGGCTTTCTGATAAGCTGACCAACATACTAGTAGTCTAATTTTATCCAAAGGACGTGTTTTATATCTTTCCAGTTGCTCTTATATATTGTGATTGGTGCCCATTGGCCAATCACACTTCTCCGCGTTGGACGGGTGTGCGTGTGTATGTATACAGACACATTAAAATGGATAAACTAAAAATTTGGTCAGCCCAAAGTGTAAACGAATCATCTGAAGTTTACTGAAATTATGGACCGCATAGTTTGAAAGAGAGCGGATGCAGAGAGATCATAGATGGACACATTATTCTTGTCAACTGGTCCAATTCAGCGATGCCGGCTTTGTTTAAAAAGGTGAGAATAAGTGATCTAGAAAGTGAAGACCTAGAGAAAGGAAGACTTGGGTGCAGTCTCCTTTGTTTCATATAAGATATATATAGCTAAGGATCCGTATTACGGCAATGACTGTATCAGCATCATCAAGGTGTTGACATTGACAATGCCAGGTCTTCGATTCTGCGTCATTTCTACTTAGTCTTTTTATTCTCTCTTTTTTTATGTAGTATGGATAATATTATAAATCCCCAAGGATAATGCGTCCACGTTCGATATTAAATATGCCATTCCTTCTTCTTTTTTCTCGAGAAAATGAGGAATTTTGCATGTACTTATATGTAGTTAAGTTATTTTTTATATTACTAACTGATTTTCGGGCGAAACTTTAACTTTCTGCACATATATTGTCTAGTTCTACAACTTCGATTTTTTCAACCAATTGGACGAGATAGGAGATAAACTGGAACGCTGAACGAAAGCACAACGTGGAAGGTGTTACGGTGAGTTGGGGAGGAAAATGGGTTTTCTTGTTTGGGTCAGAAAAGAATTAATATAGGGCCGTCGAAGCCCAAAGCGCAAAGAGACCCAAAAGAAGCAAAGAGAAGATAGACCATGACAAAGAGAAGAAAAGAGTTAGAGAAAGGAGGGAGGTGGTGGTGCTCTCAGTCTCATCCTCTCTCGGCCAAGTTGACACGGTGCAGCTGAATGTTGATCAAAATATAATTTATGGTACCAAGGCCTACATGATAAACAACTCAAAAATATTTCAGGACATGTTGGGGCCAATAATAATGTTTTGGCGTGCCATGAAGTGCGGGTTAGTGTGTCATGCCATGCATTTTTCTAACACTTTGACACGCTAACCTTCACATTATGGCACGCCAAAACATTGCTATTAGCGCCGACACTAGCCTTGCTTCTAAATTATTCCGAAATATATAGTAGGTAAAGTGTTGGCAAAATGCATGTAAAAGGAAAAAAGATATAAGAAATAGTAGACCCCGGAGCCTTAGATTATTTTTTTGAAAAATTACTACAACATAGTAGGCAATTATATATGAACGTGTTCTTACTAGTAAGAACACATGTAAATTTTCAGTTTTACTAATGAACGTGTTCTTACCGGTAAGAACATATTCATATATATGACTCGCGTCTTGTTTTGTCCTAATTTCTAAAAAATAATGTAAGTTAGTGACAAAAATAGTTTAGTCCTCACCTCCATTTCGTTAACCAAATCAACTATTTGAATGCTGTGATTCCAAACTGCAAATCCCAAGCTTTTTATAAGAGGTTCTGTTTAGTGGGCTAGTTGGATGGGGTGTGATCAAGTAAATTATATTTGAGTACCAACCATTGTTTAATGCGTCTATACAATATCACGGATGAGATAAATCTAGGATAACAGGGGTTTGGATTACAAGTCCAGAAGCAAATCGCGCTCGCGCCTCCGTTCTGATGCCTTCTCCTCACTGCATCATCTTCTTCTCATCTTCCTCGACATGGATTGATGCTTGATTTTCGTTGTGGGTAGCGATGTTGCAAGTTGATGTTTGATCTTTGCTAGATCGCGTTCGTTGTTGCAGTCTAGTTGAAGATTATGCTTGTTGGTAGAGAGAAGGTTGCTAGAATTCATATAGTCGATGCCGCTTAATGACACAGACTTTGTTGTTGCGGTTGGAAGATTTTCTTTAAATGTTTTTCATATTCCAACCTATCTAATTGACTTGTTTATACCAGACACTAGACATGTATCTCAACCTTAACCTTCAAATTCTTTCGATAAAAAGAAAATAAAAAGAAAATAAAAAAAAACCTTCAAATTCTACTCTAACAATTCAAAAACAATAACCTTCATGTCCTGTCCACTAAATGAGCCGTGAAGATCGTTTCCAGCATAGAAACAAACTTGGTCAGAACATTGGAACTAGGGTTATATTATTGAGGCAGCGACCAACAGATATTTTTCTTTTCCTGTCCTATTTCCTTTTATTTAACCAATAGATGAACGTGCAATTAATCTGAAACTCAAAACCCTAGCATGGAGGGTATATAGCATAAATAGTTGTATATATAAATCCATATAAGAACATAAGATCGATATATATTTCTTGTTCACGACGTACAGCTGTGCCGAATTCAATTAGAAACTCATCCTACATGATTTAACACAAACTAAAATGAGTAATTCTACCCAAAATTAAGTCTCATAAATCTCGATGAACATACATGTATCTACAAGTTCTATCTTGAGTAGCCTCTGAGAACGTAATTCACCCAGCTGCATGCTATTACAATTTTGTTTATTACGTGATGAAGAGATAAACACGTAAAAGGTAGATAAACTCATAAGTGTATACAATCTAACTAGCATTGCCATTCAATAATCTCTTAGGGTGCAAGCAAACATGCATTAATTATCTTGACGAGAAGAGATTTTTCAATATATTCTTATTTATGTAATAATATATGATGTATATATTTATATTTCGAGCATACTAAAATACTCGGCTTCAGGTTGTTCCCTTAAAATAACGTTGGAGTAAGTAAGTTGAGAGACAAAACAAATGAAAAAAACAGTCAAGTTGGTGGGGATGAAGCTCCCCTAGTAGACACGAGTCATTTGTGTAGACGTGTGCCATCCAGCGTCCGACATGTAGCCCACACTACAGAACAGCAGTGCTGATCAAGGATTCAGGAGATACACTGAAGACTATGGGCTAAGCTGCTATGGATTTATACGGGCAAACAGACAAAGTCATCATCATGTTACTGATTACCCGAAAATCAACAACTGATATTACGCATGTACAACCACAACGCGCCAAAATTTCGCGCATGCGCATGTAACGCAATCACACAATATTTTTTAGACTGCGATGAAGAGGCATTAGTGCAAAACCCCTTTGAAAGTTCTCTATCAGTTTCTCTGCCAAACCCCTTTGGATCCATCTCTCTCTCTCTCTCTCTCTCTCTCTCTCTCTCTCTCTCTCTCTCTCTCTATTTGTAAATAATATGTACACACATAGCGGTGCACCTCTTTGAGTTGCTTTTATTTGTTTGTTTGTGGCCTGAGCTGCTAAAGTCAAGTGGCGTTTACACATTATGGTTAACATGCGCAACCAATTGCCCGACTGGAAAACTACCATCGCCAAGTCGTCCACCACCACCACCACCACATATGACGGTGAATACTCTCAAGGTTTTCCGTATGAAAATTACGGTGTGCTTCCTATTGATTCGGTTGTCCTTGACCCTCCAACTGATAATTCTCATTGGAACAATACTAGTAGCAGCATTAGTGCAGCTGCGGCAGCTGGAGGAGATGACCATAAACATTTTCAAGAAATATTTCAGAATTTGTCGTATATTCAGCTTGATCCATTCTTACAAATGCAGCAGCCCACACCCAATATTTTCTCGCACGATAAAGAGGTTATGTTGTGTGGGTTAAGCTTGGAAAAAGGAGAATTCAGTGGAAAGACGACGACGTCCCATGAGATGGTCCGTACATATTTAACTTAACTAGCTAGTTATAACTAATGTTCTTGTATTTCTTGTTAATTTGCTTAATTAATTATTTTTGTTTAATTAGGAAACTAAACCTGTAATGCTTTCTGGAGAATTTAAGCAAAGCAAAGACGAACGGCCCAAAAGAAGTCGTGCTACTGAACTGCATAATATGTCTGAGAGGGTGGGCCAACCACCCACTCAGCTTATCGTATTTCCTTGCCAACTTATATACTTTATTTTACTAATCAAACTAACTTAATTAATTACACTTGCTTGTTTTCATGAGTAGATGCGTAGGAACAAAATCCGGGGGAAGCTGAAGGTGCTACAGGAGCTTATACCCAACTGTAACAAGGTGTGTATATATGTATATATAATGGCTTCTTTCTTCCCCTTGCCGCTTAATTTATATTGATGTTAAATTAGCTTCGATCGATAAAGAGATGGTACCCACAAAACTATTTGTTTGTATATATAACTTTACTTATCCGACTTCTGACATAGGTGCCACCAGTGGCGAAGCCACGTGAGGGCGAGGAGTGGCAGCCGCCACTCCCCTCGCCGGAAAACACAGCCCCAGCGCAGGTTCAGCCTCTCCCCTCCCGGAAACCCAGCCCCTCCGCTCCGCAGCTCCGCTCCGTCTGTTCTGTTCTTCGGATGAACTGGTTCTCTGCAACTGGATTCTTTTTTCTTTTCTTTTTTTAAATCCAGGCCAAAACGACGTCGTTTTGGTCCTGGTAAAAAAAAATTTAAAAACTGACACCAAACGGCGTCGTTTCATCTGTTTTGAAAAAATATATATATGGTGCCGGGGGGGGGGTAACGTGTCCCCCATTCAACCTTCTTTGCTCCGTCAATCACATACCCATTCCTTCTTCCTACCTCCCGCAACGTCAAATCCAACCCAGATTTTCCCATCAATCTATCTCCTCCGTCGGCCTCATCCCAATCTCTCTCTTCCCAGAACGACCTCATGCTGAATCCCTCTTTTCTCCGTCGACCTCATCCCAATCCTTTCCTCCAAGACAATGAATACAGTGATTATGAAGATTGGATTTTGATGATTTCAAAAATTGATCTTTGGCTTTTTTGATTAATAATCTTTACAGTTAATGATTTTGAAAAAAATAAATGGGGAAGAGAAGGACTGGAGGTGAATCTCCAGAGAAAAGAGGACTAGAAGCGGGTCTACGGAGAAGAGAAGGATTTCAGGGTGAGGTCGCCCGAAGAAGAGAAGGACTGGAGGTGGGTCTCTGGAGAAGAGAGGTTTGGGGCTAAAGAATAAGCCCTGGGGTGGAAGTATTTAACAGACTTGTTGGAGTTGGAGAAGGAAGACCGAGTGTGTTTGGTCACATGTTTAAAAGAAGAGTCGATTGTTTGGTTACAAAGAATAGCAGAGTGCTTGGAGAAACTTTAAAGTTTAAAGGACAGGTGTTGTAAAATGGTTTCTCCACATAAGAAGTCAGTGAAATTGGGTACTCACTGTTGATTACCCAAGTATTATCCTGGGAAAATATTAAATAGACAGGTGTTATAATGTTATTAGGCCACCTATTATAGTGAGTAAATTGACTACTGATTAGTCAGTATTCAAGTACTGTTCTTTTTTTTTTCTTTTGACCCCACCTTTTTTTTTGTGATTTGTTAACCCATTTCGCTCTTTTTTTCTTTTCTTTTTTATAATTATTCTTGTATGTATTTTTTTCCCTCTTTTTAAGACCCCAACGTATTTATCTTAAACTCTCAGATTATATATTAATATTGTATTAATTTTTTAAGAAATAATGTAAATATTGTTTAATGCTTATTTTACGATAAAAGAAATTTATTTAAATTCATCTAGGCTCCTACCTAAATCTCGCCTAGACGCCTAGCTGCTAGGCCCTAGTCCGCTGCCTGATTAGCGCCTAACGTTTTTTAGAATCTAATTCTAATCAATTTAAGCTTCTTACATGACTTTGATATTACCACTTACAACACTTTTGGTAAAGAGACTCTTTTATGTTATGAATATTGACTCAAAACTTTGTACTCTCTAATGTGAAGGCAACCGTTTCGATGAACATTGCACTCTTTTGAATTTCGCCCTTCCCCTCGGGAAATCTTGGCTTCGCCACTGGGTGCCACCCCACTGTAATTTGTTGTCATGACTTTGTTGAGAATAAGTCACACATAGGAGAAGAGATCTTGCATGAGTTTATAAGAAGTTGAGTTACTTCTTATATTGCCAATTGGTTATATTGCCAATTGGTTTTATAGTGGAACCTCAACTTTCTTCATGCTATAAGAGCAGTTGTCCCACGTGTGAAGCCAAACGGCCACATGTGCTCCACGTCACCCCGTTGTGTTGACCACGTGTTAGGCTTGAAAATTCGCCACACATGAGGGGGCGGGTTGAGAATGAATCTCACAACAGGTGAGGGGGCGTGTTGAGAATGAGTCTCACATTGATGGGAGGAGGGATCTTGTATGAACTTATAAGAGGTTGAGATACTCCTTATATTGCCAATTGGCAACTCTGTTAGTACTACGATTTAGTTTTTTTTCTTTGGTAACAACTATTTAGTAGTATTTTTGTTTATTCATCGATTAAATTAATTTAGGTAAGAATAATGTTAGATAGATTAAATTTCTAAATTAAATTTGCAAATCTATTATGAATAGAAAATAAACAATTTAATCAGCCGTAATTAAAAGTAATAATTCAATCATCAACAAATACATTATTTGATTTAACAATTTAGTCTACCTAGCATTATCTTTTAATTAAAAAATTCGGAATTAAAAAAGAATGGTTAATTATATCAAATTTCGTGGAAGTCTCAGATTCGCTTTCCATTAATCATAAGTTCAACAGGTATCAATTAGGGTAAGTAGTGAGACTAAATTTTTAAACCAAATTTTGTATGGCCAAAGAGCTCCAAATGCTTAAGCTAGCAAAGTATTTTTAGTATGCCATGATCTTCAAGAATCCGGCTTAGATGGGTAACTAAACATAATTAAACAACTAATTAATCACACCCAATTAATCTAATCTAAATAGACCGAGCAGATTGCTGACTCGTGTTTCATCTCTAACATTATAAGCTGTTGAATCTGTTGACTATGTAGGGTGCTGATTAAGATGAACAAGCTAGCTGAGACTGATTGATAATCTTCTTGTATATTATTTTCCTTTGTTCATATGTGCCTTGAATTATTTATTTAAAACTTTTAAGACTACTGAATCAACGATACTGCTTTTCCAATTTTAGACAGACCGAGCTTCAATGCTGGACGATGCGATTAAATATATCAAATCCTTGCAGCTTCAAGTACAAGTATGTCCTGACATTTCTCTGCCTCTTTCTTTTCAATTAAACTTCTAATTGCCTTAATAAAAATGTTGTTATAAACATCAGATGATGTCCATGGGTGGAGGAGCTGTGTACCAGACTCCAAATTTATCATTGGCTGGGATTCAAGGCACGCAAATGTCCCAATTTAAGCCGTATTTGCCCATGGGACCCGGACTGGGAACGAGCAATGCGTATGAAATTGGGATGGGATTGGGAATGGCAATGGGAATGATTAATATGTGTTATACAACAGGCGTTCCAACAATGTCAGTTCACTCAGCAACTGCAGGGTTGCCACTGATGTCTGGACCGGGAGGTCTACCCGTTAATCCTCAAGTGCAAATGCAATTTCCATTCCTTGCTTCGCAAGTAATGCCTAGCACAACCGCGGCTACATCAAATATGGTTCAGCCACGATTTCCTACAAATTTCTCCCGCATATTCAACTATGCTAACCAAGCTGGAGAGTCTAGTTCACCAAACACAGCTAGTGACAATGAGAAAGTGCCATTTATAAACCAGGTGCATTTTCTGTCCCTTTATTCTCTGTTTCATTATGTTGAAAGTTGTTTGCACTTTGTCTTGTTCCATCGTTAATTTCGCTTTTCATTACAAGAGAGTACTTTTCAATCTTTGTAGAAATCTAAGGTGATGGCTAGTCATGTGGTGACACCCACATCAAATTAGTGACAACAAAGTAGCAGACAGTCACTAAAATGAAGCGGGGTTAACAAGGGTTCCATTTTTTTTCGTTCCGTAAGTTTTAATCTCTTATTTCCATACTAATTTCCTTCCTGTTTAAGCGCCTTGATCCGCCCGTATCAGTCTTCGGTTCTTTAGTTTTAACAGCTCTTGGGCATTTATCCTTTCTCTAGAATATATGGTACTAAAACATATATATATATATAGTTATAGTTGCTAGAGTACTGATGATGTTCCATGCCAAAGTACTTATAAAAATTTGTTCGAGATTATTGACTCTGAATCAAATTTAATTAGGTACTAATGGTTTTATGATTTGACGAACTACTATATCTAACTTATTCTTCTCTCGCTTCTCGCCTCGGAATCTTGTTAAGAATCAATTGGTACAAGTCCTTCACATCTTGGATGCGTTTGGCAGCTAATGTATCCAGTTGAGCACCATATCGCTCATACAAAGCTGGCACTGCTCCTACAAACACAATGACTTCATACCGATACCACAGAAAACTATCAATTAGTCTCAAACAAGATTATTAATCAAACTTTAAAACTATCGATTTGCAATAATGTTTTGTGTGTATTGTATTTGTGTTGGTCTGGTCGGAGATCTCACTCGTATATAAAAGGTTCAGAAGGCTGATATGATATCCGATAACCGACAATATCCATAGACAAGCCATTGCCTGCATGTATATTGAACACTTAACAATGTCAAAACCCTTAGAGAAAGGTCACTGGTCAGGGTACGTAAAATGTCGAAATCAAGTAAGATTACGTACCAAAAATAGGAGTTTCAAGTCTTTTCCAGATGAAATTTCCAAAACGTTGAGCAAGAACAGGTTAAATGTTTCGAACAAGTATCTACAAGTCGATTCCGATGAGAGTTTAATGTCATCCAAATCAGGTGGAACAAAACCAAACCTAACAAGGAATTACGATGAATAACGTTATACAAACAGAAACTAAGAACCAGAAAACGGAATAGATACTGATGTTAATTAAGTGGACAGATTATATTATTAAAAACAGATTACCGAGCGATTAGTCTCGCTCCTCCTTGCTGCAAGAAGAAAATACCAAGCATGGTGATCGTGAGGGTGTTACAAAGAATAGTGAGAAACTGGTATTCTAGTACTTCTAAAAAAATCCATATGCCTGTAAGCGCGCTTAAGATTAAAGCAGATATTATCTTGTTCTTCCATAATAATATGTTGGCCACTGCAAAAATCAATTCAAGTAACGAAATAGTTATCAAACAGATCTTAAATTGTTACGTTGCAAATGAAATTACAGAAGTTTACCTTTTCCTCCTCCAAGAATATGAGACATGGTTGTGTTCAATGTGACAATGTTAATTACTACAATTTTCTGCTAGGCCTACATCTATAAGCTTATTTATAAAAAGGAAGAAATTAAGGAATGTGCAATTGGCATGGCTCAGAAGATTGGTTCTTCCTCGCATGCCTATTTCAAATTAATGCTTCTATGTATTAATAAAAATCTTAATGCAGGCACCAAATCTTACGTTTACGTGCAAGGATTGTTAAATGTCGATTAATGATTTTGTATGTCACAGTTTTTTTAATTAAAAAGTTGAACATTAATATGGATCAAGGTATTCCTACCGTAATTTATTTGCAATAATTCAATTTATTAGCACTTTAAAATAGTCATCTTGCGTTTACCAGTTACGTGAAAAAAGTTAAAAACAGTGAAGCGAGGAATGAGATGACTGGTTTTTAGGGTTAAATTCTAATAGCATTTCATTTTCTTAAGAAGAAAAACTATGAAACTCTTGTTTGGTCACAGAAACTATGAAACCATTCAGGAAAAAACGAAAGGGTGCGGCTATGGACTCAACTTAACTGGGCCTTGCCATTTGTTTGGACCTTTCTTTTCCAACGATAGAGGCCCAATCTTTGGACTTAGTTATTTTTGTTGGTCCAATTTTTCGATTTCAAGAGGGGGAAAAAAAACATCATATTTCTAGCACTTTAACTTTAAAGATGTCATGTCACCCAGCAATTATTTTGTATAAAATTAAATTAAAGTACGTGATGATCTTTTTATAATACCAATTTATTTTACAAAAGTGAAAACAGATGAGAAAATTAATCGTAATTTACTTGTGGGTTATGTGATTGGACTGGACCACATTGGTTATAATTATAAAGGGTGCAGAGGATATGAACACGTTGATCACCGATAAGCATGCTCCAACTATCATCATTAGTGCTCATATAGAGAGATTTTTCAATATTTATGGAACACGGAGCAGTACGCCATATGTTATTAATAAATAATGAGAATGTTTTCTTTCTTTTTTCATAAGTCTTTCCCTTTATATAATAACATATAATGTATTTATCCGTGTTTTGAGTATACTGAAAAACCTAACTGCATAAGGCATGCATAAACTCATATAATCTTGACATCATTTTGGATCCAAAAATCCTTTGACCATTGACCAAATGAAATTAGTACCTCTGTTGAACAGATTTTACATGTACGATTTTTCGGTGTTGGGCTAATCATCATTACAACGCGTGTGTAAAAGTAAAAGTAGGGAATTTCGCTTTAAAAAAAAAATTAGGGGAGATCCATCGTGATCGAAGTAAAATGTAGTATAACTTTATATTGACATATAAAACTAAAATATATGTTGTACATTTTGTTTGTGGATTTGATCTGTAATATGAAGTGTTAGTTTTGTATGTGTAAATAACATAATATTGTAAGAGCAACTTCACTGTGAGAGTTTGTTCGGGAGGACAGTGGACCAAACAGGGCCTGAGAGCTCGGATGAAACACTCCAGCGTGGGGAGCCCGAGGGACAATGCAGGTCCGAGCACTAGGCCTATGAGGAATTGCCAGCCCACGAGCCCGAAGTGGATCTGACGTAGGGCTGACGTCATCCAGGCGTTAGCCCATTTTTTTATTTTATTTTTGTCAAGCGCGTGCACCTAGCCCGCGTGTGGGGGCATGTCACCCAACACCTTTTCAGCAACTAGGGCCCGCGTCGCATTTTCAAAAAGTTACCGTTGGGAAGCCACGTGGCTTTCCATGGTCCGTTGGATCTCAACGACTAGATAATGTGGACCATCCGATTTGCAACGGTAAAAAAAATAAAAAAAATCTTATTTAATATCAACCGTTGGATCTAAGATCAACGATTGATATTATTCTCCTTTATAAAGAAATAAAAAGAAAAAATAGTTTTAAAATTAAGAAAAGTTACTGTTGTGCCACGTGGCACAATCTGGAATGTTAGAATTTAATTTTTTTAAAATCCAATGGTAGAGATTAATTAGTTGAATAAATTTATTTTGTATTATTTTAAAAAAACTAATATTTTATTGCCTATTGCCAAGGCTATTCAAGTGTAACGGTGGAGATATAAAAGACAGTTACTGTTCATTAAGGGCGGTTACTGTTCACTGAATGGATTGAATACTGAATAGCCTCGGGAAGGGCTCCCATGCTAAAGTTGCTCTAAATGTGAGTTATATAAATAAGTCGCAAGTCATTATGCACTTTTTCACGTATAAAATTATAAGGAGAAGAGTAGTGTACTACTACTAGTCTATGATAACGTTTTTGAAGATCTCCAACTAATTGTACTAATCACTATCCCTGGCCACTCTTCTATAAATTGGCAAGAGATGGAACTAGAGCTGCACCAGCGTTTATACAGTAGGCAACATACATTGCTTCAACTTAAGCTTGAAGATGATGAGATCAATGTCTTACTACAACGTTGGAATATTGTGTCTTGTAGTTTTTCTTGTTGTGGTCAGGGAAACCCAGGTGGGCGAGGCAGCCGTGACTTGTAACCCAATGGAGCTAGCCCCATGCGCTGCCGCGATCATGTCTTCGAACTCTCCCACCGCCGTGTGTTGCGGAAAACTCAAGGAGCAGAGCCCTTGCCTCTGCCAGTATGTGAAGAACCCCAACCTCCAGAAGCTTGTCAACTCCCCAAACGCCAAGAAGGTCGCCGACACTTGTGGTTCCCCATTCCCCACATGCTAAGCTTGATTAGCCTTCAATCTCAGCTACCACTTTCTAATTTATCGTCTTAATTATCAGCCGCTAATAACCAATAGTAGTGGTGTATTTTGTGCTTGTGGGAGATGGATTTATCATGAATTTCAAAGTTGTTTGTGAGGAAGCCTTGAACTTGAAGGTATATTAATGAAGCTTTTTACCAAGTTTTTTTACGTAGGCCTACAGTTCAATCCATCTTTAGCGTTACATTTCACTCCAGCATAAATGTCCAGCTCATTGAGCTCAAGAAACTTGATCTAATTTTCTTACAAAAGAAACTTAATGGATCCGTTGATTAAAAATAAATAAAACATTCGGATTGTTCGCCGATCTGTTGACAAAAAAGTAAAAAATCCAGTTCATTTAAATAGGTCGGCAATAAGGTTAGCATTGCATTATGACGACTGTTGTATGCCACTAAAGTTGAAAGGAAAATTTTATAAGATGACAATAAAGTTGGCAATGCTTTATTGGCATGAAATGTTGGGTGTTAAAGCATCAACAGTGCAAAAATTGAGTATAGCGGAAATGAGAATACTTTGTTAAATGTGTGGGCACACAAGAAAAGACAAGATTAAAAATGAGAATATCTTAAGTAAAATGGGACTGGCTGCAATTAAAGATAAAATGAGAGAAAATCGGTTAAGATGTTTTGGACAAGTGAAACGAAGATCTAAGATGCTCCAATTAAAAAATGCGATTATAAGACAAAGACTCAAGGCAAAAAAGGTTTGGAGCAAAAGAGGTAGAGAAAACCTAGGAAGACTTGGAAATAGACTTTAAGAAAGGACAGTACTTGGAGCTAACGGAAGATTTGGTGCAAAACTGAGCGCAGTGATGTTTTAGGATTCATCACCAACCCCACTTAATCGAATAAGATTTTGTTGTTGTTATTGTATTTAAATAGCACCATTGATGTCAATTAGTACTGCTGTGTAATGATATTTCTCTTCACTTGTAGGTGAAGTTATATTCGATTTTCGCCCAAAGCGAATTCAAACTAAGGGCAAATTCGAACCAAATTATTCTTAGTAGCCTACCTATCCTCATGTACTCGAGTTTGAAACTTTCAATTTTCTTTTTGCAATGCATCACAATAGAGAGAGATGATAAATTTTGAAGTATCTAATCGATATCTGATAATTATGTCGTTCACTTTTTATCGATATGTTGTTAGATATTTGTTATTGATTAGTTTAACAATTGAAATTTGGTTTATCATCATTTTTGACAATTACTTAACAAAACAACGAGTCCCCTAGAGTTAGTTCCTCTCCGACTAAAATTTTTTTTGGGTGCTGTTGCCTGATCCAGAGAACCAATGTCAAACGTATAATACCAAAACACAACATACATAAGTCAAGAAATATGGGAAATCAAGCAACCAGCAAAAGTTGGGGAATATATATGACTGGGGAATTACTTCCACTTCTAACATACATAAGATGACATAGCATATACAAGTCTTTAGCTCATTTCATATTTGCTCCATTCATTTCTTTCCCCTCGATCGACAAAAGCCACCAAAACTGCAGAACTAATAGCGGAATTATACCTTCTGAAATCCACTGGCTTGTTGTTGCTGCTGCTCATGCTGCCCGTAGTTAGAACTGCTCATGTCAAGGCCTTCATTTCGGTGCTTCTCCCATCCCCCAGTATCAGCTTTGGAATGTGCCCAGTAGTAAAGACTTGACCCTGCCAGTGACAACAGTGTAAGAGCAGCACCGGCGGCAAACACCCCTTTGCGCAGAGTAGAACAAGACAAGTCATCTGCATTGAAGATTCCCCGGTACTTGGTGTGGTATGCATTCTTTGCCGACCCAGCCAACAAGCACGCCTCCGCTCCCAAAAAGGTTGTCCTGAGTCATTCACAGTTCAGAAGCTTCAGGTTTTGGTTTAGCAAAATGAAGCAAATGGGATTTGCCATGTACACAAACACAATACTAGAGTAGAGAACAACATTCACTCATGGATCAAGCACAGTACACTAACAACGCAACAACAAAGCCTTATCTCACTAAATGAAGTTGCCTATATGAATCTTAGAACGTCATGGTACTCGGTTTTGCGTCAAGTCTTTAGTTAGCTCCAAATCAGATTCCAGAAAAATACAAACAATTAAAAGTAAATGTCAATGTGTAACAACTCAACAAGCAAGCAATTAGATCATCCAAAGGAACAACATACTAAACAAGTGACCAAGTCAATTACCTTGACTATTTCTAAGATATGGAACGATTAAGACCGTTGATCAAATAATTAAACCAAGAGTAAGACCCAATTAAAAATGGTTAAGGAGAGGGGGATAAAATGGGTAAAATTACCAGGAGAAGACGAAGAAGAAGACGGTCCAAGTGGTGGAGGAGCCAGTGACAAGACCTTTGCCGCAGCAGAGACACCTGGTGACGCCGTTAATCACCGCCTGGCTGACCAGAAGCAGCCCACACGCCGCTAATCCGTACACCGTGGAGGCGTCCGTGCCGTACACGCAGTAGGTACGCTCGTCGTACTCATCGGGCACTATCTTCGCCTAATTCAGAGACACAAACACAAACAGTAACAGTTAGGGCTTGAAGTACTTAAATATAAAAATTAAAACTTAAAACGGACAGACACAATGAGATGGGGGTGGGTACCGTGCTACGGCGTCGTTCAGCGCCGACGGCAAAGATGAAGGCGATGAGGTGGAGGGAGGTGACGATGGCGACTATGGGTATTGAGACTGCCATTGTTGTCTCTCCCTGCAAGCGTGTGGCGTTGGTAAACTGAAATATCTCTCTCTGCTTTTGAAGAAAAAGAAAAGAAATTTGGGCAACTTTCTCTTCCTTTTGTCTATTTTTGGGTCTTGGCGAAGAAAAATGGGGAATTTGTCGCTGCTTTTTAGATGAGGTTGGATTTGAATTTCCTACATTTCGAGTTTCAAGCTTCAAACTTTTTACAAGGATCAAGGAGTGAGTGAGCTCTGCGCTGCTCGTCTAACAACAAATTAAATTGTGGCACAAATTGATTAATTTTTCAAGTATATGGCAATTGTTGAATAATTAGCAATTTTCCCCTATAATTTTGAGGTTAAAATGTTTTTCTCTAAAAATAACTAGTCTCTTACCACACGCGTATGCGTGTGACAATTAATCTTTACGCTAAGTTATTATAGTTCTTTATTTTTCACATTTTTAGTTTATTGGGAATACATTTCTATGTATAAATATTATAAACTTAAACGAGAAAAAATTCAAATAATTATATCATTGTACCTTTTACACCGGATCATATTTCTATCCCATTAAATTCTGTTTTCATTACCTGAGAATGAAATGAAGTTATTCAACTCTTTGTATTTAAAAAAGAAAAAAAAACTGACCGCACAATATACGAACAGACACGATTGATTAATTTCTAATTTCTCACAAAATTTTTTTTGGAGAGAATCCTTGCCCGTGGATGTGGGACCCTTTTTTTAACATGTATCCGGATAATCGGTTTTGGACAGGTTGCAAGAGAGCGGGTTGGATTGTCGGATTGCCAGATTCCCCGGTTCTCAAACCGGAAATAGCAGGTCACCCTTTTAAATCTTGGATGTTGATTAGTCCCCGTGCCACTGTCCACATCACTAAACCAGCAACAACTATTTAATCTCAAAACTACCCCTTCTATATTGGGCCAACACTAAAAAACAGCAGCCCATCCCATCTTGGGCCTCTACTGTATGTTAGATATGGTTATGGGCCAGCATTGTGTGCCTTTATCAAGAAACCCACCGCTAGTGAGAGTGAAACCCTGCAAATAAGATAGAAGCTTATATCGAAGATGTTACTGTGGCAGTGCATGCTGGACTCCATGGATTATTTCTACGTGACAGTACATAACACGTCATTGCATTGTTACTCTCCCTTCAAGTAATTATTCTTTTCTATAAAACCTTCTATACTTCAATTTTGTTTAACTATAACTCATTGTTGAATAGATGTTCAATCCACATAAGCGATCATACTAAAGTTCACCTATTGATACTCGTGTTATTTTTGTATCTCATTAATGCTTTGATCCACATAAATGATCGTATCAGTGTTCACCTATTAGTTCTCGTGTTTACGAAAACACGATTCAGTGATTCTCAGTTTGACTTTTGGATTTAAGGCATCATCCAAAATCCTAATAATTAGTAATTATCCAAATTCCCTAAGACAACGCTAAGCTAAACAAGATGGCACGAAAATAAAGGATAATTGGCCAATTCCTTTGGCAAACATATGTTGGATACGCCGCGCCTAGACGAATACAACGCAACACGCTCACCAAACCAAAGAAAGAAAGAAAATCCAAGCCATCAAACAAGGAAACAAAACGACATGGACAAATCAATCTTCCCAGATTTTCGTCTCCATTCACACTATCACATATATAATCAGCAATTAATCAGCATTACACCTCAGTCTTAAAGACTTGAGTCCGAAAATCCCGATCAATTAATTACTAAGCACTCTTTCTCTCTCTATATATATACACACACACACGCACGCACGCACACTCTCTCTCTCTCTCTCTCGCTCTCTGTGCAATTGGTCACTCTGTCTGTATCCACAATCCATGGCTAATTCAGATTTGTCCACGGTTTTACCTCGGGTTCTTATCGTCTCCCGACGAACCGTCCGCAAGAACAAGTTTGTAGATTTTGTGGGTTAGTTTCCATCTGTTTCCATATATATTGCTCAAACTATTGATTCCGTCACGTATTTTTCACACTTGTGTTATTAGGTAGTTTTTCTATTTTTGGACGTTACATTGCTCAGATTTTCAGATGTTGATTTTCCTTGTTCAACAATAAAATTATACGTTCTTTCTCGATTTTGAGCGTTATTCTTATTTAATCTAATCGGAGAATTCGAAATATATAGTGCAAAGGGAGTATGCTGCTTTAGCCAATGCAGATATGTTACATAGATTATTGTTTTATTAAGCCAAACTTTGATGCAAATGGAGAGAATATTGCTGTTGCCAACTCGGCTAAATGCTGACGTGCAAAAATTATCGTTTGTTAAACCAACCATGTGTGTTAATTAAAAACGTGTTTTTCAACATATGGGACAGGAGAATATCATCTAGACCTAATAGTAAGCTATGGAGCAGTACCTGTCATCGTCCCAAGAGTCAGCGGAGTCCACATGCTGCTCCAAAGCTTCGAGCCAATCCACGGAGTCCTTCTCTGCGAAGGCGAAGACATCGATCCATCCCATTACGATGCGCAGCTCTCCGGTTTCTCTCCCGGAGAGCTAGAAGAGATCAGAAAGCTCCATGCTAGCGACACCGCCATCGACAAAGAGAAAGATTCAATAGAACTAGGGCTTGCAAAGCTATGCCTAGAAAGAAACATCCCGTACTTGGGAATATGCAGAGGCTCCCAAGTCCTTAACGTCGCGTGTGGCGGCACGCTCTATCAAGACGTTGATAGCGAGCTCTCGAAGGAATGCCCGGAAAATACTCAAAGAGTTGCTCACATAAGCTATGAGAATTACGACGAGCATAGGCATGTGGTGAAGGTGGTGGAAAATACGCCTTTGCATGGATGGTTTAAAGACTCCTTGGATGGTGAGAGAATGGAGATATCTGTGAATAGTTATCACCATCAGGGGGTGAAGAGATTGGCGCCGCGGTTCGTGCCGATGGCTTTCTCTCCGGATGGTTTGGTTGAAGGATTTTATGAGCCGGATGCTTATAATCCCGACGAGGGTAAGTTTATCATGGGGCTTCAGTTTCATCCGGAGAGAATGCGAAAACCCGATTCGGATGATTTTGAGTATCCAGGATGCCCGTCTGCATATCAGGCACGAACTGAATTTCTTCTAGTTTGTCATGTTTTTTGCCAATTTTATGGTCAAAATTAGCTGTATCTGCAGGAATTTGTCAAAGCAGTGAGAGCTTACGAAAAGAAGCTCAATGGAACCACAGCATGTGTGCCAAAATCTCCAAAGCTTAACCATGATCAAGAGATGAAGAGAAGGAACATCGTAACGAGCCTCTCAGTAGCAAGAAACATGTACTCGAAGCGTGGAATTGTTTCCGGAAGAGAGTCTGATCAACTCGACGTCGGAGCTGAGTTTCTGGAGGTCAGTATTAAAACATCTCCACACAGCATAACCAACCCGCAACATAGTTTCTAGTTCTTGTAGGTTGTCATGATAGTTCGATTTTAATGGTGTGTTGTTCCGAACGGTATGATATCAGGCTAATACGGCATTGAGCTTGCAGCAAGAGACAAGGCTGAAGCAGATGGGGGCAACAGTAAGAAACGCTTCTGCATACATGAAACAACTGAAGATGTGCGAGGAGAGGGAGAAAGTTGCGAAGGCCTTCATCGGGAAGATGTCGATAGAGCAGATATCTGATCTGACGTCGTTTTACCGGACGAAGAGTCGGATATGTTCCAAGGCCTTGGAGACAAAGTTTCATGACTTGCTGCTTGAAAACGATGCTGATTAATTTCTCCTCACTTCCAATTCGTTATGAAAGAGATGCTTCCCTTATAAATCTGCGCTTAAAACACGAGATTAATATAAAAACTCTTCTTCCAGCTGCCATGACAAAAGAATGACGACCGACTCCTTGAACTCGATTTCATTTAGCAAGAGAAACAAAGATTACAAACCCGGCAGATAAGCAGCAACAACACACTTAACGCCTTATCTCATTAAGTGATGTCGGATGCGATTCAGATACACATTTGGGGAAGAAAAAACTAACACTTACGGTTATCTCTAAATCAAAACCCCCTTTAGACAGGATTACATACTAATAATTAACATCATATCACGGCATAAAAAAGAGCCCGGTTTATCTTTTTTTATAGTAATGTACTCTTCTTACTACCAACAAAATAAAAACTTGCTTACATCAAAAGCAGTAACTTCCATTTAGAGCTAGACCTTCTATAGATTATCTAACTATATTTTCCTTCTATTCACTTTTTACTGAGCCTCTTTCATCTCATGCCAAAAGCTTTGACTTTTCTTCTGTGGGTTACCCTTCATCCTTTTCTTTTTTCGTTTTCTTTTCTTTCTCCTGTAGTAAATAACAGAAAACCAAACGACAGAATCACCGCAAACCAACTTGCCACCATGAGTTTAACAAAATAAAGAGAATTTTCACAAGTAACCCGTGCAAAAGGCTTCACTTCTAGAACGGTGGTAGTAGCATCACAGTTAGCATCCTCTTGATATCATCTACGGTTAAAAAACAGAAAATCTGGGTGATTGACCCGATGCTTTCTTAGAAAGTTGTCAGCATCCTGCAAAAGAATGCTGGCTAACTGGTGTTCACATCCACCACTCGACGTCCACAATGAACCTCTGAATTTGTATGAAGCAAGGCCAAAAGCAGGTAACAACATCTTAGGGACACCATCCATGTCACTTGGATATGTCAATACAGGAACCCGGTCATCTTGTACACCTGAAACATAATCAAAGAAGAGACAAGTTTCACATTTAAAATCTAGTTATACTTCACACGTAATGAAATCATCCTCGATATCTGTCTACCATATTGTACGTCCATTTTGACATGGAAGCATGCACGTACAAGGGATAAGACAAGATAAACTTGGGCATAATGCAGATATCAGCATACGTGGTGCATTGACAATAACTTTCTTTGATCAACAATGCTAAATCCCCACATTGTAGTAAATGCTAAAATTAAAAGATAAAATCTGTAAGAAAATCAACTACATAAGCAGTTAAACTAATATATGGCATATGATTTTGTTATTTCATTATGCTATATGAATAACATTCACCTCTCCCAGACCCTGCGTAAAGCGGAAGCCTTGTGCACTGGGTACGACCTTTTTTATTATGCTATATGAATAAAAGATATATTATCAGACCAAATCACCAAACGAAACAACGTGGTATCCCATTTATGATGTATGATTACAATTTATAAAATCAGACCAAAACAACAAAATGAAATAACGTGTCATCTCAAGAGTATCAATTATGCAGACCAAATGTCAGGGAACAAACTTCCATCCTAAGCAAAACTAAAAGGGTTAAAAAGTACCTCTCATGGGTGTAAAAAGTTTATGGTATGTTAGAAAGCACGCATCAAGATCCTTTAGAGTTGGTCCTGTTGGAATCCTATAAATTGGATACCTGAAAAGGTCATACCAAAACCAATTAGTCACACGACAGTGTACAACGAGTAAACAAAAACAGTGATCTATAGTACCATGCAACAGATATCCAACTGGGTGACAGTAGATCACAGCTTCTTAGTGTCTTTAGCTCAGGAAAATGGAACGCAAGATCTAGTATCTGTAGAAAGGTAAAGTTCAGAACAACATCCGAAAAAAGGGAGGTCATAAATAGCAAGATATATTACTATTTGTTCTAGAGAGAAATGAAATTATAACCTTGTCAGCTAAAGGCTCACGACAATAAGGAAGGTCCCGTTCAAAATACTCAAACAGTAAGCAACCTTGGGAATTTATACATTCGCCCTCGTCACTGGAACAGTCTTCGTGGGGTGGTAAATGCGGGTCTCTTAAAGATAATCTTTCTATCCTACGAGGAATTTCACTAGACATAATTTGGTGATTCTGCTGCTCACTCAAATATTTTAGTCTATCAGTTTCGTACTCACAGCTACCGTCACTGCTAGAATCCCTGAAGTCACTATCACTGTCCTCATCTGGTCGCCTATCAATAAACGACCATCAAACTTTGAATAACAAAAATGAATGAAATAAACCATTCATGTTTTGACAAAAAGCAAATATGTAAACTAAAGTAAGCAACGGGCAATAGTCAGTATACACTGATTCCGTTAAAAGTACATATTCTGATGCAAGGAGTAAACAAACATAGTAATCCATGAAACCTGTTTACCATAAGTGCATGCGCCATACAATCAAGAACAACAACAAATTCTCAAATTCAGTTTTGGATTTACCTCTAAGTAAATGCAGGACAAAAATCATTTTGCAGAGAGATAACGGCACACTTATCAGTTATCACTGATTCACTATCAAGAAAGAAAATACAAACAATGCATGCATGTGACTATAATCAACTAGAACTATATCAAAATTCTTCTAAACTACAAAACAAATGATAAATCGAATTAAGCCAAAAGTATGGAGTAAAATGTATACCTTGTCTTAGTTGCCAATTTCGCAGAGTGGCCGTATATTTGAATGCCGGACAGGTAAGGGACGTAGTACTGAACCACAGAGTCACTGTCATTCAAAATCAGAGGCACTCCTGCACCATAAGCACTCCACTCCTTGAAGGACTCCCATAAATCCCCCAGAACAAAGTATGGCTGACATTCCACGTCGCATGTACTCAATCCTCTCATCGTCCTCTGCAACCAAACAATTAATTACAAGATCAACAAAAAAAATAAAAAAAAAACCCCCAAAAAATTACACAAATTAGATTCAAGCAAACACCTTGGAGAGGTACTGAACGGGGACGGACGGAGAGATCGACTGCAAGAACCGGTCGAGATTACTCAAGGGCTTCACGACGGGCTCAAAAGCGGGCACGGCGAAGGGGTTGGGCGCCTCATCAGACCCGGTCCGGTTCTCCGGCTCCCGGTTGGGATTACCCTTCAAGGAAGGAGACGGACTGGGCGTGACGTCGCTCTGAGCTCTGCGAAGTTGCTCCGCCTTCTGGTTCTGGTGGGCCCTACGAGCTCTCGCCGGATTGTAAAATCGATCCTCTCCGCGGCCGCGCGTAACCTGCAATCCCGTACCCAACATCGCGTGAAAGGCGAAGCAGAAACTGGCTCAACGAGAGCCTTATATCCGGTCCCCCTCTGCACGCAGAGCGTCTTAAACCCAGAAACAAAGTCAACGGGATTGGAACAAACCGAGAACAACTGGGCGATGGTATTAAGGGGATCAGCGCCTCTAGGGTTTGTCAAAATTAGGGTTGATCGAGAAAATTGGGGGAATCGGATCGGAAAAGATTGGAGTTGCAGGGGCTGAGTCGGAATAGCAAAACACTATGGATCTGGCGGAAGAAGAAGACGATGATAGGGGTAGGTATTGAGGGGCAATATGGTAATATAAGTTGGAATAGTAGGGGAAAGGGAAGCGATGGGAGGAAGGCGAAAGAAGAAAGCAAACGGCGAAGCAGGCTCTGTATAAAAGGATGGGGGTACGGCGTAGGGGTAGGAGAAGAACAAAACAATTTTTTTTTTAAATCCTTATTGTTAAATATAAATAATTAAAAAACAACTTGCCAACAACTTTGGCGCCCATGACTTAATGCAACGGGGGCACTCAATTCAGAAAATTACAACCTTGTTTTTTGTTGAATTTTTGTGAGGCTTTTAAATTGGAAATTTTTTGTGCAAAATCAGTACACAAGTTACGTTTTGTACCATTTTACGTTTGTAAAAATATTAAAAAATGTAATTGATATATTCCTTTTTTACGCATAACACAACTTACATTTTGTACAGTTTCTCAGCGTATTAATAAAAAAAGTTACATATTGTAATTTGAGTCAAATTATTGATTTTTGTAATACAAAAATATATTTAGACAAAGGGGATGGTGAGGTTCGGCTAAACCAGAGTTTTCGCAACCTAATTTGGTATCTTATTCATCGTTCGTGATATTTAAACTTAAAATTCTCATGTATAAGTAAATAAAAATACTATCAGATTGTAACATTGAGTGACATTATTAATTAAGGAAAACTAATGAAAATGGTTTGAAAATTTTGAGTTTTAATGATAAGGATAAAATAAAGGGTAAAGTGAATAGTAACATGATTGACTTTTTAGTGTAAAAAGTATGATTTTTCGTTAAAGTGAACAGTACCGGGTGCTTTTCATTGAATAAGAGAAGAAACTAGTCGATGAGTGGTAGAAAATTTGTGGTTAGATAAGGGCAATTTAGGTAATCTGATTGTGTGTGGGAGTGGGGTGAGTTTGAGCGTTATCTAATGACTAAATGGAAAAGATCTGAAAGGCTTTACTAAACATGGTTGCGATTGGTGGCATCGAGGCCACACGGATTAGTCATTGGGGTGAGGGACTCAGCTGCCTACACGTGTGATGGAGGGAAACGCTGCACACGTGTATGGCTGGATTCGCTCTGCTAGATGGAAGGTGTCATTTTCCTTCTTATCCCCATTCGATTTTATCAAGAAATTGAATAGACTTTTTTATTTATCAATTAATTCTCAACTCAGAGCCACGACGTTCCGGATGCGTGAGGTTACGCGCCTTTTTGGACTTTTGCTTCAGATCACCACGTTTGATTAAATAGAACTTTAACTGAAAAATTTATGGTACTATTTATTTTAATTATAAATCATATTTTTATATTAAAAATTAATCATAATATTATTTATTTTAATTTTAATTTTATTATTTTCGTTAAATTCAAAAAAATTTAATCATTTTCATTAGTTTTTTATTTTATTTAAATCTTGTGCTACGGTCGCCTATTATAAAATAAATTTTAAAAAAATGAAAATATTTTCTATGTGGTCAAAAATGAGAAATAGTAAAATAAACTCTAGTCTTCAATTTATATTTAAGAGATACATCGATGCTCGGGTGTTCTCACCACCTTCTTGCCCCAGCTTGGCCTTGTTGCCTCTGTTGCTCCAGAATTGAGGTTGCAGGCGAAGACTTCTGGATTTGCAGGCGAAGAGGTAGAAGATGCCATTGTCGATCAAGATTTTGCAGGGAGAAAACAAATTTGGGAATAGAAATCAAAGATTGCAGAAGAAGCTAGGATCGGTGCATGAGTAGAGAGGCGAGTGATACCATATAAGAAATAACTCTGGTAATTTCATTTCTTAATGAATAAGAAATTACAACAGGTTTATATACACTTGCGAAAAATAGCTTAGTAACTAATTACACCTGGTTAACTGACTAATCTAGTAATTAATTACATGAACAGTTGTAATAGACTTGTAACCAAAATACAACAAACTATATATGTGCCTCTTTACAATCCACATGACCTTTCACTAGATTAAATTCCAACGTTAGTACTACTACCAGGAGATGCTTTTCTTTTCAGCTTTGAAGCTGTTCAGTGTTCACACAAATAAGTAGACCCCAGAGCAAGACGGAAAGGAACATGTTTCACGACGCCACGAGTGAACACTGAACACTCAATCCTTTCCGTAATCTGTGTGGTTCAGAGGAGTTGCAAGGACTTTTGAATGTTGTCTTTGAAGAGTCAAGGGTTCAAAGTCTTTCCGGTGCTTGTCAGTGGGGAAGTTGAGAAGGAAACTCCCCTAGTAGGCCATGGAAGTCTTTTAAGTCGAGCAACATTTACATGGTTAGTTCCCGCAAGTCTTCCAGTCTCCCAAATTCCAAGTCAACAGGGGTGTTAATATATTGCAAACAAAGAATTCTCAACCTCTACAATTCATCACTCTTGTTCTGAATTTGAGGAGGAGTAGATCTTCTTATTCTTCTTCCTTTGCGGCGCTTTCTTCTTGTTCATCAGCTGGGAATTCTCGGATGGCTTCGGTGGCTTTGTTTATTCTCTCCGTTCTTGCTCACCTTGTGGTTCTGCACTCTGCTGAATATTCAGAAGCGGAACCCTCCAAACATTGTCCAGGCCACTTCTGCAGTGACATAGCAGGCAACATCAGCTTCCCCTTCAAAAGCCCGGGAGATCCTCCTGAATGCGGATTGTTCACAGTTGATTGTTCAGAACCCGATCGGCCAAAGATCCAATTGAAAGAGGGGGGATACTGGCATGAATTCCAAGGCTCTTTATTTTCACCTTCGATTTCTATCAATGACAGAGACCTTGCCGACCGCTTAGAAAAGGATCGCTGCGATGATGGAGTTTTCGACGACTTGAGTCTTCCCAGCGCTTCTCCAATCGTTGAAGTACCATTATTCACACACGATCTGACCCTTTTCAAATGCAACACCACCTTAGACAAAAATTCTTACCCACAACTTAATTATGGCTGCGGAAATGCTAACCATACTTATTATACCGCTTCATTTAGCAGTAGTTTAACTAACCCCCCGCCGCCAGGGTGTGCAACCATTCAGGTCCCCATAGTTCCGTCTCCGTCTCAACCCATCACGTTGTCTTCATTGACTGCTGAGTTTTCCCTCGAAGTGGAAGCACGAAAATGTTATCAATGTCGTGAAAGAAAAGGTGAATGCCTGGTTGAATATGGAAATTATAAATGCGCCGCCAGAGAAAAAGGTATATACATTTACATGACCTGTTTTTTCATTCTCTGACGTACGATAATCCGATTCCTTTCTTCAAAGGATATAAGGCCATCTCCAACCGATGGCTGGCCAGATGGCTCGTTTTAGCTCTCTGGCCCTCCAAGATTCTCCAAGATATTAATATTTTAATGAACAGTACAGGGCCATATTTGCCTCCGTCTCCAACCGAGGGTCAGAGGGCCAGAGGGCTCGTTTTAGCCCTGTAAAAAAAAACCGTCTCCAACCGAGGGCCAAAGGGCCATAGGACCAAACATAATTTATTATTTAAAAACTACAACTTAATTTTATTTAAAAATCATGTTGGTTAGTGTTGTATAATTTTTATGTCGGTTAATGTTATTTAATGTTGTTTCATATTGTTTAATGTTGTTTCATGTTACTTAATTTAATTTAATGTTGTATAATGGCTTAGGAAGTTATAGGAAAAAATTAGAATTTAAAAAAAATATGAAACAAATTTTGTGAAATAGAAGTTATAGGAAAAAATGGAATTTAAAAAAAAAATATGAAACAAATTTTGTAAAATAGAAGTTATATGAAAAAAATATGACCCAAATTTTGTAAAATATAAGTTATAGGAAAAAAATAGAATTAAAAAAAAATTGAAACAAATTTTGTAAAATAGAAGTTATAGGAAGTTATAGAAAAAAAAAAGAAAAAAAAAGGTTTAAATTCATAAAAAAAAAAAAAAGGATTTACAACGGCTAGTGGCGCTAGCCGTTGGAAGTTTGAATTCAAAATGTTATTTCTGTCGGTTGTAACCGACAGAAATAATATATATTATATTATTTCTGTCGGTTATAACCGACAGAAATAAGAATATTATTTCTGTCGGTTATAACCGACAGAAATAAGAAACATTAAAAAAAAAAATAGCCAGCCCGGGGCTGGCTGGCTGGCCGAAAGCAGCCAGCCCTCCAGCCCTCCAGCCCTCCAGCCCTCTCTGATCCCGTGGGGCCCTCCCAGATTCCCGAGCCCTCTGGCCTAGCCCTCGGTTGGAGACGGTTTTAGGGCTATTTTCGGCCCTCTGGCCCTCTGGACCCTTCGGTTGGAGATGGCCTAACTAACAGTTTATCGAGACACAAAGTATTAAATGATTGTTATATATGCATTAGCCTCTTTTTTTTTTTGAATGGTAACATAATTTATGCCACTTCCATCTTCTGTAATTTAGTTAACAGCAGTTTTCATTGCAATTCATGTTGCAGGAGATAAGCAGGTGAAATTGAAGCTAGGACTAGGTAAGATTGATATCTCTACATTTAAGATATCTAATTGGTATGCATACTCATCTAGGACAAGTGCTAGAACCAAAGCACGGAAATCAGTCATTCCCCAATCCCTCTGGATTAATTTTCTAGGAATCACGGAATGAGCAAGCGTTTAAACACGTTGGCAAAGTCCATTGATTGCTCTGCATAACATACCTTCAATCAAATTTAACTCTCCTTTAACAGTTGGTGCAGCTTCTGTTATCGTCGTTCTAGTTGTTGTCTGCTGTTTCTTTTGGAAGAAGCGTATCCAAAAACATCAAATTGTTGAGGCCCTTCTAAGGAGCTACGGGCCGCTTCAAGTTCAAAGGCATAGCTATTCGGAGGTCAAGAAAATGACCAACTCCTTCAAAGAAAAATTAGGACAAGGAGGCTATGGTGCTGTTTACAAAGGAAAGTTAAAGGACGGCCGTCTTGTAGCAGTGAAGGTCTTGACCAAACTGAAAGGAGATGGAGAAGAATTTATGAATGAAGTGGCAGCCATTAGTCGAACTTCCCATGTCAACATCGTCTCCTTGTTGGGCTACTGTTTTGAGGGTTCGAAGAGGGCTCTGATCTATGAATTCATGCCTAATGGATCGCTCGAGAAGTTCATATTTGATGCAAGTACTCCCAAGAATGATCATCATCACTTGGGATGGGAAACTCTGGATCAAATTTCACTTGGTATTGCTCGAGGATTGGAGTACTTACATCGTGGTTGCAACACACGAATTTTGCATTTTGACATCAAGCCTCACAACATTCTTCTCAGTGAAAATTTCACCCCAAAAATCTCGGATTTTGGCCTTGCCAAAATATGCAACAGGAACGAGAGCATTGTGTCGATGTTGGGAGCTAGAGGTACAGCAGGTTACATTGCTCCAGAAGTATTTTCTCGAAACTTTGGAAAGGTCTCACACAAGTCCGATGTGTACAGCTACGGAATGATGCTTTCGGAGATGGTTGGAGGAAGAAGGAACATCGACACTGAAGCTGAAAATACAAGTGAAATATATTTTCCGCATTGGATTTACAAGCGTCTTGAACTGGACGAAGAGATTGGTCTGCAGAGTGTTACGAATGAGGAAGACAAAGTAAGAGCAAGGAAGATGATCATAGTGAGCTTGTGGTGCATACAAACTGATCCTTCCAACCGGCCAGCGATAAAGGAAGTGATAGATATGTTGGAAGGGAGTGTTGATTCATTGCAGATACCACCCAAGCCTTACTTGTCTTCTCCTCCAAAATCCCCGGTAGATTCTTCTACCACATTGGTATCAATTCAGTAAAAATCCTGTATTTTACTTGAACAAATCTATGTTTTTTCTGAGGCAATCTGAATAATAAAGTAAGCATTTCATTTTTGTTTTGTTCATTTCTATAGATGAATGAATCAACACAGTAGGAGCGACCCTCTTACTACCACTCCTGCAATCATTATATATTCAACACAATTACAAACGCTTTAATCAATCCAATTTAGGGAAACTCAAAGATGGCCGGGAAGTTGCAGTCAAGTTCTTATATGAACACAATTACAAACGCGGCGCCCAAATCATGTACCCTCTTCCATGCCATCCGGCTGAAATCCAGTTTATATGCTTTGAAATCATGTGTTTCAAGAACAGCATCAGGTTCGGGGCTATAAAACCTACAAACAAGTAGAAGCTCTCCACAAGATTGCACAAGATACTTCAACACACCGTAATTTTCCTGCTCCTCGGACATTTTTACTTAATGGCTATCTGTTTTTATCTCATGATCATCCTCTGTTCTGATGGCAGCAAGAACATTAGTAACCTTAATCTTCGAAATGCTATAGTCACTGCTTAGAAGATAGAAACTTCCATCTGAGAAGACAGCATCCTCAAACGGCTCACCATCTAGCTTATGTTTAAGCCATGATTGAGCTCCGCGGACCCAAAATGCAAGCTCCCGGTGTTGACTATGAACTCAAGGTTGTAACAATCGACTTCTTTCACTAGAATCAACCAATCTTGATATGATCCCCAATCTTGATTATGTAATATGCTAAGACAAGTCCACAAGTCCTTACATGTCCGTCTCTGTGGCCAGAAGTCATGAGCCACGGGACGGGACACCACGCCTTTGCCAACAAGAAAGTTCCTGTCCAATAGCGTTTCTCCAAGCTCTGCAAACATCATTAACAGAGATACAATCAATCAGAGGCTGTCGCTCAAAGATAATCTCCAGTGTAGTGTGAGGCAGCTCTTCCCAATTCAAATTCCATGTATAACAGATGTGGATAGAAAGATTATACATTTTGTGAAGGCAAATAACTCCCTTGCTACCTTGTAACATGCCTCTTATCAGTTCAAAATCAAACTAGAAAAAACTTTCTAGATAATCTTTAAATCTTTACAGGTAAATCTCAAAAATTGGGATGCCATTGTTTTCACTACAGCAGCAGTAATTGTTCCTCGGAGTCTAACACTGCACGCGAACAAATAAAATGATTCCCGAACAAAAAAAAGCAGAGACACAAACAATCAAAACCTGAATTGCAATAACAAATTGATTGCCTGGAGATAAAATCGTTAGGTCCCAACTCGAAGAGAATGCAAGCTTTTATATTTTATAAGAGATCTCTGCAAGAAGGATGCTGTATATTATCAACATTCTCAATTCCTTAGTTAAACCCATGAACACGAAGATGATATTTGACTCCGATTCCACAAGCAAATAGCTAAAACAATCGAACCGCGTTCACACGTTGTTAACCAACAAAGAATCGTTCCAATGAGTTCAAAAAATTGCAAAGAAGGGCATGAATCCGTGATGAATCACAGAAACAAGTGCTCTGATCAAAACCACTTTCAATAAAGTTGGAAGCTTTTTAAGTTTTAAGTGCATTTTACTTAATACCCAATTCTTGCATGCAACAGTCAAAAGCTTTATTAACTCCCTAATCAGTTCCTAACCCACCAAATCATCCCAGATTTTACAATCACAAAATTTCTTATTCCTTAAGAGAGTAAATTGTAGCAATGATCTTTTAACTTTAATCAAATTAGAGCAATGGTCCATCAACTAAAAATCCATTATCATTTGTCCCTCAACTTATCGAAATGTGTAGCTATAGTCATTTTCATCAATTTCGTCAAAATTTTATCAAAATAAGTTATGTTGGAATAACCATTTATATAATTAGGGTCCCTCAACTCATCAAAGTGTGTAATTATGGTCATTTTCGTCAACTACGTCAAATTTTTTGTCAAAACGAGTTATGTTGGAAGGACCATTGCTACAATTGGGTTAAAGTTAAGGGACCATTTTTCCAGTTGAATTAAAGTTGAGGGACCAATGGTAATGAATTTTTAGTTGAGGGATCATTGCTCCAATTGAGTTAAAGTTAAGGGACTATAGCTACAATTTACTCTAAAACTTAACCAAAAACAAAAAAAGGAAAAAAGTCTCTGGAATATACCGGTTCGTCTCCTTTTTAACCGAAACGGTGCGCATGAAGGTTTTAATTCCTCGTTTTGTTAAAAATATTGTCTGGGTTGGGTAAACTCAATATGGGCCTCTAAAACGGGTCATGTAGCGGTCCAGTTTAGCCCATTTACTTTGTAAATTTTTTGTTAGGGATGAGTAGCTCAGCTTACTTTCTGAACAACGAAAAAGCCCAATGTACTTTATTTATTTATAGTAAAATAGAAATGTTATAAATATGTAAAAGTTAAAGGGATAACCTTTTAGATAGGTGCGAAGCAGATGTAAAATATCACACTAAAACTATAGCTCAAGTGAATGACAAATAAAAGATGGAGGAATGAATGATATTATTGATCCCTTTGTTTTGATTTGTATTCTCTGTATCTTATCTCTGTATATACATCGATGGCAGTAGGAATGCTCTATTTATAGAGTGAATCCATACACAAATTCTTAAAGTTTGAAATTTACAACATTTTGTTTCCAAACTCTTCATCATATTTGTGTAGGTATTGACAAAGAACTTATGTGGGCATTCATCAGATAGCCGATGGTTTCATCAGTTAATGTTTTCAACTGCCAATATTGACTGCCAATGGTTTCAACACTCCCCCTTAGATGCCCACATATCAACATTAGTTGCCTCGTTAAAACCTTGCTTGGAAAAACCCAGTGGGAAAAAACCATAGCGAAGGAAAAAGAGTACAACTTTACCTGGATTGTTGATATAGTGTTAAGTATGCTTATGTTGCCTCGTTAAAACCTTAATAGGAAAAACCCAGTAGGAAAAATCTTAATCGAAGGAAAAAGAGTACAACAAGCATGTATCATGGATGCTCCCCCTGAGATGTATCTCCCATTAATTCCGCATTCTTCAAATTTAGCTGTTTGGTAAGTCGACGTAATCCGATACTTTGCACTAACTTTTGAAACGTGCATTTTGGTAGAGACTTGGTGAACAAGTCTGCCAGATTTTCATTAGAACGGATTTGTCTGACTTCAATAACTTTAGCCTTCTTAAGCTTATGTGCACTGAAAAACTTTGGAGATATGTTTTTAGTCTTATTGCCCTTGATGAATCTTTCCTTCATTTGGGCAACATAGGTTGCATTATCTTCATGAATGACAGTTGGATTGTCTATCTTCGAAGTCAAACCACATGAATTCCGAATATGATAGATTATTGATCTTAACCAAGAACATTCACGACTTGCTTCATGTAAAACAAGTATTTCTGAATGATTTGAAGATGTAGCAACTAATGTTTGCTTTGTTGAACACCATGAGATTGATGTATCTCCATTCTTGAACACATATCCAGTTTGTGAGTAGGCTTTATGCGGATCAGAGAGGAAACCAGCATCTGTATATCCGACAAGGACCTGGTCATTTGTGGAGTTCTTTGAGTAGAAGAGACTCATATATGTTGTCCCACGAAGGTATCGCAATACATCTTTGACACCCTTCCAATGACGAATTGTTGGAGCAGAGCTATACCTGGCTAACAAGTTGATTGAAAAAACTATATCTGGTATAATACATTGTGCTAAATACAACAAAGCACCTACTGCACTCAAATATGATACTTCTGGACCAAGGACCATTTCATCATCTTCTTTTGGACGGAATGGATCTGTCTTAATGTCCAGAGAACGAACGACAATTGGCGTGCTGAGTGGATAAGCCTTGTCCATACTCGCTTCTGGATTTTTTCAATGTAAACTGATTGGTGGACTAAAATTCCGCTAGCACAATGCTCGATCTGCAGGCCAAGACAAAATTTCGTTTTTCCAAGGTCTTTCATTTCAAATTTGCTTTTCAGATATTCAGTAGTTTTATGTAACTTTTCAGGAGTTCCAACTAGGTTCATATCATTGACATATACTGCCACTATAGCAAATCCAGAGTTGGATTTCTTAATGAACACACAAGGGCAAATGACATTGTTGATATACCCTTTTTAATCAAATACTCACTGAGACGATTATACCACATTCGTCCAGATTGTTTTAGCCCATACAATGGTCGTCTTAATTTGATCGAGAGCATACCTCGTGGTTTGTTAGCTGTTTCAGGCGACTTGAGTACTTCTGGGACTTTCATATATATGTCAGTATCTAATTCTCCATACAGATACGCAGTGATAACACTATAAGTCGCATGTCAAGCTTTTCTGAAACCACTAAACTTATTAAGTAACGGAACGTAATTGCATTCATTACAGGAGAGTATGTCTCCTCATAATCAATTCCAGGTCTTTGTGAAAATCCTTGTGCAACGAGTCGTGCTTTATATCTTGCAATCTCATTTTTCTCATTGCGTTTCCATGTGAATACCTATTTGTAACCCACAGGATTTACACCAGACGGGGTTTGGACTACTGATCCAAAAACACTTCATCTTTCCAAGGAATTTAATTCTGCCTGGATTGCATCTTTCCACTTAGGCCAATCTTGTCTCTGTTTGCACTCATCAACAGAGTGGAGCTCAACATTATCATTTAATATGATTTTAGTGGCTACTGCGAATGCAAACATATCGTCAATGATTATTTCATTCTGATCCCACAATTCAATAGTACGTGCATAATTTATGGAGATTTCATTGCTTTCATGTACTTCTGTCTCTTCAGGGACATGTGTTTCATCAAGGACATTTTCTTCTTCTAGAAGTCCAGAATCATGAATTGTAGATTTGTCATTCATTCCCTCTTCCTGAATGATTTCATTTGGATTCAGTTGTGTCATTGTCTTTCTCTTTTGAGGGGCTGAATCTTTTGAACCTGGTGGTCTACTACGCTTCAGGCGTGCACCAGATGAATCATTCGCTGCCACTTTATTTTGTCCAACAAGGACATCAATTCTGGCAGGTGCATTTGCAGCTGGTATATGTGATTTTGTCACTTTCATAGCATCATTAAATGCATCTGGCATTTGATTGGCAATGCTTTGAAGATGAACGATCCTTTTTACTTCATTTTCATATTGAATGCTTCGAGGATCAAAATGAGACAAGGTGGGAACGACCCATGTCAGTTATTTCCGTTCTTTTGGAACAATTTTTTCTCCCCCTAACGATGGGAAGAATGTCTTATCAAAATGATAATCAGCAAAACGAGCTGTAAACATATCACCTGTCAAGGGTTCCAAATATCTAATGATAGATGGTGAATCAAAACCCACATAAATTCCCAGTCTACGCTGAGGTCCCATTTTAGTGCGTTGCGGGGGTGCAATAGGCACATAAACAGTATAACCAAAAACTCGTAAATGTGAAATGTTTGGCTGATATCCAAACATGAGTTGTATTGAGGAGTATTGGTGGTTGGTTATAGGTCTCAATCGAACCAATGATGTAGCATGTAGGATGGCATGTCCACATGTAGAAACTGGCAATTTGGTTTTCATAAGCAGAATGCGAGCTATTAATTGAAGTCGCTTGATCAATGCTTCTGCTAAACCATTTTAAGTATGGACATGAGGAACATAGTGTTCAACATTAATGCCTAATATCATGCAGTAATCATCAAAAGTTTGAGACGTAAATTCACCAGCATTATCAAGTCGGATTGACTTAATGGGATAATCTGGGAACTGTGCTCGTAATTTAGTTATCTGAGCAAGAAGTCTCACAAAAGCTACATTCTGAGTAGACAAGAGACAAACATGTGACCATCTGGTAGATGCATCAACCAAAACCATAAAATATCGAAATGGTCCACAAGATCGTTGAATAGGTCCACAAATATCCCCTTGAATTCTTTGCAAAAATGATGGGGATTCAACATCAACCTTTAGTTGTGATGGTCTAATTGATGGTCTAATTACCAACTTCCTTTGAGAACAAGCCTTGCAAGGGTTATTATTTGAGATAGCAATGTCTCTGCTCAATAATGGATGTCCATTAGAGTTGGTAATGATCATACGCATCATGGTGGATCCTGGATGACCCAGACGGTCATGCCAAAACATGTAAACTTTTGAATCAATGAACTTCTGGTTCATGACAGTATGTGATTCAACTGTCTTTATGTATGTATAATACAATCCACTTGACAAACTACGCAACTTCTCCAATATATGCTTCTAGGTATCATTGGAGGTAATGCATAGATACTCCACATTTTCTGCACTTTTCGTTTCCATGTGGTATCCATTTAAACGTATGTCTTTGAAACTCAACAAGTTTCGAGTAGATCGAGTGGCGTACATCACATTTTGTATGGATAATATTGTTCCATTTTGTAACATAATCTGGGCTTTCCCTGAGCCTTCAATCACATCTAATTGGCCTGATATTGTTGTTACCTTTACTTTTGTAAACATCAAGTTTGAGAAATACTTTCAATCTCGAAGTATTGTATGCGTTGTTGCGCAGTCTGCAAGACAGATATCTCCGCCATTTCTCATGTTTTGAGAATGATCATAGATTTTATCCATGCTCTCTGAGTAAGGGAATCAGAGTTAAAAGCAAGTTATAACAAGAAATTTACATACTACTTTTATTGAATCTGAAATGCTAGTTTTACACAACAAGTTCAGCATAATAAAAGTACATCAAACATAAACGATTTAGTCAGACCGGTATACTTCATTCTCCCTTTCCATAATGAAGTTTGAAACATCTAGGTGGGTTGTGTCCAATTGCCCTGATAAATCAAATACTGGATCAGGTATATCTATTGGTTTAGCTTGGTCGAGAAAATTGGTCTCGACACCCTTCACCTTGAAGGAGGCTTGATACAGCTCCACCAGATGTTTTGGGGTACGACAAGTGCGCGCCCAATGCCCATTGCCACCACACCTATGGCAGGCTCCTTCAGAGTTCCTAGGAGCATTGTTCATGTGAGCTTTACCTTTGTGGCGATTCACATTTTTAAAGCTCGGGCCTGAATTATGCCTCGGAACCTGGTTGTGAAACTGACCACCATGGTTCTTGCCTTTCCTATTCTATCGACCTCGCTTGTGGCCACGTCCTCGTTTATGATTATTGCCACCAGAGGATGTGGCGTTCACTTCGATGGAAGCATTATTCACTTCTGGGAATGGTGCAGATCTAGTAGGTCGAGAATTATGGTTTTTCATTATGAGCTTATTGTTTTGTTCAACTACCAGGAGCACAGATATCAGCTGGTTGTATTCAGTGTAGCCTCGTGCTCTATACTGCTGCTGCATGAGCACGTTAGAGACATGAAATGTGTTGAAAGTCTTTTCCAGCAATATTTCCTCAATAATAGTATCCTCACAGAGCTTCATCTGAGATGTAATTTTGAACAACGTAGAATTGTACTCAGCCACTGACTTGAAATCCTGGATCCTTAGGTAAGTCCATTCATAGCGAGCTCTTGGAAGAATCATCGTTGTCTGGTGATTGTATCTGCTTCTCAAAGCCTGCCAGAGAGGTAACAGATCTTCAACCGTTAAGTACTCACTCTTTAGTGCCTCATCAAGATGGCGACGAATAAAAATCATAGCCTTCGCCCGTTCTTGAGAGAATGAGTTGTTCTCTTCCCTGATGGTATCTCCAGGATTCCCTGCTTCCAGATGGATCTTGGTATCCAGTACCCATGTAAGGTAATTCTTCCCGGTAATGTCCAGGACAACATATTCAAGCTTTGCCAAGTTCGCCATTTTCTTTTCTGAAAGAAAAATGAGATGTGTAAGAACTTGCAACAATATGTATTCCTGGAGAAATATAGTGTTAGAACTTCTGATTCTTACAATTTTTTTTTTCATTTTGATCTTCAGGCCAAAATGATAAGCACTCGAAACTTATGGCTCAAGATTTTCAGGGTGAATGAGGAGGGTGATTGTATCGCACCATTCTCATTGAAATAATGTAACATAGAATGGACGATTATTCCACATCACTCAAGTAGCAGGAAAAATTTAAATACGCATAGCAGTGTGGGTGATTATATCGTACCATCTAAAATTGCAATGAAATTAAACTGCAGGTAAATTAAATATGCAGGGCAGGGCAGGGCGGGCGATTATACCGCTCCACCTAAAATTTGCAGTAAAATAAAATTTATAATTCAAGATAGGCGATGATACCGCACCATCTTGGATTGCAGTAAGATGAAATTTGCAGTTCAAGATGTGCGATTGTACCGCACCATTTTGGATTGCAGTAAAAATAAATACTGGGTTAGTAATCAATATCTATACCAAACAAAAAATCAAAGATGTATGTAACTGTTCGTTGGAGAACTAGAAGCAGGCATGGAGCAAACAGTTCGTCGTGAGGGTATACCACGCAATTGAGGCAGAGGAAAAAGATGAAGAGTAAAAACCTTAGAGGAAACATTTTTTCTTTCGGCGAAGAGGAATGAGAAATAGTTATATTTAGAGACTCGTGCTGATAACGTGTTATAAATATGTAAAAGTTAGAGGGATAACCTTTTAGATAGGTGCAAGGCAGATGTAAAATATCACACTAAAACTAAAGCTCAAGTGAATGACAAATAAAAGATGGAGGAATGAATGATATTATTGATCATTTTGTTCTGATCTGTATTCTTTGTATCTTCTCTCTGTATATACATCGATGTCAGTAGGAGTGCTATAGAGCGAATCCATATGACAAATTCTTAAAGTTTGAAATTTACAACATTTTGTTTCCAAAGTCTTCATCATATTTGTGTAGGTATTGACAAAGAACTTATGTGGGCATTCATCAGCTAATGTTTTCAACTACCAATATTGACTGCCAATGGTTTCAACAAGAAAAAGATTTTAAGAAGAAATTTAAATAGAGCCATACCCTCTACATATTTATTTTTACTTTTCACACGAACCCATTTAAACCGGTGGAGAAAATGGCAGTCACAAACGACCAAATTTGTCATGACGTTTTACTAAATTAAATTCCAACGTTAGTACTGTTACTAGGAGATGCTTTTCAGGCTTTCAGCTTTGAAGCTGTTCAGTGATCAGGCAAATAAGTAGACCCACAAGCAAGACGGAACGGAACATGTTCCACTACGCGACGAGTGAACACTGAACACTCAACTCAATCCTTTCCGTAATCAGTGGGGTTCGGAGCAGTTGCAAGGATTTTTTAATGTTATCTTTTAAGAGTCAAGGGGTCAAAGTCTTTCTGGTGCTTGTCAGTGGGGAAGTTGAGAAGTCTTCCGGTCTCCAGTCAAGCAACGTGTACATGGATAGTTCCCACAAGTCTTCCAGTCTCCCAAATTCCAAGTGAACAGGGGTGTTACTATATTGCAAACAAAGAATTCTCAACCTCTACAAGTTATCACTCTTGTTCTGAATTAGAGGAGTAGATCTTCTTATTCTTCTTCCTTTGCGGCGCTTTCTTCTTGTTGATCAGTTGGGAATTCTCGGATGGCTCCGGTGGCTTTGTTTATTCTCTCCGTTCTTGCTCACCTTGTGGTTCTGCACTCTGCTGAAGCCAAACATTGTCCAGTCCAATTCTGCAGCTCAGCAGGCAACATCAGCTTCCCCTTCAAAAGCACGGGAGATCCTCCTGAATGCGGATTGTTCACAGTCGATTGTTCAGACCCCGAACGGCCAAGAATCCAATTGAAAGGGGGAGGATACTGGCATGAATTCCAAGGCTCTTTAGCGTCCACTTCGATTTTTATCAAAGACAGAGACCTTGCCGGCCGCTTAGAAAAGGATCACTGCAACGACGGAGCTTTCGACGAATTGAGTCTTCCCAGCGCTTCTCCTATCCCTGGAGTATCATTATCCACACTCAACCTTACCCTTATCAAATGCAACATCTTGGACAAAAATTCTTCTCCACAACCTAAGGATGGCTGCGGAAATGCTTACCATACTTACTATATCAATTCATCTAACAATAATTTACCTAACCCTCTGCCACCAAGGTGTGAAACCATTCAGGTCCCCATGCGTCCGTCTCAACCCAACATGTCCTCTTCATTGACAGCTGAGTTTTACCTCCACGTGTCAGCACCAGAATGTTTTCAATGTACTGAAAGCAAAGGTGAATGCCTGGTTCTAGAGGGAAAATTTAAATGCGCCAAAGGTATACACATTTACATGACCTTTCTTTCCTTCTCTGACGTGCGATAATCCGATTCCTTTATTTATGCCACTTCTATTTTCTGTGATTTAGCTAACAGCAGTTTTCTTTGCAATTCATGTTGCAGGAGATAAGCAGTTGAATTTGAAGCTAGGAGTAGGTAAGATTGTTATCTCCGCATTTAAATATCTAATTGGTATGCATACTCATCTAGGACAAGTGCTAGAACCAAAGGATGGAAATCAATCATTCCCCAATCCCTCTGGATTACTTTTCTAAGAATCACGGAATGAGCAAGCGTTTGAACACATTGGCAAAGTCCATTAATTGCTCTGCATAACATACCTTCAATCAAATTTAACTCTCCCTTAACAGTTGGTGCAGCATCTGTTATCATCGTTCTAGTTGTTGTCTGCTGTTTCTTTTGGAAGAAGCGTATCCAAAAACATCAAATTGTTGAGGCCTTTCTAAGGAGCTATGGGCCGCTTCAAGTTCAAAGGCACAGCTATTCAGAGGTCAAGAAAATGACCGACTCCTTCAAAGAAAAATTAGGACAAGGAGGCTATGGTGCTGTTTACAAAGGAAAATTAAAGGACGGCCGTCTTGTAGCAGTGAAGGTCTTGACCCAACTAAAAGGAGATGGAGAAGAATTTATGAATGAAGTGGCAACCATTAGTCGAACTTCCCATGTCAACATCGTCTCCTTGTTGGGCTACTGTTTTGAGGGTTCGAAGAGGGCTCTAATCTATGAATTCATGCCTAATGGATCGCTCGAGAAGTTCATATTTGATGCAAGTACTCCCAAGAATGATCATCATCACTTGGGATGGGAAACTCTGGATCAAATTTCACTTGGTATTGCTCGAGGATTGGAGTACTTGCATCGTGGTTGCAACACACGAATTTTGCATTTCGACATCAAGCCTCACAACATTCTTCTCAATGAAAAGTACACTCCAAAAATCTCGGATTTTGGCCTTGCCAAAATATGCAACAGGAACGAGAGCATTGTGTCGATGTTGGGAGCTAGAGGTACACCAGGTTACATTGCTCCAGAAGTATTTTCTAGAAACTTTGGGAAGGTCTCGCACAAGTCTGATGTGTACAGCTACGGAATGATGCTTTCGAAGATGGTTGGAGGAACAAGGAACATCGACACTGAAGCTGAAAATACAAGTGAAATATATTTTCCGCATTGGATTTACCAGCGTCTTGAACGGGACGAAGAGCTTGGTCTGCAGAGTGTTACAAACGAGGAAGACAAAGTAAGAGCGAGGAAGATGATCATAGTGAGCTTGTGGTGTATACAAACTGATCCTTCAAATCGGCCATCGATGAAGGAAGTGATAGATATGTTGGAAGGGAGTGTTGATTCGTTGCATATACCACCCAAGCCTTACTTGTCTTCTCTTCCAAAATCCCCGGCAGATTCGTCTTCTCCTCCAAAATCCCCGGCAGATTCTTCTACTACATTGGTATCAATGCAGTAGAAACCCTGTATTTTACTTGAACGAATCTATGCTTTCTGAGGCAATCTAAATAATGAAGTATGCATTTCATTTTTGTTTTGTTTTTTCTATATATGAACGAATCAACACAGTAGGAGTGTCACTCCTACTACCCCTCCGGCAATCATATATATATATATTCAACACAAAATGTGTGAAACATTTGCATTTCTGGCTCAGGCCAGTGGACCAGGATAGTGTGCCCGCTTCATGCATCTTGTGAAGCCACGTGATTCTATTCTAACAAACAGTGAAGAGAATTGAAGCTGTGTTGAATTTCAGAGTTTTTGCAGCACCTTTGAAAATGAGTGGATAGGCCATAGGCGGTACCCCATTACTTGAAAAATAACTCTATGGTGATGCTGGATGAATTTCCAAGCGACAAGCATATTGCATATGATCAACTTAAGCAAAATTATCGATGCACGCTGCCAATATGATTAAAATAAAATTCCGATTTTAGACCTTAGTTCTTGAAATGAACAAAAAATGTGACGTAACAGAATATGTCTGATTCAAAAGTGATTAGTTGAATCCTAGAAATAGTATTTGATCGCCCAAATCATGTACCCTCTTCCATGCCATCCGGCCGAAATCCAGTTTATATGCTTTGAAATCATGTGTTTCAAGAACAGCATCAGGTTCGGGGCTATAAAACCTACAAACAAGTAGAAGCTCTCCACAAGGTTCCACAAGATACTTCAACACACCATAATTTTCCTGCTCCTCGGACATTTTTACTTAATGGCTATCTGTTTTTATCTCATGGTCATCCTCTGTTCTGTTGGCAGCAAGCACATTAGTAAGTTAGTAACCTTAATCTTCGAAATGCTATAGTCACTGCTTAGAAGATAGAAACTTCCATCTGAGAAGACAGCGTCCTCAAACGGCTCACCATCTAGCTTATGTTTAAGCCATGATTGAGCTCCGCGGACCCAAAATGCAAGCTCCCGATGTTGACTACGAACAAGCATGCAAACAAAGTTTTCGACAGAAGGAAGCGCTGAGAGAACCATCTTGTGATAAAAATTCCATGTTTTGGGAAGATCAGTTTTCTTCCTAGAGAATGGATTCAACAAGCGAATCTCAAGGTTGTAACAATCGACTTCTGTCACTAGAATCAACCAATCTTGATATGATCCCCAACAGTATCTTCCAATAACCTGAGGAAGCACTATCTCCCAATCTTGATTCTGTAATATGCTAAGACAAGTGCACAAGTCCTTACATGTCAGTCTCTGTGGCCAGAAGTCATGAGCCACAGGACACCATGACACGTCACAACCCTGATATTCTCCGAATACCAGGATAGACACGTGCTGGCCGACACCCGAGGGTGACGAAAGCCATTAATTGATACAAAAGCTAAGAATAAGAAATAAATAAGAGTTAGAAATTTAAAATACAATGAATTAAAAATTTAGGAATGTGTTCAGAGCATACAACTAAACCTAATCACTAAAAAGAATTAAAATGAAATTGAATGAATAAAGAAGTGTCGAGAGGACTCAAAGATGCTACTGCGGAAGTGTCTTGACGCCGGGATTAGGTGCCTTGATCCTAAGTCCTGAATGGGGGCGCAAAACAAAGGTGAGTGGACCAAGTTATATATACATACATAATACGAAAACAGTTGTGACCATACTAACCCCCAAGTTTATATATAATGAAAACTACTAACATAATAAGTGATGGAATTAATAAAAATCCTAGCATGCCAAAATATCTCAAAAGTCATATCGCGGAATAACGTCGCAGAAATCAAAACAGTAAACGTCTAATAGATCGTCTCGTAAGCGCAGTGTGCTGCTAGAAAGATCACTGAATAAATATAACTCCCGGCCCAATGCCTGCTCCGTGGTTTTTGCGCCCGTAGCCAGAGATTACCAACTCCCGGCCCAATACCTGCTCCATGTCCCTCAGCCCGTAGCTAGGGATTATTTCTCCCGGCCTAAATGCCAACACCAGATCCTCGCCCCAGGCGGCATAGTGTCCTCTAGGTACGCACAAATAGTTACATCTTTCATAAATAACCATTTCATAATATAAAGTCATCAATCGTCTATACTATAAAGAGGGGTTTCTAAAACATGTCCTAGCATCCTATCGCCATCCATCGGATAGTCTACCAGTTCATGGTTTTTATAGAAAATACGATATATTAAAATATAGCTCAATATAGGCTAACAATTAAATCCTCACCAAAAACACAAGACGAAATTCAACATATTTAATAAACATGCTTATCATAAATCAAATCATAAACTCATAAGGCATGATATTCATTTATGCAATTAAACTATGAAATCATGTAAATTTTAGAAAGGGTCCACTCACAGTACTTAGCCTTCAAAAACTGCGCCACTAGCGAAGACGGATGTGTCACAATAATTGCCCCTAAGCAAATAAATGTTACATTTAGTCAAACTCTACTTAAACGATTGAATTTGGAAAAACGGACATTGGAAATGGGTTCAGGACGTCGAATTACCCTAAGAAGGGTCCCGGACGAAAACCTGAAAAGTCAACCCTAAAGTCAACGTTGACCAGGGGTCAACGGTCAAATTAGGTCTAACGGGTTTTAAGCTTGAAATCCAGATTAAGGTTTAGGTTTAGGTTTAAATAAGATTAGGATCTATTGGGTTTTGGTTTTGGATAGGCCTAGGAATAAAAATGGTGGTTTGGGCTTAATCCCAAATCCACACATGCGGGCACAGCACACATGTACACATGCATAGCACACATGCACACTTACACACACACAGCATACCACACACATGCACAACACATGCACACACACACGTGCATACATATACACATACGCACATACACAATCATACATACACACACAGAGCACCACACGGCCCTTAGGCCTTAGGCCTTAGGAGGAAATTGGGCTTTAAGCCCTTAGGCCTAAGGAGGAAAAATAATATACATATATATAACGAAAATATTAGGTAAGAACGATTACACAAAAGGCTGAAGGGGTTGGTGAGTATGAAATGTATATGAAAAATAATATAACATATTACACAAAAGGGGTTGGTGAGTATGAAATGTATATTCTATTATTGTTCAATGATTTACAAGAGAGTGCTCTTTATATGAGCCAATGAACATACAATAATCATTCATGGTTAATAAAAACAATCATGAAAGACTAATGGACGTGGACAAAACACAATCATGAACGGCTAATGGAAGCAATCATGAAAAACTAAAGACAGCTAGTGAACTAGACGGCTAGTGGACAAGCAATCCATGTGTTGAGAAGAAGATTCCCTTTTACACTGAACACTGAACACTCGATCCTTTCCGTAATCTGTGTGGTTCAGAGGAGTGGCGAGGATTTTTTAATGTTATCTTTGAAGAGTGAAGGGGTCAAAGTCTTTCTGGTGCTTGTCAGGGGGGAAGTTGAGAAGGAAACTCCCCTCATAGGCCATGGAAGTCTTTTTAAGTCGAGCAACATTTACATGGTTAGTTGCAGTCTCCCATATTCCAAGCCAACAGGGGTGTTAATACAATTCATCACTCTTGTTCTGAATTAGAGAAGGAGTAGATCTTCTTATTGTTCTTCCTTTGCGGCGCTTTCTTCTTGTTGATCAGTTGGGAATTTTCGGATGGCTTCGGTGGCTTTGTTTATTCTCTCCGTTCTTGCTCACCATGTGGTTCTGCACTTTGCTGAATATTCAGAAGTGGAACCCTCCAAACATTGTCCAGAGCACTCCTGCAGTGACAGAACAAGCCCCATCAGATTCCCCTTCAAAAGCATGGAACATCCTACTGAATGCGGATTGTTCACAGTCAATTGTTCAGTACCCACTTGGACAACGATCCAATTGGAAGAGGGAGGATACTGGTATGAATTCCAAGGCCCTTTATCAACTACAATTTTTATCGACGACAATGACCTTGCCAACCGCTTAGCAAAAAATTACTGCAATGACGGAGTTTTGGACGACTTGAGTCTTCCCAGGGCTTCTCCAATCCCTTTTGTATCATTATCCACACCCAATCTTACCCTTTTCAAATGCAACACCACCTTAGACAAAAATTCTTATCCACAACTTATTTATGGCTGCGGAAATGCTTACCATACTTATTATACCAATCCATCCAACAGTAATTTACCCAGCCCCCCGCCAGTGTGTACAACCATTCAGGTCCCCATGCGTCCGTCTCAACCCAACATGTCCTCTTCATTGATAGCTGAGTTTTACCTCAAAGTGGAAACACCAGACTGTACTCAATGTCTTGAAAGAAAAGGTGAATGCCTGGTTGAAGAGGGAAAATTTGAATGCGCCGAAGGTATGTACATTTACATGACCTTTTTTACGTGCGATAATCCGATTCCTTTCTTAAAAGGATATGATTAGGGATGGGCAAATACCCATTGGTTATGGGTAATCGTGGTTACCCGTCCATTTAAATTAAACGGTTACGGTTATGGGTAACCGTTTAGATAAATAAACGGTTATGGGTATAACTGTTTACCTGTGAAATTTAAATGGGCGGTTATGGGTATTAACCGCAGTTATAAACGGGTAACCGTTTACCCATTTATTTTATATATGTAAAACTAAAACAAACCATGTTCTCGATCCGATAATACTTAGCACCCAATAAATTAGCAAGGAATTCATTGGTCATTCTCTCAATAACACTGCTACAGGAATGATGATTCTCATCATCAATGAATTGGCCAAATTAATTTAAATTCCTTGCAGGTAACAGTGAAATTGATAGAAATGCTTTGACATAAATGTCTTCTAAACAATTTTTGTAACCCAATAATACTTAGTAAATATTATATTTACCTTCATTGGTAACAGTTAAAAATATCGTTCGTAAACTATTATTTCAATTATTGGAATGGTATAAGGACTTAAAAAAATTAAAATATGGAAATGTATGATGAATGTATATAACGGTGTTTAATTGTCAAAAAAAAATAAAATTATGACAATTTTTTTTTTAATTTTCAAGTTGTTAAAAAAACATGTAGATTGATGAAAAATGGGTAATGGTAAAAAAAGAAAAAGATAAACGGGTTAAAAAGGATAAATGGATAAACGGGTATTAAACGGTTACGGTTACTGGTATGGTTAACCGTTTAGAAACGGTTATGGGTATGGTTATAACCGTTTAGGCAATTACTCAACGGGTAAACGGTTATGCGGGTATGAGCATAACCGGTTATGAGTAAATAACCGCAGTTACTCGCCCGTCATAACCGTTGTTCATCCCTAGATATGACTCTTAGAAACAGCAAACAGTTCATTGAAACACACAAGTATTAAATGATCGTTATGTATGCATTAGCCTCCTTTTTTTGAATGGTAACATTATTTATGCCACTTTCATCTTGTGTGATTTAGCTAACAGCAGTTTTCTTTGCAGTTCATGTTGTAGGAGATAAGCAGTTGAAATTGAACCTAGGACTAGGTAAGATTAATATCTCTACATTTAAATATCTAATTGATATGGATACTAGGACTAGTGCTAAAACCAAGGATGGAAATCAATCATATTCCCCTATCCCTCTGGATTAATTTTCTAAGAATCATGGAATGAGCAAGCGTTTAAACACATTGGCAAAGTCCATTGATTGCTCTGCATAACATACCTTCAATCAAATTTAACTCTCCCTTAACAGTTGGTGCAGCTTTTGTTATCATCGTTCTAGTTGTTGTCTGTTGTTTCTCTTGGAAGAAGCGTATCCAAAAACATCAAATTGTTGAGGCCTTTCTAAGGAGCTATGGGCCGCTTCAAGTTCAAAGGCATAGCTATTCGGAGGTCAAGAAAATGACCAACTCCTTCAAAGAAAAATTAGGACAAGGAGGCTATGGTGCTGTTTACAAAGGAAAGTTAAAGGACAGCCGTCTTGTAGCAGTGAAGGTCTTGACCAAACTTAAAGGAGATGGAGAAGAATTTATGAATGAAGTGGCAGCCATTAGTAGAACTTCCCATGTCAACATCGTCTCCTTGTTGGGCTACTGTTTTGAGGGTTCGAAGAGGGCTCTGATCTATGAATTCATGCCTAATGGATCGCTCGAGAAGTTCATATTTGATGCAAGTACTCCCAAGAATGATCATCATCACTTGGGATGGGAACCTCTGTATCAAATTTCACTCGGTATTGCTCGAGGATTGGAGTACTTACATCGTGGTTGCAACACACGAATTTTGCATTTCGACATCAAGCCTCACAACATTCTTCTTGATGAAAACTTCAGCCCAAAAATCTCAGATTTTGGCCTTGCCAAAATATGCAACAGGAAAGAGAGTATTGTGTCAATGTTGGGAGCTAGAGGTACAGCAGGTTACATTGCTCCAGAAGTATTTTGTAGAAACTTTGGAGGGGTCTCACACAAGTCGGATGTGTACAGTTACGGAATGATGCTTTCGGAAATCGTTGGTGGAAGAAGGAACATCGACGTTGAAGCTGAAAATACAAGTGAAATATATTTTCCGCATTGGATTTACAAGCGCCTTGAATTGGATGAAGAGCTTGGTCTGCAGAATGTTATGAACGAGGAAGACAAAGTAAGAGCAAGGAAGATGATCATAGTGAGCTTGTGGTGCATCCAAACTGATCCTTCAAACCGGCCAGCGATGAGGGAAGTGATAGATATGTTGGAAGGGAGTGTTGACTCGTTGCAGATACCACCCAAGCCTTACTTGTCTTCTCCTCCAAAATCCCCGTTAGATTCTTCTACTACATTGATATCAATACAGTAGAAACCCTGTATTTTACTTGAACAAATATATGTTTTTCTGAGGCAATCTAAATAATGAAGTATGTATTTCATTTTTGTTTTGTTTATTTCTGTACATGAATCAATGAATCAACACAGTAGGAGTGACCCTCTTACTACCACTCCTGCAATCATTATATGTTCAACACAGTTACAAACTCTTTAATCAATCCAATTTGGGAAAACTCAAAGATGGCCGGGAAGTTGCAGTCAAGTTCTTATACAAACACAATTACAAACGCAGTGAACACTTCATGAATGAAATTGAAATCCCTTACCGGTCTTTGCCACAAAATCTTAGTCTCCCTTTATGGCTCCACCTCACGCCGCAGCCGCGAACTCCTCCTTGTCTACGAATACATTTCCAATGGAGCCGTTGCTGATCATCTCCACGAAGACAGAGCAGACCCTGGCTCACTCACTTGGTCTATTCATATGAGCATTGCCATAGAAACCGCCAACGCAATGTCCTACCTCCATGCTTCTGAAATTGTACATCGTGATGTGAAGACTACCAACATTCCGCTCGACGGCAACTTCTGCGTTAAAGTTGCAGATTATGGGCTCTCCGGTCTCTTCCCCATTGATGTCACGCATGTCTCAATCGCTCCACAAGGGACACCAGGATGCGTTGATCCAGAGCATCACCAGTGTTACCAGCTAACTAGCAAGAGTGATGTTTATAGTTTCGGAGTTGTTCTCATGGAGCTCATATCATCTCTTCCGGCAGTTGATATAATGAGGCATAGGCACGAAGTTATTCTACCCCGGCCATAAGCAAATTTCAAAAAGGTTTGTTCAAAGAGTTGGTAGATCAACTTCTTGGGTTCATATTTTATACATATAGTTTTGATCTTCTAGCGTTTTGGCTCTTCCTACTTGTTTGATGTCTATATCTTTTTCCTTCTATTTTTTCTGCTTCTTGTGATATCGTTTATCAACCAATTTGAATTATATGACATGATCAAACACCTTCTTCATCGGAAAGTAAAACGGACATAAATGACAAAAGTTTTAGATTTATAGAGTTTTAAATCATTCTAATTTATACGAAAGGAGTTCAAACTTGAGTACTCTGGCGTAATCCACGTCTGACTATGTTAAAATATTAGAACTACTATTTCATCAATCATTTATTTAACACTTCTAAATTTGAATTTTTCATATGCTTGTTTGGTTACCAAAAATAAAAAATAAAAAATAAAATCACATTGTGGTGGTGAGGGTTAGGTAATGACAACGTTGTTGTACTTGTTCAAGAACCTTGGGTGCAGGCTAACAACGTGGAAAATGGAATTTGAAATCTAGGCCACCTAACTTGGAGGCTATGTATTTTAACTTTTTTACACGATGAAATTTGTTCACATGGAATATCGCTAGTGTTATTATCAAGGGTACTGTTAGAAATATTAGATTGTAGACAAAATTTACAAATTAAGAGATTTGTCACCAATAAGAATGTGCATATCAACATTTAAGGTATAACCTCATTATCAACTTCCATATCATGTAGTTTACAAATTTAATCTTCCTAACATTACCCTATTATCAATTAATCTTTACAAAATCTCTTATTAATGGATGAATTTTTTTGTAGAAAACATGAGCCGCTATACCAAATGTTACAATTTCTCCTATTAATGTTTAAAGTTTAAAAGAAATTTATCAACCACTTATATATTGACACTTAATATGCGGGCTGGTGCAGACTAAAAAAATTTATCCTATTATTGGTTGAAACTGACCTTTCAATCTTCTTCAGTCAAAGAATGAGGTGTTGTCTCTTTTTCAGAACCCTATATAGATTTTCAGATTTTTGGAATTTCACTTGGAAAATGCACCCACTCTCTCTCTTCTCTCTCCTCTCTCACCCCCTCTCTCCCCTCTCTCTCCTCTCTTTGAATTAGTGAAAAACGAGAAGAAAAAAAACCCAGTCACTATTTGGTCTAATTTATAAGTGTGTGTACAAAAAAGATGCATCCACCTCCCAACATATCCTTTTCTCTATTTCACAAGCAATCAATCGTGTCTCAGTTTCTCCCCTGCAATCATTCACCATTTTAAATTCAAATATTCACCCCCAACAATTCACATGTATATATAGAGAGGAATGGGAGTTAGCAGCAGCAACAGGCCTCAAATCCAAAAGATGGGGACTTTACAGAAATTCAAGCTCCTCGCCACGCAGTGCGGCGTGGCCCAGAGCCCGACGCGAAGCCCGCGGTCGAGCCCCTTGATCCAGCTCCCCCGCCGCAAACCCACCTTGCTCATGCTCCTGACCCGGAGCAGCAGTCGCCGCCGTGACCCGCCGGTTCCGATGCCACTACCGGAAGAGCTTCCGGTTCAGAGGAACAGTTTGAAGGACTTGTTTGTGTCGTCGCCGCCATTTGAGTTGAACGACGGGAGGAAGGCGGAGAGTGAGAGAGATAAGCGGGCAGAGTTCGGTAGTTTGGGGGCGGTGGGTAAAGAAATTGGTGGATTTGGACCGGGCTCGCCTAGGCCGGCCTGGACCGGTTTCCGTTACAAGTCGTTAATGAGAAGGGCTTGGCGCCCTGTGCTCGTCACTATTCCGGAGTAAATTACAACAACAAAGCCTTAGTCCACTAAGTGGCGTTGGCGGTATAAATCTTAGAATGATTTGCGGTCAAGTATTCCGTTAACTCTAAGTACTTTTGTTTTCGTAAACTAATATTTGGAAAATATTATTAGAAGTTCTTTGTTGTACGTTATGTCATCAATCGTCTCTCACGATCTTGGTCCAAATATACTAATACAAATCGATTTCGTATTGCATTGTATAATTTGTAGTTACCGGCATTGAATTTGTAGTTAAAAGCGTTTATCATACATTCGACGTTATGGTTTCATGACTTACATAGTGCATTTGAACTCGTGAGAAACTTGGAACCTCTTCCAATATTAGACAGAGGGAATGCATCAAGCCAGAGCCGGTTGGTTTCGAGAATCAAAGAAAAATCCTACTTTGAATAGAAACAACTTCCGAAATGAAAAGGACGGAACAAGAACTAGAGGGATCCACCGAAGACGATCCTTCCCTTATTTCGGAAGAAACAGAGGTAGAACCATTACCATTACCATTCTTTTGAGGTTCCTTTCTAAAGTTAAAGTGGCTAAGGCCCAGGACCATGACTGTTGGGAGAACAGTTAACACCACACATGCTAAAGCAACAATTCTTCCCTTTGGGACTAAAAAGGACAAAGAATAAGGCGTGCTTTATTACACCACCAAACCTCAAGCTTCCCCTGTTGGAAATAAAAGCACAACTTTTGCAAATTCTTATCTTATTACAACCCGATTCAAATCAAATATCATTTCGGATCTATACTTTTTGCATCAAAGAGCTCAAAACAAACTACTCGAGACCTAATTTCATGACGTACATTTTGAACGAAGAAAGAAAGGTTACAATAAGGGAACTAACTTTTTTCCCTTTCAAATGGAAAAATTTCTTACAGTCAAATGGTAAATTCAAAAAAAGGGTGGATTCCTTCAATGTCTTGCCGTTAGCGGGTCTTTGTTTCCAAGAGGAAGTGGAGTCCTCTGATTTGTTTGGGCTTGTGCTTGCCGCAATGCAGAGTCATTCCCCTCTCTCTCGGTGCCTCCATTTCCCTTCTGAGGTTCGGCGTGGCCATCAGACTTAGGGTGGCCACCTGAGTGCTCGTTTTCTGTAAGTACAACCCTCCGCAAGAACCTATCTATCATCTCGTAGCTGGTAAATGTAATAACGGCAGAAGGAGTGGTTCTTAGTAGATTAGTAGCACAACCATTATAGAATCCACGAAGGCCTTCCTTTTGGAACACCTTCTTCATACAGTCAATAACTCCTGCGTACTGGGGTTCAATATGTCTCGCCTGCCCTTGCTCTTGCAGCCTCGAGCGCACAACCTAGAGATAATTAATTCAGTCAAGACAATAAAATAAAATATGAGAAAGATAGAGAGACACGACTCTTAAGTTATAAGCAGTCATCCAAGCCCCAATCCGTTTACTGAGAAGTCCAGCTGAACATACCTCGTGAGGGTATGTTATTACAGAAGCGATTACTTTTGATACTGATGAAGCAAAGGCAACTCTACTAGGGTGTAACTTATCAACAGTTGTATTATCTGAAAATTATATTTACGGGGTCAGATCTAATTAATTAATTAGAAAACGCTGAATTTTCAAGTAAAACAGTTCATCAAAGAAGTAAAAATATAACGTTTACCCCTTTTTGCCATGAAAGACTTTATCTTTTCATAAGCAGGAAATTGAATTGCAACATGACTTATGCCAGCCAACGAAGGCAAGATCCCACTGTTTGAAACCACACATGCAAACAAAAACATATCATTAAGGGAAACGACGCGGATAGATTAAATATCAATTGAACAGACTCCTTTCACCGAATGGAAAAAAAAAAATCGATTTAAGCAAATATGAAATTCACAGTTTAGTGTCATATGATGTAACTCGGAAGAAAAATGACCTATATAAACCTCGCAAGCCTTCCTCAGTTGCAATCCTTGAGAAAGCAGATCTCATGCTTTTGTAAGGAATCACACCAGGCCTCATTCCTTGTGTCTAAATGAAGTTGATCAAGAAGAATATATCAATGTACAAAAATGACAAAAAGTTCAAACGAGGAAAATTAATTAGTGTGAAGTCCTTGAATTTTCTAAATCCATGAATGTTGACTTTAAGTCAGAAACTAACATGTAATTATGTGGAAGAGATTCATTAGCCTGGTTAGACATTGGTTAAGCATCAACCCCAAGAATAAAACATGCCCAGACATTTCTTAGAAACCCGTAAGCTCTAAAGGACCATCTCTAGCAAATATGTGTTTGCATAGTTGAACTAATACTTTCTTTTATTTTCATTCGATGCACAGTTTACTTTCTCCCCACATCTCAAGTCAAGGACATGATAATTACGGAGAGTTTGTGTCGCATCCAGGAAAAAAAACAATGTTCTCAGTCCCAATCCAACAGAATGCCATAAAAATAACAGGTCATTGTTCCCCATGTTTCAATATATTCTAGTACTTTATAATTGATATGCCATTCTATTTTGCAATTTAAATATACCAATACAATTATGTTTGTGTTTTAAGTATAAGTAGACATATATTTATATATTATATAATAAATTTAATTAAAATTAAAAAAAACTAGGCCCCTGCCCGCCGACCGACTAGCTTCTAGCGCTTTTTAGAACCTTGTGCAACACAAAGAAGCATTTGCTATTGCAAAACAAATACAAAATCCCGGAACTGAAATTAACTTAGAGCTACACAACCCTGAATTACGACAGCTGCATGCTTTAAAGGGCATATGTATGTGTGAGTAGTGAATACTGACCACTCCAATAAAATTATGAATTTTTTTAACATGAAATAAGCATGTGGGCTAGCAGAAAATGAGATGGAATCACAGATTCCCTTTACATGAGAATATATGTATTACTACATTTTAAATGAATTACAAACACAAAAACAGTAAACTTACTTGAAGTCTGGTCTTAACAACCCACAATGGATTTGTTGAAATGGCTGTGGCAGCCCCGGCACCAGCAGCAGCAATCATATTTTCACCAATTGTGAGTTCTCCGATGCCATGAACTACAGTATGACCATAGTGAATGTTTAAAAGTAACTAGCTGAATGCTATTAAATAGTCCTTAAACCTCTAAACTAAATCAAGAATATAGGAATACCAGGCGTTTCATAAGAAATAATTAGAGACAAACACAGACTTTTAAGCCACATTTGGAAAAACCAACCATGAGTGTGGAGTAGGCCTTTGAGTTGCTCATAAACTGTGAAGTACACCTGCGTACAAACAGAGTGCATATGGCACCAGGAGAATTACAAAAAGTATATAGGTAAAAAAGTTGCATGTGATCTGACCGAGGGCCTCAAATCCTTGTGAAATCAAGTTTCCACAAGATAAAGGCTCCCAAAGATTTATTTCACAATATAAGGCAACAAAAGTAATACTCACTGCCCAGTTTGGAAGTAGCGCTAGAATTGTAGGTGAAAGGCCCCGGTACATCCCCTTCACACCTTCAGTCTTTAATATTTTTTGTAGGCTTGTGACAATGATACTACCTGATCATAGGCCAAAAGGAAAACAAAGAAGAACAGTCATACTGATATGCATGCAGTATGCAGTGCGAACCATATATACTACAAATTAATAGATCGACTCAAATTTGTCCTCGAAATGGCCATGAGCCAAATAAAAAAATTTATAGAACAAACACAAAGCCCCCTGAAGCCGGTTCACCAATTAACAAGAAATGTGGCATACATTTGGTCAATGCATATTTTCTCGTTTATACAAATACAGAGAGTTCACAAAACCGAAACTTTAACCAGACTACGATTCCATTTCCACCTAAACATGTGCTCCCATAGTCCCAATGAATCTAAGATCGTCAAAAATCGATACTTGCATTCGATAAGTTCCTTAAAAATAACAAAAACACAGAATTTCATCCAAGTATTGATAAACAAAACATAATTTGTTCAAAGGAATATAAAGCTTCGACTCTGTAAATTGAAGAATACCTCTTTGCCCAGAAGGCATGCCATGGACCTGCAGCCTAGTCTTGATGACATCCAAGGGGCATACAAACGTAGCCGCAATAGCACCTGCAAAGCTTACAATTCAATCAATTTGCAATAAATTCATCAGATTTCCAAATGCGTCCCCAGATGAACGAAACCCTAGGAATGGGAATGGGGAAGACACTGACCAGCGGAGGCGCCAGCACCGGCGTGGCAGATGACATCTCTGATAGTTTGGCGATCGGAATGTTCGGCCACAACACCCATCGTAGTCGAATCCCTCTCTAGTCTCTCTCTAGAGCTGGCTCTTCAAATCAAAGGTAAATTTCATGGCCAATCGCAGTGTGTGTATATATACATATACATATATATGCATATATACTGATTTGATAGAGAGGGAGAGATTCGGGGTCGGAAGTTTGAAGGACTGTGGAGCGCCAGTATTCTGGACCCACGAGGTCGTCGTCGTCGTCGCCTGAACTTGTTTGAAGGGGTTTAAGCGGTGAAAAAGGACGTGTCAGGTACGCAGAGCTCAGCTTCGGATTTGGAATTTGGAAAGGGGAAATGACCCGGAAACGGAATCCGTCGAGGGAAGGAAACTCGAAAACTACCAAAACGGCTATTTTCTCTCTGTTACAAGTAAATTTCTCCCCAAAAATGTGTAGGTGGGTTTCTTTCCACGTTAATTAAACTCAATTTCTGCCTAATCGCTAATCAATGTGATAAACATTTCTCTTCAAAATGTGTTAATACATTTACGACCACCCGGCCGTCACCGCTACAGTTCGGTAATATTTGTATGAAGAAAAAGTTTTTTTTGGAGTCTAACGATCCAAACTGCTAATTTTTTAGATTTTTCTTTAAAGATCACGTCAATCATAAATCATTCAAATATGAAACCATATGATTGTTGTGTTAAGAGTTTAGGGTTCTATTAGAACCATATTTGTCCATTTTTTTCACTACAAATAAAAGTCATAATGGTTTTGAATTTGTCTAACTTTTTTGAACAATAATCTATAAATAATGTTATAAAAATAGACAGTTCAGATCGTTAAAATAGATTATGAAATTAGCTCTACAAAACCATATATCAAAAGTTGTATAACAAAAGTGGTGTCAAATAGGTTTAATATTTAATATAAAACCAAGGGCACTAATTCAATTCACATTTTAGATTCTCCTTAGGGCTGGTTTGGTATTGCTGTGCTTTGAAAAAAAATTGCTGTGAGAATAAGCGGTTGTGCTGTGAGAATAAGCGGCTGTGAAATAAATCAGCAGAGTGTTTGGTAAACTTTTTTGTAAAAGTGCTTTTGGAAAAAAAAAAACAGTCTAATAGTGGGTCTTTTCATTAAAGAAGCACTGTAGCTCCGTGTGCTTTGAAAAAAAACCAGTTTTCTAAAGCTACAAATAGCAGCTTCAGCTTTTTCCTTTGATTTCAGCTTATTCTCACAGCAGCTTCCAAAATAAGCCCTTTTTTTTTCAGTTTACCAAACACCTAAAACCCTCACAGCTTTTTTTCATGGGTGCTTTTTTTTTAAGCACCTCACTCCCAAACTAGGTCTTACTCTCCTTACATTTTTTTTCCTTATATATTGCAATATACCTTCCTCCTAAGCCCTAAACACATGCATAGTATTTGTAGAGTTTGCTAGTGTAAATTTTATGAAAACAAAATTTCATTTTTAAGTACAGAAAAGTTTATATTACTCTAACCAACTTAGTTGCGCTTAATAGTATTATTTTTTTTAAATTTAAAAGTTGTGCTCTGACTTGTGAGAGACAAATATGTAAAAAAGTTTGTTTGTTTTGTTTGTTTTTTTATTTTTGTATACGGTGAGGTAGCCAATGGTGGATTTCATCGCTCAGACAAATTCTTGTGTCTACTTTGGCCTGCTTGACGAGGAGAGAGAGTTCAATAGATTTAACTATTTCAATTGCGTTTATAAAAAATTCAAAAAATAAAAATGTGCCTTTAATTTGACAATGTCGCATATTTTGTGTGTACATTGAAACAAGAAGCTTGTTGGACTTTTCTACTTCTCTTGGGGTCCAAAGTCGTCGAGTTAGAGAGGCCCAACTAATTCAGCCCAGAGTGCACCTTTGGCATATTACCTTTCCCGAAAAGCATATATGCTAAATTTACATAAGAATAGGAGAACAACTTATATGATACAAATACAACGTCTTTAGCGTCCTGAGTAAATTGTACAATGTTATGTTAAAAAAACTCAATATTATATTATCTCATTGGCACGAAAAAGGTTATGGTTGGTGGGTTTAAAACCATCACAAAAAAGGCCCTGCAAGATAAATTAATGTCTTGGGCATCTTTCATCAAAGATATCATGATTTCCGGGGCCCAGGACTGTACGCAGTGGTTTTCTGACCATCGTACGTGGGGATGAGCATGGCACATTGGCAATGCGTGTAGGGCTCAGATAGCCCCATTATCCCAGCCTGTGCTTGCCCAGGGATCAGGATCCTCTCCTGAGCAAAGGGTGTGGATCCTCCTAACCAAGCCCATCAGACCGTTGAAATTTTATCCAACGGCTATAAACAGGGAGCCCCTTTAAAAGTTATAATAATTGTAGTCGTTGGATAAAATTTCAACGGCCCGATGGGATTGGTCAGGAAGATCATCACCCTTTGCTTAGGAGAGGATCCTGATCCCCTCAAAACCAATAAAGATTATGTTTTTAATTTTATTTTCTAAAAATATAACCCTCAAAGGCAGAACAGTATGTGGATGTGGAGAAATTTTTCGATGCCAAGAACACGGTTCGGTATACTCAACATCATAATACAATTGGTATAATTTTGTTTTTAAAATTTCTAACTAATTGTACTATGAAACTTAATATACAACAGTATTAAGCCGTATTTCTTTTTTTAAAAAGGGGACAATTGGTACTTGGCCGTATTTTCGGTACACTAAAAAATCTACGATGAATGTGGATGATGGATCCAACGCACTTACTGGAAGATTCCCAAAAATCTCAGTTTAGAAAGAGGTAGTTGAAGTTGTTCTTCTCCTAATCAAGAAGAAAAGGGTATAAAGAAGAACTTTGACAGAATTGTCTGACTAGGGCAATTCTCATATTGAATAAAATTTGTACGAGTTCATACAAGACTAAAGTATATAAATTTTCACGCATTTGTAAAGTTACTTACGAATAACGTGATCGACAACGCTTACTATAAGTTTTTTCTCCCATTTATCAATTATCAATTGGGTACTCGGTACAATTTCCTTCATTTCTCATGCGATGCAACACTTAGCAGAGATGCCTATTAAAACCTTTACCAGACGCATCCGTTCCAACTACAACCCTCCCATCTGCAATTCATTAATTATGTACTCGAATTAAATATTGCAATTTCAATATTATTCACAATCTTCTACTCTAATCGCGGCCACAGACACACAGCAGCTTCACACTCATACTGATCTTGCAAGTTGTAAGTATCAGTGGGTTTAGAATTTTAGCCTGAGCTCAAATGTGTAAATCCAAAACGTTCTTTTGATCTTACAAAAATTACACTGTTTTGTGGTGAGCAACCAACCAATGTTGTTTAGTCTGGTGTGATGTCGTCCTCATCAACTTATTTCTCAAACCTAAACCTCAATACTCTTTGACTTTCTTCCTCTCTCTTCAGTGATCCCCATACCAAAGTCCTCATCAAAGCTCACAAGCAACATAATACCTGAACTCTATAGGAGTCATCAACCTCAAATCAAACTCGATGAAAAAAATTAAAGTAAAAAATCAGACTGGAGCCTTGTGCCTACAAAAAAACCTTTATGCGTGAAAAATAAAAATGTCAGAATGGCCGTGGAACCATCCTAGTGCCTTTCTGGCTCACTCTGCTAAATACTATAATTGTTTCTTCAGTAAGAAATTCTGCTAGATCACCGAGTGCATACATTAGCGTCAGTGTTTTTTTTTGTCAGGTAACGAAGGTTTATACATATGGTGACACACACACGGAAAGGTAAAGCATGCTTGGTGGAGTTTGTCCTTTACTTAAAGAATATTGATGAAAAATCAAATCACTTACAGTATCTTAATAGAAATTTGAGTTACTGTAACTTTTATACCAGAGTTTGATGCACACATGGTTTCAGGTTTCAAGTTCAACTGATGCAGCTTTAACATGCTGGGAAATATTTGACGAAAAGACCTAGCTAGCAAGCTGCTTTATAGCATTCGGGCAATTAGTTGCCCCTATGATCTTGATCGAGTATCATTTTTAATCCAACTTTCGTCGTGTTTCAGAAAAAGTTTCATGATTTCGAAGCGTTTCTGTCACATAGTAGGAAGTATGTGAATTTCATTATACAATTCACGATTCTAACTAAAAACTGTACTAAACGTCCATTTTCTATCTTTTGTATTTCTTACCTTTAGGTCCGACTTAATCTAGTTCTAATTTTTTTCGTTTTAAGTAAGTAAATACGTAATAAGAAAACATGTCAGGAACTCTATAGTTTTAAGGGGTCTTTTGATATGAGTCAAAAGTAACTAAAAATTGAACATATTTCAAAAGTTAAAAATCACTAAAAATTAGACCCATTTCAAAAGTAAGCCTATAAAATTGGACATATTTCAAATTTTCCCAAGTAGAATTTCATATATGAGATATTATTACCGTTTCTCTTTACAGAAAATTGCAAATCAATGAGAAATAACACATATAAGAGATAAAACTTCCAATCTGAAAAATGATTAAGGTTGTGACATAAAAAAGATAGAGTGTAATGTTTGGAAGGAGGTCGGGAAATTGGAAGGAGAATCGTTTTTCTTTTAATTTTTAATTTTATTTCATTTTTAAATATTTTAAATTAAATAAATAATTTTATAAATAAGTTTATAATGATTTATAATTTTTTTTATAGAAATTAGATGGAAATGTCCTTAATTGACTAACGAAAATAAACACAAAGACCAAATTGACTAAATTGAAAATACAGAGATTAAATTGATCCATTGACTAAAACACATGGACCATTTTAATATTTAAGCCTTCAATATTTGAAATGAAACTAAGATAGAGTTCGGATCTCACATTGGATATGAGGGCTACAAGCCTGCATGCTGCAACCCTACCCTGCATATGCAAATACAGTATACGTATGGCCAACTTAATAATTCCACAACCCACATGCTGCCCTACCTAATCCTCAAATTAATTATACTTAATCACAAAACACAACAACGCGGAAAGAATTAAAGCAACTTAACAATTTCGTTATCATCGGGCCACAAATTAAAAACAAAAAAAATGCATGCAAAAATTGTGATGAGAAGAAAGGTTGGTCCTCCCTTTGGTGACAAATCCTCTTTGAATCATTTCCATCCGGACTCCCAAGATCAAATAATATGAGCCGTTCACGTAAAATCGTCTAGCTGAGATCATTCTTCCTCTTTAACTTTCTTACTTTTTCTCTTCCTCTTCAATATCTTGCCTCCTTCTTCGGTGGCAATTGACTTAGCAGAACCAGAAGAAAGAAAGAAGAAAATGGGAGGGGTTGAAGGTCGAGGAAACATGCAGTGGAAAAGGGGTGGGAGGGGGAGAGACTGGGGAGGGACTGTGGAGGTGAGTGATGGTAGGGAGGTCAAGGGATTGGGTGCAGCAATCTCGATCCCAACTACTATTCCGACAACAGTAGTCTCCTCTAATATTCGCGCCTCTCTTAACTTTCTCAGCGTCAATGCTATCGCTGCGGATCTCAAGGCGGAGGATTCTAAAGCCGCTATCTCAACTTCTTTTTATTAAAGATTCGGAGGATTTGGATGGAATGAGTTTGAAGATGATCATATTCCCTCCTCTTGAGAACAACTAATATAAATTTAACGAGTTTATCGTCGTGTGGTGTTTCTATTTGATATATGATATAACAGCGTATAACACGAACAAAAATTTACATAACATTATATTAAGCGACAGAACATTACCATGACAATATGCAATCTATGTCAAATTGCATCACCGTCAGCATTGGCATTGACTAGGAGGGGCGTTGGGGGGACCCCAAAAGCCCTCGAGTAAAAAAGCAAAGGGTAACCCTACAAGGCTGTGGCTGTGAGGCTACAGGTAAACAGGGTTACAGATATCTGCATACGCAGAATCGCACTCAGTTAACCACATGCAACGAGAGCTCTGCGAACCTTGCCCACATCATCGCCATCACAGAAACACATGCACAAACACCCATCACGTGTCAGCTTTTTTCACAGAAAAATCCCACAACCCTAAGAACTTTGTTACCAAATCCACTTGGTATCCATACTCCCTACTCCCTAGTCTTCAATTTCATCATCTCCCGTGGAGGAATCGGGATCAAATTTTGATTTTGGTCCTTTTAGTTTTAGCAAAGTTTCACTTTGAAATGTACATATGTAAGGTTTGACTTTTGTTTATTTTTCTTATTTATTATAAAACTGGTTAAGCGGCACGTTTTGGGTTCAATTCTTGACGTTGGTGAATTGCACGATGGTGACCATGAGAGCGAAAATGCTTTTGTGAGCCTTCTTAGCCCTATGAATGGTGGATTGTCGTAGCGAAGCCATCCGTTGATCCTTTAAAAAAAAAAAAAAAAACTAGCTATTTTTTATTTACACTAAGAGTTAAGAGTCGGCTAAGTTCATAAGTTCAAATTTGATTTTGAAAAAATGGAACTTAAATCTTCTCACTTACGTATAAAGAAAAATATCACTCGACAGTAATAAAATGTAAAAAGTGCGCCAAATACTCTTTAGCATTGATTAGCTTGATTAATTAACTTCCCGGAAAACTCTCCTTGAAGATCTGTTAGGTAAACGACCAACCTTGTGATGCCCGGTCTTTAGAGAAATTTTTAGTTGTGACGGAAACATAAGTGATATATTATGTGCTTTAATAGGAATTGTGGGAAATTTTATTTTTTAAGTTATTAAATTTTTAATACACATATCCCACAATTTGTTTAATGACACGATGATGTAATATGTGTACCAGTCACATTGAAAAGTATTTCTTTAAAGCACTCACAAACAACCAACATAATTTCTATGTAGACCCTAATCTTTCTTTTGTACCCACCTCCACACCAGTGAACTTTTCTCCCGGGAAAAAAAATTAAAATATAGAAAAGAAAAGCTCTTGCCTTTGGCTTTTTGGGGGAAAACAAATTGGTTCGGAGAAAGAGAGAGAGAGAGAGAAAGAGAGAAAGAAAGAAACCGACTTTTTTCAGAAGCAGATTATGGGTTTATGGATGCATTGCTTCATAGTCAGCCGTATCGACTTTTCTGCAATTTCTCTTTAGATTTCGATCGAAAAGTTTCTTTTTTGCCACCCAATTTCTCTACCACTTCTTTAACCCCGGAAAGTTCGGATTTTTTTTAGTAATCGTGGGTGTTTGATGGAAAGGAAAAGGTTGTGAAGCTGCTGCCGACTCGCAGGAATTCAAAGTTCAATTTTTTAATCGAAAGATTAAGGATTTGGGGGTGTTTGATTTGATTAATGGGTCTTACAGTTCATACCTCGTCACCAAAACGCGTTGCGTCACCGTGTTGATTTCTTTATTGGGTGATTTCTTTTTTTGTTGTTATCGTCGTCGTTGGTGTTACTTATTATCTTCGCAATCGGATCTGCGTTTGGTTTCTCAGTCAGACATTCTTCTGGGAATCTTTGTTCATCTGTTTGGTTGCCGAGAAAATACCTCAAGAAAAGGTGAGAAAAAAATATAGAATAAAACGAAAATTTGAGTTTTTTGTCTTCTGGGTTAGCTGAATACATGCTTATTAGTGACATTTTTCTTCTGTTTTATATGATTTCGATTGCCAAATGATGGAATATCCAAGATGTAATCTTTCCTGTTTTGTTTTTGTTACATATGTCGGCAAGTGACAGCATATATTTGTTGATATAACCAATTTGTTGACGTTGTTCTTTGTTTTGTCTTATGATAAATGCAGATCAGTTGTTGTTGCATGTGAAAGGTTCGATCTTGCTTTGTTAGAATTGGGACTTTGTGCTATTTGTGCAAAGAAGTTCGTGTGTTTTGAGGCCATTGATTACGAAAATCTGTAGGATCTTTTAGGTGTTTTGCATTAGTATGCTTTTGAGGGGAAAAGAGTAAGATAGTTTGAAGGTCTTGGGCCTCCGGCAAAGACAGGGGTGAGGTAGTTATGGCGTCCGGAGATAGGCGTCAGCATCATAATATGGTGCCTCTGGCTGCATTGATCAGCAGAGAGCTGAAGAGTGAGAAGATGGAGAAGCCAACTGTCAGATATGGGCATGCAGCTCAATCCAGGAAGGGGGAGGATTATTTCCTGATCAAGACTGATGGTCAGCGAGTACCCGGGAATTCTTCATCAGCATTCTCCGCATTTGCGGTAAGCCTAAGTCTCTCTTATATTTGCACTAGATTATAGAGCCAGAGCTTGGCAGCTCACCTCTGTTATGGTGTTGCCCCATGGTGAATGTCCCAAAAGTTGAATTCTACATATGAGTGCTTAACTCTATATAGGCTGTGAGCGAGATATTTTCCGAAAATTTCATGTACTGTTGGTTTAATTATGGAATGAAGCTGTGTGCTCAAACCAATTTCCTTTAGCTATCAAATATACTGCAAATCAAGTATAATAGTCACCGTTCTCTTTCTGATTGTCAGATCTTTGATGGGCACAATGGAAATGCAGCAGCAGTATATACAAGGGAGAATTTGTTAAAGCATGTGTTGGGTGCTATTCCCCGTGGGCTAGGAAGGGAAGAGTGGCTCCAAGCTTTACCTCGAGCCTTGGTTGCTGGCTTTGTGAAGACTGATAAGGATTTCCAGAGCAGAGGTATGGAATTTACAATTTGCTTAGTCTTTGTTCTTCTTTCTGGTTTTTCTCATATTTTTCAGCACAAATGTACTAATTCTTTCTACTCTTATTTCGTGGCCAGGTGAAACTTCTGGAACAACAGCTACCTTTGTAATAGTTGATGGATGGACCGTGACAGTTGCATCAGTAGGAGACTCCCGTTGTATCTTAGATACTCAGGGTGGTGCTGTTTCCACCTTAACTGTTGATCATAGACTTGAAGAAAATGTAGAGGAGTATGTATCTACTAAAATTCACTAACATTCCTCTCTTTTTATTGTTCTGTGGATTTGTTAATTGAATATTTTCTTTGTAATTGTAGGAGGGAGCGTGTTGCTGCAAGTGGTGGGGAAGTTGGGAGGTTGAGCATTGTTGGTGGTGCAGAGGTGAGGGCTTTTAGATCTTTTTGCTTTATTTTCCTGACGAAAACAAAGAAAGGAACACTTCTGTGGCTGAGTCTTAATTAAAATATGTTTTTCATTGTGTAATATATGTTGTTTTGACATTTACAGATTGGACCCCTCCGTTGTTGGCCAGGGGGTTTATGCCTTTCTAGATCAATTGGAGACATGGATGTTGGCGAGTTTATAGTTCCAATACCATATGTGAAACAAGTCAAGGTATCTTTCTCTGCGTGGAACTTCAATTTTTAACAAGTTTTTATTCAATTCAATGCCAGGTATTGTTTAACCTGAAAGCTAACATTCTTATATTGTTTTAAAAGCTTTCAAATGCTGGTGGGAGGCTTATTATTGCTTCTGATGGCATCTGGGATGCTATATCTTCCGAAATGGCAGCACATTCTTGCCGTGGGTTGCCAGCTGAACTTGCTGCCAGACAAGTTGTGAAGGTTGTTTGAACTACTTGGCCATTTTCTTGCAATATGCACGTTAACCTCAAAGGCTAGAACTCTTTCTTATTGATGGTGGATTTTGTTGTAGGAGGCGTTAAGGTCTAGGGGTCTAAAGGATGATACAACCTGCATAGTTGTTGACATAATCCCTCCTGATATTACCGAACAGCCTTCAACTCCGCCAAAGAAGATTAACAAGCTTAGGACCCTGTTGTTCAGAAAGAAGTCGCGTGATTCTGCTAATAAACTATCCAAGAAGCTATCGGCTGTGGGTATTGTGGAAGAGTTGTTTGAAGAAGGGTCTGCGATGCTTGCTGAAAGGTAGCTGATTCCCTCTCACTCAATTTAGTTGATTCGATGCAAATTTTCTAGAAAAGTTTCACACTGCGGTTGTCTACTAAATTTGAAAAGAAAATTTTCAATGATGTCATTAACTTTAGTCTTGTTTAGGAGATCGAAGTGGGAGTTTCATATATAGTTATCAGAAACCTTTATTTTTGAGTTGGAAGTTTCAATTTGCCTGTTGGCTTCTGGTGAAATGTGGTATTTTGGTATTGTGTATTTGGTTACATCTCAAAATGATTATATCCTGTAAATGTGTTGCAGGTTGGGCAGTGATGAGTGCACACCACAATCGACAACATCTGGGCTATTCATGTGTGCTGTATGCCAGGTTGACCTTGCTCCGAGCGAGGGCATATCGGTTCACGCAGGTTCTATCTTCTCAACCAGTTCAAAGCCTTGGCAAGGGCCGTTCCTCTGTTCTGATTGTCGTAACAAGAAGGATGCCATGGAAGGAAAACGCCCTAGCGGAGTCAGAGTAGCATAGGTAGCTTGTGCATTGTTTCGCCACCATTCTTTTTAACCCGGTATTCCCATTTTTTTGTAATCCGTCTTCGTAGGCCAGCCAATATTGTTTGAATCTTTTACTCTAGTGATGCATGTAATGTATATGTAAATTTGATAAATAATTTGAAGTGAGTTTCAGAAGTTGAGGAAGGTCTTGTGCAAGGAAACCTCATTTGATAAAGTAAGTAAATAAATGAACGGAAGTGATTTTCTTTTGATTTATTCAATCCTGTTAGGATGTAGAGTAGGGTTTCACAGCCAAACGTTCGTTCCTCTCAATCCTTCTCCGTTGTATACTGCCACAAACGTTTTGCAAAACCATGGAATCGAGGATTTCCAATTGGGAAGCCAAGTTCGACGAGTTCAAGAAGTCTCAAGAAGAATTCAGGATTTCTGAGGCCAATTTCGGACCGAATTCAAGACTACCACTGATTCAATTCTTATTCAATTGAAGTTGCTCGCGGCCTACATCGACGCATCAGCCGTTCATCAAATCTACATCTCCTCTCTCTCTCTCTCGAGAGAGAAATCGAATCAAATTGTTCTCAAGCTTCAATCCTTCCACATGGAAAAGGTTCGAGCCCGAGAGAAAGTGGATGAATTCTTGTCTCAGTACCATCCAAAATACAAGCCCAAAAGTCATCCTTGTTTACGTCCAACATTAAAAAAGTTCAAGAAGGTTCGATGTTCTCATCAATGTTCCGAATTTTCGTCGTATCAGCCACTAAAGCGTGAGGATCGTGATCGTGGTAACAAGTCTCATCCCTGTTCTGTCTCCGAAAAAATTGAAGCTCATGATATGATTCAAGGATTTCTTAAAGATGAAACTTTGGAATTTGGGTGCAAGAAAATCTGGGTTACTGAAATTGGAGAAGAAATCTACCCGTTCAGGTCGAAACCAGCGACTATTCTTGAATTTGATTGTAAGAGTGGCAAATTCCAAGTTTTCATTTTGGAAATTCATGTTTCTAATGTTGAGTTTAAGAAAGCTAAATTGCCTGGTTCACGCGCACTCTACCCGTTTGACAAAATGTCGAACTCAGGTTACATTCTTGATATTAAACTTGGCTACCATACGAGCATTCGTGATAAAGGAGGTACCAACTTTCTCTCCAGTTTAGAGTCAATGGATTTATTGGTAAGCTGTGAGGACTCAAGTTTCTGTGTTGTTAGCGATCGTTCCATGGGCTATTACTACAAGGGTGGGACAATTAGTCAAAGGCTCTTCAATTCGAAGTCCAAGAATAAAGATTATGTTCTGGGTTCTGATTGTTCCAAGGTGGTCAAATGTGAGGTGAGTTGTGATTCCTCCATGATCATTGATGGGGAAGATGCTGGTTATTTGGGATTGCATCATTTAGAAACTTGTATAGACAAGAACAGAAAAAATGGAAGTAAGTTCACCTTCTCCAGATTTGAAACTAGTTTCTGTGTTGTTGTCCATTGTGACATGTGCTATTGTAAGGGCATTCGGGATAAGGGTGGAGGCTCCAAATTCTGGAAGAGCGCTGATGATGAGGAAAAGATGGTGAATTTGTATTTTAATCGGATTGGTCGGCCTAGTTCTATGCCTATAAACGAGAATGAGTCATTTGTGAAAAATGTTATGCAAAAGAAGAAAATGGCAATGGATGAGTTTCTGATGTCAGAAAAATTGACTTTACGACCTGGAGTTGAAGGGTTTGTTGATGATGCATACAAGGAAGGGATTCATGTGGTTGTATTGACAACTTAGAGTAAGAGTGGGGATCAAATTGGCAGATCAATTCTTGAAAAGCTTGGCGAGGAAAGAATTTCAAAGCTAAAGATTGTCGGAGATAAGGAGGTTGACCTGAGTTTGTATACCCAACTAGTAAATGATACAGGATTATCGTTTGGTGTGGATGAGCAACTAGCTAAGGAGGCAATAAAAGCAGTTTCCGCTGAGAAACAAAGGATTGCAGAGGAGGTGGGGTCTATGCTACAGCTAAGTGTAAATATCGATACTAGCCCGCCTGAAAGCTTATCATTGCCGCATTCCGAGTTGGGGGAGAAGTTGCTGGACTACATGTATGTGATTGTGTTCTTATTTCAAATACTCATTTCTCTTGTCTAAATGAATCTGGAAATTATATTGATTGTAGCGAAGATGGAATGATTGGGGTGGTGATGTTGGTTGCATATACTACTTGCATAGTTGTAGGTGGAGTATTTTGTAGTACGTATATTGAGTTGAGCAGGGCAGGGAAGATGACATTCCCCATTGTTAATGATCTTGGAACAACGTAAATCTGATCGTGAATCTGCAAGTAATGTAAATAACACAAGATGTATCGTGGTTCACCCCAAGGTTTGGGTTACATCCACATTGATTGTATTAGACAGACTGGATTAGGCTAAGAGTGTAAGGCCAGTTTCAACGATGTGGCGGTGTTTACGTTCCGCCACACCATTTTGTTCCGGATGATGAGGGCAGGTAAGACGATGTAAGATGCCATGGTGATTTAAGAATGTTCGAAAACGATGATTAACAAATTCACCCCCACCATCCGTTTGGAAAGCTTTAATCTTAACACTGAACATGTTTTCAACGAGGTTTTTAAAAGTGACGAAAGTGGTGAAAACATCAGATTTTAATCGGAGTGGATACAACCAAGTATAACGAGAATAATCATCCACAAAAATCACATAATACTTATAACCAGAAATGGAGAGAGAGGGAGACATCCAAACATAACAGTGAATTAATTCTAAAGGTGAAGAAGCCATGGAAGATGATAAAGAAAAAGGCAATTTATGACTTTTACCCAAAGGACAAAATTGACAAAACTTACTAGAAATTGAGCCTTTAATTGGCAATTTATTTGCAAACACTAAACGTTGTAAAATAGAAAACGAAACATGACCTAACCTAGAATGCCACAAGGCATCCGAGACACGTTCACCAACACAAGCAAAAACACCAGAAGGTTGATGAGAAGAATGGGAAGGATAGAGTCCATTGTTACTCGGGCCTTGGAAAAGGATCTTCCCCGTCCGCGAATCCTGCACACGATAAAAACGAGGGTGGATAGTAAAGAAACAGTCATTATCATCAGCAAAACGATTTAAAGAGATAATATTAGTAGAAGCATGAGGGCAGTAGAGAGTATTCCGTAAACGAAAAGAAGCTAGTTTAGTGTGAAGAAACGAATCACCAATTTTGGAGATGTGCAAACATGAACCACCATGAACACCACGAATCTGATCAGTTCCATGATACTCACGAGGATTAGAAAGCTGACCCACATCATTGGTTATGTGGGAATTGGCGCCAGAGTCAAAGAGCCATGGTTGAGCAGGCGAGGCAGGAGGAGCAGGAGGTACACCACGGGACTGAGGAGCAGCCGCATAAGCCTGAAGACGAGACGAAGGAACCCTGCCTTCATAGGACATGTTAAGACGATTGTAACAATCAATAGCGGAGTGACCATAACGCTGACAAATCTGGCACTGAATACGACCAGATGGGGAGAACGCAGGTGCAGGAGAGAAGCCACCTGAAGCAGGAGGAGGGCCGAGGATGACATTGGAGGAAGCAGGCTGTCCACGGGAGGAGGCGGCTGGCGAAGAAGAATAGGAAAAATCACCATTGTAGGTGCGAGAGGAACCAGAACCACGAGCGTAGCCGTTGCCACGACCACCCCGAAACGCACCGCCACGGCCGTGAGATGTACCACGGCCACCACGCACAGCAGCAAACGCAGAAGTGCTGACGTCAGAGGGAAGAGAGAAAGCAGTGTGACGTTGTTCGGCGCTAAGAAGTAAAGATTCCAAGGCAGTGTAAGTGATGGGAGTATCACGGGCTTGGGCAGAAGCAACGGTAGTCTCAAACTGAGGACCAACCTTACTCATAATAATAGCAACCAAGTCTGACTCAGAAACTGGGGCTCCAGAGAGGGCAAGGTTGTCGGCAAGAATATTCACCTTGTCTAGATAGTCGGCAATAGAGAGATCACCACGGGAGGTATTCATCAATTCTGTCCGCATTTGAATAATACGGTTCTGAGAGGTAGAGGCATAGCGTTCCTGAAGAGACGATCACGCAGAGGCCGAATCAGTTTTGTTGACAATAGTAGCAAGGACCTTGGGAGTAAGAGAACTAGTAATCCAGGAGAGGATCATCTGATCAGTTTGGATCCAGTCAAGATACGACGGATTGACGGTGTCGGTAATGGTACCTTTGTCATCAGAAAGAAAAGCAGAAGGACATTTATGTTCACCAGTAACAAAGGAGAGAAGGTTGCGGCTGCGCAGCAAAGGAAGAAACTGAGCACGCCATAGGGGATAGTTGTTGCGATCAAGTTTTATGGTAAGAAAATTCGTAACTGAGGGAGCAGCAGCAGTAAAGGAAGAAGAAGAGGACGCCATACTGGGAAGAGAAAAAAAAAATTAAACGATGAACCGTTGTCGTAAGACGCTGGCTCGTGATACCATGAAAGATATGATTTATGAAACTCAACTCAATCATCTGAGTGAGCCAATTAGTATTGATATATATAGCATTACAAAGTAGACATGTAGTAGAATACAGAAAGTTCAATTACAAGTAGTATCGGAAACAAACTACTAATCAAACTAGAACTAGGCTGCTGCTTAAGTATCTGTATTTGAATAGGAATGAACATCCGTGTGCTTGTAGGAGACTGGTTTATCAAGTAGAACTTCCCATGTCAACATTGTCTCCTTGTTGGGCTACTGTTTTGAGGGTTCGAAGAGAGCTCTCATATATGAATTCATGCCTAATGGATCGCTCAAGAAGTTCATATTTGATGCAAGTACTCCCAAGAAAGATCATCATCACTTGGGATGGGAAACTCGGGATTTAATTTCACTCGGTATTCCTCTAGGATTGGAGTACTTACATCGTGGTTGCAAAACACAAATTTTGCATTTCGACATCAAGCCTCACAACATGCTTCTTGATGAAAACTTTACCCCAAAAATCTCGGATTTTGGCCTTGCCAAACTATGCAATAGGAAATAGAGTATTGTGTCGATGTTGGGAGCTAGAGGTACAACAGGTTACATTGCTCCAGAAGTATTTTCTAGAAACTTTAGGAAGGTCTCACACAAGTCAGATGTGTACAGCTACGGAATGATGCTTTCAGATATGGTTGGAGGAAGAAGGAACATCGGCGCTGAAGCTGAAAATACAAGTGAAATATATTTTCCGCATTGGATTTACCAGCGTCTTGAACGAGACGAAGAGCTTGGTCTGCAGAATGTTACGAACGAGGAAGACAAAGTAAGAGCGAGGAAGATGATTATAGCGAACTTGTGGTGCATACAAACTGATCCTTCAAATCGGCCAACGATGAAGGAAGTGATAGATATGTTGGAAGGGAGTGTTGATTCGTTGCAGATACTACCCAAGCCTTGTCTTCTCCTCCAAAATCCCCGGCAGATTCTTCTACCACATTGGTATCAATACAGTAGAAACCCTGTATTTTACTTGAACAAATCTGTGTTTTTGTAAGGCAATCTGAATAATGAAGTATGCGTTGCATTTTTTTTTATTTTTTTCTATATATGAATGGATCAACACATAGGAGTGACCCTACTACCACCCCTAATTTGGTGTCGAAAGTGTTCTACCACAACTAAGCTAGGATCCAACGTACTCTGGGAAATTTATGTTGTCGCCAAATGGAATGATCGAGTAATGAAATAATTCTTGCGAAGCCATGTGATTGTATTCCGACTGACGGGAAGGAGAATCGGAGCCATATTACATTTCAGATATTGGGAGGAAACTTAACCCACCTATAAAACTCGTTAAGGGCGCGTTTACTATTCCATAACCAGATTGAGAGGAATTGGATTGATGTTGAAATGAAATGAGGTAGAATCAGAATCAGATTCATGTTGAAGTTGTTTACTAAAACTGTCTGGAATCAGAGTAGCAATGATGTTGAGTCCATATAAGTTGTTTACTAATTCACCTGAATCGGAATAAAAATCAATATGATTACTAATCCAGCTGAATAGAAGTATAGAACACTTCTTCTCTCTGCAAGTCTACGTACCATTCCTTTCCTGACCCTCACCTCCACCTTCCCCATGCACCCTACCCATAGGCACCACCTCTTCCACCTGCGAAGTATTTCATGATTTATGGGTTTGTTGAGTGATTGCTTCCACATATTTGTGGGTTTGGATTTGAATTGTTTATTTTTTTGGGTTTGGGTGGTTGATTTTGAATCCGATTTGCGAGATACGTGGCTGGGGTTCTTAAGTTGGTGGGATGGGAAGTGAAGCACGATCGCACGGGGAGGTGGCAACTGGAAAGTGAGGCGCAGACTCATGAAGGCAGGGTGCGCGTGGAGTGGTGGGCTGTTGGGTTGAGTGGCAGACTTGAAATTTTAGAAATAATGAGAGGGTCATAATAGGTATAAAAAATACATTCCTGATTCCCTCCTTCACCCGGAGTCCAAATACCTCACCCATCCAAGGAGTCCAATTCCTCCAATTTGGGGAGTTGGATTCCTGATTTTGTGTGGGTCTCTTCCCTCAGGTTTGGTATACGTTTCAATACTCCGTAATCGGAATTCAACTCCTAATTTTGATTCTGGTTACGGGTGCGTAAACATGCCATTAAGTGTAGGGTTTTGTCGTGAAGTAGACCTAATTGAATCAATTCAAGTTAAAACTGATTTTTAAGGCTTTTTTGGGGCTTGGTTCAGCCATTGGGCTTGTTTAAGAATGAAGGCTTTAATTATCGTCTGGAATTTTTCTTATGAGCAGATCTTTGGTATTTTTTGCACAAATATATACATATAAAACCATGCGACCATCGTTTTCAATGTTCAATGGCGCACTGCTGAAAAAGGTTCATAATAGATTAAACTATAAGTGCACTTGTATTATTCTAATGGATTAAACTATCAATCTCTATGATTAAATCCTACTTTAGACCAAAACAATCAACGATATGGCTCCAAAGTAACAAATTAAGAATCGATTGATGCTACTTTTGATAACATAACCTACATTTGGACATGTGAAAAAGAAGAAGAAGAAAAAAGTGATATCAACAAGCCACACACGGCTATCATGAGCTTTTATGAAATTTGTGTTTTGCTAGAAATTTTGAAATGCACATGCCCCATCATTAACAAACTATATTTTAAAGCATCCTGTCAATATCATATGCGAGAGTAATGAAGCAACTGTTCAAAAATCACAATTAAGCATGAAACGTCGATACTTCATCGCTGCACGTTGGATTTTAATTACTTCACCACGATCACGTACCTCAAAATAAAAATATGAAATTTTGACACGAACAACTTGAAATGACTCACGAATCTACTCTAGTGGAATTACTTCAAATTCATCTGTTTGATCACTTTTTGTTCAGAGTATTCACATGTCCCACATTGAAAATACAAAACAAAGTATCAAAATCTCACCAAAACATAACAAAAATAGGATAAAATAATATAATGTGAAATCGACTCATCAGTAGCCTTTAAGCAAAAAATGATAGATTGATCTTATTCTTACTATTGAGACAAATTTTAGTAAAATTATTTGACAATGACGATTCTTGGATCGAAATGAAATTGACTAAAACTTAAAATATAAGAAGTATTACAATTTTGTAGCAAGCGTCTTACAAATGATGTGGTCATGTCTCTTACAAGCCATAACAAACTTTAAAAGCTCAATCACTAGATTATTTCTTTTGTTAAGAGTCTACAGGATAAGAATCCAGGACGAGCAAGTCAAATAAAACAATGATGCCAACGTAACAATGTATTAAACTGTTGTAAACCTACTACGCGTCAAAACGTGTTTTAACTCGCTTTTGCATCGTATGATTGATTTGAGATAACGTCTTCGCTAGATAAACAAGTGATTGTCACGACTATGCAAAACTGTCCTCGTATTAATTATGCGAGGCTGTTTTAGTCGATCCACAGGACTCGTAGATTAAAAATAAATAACATAGTTGACTAGAAACTCATTTAATGGAACATGTGAAACCCTCAGACTCATACGACCTAGTGCACGCGCATCAGCGGCAGATCGTGCGAGTACGGTAGATCGTCTGATTTACTAGACAAGAATCACTCCTTCGGTATGGATCTCGGAGCGCGCCCGAATAACTCTACCCACGTCCCCACGTTTCCGCTCCTCCTCCATCCGGGAATGATACTCTGCGGCAGCACACAAATACCATTCCATGAACCCCCATCGCACTCCCTCTATCCCTGTATCCCCGGCTATGATATCTATCAGGCGATGTAAAACGACATGAAATCCTAGCGTTACACGGCTTTATACGTTAAGACACTGTCACACTGACCGCTTGCAGTGAAAGGTCAAGGGCATCCGTCATTTTATCGGTAAATTGCATTGAAACTCCTCTACTTCCCAATAATTACACCAACGTCCCGCCAACCCTCATTAAACTTATTTTACTAATTACTACTGGTACCCAAGAGATTTCACTTGTCTCCCTCACTCACTCTCTCTGCTCTCACTTGCAGAGAAACAATGGCAGCCATGGCCGCCGTGGCCACTCTTCTGCTCACGAGCTTCTTCTTCGCTGCTCTCCACGTCTCTTCAAATCCAGATACCGAACCTCTCCTATCATTCAAAGCCACGTCGGACGCATCCAACAAGCTCACCACCTGGAACTCCACCTCCGGTGACCCGTGCACCTGGACCGGCGTGTCATGCACAAATAACCGAGTCTCCCGACTCGTCCTCGAGAACCTCGACCTCCGCGGCTCATTCGAGCCACTCACCGCGCTAACTCAGCTGCGAGTTCTGAGCCTCAAGGGTAACCGCCTCTCCGGCCCCATTCCGGACCTTTCCAACTTCACCGCCCTCAAACTCTTATTCCTCTCCTACAACGACCTCTCCGGTGACTTTCCCGCCTCCGCAACCTCTCTCTTCCGTCTCTACCGTCTCGATCTGTCCTACAACAACTTATCCGGCGAGATTCCCTCAACGGTCAACCATTTGACCCATCTTCTCACTCTCCGGCTCGAGGCGAACCGTTTCTCCGGTTCACTGTCGGGTCTGAGCCTGCCGAATCTGCAGGACCTCAATGTGTCTGCGAACCGTCTGACCGGCGAAATACCCAAGTCCTTTTCGATTTTCCCCGTAACCGCTTTTGCTGAAAACCCGGGTCTATGCGGGTCTCCGGTGCAGAGCTGCAAGGGTACATCAAACGACCCGACCCGGCCTGGATCTGACGGAGCCATTGCGTCTCCTGTAATGCCTGCTGCTAACCCAACCGTCGTAGCGTCGTCGCCGAGTTCGTTGCCCGCGAAATCAGCGCCGAACAAATCGGGAAATTCTCACCGTGTTGGTAGCGCGAAAATGAGTCCGGAGGCTCTAATCGCCATCATAGTCGGCGACGCTTTAGTTCTCGTGCTGGTTTCGCTGCTCCTGTACTGCTACTTCTGGCGGAATTTCAGCACCAAAATGCGGCAGGGCAAGGGCCGCTCGAAGCTTCTAGAAACTGAGAAGATCGTGTACTCGTCGAGCCCTTACTCCTCTGCCCAACCCGGGTACGAGCGGGGTCGGATGGTGTTCTTCGAAGGAGTGAAGCGTTTCGAGCTCGAGGACTTGCTCAGGGCCTCGGCCGAGATGCTGGGGAAAGGCGGGTTCGGGACGGCGTACAAGGCGGTGCTCGACGATGGCAATGTGGTGGCTGTTAAGAGGCTCAAGGATGCTCAGATTGGCGGGAAGACTCAGTTCGAGCAGCACATGGCTGTGCTGGGGCGGCTCAGCCATCCCAACATTGTGAGCTTGAGGGCTTATTACTTCGCCAGGGAGGAGAAATTGTTGGTATACGATTACATGCCCAATGGCAGCCTGTTCTGGGTTCTCCACGGTAAATTTTCTCACTTTTCCTGCTTAATTTCTGTTTGGTTGCCAAGAATTTTTTTTAAAAAAAATTCTAGTTTAATTTTGGGTAGCAATTTCCTGCGTTTTTTATTTTCAATTTTACACTATTTCGAATTTTCAATCATCCCACGGATGAGTGGACAGTTCTATACTGCGAAGGTCAAACGGGGTCAAATGGTAGGGGCTTTTTTGTAATTTTTTGTCTGTTCTGTCGTTTCTTTTACTTTTGTCTTGGTTTTTTGCTCGCTCCTTTTCCTTCTTTTCCGCCTGAATATGACCAAAAAGCGCCCAACTACGCAGCATTTCACGCCTTTACATGAATTGTCCTAATTGTAATTATCGTGAACTTATGAGGGCTAAGTTGAACAGGAAACCGTGGACCCGGTCGGACTCCGCTGGACTGGACAACGAGGCTGAAAATCGCAGCCGGAGCGGCTCGAGGCTTGGCATTCATTCACAGCTCGTGCAGTCCGCTTAAGCTCACCCACGGTAACATCAAGTCCACCAACATCCTCTTAGACAAGACCGGTAACGCCCGCGTCTCCGACTTCGGACTCTCCGTCTTCGTGCCTCCTCCGCCCGCCACGTCGTCCGCTCCGCGATCCTGCGGCTACCGCGCTCCCGAGACGTTGGACGGTCGGAAGTTGACGCAGAAATCAGACGTGTACGCTTTCGGTGTTCTCCTGCTGGAGCTGCTCACGGGGAAGTGTCCCTCCGTGGTGGATAATGGCGGGTCCGGGGGAGGATACGGTGGGCTTGTGGACCTGCCCAGGTGGGTCCAGTCTGTGGTCAGGGAAGAATGGACCGCGGAGGTGTTTGATTTGGAGCTGATGAGGTACAAGGATATTGAGGAGGAGATGGTGGGGCTTTTGCAGATTGCAATGGCTTGCACGGCGGCTTCGCCTGATCAACGTCCCAAGATGAGCCAGGTGGTGAAAATGATTGACGAGATTCGGGGCGTGGCTGGTTCGCCGAGTCACGAGGCGGGCTTTGAATCCACGTCCGAGTCGCCGTCGTTGTCGGAGGACACTTACGGGGCAAGTCAGTGATCGCACCACCAACCATTTTTAACGGTGTCTAGGCTTCGGTTCTCTTGCCTGCTTATTTAATCTCTCGTTTTCGTTTGTGCTAGTTTATTTACATGGATAGCAACGATTTTATTGAACTTAAATGGGATTTCGTTTAATTAAATCGATTTAGGATTAATATTAACAAAAAGGAAATGTAACAATCTGAATCTATGTGCTGAAGTACATGATAATCTGCGATGCAAGTCTCAGCACATTTCCGGCCATAACCACTCCTCGGGCCACTCATAAGAGCCGCCATCACAATTGGGCTCTTGTACTCCATCGGATGTGGGCCGCTCTTGTATTTAATAAACCAAGTAGGTAGGCATGACTAGCTGGTTACTTACTTCTTTGTTCTCTAGTCGACAAATGGTACCAAAGTGACATTCGTTAAGGTCAACACTTACTTCTTTGTTCTTTAGTCGACATATGGTACCAAAGTGACATTCGTTAAGGTCAACACGTACCGAGCATCTTCCTCGGGCCTGGGGTACGAGGAAACCAACGCCCGAGCGCTCGGTCTGATAGTTTTATGTCCCTTCGTAGGCTATTGCTCCTATTGATGACCAACATGTGGCTTAGGGTTGATGTGTTGACAAGGCTTGCCCCTGAGACTTCATGCTATAAAGTTGTCAGTTTTGCCAACTTGTTACAACGGTCGGAAAGTAATGATGCTCGGCCTACTTGTTGATAGTCAAACCAGACCATCGCATGGTGGCTTATGTTGTAATTTACTAATTGATCTTGTACCATGAAAGTAACGATTTAATTTCTAGACTGCAAACAAAAAAGAATTAATATTGTGGTCCTATATGTTGTAATTTGCTAATTTGAAGTTTGTTCTTTTCTTTTCTTTTTCTCTGAAGCAGTAAGAGTACAGTAGCCATGAATATCTATGTGTTGAAGTGTATGCTCTCCCGTGCAAACTTGAGCAGGTTATCCAAAGCAGTTGGCGGGAACTTCCTTGCGAATAAGAAACAAACATCCGTACTCCTCCCATTGTATTCACATTTCCGACCAAAACCATTCCTCAGGTCACTCAAAAGCTCCGCCGTCACATTTTCGCTCTTGTACTCCGTCGGGTGTGGGCCACCCTTTTCCCAGTCAACCCAGGTCAACGTCCTATTTGCATTCTTTGCTCCAAATTTCATGTACACAAACGTTGGCAAATAATGTTCATCTGCAAAACAGTAGTCCTTGCATTTCATGAACACTGGGAAGTATTTTCGGTCTGATACGAATTCAAGGGCAAGGTCTCTATCCGCTTGGAACCACTGCGACCCTTTTCGCCATTGATCGATTGTGATTCCCGGGTAGTCACTGAGTTCATACCGGCCGCGTCCCACTCCACTGGGATCGTCATAGACCTCGACGAAAGTTTGGGTGGAGTTCATGAGGTAGGAGTAGACAGTGGAGAAGTTGTAGAGGGGAATGCATGCTTCTGAGAGCAGAACAAAACGCTGGTTTGAGATGTCGAGAAGAGCATTCGCCAGGAGGCGGCGCTCTGCCTCGATCAAGCTCACCTTCCCCCATTCCACTTCCTGCAAATGGTACATGTTGTAGAACAGAAAATAGTGAGAAGAATTGGCTCCACCCATATTGTGGAAATTATTGAGAATTACAATTTTTTTTTTTTTGGTGAACTTGAGAATTACAATTATTCATAGATGTCTGATTGTACGACTTAGTGCGGCTAGTGTGACATATACTTAATCCAAAATGGGATCCCACATCTGTCTCACAAACAATTTAACAAGCATAGATAGTAATATAATTTTAAAAATTTGTGTGAAATATTGTAAGTTAGCAACTCCTTATGAAATTTAATGACAAACAACACAGAGGGTGTAAAGGTAGGTAGTCAAAAATTAATTTACTTCTATGGTTTTATAGTCTGTGTGATGAAACTTGAGTTAACAATTTCAGTTCTGAAAAAAAAAAATTCAAAGAAATATAGGATTTACTTAGTGCAGACAATAGGGGAATAAAAACTGACCTGACTCGGAATTCTCCGGCCACGAAAAACTGGAGTTTCGGTGTACGATGAGTGATTGTAGGACGGACTTGAGTGCACATAAATTGAGTAGAAACCTTGATGCCCTGCAAAAAACTTCTCCCACAATGGTGCCAAAACAACAGGCCCCCTTGTCAAGAACATGAAAGCAACTTTTGGAACGAGATGGAATGGATATTCTGGAATCCGCGGAGTCATGGAAGCTCTCCACAGCAGTTCCGAATTGTTCATGTCGTGAAACGCCTTCGGTGGTTTCAGATAGTCCTTCAACCCTATGCGGGGAGGACTTGACGAAGCGGATGTGTTGGTCGCAACAACGGATATTGTTGGGGAGGTTGCATTTGGCATTAGGGTTTTTGAAATATTGGATGGAGGAGGAGGTGACATAGGTGAGAAGGGGAACTGTGCGAATTGTAGACTGCCAAATGAAAACTCCTTGAGATTGCTATGTACAACTCCGAGGGTTAATCCGAAAACAAAGAGCAGGAAATGTGAGAGGAGATTGCGGAGGTGGCGTTGGAGATTGAAGGATTTTGGAAAAAAGCTTGGAGAGTTTGGATCTTGAGCCTTCATGTTTACAAAGAGATTAATCATAAACCTGTTATAATTAACCTCTGTTAATCATAAAAAACAAGACGATTAGCGGACAAAATTTGGGATTAAGAAATCAAAGCAATCTGAAACATAAACATATCACATGCTATGAAGATTTGGCCTTGAAATTATCTGCTGTGAGGACTTTGTTGTTCACCATGGCAATTGACAGGGACCTGTCTGCAATGAAATAGTAAATACAAGATCTTATTTTACTTTTGTATATAAGGTAAATAATGTAATGCTTTATCTTGTTGTACCAATTTTAAGGATTTGAGATTAATGCACTAGAAAATACGGGAAAATAAAAGAAACGGAGATTTATTACCTTAGCTAAAATAGTTTGTATAAAATAAAATAAAAAATGGATTTCAAAAGATTTGATTAGCTTAGTCATTCCAATACTGTTCAATGCCTAATTGTGGCCTAATTTTTTGGTTACATTCTTGTTTGATTTTATTTTTTAATAACAGGAAAGTTTTTCTGCTTTTTCTTCATTTGGAAAATAAATAACGATTGCTTGGGCTTCAAATAAAAATGACTTAAAGGCATAAGATGATTTAAGTCCATATATTCCAATGACATGTTTTGATTAGGATCGATGTGATTGTCCCCATCAGCCTATTTTTCTTAATTGCATGATGAACGCAAAGGGTCTTGTGGCAATGAAGAGCATCTCTAAACGAGTCAAAAGGTTTACATCAGCAATAACAGTAAAAAAAAAAAGACGAGTCTTAGTGTTTTCTAACCGAAATACCAAATTTTTATGTAGCATGATGTAGATTGACATCAACAACTTAAAAAAATTGGGACTCTCCACCTACTATATGTCACCTCGTTTTTTTTTTGTATAATATTTTATAATGTTGGCTGAGACTCTCCACCTACTCTATGTCACCTCCTTTTTTTTGTATAATATTTTATAATGTTAGCTCGATAATTAACGTATAATATTTTATAATGTTGGTTGGGACTTTCCACCTACTCTGTGTCACCTCGTTTTTTTTTTTGTATAATATTTTATAATGTTAGCTCGATAATTGATGTGAAATTGTAACGTGACAGAGAATCATAAAGAGTCTCACTTTTAAAAAATGTTTCAGGACTATAAACTCAAGACCTTCTGTTCAATTTCAGTCCACAATTCCATAAAATATGCGCAAGACGCCGAAGCCTTTGAAATTGGTGTTCTTGGAAGCAGTTTAACCCACCATCAACACTTTGCTTTCAAGATAAACAAAAATAAAAGTAGCTTACCAGAAATGTAAGAATGAAGTGATTTGAATTATAAACAGAAACAGGACCATTTTTGTTTTCTACCCTACACTAAATCAATCGAATAATGAATATAAATTTGTTGGACAACGACTATGATCTTAGTCATCATAGATGAAAGTAGTTTGAAATATTCGTATGTCAAATGATTCTATCTGTTGAATCCCATGAGCTTCGGCGCAAACTTCAGTAGTCTCTCGAGCGTTTCAGGCCCAAACTTCCTGGCAAACAGGTAACAAACGTTGGATACTCTTCCATTGTATATACAAGAAGTCCCATTCCTCAAGCTGTTCAAAACATCAATCGTCACATCTGTTCTAGTAAACTTGGCAGGGTGTGGGCCGCCCCTCGACCAGTCAACCCAGGTCAAAGTCCTATTCGAATTCTTCTTCCCAAATTTCATGTTCACAAATGTAGGTAAGTAATGCTCGTCTGCGTAGCATGATCCCTTGCAGTAACTTTGGAACACCGGGAAGTATTTTCTATCCGAGACAACTTCAATGGCGAGGCTTCTGTCCATTTCAAACCATTGCGACCCTTTTCGCCATTGATTCAACCAGACTTGTGGATACATGTTAAAACTGTACCTGCCACGCCCGACCGAGCTTGGATCATCATAGACTTGCACAAAAGTTTCGTTGGAGCGGATGATGTAATTGTAGACGGTGGAGAAGTTGTGGAGGGGAATGCATGACTCCGAGAGCAGAACGAACCGTTCGTTTGAGATGTCGAGAAGAGCATTCGCCAACAGGCGGCGCTCGGCCTCGATCATGTTCACATTTCCCCATTCTACTTCCTGCATTACATTTAGAATGTATAAAAATTAGTAAGAACGATCTTGCCATTAAATGAACAATCTGCCGGAAAAAGAAAATCATCGACTGCTGCTACGTGCGCTTAGCAATGCCGTTTTGTTAATCTACTAGGCTGAATTAATGTGCCTAATTAAACAAATGGTCCATGTCATGCTCTTTGGATTAACACATTTCGAAATCAAGTACGGATTAACCCATTACGGAAAGGTTTTCTACACATTAGGATGGTAATCGATCAAATCGGGTGATTAATTAAGAGAACTAAGATGATTTGAAGGCATGAGCTCCTAGACCAAATATGTGCTTTCAAGTAGGTGGATTGTCTAAAACAGAGCAGGCGCTCTGTCAAGCATTTAATCTTATTTTGCCAACAAGGTTTGTAGTTTAAACATTTTAGTCAATCAACTTCACACAATCATGTCATTGTTTAATGGATTCTTAATCTTTCATTCAAAACTAATGTTCCCTCCAAATCTCACCTTTGCGGCATCTAATTATTTACGGAATTGTTATTAGCACTCCAAAATCGTCATCAGATCACGGTGTGCAGGATAGCTAACAAATAAATTTATGCAGGAAAAGTAACTGACCTGGCTAGGAATTCTTCTGCCATGAAAAACTGGAGTTTCCGGGTGCGATCCATTGTAAGATGGATTCGAGTGCACGTAGATCGAGTACAATCCTTGATGTCCTTTGAAGAACTTCTCCCACAACGGGGCCAAAAGAACAGGACCCTTTACCAAGAACAAGAAGGCAACCTTGGGAACACGGGGAAACGGATACTCGGAAATCCGAGGACTCATCGAAGCTCTCCACAGCAACTCCACATCGTCCATGTCGTGGAAAACCTCCGGCGGCTTTAGATACTCCTTCAATCCTATACGAGGAGGACGATAACTCTCGTTCGGTTGGACTGCTTTTACGTTCGGCATTAGGTTGTGCGGATTGGATGCAGATGTTGAGGTCGAGAAGGAGAATTGTGCTAATTGCAGACTCAAGGAAAAGTCTTTCATGTAGAAGCTGAGCACCATTCCGAGGGTCAGACCGCCGCCGAAGAGGAGGAAGTAGAAGAGGAGATTGAGGAGGTTGAGCTGGAAATTGAAGAGCTTTGAGAAGAAGTTTAAAGGGTTTTGATTTAGTACCTTCATTCTAACAACAAAAATATTTACAAGAAAATATGATCAATGCTTCTGTTATGGCTTCAGAGGGTTGATCGAGAAGAAAAAGTCCAGCCAAACTTGTGGGATAAGAAATTTGACAAATACCAAGTTAGATTGTAGGTTTCGAAATCCAGGAGAACTCCGAGACTTCGAAATATCAATATGCCTCTTGAACATATGACGGGATTCCTGCTAAGAAGCTGCTTCTGATAGACATATATATATATATATATATATATATGTATATAAATCAGAAACCAAAAGCAAATCACTTTGAACAAATCCAGAAACAAGAAGGTTTTCGTGGCAGGAATTGAAGTACAAAGCAGATAGGGATGAAGAAGGGAGAAGTTAGAGAGAGAGGAGAGATCGGACTCCGTCTGGGTTAAATTTATGGGCTGGGGAAGGCTGGTAACCTATAAGGTCATATGAACTCATGACTTTGAAGCTTCTAGACCATGGCGACGAGGTAGGGGGTGCAGCTCTCCCATCTCAATCTGTCTAACAAATTTGGAATTTGAGTTTCAAGTAAACACTCATTTTTTATTATTGGAATTTATTTATTATTTTTTTTTTTTGTCAAAGTATTTATTATATTTGTTGGAAAGAAACCTTTTATTTTATTAATCGTAATTAAGGTAAAAAAAAGTACAATAATACTAGAAAAATCTTTTTTTTTTTAAACTAAATTGTGTAAAATTAACATGGTTGTTGAAAATTATGGTATTTTCAGCAACCATGTTAAGTTTAAATATTAGTACTACGGTATAACGATATTCATCTTCATTTATAAGTTTTAGGTTCAATTGTTGTCAAGTTAAAAAGTTGGACCGCATTATTATGGCAAATCTATTGTAAGACTTAACCTACCTCCTCAATCCCTTAGTTAAATATTATCGTCTGTTAAAAAAAAATATGATTATTGAAAATTAAATTTTAATTTAATTATTAATTAACGGATTAAGTTTACCTGAATTCAATTTATTTTAGTATTATAACTAGAATATTTAAGAAGAAACCTAATCAGAATTGGTCAACAAGAAAAACCCAAAAAGAAAGTGAAAGACAGGAAGAGATAATAACAGCTCTTTTGTGTAAATTAAATATATTATATATAATCTAAAACAAATTAAAGAGAAAAGAGAGAATAACAGTTCTTTTTTTTTTTAGGGAGCCGTCGTTTTACTGACAGTTACGGTGAAGAATTATGAAACGACGGAGGCGTTATTTTTTGGGATTAAATGGACTTTGAATTACAATATTAAAAGCCGCCAATTAATAATTTTAATAAAAAGTATTAAGTAACAATAATAAGAATAATAGTCCGCGTGAGAAACGCAGCTCCAGTTTCTTGACACGTTTTCGTTCGACCTTTTAAACGCCTCCAGACTTTTCGCAACGGATCAGGATCCTCTCCTGAGCAGATGGAGAGGATCCTCCTGATCAGGCCTATCGGACCGTTCATTTTTTATCCAACGGTTACAAACAGGGGACCCTCTAAAAATTATAATAATCATAACCGTTGGATAAAAAATGAACGGCCCGATGTCCTTAGTCAGGAGGATCCTCTCCATCTGCTCAGGAGAGGATCCTGATCCTTTGGCAACCATAAAACGCCAGATGGCATGGCCAGGCCGACGGTGCTTTTCCATTGCCATGCTATCTTTGACAAATTCAATCTCTCGAATTATTATTCTCTTTTCCTTTTCATGAGAATCGATGCAGAAAAAAATAAAAGAAGAAGGAAACTTCGTGATTATAAATTTATAGAGGAAAGAATTACACGAAAATTCTATTGCTAAAGTTAGGTTTAAAATATCTATATAGGTAAAAATATCGATGGATATATCTCAATATCGGTATTGATATGGATTGTTTTTTATATGAAAATTTGTAATGCGATGTGTATATCAACTCATTCAGATTTAGTCGAAATTAAAGAAAAAAATTATCACAAAAAAAACTTCAAAATCTACTTTGTATTCCTACAAAAAATTTATGAAATTTTGTCAATATTCATTATATTTCATTGATATAGGATGAAGTTTTCGTTTTACCCCCTCCCCCTCCATATGGAGTCTTGATTTTTCCAATATTTCAATGGAAATATCAACAATTTGTGGATATTTTGAACACTGACTACAATATAGAACATGTATCAGATGAATCGGGATTCAAATGGATCTGATAACTGAAGATCTCATAACTAAATTTTTTTATATATGCTATATATCGGGGAACACTAAAAAGTCCAAAAAATACTAATATATATTAAAAAAAAAACATTATAAAAAGCTTCTCAGCTGTTGTTGCAATGATTTTCGACGGTGAATTATATTCATTAATCATAAGGGAAATGCTAAGAAGGCTCTTTTAAAAGTTGGACACTCCATAGACTCTTCACCACTTCATGTTTTTAGCACAATTAACGTGCCAATATTATAAAATATTATGTTAAAAATATAAGGTGACAGAAAGTTCATAAAAAATCCTACTTTGAGAGAGTCACCTTTAACTTTCTCTATCAAGAACTCAATTTTATATATGATGTGAGTATTGTGTTTTGTTTGGTTTTAACCAAAGGGTAATACTAGGGAGATCAAATTTGAAGACTAAATTTGTAAATTAAATTATATGTCACCAATAAGAATAAGCACGTTTATCGACGTATAAGTAATAAATCAATCATCAACTTCTATATCATTTAGTTTTCAAAACTTTATCTATAAATTTAGTGTTCCTATCATTATTCTTTAACCAAATTATAAGGCATTTAGATGCGAATCCCATCAATTTTTTTACCCTATCTTTTGCTCCTTTTGAGATACAAATTACAAGTAATGAGAGTGAGAAAACTGTGGATAATCTGTCCAAGTAAACGAGCATCTGACAACAAGGCGCTTATCCCTGTTTTATTTTCTACACCAAAAGTAGGTGCGAGGGTGTCGGGCTAATAAAGCATTGGTCTCAACATTCCACAATGGACTGCTTACACATGTCTCGCCATCGCCAAATCATCGATCGTATTTTCTTTTTTATCGCAACTATTGTCCACTACATGGTAAGAGATTCTCCGTCATTTCATATTTTTTGTATAATATTTTGTAATATTGGTATAAAAATTGTATCAAAAAAAATAATGTGGCAAAGAGTACCACTTTTAAATGAACCTCCTCAACATTTTTCTTATCGTTCGTATATATGACTTTGTAAACAAGATGGTATAAATACATTTTTTTTTTCAATTTTATTTGAGTCAGAGTTAAGACATTTTTTTAATTAAGTGAAGATAAAATACTACTAGACTAAACCCGTCATGTGGATTGACTTATGAATCAATAAGGAAAAAGAGACATGACTTGTTAATAATAAAAATCAACAAGGAAAAAAGAAAACAAATTTAGGACTCGTTTAGAATTGTTTTAAAAGTGATTAAAAGCGTTTTTTGTGTAAATGTTTTTGGAACCATTCTATCCTCAACAATTCTTTCCGCCAACTCATGTTTTTTTCACAATATTTTGTAATATTTGCATGAAAATTGTACTAAGAAAATAAGGTGGCGGAAAGTCCCCTTTTTTGACATAATCTCCTTAGCATTTCTCTTATCGTTCGTATACATGACTTTGTAAACCAGATGGTATAAATACAATTTTTTTGCAATTTTATTTGAGTCGGAGTTAAGATATTTTTTAATTAAATGAAGACAAAATGTTACTAGACTAAACCCTTGAATTGTTTTTGGAACTAAATTGTTTTCCTCTAAAAGCGGTCTCAATCATTTTAAAAGCACTTTCAAATTAGTTGTTACAACATGCTTCCTTATCATGTGTTGATGCACAAAATCAGCGATGACTTTGGTACAATAAAAAGTGTTAAGTTTGTGACATTCGCTAGAATGCTCCGGTCACTAGTGTGGATAAGTATACAAATGGATAAAGACAGGGAAACAAACACAAGATGTACATGATTCACCCAGATTGGCTACGTCCACGGAGTAGAAGAGTTCTCATTAATTGTAAAAGGTTTACACAAGTACATAGGTTCAAGCTCTCCTTTAGTGAGTACTAGTGAATGATTTAGTACAAATGACATTAGGAAATATTGTGAGGGAATGATATCTATTTATAGAAGAGAGTTTCTAGTTTCATTCTGACATTGACACGTGTCATGTTGTGATTGGCTTCTAATGTTGACACGTGTCGCGCTATGATTGGCTTCTGATGTCGACACGTGTCGCGCTGTGATTGACCTCCTGGTTGAAGGGAAACTCTTCTGAGTCATTAACAGTATAACGTTGACCGGTGCTTAGTAATTTCGAGATTGGTCAAGTATGATACAAACATCATGGAATGGATGGAACGGGAATACCAACATGCATATATTTTCTTCATGGCAATGAAAATTAATTTACCCAACTACTTGGTCGTGGTGGTGGCCTCTAATTTCAGTTGGAAGGTAAAATTTGGTGTCCGTGGTCTTAAAGCAAAACCAAAAAAAAAATAAAAAATAGAAGGACAAAGTCCTTGTCCATTCCGGTGGCTTATTAATCCATGGATGATAACAGTTTGCCAAACAAGTAGCTGTTGAATGCAAGGGCAAGAGGGAACTGGGGAAGGCGGAGGCTCTTCTCCCAGTCTAAGGGTTGGTTTGGTATTGTTGTGCTTTGAAAAAAAAATGTTTATGCGTGCTATGAGAATAAGCAGCTGTGAAATAAAACAGCAAAGTGTTTGGTAAACTTTTTTGTAAAAATGATTTTGAAAAAAAAAATCAGTATTATAGTGTTTGATAAACTTTTATGTAAAACAGATATGAAAAAAAAACTGGTTTTTCAAAGCTGGGTTTTGCAGCTTTGTGTATTTTGCTTTTTTTCACCAAAAATAGTGAAAAAAAGCTGAAGCTGAATGTTTACCAAATATAAAAAAAAACTCCTAGCTTTTTTTTATAGCCACTTTTTTCAAAATCACCTCAGTACCAAACCAGGCCTAAAGCTAGTCTTTGCTCCAATTGGCAATTTTTTGTGCAAAAGTAAGCAACGAAGGTGCACGACAACATATAACCAATAGAAATTTATCTTTGTTTGTGGAGACCACGTTGTTTGACTTTTTTATATGTATAATTTAACCTTATTAGGTAAGCAAATATAACTTGTATAATCACAAAAATGATATACTGACATGTCATACTATAATTTGTTGTAAAATCAACTGTGGGTGCAGTGGAATAAATGAAACAAGACACAAAATTTACGAGGTTCCTCTACAGTCAGTGTGACTGGAGTACGTCATCGGGCCAGCAGTGGTGCTTTCATTATAATTTGAAATAATAAGAGTACAAATATAACTCTCTTTATTATCTCCCCCTCATCTTCCTCATCTTCATCTCTTCCTCTTCTTTCCTCTCTCTCTCTTCCTCTTCTTCCTTTTCCTTCTTCTCTCCCGTGAACTCCACCACCAATTATGAAACTCTCTTCTTTTGTTGTGTTCCATAGTGTTGTTTTTATAGAAGTAAATCACATGCTAAATAGTGGAAGGGCAACTTGCCCATTATTTGAGTGGACATCCATTTCTATAACACTCCCCCTTGGATGGCCACAAGTCTTCGATTGACTCGTTAAAATCTTGATCTGTTTTGGATGCTCCCCTGATGAGTATCTCCCCCTGATTTCAAATCATTTAGGTTGATCGTTGATCATTCTGCTTTAGTCTCTTAGTAAGAAGAGTTGCTGAAATAGTTGCTTTACTTGTTGTTAACTTTCCACAGGCTTGTTCTTGAACTGGGTTGGATGGCCTTCTGCTAGACTTAATCCAAAGGTCTGAATTTACTCCTTTTATCTGGAGCGGAATTTGATTCAAGAGTAGTGAATACTTGATCTTGAATCGGACTTGTGATTTCTTCAAGGACCTTCAAGGCTTGATCTTGAATGAAATTGGACCATGAGGAGCTTCATGTGGCAAGTGATCTTCAGTTTTGTCAGGGATGAATCAGCACGCGTTTGTTGCGCTTGTCTCCACATGCTTCAATGTATCATTTTCACTTTCCTTACTTGCTCCCCTTGCTTAAGTAGTATTTTCCCTGCTTTCCCCCCATGCATGTGTGGCATCTTCTTCGGCAGTATTTGCCCTCTGATGCCGGAGTGGAGTGCAACCCTTGCATTTGGATGGTTCATCACTTCTTCGTGATTGGAGACCTAGCTCGAACAACAGTTGAAGATGACTACTCGAGAGCTAGGTAAGCAATCAGGAAAGGTTCCAGGCAGTCGGTTCCTTACCGGGAGTTTGAGTGGAGGTTCCGACATATTGCTTTCTTTATCCTTGTCTTTGCATGCAAGAACAAGGACAAAGGAAAGGACAGGGAGATTGCATGATATGAGATAATCTTGCTCTGGTCCCTGAAGATATGTGATAATCTTGCTCTGGTGTGACATGTTTGAAGAGGTATTCTCGGAGAGGAAGAAAACTGAGTATTTCGATATGCTATGTTGAAGATGCATTCTCGGAGATGAGGAAGAGTTAGGTATTCTTGCAGTGTTGCAGGTCTGCCTTGTTATGGAGAACAGAGGTTGACATATATAGAGATTTCTCAATAGCAAGTGGTGGTGCTGTGCTTTTACTCTTGTCAGCAACTGTGGTGTAAATAGAACAGTAAGATTTACGCGTTTTCAACTTTGTCAGAGATCTTTGACAAAGTTGCACGCGATATCTGAGAAAACTAAGATTACGTCTGAAAAATGCCAACGAATTTTATTAAGGAAAATCTGGCTTTTGAAATTCGGAGAGTGGTGCATCTTCGATCTCTGAATGAGTGGCTCTGTTGCCTCTTCTTTTATAAAGACATCAATTGTGTTCAAGAGTATGCTCAGAAAGTTGCTGCCTGTAGAAATTTCCCCTATCTTGCACCTTTGAAATTTTATTTGACCTCTGTTTTTCCTTCATCATTTCTGAAAAATGACTTGCCCATCTAACATTTGCTTAGATTTGAGTCTTAGGAGTGATACAGACGAGCAGCGTCAGGATAATATATGGCGCCCGTCCTTCTTATCTTCTAATGGTCCTCTTACGGTTGGGGACTCTGTGATGAAGAATAACATAACCGCTACTGTGGTAGCTAGGAATCTTCTCACTCCAAGGGATAACAAGATCCTTTCAGAACGGTCTGAAGAGTTGGCCGTTCAAGACTCATTGGCTCTCAGTGTTCAGTGTGCTGGCTCTGTGTCCAATATGTGCCAACGCCTACTTGCTCAAACTCGCCAAGTTGAATCATTGATGGCGGAGGTGGCAAGTCTTAAACAAAAGATAAGAGGGCTCAAGCACGAGAATAGGGTGTTACACGTGCTTGCAAATAATTACTCTACGAGCATGAAAAGAAAGCTCGTCCAACTGCAGGAATCCGAAAGTCGGATTCAAAGTGATCACCAGAGGTTCGTTGCTAGATTCCGAAAGTAACTGATGCATTCCCCTTCTGGTGTTTTGCTAAGTACTGGGTGCCACATGATCAATCTCCAGTGCCTTCCCCTTCTGGGGTACTTCCGAGTACTGAGGCTTCACATGACCAACCTTTGTGAAGGCTCCATCCTGTTTGTTTGTTTTAACTCATGTGTATGTATATATCTGTAATTTCTTGGAGATATTAATAAATAAGCTTTATTTCATTCAATGTATTGTGCCAAATACAATAAAGCATATACTTCACTAAGATGTGGTACTTCTGGACCAAATATTAATTTATCTTTACCCTCACGAAGATAAATGATTATTCTTAGTGTCTTCATCATATGAGTATTCAACTCATAATCTTCAATCCATATGGTTCTTTTAATATCATAAATATCATGGATAAGATTCGTGTTGGTAGATTGTTCGATCTGCAGCTCGAGACAATAATTCCTTCAACACTTTATAATTTTTCTAGACTCTTCAGGAGTCCCAATTTAATATCATCAACTCTTCAAGAGTTATAATTTAATGTCATTGACTCTTGCAAGAGATTTTAGTATGTTGCAATAATATCATAATGATAGTACTCACTAAGGCAATTTATATCATCCATTGGTATTGAGTACATATTTTATTTTTTACCCTTCAGAGGCTTACTTCAAGCAATTTGAATCCTTCCAGGGTTTTCTACACTTCATGACACATTTTCCTTTGGAATTTATACAGAGCAATTTGCTCCCATGTATACTTGAGGGATTTACTTATGGAGATATAATGTGGGTGACTCACAACCCTTCGTATATAATTCTCCATTTATATGAACTTGTTTACAAAAGTATAATTTCAGGTTTCAATTAGTAACCTTGTGTCATATCATGTGAGTGTATTACACTGTATTACAAATGCCCATATGTAACCTCCTTGGTTCAACATCTTTTGGCTATTTGTATTGTATTCAAATATATATAGGTTCATTTGCCCACGTTCTTACAAAATTGTAATGGAATTGCCTTTCTCCATTTTGGCCAATAATTTTTTTTCTTTTGTCGACGAACAAAAGAACGTGACTCAATATTAACACAGCTCATTGATGAATTTAGTAGCTACTTGTAAAAACCAAAATTACCATTGGTTATCATCAATCCGTGATCCCATATTCTCATGTGCATGCGCATGCATAAAAGCTTTTCATTTCTTTGGATATCCATTGCCTCTTCAAGGGCATGACGCTATCTCTTCCAGGATAGTTATAATTTAGAGAATGTATATCATAACCTCCTCTTGAGCGTTATAGAGCTTGGATTTTAATCTCCACTTCCGGGAGTTGAGTCATTGGAACCTATATGTCTATTATGCTCCATGTATGAGACATCAACATTCCCATGTCTGTGGATTGTCCTATCTGGGACGTGTATCCATGCGGCGACTGTCATGCTTCTGGCATGCAACAGTTATGCTTCGGGAATGCAATAGTTCAGTAGTGCCATATTATTCTTCTTTCGAATAACTGAACCTTTTGAGTCTAAAAATCTGCCACGCTTCAGGCGTGTAACAGATAAATCATTTACTGTCTCATTATTTTATCTAACAGAGACATCAATTCTTGTAGGCACATTTGCAGTAAGTATATATGATTTCATCACTTTCGTTGCATCATTCAATTATTCATATTTCATTTTCTCATTGATTGCTTCGTGAATCAAAATAAGACAAATTCTCTTCGTTCTTCTGGAACGATCTTTTCTCATCATTCTTTTGGAATGATATTTTCTCATCGTTCTTCTGGAACGATATTATTTTCTCCCCCTAATGGCAGGAAAATTGTCTTATCAAAATGACAGTCCGCAAACCAAGCGGTAAATATATCCCCAGTCAAGGGTTCTAAATATTGAATGATAGATGATGTTCAACATCAATGCCCATTTCAGTACGTTGTGGCAGTGCAATAGGCACATAGATAACACAACCAAAAACTCGTAAATGTATAATGTTTGGCTAGTTCCCAAACACGAGTTGTACTGAGCAATATTGATGGTTGGAAACTGGTCTCATCCGAACTTAATAATGCGTCATGTAAAATGACATGTCCCCATGTAGAAAACTGGTAATTTCGTTTTCATGAGCAGAGCGCGGGTAATCAATTTTATCCGCTTAATAAATGCTTCTGCTAAACCATTTTAAGTATGGACATAAGGAACTTCTGGTCCTTATTAAATAGTCTATGGACTGAGACTTTTATGACCTTTATTATAATTAAGTTGAGGCACTGTGGCACTTCAAACTTAAGGTACTTATCAAGAAACTTCATGTCCGATCTTGAGGATCTAGGGACTTCATGTTTGATCTTTTTGCATGATGGAACTTCGGGTCCTATCATTTTATGTGATGAGGATCAAGAAACTGCAGGTTCTGATCTAATCAAGGAACTCTGGGTCCTTGTTATACTCATCGTAACAAAAGATAAGTACAATAAATAAATTAAAGCAATAGGCGGTAATTCCAGCCATAGTAAATAAATTGAACAATAAATAAATTAAAGCTTGTGACAAGGGCTTTAATTCAGCACCATTCACATAAATCAAAACTTAAAGCAGTAGGCGGTAAAACCGTCCATGATAAATAAATTGCTGTAAAGTAAATAAAGCTTGTGACAAGGGCTTTAATTCAGCACCATTCACATAAATATCAAAGCTTTAAAGCAAAGGGTAATAATTCTACCCATTGTAAATAAATTACTTTAAATAAATAGAACTTGTGAAAGTGTTTTAAGCCAACACCATTCATATAAATAAATATATACATATTTTCTTCTTTCTTTTCAGATGGTGTAACACCATCCAAAAAACTTTACCTTTATTTTATTTTTATTATTTTCTTATTCAACCACATTCTACACCATTCCAAAAAACATTGCCTTTTTCTTTCATTTTTACATGGTGCAACGCACCTTTCCAAATCATTGGCCCTATTTCCTTTTTAATTTAATTTATTTATTTCTTGCTTTTTCAAATGGTATCATACATTATTGCCTTTTTCAGATTGTGCCATGCATATTCCATAATCTTCCCCCTTTTCTTTGTCTGTCTCTACCAGTCTCGAAACCCAGTATCAGCTGGGTTGTTGTGGAGGTCACACAAAACCAATTCAATCCAAAAAGGCTACCAGATACTGGTGTTGTTCTCGCATGGCCCAAAGAACATGGCATCGCAAAGCAAGAATCTCTCCACAGAGACATAGATGACAGTGAGGTTGACGGAGGCACAAGAGAGGGAGGCCTGTGTGGAGTCAGTCATGCCATCACCATCTCAGACAATTGAGGATTCATGGAGGTCCTCGAGATCCATTGAGAACGACACGATCTGGGTTTCCAAGTCTAATGAGATTCTTCTGGATCTCTGGAAACCAGTTGTCAGGTACGAGTTTTCTTATCTCGTGACAACTTCAGGTCGTTGGAAATTTCAATTCGCACTGGAATTCGGTGGGGCGCTTCTGGCGCGGTGGGAGAAATGAAAAATGGACATACCTTTGCTTGTTTTGCTGCACCTTTGTTTGTCTGTAAGATCTCTCCATCTTTCTTGTCCACGAGAGAAAAATAGATTGCAGGTCTAGCAGGGATAAGGATTAGCACATCAATAGTTAGAGTGATAAAGGAAAAAGTGATAAAAGAAAGGTTGATGGATTTTTGTGACAAGATGATCTTCCCTGTTTGACATGTCTGGCTTGCCGTCTCTACTCTGTGAGATTTTAGCTGACCGAGGTGAGAAGTAGATAATGCTTCACCGGATTTATGGTGTTGTGCTTTCCACTGACATGAGAGCTTTTCGTGCTGATAACGTATTGTAAAATCAACTGTGGGTGCAGTGGAATAAATGAAACAAGACACAAAATTTACGAGGTTCCTCTACAGTCAGTGTGACTGGAGTACGTCATCGGGGCAGCAGTGGTGCTTTCATTATAATTTGAAATAATAAGAGTACAAAGATAACTCTCTTTATTATCTCCCCCTCATCTTCCTTATCTTCGTCTCTTCCTCTTCTTTCCTCTCTCTCTCTTCCTCTTCTTCCTTTTCCTTCTTCTCTCCCGTGAACTCCACCACCAATTATGAAACTCTCTTCTTTTGTTGTGTTCCATAGTGTTGTTTTTATAGAAGTAAATCACATGCTAAATAGTGGAAGGGCAACTTGCCCATTATTTGAGTGGACATCCATTTCTACAACATAATTTATTTATTAAAAAAAGACTTATTACTCGTAAAAAACCACCTATTTCTGCTAAGGAAAAAAAGAATACTGGTTTTTAATTATGGTCTCAATCATTTTTATATGATAAGGGGATGAAGCTAAAAGGATATCACAATATATTTACGGAGAGAGAACCACCATCAGGTGGTTCAGTAGTTAGGGACAAATTTTAGGTCTGTATTTTACACAGTACGTTCTAGGTTTGATTTTTGTTATGGTGAATCACAAGATGGTGGACAGGAGAGACTAAAATCCCTATGTAAGTCTTCCTAGCTCCTAGAATGATGGACTACTACGTCGAAGCCATCAACTTGTCATTTTTTCAAGGAAATAAATAAAATTACACTTAGGAAGAAAGAATAATGTGAGAAATTTCTGCTGTCACAAGCATTACACGTGTTCAATAATATATTTTTAATACTATATTATTGAGTCAAATCGTCCAGGAGAAACACGGAATTACAATTTCAAAGTCTGCAAGCAAAGATTATCATACTTGTTTAGCTTGCAAGTTTCTTTGACATCCATACACCAACCAACCTACTTCATACAAATGATTATATACAGGGAAAATTAGGTTTACATTCTTTTTTTTGTTACTCCATTGATTAAAATCCTATTCATTTTTAATTTTTGATCAAGGTCCTTGGGTATTAATAACATCATTAATTATTTGAATAATAAAATATTTTTATTTTTAAATATATTCCTTTAATGTTAAAAATGTTACAATTAGTATATTTATATTTATGGCTAAATTTTTTTATCATATATTTTTATTTTTAGTTTGTACCTATTTTTAATTTGTACCAATTTTCTTTTCATTTTTAATTTGGACCCATATATTAGGTTTTTTTTTGTCCCCATATTTTTTAAAGTTTTATTTGTGTTTGTACCCATGTGTATACAGTCACGTGATATTGTATATTTAATCAATGATAGAAAAATTACATATGGTATATTTATGTTTTATGCCTAAACTTTGTATCATATATATTTTTAGTTTGTACCCACTTTTAATTTGCAACATTTTTTTTAAATTTGTAGTATTTTCTTTTTAGTTTTATTTTGTACCCATGTATTAATTTCTTTTAGCGCCTATATTTTTAAAAATTCATTTGTATTCATAATTTTTAATCTTTTATCTGTACTCTAATTTATTTCTAATGTACCCATTATTCTTTATTAATGTACCACTTTGTTATATGTGAAATGTACCAATTTTGTTAACACTATGGATACATTCTTTTGCCATTTATTATTTCTTATTTTTATATAGTTTTTATCCATTTATTCAATCAAAATATTTGAATTTTTTTATTGTAACCGTTTCTAATAGTATTATAATGAGGGATTTTAAATTTATAGGATTATAAATCTCATAAAATATCAAACAATTAATGTCAAAACTATAAAAATATAAATATTAATAGTAATATAATGAAGTGTACAAAGTCAAGGGACCTTGATCAAACTTTGAATACTATTTAAGGTTTTAATCAAAGAATGTTAAGGATTAGAGACCGCATCCAAAATATCCCTTATATATATATATTATATACATTCTAGTTAATTTTCTTTTCTTTTAATTTTAAAATACAATTTTCTAAACTATTTTAACTTAGGAGTTTAAAGAGAGATTTGAACTCGAATTGCAAAGTGATGAATATACTACTTTGACCAACTGCTAACTGGTCTCACACACATCTGCAATTTTAGTTGTTAAATCCAAATAGACGTGGAGCGATTCTTAGCAATGGCTCCAATGTGCTTGGATGAAACTTTCTTGCAAAGAGGTGGCAAATGGAACCCACGCCACCATTGTAAGTACAATTAAATCCATCTCTTAACCGATTGAGAAACTTTTCTGTCACGTCTTTCCTCACAAAAGTTGCAGGGTGCGAGCCACCTCTTGACCAATCAACCCAAGTAATGCTCCTATTAGAATTCATGCCAGCGCCAACTTTAGTCACAAGAGTTGCCATGTAGTGCTCATCCGTGTAGCAAGGAGGCAGGCAAAGGTCCTTCAATTTAGGGTAGTATGTCACGTCGGAAACTACCTCCACCGCAAGCTTCCGGTGAACTTCAAACCATTGCGAGCCCTTCCGCCAGTCTGACAACGTCACGGTTGGAAACATTTGCGGGTTGTAACGCCCGCGACCAATGTGTCTTGGATCGTCGAATGAGCCAACAAAAGTTTGGTTGGAGTTGGTGAGGTACTTGTAGATTGTAGTGAAGTTGAAGAGGGGTATGCATGATTCAGAGAGCAAAACGAATCTCTCGTTTGAGAAATCGAGTAAGGCATTGGCTAATAGGCGCCTCTCTGCATCAACCATTGTTGCCTTTCCCCACTCAACTATCTGCAGAGTACAGTTTCATGAAGAAATTAATGAATTGCATGCCAAATCCCACTAATTGCTGTTTAAATTCCATTGTTAATGTGTCAAATTTTCAAAGAGACGGGCCAACAATCTACTGCTAATCAAACCGATAATGTCTCCAAATTGCATGTTATAACGAATCATTATATGTTGTTTTTCACTTGGTCAATTTTCCGACGTAAAAGTTGATGCATTCTTCAACATAAAGTTCTGACCTTGCTTGGTATCCTGCGCTTGTAAAACACCGAGGACTCCGGTGGCTCGATCTTAAAGTCTGGTCTTGAATGGAGATAAACAGAGAATAAGCCTTCATGTCCTCTGAAAAATATTTCCCAAAGTGGCGCCAATGGCAATCGTCCCTTTGTTAGGAACATAAACGCCACCTTTTGTGTTCGGTTATACGGGTGCTCCATGACTTGTGGCACCATCGAAGCTCGCCAGAAGAGCTCCTCGTCACTCATGGAATGCCATAGATCCTTGGGCGCTAAGTAATCTTTCAACGTCGACCCTCCTGGACTTGAAATACTAATGGGCAGTAAGCGAGAAGACAAAGAAAAGTTGCACTGGCAATGATGTGTGTAGGAAGGCCGAGGTGAGAGGGGGGTGAATGTGTTGAGCTGAGGGACGATCTGATCTGAGCTCAGGAATTTCTTCGTGTGATCGTTAACGAAGATTCCGAAAAAGAAAATGAAGAAAAGCATGGACACAGAGAGGATGATAGTGATTTTGACATGAAAATGGCCTGTGGTAAGCTCTTTGACAACTACAGTGAGCTTCCCTTGCTTCATGGCTCTCTGTTTTTTGGGTCTGATTCTGAGCATGTGAAAAGTGAAAACTCAAAACAAGAAGCTAGATATATATGTAGGAGAGAGGCTTGCGCTAGTACGCCAAAGTAGCATCCTGAACGAATAACGCGATTCCATGTGTTTGTTTGGAATGTCACGGTAGTCAGTATAGGTAAATTTCTCGCGTTAAATAGGCCAGCCATGTGAAATGGTGTGTAAGGGGAGTGTGTTGAGTGATACCGAGTGAGAAAAGGTTGGTGCCTGAGAAATAGGTAGGCCTAAAAGGCTAAAACGTTTGATTGGAGAGGGGAAGAGCACATGAGAAACACCATCACAGCCCTGAAAACGTTATGACGGAGTACGGGGACATCAGTGGAGAGCACAGGGCAGAGGTTCATCAATATCATGTGTCAAAGGTTTCAGAAATATTGGTATTTTATACGTACATCAAAAGGGCGTATACGCCGACGAATTGAAAGATTAGTGTTTCAGTTTCGTCCCTTAAGGATAACTGGGGAACGTTTTTACTTTTTTCGCTTTGAACGCAAGATTGAGTTGAGAATCTTTTTCAAGGGAATTGGGAATTGACCAAAGCACCGAAAAGGAGCCTCGAGGAAACACTTGCATGGGACGAGCGTAGTGTTCATCTCACTCATCAAGTGGCCATGATGAGAGAGAGAGAGAGAGAGAGAGAGAGAGAGAGAGAGAGGCGTATAAGCCCGTCCTACCAACCAAGGTTTTTCTCTGGGATCAGTCTGACTTCGATGAACGAATGTCACTGGTAACAAACAAAGGAGTTGTACAATTTCGACATTAACAAACAAGTACAGCGCGTTCCTGGGGACTTATCCTAGAAATGGATTTTAAAACAAGTCTTATCTGGGACTAAGCCTGTTTTTAAACATGTACAACACAACAGCAAAGCTAGCCACCGCCCCGGCAACAAGAACCTGAGATTTCCTTGGCTTCGAACAATTTAACCTGACAACACTACTTAAATATGCCCCAATCCATCGAGAGAAGAAGTGCAGCCTACAAGTTTTTTGAAACCTCTGAATCGAGAATTCCTGCACGAAGTAATGCAGCAAGCTTTTATAAGCCCCCTGTGAGTTAAGAATCAACACCGGAAACACTGTTTAACTCTTCAGTGCTAAAATTGATAAGGGTGTAACGATCCAATAACAAAAAAAGATCGTCTTTCTGTAAGTAACATATCAGACCAGAAAAACGGATATGACATAATTCAATTCATAAACATTTTAAGATTCTTTGTCTGGGCTCCGTATATTTCAAGGATTCGATTAAGCTGCAAATAATCAAATATCATTTCGGGCGAAACATGCAAGTTTAGTTATCTAACCTAAAGGTAGTTTGTAAAAGGGCCAAAGAGAGAGCAGCTTCCTCACTTGGGCTCATAATTTACCCACCTTGGCAGAGAATTCAGCCAAACTGCTATGGAAAGTTTCTAAAGAGAATCCCTGCACACCTTAAAGGGAATTGTTTGAATTTGAATTTAACATGAATATGCTTCAAGAACAATGCGTCTGAGGTTCACCCAAATCAACAACCAACATGCATGCCAAAGTTGCATTGATGTTGAACCAAGTTAAAGATTACGTCATGAAATCAGGAAAATGTTACCTTTGGTAACTTATCTTGCTGGGCAAGATGATCCACATGAAGCCTCACATTAGATGCAGCAGGAATCCAAAATCTACGATCAACCTCCGAATATACGGTGGCAACTATGTCGAACAAAGTTTCTGCTCCATTTTCTATCGCTTTCAAGACAGAACTTTCTCTAGCTCTGCGGTTCCTGAAAGGTAAGACTCCTCTGTCTGAATACATCTAATATAGTGCCATGATAATGCTATTCTGAATTCTAGTTTTTTGGCCAAGAACAGTGATGATGATTCTACCAACATACAAAACGGGGGGAAAGGGAGAGAGAGTTTCATACTTGAGATATCCACAAAGCAAGTGCTTTGGCCATAGGTTAACTCTCCCATGCATGGGGACCAAGGCATGTGGGGAAAGCTCCATGAATTTGTAAGTTGATTGAAAGTAATCCTGCATTCGAAATTAAAAAAAAAATGTTTATATGTATTTACTTATGACAACAGGAAGAAGCTAAACCACCATAATATGTGGCATATACCATCAACCTCTGCTTCTAGAGAAAATTAACTTAAGTAATATACCATAGATAGATACTTACAGTCATATTTCCCCCGGCAGTAACATCCAGTACAGCACTACCTTGACTGCAACAAACCAAAGTTTTTTTTCAGCAGAGCAGTCACTACAGGTTAAAAAGTCCACATATATTTTCTATTGCTGGTGTAAGTGTATAGCATAAAGTTTGCAACATGTTTTCACAAGCAAGGGGCTGATCAAATCATAGGTTAGGGGTCTCATAAGGTCATAACAAAGCAGAATTCTCTTCTATCTTACCCCACGCAATGATCACCGACAATCAATGTGTGAGTACTGGCATGAAGCAGTGCCATATGCCCATCTGTATGCCCCTGAATTAAAGTCAATAAATAAATAAAATAAATATTATTTTCAAACTGCATAGTAGATTAACATCAGAGTTATATCAAATAGAAAGACTGAATCAGTAAAACTCTATATCATTGGTCATAAATATGAAACCAAAACCTTCAGTATGCTTTTTTTTCATAAAGAAAGTAAAAAGATTTGGTGCTAATGTTACTGCAAGGATATCAGGATTACCAAACAGTTAATAACTCATTAGAATAATGGAAAAATAATAGGCTTAAAAATATCTGAGACTTTTGCTGGTTAAACTCAGAGACTGAACTTCTGAGAGAGAAAAAAAGAAAAAGGAATGTAGTGAGGTTCATCACACTATTGCAATGCCTTTCATAAATGATTTTATTTTGAATAAGAAAGTCAAGTGAGAAGTACTGGAGAAAAGACGGCAATCAATCGCTGACCACCAATGCAAATCTCTTCAGTTCCAGAAATTGCAGTGAAGCCAAGAGACCAGTCATCTGTCATCATATACCACTATAAAATTAGGAAGTACAAGAAGCGCAGAACAAACAACCCAAAATAATAAAATAGTAAACTAGAAGGTAATAGCAACTCGTATCCCTAATTTCACAAAAAGGATCCATCTTCCATCTTACTAAAAGATTACCAGTCATTTTATGTTTTTAATTTAAAAACTTACTGATGTACAATCCAAAATTGTAAAAGAGGATAGGCACTAGGATATCAAGCGTTTTGAAATAAAGGTCTTTCCTCTTCATCTAAAGTTAGTTTCAAAATGACCTCATCTAGAAATCACAGTAAACTGTGGTGCAATCACAAAATTGAGCTAAGATCCTTATTTCTAGACTTCTCAGTCACTGGAAAGACAAGATGTTAAGATAACAACCTTTTCCAATGCGTCGCACAGTATTTTCATGTGCTAATAAAGTAGCATCAGGATTGCAACGCTGAATAACTGAAAGACCTGGAGACATCAATAAGACCAAATGTCTACATGTTAATTTAATTTAGCCAAACACAAAAAGTTAAATAAACATATGACATTATATTTTTTCTAGTTTTACAAAAGCTTACCATCCACATGATCCTGATGGTGATGCGTAACAAAGACAACTAACTTTCTTGGCAATGAAGTCACAATTTGTGCGAGCTGAATGTATAAAGTATAAAATAAGTTATCAAGTCCTACAAAAAATAGCTAAAACTAAACCATACTACAGAGGCAGCAGAGCAAACTAACATGCCATACCTCTTCATGGAATTCAGACCGGCACCCAGGATCCACTATCAATGCATCTCCACAAGCAATAAAATCATTCTTCCCAGATTCATTTGAAGCATTTTTGGGTGCAAAAACAACCAGGTTTGTTGTATAAAAAGGTTTTGCTGTCCTGCTTCCCATAGGTACAAGCACAACACCAGGAGGGTACTCCTGCAATCACAACAATCATTACTCCGCGGGAACACAATAATATAATGCGTATAATGGAAATAAAGAAGGGGTTTAATAAGACCGAAAACACACGACAAACCTGGAAAGGTAAGGTGGATGGAATGTTCATCTCTCTCAATTGCTCAGATTCATTTAGAAGACCTGCAACTATCAACGGCCCCACACGATCACTGCTTGGTTTCACTTCAACAAGCCAGCTTAGACAACTCGGGACAGACATCCATCTACACGATTCTGCATATGTACATTTAACATAAGCTGCATATATCTCACCAAAATATCATATCCATTACCATTTATAATTCATACAAAATACATTTACTCAGTAAATTAAACAAAGTTCGAAAGGGGAAAGCAAAGAACTGCTAAAGTAACAGTGATATGAGCAAACCTTGTAAATTTTGCTCCGGTGCTACTAATTTTCCCCTAATGAACACCGAGTTAATGGGCGGACCGGGTCCAAACTGACCTTCCTCCACGTACTTGGACAACCTCCAATCTCCACCGTCAGCTGGCTTAAACCCTACTTGTTCCAGAACCTACTAAATCAACACTCATAAGTACATAAACCCTAAACCCAAAACTTACAATTCGACGATTGAAACCACTAGATACCTGGTTGAGAGCAGAATCGAAATCGAATTTTTCCAAATCGATCTTCCCCGACATCGATTCTGCGCCTGCCACTGCAATCGAGGGCTTCGATTGTCCTTCTAGAAGGTTCAATTGGGAGGCGGGCAAGTCCCAGAGATCGGAATCGACGAACGAGTCGTACTCTTCGTCGTCGAACTTCGGCGGTCGCGTCTGTTTCACGAGGAGGAATTCGGCGTCGTTTTGAGGATTCTCGAGAATCACAGCGAGCTTTTGGTGCGCTGCCATTGCTAAGATTTGGAAGAATGCGACGGAAAGGTTGATGAAGGAGAAGAGTGCGACGGAAAGGTTGTACCAAACGGCGGCACAACCGTAACGGAATTTTAATGTTCGAAACTTCGAATCGAGGTTCTTTGAAGTAGTAGGTGGTGCGGGAACAGTGACGTTGATGTGACCGTTAATGGCGGTTTTAGTCGTTGAAGTAGCCGCGCGTTGGTGTTTTTCTTTTCAACTGAATTTAGCTAAGCCCACTTTTATATTGGGCTGCTTCTCGGGGCTTGACGCGCCCCACTTCGCATGCGGCCTTCATAAATAGGCCTCCTCACTCCTCACCCATTTTAGATTGTTTATATAATCAACTAGCACTTGTTAAAATTTTGAAAAGAAAATTCATCAAGAAAGAAAATATAAAATGATCGCTAAAACTTTTTTATGACAACCTTCAAATAATTTTTTGTCGTTAAAGAGGTTATTCATATCTTTAACGACTTTTTCTGGATAACTGTTACATCACTAAAAGTTTATTTTAATTGGAAGATAAACGAAAATAGTGGCCACTGATATGGTTACCTGTAGTGATGCTTTGAAAAAAACAGTAACATTATTTTGCATCCCTAACTTTTATTTTTCTTTGGTTGTGTTGACAGAGTTAATTTGGTCTTTTCACCGTCTTTGGTTGACAAAAAGCGTTTTGTTAATAGGTAGTTTAGATAAGAACTTACGCTTATAAGCGTTTTTATTGCAAGTGTAACTACATTTTACACTATTTAAGTTTACGGTGATTTTCTAAATAGGTCATTAAATTTTAATTTTCTCACAACATGATGTAATGTTTTGAAACCGTATCAATTTTTCTCTTATGACTATTTAACCTTCTGATCATATGTTAAATTGATGACACAACATGAGAGTTATTCGTAACTTGAAGTGGAAGTCACACATACGCCGCATGGACCAAAAGTAGTCCTCATGAAGATTTGGCTTGTCCTTAATCGATGCCTCATATCCCCAAAACGACAACCAATTGCACAGTTTGGTCATAATAGTGCAAGAATGGGACTGGGTTAATAGAATTTGCAGAAATGTCAAATGTGTTCATATTTTGATGGCGTTAATAGATAAACACTCATGATTTGTTTTGATGGTGGGAAAGGAAAGGTTTTCAAAGATTATTAACCAAATTAATTAATCAAAAGTTAACCTAACCATATATAGTGCGACCAAATATATCTGAAACCAATAAGCTTTTTCCATGCATACTGCACTATATATATATATATATATATATATATATATATATATATATCATTGAGTATGAGTGGTGCAGGAGCTAGCAGGGGGTTTCCAGGGGAGATGGGAGAGCACTTTGCAGACGACAGACACACGAAAGTCGAAAGACACAGATGATAAGGTTCAAAAGCTTCTCCCACTAACCCTAAAATTGACTCATGACTGTATATTTAATTTACTAAAAAGGTAGACGTACGTGGATGCCATTGGAGGGTAATGCAGATATGCAGATGGTGGACCCATTACTACTGAAGAAAGATAGCAACACTCTCTGAGGTTTCCTAGCCACTGTTGGGTAATCTGCATATAAATACGCTCACTTATCAATTTACTTGGCCACCTGGACGTTAATAAAGAAAGATACAGGCTTAATTTTGGTTAGAAAAAAATTTAAAAAAAAAAATGAGAAAGGAAGATGCTTTTATCTTATAATTAAAGAAGAAGAAGATATAGTTGCAGATAATTGCATTAGTAGTAATGGTGGGTTATCCACAAAGTTATTTGAATTTACAAATGAAGAGTGTGTGCCGAACATAAGCACTACACGCTCTTCCCAAATTATTTAATCCTCCACTCATCCAATTGTGCGTGGGAGTGGAATCAACTCTGTTCAGATTTGTCCTTAATTAATTATATGTTTAATCTGATTTGTATGGTTAATCTCAATTGTATGCGTACTTACGTGTTCGATATGAATTGAATTTGACATGAAGATCTTTGGATATATTTAGCTGAATAGCTGCATGATCAAAGTAGAATATACTTTAAAATTTAATTTGCAGTATCAGAAATATATATACACACATATACTCTTACTGACCTACGTATGTACTTACGTTATTTGGGTTGTTCTATTGCGCCCAAATTCCTTTACTTATCAGTTAATGGGTGTTGTTGATCGCTGATCATCCTAGTACGAAGTATAAAATTGTCATGAATTCTACCTTATATATAACAGTTGAAAGAGAGAACGAAGAAAAAATTAGCTAGTAAACTGATGGCTAATTATGTACGTAATTAAAAGAAGTCTAAGCATTTCTTTGCCCCAGATTGGTTGAATATCTGAATAATATTCCTTTGTTATATGCTTTCTTAAATGGACAATACTTGAGTACTCCCTAGGGAGTATCCAATTTAATGACCAAATGATATGGGCCAATAAAATCAGCATAGCTGTCCCTTTAATTCCTTATTAAACTTTTGCCATATTAGGCCATCTCCAGCGGATCCGGCCAAAGGTGTATAGGGCTAAAAATAGCTTGAAATGACACGAAAACAGTCTCCAACCGAGGGCTAGGCCAAATGGTTGGAGATGGTTTTTTGTCACATGGTTATGTTTGGCCTATGGCTCTTTGGCCCCCTCGATTGGAGATATTATGAAATATGGTATAACACTGTTCATTAAAATATAATTTCATGGAGAGCTATAAGGTTAAAGGGAGTCCTCTAGTCCTCGGTTGAAGATGGTCTTAAGAATCAAACACACCAGTCTGTCTTTATCATGTTTGCCAAACATATGCTATCGTGTTATCCAAACATGTCATCTCCCTCACCAAAATACCACCAGCCTTCCATCCCACTCATATCCCAAGCTATCATCCTCTCCCACCACCCCCAACCAAGCCTGTCCCACCCATATTCAGCCCACCCAACCCTCATTCAATCTGAAATTATATATATACTAAAAGAGAAAAACAACTGAAACACTGTCCATAAGCACAGTGTTCTTCCATTTTTTCCCTTCTTGATTTTCTGTTATTTCATGTATGCCCCTGATATCCACGTGTCCTTTGCTTCTATGTGATGTCGACGCGTTGCATGGTTCCAGAAGTTCTCGAGCCTTCCTTTTTTTATTTCAATTTCGATCTCTGCCTCACAAAAGCTCTTCGTGCTCTAATGGCTCTCTGATCTCCAGTTCTCTATTTCTCTCTCTCTCTCTCTCTCTCTCTTGCTAAAAATCATGATTAGCAACCTGAAGCAAAAAACTCAGTTTCTCTTGCACGAAATCAATTTTCTTCCCATCATCGATTTTGACTGCATGCACACCTATCAAGCCCTATAATCCAACCGAACTCACTCCCTTCAAGCCCATATTTGCTCTTCCACTCGCTGCCCAGAAAATCAAGTTCTCAAGGTTCGATGTTTCATCAATTTCCTCCCCCTCAAAGATTATTTTGGTCTTTCGTGCATACTGATTTTTTATTTCTATTAATTTTGGTTGTGTGATTAGTGATTTTAAAATTTTGAGTTTTTCTTTCTGTCGTTTCTATGGTTTTTCGTTCTGCATATTTCAATTACTCTCTCTTGCAGCGAAACCATCGCGACCACTAGGGGCCACTACCGCGTTAAATTACGGGCTTCAATCGTTTTCTAAAACCTTCTGTACTCATGGTAAGTTATTCTAGGTTTTATTCCATATTCAGGTCATCCCCAATTTCAAAAGTTTAGGGAATTGGTTCGTTTCCGTGTTGCATGTTTAACATTCTTCTGTGTGATGCTGAGTTGAGGCTATACAAACTGGAATCGTTGAAGGTTGGGTTGAATTTGGCCAAATTTGGGTGAGAACCGTTAAAATCTAATCATAATTTTCTATAAAATTCCCTGTATGTTTATTATCTGTTTCCAACAGCAGGTAATCAGGAGTTTTATTTGATCTTCTCTATGCAGAACCAGAAAGACTTTTTCAAGTATTAAATGTTAGGGTTTCAGTTGCCAAAGTCTGGCGACTTGATTCAGGTCGAACGCCGCCGAGTCAGACACCTCTGTTACGATGTAAAGTGAATCGTAGGTAAGTTGATGCTTAATTTTTACGGTATTTTCGAGTTTTTTTTGCCAGTTTGTTTTATATTTTTAACCCGTTTAGCACCCTTTTGCCTCAGAGCTCGGTTGCTGGATGGAGTTGCTCAGTTCGCGCATAACAAGGTCGATTTGGATTCAGGTTGCCTCCAAATTTTCTTGCTTTTTACCATTCTCTGCTTCGAATTACTAAATCACTTCATTTTTTTTGGAAATTTTATTGGTGGTGGAGTTAATTACTGAGATAAAGTTGTGGGCTTTGTCTTTGTGTTTATTTTGGATTGGAGATTCCCTTCTTCCCATTCCTCTGTAAGCCCCTTTTTACTTCACTGTCACTATTGTGCTACTCAATATTCAGTCAATGAAGAATGTAATTAATTTAGCTCCCCTGATTTTCTTCTTTAATTTATCTTTTGTTTGTTTTAATTGGATAATCTCACGAAGTGAACAAGAAGGAATTGACAACTGGGATTTTTTAGCAAGTAATAATGGAATTTATGAATTAGGTGTGTGCTTGATCCGAAGAGGTCTCAAAACATTGCAATTCTTTCTTATTGCATTTAGTCCAATTTGGAAAGTAAGTTGTGATTCTGTAACGATGTGTTGAAGGGCCATTTGTTGAGTTCATCAATGGAATTTCGTTGTTATGTATTTTCGTACTTTGGTATAAATTATAATTGATAATTAAGGATTAAATGTCATGAGGTTCCTTTTGTTTAAGATAGACAAGTAAAAAGGAATTGAAGAAGTGGGTTTGGGTTAGTATGAAAACTGAAATAGAATTGTACTTGCTGTTGTTGCAGGGAAATGAAACAGAATTGTACCTTCTGCAAAATTATCGAGTGGTAGCAATTTGCAGATTCCCTAATCAATTGAATTGTTTCCAATTTTATTTATCTTCCTGTAATTTTCTGAAAAAAATGGTTGTTTTGTTGCAAAAAGCAGGGCTATGCTCCAACGTATTCAAGACTTGAAGATTTCGAAGTTTCCTTGCTTTGTCTTCGAATTCAGGTATTTTGTTATTAATTTGATTGCATTGTATTTCTTGATTTGAATGAAATGGATGCATCTGGTCCTGCAATTAAACATGAATTCCATGGAGTCAAGTAAACTTAATCACAATTGATAATTTTGATTAATTTTTTTTAAGTTTTGACTGATTAGGACCGTTTCAATAGACCTATTGCAAGTGCTAGAGATACTTGGTTTGATGTGCTTGAACGCTACTCCAACGACTACGAAACACACAAGTAACATTTACAAATTTCTTCTAATTTCGCAATTTCCATGAATATTTCACACCTTTTGTTATGTCTTCTTAATTTCTATTATCATCGTGTTACTCGCAAACATTGTGAATTCTGTGTTTTTTCCGCATTCAATTACTAAAAATGATTTTCATCCGTTAAAAAATATAGAAAAAAAAGATTTGTCTATTGGGTCCAAAAAAGGCCAAGTTGACAGTACTAACACTACTTTGCAAGAAAATTTAGTTCAAACTATTTTTTTAGATGCATTTACCATGGTACGCTTCTATCATTAGTCCCCGCTGGTTTGCAGAATGAGCTGGAAGAGTGTTGCAAATTTTGTTGGGAAACCTACTACTATAGTTTTCAGAATGGTTATGTCACATACTCTGCTATTCTTCCTGTCAAAAGGAGGAAGGTTTGCATCTTTTACTCAAATAGATGACTTCTAAATTTTGTCTTTACAGGAGGCTTTATTAATAGTGACTTTAGACCACAAGAGGAAGGCTTGATACAACGCTGTTCAAGTTGGGTTACTGGTGAACGCCTAAGCTTTTTTACTTTAATGGACATCAATGCTTTTTGGGTCGTTAATGTTTGTTTTCCGTCCATTTTCCTTGCTGCTTTTGTATTTAGGATTTTAAGCTCAATCGTGAAATTGAGTGTAGGCCTTTTTTATTGTACATAAGTTCTTAACGTGGAGTCAATACAAATCTTCCTTGTACATATTCTACTGTTTAAGTAATGAACAAAATTATTCTCAATGTTTCCAGCTATCATTTATCAATTTTAACGTTTTTAAAGCCCGCAGCGAAGCGCGGGTATTCTTGCTTGTTTTTTCTAAATTCAGTTTAATTTGCACATGATGCCAGAGCCTACGAGGCCACGGGATTGGGTTGATGGAGGTTGGAGGAGGATAGGAGTTGTCCAGACCTGCCATGACAGGGGTAATGGGAGGAAGAAGAGGGTTGTTTGTTTCTTAACATAACAAAAGTTTAATAAAGAATTAAAGGGACAGCTGTGCTGAATTTATTGGCCAATGTCATTTGGTTAGTAAATTAGGTACTTCCAGTGAGTACCAAGTATTATCCTTCTTGAATTTGACTTCACCAACTACTTATAGTTTATCCATGCTAAGAGTCCACTGATAAAAACATTAAGAAATAGGCAAAGGGGAATTAATTATTTTATTTTATAAAGAAAATTAATTTGTTATATGCTTTGACTGGTAAATGTATTTTATGTGGAACTAGTGAAGGCTCCTAATTAATTGTCGAATGCTGAAAAGGGGTACGACTCATAGCCGCTGATTCAAAGTCATAGGTACATCCTTGACACTCAGAGGCTCATGATGGTAAATGGTTGGAAGAAGGGAAATAATAACTTTATCTGAGCAGGTGGTGTTTTAAGAGATTATGATGGTAAATGGATTTCTGGATTACCAATTTGGGCACATGTAAGATTCTTATTGATGAGTTGTTGGGATTTAATTTATTTGGGCTTACAATTGGCACGAAGATTACGGATTCATAAACTATTAGTAGAATCATACTCTGCACTCACAGTTCATTTCGTGTTGAAAGCTGCTGGCGACAATCATCATATGGGTCCTCTTGTTTTGGGCCTGGCATGTCGAGAGTTGCTTTCAAGATCTTGGCAATGGGATCTTCGACATGTCTATGGAGAAAAGAATTTTGTAGTGAACAGTTTAGCAAACTATAGTCTTGATTTAGATTTAGGCAATTTTTTACTTTGACAATCCTCCTTGTTCAGTTAGTTTTGTTCATGAGAATTGACTTGGAATGTCCAAATCTAAATTTATTATTGATTAATTTTCTTTGAACTCTTACTTTTAACCCCATTTTGTCCAAAAATAAATAAAAAGGTTGTGAGTCTCACTCATCCAAGTCAAATACAAGGTTTGAAAGAATAATAAGATTAAGATAATTACTAATATTCCACAGGCCATGCATGACTATCTGTAATACAATGTCCCGGTCCTCAACAACCATGCAACCACAGACCATCCTGCGCTGCGTGATATTATAATATATGGCCTTGGAATAAATACCTTCGTATAAACTATAAACTATAAACTATAAAATAGTTGTCTGTACAGATAGAGAGACTTGATTAGACTACGTTATTTATGCATATACCATGACATTTCGAACTAACAATTATTACAAGCCCACACGTCGGCATATCTGGGTGCAAAGAGTCTCAGTCAGAACTCAGAGTGAATACGGCGGGGACCTGGATTGTCTGCCCTCTCCCATCTCATCCCCTTCTATTTCTGTGGTCACGGTTAAGCCATGTCAACATTTTATATTTATTTTTTTTATAGAAATAATAAGACAAAAGCAATAGGAATATAAAATGTTGACGTGGTTTGACCGTGACTACATAAATATGAGGAAATGAGAAGGGTATGGGATGGGAAAGGCAGACAATCCAGGTCCATACGGCGGTGCATCAAATTGATACGCACAAATTAATAGCCTGTAGTACTAATATGCTGTCAATTTACAAGTCAAGGTTCTGCATTATATCTAGTCACTGACCAGTTATTGCATGCCAACGACAGGTCCTCCTGCATATGCTTCCTTCTTACTTTAGCTCTCTTTGTCGATCTACGAAGTGTTACGAGGCATACCAATATTACCATATCAAGCCCCTAAAATTAACTAATTCTCTATAATAATGATGAACAACTTATATAAAACGAGTTTATCATTGTCGCGAATTCTTGATTTGAGAAATAATATTATGATAATAAAAAATTACTCATGACACTTTATTATTGAACTGAAATATATATCGTGATAAGCCGTGAACCCAATTCATATAATTCTTTATCACATTAATCTCGCCACGAGTAATATGCTGGCCTATCACGTTAAAGTTTCCAAAAGGGGAAAAAAAGAAAGAAATAGAATGGTTTGTTTTCCTATCTTCTACAACTTTAGTTCATACGTGAACATGCACGTCGTAGTCGATCGGTAGCCACCAGTTCTGTTCAGGTAGTAGGTTAATTTGGTATCTCCAAAGCCATGGGAGAAGAATATCTGTACGTACACGGAACTTGTGACCACACGGGCATGTCACGTGCCTCCCAAACATTGGCACGTCCTCCACGTCCGCCTCATGTCTAATTAAGCCCTACTCCGGTAATAATCTCAAATGATTGAAATATCCCAAATACCGCATATAGAAAAGAAGAATTTATATATCTTAATTTCAATTAATACTGAGATTTTTTATAATAAAATCTTGCACCTATTGAACTATGCAAGTAATAATTAATAAGTTGAAGATAATTTCTACTAAAACACTCATTATCAACCAAAACCCTATAAAATTATCAGTTTAATCATCTAATTAAACAGAACATGAATAAGGAATATGGGGCAGAAATGTAATTTTACACAACTAAATTTTGCTGTTTTTTTTCCAAAAATTTTAAAAATTAAAAAAACTTCTCACTCCCATATTCTCTATCACTCTCTTCCTCTCTCCTTCTATTTCAAAAACAAAACAAAAAAATTTCTCACACACTTTATGTATGCCCATACGCTAGTATCAATATTATTAAAAATGAACCCTTAACCTGTCTCTATGATAAGATCTACCTTGGCTACCTGATTTTATCCGTCACTGAGTGGATGCTTACGTGGTCAAAACGACAAACCATGTACACGTGATGGTGCAACCTGTATGATATTATCCATCACTGAGTGGATGCTTACGTGGTCAAAACGATAGTCCATGTACACAGTCCAAAACCGCCGTGGTGGTGGCGTACTCACGCGTGGAGGGCACGTGTAATATATAATTGTTTCTCCTCCCGACAACTATTGTACTCGTCATCATTCTCCTCAAACTTGTATATTTACGACAACAACCCTAAAGTATAACCTCAGTCTCATTAATGACCCCTACCTATAAAACACGGTGGCCAGTTCGCGACGTGGACAACTATAAAATGTCCCCTCCCTTATCTTCTTGCAAGGCGTTGAACGTTCTCGTGCTCTCGCCCGTCCCGTCCTCCTCGCACAATCAGAACCACCATAAACGAGCGCGCGTGTATGTCTGCATTTTGGTGAGCCGACCAGATTCCCCAAATCTAGCAGCACAGGAATCCCTAGGGTTTATGGAAATCTGAATCGGTAATCACATTCCCAAATTTACGACGTGTTGGTTTCTATAAATGGCGGCACCATTTCCTGGCGGTGGAGGTGTGGCGGTAATGGCTGGACCCTTAGCCCCGCTCGATCCTTCTCCGTCCAAGACTTGCCTGAAGAGCTCGGCTCACAAGTCGCCGATCCTCATCTTCTTGCTGTTTCACAAGGCTATTCTCTCCGAGCTCGACGGCCTCCACCGAGCCGCCATGGCCTTCGCCACCAGCGAAGGCTCCGCCGCTGGAATTCAGCCCTTGCTGGAGGGCTACCGCTTCCTCCGCGCTATTTATAAGCACCATTGCAAGGCCGAGGACGAGGTGTGTTTGTGGTTTGACTCTGGCCTGTGACACTGTATGCTTATAGCATTCCAGTTGTTTCAGATTTCAATTTTGTAGAGAATTTGGTGATTAGTGTTAGTATTATTGGTTTAATTATTCATCGTCTATGCGTTATGTAACTATTTAACTACATTTTATGGTAGTGATGGTTATACTTGCTCAATTTTGAGGTTGTAGATTATGCACAAACTGTTTAGGAAGTAAAAATTGATGGATTGGGGCTTTTTCAGGTCATATTTCCAGCTCTAGATATACGGGTGAAGAATGTGGCTCGAACGTATTCTCTTGAACACGAGGGAGAGAGCGTTCTTTTCGATCAACTGTTTGAGCTGCTAGACTCCGATAAACAAAATGAGGAGAGCTACCGGAGAGAGTTGGCTTCTTGTACTGGAGCCATCCAAACATCAATCAGCCAGCATATGTCCAAGGAAGAGGAACAGGTATTTGTTTCATCCCCTTGTTAACTTTACATGATTTTCGCCATTGTTGAACAAATGCTGAGTTTTATTGAATTTGGCAGGTCTTCCCTTTGCTTATTGAGAAGTTTTCATTCGAGGAGCAAGCTTCCTTGGTGTGGCAGTTTCTGTGTAGTATTCCTGTTAACATGATGGCAGAATTTCTTCCGTGGCTCTCTTCCTCCATATCATCCGACGAACATCAGGATATGCGCAAGTACTTGAGCAAAGTAATACCAGAAGAGAAGCTTCTGCAGCAGGTGAGGGTTGCTTTTCACGGCATATCATTTCAAGTTGTTTATTAGAGAAAGAAATATATGTTTTGCTGACCTTAGGTTTTTTTTTATGATGCGGAGGTTGTATTTGCCTGGATGGAAGGGGAAAATGTTTCACAGGGCAAAGGTAATTCCGAGGGGCAATTTCAAGATTCTGTAAATAAGGGGAAGTGCGCGTGCGAATCTTCCAGGACTTGTAAAAGGAAACGTGTGGACGTACAATCTGATAATTCCAGCACCATGGTTTCGAATCCTATAGATGAAATACTTTTTTGGCACAATGCTATAAAAAGAGAGTTAAGTGACATAGCTGAGGCCGTCAGGAGGATAAAACTTTTTGGAGATTTTTCTGATTTGTCTGCATTCAACAAGAGGTTGCAGTTCATTGCAGAAGTTTGTATTTTCCATAGGTATGGTTTTTGGCCTTGTCTGTTCCTTTGATATTCTTCTTGTTGCGAAATGACATACTCCTAATGCATTGAATTCTTTGCTTCGACATCTTATATTATGACCAAGGACAACTAGTAGGGGCCATCAGTCAGTCTGCATAATGGTTAGCTTGAACCGCGTTTTGCCACCTCTTGTGCCTATTTTAATCAAATCGTGTTAATTACTAAAATGTTCAGTTCCATGAGTTATGCAAGGTTATGATTTTTGAGACGATAACTTGTTGTTGTGTATACTTTAGTATCTTGTAATTTTAAGTTTCAATAGATCATATGTTCTGTGCCATCATGGGTTATGTGCAGTTGAATTCTTTTTGGGTTCATAACTGTGAACGAACACTAGACATCAGTGCTGTATAAAGACTTGTATGAATCAAATGCTTTACATACTTGGTATCTTATGATTGCCTACGTATTATGAGATGAGTTTCTCTTGACTTCACTGCAGCATTGCTGAGGACAAAGTTATATTCCCTTCTCTAGATGCAGAACTCAATATTGCTCACGAGCACGCAGAAGAAGAAATTCAATTTGACAAGCTTAGGTGCCTCATGGAAAGCATCCAGAGAGCAGGAGCTAACTCATCCACTTCTGAATTTTATATGAAGTTATGCTCTCATGCTGATCAGATAAAAGATGGCATACTGAAGCACTTCCAGAATGAGGAACTTCAGGTGCGTGCTGTTTCCACTTCCAATATGACAATGAGCTGACCTGCCTAAGAGAGGGAGAGAATATCTAACCTATTTTTCACATTCCTAAGATCATAGTCAAATAAGTAGAGAGCAAGTTATAGGAAAGTAACTTTCCTATTTGTTTCATGAATTCGTTTAAAGGAAAGTTGTGGGCACCATGGAAATCAGTTCTCCCACCTGACATAATTTTTTTTCTGCAATTTTTATAGGTTTTGTGAGAGAGGAAAAGAAACATTCTAAAATTATCTCTGATAAGTTGATAATAAGTTCCCTGCATCTTTCTTGTTGTCCAGACTAGAGTATTTGAAAGCTTCAAGGATTTTATCCTGAAAACCGAACATACAAGAAAAGTAATTTTCTTTTCCGTTCTTATATCTGGAAAGCTAGATGCTTTAGGTATTTTGTTAGACAAATGCATGAATATGATAATTTAGTTTCCAATTCTAGACATCGGTTTAAAATAGTTTATTTGAGAGTGTTGTGACTGTGAGCAGTGTCTAGGGTGCCTTAACAATGTTGTTATTCTGATTCAGCGTTTATTCTGTTCAAGCATATTTGTTCTGCTCAAATGTCATCTTATGAGTACATTGCATTTTAGGTCCTTCCACTTGCTCGTAAGCATTTTAGCCCCAAAAGACAGAGGGATCTTATGTATCAAAGCTTATGCATGATGCCCTTGAAGTTGATTGAGTGTGTCTTGCCATGGTTGGTAGGATCGCTTACTGAAAAGGAAGCAAGTTCCTTTCTTCAAAATCTTCGAATAGCAGGTTCCTCCTGAGTTATCAAATTATTACTATTGTTATTTTTATTCCAGCAAATGTTGTGTTCTCCTTGCTATTTGCATAATCTTGTATACCTGTTCTAACTACCAAGGTTATCGTAATGCAGCTCCAGCATCAGATTCAGCACTGGTTACTCTTTTTTCTGGCTGGGCATGCAAAGGTCATTCTGCAAACATTTGTTTGTCTTCAAGTGCAATCAGTTGTCCTCCAAGGACATTGAGTGTAACCGAAGAAGACAGTAGCTATAAGTCACTCTGTTTGTGCACATCTATGTATTCTGCTAAGGAAAGGCCTTTGTGCAATCAAATAGATGGAGCAGATGATAATCTAAGGCCAGTCAAGAGCGTAAGCTCAGTATCAGAAACTTTTGCTTGCCAGCCTATAGAAAGTATAAATACCCTTCAAAGTTCTAGCAGTAACCAGACATGCTGTGTCCCAGGGTTAGGAGTAAATGACTGTAGCTTAGGAGTGGGTTCTCTTACTCCGGCAAAATCTCTGCGTGGCTTATCTTTTAATCCTTCTACTCTTCCGCTCAACTCCAGTCTTTTTAACTGGGAAACAGATACCAGCTCTACTGACGCTAGTAGTACAACACGACCTATTGATAACATATTTAAGTTCCATAAAGCTATACGTAAGGACTTGGAGTATTTGGATGTTGAATCTGGAAAGCTTAATGGTTGTAATGATGCTTTTATTAGGCATTTTACTGGTAGGTTTCGTTTGTTATGGGGTCTATATAGAGCTCATAGTAATGCAGAGGACGATATTGTATTTCCAGCATTAGAAGCCAAAGAGACTCTTCATAATGTTAGCCATGCTTACACTCTGGATCACAAGCAGGAAGAGAAACTGTTTGAGGATATTTCTTCTGTTCTTTCTGAGCTTTCACAACTTAATGAATTGATGAGTATTGGAAATGTGTCTAATGATTCAACTCGAAGTAGCTTGGATTCTTTCGAGTGTGATGATACGCTGAGAAAGTACAATGGACTAACCACGAAACTTCAGGGCATGTGCAAATCCATAAGAGTGACATTGGATCACCATGTTTTCCGCGAAGAACTTGAACTGTGGCCATTGTTTGATAAACATTTTTCTGTGGAAGAACAAGATAAAATTGTTGGTAGAATAATTGGTACTACAGGAGCAGAGGTTCTTCAATCAATGTTGCCTTGGGTAACGGATGCTCTTACTCAGCAAGAGCAAAATAAATTGATGGAAACATGGAAGCAAGCAACCAAAAATACTATGTTCAGTGAGTGGCTTAATGAATGGTGGGATGGAACTCCAGCTGCATCTTCCCATACAGAAACACCAGAAAGTTGCACATCTTTAGGTCTGTATGATACTTTTCTTACTGCTGTCTAGTTACAAATTGTCCAGAATCTACTTTTATGGTTATTTGAAAGAAATTGCTGAGGTATGATTTTGATAAATGCGTAGTCATTACTTCTTGAAATCTATAAGATTCTATTGTGTAGTAGATATTACATTTATGTAAAAACTTTCTCATGCCCTTCAAATCTACTGTTTCAGTTGCAGAGGCCTCTGAAAGCTTCGAACATACTGATGACACATTTAAACCAGGATGGAAAGATATATTTAGGATGAATCAGAATGAGCTTGAATCAGAAGTAAGAAAAGTTTCTCGGGATTCAACTCTTGATCCAAGAAGAAAAGCATATCTGCTTCAAAATCTAATGACCAGGTATGTTCATGTTTAATTATTTCACGAACACTTATCTTCAGCCTTGTAAATCCATGCTACATTTCACTTGTCCTGATCAAGTAATGGGTCATGATAGTCGATGGATAGCTTCTCAGCAGAAGTCACCTCAAGCATCTGCAATCGAAGGTTCAAATGGTGAAGATTTGGTTGGATGTTCACCATCATTTCGTGATTCAGAGAAACAAGTGTTTGGATGTGAGCATTATAAAAGAAATTGCAAATTCCGTGCTGCTTGCTGTGGCAAGTTATTTACATGTAGGTTCTGCCATGATAACGTGAGCGACCATTCAATGGATCGGTAACTATATACTCTTCATTTCTTTATCTTCTATTGGACATTTTGTTAGTGAATGGACATTGCTCATTCATGTTTATTTTGATTAATTTGCAGGAAGGCTACATCTGAAATGATGTGCATGCGCTGCTTGAAAATTCAGCCTGTTGGACCAGTCTGCACAACACCTTCCTGTAATGGATTCTCGATGGCACAGTACTATTGTAGTGTTTGCAAGTTTTTTGATGATGAAAGGTGCATACTTCGGTCAGAACTTTTCCTCCAAATGAAACTAGGTTATGTTAATTTGGATTCTCAAGATTCATCATTTTTAGATGGGTAGTGCTATACACACACCCCATTTTACCTCTCACACACCCTTGTTAACTTTTTGTCCATTGATCTTCTTCAATTCATTCAATCGGACGGCTGGAAATTGAGAAGGGTGTGTGAGAGGTAAAAATGGGTGTGTAGATAGCACACCCTTTTATACATAAACTGATGGAACGCTAACTTTGCTGGTGGGGAAGTCTGGGTTGGAGTCAAACATAGACGTATACTATACACCTTTATCATTTAGTGCTCTAGGTGTTGCTTCTTAGTTATGAATCTAGAATTTTGATTGCAAATTTGGGTTTCTCACCTCATCTTTTTCGGTTATATCAGGACTGTTTATCATTGTCCTTCCTGCAATTTATGTCGTGTTGGGAATGGACTTGGTATCGACTTCTTTCATTGCATGACGTGCAATTGTTGCCTGGGGATGAAGTTACTGGATCACAAATGCAGGGAAAAAGGTCTTGAAATAAACTGTCCCATCTGCTGCGACTTTTTGTTTACCTCAAGTGCAACTGTGAGAGCTCTTCCTTGTGGCCATTACATGCATTCAGCTTGCTTCCAGGTTTTTTTTTCCTTCTCTTGTTCCTCTTGAGCTTCTTTCCTTCGTTCCTACTTCCGTTTTACTCCAAATTTATCTCTAGTTAAGGGACCATTGTTCGAGGAAAGATCAATATGTAATTGTGTTCCCCAATCCATCATGTCAGGCATACACTTGCAGTCACTACATCTGCCCAATCTGTAGCAAATCTATGGGAGATATGGCGGTAACGATCTACCTTTTTGTTTGAATGATGGGAACTCCCCTCTGCAAGCCTGTAACCTATAAAGATTTTGACTGCCTTGCAGGTTTATTTTGGCATGCTTGATGCGCTACTGGCTTCCGAGGAACTCCCAGAAGAATACAGGGATCGCTGTCAGGTAAATTATCCGACGCTTTTCTCCCATTTGTTGTGTTGTCCCCTTATCATCTCCATTGTCCCAAGGAAAGCGACTGATTTTTGGTATACTGCTCCAGGACATACTGTGCAACGACTGTGATAGGAAGGGGACGGCGCCGTTCCACTGGCTGTACCATAAGTGCGGGACTTGTGGATCCTATAACACCAAGGTTATCAGGGTAGACTCCAACTCCCACTGCTTAACATCACACAACTGATGGCTTATGGACTTGCCATGTTTTCCAACGAGAGTGTAAATACATTTTCCTGGAGAATGACTTATATGAAACGGGGACGTCAAAACAGTCGAATACCATTACAACCCACACGTGGCTTTGTAAATTATGTGCACCACTATAGCTAATTCAATTTAACTTTGGGCATCGTTAATGTTCACATAAAAAGTGAAAATGGAAAGCATTTAGACTGGATGGACCTCGCAAATGAGTTAGGACTCGTTTGGATGTGGTTTTAAAATGACTAAAAACGCTTTTAGAGAAAATGTTTTTTGGTTTCAAAAGATGTGCTTCTTCCAGAAAGCATTTTAAGTGTTTTTCCAAAATTTACTTGCATTTCTACTAAAAATTGATTCTAAAAATATTTTCACTAAAAACACTTTTAGTCACTTTAAAAGCACATTCAAACGAGCTTTTAAACTACATCTCTATAATTTGCTTAGCGTGGGCTGGGCCGGCCAAACCAATTAAAAAGTGTGACGCTTCTATCTTTCTCCAATATTCAAAGTTGCCATTGTGCAAAAACCCTTTAACTGCAATTCCACCGGGAAGAAGAGAACCCAGCACCCAGTCAAAAAACCAGGCTGGCACCCTGTCATTTCACTCCAGCCTGTGAAATCGACTGGCACCCAGCCCAAGCCAGTCCACAGGCCGGCCTAAAATCGACAGACCTTGGGACCGGCCTATCTGACGTCAGTGTGACGTCGGAGGGCATATGACATCAGAGAGGGAGTTGTTTTGGAGGCTGAGGAGCGGAGCTGGTCGAGGCGGGAGAGGATGTCGGGAGGGAAGGAACCACGGAGGGAGAACGACGGGAGGACGAAGCGACGGCGTCAGAGGTGTGGAGATGCAGGAGGACGGCGTCGACGACGTCGGAGATGCAGGGGTGGATGGCGTCAGAGATGCAGGGGTGGATGGCGTCGGAGATGCAAGGGTGGATGGCGTGCAGAAATGGAAGGTTTTGAAGAGGAAGGAGAAGGAGAGCTCACGGGAGTGAGCTGGAAAAGAGAGAGAGAGAGAGAGAGAGAGAGAGAGAGAGAGAAAGGATCGGAGAGGGAAAGGAAGAAAGAAGAAAAAATAAAAAATAAAATAAATAATAAAATATTAATTGATATGAATAAAATAATATAATATTAGATAGACTGGGTGTCAGCGTATTTTTAGGGGTGGAGATGCTTTGGCCTATTACTGTTTACTGGGGTCTATTACTGTTCAATTGAGTGGATAAATGCGCTGGGTGCTGGCACAAAGTCCTTAGGGGTGGACTTGCTCTTAAGGAAACTAACGAAAAGTCCAAGAAAACTTTAGTTTTAATGAAAAATGACAAATAAGGTGGGATGAATAATACAAAAAAAAAATGTGATTTTTCGTTAAAAGTGAACAGTTTTTATGAATGTTTCATTGTTTTGTTAAAACTCCTTTAATTTTTTTGCCTCACCCCCAAAGTAATACTTCATTGTTTGCGTGCAGTTTAATATTTTACATAACCCAAAGAATATTTTTTAGCAATTTACCAGAGTTTGATGTTGGATAGTCCGTCTGCTTCTGTCAAAATTTTATTCTTTTTTTTATATTTTATCCAAAGTAAACAAGTTAAACAAAATACCTTGCCTAATACAAAATCTGGAAGAACAAATTAATAGGGGCAATCAACAGGAAAAATCACTTTTTGATATTTATTTAATATGAGATTGTAATATTGTTTGCCACGCATCTATTAAGGATGGTGTCTCTTACTAACTCGAAAACTCAAGCATGCTTAAATATGATCTCTGCATGAGGTGATAATAAATTTCTCACTCAATTCTTTATACAACTAATTACTTTATACAACTAATTACTTTATTTTGTTAAAGTCTAGTTGCTCTTTATTTTTTTGTACATCTTTGAAATTGAATAAATAATTGTTTTAGATATTAAATAGACAAAAATACCCTTGGATTTAAGATGGCGATTGCACACCCATTAAAGATCAGGTGATGTTTGTGTAAATTCCTTTAAAAATTTAAAATAAAATAAATAAATAAAACAGGGGAAAACTGCAAGGGGAAGACAGGGCAAGTGTGTTGGCTTTGGGTCTTCTCCAGCTCCCTCAAGCTCTGCCTCTCTCTCACACGCGAAAATGGTACAAAACCCTAATTTATCTTTTTCTTTCTCTCTTTCTTTCAGCTATTAGGCCTCGTTTGGATTAGATCAAATTTTTGTTCCAATCCCTTGACCTGTTCGCCATAGAAATTCTCACCCCACTCTTCATTTCCCGAGATCAGAAAAAGAGAGAGCGATCCAATACGACTTTGAATTGCGCGCTTCGGCGACCAAAAGTTGCAATTTTACTATTGTTTTTCAATTCGATTCTTCCATGATTAGACCAACTCGGCTGCTTCGGAGGAGATTGCTCTAATTTCCAGATTGTAAAGTAGAATTTTCTTTGGAGAGAGAGAGATGGGGACGAATTCGAAATTGGAAGGGACGTCAGCGCCGGCGATACGGCGGGACCCCTATGAGGTGCTGTGCGTTTCGAGGGATTCGACTGATCAGGAGATTAAAACCGCTTACAGAAAGCTTGCTCTCAAGTAAGTTCAATTCCCTTTATTTGTTTAATTCAAATGCTCGGTTTTATTCATGATTATTGTAGGTTTAGTGTTTGATTTCAGCTCAGTGAGGAATTAGGATATTGTTACTACGATCAAGATTATAGGCAAGAGTGACATATGTTCAAACTCGAGCTTTCGAACATGTGCCGAAAATGTGGTTTGGTGTGTGGAATTTTTATTGTTTGTGGTGGCTGTGTATTGGGTTTTGTTAAAGGTGATTGATTTGATTTTGTAAGTCTTTATTCTAGTCTTGTTAAGCCATTTTTGCTTGGAGTTCATCTTCACCATTCGAGCTGTGTTAATAATTTGTTTATCGTAGAGAAATGATTGTGCCATAGAAAGTGGGAATTAAGCTGCCTTACCATGTTTTTAATCCTTCTGCGGGATCTGTCAGTATCTACTGGTTAAAATTGGAACTAGAATTATTTAGAAACATATACGTTATGCAGAAAGAATCAGATGTCCATGCTGTGTTTGCTGTGTGGTGCCCCATGCATGCATGTATCTATGTCAATGCCTCAAAGACGATGAACAATCTTGAATGCCAAGTGAATTTTAGCATCAGCAGATGTAATTGTTACTTGATGCCGAAAAGCTCCCTCCCTCACTCTCCCTCACTCATTAATCTTGCATTTTTTCCCTTGATAGATGTAAAACGACCCCAATTCATGAATGTAACCATGATTCTACGGAATGTTTTCTTGTTTTTCTTGTTTCACATAGTTTTATTGCATATGATCATTATAATGTGATGAAAGTACACATGACCGTTCATTCAGCGTGATGTTAATAACTAGAGTGCTACTCTGAGACATATTTCATATACAATCTTGTTGTGAACCAAATTATGAAAAGGTATCATCCAGACAAGAATACCAACAATCCTGAAGCTTCAGAACATTTCAAGGAGGTTGCATTTTCGTATAGCATCTTGTCGGATCCAGAGAAAAGGAGGCAGTACGACAATGCAGGGTTTGAGGTGCTTTTTTAATTTAGCTCACTATTCTATCCCATCCCTCTCCCCAAACCCACAATAAGCATATATACTGCTGAGTAGATTCTTGATTTCATTTGTTTGGGTCTACCGTGTAATTTTAAGGAATGCATCAGTCAATACTTCTATTCAGATTTGACTTTTGTAAATTACATTCATTTGTCTACATGGAGTTTGAATTTTAATTGTTTATGTTGTTTCAGGCTCTTGATGCGGATGCCATGGACATGGAAATTGACTTGTCAAACCTGGGGACTGTCAATACAATGTTTGCTGCTTTATTCAGGTAATATATTGTTAGATATTTGTGTGGGTTTCGGATCATTGTCTTTTGATAATCATTTTATTTTATAGCAAGTTGGGTGTCCCTATCAAGACTACAATTTCTGCCAATGTACTTGAAGAAGCTCTTAATGGTACAGTTACAGTCAGACCTCTCCCAATTGGAACTTCAGTTAGTGGAAAGGTGCTGTTTCGTTCGTATCACTATGAAACAGTAGTGGATTTGGTGCATTTTTTACATATTTTGTGATTTGCTGCAGGTGGAAAAACAGTGTGCTCACTTTTTTGGTGTAACAATCAGTGAGCAACAAGCCGAATCGGGGATTGTAGTTAGAGTTACCTCAACTGCACAAAGCAAATTTAAGGTGCATAGATATACATATATATTATACACACACACACACACACACACACACACACACATGTATCCAATCGATATACTGATACATATATCCTTTTCTGCATCCTGTTGATGACGATGTACCATGAAGCATCTATTCAATGTAAATGCTTTGTTGATATTACTAGGACCCTTACTTACATTTCAATCAAATCGTTGTGATGTGCAGTTACTTTATTTCGAGCAAGATGTCCATGGTGGTTATGGTTTAGCCTTACAGGTACTTCATATTATTCTCCGATGCTTCACCTCATTTCTTTTTTATAATCATGTTTGAAATCCATTGGAGTAAATTGCCTGAAATCATTTGAGATTTAAACATAAACGGTTGCCTTCTACTTGTCTGCTTTAGTGTGCCGACAATACACATGCACACACAACTTGAACGGATCTAGTGGTCACCGAACCTCTTTTGAACCTGTTATGAAAAGTAATTTTAACCGGCCATGATCTTGTCATGAACAATCTCCCCATGTTTGACTTAAGCAACGTATGTTCAAGTAAGCCCTTTTAAGAAAACTTACGAGAAAAGGGAAACTTTAGGGTGTTTCTGAGATAGATAATGTCTATACAGGTGTTGCGCTGCATTATTCTACAATGCATTTTATCCAGACCAGTCCACTGATTAACGTCTTATTTCTAAGCTATTTTAATTTTTTATGTGTGTTCTAATTTGCTTTGTAGCAAGTCACAATTCAATGTTACAGCATCGTTTCTTTTCTTTTCATGACTGGATTAGGTATCAATTACTATGTGTTTGTTTTGTCAATACCAGCTATGTTCTAATTTGTGGCACTTGCACATGGATATAGGAAATATGATCGTTATTGCTTCTATGTACAGGAAGATAGTGAGAAGACAGGCAAAATAACGTCTGCAGGGATGTATTTTCTGCATTTTCAAGTATACAGAATGGATTCGACTTTGAATGCGGTATGCAGGACACTGGTTTTTCTTTTCTTAAAGTTTGTTTCCTGCTGTTTCTGGATGGGCCTGAGAAGTGGCGATTTAGTAGATTTCTATTTATGGCTCAAAATGATGTTGTATGGTTTTAATGGTGCAGTTGGCTATGGCAAAGGACCCTGAAGCTGCTTTCTTTAAGAGGTTGGAAGGTCTTCAACCTTGTGAGGTTTCAGAACTAAAAGCTGGCACTCATATATTCGCTGTTTATGGTCTGAACTTTGATTTGGTCCCTTGTTCTTTTGCTTTTTGGGGTTAACTCTGTCATAAATTGTCGGTCATTCTGTTGTTTAACCTCCACTGATATTTCTTCAGGAGACAATTTTTTTAAGACTGCTACCTATACAATTGAGGCACTTTGTGTAAGGTCATACGAGGATACGACGGAGAAGCTTAAAGAGATTGAGGCTCAGATTTTAAGAAAGAGAAATGAACTTCGTCAATTTGAGACAGAGTACAGGAAGGTATTGGTCTGGATTTTCTTGGCTGTGGCTTGTAATAGGAATTGATCATGTTTAATGTTTATGTTTACAAGTTTTCTGTAATGTTATGTAGGCATTGCAACGCTTTCAAGAAGTGACCAACAGATACACCCAAGAAAAGCAATCTGTAAGTTTTGTGCATAGTTCTCATCATTTGTAAATTATAACACACTGCTAAGCATGGATGCATTCATAAACATACTCATTATTAACGTGAAATTTTTAGTACGTGTGAACAACTTTTTTGCTTCTTTTCTTTGCCGAGTCTAGATTCTAGGCCAGGTTTTGGGTTTCAGTTAAAAGAAAAAACCATCAATGAAGTTTGATGGTAGTGTCTAAGCAGCCTCTCAGATATCAATTTGAGCAAAGCATTACTTTCGGAAAAATGTGTAGCAGCCTTCCTCTCATCACCACTCGAATACTTTCAAACTCCATGATCTGATGTGGTTGGCCCTCTCCAGTTGGTCTGGTTTTCCCAATCCTCGCCAGCTGGTCTGGTTTTAATGGAATTTGAGGGACATAGTCTCTAGGTTTAAAGTTCACCCCTCTATGTTTTAATCAATGGAGACTCTGTTGCTATCATCTCATATCTAAACTATCCCTTTCTTTCTTCCGTATTTGTTTTCTGATTGGATCTTGTAATTCTACTTAAATCAGGTAGATGAGCTGCTGAAACAGAGAGACCATATCCATTCTTCTTTCACTATCACCAGGACAAGCAGTATCATCGTGGGTGGTGGTAGTGGTATGGCTAACGGCAGCACTAGCAAAAATCCTGGCGAGGATTCAAAGGCGGAGAGCCCAGTGGAAGATGGAGGCTCTGACGGGAAGGATAAGTCGGGTAAAAAGAAATGGTTCAATCTTAACCTCAAAGGATCAGATAAAAAACTTGGTTGAGAATCCGTCCGTCTGGAATATTTTTTATTATTTGAGATGTTTCAATATCCATTCGTGTCAAATGCTTGCGCAGTTCTGTTGCGTAGAGGCTCGTCTTCTATCGTCTTTTCTTCGAAATGTATCTCTTATAGGTTGCCCCATTGTTCTTGGTGTTATCATATGTTGTAGTTTTGCTTCTGTAAAATGTGCCAGTTAGAAAATACATCTGTATAAATTATTAATTTTCATAACCCTTAAGTCTCATGAATTATCCATGTTTATGCACCATTTCATTTCAGACATGTAAATTTCCGCTGATTCAGTTGGTAAGGGTGTGTTCGTGGTTAACCTCTAATCCAAGTTCTATCCCACGCTATTAGTAGTTTTCGTTGGTATGCTGTTTGTAAATTCCTACGTAAATTCATATCGGTGGTAGCTGGTAATTAGGTATCACACATAAGTCCTTTCAACTTAAGGTTGCGTGTATGCCGTGCTGCTTATGGTAAAAATAGCCAGTTTCTCCCAAAATTTTATTGTGTATGAGTTGTGACTTGTGAGTAGGAATTTGGGCCTACTAATAAAAATTGCATTTCATAATTTGTTTTCTATAAAAAATGTAAATAGCAGAGATTATTTATGCTCATGCATGGTTGGTGCTGTGCTAATGCATGGCCCATGAGAGGGTATTTGGTTAAGGCACTTTTTACATAAGTATAAAACTATCTATAAATTTTATTTTAGTTTCATCCGACCTTACGCTTGTCTAACAAATGTAAAAACCGACCTAATCAATCAAGCATCCTACCGAAATTTCTCTCAATAACACTTCATAGAATACAATTGAATCAATCAACAAATATTGGTTTAAACAACCAGCGGCTGAGCCAGTTAAAGCTTAGGAGGGTCCAACAAATGTAATTTGCTCATAGATGAGGGTCCAACACTTAATTTCATACTTTCATTCTTTGCCTCTTAATCAAATAAAAGATATTTAATTTCAAGTCCTCATACTCATATCCAATTACTTTTATTCAAATTCACACCCAAGTGTATAAGCATAATTGTTTTCCATAATTGTTGTAAAGCGTCGTCTGCTTTAATGTAATTAATTAAATCACAACGATATCAAGTTGGAAACTTTGGAATATTTTTTATACGAAATAAGTTGATACTTATGATCATTCTTTAATTAATTTTCATGTATAAGCTCAATTTATCCTAATTTAATAGTAATTTAAAATTGATCATATTTAACAAAATTTATAACTTCGACAATGTAAACAACCATGGAAAACGTTAATCTTTCCTTAAAATAAGGGACCACTAACAATAGTAAACAGAGTCTTAGGTTATCTGCGCGTGGACTATTTTAGATTGGCCAAGTACCAGCCACCTCAGGGAAACCTAATTAGCAAGCCAAGGATTCTTTCAAACTCAATTTTTAATCAAGCCAAAAGTTTGTCTTGACCGATGTTTTCAAGTCTACGGTTCAGAACTTTAGACAGATGCATCCACTTGGATCTTGTTTTTAATGAAAGCCATGAGAGTCGGACAAATTGCTGCAGAATTCATGGGATTGTTTATCCGAGTGTTCTTGCTTTAATTTAATTAAGCGGATCATGTATAGAATGTAGATTAGTAAATGCTTAAACCCATTTTCTAAGACCAAGTCCCACATGCCTACAAAAACTATTGGATCCTTTTATGTACATACATACGTATATAAATACATATATATGTGCTAGATTCGATCCCCATGTTCAGGAACAGTAGGTTCTGAATAGTTGCCACCTTGTTTTATAACTTCATGTGGAGGTTTGCACCCAGGTTTGGAGAACACACGCGTTTAGGGGTGTGTTTCAACCACATTGTTCGGAGAGCACTTCTTACAAAAATATAAAACTTCTATGTGTTTTCAATTTACTCGATCTCGCGCACACTTTTGTACTGAATGTGAGAACCGTCTACTACTAAATATCTCAAATTAGTTCACAATAAAAAAAAATTGAGGAAAATACAGTGGTCACTTCGTCAACGTGGATAGACTTGGTAGAACCCTAAGGTCATCTACAGTCAAGGGCTATAGGTCACATTTAGCCCTAAAATTGTCAAAATCAGACTCCAACCAAAGGACTAAAGAGAATCGAACTAGAAGAATCAGGCTAAGTTTGTCTCTAAAAAGTAGTAAAATATGAAGGGATATAAAATATAACTTTGCATGGTTGGAGATGGAAAAATTTAACCCTAAAGTCATCTTTAAAGTATTAATTTTTAGAAAGCTAAAATATATCTAAGGACTACGTTTAGCCGTCGTCCTGGAGATGGCCTAATGGCATTGAACTTGTGGCACAAGGTAGGGAGCAGTGATTCAGCAGAATTTAATGGAGAATTTTCAAATGTGTTTTTTGTCATGTCATGTGCAGGTGTCTCCCAGCTACACATGTTGTTTGGGTTATATGTTATTTGGGTGTGTTTTTTGTGTAGCCGTCTAGGTGTCTCTATTTCTCACATTTTTTTAACAAACATACCACATCGATTTTGTCTCATTGATTGACTAAAATCCCTTCTCCAAACCATTCAAATTGTGGATTTTTAAAAAGAAAAACTAATTAAAACAGCTTGAAAATTTTGAGTTTTAATGATAAGGACAAAACAAAAGGTAAAGTAAATAGTACCATAATTGACTTTTTAATGTAAAAATATGATTTTTCGTTAAAGTAAATAGTACCGATAATTTTTCGTTAAAATTCCTTTTTTTAAACCCTAAAGTTTGATGGACTTCATGTAGCAATGCTCTTAATTATTTTTATAGAAAAAACATTCTAGACTGTAATAACCTAGGGTTTAGCTCTAATTAAGGTGGATTAATTAATAATGGTATGTATTAGTTAAATAATTGAGAGAGAGAGAGAGCCACTTCACAATTCACATGACTTAAAGCTAACTCCACCCAACCTTCACCATTATTTTATTAAAAAAAAGAAGAAGTAGGTAGTGTCACTTAGAAGAGGTTCATTGAGTAACCCATATTGTTTGGAATTTCCTTTGAAATTTCCCTAAACATATCCATAAAAGGGATTTCCAAGTTGAAAACAAAGTCACACACATTGGGGTTATCTTTTTATCCTTTTTGGATCCTTCCAAAAGTAATGGTTGCAAAAAAGAAACAAAAATAAAGGTGATTAGAAAGTTAATGGGGTTTTTACATGATACGGGATCATGTCTTAAATACTAATCTCTCTTGTTTAATTGATACAATTGATGTTGTCTTGTCATTGGTTTAAGCACAACTAGGTGGGCCATGATCGAGATTTAGGCAATCTTAAAATGATAATATTGGTATCATTTCAATCAACAACAAAACAAAAAAGCATGATTAAGGCCCTAAAATATGTTTTATATTTAGATGGTGGAAACCATTACAACATCAGGAACAAGAAACCCATTGTTAAGTGGACAGTTGTTAATTAATCAACATTAGTGATTGGACAATCCTCTCACCACCCTGACTACTAATTAACTTAAGCACTTCTTATTTGACAGAGAGAGAGAGGGAGTTGCACCTTGTAGGTCCAATGTCACAAAACTTGGAAATTGAGGTGGTCCCAAGGTGCCCTAATGTGCGCGGGCCCTGCCAGAGTTTGATCAACCAAGGAGATGCTGCTGCTTCACATGCCTAACCCTCCATCAGTGGAGAAACCCTTGTGCCTATGTCACCCGTCCTACAACATGCATTACATTACATTATATTTTAGCTTCCAGTTAAGCCATTGCTCGATCTCCCCTCTTGTGCGGCATGTTTGATCGGTGTTTCGACTTTTATGTCCAAATGTTTTTTTTTTTCTTTTTCTTTTTCAATGAACATAAAAACTCCAAACCATGCATTGAAAGAGAAAAGCGTAGAACGTTATTTAAGAAAATGAGCTTTTTTTATACATAAACTGTAACATTCATTCAATTACTAACGTTACGGTATGGTAATATTCATTTCTATTACAAAATGAAAGTCTCGGATTCAATTTTCATAAAGAGAGAGTCTAAATGTACTCAGTATCTCCTAGTAAACATTAAGAAAAAGAAATAGCATAGTCCTTTTGGATGGAAGACAGTTCACTTGCAAAGTTACAAGGTGAAGCTACAAACCCTAGCGATATGAACTGAACTCTTCAACTTTATAGTACAGACATGCATGTAAATGAGAAGGTCGCCTCGGGACGTACAAGGTGAGCCCCATTTCTTGAGAACCCCAGCTAGTTGGCGTGGTTTTGCTAACCCTCCCCTTAAGTGTGACTCGAAACTCAAAGTGACTGATAGATGAGTGAGGACAACCCAAAGGTTACAAAATCATTGGATCCAATTAATAAAGCAAAAAAGGTGTTAGGTTTAATTAGTGGAAATGCATCATTTCAAACTAATTAATGCAGAGATATTCCCGATCCCAAGTCCTAAATCAATGTGCAGTAGTAATTTAGTACAATAATTCATAACAACCCGGTGTGAAGATTTCAGACATTCATAAATCGTGTCCGTTTGTTATACATCGTGAGATCAGTTTTTATCAAGTGCTATTTGTATTCAATTTATAAAAAAAAAAATTTAAAATAATTCATAACTACATAATGTATGATAAATGAATATGATTTATGAATTCCAAGAATCAAAAGAGGATCCTCATTCCCCCCTCCTCCTTATCAATGTACTCGTAACTCTTCTATGTTTCATGTTCGAGACTTCAGCATTATGGACCCACATAAAACTATACAGGAATGGCCCATCACAAGTCTCAACTGTCATCTCCTACCTGCTTGTGCAAATTGGCATGCTCCTTTGATGAAGGAATCATCTCTCCTCTTAACAAACGAAATGAGTCGCTTGTGGAATCATTAATCAAATTTAATCAATAACTCTATTTCTTTTTCCCACTCTTTAGTTAGTAGAAAACTAAATAATTGAAAAACATTACTCGATTAATGAAAAAGCTATCCAGTTATTAATTGTAATCTAACAAATAAAATGAACGTTATAATAGTCGTGATGATAATCAAATTGTTTGAAATTTTTTGCACAAATAATTCGTAAAAAACGATTATCAACTAAAAGTAATTCAGTTCATTTGATGTGATTGAAGCCCTCCCTATAAACAAAAGGGAAAATTTGAAATAGGTCCAATTTTATAAATCTACTTTTGAAATAGATCCAATTTTTAATGACTTTTGACTTTTGAAATTAGTTCAATTTTTAGTTACTTTGTAGCATATCAAAAGACCCCTAAACAAAATGAAGTCTAGATATTTGCGTAGAGGGTGAACAAGTTAAATACCCATACGATACGATCAAACATGAATGATGGAGTGATTGACTTTTATTTACCTAAACATAGCATATCTAGGTCATATTTAAGCTTTGTAATGGCGCCTGTTGTTTTGTGGTATATAATATTAGTAATCATGATTGATTATCCAGACCACAAAACCAAAAAGAAAAACACATGATTAATTGTGAAATCTAACGGTCGAAAAAGAATGCAAGCTCTCACTCGAAAGGTGGTCCAGATGATGATGGGGTATATGAGATCGAGGGGATATTTCTTGTATGGGAAAATTTGACCGAGGAAATAGGAAAGAGGAGAAAGAAGAGAAAGAGGAGACAAGGTGGGTCAGGTTTGGAGTTGTGATGAAGACTTATTAGGGTTAGGGTATATAGGCTGCTTTTGAAAATAATATATATTAATCACAAATTAAGCAACTTTATGCTCTTGAAGTGGGAGATTACGAAAGCCAACTTCTTGTCTGTCTTTATAATTTTCTCTCGTAGTTAGTAACTTAGTAAGATTCGCAGAGATCTCTAGCAAAGAAAAGTAAATCACATTCATTGATTATTCATTTGATTAATTACACTAATATGGATTTCAACGTCAATCACGCAAACATCCTAAACTACTATTGATCAACAACACGTATTGGTGGGGTCCGTGGGGCCCAAATATAAGTTGTAAACACACCCCGAACCCAACTCTCTAACCCAGCTTGAGTTATAAGAGCTTCCCATGTTGACTTTATTCACGATACTGCCATCATTACTATCACTAGGGTTTGGATACGGAAGATAGGTAGACGGTGACACGTGGGCCATGCAAAGTGGAGTAGAGGCAAACCGACGGTAGGAGATCTCAGTTTGAAATCCATCTCTTGACGTGGGACCCATCACGAGTGCCAAAAACCATGAAAGATTTGGATTTTGCATATTTGCATGCATAAAGTTTTGACTTTGGAGGGAAAGGAAAGGGCCATTGGTGGGTGCTGTCGGCTCCTGAGATTGAGCACCCCGGAGCCATCTAACGGGACCATGAGGCGAGGGTAAATTTGAAACTCAAGTTTCATTGTTGAGAGAGAGAGAGAGAGAGAGAGAGAGAGAGTGTGTGTGTGTGTGTGTGTGTGGATGTTACAAGTTTTGGGATTTTAAATTTTCAAAGCTTCTAGCAGTTGAAGGAGCAGTTGGAGTCAGGGGAAACAGAGAAATGGGCTTCATGTTGCTTCATCGAGTTTCGTCCCCCACAGAGTATGAGATTCCAAAGTACCCAAGTTTTTAAAATGTGAAAAACTTAGTTTGTACGTTCTCAAAAACCTAATCAGAAAAGTAGTATTTTTTACAGTTTTTTTTAGCTTCAAAGACATTATGTAATGAAGATGTCATAAAACAGTATCTCGAGTTCATCATGCCCTATAACTTATAAAAATTAAAATCTATGACAATGCGCAATCAATTTGAGATACTATTATAATAAAATTTATGTTATAGTTAGGTAAAATTCACTTACCCTATAGCAAGGAGTATATAAGACTATAAATAACAGTGTTCAATTGATTTGATAAATACATAGGACTATAAGGGCTCTTTTGAAGGACTTTTACAATGACTGAAAACTCTTATAATGAAAATATTTTTGAAATAAATTCTTAATAAAAATGCAAATTAATCTTGAAAAAAAACACTTCAAGTACTTCATGAAAGAAGCCTATAAAACACTATAAGTGTTTTTAAAACGCCAAACATTTTCGCTAAAAACGTATTTGGTCATTTAAAAACACTTTGAAACGAACACTAAAGAAGAATACATAATAAGAGTATACTTGTCATTAGATTGTAAGACGTGTCGCCAAACAGAGATTTTTTAGTAGAAGGCATGAGAAGTTCTCCAATCTCCAGGCAAAGTTTCTTAATTTGATGAAACATTATTTTCTTTAGATAGGGATTGGTCATCTTCCCCAAAGATCCCATCATCACTGACTGAAAGCAAAGCTAGTCGTACTGGCCCATGCACTAAGTTAAATTACGTGCATCCAGACTTTTCTAACCCTATTTTTTTCCCATGTGGCTGATAATCCTCTAAGTGAGCGGCTCATATGAAATATGATGGTCCTGGTCCAATTCATAGAAAATGAAATTACAAGTTAATCACATAGCTTGTTTGGCTTAAAATATATTAACCACAAATAATAATAAGAAATTAAGATGGTTGTTGATTAAGCACTTCCTGGTTGAAACAGTAGTGGACAAACTCAATCATGTAGATTTACTTTAAATTAATTTTGTATATAAATACATATACGCCAAACACCGTACCATGCTAGCCATCACATGCATCACATTGTCTCCTCAAGTCACAAATGACAAAACTCACACATTCGCCTTTAGCAATTTGTAACCAATAATGTTGTTTAAAAATATAAAATAAATATTGTTACCATCAATTCTTTAACGCAGATGAATTCGTATATAACTAACTCCGTAAGAGTATGTTTCAACGACGTGATCAGTAATGTACATCTAAATAGCGGTATTGAATTATAATTTTGAATTTGAAATCCCATCATGTCAAGCAAAGGGCATTCTTGCACCTTGACATGTATTGAAAGAAAGAAACAGAAGTGAAAGAATTGAAAAGAAGTAGATTAAGTGGCAAGACAAGTGCAATCCTTGGGCCCTAGAGTGTCCTTGGGTCGTGTTCCCATCATTAAATCTTTACATTACACAACTCTCACTTTCTTCCCCTTGGGATGTCCGCAACCCGCAACCATCTCTCTCTCACAGTCTACCACCTATATATGCACATACATATATTATACATATACGATTCCAATCAACTAAATTACATCATTAAAGGGTAAAATCCTTAGAGGAGAGTGGTCGGATCATTCACATCTACACTGTGAAGTTCTGAGTTTGATTTTTGAAAAATAAAATGTGAAAATTAATTCTGAAATTCGAATAATTAAGATTATTTTAAAAGTTGAACTACTTGATGCGTTGGGAAAATTTTTAATTGTGACGGGAACACAAGTTGTACACCACATATTTTTATATAAGCGATGGGAAGTTTTATTTTTTAAGTTATTAACTTTTTAACACATATATCTCACCATTTTTATAGTGATACGTAATATACCATCTCGTTTGCCGATTACATTAAAAAATCTCTCGGTGGGTTGGACTACAATAATCAAACACCTCTCAAAATTATTATTAACATTTTAAAATAATTGTTTTTAATTAATTTTTTATTGAATTGAAGACCCTCTTTTTGTTATCCTGTGTATAAATACCCCAACACATGCAACAACTCCCCTGCATCCTCCATTTCCCTTCCCCTTTCCTTCTCTCTCTCTCTCTCTCTTTCTCTCATCACTTCAATTCTCTCTCTTAAAAGCTAGCATGGCCGAGGCTGCGGAGCTTCACTATGAACCCAAACCGACCAACAACACAACTACACGCTTAAAACTCTTCGGTTTCAATGTCCAAGAAGACGACGTAGAATCATCAGCCGTACTCGACTCCACCAAGACCGCCACGACCCCTTCCGACTCACCTGAATCCGCCCCCTTCTCCACCTCCGGCGACCGTAAATATGAGTGCCAGTACTGCTGCCGTGAATTCGCCAACTCCCAAGCCCTCGGTGGCCACCAGAACGCCCACAAGAAAGAGCGCCAGCAGCTCAAGCGAGCTCAGCTCCAAGCCAGCAGAAACGCCACCGTCTCCTACGCCCGAAACCCCATCATCTCCGCCTTCACTCCGCCTCCTCACCTCCTCTCTCCGGCCGGATCCGTGATGGTTCCGGCGGCGTCTCCGGCAAGCCCGTCGTGGGTTTACGTCCAGCGCGCGGCCACCCCGTTCCATGTATCGCACGGGTGCATGTTTCCCGCGGCGACCCATCACGGGAGGGCTGCAGGGAGTTATTCCTACGGTGGCGGTGTAGGGGATTCCGCATTGACGTCAATGGGGCCGGCTCATCATCAGGTACTACAACAGAGCCGGGCCCACGGGAGAGTGGATGGGCCGTCATTGAGTAGGTTCACGAAAGGGGATGTTGGGCCCAGTTTCGACGATGCATTGGGCTTGGACTTGCATCTCAGCCTTTGACTCAGCAAAATAAATGGTTTTTGTAATATGAACTCAGCTGGAAAAAAATGTGTATTTTGCGAGTGGAGATCTTTGTACATTTCAAATTTTATTTATTTGTTTATTTTAAGAACGTAATTTAACGGGCATATACATTGCTCACTAAGCCTCATTCCTACTATTTCTCATTTTTTTTCTTTTTCTTTTTTTTTAAGAAAAATTAATGAAAAGGGATTGAAAATTTTAAGTTTTAATAATAAAGATAAAATAAATGATAAAATAAATAGTACCAGGATTAACTTTTTAGTGTACAAATGTAGTTTTTCGTTAAAGGTTTTTTTTTTTTCTCTTTCTTTTGCCACCAGGTTTATGATAATTAGGTAGAATAGAATACAAGTTCGTGTTTGGATCATTCAGTTTCGTCTAGTTCTTGGTCTACTGGGATTTCTCTTTTGGAAAGCGGAAATCCCACTTACGAGTTAGAATGATGAAAGTGGAACCTCGAGACTTTCTGCATCTTGAGTCGTCGACATAGGGTTTAATGCTATAAAGGAAAACTTTTTGAAAGGATCCAAAGGAAATGAAAAAGGAATGTGAAAGTACATGTAAATGGGGAAGTTGTTTGCAAAATCCAAATGATAATGCTCACTTTAGAAATTTATCTGATTCCTGAGAATCTGAACATCTGTGATAATCTGCACTTTTGAAACAAGAAATTAAGTTGAGAAAATCTTCACATTCTAAAGCTACTTTAGAATGTTTATTTTGTTAATTAATTAATTAATTGATATATAAAGTGAAAGATGTGTATGCCATTGCCAACCATCTGGTGTTGACTACTCGAGTAGTCATCGGTAGAGATTAAAGTATAGTGAGTTTCATTAAAATAGATTTTAACACTAATTATATTCAGATTTTACCATTTAATTAATAAGAATTTATCTCACATGCTAATCTAATAAACTTAAGGGAAAATTTGAAATAGGTTCAATTTTATAGGCCTACTTTTAAAATAGGTCTAATTTTTAGTGACTTTTGATTTTTGAAATAGGTCCAATTTTTAGTTACTTTGGACTCATATCAAAATACCCCTAAACTTATTTGGAGCTTTGGTTCTTAAACTAGAACCGTGACTTGATTCCTAAACTTGTTAGAATTTGGAGCAAAAATCCTTTTGGTTACCTCTGTTAGAACTTCCATCCAAAATAAAGGATTTAAGGGACAAAAAATGAGTGGAAGTTGTAACGTAGTTAGCCAAAATGATCTTTGCTCTATATTATAACAAATTCGAGGGACCAATACTCACAAATGTTTAGCTCAAGGACCAAAACTCTAATTGAGCAAAATTTCAAAGACTATTGCTCCAATTATCTCTTCTCCCCTATATATGGTCCCTCCTCTCTTTTTTATCTCATACATGAAAGCATGGGTTGACAATTATATGCTTCAGCATAGATAAACGAAAGATGTTCTTCAGGGCTGCAGTATATGATTCCCAATTAAAAGATACCAAAGACATTAAACGTTATTACTTTATATTTTGTATGTACTTAAGAATTCACTGACAACATGATCAACTTAATTAGGCAGATAATTGCATCAGCTAACTGAGTAAATATTCTTAGTTTTTGGTATATTTTACCTAATGACTACACAATTTAATTAACTCAAATGATTAATTAAATATATCATTTCAGGAGTTTCTAATCACAAAAAACTCCCAACTAACCCATTGATGGTTTGTTGGTGCCTTCTTTTCACCTCTCTTCCTCTTGACTAGTAGGTGGTGGTGATGGAAATGTGGGACCAATCACATGCAGACCAATCTCCCACAACTGATAGAAAAGTAGTGGTTTGATTGGATAAGCTGAAATAACACTAGGGTTTAAGTTAAACACTACAATCTTTCAGTGTTCCCTGTAATTATTAAGCGATTAGTTTATTAATCAAGCTAGCAGCTAAGGTCTAATGGAAGTGAATTAATTGGTTGTTGATATCCAGCCAGCAAAAAGCAGCACAGATAGAGTGATCAGTGTTTCTGTTGTATTAAGAAATATAAAAAAAATAAAAATAGAGTTATAGAGAGAAGTGGTTCGATTTAAATTTAATTACAAGCTGAGCAAGTTGGGAGAGTCTATTGTGGGTAAAACAAACTAAAGCTTACGTGTTAGCACGAAAACAAGATAATGCATGCCAAGCAACCATCTTATATATACGCATCATTGGTTTTATCTAGGATTTCTTCCCACAAATCTTAAGTTGCTCGGTCAAAAGGTAGGTGGCACTACCAAAAATGGTACCCTTTCGTGGTGTAAATGCAAGTCTTGAACTAACACAACGTCGGTGCTTTTTGCACCCAATAACATGAACTATGGGCACCCAAGAAGTAAGCTTGCCGACATCTTAATTAAATTTGAAAGGAAATATGGCATTTCTACATTTTTGTTAATTACAATTTGGTATGTGTGCAATTTTTTTTATATTTTTATCGAGCTATGTTTAAATATAACGTTAAACTGTGATTTACATGAATGAAGAATGACTCATTTGAAAAAAATGAGTCATGTAGTGTTCATTTCATATTAGCTGGGGTGGGAACTAGCTAGAGTTAGACTTCTACAAGGAAACAAGAGAAATAATAAGTTATATATGAAGTACTAGAGTAGAGATGGAGGATTGGATGCTTTTAGGGTTTTCCTTTATATTGTTTGTTTGTTTGTTTTTGGCATGAAATATTTGATGATTTGAGGAGTAAAGAAAGGAGCTAAAATAGGGTGTGCAAGCAAGCATTTATAATCATAGATAATTTGAAAAACTTATGCACTTGAAAAAGTTCATTCTTCCTTAGAGCTTTTTGACAATAAGAGAACATTAATCAAAGGAGTAGTTGGTGAGGCATATAGCAAAGAAAATCAAATTCACTCCCGCGGCTTTGCCTTAAGCAATATATTAATCTCCAGATTGGACACCAATTTTAGCTTCATTAGTGGCATGAAACTTGATTTAGACGTCCACTTCACCTTACAAATCTCTCTCTCTCTCTCTCTCTCTCTCTCTCTCTCTCTCTCTCTCTCTCTCTCTCTATCAATCCCTAGCCAGTCTAGAGAGACACTCCACTTAAACTTGATCATCTGAGTTTGTTAAGTGTCGTATAAGTACCTAGTCACCATGATCCAATCAAGTTATGGCATAGTTAAATAATGCACACGCCTCTGAATGTGACAAATCAAGCATGCTAATTAGCTTCCCCGAATAGGGTTCTCGATGACACACGTTGTTATGCCTTGGTTGGTTCCATCTAATGGGAGAGAAAAATACAAGATAATTAAGCAGCCCTTTTCTTGTACGAGTACAGTTCAACCACAGGTCATGAACTCATGAGTAACCTCCAATGCAACCATATATATATATATATATGGCTTACGTTGGAAAATGGCCTTAAACAGGAACTAATCAAGTATCATTTCTGCGTGGGTCTTGCACTGATTCCATTAAGTTAATAAGATTTTACAAATGAAGTGGAGGGTTTTGGAATTCAATTGGTAACATATGTTAGTTGCCCCATGTTAGGTTCTCTAATTATGCACTGTACTATGATATATATATATAGTACTGATTAATATAGAAATAGTTGGAAGCTAATGAAACCACGTAGTTTAATTTAAATATATCTTGAGAGAGTTAAACACATGCATGCATGCCTGTTTTTTTGTGATAGGTTATCCAAACCTTTTCTTGTACAGACAAAAAGGGCATGCATGTTAAATTTCATACGTGGTAATTAATAATCAAAAATTTTTTTGGTGTACTTAGTACACTGTTACGCAATGTCACTTTTATGCTCAAATTATAACACGTAAAGTTTCTTTTTATTAATATACTCTAGAAGTGAGACATTCTATAACCGCTATTGTCCAATCCTTATTAAAGCACGTAAAATAACAGACCACTATAAACTGTTTTCTCAATACTCATAAACATTTCTTGTGAATAATCTATTAGTCGATTATAAATATTTCAATATATATACTTGTCCATGTACGGATATTCCGACGACAAACCAATTTTGATTAAACAAGCTTAATGGCTACAAAAATATTCATGATCACTTACTCATGATCTCATAGATCTAGAAAGCTAGCTAGAGAGAGTTGTGCCTACCTTGATTAACATATATAAACAAGTGCAGTACTGTCCAAAGGAACATATTTGATTTGATATATGCATGTATCCGTGTCAAGTTGTCAACTGGGTTACACATGAGATGTGAACTGTGTAAATTACAAGACTTCCTAAATCCAAATGTACACAGAGATGATATATGAGCTTTGTAGGGCGCCATACATTTGAAATGATCTCCTTGTCGGGAGCTAACAGTCAATATAAATTTAAGGGAGCATATAATATCTGCCAATCACTGTGATGATCTGATGGTAAAGGTTATGAGGTAGAAATTAAAGAACAAAATTGCATAAGTGTTTCATCCTTTCCATATCTTATCGTAGCTTATTAGCTTTAGCTTTCATTTCATGCCTTTGTACAGAGGTAAGAGGTTCAATCTGAACATGAAAAAGGACGAACAGATTTCCAATGTACAATACTTTTAAGTCCTGTGTTTGCCTTTATACAGTCATGCATGTGCACTATTGTGTATGCTTCACAACCAGCTTCAATACAACCATGTTTAAAGTACTTCAAAATTGCCACAACATTTCTCTGGTCCCTACTTAGGCTTTCACATCTAGTAATCTACCCCACAAGAAAAACTTGTGTACATATTGCTCAGATTATGCCACTTGTGTATGGATATTTCTCCAATTGTGTCATTTGCATGACACTTCTCACTAACATGAAATCTCTATATTTTGATCTCATCTTATCATCCTACACAATCATAAACAGTATAAAAGTTTATCTACTCAAACAATCATATTGAATATCTTCTATTAGCGCTAGCCCACTAACCCTAAAAACAATCAACGAGTAACCACATAAAGGATAAATTTCAGCATATACTAACTTCTCCTGGTATTATGGTTGGAATCATAATATCCTGCAACTTGCATCGATTATGAGTTTTTCATGTCGTATAGCTTTTTTTAGAAGATGTTAATTTTCTTCAGGATTACTCATTCCATCTTAGACTTTTGATACGGAATATTTAGCCTGCAGACTTGACCTCAAGCAATGCAATTTACAAATATATAGTAGCATTCAAAACAATTGAAGTATAAATGATGATAGTGAATTGAGCCAACCTTTTCAACGTACGGTTTATACTTGCAATCTTTGGGGCCCCATAAATCAAGAGGATTGTCCCAATGTAACCCAAGTACTCTCTTTCGGATCCTAGGAACAGGTCTCAAAGATCTTTTTTTTTTTTTCCTCTTGGAATACACAAGAGCGAAACAATCAACCTATTGATATTGGAAGAATTTTTTAGTTCAAGTTGTTTGTTGTTGATTGAATTGGATTAACGAAGCTTGAGCTCATGAGGGATCGAAGCTGGAGGTTGTTCCAATCTCATTTATTTATTGGGTAATGCTAGAAAAATTAAATTTGTAGACAAAATATTGTAAACTAAATGACATGGAAGTTGATGATTGAATTATTACTTAAGCGTTGATAGTTTGCAAATTTTGTCTACAAATTTAGTCTCCTTAGCATTATCTTTATTTATTTTGTTCAGAGTTCGACCTTATTTCATTGAACTGCTCAAATTCCGTGTCACATGGGGAAAAAATCAGTGTTTATTGTTGAGACCAACCAATGTCACTGGTATAGCATATATTAGAAAGCTAGGTTACAAACACTTAAATTAAAACTGTAATCAAGAAGCATATATGGGGAAACAACCTGTTGGGTTTGGACTTACGTAATTAGTTTTAAGCAGTTTTACACTTCATGATTCATAAGCTTTAAGTAAGATTCATATATAGATGGTGAGTTCGATACCATATTATTATGGTATGCGATTTATCCTAAACTCACGCCACTTAGTGTAAATGTTTCATTGTCTTAAAAAAAATGTAAACCCTAATACACATAAAAGGTGCGTGGGAATGGGAACCACCATCAACACATATATAGTGTACTCTTGTGAAAATATATATTAAATGGACCAGGTTCATTAGCACTGTAGCATTCGTGTCAAGTAACGCAACGTGGGCATGGCATTGTGTTATAGAACCGAAACGTCATAGTGATTGCTCATATGAAAGTTGATGTCCTTGTGAAAACTGCTTGAAATGAATGAGCATGATATATTATTAGTAATTGGTAGCAGGACAGACCGAAAATAATTCAGCCAAGAACCACAACTATCGGTCGTACTCGTACTAGCACAATACAACAGTTGATGATGAACTTTGTCTTGCAATGTTGCTATCACAGTGAGCTACCTAGGCCTCTGTAAATTGTAATATGTATCTATGAAGCTGCATGCATGTCTTTTGGAACAAGGGCAACATCTCCATTATTAAAATTGCGGCTTGTGAAACAAATGATGGGAATTCAAGTCCCCTCAGAAAAAAAGGGAAGGGCATTGCTTTTGGCTCCTAGCCTGCGACTGCGAGGAAGGAAGTAGGAACTACTACTTTAACAGTGGAAACCAGACAAAACCGAACGATTTGTGTTTCTTGTTTGCACGTTCGTACTCCTCTATCTGAAAGCTGGCCACTTTCACTTTGAATGTGTATGTAATGTGCTCCTTAATCGTCCATTCACAATTGCTTTGTAGAATTTAAAACTATTACAATATTTAGAAGACGAGAGGAGTTTCGGACACATGACGCATGGGGGCAATCACAACACCCACGTCAAGGGGCATCCAAGCCTTACTTTATGTCAAAGGGCGTCTAAGCCTATCTCAATCTCAACTGATTGTAAAAATTAGTGTGTCACAATCTTGGCCATTTTTTTCTCAAGTGCCGCCTCTTATTTCTCGAATCGCACTTTGTAAAGCTTTTTTTTGTACTTCCGACGATATTAGTGTTTAACTTGTAAATTATAATCTATACTCTTGTGATTATGGGTACAAAAGATTTGAAGCCTGTGATTTGATCAACTTAATTAACATCACTCACATAACTTGATTTTTGAGACATCAATTCAGTGTTATGGATTCTTCTCCTTCACTTTTATATTCTAACTTCCATGCTATAAGTATTGATTATATAAAATGTAATATGCATCATGAAACGAATAGAAATAGTTATGACTACTCAGCAATATGAGAATGAATGGTAAGAATTGAATTGAGGAAATACTATTTTTGCTTACTCGCTTATCTAATTGATATAAAGTCGAGCTATCCAATAGTCATGTTTCTTTGTTTCTCACGGTAGGTATTTTGGATCAACCGGCCCACACCACAAGGAGGGCTCTCAAAAGGCTTGACAACTAAACTCCAATCTTGGACCAAGCCCAAGATACACCTAAGTTAAGTTCACACCTTTCACCATTCATCTAAAGCCTACATACTCTCTAGGAAAGTAAAGTACATTGAGGACCCTGATGCACTTCATGCCATTCGTGGATCTACTAAAGTTCAAAGGCCAAGAAGACCACGCTCTATTCCCACCTAGTAAATTAGTATTAATCAACAAGCCCTCTAACCCGGCCTAGTAAATTATCATTAGTCATATTTCTCATTGTAGTATCTTTTTGTTAAGCGTTTAGCCCAGTTGTAAAAAAAAGTCGTACCCATGCACAAGGTTCCCGCTTTAAGCAGGGTCAGTTGTAAACCCAAAAAAAATTAAGTGTAATACCATTTCGGACTTGTGTACTGGAACAACTAGTATACGAAACAGAATAACGAAAAAATTAGGTTTCGCAGAATCAATCGTGTAGATCTTGTCTAGCGCAAGGGAAATTTATGAACAAAATGCACCAGATAAATATAAAATAAACGATATGCTTCAGTAAATTGTATAATGCAGCAGAAACTGTATCATATGGTGTTAACTGACGAGACTAAAGACAGTATTTCCGGCTTCCTTGATGTTTAAAGGACAGCAGGACCCAAAAAATATCAAAAAGGAAAAAGAAATAGGTTACAAAAACAAACTTCAAGACTCCAGAGGGCCTTGGCCCCTCTGATCCCCAAAGTATTACAAGATTAATCATGTATGAATCAAAACTAATAAGCGATTTCTCGACCTCAAGAGATTAACCACTCACGCTAATAGGTCAAGGCCGATAGATGGTTGTACACCATTCAAGTAGACGCAGGCGGTTCCCTTGCTTTGACGGGTAATGCCTTGTGTTCTTCTTCACTTGGCAGCTGTTTTTGTTCTTCCCTTTGTTCAACCGGCAATACCTTGTGTTCCTCCTCAGTCGGCAGCTCTTTTTGCTCTTCCTCGATGGGCTCTTCTCGTACACAAGGTCTCCAGATTGTCTCCTTGCCCACGTCCATTAGTGCAATGCCTTTTCTAGTCAAATCAGCTCTGATCTGATCGCTCATTGCAAAATCTTTGCTTTCCCTTGCTTGTTTTCTCTCTTCAATCTTCTTCAGTACATCGTTTTCCACCATCCCTGCTCTCTCCAATGCTTTCACTTTCAATTGCTGCAAAACCTGTACAGTGCAGTATCCCTTTGTAGTTGATAACTTCAATCCATGATTTCAAATTTAAAGGAAACAAAAGAGGACATATCACCTCCGAGTATGTATGGGGCGATTTTAAACCCAAAACGTCCAGAACATCATCAGTAACTGCTTTCTTTACATTGGTTAGTGACTGGACCATTGATAACTGTTTTTGCTTTTGCTGCTTCTTCTATAAAAGTAAACACACTTTTTGTTATCACAACACAGCCATATACACATATAAAGGTGGGAGAGAGCACAGAAAAAAAAAGTGAGGCATGGTGGAACTGAATCTAAATATCTACCTTGAGTCCATTCAAAGAACTGTTTATAAACTTCAACGCATCTTGGAAAGCACCAGTCAATATCTGTGCAGTGTTCAAGTCATCGCACATTTTAGACTCAAACTCATTCTTTAGCTTACTGATGCATTCTTGGGCAGTCGGAGTAATTTTAACTGTTCTGCCATTTTGATCGGCGCCTTCCTTCAGACCCTCATCTCGAAATGGAGCTAAAGCATCTTCACAATCTTGCAAGGTCTACCAATCGCAAAACATCAAGCTATAAGATACCAGATACAGAAACATAAAATCCATTTGTGCTGTGATACAAAATGCATGTTTAACTTGCCTTATTAACTTCTGTTTTAGTAAAATTGAGACACAGACAAGTATCTTAAAATAGTTACCAATGCAGCTTATGCTGTGAAAACAAAGCAAAGAACACTACATAAAAAGGGTAAACCCATGGCGACCCAAACTCTATACAATTCTGTTCAATCTTGGTCAGTATTTTACTTGTATTGCGCTATATTAACCGAAAGTCCAGAATTTTCTGGAACCAACTACATCACAAAGATTAATATTTAATGCAAAAGGCCGTCATTCCAGAAGACATTGGCCAAACAGAAATTTGCAGGGGTAATCCAACAATACAATAAATACCATTTAACCAAACCAGGAAAAGTTGCCAACAGAAAGTTTGGCGCAACGTCCGCTAAAATTACACATCAGGATACAGTAAAAGAGATCAATGGAAAAGGAAAGGTCTCAGAACAGTTAGGAGCTAAGCAGGTGCATGCATGCCCATTGACCAGCTAAGGACTGAGAGACAAACTTCCAAATGAAAATTTATCAGATCCCACATACCTGAAATATGTAATAAATAGCATCTGATGAACTTTCCAGCTGGGAGATTGTGTAGTTGAGAGGAGACCTATAGTGAGCGCTTATCAAGAAGTGCCTCAAAGCCAATGGATGGTACTTTTCTGTAATCTAATAGAGAATGAAATTATATATTAAATGGTAGTATAAACTGAAAATATATAGAAGCTCCAAGAAGCATTAAAAGGAAAAGTTACCGCAATTTACCTCCCTAATAGTGAAAAAGTTGTTCAGGGATTTTGACATTTTCTCATTGTTATTGGTAACATGTCCATTATGCATCCAGTAACTCACACTGCTCTCTTGGCACGCAGCACAGCTCTGGGCAATCTCATTCTCATGATGTGGAAAAATCAAGTCAATGCCGCCACCATGAATATCAAACTTGAATGTCAGATAATGTGCACTCATTGCACTGCATTCAATGTGCCATCCAGGTCTACCAAGTCCCCAAGGGCTTTCCCAACTTGGTTCACCAGGCTTTGCAGACTGCAGATTTACTTTGAAGTGGCATTAATTTAAAAATACAAACAAAAAACTGCAAAAACGAGGTATGGTTGAGGATCCCAGACCTTCCACAATGCAAAGTCTGCAGGATTACGCTTTCTTGAATCAACAGCAACTCGTTCACCAGCCCGATTGTGTTCCAATTTTTGTCCAGATAACTGGCCATAATTTGGAAATTTATCAACAGCAAAGAATACATCTCCGCCAACTTGGTATGCGTATTCCTTGTTAATAATCTGCACGATATAACAATCATTAGAGAGAAACTGCGGGCTCGTAAAAATAAAACGAACAAAAAACCATCACAGAAACATAATATATAAGCATTAGAGCAAGCAGAAAACCTGTGTTATCAAATCCTTGATATGTTCTATGTGGTCAGAAACATATGGCTGATGGGTGGGAAGAAGGCACTGGAGATCACCCATGTCCTTGAGATATTCTTTGCAAAAACGACTACTTAAACTAAATGGGTCTTCACCATTCTTATTTGCTCGTATTATTATCTGAAACGTCCAAACATTAGCAATCTCTACATGGCATTAAGTACACAACGAAAATGAAAAGAACAAGAAGAATCAGAAGATTCAAAATAGAAAATTATAAAGAGTCAGAAGATCCCAAATTCTTTCAAGAACATAAAACACCATCTGTCTCAGATATTCAAATGCCAAACAACATTAAAGCATTAGCCAGCTGCCAGATAACTGATTTCAGACATAGGAAAAAATACCTTGATATGAGGCCAGTAATTTAGTCATAAAAAGGTAAGCAGATTTATAGCACTAAACAAGCCAAATGAAAAGTTTTAGCTACAAAGAGATAACAAGTATAAGATAACTGAAACATTAATGTTCTGTTTTGGACGAGGGATTTGCAAATACCAAGGGATTAATCCTAAATTAGTTAGAAATACACTAAAGGAAACATTAGGTAGAGTGATCGAAAATGCACCACAGGAGCATCACAAAGTCACTAAACAGCAAATGACTCCTTTCATGTAGTGATTTACAAGTCCCACTAAGTGTCATTTACAAATCACCCTAAGTTCATTGCAGCTAGTCATTCCTTAGTAACGTAGCCTAAATCTCTTGATACTCCGTAATCCCGGTCCAACCATAACATAAATATTGGTGTCTACTCCTAAAAAGCAAGAATGTACAAGGGTATTGCGAAAACTACAAACGAACCAAAGCAGAGTGCACGCGAATGAAGGGAAAGGAAGGAATGCAATACAAAATCATCTCATGATATGGCTCAAAATTCTCACCTTGTCATCAACATCAGTAAAATTCCGGACGTAAGTAACCTCGTAACCCAAATGCTTTAAGTATCTGCAGAATTCCAATTCAATTTCACACATGATTAGTTGCCACAAACTAATCTTCACTTATGTATTACGCCAAACAGATTTTTCAGCGTTTGACAGTGATTAAACCAACTAGCTTTATTAAATAATTCTAACAGAAAACAGAAAAATCAAAAGCACATGCACAAAATCAAACACACCAAATTCTACACTAATGAAAAGCACAATTAATTGCATAATTCATAAATTAAACATGGCGAACCTGAAGAGGACATCGAAATTGACGGCGGCGCGACCGTGGCCGAGATGGCTGAGGTCGTAGGCGGTGATTCCACAGACGTACATCCTGACCTTGCCGGGTTCTATCGGCCTGAAGATCTCCTTCTGGCGGGTCAGCGAGTTGTAAACCATGAACTCCTTGCCGGCGGCCATTCTCGGATTTCTCAACCCTTGCCGGCAGCTCAATGCTCTATGTAAATGTCCGCAATCGAATTGGGTAAAAACCCTAACCCTATATCAAGTTCCCCTTTTTGACCCAAATCGATTCGCAGTGCATAAACTTAAAGCACAAGGTTTTGCTTTTATTTTCATTTTTACTTTTCTTTCCTTTCATTTCTTATAAAAAAGTAAAAAAAAAAACTAAAGAAAATAGTTTGAAAACTTTGAGCTTTAAAAAAAATGATAAAATAAAGGGTAAAGTAAATAGTATCATGATTAATTTTTTAGTGTAAAAATGTAGTTTTTCGTTAAAGTAAATAATACTGAGAGTTTTTTTGTTAAAGTTTCAAAATAAAAAGTAAAAGGGTAAATTACATAGTAGCCCCTCAGGTTTGAGGTCTATTACAACCTCATACAATATCTTTAAAACATTTCACTTTCATACCTCACGTACTATTTTATTTTAAAATAATAAATCCGTTACATTTTCCATCCATTGATCCGTTAAGTACTGACGTGGTTGCCAAATGTATGTCACGTGGCCAAAAAAGAATTAATTAATTATTTAAAAAAAAAACCTTAATCTTCTAAATTTAAAAATTAAAAAAAAAACACAAGTAGAACCCCATCCCTTCCCCTTCCCGCAACCCCTTTCTTCGACAATCTCCAGATTCAACCTCTCATCACCTCTCTCAACCTCATACTCCACCTCACCGCCTCCCTGATCCTCCGCACCCTTCGCCTTCACCCACCTCCTTGAGCTTCTTCACACTAACCACAATCATCGCCTTCTTGTTCGAGCCCCCGTCTAATTTCTTGATGGTCTGGACCGGCGCACCAAACCGCATCGCGTGGTTCACCGCCTTCGGGTCGCGGAGGGCGTTGGCCTTATTGGGCTTCTTTTGGAGGACCACTGGCTCCCAATCCTAGGCTATGACTCCTCAGTTTTGGCTCGGCATCATCGAAAATCTATAGATATATAGAAAGAGTTTCCTAGATTTTTGTTTGTGTTTTTGGAGGAGAATATGATAAGGGACGATGAAGTTTGGTGCGCAATTTATGGGTTTAGGGATTAGAGAGAAATAGGGGGTGTGATTTGGGGCGCCAGAGTACTGGTGCACACATGGCGGTCGATTGGAACAGAGAATTGAAATTAGGGTTTGCAGAGATTAGAACAGAGAAATAAGATGGCAGGAAGTGAAGACAGCGGAGCCAACCCTTTAAAAGTACGATGGCAGAGGTGGAGGTGGGTTTTTGGATGGGAGGGGAGGTGAATAGAGTGGAAAATAGTGAGGTGGGGGTCGGGGGGGGGGAATGGGTTCCATGTACTCTGCTGAGGTTGTCTTTGGAGCTGTAGCGGCTGTGGAGGAGGTGGGTGAAGGCAAAGGGGGAAGATCTAGTGTAGAGGATCGGGGAGGCAGTGAGGTGGAGTGTGATGTTGAGAAAGGTGAAGATAGGTTGAATCTGGAGATTGTGGAAGAAAGGGGTAAGGGTTGCGGGGAAGAAGAAGGGATGGATTCTGCGTGTGTTTTTATTTTATTTTATTTTTTTAATTATTTGTTTGCCACGTGGCATACATTTGGCAGCCACGTGGCACAAATGTGGCAGCCACGTTAGCATTTAACAGATTAATAGATGAAAAATATAACGGATGTATTATTTTGAAATAAAATAGTACGTGAGGTATGAAAGTGAAATGTTTTAAAGATGTTCTATGGGGTTGTAATAAACCTCAAACCTGAGAGATTACTATGTAATTTACCTAAAGTAAAAAGGTCACTGTAAAACAGTAGCCGGAAAACACTGTTATTTTTACCCTCATTAAATGAGGCAGGTCAAATTGTCTCCGTTCCGGTTTTTTTCTAGAGCCCGAGAGTATTTGAGCTGGGCCTACCCAATTCCCTCAGAGGTGGGGACATACGCGATTTTATAAATAAAAAAAGAAGAAGATCAGTTTACGAATTTGTAAATGTTTTTGTTTTTTAATAACGAATATGTGTGTTTTATATTCATTGTATTTAAAAATGGTTGATCTTAAAATAATTATCAATTTACAAAATATGTTAATTGGGCTTATGTGTTCCATAAGAAATAATATCACACTTTCCAATATAATCAAGGCCCATATGATGTAACTGAAACCCAACGAGGAACAAGGCCCGGCCCATGATATTTACAGGGTAAAAGGGCGTTCTGCCAAGATAATCAATAAACGTGACACAAATGACCTCGGAAATTTGGATTGTACAAGCAACCTCTTCATTTGTCATTAAGACTGCCGTAGACAAATTTTGAGATGTATTTCTCGGAGCTCTATCTTTTCCAGATTATGATGATACTGTCAAGGAAATACCATTCACTTGTATGGAACTTTGGGAACTTCAAACAAGACCCAATGTAACATACACAAAGTTTTATTTTCAATCTGATTCGTCCAAAAATCACTCCTACCAAAAAATCCAGCTAAAATTAAGTACAATTTTTTTTTAAAGTGAAACGATAGCGTTAGTAAGTTAAATGTTAGATTAGCCATCAATAAAGTTCAAACCCATGCTGTCATGCAAGGACACAACACTTTTCCACCGCTGTAGTAAAGAGTCACTTGCAATTACATTTTGGTAGCATGTGAAACCTCTAAGTTGGTCTATTGTCACGGTCATGTTTCTATATATTAAACAGACAGATGGCAGACACTAACTACTATGTTTAGGGATTTGTTAAGAATACTCAATATCTTATGAAAATGTGCACTAATGATGATGGCAGATTTTTCAAACTTTTTGTATGTTTAGGGATTTGTCATGTATATATGAATGCTTCTGTTAAACAGCCCAGCTTCATTGAAGTTCTTCTATCTTCCCTGCAGGCAAAGACGCAGTACTATGTGGTCCATTTACTTAATTCTGCTATGGACCACCATTCTAATTATCAAAATGCGACACATCGACATAGGTGTAGCTACATCGACTATAACATATGAAAATCAATTTGAGGTAGAATTTCACTTGTATAAAACAAATGATATCAAATGTCAGACAATCGTGAGATTTAATAATTTGAAAGTTTAATCAACAAAACATGTCACGAAAAAATGGAATAATATCAAAAATCAACAAATATGCAAAAATTTGGACCAAAAATTTGATTTTAACTTAAAACGATTCCTGCCTCTGCATTCTCATTTCTTCATAGAACCTCTCAATAAACATCTGCGCCCGCAAATCAATGGAAGCTTCTTCTTCGTGATCTCCCCAATCCAACGGCTCATATAAAGCCACTGCATTGTCATCTCCGGCAGTCGGCAGAGCTTCCAACGTGAAATCTCCATCTTCTCCTTCAACTCTCAAGCTATTGCCCCAGCATTTGCAGAGAAAGAACATCGAGTACACGTCTCGAAGGCTTTCGTTCTTCATGAGCTGCCTCCTTCTGTGGTAATGAATGAGGGGAGTGTTGGAGGGAGAGAACTGGTATTCTCTTACAAACCCAGAGTTGTAATTCTTCAGAAGCTTCATCTTCTTTGAATATTGTAACATCCTAATAAATGAGTTTTCAAATGATAGTTTCCTCACTTTGGCAACGAAGATAAAGATTTTCAGGAGCTTGGAGAACTTCTGAAAAACGGGTAGTCGTCTTTTCGACATTTTTGGTGGAAACTTCGAAGTAACAGATGAGTGAGACTTATATGAAACGAGTTCACTAACGAGATTCTTATATGAAACGAATTCACTAATGAGACTGGAAATGAATCACTCTCTTTGTAGTTGCAAAAGTTTGAGTTGGGGTTTGTGGAGGAGGGAGAGAGCATTTAAGGATGCAAAAAAGTGGAAGTGAAAGGAATATAATTGGTGGTTGGGAGCCAAGCTGTAAAAAGCGGGTACCGTATAATGGTCGGTTGCTTCTTCTTGTTGTTCGTTGTTTAATATAAAGGAATAAGCAAACTAGCCGTTGGACTTTGGGACCCCGAGTGGGTTTCCTTCCAAGTTTAATTGGAGCTTTTAAAACCGATCGATCTCACGTTTAAAAGGCTACTTTTTGATGATTTCATATGTATTTTGATGTTTACCATGTGACTGGAGGGCAGATGAGGAGCCTTTCGAATTATGTGATGCCGCGGCTTTGGGTTTTAGGGCAGTTCAACAAAAGGGGTTTTTTTTTTTTTTTTTTTTTAAACAAAAGATCTTGCCTTGGGAGAATGTTTACTTATTTGGATTCGAGAAAGTGAAAGAGAGAGAAGATTTGAGGATGGAATCAGGTTTATTAGTTGATATGACTCATGATTTTTTAAGTATTAGATTAACAATTGTAACGTGAAACTACGAGTTAGTAAACACAAAAGAAGTTAGAAATTGAAATATTTTAGTACATTATAGTAAATGTAAAAGGGTATTGAAGAATTCTAATATTTATTATCGGTAAGTAATATTTAACAAAAGTCGAGTTTAAAAGTGGAATTTTGTATACATAGTGAGAATCCCAATTCACAAATTATAAAAAACCTCCATAAAGTTTAAAAATCGTTTTTTTATCTAATGAAGGAAGAGGTTCCAAGTTATTGCCATGCAATTGATAAAAAAATATAACTATATGGATAATGCTTGTGTTTTTCCGTGGGAGAGCATACTTGTCCTCCTGCTTATGACTAATGTATTTTTAACATATGAACATCACAATAGAAACTGCACATTCTCTTTATCATTATCTAAAGATCATATATGCATAAAATCATTTAATTTGAATATCGTTTAACCATTCATACATGTCAAACAAATCAACGACTTTGATAACAAATAACATCTTCATGATGAACCGTCTATTTGTTTGAAACATGTAAATGACTAAAAGATCTCCAAATTGAATAATTTTTTACATTATGAACTTTAGATGATGACAAAGAGAATAGACGATCCGATTATAATATTTGTATGACGAATATACGCTAATCATCATATTCGACCCTCAGATTTTGGAGGCCCTATGTTGAAACACAAATGGAAGCCTTCGATTTATGGCCTTGTTCAATGGCTCCACCTATACTCTCCTAGGATTGGCTGTATTAATCATAAGTTGAAAGATAAAATAGGTTTCCTTACGAAGAAATACAAGCATTATCCTTATTATATATCGTCACTTATGAATCCATGTATGATAAATTGATGATAAAAATTGAACTTCATAAATTATATAGCACTTCTTGAAAATTATTATTGTTATACTCATGTTTACAATAATACAAAATTAGTTTACCTTGTTTTGAATTCAAGCATGCAAATATACATACCGTATGGAGTTGGGCATGCAGATGTCAAGGATTTCTTTCTCCGTACACATTCCTTAATTTTCTGTCACTTTCAATTTATTTGCAGTTTGAAAATGCTTTAACGGTTTTGGTGGGGTATATTGGTCCGACCCGACTTGATTTGTAATGAGGAAGCTAGATTGATGGTTAGTGATCAAAACAAGGATCATACTTCTTCAGAGAAACTCTTTAACTCATGCATATATTGTATTTGAAAAACTTATTTGATTTAAAAACCGTTTAATTTTCATATAAATAAATAAAAATTTGCGATTACGAGAATGCTACTCATTACCATAATCGTCAGTTTGTCTGACATGTATAAATAGCTAAATGATCTCTAAATCAAATGAATATATGTGAAATTTCTTTTACATGATGATGAAAATATTATCCTTAAAATAATGAGATAGAGAATTTTACAATCGCCACGAATTGTATTAATTTTTTTAATACATACTGTTTGTACCATACTTCATTAATATCGAAACTACCAAGCATCGATCAACTTTATATTTTCAGTGACCTATTGAAGGATTTGTGTTGAAGCACCCAAGCCGAAGGACAAGAGTTTCCAGGCCAATCACGAGACGACACGTGTCAATATTAAAATAAATCTCCTAGAATCCCACATCCACCTCGGACGAAAGCCTGATACTCTCCTCAACTATAAAAGAAGATCATCCTTTTATAATTAATCCTTAATGATATTATTCCCCTTAACCCTTTATTATAACTTACTAATGATGATTATGCTTGAACGTTTGTACTATGTAAACTTTACATGATTAATGAGAACTCCTTTACCTTCGTGGACGTAACCTAATTTAGGGTGAACTATATATATATCTTGTGTTTGCTTCCCTACCTATATCTCTTTACATATTACCCTCGCTAGGTGACATGAGCAATCTCGCGAAAGTCACAACCTTGACACTTTACATTGTTCTAAATTCAACATGATTGTGTAAATCAACTCATACGATATTATCTACAGGAAGGATGGAAGAGTTAGCAAAACTTCACAATGAAGTTGCCATAATAATTTAGTTCAACTTTTGCTTTAGCAAAAATCAAATCTTTAACGTCTTATTTATAACTGAAAATGAATATTATTGAAACGTAGTATCAAGTTGTACGAATCCTATCACTTTAAGTAAAACCAAAAACTTTAAAAGAAAATCCACATTTCTTTCCATCCTCTTCCATATTCCATTTCTTCAAGAAAAAAACAACCATATTCTTTTCCTCTCACTATTTCAACTCATGCAGTGTGTGATTTATAAACATTGCTCTTTTCTCAGATGAAGGCAATAAAAAATTAGTTCACTTGACTTTTCCAAACCATCGGGCTTGACCTCTTGTTGAACAAACACAACACAACTCAACTGGCTTGTCGTAGTAGCCGTTGGCCTGTGCAAATCCATATGGTATATTACTTCTACATGGATATCTTTTTTATTTCTTATTCCTCAAATATTTATTAATTTCATACAATTTCCAACATTTCATTTTATTTTTGGATTCAAGGTTTCTACCCACATTTCCGAGTTTAGATGTCTATGAAACTAGTAAATCAAATAAAATTTTTGTTCAAAATAATTAGAAAAAAATTAAAAAAATTGAATGGCGTGGTTTAATCATATCCTACAACGTCGAACAATAAAGTAATTCAAATCAATTTCGTTGAGAATAATTAGAAAGAAAGAACAAAATTGACCAAAGCGGTCCGACCGTATCCAACAATGTATGGTAATACAGTAAATAATTCACCATAACCAGTTTTTCTTATCCACACGTTGGTTTTTGTTCTTTCACTCATTTCTATAACCGCTTAAAATTGCGAGATTCGATAATTATTGTCAAACTTAAAATTGTGAGATTCGATTATTATTGTCAAGGTTCGAACACTACACTACACAATTACATGTACACATGTTGGAATTTTTGTGAGGAAAAATATGTCACGCTTTACAAAAAAGAATTTTGCCACCAAAAGGAAAAATATTAAATGAAAATCATTTTCATTTTTTAGAATTAAAACAAAATAATTTTAAATCAACGGCTGGGAGAAGAGATCAAGGAGGTAAACTTCAAATCGGAGGGTGGATGAGGGCAAAGCCTCACTCAAAAACGACGCATCACCCGGGAAACCTCAGCGGTGCGGAAAATGCACCAATTGCGCACGTTAGCAGTGACCCAAAGAGGAAAAGGAAAAAAGAAAAAAAAAAAAACCCGCAGTATATATAATCTGAACGTTAAAACGTTCTCTCGGAGTCTCTCAATTGGCTCTCGCCGCGCACTCGTAAACTTACGTTTCCCGGCGATATGCGAGAGAAAAACAAAACAATAACAACAACAATCTCAATAGAAAAACTCTCCCTTTTTCCCAGAAAATTCCGAGATTTTCCGAGAAAATCAGAGGAGGCGCGAGAAACAGAGAGAGAGCTGTGATCTGAGAGTGGCTCTCTTTGGTCTGAGTTTCCGATAAATGGTGTATATAGGTGGGTCGGAGGAGGAGGAGAGAGTGGAGGCGAAGTCCATGGCGATGGGTTCTGAGAGGACGAAGCCTCTGCACAATTTCAACTTGCCGTGGGATTTGAAGTGGGGGAACCAGAAGTACCTGCGGTGCCAGAAGGAGAGCTCCGACGCCGGCGGGAGTGGCGGGGAAGGGTCTGGGGTTAATCGGCGATCGTCGGCTCAGAGGATTGAGAGCTCGCCGGCGGTTATGTCTCGGCGGAGGGATTTGGAGTTCGAGAAGCGCACGTTTCGGCCCTCGAGGCCGAGGATCGAGAACGACGACGCGGAGGAAGGGATCGATGCGTTTAGGCAGAAGCTCATGTTTGATCTCAAGACGGCGGCGGATAAGATGAAAGACGAGATTTTGAGGGAGGAGGAGGTGGCAGTGGCGGGGGCGGCTGCTGATACTCACGTGGCGGCGGAAGAGGAGGATGTTGAGATGGCGGAGGTTGGTGAATCGGAACCTCCGGTGGCGCCGGAGCCACCGGAGGCGAGGCCATGGAATCTGAGGACGAGAAGGGCGGCGTGCAAGTCTCCAATCGGCGGCGGTGGTGCTGCCAAGGGGGTGAGAATCGAGGAGAAGAAGGCGAATTACTCGCCGTTGAGGAGTGAGGGTAACAATGGCGTGAAGTCGCCAAGGCTAGTCAGAGGGGCTTCGGGTTCGGGTTCGGGTTCGGGTCCGGAGAAGAATAAGGAGGAGGAGAGGCCCAAGTTCTCATTGACGCTCACCAAGAAGGAGATCGAGGAAGATTTCATGAAGATGCTCGGCCACCGCCCTCCCCGTCGCCCAAAGAGGCGGCCAAGAAATGTTCAGAAGCAATTGGAAGTAAGTCAAATTCCCAAATTCATAAATCGTGACCCTCCTTTTAGTTTCTTCCCTCTCCGCCTCTCTGTTTGTTTATCAAATTAACTGACGGCGGTTGTTGTTGACGATGGTTGTTCTTGCTGCAGGGTTTGTTTCCCGGTACGTGGTTGACGGAGGTATCGGCGGAGACGTACAAGGTTCCTGAGGTCCCTGAAAATACAAAGGTGATTGCTTTCTTCTGACTTCTCTCTCATAACCTCAAAAGTCTTCGTCTTCAAACGTTTCATTGATTTGAATGTTTGATCAACACTGAGTCACTGAAGAAACTGGGGTCTCTAAATTATGGAATTTTCCCCAATTTGGCTGATTAATTTTCTTGGGGTTTTCAAGTTTTCATGAGTTATGAAGATTATGGAATTCAAAGTTCCCGCTTTTCTTTCTTTCGCACATTTTCAAATCACAAGTTTGTTTAGTTCTGAACTGTTTGCTCATTCTTTTTTGCAGAGGTAGCGATCCGGGCAATGCCGGCTTATGTGGAGTGTTTCAAGGCTACGTTTGTTTCCTGACTGCTGCTGCTGCTTGCAAAGCTGATTAGTGGGTATGCCCACACACACATACACATTGGAGTTTTGATGAAAAGCATCAAATCCCCTGTTACTGCTGAATGTTCAGTTGCTTTGGAACTAATTTTGTTTGTTAATTATAATTCATCTACCTTTGTTTTTTCTGAATAAAATGTAAATAAGGGAAATCTGGCCGATGCGGTTATATGGAAAATAACGTTTGTGCTCCGAGCTAGGTTTTTCCTTTTCAGTGACTGTCTAATATAATATCAGTTGCATTTGGTATCAGTGTTCCCAGTGTTCATCTTTGTTTTCGTTTTCCTTCTGGGTGCATTCTTGGCCTCATACTACTTGACAATTTTGAATCTTTTACTTGTTCTGTTGATTTACATCATTTTTGAAACAAGAGATTGAAAAGAGAAGAGTGGTAGGGAATTAATTGTTTGTATGGAAACGGATTTGTAAATTTCCTTCTTTTCGGCACGTTGTAAAGTATTTAATAAACATGTTCTTTGGAATGTACTTGAACTTCTGAGCTAAATGCAAATCCAACGATGACTTGTTTTGGGTCTCGGTTTCATGGAAGTAGTGTAGCTTCAACGCTTGTAGGCTGGACCGGAAACACTTGGTTGCTCTTACTTCTTGCTTGCGTTTTGGTTTCTGGTGTGAATTTCTTGCATGGAGCCTTGGCACATAACTGCTTACCACAGACCACAATTCACACGTCACAAAATTGCCTGCTCTGCGCTGCTCAACCACCCGTATCTAACATCTTTGTTTCGCTTAATTAGTAATATTAATCTTCACTGTTCTGCAATCTTTTCATTTCTTTCCTTGCTGACTGTCATCACACTAAATTTCTGCAACATTATGCATAATACTTCCTTGGTCATTGTTTATCGGTAATCAAATTTTCGAGATTTTATCTGGTGAATAATGTCGAATTTATGAAATTTTTAGCAATATAATGCTCGTCATTTGCATCCTATCCTTCTGGTATGAGATGGATAATCTTTGTTTTCTTGTTTTGTTTATTGCCTATAGGAAGGCATGCTACTGTTTAAAGTCAATCCTTCACAGATTCCATCATACTCTTAAAACAGTATGGAGTTCTGTACGTTGGTGATCCTTGATCAACGTCCCGTAATCAATGATCTTAGCATTTGCTGTTGCATTGTATCACTGACACGAGATTTCGCGGTGATCTCCAGTGCGCGGAGAAGTCTCTCTCTTGCTATCTGGTCTCTGCAGGACCTTTTCCCATCCTGCGATTGGCCTACCCCATAGCCTACTTATTTGTTTGACTTGCACTTTGACTCGTGGGTTTTGTTCCGGGAACTGGATGACCTGTCATTCTTTTGGCAGAAACCCGTGTGTAACTCCAAGGCTGTTGTTTGACTCGGCAACTTGTCCTTGCCGTGATTACGCGTTCGCCTATAGTAGTTGTCTTTGGGTTCTCAGTTCCAAGTTTCCTGTCGTTCAATTGTTGAGGCCCAACCCAGTTGTACCTCCATTTAAGGGGCCTTTTGCCGTCCATGATGGCAGCAGAATGTTGCAATAGAGCGTGCTCATGCTCCTCAGACCGCCACATTGTTGCTTTGATTATGTATCGTGTACGAAATCAGCCAAATTATCCAATTCCGTAATGGAATAATCCAATTTCAGGAATTTAATTAAGGGGGAGGTTTTAATCCAATTTTCTTTTCTTACTTTTTCTCGTTCTGAAGTTATCCGATGTCTTATTGCCTCATTACTGATAAGTAAACGAGCCTTGTTTTCTGATTTGGACCGTGTCTTTGTTATTGTTTGAGCTTGAACTTCCTCCCTCCTCCTTGTTGCCGCAACTTTTTCTTGTTGCCAGTGTTTGTAGCTGTTTTAGCTAATGAAGTTACTATTTGCCAAATAAAAACAACGAGCCATCACCCAAAATCTTCAGACATTATACAGAGAAACAAATCATTTTGACACAATATTCTAATCTAAACTACTCTAACCTACGGGGAATGAGAATTTGAATTTGAACGAAGGGAGACAGACACACTGCACTGTCCAACTGATCCAACCCACGTCTATGAGAGAGAAACTTTTGAGCTAGCTTCATGGAACCAAAGTGTAAACAGCGAAACAAATCATTTTGATGCAATATTCTAATTTAAACTACTCTAACCTACATGGAATGAGAATTTGAACTTGAACGAAAGGAGACATACACATTGCACTATCTGACCGACCCAACCCACATTTGTAAGAGAAACTTTTGAGCTAGCTTCATAGAACCAAAGTGTAAATTATTAAATTAAAAGTTTAAGCCCCCTTGGTCTCTATGATTGATTGTTAACATTCCCTTGAAGCACACTGTTTTTGTCCTAATCCTACAATATAAAAACAAAAATGAAGCATCTTATGCAAATCAATTATTTCTAAACTCTAAATATACAGAAAACCAAAAGAATTGTTTTATCAAATTTCAAAAGAAGAAAAAGATAGTCAAATTTACTTATTTAGAAATTTGAAAAGGAATCAAAAAGCAGAAAAGAAAGAAAGGGATGTGAGAGTTGTTCGTCTGTCTCCTAACCCAGTAACATGATAAAGCATCCACATTTACTGGGACAGACATCATTCCTGGATTTTATTGTCAACAGTCTAAGAACAGGTAATCCGGACGGTTCAAATTGAATTTAACGGTGCTATTAACTTATTATGCTCCCGTTCCTCACACAAATGAGCTTCGATCTCTGTTTCACACAAACCAAAGACCTGAATTTCCTGTTCTTTAGGATTCCATTAACACTTTTTCCACTCTACTTTTCACCCTTCCAACAATCAAATTTACCCATGATCATAAAAAATTCCTCACATTTTTTACCGCTAAAATTTTCTTCATTTTACAGAGTATGCACATGCTAGCTAATAATACAAGATTGCAGACAGCTAGTTTCATCTGTACTTGGAAGATTTAACTCGTAGTCATTTCTTCTTCTTTCTAAATTTACCACTACAGAAGAGAGAACCGAACCCGAAAAAACTCACGGTAACTTTGGAAATGTATGGCGGTGGGAGGTTCAGGACAGGGTTGTTTCTAACCCCATTGCCGTAAGATCCACTCCTTCTCAACGCAGGCTTTTGATTCATGTTGTTGTAAGGATAATATGTACTCGAGCACGAGGACGCAGACGACGATCTTCTACTCGAAACCGACGTCTGTTTCCGCAAATGCTGCTGCTTCTGATGAATTGTTGTTGTTCTTTCCTTTGGAGGCAATGCTTGCTTTTGATTTGGGTTTGGAGCCGACCCTGTTGAGTTGCTTCTCGAAAGAAACTGCAGCGGGCGGATTAGGCTCTTGCCGCGGGCAGCGTCGCAGTTGAGGCTGCTGCTCCGCCGGAACTGCCAGAATGGCTTTGCTGTTGGAGGGTTGTCGGTTTCATCTGCATCGGCGTTGGTGTCTAGAAATTCTTTCAACCTCTTCTTCTTCTCCTCTGTTTTCAGCCTCTCTGTATTTAGAGGTTTTGAGTGATGAGCAAGGGCTGGAGGAACTGCCCTCTCACGAGCCTGGCGAGTAACGTCAGGCTGGTGGGTGTCTTCGGCAGCGTTGAGATTTCTCTTGATTTGGACAGGGAGGATCTTCCCATTGGAGAAAAGCTCGTCCGCCGAAGACAACTCCAGCTTGAGATTGTTTACAATGCAGAAGTCGAAATCAGAAGTGGAATCCAAGAGAGAGGAGTCTAACCGTTGCCCTTGGTTCGAGTCATGATTCTTCTTATCCAGATCATGGGAGAATGAAATTCTTGGACTGAATCCGGGGCTCGAAATCTCCGAGCATACCTCAATGGCCATGGTTGCTCCAAAACAACTAACAAAATGTTAACGAATTCAAACAGAAGTGCCTGAAACAAGTTTTAAAATCCAGCAGAGAGCCGAGAATGGCACTGAATGTCGACAGAGTCGGAGTCAAAAGAAACGAAAATTCGAAAGGAATTTGAATTGTGGGAATGAGAAGTCGGAAGCAGCAGCTTTAGCTTTCTCATTTTGCCTGCACTTCGAGCATATCTGAGACATTCCAGCAGCACTGGGAGGATTTCAAAACAATTTGTGCAGATTGCAGAAGTGGTTATATTGCCTTTGCCCCAAAGTTATCAGAACAAAAAGAGAAAGATAAAGAGAAGGAAATCAAACTGGTTTAATTTAAGCACCGAAAGGCTAGATAAGAAGACCCTTATGGGGGTTTCCAATGAAACTTTTACTTTTAAGGGAGAGGAATAACAGAGTGAAAGTGAGGCACTAGGGATTTAAAGTCCAAAAAAGCCATAATTGTCTGTTCGTTTGTACACTTTGTAACTGAACGATTAGGAATTTGTAGATTTTGGGAAAGAGGTTCGTGTTTACCTTAAAAACTATTAAGCTTACGTGATGCGCAAACAAAATAACGAATGAGCTAATTATATCATTCTGATGGACACGGGCATGCCAACTTGCGACCGAGCTCGATCAGCGAGTAAAATTGATGTGGTGGTGGTGTCAATGTGTTGTTGATTTCTGCACTCGAGCAATCACGGTCGAGGAAGGAACATGTCTCGACCTTGGGTTCTAAAACCTAAGGACTAGGTTGCTTAAATCACTTCGAAGTTCAAGATCTTCTGTACTAGGTTCGGCTACCTCGACTATATTCATAAGAGTATAGGTGCGTCGAATCGGCATTAGGCTGTAAGGAAACATACTCAAAAGAGATAAGCGTCTTGATAGTGAATGTTGTTTGTCAAAATGCTGAATCGTGTACCTAGAAATAATCAATCAGAGAACACTTTACTCGACTGGGAAGCTGAATGTAATGACCTCGTTCAGCAAAAGAATCAAAGACTCCTCGCCGGATGAGACTTTGATAGATAATCAACCGAACTTGAAGCAATGTCGTTAATTCAAACTGAATATACATCTTGGTCGCCTGATTCTATGGCTTCAGTTATGTTAATTCAAATTGAAAATGTCGACTATTGTCAACACAGTTCGTTAAATGATGACTAAATAACTTAATAGCTTTTATTATGACTTTTGTATGGTTAAAATGCGTCAATCACAACCAAGCTGATAGGAAGGTGCGCCTATGAATGAATGGACGGAAGTGCACAGATAAAGAAAATAAATTTTTGGCAGGAGCCATCTGATTAAATTGTTCATTTCTGAACTCAATTAGTAATAATCCATGTGAATATTTATATAGTACTGTTATGTATATTCTGCAGATTATAAAAACCCAAAATTCCGATATCTCTGCATGAAAGGGAACAAAAATTGCATGGGGAAAAAAGCAACTGGTTTTTGGGGTGGATCTAGTTGATTAATCTTAATATATATTTTTGATATTTAGACAGAAGGTACATTACGATCTAAAAGGTTGCCATTTGGATTAGAAATCCAATTCAGCAAGTTCCAAATTCAAAACTAAAAGGCGACTCCAAAGCAACAAGGTTTCTTGGTCTGTTAATGTCTGAAATGAACGTCATAACATTCATCTTTACTCTTATTTTATAAAGAGATTATTTTTACGATTTAAACCTATGACTTTTCGATCACAAAAAAATAAATTTTCTATTGTGCCAATACTCACCCTCTTCCAAATGGAAAATAATTTAGAGAAGTAAATCAAAGGTGTGGAATTTGTTGCCTAATTGGTTGGCAGAATATTGATGATTTGATGAGGCAACAATAATGTGTCACGCGATGTAGGGTCAATTTGGGAGTTAGCCCCATAATGTTGTTTTGTATAGGCATTATTTGTTCTGCTCAAACTAGGTGCAACCTTATCCAACAGGATCCTCTCCGGATCTTTTTGGTGAGGATCCTGGGGATATGTAAATCATGTCCGTTCATCGTAAATTGTGTGGTCAGTTTTTGTCAAGTATTGTTCATGTTTATTTTTTAAATAAAAATATTTAAAATGATTTATGATCGCACGATATACGATGAACAAACACGATTCACGAATCTCAGGATCCTCACAAAGAGGATTTGACGAGGATCCGGACTCCAACCTTATTAGGGCAAAGACACAATGAAGTTGTACCAAATCTAAACCTAAAGCTAGGAGAATGATGGGTGATTGAGGCTCATGAGTCAACTATAAACAAATCCTTAAAGCAAAAGTATGTGATCATGTTAGGATGTGAGAGTATTCAACGCAAAAATATGCGGAGAGACTCAAAGTCGTTTGAATTTGATATGTAGGAACATATGGGACAGTTGGACCTGATCACATAAATATTGTGTTAGAATGTTAGCGTCTAACATGAAATCAGTTGGCAAAGTATGAAGAGGCTTAAAATCTTTTAAGCACTTGTATTAGACTTCAATCCTTCCATCGCTCTCAACATAAAGCCAACATGAATTATACATGAATTAGTACTAGATTGAAGTGGGATCCATGATGAGCACCCGCACAAAAGAGACTTCCATAGTGTTGGTTTATTAGGATAGATCTCACATGGGGTAGAACTAAAGTTACATTTGATCAAAATACAGATGATCTTATCCTTTATCATGCAGTTATGTGTTGGATATTTTAAAAAGTATAATATAATGTAAGATATATATATATATATATTGTTTGACAGATGATGGGATTGGGTCATTGACCCAACAATCACACCATTTTCACATAAACGCTGCACCTTTTCTCTGTTTTGTTGAAAAGGTAGGATGCATCCGAATGCAATTTTCTTGTGTCAGACATATCCATGAAAACATTGTTTCTAGTTGTATCTCATGGTGAGAGGGCACACCCAAAATCAAAGGATATGTCTAAAATGTGCAATTCTCTCTATATATATTGGTAACATTAGTAGAAAAGATTCATTCAGAAATTTGTTGTCTACATAATTTCTTTGCTCTCTTTTCTCTCTTCATCACATTCATACAATTTCTTTCTAGTTATTTCTAAGGGAATATAATTCGGTTTTGCTAATCGAATATTCCATACTTTGTTGTATCCTGGAAGTGATTTGCCAAGAACCCTTTAGCAAACTCATTCGAGTGGGGGCAAATAACACTTTAAGGAAACGATTCAAGTCGTACCTCAAAGTCATTATTCGGATTATTTTCCATATTTCTATATTTAATCTAACAATCTTAAAGTGTTATTTTCGTCATGGATAACAAATCTGATAACATGGCTTTGAAAATTATCAATCAAGATGTCTACAAGTTAGACAAATTTGATGGATCAAATTTCACCCGATGGAAGGACAAGATGCGTTTCATGCTTACTGTTCTAAATGTCATATATGTGTTGGACCCGAAATTAGCGCCTATTCGTGAACCAAGTGACAAAGACTCGGACAATATAGTTGCCGATCGAAAGAAGCGTGAAGAAGATGAATTGGTATGTCGAGGACACATCTTGGGCACATTATCTGATCGTTTATATGACCTGTATGCACACATTCAATCTCCAAAGGAAATTTGGGAAGCACTTGAACACAAGTACACAACGGAAAAAAGAGGTACCGATAAATTTTTAATGTTCAAATATTATGAATTCACTATGTTTGATAACAAACCCATCCTAGACCAAGTTCATGAATTATTGGTCTTGGTCTCAAAGCTTCGTGAACTTAAAATAGTTATTCCGGATCCTATGATAGTTGGGGCTATTATGGTAAAATTATCCCAAATATGGAATAACTATAGAAAGAAACTTCTACACATGGTGGAAGATATTAGTTTAGAGAATTTGCAAAAAGGGTATTCAAATTGAAGAGAAAACTCAAAATCGTGATAAGAATTTTGCAAATCAAGATTTCTCTAAAGTTCACATTGTCGAAGGAAACAAATATAAAAAGAACTTCAAAGTCAAAATTGACAAAGGGAAGTTTAAGAAGACCAATTCCAACAACAATCAAAAGAATGCAAATGGTGTATGCTACCATTGTGGAAAGAAAGGCCATTACATTCGTGATTGTAGACACAGAAAAGCAAGTGAGGAATATGCCAATAAGACCAATAGCGCAAATATGGTGGAAAACTCTGGAATTGATAACATTGTTGCAATGGTATCAATGATGCATGTTGGCATGATTACTGAACTGAATATGGCAGCGGTAATAAAATCCTCCGATTGGTGGCTCGACTCAGGGGCTACTATACATGTGTGCAATGACAAGGCACAAGTCAAGACATATGAAGCATCAACGGACAATCAAGAAGTTTTAATGGGGAATCATAATTCCGCCAAAGTTCTAAGAAAGGGAACCGTTGAACTTCAATTTAATTCTGGGAAGAAATTGACGCTGCTTAATGTACTGCATGTTCCAGAAATTAGAAAGAATCTTGTGTCTGCAAATTTATTATGTAAGAACGGTATAAAGACTGTTCTAGAGTCCGACAAGTTAATAATGTCGAAAAATTGGATGTTTGTTGGGAAGGGATATTCTTGTGATGGGATGTTCAAACTAAGTATCAATAATAAAGTGAATTCTTCTGTTTATATTGTTGAATCTTCCTCTCATTTATGGCATTTGCGTTTAGCACATATAAATTTTAGATCTTTAAAATACATGTGCACACTTGGTTTTATTACTTGCAATGATGATTATAATGATAAATGTGAAACATGTATTCAAGCGAAAATAACTAAGAAACCTTTTCCAACTACCGAAAGAAATACTAATTTATTAGACTTAATACATTCTGACATATGTGAATTTAATGGTGTTTTAACAAGAGGAGGAAAAAGATATTTTATCACATTTATAGATGATTGTTCTAAATTTACTTATGTTTATTTATTGTCTAATAAAGATGAAGCTTTTGAGTGCTTTAAGCGCTATAAGGCTGAAGTTGAAAACCAAAAGGGAAGGAAAATTAAATGCCTTCGTAGTGATAGAGGTGGTGAATATTTTTCACATGAATTTGATATTTTTTGTGAAGAGCATGGTGTTGTACATCAAAGAACTGCACCCTATACACCACAACAAAATGGTTTGGCAGAAAGAAAAAATAGAACACTCACTGAAATGATTAATTCTATGATGATTAATGCTAATACTCCAAAATATTTATGGGGTGAAGCATTGTTTACTGCACGCCATATACACAATAGAATTACATCTATGAAGACACATGTGTCACCATATGAATTTTGGAAAGGAAGAAAACCAAATTTGTCATATTTGAGAGTATGGGGTTGTGTAGCTTTTTATAAGGCACTCGATCCTAAGAGATCCAAGTTGGGTCCAAGAGGAATTAAAAGCATATTTGTAGGATATGCAGAAAATTCAAAGGCATATAGGTTGCTTAATTTAGATTCGAACACAATAGTTGAGTCTAGAGATGTCGAATTTATAGAAAATAAATTCTATAATGACTACTCAGTGTCTGGAAAAGAGAATGATCAAACACATTTCTCTAATCCGTCTACTAGTCAATCTCAAGGTGAGAAAAGAAAACAGTCTGAAACTGTTATTGAACCAAGGAAAAGCCAAAGGGTAAGAAAAAAAAAAGACTCTAGGCTCTGATTTTATTTCATCTCAATCTATTGTATTTTTAGTCGAAGAAAATAGAACAAAGGTTCTTAAGAAAATACCCATATTGTTGAATGTTGAGGATGATCCTAAAAGTCTAAGCGAAGCATTGACTTCAAGAGATGCAGCCTTTTGGAAAGAGGCTATAGATGATGAATTTGAATCATTAATATCTAATCAGACATGGGTTTTAGTAGACTTGCCCCAATGATCAAAAGCAATAGGTTGTAAGTGGGTATTTAGAAGAAAATACAATACAAACGGGTCTATTCAGACATTTAAAGCCAGACTAGTTGCCAAAGGTTTTAAGCAGAAAAAAGGAATAGACTATTTCGATACATATGCACCAGTAGCTAGGCTCACATCAATTAGAATATTGTTTGCATTGGCATCTTTATATAATTTGCATGTGCATCAAATGGATGTGAAAACAGCATTTTTAAATGGTGATTTAGATGAAGAAGTCTATATGGAACAACCAGAAGGGTTTGTTCTCCCTGGGAATGAAAAGAAGGTTTGTAAATTAGTAAAGTCATTATATGGATTGAAGCAAGCACCAAAACAATGGCATGAAAAGTTTGATTTTGTCATTTTATCATATGGATTTAGACATAATAGTGCTGATAAATGCATATACTCTAAATTCACAAATGATTATGGTGTTGTTATATGTTTATATGTCGACGACTTGCTAATTTTTGGTACAAACATGAAAGGTGTATCTGAAACTAAAGAGTATCTAAATTCAAAATTCAAGATGAAGGATTTGAATGAAGTAGATACTATCTTGGGAATTAAAGTAAAGAAGTATAGTGGGGGTTACACTTTGTGTCAGTCACATTATATAGAAAAATTGCTTCTTAAGTTTAAGTATCTACAAATAAAAGAAGCAAATACCCCTTATGACCATAGTGAAACTTTGCTTAATAGTTATGGTAGGTCTGTTGCACAGCTTGAGTATGCTAGTGTAATCGGAAGTTTAATGTATGCCATGCATTGTACCAGGCCAGATATCGCATTTGCAGTAAGCAAACTTTCTAGATACACTAGTCATCCAGGTACTGCTCATTGGAAAGCAATAAATAGAATTTTTGGTTATCTTAAAAGAACTATTAACCTGAGTTTAACTTACTCTGAATTTCCAGCAGTACTTGAAGGATATTTAGATGCAAGTTGGATAACAAGTGCTAATGATAATAAGTCTACATCAGGGTGAATTTTTACAATTGCCGGAGGAGCAATTTCTTGGGCTTCGAAGAAGCAAACATGTATAGCACATTCAACTATGGAATCTAAATTTATAGCATTAGCAGCAGCATGTAAAGAAGCGGAATGTATTAGAAATTTGTTATTGGAAATAGAGTTGTGGCCACAACCAATGCCATCCATTTCTTTATACTGTGATAGTGAGGCTACTTTGTCTAGAGCATACAATAAGGTATACAATGGAAAATCTAGACATATTAGCTTGAGACATGAATATGTCAAGCAATTAATAACTGATGGAGTTATTAATATTGTTTATGTTAAATCAAGTAATAACTTGGCGGATCCGTTAACAAAAGCACTTTCAAGAGCTTTGGTAGTTAGTACATCTAGTGGAATGGGGCTAAAACCCTTTACTGAAAATTAGCCACCAATAATGGTAACCTGACTTTGTCTAGAACATCACTAGTTTAAAAGTTTAATGGGTAATAACAAGTTATTGTTAAGTGGTTGTGAAGGCACTGAAAATTATTATATAGCTCATTCCAGGATGATCAGTGCAAGACTGCTACGTTTAGGAGGATGAGTTTTATCTCTTAATGAGGTTATTTGTAGTTATGTCTATAGTAGCAGGGACATGGGAAGGAACCTCACCTATATGAACATAAGAAGTGGTGCCGCTTCTACCAAGAGTTGGGTTTTCTCTTGTAAATGTTTATGAAACCAGGATGAAGCACAAGGCCATAATAGTGCTTAATTGGTTCAGAAATTTCTTTAAGGAAATAAGACATAATCATGTGTGTGGTGATTCCGGTTTTAACATAAGAATAGGTGGTTTAAACTTAGGTCACCATCGCATTCGTTATAACTTTGAATCACTTACACTAATTAAAGGTTTAATTCGAAAGACACCTTTATTCTATGCATGATTATATCAGCATGTTTGTGGTTAATTTAAAGAGAGAAGTATTGTAATACCATTTATTATATATTCTTAAAATAGGGAAGGATTGTTGGATATTTTAAAAAGTATAATATAATGTAAGATATATATATATATATATATATATATATTGTTTGACAGATGATGGGATTGGGTCATTGACCCAACAATCACACCATTTCCACATAAACGCTGCACCTTTTCTCTGTTTTGTTGAAAAGGTAGGATGCATCCGAATGCAATTTTCTTGTGTCAGACATATCCATGAAAACATTGTTTCTAGTTGTATCTCATGGTGAGAGGGCACACCCAAAATCAAAGGATATGTCTAAAATGTGCAATTCTCTCTATATATATTGGTAACATTAGTAAAAAAGATTCATTCAGAAATTTGTTGTCTACATAATTTCTTTGCTCTCTTTTCTCTCTTCATCACATTCATACAATTTCTTTCTAGTTATTTCTAAGGGAATATAATTCGGTTTTGCTAATCGAATATTCCATACTTTGTTGTATCCTGGAAGTGATTTGCCAAGAACCCTTTAGCAAACTCATTCGAGTGGGGGCAAATAACACTTTAAGGAAACGATTCAAGTCGTACCTCAAAGTCATTATTCGGATTATTTTCCATATTTCTATATTTAATCTAACATTATGCACGACTGATGCGATCACAACTTGTAATCATAGAATGCATGTGCAAGTACAAACTATGCACGAACACAATTTGACACAACTATTAGTGATTCACTACTAATGTGTAACACACTTAGTTGTGTCCAATGACAATTTGGACACATGCGCTAATACCACTATTGACCTAAACGATAAGGATTCCTCCAAGAAATCACCAGGACTCCTTGATCTCTAGGTTAATAGTGAAGATAAAATTAAAGTAATGGTCTTTCAACCATGGTCCACTTAGAGTTTTGGTTCATGAGCTAAAAGTTCGTGAATATTGGTCATAAACTTGTTATAATGTGGATCAATAATAATAAAGAGTTTAAAAACGACCAGCTCTACATTATTATAAGTTCAAAAATCAATACTCACGAAATTATAATTAAGGATCAAAACTTCAATTGAGCTATGATTAAGGGACTATTACTCAAATTATTCACAGTAGCATGATATAGGGCCACGTACCATGATGTCAGTCTCCCCCAATTTGCTGGGTTTGTACATTCCTCGTCCCACCTCCCACATGGGCAATGTTTTTTTGGGGTCAAACCACGTGGTCGCTGTTTGGGAAACTATTTAAGCATAACCCAGAAAGTGGTCGTTAAGTAAAACGAAGCTAGATTTCGACCCACCAAACGTTGTCGTTTACGCATTAAAAATACATTAACCCCAAATTACTCAACATAAATATCAGCAACTGAACCAACACGTAAAATACCCAAACAGCCCCTCAGAGGCGACGCGGCTTTTACCAAAAAAAAGTCATGGCGGAAAAATTGAATTGAAAAGTCGTCAGATCTAGACCCGGATCCGACCCGCCAGCGGGACGACGCTGGCAGTTGACTGGTTACCCTCCAGATTTCCACAAACGACACGACCTTAAATTCCCTCCAGACCGTCTTTTATTCCCTGCAATTTGGGCGGATTCGGTGCATCATGGGACAAGAACATGGAGCAAATGAGAAAATGGAGCAAATGGAGCCGCCGTGGGACAAGAACATGAAGAAGAAGCGCAAGCGGATCCACCGCCCCGTCAGGCTGAGATGCTCCGTCAAGAATTACGATTGGGGTATTTTCGGCCGCAATTCCAAGGTCGCCAGGCTTTTCGCGCTCAATTCCGGGTCCGACATCGACTCGGGCAGACCGTACGCCGAGTTCTGGATCGGGACTCATGAATCTGGGCCGTCCTATGCGGATTCCGGGTCGGAGCCCTTGAGTCTCAAGGCCTGGATCTCGCAGGATCCCAGTGTGCTTGGCGACAAGGTGGTTGACAAGTGGGGTGCTGATCTTCCGTTCTTGTTTAAGGTATGGTTTCTGTTTGTTGTTTGGTTGCTGAGAAAATGCTGAATATAGAAAAGAAAATTGAATAGCAAATGGTAGTGTGTGTGTGTGTATTGTGTTTGCATTTTGTTATTGTTATCTGGTAATACATTGTGAATCTGAGGTTTAGAACTTTGTCCTGCAAAATGCTAGTGATTTCCCTGGCAAGATTATGGAGTTTTGGGATTGTTGTGGATTGTAGGTGCTTTCGGTTGGGAAGGCGTTGTCGATACAGGCTCATCCGGATAAAGAACTGGCTAGGGTGTTGCACAAGTCACACCCAAGTGTTTATAGAGATGACAATCACAAGCCTGAAATGGCATTGGCATTGACGGAGTTCGAGGCACTTTGTGGGTTTATCAGTGTCAAGGTAAAATACGTAACATCATTCGATGCCATTTAGTTATTGTGCTTGTAGTGAATTTGATCTTTCTAATAGTGTAGCTATGATTAGATGGTGTTTCTTATCAATTTCTCGTAAAATTGTCGATTATAGTTGCAATGGATCAGATCCATAGTAATTAATAAGGAAGCATAAACTCTGCTTTTGCTTTTAGCTTTAGCAATCAGTTCCACCGGAAGTTGTCTTGCGGTAAAGAAGTAAAGGAATGTAGTTGAAAACAATAAGTAAAGAAGCAGTTGAAATCAAGTTTTTAACTTTCTTAAGTGAACCTGAAATGCATTTCACTTTTTACCCTCAACTTAGAAAGATTTTATAAAACGTATTCATATGAACCATGCAACGGTAAGAGAGGAGACATAAGCAAATTAAGAAGTAAACCAATGTTTAGGACATAAACGAACAAGAAATAAGAAATAACTTATAAACTAATTGCATTCTTTTATAGTTATCAAACAATTTCCCTTATTCCATTTTATTCATTTGTTTTTAATTGCATGTCTTATATATTCCAGGAGCTCAAGGATATGCTTAACAGTGTTCCCGAGATTGCAGAATTGGTTGTGGTTGCAGACGCAGAGCGAATTCTACTTGGTAGTGAGCATCATGAGAATTGGAATGCAAAAACAGATATAGAGTCCATCTTCACTCGACTTATGTTACTAAGTAAAGATACAATTGCTGACATGATTTCTAGACTGAAAAGACGTCTTAATTTAGAGAAAAAGGTAAATTCAAGTTGTGTTAGCTGTAAATGTTGCCATTAAATAGTTGCTTTCTTCTAATCGAATTGAAGGATATAACCCACAGTAACTAAAATCAGAGTTAGATGTGCTACTATCAGTATATACCCAATTTGAAAGTAATAGAGGAACGTTGTTGTTTGAATGGTCAGTATAACTATAGGGTTCCACCATTATCCATCATGTTTATGCATCACTAGGTTTTCTACAATTACAATATTTTCTCTTTCATTGAACCAGAAAAGGCTTTTGACGGTTAAAGAACAACTGGTACTCAGGTTGGAGAGTCAATACCCAGATGATGTTGGTGCAATAGCAGCGTTTTTTCTTAACTATGTGAAGCTGAACCGTGGTGAAGCTATTAGTCTTGGGCCGAATGAACCTCATGCATATATTTCTGGTGAATGCATAGAGTGTATGGCAACTTCTGACAATGTTGTCCGTGCCGGCCTTACTTCAAAACCACTGGATGTTCAAACACTTCTTTCTATGCTCAAATACAGACAGGTAATCAGAAATTTTGATTCTCGATTATCCAGATTGCCTCTTTCCGTTTCTATAGAGATCTGTCACTGTTGTCCAATAGAACATTAGGTTTACGCATTTGCCTTGACTTTTTAATTGTATCATACATAGATGCTTGGCTGGATGCCATCACGCCTTTTGGAGGAGATGAGCGTCCTAAATTCTTGTTTGCTTTTGCTTCACAACTGCTTTTTCTCTTGCTCATATGATTGCTGAATGTCGTATGACTGAGCCTTGGGGATTTCGTATGTTTTATTTATTTATTAGTATGAGCTGCATCTAATCTGTCTACGTTGTTTTGCAGGGCTCTCCAGAAATTATGCAAGGCGTTTCTTTGAATCCATACACAACGAGGTATCTCCCACCTTTTGAAGAATTTGAAGTCGACTGCTGTAACATTCCTCGCTCTGCATCGGTGGTTTTTCCTTCAGTCCTAGGACCATCTCTTTTCCTGTTTACAGCCGGGAAGGGACATTTTGATGCAGGTCTGTCCGAGGATGATATAGTGGTGGAGGGTGATGATTTAGTTGAAGAGGGTGAGGTTTTCTTTGTGCCTGCCAACACGAAGATTAGCATTACCGCCAAATCAACAGAACTACAATTGTACAGGGTGGGAGTGAACAGCAGATTTTTTAGGGATTTGTAGTCCGCAGGGACTTCGAATTCTTCCTTCTTCTTTATCCGAAAGAAGAAAAATACGAACTAGATTTTATATAGCCACATCCTGTTGTAATATTTACGTAATATTTGCTCCCTAATTCTTTACATTAATTTTATTTATCCTTTTCCAATTCTTATAATTCTATAACTCGGCCGTTCTTTTGGCATTTGACTCTTTGTGTGGAGTTTGGTTGGGCTTAGTTGCTTGCTGAAACCAGATTTTGATACCAATTGCCTCTTAACAACTGACTCGTAAATGAATAAACCACGCCAAGATATTTTTCGGTTGTAGAGGACAATTGGGACCTAACTTTTTTTTTATTATAATTTTCTCAACCTATTTAAATTAATTCAACCTTCTTAGTTTGGTCAATGTGATTTAAGTGGTGGTTGATGGTTTGGTAAACTTGAGTTTTTCTTTTAACCTGAGCTGTATTATGTTGACTGACCCTCCTCCTTTAATTTTTGGTTCGGGTTGCTATGACTGGAGTTGTTTGTGTAAACCCATTAAGCTGATATCTTTCTTTGTTTAGCGGTTATGCTTGGGCTTTGGGTCCCTTTGTAACTAAAAAAAAAAAAATTCTCAAAATGTAATCTCTAGAAGAAAAGGAAAGCATAACTTCGGGTTGCTTGAAGCTCAAGTTGGACATGGAAAAATAAAGTAATGACTAATGATATTTTCTAGAAAAACAAATAAAAAATGATGTGCCGATGGACACCTTATCAGAGTGACAAAAAGTAATCATGCATTTACATCATTGTGCACATTGGATTCTCACCAACTGTCATTTCCCTAATAGCTAATTGTTTAACTCACTGACGTTATCACCCGACTTAAAAAATTTGTTTTACTAACGGGTCGGGTTGCTTGAAGCCCAAGTTTATCAGGTGGGTTAAATGGGTTTAAGACAATCCAATTCCAAGTAAAGCTTAAGCCCACAGAAACTCGAAAACCACGTTTCTCTCCCTGCCAGATTCCCTCAGCCGCAATCCGATTCCCTCTCCACTGCCTCGTCTGCTTGGCGCCCTCCTCCGACTAAACCCTAGAAAGTCACACGCAGGCTCGCTCCGTAATCCTTAAAAGCTCATTTCCCGTTTCGGAGATGCCCGGCAAGGACGAGGGCGGCTCGTCCTCCGAGAAGGAGAAGAACCTCGAGCTCTTCCTGAAGGTCGGATTGGACGAGCGAACGGCCAAAAACACCATCGCCAACAACAAAGTCACCGCCAATCTCACCGCCGTCATTCACGAGGTACTCCCTCGTTGATTTTTCTTATTCTCCATTTTTTGTATCTACCGATTCAATTGCATGCAATTTAGAACTCCGCGGATTTATTGTTTTAGTCTTCATTTTTTTGAATAATTTCAGGCGGCGGTTGCTGATGGATGCAGTCGAACAGTTGGTAATCTCCTCTACACGGTCAGTAGTTTAACTTTAAGCCATGTGTTAACATTCTTGATTAAGCTAGTAATCCAGTAAATTTTAGTGTCATTTGTAGCCCTGTAGAATTTACTTTAGCTCCGTCTGTCTCGAAACGGATCATAGTTCCATAAGGGTGCGTTTGGATGACGGACTTTGAAGTTGCATGGAGCTTTGTTTGAATAAATATCAATGACAGTGAATAAATGTTAATGATTTTATATGCACTTGGTGTTGTATCATCTATGGCAGGTTGCCACGAAGCACCCAGCAAATGCCCTTGTGCATCGCCCAAAATTGGCGCAATACATTGTATTGTCAAAGGTTGGTGACCATACCTTCTTAATGTTTTGAATTTAAAATACGTAGTGTTTTATAATTCTTGCAGTCGATTATTGAATTACTTTTTCTTCGAAGTCTTACACGGTTTTTATGTTACAGATTAAAACCCCTGCCCAGTTAGAAGCAGCTTTTTCATTTTTTGCAACGACGGGGCCAGAGAATTTTGATATAAATAAATTTGAAGAAGCTTGTGGTGTTGGTAAGATAAATTGCGACGTACATTGAACGTGCTTTGAAATTGTTACTTTAATGTTTCTGTCTGGAATTTAACGAAAGTTCTTACTGATTCCATTTATCTGTTCTGCTAGTTGCATTTCACTTAGATTGTCTCAATTTGAATTAATTGTATCATGTTAGTTAATAGTATCCTCCTCTTCTTTCTTTTTTTCCTACAATTATAGACATTTAACCTTTGTGTTTGGCATGCAGGTGTTAAAGTTTCCGAAGAAGAAATAAAACAAACTGTTAATGAGGTTTTTGAGGAGAATAAGACTGCAATTTTGGAGCAGCGGTATAGAACAAATGGTTAGTTTTTTTTCAGCTCCCAGGCATTTCTAGTTACACACAAGGGAAACAGATGATTCACATAGACACATCGAGACTACTGTAGATCGGTTGATTACTATTATTTCTTCTGGCTCTTTGATGGTTCTTCAAGCCTCATAATTACTTTTGGTTTTGAGAAATTGGACATGTCGCACACATGTTCTTGCACAATTATCTTTCCTCTTTCAGGGAGAGAGGTAGAGTTACCCAATACGATCCTTTGTACGGTCCTGTGTATGTGAATACAACAAATATTTAGTCAAGGGAGGAGGTTCCTGTCTGATTGTCCTTGTATGCTTGCTTCTCCTCCATTAATTTGTTGGGTTGTATCTCTCCTTTCGGATCCATGTCACCTCTGTTGCTCCGAATTGTGTGGTGCCCGCGCATCTGTGTTCTTGTTAAATTTTTACTATAACCCCCAATTCATAATAAAAGTTTTTCGTATCTCCTTTTAAATGTTGCATCAGCATGTTGTGTTTGAAACTACTAAACTTTACATTCTGTTGTTTCATCTAGTGGGTGATTTGTTTGCACACGTTAGGAAGAGGCATCCGTGGGCTGATCCAAAAATTGTAAAGGTGATCTTATTTTACTTCGCTTTGTATTTATTGTTAGATTTTTCTTTCTTGGGTTTTTTAATAGAAAAACTGAAAAAGTAAGTGATAGGCAGACATTTTCGCACTAAAATATTTCTGACTGCCATATCTTTTTCCGTGACAGCAATTTATTGATGCAAAATTGCGTGAATTACTTGGTGAAAGGACAGCAGCAGATGATGAGAAGGTTCCAAAAAAGAAGAAAGAGAAGCCTGCTAAAGTAGAGGTTAGTATTTTTCCCAGGTTTCTGCATTTTTCCTGAAACCTATTAAGAGTTGACTGATGACCTCTGTACACTGTGAAACCTCCCCCTCCCTTTCCATTTGTGTAGGAAAAAGTTGTTGCTGTTTCTACTCCAGAACAGCCATCTGAAGAAGTTCTTAATCCATACTCGATATTCCCTCAGCCATCGGATAATTATAAGGTATGCACTTCCATTTTTATTTGTTCTTCTTCCCGTAATACAATATACCTCCAACTGTTTGTACAAGGTAATATTTAGAGACAAAATACTGAAGAAACAAAATAAGTGTTTTCATTTACACTCTGACATTTTGTTACCCTGTTGTCATTTTTCAGGTTCATACTTCTGTTTTCTTTAGTGATGGTTCTATTTTGAGATGTTCCAATACAAGGGAATTGCTTGAGAAACACTTAAGCAGGACCGGAGGGAAAGTTTTGACCCGCTTTCCTCCTGAACCAAATGGGTATCTACATATAGGTCATGCCAAGGTAAATATATTTGTGTTCTAGGATAGATTCAGTGTTTGCTTTGTCTGCGATTGTTCCTCATAATGTATCGTAATTATTGATTAGGCAATGTTTATTGACTTTGGCCTGGCAAAAGAGAGGGATGGAGGCTGCTACCTACGGTGAATCTCACTCCTTGTCAGCTTTTATAGTACAATTTACTTTTCATTTCCCATTAAGGAGGGAAAAACAAAACAGACATGAAAACACATCATTGATTATTTTGTTATGGTTGGTGATGCCAAAATTTGTTTGATTACATATGATGTACATGTTTTTGTAATAATCTTACCTGAATTTCTTGTTTGCAATATCTGGAACTAAGAGAATCTGTTACAATATTTCTGATTTGCCAGGATAACATATTTGAACTACTGTCTGTCGCATATTTTATAATCTTCTTTCAAATTTCGTAAATGTTCTTTAACTTGAAAGGGAAAGAACTTTTTATCTGTACTGTTTTTTAAATTTGATTCCTACTTTATCACTTTTAGGTTTGACGATACAAACCCAGAAGCTGAAAAGAAAGAATATATTGATCATATACAAGAAATCGTGAAGTGGATGGGTTGGGAGCCCTACAAGGTAAAAAAGTTGGTTGGTATGTCTTCTTGACAGTGTTTTTTGTCTTTGTGCCAGCTGACACCTGCTGGATTTCTGCAGATTACTTACACCAGTGATTACTTTCAAGATCTGTACGATTTAGCAGTGGAACTCATACGAAGAGGTCACGCTTATGTTGATCATCAGGTTTTGTTCAAACTTAATTGGAAAATTGTTTTGTACGCTGGGGTAATTTAGTTTTCTACATGCATACAATCCTCTGTGGTAGTGTGGTACTATCAATTGTTGACTTCTGCTTTGTGTTCATGACATTGTTTTTATTTACAAATCAATATTGGTTTTAGAATGATACTTTTGTTAACATTGGTTTCAGACAGCGGATGAGATAAAGGAGTACAGGGAGAAAAAAATGAACAGCCCTTGGCGGGACAGGCCAATTGCAGAGTCATTGAAACTTTTTGAGGATATGAGACGAGGCCTAATCGAAGAAGGCAAAGCAACCCTTAGAATGAAGCAAGACATGCAGAGTGATAATTATAACATGTATGACCTTATTGCATATCGTATCAAGGCAAGTGTGGACCTTAAATAATTCTTCTGATTATTCAAGTCTATGGGCATCCTAATAGTTACATCGTGAATTTCTTATTGCAGTTTACACCCCATCCGCATGCTGGAGACAAGTGGTGTATCTATCCAAGTTATGATTATGCTCACTGCATTGTTGATTCTCTTGAGGATATCACACATTCGGTATGCTTTCTAGCTTTGAGTGATATTCTTTCATAATAATAGTTGTGGCACGATTCATGAATCATGATTGTAAAATCAAGCCAAGTTTATCATAATTCATTGGGGCATCTCTCTCCCTCCCTCTGTGTTTTCACACTATTATGCAAATGTTGATGGTTGAGTCATCCTGTATTTTTTTTTTGTTAGTCATCCTGTATTTGAATATTGCAGCTTTGCACACTTGAATTTGAGACTCGCCGTGCTTCGTACTACTGGTTATTAAATGCCCTCGGACTTTATCAACCATATGTATGGGAATACTCACGACTGAATGTCAGTAACACTGTCATGTCAAAGCGTAAGGTGAGTCAACTACTGAACATACTTCTGTTAAGAGTTATAATGTTCGATAACTACTGAACTTACTTCTGTTAAAGAGTTATAATGTTGATATATAATTGTTATGCATGGGCCTTTTCCTCACTTAACAACCACCATTTATGTTCCAGTTAAATCGACTAGTGACACAGAACTGGGTTGATGGTTGGGATGACCCACGTCTTATGACACTGGCTGGTCTACGGCGTAGGGGTGTTACTTCAACAGCAATAAATGCTTTTGTTAGAGGAATTGGAATCACTAGAAGGTATGAATATGTGTGTGCGCGCGCTTGCTTTTCGTGCTCTCACTATATTGTGCTTCTTCATTGTCATATATGACCTTGTGATTCTTTCTGCGACAGTGATTGTAGTATGATACATTTAAGTCGACTTGAGTATCACATAAGAGAGGAGCTAAATAAAACAGCTCCTCGCACGATAGCTGTACTACATCCCCTCAAGGTGTGTATCTTACTGCCATTGGTTTTCTGGTGGTATTTTTCTTCCAACTGTGTATGACTCATCATTTTTTATTTAAGGTGGTTATTACAAACCTGGAAGCTGGCACTATAATGGATCTAGAAGCAAGGAAGTGGCCTGATGCTCAAGCAGATGATGCATCTGCTTTCTACAAGGTAACCTGATTTTGCTGATTTCTATTATGCATGTGGGGTAATGCTGAGATATGAAATTGTGAATATTTTTCATGGCTGTTTTAATGTTCATTGCTCTTGAATTCTGTTAGTCTGATGTTATCCGGTTCCACGTGATTAGACAAATAATTATAGTATTAGAGTACTTATGCATGGATTTTTCATGCGTTGGTTATTTCTGAAATGATGAATTAATACAAACGGAGAATCACTTTGTTTTGGCTTTTGTGTTAAGAATTCTGCATATTGTTTTTATTAAACGTTGCTCCAAGCTTTAGGTACTTTAATTGTCACTGAATTTTTTAATTTCCTTCGCATCAGGTTCCCTTTTCCAATACTGTTTATATTGACCAGTCTGATTTTCGACTTAAAGATTCAAAGGATTACTTTGGGCTTGCTCCTGGTAAATCTGCCCTGCTCAGGTACATACAGATTACAAGTTTTCACTTTACACTTCAGCATATTTGGGGTCCAGGGTTACAATATCTATGTTCATGTTTGCAGATATGCGTTCCCTATTAAGTGCACGGATGTCATATTAGCTGATGATAAGGAAACTGTTCTTGAGATACGAGCTGAGTATGATCCTACAAAGAAGACAAAGCCAAAGGTCTACGGTTCATCTTTTCACTTGTGATTGTTATTTGATGCTTGGAAACCATGCTTTGGTGCTTCGTAGTCTATTTTTTTACCGGTCAATTTGTATATTCCACAGGGGGTGCTTCACTGGGTTTCTGAACCTTCCCCAGGTGTTGATCCACTCAAGGTGGAAATCAGATTGTTTGACCGACTGTTCCTTTCAGAGGTTGGCCATCATTACTCTCTCTCTCTCTCCCCCCCTTCCTCTCCCTCCCTCCCTCCTTCCCTCTCTCTCTCTCTCTCTTTCTCTCTCTAAATCTTTCAGAAATTTGTTTGACTGTCAGAATCCTGCTGAGCTCGAAGACTGGCTTGCTGATTTGAACCCACAATCCAAGGTGGTAATACCCAATGCATATGCTGTGCCCTCACTTGGAAGTGCTGTTGTTGGGGACACTTTCCAGTTTGAAAGGCTCGGTATGTTTCTAAGTCTTCTTCTACTTGAAAAAGGTTCTTAAGAATACAAAACCATCTTTATTCCAAAACTTGCATGTCAGAAAAAGGTTACCGTCAACTTCATGTTCGTTGATTTCTCGATTGATTTCAAAGCTTTGTTTGTTTCCTTGACGATTAATTAAACCAATCTTGCTCTAGTTAATTATGTTTTTGAGGCAAGAAGTATTCTTTCAAGTGTGTTGACAACAGTGTATATTGAAGTTGTCTGAGGAGACACTATCTTTCTGTAATGCAGGATATTTTGTAGTTGACAAGGATTCAACTCCTGAGAAGCTCGTGTTCAATCGCACTGTCACGCTGAGAGATAGCTATCGCAAGGGCGGGATTTAGGTTACACCTTAGCGGGACACGAAACTGAAAATTTCGGAATTCAGTAAGTTGATACGAATTGAAAACTCACTCTCTTCGCTGTACTGATGTTATGTGCCAGCAAGCTTTTTATATTTGAAAATACCAAATGGACCGAAACCTAGATTAGTGTGTGATCCTTTTGTCAAAAGAAGAAAAATGAAAATTAGGGAGACCGTATCATGCCTCTGCCTGGTTTTTATGTTTCGTGTTAAATTGAATAACTTGTAAGATTCAATGTATCTTGAAGTAAAGATATTTAAATTTGGGGGATCATAAGTCTTTTATAAATTCATTTTGTTGACTTCTTTCTTCGACAAATCTTGAATGTATTGACGACTCGTTTCCTAATGTATAATTAGAATAAGTGGAATTGAATTGAGGATTTAGAATTGTGGAATCATAATTAGATTCTCGTTAGAGCTGTTTTCTAAAATTTTCAAAAATCGGAGTATGAATAGTATTGAACTATATTAGTTGTTTATTAATTCACATGAATCGGAATGAAAATCAATGTGATTTGCTAAACTGTATCTACTCTGGTAATCTATTTCAGAAGCAAATTTCATTCTACTTTGTGAGAAAAACTTTAATTCTTTTTATTTTTTATTTTTTATTTTCTTTTGCTGAGAGAACAAAATTTGGTGTTGGGTTATTACGAAGGGCAATTTTGAAATTTTAAGAAATAAGTGGAGGCATAATGGGGAGGAAAAGTTCATTCTGATTTCCCCAATTTTTGGAAAATTTTTTTATTGTGATGAGAACATGGTTGGTACATCACGTGTTTTTATGTAAGTGATGGAAAATTTTATTTTTTAAGCTATTAACTTTTTAACACACATCCCACCATTTGTATAATAACACACTTGATGTACCATCTCGTGTATCAGTCACACTAAAAAATCTCTTCAATTTTTGAGTTGAATTTCAAAATTTGTGCGTGTCCCACTAATATTTTAATTCTCCAATATTTAAACACTGAAGAATTCAGTTATTAGAATTCAGTCCCGCTTTTGAGTGTCAAATCAGGTTCGTTGGATTGCCATGAGTGTCTAATCTGATTCTTTACATTGGATTGGATTGGATTACCCCCAAGTGAGAAAGGAGCAATAAAAGAGGTAAAGAAATCATGTTGGCATGCAGTCGCCAGTGTTGACATAAAGTACGAAAATCAAAAGCCAATCAGCTGCCTCCTCTGCGCTTACTGCTGTCCTGTGAAAGATGGATCCAGCGTGTGAGAGTTCAGTCTCTTCACGCTTACTCGTGAAAGCGAAAGACTGATTTGATTGAGATTTTGGACGGATGGTATAGTGTTGGTATTATTCTGATTTCCCATCATTTGGTTCCAAAGCCAAACCCTCACATGAAAACTTAGCGCACCATTTTCCATTTGGCTCTCTCACACCTCCCTCCCTCTCCCTCCCTCTCTCTCTCTCTCTCTCTCTGGTGCCCCGCTTTTTCAATTGATAACCCACCCCAACCCTAGTACTGACCATCACTTTAATTCATCCACATTTCACACAAGTTTACAACAAAAAGCACCCACGAATTAGATGCTCTCTCAAACTCACATACCCACCATAAATTTACGTAGATCGATACTTTAGTCTAACAGCTACATCAATCGATACTTTGGTCTAACAATTAAGTTTATCTAAATCGATCGATACTTTAATCTGACAGCTAGATCGATCGATACCTTAATCTAACAGCTACATCGATCGATACATTATTCTAACATATAGATATACGTGTGTTTGTTAGTTAGTCGGAGTGTTATGCATGCTCCATTCTTCGAATATCGCAATCACAGTTGGATTTGTTAAAAAAGAAAAGCATTCTTATTATGGATGTTGTAACATTGACCACGTGGTGACGTGGAATCATATGGTTGACCGTTGGAAAAATAAGAAAGATGTAAAATCATTAGGGTTCGATATCATTTCATCGCCATGTAATCTATTCTATGACGTGGCTTCTTGCTCCTTTCAACAAAATAGCTGCTTCTTCAATACAACTCTTTTTTTTTCTCGGTAAACTTCTTCCATAATTCGATTCTTTCGAACCAAAACATTTTAGTCATTGACACATTGTCAATTGTCATGTCGGATGACAACGTTTTCCAACTATGAGAACAAGGTCAAATGTATAGAAGTGAATTTGGTCAGTTGGTTAGAGAATACCGTTTTCAACGGTCGCTCACCTAAGTTTGAATCTCTCTTTCGTAAAGTCTCAATTAATTTTTAATATATTATGTATGTCGTCTTGTCAAACAAAAAGAATAAAGTTCAAACAACATCAAATTACATTACTTGTAGAAAATACAGTTTGTGAACAACCATACATCCCATAACCCCTTAACATCTTCAACTCAGAATAATCCCCTGAAAATCTTCTAACTTTCTAGGTTGTCACGGCCCATCCATGTTCCATAAACTGTCAGTCACATTGTCCAACATCCAATCATTTCCCCCCATCTGGCAATCAAACTGTGAATTGCCAAGATTGCCCATTGCCGAAACAGGGTCCAGGCTGAGACCCTCCACGTCATAGCTACTGCTGTCCACGTAGTGACTGCCATCTGGACTTAAGCTGCTGTAGCCAAGTCGGTAATATGCAGGGGGAAAACTCGTGGACGGTTCTGCCATTTGAGGCACGTGTGAAACAAAAGAATCCGCCGAAAGGATATTACTTGGGACGGTGGCAAGATTGGAATTTCCACTAATGTGATAATTGTCCAACACGTTTGTCGCATTGCTAGGTGGAGAGGTTGAGAGTGGCACGGAAGGAGCTGCGTGATTTGGTGACAGACAAGGAGATGCGGAGTTCTGAGAAGTGCTCAAGGTTGAAGAACAAGAAGAAGAAGATTGCTCCATTTTTTGCAGCAGAGTCGGCACCCAGAAACCCCGAACTGCATCGAGAAATTGCTCGCTGTTCGACTCGATGTTCAGTTGGCGCGCCTGTTTTTGCACCCTTGTTCTCCAATAGTTCTTTATCTCATTGTCTGTTCTTCCCGGCAAATGCTGCGCAATTTTAGACCACCTGAAAAACGTACAAACATGTTATCGGTACATTTTAGACATTACAGACGCGTGACATAAAGAAAGGATATTTTGCATGGAGAATTCCTGACATAACAAACACCAACTTACTGAAGAATTACGGTTGTGACATACCTGTTACCCCACTTGGAGTGGAGTTCAAGGATCATGAGCTGTTCTTGCGGAGTAAGGTTCCCGCGCTTAATGTCGGGTTTTAAGTAATTTAGCCATCTCAATCTGCAGCTTTTTCCGGTCCTCTTCAATCCTAAAGAAAAACAGAGTTGAATGCTTGAGAACCAAGCAATGAAATGGACTCATTGACAAATGGTTTTGATCATGAGGCTAGCTGCTATTTACCTGCAAGTTTTGCTAAAGAATTCCAATGGCCTTCGCCGTGGTTCACGATGTAATGTATAAGCAGATTGTCTTCCTCAAGAGTCCATGGCCCTCTTCTGAACTCATTTTCTTCATTTGGGGTTGTAGGAGCAGCCATAGCTGCTCTCTTGCTTGAGAGAGAGAGAGAGAGAGAGAGAGAGTTGTTTTGTTTTGTTTTGTTTTGAGGAAAGAGAGGGATGAAACTGAAACAGAAGGAAGGCAAATTAAGATTTTATAGAGCAGAACAGAACAAAGTTTCAAATAATTACAAATCTAGAAAAGTAAAACCCTAAAAGGAGAGTGTCCACATGCATTTTTGGCTTCTAAACTGTCCAAATGGAATCTTATGAGATGAAATTTTGTTGTATAGTCCATGGATTAGCCTTCTGAGGTGTAGCTAGAGCTTCTAGCTATGTGGGTCACAACAAAATAAACTTTTCTTGGTCATCCTTGGTCAAGTTCAAACCACATAATTATACAACTCTAGTAATATTGTGCGGGAGATCTGAGCAGCTGGTCGATTAACACAATACAATTGCTCGACCGTCATTCACATCCCGTAATATAAGTCATGCACTAGAGAGTTTATGATAAACTTACGTATGGTTAATACATAATGATTCCATAAATAGTTGAATAGATTTGAATTAGGTCTGAACTAAAGAAAGAAAAGATGGACGAGGTCCTTGAAAGTGAGACGTAGTAGGGTTTCTTTTCTTCAAGGGATAGCTATTTTCGTTTCCTTTCTTTTTGTTGTCTATCTGGATTCGATCCCTCCTTATACAAGAAACGTGATTGACTGGACAAAATATATTTTACGCAGATGCAAAACTACAAACGTGGAAAATGGCGTATTCTGTTTTGTCAAAAAAAAAAAAAAAAATGGCGTATTCTGAGTTGGGCTCCATCGAACCATGTTTCAAAGTATTCAACTTTATAAAGATATTGACGGTGTGTGGTTGGAATATAATGATGCCCCTTCCAAGCACAAAAAATCCTTTTGTTCTTTTCAGCGTGGTACAACATGTTTTCATCCAAAACCAGGTCATTACGTGTACTCACTTGATTTGTAATTAGCGTATTTTGATTGTACAAATATTGTAACTGAAATCGCTCATTTTTTTTTCCATTATCGTTTAAAGTGCAATTTTGTAAAAACTCAATTGAATTAGAGATTGTTAAGTAACTCATATGTATCGAATAAATTACAATTTTGATAAAAATTAACAGTTTCGTGATGAACCAATCTCATAGTTGATACATATAGATAACTAAATTGAATCATCTCAAATTTGACTATTTTTGCAAAGATGATTTGTAAATAATTAGTGAGAAAATGAATGGCTTTAATTATAACATTTCACAGTGAAAATATGTTCTCAATGAAAATATGTTCAAGTGTAAGCACAAGTATTGTCCTAATAATAAAAGAATAATACCTAGGTGCACACCTTGGTACCTCTCATTGACTAATTTGTTGCGATTATACAATTTTCATTGTAAACGTGTCATAAACAAAATCGTTCAATCTGTTATCACAGCCTAAATATTATCCATACAAAAACAACAATAAAATTGAAAGTCGTTTAATCATCTTGATAATCTTAATTGTTTTCAAAATCGTTCATTTGTTTCGTACATATTATTAACCTTTTAATAAACAGTTGAAAGTGGCTAGATTGTAGGAAAAGTGGTACTAAGGAGAAAGAATGAAAGTGACATGGCGAGGTCTCAAAGTGGGAGAGGTGGCCAAAGGAGAGGACTCAGAGGAGAGGGGGGACCCCGTTCGGGTCGGGGAGGGGAGGAAAGGTTGGGGGGGGGGGGTGGGGGTGCTTAAAGTTTTGAATAGATTCAAGGGCCTGGATACATGATGTCATATATCATGACATGAGAGAATCAATTATTTGAGGATAATATTTTTCCAAATTTAGTCGAAATGCTTCTATCATGGGAGGGAGATGCTCTTCTCATCCTACCTGTTTTGGGAACATGAGAAGAAAAAGCTTAGATTAAAGGACCACTGAACTATTCAGCATCATGTGAGACTTGATCTTGATATATATCGAAAATGCACGCGTGCTTTCTTGGTCACCTCTGGTGGTGTGGGGTGGGGGTACCATAGCCATGAGCTGTGAATCCAAATGATACATGATTATTGACGTTAAACCACCATATTGTTTAGATTGTAGAGAGATAGATTGCTCAAACTCGAAGCAATCCATCCACAATCAAACAATCTAGCATCCCTGCAGTTTTGTACACAAAAGTTTTAGTGCTGCTAGTAGTAACATCACTCATCTTACATCGTATTCTATTTCTTTTAAGTTTCCGACGTGTGACTATGTATTCTTTGATATCTACTCGTTTTGAGATTATACCATGAAGAAGTTAGGACGGAGGAGCCTTATAATTGAAACATGAAAGCACTAAAAATGCACTTGGGATGTGTGGGCTGAGAGTGACAACTGACGCAGAGCACAAACAAAGGTGGCAGATGGAGCGTACACCTGTGAGTCTATTGACTTATTTGTAAAGGCTAGGTTCGATGAAAGGACCCGGAAAATTGGACATGTATGTTTGAGAAATGGTAGGGACCCTCTAAAAAATGTGATTCTCTATTAATTTTCCGTCACCTCGTATTTTTGGCACAATGTGCTTTATCATATTGGTACGAGAATTAACGTAAACTGCGAGTTGGAAGAGAATTCATGGAGAGTTTCGCTTTTGAGAGAATCCTCTTAGTATTACCTAGCAAATAAAAGAGTGGCATATTATTGTTTTAACTCGAGGCTCGAGTAGCTTGAAGTGATATAGTTTACAGGGATGAAGATTTTGATGAGGTATATGATGCTCATTCGTCTCTGGATGATCCATGTAGCTAGCTAGCACTTTTAGAACAAATCCCTCACCTATGCAAACTAGGATGGAATATGATCATAAATTCAATTTGACTCTCATCATTTCTTACTTAGGTTAACCCAGCATGGAAATTAGCCCTTCATAACTTCCAAACAACTGTCAAATTGAGGACATGTTTACGTACAAGAAATGAAAGAACGAAAGGATAGGAGAACTTAACAATAGGAAAAGTAAGAAAAGGGAATAAGATTAATTAGCCGCCTTAGCCCCGTAGTTAATATGATGATTTTTCTCGTTCTTGATTTATTGTGTAGGTATCTAATTACGGATTTCAGTGAAAAATTCACTTTGAATTCAATCCCATATTTGTTAATAAAGTAGAAACTCAAGAAATGAAAAGGTGTGGATGGTAGTATTGCCGTGTCGTGTGTGTTGTTAATTTTGTGAATTTCGTTGTCGTTAGAATTCTGGAACTTGCTGGCCCCTGCCGTTTGGACTGAGCTAACATCTGGGCCTGTTGCCATTTCCAACCTTGCAGTTGCAGAGGAATGTATTGTGTGTCGTTTGAGCCCTTAGAAGGTCCAAGCCCAGTTGGTATTACCAGGGACTAAAACACATAGGCCCTGTTTGGCACACCGTATAAGGCACCGGATAGTACTAATAATACGGTGTACGGTGTTTGGTGGTCGTTTGGATTAAATAGGCACCGGATTAAATAATCCGGGCCCACCTTTTTTACACGGCGTTCACCCGCTTGCTTATACCGTCCATATTCACGGTATAACTTAGTCGGCCTCGTCTCGATTCCTCTCCGCTCTCTCTGGCTCTCGCTGTCGCTCTCGCTCTCGTTTCCTCTCCGCTCGCTCTCGCTTCCTCTCCGTTCGCTCTCGCTCTCGCTTCCTCTCCGTTCGCTCTCGCTCTCGCTTCCTCTCCAGGCGCTCTCGCTTCCTCTCCAGACGCACTCTTCCACTCCAGGCGCTCTCTCTTCCTCTCCAGACGCACTCTTGCTCTCATCCCAGGTTTGTCTTCTCAAATTCTTCTTCTTCGTTTGAATCACAGTTCGTCTTTTCAGTTTTCTTCTTATGGGATTCCACCCCTCCCTCTATTTTTCCCCCTCCTATTTTTCTTGCAATTTTCTTTCAATTGATTGAAGCTAGTTATTATTCTCTCTAATTATGCAATTGATTATGTAATTTTGTGTTTTAATTAAATTTTTTTAATTTTAGGGTTTGCTATTGGGGTCGAATTTAGGGTTTGTTATTGGTTGTCTCTGGCGCAGTTCTCGTTTCACTTGTTGTCTCGCAGCTACAACGCAACCATACGGACGGTAAGCCAATTTCTCTTCGCTATTATTTTCTCTCTAATTTTGCACCTACTGGGATCAAATTTTGGTGGGTTTTGTGAATTGGGAATCGATTTCTGATGCTTTTAGAGAAATGGGTTGTCAGTGATGTTTTGATATTTCAATAGTTGGACTTGTGTGGCTGCATGCGTTTTTTTTAATTTTTGCTGGGTTTAGCTAACTGGGTTGTGCGGTTAATCTGTTTTTTCTCCAACTTTCTTACGATTTAAGTGCTTTTAGGTGAAGTACTTCCTGTGCCTATTTGTTCTGTCTTAGTAGCTCAGAGGTATGAAATTTGATAGTATTTCGTGTTAATTTTTAATTGAACTTGAAGAATGAGGAATGCATATCTTGCTTGTGATTGGGTAGAGTGGGAGTGGGAGTGTGCTTCCTGTGCCTATTTGATTATGTGTTGAAGTATTGCTTTGTTATGATTTCCTTTTGTCTGGCATTCTGTTGGTTGGGTGTTGAAGTACTGCTTTGTTTTGATTTCGTTAGCAGTTGTGGTTTACTGAATAGAATTGTTGATTGGATGTTGAAGTATTGCTCTGTTGATTGGGTGTTGAATAGAATTGTTCTGGTTTCGTCAAGTGAAGATGTTATCCTGACTCGTTTGACTGTGTTTCTTTGCTTGTTCTTATCCTTCCTGCTACTGTTTTTTCTTGCTGTTGGTGCAATTTTTAATTAGCTGGTGTGGTTTTCTTCTGTCCGCTGAGTTTCCTAGTTATCATTTCACCAAAGTTTTCAATGAAGAGAGCTGCTAATGACAATGATCTTGCTGTGACATTTAAAGAAATGCTTTCTGAATCAGTTGATAAGTTGGGTGAAGTTTTACAAGCTGCTTTTGGGAAGGAGTGGATCCAAAACTTGAGATTGCTTTAGAATTGTCAAAGATTGTAGTTGTTTTTTGTGTATCTTTTATGTTCCTGGAAAATATTTTGAATTTGATGTATGGAATTTACTTTTTTATTTACTTTTTTTGTTATTTGAAGATTTGTGTGGTTTTCAATAGGTATAAATATGAGAAAAGTTCAACAAACAAACAAAGATTTGTCAATTTTTTTTTCCCTTGTCCTATACGGTTCAATACCAAACACAGTATAAATAATACGGTCATTAGTCCGATCCTGCACCAAACGTCCGACTAATTTAGTCAGTACTATCCGGTGGCTATTTATCCTATCCGACAGAAATAGTCAGTACAGTCCGAGCTGCCAAACGAGGCCATAATTTCTAATGCTAAATGTTCTTAATTACTTGTAAACTACTTCTCACTAATGAATTTATTATAATACAAGCGATTTTCGACAATAAGGAACAAAAATCCTCAAGTGTAGTGATAAATACTCTAAACCACTTACAAGCATATTTTTTGTTCTTTTTTCTTTTAATATGGAAAGGTACTATATACATTAGGATGTCAATAAAATATGTACAAGAGAATTAAATATAAAAGAAGTGAACTCTTGAAAAAAACCTTGCCGAGACTTTCAATCCAGAATCAAGAAAAAAAGAGGCCGCCATTACAGAATAAAATATAAAAAAGATGCAATCACTCAATTGAACTATCCTCAATCAAGATGTCTGCTGCCATGTCCGATAGTTCCTCAAACCAAGCCACTTCATGTTGCTCTCCAAGTCCTGCTCTTACAAGCTTATGTTCTGCCTGATTTGCTTCTCGTCTAACATGACTAAGTTTGGATTGAGAGAAAACGTGAAAGGATGAGCGAAAATCATTACCTTGTTGATGCATCCTTCAAATTCTATTTCAGTAGCTCGCAACTCCTCTACAAACATGACGACCCTTCTTGCAGCGATCAACACTGCTACTTACAAGTCTCGTAGTCACAACAGGTTACAACAAGGTGTCCAGAAATTTTTGTTAGACTATTATGTCATTTTCAGTGAAATAATGTCTTACAACTTTTAATTTATGACTTCTCATTCCGTAATCATGTGACCTTCGCCTATCACTTTCCTCCATGATCATGCAGGAGGATATGGACATTAATTATGAACTAAAAAAAAAAAAAAAAAAAAAGAAGACCTCCATTAATTTTGACCAAATGAGAACACCAAACCACTGCCTGCCTACCAATTTGGGTCACGACGCGTTTCTTAAGAGCAAATGTTTTGTTTAGTACTCGCACGTAGGCATGGTATAAGAGAAAAGACTAGAAGTTTACATATATATGCAACGTTACTTAACTGGTTCGTTCTTTTCGATAAAATAAAATTCTGACTCACTTGAACTTAGATGTAAGAAGACGGACACATCGTTCTAATCAATTGACCTAACCCACGTTTGTAACAATACAATAAAATGAGATTTGTATGGTATGGAAATTCGCCTAAACAAGTTAAGGTCCGTAACAGGCCATTTGTGATGTACCTTCAAAAGAATTTGGGCGAGGATGTTGACAGTCTCATTTCATTCTTATATGGTAAAGTTATCATTCAATTTCTAAACCCTAAACCCTCTTCTGTTTCCACCATTAAAGAAATAAAGTTTGGCACAGAATATGTGCATCCTAATTCAAAATCAAAGATTAGCTACAATACAAAATACAAATTGAATCAAGAATCAAAGGCTTATTAGGTGAAGATTGACTTTTAAATGATACTTAATTGTAGTCTTATATGAAAAGTTGTATACTTGATCTTACGAAAAAAGATTAGAAGGGATAAGAATATGTATATCGACAAAAGTAGGAGAGTACAATCAACTACACAACCCTCTCCATACTTTAAGCCATACCTAACAACTACTAGTAAGGTAGCAGCTACAACCTTGCTTAATCTTCCGATAATTTGAAATTCAAAACGAGCAAAATGCCAATTAACTTGAGATGCAAGGCATGCATATATATATGCATGGCATATTATTATAAGTTGGGATTTTGAGGGGGATGGGGGGTTGTCAATGAGTCGGTATGGGTTATCAACGTGGATTTGGAATAGTGAGTGATCTGATAGAGAAATGAAGCTCTCCAGATTTGGAAAGTTGGGAGTCAACATTTTTATCAACTCTTTAGATTGTGAGCACTCCAATTAAGGCCAGTGTTTATATTTGGGTTTACAACCTTTTATTGAATTGAGTTGAAGTGGAAACCTATATATGCGATTTGTGGTAACGTCATCATTATCCGTAAAGAGAAGATATACGTTCCCATCAAGAACAAAAATTGAAAACAAACAAATTAAGGTAATCACACCAAATCAAATACCAATTTTACATAATTCAACACTAAACTGGTTATATAGCCCCACGCCTCCGATGCCACACACACTACGACAATGAACCAACTTTCTTTACACTCAAGTTTGAATCTCATTCCTGTAAATTAAAGTAAGTTTAGAATTTTTCTTGCTAAAAAAAATTAGTGTATGACTCCGCTTACAAGATATTCAAACATTTTTTTTCGGAATAAAAAAGTAGAGAGAGGTAGGGAGACAAAGTCAACTAATAACTTAAATGAAAATCTGTACTATAGCCAATACGCTTTTGGACTTAAGTTTCTATAAACTCAATTAGTCTGTCTCTAAAAGCATGCAAAACCGCAAGTTTCTGTGTAGACAAACGACTCGAAGTTTGGAGGATGGAACTGATAGACGATCTTTGCGATTTGGAGACTAGTCTTGGTGCCAATCATCATGAAATCATGACTCTCTCGGCCAATGACACCTCCTTTACTACCGATCATCATCATCAGCCCCAACCTGACCAGCTCCCTATCAACTTCACTCATCATATTCAAAGCTTTCCCCATAATTCTGATGATCCAAATCATGATGATTTCTTAGTTGCTCATTCCACAGCTCATCTGATGACTGGAGATTTTCGCCAAGAAACTGGAAAAGGAAAGGTACGTACTTAATATTGTATATGTAAGTAGATAGTTGCTCGCTGAAGAGCTAGCTTATATATGTTGTCTGGTTAATTACCTTGATGGGATAGATCATGTGTATGCTTAATTTATGGCTAGACTGACTTTATATTGATCATGTGTTTTCTCTCGATATTGAAATGCGCACGCGATTGGGGATTCTTGGCAGTCGTTTGGAGGAAGAAAGAGAAAGATAAACAATAGTGACAAAGATGGGGAGAAACTAAAAGAAGTGATCCATGTGAGAGCTAAGAGAGGCCAAGCTACTGATAGCCACAGTTTGGCAGAAAGGGTACAAATATTTCAGTTCTTTTAAATTGGACATGTTAACAGTATCTGGTTTAGAAGTACTACCAATCTTGTTAATTTTTCAAGGGCAGATTTTGAAGCAAATTTAGCTTAATTCTCTTGCGCGCCTATATTAAATAGCGATAACAAATTAAATCCATAATATTCTGATAACGACACAGTTAATACATATATAGGAAAGATTATCAGTGTTGGTCTTGCGCATTTGTTTAACATTCATGGTATTACTAGGTAAGAAGAGAGAAAATAAATGAGAGGCTGAGATGCCTGCAAAATCTGGTTCCAGGGTGCTACAAGGTACATAATTTGATTTACTTGTCGCTTTGAATAAACTACGATGGAGTTCATGAGTTATTATTTTTTAAACATAATTGATAATGTTTTTTATGGTTGAATTAATTTGCAGACAATGGGAATGGCAGTAATGCTGGATGTGGTTATCAGCTACGTTCAGTCACTGCAGAAACAAATTGAGGTAAGTCATATCATAAATAATTAACCAAAACCATATCATGGAGATTTCTTATAATGTCACAATTATGGATCAATCATCGTATATATCCAAATTGAATACTAATAATTAAAGTGCTTTTTGTTTGGTGGCTTCCTAGTTTCTGTCAATGAAACTTTCTGCAGCAAGTGCGTATTATGATTTCAATTCACCAGGTGTGGATGCTGCGGACGCAATGCAACAGCAGCAGGTATAAATTTAGAAGTTTACAGAAATACACACACAGACACACATTAAATTACGAATTTGTATATCCATTATTTCTTCCCGTCTCAGTAATCTCAACAATGTTTTTCCCACTCCTTTTTCTCCTCATGCACACCATGTTTATTTATGACATTTCATTCAAGAAAAAAAAATTAACGGTAAAAAATAAATAGAAATGTACAGAAATCGTTTTCCTATTAAATATTTAAGGTTGTTAATGAAATTTTAAAAGATGAAAGTGATTAAGCGAGCAATGTGGAATGTTGCAGGGGACAAATACTGCATATCACGAGGTACAAGAGATGGCAGTAAGATCAGAGATTCAGAAGGGTATGGAGGACTTCCTCACCTCAACAACGCAGCATGGCCTATTTGAGAACTGAGAGTAAGTTCAATCTTCTTCAGATCTCATGCTCCTAAACCCTACATGTACATGTGGAGACAATGAAACACAGGACGATCAATACCATCTTCTCCAGCTTCCATGGATCCCATATTACAATAAAATACTACTGCTTTCATGCTTATATAAATATATATTTATATATATCTAGTTGCATATATATTTGTGTAGGGTGCAAAACGAATCTTGTACTATTGTATAATAACTAAACTTCAGTAATATTAATTAACAGATGATATTGTACTGTACTTGTATCATCAATATCACCCATTACTGATCAGCATTATTCTCCTCAAAATTATGTCAGTTGTACCACATATTGACCGATAATATTGCTGATCGAGACTCACTTCTATCAAAGAGCGGTCAATGTATAGTCAATAAATGTGGTGCAAATAGTAGCACTCAAATTATGTTAATGATCGCAATGAGCTGATGGATAACTATAAAATTATGCGCTTGATGTTCCTTTTTTTCGTATCTCTTTGTATAGATCAACGAAAATAATGATAATAAGTATAGTGACGACCAAAAACCTTGAATTGGGGCTTGCATATGATTTTTGGTCTTGTGACCATCTACGCTACATTGTATAATCCAGACTGATCAAAAAGGTTGATGAGATAGATCAAAGTGGTAGTTAGTCAGCAACACACAGGCTCAGGTGCACTGCATCCTTAATAAGGGTTGGATCCCTGGAGGGACCCCGTAGATCATGATCTAAAGACAGCTTGATTTATGTATGATTGAAATGAGAGAGTGATCTGTCATGTGGGTTTCTAAGATTACCCTTAAAATTAAGGGCACTGATGCCTCAACGCGGTTTAAGTGATGAAAGAGAGGCAGCTGAGAATGATGTGTAGTAGAGAAGAGAACCATTTGCCATGGGTCCCCTTATTGGTCACTAAACGAAACAAAGGGACAGGGTCATGTACATTTGGGGGCATGTGCCTCTCAAATACGATTTTGCTTCACTGAACATTCCGAAGAGGGCAGGTTCAGCGACTCTAGTTGTAGTTGAGGTGGGAGGAGAAAACTTGTGTGAGTGTCCCGGCTATATCATTTGTAGGGCACTTTTACAAACGAAGTTTTTCTCATACCAACAAATTTTACACGAATGGGTTGCACATGATCCGAATCAATATAATGACGTAGCAACAACAATAACATGACACCATAACATCAATCCGACGCTATAATGACATTGTAACAATAAAATCTAAAATCTATTCATCCGCAACGCATGATTGAGGTTTGACCGAAAAAATTAGATCCAATCTCAACAATTTGACCCAAATTCACCACAAGAAGTATAGCCCAATGGGCCTCAATATATTATCATTTCCAGCCCAAAAGAAAATCCTTTTCCATGTGTTGTGTGTTTACTGCTTGGGTTTGATCGCCAATAATCCAAACAAAACCTCCCCAACGCAACTACCGTCTCTGTCTCTCTCTCCGCTCCGAGCACCGCCGAGCACTTTTGACTGAGCGGAGCTGCAGAGATGCTGCAGTTGCAGGGCCTACGGGCATTTTCAGTTGCCGAACCCACCCACGTGGCCCTCCCCTCCTACTCACGTGTCATCCGGACGTCGCTCCGCCCCCACCGTCAGTCAGCTTCCTTCCCGACGACGCGGCCACGTCTCCGATCACTCCCCAACGTCAGGAGCTGCGCCGCTCTCGCATTCGATTTCAAAGGTGGCAAAGGGTACTTTCTTAAAACGTTCAATTTCTTTGTTTAATTTGGCGGCATTCTCTATGTTGTGAATTCGAATCGTCATACCATTGCAATTCTTACACGAAAATATCATGGTTTTGTTTCAAGAACACGAAATGGATATCAAACGAGCCTTAATTTGTAGCTGAAAGGATTTATTTTTCAATTAAAGCCTTGGCCTTTTTGCACTTTGCAGGATGAGTGAGTTTCTTGATGTTGAGCTCAAAGTCCGGGATTATGAACTTGATCAATATGGTGTCGTTAACAATGCTGTTTATGCAAGTTATTGCCAACATGGTGAGTTAAACGTTTCTGTAATTTGAAAAGCCTTTGATTTTTAATCGCAATTTATGATTGGATCTAGCTAATTACACCTTTTTTACATGAGCTGTTGATTTCCAATTTTTCCGTCTTCCATATGTCACCGGGGGATTCTTCCAGTCGAATTCGTGCTCTTAAAGGTTGTATTTACGGCAGAAATGTGTTTCATGGGGAATGATTCTGCGGTTTATGCATAATCGAAACTTGTAAATGAATCCGAATTAAAAGATCACACCTTTTTTCAATCTTTGCAACTCTACTAAACAAGCTGAGCTGTTGTGCTTCAATATTTTGATCAGGTCGTCATGAACTTCTGGAAAGGGTCGGCATCAGTGCCGATGGAGTTGCCCGCACTGGTAGCGCATTAGCATTGTCGGATTTGTCACTCAAATTCCTTTCACCTCTCAGAGTATGTCTCGATATATCTCTTCAAGATATTTTTCCTACTGCAATGTACATGTTTGTATTTGTGATTGAGAATTCGGCCTTGTCACTAACAAGGTCTGTGCAACTAGAGTGGAGATAAGTTTGTCATAAAGGTCAGGCTCGCTGGCTCCTCAGCTGCTCGCCTATACTTTGATCACTTCATTTTTAAGCTGCCAAATCAAGAGGTTTGTTATTTGCCAGTCCTAAGATTTTTTACATCATATCAAGGAGTTGTCTCGACTCTCAACACATTGTGATCTTCTGATAATATTTTCTGAACAGCCTATCTTGGAAGCAAAGGCCACGGCAGTATGGCTTGACAAAAACTATCGTCCTGTCCGCATTCCACCAGAGGTGAAATCTAAACTTGTTCAATTTCTTCGCCACGAGGAGTCAAACTGATTTTCCTGCAACATGGAGTTTGTTGGATAGACTCCATTACAAAGGCTCATGTTGGATACGCATCTTGTTTCCGGGAAATGAAGCAAAAGAAGATTTCAGACACACTTACACTTCAAGAAAGTATGTTTTTAGTGTTAAAGATGTAACTACATTACTTGTTATAGTATTAATTGGACAAATTTGGTCTTCATTCTGTAGGATGATGGAAGAAAATGAGAAGCTCTAAATTATGTTCTTGAACTCATGGTTGGTTACTTTACGCCGTTTGTCACAATGGTAATGATTGTCACAGACCCTATTTATTTATAACTTTTAGACTGAATAATTCAATGGAACATCGAGAGACGATTTAAACAAGAGTTTGTAGAAGAAGAAAAAAGTACGTGCAGAAATTTATTTTTCTTGTCAGAGTTTTCAATATATGGGCCTTGAAGCATCTTGACGGGCTCGACATAAATTGTAACAAACACCAGACAGGCATTGGACCATTATGATTATGAACTGTTGTGTTAAGGCTCTGAGCCCGTTCGGTGATTGGGACTGGACAAGATTGGAAATCAATCCGAGCCAGACTAGATCGAGACACCACGTTTGTGCTTGTTGTTTCGACTCTTAGTTAGGGAAAAGAATTTTCCTAGGGATCCCGTAATCATGTTCGTTTATTGGCGATCAGAAATTATTTAAAATTTTCCTAGGGATCCCGTAATAATGATCCTAGGAAAAGATCCGGCTAGGATCCTTTTCCCTTAGTTAGGACTTGGTAGGAGTAGCAATACAGGAAAAGACAAGTCCTCGCATTATCCTCTATCCCGGATTTAAAAGGACCACAAAGGCATTCGCAGACAAACGTGATTTGTCTTGCCTGTAAAGAAAGAGAGTGATAGACACTGATAGATAGATAGAGAGAGGATGGAGAAGAAGGTGATGGTGGCGAACCATGAGAGCGAGTTTAGCCAACAAGCCTTCAATTGGGCGCTCGAAATTCTACGCGGCACCATCGTCAGTTCGCAGCTAGTCGTTCACTGCACAGCCCATTGACTTCTCTTCGGCTTAGGCTGCCAGTTTCAGAGCTGGCCGTAGGGTCTCTAAATCCGAATCACCCTACCTATTTCGCTAGTTCGACAAATCAATTGTTGCAGTTATCGGAGTGTAAGTTGGTAACTGTATGCTTGATCAGCTGTCGTTTTCTTATTTTTGTCTGCGCATTGTGCAGCTGCCGAGTGGATAACATTTTGCTAGAAAACCACCACAAGGTGACATTAGCTTCGTTGGAGAAAGCTAAAGAAATTTGCGCCACACATGGTGTACAAATGCAATCCCCACCAAGTATTATCTTTATCAAAATCTACATATGTGGGGTTGGAGAGATTTTTCAATGTTCCCGTCATACGAAGTGGTATACCACGTGTCCCTATATAAATGGTAGATTATATCTGTTAAAAGGTTAATAACTTAAAAATTAAAAAATTTCAGTACTTGCATAAAAACACTGGTGTGTACCCGTGTTCCCATCACAATTAAAAAATTTCCATGGGGTTGAACTAGGTGTTTGACTGGTAGTTTTGACCTGAGAAAACCAGCCATCTGTTTCTTCAACTACCATGTTTTACAAATATCCCGAAATATCAGATAAATAGAGGTAAACTCCCTCTCGTTTTGTCAACAAAAACCCGAAGGGAAAAAAATGGGGGAAGAAGCGATTGCGAGAGGAGAAGAAAGAATGGGAGAAGCGATTGCAAGAGGAGCTGAGAAGAGGGTGATGGTGGCCATTGACGAGAGCGATTGCAGTCATTATGCGCTCATGTGGGTTCTCGACAATCTCAAAGATTCCATAACCAACTCGCCCTTGATCATCTTCACGGCTCAGACTCCCTCCGCCGGCAACGTCATCTTCTCAGCGTCGCTCGGCAATGCTCGCATGTACTATCCTATGTCTTCCAGTTAAGTTGTTCAGTCTCTTCATCGTGTTTTTCTTTTGCTCTTTTATTTTCAAGGTACATAATACCGTACACATGTGGAGAGGAGATTTCTGTGAAATCCTCTGACAAATTGCTTGGTGCTACCTGTTCGTGTTATGGAATACAGATCAGGAGTTTGTTAACTCCTCCCAGGAAAATCACAGGAAGTTAGCGTTGGGACTGTTGGAGAAAGCTAAAGAGATCTGTGCTAATCATGGGGTAGGGCCAAATTTCTTCGTTCTTCAATCACAAAACTTTATGTGCGCTTGTGTGTGTATATATATATATTTTTTTAATATATACTTGTATTTGTTTGTATATTCGTATGAGTACTTTTGAGACTGCTTTTGGATATTCACTACTTATATGCGTTTTTGCTAGCAGCGCTTTTCGCAGAAGCAGTTCGGATTTTTACTAAAAATTTCAATACTTCCTAGTGCATTACTTAGAAGTGCACTTTTCAAAAAGTGCTTGTATGACCCAAAAACACTTTTATGTTTACCAAACCTTGTCAAGGGTAATTTTGGTTATCAGTAAGCAGTTTTAGCTCCACCAAAAATGGCGCTCTGATGTTCTTTGGGATACTATACTAATATACCATACCATTGTGAAACATTTAATTTAAGTTTACCATTTTTTTTTTCTCATAGGTAAATGCAGAGACAGTCACAGAAGTAGGAGATCCGAAAGCAGCCATATGTGACGCTGTCCAAAAACACAACATCAATCTGCTAATTCTAGGCGAGCGTGGGCTGGGAAAAATCAAAAGGTCAGTATCATTTCTTCCAAATTTCTATTTTTGTGTCTATTTGCCTGCATCTCGTTTAGGGGTCTGACGAATTTGATGTGCCGAGCTAGGGCAATTCTTGGTAGTGTCAGCAACTACTGTGTTCAGAACGCCAAGTGCCCTGTCCTCGTCGTGAAGAAATCACAAGCTGAAGGTGAAGTTGCTTGAGTGTGTTTTCATTTGGATGCTACTGGTATCGATTGAGACGATGTAAGAAAACTTGGTGTTAACTTATGACGGTTTATATGAACCTTGTGCTGTGAAAAAACTCTGTAGTGGAAAAGTAAGCGGTACGATATATTAAGGTTTATATTTGTGAAACAAAGATAATTCTAGAACAATACCTAATTATATAACTACCAAGTACAATATCTTTAAACTTGGAGGCATATATGCTTCTGGAAATCTTATTAACTTTAAGCAGAACAAGTGTTCTGTCACCCGAAGATGCGGTTGAGGGTAGCTGCTAAACGGACACCACCTTGAGCTAACCGCTTATGGACTATTGGTAGCCGGGAGAGGAAGTATTCATCTGCAAATTAACAATGTTTAACTTATTCCCTTCATTTTTTTTCTCCTCAATTTATCGAACAAACAAGCATACTACCATTGAATTCAAAACATCCATGCTTACCTTCTAGCACTGAACCTTCATCTGCACCCTTGTATGCCCAATCACAAGCCGCTTTGATACCTTCAGATGCATATCTGCAAATAAGTACCCCAGTAATTAGGTTAGTGAATCGTCTAGGCCGATCCTTGCTGATCTTATCAGCAAGTAGAACAGACTTAACGCAACCAGAAGGCTCGAAAACATAAAGTTTGGCCAATTTATAACATAAGCGAATGATGCATACACGTCGGGGCATGCTTTCTTGTTTAGGCTGCAGGTCTCCCAACCCTTAACTTGATCTGACCATTCAGTCTGTTTTCAAAGACATATAATAAGCATCAAAGAACAAAGGTTAGGATTCAGACATTTCAGAAAATATTCTACCACAGTTAGTCTAAGATACCGTAATGTTCTGTTTAATTGCGTCAATTAGTTCTTCGACATTGGAATCGTAAAACCTCTCTTCCGCCGTCTCAATTATGTTGTCATCCCAAATCTGTATGTAAATTTTGAAAAATTAGTTAAATTAAATAGTAGTTTTTCGAACAATGAACTGGAAGATGAGACTTACATGATGAAGATTTTGATTCCTCGTATACCAGTGAACGTCAATTGTGTTGCCTCCCTTGTCCGAAGCAAAACCTACATGCAGAGGCTGTGTAACACGGGTAAGATCATGATCGTGAGTTAGGGTAACATAACATCATGCGTGTTTGGTTATACAGATTGCGCCGTACCTGATGGATGTCTCCTATGAAATGGGAAAGAAATAGAAACGCCTGCGTGAGGTTATCTGATTATCACAGAAAAAAAATAGTAAAAAACAGAACTCGGTCACATAATCTTATAGTCCGCGATGAAAAGAGACTCTAATACTTCATTGATAATGGATTGATATCATAGTCCCCAGTACGACATATATATCAACAAAATACATATACATTTTTAATGATATTGATACATTATCAATCAATTGTGCGTCATGCAATGAGAATTCTACGTAATAGTAATTTTCAAAAGGTATAGTATTTACATTTAGGTTTAGACAACTGGCTATTGTAGGTCAGAAGCTGAGTGGTGTAATTCTTAATTGCCCCTGCAACACAACGCCCCTTCTCTCCATCCTCATCTTTGCAGTCCCCTGGAGATTAATCGTTAGTAATTACATGATTAATTAGAATTAATACACATATTATGCACTAATCACGTTTAAAGGAACATACTACTGTACTGGTAATTGCAAACTTCAGGAGTGTTAATGTAGTGAAGGGCAGATGACCAGGGAAAAATAAACTTGACACGATCTGCCCATAAGCACAGGCTGCTCCAGTCATTCTCTGCATAGTCTGGAAGCAGTTGCTTCACCGCATCCGCCGCCGCCTTGCTCAGCCTAGACTGTCATCACATCACCCAAAAAAAAAAAAAAAAACCACACCCGAATTTTGACTAAAAATTTATCCGATACGCAAAATATGGTATATCTTTATTACTCTAGCCAAGGTTAAGCCGAGGTATGAGAAAAATATGACGTTGGATAGAACCTGAGCAATTCTGCAGATTGTGACATGCCCATCATTGCCCCAGCCATGAATCACAGGAAAAAGGAGCAGCAAGCACAAGGCAATAACAATCTGGATCCTGCCACACTCCATCGCTTCCCTTTCGTCCGAAGAAACAAGACTGCTGAAAAATGCAGCTAATATATGACGGATTTTCTCTGGTTTTATAGTTAGTAATGAGAACACAAATTGGAAAGGAATTTAAATTTGAATTATGTGGATGTCATTTTACATATAAATTAACTTTTGTTTTTGGCAGGGATGGATATCGGATTTCACCAAATTGAATCATGTGGATGACATTTTACAAGCACGACAATGGTGGCTCTGTGTTCACACACTAATCGCCTGCAGTTAATGGGGGATTTTGAGGGTGTATATATCTTGGTTATTTAAGCAAGAAATCCTGGTTTTCGTATTTAAATAGGAAAGCACTTTTAAATAGAAAGAGATTCTTTGAAAGGAAACTAATGAAAATAATTTGAAAACTTTGAGTTTTAATGATAAGGACAAAATAAAGGGTAAAGTGAATAGTATCAGGATTGAATTTTTAGTGTAAAAATGTAATTTTTCGTTAAAATGAACAGTACCGTAAACTTTTCGTTAAAGTTCTTTTATTTGAAACGTGAAATGGTGATGAAGGTGGGAATGTAATGGTAACGGTACATGCCCTAGAAAGCCAAGGCAACAGAACGTACCAAGGGTCCAAAGTATCCCGTAATTCCTGGTTCTTGCCAATTAGGCTCTTTATTTACTCTACAGTCGACTAACAGAGATATTTTAGCCTCATCCTGGTCGCATGTCTTGCTTCCACATCAGCAGCGGGTTTCTTATATTAAGATCTATTTAGAAGTGCTTTAAAATAATTGAAAGCGTTTTTTGTGAAAATTATTTTGGAACCAATCTTTAGTAAAAATGAAAGTTAATTTTGGAAAAACACTTGAAATACTTCTTACAATAAACACATAACTTGTGCTTATTGCAAAAATCACTTTAAATGCTTTTGAAACACATGATATTTTCTTTAAAAACGTTTTCTGTCATTTTAGAAAATCTTAAGTGTTGGATTCACGCTTCTCTCACTTTGACTTGGCATCAAGGTTGATGCAGTTATGCACGGGTGATGCATGCATTAGCATATTGAGATTTGTTCCTCAAATTCAATTGGCGCTTTCAGAGTACGTCTCAAAATTTACATTTGGATCTCCTAAATTTTCTCCTACGTACGTTCGTACGTACCGTATGCATTCTTCAAATTGTTAATTACATAACATGACCCCTCATATGCAACCAGAGTGGTGACAAGTTTTTCACAAAAGGCTAGGGGTCGCAGCTCCTCAGGTGTTCAAGCTGCCCAAATCAAACAGTTTGTTGTTTGACGGCAATTGATTTATAGATCAACTAATTAAGAATATTTTATCTTTGCATCGTTGCATCGGAGTTACTTTAATACTATAATAATTCTTAAAAATGTGACTTTGAAAGATCATTCATGTAACATTCGTGTACCTAAAGTGATGTCTTAAGACAAAACTTAAGGCTAGAAAAAAGGCTATAATAATCGTTTTAAAATCAATGATCGCATTACTAACCTTTTCCTGTGGGCCTTGAGCCCAGGATCACTGTAAACAAAAAACGACAACGGCAACAGTGTAGGCCCATTTCATTGAATTTCAACATGAAGATGAAATCACCATAGGTCCTGCTCACAGATTTAAATATCGATATTATCGGCGAAATATTGCCGATAATATCGATTTTTCCGGTCGGCGATATTTTAACTGGTTTCCGTGGGGTTTTCGGCCAAATATCGCGATATTTGGAAATTATCGGCGAAATATCCATGGACGGTGGAATCGGAATCCGAGGCGACGTCGGAGAAGAACGCCGGAGACGGTGGGGCGATTCCCGGGCCGGTTTCGTCCCAAAAACCTTGCAAAAACACGAATCTTAACATTAATTTCACAAATATACATCAGATTTCACAAATATACAAACGATTCAAGGCAGGGTGAAGTCGGAGAGATTAGGGTTTAGGGTTTCATGGAATCTCACCTGACGAAGCGGAATACGAATGATCCTTGCTCCGCGGCGCACCTCTGACTTCGCCTGAGCCACGATCAACGGCGATCTGTGTGTGTGTGTGTGTTTGGGAGAAGAGAGATCGGAGATCTCTCTTTGTATGTGGGTGTTTGGGAGAAGAGAGATCGGAGAATGGAGATGAGAGATCGAGAGATCTCTGTGTGCATGTGTGTGTTTGGCAGAAGAGAGATCGGAGATCTCTGTGAGTCCGATCTCTGTGTGTGCGTGTGTTGGACTTGGATCCGATGTCAACCTGTGGAGCTCTCTGTGTGAGTGTGTGTGTGGGAGAAGAGAAGGGAGAAGAGAGATGGAGAAGGATGATCGAGAGAGAGAGAGACTGAGGAGCTCTCTGTGTGTGTGTGTGTGTTTGGAAGAAGAGAAGGGAGAAGAGAGAACGAGAAGGATCGAGAGAGAGAGACTGAGGTGTGGTCTGCGTGCGTGCGTTGTGTGTGCGTGCGATGTGTTTTTGACAGTGATGATGTGTGTGGGTTCCTCCTGTCAGGAGGATAAACTCACTCAATATTTTTACAATTATTTAGACAATTTCATGCAGCTTTTACAATTATCAATTGTATTCTTTTCAGACCATGAATGGTGGTCATTTGTGTGTGTGTGTGGGTTCCTCCTGTCAGGAGGACACATGACTCACTCATTCTACACATAGAGATGATGAAGATAGTGACAAATTTGAACCTCATAGGAACTCTATGTGGTTCTAAAGTGTAAAATATTGTACTAATTCATTATATATAAATGATTATGGTGTGTTTAGACTTCTTTCATTAATTACTACATATTTTCTACACTCATAATGTTTGTCAGATCGCTATATAATCAACTTGATAATGTTAAATCCATCATGCAATGCATTTCCTTCCAATTTTTTGTGATAAACTAATAGATAATTGACTAAATAAACATCCTACAAAGTTTCAATAAAAATTTCCAAGTTTTTCTTACAATTTCCGTGGTTTCCATGTAATTTTTATCGATATCGATATTTTACCGATATTTCCATCGATATTTCCGTGTTTTCGGACTACCGATATTTCCGATATCACCGATATTTTCTTCCTTGGTCCTGCTCCAAAAGTTTTCACATCTCAAATTTCATCCTCTTTTCGGGGTGGTTTGGGAGTGAGTTGCTTAAAAATAACACCCATGAAAAAAAAACTGTGAGGATTTTAGGTGTTTGGTAAACTGAAAAAAAAAAGCTTATTTTGGAAGCTGCTATGAGAATAAGCTGAAATCAAAGGAAAAAGCTGAAGCTGCTATTTGCAACTTTGGAAAACTGGTTTTTTTTTCAAAACACACGGAGCTACAATACTCCTTTAATGAAAAGACCCACTATGAGACTGCTTTTTTTTCCAAAAGCATTTTACAAAAAAATTTACCAAACACTCTGCTGATTTATTTCACAACCGCTTATTCTCACATCAGTTTTTTTTCAAAACACAGCAATACCAAACCAGCCCTTCTTCTGGATTTCAAACAGTGTAGGACCAGCACTAATGATTGAATTGAACACGTGCTGAAATTAAATTCAATTCAATAGTTTGAATTGGAAAGGCAAAGATTAGCCATGCCTCGTGCCTTGGTAGAAATTTCGTGTAACATGTTTCGCATCATTTTTTCATCAGTCATGTGACGGAAGAAATAAATAAAAAAATAATATGAAACATAGAATGTATGCGTCTCTCTCTCCATGCTTTGTATGTGACATAAAATATATAACACTTGTTGAGTTTGAGATGAGATTTGATTTGATTTTGTTATTTACTCGTTGGGTTACGTGTGTGTGGTAATTGAGCCAATTTTAATTTAAAATTTAAGTTTTATTTTATTTTAGATCTACTTATATATTTATTAAAAAAAAATTGAAAACAAATGAAGAATAAATAAACTACCCACAACTTGAGTCTTAAGATTTTTTTTTTTAAACAAATGATAGTATCTACATTAAGGGTGAGGATGTGGGCCTAGTCTCCAAATGAGCTACCAATAATATGGTTCAAATTCGCATTTAATGAGAATTGAACCTAAGACTTCTTATTTATTTACAAGTGAAGAAGAATATCATTATTTTCTATCAAAGTGACGATATTATAGGAATATTGAAAGTTTCACCATTTTTGCCTTGTCTGATATTGATATAAATGACTTGTTATGTTCTCTTCGATAACTCATAGTCTTTGTATAATTAATCTAATCTTAAAGTCAAAAATTTTGGGGTTAGTCATTGATTACTTTCTTCCTGTTCGCGTAAAGTTTGGCACAAGATAATTATTTAGACCAATGCAATTCACGTTGTACATATTTCACTGTCAACTCCTAATTACTTCTACGTACCATAAGTAGGACAAACTTTGAAAATAAAACTTAGAAACTTCAGCAAGTAACTACATTTAATTTACCCAAAAATATTGCATGCGTATCACGTAAATTGGCTTCAGACTTTTTGGATGATTGGGTCTATGGATCTCTCCCGCTTGACTTGACTTCAGTTCGTCTCTCTTTTATTTTATTTTTGTTGCTATTACTAGTCCAGTTCCCATTACCATTAGTGACCCCTTGAAATTTGGTTTGTGTTTACACGAGCGATTTTTCATATACTCAGAACACCAGTCAAGACATTAACGCTTCATTATTTAAGTTGACTTCTAGTTTGTCTCTATTGTTAGGTACTAGTCGAGTTCTCATCACCATTAGTGATCTTTGAAATTTGGTTAGTGTTAGCGATTTTTCATATAATCAGGATACAAACTAAAACGTCATTATTTAAGTCCACTTCTAATTTATCTCTATTTTATTATTTTGTTGTTGTTGTTGTTATGACTAGTTGAGTTCTCATCACCACTAGTTATCTTTTGAAATTTGGTTTGTGTTTACAAGAGATTTTTTAAATACTCAGAACACAAGTTGTGACACTAATGCTTCATTATTTAAGTCGACTTCTAGTTCGTCTCTCTTTTATTATTTTTTGTTGTCTTTATTACTATTCGAGTTCCCATCACCATTAGTGATCTTTGGAATTTGGTTTGTGCTCACACGAGATATTTTTGGTGTACGATCATGACACAACTCGGAATACTAACTCATCATTATTTAAGTGAAAAGAACATATATTTTTCTGTGTCCCTCAACTGATATTATTATATGTGGTATACCGTTTTGTATTTCAATCACATTGAAAATTTTATCCACACTTACAACTCTACAGTTAACCAATAATTAAGCTTAATTAATTTCATAAAAGTATCATATTGACAGTGAGTATTTTATGTGTGTTTGGGCATATATAATTACCTAATACCTACGGTTTGCTTGGTAAACAATTGAAATTGAAAAATAAAGGAGCATGTAAATACATACGATCTTATTAGTAAAAGCCACGCATTCTTCCAGATAGTTCGTTAATTAGGAAGTGTTTTTGGCCAGTAATCCACAATTAGGAAATAATTAGGTGTGTATTGCATGTAACCTGCTTCTATCATTTTGTTAGTAAACAACATAATTGTAACATCCCACATCGTTATGGGGAGTGGATCATGTAAGCCTTATATGTATATTCCCATCTCTACCTAGCACGAGACATTTTGGAAGCTCACTGACTTCGGGTTCCATTGGAACTCCGAAGTTAAGCGAGTAGCGCGCGAGAGCCATCTCATGATGGATGATCCACTAGAAAGTTCTCGTGTGAGTTCCCAGAAACAAAACCGTGAGGGCATGGTCGGGGCCCAAAGCGGACAATATCGTGCTACTGTGGAGTTGAGCCCGAGATGTGGTGAGGGCCTAGGCCGGGATGCAACAATTTGGTATCTAAGCCAATCCCTGGCCGTATGTGTACCGACGAGGACATCGGGCTCCTAAGGAGGGTGAATTGTAACAACCCACATCGTCATGGGGAGTGGATCATGTAAGCCTTATATGTATATTCTCATTTCTACCTAACACGATGCTTTTTGGAAGCTCACTGGTTTCGGGTTCCATTGGAACTCCGAAGTTAAGCGAGTAGCGCACGAGAGCAATCCCATGATGGGTGACCCACTGGGAAGTTCTCATATAAGTTCTCAAAAACAAAATCGTTAGGGCATGGTCGGGGCCCGGGCCGGGATGTGACAATAATCCACTTGTTTCTAATGTGAAGAAACCAGACTCAACCACCTATCTTGCACTGATTAATTAACTGGACCTCAAATCAAAGCCCTTAATCTTTAGGAAATTGTTATTAGTATTCCAAAAATCACATCCTACACTCCAAACTCTATATGTTATGAAAAAAATACACTTATGATAAGTGCGAACAACACTTTGCAATCTTTACATTAAGATAGAGATTAATACAAGATATATGGACTTTTGCACTATACAAGCAACTGCTGCCACATAAAAAACAGAAAATAATAATAATTGTTTTGGATTGGACAGTAGCTGTCGCTGTGTGACAGCATAGAAGTGCGCAGTGCGCCACCATGCGTAACACACTTGCGATTGAAATTGTACCAAAACCAGAAAGGAGGTGTAGTGGATTAAATTTCTTTTAAAACTGGACCACAAATGTCATGTACATTTCTCCATCTGGGTCGGTGCCTCACTAGGTCGTGCAAAAAGAGGGCACCCACCGGCGAACCGTTAAAATAAGAGAAACCCAGCTGTGCTAATAACAATCACTCTAATTATAAGCATTCAAATGCTAATAAGTGAATATCTAATGGTGAAAAAAAAAAATTAGACATATATCGTGCTGAAAATACAATGAAATGTTCATGATACTAAACAAATAATTAAATGTATTTTTTTGTTATTATTATTAAGAGGAGGGAAAACTTTGAACCAGGGATGCATGTGTGCAATTCCAATATTCTATCTACTATGATATCGGATCGCATTCTAAATAATTTTTTATTTGGAAAAGAATTGTATAGATGATCTTTAAATAAATATGTAAAATAAAAAATTTGGAGTTAGGGGTCGCCTAGTGTATAGAATATTCCTCTTCAATCTACTACGTCCCAAACTCAAACTTTACCCTTAAATAAAAATAGTAGCCACTCATTACTATGGTCTAGTGGTATTTCTGATTACTTGTAAGTGAGAGGTCTTAGGTTTAATTATCGCGCAAATGTGAATTTGAACCACATTATTGCTTGCTCATTATGAGACTTAGTCCACTCTCTTACATATTTAATGTAGATAATATCGTTTGTTATAAAAATAAAAATAAAGTAGCAAAATTGAAGTGTTTGAAAATTGAAGTTTTGTATAATGAACTCAAATTATGTATTAACGCTGTATTAAATTACTAAAAGATTAGAGATTAAACACTGATAACCATTGACAAATATATTTCCTATTTTTATCATAGACCATAGTGCTTAGTGCAGCAAAAAATACAAAGATATCATCGGAAAAATAGAAAATAGATTAGAATTGCAGGACCAACCAATTAAGTTTGATAACGTGTCAAGATGCAATTGGTGGAACGTCAAATCTCTGACCACCACAGGTTTTGGACGGGGTCGGCATCTCATCATCCTGCTCGTTGCCAATGAGTCAGCCTCACCTACGCCCGCGAATAGTCCAATATGTAATAAATTTGTTAGATTAGGGAGATAAGGAATTCAAATACAAGGGCAAAATTCTTTTTCATCATTGAGATAAAAAGTCATTTGTGATCCAATCTGTTTTGACACGAATGGTTTTTTGTGCGACTATTTGTTTTTTGTTTTTTTTTAGTATAATTATATATTTATAGTAGGGGAAGAGAGGAGTTCGGTTAAACCACACAATCGACAACCTAATTTGGTATTGAACTCGTCATTCATGATATTCAAACCTAAAACCTTTCACTTACAAGTGAAGAGAAATACCATCAAATTGTAGTATTGAGTAACGACTATTTGTTTTTTAACATGATGATTTCAACTTCTTTTTTTCTTTTTAATACCTCCACAAATGATAATACATTTAATTTAATCAAATTATAGAGGTGGACATTCAACCTTAAATTCCCTTTGTGACTACAACATGTGAATTTATTTATTTATATTCTCTTACTTATCTTAATTCAATTGAATGTACTTTAAATAGTCTTATCTATACGGGAGTTTGCTGTTGAGACATTTTTGACCTTATATCATTACAATTTATATTCGATTCTTCCATGTGAGTAAATCCCTTAATAAGAAGAATGAAAATTATAAATACACATAATTTTTCTCCTCCAACACATGAATGTTTTATAATGTCCGCAATTTATGTTTGATTTGTTCGACCTGCGCAAAAAATAAATAGAAGTATTTAAGCGGTTAAAATAATATGTAAAAAATCAGCACCTTTAGAATATATAGTCTAAAATGCTGGAGGAAAATTTGAATTCGTGTACATAGGCGAAGGCGTGAAGCACATTTGCTCTTGCTAATATTGTTACACCTCCATCTGCAATATAATCAATTATGTCGTTTAGTATCATAGTACGTAAAATTAAAAATAACATATGACCCGACGCAAATTCAACAAATTCCAACCACGTTGTTTTGCAATTGCAAAAGGCAGCTACGCTTTTCTGACGTGGAACGAATATACCCGAAACTTACAGAGCCAGTCGTTATCTTCCACATCAGTCTTCACACCTAAAACCTTTTTAAATTTCTGGGAATTCCCCGTTCCAAATTTCCAATTGATCCCTTCGCGTCTTTATAAACCCCAAAGCCCCTCCCTCCTCAAACCTCCTCATCTTCTTCTTTTTTCTCTTCCTCCCACCACCGCTCTCAGCCATGGAAATCCCAGTGCTCAATAGAATTACAGATCTTCCTTCCCGCCTGACCTCCTTGCCGGACCCATCTTTTCTTTCCCAGAGTTTATCGATTCCCGGAATCCAAAACGTCTCTCAAGCTTACAGTTTCTGGAAATGGGGAGCTCTAATCCTCGCAATTCTTGCTTCCTTCGGCACCCTCATCACTAAAATCAACATTTTTGCCATCAGTCTCCGCCGCCTCCGGTTATTGGCCCCGCAGCCGCTTTCCCAGCAGCGCCACGACGGCGATTACTCCGACGTCAGCGATGACGACGATATCTGCTCTGTTTCGTCAGCTTCCTCCGTATCCGATGACGAATCGGAATCCGAAATATCGTACGACGACGAAAGCAGAACGATTGGGAGAGATGAACATTTCCACGTCAGAGGCTCTGGGTATTACGGCGACGACGGAGAGCAGAATCGTAACTTGGGACTCCGCCTCCGCAGAAGCTTCGGAGGCCATCGATTCTCATGGTCTGACTTCGCGGCCGGCAAAAGCGTCGTCAAGCTCTGGGACTCGTCGTCTCCGTCTACGTTTCTGTCTGCTGACTCGGGCGTGTCGGGGCGCGTGTCGCTAGGTGTTTGGGACGCGCGCGTCGGATGTCGGATTCCGGCGATACTCGCTGATTGGGGCCCGCAGCTCGGGAGAATGGTTGGAGTGGCGTCAGGCGTCGACGATAAGGTTTACGTCAAGGATGGCGTAACCGGTAAAGTGACGATTGGTGACGTGAGGAAAGTGGCGTCGCCGTTAGGGAATGTAACGGGAGCAGACTTGGATGATACGTGGTGGGACGCTGACGGGGTTGTTGTGACGGACGAGCGTTTTGACGAGTCAGCCATGCGTGGATGTGACTCGGCCGTCACGCGGTGCTGTAGCGCTGTTAGGTCTTATCTGTTGTAAATCATAGTTAAAGGACAACGAAAATCAAATAATGCAAGGTCATTATTTTGTAAATATAGCCTTAATATTATTTACCTGGATTTACCATTTTTTGACTTTTCAATTTGGTTTTCTTAGTAGCTTCTTAGTAGCCTCCTCTTCCGGTGAAGGCTGCGACAGCGGAGTCGTTAATCTTCTTTGCCAGTTGTTTTGGTTGTTAATTGTTAAACAAGTATAAACGATAAATTTAAAACCTGTTGGTATTAGTTTTTTAGTATTGTCTTTGTTGTGGCAGTTCACTTTTATCGGTATTATTTCAACATTTCTCTTTTGTTAACTGAATGTTATTTCAAGTACAATACCCATAAATAAAGGGGTGTGATATCCACACATCCCTTTTTACTTTTTTCACATTTTTTTAGTTTTCGGCCTTCGGATCGGATGAATTGAAGAAGATCAACGGACATAAATTAACAAGAGGTGTGTGAGATGTAAAAAGAGATGTGTAGATAGCACACCCCTAAATAAAATAGAATCAATTAGTGCTTCATATAGAGATAAGAGCGAACCTTTTTTTTTTCTTTGTCAGAAGTGATGAGAATATTATAAGCTAGCTCTCATTGAAACTAAATATATACAAGTTAGATGTTGAATGTGGCTGGAACGAAACTCACCAACCAAATTCGTGTATGTTTGTAATAAAGGAGAACTTTCTCAAAGTGAGATTTTTCATGAATATCTAATACCTATGTTTTTTACACAATGTCTTATAATATTGACTTGAAAATTGATATTAAAGTTTGAGACGACAAAACTCCGTAAAAAGTCTCACTTTTGAAATAGGACATAAGCATTTCTCAGATGTATTTGGGGGTGCCATTGTTTGAAAGTTAAGTTGTGCCTCATAAAAGTAGGTAGGTGGCAATGCGGATGCCAACAATAATAATAGTTCAAAGGGTTTGTTTGGACAAATAAATAATTTAGTAGTTGCGCCTAATGAAGTTGGAACAATACAACAAACATGACATGTTGTGCTCTCTCTAATCAACATCATATTGTCTGGCTTTCTGGCGCATCAGAATATAATTAGAAAAAAGATGCATATATTTTTAAGATATTGTGGTTGAGAAATAAGCTATTCGACTCGGAAGGAAGAAACATAATTCAATCACCCATATATATACACATACATGCGTGTGTGCGCGCATATAACTTGGAACTTGGAAGTTTAATTTTCTGATGACATATAGCTCTAGATTTCGCATTCTGATCTTGTGCTAAAAGAAAGATGAGAGTTTTAACGAAAAACCTGCGGTACTGTTCACTTTAACAAAAAATCAAATTTTTACACTAAAAAGTCAAACTGGTACTATTCACTTTACCCTTTATTTTGTCCTTATCGTTAAAACTCAAAATTTTCAAACCCTTTTCATTAGTTTTCCTAAGAAATATCGATAAACAGTAAACAAACGTAACTTGTAGAACATAACCAGTTACGCGACTGTTTTCCATACTTTCATCTCACCAAAACGAAAACGCAACGTTGATTTTAGAATCCGATCCTCGTACCAGAATATGTTCCCAGTAAGCGTTGTCGGGGCCTCTTGCGACTGCGAATCAATGCCTGATTGTGATTGCTGCTTGGATTTGGGGTTAGCCCAATGCAAACCCACGGACCAGAGATATAGTTAGTTGAACGGGTTCTTCCTCAAAACATTTTGGACCGCATGTATGTTTTTGGCCCAATATAGATATTTGGTGGTGGGCCTTCGATGATATGAACTCAATGTCGGTGGCTGTTTTGTGCATTGGTTTTTTTTTTTTTTTTTTTTTTTTGAACAAATGAAATTATCTACAATAATGTGTTCAAATTTGTCTTTGACGAAAATCAAACCTAAGACATCTCACTTATAAATGAAGAAAAATACCACTAGATAGTAGTATGAAGTGGCCGTTGGTTTAATTGTTGACAAATGAATTTTGCGCTCGTGTGATTTTAATATTACATATCATTCAATGCTATGGGTGTTTTAGCAGTTAGATTTGATTTTTACTACTATTAATATCTTCTACTTTCAATCTCAATCATTCATTTCTTGTATCAATCTTGTTATCCTAAGGTTCTCATTTTGAAGACATGTGAGGTCCAATCACAAAATTATATTAGTTTAGATCAAATAGCTTAAAATATTTGACAACTTAATAAAGCAAAACAAGAAAATGAGTTTTCTAATGGTTCATGCATTTTAAGTTGGTTTTGCTTAATAAAGTTGAAGGTAAATTATTTTTTGCTATGCTATTTAATTTTTATGGTAAAAAATGTTAGGATTTTTTGGGGTGCTAGTGTTCTCCTTTATTGTTTATAGTACAAACTTTGTAGTTTGTACATACAAGTCCAATGCTGGCTTAGCTAGCGTTAATTTAAGGCCAAATTTTGATTTTCTAAAAGTTTCATTTCTTCTCATGGCGTAGATGTGAACAAATATTGTAAACAATACACATTGTAAATCATTTTGTTAGTCCAAATGTCAATGTAAACCATGTAGATCTTAACTAAAACAATATTCAATTAGCTACTAGGTTAGCTCCCCGTCGTTAAACCAATATTCATCCTTTTCCAGAATACTCATGTCGATGTGGTTAGCGTTCAAGTCAATACTTGAGGCTGTACAGGAAGTTGCACAGAGGGCTTCCTATTTCTAGTGCAGTAGTTGTGCAGAATTATATAATATGTCAATGGATATGCGTCACAAAGTTTGCTAGTGCTACGTACCCAAAACCTTATGAAATTTCAGAAGGCCAATATTATTTAGTTGGTTTCCAGCTGCCAATGGTAACTCACGACCTAACCCAATTCAGGTTAAATGTAGAGACTCGAAATCCATAAATTCATAAACAAAGGCTAACAAAACAAGAACCTTGATTGAATTATTGAATGAAGTAAGCTATGGACAAGCAATATATTGTTTGTATCAACATAGTAAAATGAATTAAAGAAACGGATAAAGAATCAATTAACCAATAAATTAACAGTGGTAGCAAATAATCAAGTTCAACTAGCTCGATTGGATAATCCTCTGGTTCTGCTTATTAGTTGTTCAACATGTAGTCAATATTCTGGGAGTCCTTTGATGAACTTGAACATTGACGGAGACATCGAACCGCCAACGTTCGGAGACAATGAGGAATCGGAGAATCTGTAAAGCGGCCTTGGCGGGCAGAAGAAATCCGCTGAATTATTTGAGGTCGGCGTAAACAATGGAATATCTGCAAAATACGGGCTAGGGTTGCTGAACATGGCATTGGGAGAATATCCGGAAGACGATGAGCTCCCCACTTGATGATGAACACTATTAATCATACTATTGTTATCGTAATTCCCACCACCGCAATTAATCTCATCCGTCAGATCTGAACACGACTCGTTCCCATCATGGCTGCGCCTAACGGCAGATTTAGCAATGTCTGGATTGTCGATATGGTCGTCTTGACACGACGAAACTTTCACTTTTGCATGATCTTCATGAGTAGTGTCAGTGTCTAGGGTTTGGCCTTGGAAGCCGTCGTGAATATTATCGGAGCGGGAGAGGCCGGTAAGCTTTTGTACCAAAGCCATGAAATCGCGTGCCTGCGTGTGGATGATTTTCGGAGATTGGGTGTAGATGATCACCGGCTGCCGCTTCTGGTGGTGGTGTTGCTCCTCTGACTTATTGGCGGCGCCCATGCGGGGATAGGAATTGGGAGGTTTGTGGATGATATGGGAGCCTCGGTTGATCTTCAACGGCGAGGGGCGGTTTCCGTTGATCATCATCTGGTCCCTCCTAACTGACGAATGTTGTTCTTGACGATTATCATCCCGCTGGAACTTTGCAGGGTTCATGCTCAATGATCTGTTACCTAGTTAAGCTAACTAACTGATCTTAATAGTAATTAGCTAGCTGCAAAAGGAAAGGATCAGTTAATTAAGAAACTAATTAAGATGTCGAACTAGCAAATTGAGAGAGAGAGATAGGATGACATTTGGTTAGAGGGAGAGAGAGGTGTGATATATAGAAGGAGAGAATATGAAAGAAAGGAAGGAAGCCAGCATTTCTGACCGTTGACATTTACCATAGATATATACACAATCAAGGAATTAATATTATTAATTGGGATAAATATTGGGAAACTGCTATCCCATTCGTCCATTGCCTTTCGACATATGTGTTTGAGGTTTGGTTGTCCTCTTGAGAGCATTTGTCGGCTGCCAAACGGAACGCCGGCGCAGTTGCCGCTCGGTCAAGCAAAACTCTTTTCTTTATTATTATTATTACTAGGAAAATTATTTCTTTTATAGTGTCCCCTTCTGCATGCCTAGCTCCTTGGCTGGACACTGATTCTGATTCACACTGCACCTATAAGATTTTTTAATGTGATCGTCATACGAAGTGGTACACCACACGGGATATGTGTGTTAAAAAGTTAATAATTTAAAAAATAAAATTTCTCATCACTTACATAAAAACACGTGATGTACCAACCGTGTTCCCGTCACAACTAAAAATTTCTTCTAAAGCTCCGTCCCAAAAAGATGTCTTCCATATAATACAATAATTTAGAGGTACAATTTTGAATCAATTGTCACATCTGCCAAACATTTGAGAAATTGTGCATATGTAAATTAGGGTTGCGATCTCCAACCAGGTAGTAAGTATAACATACTTGAATGTTATCAGCATCGCATTCATGTGGGTTAGGCTAATTGGCTATAGTGCCATATTTCATATATCTTTTTGATAAAATAAATTACTTTAAAATATCGTTTTATTAAAGAAATTAAAACAAACAAAAAAAAAAGTTATTAGCACTGTTTTATAAGCTGCTTAGGAGTTCAGTTATACAGCCTGCGCAGCTCTTGACACTTGTGTTGAGCTCCCACCTTATTTCCTCAACAGAGAGGCGTGAATTTCGGGAGGTTCGCCATTATTTAGTTCAGTGTATGGAAGGCAATTTAAGGCAAATTAAGTAGGACTTGAGATTTACCAATATATATGCAAAATTACAGATATATTTTTTTCTTTGGGTAATATATATGTAGATGGTGTTTGATTACTGCTTGAACTTTATATATGCACGTGGTGTTTTGATAAGAAGACGTATCTCCAACTCATTCAATTAAACACAACCAAATTGCAGATAATTAAGTGCACTTAATCAGTTTGACGGTGAGGAAATGACTATTAGTTGGGCCAAAAGCAAATCTTATACGATTTTTTCCCTATAAACTATTCAAGTAATTGAATTCGAATATTTGACTATTTTTTTATACGATTTTTTTCCTATAAACTTCAATGTTATATCATCATCCTATTGACCTCAATCAATAAAGTCAAATTCATCAAGTTTGTGTTGTTCTTTACTAAATTAATTTTTGTACTTTGGTCAAAACATAGCATTTGACAAGCAACACAAAAAATATTACTTATTTTTATCGTGGTAGAAACTACCTAATCAAGGCAAAAGTTGGCACTTCAATCCAGCTGTCTCTTCAATGCACTGCTGTTTTTTTCAAAGTCAATTAAATGAAAATATATTTCCTCACTTATTGAGCTTCCTGGCTTGTAGAAATTCTCAAAGTCAATTTTTTCAGTATGCTGGAAAAACAGTTTGTCATACCAAATGTCCTATTGCAATTGGTTGAATTTTTTTTAAGTTTCTAATTAATTGTATTATGACACTTAGTGTATCGGATCGTATTCCTAGCATATTAAAAAATCTCTCTTCTCGAAGGACCTTCCCAATCCTACAATCTCCCTTTTGGCATACATGCACATTGATCGATCTCTTTTTTTTTTTTTATCGAAATGAGGACAACTGGTGGCAAGCCACTGTTACACACCCCTTCCGGGACCGGGAAGACTCATATAGGCATTTCAACCTCCCCTGGCCACAAGTCTAGCTTTCACACCAGAGAGTTTTGAACCCAAGACCTTCAATTTTTTATTTAAAGAAAGCCTCGCAATCCACAAATCTGACTTCAACATTGATCGATCTCTAGCTAACTACACAATCAGCAAAACATGTTTTATAAACATACCGTCTTTTATCATAATATATTTTTCCATATATTGTCGTTCTTCATCGTGGTCATTGTAATCCATGCATGCATATATATTCATTTTAAATATTCATATATGTAAGAATAAATATTTTATCGGCTTTACTGTTGTAGTTAGGACATGGTAAACATGATGACTACCCCTTTCGAGTTTCAATTATGCAGGTGGGCTGCACAACTTAGCGGCATTCTATTAGATTATTACACGGTCAAAGTCGGACCCAATAAAGAGTTACCACGCAATTCTTGTAGTCCAGGCTTAAATCACTTTAGCCCAGTCTAACAACTGCTGCTGCTGATGGCATTCACAAGAAGTTTTTTTTTTTTTTTTTTTCTTCAAACAAGTTTATGCCAAATACCGAATCAACAAATAATTTGGTATCGAAATTATCATTCATAGAATTCAAATATAAAAACACTTACTTACCGTGAAGAAGTATACCATTAGAGTGTGGTTGTGAGAGTGCGAGGACAAAGTCCCACATCGATAAGAGATTGGCTAGAAGTTGGTTGGATTTACTTGAAGAAAACTTACCCAATCAAGTCTTCCCCAAAATGGTTGGAATAGAATGATAGGTTTTATCCACGTTTAATCCTTTGAAAATGAAAAATCATTCTTCTCTATCTTAATATGCCTTGATTTTTCCATTTATCAGACATTTCTAGTGATCGCTTAAATATAAAAGGGGCTTAAGGACTGAATAAAGGAAACCATTGAAGATTAAAAAACGGAATCATTCCGTAATCTTCTTTGCCTTTTAGAAGCAAATGTTAATAGACACGAGCCTGGGGCATCCTCAGAAACTAATGAAACACGTTTTCTTGACCATGAGAAAGGACGACTGATTGCAAATTTGTATGTGTTTATCAGGAGCAAGGGTTTCTATGTTTTCAGCAAATCCTTTCATAAATTGCATACATCTTTAGCGTTCAATTTTACTTCAAGTTTGTCAAGGTTCAAGTTGTTCTCCGTTCCTACCTTAAACAATTTTCCTTTTTCTCACATTTTTCCTACGTTTGGTTTTTTATTGGTGATTATTACAGACAAAAAAATAAACAGCATTACATGTATTTCTTATTGGATAGAAATGGTAATTAAGCATTTCAAAGAATGATAAATTCACCGGCTACCGGTTTCATTCGATGTAAGAGCTATAATAATCAGACATTTCTATTGATTATTTGCTAAAATAAAGAACAATACATAACGAGAAAAATAGAATGTTGTTTGTCTTTTAAAATCCAAAGAAGAGTATGATTTTCGTCTATGTCTACGTGTAGCTATGAGCCTATGAAAATGAACTCGCTGCTCTCTGTGGCCTGCAAGACAGGGGCATAAGTGTCATTCTCCATTCTTTGGCAAAGAAAAGGGCCGTGGCTCTTGTATCAGAGTGGGGCATTCGGCCCATTAATATCTGTCCAATGTCCCGTCCAAACAAATTCCTGTCAATCATCACGTAAGACAATATATTTATGTATGCCTGATATATTTAATAAATTTTCCACCAGGCATTTTTTAACTGGGATCTATATGTGTCGATGGATTCATATGTGTTGGTGGAGCTCATATGTATTAATGCGTTCTATTTTTATTAGAAATATAATATACAAACATGATATAAAAATATAATTATTCATGCATCGAAGGTCCTGTATTCGATTAAGTTTTTCTATCTTAAAAAGAAAAAAAAGTAAAATAAAGATTGTCGTCAAAATTAAACAGTCAAAATAGATGAGCTTTCTGGCCTAGGTGGGTTAATGGAGCAGTGAACTCTCATAAAATACTAATAGAATTCACGGTGGCAATTGCAAATTTACAAACCCCACGTCCACATGCCTGTCATTGTGCCTGTAAAAGGTCAGAGCAGCATCCAGTAACTCTTCCATGGAGTTGTGCTCAAACAAACAAGATAAAAAATACAAGATTTTTATAAATATTATTGTTTTCAGTATATTTAAAACAGAGGAGTTGTTATTTTATTAGGGTAATTAGTTATAGGATCATGCGCAAAGCAACCGCACGCGCACTGCGTCTTTCTGCCATTCTTCCCCATTCTCTATACAGTATATATCATCAGAAAGTGGTAGCAGAATTATGCATTTGCAGAGCGGAGGAGTGAAGGCCTCTCTCTTTCTTCTTCCTCTTGGTTGCTGCAACAAAACCATCATGCTCCTCTCTACTGATCTAAATACTATATTATTAATTATTGGAACATTAGCTGACTGATCACTCACTTTTCGATGCTTTTGTCTTTCACTCTTTTAGATCACTCCTCGTTGGATCTCCCGTACATTCTTTTAAGCATTCCCTTTCTTCTGCCATTGATTTGTTGTTTCTTTATTTGTTTGTTTTTATTTTTTATTTTTCAGCAACATTCTCATTGGAACAGCTTCATTAAAACCAGCATGTCACCACGTTCGAGTTTCAACCATTGCTAGCTCCTCCAACATCTAAATTTCAACTCAAGTGCCACTATATGAGCAAACCCACTTCCCAACTTAATTAAACGCTAGTTTGGTATTACTGAAATTATTTAAAAAAACAGCTTTTTAAAAAAATTGGGGTTAAAATTGTGTTTGGTAAATGAAAAAAAAAAAAGTTTTTTGTCAAAATTATGAGTCCAAAAGAGTAGAAAGCAGAAGCAGCTCTAACCTTGCTTCTGAAAACAACACTTTTTTTTCACAGCACAACCCCAAATTTGCCCAAATTTTTTTTTTCCATAAAGATTAATGAGTTCATTTCTACCTTTACTCAAAAATGTCTTAACAATTTTCATGCATCTAGAATGCCAATTGTTATATGTTTTATTTTTCTCACATGACAGTTTTTTACTGATGCAAACACGACTTTGGTAAAGGCAAATGCAAACGGGACTCATAATTTTGACAATCCATTTCCCTCCATATATAGCTAGGTCTTGGTGGATCACATTATATATTGTTGTTGGTTTGTAATTTCGATTCTATGCTTGTGAGTTGAGCTTCAATGATCGTTGTTTCTTGAGTAACGCAACAAAAACAGACTCAGCAATGCCAATGTGTAATAATAATGCATATATACACGCATGCATGTTTGTTTGTGTTAGTTACGAGATGATCAGCTAGCAACTCATAATTCATGGTCCCCCAAGTGTTTATTAAATTAGTAATTTACTCAATTTTCCATTTGTACGTGCTATTTCATGCGCAGCGCATTGCACATGCTGCGCCCTAAGCCATTTCACCATATATAAACCATCTGCAAATAGTAGTTGCATCGATCTTAACTAAATATTGTTCCAGTTCAGAGAACTTAACCTCTAAAATTGATGATTATTAATTCTCCCCAAAAGCTTTCAACTAATAATTGGTCTCAAAGAATATGAACCTTGTCTCTCTTTAATTCCTCTATATATTTAATTTTTGTTCTGCTTAATATAAAATTTAGTAAATAATAATTAAGTGGTCACTGATTATTCAAATAATTTAAACTTTTATGTCCACGAAATAATGTCTGCCCCTCTTGTGTTGCACCACTGCTGGCAGACCCGTCCCACTATACCATGCCCATGACACGCCCTACACTTCACTTGTTAAATCCCCATGCCACTGTCAGCCAATTTTTATCCCTTAATTAAATAAATCCTTCCTCCAAACTACCACGTGAGCATTATCACATTAGTTAAATTAGTGTTTTTATGTATTTGAGTTCTAGTTTTTGTTTTCATAATTCAGATTGCGTTAAATAAAGTAGCGTCCGCTCAAAAAATTATTCTACAAATATATTATAATATTATAATGGTTTTATTACGAATACAAAATTGATCACCATGGATATATATGTCATACGAAACCAAAGTACACATAATTTGATGATTCCCAAAAGGCTAAATAGCTAAAACAGTCCCTAAGATTTGCATAACACATCACTTTGGTCCTTGAGATTGTTTATCATCCATCATTTTGGTCATTCCGTTAAAAACTCCATTAAATGTCTAAGAGCTTTTGGCCGGAAGTTTGGACAATTTTCAAAACTTCGTAACTTAATTATTTCTTAACCAATTTCGACTCATAATATATCAAAATGAAGATATGAAGGTGTAGAATAAGAATATACCTATTTGAAAGCCCAATGGTTGCCCGAGATGGCCGGCAAATGGCCTCAAAGTTGATTGGTCCGCGGGAAAACTAGAAAACCGCTGAAAATTGGGTAAACTTTAAACGTTCATAACTTTTTCAATACTCAACGAAATCGAGTGATTCAAAAATGAAAATCATACTTCTCGATGAGACAAAGATAATGGTACATTTATCGATGGCTAATTCACTGTGATTTGGCCGGAAAGCGGCTCAAATTGTCCAAACTACAGTGAATTAGCTGTCAAAAAGGTACCATTCTCTTTGTCTCTTCGAGAAATACTATTTTCGTTTTTGAATCACTCAATTTCGTTGAGTATTTAAGAAGTTAAGAACGTTTAAAGTTTACCCAGTTTCTGGCGATTTTTTCAGTTTTCCCGCGGATTAGTCAACTTTGAGGCTATTTTCCGGCAATCTACGAACAACATTGGACTTCCAAATGGCATAATCTTGTTCTACACTTTCCTATCTTCGTTTTGATATATTATAGGTCAAATTTGGTTAAAAAACGATTGAATTACGAAGTTTTGAAAATTACACAAACTTCTGGCCAAGAGCTTCGAAATACTTAACAGAGTTTTTAACGGAATGGCCAAAATGATGGATAGTGGACAATCTCAGAGACCATTTCTATTGATTTTCAATCTTAGAGATTAAAATGATATGTTATGCAAATCTTAAGGATCATTTTGATTATTTAACCTTTCCAGAACAAACATGTTGAAGATGTAATTTGAATAACCCATCATGAAAAGCGGAAGACTTTCATTTTCTCGGGAAATTTCAATGGATTATCTCATCTGATACCTCACATCACCACATCATATCACATCACATCACAAAAGCTTCTATAATTGCTTTGGAACATTCATAACCTTCTGACATTGTATAGGATCGTTGTGTTCTTGGTGTGTAACCTGACAAGTGTAGGCAAGTCCTTCCTGGAGTGGGGGGCGGGAAGTTTGAAGGTTTCAAGGTTTCATGCTTTCTAACAATATTGCAGATAATTTGGAAATTTGAACAATATTATTCCACTTGAAACTGGTAAACTTAATTGATGTTCCTGTGTTGCTCTGAAATTTGTAGCTCTGCTGGCACAAAATTGACTAGTCATGACTTCCATGTCTAGTTACAAATTCCAATTAGATCTTGCGACTACGATTTACCCGAAGTCCTTCTCCAAACCAGATGGTTGCAATTATGTTTTATGCAGCAGAAGCACTTGAAGGAAAAGCACTTTCAAGACTGCAGTGTCGGTTGGGAACTTTAGAATGGATTGAAACCATCATCCTAGCCTTCCCTTCATATCCTGTCCTACGGATAGGATACTTTTGTTGAGACAGCATTAGCAACTCTGCGTTAATATTAGTAAGACTACTTGGGACTTGAAATCACACATTTTCCAAAATTCCCTCACGAATTCACAAGCCACAACCCATGTCCTTACACAGTAGATCGAAAAAAGTGGGTATGATACTTATATATTAAATATATAAAACATTCACACTTTTACAGTGGGTCGAAAAATTTGAGTGTAATACCAATATATTATAGTCATTAGTTCAATAGAATCCTATATATTAAACGACGTCTCTCATTGTTTACTAAGAAATATAAAGAAACATAGAAACGGAAGCAAGGGAGGAACGTGGCTAAGTGATGAGGAAGAAACATATGTAAAAATAGAAAAAAGGTCTAAAATGAAAATAACTAAACAAGAAACTCATCTAACGCAAATCAATATCACATATAGGCCTTTGTGGGACTGTCCTTAAGAAAAATGCAAGTTTTCTCAAAATTGTTTAAAAATGGAGTTGTGATTTGTTAATTCGCAACATTATCAGCTGATGAGCATACAATTATGATAATATATATCATCAAAGAATAAACACAGAACTTGGAGGAGACTAAGAACGTGTGTTGTGTGTGTATCTAGAAATAAGATCACGGACCAATTTTATATGACCACATCTTTCTTTCTTCTTATAATTTATCTCTTCGTTTTGGCATTTGACAAGATCTAACAAAATCTAGTAAAATTGCCCAATCTCCAACTCCCTTGCTAATCTGGCATTCGCATAAAAACGCACTTTTATTATATTTTCCTCCCTTTTTCGATCGCAAAATCAGTTGCAACGTCAACAACTAGAAAATAAATAAATTATGAATCGAATAATAGTGCTGGTCAAATACCTGACAGACTATTTATTCCCCCAATTTGTAATATTAAATCCGGGTTATTTCTTTGGCAAACTCAAAACGCTAAAGCATGAGCAATTAAGTATTGGAAAAAGAATTATTTAGTACTGTGTGTTGCGCATTGTAGGAGAGAAATCTTGCGCATTGTAGGAGAGAAATCTCAACCGCAACGGATGTCTATCTCGTTGTGTTATTTGTTTTCCTCGTGCAAAATATTAGGTGACGAGAGAGATATAGGTACAAACAGTCTATTAAATTTAAAAGATTTTGAACTACTGTAAAACTAACGTAGTTATATTCATATGAACACAAAATTTACATACTTGCTGAAACGCTATTGATAGAACTAGAAAGGCTAATGTTGTATCGATTTGGTATGCAAGTGACACCACAACTCTATTAGGATAGGAAGGAACAAAGAAGAGTTTAGTGAATGATTTGCTCGTTGCTAACGCGCTAAATTTGTGATTAAAAGAGTCCCTACTCAATTACAATTGAGAGAACAAAATTCACACTACTCTTTTGCACACTTGCCAAAATTTTTGTTTCTCTTTCTTTTCTTTTTTATCCCCTCTCGATTTCCTGTATTTTGTGTTTTTTGCATTTCCCTCCCAAACACAAAATTTGTCGCATTCTGGTCCCGAACTCAGCCTTCCAAGTCCACTCGGACCACTCCCGCCTTTGGATTTTTCCAATTTTTTTCCGCTGCACACAGGATTTGTGAAGCTGGGGCACAGGGGATTCTTCCTCCAAAATTTGGAGGAAAATTAATTAAAAAAAAATAGAAAGAGAAAAGAGGATTTGTAATTTTGCATAGCTGGAAAAGGCTGGAAGACCTACTCCTCCAAGAAGCGCTTCACAATCTTCACGCTTGGTCCCACCACCTGTCTCTCCCATATATCTGACCACCTCTCTCCGCCGTCACTATCCGACGATGTCGTCGCAACCACCGCCCTAAACGCGTCCGTTGCGTCTAGTCTCCGTAGGTCCCACCCTCCCCCTCTCAAACGTAGGACCTTCCCTATCTGCCTCTTCGCCAGCTGACACGTGTTGTCCTTGATCGCCCTTACCGCCTCTTCGTATGCTCCTCTCCGCTCCCGATCATCGTCCTCGTCCCTTTTACTTTGTGGGTATTTTTTAAAATACCGAGTGAACTCGGGCACTCCAATCGCCTTTCTCAGCCCGGTCGGAACCGCTGCCGGGTCGTGCTTGTCCTGGCGATCCGGGTCGCAAAACTCGGCCAACTCCTCGAACATTCCCGAGTCGAGCATTTCGTCGACTCGCTTCGATAGATACTCTGTCAACACCGCCATCGACACGTCCACCCACAGAAAACAGCAATTGTATCTGAGCTCGGCCGAGAGGGAGGCGTCTGAACCCGGTTCGAAGACATTGCACCCCGGTTCGAAACGGTCCGCGACCATCGCGTGAATGAAGGAGTTTGACCCGCCGACGAGCATCGGCACCTTCCTCCGATTCGTAATGCCGGAAACAACCTGACCGGCGACGGCGCGAAAATCGGCGGGCGTGAAATCTCCGTCTCGGGGGTCCAACTCGCCGAGGAGGTGGTGGGGAACGCCGAGTCGTTCCGGGAGGGGGAGCTTGTTGGTGGTGATGTCGAGGCCGCGGTAGAGTTGTATTTTGTCGGAGTTGATGATTTCGAAGAAGGGGAAGCGGGTGGCGAGGTCGAGGGAGAGGCGGGACTTGCCGGCGCCAGTGGCCCCCATGATGACGAGGAGCTTGTCTTTTCGACGTGGGACCGCGGAAGTGTGGCCGGTGGCCATGTGGGCCCAGCGGCGGGGCCTTTGGGGGAGGTGAAGCGGATGAGTGGGGTGGTTGTAGAGGTGGTGGAGCTGCGGGAGCAAGTGGAAACGGTGGGAGATATAATTCGTATTGAAATTGAAATTGGAATAATGGAGGGAGTGAGTTGGGAAGGGATGAAGTGTCATGGGAAGGAAGAGAGAAGGACAGGCTGGTAATTTTGGTGGGCTGGGAATATATGATCAGGTGGCTGCGCATACACTGTACGCACATATACGGACTGTCCAAACGGTAAAGAGAGAGAGAGAGAGAGAGAGAGAGAGAGAGAGAGTGTGTGTGTGGAGAGGACAGCTAGCTAGCTGGATGATAGTACAATACGATGGGTATGAGTGGCGGAGGAAGAGGAGGAGGAGGAGGAGGAGTGGTGGTGGTGATGAAATAACAGACCAACACGATACCACAGAGGAGAATGAAGGAAATGGGAATGGGGAATCGAACAGCGGAGTGGTGTTTTTGTCCTGGAGCTGTTTAATGCAGGACTACTATATATATCGTCATGCTCATAAGTTCATAACCCAGTTTTCTGCTCATGCTCCGGTGCTCTGCTCTGCTCTCTCTCTCTCTCTCTCTCTCTCTCTCCACTTGTTTCTGCCTTTCTGGTTTCTAGGCTCTCCTCTCTCAGGAAATTTGGAAATATAACCATTTTAAAAAGCACTTTTTGAAATATAACCTCTTTTTTTTATTCTTATAAAACTAATCAAAATTGATGTCCAGAAGATTTAATTACCCTAGGATTAAAACTCTCTTCCTCACACCATTTTGATTTTTTTACCGTCAGCCTCATCCCATTGTTGAACCACCAGGCATTACTCTGTTATCTCTACTTCATTCAATAATTAAAATGGATAATGAGGGGTTTGGAGAGGAGAAACACCAATTTTCCATGACTAACATCGGTAGGGGTGAGCACAATCCGGTTTGACCCGGTTTCACTCTCAAAATGAAATTAGAATCGGAAAATTTCAACGGTTCAGTTTCGTTTAAATTTATTACTAAAACTGTATGATTCGGTTCATGATGGTTTCGAGTCGATTCATATAGATTTACGGTTCTAACCAAAAGTATATATATGTTTTTTCTAATTTTCTACTTCTAATACCAAACACATATTTCAACTACAAATTCAAGTAAATTTGAGTTTCCACTACTAGATCTACAAGATTTGTGATAAGAAGATAGAAAGTGTGCATATAAATATAAATCAAAAGATAGAAAAGGCTCATATCAAAACCAAAGTGTAGATCTTAAACTAAAACTAAAATGTACATAATGCATAATATACTGGAAAATAATGGAGAAAAATAATGTAGGGGAGGAAAGTGATAAAACAACAAAAGAGAGGGAGAGAAGTGAAGAAAAATATTGGGCTTATGCACATGGTCTTCTTAGAAAAATATTTTATTTATATAAAAATAATAATAAAACAATAATTTATATTAAAAGCGGTTCGGTCCGGTTTCTCCGGTTCTTAATATTTCCAAATTGGAACTGGAACCGTTCGAAACGGTTCAGTTCAGTTTTTGTTCCGATTTTGACATTTTTTGTCAATGTGGTTTTTTACGGTTTTTTTTTTTGTCATGGTTCGATTCGGTTTTTTAGTTTGACAGTTTTTATACCCACCCCTAAACATCAAAATTAACTAACAAAAAAAAAAAAAAAAAAGAATAAAAGCTAAGAACTAGCTAATCAGTTAATGAGTGATGTGATTAATACTAAGTAGTGAAGATCGAAACAAAAGCAATTAGGTTTACTGCTAAAAGCAAGGCCATATCAAGGCAACGATGCAGGTTTGGTTGAAGGTGTTCTTCTGCCTGGTAAAGAGGGGAACTGAAAGCTATAATTTTCCCAAGAATCCAGTTCATGACTTGATGAAGAAGAATCCGAGCATCCCAGCGGCGACGTTGAAGGAGGGGATAATCCGGACCCTCTTATGGTGATCTGGTCCTTCCATTCTGAGATTCGATCGTCGTCCTCATACTCGACGGCCTTGATTTTGTCGTCGGAATCGTGAAGCATCGACTCTGACATCTCCACGGATGCTGCTGATAATTCAGTCCCATGACCGCGAGAGATAATCAGACGTTGCTGAAGAGAATGTTTTAGTTCTAGGGCAATTGAGTCTTTTGAACACCAATTTTGGTTAGTTATATAAGAGTTAAAAAAAAGTAGGTTATATTTCAATACGTAGTATCTCAAATGGTTATATTTCCAAATTTTCTCCTCTCGTCCCTCATTTTCTTGTTTATATATATACCCCTAGAAATATTGAAAAATATATTAAATGGAAAAAATTGTGTCATGTTTTTTACTAGTTCACCAAACTCTATTTTATGCCCCTTCTCCTCACTATTACTAGTTCAACATCACACATCTGATGTATCAAATAATCAAAATGTTATGTGGGTATGTAGGATTGAAATAGACGTGACAATAAATATCAAAATGTTACGGAATTCGACAATCAGAATAGCTTCAAAATTCAATTTAATGTAATAAAAAAAAAAGAATATTTACGTTTAGGTCGGGATTTTTTTATAATCCAAAAGGGCCTTATGGGTAGTGAACTTACTTTCCCGAAGTAGCAATTATGGTACTTATCTATTAAGCATCGAGTATTCCTGTGCTTCGTAGGATCGTCAGGGTCAGATCAATTCTGAAAGTATAGACGTTAAAAAACAAACGGAACTCAAAGGACGAGACAATAGGTAAATGGGTTCGCGAGCTAGTAACTTCATTAAAACATAAAATAATTAATGCAAGCGTTATCTGAAATGATTGGGAGTAGAGTATTTGTAGGTGACTTTGTAGTTTAGATGACTCGATCTCTAATGACTTCGTGGGATAACCCTACAGGTCACCAAACTAATCAATAAATAAAGAGAACAAACATTATAAAAAGAGGGATGCTACGTGTCCTCTCTCAAAGTGAGACTCTATACTATCTTATAGCTTAACATTAATTTTCATGCCAACATTATAAAATATTGTTGTAAGATTCCAAATCATCTAGGGAGTGGATCATGTAAGCTTTATATGTATATTCTCATCTCTACCTAGCACGAGGCATTTTAGGAGCTCACTGGCTTCGGATTCCATCGGAACTCCGAAGTTAAGTGAGTTCACACGAGAGTATTCCCATGATGAATGACCCACTGAGAAGTTCTCGTGTGAGTTCCCATAAACAAAACTGTGAGGGCGTGGTTGGGGCCCAAAACAGACAATATCGTGCTACAACAGAGTTAAGCCCGAGATGTGACAATTGTGCCAAAAACAGAAAGCGATAGACAATCCATAAAAAGTCTTACTTTTGACAGTGTCTTCTCAGCATTTCCCTTATAAGAAGCACCAAATATCCGTCTTCTTCATTGATTCTCTCTTTCACGCACATCAAATTATCTGCCAAGTTGTATCGTTATCCCATTCAAACCAAAATCCTTTTTCAACCACACAAGTCATGTAATATACTCAAGTAACTAGTATAGACATATATATATATATTTATACACTCATATTGTAAAGTCAAATAAATTTTAAAAAAACATAGATTCAACCATTAAGTTGGAGACAAAATTGGATGATGCATGACTTTGCATATTCAGTCTCTTGCTTAACTCTCATATTTTAATTAAGTCTTTCAATCGTAATCATTAATTTTCTTCAACGATCAGGTGCATCCTCCCCAAACCTTTTTATGCCTTAAAATCCCAGTTATTGGAAGCACAACACGACATTACAGAGAGGCTTTTTCTTTGTATGCCATTCGGGGTTCAAAACCTGCTGGCCAAAATGGTTTCATATTAAAATTGAGATTCTACTCCTCCCTTTCTAACATATGTGATCAATGACGAAATCTTAATCCTCCATTGTTTAAGTTATTTATATGTATTCATTATATTATTATAAATTTTATCGATGTCCTCGTTAGCACTATGGTCTACTAATGTTCTTTTATGCTTATAAGCGGGTTGGCCCAGGTTCGACTTCTATATATTGCTATGGAGGACGAGTTTTTGGAAGAAAAACGGCATGTGGGGGAATACAACACAAAGATTTGAAACTACAAAAATAATAATATCAAATGCAGCGAAAAATTGTAAGAGACGGAGGAGGCTATATATGGATGACAAGTTCGATACCTAATTATATTGTGTAACGTACTCTACTCAAATCTTCAACTCCAATATCGAGGTATGAAATATATATAATATATGGATATCAAACACCTTCCTTGATGCATAATGTTTCATGTTTGAGAATTGAGACGAGTGATTTGTACTCAAAATCCATGTTCATTCGTGGTGAATTTTCTTCAATTTATGTATAGCAAGATAGCAATTAATAGGACTTCTCCAAATATTCTCGCGTGCATATTTATATAACCCCTTTAGTGTTTGCCAAGTAAGTTGTATTCTCCATCGTCTTCAAAAAAAAAAAAAAAAACCTAAAAAAATTTACCAGCTAGTGACAGCAGCGGCAAAACCCTCCGGCAGCAGTCTTTTCGTCTTCTTTTCTCTTCCTCTTTATTTTGAATAGGTTGCTAACTATTTTTGAAGTGTATTATATATTGGCAAATAGCACTGTCACACTAGTATATATCCAGTTGTGTTATTTTAGTTTCATGCTTACAATTGGTTTGGTAGCAATACGTTTGCCGGCGAGTTTAATTAATCTTGTTTAGCATTATACTTATATAGATAATACCTACATCTATCTTAGACAATTATCGTATTAAGGATGCAAAACAAGATTAATTGGACAAGCGCGCACACACGCACACATATACAATCGGGAAACATTATAAAATGCTGAGGCCATGCCGAGACGATGACGCCCTGCTTGGATAAATAAGTAGTTCATGCGACGTCTGTTGAGGGAAGGAATAAGAATAGATGGCATGGCATATTTAGGGTAGTAACGAAGCGTACGTGGGCTTTGATTAAGGATAAGCGTGGCGATTGGTCATTGGTGGCGAACTGGCAAAAATGAGGGATTAGGTAGCTTGCTCTTCAGTTTTGGCTATGGAGTTGGCGTCTGTGAGTCTCTGTCACATGGCCATATATGTTTGTTAAGTGGTTTGTGTTGCAATACATGGTTACATACTTGTTTTTATGTTTGTCCCTGTTTTAATTTGCTTGTTTTGCATTTCAACATCCTTTCAAGTAATGCAACACTAGTTGTGTTTTCATCAATTGATCTTGTTTCTAATTAGGGTTATGTTGGTAATTAATTATATGCATAGTACATAATACGCGTATTTTGTAAAAGGTGTTGTTATTGGTGACAAAGAAAGCATTATTATGCTGTCTTTTGTGGCAAAATATAAGAGAGAAATTGTATTTACATGTGACGAGTGCAATCCACAATGATTTATTTTAAAAAATAGAAAGAAGTTCATGTTTTTCGTATAATTAGATTATTTATGAAGCAATTTTATGAAAGAATTTCAATTTTCTCATGTGCCAGCGTTGTGGGAGTGCCATACAATTGACGATAATCAGTATATTGTCAATAGATATTCGATCTAAAAAATAATTGGGTTATGTACATTACAATTGTTGCAGTTGCTTTCATTCTCAAGGATGATGTTGTGAAGATATTTTATCTTGTAGCGAAAACAGAATCTTAGTTCCATAACTATTCAATAAGCGTGTGTCACAACAGAACTGAAAAAGTAGGGTTTTTAGCTATTTTATGAGACTGACATAACTTCTTACGTTGATTTTAATAATGAAAATTAATAGAAATGATCCATGAGTTTGTCCATCCTAAATCATTTTAGTTATTTCGTAAAAAATCTATCAATATTCTCGATAAGTTGAGAGGTTGGTTTGACAAAAATATCCCTTAAAAGGTGGTCACGTGGTCGTTCATGTGACAATTTAATGAGGATATAGACATATTTTCACTAAAGGACAAAACTAATTTATGGTAGATAAACTCATGACCACTTCTTTCGATTTTTGTTGTCAGAGACTAAAGTGAAAAATTATGCTAATTTCATAGATAATGTTGGTAAAAAAGCTAAGAAGTTATAATAAAGAAATTCGATACTAAAATAGACAGTAGTTATATTCTTAAAATGACAATAGAAATAAGCCGGTAATATGCTAATAAATATATGCAAGTTCAAGGGAGCACTATAAAAGTATGAAGTCGTAATTTCTAGGATAGTTTCTTGGTTATTATGCAACAGATTTTGATGATTCTGTGAGTCGGTGAATCCTGTCTCACTGAGTGAGGTTGGTGTTGCCTCGCCAGGGTTGAATTCTGCAAAGCCAAAACCAATAACAAGCAAGTCGTCGATGACGACGATGATGAAAGACAAGACATATGACTCGTGCATGAAGAAAATTGTAAAAGATGATTAGAAATTCTTTCAAATCGTGCATAAAGTGTTCCACGATGTAAAACTTGAATTTAAGAGTCGGCCGATGTTGAAAAGGTGGGATTAAAAGTTCGAATAATCAACATCAGCATCATTACCTGTATTGAACGCACTCCCCCTTACCCACCATGGTATAAATATTTCCAACTAATGAAACTGCAATTAGAGGATCCCAGAAACGATGACATTGACCAGTTGCTGTTGAAGAACACAACAATTCCACATTGAACAAAATTAAATATGAATTATATCAGGCGGTTTCATTTTTTACCTGACTTGGATTGTGTGGTTTCACTTCTACTGCCACTGGAAGCCTTTTTGTGACGTGTGTGTTGTGCAGTTAATTATTGAAATATTTATGTGGTTAAATGAACCGCTTACTCGTTTTTCAAATATGTTAAGCCACATTGATGCTAAAAGATGGGTACAATGAACGATTGTGACAGCAAGGAATGTGACCCAGCTGATGCAGCACCCGGCAACTTTAATCTAAGAAGGCAAAGAATTTAAGCTTGAAGGGATCCTCTGACAATAACGACCTCGGCCTTTCAATCGGCGTCAGTCTTTATCGTTGATTTACAATATGTACTACTGAATATCCTTTTGACTATAAGCTGAAAAAGAATCATCTGGGATTGGATTATGGCCCCTATAAGATTCGATGCAGTGGGGTTTAAGCTTGGTCAGTCGTTTTATTAGGCTTAATTTGAATACTAATTAAGTAGGGTTTGTGTTCAGATTGTTTCCAAATATGCGCGTGCATGCAGTTCATCAAGCAGCCAATGGGCCACATGCTACGCGCGGTTCAAAGAATAACCGTACGCACGCTTGCTGATCAAGCTTAAGTAGATTTACTTAATAAGTAATTTGATAATTAGCTACTCCTAATTAATCTCATTCTCCACAGCAGTAGTACTGTAAGTCTGTAACCCTAAACCCTATACTACTCTTTAATCTCGTGTGAAGTTTAATTTAATCATGCTTTGAACTTCCATTAGTAAAAGAGCACCCAACCCCATAATCATAAAATTACATCACAGCTACTTCTCTGGATATGAAAATGAGAAACAAAAATCCCAGTGATCGGGCAACGATTTTCCAACTGTTGACTGTTGAATGCTTTTTCTAGTTGAAAACTGATTCACCAAATCGATCGATTCATATACTTATCTTCTTTTCGCATGGTAAAAAGTCCGAAACTAAACATGGAGTTCGATCGGAATCACTTCCTAAACCCTGAAAATGATCGATCAATGTTCTGTGTTCACATTCCAGAAAATAATATCGAAAAGAGCAACTTAGTAAAGGTTTATAAGTAGTTGAGATATTTTATGTCGTCAATTAATTTTATGGTTGAACCTTTTTTTTTTATGGTATCAGAGAATGTTTGGCCACTTGTGAAGCCGAATGACCACATGTGTTCCACGTCATTTAATTTGTGTTGCCACATCAATGTGGATCACTAGTGTAACTAAATTGATGTCCACAATAGGCTTATCCAGCCCTTCTCTATCTCGTACTAAGGTCTCAAATATTATTCGTATGGGACAATGGGTTATTCCTTCTATCTTTTCTTCTACTTTCCCAGACCTAACTAAAGAGATTTTAGAAATGCCTCTTCCAATTGATGAGGATAAAGACGTTTTAATTTGGGAAGCTTCTTCTTCTGGTGGTTTTTCGTTTTCCGATGGCTATGAAATTGTTCGTCATCGGTTTCCTGTCAAGAGTTGGGCTTCCATTATCTGGCGTCCTTTCATCCCACCTCGTTACTCTATTTTAGTTTGGAAGATCCTATTCAACAAGCTCCCAACGGAGGATCAACTTCAGCGCCGAGGCATCCCGCTGGCTCCAATATGCCAACTATGTCACAAGAATTCTGAATCTATTGACCACTTATTTTCTAGTTGTGACTTTGCACAATGTGCTTGGCGTTGGCTAGCCACCCAATTTGGCACTATTATTCAACCTACGGGCTCCCTCTCTGATCTATGGCTTGATTTTCTGTCAAAGCGGTTTTCTCCACATCTTCGCAATGTCTGGCTAGCTTCAGGGTTTTTCTTACTCATGGCTATTTGGAAGATGCGTAATAAAGTGAAGTTTGAAGGCAAACCTCCCTCCTTCTCACGTCTCTGCCGCTCCACCTTGGCCTGGATTAGGCAGGTTGGAGCTCTCACCCCTGGACATGTACGAGGCATTTTGGACCGGCAACTTTTAGTCTCTCTTGGAATATCGCCTAACCCCTGTAAAGCTCATTCTATTGTCCCTGTTCTTTGGCACCCCCCTCCTTCTTCTTGGGTCAAAGTGAATACTGATGGCCTTGCTAAAGGTAATCCGGGTCCTGCGGCTTGTGGCGGGGTTTTTCGAGATTCTACGGGTTACTTTCTTGGTGGTTTCTCCCTAAGCTTGGGCCATCGTACTTCTTTCTATGCGGAGCTCCATGCTGTCATCCTTGCTGTCGAATTGGCCCATGCGCGAGGCTGGCAAAATTTATGGCTTGAAAGCGACTCTTCGAGTGTAATATCATGTTTTGCTTCTGGATCTTTCTCTCCCCCTTGGTCGCTCCAGACACGCTGGAACAATTGTACTCTCCTTTTGCAGAACATGGTTTTTCGTTGCTCTCATATTTTTCGAGAAGGGAATGTTGTTGCTGACAAATTAGCCAATTTAGGGCTACTATCATCTTCACTTGTCTGGCATTCCACTCCCCCAATTGAGATCCTCCCTCCTCTGCACTCAGATTTCTTGGGCATGCCAACCTACAGGTTTGTCTCCTCTTCTTGATGTGTCTTCTCCTTTCTTTTCCTAACCTTTTTGGATTCCCTTTTGTTTTGCAGGTTATTACCTTTTAAGGTTTATAGAAGGGTTTGGGCTTATGTCCGCCTAGTCTTTTCCTTGTATTTTCTTTTCCAAGAGGGGTACGGTCTATGTCCCCCCCTCTTTTTCTGGCATTTCCTTTCTCAAAAGGGGTAAGGTGCATGTCCCCCCCTTTTCTTTTGTATTTCTTTTCTCTTGTTCTATGAGGGGTTAGGTTTATGTCCCCCCCTGTCTAGGTGTAACTTCTTTTTTCTTATCAATAAAATTCCCTCGTACCGCCGAGGTTCTCAAAAAAAATAAAAATAAAATAAATAAATAAATAAATAAATAAATAAATTGATGTCATTGATTATATCGTAATGAAGCCTAGATGTAAATATATATTGTAAACTCTATTGATGAATGAAATCAACGTCAAATATATATATATATATATATGTATATATATATGTATGTATGTATATTTCTCATTATTTTACACACGAGATATAGTCGTACACAACTAATAACACACGAGAGAACTATACATAAAAATTAAAGATCAATAGAGTACTCTTGCGAGTCACAAGCTGACTGCTACTAAAAGACATCTGTTCATCAACTCTTAATCACACCCATTAAATTAATACACTAATAAATCTACATGCAAGATGAAAGAGACACAATGACACATACACTAGGTTACATGATAGAAGCTATAAAAATTATTTTTGGGCTTTTAATTTAATCATGCATTGAACTTCCATTAGTAATAGAGCACCCAACCCCATCATCATCAAATTACATCACAGCTACTTCTCTGGATATGAATATGGAAACGAGAATCCCAGTGATCGGCTAACGATTTTCCAACTGTTGACTACTGTTGAATGCTTTTTCAAGTTGAAAACTAATTACCAAATCGATTCATATACGTGTCTTCTATGCGCATTGTAAAAAGTCCGACACCAAAAAATGGAGTTCGATCGTAACCACTTCCTAAACTTTGAAGATGATCGATCAATGTTCTGTGTTCACATTCCAGAAAATGATGAGAAACCTAACAAGGGTTTATAAGGAGTTGTGATACTCCCCAATTAGTTTTATCGTGGTATCCAACTTCTTCATGGTTTGGCCACATGTGAATCTCAATTGCCACACGTGTTCCACGCATTCAATTTGTGTTGTTTACTTGTTTGGCTTGAAAATCTAGCACACATGAAGAGCCGTGTGAGGATGTGAAGGTGAAAGAGTCTAACCTCAATGCGGAGAAAAACCTAATAAAGGCTTATAAGAAATCGAACTACTATATTACCAATTAGCCAGTTTTATAAAAACCCCAACTTTCTTCCCATATACTCTTAATCAAGAAGCCAAGTCAAAGTCAATGACAAATGAGGATTCTACGATCCCTAAACTACAGCACTTAATGTAAATTGATATGTCATTTATTTTATCCTAATGAAGCCTAATTAGGGTCCCTCAACTATATTGTAACCTAACAAGATATAGTTGTATACAACCGATAACACACACGAGAGGACTATACACAAAAATTAAAGATAAATAGAATAGTCTTGCGAGGGACAAGTTGACTAGTACTAAAAACATTTGTTCATCACCACTTAGTACTACAGTATAATGATATTCCTCTTCACTTGTAAGTGAGATGTCTTAAGTTTGACTCTCGTCAAGACGAATTTGAACCGCATTATAATGGTTGACCCATTTTGAGACTTTGCCCACTCCCCTACATCTTAATGTAGATAATATTATTTGTTTATAAAAATAAAAATAAGGGACTTATGTTCATCAACTCCTAATCACACCCCTTAAATTAATACAAGTAATAAGATGAACGAGACAAAAACTAGATTACGTGATAAAAGCTATAGAAACAAAAACAAAAAATGACACGAATTGTACTTTTTTTTGTGAACGACATGGATTATGTTTTTTTTAATTACACAAACTTGGTTAGATTATTTTTTGTCCACTTGGCTTAACACGACACTGCATTTGTTGGTCATCTAGACGCACTTATCATGATGAAGTGTTGTGTTTGGTTTTTCTATTAAGAGAAGGTTAGATAATTAAATCATTTTTTAAAGATGAACATAATACAAACAAAGAATTTAAGGCTAGTTTAAGAAGTTTGGAAGAGGGGTTTGGTTTAATGTTAATATTTAAATATTTGGGGACAACCTAGGTTTTCAGTTCAAGAGCTGTTGAATGGAACCACAAAACGTCAAATGGAATATGGCTTTTCAATTGTTTGTAGAGTGCCTCTATTTCTGTGTACCGATTCAGATTTTTAATCACAATTACATAAAAAAAATGATAACAAGAAGAGATTTGTAAACGGCTCTCAAAGAACGTCGTTGTGCACTTTACTTTTATACAAACACAACGTAAATTTGCATGATAGCTCGTTTGGAAATACTTTTAAAATGATTAAAAACGCTTATAGAGAAATTTTTTTTTTTGTTCCAAAAGCACTTGAATTGCTTCCTGCAAGAAGCACGCTTATGTGTTTTTTGCAGGAAGCACTTCAAACATTTTTTTCAAAATTTACTTGTATTTTTATTAAGAATTAGTTCTAAACACTTTCAGTTATTTTAAAAGTTTTTCCAAATAAGCCGATAACACCTTTTGAGTGTCAACACCAATACTTTGAAAAGAAAGATGAGTTTAAGAGGGAAAATTGGGCTTTAGCCTTTTTGCCCAATATGCTGCCACAGACCCATGTCATATGAGTTGGATCCCACACTGACCCATTTAAGCCGAAAGCCAAACTAGCATATGGACCCAAGGTGATCTCCGCAAATAGTTTGAAGATTTAAATTCTTGTATCCAACACCAATAGATTAATGAAATAGAGCTCTAATTTCCATTTTCCCTTGTTAAAAGGAATATGATATTAAGTAAATGAAACTAGGATAATGTTTCCTTTATCCTCGTTCTCAAGATAAAAACTTGTGTTGAGGCGATCAGATTAAGTAATGTTTAGGACATTTTTCATAAAAATATGAAACTTCTCTATATTATGGTCTCATGTGATACCACGTCAATGCGAGAGACGCTATAATTATACAATTTTATATAATTTTTTTTTTGGTTTTCACCTTGGCTCCATGCTCAATCTCTAGAAAGTTCAGTACATATTCAGATGATTTTTAGCATTTTCGTCAAGTCCTTTAAAACTTCATATATTTTTTAGTCTCATGATGTCTTTCATTTAAGGATTAGAGCAAAACTTATCAGAATAAACCAAAGCGAGAAACAAAATACAAAATTGAGTTACATGTGGGTTAAGGAAGATTTGCCCTTATATTGATTTGTTGAAAGTAGCTCCTTTGTCCACGGGTATTGCCAAGATCGTCTTTGATTGCTCACTAAAGTCTATTTCGACCTCTGGACTACCTACCAAATCGAAATTGAGGAAGTTAGACTAATACGGCGTATGTTACCTACTTTCCTTATTTGCCTTTCCCTATTTATTTTTTTTCACTCATCAGTTGACACTATATAACTTATAACTTGTTTGTGAGGGAGAAAAATAGATAAGGAAAGACAAATATAAAATATAGCTAGCATTCCCCATACCAATAATCAAATCTCCGGTCAACTAATTGACAAATTAGAAAAAATATTGAATTTTAGAGGATAAATCGATAATTAAGGCGATTATAAATCTACACGTTTTCTTTGAGTTTGCCAAAAAGCGAAGAACTTTTGAATATCAAACGTTGAATCCACTTAACTTTCCAAAAGTCAGTCCAATCTTTACAGCCATGATCCTGTCACCTACTCCGACTTTCCGACCACCAACCCCCCCTCCGTTTCACCGGAAATCAAGCTCTCCGAGCAAACAACCACAAAGGAAGCACCTACCCTCTTTCCTCCCATCAAAATCGTATCCGAAAACCCCAAAAACTCACTTCAGAGTTACCGCCTGGAAACGGTTGCCAACGGAAGGGTTAAGTCAAGAGATGTGCGCCATAGCTTCGCAGAATCTGGACCATGCGCCGGCTCGAAGACGAGTCCGGTCCGCATTCATCGACGTGCATCAGCAACTTGATCATTGCTTGTTCAAGGTTCGTTCAATTCAATTCAAGTTTCAATTTCATGGTAGTTATGGACTCGCTCATAATCTGTTCTTTTTCTTTAGATGGATCATGGTGGCATCAGAACAGAGGAGGTAACAAGCAAAATGTTTATGTTATTATTTTATATCTATTTTGCACGAGTGATATTTTTCTTTAAACTATTTAAACTCCACGAGCGGGGGATTCGAACTTGGAAGGATAGAGAAGCGTGTTCACTCTAGCCAATTTTGTTACGCTCGCGTCTGTAACAAATTGTTTACTTTCATTGATTCTTTAACAATGACGGTGTTAGAATTTGACATGGGCAATTTAGTGGTATGGAAGGAATTCAAGGGGTATGGAGATTTTCTGCAAAAGCTGGTTGCCAAAAGCTGGTGATCGAATCAAAGGTGCTTTATGCTTCTGCCATGGCTATGGTAGTACTTGCACATTTTTCTTTGAAGGTTGGCATCTCTGCTCCTTCCCCTGTTTTATACATAACCCAAGTTCAAATCTTTTGCCAATGCATTGCTTAAACTTAAGAAGTTCCACACATGGTATGCTTCAAAATTTTGGATTGTTAGGTATCGCCAAGCGAATTGCTGCATCCGGATACGCTATATACGCCGTAGACTATCCGGGTTTCGGTCTTTCTGAAGGATTGCATGGCTACATCCCCAACTTCGATGAATTAGTCGGCGATGTAATCGAACAGTTTACTAATGTCAAAGGTATGAAATTGCTTAATTTAGATTCCAGTGACATTCTTCACAATATAGGCTTTGTTAATCTCTTTGAATTGATTGCAACTCCAGGAAGATCTGAAGTGAAAGGCCTGCCATTCTTTGTAATGGGAGAATCCATGGGAGGAGCCGTGAGTCTCAAGATAAATCTTAAGGAGCCGGACAAATGGGATGGAGTAATCCTTGTAGCTCCAATGTGCAAAGTAAGCTCCTTTTCTCTAATTTGGTTGTTTAACTGATCTGTTTGGGACTGTTTCAGATGGGTAAAAGAAATACTTGAAAGCGCTTATGGTTTCGTATAAACGCGTTCTGGATAAGCACCTAGTAGGTGCTCATTCAAGAATCACGTCAATAATTTTATTTGTTTCAGGAACCACTTGAATTTTGAACAAAACTTCAACGGCGCTTATGGCCATAATTCCTATCCATGTAGTTTTATATTAGACTATTGCATTCTATAATCACCAACTGAAAATTCCTTCGTCGACTTTGAGTTGTGAAGATTGCGGAAGACGTGATGCCTCCGGCAATAGTACTGAAGCTATTAGCCCTGACGTCTGAAGTTTTGCCTGAGGCGAAACTCTTCCCGCAGAAAGATACATCCGAGCTAAGCTACAGAGATCCGAAGAACAGAAAAACGGTTAGTCCTTTAGTGCACTTTGCAATTTAATTGGACTCTGTACACATGCTGTTCTAGGTTAATCTTTTGTGCTACATTATTCGCATGGTTGCGACAATCGGTTCATCATTTAAAGCTGTAACAATCATAAACTGTGATGCTAAATTTCTCTCCGTAGGCCGGTTACAATGTGATTTCTTACAACGACAACATGCGATCAAGAACAGCCGTGGAACTTCTGAAGGCCACAAGTGATATCGAAACGCAGTTGGATAAGGTCAGTTGCCAACTTGCCATTTCAGCTTCTCTGCAAAGTGCTTTTCCTTTTGTGACGTTGACACACATTTGCAGGTTTCGGGCCCGGTTCTAATTCTTCATGGAGCAGAAGATAAGGTGACGGATCCTCTGGTGAGCCGGTTGCTTTACGAGAAGGCATCTAGCAAGGATAAAACTTTGAAGCTCTATCCGGATGGTTTTCACTGCATTCTTCAAGGGGAGCCTGATGGCAGAATTTTCACTGTTCTTGATGACATTGTAACATGGCTTGATTCCCGTTGCTCCCCCAATTAAAATCTTTTACTCTCAGCTGAACGTGGTAAATGCGATGCACTTAAAAGCAACGTAAACAATTGTCATGTCCCTTTTGTTGAGTGTCATAAATCAATGGTTAGATGGACTGCCAACTCATTACAACATTCAAGGGTTAGATGGACTGCCAAGTCAGCTTATATTAGATAGTTAGTTACATGAATAGCTTACTAGCTAAGATTGTATTTCGTGTATAAATAGCTGAATAACAGATATTGTAATTTAGTAAGGACAATTCACAAATCAATACAGTTTCTCTCTTCATTCTCTCTCTCTCTTTCTTCCTATCTTTCTCTCTTTGATCTCTTAATCTTTCTGTGAGTTCTTCGAAGGCATTATTAGTGGTTTGTTATCATGGTATCATTCGCACAAGTTGATTTTTTTTGGGCTCTTCTGCTGATATTTTGGCATCGGGAGGTGCGATTGTGAAGAATTTCTGCATTTCTCTTGGAATTTTCATTGTGTTTCAGGGGTTCGGCTTTCTGGTATTCTCGATCCTTGCATTTTTTTTTTGTTTTGAAGCTTGCAGATGAACTGTTTAATAAAATGTTTCAGTGAAAATATATGAATTACTTGGTGTGAATGTGAAATATTGTTGGGTGCATACGATGTTGGTTATTGTTTACGAAGAAGTTCGGTTGAAAGATTGTTGATTGCTGAAGAATTAAAAGATTGGAAGAATGAAAAGTTTGTTGTCTATTGAATTTCTTACTTCATAGAAGGCCGAAGCCAGAAGTGAGAATTGTATATCAAGATTCAAAAGTTGGGGTGTGTTAATCAAGAATTTCAAGTACTACATTTGTATTTCTTCTTGGTGCCTGATAATGGCTATAAATTCAGTCAAGATTGAAGGTCTGCTTGGTATGATTACTGTAAAATTGCCTGAAGATAATTTTGTGAAACGAAGTTATCAGTTTTCATCTGTTCTTCGTGGGTATGATCTGTTTGATTTTTTTAATGGGGAATCACAAAGTCCTCTGAAGTATTGTATTACGCCTGAAGGTGGTGTTACAAAGGAGATTTCTCAAGCTTACAAACAGTGGATTCAGCAAGATTTGGCATTACTGAGTTTACTCATTGCTACATTAAGTGATGAAGTGATGGATCATGTGATAGGGTGCAAGACTGCACAAGAGGCTTGGGAGAAGTTACAAGAACGGTTTGCCTCAATTTCTGTTGTGAGGGTCAATCAGTTGAAAACTGAGTTTCACACTGCGCAAAAAGGGTCTGATTCAGTTGATAAATTCTTGTTCAGGCTGAAGGCTATTAAAGATCAACTTGTGACTGCAGGGGAGAAGATAACTGATAATGATTTGATGATTGCTGTGCTTTCTGGACTGCCACCAGAGTTTGAAGTCATCAAGACTATAATTCTTGCTAGGGACACATTTATATCTCTAAAGGACTTTAGGGGTCAGTTAATTGGAATTGAGGGCTCTTTTGAAACAAGAATGAATAATCTTGATGGAACCATGTCAACAATGTATGTTAATGGTGATTTGCCAAATGGACAATGAGGTCACGGAAGCTATTAGATTTTGAACAAGGTGAAAGTTCGAATTCACAGAAGTTTAACGGTCAAGGCAGTTTTAATGGGGGTTCAGGTTTTGCTGGAAGTGGTGGAAGATCTTTTCAACATAAGTCGAATTTCAATAGTAAGAGGAGAAACAATGGTAATAACAATAATTCAAGATCTTATTCTAACTTTGGGAATAGGTCTTATGGTTTCAGTGACTCTAATGGTTCAAGTGGCTTCAATGGATCTGTTGGCAATCAAAAAGGGTCTTATGGTAGCTCCAGCAATTTTTCAGGTGGAAGTGGATTTAACTAAGGAAGCAGTTGGCATGGCAATACAAACTACAAATATGGCATATCTCTAGAATGTCAAATTTGTTCAAGAAGAGGTCACACTGCACCAAATTGCTATTATATGATAGATAGTGCTCAAGGAAATTTTAAAGGTCTAATTTTCTAACAGATATGTGGTAAGAAGGGTCATACAGCTATACAGTGCTATCATGGAATAATTACTCTTATCAATGACCTCCTTCACCACAATCATTGAATCCAACACATGTGGGAATGGCAACTCAAACATCAAATGTGACACAAGCAAGTCAGAATGTCCATGGTTTCTCTAATGCTGATAGTTGGGTGGCTGACACAGGCGATACTCATCATATGACAGCTCACCTTGAACATCTTAATCAGGCCACTCCTTACAATGGTGAATCTAAAATCACCATAGGCAATGAAGAAGGTTTGACTGTTAAGAATATTGGTGCTTCTGAACTTGTTACTGATATTCATACCTTTGTGCTAAATCATGTGTTACATGTTCCACTTATTGCCATGAATATGTTATTAGTTAAGAAATTATGTAGAGATACTGAATGTTGGTTTATTTGTGATGATTTGGTGTTCTTTATACAAGACAAGGCAACTCAAGTGATTTTGTACCAAGGAAAGAGTGATGATGGGGAATTGTTCAAGATACTAGTATTTGTTTTTAAGGGTTCATTTGCTGCAAAGTTGGAGCATTGTGGAGCATTTCTTGGAAAGAAAGTGACAAGTTCAATATGGCATAAGAGATTGAGACATCTAACTGAAGAAGTATTGTCTACAATGTTGAAGAATGCAAATATATCAGTTCATAAAGATTTTTGTTCCACTATTTGTTCAGATTGTATTTTAGGAAAAATGTGTAGACTACCTTTTTCTGTAAAACAAGTTAGAGCAACAAATAAATTTGAAAAGATACATTCAGATGTTTGGGGACCATCTCCACAGAGATCTATAGAAGGGTATAGGTATTCTATCAGCTTTGTAGATGACTTCTCGAGATTTGTATAGATCTTTCCAATGATAAATAAATAAGATGTGTTTCAGATTTTTGCCAAGTTTTATGCTTTTGTTCAGACTCAGTTTAACAGTTTAATTAAATGTTTGCAAACTGATGGTGGTGGTGAGTATGTAAATAGTATGATGAAAGGTTTTCTGGATCAAAAAGGTATTGTGCACCAAATTTCGTGTCCTTATAGACCTCAACAGAATGGCATTGTAGAAAGAAAGCATAGGCATTTAGTTGAAACTGCATTGAGTTTGATGACAAAAGCTTCAATTCCTACTGTGTTTTGGTATCATGCTTGTTCATATGTTGCGTTCCTAATAAATAGGATGCCATGCAAAGGTTTGGATAACAAGTTACCTTATCAGATTTAATTTGGTGACAATGCTGCAATACACAATCTTAAAGTGTTTGGGACAACAATATATCCATATCTCAGACCTTATAACCAAAATAAGCTGCAAGCTAGATCAAGTCAGTTTGTTTTTCTTGGATTTGCAATGAGATACAAATGAGTGATATGTTATGATATTCATAGCAGGAAGTTCATTATTTCAAGGCATGTTATACATGATGAGGATGTTTATCCTTTTAAACTAGCTTATGGTACCAAATGTGTTAATTCAGGGGTTTCCCAAAAGTCTCATCAAAAGTATATAGCTATTCGAATGCCTATTCCAGTGTCAGATTCTCACAATGTACAACATGATGATTATGGTATTCAAGATGAAGGCAATTCAATGTCATCTGCTACAAGTAATGCTGAGATACGATATTCAATTCCAAGCTTGTCTGCACCAGTTACGAATAATGCTAATGAGTCACAATCAAGAGACTCAAGGGAATCAGTTTTGGTTTCACAGCAAGATTAAGGGCCATATTCCCCTCATCATCACTCTTGTACATCATCATTGTTGCATGTCCACACAGATTCACAACTTCAGGTAATCTTGCCATTTTCATCACAAAATGAGTCATCCATTAACACATATATCTCTGATAATATAAATACTTATGAGTTTGTTCACCAGATGGTAACAAGATTGAAAAGTGGTGTCATTCAAAGTTAGATTATAATGCATTTATAGCATCATTTCCTAAGTTGCAATCTCTACAGCTCAATGAAGCAGATTGTTTTAGTGAAGGCTATAGTTTTGTTTCTGCCATTACTGATATCTCAGAACCAACTACATTTAGAAAAGCTGTTTCACTACCACAATGGCAGCAAGCAATGCAAGAAGAATATGATTCTCTTCGAAGTCAAGGCACTTGGGTTCTAGTAACACCTCAAAGTGACAGATCCATTGTTGGCATCAAATGGGTGTATAAAGTGAAGAAAAATCCTAATGGCAGTATTTCCATGTATAGAGCAAGGCTTGTGGCTCAAGGATTTTCTCTGGAGTAAGGTATTGATTACTTAGACACCTTTAGTCCGATAGCGAGACATACTACTGTAAGGATTGTATTAGCTTTAGCAGCAAGTAACCATTGGAAACTTAGACAGCTTGACATTAAAAATGCATTCTTGCATAGTGACATGCAAGAAGAGATTTACATGAAACCACAAGGGTTTGTTGATGCATCACATCTTACTCATGTGTGCAAATTAATCAAGTCCCTATATGGATTGAAACAAGCTCCAAGGGCGTAGAATTCGAAGTTCACATCTTACTTGACTGCCATGAATTTTCAGGCTTCAGCCTCTGATACAAGTTTGTTTATTAAGAAGGATGATGGGGATATTGTTATTCTTCTACTTTATGTTGACGATATCATATTAACAGGTTCAAATTCTATCAAGATTCAAAAGATGATTGATGAGTTATCTGAGGTCTTTTAACTTAAGGATATGGGACAATTAACATATTTTATGGGATTGTAGATCTCGTATAAGAATAATGGGGATATTTTTGTGAATTAATCAAAGTATATAAAGGATGTGATCCATAAGGCAGGTATGGACATATGTAAACTTGCAACTACTCCATGCAAACCTCATGATCAAATGTTACTTTCTGAAGGTTCTTTAATGTCAGATCCATCGCTTTATAGGAGTATTGTAGGATTGTTGTAGTATTTGACATTTACTAGTGATCGGATCATATTTATATATATTTTTACTTCGAATTCACTCGTCTTTTCTTAGTTAGTTCCTTATATTTTGAGCTATTTACGTTATTTTTGTGTTTATAGGATTTGTTTATGCAAAGAAAATAAAAATAGCACAAATGAGTTTTAAATAATAAATTCGTCAAAAAAATTGCTTTAGTCGTTCTCATTCTGTCATGGGTTATTGGTAGAATTATGTCACGGCATAAACAAAGGAAGTGGATGGCACACAAAGAAGAATAAAGCAGCAGGAAGTCAGTGGGTAGGAAATATATAAAAGAATGGGGACGGAAAGCAGGACACGGCATAATAATAAGAGAGTGGAGGAAAGAATAAATAAAATAAAAGATGGAGTGCGGCACTGGGAAAATGGAGCAGATAAAAAAAAGAAATAAGAAGGAGTGAGGTAGGCTGCTTTTGCAGCTGAGATAAAAGGGATCCAAGAGACAGCTAGGGGACTGAGGGAAGAAAAATAAAAAAAAGGAAGGAGTTAGTGCATTGAGACGGCATAAAGGAGCAGAGAGGTCAAACGTGAAAGGGGGAATTGGTGGAAGGCAGAGGGCTGCCCTTTGGGCAGCGTGAAGCTGCGGAGAGGAAAGAGGAGCAGACAGCTGCCTTGCTGCAGCAGAAAACCGAGGAGGACTCGGACTGGGTGAGACGAGAGGAGAAGTCAGAGCAGCGTGGGAGCCAGGAGCTGACGTGGAGGTCAGGAAGAAGGCAGAACGAAGGAGGTCAGCGCACAGAAAGCAGAAACACTCTCGCTCTCGGTTAAATCTTTCCAAACTTCTATTTTATTTCTGTTTTAATAATGTGTAATTAAATTTATGTTGGTTAGAGGTTAATTCGAAACCATGAATATATTTGTAATATGAATTGATTACCTTCAGTTGTGATTTATAAGTTGTGAATTCAATTTACTTATCCGTTCGTATAAAAACTGATTTGTGTATGTTGGTTGAGAGTGCACGCTTAATTTACATGCATGAATTTGATGCTAGAATATAAGTGAATTTCACCTAATCGTTATGAACTTATTTTCACAAGTAGTAAAGGTTGCTAGTCACAATCACGTTAAGTAAATTCTTGGCAAGAGTATCATGCTTTTCATAGTTACGAATGCCTCGTCAATGCTTATAGTTTTCACAAAGTTTAATGATCTTTGATTGTATCTCTATTGTGCTTTTCACGTAGGGGACTTTTGAAGAATGTTTTGAATTGTTGTATGCGTTTTCCCGTCCAATTCAATAACTTAAGGAAAACTTGAAGATTAAAAAAGTGCTGTTCACGGTTAATCTGGAGTATTGAAATTTACAATTTATTAAAAGAACAACTGGAAATCATTTTGTATGCAAGTATAACATGTGTGGAGAAGAACCCTCTAGCTAGTCCGTCATTTATCATTTTACCTTAATTTTATGTTTTTGTCAATTCTGTAATTTAATTAAGTTTAATTTACTTTTCATCAAAATCAAACACCCATCCATTATTAAATTATATTATTTAGTTAGTTTTCTTTATTGTTAGTCTTTTAATTTAATTTCCGTCCATTTCAGTTCCTAGTGTTTAATTTAATTGTTTTCATTATTTTGAGTCATTTTAAGTGTGTTTCGAGTTATTAGAGTTTTTAGCCTAGTTTTGTGTCCTTGAGTCTTATTTAATATTTTTAAGTTAATTTAATAGATTAGCAATCCCTCCTAATCCCCGGCCTAGAACGATACCCTACTTACATCTATACTACAATTGTCAAAAAGAGGGTTTAATTTGTGTGTTTAGTTATTTTACGCATCAAATTTTGGCGCCGTTGCCGGGGATTAGTAACTTTGCTAATCCTTTTATTTTTGTTTTTGTTATGTTTATATTGGTGTTTGTGTATTTTACTTTTGATATTTGATTTATTTTTCTTTCTTTGATTTTAGGTTCAAATGGAGCCGAGGGAAATTTAAAGGAAATATGCGTCCGGCTAAAGACGTTAAATCAAGCGCTTCTTGGGAGGCAACCCAAGCATTCAACGAAGGGAGACTTTGGAATCGCTAACCCAATCAGATTTGCATTTTTACACCCTTATCTTTAATGCTTTCATTTTGTCTTGTTTAGTTAGTTGTGTTATTTGTTTGATTTCTGTGAGTTTGTGTTATTTAGTTTAAGTGTGGGGAAAGGTTAACCAAAGTCTTTCTACTTTAATTTACATATAAAAAAAATATATAAAAATAAAAATAAAAATAAAAAATAAAAAATAAAAAATAAAAAAAAAGAAAAAAAAAGATAAAATTTAAAATTAATAATATAAAAAATAAATAAAATAAATAAAAAAAAAAAGTACAAATATTTTACAATGATGTAAACTAATAGTATTCATTGGTCGGGTGGTGCTTCAGTAGTAGGCGGGGCTTCAGCAGTCGGCGGGGCCACGGAAGGAGGAGGCGGCAGAGGTTGATCAGTTGGAGCTTCACTACGCGGTGCCGCTTCAGAAGACGAAGGCAGATGTTGTTGGAACAAACCCACAAACCTCCGATGATCAAGTAAAATTTGACCATCGGTGTCCTGCATCTGGTCAATCTTCCTCTTCATGCTGGTGGCATAGCTGTGTGCGAGCTTGTGCAATTCCTTATTCTCATGCTTGAGCCCTTTAATCTCTTGCTTGAGACTCTGTATTTCAGCCACCAAGGATTCAACGTGACGGGTTCGGGCATATAGGCGTTGGGCCATGTTGGATACGGAACCCGCACACTGCACACTGAGAGCCAGAGACTCCTTGACCGCCAATTCATCAGATCGCCTTGCGAGCAGTCTGTTATCTCTGGGAGTGACAAGGTTTCGGGCCACCACCGCAGCGGTCATGTCATTTTTCATCATCGAATCCCCCACGGTAAGGGGACCGGTTGGGGATATGAAAGATGGGCGCCATATGTTGTCTGGTGAAGGCGGAGCTGCCTCTTCACCACGGTTCAAGTCAAAACGACGATCGGAAGGGCCAGACATTTTTCAGAGGTGGTGAAGAAAGAAGAGAGTTGGACTGATCAAGATTAAACAAGTGCAAGATGGGAGTGTTTACTAGAGGGAGCTCAAGTGTGTTGTGGAACAAAATTAACGCCTCTATAAAAAGGAAGAAATCAAAGAGGCGCTCCTCAGAGAAGCGTCCTCTCGCAAATCGAAGAGTCGGGGCTCCGTTCTCAAACGTCTGATTCTTTTCTCAAAAGAGGAGTTTCCTTTCTCAAAAGCCGGATTCTTTTCTCAAAAGAGGCGTTTCATTTCTTAAAGGCTGGGCTTGCTCAGAAACCACGAGCCGAACCCCGGATTTCAAAGGATCAATTTGTCCAAACGTGTCGTCACTTGTCACACGCAAATTGCTTTGCGGAAATCTCGGGCAGTTTGTCGAAGCACCAATTCAGAAATCGAAGAGGGAAATTCAACAGTCAAAGACACGCTAGCTTTCTCAAAAGCTGGGCTTCAACCCACGGGCAAATCTTCTTTTCCAGATTTATCCGCACGTGTCACATGCTACCTCTACAATCGACGATGCTCAGAGCTCGAAGCGCCGATTCCAGATATCAATGAGGAATCTGCTTTGCGGAAATTACGGGCAGCTTTGTCAGAAAGCGCGTAATTTGTACTATTCATCCATCCACCGGCTGCCGACAATGAGTGAGAGAATAGTTCCGGTTGTGAAGAAAAGTCCTATAAGTATTTACCTTCGCCTTCCACAGCAAAGGCACACCCTCTCAGCATTTCTTCATCTCCTAGAATGCATTCCCAAAGAACCCTCTCGAGTCACTCTGTATTCCTCATTCCTTGGGATACTCCTGCGAACAACCCATTCAAAGCAAAAGTATTTCATATCATAAAGGTTGAAAGCAAGAGTATCTCATATCATGCATTCTCCATGTCCTTTTCCTTGTCTTTGTTCTAACCTGCAGGACATGGAGAAATTGCTCTCGAGTACTCGTCTTCCACTGCTGATGTACTTCCAAAGAAGCTGCCACATCTACCTGAAGAACAGATAAGGCAAGCGAAAATGATACCAACAGCATGTGGAGACAACGTACAGAAGAAACAAGCAGAGAAGAATGCAGCTTGCACAATCATCCCAGCGGAAGGAGTCCGAGCTGAGGAACTAGAGAAGCTGCCACATCTGCTTGGAGAACAAATAAGGAACTGCAACATAACCAAAGAGCAAAGCTTCGCCGTACAATAGCATAAAATCATCACTTGCAAGTAAAAAGCTAAGTGTCACCCTGTTCAAGAGGAACGCTGTGGAAAATCAACAAGCACGACCAATGACTACTTATTAGTTCTTTTCATTGTCTTTTATCGTGATTTTCAATTTTTCGTTTGCAATTTTTTTTTTTTATTTATTTTTTATTATTATTTTATTTTCTTGCGTTACTTAACTGAATTATTTCTTTTCTTTGCAGGAACTTTTGGTTATTTCCACCCTTGAAGTTGATTGCAGAATTTTAGCTTGGGGGTCATCGCTTGATTTTACTGCAAATTAGGGAAGTTTTCAGTCCAATTGCGTTATTTTGTTTCTTATTATTTATTTATTTTATTTTATTTTTTTATTTGCATTATAGTGTTTTCTGACATTGGGGACAATGTCAAGTTTAAGTGTGGGGGTAGAAATCTCTAGAATTTCATTTGTCTCTGTGTTGTTGTTTTTTGTGTTCTTAATTAGTTTTGTTTTTTTTGTGTTCTTAATTAGTTTTGTTTTCTTTAAAAAAAATAAAAAAAAAAAAAAATCGGAAAATTTAAAAAATCCAAAAATATTGTCTTGTTTCCCTTATTGTTTTGAATTAGATTTTTTGTTAGTTTCCCTACCCAATGATATAATTGGATCAAATTTGAACCATGATCATCAAGAACTTAGTTAACATGTATTTTGTGAAATTCCTAATTCTCTTGTTAGTTTTGTACATGTTTGACCATCTTTGAAAAACCAAATGCACATAGCCTTGTTAATGTGAAACTAAAGTATGACTTAAAGCTTCATATGTGAATTTAGTGACCATATACATCCTATGTGAGTTTTTGAGCCGATTGAAAGTGTGTGCATTTTTCATACACTCCTATTCTTTCATGTGTGATGAACTTATGTGAGATACATCTCTAGAACTTGCGTAACGATCTTTCGAAATGTTTGTCATTGATTGCATGAACTTGGAAATGATAGAGGCATTAGGTTTACCACTATGGCCCAAATAACCATGTTTCCCAAATAAAAATGATATCATTAGATTGCCAATTTGAGCCGTGTTTGTTGAACCTTTTATTTCTTATCACCAGATATGTCTACCCTTATACCTGAAACATTTTTTCCTTACCCTTTCCAAGCAAGCTAGTGAGCAATGTGAGATTGTCTTATGAGAAATGTTTGTGAAGTACTTTGAAGGTGTTTGGCAAAAGAATAACTGTGGGGTATTTCATGTTTGTATTAAAAAAAAAAAAAAAGAGAAAAGAAAAAGAAAAAGAAAGATTGTATACGAAAAAAAAAAATGTTTTTAAAGTTTCAGTTTAAGGGTGTGGTTGGAGGTGTTAGAAGAATTGCTGGAGAGCTTGAGTTCTTATAAATCTAAAGAAAAGAATTGCTTGCAATGTAGCTTGGAACTTGTGTTTTCCTATTCTTTCGTTTCAATAACCCTATCCCTAAGCCTCATTACATCCAATAAAAGTCCTCTTGATTTAAGTTTTGCAATTATGACTATGAGAAGTGATCTTTATGCAAGCTTATGGTAGAAATTTCACATTTGATTCTTTGAGCGAAACACATTAAAACTAAACACATGTGTGATTGAGTGCATATCCAGTGAGAAGGTCGCTAGTTTGCATATGATGATTTTAAAAATAAAAACTTGAAATTGCATTAGCATGGCTATCTCACACACTACACTTCAAGGATGATTCAAAGATTACTGCTAATATTTGAATAAGGAAGATGAACTTGGATTAGTTCCTTGATGCTAGCTATGGTTCTTGATGATTTGTTTTCTTGAATGAAATTCTATGGTGGTCACATAGGGGGAAGCTAATGTTTTTCTTGTTACTTCTTGTTCTAGTTTTCTTGGTTTTGCTCGAGGACTAGCAAAAGCTAAGTATGGGGGTATTTGATCGGATCATATTTATATATATTTTTACTTCGAATTCACTCGTCTTTTCTTAGTTAGTTCCTTATATTTTGAGCTATTTACGTTATTTTTGTGTTTATAGGATTTGTTTATGCAAAGAAAATAAAAATAGCACAAATGAGTTTTAAATAATAAATTCGTCAAAAAAATTGCTTTAGTCGTTCTCATTCTGTCATGGGTTATTGGTAGAATTATGTCACGGCATAAACAAAGGAAGTGGATGGCACACAAAGAAGAATAAAGCAGCAGGAAGTCAGTGGGTAGGAAATATATAAAAGAATGGGGACGGAAAGCAGGACACGGCATAATAATAAGAGAGTGGAGGAAAGAATAAATAAAATAAAAGATGGAGTGCGGCACTGGGAAAATGGAGCAGATAAAAAAAAGAAATAAGAAGGAGTGAGGTAGGCTGCTTTTGCAGCTGAGATAAAAGGGATCCAAGAGACAGCTAGGGGACTGAGGGAAGAAAAATAAAAAAAAGGAAGGAGTTAGTGCATTGAGACGGCATAAAGGAGCAGAGAGGTCAAACGTGAAAGGGGGAATTGGTGGAAGGCAGAGGGCTGCCCTTTGGGCAGCGTGAAGCTGCGGAGAGGAAAGAGGAGCAGACAGCTGCCTTGCTGCAGCAGAAAACCGAGGAGGACTCGGACTGGGTGAGACGAGAGGAGAAGTCAGAGCAGCGTGGGAGCCAGGAGCTGACGTGGAGGTCAGGAAGAAGGCAGAACGAAGGAGGTCAGCGCACAGAAAGCAGAAACACTCTCGCTCTCGGTTAAATCTTTCCAAACTTCTATTTTATTTCTGTTTTAATAATGTGTAATTAAATTTATGTTGGTTAGAGGTTAATTCGAAACCATGAATATATTTGTAATATGAATTGATTACCTTCAGTTGTGATTTATAAGTTGTGAATTCAATTTACTTATCCGTTCGTATAAAAACTGATTTGTGTATGTTGGTTGAGAGTGCACGCTTAATTTACATGCATGAATTTGATGCTAGAATATAAGTGAATTTCACCTAATCGTTATGAACTTATTTTCACAAGTAGTAAAGGTTGCTAGTCACAATCACGTTAAGTAAATTCTTGGCAAGAGTATCATGCTTTTCATAGTTACGAATGCCTCGTCAATGCTTATAGTTTTCACAAAGTTTAATGATCTTTGATTGTATCTCTATTGTGCTTTTCACGTAGGGGACTTTTGAAGAATGTTTTGAATTGTTGTATGCGTTTTCCCGTCCAATTCAATAACTTAAGGAAAACTTGAAGATTAAAAAAGTGCTGTTCACGGTTAATCTGGAGTATTGAAATTTACAATTTATTAAAAGAACAACTGGAAATCATTTTGTATGCAAGTATAACATGTGTGGAGAAGAACCCTCTAGCTAGTCCGTCATTTATCATTTTACCTTAATTTTATGTTTTTGTCAATTCTGTAATTTAATTAAGTTTAATTTACTTTTCATCAAAACCAAACACCCATCCATTATTAAATTATATTATTTAGTTAGTTTTCTTTATTGTTAGTCTTTTAATTTAATTTCCGTCCATTTCAGTTCCTAGTGTTTAATTTAATTGTTTTCATTATTTTGAGTCATTTTAAGTGTGTTTCGAGTTATTAGAGTTTTTAGCCTAGTTTTGTGTCCTTGAGTCTTATTTAATATTTTTAAGTTAATTTAATAGATTAGCAATCCCTCCTAATCCCCGGCCTAGAACGATACCCTACTTACATCTATACTACAATTGTCAAAAAGAGGGTTTAATTTGTGTGTTTAGTTATTTTACGCATCAACTAGGCCCGATATTGCATATGTTGTTAATATTGTATGTCAGTTCATGAATTCTCCGACAGAAATGCATTATGCAACAGTGAAACAAATACTAAGATATCTTCATGGTACACTGCACCATGGGATATTATATTCAGTTGATCAAATAAAGACAAAGACAATCACTGCTTTTTCAGATGCTGATTGGGCAGCTGATCTCAACACTCGAAGGTCAATCACAGGCTATGTAGTGTATATGGGCAACAATCCAGTGTCTTGGCAATCAAAGAAACAATGTTCAGTATCAAGAAGCTTAACAGAGGCTGAATATAAGGCTCTTGCTCACACCGCAACTGATGTTGCTTGGATAAGGGGAATACTAAAGGATTTACAAGTGTTTCTGCCTTCACCTCCCATAATTCATTATGATAATATGTCAGTCATTGCCCTTACTGCAAATCTTGTATTTCATTCTCGTATAAAACATCTTGATACCGACTTTCACTTTGTGAGAGAATGTGTTCAACAAGGAGATCTGGAAGTGGTTTACATTCCAATTGAAGATCAAACTGCTGATGTTCTTACAAAAGGTCTTCATAGTCCGTCCTTTCTTCGACATTCTTACAATCTTAGGTTGAGTACCCCATCCACGATTGAGGGGGAATGTTGAGTGTCATAAATCAATGGTTAGATGGACTGTCAACTCATTACAATATTCAAGGGTTAGATGGACTGCCAAGTCAGCTTATATTAGTTAGTTAGTTACATGAATAGCTTACTAGCTAAGATTGTATTTCGTGTATAAATAGCTGATTAACAGATATTATAATTTAGTAAACAAATCAATACAGTTTCTCTCTTCATTCTTTCTCTCTCTCTTTCTTCCTATCTTTCTCTCTTTGATCTCTGAATCTTTCTGTGAGTTCTTCGAAGGCATTATTAGTGGTTTGTTATCACCTTTAACGAGAAATTACCAATAATTTGATGAGAATACTCTCTGATTCGCTTACGAAAAGAAAGTATATAGATATAGTCATGACGCAGTTATCAAAATTTCTTTAATTTTTATCTCATTTATGGTTCAGAAGTAAACTTTAATTCTATCCTCGAAATGGTTAATTAATTTGATTTAATGTTCTAAATGTCATTAAACAACAAAAATACTGGTTAAACTAATAATTATAATTGATCACTCTGCTAAAAAAAAAAGTAAAATATATTTGGCACATGCTCCATGCGCATCCTGTTGGAAACAGCGACGTGCACTTTCCGTGGACAAAACAAAAACCCAGAAAATGAAGTCCAAGTATTCCTTAATTTAATCAATCTCAAAGACCTCTGGAGAAACATCAAGCTCTGTCTCCCTTTGACGTTTTCCTCATTGAGCTCCCCCTAACTCCAATGGACTTTTCTCGCTCCCTGAGACTCCAAACTCTCGAGCTTCCTCTCAGATTCCAAACCCCAATCGACCACCTCCACCAAAACCCCACATTCTCCGTCCCCGGAGGAGCTCGCGGCCGGATTGTTTCAGCCTTGAGAAGGCCACCCATTGAAGGTTTGAGCGAGGAGCTGAACTCGATCGCCAGGCAGAACCTCGACTTTGCCCGCACTCGCCGGCAGGTTCGATCCGCTTTCGTTGAAGTTCAGGAACAGCTCGATCATGTCCTGTTTAAGGTTGGTTTCTTTCGATTTTACTTATGATTAACATTTTTGTTTCTTTTCATCGTCAATCATCTAATTGTTCGTACTTTTGGTTTGGTGGGCAGTTTCCAACTGGGATCAGAACAGATGAGGTAAAGTTATAATTTTGCTCATCTCAAACTATTATGTTCTGTTTGGTTTCTGAGAAAATATAAGTAGGGCTGGTTAATGATACTTAAATGATTTCCGCACACCGTTTCTTTGGTTATGCACCCTGTTTATTTATGTTGAGTGTACGGGGAAGAAAAGAGGTTTGCGGAAATCACTTTTCGTGATGATATTGTATCTCTAGTATTTTTTACTGTTAATTGGGTTTGCAGTGGTACGAAAGGAATTCTAGGGGGGTGGAGATTTTCTGTAAAAGCTGGATGCCGAAACAAGGTGTTCGAATTAAAGGTGTAATGTGTTTTTGTCACGGATATGGTGATACTTGCGTTTTCTTCTTTGAAGGTTTGTGTCATTCCTTTCAAGTATTAAGTAGTGAGTGAATGTTCTTGATTTTGGTATATTGTTATATAGTTGAGCCAAATTTTAAGGTTTTTGGACACATGATATCGGTCAAAGTTTGGATTTTTCAGGTATTGCCAGGCGAATTGCTGCAGCTGGCTACGCTGTATATGCCATGGACTATCCGGGTTTTGGTCTTTCAGAAGGATTGCATGGTTACGTCCCAAGCTTTGATCAATTAGCTGATGATGTGATCGAACAGTACACCAAGATTAAAGGTGTTGCACTGATTAGCATCTTGATCATCAGATACTGCAACTTTGCCTTATTATCTTTTAGCGTAATTAATTGAAAAAGGTGTTGCTTTACAGATTTTGACAGGAAATAAGTATTTTCAGGGATCTTAGACTGATTAATTCTTCCTGAATTATGATTTACAGAAAGACCGGAGTTGAAAGGGTTGCCCCGCTTTATATTGGGGCAGTCCATGGGTGGTGCCGTTACTCTCAAAGTGCACCTAAAGGAACCATATGCATGGGATGGAGTAGTTCTTGTGGCACCAATGTGTAAAGTACGTTAATTGTTGCTCCAGTATAGACATTTGCGGCACTAAAACTAAGATTCATTCATTTCAACTTCAAATTTCTTGTAGTTTGGTAGAATTTAAATGTTTCCATGTTAGAGAAAAAGTTTGAGTCTCTTTGTTAAGAATTTCCTTGTGATGACTGTTTTTACAAATTGAGGATGTCCATGCTATTTCTGGGGAAAAAAGAAAATTAGAGGACATTATTTCAAAAGACCCTGAATCTTACACATCTTCAACTATAATTTTGCACTTGTAGACGTTCTTAATAAGTTTGATTCCATCGTTGCTTTTCCATCCTGAAAATTTTGTTGACCTTGAGTTGATGAAAGATTGCAGAAGACGTAACACCTCCAGCAGCAGCTCTGAAGATATTAACTCTCATGTCAAAAGTTATGCCGAAAGCAAAGCTTGTCCCACAGAAAGATTTAGCGGAGCTGGCCTTCAGAGACCTTCGGAAACGGGAAATGGTTTGTCATTCATTTCCTCTACAAACATGAATGCACTTGTATGAAAAATCTGATGGACATGGATTGGTCCAATAGCGAAATATCTTTATCTGCTTTCAGAGGATACAAATTTAAGTATTGAAGATAACCGAGTCAATGTTTTGCTTGTCCTTTATCAGGCTGTCTACAATGTGATATGCTACAACGACAATGTGCGGTTGAAGACTGCTGTGGAACTGCTACAAGCTACTAAGGATATTGAGATGCAACTCGAGAAGGTCAGTTTCAGCTGTATATTGTGTCTGATGTGCATCCATTCTTACATATTGCCACTGCACGCTTTTAATGTTATGTCCCGGACTAACAAAATTGGGGATGTGTCAGGTATCAGCGCCACTCCTAGTTCTTCATGGAGCTGCAGACAAGGTGACTGATCCTCGGGTGAGCCAGTTTCTTTATGAGAAGGCCTCTAGCAAGGATAAAACCCTAAAACTCTACCCGGAAGGTTATCATTCCATTCTCGAAGGAGAACCCGATGACAGAATTCTTACCGTCCTTGACGATATTGTCACTTGGCTGGATTCCCGCGTTCCCCTACATAGCTTTTCTCTCTGAATCTATGTACTCTACCATTTGATCTATTGCTTTTGTTTTTTCTTTTTACGCATTCTGGTGAAGAAACTGCATAACTTAAGTTATCTAAATTTAAACGTTACGTGATCGTAAGTTCATTCGTTGTATCACAGATTCATCATCTTTGCAAGTTGTCTCAAATTGTTTGAAATAGAACAATCAGCGTGTAGAATCTTACCATGCTGGGGTTTGAAAAAGATGCTCTCTCTCTCTCTCTCTCTTAGATAACAACCCTAAACCCTTTCCTTCCCCAATCGCCGACCCCTCCCTTTGGTTGGGGTGGGATCGGTGACAACCAAAACATTTCAGCATGCTTTTCTCTTTCTCTAGCCCCTTCTTTCTTTCTCTCTTTATTTTGGTTTTTACTTTTGGTTGCTGTTTCTCTGAGCTTATGTCTCAGTGCCTTCTGAGCTTTGTCTCAGTTTGCTCTAAGCTTGTCTCAAATCTGGAACTTATACCTTTTCCTTCACCAAAATTCGTCGTCACCGCGAGTTCTCATCGACATAAGCCTGCTACTCAGCCCATCGGGTGCCTCCTTGAGGGGTCTCCTCCGGCAGCACACTTTAGTGGTTGGTGGCTTTTAACGTGCGATTTGCACTATTTGGTAGGAATATAGGAGCGCTCACAGTGCGGATAGCTTGGCTACTCCTATTTTCCGTTCATCCATTTGTTTCGTTGGTTCTTCATCAAAGTGGTAGCGTCTTTGCGATGGTGGTGTGGCTAACGTGGTGGTCGTGGCTGCCTTCATTTTCTAGTTTTAGGATTTTATTTTTTTTAATTTTTTTTTGGCATATGGCTGCCTCTGGCGGCCCATTTTATTGGAATTTCTTTATGTGGAGTTGAAGGGGGTGTATTTAATTGGAATTTTAGGGGTTTTAATTCTTTTAATGAATCTAGGGTATTCAATCAAGATTTTAAGTGGTTCTCTGAAATTCAATGTGTATTCAATTCGGATTTTAAGATAGTTTATTAAAATGTTTAGAAATTTGGGTGTATTCAATTAGAATTTTAAAGATTTATAACATTCCAGGTGTATTCAATTAGAATTAGAATTTAGAGAATTTGGAAAAGTTGAGGAATTAAAGGGAATTTGAGAGATTTTGTAGTATATTTTAAACATGCGCAAATCTTACATCTCCCTATGAGATTTCGAGGGAATTGAATCAAAATTTTACATAGAATCTCTACAAATCAGTTAAACTCTGTAAAAATTCATGGATTTATAAATCTATTAAAATCTCTCAAATTTCCAATTAAATACACCCCCTCCCGAAGTTGTGCTTGGCTGTTTTGGACTGAATTTTTAGGGTGTTCTTAGTTCTTACCTTGTACTAGCTCTCTTTAAAGAAAATCTACTTTAATTGACCCAAAAAAAAAAAAAAAAAAAAAAACTTAACATAGTAATTCTCATTATATCCCCCAATAAAAACAAAATGCTGTGACTAATCTCTCCATAAGTGTGACATGCAAGATATTTTCTTTCTATCACGGGCACTCAGGTGATTTTTTAATTTTCTTCTAAAAATAAATTTGTTGAAAAGTGAATTTTTTTTATTCACCTCATATCCCTTCATAATTGTAGATACTTCTTTTTCTTTTAACCATGGTGATTACCTCTAAATATATTGAATTTGAGCTAAGTTTTTTGCCTAAATATATTTTTCGATTTTTTTAGACGTTTTGATCCATTATTTAGACGTTTAATGGTCAATGAATTTATTTTATTATTTTGGTGAAGTTCCCCTAATCCTTTTTTTTTTTTTTTTTTTAAGAGACAATTAGCAAAAAATTAAGGTCGGTAGGGAAACCACTGATCCAGAGGTTGACCCAGAAGTTGAAGACAAGTAGTTGATTTTCTGCTATTGTCCTTCACAAACTCCAAACATCGCAGTCTTTAAAGATCTTTATTAAGCGATCGGCATTCCACAAGAGGCTCGTCGTCTTCGTTAGGCATCCATGTCTCTGTTAAACCAGCTCTTCAACAGAGGCGTTTTCGGCACAAAATGGTTGGTGAATCACATCCTTTTACTTGTTTGTTTGATTAGTCGTATTAATCATCTGGGTCTCCTTGTTCTTTGCTTATCATGATTTAATTTCGTAATTAGTTATCCAGAATTTCTTGTTTTCGTTAAATTTTAGTTTAATAAATGTTCAATACGTTATCTAAATTCTTGATTTTGGGAGGTACCCAATATTTGTCAACGCATATTACCATCTGGGTTTCTTTGATCATGTCATTAGTATACTTGTGGAAATACTTTGATCGGTTTTTGGCATTTCTGAGCTGTTGGCGCTAAATGTTCATTGTTTTTAGTAAATTGGTTGTTTGTTAACTCTCCTAAGTGTGAAATTTGGAGACATGGTGGCAAATTTCTAAACTTTTTCATCGCTGTTGTAATAAGGGGGTCTAAATCCTTAACCTTGGCGGGTTTGTTTTGCAGCAAAACATGTTTGAATTTGGGTATTTCACGCATTAAATTGCTGCAAAACAAGAGAGATGTGCAGCTCAAACATATGCGCAAGGAGATTGCGCAGTTTTTGCAGGCTGGCCAAGAAGCAATAGCTCGAATTCGGGTACAACTTCCAAAATTGTAACAAAAAAATGTCTATGCCCATTTGATTGGTATCTGTTTCTTGTTTGAATTGTTATAGATAATTGTGGTGAACATTTGATAATGGTCAGGTGGAGCATGTTATACGAGAGCAAAACATTTGGGCTGCTTATGAGATATTGGAGCTGTTCTGTGAATTTGTACTTGCACGGGTTCCCATTATTGAAAATCAGAAGTAAGTTTCGGCTTTAGATAACTTCTGACACTTGGCCTCCCTTGTCATATATGAACATGTACAGACTAGTTGCATTACCCTAAATATGTACTAGTTGCATTACCCTAAATATGTACTTTGGAGTATCATTGTTGTTTGTTTTAAGCAGTAGGACATGAAGACACAAAATACTAATGCAAGTTGGAAAAACTTTGAGCATTGCGGTTTGTTTTAACCAGCAGGAACTGTGTTACTTTTGCACACATGTCTGTTAATGTCAATATAATTTATTTATGCCACTCAATTTCTTGACCAATTTTTCTCTAATTGTAGGGAGTGTCCAACGGAATTACGAGAAGCTATATCGAGCATAATTTTTGCCGCCCCAAGATGCTCAGATGTTCCAGATTTAATGCAGATCACAAATTTGTTTACAGCAAAATATGGGAAGGAATTTGTATCAGCTGCGTCTGAGCTTCGTCCTGATTCTGGTGTCAACAGAACAGTTAAGCGGTTTTATTGCATATGCAACTGTGAGTCTTTGAAGAACAGCATCATATTTGTAAAATAAAACTGATGCCACTTTTCAATTCGTTTTGTATAATTTTGGCAGATAATTGAAAAGCTTTCAGTTAGTGCTCCTTCTGGAGAGGCAAGGCTTAAGGTATTGAAGGAAATTGCACAAGAGTACAAGCTGAATTGGGATTCTTCTGACACTGAAGCGGAATTCAGTAAAAAGCATGACGATCTGCTGGTACTTTTAAAAACTAAGTTCTTTTCCGTTTTAAAAGTGATTAGTTGTAGCTTAATCTTCTAACATCATTTGTGTCATGGTTTAGTTTTGTAGTCGTGTGCAACTTCTCATGATACAGGAATTTCTTGCGTGCGCTCATGATACATGATTTTTTTGGTTTCAATTGTCATTTTAGTCAACAGTAACCCTTTTATTATTCGATATGGATTCAGTAGCTTGATAGGGAATTGGATATTAAAGTGGATTGATTTCAAACAACATTTGAAATTGGACTCACATCTTGAAACCATATGTTTGAATTTATTAGGAAATTTTAATGTTGTTTACACTTTGATTACAGAAGTTGTGGCCTTTTGTCTCATTATTTGTAGGGTGGATCGAAGCATGTAAGTGGTGCTGCTGCACCTTCTCAAGCTCCCGCAAAACGAGTAACTTTTAGTTCCCCACCTTCTAATGGGGCACATACTATTGTGCCTGCAGATGTTAAACAAGAACCTCAATACCTCCATGCTCCAAGATCTTTAATCAACACACCATCGTTCAGTAGTGAGATTCAACCATCAGGGAATGATGATAAAGCAAGGCCAGTTAGTGAAACCAAAGGGGAGACAAGACCACAATCATCTGATACCTTGGACAGAGCTCGAGCTGCCATTGCCTCTGCTGAGCGTGCATCTGCTGCTGCCCGTCGGGCTGCTGAGCTGGTTAAGTCCTTATAGTGCTCAAGTAAATCATTTGGATCAAGTTGCACAGGAGAAAGAGCACAAAAGAAAACATACGTTACTACTCTAGGTAATACAATTTCCAATAGTATGTAAAGAAAGTGCTGAGGATTCAACCGTACTCGTGAATACGATTTGTATATTTGTATCTTATCTTATGACGTCAAGAACTCAAATGTTTCTCTTATCATTCACAAATTGTTGTTATTGCAATCACTTTATCTACAACAGATCTTGTGTCGTGACTCGTGACTGATTGGAGGGCAACTGCTCTGGCTTTCACACCGATTCCCAACATATTTCGTCTATGAGCCGATGAGGCATTAGTTGTGATTGTGATTTGCATATTTTAATTAGCGAGATGGAAACCAATCAAATTCAGATATTGTCCTTGATAATTATGTATTATCCTCCATGACCAGTAGGCATGGACTCACAATATGCACACATGAAATTTTGAATCGGAATTTTATGTCTTCCAACAGCACCGGATGCTATGTATGAATTTGCTGTGCCAATAAGGTTCCTCTTTTCTTCTCTTCATTTACGTACATGACTAACTAATTTCATTTCATGAATCATTTCTACACTTATATGGCTTTGTAATTATATATATGCTCCGGGTCCGGACTAGTTTAAGGTTTTAATGACGGAAGAAGAGAATGGATGTGGTTGGATCGATGTTCAAAATATTTGGTCCATGCGAAAAATGTAAAGATGAGAAAGTCCAAGTCAGGACCCAACCATTGTTCGTTTAATCATGTAATCTTTGTATAATCTCTTTAAGGTAAGCATAGATTTCTTATTACACCAGAAACTCGTCTGGTAATTTACTTTTAACTTTTCCGAAGCTGGAACCATATATATGTATGAGGAGAACCACAGTAATATGACTTTAAAGTTTGACATATATGATCAGAACAAACCAAAACATTCTTGTTTGCTCCCCAAGAGATTCCGATCCGATCTACAACGACACTGCCATATATCTATCACAGCTGCTGCCACAGCCTGATGAGCCTCGATCTGAGAGCCCTAGTGCCCTAGATACCTAGACCCTAGAGGGCTAGACCTAATTATATAAGGCTGCACTATTGCATATATGTATATATATATATATATATATATAAAGTGTATGTATATATACATTTAACCTAGCAAAGCAGCTAGGGCTTATGATAAATATGACGGTGCAGTGGCAAGAAGAGACAAGTTTACAAGACCTGATGGTGGGTATAGTTATACATAGATAGGATCACACTTCTCAACGACATAGCTTCTCTCGTGCAAACACGAAACCCACGTCGGTTTCTCAAAAGACAAAAGTACTCTCTAAGTATGCTTGCAGGAAACTTCAGCAAACACTTCTGAAAGGCACACTTACAACAATTAGCAGTGCGTTTATATTCACTGTGTCTGTGTCTGTGTCGTGACAAAGATGTAACATTGTTGGTTTAGCATTTTAGCAGCATGCATGGCGAGAGAGAGAGAGAGAGAGAGAGAGAGAGAGAGAGAGAGAGAGCTTTCTATGTATATGAGGTGTATACATCACACCAAAAAAGAAAACCTGGTTTGAATCATAAAATGCCATAAGAAGTGATGGTGGTGCTTTTATAATTAGACAGCTTTATATGTATATGAGGTGTATATATCACACCAAAAAAGAAAACCTGGTTTGAATCATAAAATGCCATAAGAGGTGGTGGTGGTGCTCAACCGCGTGATCTTCACCAACAACTCACATTGATATTGTTGAACTGAGCAGTCGTTTTCGTCTTGAATTTCGTTTTAAAATCCTCATTTCCATTGGTCGCTTGCTTCAGACCTCCCAGCTGCACCTTCTAGTATACTTCTCATCAAATATATGTGTGTTGGGCAGATTTGTGACACCAAAGAAAATACACAAGTTCTAAATAATTAGATTTGTACAATTTTAACGGTTGAGATGCAATCTGATTAATCCAATTAATTATCTTTCTTTAAATAATTATGTATCAGGGAACAAAATTCTAAAAACCTTGTAAATTTATAATTCTCACTCCTATCTCATTAATTCTCCTCCCTTTTCCTGCTTGATTATTTATTTGGTGCCTTAGATTTTGGCCCTTACAATTCATGATTTTTAGATAAAAACTCATTTACATATAAATGTCCAATAAAAACCCAAATTTAAAATCTACAACCACATTGGAACACTATTGACCTACTAATACAATTTATTTACACTCATACCACTTTCCCAAATCCCTAAATTTATTCCAAATTAAAAGTTGTAGAAAAAGTGAAATAAAATATATAAATTGTTGTATTGCATTAATTGTATCCATTTCATACCAAAAATTTACCTTTTTTGTGATATATATATTTTGCATTAATTGGGAAGTAAATTAATTTGTTCCAATTATTAAAAAAGATTATACTAAATCCATATTATATATTTTGAATCAAATAACACTTCTCTAACTTGTAGGTAAATTATTTTTCATGTATTGTTACATATATTAGGCACGTTTTATTGTTGTATAAATATAGGTATGACATAATATTTTTCAATATAATACATCAAATTACATTTCTTCTTGTTATGAGTAAATTATTCTCCATGTACTAGTGAAAAAAAAGATATTATATTACACACGGAGTATAATTTTTTGTAGGTAAATTATTGGAAATTAATTTGTAGGTAGGAAAATTAATTTGTTCCAATTATATAAAAAATATATATACTACACCTAGATTATATATATATATATATATATATATATATATATTTTTTTTTTTTTTTTTTTTTTTTTAATTTGAGAAAACCTAGATTATATATTTTGAATCAAATAACATTTTTGTATACATGGTAGGTAAATTATTTTTCATGTATTATTACATATATTAGCCTATTAGGGACATTTTTTTCTTTTCCCTTATCCTCTTCATCGTTCTTCCTTTGTACTCATAGGAAGGCCTATTTACTATTCTATTTAATATACCACGCTGCAGATGCTAAGGCAACTGGTAAAAGCATCCAAGTAGGGAGACACGATACCATGACCACTATTCAATGTATTCATTCTTCTCTCCGTCGTCCTCCCCTTCTATCGTGTTTTCTCAGTTTCTTTTTCTTTTTAATTTTTTGACATCTTGATGGCCATATCTTAATTCACCAACCAACCTTTTGTGCCTTGCAGCTATAGCGCCTATGACTACAATTGATTAAAGGCAAAAAATGAAATTATGTTCTGCAGACTATGGCCAATAGTTGATTGCAGACCCCTAACTCAATATGAATAATATAGCCAATAACTCTAGTTGATTATCCTGGTTCATGATGCCGGATATGATTGAAGACATATTAACCGTTTTCATCTTACAATTTAAAATCCCAAGTGTCAAGACAGTACTATATTAAGTGGATCCATGAAAAAAAAATGCAGAACGACGTATATAGGGAGAATTGGGGAAGAAAGAGTGGAATAAGTAAGGGGAGAAAATTAGTAAAGCACAATTAATGAGATAAGAGAGAAAATAAAATTTATAATTAAAAGTTTTATTTAACTATTTAAATAAATTTAAAAAAAAGAGTTGATGAATAACTTTCCACCTCAAAAAATAGAATTTTTTTCAATGTGATCAATACAATGAGTAGTACATCATGTGTTACTATATAAATGATGAGATATGTGTGCTAAAAAGTTAATAACTTAAAAAATAAAAAATTTCTCCTCAACAAAAGTGTACGAATTTAATGGCCCAGAACTTGTGTCAAAATCTTGTGTGAAAAATGTGGTGGCACCCATCCGTCTATATAGGGTTGGATATGGAGACACATATTTTTATACATATTTTCAGTTATGTTTTGGTGCTGCTAACTCTGTAACATATTTTAACGATCCAACAATTTATCTTTTATTTTTTTCTCTCAAATATTATATCTACCAAAGATTACCTAAAATTCATATGACTATTGGATTAAATTTAATTTTTTTTTTGCCAAATTGTAATCAACAATTTCTTTATTACAAATGAATGTCTTAATAATTTTAAATTTATTTAATTTTTTAGAAAGATGATTTATGAATAATGTACTAAAATATAGACAGTTCGAATCGTTAAAATACATCACGAAGTGGGTATCAAAAACGTCTCTCTCCCGATCCTGATTCATGTTATAACGAGCTAAAATTGAAATATATGGATAAACACAACACATGCAAAAGTACGACATACAACTGTCCTAGGCCCTTAGGATGGTACGTGTGTACTAACAAGGGCAAGATGTTTGATGATTGCGAAGTAACCAAACAAGTGGAAACTGTTTGATGGTTGCGTTGCAGCTATTCACTTTGGACTATAATTAGATTATCATCTTTAATTTTTACTTTATACTTTTTGCACTATAGAGAGAGGAACATTACATTCGTGAGAAAATGAATGAAGGATATGGTTGAGAGGAGGGTGAAATGAAGGAGAGAATGCATTGAGCACAAATTTCAAGTGAAAACTGAAGGAAGTTTCACTTCAAAACCAACTAATGAGGATGAATAACACAACTTCTTATAAATTATAGCAAGATTTATTAACTTTTGATGGTGGTTACCATGCTATGTAGTAAAGAGTTTTTCAAACCACAAACCAAATCTTTCACATGAACTAAAGAGAATAAAAGCTAGGGTTTGCGGAGATCACTCTATTTTCTCATTCAACTAATAAAATTGATTAATTACAAGTTTAATTATGCTAAATAGAATTAGCTAAAGTGACTAATCATGACAATTATATTAACTAACAATATCTGACCTAGGTTTTAGAATTGTTGAAGAAGAAAAAACAAGAGAAATTACCAATGGTCCAATTGGTTTGCCTATTAATTAAAGGTCGCTTTGTTTGTAAAAACTGATGGCAGCAGTATATATGTCGAGTTAAAAGTATTTTGGTAGTTGAAAGAAAGAGAAAAAAAACCTAGCTAGCTACTTACTTTCTTTCGCTCACACAGAACTCACACGCATACACAAAGCAAGGGAGATATCTCGGATCATGTGATCAGAGACTATTAGCAAACCAAATAAGTGGAAGGAGATAACAAAGATACAGCAACTGATCGAGTGATGGATCAGTTAGCTTATTAGCTAGAACTGTAGTCACAGAGACATCAAAATAATTCACTGTAAAAAGCTGATCAAATATTAAGCAAAGCTGGGTCTATATCCAATAAGCCCGTCTACTTTTGCTGAGGCTATATATATTTTGTAGTTTATGCATGCGCGCTCCACCTCTCTCCCCGTATTTCAGTTTCAGCCTGATCTCTCTCGAGTATTAAGTTGTTACAGTAACTATTATTAAATTTATATGCAACTTTTAGAAGTAGTTTCTTGTCAAAATAACTTTCATGCCATGAGCACATTGTTACTTTAGCTTTCATGTAAATTTCACAAAAACATGTGTGATTTTTCTTCAGACGTCATTGTTTCATTTACACACGACGTCATATTTATGATATACACACACCATGTAAATTGCTTTCTTAATTATTGGCCTTCTACATATGTTTACAAAATTTTATAATTATTATCCGTGATTCATCTCTTTCTCTCTCCGTGCCCGGATCTCTTTGCTGGGGGGATGACCTCCAGCGTAGGGAAGCCCGAGCGACAGGCGAGGCCCGAGGAGCAGGCCCGTCGAGGATTGCCAGCCGGAGAGCCCGAGGGCTGCGTCAGGCGCGTGCGTTTCACGCGCGCGTGGGCGCGAGTCATCCGACAAAAAAATAGGGCTGGGGCCCGCGAATTCAGTTTTGAAAAGTTACCGTTGGGGAAGCCACGTGGCTTCCCCATGTCTGTTCGATTGAAACGGTCCTATTTTATGGACCGTTGGATTTCCAACGGTAAAAAACATTTAAAAATCTCATTTAATTTCATCCGTTTGATCTAAGATCAACGGTCCACGTTATTAGGCTTTGTAAATTTAAAAAAAAAAAACAGTTTAAAAATCTAAAATGTTACCGTTGTGACACGTGGCATAATCTGGAGTGTTGGAATTTAACTTTTTTAAATCCAACGGCAGAGATTAATTAGGTGAATAAAAATTAAAAAAAATGTAAAAAATCCGAAAAAAATCCGAAAAAAAATTCTGAAAAATTATAAAAAATTTTGATTTTACTTGTCTATAAATACCTTCTCATTATCTTCTACCCTACACCACAATTTCATATTTTCTCAACTACTGTCAACCACATTCCTATCTTTCTCTCAAAGTTTCAATCCAATTTTTTTCCAACAAAATGACTACTCAACCAGGTACGAATTGGACACTTATTGAAGATGTTGCGTTGTGTACTAGTTGGGTTCAAGTTACTCATGATTCGATTACGGGTAATGTGATGCAGTTGCGAGAAATGTGGAGTCTTATTCATACCAATTATCTTGAGAAAATGGGTGGGCAAATAACTAAAGAATCGATGTCCAGTCGTTGGAAATTACTTAGTCAATCGTTTAGTACGTGGAGAGACGCCTTGGCACAAGCTAGTGGTAATCTTCGAAGTGGGGAAAATTTAGCGGATCAGGTAACAATATATTATTTATTTGTTTGTATTATTTGTTAGCTACTTTCATTATAATTATTTGTTTGTATTATTTATTTTTTACCTACTTTCATTATAATTATTTGGTTGTATTATTTATTTGTTACCTACTTTCATTATAATTATTTGTTAGCTACTTTCATTATATTTATTTGTTTGTATTATTTGTTACCTACTTTCATTATAATTATTTGTTAGCTACTTTCATTATAATTATTTGTTTTATTATTTATTTGTTACATACTTTCATTATAATTATTTGTTTGTATTATAATCCATCACCAATAATTGTCTTTTCAGATAATGACACGTGCCTTGACACAACGATTAAAAATCTTATCAGAAATCTATCACCAATAATTGTCTTTGCGGATAATGACACGTGGCGCAACGAGAACGATTAAATATCTTATTCGAAATAATAAATAAAATTATTTTGAATTATTTTATAAATACAAAAATACAAAAATTTTATTGCTATTGGCTTTTCGGATAATGACACGTAGCGCAACGAGAACGATTAAAAATCTATCCGAAATTACAAATAAAATTATTAGGGTTATGTATTATTTTATAAATAAAAAAATACTAATATTTTATTGCCAATTGCCAGGGCTATTCAATGCAAGGGTGGAGATGCAAAAGGCAATTGCCAGGGGAATGCACTGTTCATTAAGGGCAGTTACTGTTCACTAGGTGGATTAAATAGTGAATAGCCTGGGGGGAGGACTCCTACACTGGAGTTGCTCTAAGAGTGAAATATAACAAAGGAGTACACTTCTTAGGTTAAATTAAAAAGCATCAGCATGCTTACCACTAGGGCAACCCTAAACTGTGTTCAGAAACTGCATTAATATATAGTACAGTTGATTGATTGATTTTTATTTCTAATTTTGTATTGAGTGATTTTTATTCTAATTTTTGTTCTTTTGTTTTCGTAATTATATCTTGTATTTTATGCTTTTGATAAGAAAATAAATATAGGTTTGTTTTTTATCATTTGTCGTTTATAGTTGATATATATAACTGCTGCTCCTGCATATCTAGCAGGTACTTGACTAAATTATTTAAAATAAATACCAAATGCAATGAAAGATACGTACAAATTAGAAACCAAATGTTACTTAGCTTTATACATCATTTGTTTGTAACATTTGTGGTAGGGCGCCAGTCTCTCTACTTGTGATCACTATTTGAATGTGCTTGATCATCCAGTCTGACCTAGTTATGGCTATGCTCTAGTTTTTGTGATTTGTTCTACAAAGTGAATGACTCGTTTGATAATTATTTCAGTTTTTAGTTTTTGGTTTTCAATATTTATATTTTTAAAATTGAAAATAGAAACCTGTTTTTAAAATTAATAAATAAAAACAGAAAACCAAAATTTGAAAACTTAAGAAAATAGTTTTCAATTTTCATTTGTTAATCGAATAGTATTTACAAACAAGATTTCAATTTTTAAATTTCAAAAAAAATAGAAACAACAATTAAAAATTGAAAATGATTATAAGTACGATATGTTTAAATATCCTTTTTCAAATTATATAAATTAACGACTTTTTAAGCAATATTTTGAGTGTTTTATTTATTTATTTTACAAACACTTAGTTTTAGTTTAAATAAAATCATGTTATCAAATGTTAATAATTAAGTGTTGATTGAAATGTCTTTGAGGGATTTCAAAAGAACTCATTGTTATTCGCTCCGTCACACCACTACCAATAATTTTGAGCCGAATGTTGCTAATTAGATGTTTGGCGAAATGTCTTTGAAAGGTTGATTTTAAAAGGGCATTTTAGCCAAATAGACTTTGAAATTTGCATAATTTCTCACTTTGGTCTTTAAGATTTGAAATCGATAGAAGTGGTCTTTGAGTTTGTCCACCATCAATCATTTTGGTCATTCCCTGAAAATTTATGTTAAAGGAGCAAAATGACAAAAATACCTTCAGCTTCAATTAACGAACAATGGGCCAAAATGATTTAACAAAAATTGAGGGTATTGTTGTTATTTTATCCTTATTTAATGAAATTTTTTTATGGAATAACCAAAACATTGATGGTCGACAAACTCATGAACCACTTTTATCAGTTTCAAATCTCGTGAACCAAAATGAAAAATTATGCCAATTTCATGAACCATTTAGATAAAAGTCATTTCAAAAGTAAAGGAGAATGTAGGGGACAAAGTTTTGACTTCATCACGCCACTACCAGTAGATATTCACCAATTAGCTTAGTAAGTTAAGTTTGATCACCATGCATGTTAACAAAGATGCAGACGAATTTAGTCAAATTTGTTAGAACAATTAATGTGCTTTCCTACCCAACTTCAAATTAATCTCTATCTATTGTAAACTTAAAAAAAATGCTAAGAAAAATGGATTCATTACAATCAAACTAATTAATTAGCATCCAGAACCTTGGGATAGGATTAATGAAATAACAAAAAGTAAATAATTAATTTGAAGGATCTTCAGTTATATAAATATGTGTTTGTGGGTCCAGGTAGCTAGGTTTTAGCTGCGAACCAAATCGGGTTAAACACTAGCTTGGTAGGAGTACCCAGTATGGGAAAAGGATTCTGGCCGGATTTTTTTCTTTGGAATCATAAAAATCCCGTGATCGTGAGAAAATTTTTAGTTATGACGAGAATAAGGATTGTACATCATGTATTTTATGCAAGTGATGAAAAATTTTAATTTTTAAGTTATTAACATTTTAACACACATAACCCACCATTTATAAAGGGACACATGGTGTAACACTTCATGTGACGAGAACACTGAAAAATCTCTCGTAATCGTGACCATTCATCGTATATCATGTGGTCAAAAAATATTTTAAAATTTAAAATTAAATATAAATAATATCTAACAAAAACTGATTGCATGATGTACGATAAACGATGACAATCGCGAAATCCCTAAAATCCTCAGGAAAATGATCCAGCGAGGATCCTTTTTCCCCAGTATGGGCTCAGATGTAGTTCCATTAGTTAACAATCTGATTTCTTATCGGCAAAAACAACTAGCGGTAGTACTGTAGATGGTTGCAGTCTAGCTTAACCTATTACATAAATATAACATATATATGTATATATACTTATGTGTGTGTGCAAGTTGAGTCTGCAACAAGCTAGGGTTAGCTATATATATAGCTAGGGCTAGGGTTGGATTCTCTGGTGTCTTCTATCTTCAACTATCTGTCTCTTGTGTAGCTCCTGGTGCCCCGCCTCCTCCCTACCAATCTTCATCAGTCACTTCAAGTTGCACTTTTAAGCACCTGAACCCCTAATCGCTTTAAATCTTCTGCCGCAGCAATTGGCAGAAAAATAGGTTGGTCAACCCATATATTTAAGCCAGCTGCTTCTTCCTCCATACTTCCTCCATAGCTAGGGTTAGCGCTGCAGTAAAGTGTTCTGTGTTTCTATTGGCAATTCTCAATCAACACAGAATTTAAGAGATAATAGGTACCCGCCATGATTATTTAATTGGTTTCAGGTTCAGATTTTTTCTGAAATCATCAGTCCATGTCTCAGATTGCATCTGCATCCTATATATGATCTTATAATGCTTACTTGTTTTTCTCTTGAAGTCGATTATCCTAAAACCATTCAAATTATTACGGACCAATTGTATATATGAAATTAGTAAATATTTGAACAAAACATTCCAATTGGGTACGTAACTATAGGCAGTGACCAAGAAATTAGTGTAGTGGGGTGAAAGCACGATATATGCACAAAACTCCAAATGACATGAATACAAATCTATCACAAAACACGATATATGCAACGAATCTAAATTGATAACCACACCATCATTTTTGCATCGCGAAACCACATAAACTTACATAAGAAAATATGAGAACTGGTACTTTGTTTCATGAGTAACATATCTAAGACTCATACTGAAGTAAAAAATATTATCACTTTGTAAATTGAAAGTTTTTCAAAATAACTAAAATTGAAAAGCAAAAAAAAAAAAAAAAAGATTTCACCATGAGTCTTATATATCACTTTCTAAATTGAAAGTTAAACCTATTCGATTAACTGTCTTTGTCTGTGAATTGTGGATCTAAGGGCTCTAAATGGTAGAGTGTTCAATACTAGCCTCGCCCATTTTAGGGATTCTTTATCTGATTCTTTTCTTCCATTGTCTCTAACCATTCTGGTAGCAATGTTGATCACTTTATGCATAGTGAGTATTTTCAACTACCATATTTTTTTTAACACGGTTCTCAACTATATTTCTATATTTCGATTTAGGAGTATTTCTAATGGCATTCCCTAGAAACGTGAGCTGTTATAGCAGCACTTTCTCTTAAGAAAAACAACTAATAATTTACAAGATTGGGGAAAATATCAATAAACATGACCAATGTTTCTTCAATTACATGAAACCAACTGATCACACATGCGTATATATAGTTCCATTTGATATATGTTAATGGCGGGGATCAGGGATCTGGATTATGCTTTGGAGTTTGGAGGGGTACAGTTGAACAGACAAGAAATGTATTTGTTTCTGGTGAGGGAAGTTGCAGCCAGAAACAAGATGGAATTGCGAGTTCCTCAACAGGCCATTGCCCCCTATAGACTCCAAGCATGGTGTGACACTGTGACCATACTAGTAAAAAAAACACTTTGCGCGACGTACGTACATGCGTCGCGCAAAGTCAAAAATCGTTGCGCAAGGGTTTGCGCGACGCAACCTTCGTCGCGCGCTAATCGTCGCGCCAAGGCAGTGACGCTAAGGTTTGCGCGACGAAGAAACAACATGCGTCGCGCAAAGCCACTTTGCGCGACGCATGGCCTACGTCATGCAAAGTACTTTGCGCGACGCACACCTACGTCGTGCAAAATCACTTTGCGCGACGCGCATCCTACGTCGTGCAAAGATACTTTGCGCGACGCACATCCTAAGGCATGCGTCGCGCAAACCTTTTTTTTTTTAGTGAAAATAAATTTTTTTTTAGTGAAAAATATTTTGTTTTTTAAATTTTTGATAAATATTGTAATTAAATTCTAAAGAATAATTAATTAACCAAGCAAAAGTATTTAATTATAAAATATATGAAAATGTACATACAAAATGTCCGAACAAAAAAGAAAAAACTACAAGTGAACTAGGTTTAATACATCAGGCTACTGGGTATCGGCAGGGCGAGGTGGCTCTGAGGTCGAAGGTGAAACAAGATGAGGTGCTGGTAGCGAGATTTGGAGGCCGGACATTTGTATGGCTTGTACAAGGTCTCTCACCATCTCGGCATAGGTCCTCATCTCCTCGCCTTGGGCCTTTAGCTGCGCCCTCATCTGCTCGCCATGGGCCCTCATCTGGTCTTCCTGGATCACAAGTTGAACCTTTAGGGAACAAAGAGAACAAAGAAGGTCTTACCTCATTCAAAAGAGAATTTGAATCATACTGGCTAATTGAGCACAATTGGTTCGTATGTCTTGATTTTGAACTGAGGGACAGAGCAACATCAGGATGAAGCAGAGTTTCAGCGAACAGAAGCATTAAGATAAGTGTTTGCAAAAAAAAAACAAAAAAAATTGACATCGTAAATGCATACATGAAAAGGTAAATGGAGAAAATTCATTTTATGACTACAAATAGTTGCTTTCATATGCATATGTATGCATGCCAACTGTCCATATATGGGATGCCGATTCCTAAAGGAAATAGTAGTTCTGATAGATAGCCACCATTGGGCATTTGGATGGAAAACAAAATAAAATGCTGAAGCACATCGTTGAAAGGTGAACGTTTCAAACAGATTATATGTGATTTTCTGGATAGAGTATCAGCAGCAATCTCAAGAACTCATGACTGCTATATGATATGGTTTATATGTTGACCTAAGAACTGGACATTCATAGCTAGTTTGATTACATACATCAAACAACAGTGAACATGAATAACAGTATGATACCTATAATTGAAGTTCTTCACAACAAAGTATAGCTTATTGGCTAAAATAGTCCACCTGCATCCGTGCTCGCATTACGTTCCTAGTAATGAGATGACTGTGATTCCTTAATCATAGAACAATAACCCAATTGCATATATATTCTGAACTCAATCATGTTTTCAATAATGATTCTTTTGAGTCACCATTTAGTTAAATTACACAAATCATTCATTTCTGTTTCTAAATGAAGCCTTATGTTCACAACAATTAGGAACATCTGACAACTTATTGGATCCATAGCTCTAACACTAAAGTTGCAGGGAAGAAAGCTTTTTTTTTTTTTTTTAATTTGTTTTTATATTTCAAAATGACAACTCTCTTTCTAGATTATGCAAATACTAAAAGCATAAAGCATGGCCAGAAGAAGTTGTTGCAGTTCCAACAAGGCAGTATTCAAAGTGTGAAACTGTGTGTGTATGGGAAAGAGGGCGGGTGTTCGTGTTCAAGCTTGAGATAGAGAGACACAGAGCAAAAAAAAGTCCAAACTTAAGACAACCAATCAAACTTAAGAAACCAACTTCTACAAATGAAATATTAATGAATTTCCATGAGTCATGCTTTCAGGGAAAGGGTAAAAACATTAAGCTGTCCAGATGAAAGCTTGATTAGTTAAAGTGACCAAAAATTCATAACTGGTTTAGTGAGTACCACCAATTAGTGATAATAACATATACACCGTAAACCATTAGAAGAAGATGCACCTCTAACCAAAGGAAGACCAGTTATATGAGAAAACAAAGACCAGGAAGTCGACCAAGAATAACAACAACAGCCATCGTTTCAGCAGCGACAATAGTAACAGTATCGTCCATTTTCCCTTTTCGTCTACAACATGGGATTAACTAATGAAATTTAATTAAAAAAAACGCTTAAATTACATAGTATTTACCTGCTGGTAAAGCGATGTGAAGTGCTTTGCAAGTCGAACTGCAAATTCCTCCACTGAAAGTGCCTTTACATATACATGTGTTGCAACTAGGTTAAATCCCAAAGGCGAATAGCAATCAAAATGATGGAAACATAGCAGATTTCTAGTACTGGGAAAGCTAACAAACATAGATGTCTAATTGTCTACATACATTTTTTTTCTTTTGTGACAGAAGGACATTGTATTTTGTATCATCGTGTTAACTGGAACTTGAGTCCATAAGCAGTCACGTTAGTTGCTAAGTTCTTTAATCACTCCTGCATTCTTTTCCTTTATGCGTCTTTTATTTTTATCGATTGAACTGAGGAACCAATTTCTTCGCCCGCAGTTTCAACCGATATTTTTGCCATTTGTGAAGAAGCAGAGAAAAAAACAAAAAAACTAACACCATAACAGACCAACCCACCACCCTAAAATTCGATTTAACACTAAAACCCTAACATTCCTAACCCTAAAATTCGATTTAACACTAAAACCCCCAATTTCTAATTTAATTTCCCAAATTGAATCTAATTACAATACCAAAATCTTCAAATTAAGGCATTAAACCTTGATTCTGAACTTAGAAAGAAGAAAATTAAAGAATTAATCTTGATTCTGACCTGGGTCTATACCTGTTGTGCAGTCGGGAGAGGATGAGGACAGGATGAGGATGAAGGATGAGAAGGAAGTCGATATGAGTGAGAGGGAAGAGAGAGACCGAGTGAGCGAGAAGGAGAGAGAGGGCGATATGAGCGAGAGGGAGAGACAGGGTGATTCACCTGCGTGAGAGGATGAGGGAGACCGAGTGAGAAGAGAAAGTTCAGTGAGAAGAGAAAGTTCGGGGTTTATCACAGAGCGAAAATTTAAACAAAGCGCCTATTTTTAACAAGGGTACCGCCAAAATTATCACACATAGCGCGACGTAGGTTTACTTTTCCACGTCACGCAAAGGGTTTTTGCGCGACGACTACACAGTGGCGTCGCGCAAGATATTTTTTGTAAAAAAAAATTATTATAAAATGTACTGAAAATGTGATTTTAGTCCTTTCAAATTCAATTTTTTTTACATAAAACCCACAATAATATATTTTTATAACAATTACAATAAATATAAAGCTACTTAATAAATATAAATAATTTTCAATTTCTTAAATGTTATATGTACAAAATAAATAAATTTAAATCTAGGTAATATATATACACATTCCATTGAAATTGATGGGATACGCATTGTGTGAAAATAGTTTGAACGATCCAACCGTCAAACTTGTTTGTATATACTTCAAGATCGCATACGCCAAAAATTGCAAAAAACAAACATTCAAAGATCAAGTAACGAGACAAAACTTTCCGACGGTTATAAACGAAAAATTACGATTTAGCAGTAGTTTTAACTCCGATTTTAATGATTTTTTACAGCTACACTTCTTGATCCTATATGAATACAATGAACTAATTCGATCGTCAATTTAAAATATTTACACAAGAAGATACCACAAATCTTTATGTTATACTTAATGAAAGTATAAATAAACTATAAGTGTTAGTGAATCTATCGTTTTGATGGGATACACATTCTACGAAGCTAATTTCAAGGATCCAACCGTCAAACTTGTTTGCATATGCTTCGAGATCGCATACGCCAAAAATCGCGAAAAATAAACATGCAGAGATCAAGAAAGGGATAAAACTTTTTTACGGTTATAAACGAAAAAACATGATTTAACGGTAGTTTTAACTCTGATTTTGATGATTTTTTATAGCTACACTCCTGGATCATATATGAATACAATGAACTAATTCGATCGTCAATTTAAAATATTTACACAAGTGGATACCACAAAATCTTATGTTATACTTAATGAAAGTATAAATAAACTCCAAGTGTTAGTTAATCTATTGTTTTAATGGATACGCATTGTACAAAACTAGTTTCAATGATCCAACCGTCAAACTTGTTTGTATATTCTTCGAGATCGCATAGGCCAAAAATCTCAAAAAACAAACACTCAGACATTATGTTACGGGACAAACCTTTTCGACGGCTAGAAACGAAAAATCACGATTTAATGGTTATTTTAACTCTGATTTTGATGATTTTTTACAGCTACACTCTTTAAATCTATATGAATACAATGAACTAATTCGATCGTCAATTTAAAACATTTACACAAGTGGATACCACAAAAGAAAAAGGCAATGCAAGAACCCCAAAAGAAAAGCAAAAGGAAAAAAAAATTAAAATCTACTTAGTAATATATATACCATTGAATGTGATAGGAAACGTATTGTACGAAACTAGTTTCAAAGATCCAACCGTCAAACTTGTTTGTATATGCTTCGAGATCGCATACGCCAAAAACAAACATGCAAAGATCAAGTAACAAGATAAAACTTTCGACTGATATAAACAAAAAATCACAATTTAATTGTAGTTTTAACTCCGATTTTGATAATTTTTTACAGTTACACTCTTTAAACCTATATGAATACAATTAACTAATTTAATCGTCAATTAAAAATATTTACACAAGTGAATACCACAAAAGAAAAAGGCAATGCAAGAACCCAAAAGAAAAGCAAAAGGAAAAAAAAAAAAAGCTTTGCGCGACGTAGGTACACCTGCGTCGCGCAAAGTTGGGAAAAGTTGGAAAAAAGCGGTTAATCTTTCTTGGTTTGGAGCCAAACCTTTGCGCGACGAAGGCTGACGTCGCGCAAAGTTGTTTTGCACGACGCAGGTGGACCTACGTCGCGCAAAACCACTTTGAGCGACGTCATCCTTCGTCGCGCAAAGTGCCGTCGCGCAAAGGCAGTTTGCGCGACGTTTTGTTTTTGGCGTCGTGCAAACAGACTTTGCGCGACGAAATTTGATGCGTCGCGCAAACATGTTTTTCTACTAGTACCAGAGATCTGAAGACCCTAATTTTTGGGGTGGATCAGAGGCTACGCACTGCACCAAGAAATCTAGAGAGAGAAACACCCACCCTATTTTCCAGTGGTCAAAACGCTGAAACCATATAAAATTAAATGATCTAGGAAAAGGCAATGGAAGGAAGCAATAGAAATAGAAAGCAAAATAAAAGAAAATTGATTGGCATGCAAAACGAACACGAAACGTTAAAAAGGGGTTGGAACTTTCAGTTCAAATCTAACTTGTCCCACAATCCCTTTTTCTAGTTCCCCTTTTCAGACTTTTGGTGTGGATTACACACTCGGATTTCTACGTTGAAATCCTCCCATTAGTTACAACAACATTTTAATTTCAACTCGGAGCCAAAGTTGCTGAGGGTGTCGATGAGCTCAAAGGCTGTCCCAGTCCCCTTGTAGAAAAATACCAAAAAAAGCTCAGTCATCTCCTTCCTCTTTCTCATGATCCCATTTGTCTTCTTGTTAAGTCTCTCTCTTTCTATCTGTCAGTTCTGGGTGGCGTGTCAAGGCAGAGACCCTAATAATAATGCTTCAGACTATCACTCGCTCAACAAAAACCCAAAAAAAGAAAAAAAAAAAAAAGGAAGTGTTTTAATTAATATTAGGAGCCACGTTGAAATCGATTGATCGAAGGAGGAGTCCCTGCGTAGCTCCTGTTCCAATTCAATGCTTCTTCCTGATTCACGTGCAGCGATCCGTCTCTACCACGACCACGACCACTACAACCACCTCCACCTCCACCGCTTCCTGGTCCCACAGGCGCTCCAATGCAAGTGTAGTTGGTGGACTCCGCCGGTGCCACTCCGTAGTTCACATTTGGATGCCCGTATGAAGGAGTGCGAGTATTGTTGTTGCTAAGAACATGTCCAACATAATAGTCATTGACTTGATGATGAGGGTAGTGCGAAGAAGTAGGGAAGGGCATGGGCCGTGACGGAGACGGATATAAGTAGGGTTGAGGGGGTTGTACTTGTACACCTAGCTGCGGTGGCAATGGCGGTGGTATAAGGGTGTTTGATGAAGAGGCAGAAAACATTCTTGGTGGAAATCTGAGAGGTAATGTTGGATCAGCACCACCAATGTTGTTACCTGCAGCAGCCGTATGATGATACCCTCCTGGTGGAATCGGATGGCAGCATCTATAAAATATCAAACCCAGTACACAAATCAAATCACACTAAATAAATACCAACTATTTTATTTGTTTTTATACAAAAACATATCTTAAACTAAATTCATCTTAACCATGATAAAGAGGATTCAATCTTAAGTGCAGAAGAAGAGGACACTGCATTGCATCACCAACTAATTTATTAAAAGAAAAGGAAGAGACATTAAAGCATAAAATTACATACCCTAGGTGAGGAGGAGGGGCGGCTAGGTTATCGTTATTGAAAACCAACCGACGAGCCCTGTTTAGTTGTTCTGTCTCCCTTTCTGATGGCCATTCCAATACACAAGTCAAATCACCCATAATAATACATAAATAACTAGGAATTCAGAACCAAAAATAAATAAATAAGCACATGAACCTTAATTGACAAAACAAGAATTTCAGCAAAAGAAAACAACCGATCAAATCAAATTACAAACTTTCTTTTCCTCAAGATACTGAAATGACCGAGGACACTTCATGGCTGGAATTATTGATGACAATGTAAAATTATGCTTTGCTGAAAAGCTGCTTTTGAATTTCTTGTTAAAATTGAATAGAAGAGAAATGAGGAGAGAGTACCTTGACGGTGGCGGTTCATGTGTCCCCCGAGGGCCTGGGATTTGCAGAACTTGAGGGAGCAAAACCTACACTCGTAGACCTTCCCACTCTCGTCCTTTCCATCTTTTGCGCCGTTTTTCTTTTTTCTGTAGCTGCCTGCAACTATGTGAAACCCCTCAATCATAAAAAAAAAAAAAGCAACTTCGATAAGACACAACCTAATCACCTCAAACCCTACCTAATTTATTAATTAACCAAAAATCATCATGAATAAATTTTAAGGGTATTTGGTTTTGCGTTTTTTTAGTTTGGGGAATGGTGGTAGGATATCAGATATTTGAGTAGTACCGGAGGAGCTGACGTCGGCAACTTGTTGGGCGTCTCTGCCGTAATGATCCTCGGGCAAGTTGTTGAGGTCTAGTGGGTTTCCTTCATCAGGTCGCCTGCAATCAAAAACAAGAAGTAAATAATACAAGATCAAAATCCAAAAAATAAAAATAAAAAAATAAAAAAGACTTCTAAAAAAAAACCAGGTAATAATAGTACTGGTGTTGAACTTATAAAAAAGAAGACCTATACACACACAAAGTGGTATTAAAAAGGGCAGGAGAGAAATTAAAGAGAAGAGGAAGAGAAGCAAGCAGCCGGTGAGAAAAGTGTGGGGGAAGACCTACATGGTACCGACAGAGAAAGACAGAAATAAAATTGTGAATGTGAGGCGAAGTATCGCTCTCTTCTCTCAGACGGGAAGACGGATCTTAGGAAATTATAATTTTTTTCAGAGGCTCGTTGAGTGATGGTGGAAGAAAAGGAGCTTTGAAAATTCTCTCAGTTTCTCTGCCAAACCCCTTTTCATCTCTCTCTCTCTCTCTCTCTCTCTCTCTCTCTCAATAAAATTTTTAACAAAAATGAAAAACAAAGTTAGCTGATCTCGTGACTTTAAAAAGGGGAGGTAGTGTGGCGGAATGTAGAGAAGACAGGGCCTTAGGCTTTAGGTATTGTGCAAGTGTCATTTGGCTTGGCTGAGACTTGAGAGGGACGTGGCTCTTAAATTAGGAAAGAGGTGAGTTCCATATAAGAGACGCATGAGTAGAAACTAAATATTTTATTTTTCTAAATATATAAATATATCTTCTTTAAAAATATCATAACCCGAATTATTCACTACTCCACGCTACTATTTTTATAACGTGCTTTAAAAAAAAAGCTCAATTGTACAAGGGAATATTATTAAATTAGTATAAAAATTTACTCCTAGCCAAGAGAGTCATAAATCTAAATTATTCACTAGTCTATGCTATAAGAGCAATTCCACCCATGGAGCCCTTCCCCCTGGCAATCCACTATTCAATCCACCCTATTAAACAGTAACGGCCTTAAATGAATAGTAACTACCATTAATGAACAGTAATTGCCATTTACATCTCCACCCTTAGAACCCTCCCCCTGGCAATAAGCAATTAAAATAATAGTTTTTTTTGTTTGTTTAAATAATAAAAAATCCTCTCTCTCTAACACAAAAAACACACACTCTCTCTCTCTCTCTCTCTCTGACACAAAAAACATAAAATATTGCAAAGCCCTCGGGCCACAGGCCCGTCGACTCCCCACCCCCCCCTTCGCTCGGGCTCCCACCCTCACTCGGGCCCTTCCCCGCTGGAGCTGCTCCCACCGGCCCTCAGGCCCTTTCTCCTCCCCTGTCGCCCGAGCAACCAGCATCCGCTGGAGTTGCTCTAATAGACTTTCTACACTACATATACTTTGATTACAGCCAGTGTGTCTTATTTAGATGCAATAGTAGTAGACATTTCTTGCTAGTTGTAGACTTAGGGGACATTGCGTTTTTATTTTGTGAAACTTGAAAGCGCTTTTTGAGAAGTTTTTTTTTTTAATTGAAAGTAGTTATCAAACAAGATTTTCAATCTAAAAGAAGTGTAACATAAATAAAAAAATTTAAAACAAAATGATTATCAAATGCTCTCTTACTTTGTGAGTGTTATAATTTCTACTATTTTGTCCTCATATAACAAATGATGTTCTCTAGAAAACCACAATACCAAGACCATTTTACTTTATTTACCCAAAAAAAAAAAAATTAGAAGACCATTTAATTTAACATAATCATAAACTAGCATATGCCTCACACTTTGTGTGGAAATATTTTTTATTTTTGCTTTAAATGGGAAGGAGAGAGGGAGAAAAAGAGGAACGTGGAATTGAAGAGAGAAGTTTTTGCTTTATTTTATTTTTTTTAAATTAGAGGATATTAATATCACTTTTGGGTGAAGCGTTAAAAAAATTGTAAAATTACTTTATGGCCATGATTTGTTTTGTGGTAGAAAATTAAATTATGTTTTCACTTTCTTTTGCTTAACAAAGAAGATTCCATTAATATATAGTTTAGATTAGATATTGTAGGTATCTCCTACTTACACTAGTACTTGATCAGTAGAATATTCAGGGCCTTGTGTAGTCATATATATATATATATATATATATATATATATATCAATTATTAATTAACTTCTACTTACATAAGTAATTGATCAGCAGAATATTCAGGGCCTTGTGTAGTCATATATATATATATATATCAATTATTAATTAACTTCTACTTACATAAGTAATTGATCAGCAGAATATTCAGGGTCTCGTGTAGTCATATAATTAATTAAGATGAAGATAATCATAGAGATTATATGGTCCACATGTAGCTAATTAAAAGGCCTTCTCCTGAGGGCATATATACATACATACATACATACATATATACATACATACATACATATATATATATATATATATAATATCTATCTTTGTACACTACTATGAAACTACTCATTAGTGTCATTCTTAAAAACGATAATAAAAGCTAATTCATGTCGGGTATTAGGTAAAATCTAATAGAAAACGTATGATTGTTAGTATTTTTATGATCCAAGTAGGGATGGGCACAACTCCACCCAATGTCTTGTTTTAGTCTTTAGGAGTATCTAGTTTGGTTGATCATCTTCATTTTCTAGTAGACAAATGGTCTAGTTAAAAACTAACTAAAACCGAACTAGATCCACTTAGATGCATGCATGCAGTCTAACAAACCAAACGATGATCAAGAGAAGATGTGTCTCATAATCTAATTAAGTTTTAACCTTTTTAATTAGTATAGCCTAATGATTTCAGTACTCCTTTTCGAAATTCCTGCACGCCTTCTGGTAATGTACATAAAGTACAGACAATTTGAACTGCAGATAACTAAAAGAGGAGGATGAAGATCGTTGCCCTTAATTATTTTTTGCTATAATTTTATCTTATTATGGTAGTTGGAAAGAAAGAAGATAAAAACAGTTATTTACGGTGGTTAATTTCTGTGGGTTTTATATACTCATGTCAGTTGGGTTCCTGGACCACACTATGTACGTATAGGTCTAGATCGATCATTTGGACTGGTAACTCAAATTTGCAATGTCCGGCCATGCAAGCATGCATCGGCCGTGCATCCAAATACCGCAAAATTGTATAATTCCAGTAAGGTGGTCCTGCATGCACTCGTTACTCTGCCAAAATATCAAGCATCCTCTATCACTTTCTAACAGTATCTAGTGGAAAATCGTATATTCATCATGATTCCCAGACTTCCAGTCAAACATATTCAAAGGAACAGCACATGCACCAACAAATTTCAGAGGGGGATATCTGCAGCTCCTACTTATGTTTATGGCACAATAATTTACAATGTTAGCATAGAAATTGACGTTAAACTGTAAAATAACAGAGAATCAGTGGGAGTCTCAATTTAAGACAGTCCCCTAAGCATTTCTCCTGCTTTTTAATTCATTTCTTTGGGCTGGTGGCCTGAACATGATGAATACTGACCATCAAAAACCAAATCATTAAGTTGAAAAACAAAAATTTGGCACAAAAATAAAGGAAATTAAGCAGTTTGTTTTAAAAAGTTAGGGCAACTGTAGTGGTAGCAGACTTGTTGAATTATTTTGTTTAATAATGTAATTTTCCAGATTTTGTGGTGCCCGACTTTGCATGTCGGTTGCTGCCAATTGATTTTTTTGCCACAAAGCGTTTGAAAGTCAACATGGAAAACTGCTTCTGGGTTTTAATTCATTCGTTCTGATTTCGGGAAGGGATCTCGTCACTCGGAGGCCCATACCAGCCCGTTGGATACCATAAGCCCAATACGTGAAATAGAAGGCCCAAAACGTTATTTCAGAAAACGTAATTTCGCCTAAATGGCCCATGGTTTTTCATTTTCTGTGCCAATTTAGGGATGAGCAACGGTTATGGTGGGCGGGTAACCGCGGTTATTTACCCATAACCGTTTATGTTCATACCCGCATAACCATTTACCCGTTGGGTAATTGCCTAAACGGTTATACCCATAACCATAACCGTTTATAAACGGTTAACCATACTCATAACAGCATAGTCATTTAACCGTAACCGTTTAATACCCATTTACTCTTTTTAACCCGTTTATCTTTTTTTTTTACCATTACCCATTTTTCACCCGTTTACATGTTTTTAAATAACTTGAAAATTAAAAAAAAAATTGTCATAATTTTCTTTTATTTGTTGACAATTAAACACTGTTATAGGTACATTTATCATACATTTTCGTATTTTAATTTTTTAAGTTCTTATACCATTCCAATAATTGAAATAATAGTTTACGGATGATATTTTTAACTGTTACCAATGAAGGTAAATATAATATTTTATAAGTATTATTGGGTTACAAAAATTGTTTAGAAGACATTTCTGTCAAAGCATTTATGTCAATTTCACGGTTACCCGCAAAGAATTTAAATTAATTTGGCAAATTCCTTGATGATGAGAATCATCATTCCTGTAGCAGTGTTATTGAGAGAATGACCGATGAATTTTTTGCTAATTTATTGGGTGCTAAGTATTATTGGATCAAGAACATGGTTTGTGTTAGTTTTACATATATAAAATAAATGGGTAAACGGTTACCTGTTTATAACCGCGGTTAATACCCATAACCATCCATTTAAATTTCGCGGGTAAACGGTTATACCCATAACCGTTTATTTATTTAAATGGTTACCCATAACCGTAACCGTTTAATTTAAATGGGCGGATAACTGCGATTACCCATAACCAATGATTATTTGCCCACCCCTAATGTCAATTGCATCCACTTTTTAGTCAAACTCACATGACAAGCACATTGTGTCCTTTTTAAGGTCATTCTCATAATTTTACCCATAATCGTTCTGATGTAATGAGTGTTCTAGAGAAAATGGAAGGAAAATTTTGGCCTTCGTTAGGGAAAAAAACCGTATAAATAGCTACTTTGGTAGGGTTTTAAGTGCTCTTGTTTAGAGATGGAGCTAGAAATTCTTATCTATTGCTTTTGTTGGAACACGAAGTATGTTTAGATGTAGAAATGGGTAGAAAGCTTGGAATTATGATTAAAAAAAAAAATTAATGAAAAGAGTTTGAAAATTTTGAATTTTAACGATAAAGACAAAATAAAAGGTAAAGTGAATAGTACAAATATTGACCTTTTAGTGTAAAAATATGATTTTTTGTTAAAGTGAACAGTACCTGAAGCTTTTCACTTTTAAAAAAGGTAAGCTTAATATGAATAGTAATTTAAGTTTTTTTCAAATAGACCACTATGCTATAGCCCGTGTTCAAAATATATATGAAATTGTCGATATTTTTGTCTAAATATCAGAAAAATCAAAGATCGATATGGGAAGGGGGTAAAATGTAAACTTCACTTTATATCGGTGAGATGAGAAAATTAATGAATATCGACGATATTTATCAATTCACTTCAGAAATTTTGCAGGAATCCATCACAGATTTCGAACTTATGAATTTTTTTAGAAATTTTTATCTAAATTTGAATGAGTTGATATACCCACCCCATTACAAACTTCCATAATTTTCATAAAAAATAATTGATATTGATATCAATATATACATACCGCTATTTACTGTTGAGGAAAAATTTAGAGTACACAACTCTAACACAAGTGTTGGAGAGACAACACAAGTAAACAAATTACTTGTATTACACACACAAAATATTACAACACACAAAACTCTCAAAGATACTTTAGAAGCAATGACACTCTCTCACTTTCTAGAGACACACTCTAGATCACTCATACTCCTACAAGACTATTCTTACTTCTCACTCTCACTTGGTTGCTTGCTTGCTTGATTACAAGCTTACTTAGTTGCTTGGTTACAACACCACACTAGAATACATATTTATAGGTAATGGTTGCCGACTTGGACATTTGCTAGATTATTCTAGCAACTAA